>NC_064632.1:401577315-404077315 GCF_023864275.1 Schistocerca cancellata | reverse complement strand
CTACATCCAGCATCTCTACGATCATCTCCATGGGAGAATAGCAGCCTGCATTGCTGCGAAAGGTGGATATACACTGTGAAAGGGTACAGTACCGCCCGACATTGAAAATAGGTACAACATACTTCATTATTTTTGTCAGAACAACACATTTTTTTTGTAAAATAACTCAATTTCAATTAATACAGCGAAGCCGGATACCAGTGTAGGAATGAATGACAATTTATTTATTTAATTTATCATATGTGCACTCCCACAAAATAAATCCCTACATCCAGTTTGGTGAGATCTTTTGAAATGAATGAATGTATGGTCGTCTGCTAACCGCAGATAGTGAATGTGAATATATGATCATCTTTGAGTCGATCCTTTGGCCACCTTTGGTGGGAGCAAAGAGATGAAATTTACCAGAGCTTTGAGCGCCTGAAATGTGGCTGACCAATACGATAGCAAGGTGCTTCCCCCACCTCGACAGAGATGGGAGAGGACCTCGAGAACGGCTATGTTTCGGCACTCTGCCGCTGGATCCTGTGCTGTTAACACCTGTTTTAGATGTGCTCCGTAATGACGAAAGAGTGGAGGCATGGTATGCATGTGAAATATTTAAGAGTAGTTTGAAATAATAATTTCTCTATTTCAGGAACTTTTGTGGGGAGAATTAAATGTCAGGAAGGTAATATTAATGGGATTGTAGTAATCTTCGGAAGTGACCAACGGTCACAAAGAAACCACGTGTAGCAATAGGTTGAAATACTACCGTGTGCTTAAGTTAAGCTGAATCACTAGCGTGTGTACAATAAGTTGAAATATTTAAGAGATAGCGTGTGTACCATAAGTTGAAATATTTAAGAAATGGCGTGTGCAGGACTTGAAATTAGAGACGAGTACTTCCACGTGGTGAGTACTGTGTGAGTCTCAATCTGCGTATGAGACAAAGGATAAAGAGAAGCACTCGTCCATGGTATCAGTTGAGGACTCGCGTGTGTGATGAATACATTAATATTACTTTGCGTGTGACGCTAGATTCAAACTCTGAGAGAGAAGCAAGGTGAGTCGGCCGTCTATCCAGCAACGCCACATGGCTTGCATTGCACAGGATGACGTGCATTTATCTCTAGAGTTCACAGTAGGAAAGTAGAATTACAAAGTGAGGCAGTGTCGTGTGAAACTGGGATCAATATTAATTGAAGTGGGAAAGCTGAAAGTGATAATGTTGTAACCATTCTCTGTGTAGTATTTCATATTGTTGTGTGGTGTATGTCATGTAATTTGGGTATGTGTGGTTTCCATGGGTGTGTAGCGAAGTAGTTTCAAAAGATTAGTGGGTTATGCTTGTTCCTTCTGTACCGCTCGGTCTGGAGGAAAGTTTCGTGATGATGATTGTGAGAGTCGAAGTGTGAGGTATAAAAAAAGATCCACCAACCTATCCAGAAAGTGCACTGTAGCGTTAAATAAATTACGAGACCATAATATAGAGATTCACTAATGTAAAGCCACGCCCACTGGGCGGAATTTCTCATATGTTGTTGTTGTAGGTTATAGAATTTGTGTGTTTAGGTTAGGGAATTTATCAGTATAAATCAGTTAGTGAAAAGAAAGAGATTGGTAGACTATTCCTTCAAATTGTATGTTGTCATAATGTCCCGAATTTATAATGTGTGCGCCATTCATATTCAGTGGGATGGCCACGTGTTAATAAAAGCCGTCAAATAAAAGACAAAAAGAAAATGTGGTACTGCCAGTGCGTAGTGTACAGTCAGAGTTCTGTAAATCACTGATAGTCAGATATGCGTTTCCGTTGCGTAGTAATCATATAGGAGGATAACTTGTAACTTAAGTGAGAGTACTAGAGCTAATATTACTCGATAACTAAGAATGAATCCACTCGCTTGGCAGACCACTCATCTTGCAGGCCTGACTGCTTGATGCCACAGTATGAGGAAGGCATGTGGGTGCCTCTCATAATTTCGACCCTGCCAGGATATTTTTTTGCAGGATATTTTTGCCGGGATATTTTTTGCTGTTAGGGTTTGCTGTTAAGATTTTTTTGTGGAATGTATTGGGATAGCGCAAAGAAGTAAAATTTTTTTGTCTGCAAATTCTTTCTGGATTGGTGAGGATCTTTTATTTTTTATGTAATTAATTGCTATATCGTCCTAGGCTGGAAGATCGTGGTATAATTTTTTTTGCGTAATGTCCGTAGTAACTAGGTCGCAGTCGAAAAGTGTAGCCACCATGGAGAATAGCGATTCTGGGGTGAACGTAGCAGTGCAGCAGGAAGTAGCTGTTGACCATCTGTTATTGAGCAGGGACAGCAAACAGTCGGAAGGGGCTGAACTGTTCAATGGACCGCTGCGGGGTGATCCTTTATGCGGCGGGCTTTGTCCACAAACGCGGGCTTTTCCCGACGACGCGGGCGAGCCGGGATTAGGTCAGGTATGCAGTGAAAGTGCAGCTACCCTTAGCGGAGCTACGGTTTCTCAGGCGCACGAGGTGAGCGCGTCGAAAGTAGCAAATTACAATGTGATACTGCAGTTTTTACAGAAGATGGATAGGGAGGCTAAGGAGAGAGACAGGGAGAGGAAGGAAAGATGGGCAGCGATGGATAGGGAGAACAAGGAGAGAGATAGGGAGTATAATGATATATTGGACGCGATGGATAGAGATAATAAGGAAAGATTGGAAGCGATGGATAAGGGAAATAAAGAGGCAATGAGGAAGCTACACACAGTTATCGATGAGCGTCTGCCCGCAGTTAATAATCGGTTAGATGAGGGGGAGAAGAATCTGGGTGCGTTGAAGGAAGTATGTGACGCCGTGGAAGAAAAAACTAATAATTTGGAGGTACAAGTATTTGCAATAGAGAGTGATACTATTGAACGTAGGGACGTGTTGCCGGATGAGCGAATCAAAGAGGTAGTGGTCAGAATGAATACGATTAGTGCAGATGCAGAAAAGATCAGTACAAGAGGCGAGACAGGTTCTGACAGTACGCAGCGAGAGGTTTATGCCGATCAGGAGGAGATACAATCACCATTACAGTTTAAAGAGGCACAATTAGAAATAAGTAGGAAACATAGTGAAGAACTACCACAGTTGCAATTAGTGTGCAGTAGCGAAGGTGACACACCACCAGGTAGATTGCAGAGAGAGAGAGAGAGATAAACTCAAAAAGCGAAAATAGGGAGGAAGAGAAAGACGAATTCAGAGAGTCAGAAGAACGGTGGTGTCGGATAAAACAGGTGGCGAACCCAACTGGGTATAGTCCAAGGCTTTCTCAACTTCAAGATTCATTACCTTCATCGTGGGGACCGCTCCTCAAAACGAAGTTTGTGTATAACCATTTGAGGGACGAGGCTAGAGCGAAAATGCAGGAAGACATTAAAGACTGCAGTAGTTATTTAAATTAATTCTGGTCGAAAAGTAAGCAGGACCTGGTTAAGCAAAGCATATTGATGATGCCAAATCGTAACGGAGATGGTATAAGATATCCAGTGTCGTGCTGTCAGGAAATGCTGAGACGAAACAGGTATTTGGATGTGCCACACGAAACTGTGGAGCTCATTAGAATCTGTATAACGAAGTTGCCAGTGAGATTGCGCAGAGATATAGTGATAGCAGGCAGAGGCTTAGACGATTCCGCGTCATTTCAGCACTTGTTACAGGAACTGGGTAATGAGAGCAACATTGTAAACGGCGACACGACTCATAGGTCAGACAGAGTCGAGGATAGGAACGGCAGAAACTATCAGAATGACAGGAGAGCATGGAATCCTGGCATTTCTTTCTTGTCGTAATAGATTGATGGATAGGAGAAACTAATCCAACATATCAGCCCTTAGCACCTTGCCTTAAAACACATGCAGCTGGCACTGAAAATTGTCTATGTAGCAGACATACTCTACTAATATGTAGGAATGCAAATACCATACTTCTGATCAGAGAATAAAACACCAGCAATGGCATCTGTTAGGCTGGTCTCTCATAGCAAAATTTGCAAATTTTTATTTGTAACACTAAAGTAAAAGGACTGTTTCCTCAAAAAAAAAATCAGTTGCTAAAAATGTTAGGTTAATGCCAAGGAGTCCAGTATAATGAGTGCGATTTGACTATTGCAGGTACTTAATACGTAATGTAAAGAAGTAAACATTGTGATCGAAGTTTTTAAATTAGATGCCATCTGATCTATAGTATGTCATTGTCGTGGTGACAGTTATAATGAAGTGCTGGGTATGGTTGTTCGGAATCTGGTGTTAGTGAAAGAGGCCACTAGCACCAAAGTTACTAACACTTGGGCTGCCCATTTCTCCCAACTTGTATATTCTCTGCACACATTTAATTTTCATGTAGGCACAGATTCTTAACTAGCAAATTCTTTACTGTGCATATTGAACCATTTAGAGTGAGGCGGATTGTCCATGAAAATGCTGTACTGATTGAGACGATCAAGGGAAAACAATCTCGTGGGCTTCATCACATTTCTAACATCAAATTATGGAAAAGTTAAGGATAGATCTAAAGTAGGCAATTTATGGTAGCTAGTCAGTGTATTTATTTGTGGTGTGTAACGTTGTGCAGGGTCAAATCGAACATAAGAATTTTCAGGCGGGATGTCAGGAAGTATGACGGAATAGACTGGTCGAATGAGTCATGAACAGGAGTCGACAGAGTGGTGTATGTACGTATTTTTTGTCATATGAATAAGGATCAAGCAGAAACGACGTGATGATTAATGAGTGGATAAAGATGGTAGATAGAGAAGCGACGTGATAAATAGTAGTGGATAAAGGTGATATTTAAGGAAATAAGCGACGTGAAGCAGTGTGATTAATAAAAAGAGATTCGACGTGATGAAACAGTGGTAAATAAAGGTGAGTAGAATTAATAATGTGGAGATGTCTTAGATGTATGTTACAGAGGGTCCTGTGTATGCTGCAATAGAGATTGATGCCAATGGCGATGGAAGACCAGAAAATGATGGAGTAATGGACGGACGGAGAGACGAAATACGAATGAAGAGATGAGGACAACTGCACAATGTGAAGGGACATGGAGGGAGTATGAGATTCAGATGGTGAACGTTGTGGAATACTGACGTAAGATGTAATATAAGTGTAGATCTAATTCTTACCATAAGATTTGCAATTTGGCGAAAATAATATTTTTTGTTGTTGTTGAAGCCTGGTACCAGTATGACTAATTAAAACGGTACCAAGAATGTGTACAGTTATTTTGCAGGATGAATAATTTGTGTATTTTTTGTTCTTAGATGAAATATCGCAATTCTAAGTGATATTTAGCAGGAGGAATGCAGAGGTAAGTCGATGGAGAGAGGTGCCAGAGTGAAAGGACGAATTTGGAGACTGGAAAGCTATCTCCGAAACAGCTTCATGTGTTATGTGGTTGAGTATAAGGGAGCGAAGGTATGGTATGTTGTCGTGAGAGTGGTGGTGTTATGAGTACAAGGGAGCAAAGGTATGGTATGTTGTCGTGAGTGTGGTGGTGTTAAGGTTAGCTGACTTCTAGACCTATTCTGTTAGTGTATTAATGGATTGAATGAGAAGGAAAATGTGATGTCTGGTGAGTGAGAGTCGTAGAGTAGTGTAATCAATGCGCACACTCCTGTAAAGGGGATGCTACCGATCCATAACTAAAACATTATTGTGTTTTATTGTTTGTTGGGATGAACCTCGATGGCAGATCAGGATCTGACATCATGTGGATGGTCCATACATGTCCTAGAAATGTGGTTATATATAATAAAATGTAAAATATATAAAGAGATACTAATTTCAGTCTGTCACAAGCACAAAGGTGCATTGTATGTTGTAGATTTAGAGTCATCAGTTTCTAAAATGTTTATTGTGTTAGGATGTTAAAGTAGTTTAATATTTAATAACATGTGGTAGGTAATAGTGAGCTGTGTAGATTATTTCTTATTTTTTTGTTAGAACACTTTCAAGGGGTAATAACTTCAGACTGTCGCAAGCACAAAGGTTCATTGTATATTGTAGCAATAGAATCAAAAGTTTCTAATATTTTCACTGTGATAGGATGTTAGAGTAGTCTACTATTTTATATTGTAATTATGAGTTGTATAGATTGTTTCTTATTCCTTTTGGTTTTTTTTACACTTTCATGTTTTGTATGAGGGGCGACAGGTACAATGAATAGCACAAGTGTGGGCTGTATATAGAAAAGGGATAAATGTTGATGTTGTATGTGTAGAAAACTAGGGTGTATAGTTTTATGTTTTTTAGAACAAAGATTCTTTTATTACCAATGTATCTAATAGATCATACATGTAATCAATGAGTATTTAAATAATGTAAGAATATCCTTTTGTCTGTAATGTTGCGAGATGCACAGAAGGGTCGGACTGATTGGGTGTCGTAACGCCCATATCGCTAGCGGGCCGAGCTGACGTCGCCATGGCGACGGGCGACAGAGCCGCGGCACTCCCCACTCCACTGCCGGTCGAGGTACGCTCCACGCGCCCGCTACAACAGGTCAACGGCCTGGGGCGACACGCACGTACCACTGGCCATTCATAAGTTCCGCCACCCTTACGACTGGGGAAAGTATCCCGCGGAGGCAACAGCGGGTGGTTTCTTCTGCTCAACGGCGCGCGCGTGCGGCGGCGCCACGGCAGAATGAACGACGCAACGCAGAGCCCGGCGGGCATTTGTTACCAGCAACTATTAACTAGTACTGGACTGTGGAGCCGTGAAACAAGATGACTGCTCGTATGTCTCCATAAGATGGAAAGTGAAGGACTGGTGTTTCCACGTTGTGAGTGGTGGAAAAGATTTTGTCTTTAGCAGACAGGACGATTGTTTTGTTTTGTCTTGACCACTGGACGGTGGGATCCATAAACTTTTGGCAGTGACTTGTTAAGTGTGCTTTGTGAATTGCATGTGGGACGCTTGGTATTCTTGAAGAGGACAGTTGTCGTTTGGTGACTAATTATTGTATGAACGCAAGAAACTAAAGTGGGACATTGACATTTGCATTTGTACTAGGAGACATTTCTTGAATTGGTGCGGGAATAAGTGCTGTTTGTTGGAACTTACGACTTTTAATTACACCACGAACTGAAAGGACAGAACCGTGGGTAATAGTAGCTGTAGGGCCATTTCTGGACGACCAGATTCGTGTGGATGGTACGCTGAGAGTGACTATGACATTTGTGTTTAATGTGAGATACAGTTTACTGTTCAGTGCGTGTTCAAAATGCCGATTTGAGTGACTTAACGACTTTCGTCCGGGAAACCATGGGAGAGCTTTGACACCGAGACAGTGTTTCTAGGAAAACTATCAGCAACTTTTTGACCCCAAGAAAATCACAGAATGAAATGTTTCCGTGTGACTCGCAAGATAGGGAATAATGTATTTGTAATTGTGTAAATGTTTTTTTTATATATGTTTTATTCCTGAAGGGACAGCAAGGGTAATTGTATTTCTTTAACATTTGTGTTTAGAATAGTTAGTGTTTGTTTTTTGTTTGTTCTGAGTTATCAAGTACACATAACATGTTTATTAGAATATTTGGTACAATGATGCTGTAATTATTAGCTAGTAGTGCAATACTAACGTAGCGGCTCTTGTTGCATTGGTCAGTAAGGTTGTCACAGGGGACAAGAATTTGCACTGCACAACAAATAGCGGAATTAACTGATGCATTTTGATGTCGTGGACAGTATTGATCTTGTTGGTGTGTTGACTGAAGCCACTTATTTTCATTATCACAGTGGTGATATTTCACATTAAAGTGTAACGAAGGCTAGTCGAAATGCAAGTTCTTGTCGTCTAAATGTGTAACAACAGAGAAATGAGCAGTAGAGTAAGATATGAGAGCTACTGGTGGATTCAAGTACTTATTGCTAAACTATTTACTGCGTGTATTGATCCAAGTTGATGGACTGACTAGCTCAGCAGCAGGTATTTGTACTGGTCGACAAGGATAAGGTTAAACTCACAGTCGAGTAGTTGTGGCAATTGCTTAAGTGATGATAGTTAATTAGGTATGACATGATGTCTTAGATGAACTATATTACATAACCAGTATGTAACTTGTGGTATATTTCATTGTTTTTCTTCTCAGTTTTGTTTCTCTGTAGGTTTGATGTATATTTTAGAGTAATGGTATGGAGCCTGACATTCTACATGTAACTAGTGTACGCAATGTTTTTTCTTTTGTTGATTTTGTTTTGTATTTAGACTTTGCTGTGTAAAGGTTTTTACCCCGCAATTTATGAATGTCAGATTACTTGCTCTGTGTTTGGACAGTGAGCTATTTAAAATGTCATGAGTACAATTGGTATTTTTTTTATTTTTTTTTTGTGTTAGAATTATTGAAGTTTGGATTCCTCCTAAAAATAACGGAGATCCCGGCAACTAAGCCAATTCTTATCTCACCATTATTTTTTATTTGTATGATGTGATGTTTTATTTGTCATTTGGATTGTTGTAAATATGTATGTGTATGTTACTCCGGATTGTGGAGAGTACAATAATGCAACAACTGTGTCAAACATTTGGTAAAGCAACAACATTTGGTCGTCAATTTGAGGTCACCAGGGGCTAAGGTCTCCTCCTGGTTATTTTGATGACTTGCTACGTTTCTTCTAATACAGTTTTCTTAAAAAAATGTTCGGAACTACCCTCGCATTGCAAGGATAGTACCGTGCCATTTTTTTCTGCATGGGTAGCCGGTGGTGAAAGGGTACAGTACCGCCCGACATTGAAAATAGGTACAACATACTTCATTATTTTTGTCAGAACAACACATTTTTTTTGTAAAATAACTCAATTTCAATTAATACAGCGAAGCCGGATACCAGTGTAGGAATGAATGACAATTTATTTATTTAATTTATCATATGTGCACTCCCACAAAATAAATCCCTACATCCAGTTTGGTGAGATCTTTTGAAATGAATGAATGTATGGTCGTCTGCTAACCGCAGATAGTGAATGTGAATATATGATCATCTTTGAGTCGATCCTTTGGCCACCTTTGGTGGGAGCAAAGAGATGAAATTTACCAGAGCTTTGAACGCCTGAATTGTGGCTGACCAATACGATAGCAAGGTGCTTCCCCCACCTCGACAGAGATGGGAGAGGACCTCGAGAACGGCTATGTTTCGGCACTCTGCCGCTGGATCCTGTGCTGTTAACACCTGTTTTAGATGTGCTCCGTAATGACGAAAGAGTGGAGGCATGGTATGCATGTGAAATATTTAAGAGTAGTTTGAAATAATAATTTCTCTATTTCAGGAACTTTTGTGGGGAGAATTAAATGTCAGGCAGGTAATATTAATGGGATTGTAGTAATCTTCGGAAGTGACCAACGGTCACAAAGAAACCACGTGTAGCAATAAGTTGAAATACTACCGTGTGCTTAAGTTAAGCTGAATCACTAGCGTGTGTACAATAAGTTGAAATATTTAAGAGATAGCGTGTGTACCATAAGTTGAAATATTTAAGAAATGGCGTGTGCAGGACTTGAAATTAGAGACGAGTACTTCCACGTGGTGAGTACTGTGTGAGTCTCAATCTGCGTATGAGACAAAGGATAAAGAGAAGTACTCGTCCATGGTATCAGTTGAGGACTCGCGTGTGTGATGAATACATTAATATTACTTTGCGTGTGACGTTAGATTCAAACTCTGAGAGAGAAGCAAGGTGAGTCGGCCGTCTATCCAGCAACGCCACATGGCTTGCATTGCACAGGAAGACGTGCATTTATCTCCAGAGTTCACAGTAGGAAAGTAGAATTACAAAGTGGGGCAGTGTCGTGTGAAACTGGGATCAATATTAATTGAAGTGGGAAAGCTGAAAGTGATAATGTTGTAACCATTCTCTGTGTAGTATTTCATACTGTTGTGTGGTGTATGTCATGTAATTTGGGTATGTGTGGTTTCCATGGGTGTGTAGCGAAGTAGTTTCAAAAGATTAGTGGGTTATGCTTGTTCCTTCTGTACCGCTCGGTCTGGAGGAAAGTTTCGTGATGATGATTGTGAGAGTCGAAGTGTGAGGAATAATAAAAGATCCACCAACCTATCCAGAAAGTGCACTGTAGCGTTAAATAAATTACGAGACCATAATATAGAGATTCACTAATGTAAAGCCACGCCCACTGGGCGGAATTTCTCATATGTTATTGTTGTAGGTTATAGAATTTGTGTGTTTAGGTTAGGGAATTTATCAGAATAAATCAGTTAGTGAAAAGAAAGAGATTGGTAGACTATTCCTTCAAATTGTATGTTGTCATAATGTCCCGAATTTATAATGTGTGCGCCATTCATATTCAGTGGGATGGCCACGTGTTAATAAAAGCCGTCAAATAAAAGACAAAAAGAAAATGTGGTACTGCCAGTGCGTAGTGTACAGTCAGAGTTCTGTAAATCACTGATAGTCAGATATGCGTTTCCGTTGCGTAGTAATCATATAGGAGGATAACTTGTAACTTAAGTGAGAGTACTAGAGCTAATATTACTCGATAACTAAGAATGAATCCACTCGCTTGGCAGACCACTCATCTTGCCTGACTGCTTGATGCCACAGTATGAGGAAGGCATGTGGGTGCCTCTCAACTGTACTAGTGCCGACATTGTGCATGCTCTGTTGCCTGTGTCTATGTGCCTGTGGTTCTGTCAGTGTGATCATGTGATGTATCTGACCCCAGGAATGCGTCAATAAAGTTTCCCCTTCCTGGGACAATGAATTCACGGTGTTCTTATTTCAATTTCCAGGAGTGTAGATAAGAACCTATTCTGTACGCTCTGATCTTCGTTGCAGTCTTCAGTGGAGCACTGTGTAAAACACTTTCCGGAAATCGTGGAATATGGACTCGGCCGGTTGCCCTTCACCCATAGTTCACAGGATATCGTGCGAGAATAGGCAATCTGAGTTTCCTACGAGCGACGCTTTCTAAATCCGTGCTTATTTGTGGAAAGACGCTTTCTATTTCAAGGAAATTTGTCATCTTCGAACCCAGAATATGCCCAAGAACTCTGCAGCAAATCGATATATCTGGTACACAATTTAGTAAACCGAGTTTAGAAAAAAGAAATAAAAGTCTGATAGGATTATACAGGAACGAAATTTCTTGCAGCGACATTTTACATTTGCATGTCTGTAACTATGTAATGTAGGGTGATTTACAGTATGTGATGGAAGGTACTTCGGTACAATTATCGTAACTGCCACCCACCCCCCTTCCCTCCCGCGTACTGACACAAGGAATAGAACGTCTGTCAGTGAACCTCCGAAACAGCAATTTCTCTGATTTTTTTCGTTGTGGTCATTCGACGAAGTGTATAAGGGAGGAAGTAGTATGTTGCCTGACTCGGCATCTAACCAATAGAAATTTTATGGGTGGATGGGGCCCCTCCACGCCCGCACCAACATGGTGACCAAACCAAAAGTTCTACTGTCACCTCCGTAAACATGTTAGTTATCTAGTAAGTGGATCACAGGATGCTGGGCTGTGATGTTGTCCGTGCGTCTGGGTAAGACTACGCATTAACACGGTCCATCAGGTGATAGTGGACGAAACGCGAGTGAGGGTAGCGATTTGAAGAGCAGAGGGAAAAAAGTGCCATGGCTCGTGCCGTGGGAAAAAAACCTCTGCGATAGTGGGATGGGTAGTAAGAGCAGTAGTGGCTTACTAGCTGCGATAGCTCATGCAAGGTTGGATTTGTTAGTATAGGTATCATGCATCATTACCGTGACAAGCGATGGCGATGTGTCCCAGTTGCTGCAGCTGCTACATTCCTAAAACAATCAAGATCGTTATACAGTAGTGGGAGATCGGCCATAGATCATCTCACTGTGTGGGGGATGTGTGGAGCTTGTTTGCATGCAGTGTACGGTACGGCTTCCCTGTGTGGTGCCAGTTATTCGACAGTTTATTTCAGCTGGATATCCAGTAATGGCGTCTGATTAACAGGGGCTCGCCTGTGCCGTTATGTTTGCGTATGCTTGGCCATAGATGTTATGTCCTTACAAGTATGTCTTTTGGTCTTTTATGTTTCCATCTATGGTTGTGGTCGTAGTTCCCCAGATTCAGAATAAACGGGTTCTGCGAATGTCTGGAGTTTCTGTATAGTCTTGTGGTGAGTTTGTGGATTACCTCCGTGAGAGTCTCAAGTCGGTATTTCCGGTGAAGGTCCGCGATGCGTGTGTATCGTGGAGCATTGCTTATGATTTTGAGTACTTTGTTTTGTATGAGCTGCAGACGGCGCAGGCGTGTAGGCGCAGCGTATCCCCAGACAGGAGCTGCGTACGTAATCAGGGGTCGGATAAGTGTCATGTACATGGACCTCGACACCCTTCTGTTCAGTGTGCTACGCCTGTTGAGCATAGGATAGAGCTGTTTGAGCCTCGCGCTAGCTCGGTTGGTCATGTGTTGTATGTGGTCCCCCCAGAGTAATTTCCGGTCCAGCCAGACACCGAGGTATTTGACTTTCTCGCGGAAACGTATTGGACGTGCATGTAGAGTTATTGGTCTGCAGTAGCGGTGTTTGCGTAGTTGCTTCGGTCTTCTAGTGAACAGAACGGCTTCGCACTTGTCGACGTTTACTCTAACACGCCATTTCTCCAACCAAGGCTCGGCCACTCTGAGTGCAGTCTGTAGGTGTGACGTAATGTTTGATGGTTTCCAATCTTGCGCAAGGATGGCTGTGTCATCCGCGTAGATTGCCATCATTGTGTTGTGTGTGGTTGGGAGATGAGATCCACTGGAAGAATACTAAGGAAACCTAATTCACTCATGAGAGACGTTTTCTTAAGTACTGCTCGTCTTGTACGGGTTGCTTACTGGGTACGTTTAATATACTCGAGAGCATCACATAATTGTTTATCAAATTCCTGTGGCAGGGGTTTTGAGGGAGACGTTGTGCACACCGTAGAGGATTACCCATAAAATTCCCCCCCCCCCCCCAAATTTTATGGGGGAACCTGTCCCGACTCCCAGGCCATTTCAATTATCCTGTGTAGCCATTTAAGACCTGATATTCCACTGTATTTGATGAGTTCCGACTTAATTTCATCCAGCCCAGCCGCTTTATTGCACTGCAATCTATTGACCATTTTTTCCACTTCCTCAAATGTGATCCTATTTCCATCATCATTCCTATCCCATTCTACCTCGAAATCTGAAACATTACTGATCGCATTTTCACCTACATTGAGCAACTCTTCAAAATACTCCTTCCATCTGCCCAAGGCATCCACAGGATTCACCAGCAGTTTTCCTGACCTGTCCAAAATACTTGTCATTTCCTTCTTACCTACCTTTCGAAGACTGCTAATTACACTCCAGAATGGTTTTCCAGCAGCTTGACCCATAGTCTCCAACCTGTTTCCAAAGTCTTCCCACGATTTCTTCTTGGATGCTGCAATTATCTCTTTGGCTTTGTTTCTTTCTTCAACATAACTTTCTCTGTCTACCTGGGTTCTGGTATGTAGCCATTTTTGATACACCTTCTTTTTCCTTTTACAGGCTGCCTTGACTGTATCATTCCACCAAGCTGTTTGCTTCATCCTACTTTCACACACTACTGTTCCAAGACATTCTTTAGCCACTTCTAGTACTGTGTCCTGTACCTGGTCCATTCCTTTTCCAATGACTGTAATTGACTACATTCAACTAACTGGTACCTTTCTGAGATCGCTGTTATGTACTTGTGCCTGATTTCCTTATCCTGAAGTTTCTCCACTCTTATCCTCCTACATATGGACCTGACCTCCTGCACTTTCGGCCTCACAATCCCAATTTCACTGCAGATTAAATAATGATCAGTGTCATCAAAGAATCCCCTGAATACACGTGTGTCCCTCACAGCCTTCCTGAATTCCTGATCTGTTATTATATAGTCAATGACAGATCTGGTTCCCCTGCCTTCCCAAGTATACCGGTGAATGTTCTTATGTTTAAAAAAGGAGTTTGTGATTACTAAGCCCATACTGGCACAGAAATCCAAGAGTTGTTTCCCGTTCCTGTTGGCCTCCATATCCTCTCCAAATTTACCCATAACCTTTTCATACCCTTCTGTTCGATTTCCAATCCTGGCGTTAAAATCACCCATGAGCAGAACACTGTCCTTGTCCTTTACTCTAACAACTACATCACTGAGTGCCTCATAAAAACTATCCATCTTATCTTGATCTGTCCCTTCACAATGCGAATATACTGACACAATCCTAATTTTCTTGCTAGACACTGTCAAATCTATCCACATCAGTCGTTCGTTTACATACCTTATTGCAACTACGCTGGGTTCCATTTCTTTCCTGATGTAAAGCCCTACACCCCATTGTGCTATTCCTGCTTTGACTCCTGACAATTGTATTCTCCCACTTCCTCTTCTTTCTCACCCCTTATCCGAATGTCACTAACAGCTAAAACGTCCAGCCCCATCTTACTTGCAGCCTCTGCCAGCTCTACCTTCTTCCCAGAGTATCCCCCATTGATATTAATAGCTCCCCATCTCATTACCATTTGTTTGCCAAGTCGTATCTTAGGAGTCCCTGGTTTGTCAGTTAGAGGTGGGACTCCGTCACCTCCAAAGGTCCGAGGCATTTTGCTCTGATTGTTGCCAGCATCATATTTAAAGTACCAGGGAAGCAGGTTGCTAGCCTTACTTGCCCCGAGTCCCATTGGGTTTTACCCCTAACGGCTGAGGGACTAACCGGTGGATTTGGTAGTCTTTGCCGTATGAGCACAAAGGTGACCACGACTCAGAATATGTCCGAGATGCCCAGCCTTATTCCAAAGTAACTGGTATCCCGACTGTCGGGACCACTTACTTGGTCACTCATGCGTTGCCCGTGGTTCATGAACTAGAACATGACTACAGGAACCCACACCATGGAAACAATAAAGCAAAAATGCAGGTACCTTGTAGATACAAAATTACTTAGCAAGTGTCTACATGGCCGTACACAAAACCCTAATGAGAATTTCAAAAGCTGCGTGTGGCAACGAGTACCGGTACCAAAAACAGTGTTTGTTGGATGGACAGCACTCAAAATGGGTGTGAGGGATGCTGTCATCTGTTTCAGTGATGGTGTAATCAGCAGGACAAAAGTAAGGGACAAATTAGGCATCCAGCCAGGAAATAATATGATAGCTGCTCTGAATGCCATAGATCGTCAGCGACTAGTTGAAGCTGAAAGGGCTGTGGAAGCCACCACTAAAGAGTTCAGAGTAAGGAAAAGGCTTCTGAAGAAGTCTACAGAGGATAAAGAAGCAACTGACCAGCAAGATTATGCTGCTGGAATGTCTGATTTTCTCGAAACTACATTTTCAGAACGTTAGGTACATATAACTCCACAATGGTTTAATCCATGTTCACCAAATTTCAAGTGAAGAATGGGATAGTATATTTGTAATATGCCTAATACATCGCAGAAATGATCTATATTTGTCATTCTGTATATAATTTTAGCGGTATTTTTTAGACAAAATAGTAATGTGGTATAATAAGGGTTTTCTGTTTCCTCAGATATACTCCATACTACAAAACGAGAGGCATAATGTGTTCCTATGAATGTTGACAGCAGCCTGCCACAGTTTTAATGCTATTAGACTGATGATGGACCAGAAAATTGTACCAGAATGGGAACGTGTATTATAAAAACATCTGTTAGGCAAAATACTGTAATTCTTAAACCATAACAGATATTTCAATACGTTTCCTTTTACAACTTGAGTTAATTCTATTCATGGTAATAAACCACAACTTCCTCCGCATTGTACATCAAGAATAATGTGCACTGAGAGCGAGGTATAAAAATGCAGCCCGTTCACGTCCAGGTCCCCTTAACAAGAAATCAAATAATGAAAACATTCAGCTGCAGTAGAGCTTACATGACTTCGTACCAGCTTTGGGATAAGGTAGAATTCTGGTCAGGCAGTCACTTTCAGGAATGTCCACAAATTATTGCCTCTCAGCTGCTGCTTTACGACAGGGACCATTGTCAGGGTGATACAGACAACAGTCGGCTTCGAGCTGTAGAGGTGTTGCAATGTAATCAATCGTGTTATCAAGAGGTGCTGAGAGGGTTCGACCTACGGTCCGCTCTTTAGAGATATTGTTTTAGAATCCCTTCTTATGTACGGGAACGATTCAACGGCCAGCATAGTTTCTTATATGGACAATTTTTTTATTATTGTTTCTAGAGATAACGGGGGATTGATGAGAAACGTGCATGTGGTGTCAAATGCAACATGACACAGGGATAATAATGGAACAATACGTACATCCAAACCTATTTTAAACATTGGTGTCTGCTATATCACAGTGCTGCTCTTTTCAATGCTCTTTTCTCGTGCTGTCGATAACCACTACGAAAATGCGGTGTTCGTTTTGTTTTTCAGAATTGCAATTGCTATTTAAAGCTTTAGATAAAAATTTTAATTGTGTGCCAAACTACTTGCCATTTACACTCTACCGTTTAACGAAACAGTTTGGGAATTTTAGTGACAAGTTAGGTGGGCTATATGTGTGCTCATTTCCATTGTTTCAGTGTTGTAAATGTCGACAGACACGTAGCAATCGCTTTCTTCATATTACTGGTGCACTTTTCATTCTGCACGTACAGTATGTGATTGGTAAAAAGTCGGGGCAGGTAAGAGAAATACTGTCCACGTCCGCACCGCATCCAGAAGTCCGTTATCAGCATTCTCAATCGAAAGTCTTTTATGCGCACCTACGGGCATTAAAACTTTTTTAACCACTTTAAACCGGATTTTCATCTTTTCAAGTCGGACCTCGAATTACATTTCGTAGGCAGAGAAAGTAGAGGGTGATCATGTCCACATTTTAATACAAGAGCCTCGCGGATTGGCCGCGCGGTTTGAGGAGTCACATCACGGACTGCGCGGCCCCTGCGGAGGTTCGAGTCCTCCCTCGGGCATGGGTGTGTGTGTTGTTCTTAACATAAGTTAGTTTAAGTAGTGTGTAAGTCTAGGGATCGATGACCTAAGCAGTTTGGTCCCTTAGGAATTCACACACATTTGAACATTTAATACAACATAGCGGGCGTGCTGAGAAATAATGCCTCCGAATTTTTATGAGGAAACTCTGAAAGGTTTTTGAATAAAACAAACGTTATTAACATTCTACGTCTTAATTCTTCATGTCGTCCACACATGGAACACAATCTCCTCCAGCATGACATTGCTAGACCACATATGAGCGCTGTCACACCTGCAACTATTCCAGGCCTTAGGTTTACTGTCATCGGTCATATTCTATACAGTCCCGACTTGGCTTCATCCGATTTTCATCTGTTTTCAAATCTAAAAAAAAAAATCTTCGGGGACTTCACTTTGGTAGTGATGAAGCGATGCAAGCAGAGCTGAGATTGCGGCTCCATCAAAAAACTCAAACTTTCTACAGTGACGGTGTCAACAAGCTGGTCTCTCGCTCGGGGAAATGTGTTTGTCACCAGGGAAATTATATTGAGAAATAAATATGAGACATTAAGAATAAATATACAGAATGGTGATGACTTTTATTTTAATAAAATGCTTTAGGAGTTTTCACATAAATTTTCAGATGACTACTTTTCAGTAGGTCTTTGTAGCATGTCATATGAAAAAGAGCGTTTGGCATCACTGGCCGGGAGATCCCTTGCGGAGCAGGTCCGGACGCCGTGGTGCAGGTCTTATTACATTGGACGCCACACTAGGCGACCTGCGCGCCGGATGAGAATGAAATGATGATGAAACCAACACAACACCCAGTCCCTTAGCGGACAAAATCTCCGACCAAGCCGGGAATCGAACCCGGGCCCGTAGGACGGCAACGCGTCATGCTGACCACTTTTTCTTTTTTTTTTAAATCTCATTTTGTTCGTTTTGTTCGTTGTATCTGCTCTGGGCGGACGTCGCAAGACGCCCGTTTCAGTTCGTCGTTGACCCATTAACTCAGTTTTTTTTATTACAGAGAGCAGCTAACCCTCTGACCGAACAGGCTGAGTTACCGTGCCGGCACCACTCAGCTATAGGGACGGCCAGCAGGTCACCTCATTGTTATGGTCCGTAAGGTAAAAATTTCTATCGTGACTATAACGGGTATCACAAAATTTTCTTGGGATATTGTTGCATCACTGGGAAGTCAAATACAGTCGTGTTATAAATTATTGTACGAATTGCGTATTGTTAGAAGTTAGTTATGTAGTTCATTTATAACATTTACGTTGATAGGCCACAACGTTAAATCATTTTAACGTACTGCACTTCTCATTGTGCTATGTACTGCACTGTGTACTTGTAAATACGTACACTGAGGAGACAAAATATTATGACCACTGGGCACCAATAAATTGAATGCCAGTTGGTGGCTCTGCGGGCATGTGACGTGGTAAGGAAGGTACGCTGTGAGATTCAGCTGCCGCTACCGATAGGTTTTATGCAACCTGCAACACCTCCAAAAAGACATGTAAGATTTTCGTATCTTCTCGCTCGCTACAGAAAAAATGATGCTGGACCTTTTTGTAGGGAATTTAATGTTGTTAAATTTCGTACTGAGATAGGTTTTCGTTGACACCAACAGTTTTCGAGTTGTTCAAGAAAAAAGCATTTGAAAGTCACTTTTGTATGTTTTCTTGAATAATTCGAAAACTACGGCCTCTAGCAAAATCGTATTCCAGTAAAAAGTTTAACCACATTAAATTGCGGGTTGCTTAAAACCCATGGGTAGAGAGAGGTAAACTAGTCACCTTGTATAGGCCTAAGCAGAATAGAGAAGAATAGGGAATCGTTCTAGCGACAGTATGGGTAGCAAATGGGGGAAATCCGGTGGCATATGCGAAGGGTAGATTATTATGGCCTGGCATCTTAGAACGAGCATCTCAGAGACGACAAAGCTGTTCGGATGTTTGCATGATGCGTAGTGTCTGAAAGGAGATGTAGACAACAGGAATGCTAAGAGGTGTTCGACAGCCACACCTCGTCATAGGTCGGAGGCTTACACGCTCTGTAAACCAGGATAGGTGACAGTTTGTGGCAGATCTGACGACAAAGTACAATGATGGTGCAGGAACAAGTGCTCCTGAGCACTCTGCTCAGTGCACATTATACGAAGCTCTGAAGCAGGTTGGGACTGATGACCATAGATGTTAAGTCTCATAGTGCTCAGAGCCATTTCTGAAGCAGGTTACCCTACATGTTCCAATGTAGACCCAGTGACACCAATATGGGCACGGAATCAACTGTATTGAACAATGGATCAATGAAACGTATTGCCTACTCGGATGAAACACGTTTCTTGTCATATCTCTTCGATGGTTTACATTGTGAAGTGTCTCTTATTTTGAGGGGTATTTATTTTCCAAATTTAACGTTTATTGAACCTCAGCAGGCAGCCAAAGTCAATTCGCTGCACCGAGCAGTGCTGCATATTAAGCCAGCAGTAAGCAACAAGCTGGTTCTCACGGGGGGAGAGGTATCAACCATACCATATGGCACGGTGATGAGTCACAAGAGTCGAGAGGTGAACGCGATTCTTGAGAATGGATCGTACTCGACAGCAAAGGTTTTCACGGGGGGAGAGGTATCAACCATACCATATGGCACGGTGATGAGTCACAAGAGTCGAGAGGTGAACGCGATTCTTGAGAATGGATCGTACTCGACAGCAAAGGTTTAGATGTGAGGGAACCATTAGTGTTCTGACGCGAAGCGCCGATTTTACTTTATTACATATTAATGAGTAAAGCCATCTTTTTGCATTACTGGTACTTGGAGGATCCTACGGGTTACCAGCGTTTCACAACAATAATAACACTATGCAGTAAACTAGTAAATTCAGTAAACAAATGGTTATTATTAACTTGCCGAAATGTATGGAGAGCTAAGAAGTGTTACGACGTAAGCAAAAGATTTCGGCTGCATGCCAGTCTCGCCATTTAGCGATAGTATGTACTCTTAGCCTGTTCATATGTGAGAGTCGGCAGTAAAATGTATTCGGCTACTATTTTATATAATACTCGCCTGTACCATGCTCTCAAAACTTATAAACTTTGTAGAAGGAGTCATTTCATAAAACTAAATTGCTACTATTTTACAAAGAAATGGCTCCTAATGACTGTAATCTCCCCACAAAGAATAATAATTAAATAAAAATGTGAGCCAAGAGTAATCTTCCCACAGAAAATATAATTTATAATTAAATGAATTTTAATATTGTAAACTCTGAACAAAATTGATTTTAATGTAACCTCTGAACAAAATTGTCTCCTATTTATAGTCTGTGTGCAGAAATGCATTCGCATTTAATGTTCCCACAAAATTCTTTTCTCATTTAACATCAAGTTCGAAACATAAAAATTCCTAAACAGCAAAAATAATAAAAAAGTTTAGTAACCTGATAAATTTTATGAGGACAGCAGCGCTGCCCTTCGGCCCTGTATTCTGAATAAAAAAGCAAAAATTCTTACCTCAATAAAAACCGCAATTATATCTGCTCTTTAAGTTGGAATTTCTCGACACAGCTTCGTGCAATGCTGGCGTATATATATATATTTTTTTTATTATTGGAAGGAATGATCATGCATTTGAAATATTCTTTAAATTGAAATGAATGCTTTTCTTTAAAAGAGTTGCTTTATATTATAAAATTATTATTGGGGCATTTTT
This sequence comes from Schistocerca cancellata, assembly GCF_023864275.1. NCBI lineage: Eukaryota > Metazoa > Arthropoda > Insecta > Orthoptera > Acrididae > Schistocerca > Schistocerca cancellata. The sequence goes on along the minus strand of NC_064632.1, from coordinate 404,056,662 downwards.
TTTGGAACAGATTAAATTACAATTAACATACATTACTAAATATGCGCAAGGCTGCTTCTGTACCTTGTACAACAATACTCATCCTCCAGAGTCCTGACCAGAGTCGCGAGCAGAGCACACAGCCGACGCATGCCGACTCCCGCCGACTAGCACGTACTGGCACGCACGGTCATGCGCAGACTAGCAACAACTAACGATAAACTACTCTCTGGTCAGAGATTCTGTCATGCCTCGCCCATCGCCGACAATGTATACGTCTTTCATGACATCCCCGGAGTCACTTCATAGAAATGAGCTGCCCGCACCACTAATTAGAATCTCAGGTCGCTGTTTGCATCTTCAGAAGAATCCAATGCGCTACCAGATCTGCTTTTGCGAATATCATCCACAAGAGCTTCACAGAGTACAGATAGGAGGAAACACTAATCCAAGAAAGGATCATCTTAACTAGTGCAGTCTCTGGTGGGAAGGCTTGGCCGGTATACTGTACGTCACCTACAACACTTCCTACGAAATCGCGATTAGAATGAGGAACTTGTATGGAGGCTTAAATACGCGAGGGGAGTTTGCAGCATCTACATTTACATATACATACATGCTCCGCAACCCATCATATGGTGTATGGCGGAGTGTACCATGTACCACTTCTAGCCATTTCCTTTCGTAACGCACTCGCAAATGGAACGAAGAAGAAGACGTCTGTATGCTCTAATTTGTCTTATCATGTCTTCACGGTCCTTACGTGTAATGTACGTTGGCTGCAGTCAGCTGCTAATGCCTGTGGTCTGCATTTTCTCAGTAGAGTTTCGCGAAAAGAACGCCACATTTCATGGTGGGATTCCCATTTGAGTTCACGAAGCACTCCGTAACATTCGCGTGTTGACCGAATCTACGGTTAACAAATCTAACAGCAAACTGTTGTTAAAGATGTTAATCTGTAATTTCGCAGGTCCATTCTTTTACCATTCTTATACAATACGTACGAATCGCTTTCGCTTTTTTTCCAACCGCTTGGGACTTGGCGGTGGGCGAGAGATTCGCGATAAACGCAAGAGAGGTAAGGGACCAGTGCAGTGGTCTTCGTAGAACCGAACTGGGATTCCGTCTGGACCTGGTGACTTACTTATTTTCAACTTTTTCTGCTGTTTCACTAAGACAGGGAAGCCTACATCTATGTCCTCCATGCAGAAGTCTATGTGAAGGTCAATAGATTATATGACTGAACGATCCTCCGGCGTGAATGATTTTTGAACGTGAAATTTAAGACTTCAGCCTTCGTTTTGTTGTCTTCTATTGCCACACCAAATTGGTCGACGAGTGACCGTATAGAAGACGTCGACCCGCTTAGAGATTTTATGTAATACCAGAATTTTCGTGGGTTCTCTGCAAAATCCTTAGCTTTGACAGTGGAAGTTTTTTTGTTTCGCACACCGACCTTTTTATAGAAGCACAAATTTCTGTCAACTTGCGCCTGTCGACATTTCCACGTCTCTTTTGACCCCAGAGTGCAACAATTTCTGCTTTCTGAGCATTTTTCCGAATTTTATTATTAAACCATGGTGTTTTTTTTCGTACTTAATCCACTTACTGGCACATGCTTATTCAGAGTCTGATTTACAATCAGTTTAAACTTTTTCCGTAATTTATCACGATGTTCACTCACTGTTTAAGTAAAAATTCTAATGACTGCTTATCTATTCTTTCCAGTGTAAATACTCTCCTAACCTTCTTGATGGATTTATTACCTCTAACCATCATCACTGTGATGACCTCATGAGCACTAATCCCCGTCTCTACACTCACACTGTCGATACGGTCAAGCCTCTTTGCAGCTGCAATGTCTAAAACATTTCCATTTCGTGTCCATAAATATTTCCATTTTATGCTCGAGACAGATTTTGCAAAACGAATTCAAAACTACTTCACAAGACTGTCTCTCCATACTACCTGCAGTGAATCCATGGACATCCTAGTCTGTACTTGTTTGATTAAAGTCGCCTCTAACTAATATTGTATGATAGGATGTTTTTGCACTACTGAGCATTGACTTTGAACAATTGTGCAACAGTTAAGGCAGAATCAGGTGGCCAGTAAAAATATGACGATAACCTGAGTTCACCTAAACTGGATACTCGTGTCGAGGTAACTTCACAGCTAGATTCGATTTCGACCTCAACAAAGACAGTGATTTTGTCGACTGCAATGAACAGTCCCCCTCTTACAGCGTGTAACCTGTTTCCGATATAAGTTCTGTTGCATTCGCCTGGTACTCGATTCCTCCACACACCAGGTACGCCGTGCGGGCAGCCTCTCCAACAGGAGCACTTGCGCAGACGGCTCTCATCAAAACAGAAATGTTTTCCTTGTGTGACTCGCAGTGTCAAGCGGATAACCATCCGCGCCCGGCTGTTTAGGCCACAGCCACACCGTGTGAAGTCAGTTACGCGCTACCCTCAAGTCGGCAGTACCAGCAGTTCCGTCTGGCCGGATCAGCAGTTCAGCATCAGCGGCACCAGTTGGCAGTACCAGCAGCTTCGTCTCAGCGCTCCACGCCGGCAGACACGGTCCAGGTCGCGGTGGTCTGCACCAGCAGCACGTCAGCCGTCACACACTGGCAGCACCGGCCCAGATACGTCCCAGTCTTCACGCCGCTGCCTTCCAGGACACTAGGGTTCGTCGTGTAGACACGTCACAGACAATGCCACACGAGAGATATTACTGTTGTACGCAGTTGTGTAAATATTCATCCCAGGACGAGCACACTTACGTTCCACGCCTCGTTAAACATTTCGGCGCTTTCTGCTTTGGATTTCATCTAGTTCTCGGTTCCCAGAATGATGCGAGCGAGAACTTTCCTCGAGGCCAGTAAATTTAGAGACTTTGTTACGAATGCTTACTGTTAAAATTCTGGTAGCCAAGTGCCTTTACTCTGTACAATGATATTAACGGAACAAAATCAACAGATGTGAATGTAATTTCAGGTAAACACAAGTAAGTGTGATAGAGCCGTTACTGTTTACTATATTTATAAATGATCTAGTGGATAACGCCGGAAGTGCCTTGAAGCCGTTCGCAGACGATGTGGCTGTCTTTAAGAAAGTTGCAACGCCCGAAGACTGAGCGTTTGGCGTCATTGGCCGGGAGGCCTCTTGCGGGGCTGGTCCTGGCGCCCTGGTGCAGGTCTTATTACATTCGACGCCACATGAGCGACCTGCACGCCGGATGGGAATGAAATGATGATGGAGACAACATAACACCCAGCACCTGAACGGAGAAAATCTCCGACCCCGCCGGGAATCGAACCCGGGCCTGTAAGCCGGCAATCCGTCACGCTGACCACTCAGCTATCGGGGCGGGCAAAGCTGAAGAGAGTTGCTGGAAGGCCAGCAAAGGTTTGATGATTGGTGTGGGGACTTGCAGTTGAGGCTGAACGTAAATACAGGTGACATATCGCGCACAGATGGGCGAAGAAACGCACCACTAACGATTACAGTATTGACGAAAACTCGCTGGAAACACCATCTATCGTAAAATACCTGGGAAGAACCATCCGGAACGATCTAAAATTGCATGTCCACATAAAATAAAGTGTTGGAAAATCAGAAGCCAGACTGAAAACCATTGGGACAATTTTAAGGAAATGTAATTTATTCACGAAAGAGCTTCTTACAAAACAATTCTTAACAATTTCTCATCGGTTTGGGACCTTTATCAGTTTGAATTAATACAGGGTGAGCCAGAATACGCAACTCTAAATTCAAAAATATTCAAATATTTATTAATGTGCTCATAAAGTACACATTAACAACATACAGGGTGAACATTAATAAAACTGACAAACTGCAGAGACGGATTTCTGCCTGTAAATTGAGGAAAAAATGTCCTATGAACATGTTTTCGGAAATGCATCGTTGCAATGGTAGATGGGGCTGATGAATGAAAGTTCATCTATCCATATGCTGTGCCTGTACCATACATATGACGTTTAGGCAGAGTGATGATGCCAGTTTGGTAAAGGTCGCTTCGTCGTTTTGAGGACTGATGAGAGTCTCATAATTGTGAAGGTCTGGTGCAAAAACCATCGACAAAACCTTCCCACCGAGGGAAATTGGCTGCTGATAATTCTTGCACTTGGTGCACGCGAAAGGGATATAGCGGTTGTCATGCAGGATGCACATGATTGTCCTTTGGCTTTCACCATGTGGCCAGATCACTTGCCTAGATCTTGTACTAGGGTTCGTCACAGTATCTTGGAGAACCTGCTCCTCCAAATCTGGTGCACGCCCAGTTCGCGGCCTCCCTGCACGTTCGTCTGTCTCAAAGGAGCCTTGATCACACAAACGCCCAAAAAGGGCTTAAAATGTTGTGTGATGTGGTTGGTGTCTTTTACTGTACTTGTTGTGGTATAACCGTGCTGCCTCTCGACCGTTTCTGTTTGCTTGGCCATACACAAACACCATCTCGGCTTGTTTCCGACACGAATACCGGACCATTCTGGAACTCACAGTAAGCTGCCTCAGTCACACAGTCTGCAACACATAAGGAACCACGGGACGTGGTCAGTCGAACTTTCATTCGCCAACGCCATCCACCTTGGCAACGATGCATTTTCAGCCACGTGTTCATAAGACCCTTTTTCCTCCATTTCTAGTCAGCAACCCTCTAACATTCTGCGTGGTGTCTGTTTGTTCTATATCGTGTCTCGCTACCACTTTCGCGCAACGACGCTCTGAGCGTGTTTTTTAGGGAATTGACTGGTTTGAACCTGGGACCTGTTGCTGGTAAGGAGACGCCAGACCACACATGTCATGTAGAGTTCAGAAGAGTTCAGTGAGACTAGCGATGGTATAACCAAATACTTAATGATTTCAGCGTCAGCTCCACTGCACTCCCTGTAAAAGAATCTTAATACTAACTAAATTTAGTGGAAGGGGTTCAAGGCTTTCCTATTTTTAGTTAGCTGGGAAAATAACGTCGAAAAAGCAGTTAAGTTTACCATTGGAAATTTTATTCTACTCACAAAACATTGTTTATAAATTGCACTATTGATAAAAGGAACTGTTTTAATACAGGATGGTAAAAACCAACTGCGTTCAACAAAAATGTGAACGAATATTCCCTGAATGGGTTTCCAAGTTCTACAATGGATCGAAGGATGACCTATGCCATATCACATTTATAATCTAGGTTTAAATTAAGCTCCGCCTACAAAAATTCTGTCTATCCAATGAGAAACGTTATACTTTTCGTGGTGGGGCAATGTTTTTAAAGTTTGCAACGTAACAGAGACGCGAAAAAGTCTCACGTTAAAACTTGCAGCTGGTATGGTCCTTTTAGTGTTATCGTAAGATCTATACTGTTCTTCTGGAGGGCTCTAGCTTTTAACGTGGGCTGGGGGGTGGTCCTAGCGGTTAGCTGGCGACGTGGGTGTCTGTCCCTTATTGTAGGGCCTTCAGCTTAACACGGTTCTGCTCTCGGCTTCTGTTCTCGTTTCTCCCCTCAGAACTGCGTCTGTCTCACGGTGGGAAGGTATGACATGCATTTAGGCATTCTTGTGTTAGTCTGTGGTATTACATTTGCTCACTCGTTACTCGTATTACTTTGGTTAATTTATTGTCACGATTTATTCGGAGCTATGTGACATACTACTGGATTTGCTTATCATGTCAGGGTTTTCATGGAAGGTGTTGGATTTGCCTGACACCTTACGTATCACCACCCTTCGAACTTAATTTTTGCACTGAAGTTAGGCAATGATTGAATCGTTGTCTAAGTCAGTCAAAAATTATTCCGTTATCTAAATTTTGTTGTCTACTGTTCAGCCACGTTATTCTGTTCCATTCTAGTTTGTATTAATAATTTATATTTTTATATTCTTCCACATTATTATCAAAAATATGTTTATACTGACAAGGGAAGAATATTTTTATTCTATTATAATTATTATTTTTTAATTATCTTCTTTCTTTATTTAATTGTGAAGTTTGTTTTTTAAGAAGTTTGTTATCGAAAGGGAGGAGTCTTTCACATCGATTTTCTTAGAAATATTGTTTTTATAAATGTAGTAATTAAGTAAAATCTATTCCTAACACATTTTCTAAATATCATGTACAAGTAAAATGTTTTTGTTTCTGGACACTCATTTCAACATTGTTACACTAACAAATAAGAATTATTCCCAAGAATTGCTTTGACAAAGAAATATACATACACAAGTATTGAGATATTATCCTAACAAATGGTACAAATGTTAAAAAAAAGGAAAACATCCAACAAGATAATTTTTTATTCTTTGTTTTATAAGGAGAAAATAAGTAAAATATAGTTATTCTTTTATTTTTATGAGGAGAAAATAAGTGGCATATAGTTTTAGTGTTTATTATGCCTTACTTTTGTTCTTTATATACTGTCCATTTCAGAACTAATGACTTATTTTTATCGATAGTCTATTTTTTACTTAAGTCCATAGTCAATGCTGTTATTTTGTAGTTTATTAGCTGACTGGTGTGCTTAACTTATTTAGTTTTTCACATGTTTCTTTTGCACAATTCCTACATCACATAATTTGATTTCACACATTCACACAATCCTATGAATGTTTAAGCATGAGCCTGGCGAATGTTTTTTGCACGAAGGTGATGGACTTGAGCGAGATGGATGTGGGCAAGTATTTGATGTACAGCTTCGTTCGTCATTCCTTGTTGGCTTTGTAACAGTGTGTTGCTGTTGTAGAGGCCCCATAATGGAATGGAGCTGTGAGTGCAGAATCTCCTGGTTTACTCGCTTTGTATGCGTGAAAGTCATCGTTATGTGTCGCTGAAAGCGGTCGTTTTTCGTTGTAATACTTCACAGACGACTAGTTTACCACAGTATAGGGATTTGGGAAGGTATGTCATCTATTCTTCACCCATCTTCTTTCTTGGTCTCAATCTTGTGAATCTTCAACTTCTCTTCTTCCTGCTTTTTCTCTGCTTCTTGGTTCTTCTCTGGGCAGGATATGGAAATATTTGTTGATAACTAGTCGCTTTGAAGTTCTCCTCTTAGTAACAGTTTGATAAATTGTTTGGGCGTGTCATTTTTACTTTGTGGAAGTTTTCTTCAGTTTTGTGCATCAGCGTGCTGTTTGATAGCAGTAGTGTGGCTTCTACACATTTTTTTTTTGCCAGTGGTGGCTTGCCCAAGCGGTCTTCTCGTTGGGCGGTTTTTTGCTCGCTCTGCTAAGTCAGGGCGTCCCGGGGTTTATGAGTGGTGAAGTCCGGTGTCTGCTAGTCAGTCCCTGCACTGGTCCCTTCAGCAGTAGATTTATAAGTGCCTTCTGTTGGTCTCACTGTCCTTTCCCTTCTCTCGACACTTCTGCCTTGTGGGAATCATGTCTTGCTATTTACGTCCTTTTCTTTCTTGATACTTCTCACATTGCAACTTGTGGGTCATTGCATCTGGTCCTTGCTGGAGTTTTTACAATGGTTCTTGCAAAAAGTTTTACTTATATTCATCTAACATATGTCTAGTACCTACATTGTTTTGCGCCTTTTTAAAAAGCTTTACAAATTTCGGCGCCCTTTCCATGTTACAATTCTAAGATATTTTGAGTCTTAACTTCTACAAGAAACCTCAAATTCGTTTTTTATTTTTGTGTAGTGTCGTGGTGTATAGCATTTTAGTATTTCATGCTGTTAGACTATCTACATTTTATCCCTTCACCTTAATCTATGGTACTATTGGTGTTATTTTTGTTTTTGTTTTTATTGAAACTACTTTCTTTTTCCCACCTTCCTCTCTCTTCATTCTTCTTTCTCCTGACGATCTTATCTGCAACATAATCTTGAAATATTATGCTGATTATTTACCAGTAATAAAATTAATCTTCAAACTTATACTGAAAGTGTTTAATACTGCAAGTCTTAGGTAAAAATACCTCTGCTTTATCTCGTAAAATACCCTCTAATTCTCTTTTACTGTGTTCCGAAATACCTTGAACTTCTTGTAATTTTTCGTCGATCTCTTTATGGACTTCCAACATGAGTTGAGGCGATTCCCGCTTTTGTGCATACCATTCTAATTCTTCATCCTCTTTATCTCGCGTCATTCTTAATTGTTTGTTTATAATTGGTATTTCTTCTAATTTTAGCTCTTGCTCAAAGAGAAGTGTGACATTCCCGAATGTTACGCTACCCTTCCCCATACCTATTATCGCCCATCTCTCATTTAAAAAATCTGCACCTATAATCAAATCTACAGTTAGTTTAGGTATAATCATGAAGTTGGCTTCGATCTTTTGACCTTGGCACGAAAGAGTTAACCTTGTTTGTCTGGTAACTTCCGCAGCATTGTTTCTAATAGGACCTATTACTTTAATCTTACGTGTTTTCAGAACTATCAATTCCTCATTGGCATTACACTGCATGAATAAATTTTCTGAGATCGCAGTCAGTTCACTTCCGCTATCAATTACAATATTGACTGGGATGTGCTTTACAATGGCCTTCACAATTGGTTCAATTTGAAAGGGTTGGTTCTGTTCTTCTTCTTGCATCAACGAATCCTCCACTGAATCATACATGAGTCTTTTCACGAATTTCCCTTATGAATTCGAACTTTCTGTAGGATAAGCTTTGACTGCTACTTCTCTCTCTTTTATTTCCTCTTCTCTATTTCTTCCTTCATTTACGCTTTCTTCAACATACTCTACCTTTTCCTCGTCCTTGTCTATCTTCTTCTTCGTCGCTACTTCCACATAATCGCATCTAAATGCTCTAATTATCGCTTCATAACTTCCTTCATTATATAAGTTGGGTTGTGTGCCCACTATCGGGGTTTGGTGGTCTTACCTCCACCTCTTCTGTCGACTGCGCATTATCCTCAATGAATTCGCTTTCCCTGTTTTCCATCTCAAATAGCTCTGCAATACTCGTTACTTCGTCCTTTCCTCCTACATTCGTTGTGCATGCCTCTGGTAATTCATCTTGCTCGTCAGTATTCTCCCAATTAATTTCGTCCCAACACGATATTGTTATTTTCTTGTCTTCGTTTTCATCTGGTCCCTGCGGATTTGTTTCTTCCTTCTTCTCTTCTCGTGATAAGATTTTCACTTCTCTGTTCAAGGTGCTGCAATTGTCCTGGGTCGGTGCGTCATTCTCTTTGGCATGGGCGCTTAGCTGTCAATTCGAACGTTTATCGGGGTTTGATGGTCTTACCTCCATTTCTTCTATCTGTATTCTCTTTTCTTGTTCAGCTTGTTGATAGTGGTTTCTTTGTTGATAATTTGTCGGTCTATTGGTTCTCCAGTACCCGTTCCGGTTGTCGTTATTCCCTCTGTAATAGTTGTTGCCGTTCCTGGGTGAATTATAGTTATTGCCATATTCCGTTCTAAATCCATAACCGGTTCTTTGTTGAAATCTATTGTCGTTTCTTGGTGCGAAATTATCACGTGGTTCGTAATTATTGTTTCTTCGTACTGTGTCTTGTAGATTCCACTGCTTTTTGCTTTCGTTTTCACGTGCGCTTCGTCTTTTTCTTGCGTCATCTTCCGAAAATATGAACTCTAGTTCCCTTAGAATACCTTTAAATGCTTCGACGTCATTGCCTCCGCGACCTACTAATGATTGCTGGTATTTCAATGGTAACTTCATCGCGCATAACTTAACTCTCCGTCTCTGTATGGTACATCTAAGCATTGATTTTTCTTTGCCATTAATTCGAAAAATTTCACGGGACTCTTCTCTCCTGAATTTTCAAAATATGGGTTCTGTAATAATTCGTACTTCGCTCTGTTCTGTGCTTCGCTGGACCAATATCGTGAGAGAAACTTCTCTCTGAAGTCTTCGTACGATCGGCATGTCGCTGCAACATTCTGCATGGTTTCTGCGACTGTTCCTGACATGTGTGCACATATAAAGTCTAATTTGTGTGCTAGCGTCCAGTGTTCTGGTAATCCTACTCGGAATTGATCAATAAAAGTTCGTGGATGTAATGAGTTTCCTTCTCGAAAGTGTTGAAATTTTCTGACTGTGAGGAAATGATCGTTGTCGTACTTCGTCATAGTTCCATATGAAATTCGCGATTCTTCGCTACTTTTGTTTCTGATCATTTCTCCCATCGTTCTTTCCGGTTGTGGTAGATCCATTGGATATTGTCCACTGTAACTTTCGCCTACCCTTGCGTAGTATCGTTGGAGTGGTACGCAATAATTTTCTTCCATCGGTTGTGAACGTGTAGCTGAATGCATTGCACTGTACTCTTCGCGACCTGCTTTCTATTGTCAGGTATTGGTTCGGTATCTTGTCTGGCTAACCTTGCTGCTTCATTGCACGATCCAAACTGTCTTGAAACATACATTTGTGGTTCCGCATGTGTTTGTGATGACGTTTGTTCATCAAGAATTTCGAAATGTGTTTGTTACTGTGCAGGCTGTCTGACTTCACGTATGTTACTTTCTGTCTGTGATTGGAATCGCAAATGCGTAATATCTTCGTTAATTGCTTGTTTTTCCGGTGCTGTTACAGATACGGATGTGGTTGCAGACTCTGTGCTTGTTCGATCCTGTTCACTACGCTCTTCAATGGTTTGCAACAACTCTGTTCGCAATTTCTGAAATTGTCGCTTCGTTTGCGCTTCTATTTTGACTATGCGGTTATCATATCTTTTCAGCGCTGCTTTTGTGATACGTTTGTGTAACACACTGCTTTCAACAACTTCACGCGCTGTACCTGCTGCTTGTCTAGTAATTTCATTTATCTGTTTCTCTAGTTTCTTGACTTCTCCCTGGGTGTTGTTACGTAATGTTTTGATCTCGTCCTGAATGTCATTACGCAATGTTTATACGTCCGCTTGTACCTTGTCAATGTCTGTTCTCAATTGATTGTGACCTGTTATTAAGTTTCCTACCACTTCTCGAGATTCTTTTGCCTCGTCTTCAATATGACTTAGGTGTAACTGAATTTTTTTGTTTTGTTCTTTAATCTCACGCATTTGTCTTGTGGTTTCTGTATTCTGAATTTGAATTTGGTTCGCTATGTCTTTATTTTGCCTTATCATGGTTTCCGTAATTTGTTGTAATAATTCTGCCAAATTGGTGGGTCCTATTGCATTTTCTTCCGACGTCCTACGCTCTGTGTTTTCGCCCAAGTGTTGGTTCGCAACCGATTGCATTGAACTGTGCTGTGACACGTTTCTGCTCGCATTCCTTGTACTCTGTGGTGAGTTAGCTCTGATTACTTGTACTATGGGTTCTACGTATTCAAGACTCAAGTTAGAATCCTCATCGACTGTCTATCTGCTTTCCTGCTCCTCTGACGTATGCTGACTTATGTTTTCTATGCCTTGACGTACATTATCCTCGTTATGGTGCGTTATATGTGCTATTTCTCGCGATACTGCATCGTCTGTTGTACTGTCCTCTATTCTCTGTCCATTTTCATGCTGGGTCTCTACCTCAATTCGGTCAAGGTCTCGATTTGCCATTGCTAATCTTTCCGAATCCCTTATTTTCTGTTTTAAAAGCAATTCACGCGCCCTACTTCGCGTCAACATGCGCTCATTCGATCTCACGCGTTTCATAAACTGTTTGCACACACGACTTGACAATCCATTCACTTACTTGTTGGGTCAGAACTAACTTGTCAACGATGTATCCGCCACCTGTGCGCTTGCATTGAGGAGAAAACTTAATTCTAACAATTTTTAAAATTCGTAAGTTAATTATGCTATTGTCTCTGCTAGAATGTCTCCTTTTTATTGAATACCTTTACTATATATGGCTGCAGCTACTGTTTTCAACTATTTATGCCTTCAAAAAAAAATTTTTTTTATTACGAAAATTTTCGTAATAAAAAAAATTTTTTAACAGGATATTTTTCTGACCTAGTTAAGCATGTGTTCGACCTTCAATCATGGTATTTTACCATCCTGGCAAGGTCGCCATTTTATAACATTCTGCGTGGTGTCTGTTTGTTCTATATCGTGTCTCCCTACCACTTTCGCGCAACGACGCTCTGAGTGTGTTTTTTAGGGAATTGACTAGTTTGAACCTGGGACCTGTTGCTGGTAAGGAGACGCCAGACCACACATGTCATGTAGAGTTCAGAAGAGTTCAGTGAGACTAGCGATGATATAACCAAATACTTAATTAATTCAGCGTCAGCTCCACTGCACTCGCTGTAAAAGAATCTTAATAGTAACTAAATTTAGTGGAAGGGGTTCAGGGCTTTCCTATTTTTAGTTAGCTGGGAAAATAACGTCGAAAAAGCAGTTAAGTTTACCATTGGAAATTTTATTCTGCTCACAAAACATTGTTTATAAATTGCACTATTGATAAAAGGAACTGTTTTAATACAGGATGGTAAAAACCAACTGCGTTCAACAAAAATGTGAACGAATATTCCCTGAATGGGTTTCCAAGTTCTAGAATGGATCGAAGGATGACCTATGCCATATCACATCTATAATCTAGGTTTAAATTAAGTTTCACAAAAGAGAAAACTATCAAAATGGTCACCATGAGCTTTAATTGACGATCGACACTAGTATTACGCAAAAAGGGAGTGTAACAGATGAGACTTCTGAAGTTCTGAGTGAGTCTTTATGTGCTGTTATGTGGCATCGCGTGCGTTCATTACCTTGTCGGTGTTCGTCAGGGGGCGGCGGGCAGCACAGCTCCGCTCACCTCACCGTCTCGGCAGCAACTCTCACCTAACTTCTCCTTACTACAATTTACCGAAGTTGGTTTAAAAAACTATCTGGCTGTGTTTTCATCTGACCAATCAGGGTCTCAATGTTAACCTTAAGCTCCGCCTACAAAAATTCTGTCTATCCAATGAAAACGTTATACTTTTCGTGGTGGGGCAATGTTTTTAAAGTTTGCAACGTAACAGAGACGCGAAAAAGTCTCACGCTAAAACTTGCAGCTGGTGGGTCCTTTTAGTGTTATCGTAAGATCTATACTGTTCTTCTGGAGGGCTCTAGCTTTTAACGTGGGCTGGGGGGTGGTCCTAGCGGTTAGCTGGCGACGTGGGTGTCCGTCCCTTATCGTAGGGCCTTCAGCTTAACACGGTTCTGCTCTCGGCTTCTGTTCTCGTTTCTCTCCTCGGAACTGCGTCTGTCTCACGGTGGGAAGATATGACATGCATTTAGGCATTCTTGTGTTAGTCTGTGGTATTCCATTTGCTCACTCGTTACTCGTATTACTTTGGTTAATTTAATGTCACGATTTATTCGGAGCTATGTGACATACTACTGGATTTGCTTATCATGTCAGGGTTTTCATGGAAGGTGTTGGATTTGCCTGACACCTTACAACCCATGCCTGTAATTTGTCCCTTTTATTAATGTTCACCCTGTATGTTTTCTCGTAACAGATGTTGGAAATGTGCTCCACGAGCTGCATCACCGGGCTCAACACGATTCCTCATGTTAGATGCTCCTTTTAGGATGGTCGTTACAGTTAAGCGAGATATTTGGTCTTCAATGGTGGGCTTCAGTTGGTCTATTGTGTGAGAGTTGTTCTTATAAACGTCATCCTTCAGATGTCCCCAAAGAAAAAAGATGGAGGGAGATAAATCTGGGACTACAGTTCCTTTGCGCGAAACTGCACACCAAGCTGGAACCTTCTGTGAACTAAGGGGTCTCAAGGAAAACGCGAGGTTTTTCTGAACTCCAATATATGGCGTTCTGTCTGTTTGCATACCACTTACATGATATCATGCTTCACCAGATTAGAAAACATAATACAACTATAAATACACTTGTTGTAGCTGGGATTCACAGTCATAAACTTTTTGAAGGACATCATCTGTACGCCAGTGACTGTTATACGTTTTTATTACACATTATTGTAATTTCGGCTTAGGCCATTATCAGGTGCTGATATTTCGGCTTTAAGCCATGTCAACGTAATATGTCGGCTTACTTTACGTTGACATGGCTTAAAGCCATAATATCAGCACTTGATAATGGCCTAAGGCCGTAATTGAAATAGTGTGTAATAAAAACTTATAACAGTCACTGGCGTACAGATGATGTCCTTCAAAAATAATACAACACCCGAACACTGTTTCGAATAAAACCATTGACACTAATGGAGTCTCTTTCCTCTGTCTGGTTCTCGTAGCTCATGCAAATGTGAATGCGATACGGTCGGAGTTTCAGCTGCTTTGTGGCACTGTGGGCACTCCCATAAGACATTCCAGTTTGCTGACACAGTTTTCGTATCGATTTCCTTGTTGAGCGTAGCAAGGCTGCGCGGATATTTCCCAATGAGGCATCACTTGTCACCGAAGGTCGGCCGAAACGTTCACATGCATTCGCACTACCAGTTTTTCTGAAACGAACGACTATGAGTGAAATCGTTGATTTGTTAGGCACCCCCGTTTCTGAAAAAGCTACGCGAAAGTCTTCCTGACATTTAAGATTACGATTTGAAGTAATTCTCAAGAATGAACACATGTTTAGCCTGGAGAAAATGCATATTTGTTCGCACGCAGCTAATTCAATACTGACATCCAAAGGGCGATAAACTGCTTGGGTACCATGTGCTAATGGAGTCCCACAATGTCATCCCTTGGCAACACAAACATTCTCGCCGTTAAGAAACTCAATATCCCACCACGCTATTTTATTTTTTAAATTTAGGATTGCGTATCTTCTGGCTCACCTTGTACAACTGTTTGACAAGCTCGAACGAAGAGCGGCGCGTTTTGTTAGGGTATCGTTTACTCGGAGCGAGAGCATTGCACAGAAGCTAAAGAAATACCAGTGCTGGACACTTCAAGAGAGGCGTTGTGCATCAAGGATGGCTTTACTGTTGTAATTTCTGTAGACTAAGTTTCGGGAAGAATCCACAACTGACTTTCTTTCACATACGTCTCGCGAAATGACCACAAGGAAAAGATCCGAAAAATTCGAACTAATATGTAGATTAATCGACACTCACTCTTCACACGCACCATTCGCGAACGGCACAGGGAAGAAGGTATCATATAGTGGTACCAGAAGTATCCTCTGCCACACACCCTCAAGTGGGTTGCTGAGTACAGATGTAGGTGTAGACGCAGAGCTCTGAAACATCTTTATTGACTTTAGTTTTGCACAACCCTTAATCACACATTTATTCTGATCACGATCAAACACACATCAATGGAGTAGGCCAGTGTTACCGATTTGTGGTTGTCGGATATGTTCTGCGGGAGACGAGTTTGTAATCTGGAGTGGAATCGGTGCCCTTCTGTTCTAACATCGACAGGTGTCGCTCATCCATGCAGCTGACGTTGTGTTTTGCCTCTGACAGACAACGCAGTAATTGAGTAACAGTGCTAAAAATAGCTGAAAACACCGAGAATTGCATTGCCGAACGTTTAATGCACTGCACGGCGATCCAAGCTTCAGTCGCTAATGTTCACATTTTCCACGTGTAGGTTTCATACGCTGCAAATCCGTTAACAGAGCAGGGTAAAATTTGAGCGTCATTAGATGGGGACTTAAAAATAGAAAAGTTAATTCAAATACATTTTAAATACTGTATACTATTTTGTCGAAAACTGACTTTTTAGGACCGTGGCTGAGTATAAATGTAGTTTGATTATGTAGGTTGACACTTTCATAGAAAAAGACAACAACTAGCCACTTTTAGTAATGCATTTTATTTAAGTAAACAGCGCCGTAAACAGGTTCTATCCGACAGATTCATCGTCACACGACTGTTCCAAAATGCAAATTTGTTTGAAGCTGACATAGATTTTATGCTCGTTGTTCCCCTTGTGGTGAAAGATTCTTGGGATGGTGGTGCCCTATGGGAAAAATTGATGTTAGAAATGACATATTTAAAGGTAACTGTCCTTCATAACGATCGAACAGAATTTAATCCATTGTTTAAGACTGTACTAGTAATAGTAGTAATAGCAGTAGTACTTAGTCTAAAATGTCGCGTAATTTTGTACGGATGTTTTCGATTTGTATTCACGAAACCCTGTAGAGTATATGCAGCACATATATGATTCGAATACAACATCGCGTAAAGCGCCACACACACACACACAAACACCAAAAAGTTTTTGCCACGTAGGAAATGTGCCAAAAAAGGTGATATAACAAATACAACAGCGCCAAAAAAATTCCCTCTCAGAGGTATTACAATATATACACTGATTTGACATTAAAAATTTACAAAGAATATTCCTTTAACATCCAATAACCCGCCAGGGTAGCCAAGAGCACTAACGCGCTGCTTTCTGGACTCGGCTAGGTTCGCTGACCCCGGATGAATCCGATTAACGACGAGGGCCGGTGTGCCAGGCAGCCTGGATGTGGTTTTTAGGCGGTTTTCCACATCCTGCTAGGTGAATACCGGGCTGGTCCCCACGTTCCGCCTCAGTTACACGGCTCGCAGACATCTGAACACATTCACACTATTCCACGGATTACACTAGACGCAGACAGCTGGGGTACACTAATTCCGTCCCGGGGGGTACAGGGTGGCGACAGGAAGGGCATCTGGCTACCCCTTAAAATTAACATGCCACATCCGATTAACCAGCAGACGCCGCCAGTCGGGATTAAAGCTTGGAAAGAGAGAGATGCCTTTAACATTCAGTTACCACTAATTAGAAATAAACTCAACAGATGTAGCAACCAGTTTCTTAGGAAATGTTACTTGAGTAACATACAAACATTATGGTAAACAGAGGGAACAACATAAGTCGTGTTTACTTTGCATACTGTGGTTATATGCGCATCATAGAAATGCTGCATATACAATGGATAGCAAAAGTCACAGAATATGTCCTAATAGCATGTTGGACCTGTGTAATCCAGCAACTAGACATAACATGGACTCAACAAGTCGCTGGAAGTTCCGTGCAGAAATATTGAGCCATGCTACCTCTATAGTCATCCATAATTGCGAAAGTTGCCGATGCAGGATACTGTGTATGAACTGACCTCTCCATTATATCCCATAAACGTTCTATGGAACCCATGTTGGGCGATCTGGGTGGCCAAATAATTCGCTCGAATTGTGCAGAAAGCTCTTCAAACCAATCGCGAACAATTCTGGCCCAGTGAAATGGCGTGTCATTGTTTGAATGGCTGCAAATGGTCTCCAAGTAGCCGAACATAACCATGTCCAATCAATGATCGGTTCAGTTGTACCAGAGTATCCAGTGCATTCTACCTAAAGATAATCATGACCGTTATGGAATCAGCACCAACTACTACAGCGCCTTGTTGACAACTTGGGTCCATTGTTTTGTGGGGTCTGCACCACACTCGCACACTACTATCAGTTCTTACCAAATTAAATCTGGACTCATCTCACCACGTCACTGTTTTCCAGTCGTCGAGGGTCCAACCGATATGGTCACGAGCAGAGGAGAGAGGCTGTAGGCGATGTCGTGCTGTTAGCAACGGCACTCGTGTCGGTCACCTGCTGCTGTAGCCCATTAACGCCAGACTTCGTCGCACTGTCCTAGGAGACACGTTCGTCTTACGTCGCACATTGATTTCTGCGGTTGTTTCACGCAGTGTTGCTTGTCTGTTAGCACTGACAACTCTACGCCAACGTCTCGGTCGTTAAGAGAAGGCCTTCGGCCACATAGTTGCTCGTGGTGAGATGTAATGCCTGAAATTTGATATTCTCGGCAATCTCTTGACACTGCGTATACCGGAATACTGAATTCCCCAACGATTTCCGAAATGAAAAGCCCCATGCGTGCAGGTCAAACCATTTTGCAATCAAAGTCTGTTAATTGCCGTCGTGCGACCATATTAACGTCGGATGCCTTTTGATATGACTCACCTGAGTACAAATGACAGCTCCACCAACGCATCGCCCTCTTTTACCCTTATGCCCAGAAAACTTACGTAAACTTCAAGCAAATGTGCATCTTGTAAACAGACGTTTGAAGACAAACCTGACGGTCAGAAACCGGTTACGGCGTTATATTTACTTAAATAAATAGTATTATTAACAATAGGTGGCTGCTATCCTTCTGAAAGAATCAGCCTACATTTGTAATAATTTGAACAATATTTCATACAGAAGTTAGGAACGCCTCGTAAGCACACATTAATACACTCCTGGAAATTGATATAAGAACACCGTGAATTCATTGTCCCAGGAAGGGGAAACTTTATTGACACATTCCTGGGGTCCGATACATCACATGATCGCACTGACAGAACCACAGGCACATAGACACAGGCAACAGAGCATGCACAATGTCGGCACTAGTACAGTGTATATCCACCTTTCGCAGCAATGCAGGCTGCTATTCTCCCATGGAGACGATCGTAGAGATGCTGGATGTAGTCCTGTGGAACGGCTTGCCATGCCATTTCCACCTGGCGCCTCAGTTGGACCAGCGTTCGTGCTGGACGTGCAGACCGCGTGAGACGACGCTTCATCCAGTCCCAAACATGCTCAATGGGGGACAGATCCGGAGATCTTGCTGGCCAGGGTAGTTGACTTACACCTTCTAGAACACGTTGGGTGGCATGGGATACATGCGGACGTGCATTGTCCTGTTGGAACAGCAAGTTCCCTTGCCGGTCTAGGAATGGTAGGACGATGGGTTCGATGACGGTTTGGATGTACCGTGCACCATTCAGTGTCCCCTCGACGATCACCAGTGGTGTACGGCCAGTGTAGGAGATCGCTCCCCACACCATGATGCCGGGTGTCGGCCCTGTGTGCCTCGGTCGTATGCAGTCCTGATTGTGGCGCTCACCTGCACGGCGCCAAACACGCATACGACCATCATTGGCACCAAGGCAGAAGCGACTCTCATCGCTGAAGACGACACGTCTCCATTCGTCCCTCCATTCACGCCTGTCGCGACACCACTGGAAGCGGGCTGCACGATGTTGGGGCGTGAGCGGAAGACGGCCTAACGGTGTGCGGGACCGTAGCCCAGCTTCATGGAGACGGTTGCGAATGGTCCTCGCCGATACCCCAGGAGCAACAGTGTCCCTAATTTGCTGGGAAGTGGCGGTGCGGTCCCCTACGGCACTGCGTAGGATCCTACGGTCTTGGCGTGCATCCGTGCGTCGCTGCGGTCCGGTCCCAGGTCGACGGGCACGTGCACCTTCCGCCGACCACTGGCGACAACATCGATGTACTGTGGAGACCTCACGCCCCACGTGTTGAGCAATTCGGCGGTACGTCCACCCGGCCTCCCGCATGCCCACTATACGCCCTCGCTCAAAGTCCGTCAACTGCACATACGGTTCACGTCCACGCTGTCGCGGCATGCTACCAGTGTTAAAGACTGCGATGGAGCTCCGTATGCCACGGCAAACTGGCTGACACTGACGGCGGCGGTGCACAAATGCTGCGCAGCTAGCGCCATTCGACGGCCAACACCGCGGTTCCTGGTGTGTCCGCTGTGCCGTGCGTGTGATCATTGCTTGTACAGCCCTCTCGCAGTGTCCGGAACAAGTCTGGTGGGTCTGACACACCGGTGTCAATGTGTTCTTTTTTCCATTTCCAGGAGTGTATATAAAATTAGATCCTTTTTTTATTATTTTATAGTAGATGATTTACACATCCTATGGTTATAAAAACTAAACTCCTCCCGAACAGGCCACGAAGGCCCAAAGGTACCGCCGTGTCATCCTCAGCCCACAGGCGTCACCGGATACGGATATGGAGGGCATGTGGTCGGTACACCGCTCTCCCAGCCGTATGTCAGTTTCCGAGACCGGAGCCGCTACTTCTCGGTCAAGCAGCTCCTCAGTTTGCGTCACAAGAGCTGAGTGCAGCCCGCTTGCCAACAGCGCTCGGCAGACCGGATGGTCACCCATGCAAGTGCCAGCCCAGCCCGACAGCGCTTAACTTCGGTTATGTGAGGGGAACCGGTGTTACCGCTGCGGCAAGGCCGTTGGTACCTATGCCTACACTCATCGTAAAAATAGAGGAAACAGTAATTTTTTCGGCAACTTTACACGTTATAAACGCCGCATTTGTACAAATTTATAGTTGTTTTAAAGTTTCTAGTAGAAAAACGAATATGGTTTACATTCATAAAAGGTTCTCTCATATTGCACAGTTTGGCAGCAAACCGCGTGCAGCACTAGCTTTACGTACTTACAATGCCTTCTTGGGAACTATTTGCAGAGTCCTCGTGAACGCTGTAAGAACAATAGCTACTTAGAAATTTATTTACTATCACAAATCATTTGCCTTCTTTTTAAGTCTTTTATGAAAATATCAATAAATACGACGTGTTGAGCATCATTTCGGGTTGTCTGCTACGTATTATACAGTATTTTTACTTATTTTTTATTTGGCCCTGTAGGTAACTTGAAAACTGAAAATTAAAAAAAAAAAACAGTTTCCGTACTGCCACTCGATTCCACGACCCCCGCATTTACCGTTCTGTACTCTTTCCGCAGCGCCAGCTGGTCCCTGGAAGCTACACTGACATAAGTGGCTCATGCCTTGCCAAAACTTCTTTTTTTAGGATTCCGTACTTCGATCTCTAAAAACTTAACCCTTATAGGATCCCTTTGTTGTCCTTCGGTATGTCTTTAAAAAGCCGGCCGCGATGGTCTAGCGGTTCTAGGCGCTCAGTCCGGAACCGCGCGACTGCTACGGTTGCAGGTTCGAATCCTGCCTCGGGCATGGATGTGTGTGATGTCCTTAGGTTAGTTAGGTTTAAGTAGTTCTACTTTCTAGGGGACTGACGACCATATATGTTAAGTCCCATAGTACTCAGAGCCATTTTTTTGTCTTTAAAAATAGACTCAAACAGTTTCGACCGCAAAAACATTTAGTTTGGGGTAACTGACCATGCTCAGACCCTCATACCACGATGGTTGGCGGTGGCGGTGAATGGAGTGGGTGTTGTAACTCTATGAACGTCATCCGATTTTTGTCAGACAGCAGTTCTGCACAGTAAACGTTCTCAGAAATTTCTGTCTGTCTGACTGATTGTTAAGAATCCTTTCTCCCAAGTAATGGAAAAATCCGAAAATTCTCAATCTGTAATTACGAGTATATCACAGATATTTGTAATTATATCACATAAATTGCCATTAGAACTTACATTGCGTTCATCATCCGTCAAAAGGGCAATAGAAAAATATTACTGCTTGCAAATATACACTACTGGCCATTAACATTGCTACACCAAGAAGAAATACAGATGATAAACGAATATACATTGGACAAATATATTTTGCTAGAGCTGACATGTGATTACATTTTCACGCAATTTGGGTGCATAGTTCCTGAGAAATCAGTACCCAGAAAAACCACCTCTGGCCGTAATAACGGCCTTGATACGCCTGGGCATTGAGTGAAACAGAGCTTGGATGGCGTGTACAGATACAGTAGCCCATGCAGCTTCAACACGATACCACAGTTCATCAAGAGTAATGACTGGCGTATTGTGACGAGCCAGTTGCTCGGCCACCGTTGACCAGACGTTTTCAATTGGTGAGAGATCTGGAGAACGTGCAGCAGTCGAACATTTTCTGTATCCAGAAAGGTCCGTACAGGACCTGCAACATGCGGTCGTGCATTATCCTGCTGACATGTAGGCTTTAGCAGGGATCGAATGAAGGGTAGAGCCACGGGTCGTAACACATCTGAAATATAACGTCCACTGTTCAAAGTGCCATCAATGTGAACAAGAGGTGACCGAGATGTGTAACCAATGGCACCCCATATCATCACGCCAGGTGATATGCCACTATGGCGATGACGAATACACGCTTCCAATATGCGTTCACCGCGATGTCGCCAAACACGGATGTGACCATCATGATGCTGTAAACAGAACCTGGATTCATCCGAAGAAATGACATTTTGCCATTCGTGCATCCAGATTCGTCGTTGAGTACACCATCGCAGGCGCTCCTGTCTGTTATGCAGCGTCAAGGGTAATCGCAGCCATGGTTCTCGAGCTGATAGTCCATGCTGCTGCAAACGTCGTCGAACTGTTCGTGCAGATGGTTGTTGTCTTGCAAACGTCCCTATCTGTTGACTTAGGGATCGAGACGTGGCTGCACGATCCGTTACAGCCATACGGATAAGATGCCTGTCATCTCGACTGCTAGTGATACGAAGCCGTTGCGATCCAGCACGGCTTTCCGTATTACCCTCCTGGACCCACCGATTCCATATTATCCTAACAGTCATTGGATCTCGACCAACGCGAGCAGCAATGTCGCGATATGATAAACCGCAATCGCGATAGGCTACAATCCGACCTTTATCAAAGTCGGAAACGTTATGGTACGCATTTCTCCTCCTTACCTCCTTACACGAAGCATCACAACAACGTTTCACCAGGCAACACCGGTCAACTGCTGTTTGTGTATGAGAAATCGGTTGGAAACTTTCCTCATGTCATCACATTGTAGGTGTCGCCACCGGCGCCAATCTTGTGTGAATGCTCTGAAAAGCTAATCATTTGCATATCAAAGCATCTTCTTCCTGTCGATTAAATTTCGTGTCTGTAGCACGTCATCTTCGTGGTGTAGCAATTTTAATGGCCAGTAGTGTATTAAGTAAGTTGTTTCCATGTTTCAGTAAGTAAATAAAAATGTTTTATTAAATCTCCTCTCTCTACACATATATGGTCTTCCCTGCTCGCTTCTTTTTGTATGTCCGGGCTAGTCTCAGGAACTGCTGTGGAGATTTGGCACGATCTTGGAATTTCCGGGACCGATATCTTGCCAGTATCGAAATCGTTAACAGGGAAAAATCGTCGACATTCTCGATACCGGGATGTATGACCTGTCAGTATACATAATGAAGTTTGTATGGAACCCTCGGGCGCGAGTCCTACTTGCATTTGGCCAGTTTTTTTTAATCGTTCGGCTTTCTGGGGCTCCCACCTGCGCCACTTCCATTTCTCGGCATGTCCTGCATACACCAAAAATCTAGACGCAGTCGGTGATAACGAGTAGGCGCAGTCCCTTTGTCAGTGGTCGGTGTGTCTGGCTGTTACGCAGCTCCGATTCCCGGTACTGGCAGGGATCTTTCCTCCGTGGGAGGAGTGGTACTGGTGTACTCAGCCTCGAAATACCAACTGACGAGCTACTTGAAAGAGAGGTAACGGCTCCAAGGTCTAGAAAACCGACAACGGCCGGCAGAGCGGTTGCCCACCTCTCGCTTCTCCGCACCATATCCAGATGACGCCGTTGGCACAGCACGAGACGATTGGCCCATCAGAGCCGGAACGTGGAGCTTTTGGTTTGCTGAAGAACAACCTCTGAATGAAGAACCGTCAACCGACACATGGAAGATTTGGCGGGTTACAGACTCTGCTAAGAAATGACAAATGATGTACCATTGACGTACGCGAATCTAGAGGAATTTAAAGACGCTGAAGAAGAGTAGAGCTGGAAAAAAAAAATTAATATGAAAGGGGACTACTTTCATAAGACCTTCAAATCTTATCTATATATGAAAACATAACAATCAAATAGAATAATAAGATCGAGATCATCTGTAATGATACTTCTCTTTTTTTCATCTCTCTTCTTGTGTGCCGGGCGCGGTGGTCTAGCAGTTCTAGGCGCTCAGTCCGGAGCCGCGCGACTGCTACGGTCGCAGGTTCCACTCCTGCCTCGGGCGTGGATGTGTGTGATGTCCTTAGGTTAGTTAGGTTTAAGTAGTTCTAAGTTCTAGGGGACTGATGACCATAGATGTTAAGTCCCATAGTGCTCAGAGCCATTTGAACCATTTTTTTTCTCTTCTTGTGTTTATGTCTTGCCTCTTAATATTTATTACCGGTATTCAGCTGCTAACTTATATTAAATTTGGGTAGCATCCATTTCCTTGAGCTATATGTAAAGCGAAGATTTGTGAAACTGGGGGAAGATAAAGATGTCATTAAATAGTACAAGAGTATTATGGTATTTTTCCGCTGTTCAAAAGAAAGTTTTGTGTTAAATAAATGTGATACATCAATTTTTATGAATAAAAAGAGATTATAATATATTAGACAGGAGTCAGTACATTCTTTATGCGAAGTTCTGAATAAATCGTAGTATTTATTTCCAAACAATGGAAAGTCCAATGGAAAATTACGAAAAGGATAGATTGCTAATAGCGGTAAAGATAGCATGTTTAATCATCTTATGGTGCAGTTCTTCTTGTTGTATCCGTGCTTGCTACGAAAATGGGATGAGAAGTTCTGCCTTATGCAAGACACCTTTTTTCTGTTTTGTTTCACCCATACATGTTTCAGCACTTTTGTGCTATCATCAGTGGGTTTAATTAGCAGTAATGATGAACGGCAGAAATAAGAGAAGCGATAAGCTTAACATCAAAATTGAAGACCACAAAGTAGACGAAGTGAAGCTACTTTGGAGGCAAAATAACACGTGACTGACGAAACATGGAGGGTATAAAAGTCAGAGTGGCACCGCGGTATTGACTGTCTAGGCACGGTTGAACTACAGACGACACGAGCCTTGCCGGCCTGTGTGGCCGAGCGGTTCTATGCGCTTCAGTCTGGAACCGCGCGACCGCTACGGTCGCAGGTTCGAATCCTGCCTCGGGCATGGTTGTGTGTGATGTCCTTAGGTTAGTTAGGTTTAAGTAGCTCTAAGTTCTAGGGGACTAATGACCTCAGATGTTAAGTCCCATAGTGATCAGAGCCATTTTTTTGATGTGTGTAATTGGTGACTTAGGGTGCAGTTGCTACTCTGAGATGAGAAGTTCCGCACGGGTGAGGAATTCGTGGGGGGCGCACCAACCAGTCAGAAGACTGATGACCCAGACACACACATAAAAGTCAAGTTCGAGTAACATACAGGGAATAGAAAGCAAACAACAGTAGCAAATGTGACTTTCGCTGAAGAAATCCTCAGGCTTCGGCAAAAGCTTGAAAGATATAAAAAAAATCTAGTACACGAATAGTTCAGGAAGAAGTTGAAGTGAAAATTCTAGAATACCCGGTCGTTAGGTCATGTTTGAAATAGAAATGTTGGATCTTTCACGAAATATTTCAGTAACGATGCCTTAATCAGTTTTAAAAAGGAAAGTTGTTGTTGTTGTACTTGTTGTTGTGGTCTTCAGTTCAAAGACAGATTTGATGCAGCGCATCATGCTACCGTAACCTGTGCGAGCCTTTTCTCCTGAATAACTACTCCAACCTACTACTTTCTGTTAGTCCATCTGTATACAGGCTGGTTGCCGGACCGCGGCTGTTCAGAATATAATGTCCAATCAAAACACTTTCAGTCGTCTCAATTTCTAAGCTTTATTTTATTTTTGCTAACGGTTTCGCTGAAACTGTCACCATTGGAAATTTAGACGGCTGAAGTTGTTTTCATTTGACATCTTACTGCATCTTCTTACTGAATTCATCTCTTGGCCTCTTTCTACAATTTAAGCTCCCTCCCCCCCCCCCCCCCAACCCCACGTACACACACACACACACTTTCCTCCAATATTAAACTGGTGATCCCTTGATGTATCAGACTGTGTCCTATCAACCTATCCCTTGCTTTTGTCAAGTTGTGCCGCAAATTTCTTGTCACTCCAGTGCTATTCAGTACCTCCTCATTAGTTACACGATTTACACATCTAATCTTCAGCATACTGTAGCACCACATTTCAAAACTTTCTATTCTCTTCGTATCTAAACTGTTTAACGTTTATGTTTCACTTCCATACATGTCTACACTCCAGATGAATACCTTCAGGAAAGACTTCCTAACACATATCTATATTTCACGTTAACAAATTTCTATTCTTCAGAAACGCTTTTCTTGAAGTTGCGAGTCTACTTTTATATCCTCTCTAATTCGGCCTTCATCAGTTATTTTGCTGCCCAAATAACAAGAGCTATCTACTATCTTAAGTGTCTCGTTTCCTAATCTAATTCCCTTAGAATCACATGATTTAATTCGACTACTTTCCATTATGCTTATCTTGTTTTTGTTGATGTCCGTCTTATATCCGTCTGTCAAGATACTGTCTATTCCGTTCCAATACTCATTTGCTGTCTCTGACAGAATTACAATGTCATCGACAAACCCCAATGTTTTTATTCCTCTTCCCTGATCTTTAATTCCTACTCCAAACTTTTCTTTGGTTGCAAAAATGGTTCAAATGACTCTGAGCGCTATGGGACTTAACATCTGAGGTCATCAGTCCCCTAGAACTTAGAACTACTTAAACCTAACTAACCTAAGGACAGCACACACAGCCATGCCCGAGGCAGGATTCGAGCCTGCGACCGTAGCTGTCGCGCGGTTCCAGACTGAAGCACCTAGAACCGCTCGGCCACAACGGTCGGCCTCTTTGGTTTCCTTTACTGCTTGTTCAGCGTACAGATTGAATAATATCTGGGATAGGCTAGAATTCTGTCTCACTCCCTTCTCAACCATTGCTTCTCTTTCGTGCCCCACGTCCCTTATAACTGCCGTATGGTGTTTAGACAAGTTGTAAATAGCCTTTCGCTCCCTGTATTTGATCCGTCCTACCTTCAGGAGTGTTCCAGTCAGTGTAGTCAATAGCATTTTCTATGTCTACAAATGCTATAAACGTAGGTTTGCCTTTCCCTAACTTATCTTCTGAGATGAGTCGCAGGGTCGGGTCAGTATTGCCTCACGTGTTCCAACATTTCTCAGAAATCCAAACTGATCTTTCCCGAGGTCGGCTTCTACCAGCTTTTCCGTTCTTCTGTAAAGAATTCAAAAAATGGCTCTGAGCACTATGGGACTTGACATCTGTGGTCATCAGTCCCCTAGAACTTAGAACTACTTAAACCTAACTAACCTAAGGACATCACACACATCCATGCCCCAGGCAGGATTCGAACCTGTAAAGAATTCGTGTTAGTATTTTTCAAACATGATTTATTAAACTAACAGTTCGTTAATTTTCACACCTGTCAGCAATTGCTTTGTTTGGGATTGGAATGACTATACTACATTCTTTTTGAAATGTGAGGGTGTTTTGCCTGTCTCATACATCTTGCACGTCAGATGCAAGAGTTTTGTCATGGCTGACTCTCCAAAGGCTATCAGTAGTTCTGACGGAATGTCTTCTCCTCCAGGGGCCTTATTTCGACTTAGGTCTTTCAGCGTTCTGCCAAACTGTTCTCGCAGTATCGCATCTCTCATCTCATCTTTATCTACGTCCTCTTCCTTTTCTACAATACTGCCTTCAAGTTCACCTCCCTTGTATAGACTCTGTTGTACTCTTTTCACCTTTCAGCTTTCTCTTCTTTGCTTAGTACAGGTTTCCCATTTGAGATCTTGATATCCATTCAGCTGCGTCTATTTTCTTCAAAAGTCTCTTTAATTTTCATGTAGGCGGTATCTATTCTCCCTCCCCCTAGTGACATACTTGTATGCTTATAAATCGTTAGATTTGTCCTCTAGCTATTCCTGTTTAGCTATTGTGCACTTCCTGTCACTAATTTTTTTGACGTTTGTACTCCATTTCGCCTGCTTCATTTGCTGCGTTTTTATTTTTTCTCCTTTCATCAATTAAATTATCTCCTGTGTTATGCAACGATTTTTATTAGGCCTTGTTTCTTTTATCTATTTGATCCTCTGCTGCCTTAACTATTTCATCTCGTAAAGCTACCCATTCGCCTTCTACTGTATGCTTTTCCCTTGTTCCAGCCAAACATTGTGTAATGCTCCTTCTGAAACTCTCAACAACCTCTGGTTCTTTCAACTTATCCAGATCCCATTTTCTGAATTACCTACCTTTTTGCAGTTTCTTCAGTTTAATCTACAGTTCACAACCAATAAACTCTGGTCAGAGTCCACACTTATCCATGGAAATTTATTAAATTTAAAATCTGGTTCCGAAATCTCTTTCTTACCATTATACAAGTAATCTGATATGTTGTAGTGCCTCCAGTCGTCTTCTGTGTATAAAACCTTCCTCCATGATTCACAAACCAATTGTTAGCGATGATTAAATTATGCTATGTGCAAAATTCCACCAGGTTCCTCTTTCATTCCTTTCCCCCAGCCCGTATTTACCTTTCTTTCCTTCTCTTTCTTTTCCTATTATCGAATTCCAGTCCCTCATCAGAACTAAATTTTCGTCTCTAACAATCTGAATGATTTCTTTTATCTCATCATACATTACAAATTTGTATTACTGTGGTAGATGTGGGCTTCGTGTTTATCTAGGCTACGATAAGGCGTCCACTATGTTGTTCATAGTAGCTTACCTGCATTCCTATTTTCTTATTCATTTTTTAACCCATCCCGGCATTGCCCCTAAGTGACTTCATATTTATAACCCTGTATTCACCTGATCAGAAGTCCTGTTTCTCCCGCCATCGAACTTCACTAACTCCCATTACGTCTAACTTGAACGTATCCAATTACTTTTTTAAATTTCCTAATATCTCTGCCCGACTGATATAGACTTCCACGTTACGATCCGCAGAACGCCAGTTTTGTTTATCCTGATGACAACATCCTGTTGAGTAGCCCCGCTCGGAGATCCGAATGGGGTACTATTTTACTTCCTGAATATTTTAGCAAAAAGAACAGCATTCTCATTTAACCATGCTGTAGAGAGTCATACCCGCGGGAAAAATTACTTGCGAGTAGATGGAACGTACTAGTAAGAAATCTAGCAACATGCCTCTGAATAACTTCGATATCTTCCTTTAATCCGACATGGTGGGGGTCCCAACATTCGAGCAAAACTCAAGAACCTGTCGCAGAAATATTCTCCTCGCCATCTCCTTTATAAGAGTAGATGAGCTATACCCTCCTAAAACTCTTCGATAAACCGAAGTCGGCCATTCACCTTCCGTACTACCGTCCTTAGGTGCTCGTTCCATTTCATACCACTTTCCATCGTTACACTTAGGTATTTAATTGATGTGATTGTGTCAGGAGGCACACTGCTAATGCTCTGACAGAACATTACAGGAGTGTTTTTCCTACTCATCTGCATTAACTTAAATTTCAGCCTAAGCAGCCACTCGCGATACCAACTAGAAATTCTGTTTATGTCCTCCTACAGTCACTCAATGACACCTTCCCTTACATCACAGCGTCATCAGCGAACAGCCGCAGATTACTGCTCACTCTGTCCGTGAGGTCGTTTTAGTATACAGAGAACGAGAGCGGCACTGCCACACTTCCCTGGGGCAGTCCTGACAAAATAGCCTACTCAACTCTCGCCGTCGAGGACAATATACTTAAGAAATCTTCAAGTCACTCGCATATCTGGGAACATAATCGTTATGTTCGTACCTTTGTTTACAGTCTGAAGTGGGGCTCCATTTCAAATGCTTTTTGCAAATCTACACTCATGCTCATAAATTAAGGATAATTGCAGAATGTGGTGCCATACAACGTGGCACTACACAAAACTGGCGCTAATAGCATAGGCACGTAGGGAACACACACGACACAGATCTGTAAGTCCACGGTATTGGTGGTAAGTTGAAAAAAATGGCTCTGAGCACTATGGGACTTAACATCTATGGTCATAAGTCCCCTAGAACTTAGAACTACTTAAACCTAACTAACCTAAGGACATCACACAACACCCAGTCATCACGAGGCAGAGAAAATCCTTGACCCCGCCGGATACGTTGAGAAACCCGTACCGAAACACATGTGCTACAAAACGTCACAGTTTCCTGCGCGTGTACCCCGACATCAATATGGGATATGATCACCATGCACACGTGCACAGGCCGCACAACGAGTTGCCATACTCTGGATCAGGAGGTCGAGCAGCCTCCCATTCTTGCACCAGTGCCTGTCAGAGCTCCTGAAGTGTCCTAGGGGTTTGAAGACGTGCAGCGATACGTAGACCGAGAGCATCCCTGACGTGCTCAATGGGGATTAGATCTGGAGTAGAGGCAGGCCACTCCATTCGCCTGATATCTTCTGTTTCAAGGTACTCCTCCACGATGGCAGCTCGGTGAGGCCGTGCGTTATCATCCATCAGGAGAAAGGTGGAACCCACTGTACCCCCGAAAAGGCGGACATACTGGTGAAAAATGACGTCCCGATACACCTAACTTGTTACAGTTCCTCTGTCAAAGACATGCAGGAGTGTACGTGCACCCCACACCATCAAACCACGACCTCCATACAGGTCCCTTTCAAGGACATTAAGGGGTTGGTATCTGGTTCCTGGTTCACGCCAGATGAAAACCCGGCGAGAATCACTGTTCAGACTATACCAGGACTCGTCCGTGAACATAACCTGGGACGACTGTTCCAATGACCATGTACTGTGTTCTTGACACCAGGCTTTACTGGCTATCCTGTGACCAGGGGTCAGTGGAATGCACCTTGCAGGTCTCTGGGCGAATAAACCATGTCTGTTCAGTCGTCTATAGACTGTGTGTCTGGAGACAACTATTCCAGTGGCTGCGGTAAGGTCCCGAGCAAGGCTAACTGTAGTACTCCGTAGCCTTCTGTTGGCACTGGTGGTGAGATATCGGTCTTCTTGTGGCGTTGTACACTGTGGACGTCCCGTACTGTAACGTCTGGGCACGTTTCCTGTCTGCTGGAATCGTTGCCATAATCTTGAGGTCACACTCTGTGGCACACCGAGGGCCCGTGCTACGACGTGCTGTGTTTGACCAGCCTCCAGTCGCCCTAGTATTCAGCACTCATAACGTCATCAATATGTGTTCTTTGAGCCATTTTCAACACACAGTAGCCATTAGCACGTCTGAAAACGTCTGCACACTTACTCGCTGCACCGTACTCGGGCACGCACCAACACAACCCTGCGGATGTGGACTGCTGCCAGCACCACCGTGCGGCGACCGCAGGTCAAATGCACCGCATGGTCATACCCCGAGGTGATTTAAACCCGCAAACCGCCCACCAGAGCGTTGTTTCACCATGTATCAGCATTATCCTTAATTTATGAGCATGAGTGTAGAAATATGGGATCTGCCTTTTGGTGTTGGTGCATGGTTCGCGAGTTTCGCACCAACGATGCTTTATAAACCCGTGCAGCTTTGCGGACAGAAGCCTTTCTCCTTAAGCAAATTCATTACATGCGAACTCAGAATATGTTCAAGAATTCTATTGCAAATCGACGTTAGGGATATTGGTGTCTAATTCTGAGAATCCGTTCTTTCACCCTTCTTCTATGCAGGAATGACCTGCGCTTTTTCACTGGCTTGGGACTCATACCAGTGGGGAGATTCGAGATAAATGCAACGTAATAAGAGATCAGTGCCGTACTCTTAGTAAAACTGAAATGGGACTCCATTCGGACCTGGTAACTTATTTGTTTTCAATTCTTTCAGATGCTTCTCTACGCTAGGAATGCCTATTACTTTGTTCAAAAATGTTTAAATGTGTGTGAAATCTTATGGGACTTAACTGCTAAGGTCATCAGTCCCTAAGCTTATGCACTACTTAACCTAAATTATCCCAAGGACAAACACACACACCCATGCCCGTGGGAGGACTCGAACCTCCGCCGGGACCAGCCGCACAGTCCATGATATTACTTTGTCCTCCATACGAAAGTCTCTGCGACGGTCAAACGGTGGTATGTTTGTACGATTGTCCTTCATGAATAATTTCTTAAACTTCTGCTTCCGTTTGCTGTCTCCTATTGCCACACCAGACGGGTCGACGAGTTACTGTGACTTCGCTTAGGACCACAATTGCCTTGGGTTCTCGGCAAGATCTTTCGCCAAGGTTAAAGTCTTTGAAAGTGAAATGTACACTTTTTACGCTATTAGTTGCAATTACATTAATAACTGAAGGACCCAAAACAGTGGTATGTCTGTGTTTCAGTGGTTAACTCTGGGAAAAGAGCCAGAGTTTGAATCAATGCAAAAAACTGTATTATTTTTAAGAGGTATTAATATTGTTGTTGATAACTCTGGATTCTTTGATGAAATAAATGCTTTAACAATGTACTACATGACGAATTCTACTTCTTTGATGTGGAAAAGTGTTTGCTATAAAATCGTACATGAGTAGTAGTAGTGTTGATTGCATTGAATGGTCGGAAATGGAACAATACTATTTTGCCATGCCTGAACAAAATGGAGCTGTAGAGAGAATATTTTCAGCGCTACATATTCACTGGACAGATGAGCGAAATAAGCTCGCTGTCGCCAGGGTAAAGCTATCGACAAAGCGGGGTTGGAGCTTCTGCGCCATCTTCTTTACAGCCATGACCTTGTCCCGTCGGATTTTTATGTTTTGTCCGATGAAAGAAGCTTAGCGTGGCATCAAGTTCAAGAGCGACGGTTAGTTAAAGAATAAAGGTCCAGAAGTGGGTCCGAGATGAAGGTAAAGAATTCTTCGTTGAAGAGGTAATAAGATTTGGTTGGGATTACGTGACTGTTTTGCGTTGTTTCCAACATTCATTTCATTCAATTACTTTTTACAAAATTTGGATCCTTCAGTTACCGGTATAGAAAATTGGCTCTGCCTCTTCAAATAATTCGTATCAGTTAATTTCGACAAATATGAAGTAAATACCAACAGGATAGATTGCTACTCACCGTAAAGATGACACATTGAGAAACTAAACATGCTATGGGATGAGAAGTTCCGCCTTATGCAAGACACCTTTTTTCTGTTTTGTTTCACTCATACATGTTTCAGCACTTTTGTGCTATCATCAGTGGGTTGAAAAAAATTAAACCCACTGATGATAGCACAAAAGTGCTGAAACATGTATGGGTGAAACAAAACAGAAAAAAGGTGTCTTGCATAAGGCGGAACTTCTCATCCCATTGTAACGTTGTTGCTTTAATTTGCTATGAAAGCGGTGCTGATTGACAATAAAACCGGGTTAAAAACTGTGAGCTGTCTGGGGAAGTTAACCTTGCATTACTGAGCAACTGTTCCACGAGGTATCCAGTCTAGCTTACCAAATTCCCACGTGGGGCGTGGGTTGAACATAAAGAAAAGTTACTATATTGAAAAATATAATCAAGACGAGACGTTATAATCTCACGCACATTCGCATTGAAGATTGATGATGCTAGTTAGAGTTACTGATCAATACGTGGTTCCACTTTACTCATAAAGTAGTGACAAAGCAACTACCGGAATATATTCTGAACTTCACACTCGAATTACACTGCGTTGCAATTTAAGATAACATTAGATATTTTAGAGCTAAACCTGAAATAAAGGTGATTACATTTTCAGTTAGGCTGAACTTAAGAAATCCATTGTCCTACAGAGTTAGCAGACACGCGCTTAGCCGGAGATCTTACCACTTCAGACGCTCGCCACGGACAGACTGACCTGGTCCCTTCCTGAGGGTGGCTCACAAACACAAACGGAAGTGGCCAGAGGGGCGGCTTCCTATACCAACAAGACAAGGGACGGACAGGACCATACTAAGTATAGAAACCTCTTTGCTTTTAGAAAGCGTAGCTACCTCTTCCGACGTTGGTCCTGCTGTTCTCTAGCAGACAGGCTTGTCTGCTACCCTCAAGCATGCAACTAGAAATACATTTGCTCATTCATCCTCTCACACAGAAGGGAAGGGGGATGACAGTATCTTATCATATGCAGTATATAAAAGAAAGCGGATGTAGGTTCCGTATGAGACTGTGTGACATGAATTACATATAAACTGTGTTTTAAAGTGTAGTAGTGTGACAGATTGTTCTTGTTTATGTGTAAAAGTAACACGTTCCACTGCTCAGTCTCCTTCCAGATAGTCAGAAACACCACAGTAAATTTAGAAGAGGAATTTATGCCGTAAATGACAACATATTTAAGAAATTAACATGAAAGGAATCCAAGAGACCTTTCACCATTTTCGTAGCAAGCACGGATACAACAAGAATAACTGCACCACAAGTTGATTAAACATGCTATCTTTACCGCTATTTTGTGGTCCCCAATTTTGATGTTAAGCTTATAGCTTGTCCTGTTTCTGCCGTTCATAATTACTGTTAATAACGTACGTGGGAGTAAATTATCTTAATAATTTCAAATAACTTACAGGAATGACATCAAAACGGGGGACCGTGAAGTAGACGAAGTGAAGCTGTCTTGGAGGCAAAATAACACGTGACTGTCGAAGCAAGGTGGATATAAAAATCAGAGTAGCACAGTGAAGACAGCATTACTGACCAAGACAAGTCTTCTAGTATCAAACATCGGTCTTAATCTGAGAAAGAAATTACTGAGAATGTACGTTTGGAACACAGCACTGTATGGTAGTGAATAATGGACGGTGGGAAACCCGGAACAGAAGGAAATAGAAGCGTTTCCTGTGAACAGTGCTACGGAATTTTGTTTAAGATTTTGAGGCTTCCCTCCAAATCTTCGTCAACAGCACAATGATTCAGTAAGATACAGCGAATAAAGGTATGCTGACTGTGCTAACATTTGATCCTCTAAATAAACATAGCGCAAGATTTATCTAACCCTAAATTAAGCTAGCTCCACGATTAAATCCTGATAACCACGCGTTGCCGACCAGCCCATGTCCCGTCCTCTGCCATATGGCGTCATTTGGATGCGATGTACCGAGCGAGGTGGCGCTGCGGACAACACAACTGGACTCGCATTCGGGAGGACGACGGTTCAAATCCGCGTTTGGCCAATCAGATTTAGGCTTTCCGTGATTTTCCTAAATCGCTCCAGGCAAATACCGGGATGGTTCCTTTGAAAGGGCAGGGCCGATTTCCTTCCCCAACCTCGACACAATCCGAGGTTGTGTTCCATTTCTAATAACCTCAAGGTAGAACGGACGTTAAACCCAACCTTCCTTCTGGGATTCTGAGATGGTGACTTTTTTTTCCAAATCGAGCCGTCTCCATAACAATTATGCTATCTTTTCCCTCTATCTTCTTGTCGTGGAGATTCTGTACTAGATTCAAAATAAAGGGAATTTAATCTCCTGATGCAGAAAACGAGGTGTGAAAAATGACTTGTCAACCGTTAAAAGATGGTTAAATCTTCCTGTAAACAAAATTTTCGTTTGGCTACTAGAATATTCTTAGGAAAATTTTCTAATAACTGAAAATTCTTCTTTAAGCAAATTGTTCATGTCAACTAAAATGTTTACAGAAGCAAAAATCCTTTGGAAATTTTGGAACAAGAAATTATTTTCCACACGGAGTTTTTAAGGCAAATAAAACCTCGTTGAAGTAGTAGGTCCTCTTCTTTGTCACAGGGTTAGGTAATGAAATTATTATTATAATAAACATTGGATACCTAATGTGAAAGAAAAATACGGGAAGACGCGTAAAATTTTGTTCCCTGTGAAAGGTTTCCTTCTCCTTGGTAGCTATTTGAACGATATCTGTTGTACAACTAATCATCCATCTGCATCGATGAGCTATCGAGGTGGACTATGTCTTTCACTAAACTAACAAAACATTAAAAACATTTGCTTACTATCAATTAGTGTACCATCGATAACAAGAATTCGACAGTATTGGTGGAGTAAGGTAATAATAATGCAAGGGAGACCACAGTGCGACAGAACACATAAAAACAATTCTTGCATCAGTTTGTAGCAAAAAAAAGTGGCTTAATAAAATGGAATTACGTGCGAAAATACACACCATTTTATGTCAATAAACTAATATTCCCATTGCTGTAGAAGTATTGATCGATCGTTGGCACATAATGCGTTATCCTTTAATTAAACCGATCCCGCTCTAAAAAACGGTAAATATTGTGCTGTGCTGACTAACAACTAATCATCCATCTGCATCGATTAGCTATCGAGGTGAACTAACTCTTTCAATAAACTAACAAAACATTAAAAACATTTTCTTACTATCATTTAGTGTAGCATCAATAAGAATAATGCGACAGAGAGCTGAAAGCCAGTACCATGTGCTACACATCGGTACGTGGGTAAACCGTATATGATACCAGTTTCAAAATTCCCATTCGTGAGCGGAAAACGAAACGCTTGAAAATTCTGAAGGGGAGAGATTTATCGTCGATCTTCTGTCTCTGTGAAGTGGACAATCAAAAGGCCTCCTGAAATTCCAGAATCACACAAAAGCGCAGAATGAACCTTACAGTCTGCAATGGCTTCCGGCTTAAATTGGCGTAAGCTAGCAGATTAAAACTGTTCGCCGGACAGTGAGAGAGCGTGAGTCATGGGTTTTGGCGGGCAAATCCCTGCCAGCAGAGCGAACCGGGAGCGGTCAGTGACGCGAAGCGGAGTTTTTTCATCTACCTGCAGCTCTCCTCCGATTTCAGTAGCACCACACAGGCTGCCGGGCTCTCCTTGCTAGACAGCGCCTGTGGAGCAAAGGATATGGCGAAAACAGTTTAATCACACCCCCGGAGATGATTCCAGAATGAGACGGCTTCTCTGTAACATACTGCGCGTTGAAATGGGCCGTCTTGGACAGCCAAAATTTGCGCCGTTGTGTATCTACACCTAGATTCAGAGATTCCCGAATTCTAAGGTCAAAATTAAACAGACGCAAAATCCCCAATATTGGCGATCTTTTACAGAAGCTCGAAGTTTAGCGTGGACTTCAATGAAAGATACCTATAACAGTTTCCACAACGAAACTTTGTCTCCAATCCTGGCAGAAAATCCAAAGAGATTCTGGTCGTATGTGAAGTATGTTAGCGGCAAGAAACAATCAATACCTTCTCTGCGCGATAGCAATGGAGATACTATCAAAGACAGTGCTGCCAAAGCAGAGTTACTAAACACAGCCTTCCGAAATGCCATCACAAAAGAAGACGAAGTAAATATTCCAGAATTCGAATAGAGAATAGCTGCCAATATGAGTAACGTAGAAGTAAATATCCTCGGAGTAGTGAAGCAACTCAAATCACTTAATAAAAGCCGGCCGAAGTGGCCGAGCGGCTCTAGGCGCTACAGTCTGGAACCGCGCGACCGCTACGGTCGCAGGTTCGAATCCTGCCTCGGGCATGGATGTGTGTGATGTCCTTAGGTTAGTTAGGTTTAAGTAGTTCTGAGTTCTAGGGGACTGGTGACCTTAGCAGTTAAGTCCCATAGTGCTCAGAGCCATTTTGAACTTAATAAAAGCAAGTCCTCTGGTCCAGACTGTATACCAATTAGGTGCCTTTCGGAGTATGCTGATGCATTAGCTCCATACCTAACAATGATATACAAGCGTTCGCTCGACGAAACATCCGTATCCAAAGACTGGAAAGTTGCACAGGTCACTCCAATATTCAAGAAAGCTAGTAGGAATAATCCACTAAATTACAGGTCCATATCGTTAAAGTCCGCCCAAGAACCAAGGACCTTGCCGTTGGTGGGGAGGCTTGCGTGCCTCAGCGATACAGATAGCCGTACCGTAGGTGCAACCACAACGCAGGGGTCTCTGTTGAGAGGCCAGACAAACGTGTGGTTCCTGAAGAGGGGCAGCAGCCTTTTCAGTAGTTGCAGGGGCAACAGTCTGGATGATTGACTGATCTGGCCTTGTAACATTAATCAAAACAGCCTTGCTGTGCTGGTACTGCGAACGGCTGAAAGCAAGGGGAAACTACGGCCGTAATTTTTCCCGAGGGCATGCAGCTTTACTGTATGATTAAACGATGATGGCGTCCTCATGGGTAAAATATTCCGGAGGTAAAATAGTCCCCCACTCGGATCTCCGGGCGGGGACTACTCAAGAGGACGTTGTTATCAGGAGAAAGAAAACTGGCATTCTACGGATCGGAGCGTGGAATGTCAGATCCTTTAATCGAGCAGGCAGGTTAGAAAATTTAAAAAGGGAAATGGACAGGTTAAAGTTAGATATAGTGGGAATTAGTGAAGTTCGGTGGCAGCAGGAACAAGTCTTCTGGTCAGGTGAATACAGGGTGGTTGTTGTTGTTGTTGTTATGGTCTTCAGTCCTGAGACTGGTTTGATGCAGCTCTCCATGCTACACTATCCTGTGCAAGCTTCTTCATCTCCCAGTACCTACTGCAACCTACATCCTTCTGAATCTGCTTAGTGTATTCATCTCTTGGTCTCCCCCTACGATTTTTACGCTCCACGCTGCCCTCCAATACTAAATTGGTGATCCCTTGATGCCTCAGAACATGTCCTACCAACCGATCCCTTCTTCTGGTCAAGTTGTGCCACAAACTTCTCTTCTCCCCAATCCTATTCAATACTTCCTCATTAGTTATGTGATCTACCCATCTAATCTTCAGCATTCTTCTGTAGCACCACATTTCGAAAGCTTCTATTCTCTTCTTGTCCAAACTATTTACCGTCCATGTTTCACTTCCATACATGGCTACACTCCATACATATACTTTCATAAATGACTTCCTGACACTTAAATCTATACTCGATGTTAACAAATTTCTCTTCTTCAGAAACGCTTTCCTTGCCATTGCCAGTCTACATTTTATATCCTCTCTACTTCGACCATCATCAGTTATTTTGCTCCCCAAATAGCAAAACTCCTTTACTACTTTAAGTGTCATTTCCTAATCTAATACCCTCAGCATCACCCGACTTAATTCGACTACATTCCATTATCCTCATTTTGCTTTTGTTGATGTTCATCTTATATCCTCCCTTCAAGACACCATCCATTCCGTTCAACTGCTCTTCCAAGTCCTTTGCTGTCTCTGACAGAATTACAATGTCATCGGCGAACCTCAAAGTTTTTATTTCTTCTCCATGGATTTTAATACCTACTCCGAATTTTTCTTTTGTTTCCTTTACTGCTTGCTCAATACACAGATTGAATAACATCGGAGAGAGGCTACAACCCTGTCTTACTCCCTTCCCAACCACTGCTTCCCTTTCATGTCCTTCGACTCTTATAACTGCCACCTGCTTTCTGTACAAATTGTAAATAGCCTTTCGCTCCCTGTATTTTACCCCTGCCACCTTTAGAATTTGAAAGAGAGTATTCCAGTCAACATTGTCAAAAGCTTTCTCTAAGTCTACAAATGCAGGGTTATAAATACGAAATCAAATAGGGGTAATGCAGGAGTCGATTTAATAATGAATAAAAAAATAGGAGTGCGGGTAAGCTGCTACAAACAGCATAGTGAACGCATTATTGTGGCCAAGATAGACACGAAGCCCACGCCTACTACAGTAGTACAAGTTTATATGCCAATTAGCTCTGCAGATGACGAAATAATTGAGGAAACGTATGATGAAATAAAAGAAATAATTCAGATAGTGAAGGGAGACGAAAATTTAATAGTCATGGGTGACTGGAATTCGGTAGTAGGAAAAGGGAGAGAAGGAAACGTAGTAGGTGAATATGGATTGGGGCTAAGAAATGAAAGAGGAAGCCGTCTGATAGAATTTTGCACAGAGCACAACTTAATCATAGCTAGCACTTGGTTCAAGAATCATAAAAGAAGATTGTATACATGGAAGAAGCCTGGAGATAGTGACAGGTTTCAGATAGATTACATAATGGTAAGACAGAGATTTAGGAACCAGGTTTTAAATTGTAAGACATTTCCAGGGGCAGATGTGGACTCTGACAACAATCTATTGGTTATGAACTGTAGATTAAAACTGAAGAAACTGCAAAAAGGTGGGAATTTAAGGAGATGGGACCTGGATAAACTGACTAAACCAGAGGTTGTACAGAGTTTCAGGGAGAGCATAAGGGAACAATTGACAAAAATGGGGGAAAGAAATACAGTAGAAGAAGAATGGGTAGCTTTGAGAGATGAAGTAGTGAAGGCAGCAGAGGACATAGTAGGTAAAAAGACGAGGGCTAGTGGAAATCTTGGGTAACAGAAGAAACACTGAATTTAATTGATGAAAGGAGAAAATATAAAAATGCAGTAAATGAAGCAGGCAAAAAGGAATGCAAACGTCTCAAAAACAAGATCGACAGGAAATGCAAAATGGCTAAGCATGGATGGCTAGAGGACAAATGTAAGGATGTAGAGGGTTATCTCTCTAGGGGTAAGATAGATACTGCCTACAGGAAAATTAAAGAGACCTTTGTAGAACAGAGAACCACTTGTATGAATATCAAGAGCTCAGATGGAAACCCAGTTCTAAGCAAAGTTGGGAAAGCAGAAAGGTGGAGGGAGTATATAGAGGGCCTGTACAAGGGCATTGTACTTGAGAACAATATTATGGAAATGGAAGAGGATATAGATGAAGATGAAATGGGAGATACAATACTGCGTGAAGAATTTGACAGAGCACTGAAAGACCTAAGTCGAAACAAGGCCCCGGGAGTAGACAACATTCCATTAGAACTACTGACGGCCTTGGGAGAGCCAGTCCTGACAAAACTCTACCATCTGGTGAGCAAGATGTATGAGACAGGCGAAGTACCCTCAGACTTCAAGAAGAATATAATAATTCCGATTCCAAAGAAAGCAGGTGCTGACAGATGTGAAAATCACCGAACTATCAGTCTAATAAGTCACGGGTGCAAAATACTAACGCGTATTCTCTACAGACGAATGGAAAAGCTGATAGAAGCTGACCTCGAGGAAGATCAGTTTGGATTCCGTATAAATGTTGAAAGACGTGAGGCAATACTGACCCTACGACTTATTTTAGAAGCTAGATTAAGGAAAGGCAAACCCACATTTCTAGCATTTGCAGACTTAGAGAAAGCTTTTGACAATGTTGACTAGAATACTCTCTTTCAAATTCTGAAGGTGGCAGGGGTAAAATACATGGAGCGAAAGGCTATTTACAATTTGTACAGAAACCAGATGGCAGTTATAAGAGTTGAGGGACATGAAAGGGAAGCAGTGGTTGGGAAGGGAGTGAGACAGGGTTGTAGCCTATCCCCGATGTTATTCAATCTGTATATTGAGCAAGCAGTGAAGGAAACAAAAGAAAAATTCAGAGTAGTTATTAAAATCCATGGAGAAGAAATAAAAAGTTTGAGGTTCGCCGATGACATTGTAATTATGTCAGAGACAGCAAAGGACTTGGAAGAGCAGTTGAATGGAATGGACAGTGTCATGAAAGGAGGGTATAAGATGAACATCAACAAAAGCAAAACGAGGATAATGGAATGTAGTCGAATTAAGTCGGGTGATGCTGAGGGAATTAGATTAGGAAATGAGACACTTAAAGTTGTAAAGGAGTTTTGCTATTTGGGGAGCAAGTAGAGAGGATATCAAATGTAGACTGGCAATGGCAAGATAGAAATAGAAATGGAGAGAAGAGAAGTTTGTGGCACAACTTGACTACAAGGGGAGATCGGTTGGTAGGACATTTTCTGAGACATCGAGGGATCCCCAATTTAGTATTGGAGGGCAGCGTGGAGAGTAAAAATCGTAGAGGGAGACCAAGAGATGAATACACTAAACAGATTCAGAAGGATGTAGGTTGCAGTAGGTACTGGGAGATGATGAAGCTTGCACAGGATAGAGTAGCATGGAGAGCTGCATCAAACTAGTCTTAGGACTGGATCGTTAAAGTAGATATACAGCAGGATTTTATAACATATATTGTTTTCGAATATAATGAATTACCTCGAACGAAACGGTCAATTGACACACAGTCAACATGGGTTTAGAAAACATCGTTCCTGTGAAACACAACTATCTCTTTATTCACATGAAGTGGTGAGTGCTATTGACAAGGGATTTCAGATAGATTCCGTATTTATGGATTTCCCGAAGGCTTTTGGCACTGTACCACACAACCGGCTCGTATTGAAATTGCATGCTTATGGAATATGCGACAGGATTTGTGATTTCCTGTCAGAGAGATCACAGTTCGTAGTAACTGACGGAAAGTTATCGAGTAAAACAGAAGTGATTTCTGGCGTTCCCCAAGGTAGTGTTATAGGCCCTTTGCTGTTCCTTATTTATATAAACGATTTGGGAGACAATCTGAGCAGCCGTCTTCGGTTCTTTACAGATGACGCTTTCTTTTATCGACTAATAAAGTCATCAGAAGATCAAAACAAACTGGAAAACGATTTAGAAAAGATATCTGAATGGTGCGAAAAGAGGCAGTTGACCTTAAATAACAAAAAGTTTGAGGTCATCCACATGAGTGCTAAAAGGAACTCGTTAAACTTCGGTTACACGATAAATCAATCTAATCTAAAAGCCGTAAATTCAACTAAATACCTAGGTATTACAATTAGGAACAACTTAAATTGGAAAGAAAATATCGAAAATGTTGTGGGGAAGGCTAACAAAAGACTGCGTTTTATTGGTAGGGCAATTAGAAAATGTAACAGATCTACTAAGGAGACTGCCTATACTACACTTGTCGGTCCTCTTTTGGAATACTGCTGCGCGGTGTGGGATCCTTGCCAGACAGGACTGACGGAGTACATCGAAAAAGTTCAAATAAAGACAGCACGTTTTGTATTATCGCGAAATATGGGAGAGAGTGTCACAGAAATTATACAGGATTTGGTCTGGAAATTTTTCGTTGCGACGGAATCTTCTCACGAAATTCCAATCAGCAATCCTCTCCTCCGAATGCTAAAATATTTTGTTGGCACCGCCCTACATAGGGAGGAACGATCACCATGATAAAATAAGGGAAATCAGAGCTCGTACGGAAAGATATACATGTTTATTCTTTCCGCGTGCTGTACGAGATTGGAATTATAGAGAAATGTGAAGGTGGTTCGATGAAACCTCTGCCAGGCACTTGAATGTCATTTGCAGAGTATCCATGTAGAAGTAGATTATACAGAAGGCATGTAATGCATCATTTTTTGGCGGCGCCAGTGTGCTAGTCGCATCCCTGCTGTGTGTGCTACAGGGTCGTTTCGCAGTAGTAGAGGGAAGGGGGTTATCTGTAGCCTCGATTGGCGGCCCAATCTTTCCTTGTTGTTGTGGTCTGCAATTCGAAGCCTAGTCTGATGCAGCTCTTCTGAGCAGGCTTCGATCTCCCTTCACTAACGAAGTACCGAAGCGGTGAAGTGAGGTGCATTGTAATTATCCCAGATAGGTGTTGGGAGCAGCGGAACGAAAGATGTGGACCGATGGAATTTTTGAAAATTCAAATTGCATATCACGATCTGGTAACTGCTCTACGCTGTGTAATTGGTTAAAATTCTTGACTTCTTCTTCGAATAGCTGCAGGTTCAGGTTGTACCATAAGAGAAAAAAGATACTAAAAATTAGTAACAAAGTCAAGTCAATGGCGGATCAGTGCCACGTCGAAATGTTGCGTCTCACCCACAAAAAGCTGAAAAATGGATCTAGCAATACAACAATAATTAACAGAAATACGTGAACTGGTATTGTAATAAAGTATCTTAACACGTTCTAAGTTAGTTCGCTATGTTAGAAATTATACAGAGTTACAGACAACGACATTTACATGACAAGATCACGATGCTAAAGGACAAGACGGAACAGATAGGCTTGTCGTAGCTGCCCTCGAAAAACTGAAGGCCGCGCCTTTGTTTATTTAGACATACGGTGTAAATATTGGCATATGGACTATTTGGTCCTCAATCAAAATACCAATTACTTGTTCACAAAACATTCACAAAATTTTAGGCACAAAATGTAATTTTTGGCTGAATGGTCTTAGACTCTACACACTAGTATATCGATCTCCAACTGTTTCCTTCCAGCCGGCCGCGGTGGTCTCGCGGTTCTAGGCGCACAGTCCGGAACCGCGCGGCCGCTACGGTCGCAGGTTCGAATCCTGCCTTGGGCATGGATGTGTGTGATGTCCTTAGGTTAGTTAGGTTTAAGTAGTTCTAAGTTCTAGGGGACTGATGAACACAGCTGTTAAGTCCCATAGTGCTCAGAGCCATTTGTTTCCTTCCGTATTACTTGTTAGATTATAAAGTATTGATAAATACACTGAAGAGCCAAAGAAACTGATACACCTGCCTAATACCGTGTACGGGCCCCGCGAGCACGCAGAAGTGCCGCAACACCACGTGGCATGGATTCGACTAATGTCTGAAGTTGTTCTGGAGGGAACTGACACCATGACTCCTGCAAGGCTGTCTCTTCTGAACAGCATGTTACAAGGCATCCCAGATATGCTCAGATGTGTTCATGTATGGGGAGTTTTGTGGGCAGCAGAAGTGTTTAAAACCAAAAGAGTGTTCCTGGAGCCGCTCTATAGCAATTCTGGATGTGTGGGGTGTCTCAGTGTCCTGCTGGAATTGCCCAAGACCGTTGGAATACACAATGGACATGAATTGATGCATGTGATCAGACACGTCCGCAGCTCGTGGTCGTGCGGTAGCGTTCTCGCTTCCCGCGCCTTGGTTCCCGGGTTCGGTTCCCGGCGGGGTCAGGGATTTTCTCTGCCTCGTGATGACTGGGTGTTGTGTGATGTCCTTAGGTTAGTTACGTTTAAGAGGTTCTAAGTTCCAGGGGACTGATGACCATAGATGTTAAGTCCCATAGTGCTCAGAGCCATGTGATCAGACAGGATGTTTACATAGGTGTAGGAAATTGGAAATTTGTGGTAAGGTGTTATGGGACCAAGCTGCTGAGGTGTTAGGTCCCTAAGCCTACACACTACTTAATCTAA
The DNA here is from genome assembly GCF_023864275.1 of Schistocerca cancellata. Taxonomy (NCBI): domain Eukaryota; kingdom Metazoa; phylum Arthropoda; class Insecta; order Orthoptera; family Acrididae; genus Schistocerca; species Schistocerca cancellata. The sequence continues at coordinate 404,012,332 of NC_064632.1, read as the reverse complement.
TTTAAACTAACTTACGCTAAGGACAACACACACACCCATCCCCGAGGGAGGACTCGAACCTCCGACGGTGGGAGCCGCGCGGACCGTGGCAAGGCGTCCTGGACCGCCCGGCTACTCCGCGCGGCTTACATAGGTGTCACCTGTCAGAGTCGTATCTAAACGTGTCAGAGGACCCTATCACTCCAACAGCACACGCCTCACACCATTACAGGGCCTCGGACCTCCACCAGCTTGAACAGTCCTCTGTTGTCTCCCTATCCATACACGTCCATCCGCTCGATACAATTTGAAACGAGACTTGTCCGACCAGGCAACACGTTTCCGTCATCAACAGTTCAGTGTCGGTGTTGACGGGCCCAGGTGAGGCGTTGAGTTTTGTGTTGCGCAGTCATCAAGGGTACACGAGTGGGCCTTCGGCTCCGATAGACCATATGGATGATGTTTCGTTGAATGGTTCTCACGCTGACACTCTTTGATGGCCCACATGACAACTGCAGCAGCCGGCCGCGGTGGTCTCGCGGTTAAGGCGCTCAGTCCGGAACCGCGGGACTGCTACGGTCGCAGGTTCGAATCCTGCCTCGGGCATGGATGTGTGTGATGTCCTTAAGTTAGTTAGGTTTAAGTAGTTCTAAGTTCTAGGGGACTGATGACCACAGTAGTTAAGTCCCATAGTGCTCAGAGCCATTTGAACCATTTTCAACTGCAGCAGTTTTCGGAAGGGTTACACTTCTGTCACGTTGAACGATTCTCTTAAGCAGTCGTTGGTCCCGTTCTTGCAGGATCTTTTTCCTGCCACAGCGATGTCAGAGATTTGATGTTTTACCAGATTCCTGATATTCGCAGCACACTCGTGAAATGGTCGTACGAAAAAAATCCCCACATCACAGCTATCTCGAATATGCTATGTCCCATCGCTCGTGCGCCGACTGTAACACCACATTCAAACTCACTTAAATTTTGATAACCTGCCATTGTAGCAGCAGTAACCGATCTAACAACTGCCCAGACACTTCCTGTCTTATATAGGATTTGCAACCGCAGTGCTGTATTCTGCCTGTTTACATATCTCTGTATTTGAAAACGTACACGTATACCACTTTCTTTGGCGCATCAGTGTATACCAGCAGGTCTGTTTTGGAGGCGTCTAGCCGAGCACAATCGCTTACGCCCGCTCGCCGCCTAATCAGTGAGGGCTCGCAGTTAAATGTGACTGTCAGACGTCATTACGTAGCGCAGGCAAGTGCAAACTGTGCATTGTCTTCAGGCGCATAACAATAACTTTGCCTACATACGTAACGACACAATGCTTAAAGAGGAAAGTAGATTTTTTATTAGCATTATGGCCAGGTTAGGAACTTCAAAGCGAAGATCAGACACAGCAATATCTGTTTATAACACGTCAACGCCGGATGTCCGCTGTATTTAGATGCTATAGACCTAGAGAGTGGCAGGCAGCTGAATGATAAGTTTCGTAATAAAATAAGTTTTGTAGACTCTCATAGAAATTTTCTTCAGCATCAACTTCACAAGTTTGCAGCTACGATTATGTCGATATTTGGGCCCGTATTTTTGATCGGCAAACGTTTTCTCGCAATGAAGATAACGGAATCTACCCAAAGAAGCTCACTCACAGACTTAAAACCTAATGCTCAGAAAGAGGTAACAAACATTGATGCTTTTGTGAAAAAGCAAAATAAGTGGTATTCATTGGCAAGCAGTGTTTGTATGTTTAACAAGTGAGCAAAGTAGTCACTAAACACATATTGATGTCAGTTTAGCCTGCCGGAGTGGCCGAGCGGTTCTAGCGCGCTACAGTCTGGCACCGCGCGACCGCTACGGTTGCAGGTTCGAATCCTGCCTCGGGCATGGATGTGTGTGATGTCCTTAGGTTAGTTAGGTTTAAGTAGTTCTAAGTTCTAGGGGACTGATGACCTCAGAAGTTAAGTCCCATAGTGCTCAGTGCCATTTTAAACCATGTCAATTTAATCATCGTCATAAAACGACACTGATCATAAGGCTGCATCAGTCGTAGCAAATATTATGTTTCTCACTTAGCCGCACCATGTTCTTTGCCTCAGCAATTAAAAAAAACTTCAGTTCCATTTTATTGTCATTTCTCATCGTTGCAAGAGTTTTAGGAAATAAATTCGCCACGAAAGGCGTTAATTAATTAGCCACCGTGAAGCGATGCATCTCCGTAGAACTATTAGCGGCTGCAGAAGAGACAGGTTGACAACAGTTTGTCGTGTCGAGATGCCTTGTTCCTATTCCTCCACCCCTTCCCTCCTTCTTTCATCTTCCTTCATTCGCCTCTATGCGGTCGGTTGCTCACTGCTAAGCCGTGAGGACGATCCAATCGCTTGAACAGATCGATCATCAAGACCTGTATTAAAGTACTCAACGAAAGGATCCGCTTTAACATCGGCGGGACCAAACTTCTTTATCTGTTGCATTCAATGTGTCATTTAAATGAATTTGCTTTCTTGAGTTTTGTGATATGTTATTTTTGAATATGTTTAGTTCCAAAGAAAAAGTACAGACAAAAATCCGATATTGGTCGTCGGTGCGCTCGGTGACGTGCGACAACACCAGTGAGTTAATATTCTCACACACATAAAATACTTTGTGAAAGAAGATTGTCGGACTACGTAATGAAAATGCATGTTCAGCCGTAAAAAAAAAAAAAAAAAAGATAGAACGCTAAAGGCGTCGTGTTAAAGGCGTCACCAAAGGAACCGCCTCCAACTCAGTTAAAATGGCCAAAAAGCATTTCCATAATTCAGTTAATATGTTACGAATAACTGGTTGCTCAGTTACTAAAATAAAAACTGTTCGAGATTAAATGTATTGTTATGCACAAAAGTGAATCATTACAATGAAGTTGCATCCATGCTAGTCCAGAAGAAGAAGAAGATGAATGAAAAACAAACTGTTTCCTGTTACAATGATAATTTTCACTTGAAAGTATCACTGACATAACATTTGGTATTATATTTACTCTGTTCTAATAAAATGACATTACGCTGTGCCTACTCTGCATCGTAAGCACTATAGAGTGGTTCGAAAACAATAGTTAATACAGTAATAGAGAACGGCAATGCATCGGTGATCAACGCAAAAGGGATTATGAAAAGAAACGCTATAATCTCTGCATAACTACTGCAAACTACATCCATTTGAATCAGCTTCCTTTACTCATGCTTTCCCTTTCTAAAACTTGCAGCCCCTGCACTTTCCTCCATTATCAAATTGATGATTCCTTATTGCTTCAGGATGTGTCCTATCAACCGATTTTTTCGTTTACTCAGATTGTGGCATAAGTTTTGCTTCCCCTACTCGACTGAGCACCTCTTATTAGTTACGCCATCTACCCATTTAATTCTCAGCATTCTTCTGTAGCAACACTTTTCAAAAGCTTCTATTCTTTCCTTGTCTGAAGTGTTTAGGGACCACGTTTCACTTCCGTAAAAGGTACGCTCCGGACAAACAGTTTCAGAAAAGATTTCCTAACGTTTACATTCGAAGTTAACAGGTTTCTCTTTTCGGAAACTACTTTTACACTGCATTTTATATTCTGTCTACTTCGGACATCATCAGTTGTTTTACTGCACAAATAGCAAACACTTTTACTTTCTCATTGCATAATCTATTTCCCTCAGCATCGCCTGATTTAATGCGAATACATTCCATTAGCTTTGTTTTACTTTTGTTGATGTTCGTCTTATAACCTCTTTTCAAGATACTATTCTTTCCCTCCAGTTGCTCCTTCAAGTCCCTTGTCATCTTTCAAGAACTAAAATGTCGTTGGAAAACCTCATGATTTTTATTCCTTCTCCCTGAACTGTCTATCGCGTTTCATAGTTCTCCTTGGTTTCTTCTACGCTTGCTAAATGCGCAGACTGACATAGAGGACAGGATACAACCTTCCATTCTCAGTACTGCTTCTCTTTCATGACCTTCACTCATTATAACAGCAGTCTCGTTTATGCAATTTGGAGATAACCTCCGGCTCACTGTGTTGTATCCCTGCCACCTAGGAATTTTTAAAGGGAGTAATTAGTTCTACTCCCGCTTTCAAAATCTGTCAGTAAATCTACAAATCCTATAAAGGTAGGTTTGCCTTTCTTCTACCTATCTACACTCCTGGAAATGGAAAAAAGAACACATTGACACCGGTGTGTCAGACCCACCATACTTGCTCCGGACACTGCGAGAGGGCTGTACAAGCAATGATCACACGCACGGCACAGCGGACACACCAGGAACCGCGGTGTAGGCCGTCGAATGGCGCTAGCTGCGCAGCATTTGTGCACCGCCGCCGTCAGTGTCAGCCAGTTTGCCGTGGCATACGGAGCTCCATCGCAGTCTTTAACACTGGTAGCATGCCGCGACAGCGTGGACGTGAACCGTATGTGCAGTTGACGGACTTTGAGCGAGGGCGTATAGTGGGCATGCAGGAGGCCGAGTGGACGTACCGCCGAATTGCTCAACACGTGGGGCGTGAGGTCTCCACAGTACATCGATGTTGTCGCCAGTGGTCGGCGGAAGGTGCACGTGCCCGTCGACCTGGGACCGGACCGCAGCGACGCACGGATGCACGCCAAGACCGTAGGATCCTACGCAGTGCCGTAGGGGACCGCACCGCCACTTCCCAGCAAATTAGGGACACTGTTGCTCCTGGGGTATCGGCGAGGACCATTCGCAACCGTCTCCATGAAGCTGGGCTACGGTCCCGCACACCGTTAGGCCGTCTTCCGCTCACGCCCCAACATCGTGCAGCCCGCCTCCAGTGGTGTCGCGACAGGCGTGAATGGAGAGACGAATGGAGACGTGTCGTCTTCAGCGATGAGAGTCGCTTCTGCCTTGGTGCCAATGATGGCCGTATGCGTGTTTGGCGCCGTGCAGGTGAGCGCCACAATCAGGACTGCATACGAACGAGGCACACAGGGCCAACACCCGGCATCATGGTGTGGGGAGCGATCTCCTACACTGGCCGTACACCACTGGTGATCGTCGAGGGGACACTGAATAGTGCACGGTACATCCAAACCGTCATTGAACCCATCGTTCTACCATTCCTAGACCGGCAAGGGAACTTGCTGTTCCAACAGGACAATGCACGTCCGCATGTATCCCGTGCCACCCAACGTGCTCTAGAAGGTGTAAGTCAACTACCCTGGCCAGCAAGATCTCCGGATCTGTCCCCCATTGAGCATGTTTGGGACTGGATGAAGCGTCGTCTCACGCGGTCTGCACGTCCAGCACGAACGCTGGTCCAACTGAGGCGCCAGGTGGAAATGGCATGGCAAGCCGTTCCACAGGACTACATCCAGCATCTCTACGATCGTCTCCATGGGAGAATAGCAGCCTGCATTGCTGCGAAAGGTGGATATACACTGTACTAGTGCCGACATTGTGCATGCTCTGTTGCCTGTGTCTATGTGCCTGTGGTTCTGTCAGTGTGATCATGTGATGTATCTGACCCCAGGAATGTGTCAATAAAATTTCCCCTTCCTGGGACAATGAATTCACGGTGTTCTTATTTCAATTTCCAGGAGTGTACTAACATAAGTAATGGGGTGACTATTGCCTCCTATGTTCTCGCATGGTTCCGGAACGTAAACTGACTTGTCAGCACCTGCCTTTTTTAGGAACTGGAGATATTACGTTCTTCTGGAAGTCTGAGTGTACTTCGCCTGCCTCATATGCCTTGCACACCAGGGGAAATAGTTTTGTCATTTCTGGCTGTCCCAAGGATCTCAATAATTCTGAGGAAATATCGCCTACTCCAGGGCCCTTGTTTCGATGCCCTGTCAAACACTTCTCATAGTTTAAAACATTTACTTGACACCACAAACGATCGTCAAGCCACAGTCACTAAAACAATAAATTTTTTAAAAGGTTGCGTGATAGTATCGACTCACTGAGTCATCATTATTCCGACATAATTGTCATAAAGGAGTATGACTGAATGAAATATTGCGTCAAAACTAGTCATGTAACCCTTTACAATTTTTATTGCTTTAGTGACTGTGGCTTGACGACCGTTTGTGGTATCAAATAAACATTTTAAATTTCATTCAGTCACACTCCTTTATGACAGTTATGTTGAAATACCAAATTTTCTCGCAATGTCATACCTCAAACCTCATCTTCATTTACTTCCTCTTCCCTCTCCGTAACATTGCCTTCCAAGTTCATTTCCTTTGTATAGACCTTCTATACAAAGTGTATCATAATTAATGGTGTAAACACATACAGCTGAAAGTACACGTTACCAGGAGCAAAAACGTCTCACTAAGTCTAGGTCCGGAAACGAACCGTTTCCGACATAATTCCGACTTTGTGGTTACCAGCTACCACAGACTAGGTTGTATATCAACGTCATCCGGTTGGGAATAGGTAACAGTACAGTACAACATCAAGAAAAGTTATTAGAGAAGCGCAGATGTTTTGAGCGAACACGACAACAGTTACATGACTGTCCTCGTAGTTCAAAATGGTTCAAAGGCTCTGAGCATTATGGGACTTAACATCTGACGTCATCAGTCCCCTAGAACTTAGAACTACTTAAACCTAACTAACCTAAGGACACCATACACATCCATGCCCGAGGCAGGATTCGAACCTTTGACCGTAGCAGTCGAGCGGTTCCGGACTGAAGCGCCTAGAACCGCTCGGCCACCGTGGCCGGCTGTCCTCGTAGTTAAAGGTGTTCGTAGTGTCGTCCTTTGTACCTGGATGCAGGTCTATACCTGTCGCCGCAATGAGTTTCGAATCCTTTAAAACATGCCTGGATTAATTCTTGGCAAGCACTGATAATCCTCTGCTCCAATTATTCCACTGTGTTAACCGGAATAGCGTACGGTGCATCTTTAACGTGGCCCCAAACACAGAAATCCCTGGCGTTCAGATCAGGAGATCCTTGAGGCCACAGTACAGATCCTTCTCGCTCAGTCCATCTTTGTGCATATCGGCGTCTCAGATGTCGTCTAACCACTGCAGCAAGATGTGCCAGTCCTCCATCATGCTTGTACTACATACTTTGGTATTGCTCTAAGACATGGTTTCCCAGAGACTATGTTCCACGAAATACTGGTCTTTCTGGGGAAGTGAATAAGTGCTCCGCGAAATCTATAAAAACGTAGCGGTTTTTTTACATTTTGATGATACTAATTATTTTTTGAAAATTTTGCTATGATTTCTGTGTTATTAATAATTATTTAAAGTCCAATTAATCGCTGAATAAAACGTTTTTCTCTTTTTTTTTTGAAGGGAAATTATTAACCCTCAAACCATCAGAGTACCAAGAGTCTCAAAGTGTTCCACCGAAGAAAAAGTTTGGGAACCCCTACTCTAAGGGAACATCCTCAAGCAGTCCTGCAAAATGATGCCACAGAAGCGAAGTTAATTCCTTACACTGGGTTCGTCTGGTAACGTATATGGCCCATAAGACAATCACCTAGTACCCCTACCCAAATATTCAATGACAAACGTCCCTGATGTGGAGAATCATGCACATCATATGGATTGGAGACTAAATTACTCCAAAAAAGGGAACAGTGATAATCAAACACACCATCACTCGTGAACTGTGGTTCATATGCAGATAAAATGTTGTCCTCAAACGAAAGGTTTCCTACAGTTTGTTGTTGCATCCACCCTCCCCGAAGCATGTGCAAAGCTTCCAGTTTCTCGGAATTGTTGATGCACCCTTGTAAACTTTTGACTCTCTGGGTGCCAGGTGGTTATAATCAAAATGCAGCTACTCACAAAAGTCCAGTGTGGGCTGTAATTATCGTCTGCCAGCAAAGCTTGTTAGATATTCTAATGCGTTAACGCAGAACCGATTTACTTTGGAGAAAAATTAGTTACTATTTTGGCCACCAGGTGCAAATATGGGGCTGTGAACATGTACAAATGTTTCCCTGTGTAATGGATTAGGAACGGGATGTGGGTAGAAAAGTTCAAACAAATGAGAAAGGCATTAATGTTCTGATGGAATGTGCAGGGAGGAGACAGCGCTGAAGAGAGGAGGGGAGGCGACAGCTGATGTGTTGCCCCGCCAACAGCTAGTCCCGTAAAAAAGGCGTACAAGGCGTATGCATTTCAAGGCCTGGCTTTTCTGTTCCGATTACTTACGGTTAGCTGCAGCAAATACATAACTACAACATACAGTACGGTAACGTGACAAGTATTAAGAAAAACTCGCAGTAAAAATACTCCACATGTACTGGTTTGCCAAATAGATGGCAATAGATGACATTGAAGAACATTATTCGAAGTTAGCAGCCGCACTACTGCCAACACCAAGTGTAATGGTTGCATTTGAAGCAAGTCAGTTGCGTGACGTCTAATGCGTGGCATTGCTTGCAAAACATAAAACATAGTCATACATATAAAAATGAGCAAAAATACATGATAATACTGGAAATTGACAATTGAGAATGGCTGGGAACTCTGTGGTGGCCAAGCACGTCTTGCTTCCAAGTCCCTGGAGAAAATGACTTAAACTAAGTTGCAATAAAACATAACGTAAAACACTAATTAGGCGTGATTAAACACGCGATCTCAAAGCATAAGGGTGTCGATTCCGCAAGGCGTATCTTGGACAACCCTGTGGAGGTAATCTCCTCCGTTTTTTCTTTCGTCTTTGTTCCACTTGAGGTGGAGGCGACACAGGTGCATCGGGGGCTGCGACCTGTTGTGGTGACACAGCCCAACCGTGGTAAGGTTGCAGGCGGTCAAAGCGCACTATCACCGTACGATCGGTTAATTGCAGTTCTGCAGGAATCTGAGCAACGTGTTCCTGTATACTGGCCTTCAAATCGTGTAGAGTCCAAACGTGTTCCTGGTCAACGCGCTCTTTTAGATACTCCCAGAGCCAAAAGTTACAGTAATTCAAATAAGGTTATCTTGCAGGCCATGCACATGCAAAACCTCTGGAGATAAGAAGTTCGCTTAAGGTTGCGTTAAGCACATCTTTCACTGGGCAAGCGACATGAGGTGTCGCCCCAGCACAGTGGTTTCCATACTGCTGTGCTCTTCCAAAGCAGGAACCACATGCTGTAAAAGAAGGTCTCGATAACGTGCAGACGTCACAGTACACCTGACGGACTCTCTGAACGTATTCTCGTCAAGGAAGAACGGACCGAGAGTAAACGTGCGCGTGAATCCACAGCACACAGTCACACATGACGAGTGCAATGGCTCCGCGTGCACAACACACTACTTAACAGTACGCCAAATTCGCAAATTCTGAGTATTCACTGCACCATGTAATGTATAACTTGCCTCGTCACTCCATAGAATATTGCCCGGCCACATTTCATCAACTTCGAGCCTCGCCAGAAACTAAAGAGCATATACAGAACGTTGTATGGGTCACGAGGTTTCAGTTGCTGCACCGTCAGGATCTTATGCAGGTACTAGTGTAACATAGACTGCAAAACTTTCCGTTCTGTTGCTCAAGGGGTGGACAATTCTCGTGGCACTGAAGGAGCCCTAGCACTACCCGGATCAGGTTCTGCTTGGTTAGAACAACAGCAACTTCGTCAGCAACTTCCACAGGGATAGCACGCTTTCCTCTTCCAGGTAACACACCAAGCTCACCTGTGTTTTCGAATTTCATTATCAAATGGTTCAAATGGCTCTGAGCACTATGGGACTTAACATCTATGGTCATCAGTCCCCTAGAACTTAGAACTACTTAAACCTAACTAACCCAAGGACAGCACACAACACCCAGCCATCACGAGGCAGAGAAAATCCCTGACCCCGCCGGGAATCGAACCAGGGAACCCGGGCGCGGGAAGCGAGAACGCTACCGCGCGACCACGAGCTGCGGACTTTCATTATCATCTTCTTTAAATCATTTAATGACAACGAGCCCATCTTCAGACCTTACAGTCGGCGATACTGTCTCAACGCTGAACTGTAACTGCTGCCGTTCTCATAGAACAGTTTCATCAACAGTGCACGGTCTCTATTCTCGATAGCTACACTAAAAATGGTTCAAATGGCTCTGAGCACTATGGGACTCAACATCTTAGGTCATAAGTCCCCTAGAACTTAGAACTAGTTAAACCTAACTAACCTAAGGACATCACACACACCCACGCCCGAGGCAGGATTCGAACCTGCGACCGTAGCAGTCCCGCGGTTCTAGACTGCAGCGCCAGAACCGCTAGACCACCGCGGCCGGCCGATAGCTACACTGTTCACGCACTTTGTGCCTTGTGTAATGTTGACATGGATGACATACCGTCATACAGACAGTGTTGGTTGATTGATTGATTTGGGGGAGGGGAGCAAACAGCGAGGTCATCGGTCCCACCGGATTAGGGGAAGGAAATCGGCCGTGCCCTTTCAACGGAACCATCCCGGCATTTGCCTGAAGCGATTTAGGAAAACCACGGAAAACCTAAATCAGGATAGCCGGACGCGGGTCTGAACCGTCGTCCTCCCAATGTGCTAATCACTAGGCCACCTCGCTCGGTCACACAGATTTGCACCTGGTGGCCACAATTGGAACTAAGTTTTTTTCCAGCGTAAATCGGTTCCACAATAACGCATTAGCATTTCTATCAAGTCTCGCCGCCGTATGATAGTTACAGCCCGAACTCACCTCTGTGAGTAGCTGCACTTTGATATAACCATTCGGTATAAGCGCGTAGCATCCCGAGCATTGCCATTAGCTCTGACTAGGGCCTCCCGTCGGGTAAACCGTTCGCCGGGTGCAAGTCTTTCGATTTGACGCCACTTCGGCGACTTGCGCGTCGATAGGGATGTAATGATGGTGATTAGAACAACGCAACACCCAGTCCCTGAGCGGAGAAAATATCGGAGCCAGCCGGAAATCGAACCCGGGCCCTTAGGATTGACATTCTGTGGCGCTGACCAATTTTTTCTTCTTATCTTTTTTTTTGCATTTTATTCGTTGTCGATCGTTGTGTTTGTTCGTTGCGGACGTGACATGACATCCGGTCAAGTTCGTTTGTTGATCCTTCCACTCAGTTTTTTTTATTACAGAGGCCAACCAGCTCTCTGACCGAACACGCTGAGCTACCGTGCCAGCAGCCACGCAGCTATCGGAGATAAATGCGGTTAGCTCTGCCATACATGAAATGCGCATCTGCATACTCCTTGTTACTTTAATATTACATGTTACCACCAGCACTAGTACAACACAGCTGACACTCCTCAAACAGCTGACATGAGCTGCACTCCGACTGTGTGCTACATTGCCTTATCAACTCTGTTTAGAACCTCACATTTCGAAAATGTAGGCAAAACCACACCGCGGACCGTCATTTGGTGTTTACACAGAATCACGTCAGTAGTCGCTTGTGACTACAGATTCGCTGTTATATCGCAAAAGGTTCGTTTGCAGACCTATGTTTACTGAGACTTCTTTGCTTTTCGCATCGTTTACGCTATTAATTATGATACACTCTGTATAGTCGTTCCAGCTATCAGCATTCCCTTCTTTGCTTAGTACTGCCTTCGCTGTCAGTGAAGGTTACATAGTGCGAGTCTTCACAGTGAAGATAACTGGGAAATCAGAAAAAAATAACAAACTGTGAGGAAACAAGTGCAATAGTAAACATGAAAACCCAGAAAAACTGCACCGTAGGGTAAAAAAAAAGAAAATAAAAGGCTCCTGATGATGCTGAGACTTCAGCGAAACATATCTGGGAAATAGAAGAAAAGACAAAATTGTGTTTTGCTCAAGGCAGATCCCTCCCAAAGAGAAATTTCTTTGTAAGCAAACACGGACAGAAGAGTTTCAACGTCAAGATGATTATAAAACTTCATAAGTTGCAGTAACGACGCAATTTGAGTGAAAGTGCACTTAACGGTGTCGACGGCTCTTTACTTGCGTCCTATTGTTCGCAGTTTGTTTCCGTTCGTCGTAGCCAATCGGGTGATAAAGTAGCCAATGAGAATCGCTGAATCCACTGAACTGTTTCAACGGATAATACGAACTGACTATTTTGTTTTCGACGTGGATAGCGCTGGACTAACAATTATTAATATGGCTATTATGGAATATACTTTTAGGTACGATTTTCGTATGGATTTTTTTGTATTGCATGTTGCTCAAATGTGACAGGATTTCTTGGGATGTAGTTTTGTATTGTATTGTTACAATTTGGTTGTGAATTTGACGATGCCAACAATGAGACTGGAGGAAACTGTTGTGGTAACGGACTAACCTGTAGCGTAGCCAAAGATCTAGGGTAGGTTGAAATTAAACAATTTGGTTATGAATTCGCGAAGCCAACGAATGTGAGTGTGATAAAACTTGTGGTGACGAACTGATCTGTAGCGTAGCCCGAGACATAGGTTAGGTTGAGATGTTGCTGTCTGGTTGTGAGTTAGCGAAGCCAACGAATGTTACTGGAGGAAAACTGGCCCTGGTGACGGACAGATATGTAGCGTAGCCCAATGATCGTTTCGAGAACTTTGAATTGTATTTTCGATGTCGTTAATATGCAGGAACCTCAGAGTACAGTTTAAACTTTACGGAACATTTCGTTTTCTATGACAGCATTCTACGGAAAGTATTCCATTATGCCGCCACGTAATTTCATACGCTCCACGTCATGACGACTTTTATCGAACAGTACTTTCTCGTTGGTTCTCCCATCTTCCCACCGTTCACCGCGAAAATAGTTACCAACTGGAGCACGCAAACCAAAAGCCGCCGACACCGTAAGTGTAATTTTACCGCAATTTATGTCACTTTTCTTTGTGCACTGAACCGTGCGGCGGCTGTACGATACGTCTGCAGGTTTCACAACGCTTTTGTGTGCAACACACTCTGTTTCGCATGCTTTCTCAAAGCTATTCCACTTGATTAAGTCGGACAACTGACTGTCACATGTCATTTCCTTGTCCGCAACTTAAATGGCTGTTCTGTTATTGTCGGACATACGATAGGCTCTCCACCTATATTTTAATACTGAATAGTGTGCTTTCTTTTATCTGGCTGTGTATAATGTCACCGAATTTATGTTTCTGGCATACTGTATCGCAAATTCAAGGTATAGGGCTTAAGTTCCCTGTACACTGGATGTCATTACACCTCATTATTCTTATAATCAACAACCAATACCCAAGGCACATTCCCGATATGAATTAATTGAAACTGAATTGACAAGTGGCCCTCTTGCCATTTCTGCGCCTCAGTACGACAACCTTCAATATTTTCGAGCTGTCACTTGCAAGCTATCACTAACTTCAATTCAAACGAAATAGCTGTCAGATTTCACGAGTATTCTGGTCGCCTGACCGTGTTTGCCGATACGCAACAGACTCGAAAGCTTATTGATTTTGCTGTCACATCAAACGGATGACACGCAACGCCGCTAGGCCATTCTGTATGTATGCGCGCTGCATCAGGCCATTTGCTTCTTAACATCTCTGGAATGCGTTTGTGACGAGTTAGATTTATTTTAGTTGTAAGGGACTAGGAAAGTAAAATTCTTAGACATGCATTTATATGGCACGTATGACTCTTTGTTCTAGAATGAATCATTCAATCTGAAGCGGAGTGTAATTCCTCGCAGATGGAAACTGTGTGCGTGACTGGGGCTTGAACCGAGAACCTAGCCTGTTGTGTAAAATACTTTTAGCAACTATCTGCCCACGTCGTTTAATGGTAATATCCTTGTCTCGGGTATTTTGGTCTATCTTGATTCCCAGTAGTTAAAATCAGCCACATATTGTCTTCTGTTGTCCAATAATAGTCTTAGATCGTAATACTGCTTTCCCATGACAAAGTATAATTTGCCTTCGCCTATAGGAAAGTTTTGATTGTATCCCAATGTGGTTTTACTTAGTTTCAAAGCCTGCACATTCGAAATCACATTCAGAGGAGGTCATGACTCCCAGATTACCTACGATCAAAAAAGTGTCTGCTGTGTCAATTTTATTCTTCATTCAACTTATTTGATATTCCCCTATGACATGGTCAGTGTATCAATCAAATAAAATGGTGACTGTTTGTATCCTTGTTTGACTCTGATTAATTAAATTCCGCCCTTTGATTAGGCTGTCTGTTTTTCACCTTTATAGATGCGTCTACACATGAATGCGAATAGCCTAAGTGGGTTAAGAATATTATCTTGACAGAGGGAAATTGGCGGACCAGTGCACACTTAAGCAAGAAATTGTTAGTTTTACGCTTTCATAATAAGTAACCTGAAGCCTACGGTATGTAAGGCTGGTATAGTCTCTCTCCTTTTACTGTATTGAATCAATGTAAAGATAGTAAAATGCAGTTTCATTGCAGATATTACAAAGATGCAGCTGCACACGCCACTGCACTACGGGGTATCGTCTCAGTTGTGCGACTAGATTCGTGATTTCCTGTCAGGAAGGTCGCAGTTCGTGGTAATAGACGGCAAATCATCGAGTAAAACTGAAGTGATATCAGGTATTCCCCAGGGAAGCGTCCTGGGACCTCTGCTCTTGCAGATCTATATAAATTACCTGGGTGACAATCTGAGCAGTTCTCTTAGGTTGTTCGTAGATGATGCTGTAATTTACCGTCTAGTAAGGTCATCCGAAGACCAGTACCAGTTGCAAAGCGATTTAGAAAAGATTGCTGTATGGTGTGGCAGGTGGCAGTTGACGCTAAATAACCATATAGATAATATTGTGGGGAAGGCGAGCCAAAGGTTGCGTTTCATTGGCAGGACACTTAGAAGATGCAACAAGTCCACTAAAGAGACAGCTTACACTACACTCGTTCGTCCTCTGTTAGAATATTGCTGCGCGGTGTGGGATCCTTACCAGGTGGGATTGACGGAGGACATCGAAAGGGTGCAAAAAAGGGCAGCTCGTTTTGTATTATCACGTAATAGGGGAGAGAGTGTGGCAGATATGATACGCGAGTTGGGATGGAAGTCATTAAAGCAAAGACGTTTTTCGTCGCGGCGAGATCTATTTACGAAATTTCAGTCACCAACTTTCTCTTCCGAATGCGAAAATATTTTTTTGAGCCCAACCTACATAGGTAGGAATGATCATCAAAATAAAATAAGAGAAATCAGAGCTCGAACAGAAAGGTTTAGGTGTTCGTTTTTCCCGCGCGCTGTTCGGGAGTGGAATGGTAGAGAGATAGTATGACTGTGGTTCGATGAACCCTCTGCCAAGCACTTAAATGTGGTTCAAATGGCTCTGAGCACTATGGGACTTAACTTCTAAGGTCATCAGTCCCCTAGAACTTAGAACTACTTAAACCTAACTAACGTAAGGACATTACACACATCCATGCCCCAGGCAGGATTCGAACCTGCGACCGTAGCGGTCGCGCGGTCCCGGACTGTAGCGCCTAGAACCGCTCGGCCACTCCGGCCGGCCACTTAAATGTGAATTGCAGAGTAATCATGTAGATGTAGATGCACTACATAGAGACAATTCTCCACAGTAAATTTATTGCCAATTTCCGTTAAAAATGATAATACTCAAATACACACTAAACAGCAAAAAATAAATAATTTAGAGTAATGAAATTTCGGGAATACATTTGTCTAGGTGGCATAATTAAGTGATTAACATATTTAAGTGGTGAATATTGCAAGATCACAGGTTACTGTAAGCGCAAGATAAGCCATTGCGAATGTGACATGCTGGTACAGTAATAACCAGTGTAAATCCCAGAACGTTGAATGCAAAACCGCAAACGTGCTTACATTGTGTTGCAAAAAATGGCTCTGAACACTATGGGAGTAACATCTGACGCCATCAGTCCCCTCGAACTTAGAACTACTTAAACCTAACTAACGTAAGGACATTACACACATCCATGCCCCAGGCAGGATTCGAACCTGCGACCGTAGCAGTCGCGCGGTTCCGGACTGAAGCGCGTAGAACCGCTCGGACACCGCGGCCGGCCAGTGTGTTCCACGTGTACCGGATGTTAGGTTGTGGGATGAATTCCCATGCCTGCTGGACTTGGTCGGTCGATATAGGGACTATTAATGCTGTCTGTGGATGACGCTGAAGTTTTTTCCTGATGATATCCCATATGTGCTCGACTGGAGACAGATCAGGTGACCAGGCAGGCGAAGCCAACATGTGGACACTCTCTAGAGCACGTTGCGTTATAATAACTGTATGCGGGCGAGCGTTATCCTTTTAGGAAACAACCCCCCTGGAATGCTGTTCATGAATGGCAACACAACAGGTCGAATCATCAGACTGACGTGCAAATTTTCAGTCATGTTGTGAGGCATAGCTACGAGAGTGCTCCTGCTGTCATTCGAAATCGCACCCCAGATCATAACTCCAAGCGTAGGCCCTGCGCGTCTAGCACTAAGACAAGTTGGTCTAGCAAACAGACAAGCTGCTTGAAAGACTTCACTTGCCTTCTTCTAATCAACACACGCCACCACTGCCCACGTGGCAGAACCAGCTTTCATCAGAAAACACAAGTCCTCTCCCCTGCCCTTCAATGAGCTCTCTCTTGACACGACTTAAGTCTAAAATGGCGGAGGTTTGGGGGTCAGTGAAACGCACGCTTCAAGGCTTCTGGCTCGGAGCTGCCCTTGATGTAACTGATTCCTAACAGTTCGCTGCGTCGCTGTGGCTCCAACTGCTGCACAGATAGCTGATGCAAATGAAATGAAATGATCGTACGGCATTGTTGGCCGGGAGACCCCATGCGGGGTGTTCGGCCGCCGAAATTGCAAGTCCTTTTTAGCCGACATCACTTTTTTCTTTTTTTTCTTTTTGTTTTTTATTTTTTTATGTAATAGTTAAGGGGAGCCAACAGCATCCGGTGCTCCCAGGCGGTCACCCACCCAAGTACTAAACGGGCCCGATGTTGCTTAACTTCGGTGATCGAACGAGAACCGGTGTATTTTTTTTACCTTTTTTTGTGTTTTTTATTTTTTATTCTTTTTTTCTTTACATACTCTTCAAGTGGAACCGCATCCTATTACTCAGTTACTCTCTCTGTCTAGGTTGGTTGGTTGTTTGGGGAAGGAGACCAGACAGCGTGGTCATCGGTCTCATCGAATTAGGGAAGGATGGGGAAGGAAGTCGGCCGTGCCCTTTCAGAGGAACCATCCCGGCATTTGCCTGGAGTGATTTAGGGAAATCACGGAAAACCTAAATCAGGATGGCCGGACGCGGGATTGAACCGTCGTCCTCCCGAATGCGAGTCCAGTGTCTAACCACTGCGCCACCTCGCTCGGTCTCTGTCTAGCTTTCCTCCCTTTTTTTCTAATATGAACATATATATATACACATATAGTAGTTTATAGGTAGACATATGAAGATTAGACAGATACATGGGGACTGGTTATATTTCACCACCTGACGCTATCTATACTGTATATCTAGACTTATTTTTGCTAGAACAACATGTAATACGCAAGAATGAGATAAGTGTACGAAGAATCTAAACTCAATTGCGAGACTGAATGGTCACTTCGGCGACTTGCCAGTCAATGATGATGAAAGACACACAACACCTAGTCATCTCGAAGCAGACAAAATCCATGGTCCCGCCGGGAATCGAACCCGGGACCCCGCGCGCGGGAAGCGAGAACGCTACCGTAGGACCACGAGCTGCGAACAACAGCTATGCATATGCTATGTGATCCGGCAGAGTCGTACGCCGAACACGATGGTCTTCCCTTTCGGTAGTGCCTCGTGGCTGTACAGAGCCCCTGTCTCCCTGCGCCTGTACATTCTCGCGACCGCCGCTGTCAGTAATCATGTACAGTGGCTACATTCCTGCCAAATCTTTTTGTACCATCGCAGAAGGAACATCCAGCTTCTCGTAGCCCTATTACACGACCTCGTTCAAACTCAATAAGGATAATGGCGTCTATGTCCCCTCAAATGCATTCCTGTCTAACATCAACTCCCGACATGAAATCTCAAACGTAACAAACGCTCACGGCTGTTAGAGCGTGTATTTAAAGCAAGCCTGATTTGCATCCACATAGTGGCGCAACTAGTGTCACTCTTATGGGACTGGCGCCAAATTTGAATAGACAATAGAAACACGCCTACCAACTTTCGTTTATGTCGCACAACTCCTACTTGGTCTTCCGTTTTTTTCCATCAGTGTATGTAAATAGTAACATGGAATGCGTAATAACTTTTATTTTCGCATCTCAACAATTTTTAGACCTTCACTTGCTAGTAAGTAGTCATCACAAACATAATCTTTACTGCACACCCCTCTACCACACCTTTACCTACTTCTTCACAGACGTAACATATTTCACTACCTTCCTTACTGCGTGTAGGTAGTGATTTCAAGCCGGCCGCGGTGGTCTCGCGGTTCTAGGCGCTCAGTCCGGAGCCGCGCGACTGCTACGGTCGCAGGTTCGAATCCTGCCTCGGGCATGGATGTGTGTGATGTCCTTAGGTTAGTTAGGTTTAAGTAGTTCTAAGTTCTAGGGGACTGATCACCGCAGCAACGGCAGGGACTTTAGTGCTCAGAGCCATTTGAACCATTTTGAGTGATTTCAATGCACTAGCAAACAGGTGTGATAATCATTACCATCGTCATCATGATAAATATCACAAACATGCGATTCCTCTAAAGACTGATGTTTTCTTCCTGTTTTTGTTTCCCTTTTCTTTTCTGGCTGCTCAGTAAGGTACCCATGTAGATATTTCCGATTCTTGTTCTTCAACCCAGTCTATTATTTCTTTTCGTTCCTTTCTTCTTAGTTTCAAATTCTTCCTTCTTCTTTTTCGCGGGGATGCGCACCTCTTCTCTTTGAGTGCACCATTACGCCACTCTTCCTTTACATACTAATGGGATCAGATTCTGTATGTTAAGGCAAGGTTCTCACTCAAATGAGCAAAAAACAGGTAATGTTTGGAAATTTTTTTGAGACGGTGAAAAGACATACAAAGTATCTGTTTGGGGTTTATGGTTGATCATACTTTGAACTTTATTTTAGATTTTCAGTACAAAAAACGAAATGACGCCCGTAATTTAGATTTGATCAAGGGCCTACGAGTTTGAAGTATGCAGACTGCGTGCAGTGTAGCCCCTGAAGAGTTATCTGAAATCAGAAATAGATAACATCAGCCGATACGACATTAAATTTATGGAAGCTTATACCTAACTTCAGTGAAATAACCTTAAATTTAAGGATATGGTCCTAACTCGAACTCCGAATTCGATTTTTGGGGATTTGTTTCACTTTTTGTGTCTTTACGAAAAATAGTTAATATTAACAAGTTTCATTTATTAACAAGTTCCCAAGAAAAGTGTTTATTTTTCGGGGGTCGAACGTAGAAGTTAATAAGTTGAACTGTTTTTATTTTATGCTTCTCGCAGTTTTGAAAAATCGTTTCTCAAGAAAAATCTGGTTAAATGGTTCAAATGGCTTTGAGCACTATGGGACTTAACATCTGAGGTCATCAGTCCCAGCCGGCCGGAGTGGCCGAGCGGTTAAAGGCGCTACAGTCTGGAACCGCACGACCGCTACGGTCGCAGGTTCGAATCCTGCCTCGGGCATGGATGTGTGTGATGTCCTTAGGTTAGTTAGGTTTAAGTAGTTCTAAGTTCTAGGGGACTTATGACCACAGCAGTTGAGTCCCATAGTGCTCAGAGCCATTTGAACCATTTTTGTCATCAGTCCCCTAGAACTTAGAACTACTTAAACCTAACTAACCTAAGGACATCACACGCATCCATGCCTGAGGCAGGACTCGAACCTGCGACGTAGCGGTCGCGCGGTTCCAGACTGAAGAGCCTAGAACCGCTCGGCCACACCGGCCGGCAAAAATCTGTTTAAGGTTTAGAGAAAACTTTTATATGAATTAGTTCAATTTGCACAAAACTACATGTTAATGTATATTTTTCGAGTTTGCTGAACGAAAATATAAAGTTAGAATTTCAAAATTCAAAATGGCTAATCCTACATGGCGGACAAAAATTATGTTTTGACCAATTTCGACCAAAATTAGACAAAAAAAGTGTTTTCGTTACTTACATTCTGTCTCCACCTGCAGGACCGTATATCACCCCTTCCAGTAACTCGAATTGTTCCTCGAAAGCAATTCCATAGTTCTTCTAGGTGAGAAAAGCCTATCTGGCTGAGCTGGATATGCCGCGTTCGACATCACGCACACGTTGTTCGTCAGCTATTCTCGCGAATATGTTTGCTTGCATACTGGTATATAAATCATTTTGTGAACGTGCGTCATGGCACATGTTTCCCACGTGAATCGGGATTCTCCCGGAGAACGTTCCACGGCGGTCGTGACGCTGTTTCAAACAAGGGTCTGTAGAAACTTTTGAGACGCATGAATTAAAAAACCTTTTCCTCCCAATATTCTACATTCATACACCTTCCAAAAACGCAATTAAAAAATAGCATTTTCGACCATTTTGAGTGAGAACCTGGCCTTGAACTGTAATATTTACAAAGCAGAGCCATGCAACGATATACAGGGTTATTACAAATGATTGAAGCGATTTCACAGCTCTACAATAACTTTATTATTTGAGATATTTTCATAATGCTTTGCACACACATACAAAAACTCAAAAAGTTTTTTTAGGCATTCACAAATGTTCGATATGTGCCCCTTTAGTGATTTGGCAGACATCAAGCCGATAATCAAGTTCCTCCCACACTCGGCGCAGCATGTCCCCATCAATGAGTTCGAAAGCATCGTTGATGCGAGCTCGCAGTTCTGGCACGTTTCTTGGTAGAGGAGGTTTAAACACTGAATCTTTCACGTAACCCCACAGAAAGAAATCGCATGGGGTTAAGTCGGGAGAGCGTGGAGGCCATGACATGAATTGCTGATCATGATCTCCACCACGACCGATCCATCGGTTTTCCAATCTCCTGTTTAAGAAATGCCGAACATCGTGATGGAAGTGCGGTGGAGCACCATCCTGTTGAAGATGAAGTCGGCGCTGTCGGTCTCCAGTTGTGGCATGAGCCAATTTTCCAGCATGTCCAGATACACGTGTCCTGTAACGTTTTTTTCGCAGAAGAAAAAGGGGCCGTAAACTTTAAACCGTGAGATTGCACAAAACACGTTAACTTTTGGTGAATTGCGAATTTGCTGCACGAATGCGTGAGGATTCTCTACCGCCCAGATTCGCACATTGTGTCTGTTCACTTCACCATTAAGAAAAAATGTTGCTTCATCACTGAAAAAAAGTTTCGCACTGAACGCATCCTCTTCCATGAGCTGTTGCAACCGCGCCGAAAATTCAAAGCGTTTTACTTTGTCATCGGGTGTCAGGGCTGTAGCAATTGTAAACGGTAAGGCTTCTGCTTTAGCCTTTTCCGTAAGATTTTCCAAACCGTCGGCTGTGGTACGTTTAGCTCCCTGCTTGCTTTATTCGTCGACTTCCGCGGGCTACGCGTGAAACTTGCCCGCACGCGTTCAACCGTTTCTTCGCTCACTGCAGGCCGACCCGTTGATTTCCCCTTACAGAGGCATCCAGAAGCTTTAAACTGCGCATACCATCGCCGAATGGAGTTAGCAGTTGGTGGATCTTCGTTAAACTTCGTCCTGAAGTGTCGTTGCACTGTTATGACTGACTGATGTGAGTGCATTTCAAGCACGACATACGCTTTCTCGGCTCCTATCGCCATTTTGTCTCACTGCGCTCTCGAGCGCTCTGGCGGCAGAAACCTGAAGTGCGGCTTCAGCCGAACAAAACTTTATGAGTTTTTCAACGTATCTGTAGTGTGTCGTGACCATATGTCAATGAATGGAGCTACAGTGAATTTATGAAATCGCTTCAATCATTTGTAATAGCCCTGTAACGAATTACAGGTTTCAATAACGCATTTAAACAGAAGTAAATCAGTTATAACTGTAATTATACCTTCCTGTTTTCTATCTGCTGAAAATAACAAGTAAGTGGCCTGTTTTATTTGCCTCACACTTACGCATACCACATCTCAAACAGAGCCTGTTTTCTTGTTCCGGTTTATTACTTTTACGAACCAGAACAGGGCGGCATTAGTCGGAAGGCGACATATTTATTTAAGTTTCAAATACATTGAAGAGCCAAAGAATGTGGTACACCTGCTTCATATCGTGTAGGGCTCCGGTGAGCACGCAGAAGTGCCACAGCACGACGTAGCATGGAGTCGATTAATGTCTGAAGTAGTGCTGGTGGGAATGGCACCACGAATCCTGCAGGATTCTCCATAAATCCGTAAGAGTACGAGGGGGTGGAGATTTCTTCTGAACGGCACGTTGCAAGGCATCGCAGATATGCTCAATAATGTTCGTGTCTGGGGAGTCTGGTGGCCAGCGGCAGTGTTTAAACTCAGAGGAGTGTTCCTGGAGCCACTCTGTAGCAATTCTGGACGTCTGTGTGTCGCATTGTCCTGCTGGTGTTGCTCAAGTCCATCGGAATGCACAATGAACATGAAAGGATGCAGATGATCAGACAGGATGCTTACGTACGTGTCACCTGTCAAGAGTCATATTTAGACGTATCAGGGGTCCCATATTACTCCAACTGCATACGTCCCACACCATTACAGAGTCTCCATATGCTTAAACAAACCAGTCATCAACAGTCCAACGTCGATGTTGACAGATACGTGCAGTCATCGAGGTTACACGATTGGGCCTTGTGAGTTAACGAGCATTGTGCTCTCATTTAAATATATCGCCGAAAGAGTCAGTCTTCAGGACCCTGATGTCCAAGGCCGGATGCCAAAAAGGGCGCAGATTCACCACGAGATGGGGACACTCACAGGCGTATATTGTCTATTGAGGCCTAAGTGCTGTAGTGTGCGAGTGAGACAGTCGAGAACCTACGTCATAGGGAAACACCGTAGAAGACGTTTGTGGCCAAGGAGACGTAGCAGTGATAAATATGGCGGATTCAAGATTGGACATAAAGGGAAACATTTCTGAAAACTATTTAATTCTGTAGTAGTGCAGGGAATGGAGACACAGTAATTTTAATCTGGAATTCTTCGTAAAATTTCACGGTGATCCCAATAAAACTTGAATAGTGACCATATCTATAATAGTTTAGGAACTAATGTTAAAGTGAAATTAACAAGTTTTGATACAAAGTCCTTAATGCTAAAATATGAACGCTTTGGTCGATCTTAACGATCAACATTTCATATAGAAGCGCATCATTAAAATGACAAACGTTGTAAATATCAACTCTGTAACTTTATTTATTTAAAAGATACAGTAAATTTAAATTATCAGTATTTTCAGTTAAGCATCGGAACATCATTTCCTTCACACAAAACACATTGAACGATGACAGCATGACACCTTATTGAATCATTAGGTAATAGAATATTTGATGTAAAGTTTAGTACATAATAGTTAATTTTGTTCTGTATTTATTTATCAGAAATGACATTTGTGCAAGGCTACTGGCCGTGACATTCAAAGTTAAGATGCAAATTGTATTGGTTTTATCTAAAAGAATTTAACGTTTATTACTTAATGGATATTATTGTTACTTTATTTAGAACGTGAAAGTGGTCAAATTTTGATAATTTAAATATGTTAAAATGTAAATTAATGTAGAATAAGCTCTAGCCAATCAGATGGACGGCTTCAGGAAAGGGAACTGCCCTAGTAAGTTGAACGAGGAGGTTAAAAAATGGTTCAAATGGCTCTGAGCACTATGGGACTTAACATCTGATGTCATCAGTCCCCTATAACTTAGAACTACTTAAACCTAACTAACCTAAGGACATCACACACATCCATGCCCGAGGCAGGATTCTAACCTGCGACCGTAGCTGTCGCGCGGTTCCAGGCTGTAGCGCCTAGAACCGCTCGACCACTCCGGCCGGCCGAGGAGGTTCGCCGCGCAGGAAAAGCGTCCGGAGACGGGCAGAGGGACAGTTATGGTCTAGACACCGAAGAGTACACTTCGAATGCAGACGCAATAGCTGACGGTCGGTCTTAAGGCAGCTAGGAAGTGAAACGACTTAGAAAATTTCGCGTTGTGTGGTATGCGGGACTTAGTCTCTGAG
The DNA here is from genome assembly GCF_023864275.1 of Schistocerca cancellata. Lineage (NCBI taxonomy): Eukaryota > Metazoa > Arthropoda > Insecta > Orthoptera > Acrididae > Schistocerca > Schistocerca cancellata. Next base: position 403,988,345 of record NC_064632.1, on the reverse strand, counting down.
CGGTGAGCAGCCGCGCGCCCTTTAACTTTTCGCATAGTCAACGAGGTGGAGTATCGAACTTGTAATTCGCGATGAGATTGTGAATGATCGAACTGTGTCAAATGGATATGCATTCGAGTGTGTTAGTAATTCTAAATGCGACAACTTTCGCTATTAGTTTGCTTTCAGAATAAACATTATTCTAACCAAATCGCAACTGTGTGGCCTACATCATTTATGGGTCGTTAATTTAGTTCCCGATATTATCATCACTGGTATTATATGTTATGTTGACTTTGTATTTCCCAAACTTGCCGTCAGCCAGACAATTTAACCAAAGGGACACAAGTGTCTAATTTAGGGCGTGCAATGCGACACGTGCGATTCAACCCCTAGACGAGTTTGAGCCAAGACATTTCGACTAAGAGGAACCGCATGTGAGCCGAACATCTTTCGGATGTTAGCTCGCAGCCTTCGGCTTCGAAATCTCATATCGATAATGTTTCGTTGAATGGTTAGTACGCTGATACTTGTTGATGGCCCAGCATTGAAATCTGCAACAATTTGCAGAAGGGTTGCACTTGGGTCAAGTTGAACGATTCTCTGCAGTCGTCGTTGGGTCCCATTCTTGCAGGATCTTTTTCCGACCGCAGCGATGTCGGAGATTTGATGTTTTACCGGATTCCTGATATTCACGGTTCACTCATGAAACGGTCGTACTGGAAAATCCCCTCTTCATCGCTGTTTCGGAGATACTGCGTCCCATCGCTCGTGCGCAGACTATAAGACCACGTTCACATTCACTTAAATCTTGATATCCTGTCATTGTAGCAGCAGTAACCGATCTACCAACTGCGCCAGACACTTGTTGTCTTATATAGGCGTTGCCGACCGCAGCGCCGTATTCTGGCTGTTTATATATCTCTGTATTTGAATACGCATGCTTATACACTTTCTTTGGCACTTCAGTGTATTAAATGTGAACGATTACCCGTTGCGCACAGTTACCAAACTCTCCCCAGCATATTCTATACAATTTCTCTATTGTCTTAGCTATTAGTAATCCACAGTATCTGATGCAATTATTCTTCCAGTATGGAACGCTTGCAAAAATTTGCAAGTGTGTTTTCCGAGCGCCTGTAGTTCTGATCAGTCATTTCTTATTTAGTAGCAGAATTTAGTGGTTTAATGCAAGCGCACGTATTTAGTCAGCGCGTGAGGTCATAGGGCTGATTGCATAAAGCATTTAACCTTAGATTAAGACAGAACATGGTCTTAGATCAAGCTTACCCAGTAAATCTGTATGAACATTAATCCTAGATCATATCGCCGTGGAGTTGGATCGTATTTGAGTGACGATAATTCGCGGTTCAAAGTCGGGTTCAGCTGAAATCGTCAGTTTATAGTGTAGTTGCACTACGATTCATCGCATTTGTTTTTAGCAGATACCAATTAAAATAATAAAAAAGTTGTAGTTGACATAAGAAATAGCAAGTAAATATGTGACTACGCCATTCCCCTGCTACTGATGCTCAAAATATTTTTTTTCGATCTGGAAGGTTAGTGTAATGAAATTCCCGGCTATCCTGTGTACTTAATGAGCAATCTCATAACAGCTCTTGGCAGACGATTCGTAATTTATGTGATTGGATCAAAGGCATTTTATGGACACTTAGTAGTTGAGAAAGAAAGGAAAATTCGAAATATTTGCAGTGAACAATTAAGTATGGGAATTTTGACATCATTCAATAACGATTCAACGTCACTTGTGTACGTTCTCTTTCGGCTCAAGTAACTGTGCAATTCGTATCAAATTTTTAACTGTCGAACACGTCCTTAAACTGCTATGACAATTCCACGTGGGTTGATAAATAGAACATTAGCAACTCTCTTGAAATAAACTAACCACAGTGCACTGTCTCACGTGTTTCAGTGGCTCAGACAAGTTCCGCTTCGGGGGCCCAGCGGGATGGTTCTTCTTTCTTTCACTTGCCGCAGCGCCGCTTGTGTGGAGTTTACGTCTTCAGTGTCGTTCTGTCTGCCGAGTGAGTCGTAGCGCCTCCGCTCCGCCTTATTGTCTGCGTTCATCTACTTGCAGCGGAGTCGGCCGCTCCGCTACGGTTACCATGGTTTCTAAGTGTATTCCACGAAAAGGTACTGTGAGCTTTACTTTCCATAAAACAACGCGACAAGTGCAGCCCGGGTCTCTAGAAATCCACGATTGGCTTGTCGATACAGTTCATGTGAACTCTGATGAAGTCCACACCGCTTATTTCGATGCAGACGAGTACGTGATTTACGTGAAATTTATGGATCCCCTTCACGTTGTGTAAGTAGGCTGTTTATGTTTTCTTATTGGCAACGTTACGTAGCGCTCTGTATGAAAATCACTGGCTGTGCCGTGTGCAGTCTGTGGCTAGTTTCAGGGAAGCATTATCGATCGATCGGTCGGCAACAGCTCGCCTCAGGATTCCGAAATGACAGGACACAATCTTGCAAATACTGTAGATTCAGGTTTTGCGTCCTCACCGGTTTCTCAAATAAATCAAGACACATTTTCTGCTTTTCAAAATGCGAATATTGCCGGTTCAAATGCACTGCCGAATAGCACTGAGGAACATGTTTCAGACACCAGTGCACTGTTATTACAGTTAATGCAACAAATGGGACAAAGGCTACAAAAGTTAGACACAACGCTTGAACAAAATCAGAAACAAATGGGACAAAATCTTCAAAAGTTAGCCACAATGGAACAAAATCTTCAAAAGTTAGACACAATGGAACAAAATCTTCAAAAGTTAGACACAATGGAACAAAAGCTTCAAAAGTTAGACTCAGTGGAACATAAGCTTGAACAAACACGTGAAGATTTAACTACTGAGTTACATAACATTGAATCGAAATGTCAAAAAGTCTGTAATGACGTAAAAACACAAATTTGTGAGCATTTTCAACCTATTTTTTCGCGGCATGAAAATGCATTACAGAATCACGAAGCAGTCTTAAAGAACTGCAAACTATTGTTCATGAAAATCATGAGACCTTGCAAGCTAAAATTGACTCAGTTGCATCTACCGATTTGGTTACGCAACTTGCAAAAAGAAAACTTAAAGGACACAGTAGATACTCTGAAAATTGGTTCAGAAAGACACATGGAGGAAATTAGTTCATTATCAGAGAAAGTAGTTGAACTTTCGGATCAGCTAAATAATTTATCTACGAAGGTAGATGATAATCTGAATGACACAAAACCAGTAGTCTTTAATGACACAGAAGAGTGCGAACAAATTAGGAAATTCAAACAAAATCAGAATCAAATTAATACGCAACACCAAAGAGAAATCCGGGAAGTACAAGATCAGCTGATACAGGTAACACAAGAATTACGTATTTCAGAGGACACTCGCGCCCCAATACGGGAATAGGGACATAGAAATACGGAACAGCCACAAAATAATAACACAGGGCATTTCGGAAGTTATGAAAGAAATTGGCACGGTGCACCGAATTTTGAGATGGAACCGCCGACACGACGTAACAATGACCGAGATGCTACTCGCCGACACGATGACTTTGACTATAAGCTGTTCATTACTACACGTAAATTCAAAACGTTTAAGAATTCTGCCAACGACATTCATCCACAAGTGTGGCTCCATCAATACTCTCATTGTTTTCCTCCAAACTGGTCATTGGAGCACAGGTTAGATTTATGTGTGGCTACTCGGAGAATGAACCAGCTATAAGAATGCGATTGGTCATTCACGATTGTCACAGTGAAGGAGAATTTTATCATGCCTTCCTCTCAGCGTATTGGTCTCAAGCTACACAAGACCGAGTAAAACATAGCATCATAATGATGAAACGTTTCGAACAATCTGAATTTTCCAGTCTTATGAAATATTTTGAAGACATGTTGCATAAGAATCAGTATCTTTCAAACCCATACAGCCCCTCAGAACTCATCCGCATTTGCTTAATCAAACAGCCTGAACATTTACGACGTATTATTTTAGCAGGATGTTGCAAAGACGACATTGAAGCTTTTCAGGGACTCTTACAAGAATTAGAAATTGACGCAAACAGTCGCGGGATGCGAAAACAGGAAAGCAATCACTACAGGTCACATCTGTCACAATTCCGTGACGACAGAAACAATAACTGGACACGACAATTCTATTCTTACAACGTAAATCGTGACCAAAAGAGACACCACCCGTATGACAACCACTGGCAGAGTAATAGTTACAGAGAGAGATCGCATTTCCGTAGTAATGAATATGACAGAGACACTCATAGAAACAGACAATTTGGCAACCAGAACAATTATTATCACGGGAGACAGAATAACTTCAGACGCAACGGTCCACCGTGCAGTGATAATTCAGGGAGAAATTCTCCACCACTTAACCGACAAGAAAGAAACTACAGGAACTATCGACATGACGACAGACGATATGATCGTAACGACACACCTGAATTGCATCAGAACTGGCGGGATTCAAACAGAGCAGAGCCCTCTCGGCAGGGCGAATTTGTAGAAGTTATGTCTCCTAATCCCAATAACGACGCGTGCCAACTAAGAAACAGACAATGACTCGCACTGCAGGCAGCCACTTGCGCCCGCTGGCTCAGGGAAAAATAACATTGACGCTAACCTTGAGCAAAATTCCAGTATTCTTTATGGACGAATACCGCATGATAATTGCATTCAAGTTGAAACTCTGCATACCGAGAAGAGCAAAGGGTTACACCACATCTCACATGTAAAACCGTGTATTGAGAGATAAACTGTTTTTTAATTTAGTCTTTGCTATAAAATTTTTCACTTCACGTTACTAGTACTCTTTGTCACACTTACAAACTGTTAACATGCAACTATGTTTTAAAGCTAACTAACTATCCAGTCAAGAACATAGGTAACTTAGACAAGTAATTGCGAATGCATTGTTATTGCAAACAGATGACACAGTGTTGTTATTTATACATTCTTCCTTGTTAGTTGCATGATTACATAGCAACTATAAGGTTCACATACTTAGAACATTTACCAGTACTGCTAATGAGATTTTAATGCAACATTTTGGTTTACTTGAAAGAAACATTCTGGATTTAAAGTACTTTCTGTGAGATACCAGATGACACAGTGGTTAGTTTATGTGACAGCTAAACGATTTTATCACGACACTACTAATGAGTGACAATTTACAATGTTGCTTTTGCGGTGTTTCTGTTTCATACCTGCAGAGTTTTTCTGAATTATTCTGGAAAGTAAAACATGTTTTAGTAGTAACTTTTGTGGTATAGCTATAAGGAGACAGCCTTTTCCGTAGCACAACAATACGTTACAGCACAGTAATTTCTTCATCACAACAATAAACGTAATAACTAAGATATCTATACGCAAAGCATTTCACTTTTGTTTATCATGAGGTAAGTACATTGACTTCTGCAGAACTTAGCTTTCGGAGGACAATAACTATGACACTTCCACAGAGATTATCTTACAGCAAGACGCACATTTAGCGCTACAGGACACGTATTTGAGTGATTAATTTTGTACTTAAAACATTTATTTTTAAAGATTTTTGAATTACAAAGAAAGTTTTCCGTGATACATTTCATTCCATTGCTGTAATCTGTAACACCTGAGGGTATAATTACAATAATCCTCAGGGGGGTACACGCTTACTTTGTGTATCATGTGTTTGGCAAGCACAGGGAGCCCTAGCTAATATGGTATTTGCTTACACAACTTTACACATTGGTACCATATTTCTCTAACACATAATTACACAGCTATCTGAGCATTTAACTGAGAGAGACAAACTTTTTTACTATGGCAGTGACAGATGTTTACATAATTACACCATTGGATAACTTCACACTTACGAAATTGTATTTTGTCTGTACTTTGTGAACTGTTCATATTTTTTCAGACCCATTGTGATATTATGAGAACTTTGAATGATATATTTGGTATGGGATCACGATTTTTAAAGTATGTTTGAGGCAGATGACACTTTTGACATGAGCAGAGAATTTTTTTAGGTTTTGAAATTATTGGAGGAAGCTACGACGATTTTGGGAGTTGACTGAGGTGTTATGATGTTATTATTACGACGACAATGTGTATTATGCTGTTGCGGTATGTTTATGATCAATAAGCTGATGCTATATGAGTTATTTGATTATGCTATGTATCTGTTATGATGAAATATTGAATAAGTGTCAACGAATAAGGTAAGGAGTAATGAGTAGTGTTTAGGGACTCTGGTTTGTGAAAAAGGTTGTTGGAAACCAAGAATCGTACTTTAAGAGTTATGAAATGTATGTAGATGCGTGAATGTATTACAATGCCGACGAAAATTTTTGGACACTGTTATATCAATAGGATTTTGTTTCTACAGCTTTGTAACGCAAATTCTTGACCTGTGAAATATTTTTATATGAGACTCTCACTGTAGTGGAAACTACTGTGGTAAATATTTCCGTAAGAAAGTTAATGGACCACCTGCACGTAATGCGTCGTGGGCACCCAGCTGTGTCAGACGCCTGAAAAAAAAGCCATTAGCGAGGGCCTTTTCAGAGGCACAGGTGAAAAAAAAGGGAGGCCTCGCTATTGACATTCCTTTGTAAAAATGCATCGCAAAAAGACACGCTCAAACTTGAAAACATAATAGGTTCATACCGTGGAGCTCTTAATTTATGATATTTACTAAAATGCTTAATGAAACGATGAGAAACATTTCACAGCTATTGTCTTGCTAGTTGAGAGAAATGCCATATGGCTTGCTTTATGTATTTATTTACTCATTTTGTTTAGTATCAAGTTTCTAGCTGCAGCAGCATTGGTTAAAATAAAATTTAATAGATCTACTAATATAAATATTTTATGCCTACAGATCCAGTAAATAATTTTATGATCTATTCAAAAAAACGAAGGAGCATAAAAAGACATTTCCCTTCACAGGAATTGCATATGGAATTTTCTTTTCAACTACTTGGTAATTTTTTGTAGAATTAGTCTTTGTGGTGCACCACTTTAATTACACAGACATTAATATGTGAATATACATTTCCCTTGTCTGTATTATTGTCTTTAGTGTAATGTTTTTTTTTTTTTGCTTGAGCTATGTCATGTTTAGATATAAGTTATCTCATTTGATGCTGCTGTTTGCCAGGCATAGTGTTACTGAATTTGACTTTGTGTTATTCTTCTACGCCAGTTTACTACTGATTTATTTTTCTTGTTTGCTGCACATTGCCTTATATTAGTTGTAATATTGCAATTGCTTTGCCAATTTGAATTTTTTTGTCATTGCTGTTTGTATTAATTGTTTTATGCTGCTGCATTGCCTCGTCCCTTAGTTTAGCATCTGAGCTCAGTAGATTTAAGTTAGCTTAAGAGGGGGTAGCCTATACGAGAATGAGTTGCGATGAATTGGAAGAAATGCATTGAGAAGTTATACAAAAAAAGTACAGAAAGCAGGTATAGGTAGGATTTTCTTGGAAATAAATAATGAGGCAAGAAATATGTTAAATAAATACAGAAAGCATGCTTGGATAGGATTTTTTTGGTGGAAGCAAAGGTTGAAATAAGACGAAAGATCTATGGAATGAAGTTTTGGGTTGGACTGCAGTACCAAATGTTGCACTGAAAACAAACCCTGTCCTTTCCTTTTGTGTTATCACACTATGTGTTTGTGTACCCTTGTGTATTTATGTTCTTCCTGTCTTTATATGTTTATCTGATAAGACTTATGTTGTAGAATTTTTCTAATACTCAGCTACATGAACTATGATGAGGAATACTGTTATCCTCAAATATAATTTGCATTAATAATATGTTATTTACTTTGTAAAGATGTTAGACATTATTAATTCTGTTCTGTTTTAATGCTCATGTGTGAAGTTGATGTTTCGAAAGTTATTCTGATCTTTTATGTATGTACTCATGTCATAATTCCTGTAACACTGATGTATATGTTATTTCTATTCTTTTGCAAAGCCTGTATTACTACAAATGTTATCTGTATTGTTATGTTTTTAATGATGCATTTTGTACCTTTGTAATTGTATTCTCATGTTATAATATTGTAATTGACACCAGTTCATCAAATTAAGTAACTTGTAAGCATTCATTTCACTGCACTCATTTCTGTTGGTCATAGTATATGGACAATATGTGAGAAGTTGGGGCTCTTAGTGTTTACATGTGTGTTAATAATTCAGCAAGGGACTGGATAACAGCACTGCTGGTTCTAAGGACAATTCCAAAAACTTCGTGAGTGCACAAGTGGTGGTTATGGACTTGCTATATTATCCACAAGACTCTTCAATGGTGATTGTGCACCTGCACAGTCACAGCAGATGGCTGCTTGCCACCTCTACAAGGACTACAGTGGGTCTACACCTTTGATGACCCACCAATATCATTATTTCTACAAGGACTGCAGTGGGTCTGCACCTCTGGTGGCCCACCAATACCATACTCTCTACCAGGACTACAGTGGGTCTGCTCTGTGATGACCTACCTACCAATCTTCTTCAAAACGTCGAATGACTCTGCTGTGGGTTTGCTCTGTTGTGGCCCATTACCTGTCAGCATGTCAAGGGTCAGCACTGTCTTTCAGTTGGAAGGACAACACTACTTCTTCAAGACTGCATGGAAATCCACTACTTCCGTGTGCATTGTCTTTTACTGCTCAGACTTTGAAAAAAAAAAAAAAAAACACTGAAATTTTACTGTGATGAACAATCTGGACTGTCTTTATGGACTGTGAGAAAATATTAGCTTTTGACCAACATTGTACAAATAAGTGTGCGCATTTGATATCTTTGTTATTGTAATTATGAAAAATTTTATCAAATCATTATTGGCCACTGCCCAAAACAATTTGTAAAATTTTTTGTGGGGAGCATGGGAGCTATGTAAGTAGGCTGTTTATGTTTTCTTATTGGCAACGTTACGTAGCGCTCTGTATGAAAATCACTGGCTGTGCTGTGTGCAGTCTGTGGCTAGTTTGCATTGTTGTCTGCCATTGTAGTGTTGGGCAGCGGCAGCTGGATGTGAACAGCGCGTAGCGTTGCGCAGTTGGAGGTGAGCTGCCAGCAGTGGTGGATGTGGGGAGAGATGGCGGAGATTTGAAATTTGTAAGACTGGATGCTATATCTATTATGACTATTAAGGTAAATACAGTGTTAGTTCTCTATTAAAATCTTTCATTTGCTAACTATGCCTATCAGTAGTTAGTGCCTTCAGTAGTTTGAATCTTTTATTTAGCTGGCAGTAGTGGCGCTCGCCGTATTGCAGTAGTTTGAGTAACGAAGATTGTTGAGAGGTAAGTGATTTGTGAAACGTATAGGTTAATGTTAGTCAGGGCCATTCTTTTGTAGGGATTTTTGAAAGTCAGATTGCGTTGCGCTAAAAATATTGTGTGTCAGTTTAAGCACAGTCATGTATAAATTGTTCTAAGGGGACGTTTCAGTTGAAGATTACTGTCGCGACATGGTTCTCAAGTCCCGTTCAAGCATCGCGATAAATCCGTTAGTGTGGTATCCCTCGCAGATGCTGAAATCGAATATACCAATGTTCGAGTGTTCAACCTCCCGCCGGAAGTAGATGACAACTTTCTGAATGACGTATTGTCTCCATACGGCAACGTCCGTCGTGAACGCTGGTCTACTCAACACAGATTACAGTGTTACAGTGGAATTCGCTCCGTGGAAATGCATCTCAAACGCAATATTCCATCACATTTACAAGTGTGTGGTTTCCGCGGCCGTGTCATGTATACTGGTCAAGAGGGAACCTGCTTCCTATGTAATGAGAGTGGACACGTTCGGTCTAATTATCCGCGGAGGGTTTTTGTATTACAGCCGTCTTTAGTGCAGCGTCGCAAATTGACAGTTGCTGATCTTGTTCCTCCTCCTACTGCCGCCGTCGGACCTACTTCTGCTTCGAATTGTAATGGACAGTCAGTTCTGATAATCGTGTCAATGTATTTCCGCCTTTACCCCCTCGACAGGTTCAGAATCCCATTGGCCCCAGGACAGAAACTATAACGGCGACAAACAAGCGATGTCGCACTCAGGATGGTGATGGTGAGGATTTGGCTGTGGCTTCTGCGCCAAATTCCTCCGCATCGATTGTGTCCCCTGCTCCTCTCAATGCTACGATACCTCCCGTCCGTGGTACGGTGAGTGGCGAAGAAGTTATCTCCAGCATCCCTCCTGCTCGCGAAGTGGCTCTTTCTGAGCTGTCTGTGTGTGGAGAGGGAGCAGAGTCCCCCCCCCCCCCCTTCGTCTTTGTGTCCTCCCTCCGTTGCAGTCTGAGACGATGCAATGTCCTCCTGCTCCTTCGTCTTCAGCCGCCGACGGTTTCCTGCATCTGCCGACTACAGCAACTCCCGAGGGGAATAAAATTAGATACTACCTGTTGGATTCATTGGCAGTTCCACAGAATGCTTCCGCCTTAGTGAGTGGAACTGCATTACGTGACCCTGGTTCTTAGGGGCAGGAAGCTGTTCCTATGACCCCTCCCACACCTCCATCCCACGTAGCCGAGAGAAGCAACTTATACAAACTGACCGTGCGACGGCACATAAGAAATCTAAGAAAAAAGGTTGCGATGATGGGGGTTCTGGTCCCCCGATGTCTGATTCTTCTGTGGATTCCGTAATGGACCTTGACGCTCAGCTGTCTACCTAATTCTCCTCGGAGGTTCCGTACATCACTGTGCAGCTGTGATCAATGACCCAAGCCAACACGTTCCTCTCCTTAAACGTTAATGGTGTGGAATCAGAATTGCGATGGATTCGATGCGTCAGTTCATTTATGATTCATGTGCGGCCATAGTTTTCTTACAGGAGATGTTATTTAGTAATTTCTCCTTACCTGGTTTTCGTATGATATTTAATGTAGCACCCGAATATTCTTCAGGGATCGCCTTTTTCTTTCGTGAAGGCATTCCTATTGCTGAGGTGGAAATGTTGGATTCTGGCAGGGGCATAGGTTGTCAGCTTTTTAATTTTACCTTGGTTCTTTTATATGCCACTTCTGGCACTGGACGCGCAGTGGATCGTTCGCATTTTTATAAAGACGATATTGTTTATCTGTTGCTATGCGTCCTCCGGATATTCTGTTGGGTGGTGATTTTAACTGTGTATTGCGCCCTGCTGATCAGTCTCTTGATTTTAATTTCTCTCTTGAATTACATGAGTTGGTCCGCTCCTTAACGCCTAAAAGACGTCTGGTTATGTAAATACACGACGTTAGTTAAATTTACCCACTTTACGGCGACTTCTAGCAGCAGGTTACATAGGCTTTACTTATCAGACTGCCTGAGCGATAGTATTCTTAATACTGAAGTCATCCCAGCTTCCTTTACGGATCACTGTGCTGTAGCCACAACTCTGTCTTGAATGGCAACCAGTCAGATTGTTTCGCCCTCCGTGGATGTTAAACGTCGCTCACCCAGCTGACCCCTCTGTCGATGAAATGATGAGAGTCGTGTGGGAGCGTACTCTACGGTCCACTGGGAAGTACTCCTCCACCCTTGACTGGTGGGCACAGCTGGCAAAACCAAGGCTCAGGCCAACTTTTCTTTGCTGCCAAAGCGTGAGACTTTCGAAGAACTTATGAATCTTACTATTCCATCGCCGGCCGGGGTGGCCGAGCGGTTCTAGGCGCTACAGTCTGGAACCGCGCGACCGCCTCCGGCATGGATGTGTGTGATGTCCTTAGGTTAGTTAGGTTTAAGTAGTTCTAAGTTCTAGGTGTCTGATGACCTCAGAAGTTAAGTCCCATTGTGCTCAGAGCCATTTGAACCATTTTTCGAACTATTCCATCATGCGTGAACTTTGCTTCGGATCACGCCCTTCTGCGAATTGCGGATGTTAGGCGTGTGAAAGCAAAATTGCTGACCTTGAACAGAATACAAATGGAAGGTTTGAAAATCAGATCGAAGCCGCGTTCATTGGTGACGGAAGAACTGACATCTTTATATTATTTGCTTCGGCATCAGACCCGTCGTCGACGCGCTTGTATTCATGCTCTCACCACAAATGATGGTCTTATCGTAATGGTGCAAGCTGATACAGTGCGTATCTTACACCAGTAGTATATAGACATCTACGACATGGAAAGGTCCAATGAAACCTTTTACGACCTACTGCCAGCATCTTGGATACGACAATTACACCTGAACGTAATGCAGCCTTGCAACGCTCTTAGCTGCCTTTCAGCCTGAGGAAGTTTACAAACTTATTCTGGGATCGCCTTCTCAGAAGTCCCCGGCTCTAGATGGACTTCCCAAGGAATTTTACGTGCGCTTTTGGCCGTTGTTGGGTGCTACCTTTACCTCCATTTTGAATGAAGTGTTATAGGGTAGAGTAGTGCCGACCTCGTTGAAAGTGGAAAAAATTGTTTTACTCCCAAAACGCACCGGACCGGCTGCCCCTGATAGCTTTCGCCCACTTACTTGGTTAAACTTTGATTATCAGACTGGCAGGGCAGTTAACAGTAGGATTTCGCCTCTGATGGAGGCGATTGTTGCAAAACCTCAAAACTGCGTATCTGGTCGTAACATTCTTACCCCTATAGTCGAGTGTCGTGACGTGGTTTCGGTTGCTGCTATAACGTCCGTTCCTTGTGCCCTCGCTTTTCTAGACTTCGATAAGGCGTTTCATCGTGTTAATCACGACTTTCAGCTTCGGATTCTGGAGGCAGTTTGTTGACACACGGCGAGTGCTCTCAACTCTGTTTACGGGTATTTCGGCTTCGGTGGTTGTTAATGGCCAACTGACGCCCCTAATAAATATCCGTAGGGGAGTATCTCAAGGAAGTCTGCTGTCAATGACTGTTTGTGTTGTCTCTGGAGTCGCTACTTCGGTTGCTAGTATTCCAGCTGACAGTTTGGACGTTTGGGACAGTAGCTGTTCATGCATACGCGGATGAGGTGAGGGTTCTACTTCGCAATCCTGCTGGATACCTCGACTGAAGGCTGTAATCGATGTTTTTTGTCGGAGTTCAGGTGCAAAACTTAATGAAGGTAACTGCAAGCTTCTTCCCTTGGGAGGTTTTGATGACGCGGTTGTTCCATGGGCAACTGCGGTGCATCGGCATACGTCTCTCGGTATCATCTTTGATCGTTATCCACTCAAAATGGCGACGCTCAACTGGAAGTCCGTTACGGAAAAAATTGAGGGAGCGATACCAGAGCATGACAGACGTTATCTAACTCTGCTCCTTCGATAACAAATACCGCGCAATTACTATGTCACAATAAATATCTGCGGTCAAAGTGCCGGCCGAGGTGGCCGAGCGGTTCTAGGCGCTACAGTTTGGAACCTCGCGACCGCTACGGTCGCAGGTTCGAGTCCTGCCTCGGGCATGGATGTGTGTAATGTCCTTAAGTTAGTTAGGTTTAAGTAGTTCTAAGTTCTAGGGGACTAATGACCTTAGAAGTTAAAACCCATAGCGCTCAGAGCCATTTTTTTGCTGTCGAAGCGGAATAATCATGTCGACAGCCGATTGCCAAGCATGTTACATGCTACCTAACATTAAATCTCAATCTGCTTCGGTCTATCCAGGTATACGCGTTATATGATAGAGCTGAGTCTTGAACATAATTCAATTTGTGATCTAATGTCAAATTTGATCGCCGGTCAGTTATGTTTATCGGACCGTAGTGTACTACAACAGGTAACAAAGAGGGCAATATAACGTGCTTACAGTGATTTCGTTGGCACTGTGTTATCCGCAACCATCAGCCGGGCTAGCGAACGCGCGAGGGGGCTGTACGGGGCGATGTCGGGGAGCATTCCTTACATAGTGCGGGGAGGGAGGGCGCTGGGAGGCGCATTCCTAAACGTCCTGGCGCTCCGCGCGACCGTTAAGATTTGAAGGCGGCCGCTGACGTCTGCCCAACCACGGCAGGTGCCGAATTCCTGCAACTCATGCGCCCGTTCAGGGCCGTGTTCACCATCTATACACACCTAATACCTGTGTGCGAGCACTGCCAGGGAAAATTGTGTCATAACTAACGCGCAAAAATAACGTTTTACAGCAATTCTCGAATTAAAAACCCTGTAATGCATCATTTAAGACTGATTCTTTGCTTTTTACATTATTATAAGTCTCTTGCAGCGTTTTTCTGTCTGTTGTATATAAGTTGTTGTTGTTGTGGTCTTCAATCCAGAGACTGGTTCGATGCAACTCTCCATGCTACTCTATCCTGAGCAAGCTTCATCATCTCCCAGTACCTACCGTAACCTACATCCTTCTGAATCTGTTTAGTGTATCCATCTCTTGGTCTCCCTCTGCTATTTTTACCCTCCACGCTGCCTTCAATACTAAATTGGTGATCCCTTGATGCCTCAGAATATGCTCTACCAACCGATCCCTTCTAGTCAAGTTGTGCCACAAATTTCTCTTCTCTCCATTTCTATTCAACACCTTCTCATTAGTTATATGATCTACCCATCTAATCTGCAGCATTCTTCTGTAGCACCACATTTCGAAAGCTTCTATTCTCTTCTTATCGTCCACGTTTCACTTCCATACACTGCTACACTCCATACAAATACTTTCAGAAACGACTTCCTGATACTTAAATCTATACTCGATGTTAACAAATTTCTCTTCTTCAGAAACGCTTTCCTTGCCATTACCAGTCTACATTTTATATCCTCTCTACTTCGACCATCATCAGTTATTTTGCTCCCCAAGTAGCAAAACACCTTTACTTCTTTAAGTGCCTCATTTCGTAATCTAATTCCCGTAGCATCACCCGATTTAATTCGACTACATTCCATTATCCTCGTTTTGCTTTTGTTGATGTTCATCTTATATCCTCCTTTCAAGACACCGTCCATTCCGTTCAACTGCTCTTCCAGGTCCTTTGCTGTCCCTGATAGAATTACAACGTCATCGGCTAACCTCAAAGTTTTTATTTCTTCTCCATGGATTTTAATTCCTACTCCAAATTTTTCTTTTGTTTCCTTTACTGCTTGCTCAATATACAGATTGAACAACATCGGGGATAGGCTACAACCCTGCTTCACTCCGTTCCCAACCACTGCTCCCCTTTCGTGCCCCTCGACTCTTATAACTGCCATCTGGTTTCTGTACAAATTGTAAATAGCCTTTCGCTCCCTGTATTTTACCGCTGCCACCTTGAGAATTTGAAAGAGCGTATTCCAGTCAACATTGTCAAAAGCTTTCTCTACGTCTACAAATGCTAGAAACGTAGATTTGCCCTTCCAGAACTCCCGAAAGCAATTTGATACTCAAATTTAAAGAACAGCAGTCATTCGCAAAAATCCGTAATTTATTGCAGCTCCACATTTCGACGATAATAGTCATCATTGGTGCGTTACCAGAAGAGTCCTACACGTACCAGCATCTCAGAGCATAAAGTTGTAACAAATGACGATAGCCTTTACATGGCATGTTGTGCTCCGACATTTTGGTACCTATATGAATCTTCCGGTAATGCACCGTTGATGACTATGTGATGGCCGAAATCCAGATTTGCAATAATTTAGGAATTTTTGCGACTGACTGCTGTCCTGCTTTAAATTTGAATATTCACATCTCGCTTTGCATACTGGAATCCAATGCATTCCAGTTTAATTAGAATTTGATACTGTTTTCTCTAACAGATACACTGATCCACTAGGAAATTTGTGCTTTTTGGAGATCAGAACCTCAATTGGTAAAAATGGAACTCTTATACGATCGCTTTGTAGACCGTATGACTATCTGTGCGACTGTTAAAAACCATTTTTTTCTCAGTAACACGTAGGCGTATCAAGTTCAGATTTATGTCATGTATTAAAATCTATGGTCCCTCACGGCGTAAAGAATCTAAGTTTCTAAGTCAGTGCAATCAAAATATACGGCCATTTGTGCCACACTCATCAAAACTTGTAGGGTACTTGAACTAGAATCACGACATTTAGCGAGAAGCAAGGTTTCATAGTAGAAATAAGGGAAAACTCCGAGAAGTTTTAACCTGTGATTAAATTACACGATAAAAAATGTATGCTATCTGACTGTCTGTCTGTATCCGTCTGTAAAGGCACCTTTGTCTCAGGAATATAGGCAAAAATGGTCGATTCCCGTGATGGATTAACTATCTGTATAGATAATAAGTTTGTACGGAACCCTCGGTGCGCTAGTCCTACTCGCGCTTATGCGGACTTTTGAATATTTAATACATGTAATCTGTACCATATTGAATTAGCGTTCCGAGTGACGGAAGCTACGAGGTGGTCAGTTACGGAAGAGGCGGTATCTGGTGGGAAAGACAGTAAAGTAAGCAGCCGCAGCAACTCAAAACTACGACAAAGCTTCTCCAGAACTGATACAATCTTCTATACTTATTATAAATTAAAATCCCCCCCTCCCCGCCCCCCCCCCCCCTCCTGACCGCAGCTCGTGGTCGTGCGGTAGCGTTCTAGCTTCCCGCGCCCGGGTTCGATTCCCGGCGGGGTCAGGGATTTTCTCTGCCTCGTGATGACTGGGTGTTGTGTGATGTCCTTGGATTAGTTAGTTCTAGGGGACTGATGACCATAGATGTTAAGTCCCATAGTGCTCAGAGCCATATTATTTCCTCCCCGCCCCCACGCATTTCTGTCTGCATGTGAAGGCTAATCTGAAGGATTACTGCAGCGATTTTGATGAGGTTTCCATTAATAGGTAGACTAACTTAGGAGGCACATTAGTGAACACTGCCACGTTATAAACAAACAGACACTTAGTTTCTGATTTAATGAAGTGCTGGTATTAAAAAAAAAAAGAAAAGCATTGAAATAAGTTCGGTACTGAACACGATTTATTAACATCGCCATGGATTATACATTAAAAAAGTGTGACTCATCATTGTGTAAAAATATGTATTTCAGTTTTAAAAATAACATACTTTAAGTATTAGAAAGCTTATTTGTCTGGTAAATGCAATACAATTAAAGGAATGTAACAGCCAAGAAAATTTTACTAATATTTAATTAAAATACAATACTTTCTCAAACTGCTTTAACATGAAAGTTTAGTTAATCTTATTCGCTAATTAGTTTGTACCTACACTTCATATTTACGACGCAACTTATGTCTTCTTACATTGGTTGTCTTAAAATATCACTTTCAGTAGTAAAGGATCTCCCGCTATGACGTCTCATGTCAGTGAGCTATCTGTTACACGCTAAGCCTCTTAACATGCAGTTAACTATAATGAAGTACTGAACGGAAAAAGCTGTTCTGATATTCAGATGGATCTTCATAATATTTCAAAATGGTGTGTAAATATTGGCAGCTCGCTTTTATTGTTCAGAAATGTAAAACTGTGTACGTCACAAAATGGAAAAATGTAGTGACCGATGCCTGCGGTATCAAAGAGTCACGATTGGTATCTGTCAGCTCATAAAAATAACTGAGTCTAACACTTTGTGGAAATATGAAATGGATTGATCACATAGCCTTAGTAGAGGGTAAAAGCAAGTGGCAACCTTCGGTTTATTGGTAGAATACTGGGGAACTGCAATCAGTCTACAAAGGAGATAATGTACAAACCACTCATGTGATCCATCCTAGAATATTGCTCAAGTGTGTGGGACCCATGCCAAACAGGATTAGCAGGGGACATTGAACGTATACAGAGAAGGGCAGCTCAAATGGTCAGAGGTTTGTTTGACCTGTGGGAGAGTGTCACAGAGATACCGAAGGAACTGAACTGGCAAATACTTGTAGAAGACGCAAACTATTCTGAGAAATCCTGGTTACGAAGCTTCAAGAACCAGTTTCAAATGATGAATCGAGGAATATAATAAATTCCATATTGCTCCAGTAGGGATCGTGAGGACAAGATGTAATTACAGGGCGCATTCTTCCCGCTCTCCATACGTGAATGGAATGGAAAGAAGTCCTAATAACCAGATGCAGCTGTTGTGTAAGAGCACGTGAACACCCTGTGACATCTTTCGGATTTGTTGGTTATTTTTCTGTGAATGCTGTTAAACGTAATGTAGATGCGGTAATCCGAAATACACGGCAGCAAACATATCGCGATATGCTACATTATTACTCTAGACTCTGTGAAACTAGGCATCAGGGTCGCGAACATACCTTCAGTCGTGCACGTTTCAAATAGCTTTTGCGCGTGCACAACTGGTGTAACGTAATTGCCTTACAGGCCGAATACATACGAATTTAATAAACAATGTGCACGGTTCACGGAATACACCACTCAGCTACAGTTTATGTCAATGCCACCAGGTGGTAGCACATTGCAGCAGACTTTCATCCCCATTCGCTTGGCAAAAATCCCGCTAGACAGCAGCACACTCCTCCAATATGTCAATTCCAATATCTCAATTCAGTCGGACACCAATTTACGTTACAGTTATACTGATAGAAAAAGCTATTTTATGGGATTCTGAATGAGATATAGTATGTTAAGTTATGAATTTTATCATACAGGAATCAAATTGAGGCACTGAGAATCATAAAGTACATCATCCTCGATTGTCAGTCTGTAGCATGTATTCATGCTTCTGGTATCTGTCGATCTTATGATGCATCAGGTTCATCTGTGCTGTAGGTCCACATTGAATATATGAACATTCACAAAAAGCTGTCTCACTAGTTCTTTTGAAATTCACTTAACTGTGGGATCAACAATGGTGTGCTTTTGGCCCTTATGGTTCTCAATTTCTATTAAAGTCAAGTGATCATGTTGGTAGAAAGTACTACTTGAATTTAATCATATCTACAAACGGGAATTTGTGTATGAGTTGATTATTTTACTGTCCAGGAATCTGCTTTCGTGTGTAGCGTCAACATGAACTCTGTTGAATCTGTTTTAAGTGCTAATGGAATAGAAAATTAACAGGAAAAGTTAGACGCAAAGGAACTAGGGCCTTCCAGACCAGATCTGTTGACTGAGAAAGTGACTGATTGAGAAAACGACTAAATCTAATAAGCATGACTATAAGTGGACAAAGAAGTGTAAAATAAGTGTTGTTGTATGAGTGCAACGTAAAGAAAAGTTAGACGCAAAGGAACTAGGGCCTTCCAGACCAGATCTGTTGACTGAGAAAGTGATTGATTGAGAAAGTGACTAAATCTAATAAGCATGACTATAAGTGGACAAAGAAGTGTAAAATAAGTGTTGTTGTATGAGTGCAACGTAAGAATGTCTGATTTTCAGCTCATAAGTTCATTCATTAACTAACACATGTGTTAGGAATCTTATACATTTGTCCCAAAATATAAAAAAAGCACGAGAACTCCCACTTACACAAAAATGCGAAACTGCGATTAATGGAAGCTTAAACATTATTTCGTTCTTGTTCTAAACTGTACTTAATTATGTACGAAACAACAAAATTCCCCAAAAACAATTCTTCCCTTTTGTCATACAACTTATGCATATTATTTCTGTTATTGTTATTATTATTATTATTATTATTTGTAAACCCTCGTCCCCAGTTCTGTAAAGGCCTCATCGCTACTACTGTGGAGGCTGAGTTGTAACTGTTCTTAAGGTAGGCCGAGTTTGTGAGTAGGCCGCTGAGGCAATTTCTTCCTGCCACTGTTCCACAGCTACGCCCCACGGTCAGGTAACCGGATAGGAGACTCCAACAAATTAGGCTCGTTTCACACTGGGACACTTGTGACGGTCACCGGTGACTGTGGCGAACACTCCTGGGTCACTGGTGTCCCACACTGCAGCTATTGCCAATTGATTAGCTGGTGAAATGGACTCGAGCGAGGAGGAACTGTTGTTAGTACTTGTAATGAGGAGGAGGAGGAGGAGGAGGAGGAGAATGAAGACAAAATGTTCATTACACATACAGACACTGCTACGTGATCGGCTGGAGAAAGGATTGCATTACACCCTTTATGACGATCTGAAACAATCCGAGAAGAAGTTTTTTTCAGTATTTTCGAATGTCAAAAACTTCATTTGATGAACTACTAGCATTCTCCTTGTAGGTTATTAACCTCCTAGCCTCGTACAGGGGTAGAAAATATATTTCGCTATTCTTGTGGTCCGAAAAATACGGTATTAAAGTGAAAAAAGAACATAGAACTTAACAATTTTGTTTCTTTCATCTATGCTCTTTTCATCGAAATCAGGCACAAACTTCGTAAAAATTTCTTGCCACGCTTTCATTTTCATGACTTTGTTACTGTAGTCATCGCTTTTCATATCCCAAATAATGGGACGACTTTCCACTTCACTTATAAAATCTCCTGTGTTGATGAACTCTAAACTCATGACTGCACTGTGTGGAGAGCCACTAGGCTCAGCAACGGCTGCCTGTCTGTTGGCAACTCTGCACTGCTGTGTCTGTGATCGGTGTCCCAGTGTGAACACTCCAATACAAGCTAATGCATGTCCGGCGGTGACCGCAGCGAACACAGTGTCGGTGTCCGTCACATGTGGCGAGGGTGAGTCACTACTGGGTCACCGTGACTCGGTGACTCAGTGCAGTGTCCCGGTGTGAATGCTCCAATTCAAACGAAGGTATCTCTATCAGTGACCGTCACCGGTGACCGTCACAAGTGTCCCAGTGTGAAACGAGCCTTAGTAACAAAGTCACACAAGTGAGTTAAAAGGTTTGCTTATGTTTGTGACTAGTTGAATACTGAAGTCTGGAACACTGCTTGTAATACAGGGTGGCACAGAAAAACGGGGGCACTTCCACAATCCAATAAAACTAGAAGTGACGGAAAGAAATTGCATTCATAGTAATTGAAACCTTACAACGGTGCCATTTACGAAACACTGATGGCATTTATGATTTTTTTTTAAAATTACGTCCTTTAGATGGCGGCGTCCTATACAAATACATTTGTGAAATATACTGTTGAGATTTCTCATTGACTGCTGCAATATCTCAGCTGAGATACTGTGAATTGCATCCCGAATTCTCTGTTTTAACTCATCCCGGGTTCTTGGTCGAGTCGTGTAGACTTTGTTCTTGAGATAGCCCCACAAGAAAAAATCACAAACGGATAAATCCGGCGATCTAGGGCGTCAGGGGAATGTTACCGAATCGTGAGCTCACTCGGTTGCCAAACAATCCTCGCACATCCACTGATGGCCGTGCAGTGTGGAATGTCACTCCGTCCTGTTGGAACCAGGCTTCTTGAACGTTTGGAAAGTTGTTCAATGCTGGTGTAACGAAAGTCCGTAACATCTCCACGTAACGATCGTTATTGACAGTTATTGTGTTTCCTTGTTTATTTGCGAAAAAATACGGTCCGATAATCCCATGCGATGAAACACCACACCATACTCTCACTTTATTAGCGCGTAAAGGGCGCTCATGAACGTCATTAGGATTTGTGTCTGTCCAGTAAGGCAGTTCTGTTTATTCACATAACTTGTGAGATGAAAAAGTGCCTCATCAGACATCCATAGCTTGTTTAGAAACTCATCGTCATTGTTTATTTTTGTTTTCATTTGTTGACAGAATCCTAATCGTAACTGGTAATCGTTGTCCTTCAATTGCTGCACCATCTGTAGTTTGTACGGATGACATTTTAAACCAAGATGAAAAATTCTGCGAACACTCTTCCAGGACATTCCAACCACTACTACTTGCTTACGAATTGAAGGCCGTGGGCTCCGTAAGACAGACTCGCGTACGACATCAATGTACGCTGGAGAATGCACACTTCTTGGTCGTCCTGTTGGTTTCTTCTAGAGGGCAGATCCAGTCTATTCAATGTTATTAAGCCAACATTTCATCGCGTGATTCGACGGAACGACATCATGACGTCCTAAATTATAAAAACGTCGAAACTCCTTCTGCGCCGCTACCAAACTATCACTGTTTTTGTAAAACATTTTATGGCAACGCACGCTGTTGTCCGTTCCACTGATCCATGATTACTGAAATGGCGGACTGTTTACTCCATGGAGGTAAGAATAAGGGGAGATGGCGCTACGTATCCCAGCCGTACTACGTTTTGAAGCCATGGGGGCGTGGCTCGCTGCCATGACACTCTGACCAAAACATTGCCAGTGTGCTATAGCGCTGCGTGTATTACAGTCGCTAATTACACCATATACGCATGTAACGTCATCAGTTTGGTTGTTTCAAAGTTTTTGTTTAAAATAAAATCTCGTAAAGGCGAAATTCCCCGTTTCTTCTGATTAAAAATAGTTTTTAATGTAATATTACGAATAGCTAGCCTTCAATGTAAACGATACAATTTTGTTAATTCAGTAATAAACGTGTATCACAAACTAAATAATAGAAACTGAAAACTAAGTTAGCTATACCCTCCCTCCAAAGCCCCATAAATACATCTTGTTTGTAATACGTACTGGGACATTTCAGTTACGTTACACTACTGGGAAACACTGTTCATTACTACCAATATTTACTGAAATACGGTACATAGAATGGCAAATCTACACAGTGTCCTGTTTAGGCCTATACTTTACGCCAGTTAATGTAGTGTTAGCTTTTAATTTGGTACATGATGAAGACAAAGTGAGTTACTCAACACTTCGATTATCGACGATACGTACGTATTATACTGAAACGTGAACTTGAAAACTAAGAATTTAATTCTTTGAATTAACATACCTTTTGCAAATGTTTTGGGTGTGTAGGGAAAACTGATGGTACAGCATTTTCTCAGAGCCTTACTGTTGAAAGGGAAGTTCTGTCTATGTCCTCTTCTCGGAAATGCTGAGAACATATAGTACTCCATTTACACGCACACGCCAATTCTTCCTCCTCACGGCATTCTCCCACAGAGCTTTCCGACTTTCATTTTTAGGAAATCTAAAATCATACAGGAGAAAAACACGCTATAGTACAAGTACCGATGTAGCACACGTTCATCCACAATGAAGTTGTAAAATCACACTTAACGAGACAACTTACACATGAAATGTTATTCCCTTCGATTTCGCATCACAATCAGAACGATTCGTACATCCGAACACCACACAAGTCACCATAATAGCGCAAAATCCTTCCAAAAGCGAGCGACAAGCCTATGCACACAAGCTTACAGCAGCAATGTTTTGGTCGGATTGAGATGGCTACCCTCGGCTTCACATAGCTTCACAGCTGTGACGTCACGGCGTCTCCCTCTATTCTTACCTCCATGGTTTACTCGCTGTCACGAACCCGCAGTGCTGCCACCTGCCCATGGCTGCCACTACTCATTTCAAATATTCCCGTTATTCTGTATCGCCTTATATAACACAAAAGGAAATCATCGTAGGTAAACTTCACAGTATATACCAAATTCAGTTTCCAACAACTGTCTGTTCACTTCTAAGAGTTCGCTAAACGACGTTCCCTGCCTAAGACAGCCCTGGACGATGTATAACCAAGTGAGCGAGAGCTTCTCTTCCGTCTCCCGATAGGGTTCTCTCCGTTGTCGTCCGGTTATTGGCAAATTGTACTCGGCCGGCAACTTGCCGAGGCGAACTCGTATGTTCATCCTAGGGGTCGCCCGTGACGCTGATGAACTCGCGAAAGTGGCGAGTGTCTATGGCACTATATAGTACCAGCTCGCACCTTTGCTCCTGTGGTGCTTTTGCTCTGCTTGTCTTGTTCGGACGTCACAGTATTACTGTTATTACTATTATTGGCAGTGGCTACAGTTGTATAAATATGTTGATAAGCATAACTGCTTTACAGTAGGTGCTGTAATTTCACACTCTCATATTTATCTGAATCTAAAAATCTGTGAACATCCAGAATGTATGCTCACGAGCGGCCACCGCCAATATCTGATACAATCGGAAGAACCCTTTGACATGCACTTCACAACAGTTTGCAGAGTATGGATGTAGATGTAGGCATCTTGTACATTACACACAAAGTATCTCCGTTCAAATGGCTCTAAGCACTATGGGTCTTAACATCTGCGGTCATCGGTCCCCTAGACTTAGAACTACTTAAACCTAACTAACCTAAGGACATCACATCCATGCCCGAGGCAGGATTCGCACCTGCTACCGTAGCAGCAACGCGCTTCCGGACTGAAGTGCCTAGCGGCCGGCAAGGATCTCCGTAACGGTGAAGTTATCTAAGAATGATTTTCCTCGGCTTTGAGAGCAGAACCCATGTATGGGAACTTGAAGTGAGAAGTGTTATACTGTCTCGTCTGAATGCAATGAAGCATACGTCTCGCTTTGGGCGAGACGGTCCCGCTTTCTGGCTGGTTGTTCCACCGTCCCTAGCCAGAGCAAAAATGTCCCGTTTTTGCAAACATACCATACGATAATTGATTAGACATAACCCCTACCTGCCTAAATTCACCGGTTGACGGCGGCAGCTCGGGCGGTGTGGAGAAAGAACGAGTAAGATGTGTGATCGAAACATAGGCTGCCGCTCAACTCAGCCTACGATTACATCGCGCGAGTGCGAAGTTGTGCGGCGACTTTGTTTCGTTTTAGCTTGTATTGGAATGTTTGGGCGCACGTGCACCAACAACTCGTTCAACGTTTTCGTGTTTGTGTGTTTGCAACATTAGATTCAGATGGTTCAAATGGCTCTGAGCACTATGGGACTTAACTTCTGAGGTCATCAGTCCCCCAGAACTTAGAACTACTTACACCTAACTAACCTAAGGACATCACACACAACCATTCCCGAAGCAGGATTCGAACCTGCGACCGTAGCGGTCGCGCGGTTCCAGACTTTAGCGTCTAGAACCGCTCGGCCACTTCGGCCGGCGCAACACGAGACGAATGCCTAAACGCAAGTGCACCTTTAATACTACTTTGCAAAGTAAGTATCCATTTATAAAACAAACGAATGGTGCATCAAATGCTACGTGTGAAAAGTGTCTTACGTGGTGCCAGCGATGTTGAGAAACATTTAAAATTGGAAAAACACAGGCTTCCCGATCAAGCTGCTGTTTCCCGCTCGTCAATGCTTGCTTTTTTTCAAAAGAACCGATTTCCCGACTTCAAAGGATTTGGATGTAGGTATAGTGGAAAGTGCATGGGCGTATAACACGGTTCAAAGAAACAACAGCTTCCCCTCAAATGACTGTGCCTCTAACTAATTCAAACGAGTTTTGAAAAAAAAAATGATGTGCTCGTACAAAATCCTAGGCTATTGTTGTCAATATGCTGGATTGTTGTAAATGTGATGGATAAACTGAAAGAGCATCTTTGTGAAGCCCACTGCATATCTTTATTAACAGATGCTTCAATTAACGGCTCAGTACAATTATTCCTTGTTTTGGATTCGATATTTTTTACCGTATGAAGATGTGAAAGTCAAGATTTTAGAGTTTTGAAAGTAGCCTAGTGAATCATCGGATATTGTTGCCGATTATTTTGAAAGAGTTATTATCATGCAATGATTTAAATAAGAAAATCGTTGCATTTTGTGAAGATAACAGTAACTGCAATTTTGGAGGAAAGAATAGAAAAGGGAGTAAAAAGTTTGCACAGAATTGAACATATCACTCGGAAGGCAACTCATTGGGACTGGATGTGGAGCCCGTATAGGTCACAAAGCGATGAAAACCGCTTCAGATTGTCTCCCTATGGACTTCGAATGTATCATTGTGAAAATGTACTCATTTTTTCCCACATACAGCGTTCGAAAGGGAGCTATCAAAGAGTTCTGTGATTCCAATGACAGAGTATCAGAAACTACGGGGCCACAGGAAAACCAGGTGACCCGCGTTAATGCCGGCGCTTGAAAGACTTTTAAAAATATTTCAGCCCTTAAAAGGCTATTTTCTGAGCATCGATAAATGTCGAAATATTTTAAAAACATTTTTCGAAAAACCCATGTCTGAATTATGGTTATACTTCTTGAATCCACAGGCAGCGATTTTCCATCAAATGGGGTTAAAACTGAAGCACAATGCGTGTCTGCTGTATAATCTACAAAGGAAATTAAGCGTCTCCGATATAACTTGGCACGTAAAGAGAGTTAGCTTTTTCTTCTTCACACCGTCTGGAATCTACTAACAAAATTACTGACGCTCTTGTTCAGGGTGTAGAATCTAGGGCGGCAGAATTTTATAAGTCTAGCAAAGAATACTTGGATCAGTGGTGTCAGGTCAGTTTAGACATAGAAGTGTTTGAATGGGCAGCTTTGACAGAAGTACCTACGTGGGGAGAAATACAGAATGTGACGGATTTGCTGATTACAAAAGAATTTTTCTGGAGCGACCAAGATATGGACGTATTCCTTGAGTTTCCGTTAATTTCCAACTACACTAAAAATGTTGCTACTGAAATCCGTTGGGTGAAGTTATTTACACATTTCGGTGACAACAATCCGAACTGTACGAAATTTCGTGTAATTATTGCACATGTTTTATGTTTGCCTGGAAGTAACGCTCCTGTCAAAAGAGTTTTTTCTTTAAAGAATGAGAGGTGGACAAGTGACAAAACATTAAGTTTTGAAAGTCATTTTGATTACCAAGACTAACATCAACAAATCACGTGATAAGCTCGATTCCTACATGAAAGCTAGATCCGATATTTTTAAAAATATTTCCGCGTCAGCAACTGCAATCTAATGTTGATTAATTCAAATTATATGTAATTAATACATTGTTATCATGTCCTTGTTTTTTACAAATTGTTGTTATTGTGGTCTTCCGTCCTGAGACTGGTTTGATGCAGCTCTCCATGGTACTCTATCCTGTGCAAGCTTCTTCATCTCCCAGTACCTACTGCAACCTACATCCTTCTGAATCTGTTTAGTGTATTCATCTCTTGATCTCCCTCTACGATTTTTACCCTCCACGCTGCCCTCCAATACTAAATTGGTGATCCCTTGATGCCTCAGAACATGTCCTACTAACAGATCCCTTCTTCTAGTCAAGTTGTACCACAAGCTCCTCTTCTCCCCAATTCTATTCAATACGTCCTCATTAGTTATGTGATCTACCCATCTAATCTTCAGCATTCTTCTGTAGCAAAACATTTAATAAATTATAAATAGTAAAATAGGTTTTTTCGTAAATTTTGCGAGTGTCCCATTCTGACAAAAATAAATAAATGGTCACGTTAAGTATGATATGAATTGGTTTGGCACGAAATCCAACTCACTTCGCAGCACCAGTCTACTCTTCTTAAAGTCTCGGCAGTTTTGCCACATGAAGTGTTACGCCATAGCCAGGCCAGGCCACCACTGGGAAATTGACATGAGGGGTATGAGGTTTGTGTTCATTCGTATTGGATGTTCACTGAAAACTTCAGCTAGATAAGTTCATACAAATTATGTAGGGTAGGTGGGGACAGAAGTATGCATGAGGCAAGAGTACGCACTAAGCTTTCAGATCCCTAAAGTGTTTAAAGTTCACCATCAGGCAGCACTGCGAACTTCTACCCCATACTTTTTCGACAGTCTGCAGACCGCACACACAGCTAAAGCAATGATCAAGGATGTCGGCAGCGAATAAGTCTTCATCTCCTTCATTCTATTCGGGAACCTCGTACAAGTCGGACGCTTTCAGATAGAGAAAATGCAGTAACTCACTTTTGCACGTTTTCTATATAAAATATGTATTATTTTGATTGAGTGTTAGTTGAATCTAAATCTGTTTAAAAATTAGATAAACTCGGTAGCGGAATTGGCGGCTATATGTTTCCAACATTCTTGACTCTATGACTTTAGTTGTGTGTGCGGTCTGTAGACTGCCGAAAAAAAAATAGTGGAAGAGGATAAAAGTATGCAGGTCTGATGGGGTAGAAGTTCGTAGTGCATACTTTAATCCCATCGAGAAACTATCTGCGAACTACCTGCGAACTTTGACCTGTGAAGTAATTTCCAGCGTATTCAATTATTTTTGTTGATGTTAATCTACCTAAGATGCCTCATTATTCACTCTAGAGAACTTATATTGCCGGCCGCGGTAGCCGTGCGGTTCTGGCGCTGCAGTCCGGAACCGCGGGACTGCTACGGTCGCAGGTTCGAATCCTGCCTCGGGCATGGATGTGTGTGATGTCCTTAGGTTAGTTAGGTTTAAGTAGTTCTAAGTTCTAGGGGAATTATGACCTAAGATGTTGAGTCCCATAGTGCTCAGAGCCATTTGAACCATTTTTTTGAACTTATATTAATTTTTCCCTTTAGCAGTTCTCCTTACGTTGGGTAACATTCTGTTTCAAACACGCTTACCTCTCAAACGCACTTCGAATATAGACACGTCTTCCATAGCGGCATTTTTTTTTTCAGAAACCAACCGAGATTACCAATTCGACAGCCGCCAAGAGAGCCGCTCTACCATCAAGCTCTTGGTCTTATTGAAAACGAGAACTCTTTACGGGAAACAATCAAAGTTGTCGGGTTTTCAGATGCTGCCTTAAGAATACATCTTAAAACCGGCAAAAGTAGTGAGCATTGAAACATTACAATAAATAATTTCCATTGAGACTCATCCTCAAATTGCGAGCTTATCTGATGTTCATAATTATTAAATTAATTTTCTCTCACTAAGCAGTCAACAATTTTTTTGTGCCCATCAGTAAACGCAAGTCACACAGAAGGATATTTTACAGAATCTCGGCAGATTCACAAAAAATTTTTCATTGGAGGAAGAATAAGCAACAGCGCAGCACTACATCTCCATTGATTAAAGTTTCTTCGACGTTATTGTCGCATCTTTACGACTCTTATTTTCGAATTCGCCGAAGAAAGAATTCTTAATTTTTTCTTGTATTTTTTTGTAATCCTTTTTATATTCTTCAGTTGGGGATAAAAGTACGCACTGTGTACTCTTGCCCCACAGCATGGGGTAAGAGTACGTAAAATTATATTTGAGGAAAACTTTTATTATTCTTTTAATAATAACTGGATTGCAATGAAACTGTTACACAATGTTACCAACATGTCAAACTAGGTGCCGCATATGTAATTGATATAATATTGCTGCAAGTTTTTCTAAATCATTAATAAAACCAAAAATGTGTACTTTTACCCCACCTACCATATATGGTATTTACGATTATCAAAGGGCTTGCATGACAGTATTAAAAAAAGGTTCTTTTTCATTTAGACATTTTGTCATTTGGGTTGTCATTTGGGCGCTTTTTGTGTGGGTTCCCAGAAAGAAAAGGGTCGCTGTAAGAAGATTTCTGATGTTTCCAGAATCAGATTTTCACTCTGCAGCGGAGTGTGCGCTGATATGAAACTTCCTGGCAGATTAAAACTGGTAGAGCACTTGCTCGCAAAAGGCAAAGGTCCCAAGTTCGAGTCTCGGTCCGGCACACAGTTTTAATCTGTCAGGAAGTTTCAAATTCCTGATGGCTAGTAGTGCTGCTGGCAGCTTTCAACTGGGAAACGCAAACGGATTCAGGCAAAAAGTACCAGCTACAGAGCCGTAACAAAAATGGTTCAAATGGCTCTGAGCACTATGGGACTTAACAGCTATGGTCATCAGTCCCCTAGAACTTAGAACTACTTAAACCTAACTAACCTAAGGACAGCACACTACACCCAGCCATCACGAGGCAGAGAAAATCCCTGACCCCGCCGGGAATCGAACCCGGGAACCCGGGCGTGGGAAGCAAGAACGCTACCGCACGACCACGAGATGCGGGCGAGCCGTAATAACACAGCGGCTTTGCCCTAGAGACCTTTACAAAATTGCATTACGTAATTGGTTGAGGTAGACATGCGAAGCAGCCGTGTCCAGCCAACACCTCCAGTGCAGCTGTCAGGGATCTTCTTATGCCAACTCGACCACAGACCGCGGCCTAGATAGCCTGTGTAGGACAGTGGCCATGGGACCATTCAAACAATCAGCGATCTTACACTTTAAAACATCAAACTGACCCACACCACAAAACGAAACTCGTACTTACTAACACAATCCTAAATCCAAAATGGAAATCTAGAACTGGGATTAGATTTCAATGAAAAGAAAACAAACATCACAAGGTTTATGATGACACTATAATTGTGACATAGACGGCAAGGGACTTCGAAGATCAGTTGCACGGAATGGATAGTGTCTTGAAAAGAGGTTACAATATCAGTATAAAAAAGGGTTCATGGAATGTAGTCTTATTAACCTTTGATCTACTGAGCTAAAACATTCATTTTTTACTGAATGGGTACATTTTGAACCAGCGAACTTTTTTCTTTTGTGGGTTTGAGCCATACACTTAATTCAGAAAAGTGACGGGATAGCTCCTGACATAGTGTCGGACCTCCTTTTATTCGGTGTAGTGCAGCAACTCAACGCGGCATCGACTCAACAAGTCGCTGGAAGTCCTCTGCAGAAATACTGAACCATGCTGCCTCTATAGCCGTCCATAGTAGCGAAGTGTTGCTGGTGCAGGATTCTGTGCACGATCTGACCTTTTCACTATGTCCCATAAATGTTGGATGCGTTTCGTGTTGGGGGACTTGGGTGGCCAAATCGTCAGAATTGTCCAGAATATTCTTCAAACCATGTTGTTGTTGTGGTCTTCAGTCCTGAGACTGGTTTGATGCAGCTCTCCATGCTACTCTATCCTGTGCAAGCTTCTTCATCTCCCAGTATCTACTGCAACCTATCGCGAACAATTGTAGCCCAGTGACATGACATCGTAGTTTGGGAACACGGAGTCCATGAATGGCTGCAAATGGTCTCCAGGCAGCCGAACATAAGCATATCCAGTCAGTGATCGGTCAGAATTGTCCAGAATATTCTTCAAACCATGTTGTTGTTGTGGTCTTCAGTCCTGAGACTGGTTTGATGCAGCTCTCCATGCTACTCTATCCTGTGCAAGCTTCTTCATCTCCCAGTATCTACTGCAACCTATCGCGAACAATTGTAGCCCAGTGACATGACATCGTAGTTTGGGAACACGGAGTCCATGAATGGCTGCAAATGGTCTCCAGGCAGCCGAACATAAGCATATCCAGTCAGTGATCGGTTCAGTGGGATCAGGGGACCCAGTCCATCCCATGTAGACACAGTCTGCACCATTATGTAGACCCCACCAGCTTGGATAGTGCCCTGTTGACGAATTGGGTCTATGATTTCGTGGGGTCTGTGCCACACTCGAACCCCACCATCAGCTCTTACCAACTGAAATTGGAACTCATCTGACCAGGCCACACTTTTCCAGTCACCTAGGGTCCAACCGATGTGGTCACGAGCCCAGGAGAGGCGCTACAGGCAATGTCGTGGTGTTGGCTAAGGACACTCGCGTCGGTCTTACGCTGCAATAGCCCATAACGCCGTATTTCGCCGCACTGTCACAACAGATACATTCGTCGTACGTCACACATTAATTTCTGCTGTTATTTCACTCAGTATTGCTTGTCTGTTAGCGCTGACAACTCTACGCAAACGTCGCTGCTCTCGGCCATTAAGTGAAGGCAGTCGGCCACTGAGTTTTCCATGGTGATTGGTAATGCGTGAAATTTGATATTCTCGACACACTCTTGACACTGTGGATCTCGGAATATTCGCTAACGATTTCCGCAATGTAATGTCCCATGCGTCTAATTCCAACTACCATTCCACCTTCAAAGTCTATTAATTCTCATAGTGCAGCCATAATCACGTCGGAAATCTTTTCACATGACGGTCTAAGGCGCTGCAGTCATGGACTGTGCAGCTGATCCCGGAGGAGGTTCGAGTCCTCCCTTGGGTATGGGTGTGTGTTTTTGTCCTTAGGATAATTTAGGTTAAGTAGTGTGTCAGCTTAGGGACTGATGACCTTGGCCGTTAAGTCCCATAACATCTTTTCATACGAATCACCTGACTACAAATGACAGCTCCGCCGATGCACTACCCTTTTATACCTTGTGTATGCGATATCACCGCCATTTGTATATGTGCACATCGCTGCCCATGACTTTTGTCACCCTTTTTTATTGTAATTTCTTATCTGATCTTTGTTATGAATACAGAATACATTCTGTTATAGCTTTGGGTGTTAGTTACAGAGTAAAATACTTAAAAGCACATTAAGTTATATTTTTATTCAGATTTATTCCAATTACACTATTATATTTGATTTAAACGTTTCAGTGTGATGTTAGTCAATTTTTTCGTTTCAAAGAGAAAATTTTAATGAAAATAGCAACATCAGTTTCAACAATTTGCACAAACTGCGCAGTTTACCTTATCAGAGTGACCATTTCAAAACAATTCATTCCATTCGTCAGACTTCCAATCTGTCTTCCTTTCTTTTCTTGATTCATACAGAAAGCATCTTCCGCGTCATCTGCCTTGAGTTTTTTCTATGGTTCTTGCTTATTAAGTTTTCATAGATACATCCATTGACAACAAGTTTACTCAAATTCTATCCATTTTTTGCTGTTTTTTAATGTGATGTCTCACCACTTCCTCACCCAAAGTAAGCAGGAACAGACGTCGGCGATATTTCCTTTTTTTGCTGTTAGGTTGGGTTTTTCGTCATCCAGAGAATGAAAGTATTCACACAGGCAGCATCAACCAAACTGTATGAGTTTCATAGGCCATCGTTTGGTGCATCTAGTACATGTACGTTCCCTCACTAATTTTTCCAGCACATCAACGCCATTTTTATTATCATTATAATGCATGATGATTTATGTCTTGAAGTAACATGATTCGTTGGTACATGAATCTGCATGATGTTGCGGTGAGAGAAATATTACCGCTCCATTCTTTGCTGACACATAAAACGGCAACATTAATTCTCTGGTAAAACCAAATATGGAAAAATGTATCACCCTTTTTTATTTTTCAAAATAATCGTCGTATCTCTGGCTCATTATGTCGCATATTCTTTGTTAGAAGGAACTGTTCTAGCTCACAGCTAGAAAAGAGTTGTCAGTACTGACGCCCTTGCCTGTCCCACACAAATCGTTAACCAAATCCTTGACTACATGTAGATCCAACTTCTTTTCTCATTCCTCGTTATTTTTTTCCAGTCTATACTTGCTTGCTGTGTACATAGGAAGTCTCGGCGTCTGCTGGAACTCAAACTTTCATTCCGTGTTTTACAGATTTTGTTTTCATGAACATAAGCAATGGACATCTTCTCCTAAATGCAACTAATTGTTCGCCTACTGTAACAATGATTTCGTGTAAAGCCATTTGAAATCTGCTGATTACACTGTCAAAAATATTTCTGATTGGAGCTCCTTTGTCTACGCTGTCAAACATTCGAGCTACTTCGTCTGCTATTCTACATTCGCGTCTTGTGGTTTAATCATTAAACTGAAGGATACGTAAAATTTGAACGAATCTGTCTCTTCCCGTTGTTGCAAAATACTGGCCATGAAAATGCAGGGATTTTGGACCATAAATTTACTACTGATGCTTTTTTCAATCTCAGAACACATGTAGGAACACACAATCCAATAAATGCTAGCATTTCTTCTGCAGTAATATCCTTCCATGAATATGTGATTTTATAAGAGCCCTCTGAATATGTGTCCAGGCAAATTTGATTCAATATCTCAATATTAAAAATAAGTTTCCTGACCTTACATAATTTTGAAATGTTTTCACTGTAAGCTGTAAACTCAGGCTTGTCTGTAACAATGTTACACTGTCTGCGGTAGCTCTGAGAAGGAGGTAAATTTTTCCATAATTTATCCTTCTGTCCTATACAATTTTCGCCCATTCGTTGTACCAGATTCTTCATTTTCCTGATCTGTGTCAGAGTTGTCTTCATGTACGATTAGTTTCTTCTATGTCTGAATGTTCACTCATATATCATTGCCATTATTATGATTATCAACACCAAATATTAAATTGCAACGTTTTTTTAAAATAATTTTGTCAACACTGTAATTAGAACAAGCAAAACACAAAAAAACTGCAACAAACACTAAGTGGGTACAAATTGGTCCACTGCTACTTTCATCAGTGTGTAAACATATGTGATTATAAGTTCGATGATATGCGTGTAATAATAACACCTTAAATCACAAATACATGAACTGTTTAAAAGTTTCTTACAGAAAATCGAATAATAATTAAGAAAATATTTTATTTGGGTACAGTATGTCCCCAGTCAGTACAACAGGTTACATGAGGCGATTCTGAGGGAATTAGATTATGAAGTGAGACACCAAAAATAGTAGAAGAGTTTTGCTGCTGGGCAACAAAATACGTGATGATGGTTGAAGTAAAGACAATTTGACATGTGGATTGACAGTGCGACAAAGTGTTGTCTGAAAAAGAGAAGTTTATTTTGATCTATCTCTTGCACGCTTGCTTGCACCTGTCAGTAGATGCAAGCTAATCCCAGGAACTGCTGGGAAGGCTTTAGTATATAATTTATAAATATTTTGTACAAATTGTCTGAATTACGATGGACTAAAGTTAAGGTGTGAAAACGATGCCATTGCCACCTAGCGAAGAGCCGCAGTAACTCCAGAGAGCAGCAGCGTGTAGCTGGAAACCGAAAAGTTGTTGCACTCTGAGTGGTGCAGAGATATGCTTTTCGAAATATGGCGACAGTTTCAAATTGAAACTTTCTCCTTCCCTCAGCCTTGCAATCGCAATTTGCAGTGTTAAGTCATTGCAATTTCTTCGAACAACAGGCAACAAGTCACTCAGTTTCGACAAATTATAATAAATATGACCAGCAATGGAAAGATAACCAACCACCTCACCATCAGGCTGTGTTCCGAGACTTACAATTTGGAATACTCAAATATTCTTAACCAATAGTTTCCCTGCAGTCGTTTGAGAACAATTTCATAGCAAAAAACCATGCGTATCCAAAATACATGGTGGTGTATTTTTTATGCTACAAACAAAATGTTTTCTGAAGAACTACTTGTGAGATATGCATATTATTTTGGTCACTCTCTAAATTGTTTCCTATGTAAATATCGATGTCCATAGCTCACACAGAGCAAAACTATGTAGCTGAGTAATGTTTGACTATTGCTACAATATCTTTGTGTTCGTTCAACACCTCTGCCTGAGAGCGCCGGCAAAGTTACATCTACTCTAAAAAAAAAAAAGTTCAGCAGTATTGAGTGGCAGATGTATTTTGACGAATGGTCAGAAAAGTTTCTTTTCAACTGTGATATGAGACTGACGGAATTGGAGTATGAATCTTTTTGATGCAATTATGTAGAGAGAAGCTAAGAAGATTATTTGTGAATTTTTCTTAAATGTTGAGAGACTGAGATAAGTGTGTAACATTGTTTTGTCTTACTGAGACTAGTAAAGAAGCTCAGACAGTTGGACTGTTATATGGATTGCTCTGACAGCTATATGTGTTCTCCCTTGCTCAAAGTTTAAATAAAGTATATTTCCTAAATTCTATTGTGAACTGTCAGTTAATGTTTAAAGCATTACTTTTGAATATAGAGCTTCATTTGAACATTGTCAGAAGAGATTTCTTACCAGTTAAAATTCCCATCCTTCATTCAGTACATTATGTACAAAGCACATTGCACTTGGGGCTGTGGAATTTTCACTCCTAGTTTTTAATGTTGCTTTGCTGCTGTTGATTGTGCGGTGCTTTAGAGAAATCTGCAAAAAAGTTTCTCAAAACAAGAGGTAAGTGAAAACACAGTTTAGGGCCAGGAATTTCTTTGTATTTTCCGTTGCGCATTTTTTTAGAAGTCAGGGCACATTCAGGATAGCACTGCATTGTTATACGAGGATGAGTCAAATGAAAACCTTAAATATTTTTTAAGTATTATTTACTGCGCAGAAGTGGTACAAAACTGTATCACTTTTCAACATAATCTCTCCCACGCTTAATGCGAGTTCTCCAGCGCTTACAAAGTGCATAAATTCTTTTAGAAAATAATTATTCTGGTAGCCTGCGCAACCACTCATGCACTGCATGGCTTACCTATTCATCAGAACGGATCTTCTTTCCTTCCATTGCGTCTTTGAGTGGTCCAAACATATGGAAATATCTTGGAGCAAGGTCTGGTGAGTATGGTGGATGAGGAAGACACTCAAAATGCAGGTCTGTGATGTTGCAACTGTTGTACGGGTAGCGTGGGGCCTTGCATTATCATGTTGCAAAAGGACACCTACTGACACCAATCCACGTCGCTTTGATTTGATTGCAGGCCGCAGATGATTTTTTAGGAGATCTGTGTATGATGCACTGGTGACAGTGGTCCCTCTGGCATGTAATGCTCCAAAATGACGCCTTTTTTGTCCCAAAAAAGAGTCTACATAACCTTCTCAGCTGATGGTTCTGTTCGAAACTTCTTTGGTTTTGATGATGAGGAATGGCGCCATTCCTTGTTCACTCTCTTCGTTTTCGCTCGGTGCAAGTGAACCCAGGTTTCGTTCCCAGTAACGATCTTTGCAAGGAAGCCATCACCGTCTCGTTCAAAGCGCCGAAGAAGTTCTTCACGATCATCAACATGTCGTTCTCTCATTTCAGGAGTCAGCTGCCGTGGCACCCATCTTGCAGACACTTTGTGAAACTGGAGCACATCATGCACAATGTGGTGAGTGACCCATGACTAATCTGCAAACATGCTGCTATGTCATTCAGTGTCACTTGGCGGTTATCCTTCACTATGGCTTCAACTGCTGCAATGTTCTGTGGAGTCACAACTCGTTGTGCCTGACCTGGACGGGGAGCATCTCCCACTGAAGTCACACCATTTGCGAACTTCCTACTCCAATCGTAGACTTGCTGCTGTGACAAACATGCATCACTGTACTGAACCTTCTTTCGCCCACGAATTCCAATAGGTTTCACACCTTCACTACGCAAAAACTGAATAACAGAACGCCGTTCTTCCCTGGTGCAAGTCGCAAGTGGGGCGGCCATCTTTATACTGATACTGCGACGGTATGTGTGCATCTACACTATGCTGCCACCTACAGGCCATTCTGCACGCTGTTTGTAGCACGCTTACCAACTTACAAGATAACAGCGCGAAATTTCGATTTCTTATTACAATTTTAAGGTTTTCATTTGACTCGTAGTAACAGTTAGTTTCAGTTTGTCGCCAGTGTTGAGCAAATCAAATGAAGTCTTTGTATAATTGTTATCATTTCTCATCATTTCTGAGAAGTTTTGATAGACACTTTCAGGAAGATTCACACAGATAGAGAGAAGGGGACAAGTGGTAAAGTTACATACATCAGCAACTTTGTTTACATACAGTACATTCTTTCACCATTGCAGCAGATGACTCAGCTTTCAACTTCCTACCTTCCTTGAATCAAACCTAAATGTGGGCACGGTTCATTGTGTAGCATAGTGAAGAAGTCTGCCTTGAAGAGTCCACGACAAAGAACTGCGGCAGTCAGTCTCAATAACGCATCTCAGTGTGTGCTATGCATCACGAGAGGACTGCTGTAAACCGTGCTAAGCACGTGTATCATGCATATTTTTCTTAATTATTTCTGTTACTTTGCCGAGGAGATCGACGACGATGCGCTTGTGCTTGTTATTTGGCCACAAAAAGACTGACTGAGTGGCACTCACAAATAACTGAACTGCCAAATGTTTATGAACAGTGATTTATTCAGTAATTTCGTATTTTTTGTGTTAACATGCTGTGTATGTGTTACACTAGGAGCGTGTCGACTGTAATTTTAGTGAAAAGTGGAATTTTCCTTCCTTTGGCGTTTCTTAACTGCAATACGTACAAATATAGGAGTGTATGCACTGCGCATGTTTTGATTTCTTGTCGGACGCTGAGCCACATTGATATTTACATTTCTGAGGAGCTGCTGAGACAACAGAGGGAAGGGGCTGTGACATAATGCAGTTCCCCGTTCCACCTGAATGTTCTCACAGCATCCTGAAAGCCACTGTGCGTGGATCTGCTCAATGCATGTAATGCCTGTTGGTCGGGCTTCATCCACAGTTCGCTGAATACTAGTATTCAATGAACTGTGGATGAAGCCAGACCAACAGACATTACATGCATTGAGCAGAAATGATAGTGCATTTAGAATGGCTAGTTTCTAGCTGAAATCTAGATCTGCCAATAAAATTTAAGAAGGACGACTGATCGCTGAAATCTATAGACTATAATTTACAAGTCAATATAACAGTCGCTGAGTGCAACAGCTTTCTGAATGGAAGGTAACCTAATAAATACACTGCTGCACCAGAAGTGGCGGTGTAAATGTAGTGTTGAAGATAAATTCCTTATGTGCAATAGGGCATGGGTTCGAATTTCGTCAGGTGATGTAAATTTTTAATATTTTTTCCTTTCTTATTGAACTAATTGGCTTAAATGTATTTTTTTGTCTAACATATTTTTTTGTTTATTCCTTTGACGCATCATTTTCATCGTCGTATTGGCTTTATTTGCTCTTATTTTTAGGATCCCTGTCTCAATCTGTAAAAAGGAACTCTTATAAGATCGCTTTTTGTCCGTCTATCTGTCCGACTGTTAAGAACCGTTTTTTCTCAGCAACGAATAGACGTGACAAGTTTAAAAGTGAATCTTCCTGGCAGATTAAAACTGTGTGCCGGACCGAGACTCGAACTCGGGACCTTTTCCTTTCGCGGGCAAGTGCTCTACCAACTTCTTTTTTTTAATCTCATTTTGTTCGATTTGTTCGTTGCATCTACTCGAGGCGGACGTCGTAAGACATCCGTTTTAAGTTCGTTGTTGATCGATTATCTCGTATTATCATTATCATTATTATTATTATTATTATTATTACTGCAGAGGACAGCAGCTAACCCTCTGACCGAACACTCTGAGTTACCGCGCCGGCTGCTGAGCTACCCAAGCACGCCTCACGCCCCGTCCTCACGACCTTACTTCTGCCAGTACCTCGTCTCCTACGTTCGAGTCTCGGTCCGGCACACAGTTTTAACCTGCCAGGAAGTTTCATGTCAGCGCACACTCCACTGCAGAGTGAAAATCTCATTCTGGAAGTTTAAAAGTAATGTTACATATTAAGGGCAATGGTCCCTTGGCGGAGAAAAAATTTTGAGCGTGTAAGTCGATTCAGTCAAAAGACACTACCATTTATGTCCCCTGTTTTGATACTCGAAAACTTACTCTTATGTCCCGTAGACATAAACTCATGAAATTTGAAAATAGGCAAGCTTTCATAGTACAAGCAAAGGAAAAAAATTCGAAAATTGTTAATATGCAACTCTATCATATGAAAAAAATTACTTTTGTCATTTGTTACCAGACTTCAAACTTGAAATTAAAACATTCTCGATAGTCTTGGAATCCCTTGGACCGATATCTTGCCAGCATCAGTGTCGATAACGGACAAAAATCCTCAACATCCTCGATTCCCGGAATGGATAAACTGTATACGTATGTAATTAAGTTTGTACGGAACTTCATTGGGCGAGACCTACTCGCACCTGGCCAATTTTTTTTTCTTGCCGTCATTCTTTTGTCGTTTGGAACCTGCCTGTGTCGCCTGTAATCTGTAACCGAGTGCCAAGCAGGACTGCTCATTGGTATCGCAGCAGCTCGTGTAGCCACATGAGGATAGTTTCAGGTAACCAATAAAAGTGAGAAATTACAAATCGCTTTTCGTGCTGAAACTGAAATTTTTCTGCCTTGAATTTGATCATAGAGGGCATCTTTAATCAGCGTGAACAAATCGAGCGTGATTAACTGTTCTGTCGCAGATTGTTGACCCCCGTGTTCTCGGATACATTGCACATCACGAGGTTGTGATTAGGTAAGGACGGACATGAAAGTAAATTCAGGGCTACAAGATGCACCGTCTGCTGCAGTTCAGTCACTCGTCACCTAAAATCAGCTGTGGGCAGAGTATCTCGCGTTCCCGTCATATACTAAGCGATGAAAAGTATCCGGACACCTGGTTGAAAATGACTTACAACTTCGCAGCGCCCTCCATCGGTAATGCT
Source organism: Schistocerca cancellata (assembly GCF_023864275.1). Lineage (NCBI taxonomy): Eukaryota > Metazoa > Arthropoda > Insecta > Orthoptera > Acrididae > Schistocerca > Schistocerca cancellata. Next base: position 403,948,606 of record NC_064632.1, on the reverse strand, counting down.
GGAATTCAGTATGGTGTTGGCCCACCCTTAGCCTTGATGACAGCTTCCACTCTCGCAGGCATACGTTCAATCAGGTGCTGGAAGGTTTCTTGGGGAATGGCAGCCCATTCTTCACAGAGTGCTGCACAGAGGAGAGGGATCGATGTCGGTCGGTAGGCCTGGCACGAAGCCGGCGTTCCAAAACATCCCAAAGGTGTTCTATAGGATTCAGGTCAGGACTCTGTGCAGGCCTGTCCATTACAGGGATGTTATGGTCGTGTAACAACTCCACCACAGGCCGTCCATTATGAACGGGTGCTCAATCGTGTTGAAAGATGCAATCGCCATCCCCGAATTGCTCTTCAACAGTGGGAAGCAAGAAGGTGCTTAAAACATCAAATTGTTCAAATAGCTCTGAGCACTATGGGACTTAACATCTGAAGTCATCAGTCCCCTATACTTAGAACTACTTAAACCTAACTAACTTAAGGACATCACACACATCCATGCCCGAGGCAGGATTCGAACCTGCGACCGTAGCAGCAGCGCGGATCCACACTGAAGCTCCTAGAACCGCTCGGCAACAGCGGCCGGCTTAAAACATCATTGTAGGCCTGTGCTGTGATAGTGCCATGCAAAACAACGAGGCGTGCAAGCTCCCTCCATGAAAAACACAACCACACCATAATATCACCGCCTCCGAATTTTAATGTTGGCACTACACACGCTGGCATATGACGTTCACCGGACATTCGCCATACCCACACCCTGCCATCGGATCGCCACATTGTGTACCGTGATTCGTCACTCCCCACACAACGTTTTTCCACTGTTCAATCGTACAATGTTTACGCTCCTTACACCAAGCGAGGCGTCGTTTGGCATTTACCGGCGTGATGTGTGGTTTATGAGCAGCCGCTCGACCATGAAATCAGTTTTCTCAAATGGTTCAAATGGCTCTTAGCACTATGGGACTTAACATCTAAAGTCATCAGTCCCCTAGAACTTAGAACTACTTAAACCTAACTAACCTAAGGACATCACACACATCCATGCCCGAGGCAGGATTCGAACCTGCGACCGTAGCGGTCGCGCGGTTCCGGTCTGAAGCGCCTAGAACCTCTCGGCCACAGGGGCCGGCCCTCAGTTTTCTCACCTCCCGCCTATCTGTCATAGTACTTGCAGCGGATTCTGATGCAGTTTGGAATACCTCTGTGGTGGTATGGATAGATATCTGTCTATTACACATTACGACCCTCTCTAACTGTCGGCGGTCTGTGTCAGTCAACAGACGAGGTCGGACTGTACGCTTTTGTGCCATACGTGTCCTTCAAGTTTCCACTTCACTACCATATCGGAAATAGTGGAACTTACGATATTTAGGAGTGTGGAACTCTCGCTCACAGACGTATGACACAAGTAACACCCAATCACCTGACCAGGTTTGAAGTCCGTGAGCTCCGCGGAGGTCCCCATTCTGCTCTCACGGTGTCTAATGACTACTCATGTCGATTATAATTATCCGTGCTGTTAGGCCGTGGTCGGTTGATGAATTCTGTGTCAATTCCCAACGTTTCGTCCCCGTCTGCCGAGGACATCTTCAAGGGGGTCTGTACCTCGACGGAAGGTCCAACACACCCACTGGCTCGCTACTGACTGCCGCTAAATTCCGTGTCCGTGCGCACCCACGCCGAGGCGTGACGTCACGTGTTTCGAAAACGTTGGTGAAGGTGGCCGCTGTCCGCTGCCGTCGATCGCCGTTACCATCACCCAGTAGTGGAGGGTGGTACACATCTTCTTCAACTCCGGCATTCATATACCGTATAATTTCACTCCCTCCTCCTTTCGATTGAAATTGTTAGGGTGTTTGGCGATTTCGATTGCCTCCATGTAGAGCCTTTCGTAATATCCGCTTGTGGCCGCTAGTACTTGCGTCTCCTCGAAACGAATATGGTGGTTACCTGGATGGAAAGCATGCTCCACAACAGCTGATCGTTTCATTTCTCCTCATCTACAATTGCCCTTGTGCTCTACCAAATGTTTTGAAACAGTTCTTTTAGTGGTACCCACATAAACATCACCACAGCTGCATGGGATCCTATACACTCCAGCTTTTTCCAATGGTTTGTGAGCGTCCTTGGCAGGCTTAAGGTATTCCTGTATCTTCCTGGTGGGCTTGTAAATTACGGTAATATTCAGCTTCGTCAAGATCCTCCGTTACATTTTTAACAAACGGCAGAAAAACCTTAGATTTTGCAGTAGCCTGTACGTCACTAGGATTTCTGCGTGGCTGTTTCAACGCACGTTTTATTTCGGCGGACGAATATCCGTTCTTCATTAGTGCATTTCGGAGATGTTCCATCTCAGGGTCGAGCAACTCAGGTTCACAAATATTTCTAGCTCTGTCCGTTAACGTCTTGATAACACCCCGCTTCTGTTGTGGGTGGTGGTTCGAATCCCGGTGCAAATAACGGTCCGTGTGCGTGGGTTTGCGGTATACTGAGTGTCCCAAACTACCATTTTCGTTTCTAAAAACAAGCACATCGAGGAAATGTAATTTGCCGTCTACCTCCTCCTCCATTGTAAACTGAATTCTCGAGTTTATACTATTCAGATATTCGTGGAACCGGCTTAGTTCCTCCCTGCCATGTCTCCACAGCACAAACGTGTCATCCGCGTATCGGAACCATACATTTGGTTTTTTGCTGGCGATACCTAAGGCCTGTTCTGAAGTTTGCAATTACGGGACTTAGGGGGCTTCCCATAGCCATGCCATCCGTTTGTTCATAAAACTGTTCATTCCACTCGAAGTATGTGGTCGTCATACAACACTTAAACAGTTCTGAAATATCGGCAGGAAAAATTCGATCCAGCTGTTCCAATACATCATTAAGTGGAACCATGGTAAACAGCGATACCACATCGAAGCTGACCAATATGTCCTCCGGCGGGACCACTATACCATTCAATCTGCTGATGAAATCTGTCGAACTCTTTATATAAGAGCCCGAACGGCCCACATGAACAGTTTTATGAACAAACGGATGGCGTGGCTATGGGAAGCCCTGTAAGTCCCGTAATTGCAAACTTCTTTGTGTAGAGAATCGGAGAACAGGCCTTAGGTACTGCCAGCAAAAAACCAAATGTATGGTTCCGATACGCGGATGACACGTTTGTGCTGTGGAGACATGGCAGGGAGGAACTAAGCCGGTTCCACTAACATCTGAATAGTATAAACTCGAGAATTCAGTTTACAATGGAGGAGGAGGTAGACGGCAAATTACATTTCCTCGATGTGCCTGTTTTTAGAAATGAAAATGGTAGTTTGGGCCACTCAGTATACCGCAAACCCACGCACACGGACCGTTATTTGCACCGGGATTCGAACCACCACCCACAACAGAAGCGGGGTGTTATCAAGACGTTAACGGACAGAGCTAGAAATATTTGTGAACCTGAGTTGCTCGACCCTGAGATGGAACATCTCCAAAATGCACTAACGAAGAACGGATATTCGTCCGCCGAAATAAAACGTGCGTTGAAACAGCCACGCAGAAATCCTAGTGACGTACAGGCTACTGCAAAATCTAAGGTTTTCCTGCCGTTTGTTAAAAATGTAACGGAGGATCTTGACGAAGCTGAATATTACCGTAATTTACAAGCCCACCAGGAAGATACAGGAATACCTTAAGCCTGCCAAGGACGCTCGCAAACCATTGGAAAGAGATGGAGTGTGTAGGATCCCATGCAGCTGTGGAGATGTTTATGTTGGTACCACTAAAAGAACTGTTTCAAAACGTTTGGAAGAGCACAAGGGCAATTGTAGAAGAGGAGAAACAGAACGATCAGCTGTTGTAGAGCATGCTTTCCAGTCAGGTGACCACCATATTCGACAGCTGCCACTCATTCCATACCAAGAAGTCCCCTCCATACAGCCTAACCACCTGTGGCCGTTGCATCTTCAGTGATGAGCAGTCCCTCTTGAAATATACTGAGGGTCTCACTGTGGCCTTAACACTGTAATTATCCTTCCAACCTTGTACAAAAACAAATCTGCCATGCCTTATCTTTCCAGTCTCCCATCACCTCCCAAAGTCTCATTATCTGGCCACAGAGGAGCATTCCCCTCATAACTCAGTGTCGGCCAGGACTGGAGCAACTGAATTACATTCTCCGCGAGGGTATACCGACTACCTCTCGTCCTGTCCTGAAATGAAAAATGTCCTGCCCATTATCCTCCCCACCCCTAAGACAGTGGTATTTTGCAATCCATCAAACCTACCACAATATACTCGTACTTGTCCATCCCTACACAACCCCTGCTCCCAGCCCCTTACCTAATGGCTCATATCTCGGTAACAGACCTAGATGCAAGACCTGTCCCATACTTCCTCCCACTACCACCTACTCCAGCCCAGTCAGAAACATCACCTATCCCATCAACAGCCCGGATAATTATAATTGACGTGACATTTCCGGCCGTGAAAGTTTACATTTTAGTATCTAATGCCTACTGATGTCGCTAATATGGATTACCTGGCAGTAGGTGGCAACACATTGCACCCAATATGAAATACGTTTGTTTTGGGGGTGTCCGGATACTTTGGTCACATAATGTAGGCCTGTCTGATGTCAGCCGCTTCCAGCATTGCTCCGTGTTGCACGTAACAGCATTTCAGCACTTGTGAAGTGACCCGCTGAGTTCTGCGTGTCGTCTTTTAACCGAGCGGCAGCCGATGTGGCAAGACTCTAGCGGCAAGTGACAGACGTCAACTACCAAGTAATTTTAATCAGACTATTATGTGGAAAGCTGCTCCGTAACAACTTTATGTATATACAGGGTGTATCGGAAAGAATCATCCGATTTTTAAAAAATTATAACTATTATGTTATTTGAGGTATGTGCGTGAACAACGTAATGTTGGAAAGAGAAGCTCTCGAATTTTATATGGTTCCCGCTAATAATCAGCAGTGTGCGCCCACTTCAGTTCTAGTAAACATGGCGCCGGGACAATACAAAGCGTTTTGTGTTCTACGTTTAGCGCAGTGCGGGTCATTAATAACTGTTCAGCGTGACTTTCGTACTAGGGTTGGTGTGGATGATGCTACAGCACAGAGCATTATACGCTGGCATGAACAATTCCGAGATACAGATTGTTTGTGTGAAAGGCAAATCGCCGGGACCGAGCGAGGTGGCGCAGTGGTTAGCACACTGGACTCGCATTCGGGAGGACGACGGTTCAATCCCGAGTCCGGCCATCCTGATTTAGGTTTTCCGTGATTTCCCTAAATCGCTCCAGGCAAATGCCGGGATAGTTCCTTTGAAAGGGCACGGCCGATTTCCTTCCCCGTCCTTCCCTAATCCGATTAGACCGATGACCTCGCTGTCTGGTCTCCTCCCCCACAACAAACCCCCCCCCCCTCCCAAATCGACGGGCCGTCCCCGAGTGTCTGACACAGACGTCCAAGGCATGCGCCATCTCCAAGGTCAGCGGACCAGATTGCATGTGATTATTTCTTTGGGGATTTATAAAAGACTCTGTTTTGTGCCTCCGTTACCAACAACAATGAATGAACTGAGACATGGCGTAACAGCAACAGCAGCTACGGAAGCTGTAACTCAAGACTTGCTCGCTGCAGTGTGGGAATATTTCGAATACCGCATTGACATTTGACCTGCATCTCAACGGGGGCATACTGAACACCTATGAAAAGGTACGAAAAAAACTTTTTGTGTTTACCGTTCATCAAAAACCAAAATTCATTGATATGTTTATTAGTTTCACAAGTACAGGTGTGGCAAATCGGATGATTCTCTTTGATTCACCTTGTAGTATTGATCCGTGTGCGGTGTTGTGCATATTGATTGTTGATATTACACACCAAAATGAGCGAAGGGGCTGACACTTCTAGGGATTTACTATGAACTATAGTGACACTTCTGCGACGTATTAACCTATTAACCGTTCGTTTCCTTTATGTACTGTGAGCTGGCTGCTCTGGGAGGAGGAGGAGGAGGAGGAGGCAGGGTTTGTCTCAGCGGCGAATGTGCTACAAGACGATCTCTGGCTTCTGTTCCCAGCGTCTCCGCTAAGTGACCAAGTAAATGTGTGCGATCAAAACCGAGGCAGACTTCTCGCTCACTGCATACACGAATCGAGCGGATCAGAACTCATTGATATTGCCACGGAGTTCCCGCCGTCGTACATTACACAGCAGCCTGCGCTGTCCTTATGAAGTTGTAGCTGTGGAAACTAGGCCCCGTAAGTTTCTTGGGAATACCGGCAGCGTATGTTACGGAATGGTATCGTTGTCAGAAACAGCGAACTGTGGATGGTAGGGGAAACCCAGTTGCGTCACTACAGACTATCGCGTCAGGTATCTCAAGTTAACTTTCATCTCAGTACTGAAAACTCTCCGATGAAATCCAGAGAACACGAAACGACACAGCAGTAAAAGTGATTGAATGACATTTCTTCTCGACTCTGCCTGTTGTAGGAATAATTACAAGTCAGCCTCAAGGTGAATCTCCACATGTAGTCTCTAGTTGGGTTAAGGTAAGCATGTGATGGCGTATAAACACGTGGGGAAGCACGGTGAACACCTTAGTGTGTCGACGTTGAAGGAGGCTGAGAACCGCCAATGTGTACCTGAGCTTCAGTCATAGCTTCTTCAAGAAACAGCTTCACCTCATCGGTCTTACACCATCCCAACTGTCTATATTTGATGATGAGGAGAACACAAACAATTTGGGCAAAGCAGTTTCATGTGACAGTTTTACAATAATTTTTTCACACTTGTAACTGTGCTAGTCGCTGTATGATGGTATTACAGATGCAGTGTTCCAGTAACACAGAACTCTCATCACCGCTTGTTGCAAAAAATGTGTAGTTCAATTGAATCCCTTTTACGTCTTTGTCTATGGATATCAGTAGGGGAGACGGAGACAAGTTAACGAAGAACGACTACTAGGGTTTAACGTCCCATTCGATATTGAGGTTACTAGAGACGGAGCACACGCTTCGATTGTTTGCTTTAAGAGTGGAGAAGGTAATCGGCCGTGCCCTTTCAAAGGAACCATCCTGGCATTTCCCTAGAGCGACTTAAGGAAATTACGCGAAACCTAGATCGGGACGAGCGGATGCATCTTTGAACCATCTTCCTCCCGAATGCGCGTTAATTGTGGCAAGTTTTCCAGACGCTCGAAATTTAGCGCGAACTTTAATGCGAGATGCTTTTAATAGTTTCCACAACGAAACTCTGTCTCGAAATCTGGCAGAAAACCCAATAACTAACAAGGGAACCTCCCCATCGCACCCCCCTCAGATTTAGTTATAAGTTGGCACAGTGGATAGGCCTTGAAAAACTGAACACAGATCAATCGAGAAAACAGGAAGAAGTTGTATGGAACTATAAAAAAATAAGCAAAATATACAAACTGAGTAGTCCATGGGCAAGATAGGCAACATCAAGGATTGTCTGACCTCACGAGCGCCGTGGTCCTGTGGTTAGCGTGAGCAGCTGCGGAACGAGAGGTCCTTGGTTCATTCTTCCCTCGAGTGAAAAGTTTAATTTTTTTATTTTCAGACAATTACCAAAGTTCAGACACTCACACATAATCAACTTCGCTCTCCAAAATTCCAGGACATGTTCAGATTTGCTTGGACATATGCAGGATTTGATGGTCTACACACAGAAAAAGTTGAAAACGTTAAAAACATATGTTTTGACAGGGCACAGGGAAAACTGTGCGACTGTGAAACTGTTGCATGCATTTGTTGCAGTTTATATCACAAACTCTTATGTTTTCATCACTTTTTTGGGAGTGATTATCACACCCACAAGAAAACCTAAATCGGGCAAGGTAGAAGAATCTTTTTACCCAATCGCCAAGTGCACAAGTTAGGTGGGTCGACAACATATTCCTGTCATGCCGTCACCAGTGTCGTATAGAATATATCAGACGTGTTTTCCTGTGGAGGAATCGGTTGACCTATGACCTTGCGATCAAATGTTTTCGGTTCCCATTGGAGAGGCACGTCCTTTCGTCTACTAATCGCACGGTTTTGCGGTGCGGTCGCAAAACACAGACACTAAACTTATTACGTTCAACAGAGACGTCAATGAACGAACGGACAGATCATAACTTTGCGAAAATAAAGATATTAAACTTTTAAATATTCGCTCGAGGGAAGACTTGAACCAAGGACCTCTCGTTCCGCAGCTGCTCACGCTAACCACAGGACCACGGCGCTCCTGAACTCATGCTCTCCTTGATGTTTCCTATCTTGCCCATGGACTACTCAGTTTGTATATTTTGCTTATTTTTTTCATAGTTCCACACAACTTCTTCCTGTTTTCTCGATTGACCTGTGTTCAGTTTTTTAAGCCTATCCACTGTGCCAACTTATAACTAAATCTGAGTGAGGTGCGATGGGGAGGTTCCCTTGTAAGAAAGGGAATAGGGAAATCTGCTGAACTGCAGGCCAATATCCCTAATGTCCATTTGCAATAGGATGTTAGAACATATACTGTATTCGACCGTCATGAATTACCACGAAGAAAATGCTTTATTGGCAAACAGCCAGTACGGATTCAGAAAATTGCGTTCTTATGGAACGTAACTAGCTCTTTATTGTCACGAAGTAGTGAGTGCTATAGACAGGTGATGCCAAATGTATTCCATAATTTCAGATTACCATAAGGCTTTTGCCACCGTTCCTCACAAGCGATTTATAATTAGATTACGTGCCTATGGAGTATCGTCTCCGTTGTCCTACTGTATTCCACATATCCTGTCAGAAAGGTCGCAGTTCGTACTAGTTGACGGAAAGTCATCTAGTAAAGCAGAAGAAGCATGAAGTTTCATAGGCCCTCTACCGTTCCTGATCCGCATAAAAGGTTTAGGAGATAATCTGAGCAGCTCTCCTAGAGTGTTTGTAGATGACGCTGTCATTTACTGTCTTGCACAGTCATCAAATAATCAAACCGAACTGCAAAATGATATAGACAAAATATCTGTTTGGTGCAAAAAGTGGCAGTTGACTGTAAATAATGAAGAGTCTCATCCACATGAGTACTAAAAGGAATCCGGTTAATTTCGGTTACACTATCAATCACACAAATCTATAGGCTGTAAATTCAATTAAATGCTTACGGATGCAGTTATGAATAACATGCATTGGAACGATCACGTAGATAATAAGGTGAGGAAAGCGAGCCAAAGACTGCGATTTATTGGCAGAACACTTAGAAAATGCTACAGGTCTATTACAGAGACTGCCTACACTACTCTTGTCTGCCCTCTTCTGGAGCACTGGTGTGCCGTGTGGGATCCCCTTCAGATGGGATTGATGGAGGACATCGAAAAAGTTCAAAGAACTGCAGCTCGTTTTGTACTGTAGCGAAGAAGGGGAGAGAGTGACACGCATATAATCTGAGAATTAGGATGGCAATAATTGAAACAAAGGCGTTTTTCATTGTGCCAAGACCTTCTCATGAAATTTCAATCACCAACTTTCTCCTTAGAGTATTAAAATATTTTGTTCGTGCTCACCTTCATAAGGAGAACTGATCATCATAATAAAATAAAATAAATCTGAGGTCAGATGAAAAGCCATAAGTGTTCGTTTTTCCCGCGCCCTGTTCGAGTGTGGAATGTTAGAGAAATAGCTTCAAGGTGGTTCACAGAAGCCACCGTCAGGCACTTAACTGTAGTAAGATGTTGTGGTCTCCTGACCTTCATTGCTTACACATTCCGCCCTCACAATCATATTCCGAACATCAAGACGCTTCATTTGAACCCAAACTCGATAAGATAAAGTCAATGTTGTATGAATTTATGTAAACGATATGCAAATAACTAGTAAATCGCAAATGCACACTGAGATTGAAATACTCGAAGCTGGCGTACACACACACATTCCAGACATGACGGTCACAGGAGCTTTTAGTTCGGGATACGCAAACCGCACGCGAGGGGGCTGGTCCCTTCAGAGGACAAGTCAACCACCCGTAAAGCAGACAGTGTTTGCCCGAGTGAAAGGAAGAACGACCCCGTGTTTGGCTTACAAGCAAATTCCGCTACATTGTGTGGGAGCGCCCAGCCTACGCATTCTTTACAAACATAGCACGCATTTTCAGAGGTTTTCACAGGGAGACAGCAAACGTCAAATGCAGATGCTACAGATTACCAGATTGGTCGCCTTAAACGAAACGTCATTCTCCAGTTTTAGAAGAGCAATGCTGATTGGCAGACGATACGATATTCCTGACGCCTTGAGCTGAAGGAGTAATGGAAGAGACCGAAAGATATACCCCTTCACATCTGGCGTGGAGAGGGACCGTTCCGTTGTCACTTTTGGAGTGAGAACACGTAACAAGAGCGTGTGCACTCGTATGTGTACTCAAAGAGCGAGGAACAAGTCTCTCCTCAGTACTTCACTGGGAGAGCACCTCTGTCGAGAGCGAATCGAAGTGCGACTCTATATTGAGACCTTGCGATTAAGCGTTGTTCACTGTGTTGGCTGCCACACTTATTGTGCAGTGTGAACGGACAGAGAATTGCAGAATAATCGTATAGATATAGAACCACTGCACCACCTCACTTGGTATGGGATAACAACATGTGAGTAAGACCCCTTTCACGCGGGAGGCCGTGTATCAAGCTGCAGAGAGCTGAAGTGATTCGCGTTAAATTGGACCTTATGTGTCCTTTCACACAAGAGACTTAGAGCTTCTACTTTGGCTCATTGTAGCTTGTCAAGAGAATCGCCTGGAACTCGCTTTCCACAGAGCCTTATGGGAGCTTTCACACGGGATACAGTGAGCCGTTCGTCGTCGTCCGGTCCATTGACCAGTGTAGATCTGTAGTAAAGGTCTGTGTGTGTGTGTGTTTAAAACCATGGAGAAAACAGACGTAGAGAGTTTCATTGCAGAAGTGCAGTGTAGGCCAGTGCTCTGGGACAGTTACACACCTGATTATTCGAACAAAGTAAAAAAGGCCGAAGCTTGGAATGATATCTGTAGAATGTATAACAAGGATTTTGACACCTTGCGGCCACAGGAGAAAAAAATCATAAGTAAGGAAGTGTAAATATTTTTATTAACCTATGATTAGGAATTTCCTGTAAAAACATACGAAACTGATACATTGTATTGCAGCTCGTTTTGTGCTAAGTGACAACACATCACAGTTATCTTCCTCAACGTTTACATAACGCCTATATTCGGGAATACTGCTGTTCGCGTTCTCCATTACTGCTGACGAAGTAGCCTGCAAAATTATTGCGAATACTTTTCACTGCAATTGATCTACAGTTAGTAATTGAGCCACATTCTATGTCTTTAAAACCATCACACTGCAAACTATTTTCAAATTTTACTCCATCTCTGGTGCGGACAAAATTGTAAAGCACAACACTACACTTTATAATGTCTTCTGCAAACTCATGGGAACCGTTCATTGGTGGGTGAAAAATACGCCACTTATTTGACAATATTCCAAATGTACATTCAATAAGACGTCTTGCTCTAGACAGACAGTAGTTAAAGACTGTTTTTCGAAGACAGAGGTCTTCCAGTAAAAGGACGCATAAAACTCACGGACAATCCGAATGCTCTTCATCTGCAACAAACACAAATGGCGTATCGGGCTTTGTAGTCCCAGGCGACGGACGCGGGCTAGGTAAATCAAATGTTTCATTTATAATTTTGTGTCCGAAAGTCGAGTTCATGAAGAGAGAAGAGTCAGAACTTTCTCCGTACCCTCCAATGTCAATCTAAAGTCTGTCGGTAAACTGAAGAGTGAGCGAGCGAGTCCCCACTCTGCCTACCCAGCTACGTCACAAGGCGCTTCTATAGGCTGTTTCACAACGTAGTGCCGGCCCTGCCTTGGCGCGCGCTTTAAATCTGTGACGACGCTGTGTACAGATACGTCTCGGCTGCGTTCGTGTTTAGACAAATGCATAAGACCATAAGGAATACAAAAAACGATAGCTTCTTTCGAAACACAACATTATAGAGTAAATATTATTAACATAAGAACGGAAGTCAGGATTATACTACAAACATAGAATCAAATGCCTGTTCATGTGAATGTATGTTCCTCTATTGCTATTCGTGAAACGAACCCCATATAATGCAATCGGTCTGTAGAATTTAAGGCCTGTTCTTACTTTGTGTTTCTACCAAGAGGTAGAAGTTTTCTTTGAAGGACTGCATTGAAACTTAACAATTCTTGCAGCACGAAGAGTGTTTAAAGACTAAGCAGAAATTTATAATTTTGTGTGTTGTATTAGTCCGATTTGCACTACTTTTTTGTCACTGTCTTTGTAAACATGCCTCAAAAGTATGTGTACAATGTTATGCATATTGGGTATTTACTCTGTTGTCAGCTGTCAGAAAGGTTACATGTGTTTTGGTAGCATCAACGATTATTTGTTTTGTATAAAAATAAATTAAAGAATCTGTTTTAAATTTTGTTATAAGAATGGAATAAAGTGTATGAAATTTTTAGAAATGGTAAATATTGCTTTTGGTGAGCCTGTTATGAGTAAACCAAGGGCAGACAAGTGGTATAAACATTTCAAAGCAGGCCTTAAAGGACATCGGTTTTACAAGCATGGATGAGATTAAAAATGCACAGTTAAGAGACGTATAAACTGTCCCGAAGAAACAGCTCCTGAAGTGTTTCAGGAACTGGAAAAAAGCATTGGTATAAGTGTATAGCATGTATTGCAGAATATTTTGAAGAAAATAACATTGCTGTAGATTAACAAATAAAGTTCTTACCAAAAAATAAAAATGAATATGTGAAAGCACCTCGAATGTCAAGCTTTTTTCTTAGGAGTGAATCGGTGTACATGTTTTGAAGGAAATTTCAGCAGTGTTTAGAATAGGTATTGGGCACATGTTTTAAGCAATATGTCTTAGAATCAGGTGAATAGTGACCGAGATACAGATTTAGTGTTCCATAAGCATCAAAGGTTTCACGTGATTTTGAAACTGTCTATAACGATGGGTTTCCTCCCAAAATTATTAGTTTTCCTTCGTGGCGATTCCAGTAAACCACGCGGCTTATTTTTCCGTTCCTTACTTATGTGTCCTATTGGGTGAGGCTGACGTTTGCATGGATTTCAGCCCTTTAATTGGGACTGGTAATATTAGCCAACAGTTCTTTTTGGGCCGCCTCTTTAATACACGCTGTAGTAACATTAGAGACAATGGAACGCTCGCTACTCCGCAAATACCTCCACTTTATCGTATTCTGCCTATATTCTTGCAATGCTAGACGATTATCCATCGCCGGCCGCGATGGTCTCGCGGTTCTAGGCGCGCAGTCCGGAACCGCGCGACTGCTACGGTCGCAGGTTCGAATCCTGCCTCGGGCATGGATGTGTGTGATGTCCTTAGGTTGGTTAGGTTTGAGTAGTTCTAAGTTCTAGGGGACTGATGACCATAGCTGTTAAGTCCCATAGTGCTCAGAGCCCTTTGAACCATTTTGATTATCCATCACTTCCGGATATCGAAGTACATCAGTAATTATACAAAGTTAACTCACTGCCACTCATCCTACGAACAGAAACGACGTATGTCACTGCACGCCGATCTACACCGCTAGACCGATAATGGGCAACAGATTTTGGGCGTCCCTGTAGGCCGGTGGCAGCGTTCTTCCGGGAAAGGCCACTTCCCCCACCAAAAGCGCTGCTCGCTCTTGAGTTTACAGACTATAGAAGTACAATTGAAAAATAATGCTTGTAATTATAAAACATTGAGCCACTGTCTTGTGGATGAAAAATCCTCACATGCTTTCCATCCACAGCGCCAACGCAGTTCGGGAAATCTGTTATTTTGAAAAATCCGTCAGCTACTGCTTTCCACATTTTCTTGTTCGTTATTGGGGTAGTCATTTGTCTCATGTGATCCCATCTTCTTGCATACATCCTGTATTATTCCAGACAAGGTTGAAATTCCAAATCGGAAAATGTAACGCAAATCAGTAAGGGCTGCACCAGATGCTAATTACCTCTAACAGTAAGAAGAATAGTTTTACTTAAATATACTAATGACAAATATATTTTTATGGAATGATATACAAAGGAAGTGGAAGAATCTGAGTTTATCATACGTGAAGGATATTAAAAGATCTCGAGAAGTAAAGAGTGGTTCTGCAGCAACTGACAAAACTAAATCGACACAAAATGTAAGTAAACAAAATATACGCTAATCGTATAATATCTTATTCTGTACAACCGAACTCATTCAAATTGTTTTCTTTTTTAATGCTATTAGATACTTAATTCTTTCTTTCCAGAACATTCTCTAACTTTTTTTTAAGAAGATGACACAATTAGAAACGACGAACTGAAGACGATAGCGATGAATTTCGAGCTAGTATTAGTGAATAAGAATGGATCCCTTCAAAAACAAGAAGAATTACAAAGCAAGGTCCAAAAACAGACACAGACAAATTGTGTACTGTTTTACACCGAAGCACTGAAATTGGAGAAGAGAACAGATCATCGTGTCATAAGGACAAACTTTGTTTTATTATCTTTGGTAAAAGACTTGGCAGCTATTCCAGAACACGGCAAGCTTCAGGCAAAATGTGAAGTAGTGCAAGTGATTTCTGAAAATAAGCTACAGACTTTTATGACTATGCATCAGCCAGGTGAAGCACACTTTGCAGCACACATGGCACGACCATGTCATGTTCCCCCAGTGCTTTTTATCCACGTCAGCTGTTTTCCTCAAATGCTTTTGAAATAAGTCACCCAACTCCCTTCTATCCATCCTCAGTCACGGTAAATAGCACTTACACTCAACTTTCTTCTCAGCCCACTCCAGAAATCGAAAAACCAGTCTGATAATTCGTCAATAATGAGCCTTTGAAAAACCTCCTTACTTCGTTAATACATACAATATTTGTCGCACTATTCTGAAAAACTTCAATGACATTGGATTCCGTTATGTTGGTTGACATATTTGTGTGTATGACAAATAACTTGTTAAAATTTTAATAATATGTTCCAAATTTTTACAACAAAGAAATTTGTTTTGCAGGCACCAGAGAGTCACAGCAACCCTCTCTTCCACTGTTATATGCTTCCTCATGTTGGTGTCCACTGACCGAAAGAATGGTTTCAGTACTATACACAGTTTATCGAACGAAGTTAATGACAAACGATAAAAACTGAAAAGTTTCTCAGGATCTCCTGGAAGTGTCCCGTGAAGGGAATGAAAAATTCCAAAGCTTAGTCGAGAACTACTTGTTTGGTGGCACCAATGCTTTTTTTCTGTACTTTGCTTTAGTTAGTTACGTGCTCCATTGATCAATCTTACGGTAACCGTTATGATGTGGAACGTGTCAAGTGCATATGAAATGCACACATAACTGAAGTTTTTATTTTCTTCATGTTTTAAGCTTAAAATTTTTGTTATCTACCCTATGCCCTTAAATGGCACGAAATGCATATATTATACCTATAGATTTATTTATTCCTATTCAAGAATTCTCTCCAATTCTATTAAATACCTCCTCATTAGTTATGTGATCTACCCATCTAATCTTCAGCATTCTTCTGTAGCACCAAATTTTGAAATCTTCTGTTCTCTTCTTGTCCAAACTATTTATCGTCCACGTTTCACTTCCATATATGGCTACACTCCATATCTAACTTTAACCTATCCATTTCCCTTTTTAAATTTTATAATCTACCTGCCCGATTAAGGGATCTGACATTCCACGCTCCGAATTGGAGAGAAGAGAAATTTGTGGCACAACTTGACTAGAAGAAGGGATCGGTTGGTAGGGCATATCCTGAGGCATCAAGGGATCACCAATTTATTATTGGAGGGCAGCGTGGAGGGTAAAAATCGTAGAGGGAGACCAAGAGATGAATACACTAAACAGATTCAGAAGGATGTAGGTTGCAGTAGGTACTGGGAGATGAAGACGCTTGCGCAGGATAGAGTAGCATGGAGAGCTGCATCAAACCAGTCTCAGGACTGAAGAGCACAACAACAACAACATTCAAGAATTCATCTATGGTACAGAAGTAGTTGTCAAGCAGATATGATTGCAATTTATTTTTAAAACTGTTACTGCGGTTTATCAGACGTTTTATTTAATCTGGTAATTTATCGAAAAGTGTTACAGCAGCTTATTTTACCCCTTTCTGTGCCACAGTTAAGATAAGCAGAGGACAGTGTAAGTCTTCCTTTCTTCTGGGATTATAATCATGAATGTCACTGTTGTTTTAAAACTGGTCCATATTGTTGAGAATAAATTTCATTACTGAGTAAACTTGCTGTGAGGCACTTGTAAGAATTCCTAACCTTTAAAAGAGATGCCTACAAGATGTGTGACTATGAGCCCCACACATTATTCTAACCACTTTCTTTTGAGCAGTGAATATTTTTTGCCTAAGTGTTAAGTTAGCTCAAAATATTATTCCATATAACATCAGAGAGTGAAAGTATGCAAAGTGTGTTACCTTGCTAATTTCTATATCCTAAAAATTAGCAGCTATTCTGATTGAAAAAGTTACTGGACCTAGTCGCTTTAGGAGATCCAAAATATGAATTTTCCAATTAAGGTTCTCATCTATATATACACACAAAAACTTAGTATGTTCTATCCTGGCTACTAATTTCTGCCGATGTGTTATATGTATTGTACCCCTTGCAGTAGAAAATTGGATGTACTGTGTTTTTTCAAAGTTCAGAGCAAGCCCATTCGCAGAAAACCAATCAATAACTTTTCAAAAGACACTATTTGTGTCATTTTCTATTGGAGTTCCTTTTACTGTATTAATAATTATGCTTGTACCATCAGCAAACGATGTCAGTTTAGCTTCTTGTTTCAGATAAGAAGGGAGGTCATTCACATCCATCAAGACCAGAACGGGACCCATGATCGAACCCTGCGGAACACCTCATGTAATTTCACCCAGTTAGATGAAGTGGTAAACTTCCTTAAATGACTTAAACCATATAAAGAAACTTTTTGATTCCTGTTCTGTAGATATGACTTAACAACAACTGCAGCAGCAGCAGCAGCAGCAACTACTTCCTCTACAGGAAACATTTTGTTACTGACTGGTTCTCGAAACAACACGCCAACAGACAGCAGTTATTTTCATGTACCACGTGACAGCTGCAGTGGGCGGGAGTTCGGCTCTCTGCAATGAACAGGACTTCGACTCAGTGCTACGACTGGCGACGGATAATCGCGGCTCACTGCATCCAGATGCACGGCCTCCCGTACGAAAGGAATCTTAGGTGACTTAATAATTTGGTTTACTTTCAGACTCACAGGGTGCGCTACTACGTTTCACACGGAGAGTCATTAGCAACACGCACAGTGAAACCGTTGCCATCAAATCATTGTGTGTTATGTCACTGTAGTGTATAACGCCTGGCGTTTAATTATTTTTCGTGGCATACAACATAAGCTCCTGTCAAATAACGGATTACACATTTGATTATTCTTTGCAGTTCCTAACTACCTCCTACAGTGTGCATTTCACAGCCATTATTTATTCATGTCCTGTTCTTGTTAATCCTACTTCGAAAATCAGATACTTTTAACGTAGCCAACTGGGGCAAGACGAATGGGGTAAGTGAAATATGTAATCATGTATTACACACTAGTCATTGTAAATCGTCTAAAATCGGTAATGCAGTTATGGGTTGAAACAGTGTGGGGTCAAGCCTTATGATTCCTTTGTGTCTAACGAGCATCATTTTGCTGCGACAAAAAATACAGATTGTTTTCTTGTTACGGACCACATCAAAACTGCAAATGGTTCTGCTCAGGCTGCAGCATCTAAACGTCAATCCACAGAAACTCCTACTGAATCTCCTGACGGACAGCTGGTAGAGCAAGATGAAGAGCCAGTACCTTCAACAAATTGTGCTCCTATTGCAACGCGACAGCGTCGAAGAATTTTTGACTTCAAACCACTTCCTGCAGAAGGACGACCACGTACAAAAACGCGGCAATTCGCAAATTGCTAGTGTTTTAACAAACTCTTCTATGAAACAAATATTGGTTGATAACGAAGGACATAAGATGAAACCAGAATATATAAAACAGTGAAGCAAAACCTTCAAAGAAAATACAACGCGCTATCCTGCATTTGCTAAGATTTTTACACAGAGTTTTCACCAGACGACTGGACAGAGTGTTGCAAATGCCATCTATGATATTTAACTTTTATCAGTATACTACTGTATTAGTTTGTAAGACTGGTAACAAAATCGTAATTATTTTGTAATAAAACTTACAAAACTAGGTAGAATAGAATACAAGGTCAATCTATTAGTAGAAACAAATAATACAAATATCTTAAAAATGAATTAATTAGAAATGGTTAGCCATTAGGAGCATGAATTGTCCTGGTTTCCCATACATTCACTGAAATGTTCTGTAATACTCACGTCTGTAATTTCTTCCATTACTTCGGTCAAAACACATACAGCAAGATTGTGCAGTTTTGACATATTTTTTCTCCTTAAGTAATTCCATACTTGGGCAACAAGGTGGTACTACTTAGGTGGTTTTCTTTTAGGAAAGAGCAAATGCAAGATATCACTGATTTTCTGCTGGCCTGTTACGTACTCATAAGCGTAATTTTCATAAATAAAACGCAGAATTCTCCAAGACGTAAATCACGTTACAACATTTTTTAACGGTATCCCAAATTCAAAAACGTGCACTGCCGTGTGGTATGTAATACTCAAGCCCCAGTGCTGACAGTCTAAGGGTCTCTATACAGAAGCACTTAACAATAATACGAATTTCAGACTGTCGCCCGTTACCCTAAACTTGCGAGATGTGCTTAACGCAGTGAATCTCCCTTAACTGAGACAGTAGAGAGGGGATTCCTTACAGCTGATGCGTACAGGAAGGAGATTCCCAAGATCTGTTTATCATTAATGCTTTGCTTAATTCACGTGTATCTCAATACTTGAACAAGTTTTCCAAATTAGTGAGCATTGCTTTATGTCCCTGAAACCCGGTATGTTCATTATAGACTTCACATACCATGTAGTTCTTATCACTGCATTTGTCTTTCCTGTATAGTAGATAATTACTGCGCATAATGGTACATAAGTAGTACGTATGTCACTCTCATAAAACTTGTAGCGAAAGATTTAACAGGAGTGTCACTGAATTTTCACGCAACAATTAGTTATTACGTTACCAATAATTAATTTTTCTCCACATCATTCGATACTTCCAACTTCTTGTAATATTATAAAATTACTGAAAACTTGGTGTCAGTACTTAACGAAATCAAAGCAACACCCATTAGTAGTATCAGAATATTCCTTGCTGGGCCTCGATATTGCACAGCTCCTCCTCCAAATAACTATGCACATTGACCCTGTACCGGTATGGCTTCTATTATTTTATAATTTAAACAAAAGATGCAAAGAGGAGAACTTTCGTTTAACGATGAGGCTCCCTCTGATGTAAGTGAGGGTTACCCATGTTTGGAAAGAAATTCCATTCCCAAAAGAATAAAACTGTAACTGTATCAGATGCCTAAAGATTACGTTGAGAAATAAAATTTTTGCTTTTGTTGACCTCATACATACAGCCTCACATAAGCAGCGACGATTAATTGACAATTACGAAGATGAGCAACAAAATACAGTGGCAGAGACTACAACAGATATGTTGTCTATCGTGCAAGAGAGGGAAATGATATGTTTTGCATCTCACGTCGAATTTCACAAATATACAGTTTATTTAACAAAAATTATACAGATTACTTTCATATACAAAATATTTTAACAAGTCATTTGTATTATTGACATAAACATCGCTTGTCTTTTTATTGTAATGCCCTGAAATTTTTATTTTTACGGGGTCATGCTGGAAAGTAAGACCCCAGAATTTTTTGTGTGAAAACTGTTAATGATTTTTGAACAATATAAACGGTATTGACATTCTACATCTTTATTCTTCATGTCTACATATTTGTTTCTCAACATAGTCATCCAGGTAACGAGCACGTTTCTCCCAATGAGTGGAAAGTTTGTTGACAACTTCACTACAGAATGTTTGACTTTCTTGACGGAGCCAGAACCTCACTTCCGCTTGCATCGCTTCATCACTATCAAAGTCCGCCCCTGGTAGTTGAGTGGTCAGCGCGACGGAATGTCGTACCTAACGGCCCGGGCTCGATTCCCGGCTGGGTCGGAGATATTCTCCGCTCAGGGACTGGGTGTTGTGTTGCCTTATCATCATCATTTCATCCTCATCGACACGCAAGTCGCCGAAAAAGACTTGCGCCAGGCGAACGGTCTACCCGACGGGAGGCCCTAGCCACACGGCATTCCATTATCACTGTCAAAGGGAAGTCATGGAAGGTATTCTTCTAAGTTTTAAAACCGGATGAAAATCGTGTGGGACTAAGTTGTGAATGTGCGGAGGACGAACCCTAAGCGTCGGATTACTGAAGAACTCACAGCGCTCTTGTAACCCTTCGGTTTCGAAACTAGATTACACCATGCAGTTTCTCACGCACCGACATAAGTTCCACAGCGCCATGTTGGACGCTACAATTTGGAGCCCTCTGGCGGCAGTAGGCGGCAAATATTTAGACATGAAGAGTAAAAAAGTAGGCTGTTTAGACATGAAGAGTTAAAAAGTAGACTGTTAACAATGTTTGTTTTATTTAAAAAATATTCAAATAAAAAAATTCTGAGGCATGCACTCGCAGGAAAAAAACTTAAATCCTACAGCGTTTGTTGCAATTTTCCTGTTTAATTTCTTCAATTTAGATCTGAAAGCAGTTCAAACAATATATAACATTGCATAAGGAAAATTTTCTGCAAGAAGAACTGAACACAATTTATGTTGCTTGAAAGAATATGTTCCCATGAATACAAAATGTTCACCGCTGTAATCGGTATTTTTATCATCATATTATTAGTGCAATTTTTTAACGTAGATAATTTGTAGGATGTACTGATAATGGTTAATCTGTACATCAAAATTTGTAATAAATTGTAATTAATGTACCTTAGTTCAATAAACGATTTAGTTAATAAAAAACAGAGAGGGTTATTGTTGGAATTCCGACAGAATGCTTCCGAAGAAGAACTGGACAACACATAACTTCCTCTCACAAATGTCATGCGAAATGAGCACAAATAGAGAAATTAGAGCTCATATTGAAGTTTATTAACAGTCCTCCTTCCCACTCCCCGTACAGGGATTGAGCACCCTCCGCCACACACCGTAAGATTTCTTGCGGAGTATAGACGTGGATGAAGTTGCAGCCGCTCAGCCTAGACCTAGAGTCTTTACTCAAAAAGCTTCCATAAATTTCACGCACAAATTGTATCGACAATGGTGATAAATAGATTCCTAAAAGACTTCACCTAGCAACAACATATTTTTTCTGAGGTACATAGCATATGCTCCGAAAGAATAAGACTGAGTAGAAATCGAGGATGATAAAAGCCTCCGTCATTATTTAAGATCTTCGGTAGATTAGCGGCTACGAGATCAACAGTTACAAATCCGTTGGTAATTAACATCCCCCAATACAGCAGAAATTTTTCAGTCGGCAGTCGGAAGCATAATCATTGCAACTATTCTGTTCAGACATCTAACAAGGAACACACAAAAAGAATCAGCCGTATGATTCCCAGAATAGCAACTATTTCCATCACATTCGAAGCCAGCTTGGTCCATATGAAGCGGTTTGGCGGGCTCGAAGCACATACAGGACGTGCACTTCGTGTGCGACGCATTACACTGCAGTCAACGAAAGCTCGAGGGTCAAGCTTGAAGGGTCCGTTGCCAAGAATGCCAATATATTTAGCCGGTCGTTCATCAAATTAGACAGCAGGACGTCCGAAAATGCGAGCTTCTCTTAGAGGAGGTGACACAAGCGGCAGCTTACGACGTTGTTAACCAGATGCGACAAGTTTTTTAATCACATGTCGAAACATACTACTGGAATATTCGATCGGCGCAGTTGTTGAAAATGCTTATCATTGTGCTTCATTATATAGTCCAAAGCTGTGGATTCGCAGGTTCACTGTTCTTTATTCGGAATACATGTAACGAATTTGCAGTACAACCAGCTATGGAACATGTAGAGTCTGCAAAACAAAAAAGAAAATTATAACTTGAAACAGAAGTGACGAAGGTCGCTCATAGCAACTTGTGTGTCAAAATAAAATAATATTTTAGAGCAATGATGACAATCCTACTACTCAATAGGTATAAAATTTTTCATTATTGTCAAGCGGATTGGTCGCGTACACGATTAACCAAATAAGTTATGTGCCATATTACGTATCGGAATTCAACACATACATAGGTAACTTGCAGCAGGACTCGAGCAGAATGAAGCACTGACTGGGTATACACTGCGAATCCTGCTTTTGGTGCTATTTAGCAACGCTGCAAAAAGCACGTTGGGTTAGGAAACAAGAAACGGGAGTAGTGCCATCTGAACAACAGGCCTTTGCCATTCGCCCTGATATCGATGTCCAGTCGAGATGACGTCGGGGACCGGCGAACAACGCGCTATTGTCGTGAAGGCGTTTTACAAAAACAACTACTGCTATATGGCCACGCAGCGTGTGTTTCGTGCTCATTACAATCTCGCAAGTCATGCCCCAGTGCCGTCAGCACATGCCCTCAAAGTGTTGGGACACAACATTGAGAAAACGGGTGACACGAGGTGAAAGAGGCCTAGAAGTGCAAAACACGTGTGCATACGAGACAATGATACACGAGTAGTCCCAGGCGGTCTGCAATTTGACATATCAGATCACAGTATACGGCGAAAATTGCACAAGGAACTGCAATACCACCCACACAAAATTCAGAGTGAATGCAGACAACTTCCCAATCAGACTACGCTTTTTCGGGAACTGTTGGAACTCATGAACAACAACCCAGGCCTGTACGACAATCTGCTCATGAGCGACGAGTCCAATTTTTATGTGCAGGCTTTGTTAACAAGCAAAAATTTAGATACCGTTCACCTGAAGATTCTGAGATGCTTCATGAAACGCCACTTGACTGTCAGAAAATGGTTGTATAATGAGTGTAACATCGTCTGGAAACACAGGGCCTCATCGTTTTGAAGACGATTACAGCAATGCTGTTACTGTGAATACAGAACATTATGTCCATATGTTGAACCATTTCCTAGTGCGACAGCTTGTTGATCCACCTGTAGCTGTACACGTATTCTTCCGACAAGACGGGGCTACATGCCATACCTCGCGCCGTTCCATTAACGCACTTCACTACATCGTTCCTGGTCATCTCGTCACCAAGAACAAGGACATTTACTGGCCTCCAAGTTCCCCTGACCTTTCAGCGTCTGATTTCTTCCTTTGTGGTTACTGGAAATCTCAAATCTGGTGTGACCCACCATACATCATTCAGAAACGAAAGGATGAAATTTGGAAGGAAGTTAATCGAATTACAGTGCCAGTCGTACAAAGTGTGATGTCTAACTACCTTAAAAGACTTGAAATGTGTGTAAAGGAAAATGGCGGTCACCTACAGGTGTCATTTCCAAGTGATGGGCATTTTAAATTGGAAGCGTTGTAAATTCATGTTGAATTTTGTTTAATATAGCTGTGAATAAATTTGTATCGTTCGGAAAATGTCTCACTATTGTGTGGCTGTGAGTGGGTTTTTTTTAGATTAGATTTACTTTCATTCCAATTGATCCGTAGTGAGGAGGTCCTCCAGGATGTGGAACATGTCAGAAAAACAACAATACATGACAAATATTTACAACTAAAACAAATAGGCTAATGTACCATTCCACAGGTCCCAAGTGGAATGATCGTCATTTTTTAATGAACACTAAGAGTCATTTTACAAATACTAATGCACTGAATTTAAAATAAAAAAGTTTTTTATTTATTTATAAGGTAATAAACATGTAATACAACTACTGTAATACTTATTTACAATGAACACATTACTGCACTGAAATGGTGCAGAAGTTAGATTATACTTACACACAACCACACACACACACACACACACACACACACACACACACACACACACACACAAATTTTCAGTGAACACATTACTGCACTGAAATTGTGCAGAAGTTATGTTGTACTTATATACAAATCAGTTGGTTTTACTAAGAAATTCATCAATGGAGTAGAAGGAGTTGGCCACCAATAAATCCTTTAGGCTTCTCTTAAACTGAATTTCATTGGTTGTTAAGCTTTTTATGGCTGCTGGCAAGTTATTGAAAATGTGTGTTCCTGAATAATGCACACCTTTTTGTACAAGACTAAGTGACTTTAAATCCTTGTGAAGATTATTCTTATTTCTAGTATTGATTCCATGAATTGAGCTGTTGGTTTGAAAAAGTGATATATTTTTAATGACAAATTTCATTAAGGAATAAATATATTGGGAAGCTGTAGTTAGTATCCCTAGTTCCCTAAACAGGCTTCTGCAGGATGTTCTTGAGTTCACACCACATATAATTCTTACTGCACGTTTTTGGGCCTGGAAAACTTTAGCTTGGCTTGATGAATTACCCCAAAAAATAATCCCATATGACATTATGGAATGAAAGTAAGCATAGTATGCCAGCTTTTTCATTTTTATATCCCCTATGTCTGACGCCATCCTGCTGAAACCAATTACGTTGAATGTCACTGTTTGGAAATGTATGGAGTTTTGCAGTCAGAGGCATCTCTAAAACGTCATTACAACATTTGTACGTCACAGTGACATCATCTTGTTCGTCCTTCAGAAAGTAAGTATCTATTACCCCACAACACTGAACACGGTATTGTAAATTTGGCTTTGTGTGGCTGAAACTTGTGAAGCCGAGCAGAGATTCTTCGAGCACAGTAATTGGAGTTCAGCTTATTCACATAATGTGTAAGAGAAAAAGGGCTTCATTGGATATCCTGAGGTTGAAGTTTACATCCTCACTGACTTGAGCCAACAACTGTTCACAAAATTGCGGGTGCAGTACACAGTAATCAGAATGCATTTGTTGCAAAATCTGAAGTTTGTCTGTATGAAATGTCAGGTATGAAGTATTCTCTGTATGCTGTGATGAGCTGCAATGACGAAGCAGTTTTCATACCTAATGATGAGGAGTCATTTCAGTGACAGCTCACATAGCCTCAGTATCTTTGGGGATATTTACACATCATACAACTCAACCAGGATCTTTCCCCAAAACTGAACCACTTCTTCAAAATTTCAAACTCAGGTTGTAATTATGTGTAACAACGGAACTAAATAGTAGAGATGGAACTGATAGTGATGCCAAGACTCTCATTCAGTTGTCAAACAATTAGCATATTGGGAACCACATGTACAGTTATTGCATGCTCTCCGTTTCTCCACTGCTTCACTTTAGCCAAGTGTCCATCACTACTATACAATCTGACACTTTTCTCTCAATTCTGCTTCCACTGCAGGACTATACTTCACAATTTCCTGTTTTTCTGTACCACCCTGAAGTTCAAGTACTCTTTAAGACACATTTACAAAATAGTTTTATCTGTGATAACTAATGTATGATATAAAGTGCAAACTTAAAATACAAGCAGCGCCTTACCATTGGTGCACAGTCTTCATTGCAGCTCATCGTAGCATACAGAGAATACTCCATACCTGACATTTCATACAGACAAACTTCAGATTGTGCAACAATTGCTCTGATTACTGTGTACTGCACCTACAAATTTGTGAACAGTTGTTGGCTCAAGTCAGTGAGGATTTCATTCAGAACCTTAGAATATCCAATGAAGCCCTTTTTCTCTTACATGTTATGTTACCCAAGCAGATATATCATACGCTAAAAGTAAGTGTCAGTGCTATGCTTTAAATAGAAGCAAATTGCAGCCAGAAGTGATAGGAATGCCCCCTATGTATAGAGTGATATTTTATATATAATATTTGCAATGAAAAAAAGTCTTAAAGTAAAAATGGTATAAAATATGGAATGCAAGAAGATACACAATAAGATGTAAAGAATGAAGCAATCCCCACTGTAATAAACAGTAGAGGCAGAACAACATACCCAAGTAAGTGGAAAATCTGGATTCGAGTTCTGGTCTGGCAAAAATTTCATGTGTCACAAACAGCTTACATCAATGCATAGTTGCAGAATGTGGATCTATTTTGAAATGTTTATGACAGCTATTATTGTCAGTGAGTGACAATGTCTGTTCCTTTAGACATGCATTCATGTCTGAAGGGCATTTTATTGTGAAGATACATACACTGTGTAAACCAAGGGCCGATTAAAGGGAGGGGGGTCAGAGGGGGAAATTGCTCATCCCTTCCATCCCCCCCCCCCCATGAGCACTGAAACTA
The DNA here is from genome assembly GCF_023864275.1 of Schistocerca cancellata. NCBI lineage: Eukaryota > Metazoa > Arthropoda > Insecta > Orthoptera > Acrididae > Schistocerca > Schistocerca cancellata. The sequence continues at coordinate 403,922,259 of NC_064632.1, read as the reverse complement.
AATTAAAATCTAATGGTAATTTTTGTAATCTGCACCAAAGTTAAGCACTTGAATTAAGAGTCAGTCTTGGTCAGTGGATTTAGTCATTTAATTCAGTATTCTCCAAGCCAACTTACTTTGTGTTATGATATTTTTAATTATAAATACAGCTTGAAACAGTAGTTTTTGAAGATTTTTTTTCTTAACTTTCAAGGGGAGGATCCCTGGGTCTTCTTCCTCTTCTAGACAACTGCCCCCACTCATGAAACATTAATCCACCCCTGGTGTAAATACAAATATTGTAACCACCAATTATGAATCCATGCCTTGATGGGCTAGCATGACGGTATCATATTTATTTTCCTGTGTGGGGATCACGAATTGTGTAGCATAAAGGTTGTGACGACATGACATAGGGACGTTTGGAATGGCTAGCCAAAGTGGTTAAGGCAACTGCTCATGATAAGCAGGAATAACAGTTTCAAATCCTGGTCTGGCACAAATTTTCGTGTGTCGCTAACAAATGATGTCAGTGCATAGCCACAGATAGCGATTCTATTGTGAAACAAATAGTACTGCTGACCAAAACTGCACTCAGTCCCTGTGGATTCTACGTATAAACATGGTTTCGAGATTCTCAATTTGCATCTTAATAATTAATATGCAATGAAATACTCATGTATTTACAAATATTGGTGAAAGGTAGACAGAATAGTGTAGATATTTTTTTAAGATCATGATGAGAATATAGGGCCTTCATTTATGAGGTGTCAGTAACGGTTCTGTAATATTCCTTTCCCACTTGTCTTATCTCTTTGGTAAATGCCTCTCATTTTGTCCATGAGATGAAGTTAGAGGTTTGGTAGTAAATTTTGTGTAGAATTACTTCCATGCCATACTGATAAGTACATATGTTACCTGGATTTTTATTAAAAACATGTATATACTTCATTAATAATAGCTCTTTTAGGTCACCCTGCTGTTCTGAGTTAATAGTTGGAGGTGTTACCCCTTTGTCACTAATGTAATCCTTGTCATTTTTCTCAGTCCTACAGTGAGTAGGTTGGCTAAGCAAATGGTGAAGATTTCATCTTAATAAACTTGGCTCTTATCCCTTGGCAGTATTTACTATGTTTAGCTTTTATCTTTATCAAATCTACAATAATATCCTGACCCTCAATAGTCAGACTGCACTTGCCTGAGGAGAAGTCTATTTTTGTGACCCTCTGCTTCAGAAATTCCATGTAAAAATGCATTCAAATGTTAATCCATTTACAGCTAGGAACAGGCAAACTATGGCTCCATTTCCTGTAATTATTCCAACATGCATTTGCACCTTGAAATGTCATGACCATGACTGATTCAATAATTTTGCAATTTTATAATGGTTAAGTAGGTACGCTCATAACCTCAATAATATTTTTAAACAGACTCTTGGCCATCACATTTATAGGAGCACCTGTGTCAGTAACAACTGTAGTCAGAATTTTTCCTACAGTGCATTAATAGTAGTCAGAACTATATTTTTACTTTGATCTTGGCATTTATAACGATCAGTGCCTTACTCTTCTCTAATGTCCATGACTTCATTATATCTTAACAGACTCACTGAATTGTATTTTCTGCCCCTGCTCCATCCCATGACTTTCATTGGAAGGTGAAATATGGTTGGTTCTAGTTTTCTGAAGGAATCATAGCCAGTTGCAACTCTTCTGTCACCTCAGTAACATTAACCGTTGGATTCTACACTCACTAGCTTGTGTCAACAGCACGGCTTTTTAGTGAACCATTTTGCTGGTGAGTACCATTTACACTTAACTGACTCTTGTTTGCCTTGTTGGAATTCCACTAAATATTGTTATTTTGGTCCCATTGACCTACTCAGTGACTGTAGTATCCGGGATGGTACTTATTATCTGCTCTTATTCTTTTGTTATAATTTGTCAGACCTCAGTTAGTGTGCTAGTATTATGCAGTGGAGGTGTTGCCAGCTGCAACACAAGTTAATGCAACAGTCATTTGATACATCGTGATTGTAGAACTGCAAGTGTGGTGACATGGACTGATCTGTGCCACCATTATTATTGTTATTATCCACCTTCAAATCCTCATGTTTTAAATGTGTAGAGTCCATCATGGACATGAAGTGTTCTAAGTTGGTTCTCAAGCATGGACTAACTTTCCTCCTACATTCAGAGTCAACTTTGCTTTAAGTATTCATAACACATCTCTGTGCAAAATAGGTTCATCCCAATATCTAGTTTTATTTAAACACTTTTCAAAATATTTTCAAAGATTGCCTTGTCTGCTAAGGAATGGCTCCAGGCTAAACATCTCCTTTCAGTCTTTCCTGTGTGTAGTTTGACCAATACATTGACAAGAATGTTTTCTCAAATTGCTCATAGGTTTGACAGCTTTTAGCCATTTCAGTTGCCCAAAGTGCCTCACTTTGGATGAACCCAGTAGTGAAATATACCTTTTGTTGTTCTGACCAAGTTATAGGTAATACTCCAATAAGAGCGTGAAAACCTCAAATTGCCAATGTTTCATAAACTTTTTTCTAGCAAAACAGATGATAAAGATTAGGCTGCCCCCACCTCATGCAATAAATGGTTAAGTGACGAACTAGTATCATCTATTTCATCCCTGTGGACTGTTTTATGGAGCCAGACTATTACATTCATAGCTTGCCTTAGCAATAAAGGGTGGTGTCTTGTGTACCATTTCTTTGACAGTGCACAATTCCTGCTGCAAATTACTAATCTGAGAAGTGACACTGCCACATCATTCAGGCAGATATTTACTTAAAGTAGTTCTGATTTGATTTAACTCTGATTTAACTGATTCCTCTGAAGTACCTCTTTCAGATAACACTTCAGTAACAGACAGTTGTATAACAAGCTGTAATTCTGAATCTAATTTTCCTCTGACCTTGCCTTACCATCATTCCCCAAATCCCTCAACATGCAAACTAACCTTACATCCATAGAAAGAACTTCTGTCCACCATCTAAAAACTTATCCTGACTTTATAATCCTGCCTGCGGAAAAAGGATCCACCACTGCTGTTTTGAACCACAAGGATTACCTGGCAGAAGGACTCCACCAGCTGTCAGATTCATTTACCTACAAATCTTGCCACAGTGACCCATTCCAGAAATCCAGCAGGATCTCCAGCCACTCCTCAAATCCTTAGGACCATCCCAGAACATCTCCCCGGAGCCCACCTCTCTACTCACCCCTACCACTCCCCGCACTCCTACCATCTACATGCTTCCTAAAGTCCATAATTCCAACCACCCAGGATGCCCCATTGTTGCCGGTTACTGTGCCCCCACTGATAGAATCTCTGCTCTCATAGACCAACACCTTGTACAGTGGGGGCCGTTACTGAATGGATTTATTAGTATAAAAATTTGATTTTTATTTTTCACTTGATGTTTGTCAGTGCCTTCTTCCTGACAGCTAGCTGCAGCGTCTCAGTCACGTTGCCCAGAACCGGATAGAACCACTCTGAAACTCACGTGTCGAACCATCAGCAGCTAAATTCACTTGTTGCTGATGAACTAACACTATCAAACTGTGCATCTTATGATCTGGCCGACCAAAAGGGGGCTTGATGGTGGTCAAGTGGGGGTGAAACCGTGGCCAGCTGTTGGGAGCAGACAGGATGTTTGCTCTCTTCTGCTGGCAGCTTCCGACCCAACCAGACATTCTCCTCTCCTGCTCTCTTGGGCGGCTGCCCCTTCTCTAGGCCTGCCTTTCCTTTTTATGCCAGTAAACATTCATACAGTAAAAACTATGTTTGATTTTTCACCTCAATGGGTGCCTACTGCTTTATCCTCCTGGCCAGTCCTGATACATTAACAACCTTCAACTCATTACCTGGAACCTGCTCTCTTATATAAAAGATACCAACCATTTCCTGTACTGACTCTCCACAGTCCCTAATCCTTTACCACATGGTGCCCTGCTCACCACTATTGATGCCATCTCCTTTACACTAACATCCCTAATGCTCATGGCCTTACAGCTATTGAAAACTACCTTTCCCAATGCCCAATGGACTCCAAACCAACAACCTCCTTCCTAGTCACCATGACCAACTATAGCCTCACCCTCAATTACTTCTCCTTTGAAGGCATTACCTTCAAACGAATCCGGGATACTGCTATGGGCAATTGCACAGCACCATCCTATACCAACCTATTCATTTGCCATCTAGAGGATCCCTTCCTAAACACCCAGAATCCTAAACTCCTCACCTGGTTCAGATTCATTGATGACATCTTTGTGATCTGGATCGAGGGTGAGGACACCCTATCCACATTCCTTCAGAACCTCAACAACTTCTCCCTTATTTGCCTCCCCTGGTCCCACTCAACCCTCAAGTCACCTTCCCAGATGTTGACCTCCACCTCAAAGATAGCTACATCACTACCTCTGTCCATATCAAAGCTACAAACCACCAGCAATACCTCCACTTCGACAGCTGCCACCCATTCCATACCAAGAAGTCCCCTCCATACAGTCTAACCACCTGTGGCCATCACATCTGCAGTGATGAGCAGTCCCTCTTGAAATATACCGAGGGTCTCACTGAGGCCTTAACAGACATCTTTCCAGTCTCCCATCACCTCCCAAAGTCTCACCGTTTGGCCAAAGAGGAGCATTCCCCTCATAACTTGGTGCCACCCAGGACTGGAGCAACTGAATTACATTCTCCGCCAGGGTATTGACTACCTCTCGCCATGTCCTGAAATGAAAAATGTCCTGCCCACTATCCTACCCACCCCTACCACTGTGGTATTTCACCATCCATCAAACCTACACAATATACTTGTCCATTCCTACACAACCCCTGCTCCCAGCCCCTTACCTCATGGCTCATATCCCGGTAATAGACCTAGATGCAAGGCCTGTCTCATACATCCTCCCACTACCACCTACTCCAGTCCAGTAAGAAACATCATCTATCCCATCAAAGGCAGGGCTACCTGTGAAACCAGTCACGTGACCTACAAGCTAAGCTGCAACCACTGTGCTGCATTCTACGTGGGCATGACAACCGACAAGCTGTCTGTCTGCAGGAATGGTCACTGACAAACTGTGGCCAAGAAACAAGTGGACCACCCTGTTGCTGATCACGCCACCTAACACAACATTCTTCATTTCAATGACTACTTGACAGCCTATGCCATATGGATCCTTACCGCCAACAACAGCTTTTCTGAATTGCACAGATGGGAACACTCCCTGCAATATATCCTACATTCCAGTAAACCTCCTGGCCTCAACCTTCATTAGTCACTGTCCTCAACCATCCAGCCCCTTCCCTGTTCCCATTCCAACACTACATAGTCCTCATTCAACCATTGCACCCAGTCTTTTCACTTCTATCCTTTTCCACTACCTCCCCCCCCCCCCCCCCCCCACACACACACACATCTCCCTAGCCCAACATATAACCTCCTGACAGCATCTAGCTACCCTATCCTCTCTCCACCTCATCCCTGCATGCTCCCCAGCAGCACTTCATCATCCCCCACCCCCTACTTTGCTATCCCTCCCCCTCCCTGACCAAGCCTCCTCCTTACCGCCTACCATCTTTTACAAATCCCCACAAGAAAAAATCCAGATGCGTCAAGTCTGGTGAACGAGCCGGTCACGACACATCTCCTCCATGTCCAATCCAATGATTTGGGAATGGTCTCTGCAACTCATTTCTAGCCATCAGTGAAAAATGTGTCAGACACCCATTGTGTTGATACCACATTCTGTTCCTTGTTCGTAAAGGTATTTCTTCCAATAACAGACCTAATGTTTCTTGCAGGAATGTGGTTTACTTCCTACCATTAAGATTTCGTTCGATGAAATAGGGGCCTATAATTCTGTCCTCCAGAATCCCACACCATACATCCATTGACCACGGTTTTTGGTGCGCAACTTGCCGCAGCCAACATGGATTTTCAGTTTCCCAATAATGCATGACATGCAAATTAACATTTCCATAGTTTGTGAATGTAGCCTCATCAGTAAATAAAATCCAATTAATAAATGTGTCATCCCTCTGCATCTGAGCCCATCAGCAGAATTCAATGATACTTGTGGCGATGCAGAACATGAACAATACTGCTCTGGCTCATGCCAGATTCCCTTGTGATTTGACGTGAACTATCACAAGGATCTCAAACCACAGTGGCAAGAGTAACAATTTCCGTTTCCTCATTAGTAGCTTTCCTTTGGCGGATATGTTTCTGATGCGTTATAGATCCAGTTGTTCTCAATTTATCATACACATATTTAAATGTACGATGTGTAGGGTGAGTAAGCTCAGGATATCTTTCAGCATATAAGTCTCTAGCTCTCACTGAATTTCATTGGCATTCTCCATAAATAAGAAGCATATCGACTTGTTCTTCAAAGGAATACATCACTCACATTTGCTTGATTCGATGCTCATAGTCTTACCATTTCTATTAGTGTTGCATTGTGAAACTGTCGAATGGTGTTTACATGTTAATGGCATGTCAGATGGATGCGCCGTATTCGGCAAATATTTACTATTTGCTTGATATACAAGAGAGAATTGTCAGAGCATGTGCTTTGATATGTACCGAAGTGATAAAGAATACCACTCAGTCCATGATAAGAAGATTGCAGCACTGCACTGGTACCAATGGTCATCAGTTCGAACACCTTCTGTAAATGGATGTTCATGCAACATTTTTGACCTTCGTTGACCTTAAACATCATCGGATTCATCTCGATAGCTGCTATCAGAAAATAAGTACCAAACAATAGCATCCCATTTAAAAAAACAAAGTTGACCTTCATATCTTTTAAGCGACCCCACCTATAAAAAAAAACCAATGTCATGTTTTGGCCCCCATTGTCCCATGCAGCATTTGTCCCACAAACCTTTCAGCTACTATCATACTTTCAGAGTTATTCTAGATGGCAATAGTTAGTGACTCACCCTGTATATATTAGTTTTTTTTACAATAGGACAGTGTTCACCTGATACATTACTAGCAGAAATGCTAGACCAGGACACACATTTGTTCAACTTACTATTGTCTGCAGCAGCATCAGCAGTCTACAGGCAGTGTTCCTGATTTATCAGATGGGCTATTCCACCATTCTGTACCATCACATCCACAACAGTAGCCATCAGAACTTCAACTCACCAAGCCTCAGTTAAATGTCACTAAAATACTGTTATTTGTCAGTACCTATAATGTAACTGCTTGTGGATCTAAATGTATGAATGTAGGCCTATCACTTGACTGTGACTTTGATTTAGTAATGGAAGTGAAGAGCATTCATTGTGTTGATGCTTGAATGCAGTATACGTGACATGATGGCCTGGATCCAAGGAAGATGATGATTGAATACAACCCATCCCACACACCTGTTGATGTCCTTATTTTCGAATAGAAGGTGTTCATAGTTGATCTGTAAGGAGAAGCGGTACTGGAATTAACTTCAAGAGGGACACACATTTACATGAAACATTCAAATATTGTGATTTTATGGTATGTAATGATCGTAACAGACAGACTGAGCTTTTGCCATCTGTATGTTAGAGGTGCATACTGTGTCTCTCAAAATTATTTACCTGAGCATAGTGTAAATATTCATGAAATAGAACAGTGTTGAAATATCTGTACTCATCCAGTGCCAAAGGCTACAAATCTTAATTCTATAAGTATAAAATCTGTGGAAGTAGAATTTGTGAATGGAATACCTATGTATTTTGCTGCTCCTGTATGGTTGAATATAATTCAGGCTGAATGTAAGGCATATAGACAACATTATCTACATAAGAATAAAGAACAGAATAAAATAGCGATGCTGTGTGCTTTTTCCAAAGAAAGACGTTAAACTACTACATGTATGTACCAGGCCACATGCTCCATTGTAGCCTCTGCTGCCAGCAATATCTCTAACATAGGACAATAAGAGGGAAAGAGCCACATCTACATCCAGAGCTGCAGTCTTGATAAGATGGCAATAGCCAGAAGCCGGCGCCACCCACAAATGCCTATCTTTGTAATTCTGTGGCTAATGGCCAAGGCATACCAGCTGGACCTTGCAGCCACCTTGCATATGAAAGACACACATAGGTGCATCACTTCCTCCTGTTCCAACAACAGTCAGGGTGCTAATGTGAATTAAGAGTTAACAAAAAGTCATAGCTATTACCATAATCCAACTAATTTTCTAAGCTGCTATGACCACACAATACATATCACTATTTTTAATAAAAAGAAAAAATAATACGCTGAGAAATCATTTATTTATTTGTTTCTTTTTATAACCTTCATGCTGAAGTCTAATAGTTATACAGCCACCAATTTGACATCATTCATTCACACCATACTGCTTGTACTAATGTTCATACTTGGAAAAAGGCCCAGCACTCATAAACACTTGATGTGGCCAGTGAAAACTTTGTGAAATAACACATAACAATGGCATAAGTTGTGTAAGCAACAAATAATAGTCAACAGCATTTAAACAACAATATCTTTCTGTAAGTTTCCTTCAAATATCTATAAGCTGTTTACACATGTTTGTAGATTTCAACCACCCAAACATCATCATCTTCTTGGACAGTTTCCAGCTGCTTGCCGAGTCTGTTTAGAACATAGGCCTCTCCGTCGTCTTCTGTCTTGCCACCACCATTCCATCTTCTCCATTCTTCTGGACACATTCCTCCACTCCTTTCAGCCATCTTTCTCTCGGTCTTCCTCTCGGTCTCTTTCCTTCTAGTTTCATCTCATGTATCCTCCTGGGTATCCTCTTCTCCTCCATTCGTTTAACATGTCCATACCATCTCAGCCTTGATTTCTCTATCTCCTTCTGTAATGGTTCCACCTTCATTCACTCTCTGATCCTCTCATTTCTTAACCTTTCTATCTATGTCACTCCAATACTGTTCCTCAAGTATTTCATGTTGACTAGCTTGTACTTTGCTTTTCTCTCTTCCTTTCATAATGTGGGTTTCGGATGCATTTGTCAGGATCGATACGTAGTATGACTGGTATATAACCTTTTTACTGATTTGGCATACATCCCTGCTCCATATCAGGCTTCTAACACACTTCTGAAATGCTTCTGCTTTTCTCCCCTGCCTGTTTATTTCTCTGTCATTTTTTCCATCTTCCTGTATCAGGCTTCCTACGTACTTGAAACTCTCCACTCTCCTCAATCATTCCCCATCAATTGTTACTCCAGTTGTTCCTCTCGCCTTCGTTCTTGTTGTGATAATCATCTCACTCTTACTAATACTAAATTTCATTCCATATTCTTGTACTGTTCACTCCCATACATCCAACTGCTCTTGTACTTCCTCCTCCTTATTCCCCCAAATCATCAGATCATCTGAAAACACCATACCTTTCCTCTTTCCTTCACGAATTACTTGTGCTACTGTAGTCATTATACCATCCATCACTACAGTGAAGAGTAATGGTGAAAGTGCACTCCCCTGTCTCAAGCCATTATGTTCAGTCCAAGCTCATCTCTCTCTTCCAACTTTCACACAACTCACACTTGCAAGATACATTTCCCTTATCCTCAAAATAATCTGTTTTGCTACTCTCCTGTTCTCTGGGGCTTTCCATTCTGTGCTTCTGCATGCTCTGTCATACACTTTTTCATTGTCCAGGAAGGTCATTAGTAGATCTATTCCACATTCATAGTGCTGTTCCTGCAGTTGTCTTATGGCAAAAATTAGATCCACCATGGACCTTCCTGTTTTGAAGCCATGTTACTCTTCTAATTTTGCCCGAATTCATGCTTCCAAAATTTTCTCAAAAAACCTTTGCACAGTGACTCTTTTCTATTTCCCTTTTTAAAGTTTTTAAAGAGCAGGACAATTATTCCCTTCTTCCAGTCTTCTGGAATCATCCTCTGTCTCCACACAATTTTCATTACTCGATATAGGCATTGTATCTCCACCTCTCCTGATGCTCTTCTTTCCTGCTCCCCCTCTTTCTCATCAAAATCATGGTCTTCCAGTTGAAGCATTGTGACAACACATAATACCCTCTGTAACCACAAAAAGAAAAAAGACATTTAGAAAGAGGAAGACGTCATAACATGTTGAGTACAAAAAGCTGTAGTCAATTACACAATGCTAAAAACAAATTTTTATATCTAATATTTTTCATTTTCATAATTGTGTATGGACATTTGCTTGACACAGAATGGGTCTAGGACTCCATTTCTATAGATTGTCAAAAGACTACTTCTCAGGTTTGTACTACTGAACTTTTCATAATTATTAGAAGTCTAAAACAAAGATCTGTGGTGACTGATTGGATCTTTTTAGTTTTATATGTACAATAGCAATTATTTTTCTCAAAAATTATATTTTGTAAATTTACTACTTGTGAACATTAAACATGTCATTTGACATAAGTTTGCAACTGCAAATTTAATTTTTTTATTTTCATTACTCCTTGATTTTCATTGCCAGTAAATAAGGTAGGAGAATTTTCTTGACACTTACATGTAAGATTTCTCCTCAAAAAACCCACATTTCCAGTTATTTTATGTGGTTATAACCAAATAATTTTCCACATTTAAAATCTTTGTCAAAATTATAGAAACAAACACACTATCTTCTAAGGGATGAACAATTTTCATATAAGTTCCATACCATGATACAATCTTGTACACATTTAAGTCCACCATTGTGTGGAGGGGGTATTATAGTAAACAAAGTTCTGATGTAACTTCTTCAGATTACTGAAACTTAATACCAGTTTATTTTGAACCATGGTTACATCTATTTTCAGATATATAGCCTTGGACACATGTTTTTGGATAGTTACACGATGTAGAAGTCTTGCGAAGTTCTGCCATGCCTAAAGTTAATCGAATGTATATCAATATTTTAACAGGTTACAAGGTTATGCTACAAGAATGTCTTCCTATAAATGTCACAATAAAGTATAAAATACAATCTTGTTCTCAGTTTTGTTTTATAATGTCACTTATGACAAACATCACTTACATTGTTTAACTTACCAACCTATATTATACTGAACTTATAATGTGGCTCAGTATCTGTCTTTTTGAAAAATATTCAATTTATTTAGTCATTTTCATCAATATTTTTCATTTCCACAATATTTTCAAAGTATTTTCATGGGCAAAACATGTCAACTAATTTTGATTTGTGTTAAATATTAAAAGCGGGAATAAGAACAGCATTAATTTGATTTATAGAATGTTTTAGATGCTTCCAGAACAAAATGAAATAGATTTATACAGTAAATTGGCTCCAAAGAGACAGAGAGTTTGTTCGTAACTGGTATTTTGGCCATGCTGAAGAGGAGTCCAGGAGGTTCTCCACTGTGTAGAGCAAATAACTACTATGCAGAATGTTTCGTTATGCAGACTTTAACTTTACTTATCACTGTACACATCACACTTACTGATTCTCATCCCATTAAGATAATTCCTTCGTGGTGTGTCATTCTTTTTTTAAAAAATGCTATGAATTCCAAACTATGGCCACACACTGACACCAGTTGCAAGGTATGAACACTTTACAATGAATAAAGTTTTCCTGATAACTAGTCTCAAAAATTGTGTTAGTACTGTTGGTCACTGATGTGCAATAAATTTAACTTCTAACGTATATATCAATAAATATTACAGGGGAATTTTATAAGGAGCATTGCTATATAGCCCCTTCTTGTCAAGTTGTCTGTGAATTCATCCACATGAAAAGTTAGTCACTCCTCCAGGGCAACTGAAAGTCAGAAAACTTATAACTGGAGACAATAGAAGCCCCGTGCCTTAGTATTTTACTTTGTATACAGTGTGAATCCCCCCCATGAACCATGGACCTTGCCGTTGGTGGGGAGGCTTGCGTGCCTCAGCGATACAGATGGCCATACCGTAGGTGCAACCACAACGGAGGGGTATCTGTTGAGAGGCCAGACAAACATGTGGTTCCTGAAGAGGGGCAGCAGCCTTTTCAGTAGTTGCAGGGGCAACAGTCTGGATGATTGACTGATCTGGCCTTGTAACATTACCCAAAACGGCCTTGCTGTGCTGGTACTGCGAACGGCTGAAAGCAAGGGGAAACTACGGCCGTAATTTTTCCCGAGGACATGCAGCTCTACTGTATGATTAAATGATGATGGCGTCCTCTTGGGTAAAATATTCCGGAGGTAAAATAGTCCCCCATTCGGATCTCCGGGCGGGGACTACTCAGGAGGATGTCGTTATCAGGAGAAATAAAACTGGCGTTCTACGGATCGGAGCGTGGAATGTCAGATCCCTTAATCGGGCAGGTAGGTTAGAAAATTTAAAAAGGGAAATGGATAGGTTAAAGTTAGATATAGTGGGAATGAGTGAAGTTCGGTGGCAGGAGGAACAAGACTTTTGGTCAGGTAATTACAGGGTTATAAATACAAAATCAAGTAGAGGTAATGCAGGAGTAGGTTTAATAATGAATAAAAAAATAGGAGTACGGGTTAGCTACTACAAACAGCAAAGTGAACGCATTATTGTGGCCAAGATAGACACAAAGCCCATGCCTACTACAGTAGTACAAGTTTATATGCCAACTACCTCTGCAGATGATGAAGAAATAGATGAAATGTATGACGAGATAAAAGAAATTATTCAGGTAGTGAAGGGAGACGAAAATTTAATAGTCATGGGTGACTGGAATTCGTCAGTAGGAAAAGGGAGAGAAGGAAACATAGTAGGTGAATATGGATTGGGGGGAAGGAATGAAAGAGGAAGCCGCCTTGTAGAATTTTGCACAGAGCATAACTTAATCATAGCCAACACTTGGTTCAAGAACCATAAAAGAAGGTTGTATACCTGGAAGAATCCTGGAGATACTAAAAGGTATCAGATAGATTATATAATGGTAAGACAGAGATTTAGGAACCAGGTTATAAATTGTAAGACATTTCCTGGGGCAGATGTGGATTCTGACCACAATCTATTGGTTATGAACTGCAGATTGAAACTGAAGAAACTGCAAAAAGGTGGGAATTTAAGGAGATGGGACCTGGATAAACTGAAAGAACCAGAGGTTGTAAAGAGTTTCAGGGAGAGCATAAGGGAACAATTGACAGGAATGGGGGAAAGAAATACAGTAGAAGAAGAATGGGTAGCTCTGAGGGATGAAGTAGTGAAGGCAGCAGAGGATCAAGTAGGTAAAAAGACGAGGGCTAATAGAAATCCTTGGGTAACAGAAGAAATATTGAATTTAATTGATGAAAGGAGAAAATATAAAAATGCAGTAAATGAAGCAGGCAAAAAGGAATACAAACGTCTCAAAAATGATATCGACAGGAAGTGCAAAATGGCTAAGCAGGGATGGCTAGAGGACAAATGTAAGGATGTAGAGGCTTGTCTCACTAGCGGTAAGATAGATACTGCCTACAGGAAAATTAAAGAGAACTTTGGAGAGAACAGAACCACTTGTATGAATATCAAGAGCTCAGATGGCAACCCAGTTCTAAGCAAAGAAAGGAAGGCAGAAAGGTGGAAGGAGTATATAGAGGGTTTATACAAGGGCGATGTACTTGAGGACAATATTATGGAAATGGAAGAGGATGTAGATGAAGACGAAATGGGAGATAAGATACTGCGTGAAGAGTTTGACAGAGCACTGAAAGACCTGAGTCGAAACAAGGCCCCGGGAGTAGACAACATTCCATTTGAACTACTGATGGCCTCGGGAGAGCCAGTCATGAAAAAACTCTACCATCTGGTGAGCACGATGTATGAGACAGGCGAAATACCCTCAGACTTCAAGAAGAATATAATAATTCCAATCCCAAAGAAAGCAGGTGTTGACAGATTTGAAAATTACCAAACTATCAGTTTAATAAGTCACAGCTGCAAAATTCTAACGCAAATTCTTTACAGACGAATGGAAAAACTGGTAGAAGCCGACCTCGGGGAAGATCAGTTTGGATTCCATAGAAATGTTGGAACATGTGAGGCAATACTGACCTTACGACTTATCTTAGAAGAAAGATTAAGAAAAGGCAAACCTACGTTTCTAGCATTTGTAGACTTAGAGAAAGCTTTTGACAATTTTAACTGGAATACTCTCTTTCAAATTCTGAAGGTGGCAGGGGTAAAATACAGGGAGCGAAAGGCTATTTACAGTTTGTACAGAAACCAGATGGCAGTTATAAGAGTCGAGGGGCATGAAAGGGAAGCAGTGGTTGGGAAAGGAGTAAGACAGGGTTGTAGCCTCTCCCCGATGTTATTCAATCTGTATATTGAGCAAGCAGTAAAGGAAACAAAAGAAAAATTCGGAGTAGGTATTAAAATTCATGGAGAAGAGGTAAAAACTTTGAGGTTCGCCGATGACATTGTAGTTCTGTCAGAGACAGCAAAGGACTTGGAAGAGCAGTTGAACGGAATGGACAGTGTCTTGAAAGGAGGATATAAGATGAACATCAACAAAAGCAAAACGAGGATAATGGAATGTAGTCAAATTAAGTCGGGTGATGCTGAGGGAATTAGATTAGGAAATGAGACACTTAAAGTAGTAAAGGAGTTTTGCTATTTAGGGAGTAAAATAACCGATGATGGTCGAAGTAGAGAGGATATAAAATGTAGACTGGCAGTGGCAAGGAAAGCGTTTCTCAAGAAGAGGAATTTGTTAACATCAAGTATAGATTTAAGTGTCAGGAAGTCGTTTCTATAAGTATTTGTATGGAGTGTAGCCATGTATGGAAGTGAAACATGGACGATAACTAGTTTGGACAAGAAGAGAATAGAAGCTTTCGAAATGTGGTGCTACAGAAGAATGCTGAAGATAAGGTGGGTAGATCACATAACTAATGAGGAGGTATTGAATAGGATTGGGGAGAAGAGAAGTTTGTGACACAACTTGACTAGAAGAAGGGATCGTTTGGTAGGACATGTTTTGAGGCATCAAGGGATCACAAATTTAGCATTGGAGGGCAGTGTGGAGGGTAAAAATCGTAGAGGGAGACCAAGAGATGAATACACTAAGCAGATTCAGAAGGATGTAGGTTGCAGTAGATACTGGGAGATGAAGAAGCTTGCACAGGATAGAGTAGCATGGAGAGCTGCATCAAACCAGTCTCAGGACTGAAGACCACAACAACAACAACAACATACAGTGTGAATAGTAACAGACATAAAGAAAGCATTTTGAGATGAGTCTATAGAGTACTACACTGACTCACAGCTGAAGAAGCAAATATTTATGCTACCACATGCAGCTGAACACATGGTCATGCGGACCACTCTTTCTCTCTCTCTCTCTCTCTCTCTCCCTCTCTCCCCACTATATCCACACAACATGTGTTTGAATTATCTCTCTCTCTCTCTCCCCAATATATCCACACAACATGTGTTTGAATTATGACGTATGTCTACCTAAATTCTGAAAGTTCATGTATTCACCAAGATTGTAGAAACTCACTTTTATTCTTAAGAGAATACCACCAAAAAAAGAATTTTGTAATGATCTATTGCATTCTTGTGATGTCAGGCTTTCCTATGAGCTTTTCTATGAAAGTTATTACTGTATCTCAATGGATAGTCATGGAACTCACTGTTTATGGAAGAACAATGGGCATAAGGTTCAAAAAGCTGATACTTTCTTAGATATAAATTGATGAAAAGTTATAACTATAAATTCCTTGAAAATTTCCCTACAGGTTTCCCTAGGTGCAGAGCCTTTTATTATCTTAATTGCAAATTTTTCAAAAAGTAAATCAGCATATTGCCGGACTCGAATTACCCAAAAATAAGGCAGCCTATTGCATATTAGGTGCACATTCATGTTTGTTCACTGCATCAGTTATTAAACATTCTAAATACATAGCAGTATTATGGAAAGGATAGATTACTACTCACTGTATATTGGAGATGTTGAGTCACAGACAGGCACAACAAAAAGACTGCTAAACAAATGAGCTTTTGGCCAAAAGGTCTTCTTCTAAAGTCGACAATACACATACTTTCACAACTCACACACCCATGACCACTGTCTCCAGCTGCCAATGCTGGACTACGAATAAATGTGCATGATGGGAGAATCAATCTCTGTGGTGGGAGTAAAGATTAGGCTGTGGCTGGGGTGGGGAGGGGGAGGGATAGCAGTGTATGGGTGAGGGATGATAAAGTGCTGCTTGTGGGAGTGGACAGAGATGTGTTGTGGACAGGTTACAGCAGCTAAGTGCAGCCACATGATTAGATAGGTGGTGGTGGGGGATGGGTGGTGGGGGTGGAAAAGCAGAGAAGTAAAGAGACTGTGGGCGCATTGGTGGAATAGAAGGCTGCGTAGTATTGGAGTGGGAGCAGGGATGAGAATAGGTGTGTGAAGGACAGTGACTAAGGGGTTATGGGAACGTAGGATGTATTGCAGGGGAAGTTCCCAGCTGTGCAGTTTAGTAAAGCTGGTGTTGGCGGTAGGATCAAAGTGGAGCAGTCTGTGCAGCAGTTATTAAAGTGGGGAATGTTGTGTTGGGCAGCGTGCTTACCAACTGGGTGGTCCAGCTGTTCTTGGCTACACTTTGTCAGTGGTCATTCATGTGGACAGACAGTTTGTTGGTTGTCATGCCCAGCAGAATGCAGCACTGTGGTTTCAGCTTAGCTTGTAGATCACATGAATGCTTTCACGGGTACCCTGACTTTGATGCGATAGATGATGCTTGTGATGGAGGGAGGATATATGAGGCAGTTCTTACATCTAGGTCTATTATAGGGATATGAGCCATGATACAAGGGCTTGGAGCAGGGATGGAGTAAGGACAGATGTTAATATTGTGTAGGTTTGGTGTGCAGCGAAATACCACTGTGGGAGGAGTGAGAAGGATAGTGAGTAGGATATTCCTCATTTCAGGGTTTGACAAGAGGTAGTTGAAAATCTGGTGGAGAGTGTGATTCAGTTATTCCAGTCCTGTGTGGTCTGAATCATGAGGGGAATACGCCTCTTGTGGCTGGACACTCGGACTTAGGGAGGTGGTGGGTGACTGGAGAGATAAGGCGAAGGAAATCTGTTACTGTAGAAGGTTGGAGGCAGGGGGAGGGGGGAGGGGGGGGGGTTAATTTCAGCCTGCAAAGGCCTCGGAGAGACCCTTGGCATATTTGAAGATGGACTGCTGACCACTGCAGATGTAAAGGCCATGGGTGGCTAGGCTATATGGAAGGGACTTCATGTTATGGAATGTGTGGCAGCTGTCAAAGTGGAGGTATTGCTGGTGGTTTGTAGGTTTGATATGGACTGAGGTACTGATGTAGCCATCTTTGAGGTGTAGATCAACATCAAGGAAAGTGGCTTGTTGATTTGAGGAGGACCAAATAAAGCTAGAGAAGGTGTCGAGATTCTGGAGGAATATGGATATGGTGTCCTCATCTTCAATCCAGACCATGAGTATGTCATTAATGAATCTGAACCAGGTGAGGGGTTTGCAATTCTGGGTGGTTGGCAATGATTTCTCAAGATGGCCCATGAATAGGTTGGCATTGGATTGTGCCATGTGATTGCCCATAGCTGTACTGCAGATCTGTTTGTAGATGATGCCTTTGAAGATGAAGTAATTGTAGGTGAGGATACAGTTGGTGATGACGACCAGGAAGGAGGATGTAAATTTGGAATCTGTAGGGTTTGGGAAAGGTAGTGCTCAATAGTGGCAAGGTCATGGGCATTAGGGGTGTTAGTGTAAAGTGAGATGGCATTCATAGTGACAATAGTCACTAATGTAATCTTAAAGCTAAGCTGAAACCACTGTGCTGCATTCTGTGTGGTCATGACAACCAACAAGCTCCCTATCTGCATGTATGGCCATGAAAAATCTGTGACCAAGAGGTGGATAGACTATCCAGTTACTGAGCACACTTCCCAAAACAACATTCTTCACTTAAATGACTGCTTCACAGCCTGCAGTATTTGGATCCTCCCTGCCAACACCACTTTTCTGAACTGCACAGGTGGGAACACTCTCTGCAATATATATGCTATGTTCTCATAACCCCGTCAGGGCTCAACCTTCATTAGTAACTGTCCTTCTCACACCTACTTGACTTAAGGGCTGTGCTAGCTGTGTTGGGCTTCCATGCCACATGGCCACCATTACTGATGCTTGTGTGTGATTTGTTCCTGCGCTTGTTGATTTGTTCTGTGTCTTAATCAGTTCATGTGATGCTTTTTCTTGCATGGAATTGTTATCAGTGTAATTTGCTGTGGTATCATCACCATTATTGGTCATTAATGTGCAACCTTAGTGCATTGTAGATGTATTCTGGCTCTGTCTGATATTTCTAACCATGCGGCGGTGACGATACATTGTTATGTGGTAGAAGCATTTGGTTGTCTGCCCAATCACCTGGTTATTTTAATATCATTTAAATTCATGTTGATCATGTGCCCAAAAATTGCTAAAGTTAGTTATTACTGTTTAAAGGAAGAGTTTGGATCTTATTATTATCACCATTATGGTGTAATGTGTTGTTGCTCCACATGGTTAATTACCTTGCAGTTGGAATCATTTTTTCTATTTTTTTAAAAAAATACTGAAGTTCCTTAACATTGGTCTCTCTACTTCCTATTAATTACTGGTTTGCATGAGAGTTGCTTGTGTAAGAAAGTTTTGTAACTGAAGTTGATTTAAAATTTTCAGCCATTTAAATTTTATTAATTACTGGTTTACACGAGAGTTGCTTGTCTAAGTCAATTTTGTAATTGATGTTGAATTTAAATTTTCAGTCATTTGAATATCATTTAGTCAGATCAATAAAGAACGATGACTATGAATGCTGCTGCTTTTGTGCGTTTACTTCACTCAGCCCTCCACTATTGTACGCATGCTGATCCTTGCATCATTCCTTTCTATTATGTAATTTAATCTGACACATATCATACAGCCTACTGGAATGGTTCATAAAGTGGCAAACAGTAGCACAACCAAAAACTGCTACATACATGCTCATGCAAGCTCTTTTTACACCCCCCCCCCCCCCCCAAACACACACACAAACAAAATAATTACACTCTGAATAATATCTAGCACACCCTAATATACATACTTTACATGTTCTGATTAGTTTACCTCTCAGAGCTATGATCAGATAAAGAGGGGGACCACTATATAGCCCCATTTGGCTTCCAACTTATCAAGTTATCCAAGAAGTGGTCCACTTGAACAGTGAGTCACTCGTACATGGCAACTGAAAGTAAAAATACACTTATAATTGGAAACAGTGGTAGTTCTACATCATAATATTTTATTCTGAATATAGAGTGAATAGTAACAGAATAAATGTAGCATTTGGAGATGAGTCTATGGGCTACTGATCTGACTCACAGTTGAAGAGGCAAACAGTCGCATTAACCACACAGGGCTACAAATGCTCACACAGAACCTTTTTCTTGCTCACGTACTCTCTGCCTTTATATCTCTGCCTTCACACACACACACACACACACACACACACACACACACACACAAAATAATTGCACTTTGTACAACAACTAGGTTTTCCTAATGTTTTCACATTACATGTTGAGGTTAGTTTACCTTCAGAGTCATTATCAGACAAAGAGCAACAGTACTATATAAGTCCTTCTGTCTTTCAACATCTCAGTTTGTTTGTTAAGTGATCCATATTAGGTGTTAGTCCCTCATGAAGAGCAACTGAAAGTTAAAAGTATACCTATACATATGGGGACAATATTTCCTCCGTTCTCTATTATTTTACTTTTAATACCATGTGAATAGTAAGAGGTGTAAAGATAGCATTTGGATTTTAGATTTAGAGATCTTGTCCCAGTGGAATGTGAGCACTGATTTTTCCAATGAAAAATTTAGTTTTGTATGTTAAGTAAAATTGTGTGGAATGGTAGTTTTGGATCAACTGGATGCTGAGACAAATAACGAGTTACATACACTGCTGAGATACTTAACCACCAAAACTCACTCAGTTTAGGCTGAGGAAGAACAAGTACATGTAGCCAGGGTTGGTGCTTTATACAGAACTTGACAGTAGGCTGTTTATCAGAGAGAGGTCAGTTACAGAGAAGTGGCTGGTAAGTGCTGGTAATTGATACCCTAGCATTGGAAGTGTGATGCACAGCTGGTAGGATGGGTCATACCAGAGCCGTGGGCTGCCTGTGTGTGTTGTGCCGGCCACTAGTCCAGTGGGTCATAACAAAGAAGAGTGTGAATGTAGACAATATGGAACTAGCCTTGCTATTCCCATGCTCCTCATTGTAGATACTGATATTTGTGACATTCTGCGAGGAATAGTAGTGAGCTATAATGAGTTCACTGGAGAGCATTTAGGCTATGTGAAAGTTAACTGATGTTATTTGACTGTTGTGTAACATGCGTGAAACTGTACGCTCTTAGTTATTATCATAACTAGAAGAAGAATTGAACTCATTTGATAGTAACACTTGTCATTTCTCTGTATTAATAATAGTCTTTTCCAGATTACTGTTGATTATGCATTTGAGTTTGAAGTTGCCATGTGCTATAGATCTACCCAATGTGTGAAGCAGTGAAGTGTGACATAGTTCGCAGTTAACCAGGGCAGCTATATCTGGCATATGTTTCACTACTTGAAAGTATTACAAAATAAAATAAATTACACCTGCGTGAAGCCATATTACAAAAGGAATCATAGAGAAATTTAATTGTCATTGCCAGCTGTACTCTGACATCAAATCTGAAAAACTAATTGTCTCATTAAAGTATTCCTGGTTAACATATTTGTGTGAGATATTGTATTTAAGCACATTTATTTATTTCTGGTTTATCCAGATTGCACAGTAACAATTTATCATGCACGTTTTTAATCAAGTTAAATTTATTTTCTCTTGATATAAATTGGAGCTAAAAATTTCCTTAGCAGGTCTGAGTACATGAAACTGATTGTGTCGATGTTAAATTTCGGAATTACTGCAATAAATGATTTGTTAAAAGTGTAACCCTGAGCTCAATCAATCACTGTTTCCATTATCCTAATGGTCCTGCTAAACATGACAGCACATAGAGATAAATGAGAGAGCAGAAAATATTGAAGGCATAACATGTTCGGTGGCAGGAGGAACAAGACTTTTGGTCAGGTGAATATAGGGTTATAAATACAAAAACAAATAGGGGTAATGCAGGAGTCAGTTTAATAATTAATAAAAAAATAGGAGTGCGGGTAAGCTACTACAAACAGCATAGTGAACACCTTATTGCCTCCAAGATAGACAGGAAGCCCACATCTACTACAGTAGTACAAGTTTATATGCCAACTAGCTCTGCAGATGACGAAGAATTAGAAGAAATGTATGACGAAATAAAAGAAATTATTCAGATAGTAAAGGGAGATAAAAATTTAATAGTCATGGGTGACTTGAATTCGGTAGTAGGAAAAGGGACAGAAGGAAATGTAGTAGGTGAATATGGATTGGGGCTAAGAAATGAAAGAGGAAGCCGCCTGGTAGAATTTTGCACAAAGCGCAACTTAATCATAGCTAACACTTGGTTCAAGAATCATAAAAGAAGGTTATATACATGGAAGAAGCCTGGAGATACTGACAGGTTTCAGATAGATTGTATAATGGTAAGACAGAGATTTAGGAACCAGGTTTTAAATTGTAAGACATTTCCAGGGGCAGATGTGGACTCTGACCACAATCTATTGGTTATGAACTGTAGATTAAAACTGAAGAAACTGCAAAAAGGTGGGAATTTAAGAAGATGGGACCTGGATAAACTGACAACCAGAGGTTGTACAGAGTTTCAGGGAGAGCATAAGGGAACAATTGACAGGAATGGGGGAAAGAAAACCAGTAGAAGAAGAATGGGTAGCTTTGAGAGATGAAGTAGTAAAGGCAGCAGAGGATCAAGTAGGTAAAAAGACGAGGGCTAGTAGAAATCCTTGGGTAACAGAAGAAATATTGAATTTAATTTATGAAAGAAGAAAATATAAAACTGCAGTAAATGAAGCAGGCAAAAACGAATACAAACGTCTCAAAAATGAGATCGACAGGAAGTGCAAATTGGCTAAGCAGGGATGGCTAAAGGACAAATGTAAGGATGTAGAGGCTTATCTCACTAGGGTAAGATAGATACTGCCTACAGGAAAATTAAAGAGACCTTTGGAGAAAAGAGAACCACTTGTATGAATATCAAGAGCTCAGATGGAAACCCAGTTCTAAGCAAAGAAAGGAAAGCACAAAGGTGGAAGGAGTATATAGAGGGTCTATACAATGGCAATGTACTTGAGGACAATATAATGGAAATGGAAGAAGATGTACATGAAGATGAAATGGGAGATATGACACTGCATGAAGAGTTCGACAGAGCACTGAAAGACCTGAGTCGAAACAAGGCCCCGGGAGTAGACAACATTCCATTAGAACTACTGACGGCCTTGGGAGAGCCAGTCCTGACAAAACTCTTCCATCTAGTGAGCAAGATGTATGAGACAGGCGAAATACCCTCAGACTTCTAGAAGAATATAATAATTCCAATCCCAAAGAAAGCAGGTGCTGACAGATGTGAAAATTACTGAACAATCAGTTTAATACGTCATTGATGCAAAATACTAATGCGAATTCTTTACAGACGAATGGAAAAACTGGTAGAAGCTGGCCTCGGGGAAGATAAGTTTGGATTCCATAGAAATATTGGAACACGTGACGCAATACTGACTCTACGACTTATCTTAGAAGCCAGAATAAGGAAAGGCAGACCTACATTTCTAGCATTTGTAGACTTAGAGAAAGCTTTTGACAATGTTGACTGGAATACTCTCTTTCAAATTCTGAAGGTGGCAGGGGTAAAATACAGTGAGCGAAAGGCTGTTTACAATTTGTACAGAAACCAGATTGTAGTTATAAGAGTCGAGGGACATGAAAGGGAAGCAGTGGTTGGGAAGGGAGTGAGACAGGGTTGTAGCCTCTCCCTGATGTTATTCAATCTGTATATTGAGCAAGCAGTGAAGGAAACAAAAGAAAAATTCAGAGTAGGTATTAAAATCCATGGAGAAGAAATAAAAACTTTGAGGTTCGCCGATGACATTGTGATTCTGTCGGAGACAGCAAAGGATATAGAAGAGCAGTTGAACAGAATGGATAGTGTCTTGAAAGGAGGATATAAGATGAACATCAACAAAAGCAAAATGAGGATAACGGAGTGTAGTCAAATTAAGTCAGGTGATGCTGAGGGAATTAGATTAGGAAATGAGACACTTAAAGTAGTAAAGGAGTTTCGCTATTTGGGGAGCAAAATAACTGATGATGATCGAAGTAGAGAGGGTATAAAATGTAGACTGGCAATGGCAAGGAAAGCATTTATGAAGAAGAGAAATTTGTTAACATCAAGTATTGATTTAAGTGTCAGGAAGTCGTTTCTGAAAGTATTTGTATGGATTGTAGCTATGTATGGAAGTGAAACATGGACGATAACTAGTTTGGACAAGAAGAGAATAGAAGCTTTCGAAATGTGGTGCTACAGAAGAATACTGAAGATTAGATGGGTAGATTATATAACTAATGGGGAGGTATTGAATAGGATTGGGGAGAAGAGAAGTTTGTGGCACAACTTGACTAGAAGAAGGGATCGGTTGGTAGGACATGATCTGAGGCATCAAGGGATCACCAATTTAGTATTGGAGGGCAGCGTGGAGGGTAAAAATCATAGAGGGAGACCAAGAGATGAATACACTAAACGGATACAGAAGGATGTAGGTTGCAGTAGATACTGGGAGATGAAGAAGCTTGCACAGGATAGTGTAGCATGGAGAGCTGCATCAAACCAGTCTCCGGACAGCACAACAGCAACAACAACATATCTGAAAAAGTGATTTAAGAGTAGTGTTGATATGGAACAGTATCATATTTTCAGATAAACCTGGATTAGTAACGGATTTTGAGTGTAGACTGAAGTTTAAAAAAACATGAACCATTTTTCAGAAACATTTTCTTATTCTGTTTTCCAAGACAGTAGCTGTTAGAAAATAAATAGTAAGACACTTCAGTGGTGAATAAATGAACAATCTCATAGCAGAAATAATAATGTTTTGGTGCCAACGGCTTTGTCATATTGCCACATTGGTAATGCAATCACTGAAGTTAAGCATTGTGGGACCCAGCTAGTAGTCGAATGGAAGATCATCTGGGGAATCCAGGTGCCATTGGTTTTAAGGACAGGTAAACCATCAAAGTGGCATCCAATCAAAAGACTTACACCAGGCTATGTTGCCACACAACATTTTGTAGCTAGCAGTGCAGCAGAATGCCATGTGAGGGGCTCAGGTTCCATTCCCAGCCACATCCAAGATGTTCTATGTTCAGGGACTTGGGGTTCTGTAGCCTCTATTATCATTTCATCCTCATCGACATACAAGTCACTGAAGTGGTGTCAACTAAAGGTTCTTGCATTAGCTGACCAGTGTACCCAACAGGAGGCCCTAGACACATGCACATTTCATTTTATTAGAATCTGTTGGTAGTTGTTAAAAAAAGATAGGAGGTATCAGAGTTATTCTAGATACTAGAAAATTAAATGAAATTGTTTTGAGAGAAAGTGACTGACCAGCCAATATTCATGATGTTTCACTGAAATTACAAGGTTCTCCATTTTTGACCTCCTTTGATGTAACTTGTGGTTATTGTAATATTAGCTTGTCAAAAAACCTAGGTCTTGTACAGCTTTTCAAAATAAGGCTAAATACTGTGCAGATGCCTTTTAGTCTACATTTGTCTGTTTGTGCCTTCATTAGAGCTTCTGTTGATAAAGTTTTAGGTAATGAGTTGATGAGAAGTAACTGTATGTGTTAATGATATTTTGATTGCAAGTTGTGACTAGTTTGAGCATCTAAAATTTTAGACAGTGTGCTGAAAGATGTTTACGAACAAGGAGTGAAATTTAGGCTGAGTAAGTCTGAATTTGTAAACAGGGAACTTTCATTTTTGGTTCATACAATTAATGAAAAAGTGATACATCCTGATCCAGAGAAACTGAGAGCTATTGCTGAAGAAACAAGAAAGAACTTAAAGCTGTGTTTGGTCCATTGGATATTATCAAAAATTTGTAACAGATCAGCCCTTTAATCATCCTTGTTATGGCAACTTATATTGTAGTGTGGAACTGGACTGTAGAATGTGAGGAAACTTTTCAAAAACTGAAGAAAGAGTTGATGACCAGTAAATTATTGTATCATCCTGATTTGTCATTATCCTCTTGTATGAGCACAGACTCAAGTTTTTGTGGTTTGGGGATTGAAATTTTTCAATTACTGGAAACAAATACATTAGTGGCACATAGAACAGTTGCTTTCACATGCAGTACATAGCATTCTCAGGTACAGAAATATTATATTTCTGAATTGAAAGCTTTGAAAATAATTTCTTTGTTTCAGATATCTGAGTATTACTTCTCTCTTCTCTTCTCTGTAAATATTAATTAAAGTCACTTGCTCACATTTGTCTGTAAATGCAGGCTGATATCAGGAACAGCTGTAGGGATTTTGATCCAGCTTTAATTAATAGATACACTGATTCATAAGGAAAGTTTTTCTATAAAATTTATAAATATTTTGTACAAACTATCTGAATTATGATGAATTAAAGTTAAGTTCATCAAACAATGTCATTGCTGCCTAGTGAACAGCCACCATAAATCAAAGGAGCAGTAGTGCTTTGAGAACACAGCAAGTGGGATCTAATTTGCATCTGTATGGTGGTCCAGTGTTAGAGTGTGTGGCTGGGAACCATATGTTTGTGGTATCACTGTTTTTCACTCTGCCTTTGAACCTAGAAGTCACCCTCAATGATGTGGAGATATGCATTTCAAAATATGATGACAATTCAGACTTCCAATTTCTGCTTCCCTCAGATTAGTATTCGCAATTCACACTCTTAATTCACTGCAAATTCTTCAAAAAATGAAGAGTAAATTAAGAAATAAAGAAGTGTTTGCATGTTTACCATGGTCTGTTCAAATTTGTTAGAATTGTACATGATAATGCCTATGAACTGGCTTGTACAAAACCTAATAAGGTATTTAGCTGGAAGAACGTAACTGATTTGAAACTATATTTAGTGTCAGTATGATGTTTGAGAATATAATCATTTCAGTCTGAATTATTTATAAATTTGGGAGACATCTGCTTTGGTGAAATGATGAAAAACATTTTGGCAAATGAGTAAAATAATTAGGTTGGGAGCCCACTGTTGTTTAATGAGCACATCACATGATGAGTGGGCCTTACTTTATGTGGCTGTAACCATTATTCTTTTCTGGTACACTTCCACCTACCACTTTTTTTCTCACCCAGTCATCCATAGCTTAAACAAGAGGTTCAGTATCAGATTAGTAGGTCATCGCTCTTGCATCTTCGTCATTATGTTCACACTTCATATATTTTGGTTCTTCTAGGAGCTCCTATGGAGAAAGCTCATTCATCAAGTGGTAAATAACCTATTATGTCTTGGGTATTAACACCATTTTGCCTTATATTCAGCAATCATTTTGGCAAAGTACAAAGCTGCCTACTCACACTAACTTATTACTGATCGGCTTCCCTTTATTTGAATTTAATTTTAATCATAATCTTATATAGTATTTGTTTCTACTTATTTGGGATATAAAGTACTGGGGTATGTATAATTTTTGCAGAAGTTAAGGAATAATCTGTAAGTTCTTCATATTGTCCAGACAAACACATAAGAAAATGGTATGAGAAGATGTTTTTTAAGCATCCATTTTCACTTTAAAATTAAACATTTTCTCCTACTTGAGATAGGGTATGGTGTCCTTATGCTCCATATTAGATGTAGGCCACACAGATATTTTAACCAGCCTTATATATTTACAGCTTTACAGAAAACCATCTCTGTCAAAGTCAAACAAGCCTAGATTAACTCAGCAGGTGGGGGTCCAGAGACTACATGATGTTTCCTTTATTAAAGTCAAAATACTAAATTCATCCATCCTTTCAAAATAGCTTCCATACCTTTATTCAGTGTAGACTATAGAAGATTTCTGTCCATCTCCTCCTCTTCCATGTGCTATTGATTTATCTCCTTCAAAGTCTGTGTAGTATTTTCTTATCAGGTGGGTATTTCTAACCAGTAACATTTTCTATAGGCCAAAATGACATTATTTCTTGTAGTTCATCCAGAATAGTAAAATTCAACCTAGTATTATAATGGCTACTCCTTTAACATGCCACAGCAATTTCTCACATGGAAACTGACAGTACAACTAACTTTTCATATTAAGTAACAAATACTTCACAAACATACACAAATAAAAAACTGAATAATTTTTATGGGAACTTTAATTTTATCAGCATGTGCCAGAGGCTTGGATAAGTGTGAATATAACCTGGAGCTCCTTGCAGATATACCTTTTTAACCACAATCTGACTTATTACTCATACTTTTGATAGGCACGTGGCCTCCTATCTTCTGTTTTCTCATGTCTTCCTCCTGTATTTGAAACTCAACTCCTGATCCTCAATTCTTGTCATTCCTTTTGAAGACAATTTCTTTCCTTTATATTTCAATGGGCACATTAATATAGTCTCTAGCTACCTTCTTTTCTTAATTGTCCATAAATAAAAAAGCTTTACCAATCTGCTAGCACAATATTTCTTTTATTATAAATGCTACAGCCTATAGATCAACTTCAGTGCTTACTGTCCTTTCAGACTGTGTCACTAATTCAACTCACTGTTCATTATTTGTTTGAAACAATTCTCTTGATGTTCTTCTTTTATCCAGTTCCAATTCACTTTTATTTATTGTTTATATGAGAGTAAACTGAGATGGCACTGTTGCATGCCTTTTAATATCTCACTTTTACATCCTTGACAAATATTGACCATGTTTCTGAAAACACCAAAGCA
Organism: Schistocerca cancellata; assembly: GCF_023864275.1. NCBI lineage: Eukaryota > Metazoa > Arthropoda > Insecta > Orthoptera > Acrididae > Schistocerca > Schistocerca cancellata. The sequence continues at coordinate 403,894,390 of NC_064632.1, read as the reverse complement.
TAGTAACTGTATTAATCAAGGTGACTAATCATATCCAACATGCCATGGACAAAAGTGGGGTAACCATATTAACACAGCTCGATCTTAGTAAGGCTTTTGATGCTGTTGATTTTGATATATTCATTACCACCATCTATACCAGCACTGTAACTGGCAAAACATGTACTACCAAAGAAAGAGTCACCCGTGAAACTACACATCAAGTGCTACCTGTTATGTAAACATTGTTTGGCCTTCTACATAGGTATGACTAACACAAAATTATAAGTTAGGCTGAATGGGCATAGACACAGTGTGTATACTTTCTGCGTGCAATATCCTGTTGCAGAGTATGCTCTACTACATGACACTCATGACCTCAGCGCCCGTTTCACCACATGTGCATCTCGATTCTTCCTCCTGATAACAGTTTCTCAGAACTCTGCAGTTGGGAACTGGCATTACAATGGCCTTGGTTTTGGCTGCCAAGCTGGCCATAGTTTATGTTAATTTCTTCATTTCAGCATTTCTTCTCAGCAAATATTCCTTTCTTCACTCCCTTTTAGTTTTCTGTATCTTTCATTTTCAGGCCTGTCTAGCCCCCCCCCCCCCCCCTCCCCACCTCTAGCACATATAATGAATTTAGCTGTCCACACTTATCAACTCTTGCATGAGGTTTGGAAAGTAATCTCTGTCTTTCTTATTGCCCACCCACCTTTAAGCTCTCAGGTTTTCAAATCTCATCCGGTGCAGTCCCCAACAATTTGTCTTTCCTTCTCTTCTTGTCTGGTACGTTCTCCTCTGACCTGGTGTACTGGATGACTTTTCTGTAATGCTCCCCATATCCTAAGCCTCACCAGTCCTTTTCCTTTGTCACTCTTGCATGCCCTTCAATCCTTCTGCCAGAAAAAGGAGCCACTGGCTCTGCAATCTTGCACATTTCCTTAATTTTTATATGTGTTTTCTCCTGCCACCATTTGGTGAGTAGATTTTTTTGTCTGTCCGATTAAGTTATATTTTCGAAAACTGATTATTTTTGTCAACATATCACCTGCAAACAGGCTTATTATTTTTGACAGAATTAAGTGTGGACAACTTGATTCAAGTTTCTTTAATTCTCACAAGATTAGATCATAAAGAAATACTGAAAATTATGGCTTAAAAAGTTTTTGAAAACTTTGCTTCAAATGCTTTCACATGACATTTCAATTTTATATTTTTATCCATATTCCAAGAAGTTTAGTTTCAATAATGTATTGTCAAAATTCAGTTCGTGAAAATAAAAAAATAAAAAAAATTAAAAAGAATTTAAAGTGGGTAAGAATGGAAACCCAGGACCACAGTTCTTTCTCTATTTATTATTAATTTATTCTGTCAAAACCACATAATAATCAGAGACATTGAAGTGCTTAGTGCTGAACCATGTAAATATTATCCACAGTTGTAATTAGAATGGTGGTGTCATCTGTAAATAATTTTTATTTGTTACAATAAAATCACTTCCATCAATGCACAGAAGGAACAATAGAGGCCATAGAGTGGAGCCCCATGATGATTGATATTTAATCAGTGATTTAATGAAATAATGTGTTATTGTTCTAATGACATTTCCTCTGATGTCATCATACCTTAATACCACAATTTGCTGTCTGTCTTCTAGGTAGGATTTATCCACCAATTTGGAAAGCCTTTGACACATTTATGCTCTAATTTGATTTCGAATGTCATGATCAATTATGTCAAACGCTTCTGACAAATATAGCAGAGCTAGTAAAATGCTAGTAGTATGTTCTCTGTAATCCAATTTTTCATAGAGACCTTCTAAATATTCATGCACAGCCACTGAAGTAGACTTAGATTTGCTGTACCTATCTTGACTTTGCAATAATATGAATTTTTTGAAGACTAGTTTAAAAACATTTGCAATCATTTTCAGTTGGGACACTAAACAATAGTTGTTTATAGTATGATTATATGCAATATTTAAATTTTTTTGAAAGGCATGCTGCATACTGCTTTTAAATTGATTTGGTAAGTTGCTAAAATACTTATTCAATTGGTCATCTATGTCTCCTGGGTCTCAGCTTCCATTATTTTCTACCAGAAGATATATACACTCCTGGAAATGGAAAAAAGAACACATTGACATCGGTGTGTCAGACCCACCATACTTGCTCCGGACACTGCGAGAGGGCTGTACAAGCAATGATCACACGCACGGCACAGCGGACACACCAGGAACCGCGGTGTTGGCCGTCGAATGGCGCTAGCTGCGCAGCATTTGTGCACCGCCGCCGTCAGTGTCAGCCAGTTTGCCGTGGCATACGGAGCTCCATCGCAGTCTTTAACACTGGTAGCATGCCGCGACAGCGTGGACGTGAACCGTATGTGCAGTTGACGGACTTTGAGCGAGGGCGTATAGTGGGCATGCGGGAGGCTGGGTGGACGTACCGCCGAATTGCTCAACACGTGGGGCGTGAGGTCTCCACAGTACATCGATGTTGTCGCCAGTGGTCGGCGGAAGGTGCACGTGCCCGTCGACCTGGGACCGGACCGCAGCAATGCACGGATGCATGCCAAGACCGTAGGATCCTACGCAGTGCCGTAGGGGACCGCACCACCACTTCCCAGCAAATTAGGGACACTGTTGCTCCTGGGGTATCGGCGAGGACCATTCGAACCGTCTCCATGAAGCTGGGCTACGGTCCCGCACACCGTTAGGCCGTCTTCCGCTCACGCCCCAACATCGTGCAGCCCGCCTCCAGTGGTGTCGCGACAGGCGTGAATGGAGGGACGAATGGAGACGTGTCGTCTTCAGCGATGAGAGTCGCTTCTGCCTTGGTGCCAATGATGGTTGTATGCGTGTTTGGCGCCGTGCAGGTGAGCGCCACAATCAGGACTGCATACGACCGAGGCACACAGGGCCAACACCCGGCATCATGGTGTGGGGAGCGATCTCCTACACTGGCCGTACACCACTGGTGATCGTCGAGGGGACACTGAATAGTGCACGGTACATCCAAACCGTCATCGAACCCATCATTCTACCATTCCTAGACCGGCAAGGGAACTTGCTGTTCCAACAGGACAATGCACGTCCGCATGTATCCCGTGCCACCCAACGTGCTCTAGAAGGTGTAAGTCAACTACCCTGGCCAGCAAGATCTCCGGATCTGTCCCCCATTGAGCATGTTTGGGACTGGATGAAGCGTCGTCTCACGCGGTCTGCACGTCCAGCACGAACGCTGGTCCAACTGAGGCGCCAGGTGGAAATGGCATGGCAAGCCGTTCCACAGGACTACATCCAGTATCTCTACGATCGTCTCCATGGGAGAATAGCAGCCTGCATTGCTGCGAAAGGTGGATATACACTGTACTAGTGCTGACATTGTGCATGCTCTGTTGCCTGTGTCTATGTGCCTGTGGTTCTGTCAGTGTGATCATGTGATGTATCTGACCCCAGGAATGTGTCAATAAAGTTTCCCCTTCCTGGGACAATGAATTCACGGTGTTCTTATTTCAATTTCCAGGAGTATATATATATATATATATATATATATATATATATATATATATATATATATACGGTTATAATAGAAGGAAACATTCCACGAAGGAAAAATATATTTAAAAACAAAGATGATGTGACTTACCAAATGAAAGTGCTGGCAGGTCGACAGACACACAAACAAACACACAAACACAAACATACTGTCTGTGTCAGTATTCAGTCTGATCACTTTCCTGACAACTTTCCTCTTCTTTTTTGAGCTTCAAATATAGATGCCATTATTATATCTTTTGGCTTCACTTATCACCTTGTTGAACATTTTGTAATATCTTTTTACATATTTCTAAACCCAGTAGGTATACATCAGAAGAAAAGCATTGTATTGCATACAGTGTCTAGAGAGAAATTGTGAGAAGAACGCTGGGAAGAAATTTGCAGAGAAGACAATGTTGACAAAAAATTTAACTCTTTCCGAAACAAGTTCCTACAGCACTTTGAGTTTTGTTTTCCCCTAAAGCCAAAATTGAGAGGAAGCAGGGAAGCGGGGTTGACAGCTCTTGAAAACAAATTATTATCCTGGTCTAAAAAGGGAGAAGTATATCTAATTTAGAGGACAACATTTGAAACTCCATTACCATCCATGTAAAATCCTTCAGTCCATAATGAAGCAAGCAACACTCATGTATTATGCTTAAAAAAATAAATAAATAAACAAAAAAGCCTCCAAGAATAAGGCAAAATTTATTTGAAATGCTACTAAACAAGAAACAAACAAAAATAACAAACCAAATTAAATTAAGCCCACCTCAAATAGCTTTGGCAGAAATTGTGACATATTCCAATCATTGCCCACCAAATGTTTACTTCATCACAGTGACAGTGTACGCTGTGCCCACAAAGAAACATGCAAATATAGATACATTAGATTTCCTTGTGCAGGCAGTAACTGCACCATCAACAGACTTTTTCGAAAATATCACCTCTAAAGGAATTACAAAATTCATCAGATCATTAAAAAGTACTAATTATGTAATAAGAAAATGTGGTTTTGTTTTGAGCAAATACAATTTTTCTTGTTGTATTACCCGAACACGTTTAGGAGAAGTTTCTTCATCTTCAGTGTTTCTTTTTCATTATCTGCTGAATAATATAAGACGAATTTATGCATTATGATATTTATCAGTTTGTGAGATTATAGTATTTACATTACTTAACATGATGAATAAATATAGTCCTTATTATTACATATTGGTTTCACAAGTCTGTTTGATATTTGCAGCACAGCTATATTTATTGCCTTCCAGGATGTCACATTTATACTTAAGCAGCTCTAAAGGAACTATCAGAAGACCAAAACACACACACACACACACACACACAAAGACAAAAAAAAAACATAGACCCCACATCCTAATGTCGCTGCAAAAATAAAAGCTCCCACCCAGAAGAAGATAGCAGAACAAGTAAAGTCCACACAAACATTGAAACAGGGTGTGTTAGGAAGCTGCACTCAAACACCTTATAGATGCATGAAAATGCAAGACCACCAAAAAGTAAGCATACGCATTACATACTAAGTATAAGCATTAGCATAGGTAGTCTGCTCCCCTTCTTCAATCAACATTTCATGAAGATTAATCACAATCAGCATACATTTCAACACATTTTTTAAAAACACTTGTATTGTGACCTAAAAATGCTAGTCAAAGAGAAAATATGGAATAAAAAAAACACTGATAAACACTTATTAATTGCAGATGACTTATTGGAAGGCAACAATTATAGTTGGGCCACAAATACCAAATGGATATTTGAATACCAGTATGTAATAATAAGGTATATATTTATTCTTCATATTGATATTTCTTTCAGTACTTACAGAATGTAAATAGTATAATTTCAAAACATGGAAGGTATCATAGTGCATAAATTCCTTGTAAATTCTTCAACAGATAATTAAAAAAAAAACACTGAAGATGGAGAAACTCCTCCACAAGATGTATTGGTAGCAAAACCCAAAAAACTGTGTTTGCTCAAGGCAGAACCACCCTTATTACATATTAGGAAGCAAACACGTACAAGGAAAGACTTTTGACTACAAAAAGTATTAATTCTGCTGACTATGATGGTGTTTCTAGCAGAATATAAAATCTTCTGCTGAACTGACAGAGTTATGCTTAAACAATGTTTGTAATCAGTCAGTGATTCAGGCTATATTTCCTGAAAGACTTAAATATACTCTGGTAATGAGCATCTTCAAAACTGGATGTAAGCAAACCACTTGTATGTACAGATCTATATCACTCCTTCCAGTATTTTCAAAAGTATTTGAGAAAGTGGCTTATGATAGAATATTGATTCATTTAACTGAGCAGAATTTGATACCTTGTGAGGGTTCAGTTAATTTATAAATTATCTCATTGCTGGTCTTCAGCTCTGAGAAGTCTGCAAACCCCCACCTTGCTGATCATTATTCTTATATCTTCTACCAAAACCAGAACTCATCAACTCTGATTTATAGGAAGACTTTTATTGTGCCTTTAATTACAAAATATGATCAGAGGTTATTCATCTAGCTACAACTTGTTCTGAACAAAGTCTGAACTTTACAAGAAATGCCACCTCCGATTACTTTGCACGTCATGATGCCAAGCACAGCTTTAATGTTCTTGGGAAGGCACAGAGCTCATGCGGAATACCTCAGACAAATAATAGAACATACAAAACAAGACTTACTCCTTATTAAATTCTCTTACATAATAATTAAACTTTTATGTTCTGGACAATTTTTCTGGATAAACAAACAGGTAGATCTTCTGCTCATAAAGCTTGCACCCTCAGTCAACAAAATGATTTATTTCCAAAAACTTTAGCTACAAAACATCTGGAAAATCTTATACCCTCACAACCTGCATCTCAGGTTGGTTTTTGTAAGGCATTTTCCTCACAGAAAGCAGTACAGACCTCACAAATGATGTGTTGGCAGAGCTAAAAATGAAAAATTATGTTGTTGGTATGTTCTGTGAGTTCACTGAAGCATTTGATTGTGTGTATCTACTTAGAATACTAAAGTATTATGGCAGTAGTAGCATCACTCTCGCATAGATGGAATCTTGACTCCATAACAAAAAGCAGAAGATCTCATTAACAGACTGTGGTCATCACCATGGGACTATCCTCGAAAATGAAGGAACACAAAATGTGGAGTGCTACAAGGATTGGTATCAACCCACTGTTGCTTTCAATCTACACAAACGATTCTCCAGTGCCTTAAAAAAGTGGTTCAAAAACTGTAATGTTTGCTGATGACACTATTATACTAATCAAGGATCAAAACTCAAACTTGACAGACACTGTTCACATGTTAGCTAAATAGGTCAACAAGTTGTTCACAGTCTCAATCTCAAAAAGACTTACATTGTGCAATTTCAAACCACCAATGTTAGCACCAGATGTGGATAGTAATGGTCATACAGTAAATGAAATACACCGTCTAAAATTCCTTGAGGTCTAGTTGGAAGACAAAATGGAGTAAAACACACATAGACTAATCAAGAAGCTCAGTTCAGGTTGTTATGCCCTTAGAAGCACTTCTCAGTGTGTGGACCTAAAGATGAGAGTGTTAGCTTACATATTTTCACTCATGTTGCCTTCTGGTGAAGTGCACCTAAGGTAAATACACTGTTTATTCAGCAGAAGCAAGCAGTAAGAATATTTTTATGGATCCCGGAATTCTTATACCCACTTGCCAACACATTTATCACTGCAGTAGTTGCACATTACAAAAGTTACTCAAAATTACTAAGAAAAAAATCAAGGCACCTGAACAAGATGACAGAAATCAGTAATTCCAATAACAGACTTACGGCTCTATGGAACATAGTCAAACAAGAGACAGGACAAGAAGCCACAGAACAGGATAACAGAAAATATGAGTTATAGGTAGCAGATTTATTTAATAATCATTTCTTAAACATAATAGAAAGGATAGGAACAAACAGTTCAAGAGAAAAATCACATTAGTATGTTGAAAACGCAACTATCATAAAATTCAATCATATGATTGATCACCAACTTCTCCTTTTGAAATTAAGAAAATTACACATTCTCTCAAAAATAAACGCTCATGTGGTTTTGATGGTGTTTCCAATAGAGTACTAAAGATTTGTTCCCGTATAATAAGCCCAATCTTATCTGAAATGTGTAATGCAGCACTAACTCGAGGCATTTTTCCAGAGAGATTGAAATATGCCATCATCAAAACCCTATGTAAGGAAGGTAATAGGACAGATGTCAATAGCTACCAACCTATTTCACTTCTGACATCATTTTCCAAAATTTCTGAGAATGTGATTAATTCTAGAACAGTATCTCATGCAAGCAACAATACTATCTTCAGCAAATCTTTTGGATTTCAGAAAAGTTGCTCTACTGAGAATGCCACTTACATGTTCATTCAACAAATTTTACAATCATTAAATAATAAAATAGTGCTGGTTGGTATTTTCTGCAGTCTACCTAAGGCATTTCACTGTTTGAATCAGAGTTTTATGGCATTGATGATATAGCCAACCAGCTATCTGAAAGAATGCAGAAAGTTGTATATTCAACAATGTGGTCTGGGGACATTATTCTCACTGGGAAGAAATCACATATGGGGTTCCCCACAGCTCAATCTTAAGTCCACTATTGTTCCTCATACACATAAATGTATCTTCTGTCTAATATACAAAAAGCAGAATTAGTTCGTTTTGCAGATGATACTACTATTGTAATCAGTCCAAGCATACAAAGAGAAACAGAGGAAATAGTAAACAATGTCCTTAAAAGCATCACTGAGTGGTTTTCTGTGAATAGATACATCCTCAATTCTAAAAATACACAACATATGCAGTTCTGCACATCTAGGGTATAACACCAATGACAAGTGTAACACATGGTAAGGAAACAATAAATTGTGTGGCGACTTCAAAATTCTTAGGTGTCCATATTGATGGGAAATTGAAGTGGAAAAGCATATTTTGCAACACCTAAACAACTTAGTTCAGCCACATTTGCACTCAGAATCATTGCAAATTTTGGGAAAAAAACAAATCAGTAAGTTGACATATTTTGCACATTTTCATTCAATAATGTCATATGTAATAACATTCTGGGGTAACTCATCTCTAAGACAAAACATGCTGTAAGGATAATATGGAATGCTCACTCACGATAATATTGTAGACATCATTTTAAGGAACTGGGCATTTCGACTACTTCACAGCATATTTATCCCCTCATGAAATTTGTTGTAAATAATCTGTTGCAATTCAAGAGGAACAATGATATATAAAATTACTATACCACAAGCAAAAATTACATTCACTACTCCATATTAAGTTTGTCTTTAACACAAGAAGTGGTGCTCAGCTCTGCAATAAAAAATTTTAATCACTTACCCAGAGATATAAAAAGTCTGACAGACAGCAAAGTAAAACTTGAAAACAAACTCAAAATCTTTCTCCCTGACAAATTCTTCTATTCTGCAGAAGAATTTCTATTCTTGTAATGTGAAAAATGTGGTGGGTAAAAATGACTAACTCACACTTTTATACTTAAAAAAATTCTTATAACTGTTCAACCAGTAGCCATAGTTACAAATTAATTTGTAGTGTGAATGTAAAATGACTTGTTCCACTTCATTATGATTTATTGTGCAGATTGATCCATGGAACATGAAACTAACTAAGTAATGGGTTTTTGTTGTGATAGTTAAAAAATCTATTTTAGCTTAACTGTGATTTACAGAATCAAAATACAATACACAAAAATAATTTTGATGTACATTTAGCCTGCTTGTCTAATGTTTGGATCCCACGTTATATACTCTGGGGGAAGATAATATAAAGTATGAAACTGGGAATCGCTACCAATTTAAAATGAAGTTAATAACATATCTCATCAGCTGCCATTTCTACACATTATTTGAATATGTATCTTACAGATGCAGGAATCGAAAAGTTCTGTTAGCTGTAAGGGAAGTAGCAGCTCTTGGCAGACTCATTATCCTAGAGAAGGAGAATGCTTTCACACACTGAGAGTAACATACGTGAATCAGCCAGCCCATCAAGCCAAGCTGCATGCAAGTATTTAACAGAGGCCATGTATTACATACATCACTATGCCTTATTAAAGGCATTTCTAGAAACCAAGTTGGTATGAAACTCTGTATAGCTTTTGAAATGATAATAGGTAATGACAGTATTAATTTAATTTTGTCATCTCAAGTAACTTCTGCAATACACAAAATTATCTAAAATGCAGAGTTTATAACTTTCCATAATAAATAACTTCCTACTGTGCTAATATATATTTTTTGTGAAAATCAGTGAAAAACTAACTAAATACTTGATCATGAAATAATTGAGTGAACAGCATTTTGATCGAAAAGCTACAAATTATGTAATATATTCAGTTTTGAATGGCTACTATTTTTTTCATCTATTGGATAGCATTATTTTCATTCATTGTGTTGGTTGAGTGAATGATGACGTGAATTTGGCACATATGTTAAGTATGATTTGTTGAAATTCTTAATAACTAAGTTTGAGTATGCAACACTGATGTGTGTCAAGTATGTTCAGGAACATGATAATTGAAAAATAACCAGTTTTCAGTACTTTATTTAATTTGGTCCTTCAGAAACTGGGATTGAGGGGAAGTACCGAGTCATGTGAACTGAAATATGAAGCTGATTGACTACTGTGTTATTTGGCAAATTAAAGAAGAGATCTATCATGTGTGTTGGTACCAGGGGAGGATTTTCACTCATGAGTATTGAAGAGTTTATGGTCATCTCTCATAGTGTGAGCTCATGCAGTCCAAAACTTTAACCATTCTGTGAAGATTGAAAACCCACATGGTAAACTGCACAGTCATAACAGTGTACTTCACAGTCATAAACATGATGAATTGCATGGGATTTGAGCAAGTAATCAAAATCATTAAATACAATGCGTTTTTTTACAAACTGGTTCTTAACTGATCTTCCAGTACCAGGTCATGAGTTCAAATGTTAAGCTGGTTACTAGAAAGAGAATGTGCAGCTGCTGTGAAAGATTTAGTAGAAACTGTGCTTATTTCCATACTTTTGTTTCTAGAAATGGTTGCTAGGATGAGCTTCGTAGCAATACTTGTGTACGCACACTGACAATAAAGAATACATATTTTATGCAAGGATTTTTCTTTGTTTAGTAATTACAGTCAGATCTAATGAAATTAACTCAGTTTACATGTATAAGACAGTGAAATAACTCTTATGCACTCTATCTGCACACGGAGTGCTACTAGTTAGTTGTTTACTGCTTTTCTTAGCTGACGAACATCATATGTCACTTCAGGGCAGTCCATACTTCTGAAGAACTTGCCAAGGTGAGTTTTTTTTTATGTTAACAGAAAGACGGATTGGTCTGCATGGCCACACAATCTATTGTTGCAGTGGTATATACAATGATAACCAGTTTCATTCAAACTCGAAGTACTTTCAGATCTGTTAAATGAAGTAAAAGTATCAGTTATGTAAGATCAAATATACCATATGATAAATATAATAGTGTATTTTCAAGCAGTCAGGCAACCAGAAAGCTCGTGAAGTGAACTTGGCAGAGGTCAATAGCAACTGGTCAGTAAAATTAGATCTACTTCTAATGTTCTCCTTGTCTCACCCATCATGCATTATTTTGGTTCCAAGGTAACAAATGGTTCAAATGGCTGTAAGCACTCATCCCCTAGACTTAGAACTACGTAAAGTTCATCACACACATCCATGCCTGAGGCAGGATTCAAACCAGTGACCGTAGCAGCCGCATGATTCCGGACTGAAGCGCCTAGAACCGCTCGGCCACAGCACCCGGCCCAAGGTAACAGAGTTCCTTCACTTTGTCTAATATATGGTCCTGAATTTTGACGTTACATTGGATGTCACATTGGTTGCTAAAACTCATTTCTGGTGCTGTTCAATACTTTTTTGGTGGTGTTGAATACTTTCGACTTTCTTTAGTTTACTTCCAATCCATATTCTGTGATCATCAGACTATTCATTAGATATAATGGGTCCTGTAAATCTTCACAGAGGATGATTTTAAATCCTACAGTACCAGTGATTTGGTTTCTTTGCCCAGTCTGAGTATCAATTTGAAGGAGAACCTCAGGCTTCGTAGCATGGTCACAGTCCGATCACTTGGAGGGCCCTGCCATTGTGGGCATGTCATATGGGCCTGTCCCCTGACATGAGCATACCAGTAAATACTGTGGCTCCACATTTTGCCCTAAGTTTCTTGCAGTTTTCTGAAGCTTTTGATATGCACCATTGTATATACATGTAAAATATGGTAGCAACAAGACACAGTCAATCCCTTCTCTATGTGAGAGCAATGGAATTACTAAGCACAGAATACTAAAGCAGAGTTACTAAACACAGCCTTCCAAAATTCCTTCATCAAAGAATTCAAAGTAAATATTCCAGAATTCAAATCCAGAACAATTGCCAACATGAGTAACTTAGAAATAGGTATCCTCAGAGCAGTGAAGCAACATAAACCACTTAATAAAATTAAGTCTTCCGGTCCAGATTGCTTACCAATCAGGTTCCTTTCAGAGTATGCTGATGCAGTAACTCGATACTTAACAATCATATACAAACACTCACTCACTCAATGAAAGATCCGCACCTAAAGACTGGAAAGCTGCACAGATCACTCCAATATTTAAGAAAGGCAATATGAGTAACCCACTAAATTACAGGCCCATATCATTAATGTCAATATGCAGCAAGATTTTGAAACATATATTTATTCATACAGCATGAATCACCTTGAAGAGAATGATCTATTGATCTGCAGTCAACAGGGATTTAGAAAAAATCATTGTTGTGAAGCGTTGAGTGCTGTCGCTAAGCAAACTGATTCCGTATTTCTAGGTTTCCAGAAGCCTTTTGACACCATACCTCACAAATGACTTGTAATCTTATTGTGTGCTTATGGAATATCATCTTAGTTTTGCGACTGCAAAAAGGTCACAGTTCATAGTAACTGACAGAAAGTTGTCGAGCAAAACAGAAATGATTTGGTATTTCCCAAACTAGTGTTGTGACTTTCTGCTGTTCCTATCTTTTTAAATGATCTAGGAGAAAATCTGAATAGCTGTCTTAGGTTGTTTGCATATGATGTTGTCTACTGTGTAGTAAAGTCATCAGAAGGAGATAAAAACCAATTGCAAAATGATTTAGATAAGATATCTATATGGTGCAAAAACTGGCAATTGGCCCTAAATAATGAATGGTGTGAGGTCATCCACATGAGTGCTAAAAGGGATCCATTAAACTTCAGTTACATGATAAAGCAATCAAATCTGAAGGCCATAAATTCAACTAAGTACCTAAGAATTACAATTACAAACAACTCAAACTGGGAAGAACACATAGAAAATGTTGTGGGAAAGTGAATCAAAGACTGTGTTTTATTGGCAGAATACTTAGAATATGCAACAGATATGCTAAAAAGACTGCTTACACTAAGCTTCTTCATCCTCTTTTGGAGTGCTGCAGCGCAGTGTGGGATCCTTACCAAATAGGACTAACAGAGTACGCTGAGAAAGTTCAAAGAAGAACAGCACATTTTTTATTATACACAAATAGGGGAGAGCGTGTCATTGACATGATACAGGATTTGGGATGGAAATAATTAAAACAATCATGTTTTTCATTGTAGTGGGATGTTCTCCAAAAATCTGAATCACCAACTTTCTCCTCTGAATGTGAAAAATATTTTGTTGATGCCCAACTACATAGGGAGAAACGATTATCAGAATAAAATACGGGAAATTAAACCTCGCACAGAAAGATATAGGTGTTCCTTCTTTCTGTGCGCTGTTTGAGAGTGGAATAATAGAGAATTAATGTGAAGGTTGTTCGATGAACCCTCTGCCAGGCACTTAAGTGTGATTTGTAGAGTAGCCATGTAGATGCAGATGTTGATTGATAGTAGAGTGACTGACATTGCCTTTGAGTCATTCCCTGGACTCTTTTACTCATGCTTTTGATGACTTCTGCTACTCTCTGGTCTTTGCTTTGGCCTAGCCATTCACTTTGTGAGCTCTGCCAATATCTACCACAGTAACCCGTAGTGTAAGTGATCATAAACTTTGTTCTACCTACACAGAGTAGGACAGAAAGATAGTAATGCCATCAACAAATCTTATTGAAATCCTTTTGCCTTGAATTTTAATACCACTTCTGAAACTTTTTTTCTGTCATTCATTGTTTCTTTGATGTAAAGGCCCGCCAGAAGAGGTGGAAGACTGAAACACTGCCTTGTATATTTGGAATATGTATACTTCTGTATTTGTCTGTCTTTGCCAATAGCTTATACTTCTTTTTCTTTTTGAGGTGTTTCAAGACATTGCTCCACTTTACTTTGACAGATGCTTTTTCTAGGTCAACAAAAACTGTGAAACAATCTTGATTTTTCTTCAGTCGTGCTTTGTTATCAAGTGTAACATCAATACTACCTTATGGTACCTTCACCTGTCCTACAGATCATCCTCTTGGATGCTATCACTTTCAAGCTCAGGATATGCCTCTGCACATAAGACGATGCATGTGGTTTATAGAAGATGGATCTCCAGCAACACACTGTTTGAGATGCAATGAATATGTACTATGACAGATGGATAGATGGGGCAGCACCAGTTGCAATGACTGCACATTAACTTTGAATTACTACTATTGGGGTCATCTAAAATACACTGATTAATGTAGAATAGTAAAATTTTGAGAATACATTTGTCTATGTGACAGATGGAAGATCACAGGTTAATGTTAGTGTGAGATAAGTCATTGAAAATATGAAATGCTGGTACATTAATAACCAGTGTAATGGACAGAATGTTGAATGCAAGCACATAAATGTGCATGCACTGTATTGAACAGGTGCCAGAAGTCAATTTGTCTGATGATGTCCCATATGTGCTCGAATGGACACAGATCTGGTGATTGAACAGGCCTAAGCAACATGTGGACATTTTGGAGAACATGTTGCAGCTTTATCCTGTTAGGAGACACCCCTGGAGTATTAGAAGACACCCCCCTGGAATACTGTCCATGAATGGCAGCACAACAGATCAAATCACCATATTGATGTACAAATGTGCGATCATGGTGCATGGGATAGCCAAGAGTGCTCCTGTTGTCCTATGAAATTGCACCTCAGACTATAACTCCAGATGTAGGTCCAGTGTATCTAGCATGCAGACAGGTTGGTTGCATGCCATCAACTGGCCTCCTCCTAACCATTCCACACCGAGACAGAACCAAGTTTTATCAGAAAACACAACAGACATCCACGCTGCACTCTAATTAGCTCTCACTTTCCACTACTAAAGTCACAAATGGCAGTGGTTTGGGGTCAGTGAAATGCACGCTACAGTGTGTCTAGAGAGGTGTTCTTGAATTAACCAGTTTGTTACACTTCATTGTGTCACTGTGGTGCCAACTGCTGTTCAAATTGCTGATGCAGATGCAGTATGATGCACTGGATCCATACACCGAATGTGATGGTCTTCCCTCTCTGTAGCAACATGTGGCTGTTGGGAGCCCAGACTTCTTCTGACTGTACATTCTTGTGACCACTACTGCAGACAATCCTGTACAGTGGCTACCGGTACATTCCTGCCAGGACTTTCTGCAATACTGCAGAAAGAACACCTGACTTCTTGTAGCTCTAGTACATGATATCATTCAAACTCAGTGAGGTACTGATAATAGTGTCTTTGTTCCCTTACAGGCATTCTTGATCAACATCTACTCACCCTGTCCATTCTCAGAGGTAACTAATGCTAGTGACTATTACAGCTTGTATTTAAAACAAACTTGATTTATATCCTCATAGTGGCACTACTGGCACAACTCTTGTGCGACTGGTGCAAAATTTTAATAGACATCATCTTTCAGATGATGCCTACCAGTTTTCACTTATGTGCAATACTCCTTCTTGGGGATGCAATTTTCTTTTCTGTCACTGTGTTTGTTGATGCAGTGCATATTTGTAATGAAATTTGTAATAACTCAGTGTATCATGGAAGCCTGCAAAATCATTCAACACCATCTAGGGGTGTCTCAAAGAATGCAACAACTCATGACCTTACAAATGTAGGCTATGCGGATATAAAAACAAGTGGAGGACATTTTGAACATGTGCCATAGGTTTCTGACTTGATTACTTCATAACAACTTCTTCTTCCATTGGTAACTCAATAAAGAAAGCCTTTTCTAACATATGCCTGGTGGGTTCTCTACAAAACATACAGAAACCAGAATGCAGTTATAAGAGTCTAGGGGCACGAAAAGCAGGCAGCAACTGACAAGGGAGTGAGACACTTATGTAGCCTGTCTCACGTGTTATTCAATCTATGTTGAGCAAGCAGTAAAAGAATACCAAGAGAATTTGGAAGGATAAATAAAAACTTTACAGTTTGCCAATGACGTACATTCATCAGAGATGGAAAAGCACTTGGGAGATCAGTTGAACAGAATGGTTAGCGAGTAGAAAAGAGATTATAAGATGAACATCAGAAAATGTAAAGCATGGGTAATGTAGTGTAGTCAAATTAAATCAGGTGATTCTGAGGGAATTAAGAAATGAGATACTTGAATTGGTAGAGGAATTCTGCTTTGTGGAGAACACAAGTCAATAGAATATAAAATGCAGACACACAATAGCAAGAAAAACGTTTATGATGAAGAGAAACTTTAACATAAAATAAAAATTAAAGTGTTACAAAGTCTTTTTTGGAAGTAGACATCTGGAGTGTAGCATTGTACAGAAGTGATACATGGATGATTAACAGTGCAAGCAAAAAGAGAATACAAGCTTTTGAAATGTGGTGTGCCGACAGAATGCCAACGGACAATCCAGATAACTGAATATGAATTTAAGAGAAAATAAATTTATGGCACAACTTGACTAAAAGATGGGGTTGGTCGATTTGACAAGTGCTGAGCCATCAAGGAATAGTTAATTTGGTAACTGAATAAAGTGTGAGGGGTATGATTAATGGAACCAAGGCTGACTAAAATAAGCACATTCAAGAGGACATAGGTTGCAAGAGATGTAGAGAGGTGCACAGGGTAGACTAATATGGACAGCTGCTTCAAACCAATCTTCAGACTGAAGTCCACAACAAGCATATGTTTATATGGACTTTTTTAGGTGCTTTGGTCTAAGTAGTCCTCTGCCTTCCCTCCACCCTCCCACAGCAGTAAAATTTTTACTAATGCATACTGAAGTGAAAATAGTCATGAGATAACTCCTAATATCATGTCGGACCTCCTTTTGCCTGGAAAAGTGCAACAACTGGACATGGCATGAACTCAACAAGTCACTGGAAGTCGTCTGCAGAAATATTGAGCCATGTTGACTATATATCGCTATCCATAATTGTGCATGTGTTGCAGGTGCAGGGTTTTGTGCAGTAACTGCCTCTTGATTATGTCCCATAAATGTTCGATAGGATTTATGTCAGCTGATCTGGGTGCCAAATCATTCATTTGAATTGTCCAAAATGTTCTTCAAATCAATCATGAACATTCGTGGCCCGGTGACATGGCACATGGTCATCCATAAAAATTCCACATTGTTTTGAAACATGAAGTCCACAAATGTCTGCCATTGGTCTCTATGTAGGTGAACATAACCATTTCCAGTCAGTGACCCATATAAACACAGTCCTCACCATTATGGAGCCACCACCAGCTTGCACATTGCCTTGTCGAAAACTGGGTCCATGGCTTCAGGGGGTCTGCACCACATTAAAACTCTACCATCAGCTCTTACCAACTGAAATCAGGACTCATCAGACCAGATCACAGTTTTGCAGTTATCTAGGGTCCAACCGATATGGACACAAGCCCAGGAGAGACGCTGCAGGTGATGTCGCGCATTTAGCAAAGGCACTCACGGCGGTTGTCTGCTGCCACAGCCCTTTAATGCCAAATTTCACTGCACTGTCCTAGAGGGTACATTTGTCGTACATCCCACATTGATTTCTACAGTTATTTCTTGCAGTGTTGCTTGTCTGTTAGCACTGACAACTCTGAGAAAATACTGCTGCTTCTGGTCATTAAGTGAACTGCATTGCCCATGGTGAGAGGTAGTGCCTGAAATGTGCTATTCTCAGCACACTCTTGACACTGTGGATCTCAAATATTGAATTCCATAACATTTTCTGAAATGGAACGTTCCACGCATGTACCTCCAACTACCACTCCAGGTTCAAAGTCTGATAATCCCCGTGGTGTGGCCGTAACCATGTTGGAAGCCTTTTCACATGAATCACTTGAGTACAAACAGCTTTGCCAATGCACTACTCTTTTATACCTTGTATTTTAGATATTATTGCCATCTGTATGTATCCATATTACTATCCCATAACTTCTGTCATTTAAGTGTGTACTGAAAGATTACAATAAGGTAAGGCATCCATCTCGCACTATATTTTAATGTGAAAATTTTGAGTTATATCTTATTATGTAACTGAAAGACAAACCAGCAGGTCAGTGTATACATTTAAATATTAATCTGTACATCTTTTTTATTTTTCTTCAATATGATACAGAAAAGTATAGAAAACTAATTACAATGTTGGATACAGATTATCTTTGGATATTTAAGATGTACTGTCTTTTTCAGTATCCTTAGCCTCTTGAAAGGACTCTCTAGTTCCTACTGCCAATGAGGCAGAACATGAAGCACAGAATGTTTTTCTTGGTGATGAAGCTGAAGGACTACTCAGCAAAGGGCTGCTGTTTATTGTCACTGAATGTCTATGCAGTGTACCAAGGGAAGCCTCAAAAAGCACATCATTAATTGCTTTCTCAGCAAATATCCTCTGCTGAGGGTCCAGAGTTAATAGTTTTTCACACCACACTTTAACAATTGTTGGGATTTCTTGCTCTGATTTGCTGCTAGACCTCTCCGAAAATGAGTGGGTTATGTGTAATGGGTCTTTCTGTCGAGCAATGGGATCCAATTTAATTTTCTTCATTCTTGGCTCTGGTTTCGCCACAGAAGTGACAAAGGACACAGAAGGCGTACAAAGTTCATTCACCACATCAGCGTTGCTGTGATCAATTTCACCTTCATCAATGACCTGCAAAAAATAAAAAAAGAGTATTTCAGTTTGGCATGTTCTGTTTGCATTGTCTAATGATATTTTCTGTAGCATGTCAAAAGACCTTGATTGTGCAGTTCATGGTATTCTCCTAGAGAAGCTCAAATATTATGGCATCAGTGATCTTGTTGGTAACTGTTTTTCATCCTGTCTAATTACAAGTATGCTGTGTGTTGCTTTAAGAAACTCAGGGTATGTACACAATAAGACATCATTTTCACATTAAAGATGCACCACTGAGTCCCTTCCTGTTACTGTTACACATGACCTTCTGTCATATGTACAAGAAGCAGAAATAGTTCTCTCTGTTGACAACGCAAGTGTTGCAGTCAAGCCTAATGGAGAAACTTCAACACAAAAAAAAAAAAAAAATATTTTCTTGAAAATTAATAACTGGTTCTCTGCAAATGGACTGTCACTGTATTCATTCGAAACACAATACATGCAATTCACTTCTGCACAAGGCCTTTATGAATAATGTGTGTGGATAAATCAATAAATGAAACAAAATACTCTCAATTATTATATGTTTATATTGATAAGAAGCTGTACTGGAAGACACATGTTACAGATCTTCTTCAACATCAAGTTCTACTACTTTTGTGTCACAGATAATATCAGATTTTGGAGGTGAAAATGTAAAAAAATTGACTATGTTGCCTATTACCATTCACTTACAATGAATGGCAACATATTCAGGTGAGTAACACATCACTGAGGAAAGAAGTGTTCGTTGTGTAGTAGCGTCTACTCCGCAGGAGAGTTTCTGATTGCGTAGCAGTTTCTCTCTCTCTCTCTCTCTCTCTCTCTCTCTGTGTGTGTGTGTGTGTGTGTGTGTGTGTAAGTGTGTGGGTGTCATGTAAATGGTCAGCATACTGCCATACTTAGCACCATGATGTAGTATAATTATCAAACTGACTCATTCCATATCATAGTGACGGTCACACTTATTATCCATGGACAATGCAAATAACCAATTACCTAACTGCTAAGTTACTCTACCTTAGGTATCTCACAGGATTTTTGAATTCATGGTACCCCCCCCTTCCCCACTCCCCTTCCAAATCACTTTCAACAATTTATGAGCAAAGCAGCCTTTCACCTTGTTTCTAGTTGTGCAAGACATCTTCAGATGCTATGAAAATGGAGAGTTAGACTGCAGACTCACAGTGTAATTCCTGACTCACAGTGTAATTCCCATTCTCAGACCATGATAGTCAACTTCTGGTGTTTCATATCAGGGTGCAAGACATAAATAAAAATAACTGTAGTAGTACAATGGTAAGAAATGAAAGAGAAATTTTGGGATTAAAGAAGAATTTGCAAAATAAAGACTGGAGAGATATGCATAATACCCTGGCATCAATGAAAAATACAATGTATTCTGTAAAACAGTCATGGGATGCTTTGAACACTGTTGTCCAATAAATTGCTTGTGGAAGCAGATCAAATGCCCCTAAACCCTGGGTTAACATTGGAATCAGAGTATCGTGCAAAATTAGGGAAGACTGTATCTGGCTTTCAGGACTGAAACACTTTACAAACTGCATTGTATAATTTTAGAGAAAGTCAACAGAGGATGAAAATGTAGGTACTTTCAACAAAAACAAGCTCCTTCTGCAATGATATGTTTGGAACATAGTAAAAATTAGACACAAAAAAAAGAATCAAGACAAATGAAGAAATTACGTTAAATGTACGGGGGTTGCCCAGAAAGTAATACACCACATTTTATACCCAAAAACAATGCTATGAGTGTGAAACATTACAAATGTATTATCTGAAGCCTCCTGAGTGAGCGTGCCAAGTTTCCATCACTTCCAAAGTACAGCATAGCTCCAGGACAGTTTCAAAATGCCATCTGTAAGTGATGTACATTACAAGCAATGTTCCGTCATTAAATTTCTCACTGCAGAGAAAGAAACTGTGGGAATATTCACAAACTCTTGTGCAAAGTCTGTGGAGCATCTGCTGTTGACAGAAATACAGTTAGTCGCTGGGCAAGGAGGGTGAGATCATCAAAAGGCGGTTCAGCAGAGCTCCACTATTTGCAGTGGACGGGAAGATCATCCACGGCTGTCACACCTGACACGTTGCAGCAAGCTGATGTTGTCATTTACAAAGATAGACACATTATGACTTGGCAGTTGGCATTGCATCTATCAATCAGCAAAGGAAGTGTGTATACAATTATCTGCACTCTTGGATACTCAGAAGTGTTTGCAAGATGGGCCCTGCAGTGTCTAATGGTGGATCACAAAGCACACAATAAAAACATTTGTCTTGATCTGATGCATTTTTTTTAAGCTGATGGGGAAGGCTTCTTGTCCAGGCTGTGACAGGTGATGAAACCTGGGTTCCCCATTTTGAGCCGAAACAAAACTGGTTCCTTTCCCAATATCCACAGAAGAAAATATTCAAAGCAACTGCTTCTTCCAGTAAGGTCATGATACTGTGTTCTGGGACTGTGAAGGTGTGATCCTTATTCATGTGATACCAAGAGGCAGTACCATTAATTAAGAAGCAGATGTCAACACATTAACAAAACTCAAGACCCACTTCCAGCGACTTTGGCACCACAGCCAACCAGGAGATGTTTTGCTGCAACACAATAATGCTCAGCCCATGTAAGTCTGAGGACTGCTGAACACACCCAAAACAGGTTTGGACACTGTTACCCCATCCATCCTACACACTGACCTAGCCCCCTCAGACTTCCACTTGTTTGGGCCATTAAAGGATGTCATTCGTGGAAGACATTTTGAGGATGATGAGGAGGTGATGCACACAGTGAAGCACTGGCTCTGCCACCAGGGCATGGATTGGTACTGACAGGCCATATATGCCCTTGTTTTGTACTGGAGGAAGGCCACAGAATGGGATGAAGATTACGTGGAAAAATAGGGTGTGTATATGAAACTCCATTCTTTTGTGTGTGTGTATTTCTCATTATGTTCAATAAAGAATTGTTGGAGAAAAAAAATGCTGTGCATTACTTTCTGGGCAACTCTCATAAACAATGAACTGCTGAAAGATAGCCAAAAAACTGCAGAAACTCGCAATAATTTTTTTCCGTCAGCAACAGAAAATTTAGGTTTGAACACTTCCTTAGTAAATATCCAACAGTTCCTTTATTTATTTATTTATTTATTTATTTATTGTTCCGTGGGACCAAATTAAGGAGAAGTCTCCATGTTCATGGAACGAGTCAATACATGAAATTATAACACGATATTAGAAACAGATAAAATGAAATATAAAAAAAACATATTCAGGTGACAAGTCGTAAGTTTAAATGAAGAAATCAACAATGTAACACTGGAATTTGCTTAATTTTTTAGCTCTTCCAGGAGCTCCTCGACAGAATAGAAGGAGTGAGCCATGAGGAAACTCTTCAGTTTAGGCTTAAAAGAGTTTGGGCTACTGCTAAGATTTTTGAGTTCTTGTGGTAGTTTATTGAAAATGGATGCAGCAGAATACTGCACTCCTTTCTGCACAAGAGTCAAGGAAGTGCATTCTACATGCAGATTTGATTTCTGCCTAGTATTAACTGAGTGAAAGCTGCTAACTCTTGGGAATAGGCTAATATTGCTAACAACAAACGACATTAAAGAAAATATATACTGTGAGGGCAATGTCAGAATTCCCAGATTTTTGAATAGGGGTCGACAAGAGGTTCTCGAACTTACACCACATATAGCTCGAACAGCCCGTTTTTGAGCCAAAAATACCCTTTTTGAATCAGAAGAATTACCCCAAAAAATAATACCATACGACATAAGCGTATGAAAATATGCGAAGTAGACTACTTTTCATGTTGAAGTGTCACTTATTTCAGACACTGTTCTAATGGTAAATAAAGCAGCATTTAGCTTCTGAACAAGATCCTGGACATGGGCTTTCCACAACAGCTTACCATCTATCCGAACGCCTAGGAATTTGAACTGTTCCGTCTCGCTTATAATATGCCCATTCTGTCTGATCAAAATATCAGTTCTTGTTGAATTGTGAGTTAGAAACTGTAAAAACTGAGTCTTATTGTGATTTAGCATCAAATTATTTTCCACAAGCCATGAACTTATTTCATGAACTACATTATTTGTTACTGTTTCAATATTACACACAAGATCCTTCACTATCAAGCTGGTGTCATCAGCAAACAGAAATGTTTTTGAATCACCTGTAATACTAGAAGGCATATCATTTATATAAATAAGAAACAGCAGTGGCCCCAGCACCGACCCTTGCGGAATGCCCCACTTAACAGTGCCCCATTGGGACTGAACATCACTACCACTCTAAATATTGCGGAGAATTACCCTCTGCTTTCTGTTCTTAAAGTAAGAGGCGAACCAATTGTAAGCTACTCCCCTTACTCCATAATGGTCCAACTTCTGCAGTAATATTTTGTGGTCAACACAGTCAAAAGCCTTCGTTAAATCAAAGAAAACACCTAGCGTTCGGAACCTTCTATTTTATCCGTCCAATACCTCACAGAGAAAAGAGAATATAGCATTTTCAGTTGTTAAACCATTTCTAAAACCAAACTGAACATTTGACAGCAAATTATGTGAATTTAAATGCTCCAGTAACCTTGTATATACAACCTTCTCGATAACTTTAGCAAACACTGATGGCATAGAAATAGGTCTAAAATTGTCAACATTATCAATGTCTCCCTTTTTATAAAGTGGCTTCACTACCGAGTACTTTAATCGGTCAGGAAACCGACCACTCCTAAAGGAAAAGTTACAGATATGGCTGAGAACTGGGCTAACATACATAGAACAATACTTCAGTATTCTGCTAGATACCCCGTCATATCCTAAACAAAACCTAGCACAACAAGTAAAGGATTACATTCAAATTCATCTCTGAAATAAGTTTACAGTGTAATCAGATCTATTAAAAATAAATTTTCTATAATGACATCTGTAGTAAAATAATGAAATATTGCTGAGCCAAATTTAGTTATTTGAGTTATGTATGTAGGGTAACAGTGATACCTTCCATAGTTTACAAATGCCACTGTCATGTCATTTCACAAAAAAGGAGTCAAAAGGTTTGTGAAGAATTGCTAACCCATATCATTAGTGGCAGTATTTTCAACCATTTTCGAGATTACGATGTACAATAGATGTTATATATAATTGGCATAGGAAAACATACTTAGCATGAAACATTTGGATTTCAAAAAGGACTGACAGCTGAACAAGTTATATTTACTTTGACAGATTATATACTGGAATAAATAAATCATAAATTGGGAACATTTTTTGCCACGGCTTTAATTGTATGAATCATGATATCCACCTGCAAATGTTAAAATATTATCAATCAGTGGACACAGCAAATTTATGGATTTTTCCTTGCCTGAATGGCAAAAACAAAGTTTGTCAGTTCCAAGTCACAAAATGACACAATTTGAAGCAATCAGAAAGGGTGTACCATAAGGCTGTGTTCTGAGTTCTCTGTTGTGTCTAATACCCATAAATTATTACCCTAATGCAGTTGCAGAAGATGCCAATTTTGTCCTTTTTCAGATGACTCATGTACAGATTTGAAATGTAGCACAAGTTCCCATACTGAAAAGGTAACTAGTGATATATCAGAAACATCAACAGGCAGTTCAAGGCAAATGGATCATCATTTCATTTTGACAACACTCAGAAAATACCATTCACAGAACTCCACAAGCTATAAAAATAGATTTTCAAACAATGAAACGCAATAAGTGAAAAGTGTTTAGTTTTTAGGACACCGTATAGACCAGAACCTTAACTGGAAAACCCATGGCCTAGTATACGAAGCACCTTAGTTCAGGTACAATTGCAATACACGTGATTACTGCTGTAACAACTTAAAAATTAAACTTATTCTGCATATTCCTAATCATCGACATTTTATGAAGTCCTCTTTTGGGGAAAATGTAAATTTATTGAAGGAATCTGACAGGAAAAGTGATCTACAGCTACTGTTGGCCATGTACCCCTTTAGTATCTCACAAATTTCTATACTTGACTTGGTCAAAATATGAAAAACAGCATCTTTATACATAATGCATTTATACAACAATCAGAAGTTAAAGAAATGCATGCCTGTTCTGTGGCAAATTGACTGTTGGACCATGATGGACAGTTAGTGTGTGGCCTCAGTTGCCTGAGACTGCAGTCATATGTCTGTGTGTGTGTGTGTGTGTGTGTGTGTGTGTGTGTGTAGCCTATTTTTGACGATGTCCTTACTGGCCAAAAGCATTGTTTGTGACAGTCTTTTTGTTGTGCCTATCTGCAGCTCAGCATCTCCGCTATATGATGAGTAGAACTTTCCTTTTCATAATATTGTAATGTTTATCATGAATTTGATCTATGGACGAGGGAACTAACAAACTGTTATTTTCCTAGAAGATGGTACTGCCATTGCAGAAGACATCAAGGATGAAGGAATACAGGTGATTCGCAACAGTGTTCATGTAGTCCACAGCTGTTATGGTATCTTCAATTAATATCACACGTCCCACAGAAGATCAGATGAATGTCCATCATAGTGTAATACTGCCACCACCAAAGATAGCGTGATGCATGTTTCAGGCAGCCATAAGCCTGGATGACAGCATATCCAGAGGTGACTACCAACCTGTTCCAACAAGAAACACCATTCATCTGACCAGGTGATATTTCCATTGATCCATGGGGCAATCTCAATCATCCCATTGCCACTGCAGTTGTAATTTACAATGTTGTTGAGTAAACATGGGAACACACAATGGTTATCTGTTGTGGAGCCCTAATGGTGTGCTCCAAATACCTCTGCCTGCACCAGCACTGTACTCTGTCGTCATATCTGCCACAGGTCACTACCTATCATGCTTTATGGTGTGGGCAAGCATTTCACTGTCATGCTCTGTAGTGAGGCATGGATGTCCAATGTATTGTCTCTTATGTTTGAGTTCACTGTCCTTCAGCCACTTTCCACAGATGCTCGCAACAGTAGCATGCAAACAGCTGACCACATTTGCACTTTCTGAGATTCCTGTTTCCAGGTGTTTGGCCATAATTTGCCCCAGGTCAGAGAACACAGAGTAAATACTGGCCCAATTGGTTTACAATGCTAAGGAAAAGAGTACATTGCCTGGTGGTGATGGTGCAAAGTGGTGTGTGGATATTGTCAAATGTTACGTGGTTTCTGCCTCAGCACTTGCAAGGCTCGCATGTGGTTCTACCTGTGATTAGCAAATACCATGGAGCATTTTTTAAATATTTTAGATTTTTACTATTGGAACTAAGAACTATATGAGGCAATAATTTCATATAGTTGTGTAGATTTTAGCCTTGTATACAATACAAGATGTGTTCACTATTGAGGCTACTGACTGGCATTTTGTCTCAATTGGTGCACTCTCCACGTGCCTTCCACCTTCTTCACTGGTGCGCTTTTGCCTCCACAACACACATGGACTTCCCTCCAGCTTTTCCTACCTTATTGTTACACTGCTATTGACTCTGTACATGGACTAGTAACCATACAGTATTTTCACAGATTAGATGACACGTATAGAAATGGTTCATATTTGGCAAAAAAATCAGAAATAAATGTAAATAGTAACAAAAATCCACAAAATACATGCAAACATAATCTGTAAATGACTGAAAATTACAAATATTTGAGAAGGAAAGTTGCACTCACCAGACAGTGGAGATGCTGAGTCATAGATATGCACAACAAAAAGACTCTCACAATTATACATTGCATGTGGTTTCAGTTGCCTGAGATTGCAGTCGTGTGTGAGTGTTGGGGGGGGGGGGGGGGGGGAGGTCTTAATGGCTGAAAACTGTAATTACGAGTGTCTTTGTTGTGTCTCCACTGTATGGTGAGTAGCAACTTTCCTTCTCATAATATTGTTGCATTCCATCCTGGATTTTCCATTGTTTGAAAATTACAAATGACTTAAAGTGCTGGTATTACAAGTTGATTTCTGTGTTTGTGGCTCATATCATTGCTAGAACAGTTTCCCATTTGTCTCGGTTCTGCTAATATATGTTGTTTACCATGACATGTACCCACGCCACCATGAGGCAGCGTTCAGTCTCATGGTCAGCAGAAGTCTTAATATTTTCTGCCATCTGCATAGATACCAGAAGCACAGTATATCCTGACATTTCTCCATAAGATGGCAAGTAAGAAACTTATTGGCATGTCACTACTCATTGAGGAATTTACTCAGCTCACATCATCAGCAAAATTCATAAGGAAGGACTCAAATTAAAGAAATTGTTGTCCTTGGAATTAACTTATGCAAACAGTGCTAAACATAGAACACATTTTTTAATGAAATATATTTATAGAGCTATATACTGGCTGTTTACAGCTTTTATCCTGCATGTGTCACTAATTTTCTATTCTAGAGTTTGTCTGTTGCAGGAGAAATTATTAAGGAGCAGCTTCTTTAGTCTGCATTTGAAAACACTTCTATCTTCATTCTCTTATTGCATTTGTGAACACCTCTTTCACTCTTAAACTCAGATGCAGTGTTGAAAGGGAATATCATAAGCGAATAAATGTACTGTGAGACTGTGGTTCATACTCACATTGGCTGAAAGAGATACTATGAATACTTTTTATTTATTTATTTATTTTATTTATTGATTTATTTAACCTGGCAAGATTAGGGCCATCAGGCCCTCTCTTACATCTAACAAGGCATTCTACTTATTTTACATTCATACGTTTTGGTAGGCATGTTAAACTACATCTAGTACAAAAAGTGAAATAAACAATTAGAAAGGTATACCTGGAAAAATACATACATTTAGAGTTTATATTCGTAGATCATAAGTACTGTTATAATTAGACATTATTGAAGAGACAAATTTTAGATAGGAGTGCTGGCAGCAGGGAGTATGAAGGAGACTCATGGTGAAGGGAGGAGAAGAATAGACATGATGAAACATAATTAAGGAAATATAAAGGAAAAGAAGATTGCCTGGCTAATAGAGATAGATGAAGAGGAGGGCATCTCAGGAGCAAGATAGGAGACGCTAGCTTTGCTATTTGACATATGAGAGGATTGGCCTGGTACATTAATTTTGTGGAGAACTTTATGAGGATGATAGTAGGAAATGCTTCAACTTCTTCTTAAAAGCAGCAGGAGATTGAATTTAGTGCAAGGTAAGGGGCAGTTTGTTCCAGAGGCGGACAGCGGCAACTGAGAAGGAGTTTGCAAAAGTTTTTGTTTTGTGAGTGGGCACAGTTAGGATACCAAATAAGAGTGACCTCGTGTTTCGATTATGATGGCATGACAGGTTTTTAATCTCTGAAGCAAGGTACTGGGGTGCTTGCGCGACGAGGAGTCTGTGAAGTAGACATAGAGTGTGGTAGTCACGCAATTTGTCCGGCCGCAGCCACCCTAGCTTGGAGTATGAAGCACTAACATGATCATATCAGCGAATGTTGCAGGCATTCATGGTTAGCTCTAGCCGTCTTTTGTCAAGTCACATAACTGAGACGATTTTCCATAAGCACGCAATTTCACTACAAGCCACTTTTGTCATTGGCCTACAGTGTCAAAAGGCTTCCGGAAATCCAGAAATACGGAATCAAACTGATATCATATACATGTGTGAATTCCACACATACTGTAATGCTAATTACTTTCTTTTCTGCAATGAATGCATTTTCCTAAGCAGGGAGTCACCCCAGAATATTACGTCGTAAGACATCAATGAATGAAAATATGCAAAACACGTTAGCTGACTTCCGTATTCCCAAAGTTGGCAATCATTCTTATGACAAAATTAAGTGATCTAAATGTTTTAGCAGATCTGCTAGATGGTATTTCCAGTTTAAGTTGGAGTGCTGTCGAGACCAATAACATGCAATCTACAATGTAGTCCCCAGGTGATGGTGTTGTGGTGGCGGGTGAGAGGGAGAGGTGTTTGCTGGGGATGGCACTGCTTCAAGTCTTGTGGACATCATTCAGCCCTGTAAGTTGCTAGGGCTCTCACCATGGCACGGTCTGACTGGATTTTTGCAGTCAGTTCGTATCAGGTGGCATTGAGTTGTAAACTGCCTTCCAGGTTAACCAGATCTTCATGCACTTTCGTTTCTGTTGCTTCCTTGATGATCAATTCCAAGAATACTGATGTGATACCGCACTTCAGAGTTTTCAAAATGCTTCTTTGATACTGTGCTCCACTATGGACGATTTTTCTGTGTATCCTAAATGCATGTCAATTGTATTTTCTATGCACTGTTTCAAGAAAGTTATTATTTTTTTGAAATGAATCATGTAAAGAGACTGTGAAACAGCTGTTAATTTGGCATGAAACTGATATAGTCAGTTGACAGGCACAGCAGAGTGTCTGCAAATTTGTCCAGAGTGTTTGGATTACTGAAAACTTGCATCTACTGATGGAAGAGACAAGTATTTAATGATGCTCATAATTACTTGTGCAGCTTCAGTGTAGTGTCAACCATAAGGAAGCTTCGGTAGTTACATTGCTACAGATTGTAGTGAATGATATGACAAGGTGACAAGATTTTATACATAAAAAATTAAACAAAAAAAAAAACTGATTATTCCTGAAAAATAGAAAGAAAAAATGGGATACTAATTACAAAGAAAATGTACTTCATGTATGTCAGCACTGCTTTAATGAGGCAACTGAAAACTAACATTTACACATGTAAATATACATTTATTTTTCATATGAATGCATGGTATCTGTTTTTTCGGACATGTCCATGGTATCTGGTTTTTCAGACGTGTCTGAAAGAACAGATACCACACATTCACATAACTGATTCGCCTCAATGGGCAATGTATCCACCACATACAGTGGAGATGCACAATTATGTCTGACATCCTGCGGGAAACTCTAAGCAGCCATATGGAGGGCACGGACAGGGACTGCAGATACGTGGGAATGCAGGATGGCTGAGAGACATGCCGAGATAGTCCACACACTTGCTATAAACACCATGTCTGGGTGGCTCAGTGGTTAACACAACTGTCTAGTAAGCAGGAGGTCTCGGATTCAAATCATGGTCTGGCATACATTTTAACTCATTGCCGCTGATGACTCACAAAGTCCTGACACACTGATATCAATAATCCCTCCCCTTCCCTTCCTTTCTAATTTTATACACAGAAACATGGGGACATAGAACCACACGCATGCGTGACTCGAACAAAGCGAACAACAAACAATAGAATGCACTAGCGCAAGCTCACCGTGCGTCCATTGTTAAAAATTGTTCTCTCCTTTTTATTGGTACTTGGTAAAAATCGAAAGGCCGAGCCGCCTGCAGCTACTGCCAATCTATTAGAGCTAACGTTGTGTAGCTAATTCATATTCATTACTACAAATAAGCACAATATTTGAGCATTAATGTCCCTATAACGAGCTTTCGCAATTTCTACACAGAAAAAAGAAAATTATGCGAATCTTGCGCCATGGTTGCCAGAACTGAACCAGATAGTGGAACGTGTCCTCTTCGTTCATCTGTTAACGTCTACTCGTCTACTTCGCTCTCGTTAAGCTTCGAGGGTCATGAAAACTTCTTCCTTCTTCCCTTGAAGATTAAAGTTGGGCCTGAATCAAAGTAAGAAAGTATGAAAAATGTATGGAACAAAACTGACTTATAAAACAAATAAAAACCCAGAGAGAACTAAATAAGAAGGTTAAATTTCTTGACAAGAAAGGGTCTACGGAAAAGCAATACATTTGGCATCCAGTTAAAAAATTATCGGTACAACGGGACACACAACGAAAAAAAAGGGCAGCCCCGTTGAGAATGGGACGTTTGGTCATCTATGATATGATGTCATAGTGTTCATAGGGAATGAGCTATCAAGAATGATTAATTCGAGGTGGTAATATACATCGTAAAGAGGTCTTGAAATGACGGTTTAGTGATAAAAGATTTTAAGGAAGTGTAGTCTGAAAATATGAACAGCACCTTTATCGTTTCATAAGATGGCTTCCAGAAACATGTAAGTACTGATGCTGTATTAAGTAGCATGGCAGGAAACTACACTCCTGGAAATGGAAAAAAAAACACATTGACACCGGTGTGTCAGACCCACCATACTTGCTCCGGACACTGCGAGAGGGCTGTACAAGCAATGATCACACGCACGGCACAGCGGACACACCAGGAACCGTGGTGTTGGCCGTCGAATGGCGCTAGCTGCGCAGCATTTGTGCACCGCCGCCGTCAGTGTCAGCCAGTTTGCCGTGGGATACGGAGCTCCATCGCAGTCTTTAACACTGGTAGCATGCCGCGACAGCGTGGACGTGAACCGTATGTGCAGTTGACGGACTTTGAGCGAGGGCGTATAGTGGGCATGCGGGAGGCCGGGTGGACGTACCGCCGAATTGCTCAACACGTGGGCCGTGAGGTCTCCACAGTACATCGATGTTGTCGCCAGTGGTCGGCGGAAGGTGCACGTGCCCGTCGACCTGGGACCGGACTGCAGCGACGCACGGATGCACGCCAAGACCGTAGGATCCTATGCAGTGCCGTAGGGGACCGCACCGCCACTTCCCAGCAAATTAGGGACACTGTTGCTCCTGGGGTATTGGCGAGGACCATTCGCAACCGTCTCCATGAAGCTGGGCTACGGTCCCGCACACCGTTAGGCCGTCTTCCGCTCACGCCCCAACATTGTGCAGCCCGCCTCCAGTGGTGTCGCGACAGGCGTGAATGGAGGGACGAATGGAGATGTGTCGTCTTCAGCGATGAGAGTCACTTCTGCCTTGGTGCCAATGATGGTCGTATGCGTGTTTGGCGCCGTGCAGGTGAGCGCCACAATCAGGACTGCATACGACCGAGGCACACAGTGCCAACACCCGGCATCATGGTGTGGGGAGCGATCTCCTACACTGGCCGTACACCACTGGTGATCGTCGAGGGGACACTGAATAGTGCACGGTACATCCAAACCGTCATCAAACCCATCGTTCTACCATTCCTAGACCGGCAAGGGACCTTGCTGTTCCAACAGGACAATGCACGTTCGCATGTATCCCGTGCCACCGAACGTGCTCTAGAAGGTGTAAGTCAACTACCCTGGCCAGCAAGATCTGCGGATCTGTCCCCCATTGAGCATGTTTGGGACATGATGAAGCGTCGTCTCACGCGGTCTGCACGTCCAGCACGAACGCTGGTCCAACTGAGGCGCCAGGTGGAAATGGCATGGCAAGCCGTTCCACAGGACTACATCCAGTATCTCTACGATCGTCTCCATGGGAGAATAGCAGCCTGCATTGCTGCGAAAGGTGGATATACACTGTACTAGTGCCGACATTGTGCATG
The DNA here is from genome assembly GCF_023864275.1 of Schistocerca cancellata. Lineage (NCBI taxonomy): Eukaryota > Metazoa > Arthropoda > Insecta > Orthoptera > Acrididae > Schistocerca > Schistocerca cancellata. The sequence goes on along the minus strand of NC_064632.1, from coordinate 403,862,376 downwards.
CTCTGTTGCCTGTGTCTATGTGCCTGTGGTTCTGTCAGTGTGATCATGTGATGTATCTGACCCCAGGAATGTGTCAATAAAGTTTCCCCTTCCTGGGACAATGAATTCACGGTGTTCTTATTTCAATTTCCAGGAGTGTATTATGGATTCCCCGTAATTGTTGCAGGTTTATCATCTTAATCACAGAGTTACAGGAAGATACTAAAAATGGCAGAAATAGACATTTTATAATTTGATGGTTGACAAAAATTGGGAAAGGTAATGTTTATATTTCGCTGACCATATGCTACTACTCGTAAAATGTAATGATTTCCTTCCTGAGTACGACGTAAACCTGTCTTCGAATAATTTCGTCACTACAGCTTACTAAGGTAGGTTGTGCTCAGTGGCGAAAATTTTTCGTTCTGCACATGTCAGCTTGAAAGACACGAACCACGTGGCGTCACAAGGTTTATGGCATTCGTCTGTAACATGTTACCGTTCTTCTAACTAGGTCCACTCTTGTGTGAATAGCTGCTAAGAGATAGAATCCCCCAGAAAAAATTTCATTTCGTTCGCATGTGATATCGGTAATGCTAATACAAAGGTGGGGCATATAAAAGGAGTTGTCGTTTCTTTCGAAGAAAGTCCAAATACACATAAGAAAAAGAACTTATTCCTTCCTGCCACTTGCTTCATAGAGCTGCACAAGCAGGTGTGTAAAGCTTAAAATATTTTCATGTTGAAGAATATGCAATGGACCTTTACAACTATCTCCAAAAAAGTTCAGAAAGACAGTCTATTTTTAAACTTGGTCAAAATATGTATGGCGGTATACCACACAAAATACTGCATTGCATTTGTAAAAGATGGCTCTCTTTGCTCCTGTCAATAAAATGAATAACTGCAGAGTGGGAGCCGCTGATAAAATTTTTCAATGAGGAATCTTCAAAAAATATAAACAAATCTCCCTTGAGTACACCATGTTCTACATGATCCAGTTACTAATCTATATCTCCTTACTTCCATAACACTCTTTCGTTATTTACGTAAGTGTATTCCATCAGAAAGAAGAACCAGTAATCAATAAACTTCACAGCACCTGAAATACCTTATTTGATTGAGATTTGCAAACCTTCTGCACTACCGATATCTACTTCCGGTTGTCTGTAGGAAATGAGCTTTCAGAAAAATAAACATCAGAAAATGGAAAAAAGTGTTGTTATTGATGGAGACACTAGAGCTTCATCTCGTCATACAAGTTTTGAAAAATCAGTTATTATAAAATTTTACGAAGATATTAAAAGCTTTTCCGTGAATTCATATAGTTACAGCAAAGAAAAATATCCACTACATGATGAATTCTTAAAAACTGAAGTTGTCTTTTTCATCAGTTGTAAAGTTGAATGAGCTATTTCCTGACGTCTTGAGTGAATACAAAAACACACAGACACACACAACAACACGCGCGCGCGCGGGCGTTGTGTTGTTGTTATTCCTGTTGTTTTTACAGTTGTTTTTATTCCTGGAAAATCTTTCTTTACGGTCAGAATGAAGCTGAGGTACAGCTGTTAAAGGTCTAAATCAGGCTTCTAATTTCTAAAATATTTCGGGGGGAGAATCCCGGCCACGCCTCCATATCTGTCATAATTAGGCCTACTGACAAGCTCTTGTCTATGTTGGCAGCTATGAAGGGGGATGGGACGCTGCTTTGATAAGAAGGTAATTGGTGAAGTATTACTTTGGTGTAGTAAAAAATTACGTTAAATTGCTTTAAGGCAACAAATAGTCTGAAGAAGAGGAAGCCACCAGGAGAAAATCAGATAACGTCAGATATGATCAAGGTGCGAGATGAAGACCCCATAAAGAGTTGACATGGAAGAAGGAAGAGATACTAACTGAATGTAAGCTATCTGTCATTGTACCAATCCATAAGAATAAAAGCAAAAGCGACTGTAATAACTACAGAGGGATCTCACTGCTGAATACCAGCTTCAATGTCTTACTCTTGACAGTACTGGAAAAACTTAAGACCTACTCTGTGGAAATAGTAAGGAATTACCAAGGTTTCGGATCAGGAAAATCTACAATTGACCAAATTTTAACTTGTAGATAGGTATGGGAAAACTATTGGGAATTTAACAAACCAGTATTCGCCACATTCGTATATTTTCCAGAAGCTTTGGATGGTATAAATAAAGTGAGCCTCTGCAGTATCCTCAGAGTTTAGAGTATCTGAGAAATTAATCAATCTGGTTAAAGTGTGTATAACGGAGACGAAAGCAAAAGCAAAATATCAAAGGAAGTGGAAGTATGGACTGGGTATGATGTGACACATTTCATCCATATTATTTAACCTTGTACTTTAAAAGATACACTCCTGGAAATGGAAAAAAGAACACATTGACACCGGTGTGTCAGACCCACCATACTTGCTCCGGACACTGCGAGAGGGCTGTACAAGCAATGATCACACGCACGGCACAGCGGACACGCCAGGAACCGCGGTGTTGGCCGTCGAATGGCGCTAGCTGCGCAGCATTTGTGCACCGCCGCCGTCAGTGTCAGCCAGTTTGCCGTGGCATACGGAGCTCCATCGCAGTCTTTAACACTGGTAGCATGCCGCGACAGCGTGGACGTGAACCGTATGTGCAGTTGACGGACTTTGAGCGAGGGCGTATAGTGGGCATGCGGGAGGCCGGGTGGACGTACCGCCGAATTGCTCAACACGTGGGCCGTGAGGTCTCCACAGTACATCGATGTTGTCGCCAGTGGTCGGCGGAAGGTGCACGTGCCCGTCGACCTGGGACCGGACCGCAGCGACGCACGGATGCACGCCAAGACCGTAGGATCCTATGCTGTGCCGTAGGGGACCGCACCGCCACTTCCCAGCAAATTAGGGACACTGTTGCTCCTGGGGTATCGGCGAGGACCATTCGCAACCGTCTCCATGAAGCTGGGCTACGGTCCCGCACACCGTTAGGCCGTCTTCCGCTCACGCCCCAACATCGTGCAGCCCGCCTCCAGTGGTGTCGCGACAGGCGTGAATGGAGGGACGAATGGAGACGTGTCGTCTTCAGCGATGAGAGTCGCTTCTGCCTTGGTGCCAATGATGGTCGTATGCGTGTTTGGCGCCGTGCAGGTGAGCGCCACAATCAGGACTGCATACGACCGAGGCACACAGGGCCAACACCCGGCATCATGGTGTGGGGAGCGATCTCCTACACTGGCCGTACACCACTGGTGATCGTCGAGGGGACACTGAATAGTGCACGGTACATCCAAACCTTCATCGAACCCATCGTTCTACCATTCCTAGACCGGCAAGGGAACCTGCTGTTCCAACAGGACAATGCACGTCCGCATGTATCCCGTGCCACCCAACGTGCTCTAGAAGGTGTAAGTCAACTACCCTGGCCAGCAAGATCTCGGATCTGTCCCCCATTGAGCATGTTTCGGACTGGATGAAGCGTCGTCTCACGCGGTCTGCACGTCCAGCACGAACGCTGGTCCAACTGAGGCGCCAGGTGGAAATGGCATGGCAAGCCGTTCCACAGGACTGCATCCAGCATCTCTACGATCGTCTCCATGGGAGAATAGCAGCCTGCATTGCTGCGAAAGGTGGATATACACTGTACTAGTGCCGACATTGTGCATGCTCTGTTGCCTGTGTCTATGTGCCTGTGGTTCTGTCAGTGTGATCATGTGATGTATCTGACCCCAGGAATGTGTCAATAAAGTTTCCCCTTTCTGGGACAATGAATTCACGGTGTTCTTATTTCAATTTCCAGGAGTGTATATGTTGCATGAAAAGAAGAGGATAGAGCAACAATCTAAAAGGAAATCTGCAAAGGCTAGCATATACAGATGATACAATCAGAGTCAAGAGAAAAAATTACAAAAACAGTGGAAGGCTCAAGCAGTAGTGCCACGACTTAAAATTAAACCTAGAAAAGACAGAACTGATGGAAATAACTAAAAGGATGAAGAACACTGCTAGGAAATAAAAATAGAAAACCTCCTTTTGAGGTTTCCAATTCATTCAAGATTTATTGTAGCATTTCGGCATATGGAGTACATGAAATAATTACATTTTCAGATCATTAGCATAAGCGGCTCTGAGGTTCCAGGTATCGACCCATGCTGAAATACCCATATTAGTACGTGGTGCAGCCTCCATGGGCAGCAATGGAGGGGCTGACTTTGGTACCCAGTCAACTTTACAGATGGCGAATACTATCCTAGGATACATTACCCCATGCCTGCTCGACCTGTTCACTTCGTTCTGCAAGAGTTGTCTGGCAAGTCAGTTCTCATCCCATCGTATTCGGGCACTGATCAGCTCGCTGTTGAGTGCCCTACATATATCAGCAGCACTCATCATATCCCATATATGCTCGATTGAAGACAAGTCTGAAGATCATGCTGATCAGGGAAGCTGCTGCACGTCTTGCAGAGCACACTGTGTTTCATGGGCAGCTTGAGCGAGTATTATCATGTTGGAACAACGCAGCATCTTCCTGTTGCAAGAACGGAAAAAGAACAGGTCTAACAACATTCTGCTCGTACCAAGCGCTGGTTAACACCCCCTACAGAAACATCAAAGGTGAATGAGAGTTGCAGTTTGCCGCAACCCAGACCATAAGACCTGGGTGGGGCCAGATGCACAATACGGGAGAGTGCTCACCAGGTCTACGTCGTATGCACAAAAGACTATCACTTGCATGCACGCAGAATCTGATTTCATTGCTGAGGCCATGGGGCGCCATTCCATCTTCCAAGTGATCCTCTGACGGCACCAGTCGATACGTGAATGCCGATGCTGTTGCGTGAGTGGAAGAAGGGGTACACTCCTTACGCCGAGAGAAGAGCTCTGACAACTGGCAGTGCAGTTAACAGTGTTCGACACGGACGGGCAGCGAGCCATCAGCGCGGTTGCCCAGCACTACGGCAACACTGGGGCGTTGCCATGGTAATGTAAACAAAAGCTCATGATGTGATTGGCCGTCGTGGATGCGCGAAGCACTTGCGCCAAGGTCGCGTCAACTGCCAGAGCTCTTCTCTCGTCGTGCGCACAGTAGAGGTGTGCGTGACCGTAGTCCCACTGTTAACAGGCGGTTCGTAGCAGCTCGTGCTGACCCGTATATGCTCACAAGCCCTCCTATCTGTGCTGCAGCAGCTGTACAATCTGCCGCTGCTGCCCTTAAAATGCAACAATCCTGGCGGGCGTCCGTGCTCCTTAGAGGTTCACATCATCGTCTAGAGAGAGAGAATCCCCACGTGACCACTGATACCAGCACCATTGCCCAACTGATGCAGCGCGTCCTACTTGTGTGACAAGTCTCCGAAAGGACCAACATGCACCTTGGAAGGCCACAATTTGACTCCTATCAAACTCACCAAGTTGACTGTAGGAATCACGAATACGTCTTATGGTTCCCTGCATGCTTCACACGTCTGCCATATACAGATGGCACTCTGGTAGCTATATCACTACGCTATCTGTTGTGGACGATGTTGAAGCCATTATCAATACATCTATTTTTCCCCCAGATGGCATATACAGTCATCGGACCAAAACCGACGTTGTCTTTTTAAGTAAACTATTTTTTTTTTCGGGAGTTTGCTTTAGACAACTCTTCGGATAGATGAATAATGCCCAGCTGCAGTAAACCAACGAACTGTTAATGCTACCAAAACACGTAACAGCCTAAGACCAATCACGAAACCAAAGGTAATCTCAACAAAAGTTAAAATGAAGGCATATAATACAATGACTGCTCCAGTGTTGTTATATGATATAGAAACTATGAATACCACCAAAGCGGCAGAGGAAAACAAACTGATGGCGTTTGAGACAAAAATCATGAATAAGACTTAAGGGCCAGTGAAGCAAGAAACAGGGTGGAGGTGACTGAAAACTGAAGAAATATACAATATGAAGAACCAGCTCAATATTGTACAAATGTAAAGTTAAGCGACTACAATAGGCTGAAAATGTTGCGAAGATGACATAACGATATCCCGAAAATAGTGTTGGCAGGAAGGCCAGAGTAAAAGCGCCACCTGAGAAGACCACGAACACGATGGGAGAATGGATTACGGAAACACCAGCAACAACTAGGATTCACAGGAAACAGAATGGAAACTGCACAGGGCAGGATATGATAGAGCTGGCCGCGGTGGTCTAGCGGTTCTGGCGCTGTAGTCCAGAACCGCGGGACTGCTACGGTCGCAGGTTCGAATCCTGCCTCGGGCATGGGTGTGTGTTATGTCCTTAGGTTAGTTAGGTTTAAGTAGTTCTAAGTTCTAGGGGACTTATGACCTAAGATGTTGAGTCCCATAGTGCTCAGAGCCATTTTTGAAGGATATGATAGAGGCAATTTTTACGGTTGGCACATATGTACAATGTGCGAGCTCGTCAGTTAAGTATGTAAAAAAGTTTTGGCAGCGAGTAGCGACTTCTTATTTATTAATAGTAATTATTATCATTATTTCAGACCAGCCAAAGTGGCTAGTTAATGGGGTTTTTATAAATGATGGTTCCACAATTCATGTGCTGTAAGCAAAACGTTAATTAAAACGATTTATTTTGTGTCAGCCTGAAATACTGAGTGTTCCTCTCGTTATCGTATTCTGCAATAACTGAGTTTATTTAGTGCAAGAAAACAGAGAAAGTGATCTACAGTACTCTAACGGCGGAATGTGTAGGTCAGAAGAGAAAGACAAAAGGAAAGAGTGAAAATAAATATTTCTGTCTTAAATGAAATAAATACTGGCAATCTTACGATGTTTCAGTTTTGACCGTATCAGACAATATACAAAGACAACGAACCTTTTTGCAAAGACAGGAACACGTTTGAAAAAGGAAAAAATTTAAAGATTAGTATCAGATAACGAAAAGTTTTTCAGAAATTTTATTTTAAAATGGAATTAAAAAAAAATACTTAACAGTAATTCCGAAAGAAATTATCACTCCCAAAGATTACTCAATTTACAGAGATATAATTTAACGCCGGTCCAATTGCGGCTACAATCCGATAAGTTTTGACGTTGCTCCTGCAACGACATTCTCAGAGTATTATAAAATCATTTTCGTTAGTAAGATTGAAATATCTCCAGGAACTACTGAGGTTTTAATATCCCTTAAATATGTACAGTAAATGATAACACAGGTCTGCGACTAAAAAAACTGCGTAGGATTTTTTAGCATTTTCTTATAGATTTTGACCTCCCAAAAACAGGAAAAATATTCAAAAAATTCTATCACATATGTATTTATGTATGTTGCAGTATTTATGTTCATTAGTAATAAACCTATGAGTTTTTTTAATTTAATAACTATTCAAAATTTCATCAATTATAATTGATAAAATAAACTTAACTTTAAAAAAAATTACTGTGTTAACTATTCTTTGTTACCACTTGCTAGTTTTACCGTTTACTTCCGGGCGCCACAAGCAAATGCAAACAATCTTATTGTTTAGTTTTATCGTTTTGCGACAAGTCAAATGACGATTTGTATCTCGCATGAAATGAAGAGAAACTCTCAGTAGACATATTGCTATTAAAGTGAACAGTGCTGTTTTTTCTGTCTAGTCATGGCTACAAGAGATTGTGTTATTTCTCCAAACAGTTTTCGTTATACACTCCTGGAAATGGAAAAAAGAACACATTGACACCGGTGTGTCAGACCCACCATACTTGCTCCGGACACTGCGAGAGGGCTGTACAAGCAATGATCACACGCACGGCACAGCGGACACACCAGGAACCGCGGTGTTGGCCGTCGAATGGCGCTAGCTGCGCAGCATTGGTCACCGCCGCCGTCAGTGTCAGCCAGTTTGCCGTGGCATACGGAGCTCCATCGCAGTCTTTAACACTGGTAGCATGCCGCGACAGCGTGGACGTGAACCGTATGTGCAGTTGACGGACTTCGAGCGAGGGCGTATAGTGGGCATGCGGGAGGCCGGGTGGACGTACCGCCGAATTGCTCAACACGTGGGGCGTGAGGTCTCCACAGTACATCGATGTTGTCGCCAGTGGTCGGCGGAAGGTGCACGTGCCCGTCGACCTGGGACCGGACCGCAGCGACGCACGGATGCACGCCAAGACCGTAGGATCCTACGCAGTGCCGTAGGGGACCGCACCGCCACTTCCCAGCAAATTAGGGACACTGTTGCTCCTGGGGTATCGGCGAGGACCATTCGCAACCGTCTCCATGAAGCTGGGCTACGGTCCCGCACACCGTTAGGCCGTCTTCCGCTCACGCCCCAACATCGTGCAGCCCGCCTCCAGTGGTGTCGCGACAGGCGTGAATGGAGGGACGAATGGAGACGTGTCGTCTTCAGCGATGAGAGTCGCTTCTGCCTTGGTGCCAATGATGGTCGTATGCGTGTTTGGCGCCGTGCAGGTGAGCGCCACAATCAGGACTGCATACGACCGAGGCACACAGGGCCAACACCCGGCATCATGGTGTGGGGAGCGATCTCCTACACTGGCCGTACACCACTGGTGATCGTCGAGGGGACACTGAATAGTGCACGGTACATCCAAACCGTCATCGAACCCATCGTTCTACCATTCCTAGACCGGCAAGGGACCTTGCTGTTCCAACAGGACAATGCACGTCCGCATGTATCCCGTGCCACCCAACGTGCTCTAGAAGGTGTAAGTCAACTACCCTGGCCAGCAAGATCTCCGGATCTGTTCCCCATTGAGCATGTTTGGGACTGGATGAAGCGTCGTCTCACGCGGTCTGCACGTCCAGCACAAACGCTGGTCCAACGGAGGCGCCAGGTGGAAATGGCATGGCAAGCCGTTCCACAGGACTACATCCAGCATCTCTACGATCGTCTCCATGGGAGAATAGCAGCCTGCATTGCTGCGAAAGGTGGATATACACTGTACTAGTGCCGACATTGTGCATGCTCTGTTGCCTGTGTCTATGTGCCTGTGGTTCTGTCAGTGTGATCATGTGATGTATCTGACCCCAGGAATGTGTCAATAAAGTTTCCCCTTCCTGGGACAATGAATTCACGGTGTTCTTATTTCAATTTCCAGGAGTGTATGTTTGGTGAATACACTATTAAAAGAGAAACATAAGTGATTTTGTGAGGAAAGTTTATTTTGATTACTTTGAATTAAAACTTGGTGATCAAGATAAACCATGGGCTCCGCATAAGGTGGTAGAATATGTGAAGAAGATCTCTGTTTGTGGTTTAAGGGTAAGAAACATGCATTTCGATTTGGAATTCCTATGATATGGCGTGAGTGAAAACCCATATTACTTATTGCTACTTCTGTTCAGTTGACTTTAAGGAATTTAATTAAAAAAAAAGCGTAAGTTACGCTAACCTTGACTCAGCTACACGTCCAGTCCCCCATAGCTCTGTAATACCTATCCCACAGCCACCTTCCAGCTTGGATGAATACTCGAGTGAGTTGGAGGACGAAGTTACATTACCTCCTCAGGGTGAATCAAGCTCAGATTTTTTTTCAGACGAAGAAGAAAGGCCTCAGCTATTTTCTCAAAGTTAGCTCATTGATCTAGTAAGAGATTTAGGTCTTTCAAAAAATGCGGCCGAACTGTTAGGTTCCAGGTTAAAAAATAAAAGCCTTTTATCATCTGGCACCTCATTTTCATGGTACAGACACTGAGAAAAAGAATTTACCCAGTTTTTCTCAAAAGAAGGAAATTTAGTTTTTTGCAATGATGTGGAAGGACTTGTGCATTGCTTTGATATGCAGTATGACTAATCTGAATGGCGCCTGTTCATTGATTCATCCAAAACTAGTCTTAAAGTAGTATTATTGCACAAGGGAAATAAATTTGCGTCGCTTCCGATGGAACATTCTGTGCTTATGGACGAAAACCATAACGATTTGGCCATTATCCTGGAAAAAATCAAATATCAGGACCATCAATGGATGGTTTGTGGGGACTTCAAAATACTCACGATGCTTTTGGGTCAGCAGACAGGCTGCTCGTGGGATAGTAGTCAGAGAAAAGCACTGGACTAAAAGTGATTGGCCACCTCGAGAAACTTTAAAACCTGGAGAGAAAAATGTTATCAGTGCTACTTTGGTACCACCAGAAAAGGTTTTGTTGCCCCTCTCCATATCAAATTGGGGTTGATGCAACAATTTGTAAAATCGCTGCAAAAGGATGGGGACTGTTTTAAATATCTATGTACAAAATTCTCGAAGCTGTCAGAAGCAAAGTTGAAAGAGGGAGTTTTCACTGGCGGCGATATAAGAAAACTTCTAAACGACGCCTTCTTTGTGGAAAGTATGAATGAGAAGGAAGAAGAAGCTTGGGTATCGTTCAAGGATGTAGTGCGAAAGTTTTTGGGAAAAACTAAGGATCCCGACTACAAAACCATTGTTCAACGGATGCGAGCAGTTTTTCCTGAAAACCTGGGAGCTTACAGTGAAGAACATGGGGAGCAGTTTCACCAGGATGTCCGTGATATCGAGAGACGGTACCAAGGAAGATGGGATGTCACTATGCTTGCTGTCTACTGTTGGAGGCTTAAGCGGGAAAATAGAGATGGAAATCGGAAAAGAATTCGGCGAAGTATCAAGGAAAAGAAGAAAAGTTTTCATAAAAAACATGAATAAGTCTAATATTGTTATTATATGTCTCAAAATAATGTTTCATTGGTTGTAAAAAAAATATTGTGTTTTATAATTTAGAATAAACGAGTGTTTTTAGCATTTTTTGTGTTTCAATTTGGAAAAAAACCTTATGTGATAGAAAAAATGGACATCATTTCTGAAATCAGTACATTCTAAAACACATAATTCAGTAAGAATATCTCATACAGCAGACAAAAAATTTTTAATTTTTTTGCAGACCCGTGTAATTTGAGCTATAAGTCGAAGTACATTAGAATTTTCTGTACTAGGCGTACCTACTTACCGTGTTACGTTTTCAGTCGGACGGACGATTCCTACTCAGCGTTTACTACTTTAAAATTCTGGTAGTAACGCCAATTAATGCATGCTCTGAATATAAAAATTAATCTTTGGGGATAGGCCGAATGTGCACTACTGTTCAGTAATTTGCTGGGTAAATTAGTAACAGTTTTGAGCTTAAATTGAAAATTATAGTGTTTGACATTCTAATAATGTTTTAGAGAGCAGTTAAAAAAACGGTCCCGAATGTAAGATATGTTAATGCCATTTTAATAATATATAGTTAATAAGTAGGTCAGATAATGGCCTCGTCCTGGGAGAAGATATGTGGGAGGGCCATACGAGAGATTGAGTACCATGACAGATGATTTGTCTAATATATGAAGTGAAGAAGAAGATGAAGAACTGCATCGCCAGATATGCGAGTGGTACAATATTTCTTGCAGACACGTTGGACAGTCCTCTTTAATAGAACGAATCGGGTAACTTATTCACGGTGTGGTCGTGGGCATCTAAAAGCACGATAGCTTCATTCTGTCACGTCTCTACATCTTAATGCGCTGATTCCAAACAACCGACAGGCATACACAAAACACCTCACGGCCATGTGTACGAAGCATGTTCTGAAAGTAAGTGGACTGTGATCACAACAGGCTGTGGTTTCTTGTTTCTTGAGGGTTGGCAGCACTGAGTGGTTGTAGAGGATGCCCTGACAAGAGCGTGCATCGCAGGTACTGAGCAAAAAGAGTGTGTATAAAGTGGTTTACGGAGTTTAGTGGAGGCACAACAAATGTTCATGACGAATAGTGGAGCGGCAAACACATTTTGACTGACGATTCGGTCAAAAAATCGAGGAAACTGTTTGAGAAGACCGTCTATTGACAACGGATGAAATTTAAGCCACGTTTCCACAACTCTCTTATACAAGATACTTACAGAAACGCTATACCAGAGATTGTGTGCAAGATGGGTCTCAAGACAGCTGACAGAGCAGCACATGAAAAATCAGGTCAATAGCGCCCGCGAGGTTCGTGAGCAACTTGAACTGGAAAGTGAAGATTTTCTGAACTCTGTTGTGACTGGAGATGAAGCGTGTGTGTGTGTGTGTGTGTGTGTGTGTGTGTGTGTGTGTGTGGAGGAGGGGGGGGGGCTCATTACACGGCTGAGACAAAAACATTGTCGCCACAGTGGCGTCACACCAATTCCCCATCTGCCAAAATGTTCAAAACCAAAATTTCGGCAAAAAAAATGGCCTCGGTGTTTTGGGTCCGAAAACACAACGTTTTTGTCGAATTTCTGCCTCAGGGGGAGATCGTCAATACACACCATAAAACTGAAAAGGTGTATCCAAAACAAAAGGAGGGGAATGCTGAGAAGAGGAGCGTGCTTATTGCATGGGGAACGCACGTCCGCACACAACCTTACCCACCAAGTAGCTCTTGGATTCATTTGGCTGTGATGTTTTGGACCACCTCCCGTATGTTCCTGACTTGGCGTCTTCAGAATATCATCTTTTAGCCTACTTCGAATGCACACATGAGTGGTATTAAATTTTCAACCGATGGGCAGGTGCAGGAAGAGAGTCTGAAGTGAGGGAAGCAACTGGCGGGACAGTTATTTGAGGAGGGCACACAGAAGCTTCGAGAGGTTCTAGGCGCTTCAGTCCGGAACCACGCTGCTGCTACAGTCGCAGGTTCGAACCCCGCCTCGGGCATGGATGTGTGTGATGTCCTTAGGCTAGTTAGGTTTAAGTAGTTCTAAGTCTAGGGGACTGATGACCTCAGATGTTAAGTCCCATAGTGCTTAGAGCCATTTGAACACAGAAGCATAAGGCATGGTCGCCACACGCACTGAGCGGTATGGTGATTATGTGGAAAAATAGTCAACAAGTATATCAACAGAATGAGATTTTCACTCTGCAGCGGAGTGTGCGCTGATATGAAACTTCCTGGCAGATTAAAACTGTGTGCCCGACCGAGACTCGAACTCGGGACCTTTGCCTTTCGCGGGCAAGTGCTCTACCAACTGAGCTACCGAAGCACGACTCATGCCCGGTACTCACAGCTTTACTTCTGCCAGTACCTCGTCTCCTACCTTCCAAACTTTCCAGAAGCTCACCTGCGAACCTTGCAGAACTAGCACTCCTAAAAGAAAGGATATTGTGGAGACATGGCTTAGCCATAGCCTGGGGGATGTTTCCAGAATGAGATTTTCACTCTGCAGCAGAGTGTGCGCTGATATGAAACTTCCTGGCAGATTAAAACTGTGTGCCCGACCCAGACTCGAACTCGGGACCTTTGCCTTTCGCGGGCAAGTGCTCTACCAACTGAGCTACCGAAGCACGACTCACGCCCGGTACTCACAGCTTTACTTCTGCCAGTACCTCGTCTCCTAGCTTCCAAACTTTACAGAAGCTCTCCTGCGAACCTTGCAGAACTAGCACTCCTGAAAGAAAGGATATTGCGGAGACATGGCTTAGCCACAGCCTGGGGGATGTTTCCAGAATGAGATTTTCACTCTGCAGCGGAGTGCGCGCTGATATGAAACTTCCTGGCAGATTAAAACTGTGTGCCCGACCGAGACTCAAACTCGGGACCTTTGCCTTTCGCGGGCAAGTGCTCTACCAACTGAGCTACCGAAGCACGACTCATGCCCGGTACTCACAGCTTTACTTCTGCCAGTACCTCGTCTCCTACCTTCCAAACTTTACAGAAGCTCACCTGCGAACCTTGCAGAACTAGCACTCCTAAAAGAAAGGATATTGTGGAGACATGGCTTAGCCATAGCCTGGGGGATGTTTCCAGAATGAGATTTTCACTCTGCAGCAGAGTGTGCGCTGATATGAAACTTCCTGGCAGATTAAAACTGTGTGCCCGACCGAGACTCGAACTCGGGACCTTTGCCTTTCGCGGGCAAGTGCTCTACTAACTGAGCTACCGAAGCACGACTCACGCCCGGTACTCACAGCTTTACTTCTGCCAGTACCTCGTCTCCTACCTTCCAAGGTTCGCAGGTTCGCAGGAGAGCTTCTGTAAAGTTTGGAAGGTAGGAGACGAGGTACTGACAGAAGTAAAGCTGTGAGTACCGGGCGTAATTCGTGCTTCGGTAGCTCAGTTGGTAGAGCACTTGCCCGCGAAAGGCAAAGGTCCCGAGTTCGAGTCTCGGTCGGGCACACAGTTTTAATCTGCCAGGAAGTTTCAAGTATATCAACAATTACTATATTTTTTTTTCAAATACACTTTCCTAAAAAATATAAAAATCTAGTACTATTACTTTCTGAATAAGCCTGGTATGTCAGCGGTGGAGTGTCACATGATCACCTGGTGACAGTTCCACGCCATGTACACTTCCACAGCTCGTCAAAGGGACCGGTGTGCTCATGTAATGGGGTGCGTAACATTTCATCCGCTGAGTGCTGCACAAACATTTCTTATTATTCTTGCCTTCTGTGATACTACTGAGTATGTAATTGCTCTGTATTTTGATACTTTATAAAAAAAAAAAAGTGCTATGCCAATCTTTAAATAGGCACCATGAACAAGACCACAGTGAGCCAGTCCTAAGTCACAGTTGTGTACAGTTAATTGTACACCGGCAGTGTTTCCGTTTAACCTTCTTCGGTAAAAAAACAACAGGTATTAATATGGCATCCACCACAGCAAGTCACACCACATCGGTTGGGAGAAATCGGTTTGTAATCGTCCTGAGGCCAAAAATGGCATAAAAAGCAAAATGACGTCTTGAAAGGTCTCTGTTGGATTCCTTTCATGTTTAATTTCTTAAATCTGTTGCCATTTATGGAATAAATTCCTCTTCTAAATGTACTGTGGCGTTTCTGACTATCTGGGAGGAGACTGATCAGTGGAACGTGTTACTTTTACACATAAACAAGAACGATCTGTCACACTACTACACTTTAAAGCACAGTTTATATGTAATTCTTATATGTAATTCATGTCACACAGTCCCATACGGAACCTACATCCGCTTTCTTTTATATACTGTATATGATAAGATACTGTCATCCCCCTTCCCTTTTGTGTGAGAGGATGAATGAGCATATGTATTTCTAGTTGCATGCTTGAGGGTAGCAGACAAGGCTGTCTGCTAGAGAACAGTAGGACCAACGTCGGAACAGGTAGCTACGCTTCCTAAAAGCAAAGAGGTTTCTATCCTTAGTATGGTCCTGTCCGTCCGTTGTCATGTTGGTATAGGAAGCTGCCCCTCTGGCCACTTCCGTTGGTCTTTGAGAGCCACCCTCAGGAAGCACGCTCGGCAGTAGGGCAGTTGCAGTGTGGCCGTGGCGAGCGTCTGAAGTGGTAAGATCTCCGGCTAAGCGCGTGTCTGTTAAGTCCGTAGGACAATGGATTTCTTAAGTTCAGCCAAACTGAAAATTTAATCACCTTTATTTCGGGTTTAGGTCTAAAATATCCGATGTTATCTTAAATTGCAGCGCAGTGTAATTATTGTGTGAAGTTCAGATTATTTTCCGGTAGTTGCTTTGTTACTACTTTGTGAGTAAAGTCGAACCACGTGTTGATCAGTAACTCTAAGTTCATCAATCTTAAATCCGAATGTGCGTGAGATTATAACGTCTCGTCTTGAGAATATTTTTTTTAATATAGCAACTTTTCTTTATGCTTTTCTTTATGTTCAACCCACGTGGGGTGTACTTTGCGAGACCACTACCACGTGCTTATATTACTGTTTGACCCATCAGGTTAATAGTAAGACGTTAGTAACCAGTTCAAGGTTTTTCTTTTGTCAATTGCTTTTCGATCTAATGTATTTTAATTATCAAAATTATTGTGGAGTTGTACGCTTTGTGTAAACCAAGTTGACCACGTGAAGCATGTGGTGTAATCATCAAAGTAGCCCTCAGCTATTCTTTTTGCGAAGACTTCACAAAGAGTTAATATGAATTTAGTATACCAGTGTGTAGTAATTACATGACGGACAGGATTGTGGTATGAACGTAATTTCTTTGGGTAAAAACTGAATCTGTTGGTTGTGGTTAATTTCTTCTTGCTTATGTTTCAATGTTCTTCGTGTGTTATTTTATGAATGGCGTGTTGTATGCAGTTTTCCAAATCTTGGCTCCATATTTTATGTGTTCCGTAAGATTACAATCTCACATTCTTTTCAATCGTAAATAAGGCACCAGCTCAGTTATAAGTCACGTATAATATGCTGAAATTTCAATGAACAATCTTAAAATAAATTTCCAAATATAAACTGATTTCTTTCTTTTTATTTAAATTCTCCTTTTTATATATTTATTTTACCGGTTTTGTATGACTATTAAAAGATTATCATTAATGTTAGTCGGCTTGGTAAACCTAGACTAAATATCTGATGAAACAGTTGCCCAGTAATCCACGGTTAACGTCCCCAGACAGATCACGGCTTTTAACCCACTTTCATTGTCAATTAGCACCGATATCAGCATACCAAAATTAAAGTTGCAACATTACAGTCTCTTTTAAACCGTCCTGGAGCCAAAAACCTTATAACAAGCAAAATGAAATCAATGCAGGATGTTTCGTGGGATGTTATGCCCTGAGCTAGTAGGCATGTCCAACATTCGAGCAATTCCCCATTCACTACTTGTTGCACACCGCTGCTCGATCCCTGCTGCAATGCTGTGGCCATATCTTCGACAGATGTCGAATCAATTGCTTTCCTCCCTAAGCCATATTGCACTTCAAAAGAACCTGTCTTTTCGAATTCTGTAATCATTTTCTCCACACCCTTAGCAGACATCGGACCAATGCCTTTTTCCGTACCCTTGAGTGTCCGGAACTTCTGCAGGGCTACTGGCGCACAGCCACCGTTTTCGTAAAAGATCTTGACCAGCAGCGCGCGATTCTTCATGGAGACAAGTCATTCTGGGGGGCCAGCCACTTGCGGCGCATCTGTTGGTGTGCATATCCTGTGGTTTACAGCGCCCTGAATTGGTAATTTTTTTCTTCCATGACGTTTCCCCCTGTTTCAGTAATATGCTGCTAAAATTTGACGTCATTCTGAGCAATTGTTCTATTTCTGGAGCGTTTTGAAACTGGAACTTCAATCATGGATACGTTGTATAAATTGTGGAGACAAAGTTAGCACCTTGTACACAGCGTTGGTAATGGGGCTGTACCGATACACGGTACAAAATATTAAATCGTGCGACGACAAGTCAGACACAAAACAAAGTAAAATGAAAATTGTAAAAAATCTCTGAAAATGCGCCTGTAATTAGCTGTCATAACGGTAATTTATAATGAAATGAAATAATAATGATACAAACACACTCCATAAGATAACTGTGCTGGGTCTTCGTGATAATTAATTGTTCTTTCACTCACTGACGAGAGAAATTAAGAAGACCAGCGTTATTACTCACTCTCTGTTCTAGTCTCGAAGCTAACGCACGCTACCGCGGCCATTTCGCATTGTAAGTTGTAAATTTTAATAATATATGGTAATTTATGCTCATCGTGCATTTTTCTTTCATATGCCTAGTGACCTTCACGTAGAAGAAAAAATATCATTTGTAAGGTTTTCAGTACGCTGGTTCATTAACAAGAACGGCCGAACAAGCGACCATTCTTGTCAGACTTCTTGCGTAGGAATAATTTCATTGCATTCCGTCATCAACGGACGCTTTAAAAGACTCGTACGATAATTATTAAGGATAAGAAAGTGAATATATTAATTTATGTTGAATTAAGGTAAAAACTAGGAACTTTCAGTTAGGTTCAGATATTGGCCGCTTCTCCGCAAGACGAAGATTATTACGTTAAAAAAAGGGGAAATATTTTATTTCGTTACAGGGTTTCTTTTAATTAAATTTCGCTACAGTAAAGATATCCTCCAGCAATATTTTAAGGTCATAACACGAAATACAATCCCTGAGATTTTGTTTACTTTTTTTCAGTATGAACGCTTCACGTAGACATCAGTTTTAACATATTCTAAAAGCGCCTCACGCAATCCTATATTAACAAGGCGGTGAGTCGCGCGCTGTTAAATAATCAGAGCTCAGAGAACTATTTTACTAAAGTATAGATTCAGGTCCCACATATTACCATGATTCTTTCTTGTGTCCGCTCCGCCAAATAAGTGCTCTATTCACGCTCTTGCCGGGAGTAAATATCAGTAAAGTTAGGCGGTAAGATCTTACATTCTTTTCGTCACATTCATTGAGTACACAGTAAGTATACTTGAGACGGTGTCCGGACCGGGGCGGTAGCGGTACAGTGCTATAAAGCTTGCTTCGAAAACGATCTGCTTATAAATTTCACGAAAATTGTAGCAGCTTGGTGGACTTCCCTTCTAGGTTGTCATTTAATTGTAAATTGCCACAGAATATAAAAAAAAAATTAAATTCGACTGCTGATCTAGTCGTTATGGTTATTTCCACTGTCGTGCGCTTTCATCTCCCCTCTTACTAGCGGTCTGCGTTGTTCCTCTTTTCTTTCATATTGCACAAAGCGCCTGCCTTTGACGCATGCGTCCAGTGCAAGCAACATTACCTCCACATTGGTTTAGTGTTCAGTGCGCTTTCAGCAGTTTGGTGTTGTGATGCATTACTCGTGACACTTCGAACTAACTGTCTCATTACTAACAAGACAGGAAACAACGGAAGAAACACGTGCGTAGTTTCTAGACAACGCATCAGCTGAAAAACAGCAATAGGAGGCTGCTGTAGGAACTAGAGTTACTTTATGGTTTGTTTCGGAATATAAAACGATGATAAAATGGAAACTTCCACAAGTTACTTAATATTGCACAATTGACCGTTACTGAGAGAAATTATCATCCCGACATGTGACAACGGCTGGAATTATAAGAGAACGTTGATTTCGCTGAGGTTTCTGGCTAAAGGCGATTTGCTGACGTCTCTTTGGTGCTTATTCACGAAGCCAAAGATTTCCATCATTCCATCTCTGGAAGGCACCTGTGGGTCGTCTTCACCTGCACCAGCACCACCACCACCACCATCACCACCATCGCCAACGATGACAACAACGATCATCATCATCAATAACAACGCAGTAATATATCAACAGACCACATATAAGCCAGTGATTTAGAACGCGCCTTCGTCAATTCATAATTCGCAATTATGAGGGACAAAGTTTAACCTCCACATATTGCCAAGCTTGTTCATCTGAACGCTTAGATCTACCTTTTTTCATGTAGTACACAGTGCTCAATTGTTCCTGTTGCATCAAACAGGCAAAATTCCACACGACAATCGTCACATTGAGAATTCCTCTACCCACAAATGTCACGAACCTTGCTCTTCAGCCCAAAATCTATGCCTATATTGGACGACATTTTCAAGAAACATACATTCTTCCTAACATTCCATGAAGAGGAAGACAAGTAGCCACAGCAACCGCACAAGTTGACTGACTCCACGAAAGATGAACAGCGATTAAGTGACGTAAGAGCTGTGTCAAAGACATCTAAATATACCAAGATCATCGACTTAAGTGGTTACATAAACCATTGTACAAGGCATAGAGTAAATATCTCAGGAGTGAGCACTCACATGCGCAGAACAGATTTTGTATTGTCAACATACATTGCCGGCCTGGTCACGTGATCTCGGGACGTCGTGTGTTTGTTCGTATAGAGCCCTGTATATTTAGAATGTCACTACATCCCTAGTACAGGCGGATTCTTTTCGTACGTGTCGTGGATTATTTATATATGTTGCGCAGACATTTTAACAGTATCCATTTGATACCGGGAATAAACCAGCTACGTAACTTTTAAGGGCAAGTGATATTACATTCAGCTTCTTTGCGATAGGTGTCATAGTTCAGATGCACTCGATTTTTGGTAGTTTTTGGTATGATACCGCACTTTATAGTATTACAGAGCCTGAAGTACATTTTTGCAGTGATAGTCCTGCAAAACGACTTGACAGTACGTTAGTACTTTCGCACGAATTTACCACACATTAGCGATTATATCCCTGCTAATTCGTCCTTTTTTCTTGTATTTCTGCGTATTTATTTTCTCGTTTTTGCGACCTAAAGCACAATTTTTTCTTACTGGTGGCACTCTGAGGTATTTATTTAACGCATTTTAAGTACTTGCTCCCAGTTCATTAAATAAATAGTAGACTGAGTAATCTATATACATAATTGACAAGTCACTGATAAATGCATGGAGGATAGTATTTACTGAAACAACTAACCTTTCCCTTTCCTGTTCCACTAACAAATTTACGAGAGGAAGCGATTGTTTGTAAGCTTTTGTACGAGCCGTAATATCTATTATACAGTCATAAAATCGTAGAAAAATAGGTCTACAGAATCAAGTCTTAATTATAATGCGTCTAGAAATTTTTAAACGTATACAGTGTCTCTTACTAAAATGAAAACTATGATTAGAGCTATATGGAATGTACCCAAGAAAAGTTACTATCCCTCCTTTCACATATTTTTCTTTGCATCCGTAGCAACAACAGTAATTCACCATCGCTATTACACTATCAACAAACGGTGAAACACAACAAAAACTCTTGGTATTATAAACTTCAAACGCTGCAGAAAGCACACACGCACAGCGAAGTCCCGAGATCACGTGACAATCCTGGTTTAATGTTGACAACATGCGCAAAACGCAATGCTCACTCCAGAGATATTTACTCTATGGTACAAGGGTCCTAGATCTCATTTTTTGCTTATTTTGCTAGCTCGATTCTGAACTGCACCAGCTTTGATCCGATGTTAATTTAGCTAGGTGTTCAGCTTTAATTCTTATCGGGCGAATAAACGTTTAATCAGATTCCGGGATGTATAGGAATCATACAGAAGTATTATGTTCACAGACAACATTTTTTGTTTTTCCGTCGTAACTATCGACTAGTCGCTGAGATGACCAAATGTTAAGTGCGTGTGTCAGTTACTTTGAAAATATATTGTAAAATTAATTTTTTATTTGATTTAAAATACCACTCCTTTCCTTGCAAGATTAGCAATTGTGGAATAATTAAATGCGGAAGCTTTTCTTTTGGTCCTCATAATTTCCAAGCGCCATTTCATGCGCAGCTATCTTTTTGTCTTCAAATTCCGATAATACTTGCAGTCATTTTTACATTAAGATGTCCGATTACAAATTACATATTCTTTTCCGAAAGGACAGATGATTAAAACTCACGGTCATTTTATATATTACCAAAAGACCTGCTTTCCAAGCTAACTGTGAGCCATACCTATTTTTAAGTTGCTACTGAAATTGTTTAATAATTTACGTAAGAGCATTAACGATAGAATCATGAAAAGTGTCCCCAGTTTTCTTTAACGTTGCCGTCATTGCTAATTACTTCAAATCAGCATTTACAGAAAGCTAATACTTTCATTTCTCAGTTATTTTACGTTACTGTGACGTTAAATGTCCACTGCTCAACTTTCTGCCAGAAGCTGCGTTTTGTCGTTTGCGATCTTGAGCTTGACCTATATGATGAATCATTCGGCGAGCTGATTGGATTGCATTCATGTATCCATGAGCCTTTCCAATGCTGTACAAGATGCGGAACTGGCATTTGGCGTTCTCCGATCACATCCGTGGCAGTCGGTTTGCTTCATACAAAGGCGCACGCTTGCGTATTATCACCGTGTCTTAGGCAAACTTTTTTCCGTAAAGGCGCTCACCGTCCCGTCTCACAGTGGGATAAATGTATTAACAGTTACGTCGATTACTTTTGAAATAATAATCACTTTACCTACTTTTTCGTCTGTCTCGTTATCATTTGACTGACTCTTTTATAAAAACCTGTCGTACATGAAAAGTGTGGTTGACCGCATGTAATTGCTGGAGGGGAGCAAGGCAGTAAAATAAAGTGTCATTTATAACGGCACAACACCTGGAAAAATCGTGGCATGTTATGTAAATGTGGCGTGCGTCATCTAGTAGCATGCTACAAATGGCAACATCTAGCGGCCTATGTTGCATGCGGCAGATTAATTTATACCAAAGTAATACAATACCAAAGTCTGGTCCCTTCAACCCCCACAAACCAACAATACCAAAAATATCATAATAATGTATATTAATTTATGAAAATAAATACATTATTGGGATATAACGGTAGTCTGGACATGTACCCTTAATGCTGTAGCACCTTCCTTTAGCTAGTGAAATACCGAGATACTTACAACTGCGCTGGCCGTTGCTGGACGTGGCTCCGTCACATCGAGAATGAATTTTAACGATTCATACGCGAACCATTTTCTGTCTTCCACATTAGTCGCTGAGCCGCTTTTCGTACTGATCACACGGGAATGTTCTCGATGAAAAGCACTTCGCAGGTTTTTTATCTTCTTTTTCACAGTGCTATCGTCAATTTCGTGCTTCATTCCGAGTTTCCGTATAACGTCCTTTTTTATACGGTTATTTTTGTAATTTGTGTCACGCACGTCCCACAACACTTTGCATTGCCTGTAGTCCTCGATAAATGCAAGATACTTTTCACTGGACCATTTCATGTTTGTAATGTAGCGCTGCCGCACAGCAATCCACTGAACCCCGGAGTTAGTCACGCCACACTGCGGCAACTAGCTACATTGCGTACGGTATTGCTTGTGTCGCATGAATCATGGCGACAGCGTGCGTCACTGTAGCATGCGGCACTGTCGCATACCGCAGTGTTGCAAAATGTTGCCCCGGTGTAAACGAGGCTACTGTTTCCCCCATTCCCAGAACCGAAGACTGGGGAAAAAATAAGAAGAAAGATGGTTTAAGAATTAGCCGGGAGAGATACGAGAATTCTTACCCCTTGCGTTTCTATCTTCTGCGTGCGAAAGGAGTCCTTTTCATCGACACGCGTCTGCAAAAATGCACGCTGTAGCACAGTGTCATTTCGTCCATGTAGCATCATAAAGAAACCAGAGTCGGGGTTTGATACAAAAATGTTATACAAATAAATAATAACAATAATGATTATAAAATATCCAACATTCCAAATAACACCTTCACTTTATGTTTTTTTGCCTTCTTTTTTTCCTTTCTAGAATTACTTACCCCAAGCTATGCACAGCACAATACTAACACCTCTTCCTCTTTCTGAGCTCAACATCTCACTAATTATGGAGGGATGCTGACTCAGTTTTTCAGAATAGCAAATGGGACGTTGCGGTACAGAAAATGCTTCAGAGATCACCAGTGTGTGTGTGTGTGTGTGTGTGTGTGTGTGTGTGTGTGTGCAGTGACTGATAGTGAGATATAAGTGAACAATGTGGCATTACATTATTTAATAAGTTATTTGTAAAAAAAAAGTATTGTATACCGGGAGTAAATCTAATGATTGTCTCTAACTAGAAGTCTGTAAATACAGGGTTATTACAAATGATTGAAGCGATTTCACAGCTCTACAATAACTTTATTATTTGAGATATTTTCACAATGCTTTGCACACACATACAAAAACTCAAAAAGTTTTTTTAGGCATTCACAAATGTTCGACATGTGCTCCTTTAGTGATTCGGCAGACATCAAGCCGATAATCAAGTTCCTCCCACACTCGGCGCAGCATGTCACCATCAATGGGTTCGAAAGCATCGTTGATGCGAGCTCGCAGTTCTGGCACGTTTATTGGTACAGGAAGTTTCAACACTGAATCTTTCACATAACCCCACAGAAAGAACTCGCATGGGGTTAAGTCGGGAGAGCGTGGAGACCATGACATGAATTGCTGATCATGATCTCCACCACGACCGATCCATCGGTTTTCCAATCTCCTGTTTAAGAAATGCCGAACATCATGATGGAAGTGCGGTGGAGCACCATTCTGTTGAAAGATGAAGTTGGCGCTGTCGGTCTCCAGTTGTGGCATGAGCCAATTTTCCAGCATGTCCAGATACACGTGTTCAACCGTTTCTTCGCTCACTGCAGGCCGACACATTGATTTCCCCTTACAAAGGCATCCAGAAGCTTTAAACTGCGCATACCATCGCCGAATGGAGTTAGCAGTTGGTGGATCTTTGTTGAACTTCGTCCTGAAGTGTCGTTGCACTGTTATGACTGACTGATGTGAGTGCATTTCAAGCACGACATACGCTTTCTCGGCTCCTGTCGTCATTTTGTCTCACTGCGCTCTCGATCGCTCTGGCGGCAGAAACCTGAAGTGCAGCTTCACCCGAACAAAACTTTATGAGTTTTTCTACGTATCTGTAGTGTGTCGTGACCATATGTCAATGAATGGAGCTACAGTGAACTTATGAAATCGCTTCAATCATTTGTAATAGCCCTGTATATGTGTATACGAATTAGCTTATTTTAAATTGATCTAAATTTGTAAATACTTTGACATGTCTTATATCCTTGTAAAAAGAGATCTACGGATGAATAAAGTTGCTACTACTACCACCACTACTACTGCTATTACCCAAGAGACAGCTACATGACTTATGTGACGTCAGTGGGGGGGGGGGGGGGGTTCACACACCTGCCGCCTACGCAGCTCGCTCATGTTGAACGAAGGAATTTGTTCTGCTACTTCGCTATTGTAGATTGCGGAGCGCGTGATCACGTAAATACGCTATTTGATCGAACGCTGCCGATCTCTGTCGTTGACGACTGAAGCGAGACGTGAGGGTGGAGAATGCATTATTTACTTACCCCTCCAGGCTTCGCTCAAGCTCGGCTAGAACGATTTGCCGTGTAAATGAAATAGAGTGTGGGATTAAGCCCTCGTGGTTGATTGTTAATACATTACGGGCGTTATTAGTCGTTGTATACTCTGCTCATCGAAGTTGAAAGACGTGAAAGAACTTTGTAAACAAAAAATGGTTCGAATGGCTCTAAGCTCCATGGGACTTACCATCTGTGGTTATCAGTTCCCTAGAACTTAGAACTACTTAAACCTAACTAACCTAAGGACATCACACACATCCATGCCCGAGGCAGGGTTCGAACCTGCGACCGTAGCGGTCGCGCGGTTCCAGACTGAAGCGCCTAGAACCGCACGGCCACAACGGTCGGCAAATTTGTAAAATTTAGCTACCTTACTGATACAGGGCTATTACAAATGAGTGAAGCGATTTCATAAATTCACTGTAGTTCCATTCATTGACATATGGTCACGACACACTACAGATACGTAGAAAAACTCATAAAGTTTTGTTCGGATGAAGCCGCACTTCAGGTTTCTGCCGCCAGAGCGCTCGAGAGCGCAGTGAGACAAAATGGCGACAGGAGCCGAGAAAGCGTATGTCGTGCTTGAAATGCACTCACATCAGTCAGTCATAACAGTGCAACGACACTTCAGGACGAAGTTCAACAAAGATCCACCAACTGCTAACTCCATTCGGCGATGGTATGCGCAGTTTAAAGCTTCTGGATGCCTTTGTAAGGGGAAATCAATGTGTCGGCCTGCATTGAGCGAAGAAACGGTTGAACACGTGTATCTGGACATGCTGGAAAATTGGCTCATGCCACAACTGGAGACCGACAGCGCCAACTTCATCTTTCAACAGAATGGTGCTTCACCGCACTTCCATCATGATGTTCGGCATTTCTTAAACAGGAGATTGGAAAACCGATGGATCGGTCGTGGTGGAGATCATGATCAGCAATTCATGTCATGGCCTCCACGCTCTCCCGACTTAACCCTATGCGATTTCTTTCTGTGGGGTTATGTGAAAGATTCAGTGTTTAAACCTCCTCTACCAATAAACGTGCCAGAACTGCGAGCTCGCATCAACGATGCTTTCGAACTCATGATGCTGCGCCGAGTATGGGAGGAACTTGATTATCGGCTTGATGTCTGCCGAATCACTAAATGGGCACATATCGAACATTTGTGAATGCCTAAAAAAACTTTTTGAGTTTTTGTATGTGTGTGCAAAGCATTGTGAAAATATCTCAAATAATAAAGTTATTGTAGAGCTGTGAAATCGCTTCAATCATTTGTAATAACCCTGTACATTACGACACAGCGAATAAACTTGATTTCGCTCAAAGTAAGGGATTTTTTTTTCCCACTGTGGCCCATTGCAGTATTACATGTAGTGTAATGTTAGTTTTGGTTGACGATGATGAAAAAGAGGAGAGAGAGAAACCCGATGCCAGCACCTAGCCTACTCCTCGCGAATAGCACCAAGGGGACCACCAAGCTTGAAGTCCCCATCCGACAGACGAATCACCACAACAGTGTCCTATGCTCTCACTTCATGAGACACTGCGCAGAGGTTTGGTATTTAAACCAGGACACTGGCGCAAGGTCTGGTGATCAGGAACTTCACGCCACCAGCTCTCGTCCCCTTGCGGGCCAAATACTGGCAGTGAAAATTTTTTCCACTACCAGGATTCAAACCGCCTTACCCCCAGTATGAGCGGAACCGCCCAAGTGTGCGTTAACAACCTCAAGGAGGCAGATGGAAATGAAAAGTAAAATTATAATAAAAACACAATTCCTGGAAAGGCATATTTTCCCAACCGTTAATTACAACCCATTATTCATTATAATGAACTAGCTTAGCGTGCGCCGGTTCGCTCGCGTAAACTGTGTGGCCCGCACAGACTCTTTTCATAATTTTCTTTAATCGAGTTTTTATGTTGTTCACTAATTGTGACATCTTCTAAACAGTTCACTCTAATTAAGGCCACAGAAACAATGTCTTTTCCGAATGTACTTCTGACCAAAAACCAATTCTGGTAGCTCGAGAGGGAGGTCTTTCTTAGTTCTTCCTTTTGAGTTCTTGTGGTGTTATTTCCATAGAAACATTCATCCCCTAACACATGTTTTTTTAGAAATAAAATACAAATTTTCTGTGATTAATTTTCAAACATGCATTCATAATGAAATATCTCCATAAAAACTTTATCCGTACTTTACCACCTTAAGGGTTGAATTTCCAAAAACATTGAAATATGCATTTTTTTACTTCTAACTGAAAAGCCAAATACAAATTTTCTTGGCTTTAGAGTTAAAAATGCATCCATAATGAAACATTTTCAAAAAATTTTGTTCCACTATTTTATCCCGTTAGTGGTTGAATTTTGAAAAATGCTGAAGTACATAAATTTTTTTCCGACAAAGAAAATAAATACCAATTATCGTTATTCTAGGATCAAAATTGCTGTGATAGTGACAGATTTTCAAAACGCTTTCACCCTTACTTCACTCACTTACGTGTGTGATTTAGAACAATCCCTTATAAAACGATGTGTACGGTATAAGATCAACACCCTCCCCATATTTCAACTTTCTATCCTTAGCGGTTTGGGCTGGTTCTTTGTTATATGTCATACTAAAGCCAATGCGAAGTAGTCGTTGTAAATAGTAAGATATAGAATTTGTTTGATTTTAAATTTCTTCCTCATGTTCACATGATTCGTAATTTATTTACTAAAATTATGTATTTAATTTTTTGAGTGCAATATTTTCACGAATATAGCTCAAGTGCAGTGCAAACTGGCAAAGCGAGAATGACTGGACGAGAAATAAAAGGCTGTAGAAACAGGCATGACGATGAGAGAGATAGGTATGGAAAAATTAGAGACACTTGGAGAGCAGAAAAGCATCTGTAGGAATATTTGGAGCTCAGATATCAACCGATATTAATCAAAGAAGTAAAGGCTGAAAGGAGGATGGAATACATCGCGTGTCTGTACAAGGAAAACAAACTTGAAGACGATATTATGGAAAGAGAAGAGGAAGTACGTGAAGGTGAGATGGGAAATATGTTGTGAGAAGAATTTGACAAAGCTCTTGAAAGACTGATGTCGAAACAAGTCCCCTGGAGTAGACAACATTCCCTTGGAGGTTATTAAGATCCTTTGGAGAACCAGCCCTGACGAAAATATTCTACCTTGTATGGTAAATACATCAAACAGGTGAAATATGCTCATAAACTAAGGACAATTGCCGAATGTGGTGCCACACAACGTGGCACTACACAAAACTGGAGCTAATAGCACAGGCACATAGGGAACACACACGACACAGATCTGTAAGTCTGTTGAAGTTGAGAAAACCGTCCCAAAACACATATGCTACAAAACGCCACTGTTTCCTGCGCATGTACCCCGACATCAATATTGGATATGATCACCATGCACACGTACACAGGCTGCACAACCGGTTGGCATACTCTGGATCAGGTGGTCGAGCAGCAGCTGAGGTACAGCTTCCCATTACTGCACCAGTGCCTGTCGGAGATCCTGAAGTGTCGTAGGGGTTTGAAGACGTGCAGCGATACGTCCACTGAGAGCATCCTAGACGTGCTCGATTGGGTTTAGGCCTGGAGAACAGGCAGGCCACTCCATTCGGCTGGTATCTTCTGTTTCAAGGTACTCGTCTACGATGGGAGTTCGGTGGGGCCGTGCGTTATCATCCATCAGGAGGAAGGTGGGACCCACTGCACCCCTGAAAAGGTGGACATACTGACACAAAATGACGTCCTGATACACCTGACATGTTGCAGTTCCTCTGTAAAAGACATGCAGGGGTGTATGTGCACCAATCATAATCCCACCACTCATCATCAAACCACGACCTCCACACAGGTCCCTTACAAGGAAACTAAGGGGTCGGTACGTGGTTCCTGGTACACGCCAGATGAAAACCCGGCGAGAATCACTGTTCAGACTATACCTGGACTCGTCCATGAACATAACCTGGGACCACTGTTCCAATGACCATGTACTGTGTTCTTGACACCAGGCTTTAGGGGCTCTCCTGTGACCTGGGGTCAGTGGAATGCACCTTGCAGGTCTCTGGGCGAATAAACCATGTCTGTTCAGTTGTCTGTAGACTGTGTGTCTGGAGACAACTGTTCCAGTGGCCGCGGTAAGGTACTGAGCAAGGCTACCTGCAGTACTCCGTGGAAATCTGTGGGCAATGATGGTGAGATATCGGTCTTATTGTGGTGTCGTATACTGTGGACGTCCCGTATTGTAGCGCCAGGGCACGCTTCCTGTCTGCCGAAATCGTTGCCATAATCTTGAGATCACACTTTGTGGCACACGGAGGGCCCGTGCTACGACCTGCTGTGACTGACCAGCCTCCAGTCGCCCTTAGTATTCTACCCCTCATAACGTCATCAATATGTGTTCTTTGAGCCATTTTCAACACACAGTCACCATTAGCAAGTCTGAAAACGTCTACACACTCCCTGCACCGTACTCTGACATGCACAAACATTCCTCTGCGTATGTGGACTGCTGCCAGCGCCACCGTGCGACGACCGCAGGTCAAATGCACCGCATGGTCATACCTCGAGGTGATTTAATCCCGCGAACCGCCCACCAGAGCGTTGTTACACCATGTATCAGCATTATCCTTAATTTATGAGCATGAGTGTATATAGTTCCGCACCGCCGCCTAATGAAAAAAGTACGAGAGTATGGAATATCAGACCAGATGTGTGACAGGACTGAGGAGTTTCTAGCAAACAGAACACAACATATCATTCTGAAAGGGGAGAAGTCTCCAGACGTAACAATAACTTTGGAGTGGCCCAACGGAGTGTGACAGGACCATCACTTTTCACAATACATATCAATTACCTAGTACATGACGTCGGAAGTTCCATGAAGCTTTTCGCATGTGATGCTGTTGCTTACAGAGAAGTCGCGGCGCTAGAAAATTGTAGGAAATGCAGGAAGATCTACAGACGATCAATGCTTGGTGCAGGGAGTTGCAACTGAACTTCGTAAGTAGACAGAAAAATCCTTTCTGGTACGATTAGGAAAATTGCCAACTATCACTGGAAGCCGTTCTTTCCATAAAATATCTAGGGCTAACCGTACGGAGCGATTTGAAGTGGAACGACCACATACAATTAATCGCGAGTATGACAGATGCCAGACTGGGATTCATTGGAAGAATCCTCGGGAAATGCAGTCCACCAACAAATGAAGTAGCTTACAAAACACTCCTTCGACCAATACTCGAATAATGCTCGACAGCATGGGATCCATACCAGATTGAACTGATACAGGAAATATAGAAGATCCAAAGAAGATCAGCACTTTTCTTTACAGATTCATTTAGTAAGCGCGAATGCGTCACGGAGATGCTTAACCAAATCCAATGGTAGACAATGCAAGAGAAGCGTTCTGCATCACATTATGAACCTCTGTTAAAGTTACGAGAAAGTACGTTCCTAGAAGAGTCAACAAATATATTGCTTTCTCCAACGTATTTTTCGCGAAAAGACCATGAAGATACAACTAAAGAGATTCAAGGCCGCATGGAGACTTACCAGTAATCGCTCTTGCCGCGAACCATGTGAGACAGGAACAGGAAAAAGGGGTTCAGACACTGCTACACAAAATACCCTCTGCCACACTCCATAAGGTGGCTTGCGGAGTACGGATGCAGATGTAGGCCATACTGACCCTACGACTTGTATTAAAAGATAAAATGAAAATAGGTAATCCTACGGTTATAGCACTCGTTGATTTAGAGAAAGCTTTCGAAATTTTTAACTAGAATGCATTCCTTGCAAGTACGGCTGTAAATCCGTATAGGTCACTTTTGCTAAAGCGAGGTCTGTTTTCTTCTTTTAAGGAGCAGTTAGGTTTCTTCTGACGAACGCAGTTCTACACCTACATCTATATTCCGCAAACAACCATGAGGTCATGGCAGAGTGTACGCCCCATTGTACCAGTTATTAGGGCGTCTTCCCGCCTCTGTGCGTGCAGTAATTATTCTAATCTTGTCTTCATGAACCTTGTATGAGCGATACGTAGGGGGTTGTAGTATATTCCTAGAGTAATCACTTAAAACCGCTTCTTGAAACTTTGTTAACAGATTTTCTCGGGATAGTTTACGTCTATCTTCAAGAGTCTTCCAGTTCTGTTCCTTCAATATCTCTATGACACTCTCTCATGGATTAAACAAACCCGTGACCATTCGTGCCACCCTTCTCCGTATACGTTCAATATCCCCCGTTAGTCCTCTGGTACGGGTTCCACACACTTGAGCAATATTCTAGTACTGGTCGCACGGATGATTTGTAAGCAATCTCCGTTGTAGAGTTGTTGCACTTCCCCAGTGCTCTACCAATAAATCGAAGTCTGCCACCTGCTTTACCCACGACTGGACCTATGTGATCAATCCATTCCATATCTCTACATGTGTTACACCCAGGAATTTGTATGAGCTGGCCGATTCCAACAGTGACTCATTGATATTGTAGTCACAGGCTACTACTTTTTTCGCTTAGTGAAGTGCAAAATTTTATATTTCTGAACATTTAAGGATCGTTGCCAACCTCTGCACCACTTTGAAATCTTATCAAGATCTGACTGAATATTTATGCAGCTCCTTTCAGATAGTACCTAATTATAGACAACTGCATCATCTGCAAAAAGCCTGACTTTTACTGTCAATATTGTTTACAAGGTAATTAATCCCGAAGTTACTTCTACATCTGACGATGACTCCACTCAAGATAAAATCCTCAATAGAGTCACAAATTTCACGTGACACCCCACATGATCGTACTTTTGACAATAAGTGTAGGTATGCTACTGAGTCAAATGCTTCTCGGAAATCAAGAAATACTGAAACTACCTGATTGCCTTGATGCGAAGTTTTCAGTACGTCATCTGAGAAAAGAGCGAGTTGGGCTTCACAAGACAGATGGAGTAGCCGGTGATGTTACCTGTGTCGGAGAGGCAGCTAGTTCAAGAGACTGACTAGAACTCGAAGCACTCTTTCGACACTCAACTTTCCCTTGTTCATCAATCTTGTTCTCCTCTCCGGAGTCTTCGTCACTTCTCCACCTCGAGGCAAAATCACAGTCGGGTGGCGACGAATCACAGTCGGGTGGCGACGAAGCATATGCCGTTTTAAACATGTTATCGTCGATTTGAACGATATACACGATTTACAAATATCACACACTGCTATGTACCGGTTTTTATCATCTGGAGTGAAATAGCTCCACAGAGGACTAGATTTTCGTCTATCTGCCATTTACTCGGAATTCAAGGCAATCGATAATACACTCCTGGAAATTGAAATAAGAACACCGTGAATTCATTGTCCCAGGAAGGGGAAACTTTATTGACACATTCCTGGGGTCAGATACATCACATGATCACACTGACAGAACCACAGGCACATAGACACAGGCAACAGAGCATGCACAATGTCGGCACTAGTACAGTGTATATCCACCTTTCGCAGCAATATGCAGGCTGCTATTCTCCCATGGAGACGATCGTAGAGATGCTGGATGTAGTCCTGTGGAACGGCTTGCCATGCCATTTCCACCTGGCGCCTCAGTTGGACCAGCGTTCGTGCTGGACGTGCAGACCGCGTGAGACGACGCTTCATCCAGTCCCAAACATGCTCAATGGGGGACAGATCCGGAGATCTTGCTGGCCAGGGTAGTTGACTTACACCTTCTAGAGCACGTTGGGTGGCACGGGATACATGCGGACGTGCATTGTCCTGTTGGAACAGCAAGTTCCCTTGCCGGTCTAGGAATGGTAGAACGATGGGTTCCATGACGGTTTGGATGTACCGTGCACTATTCAGTGTCCCCTCGACGATCACCAGTGGTGTACGGCCAGTGTAGGAGATCGCTCCCCACACCATGATGCCGGGTGTTGGCCCTGTATGCCTCGGTCGTATGCAGTCCTGATTGTGGCGCTCACCTGCACGGCGCCAAACACGCATACGACCATCATTGGCACCAAGGCAGAAGCGACTCTCATCGCTGAAGACGACACGTCTCCATTCGTCCCTCCATTCACGCCTGTCGCGACACCACTGGAGGCGGGCTGCACGATGTTGGGGCGTGAGCGGAAGACGGCCTAACGGTGTGCGGGACCGTAGCCCAGCTTCATGGAGACGGTTGCGAATGGTCCTCGCCGATACCCCAGGAGCAACAGTGTCCCTAATTTGCTGGGAAGTGGCGGTGCGGTCCCCTACGGCACTGCGTAGAATCCTACGGTCTTGGCGTGCATCCGTGCGTCGCTGCAGTCCGGTCCCTGGTCGACGGGCACGTGCACCTTCCGCCGACCACTGGCGACAACATCGATGTACTGTGGCGACCTCACGCCCCACGTGTTGAGCAATTCGGCGGTACGTCCACCCGGCCTCCCGCATGCCCACTATACGCCCTCGCTCAAAGTCCGTCAACTGCACATACGGTTCACGTCCACGCTGTTGCGGCATGCTACCAGTGTTAAAGACTGCGATGGAGCTCCGTATGCCACGGCAAACTGGCTGACACTGACGGCGGCGGTGCACAAATGCTGCGCAGCTAGCGCCGTTCGACGGCCAACACCGCGGTTCCTGGTGTGTCCGCTGTGCCGTGCGTGTGATCATTGCTTGTACAGCCCTCTCGCAGTGTCCGGAGCAAGTATGGTGGGTCTGACACACCGGTGTCAATGTGTTCTTTTTTCCATTTCCAGGAGTGTACAACAAAAGAGAATAAAGCATAAGGTGGCCCGGCCCGGCAGCGCTTGGTAGCACGGAGAAGGTAGTAGAAGCGATCTTTCCTGGCACTACAGCTGACCGGCACGGTTCTGAAAGCACTGGACGTCCTGTGCAGTCGGCGCCAGGTAACGGCCGTGCACAGTCGAGGCAGTCACGTGGCCGCACATGATAGTTTCGTTCGGCAACAATGCCAGTGCCTGTGCCCGCCATACTGTTCGATGTACTCACGGAAAAGCAGACTTGATTGATGTGTGTTCATGCCGATACTAAATAAAGAGTCGCTCTTTAAGGTCGATGTTCACGTCACAAACCTTTTTATTCTTGCAAACGTTTTCCATATTTATTTTCATAGCACTGCCACAGGTTTATTTAAATCGTGGCATCTTGTCTACCGGCCGTCTCTGGCACCCGTGTCAAAGCACGCTGCCGGTGCTTTCCTTACATCACTAGTAGCAGCGATGAAATACTGGGAGCGGCAAGTTGTCTCCAACACGTGCAGAAATGTTGTTGCTAACACGGTGCTATTCAATCTGTACGCTGAACAAGCAGTAAAAGAAACTCAGGAGGAACTTCGAGAAGGAATTAACTTTCTGGGAGAAGAAATAAAAACTTGAAGATTTGATGGTGACATTGCAATTTTGTCACAGATGGCAAAGGACTTGGAAGAGCATTTGAATGGAATGGATAGCATCTTGAAAAGAGACTATAAGATGGATATCAACATAGATATAACAAGGGTAATGCAATGTGATAGAATTAAATCAGATGATGATGAGGGAATTGGAATCGGAAATGAGACAATATAAAGTACACTACTGGCCATTAAAATTGCTACACCACGAAAATTACGTGCCACAGACGCGAAATTTAACCTACAGGAAGAAGATGCTGTTATTGCAATTGATTAGCTTTTCAGAGCATTCACACAAGGTTGGAGCCGGTGGCGACACCTGCAACGTGCTGACATGAGGAAAGTTTCCAACCGATTTCTCATAAACAAACAGCAGTTGACCGGCGTTGCCTGGTGAAATGTTTTTGTGATGCCTCGTGTAAGGAGGAGAAATGCGTACCATCGCGTTTCCGACTTCGATAAAGGTCGGATTGTAGCCTATCGCGACTGCGGTTTATCGCATCGCGACGTTGGTCGAGATCCAATGACTGTTAGCAGAATATGGAATCGGTGGGTTCAGGAGGGTAATACGGAACGCCGTGCTGGATCCCAACGGCCTCGTATCACTAGCAGTCGAGATGACAGGCATCTTATCCGCATGGCTGTAACGGCTCGTGCAGCCACGTCTCGATCTCTGAGTCAACAGATGGGGACGTTTGCAAAACAACAACCATTTGCACGAGCAATACTACGACGTTTGCAGCAGCATGGGCTATCAGCTCGGAGACCATGGCTGCGGTTACCCTTGACGCTGCATCACAGACAGGAGCGCCTGCGATGGTGTACTCAACGGCGAACCTGGGCGCACGAATGACAAAACGTCATTTTTTCGTATGAATCCAGGTTCTGTTTACAGCATCATGATGGTCGCATCCGTGTTTGGCGACATCGCGGTGAACGCACATTGGAAGCGTGTATTTGTCATCGCCATATTGGCGTATCACCCAGCGTGATGGTATGGGGTGCCATTGGATTCACTTCTCGGTTACCTCTTGTTCCCATTGACGGCACTTTGAACAGTGGACGTTACATTTCAGATGTGTTACGACCCGTGGCTCTACCCTTCATTCGATTCCTGCGAAACCCTACATTTCGGCAGGATAATTTACGACCGCATGTTGCAGGTCCTGTACGGGCCTTTCTGGA
Organism: Schistocerca cancellata; assembly: GCF_023864275.1. Lineage (NCBI taxonomy): Eukaryota > Metazoa > Arthropoda > Insecta > Orthoptera > Acrididae > Schistocerca > Schistocerca cancellata. The sequence continues at coordinate 403,827,253 of NC_064632.1, read as the reverse complement.
TACAGAAAATGTTCGACTGCTGCCCTGGCCAGCACATTCTCCAGATCTCTCACCAACTGAAAACGTCTGGTCAATGGTGGCCGAGCAACTGGCTCTTCGCAATACGCCAGGCACTACTCTTGAACTGTGGTATCGTGTTGAAGCAGCATATTCAGCTGTACCTGTACACACCATCCAAGCTCTGTTTGACTCGATGCCCAGGCGTATCAAGGCCGTTATTACGGCCAGAGGTGGTTGTTTTGAGTACAGGATCTATGCACCCAAATTGCGTGAAAATGTAATCACATGTCAGTTCTAGTATAATATATTTGTCCAATGAATACCAGTTTATCATCTGCATTTCTTCTTGGTGTAGCAATTTTAATGGCCTGTAGTGTAATGTGCTATTTCCTACTATCTGGGTAGCAAAATGCAACTGGTGTGCAAACTTGAGAGCAAAAGTACTTTCCTTATGATGTTCACCACCAAGAGACGTAGCTCGGTGAAACTTGGCAAAGAACTAGCTACAGCATAGTACAGAAGGTAACTGAAAGATATGTGCAATGACACGAACAGAAATGACACTTTTATTCAAAAACACTAATTTTTTATAGTCCCCTGGACATTACAAAAGACGGTACATGGTTTTTAATACGGTGTGTGATCCACGGACAGCAATGCTTGCTCTGCAACGTGCTTCCATGCTGGCCACAAGGTTGGTGAGATGTTCTTGTTGTAGGGCATTCCACTCCTTCACCAGTGCGGCTGACAACTGCTGGATGTTCGTTGATGGATGTGGGCACGTTGCACTGCAACATGCCTCCCCAACGCATCCCTCACGTGTCCGATGTAATTTGAATCGGGGGTGGGGGGGGGGGGGGGGGCGGGACAAGCAGGCTAGTCCATTCGCCGAATATCCTGTCGTTCCAAGAGCTTCTTCCCTGCGCTGTTCGGTGTGGTCGCGCACTGTCATCCATAAAAATGAGGTCAGAGTCAAATGCACCCTGAAAAGATGGACATGGGGAAGGAGTACAAGGTCACAATAATTTTGACCAGCGAGTTTATCGTGTACAAAGATTTGAAGATCGCTCGCCCATGCTTCATGTTGTGAGACCTTCCCTCTTTGGCACTACAGTCACGTTGACCTCAAGCCATGTGAAGTCCAAATTCAGATGCACGATAGGTACTGAATCGAAATGGGAACAACTTGACTACGAGAAGGGATCCATTGACGTAGTTCAGTGGCCGTCAACGTTTTTCCGCAAGAGCCAGCACTGACATTGTGGTGCGGTACTTCGTGTCGCATATCTACCGATGTTACTGTTAACTGGTAACCTACTTATGTTAGTAGGTTATAAGTCCCCAAAAGACTAAGTAATATCAGACAGGCTGCCGGTCCCCAAGTACTGATGGTTAACAGTTGGCACCAATCGGGACACTTCGGGCCGACCATTCCGTTTTTGAACGCTACCACACCCAGCGACCCTAAAGTTGAGACATTGTAATTCCCTGACAGAGTGTTGTGTTGCCTGTATGACGAGAGAATTGGTTAAAATTTCGACTGCCGGCCACATAAACCTTGCCCTCTCTTAGAATCCCAGCCATTTTTATGGATTATCAGTATATTTTTTTAAGAATACTAGCCAACTTTTAACTGTGATACTAACATTTCATGACACTCTAAAACTTCATCTTCTGGGTTACGTATATAAATTGTTACACATTTATTTCACATAGTGTAATTTTTAGTGTGATACACTTTGAAACAAGGCTTTTTGCGCATGGTATTTTGCACTCACTGTTTTGGTTGTATCTTTTCTTATAGCCTTTCCTGTTTGCCTATAACAAATAAAAATTTTTTTTCAAGGTTCAGGATCTGAAGTACGAGGTACATTCAAGTTCTAAGGCCTCCGATTTTTTTTCTCTGGACTGGAAAGAGATAGAAACATGCGCATTGTTTTAAAATGAGGCCGCGTTCAGTGTCAATATGTCCCAGAGATGGCAGCACCGTACGGCAGATGGAATTTTACCGCCAGCGGCGAGAATGAGAACTGTTTTAAATACTTAAAATGGCGACGTTTTCCTTACTTGAACAGCGTGCAATCATTCGTTTTCTGAATTTGCGTGGTGTGAAACCAATTGAAATTCATCGACAGTTGAAGGAGACATGTGGTGATGGAGTTATGAATATATTGAAAGTGCGTTTGTGGGTGTGACAGTTTAATGAAGGCCGAACATCGTGTGACAACAATCTGAAACAACCTCGGGCTCGCACAAGCCGGTCTGACGACATGATCGAGAAAGTGGAGAGAATTGTTTTGGGGGATCGCCGAATGACTGTTGAACAGATCGCCTCCAGAGTTGGCATTTCTGTGGGTTCTGTGCACACAATCCTGCATGACGACCTGAAAATGCGAAAAGTGTCATCCAGGTGGGTGCCACGAAAGCTGACGGACGACCACATGGCTGCCCGTGTGGCATGTTGCCAAGCAATGTTGACGTCCAACAACAGCATGAATGGGACTTTCTTTTCGTCGGTTGTGACAATGGATTAGACATGGATGCCATTTTTCAATCCAGAAACAAAGCGCCAGTCAGCTCAATGGAAGCACACATATTCACCGCCACCAAAAAAATTTCGGTTAACCCCCAGTGCTGAAAAAATGATGGTGTCCATGTTCTGAGACAGCGAGGGCGTAATCCTTACCCCTTTGCGTTCCAAAGGGCACTACGGTAACAGGTGCATCCTACGAAAATGTTTTGAAGAACAAATTCCTTCCTGCACTGCAACAAAAACGTCCGGGAAGGGCTGCGCGTGTGCTGTTTCACCAAGACAACGCACCCGCATATCGAGCTGACGTTACGCAACAGTTGCTTCGTGATAACAACTTTGAAGTGATTCCTCATGCTCCCTACTCACCTGACCTGGCTCCTAGTGACTTTTGGCTTTTTCCAACAATGAAAGACACTCTCCGTGGCGGCACATTCACCAGCCGTGCTGCTATTGCCTCAGCGATTTTCCAGTGGTCAAAACAGACTCCTAAAGAAACCTTCGCCGCTGCCATGGAATCATGGCGTCAGCGTTGTGAAAAATGTGTACGTCTGCAGGGCGATTACGTCGAGAAGTAACGCCAGTTTCATCGATTTCGGATGAGTAGTTAATTAGAAAAAAAATCGGAGGCCTTAGAACTTGAATGCACCTCGTAACATCAGGTAAGAGAGCAATGTATCAGCGAACGGTTTGCAAAGTCTGTCGCGTCCCGGCACAGGTCTAGCTCACCAATATAGGGTTGGTTCGGCCATAATTGTCTACCAATTTAGACAGAATCTAGTTTCTGCGTTCTAACACTTTCTGTCAGAGACAAGGGCGTTTCTACCATTTGCTCTGTTCACTTCGAAATCATTAGCGCATTGGCTTCACTCTCAGTTACTCAATGGACCCTTGTCCTATCTGCCAGGAGACAAGCTCCAGAATGTGATTTGTTCCTACCAACTGAATTTCTATACAATAACTACATTGAAGAGCCAAAGAAACTGGTACACCTGCCTAATACCGTTTAGGGACCTCGCGAGAACGGTGAAGTAGCACAACACGACGTGGCATGGACTCGATTAATATCTGAAGTAGTGCTGGAGGGAACTGACACCATGCATCCTGCAGTGTTGTCCATCAATCCGTAAGAGTACGAGGGGGTGCCGATTTCTACTCAACAACACATTGCAAGGCGTCCCAGATATGCTCAATAATGTTTGTGTATGGGAAGTTTGGTGGGCAGCAGAAGTGTTTACACTCGCAAGAATGTTAATGGAGCCACTGTGTAGCAATGCTGGACCGTTGGGGTGTCGCATTGCCCTGCTGGAATTGCCCAAGTCCGCCGGAATGCACAGCGGACACGGATGGATACAGGTGATCAGACAGAATGCTTACGTATGTGTACCCTGTCAGTGTCGTATCTAGACGTATCAGGGGTCCCTTATCACACTAACTGCATACGCTCCACACTGTTACAGAGCCTCCACCAGCTTGAACAGACCCCTACTGACATGCGTGGTCCACGGATTCATGAGGTTGTCTCTATACCAGCACACGTCCATCCGCTCTATACAATTTGAAACGACACTCGTCCGACTAGCAACATGTTTCCAGTCATCAGCAGTCCAATGTTCGTTCAAAAATGGTTCAAATGGCTCTGAGCACTATGGGACTCAACATCTTAGGTCATAAGTCCCCTAGAACTTAGAACTACTTAAACCTAACTAACCTAAGGACATCACACACACCCATGCCCGAGGCAGGATTCGAACCTGCGACCGTAGCAGTCCCGCGGTTCCGGACTGCAGCGCCAGAACCGCTAGACCGCCGCGGCCGGCCCCAATGTTCGTGTTGAGGGGCCCACGCGAGCGTAAAGCTTTGTGTCAAGGGTGCACGAGTGAGCCTTCGGCTCCGAAAGCCCATATCGATGATGTTTCATTGAATGGTTCACACGTCGACACAGCATTGGAATCTGCAGCAACTTGCGGAAGGGTTGCACTTCTGTCACGTTGAACGATTCTGTTCGGTCGTCGTTGGTCCCATTCTTGCAGGATCTTTTTCCAGCCGCAGTGATGTCGCAGACTTGGTGTTTTACCAGATTCCTTATATTCACGGTACACTCGTGAAATCGTCTTACGGGAATTCCCCACTTCATTGCAACCTCGGAGATGCTGTGTACCATCGCTCGTGCGCCGACTATTAACAGCTCGTTCAAAATCACTTAAATCTTGATAGCCTTTCATTGTAACAATAACAACCGATATAACAACTGCACCTGGCACTGCTCTTATATAGGCGTTGCCTACTGCAGCGCCGTATTTTGCCTGTTTACATATCTCTGTATTAGACTACACATGTCTATACCAGTTTCTTTGGCGATTCAGTGGATTAGAGAAAGGCTGTCAGTGTTCAGTACTATTCCAATAAAAAGATACAGTTTCTACACAATCAACAGTTGCACGTGCTTTCACTGGAGTGTCACCGTCTTCTCCTATTTGAAGTATTCATTGTCTCATTAGTAGCGGCTGCTCGATGTTGCTGTGTGTGTGTTGCGCCAAGTCTGCGCCAACTCTCTACACTGTTCACGGAAGATCTTATAAATACATTTTCAAGGCCTTCCGTCCAGTACAGACACAGTACCTCGTGTCTGTTTTCCCTAGCTTATTTTTCTGTCTTCGAGAGTATTCCATTGCCGTGGACCTAAATTGGTTTCCTCCTTTGCAGTAGAGATCCGGGATGGAATATTGCTACTCGCCCTCCCACGTTTCATTCACATAGTGCAACTTTTTGTGTGATACATTTTGAGACAGGGCTTTTTGCACATGGTTGTTTCGCACTCGCTGCGTTGGTATGTAGTGTCTTTTCTTACAGCTTTTCCTGTTTACCTAGAAAAATAAAAAAAAAATTTTTCAAGGTTCGGAAACTCAAGAAATGTCAGAAAAGAACGCAACGAATATTTTGCGAAATCAAAACACGAAATACTCACTTGAACTTCGACACATTTCTTCTTGCTCAAAGTCAGAATCGTTATCTGAATCGTCGATGTCGTCATCCTCACTGTCATTGTCAACAAAATTTTGCTCCAATTCAAGCAAAATTTCGTCGTCTGTTAGACAACGTGAAAGTATGTCCTTCGTTTCTTTACACACTGAACAAGCAGCTGCCGCCCTCCAGCAGCATGACTTCACACTGCAAGCGGATGTTCAAGGAACACATGTCCCTTGCAACATAATGCAGACCCATTGAGCCTGTCCATATATCTGGTTTCGTACTCGTATTTAAAAGCACGAGAACATGTAACTCTAATTTAATTTCATATTACTTTTTACAAATATGTGCTGTATTTGAAAATGACCATCTCTATACCGTGCATTCAAGAATCCATGTTATTTCTATTTGTAGCTTACACCAAAACACCTGATCGGTACTTGGCACATAAGCTCAAATGGTTCAAATGGCTTTGGGCACTATGGGACTTAACATCTATGGGCATCAGTCCACTAGAACTTAGAACTACTTAAACCTAACTAACCTAAGGACATCACACACACCCATGCCCGAGCCAATGAGTTGTCAGCACCGCAAGATAAACGTGGAAACATTCCCCCTCTCATACCCTCTAACCAAGCAGCGACCGTGACAGCTTATCCTTCTGTCCCTGGGGTAAGCGGTCAACTTTTCTTGGCTCATGGCCGAATTTAGCTAAGTCAGTTAAATTCAAGCACATATTAAAGTATTACATTTTTATAAGTATTTTTGTTTGTTAGTGAGCAGAAAAACTGCGCCTTTAAGAAGCTCTTAAGAGTAGTTGACGTTTTTGCATTTGGCTGTTAGTAACTAATTATTTACTATTGGGTTGGTGCATAAGTCCGTAGCGTTTTTCCTTAAGTTTAATAAGCACAACAGATACACATAACGGAGACTTTAGCCATCAATAATTATTCTCTGTTTACGTCTGCCAACGCTGGGGCAACTTTTCGATTCCGCGAATGTAGAGGTGGTGACTCGTCGAGTCACGTTCGGCGAGCATTTTCTTCTGGAGAGGAGGTTCCTTGAAGGTTGTTCGAAGACAGCGGAAAAGGAGAAAAACTGAGAGCGCAAGATCAGGTGAATAACTTGGGTGCGCAATGAGTTCCTAATTCAACTCCTGCGTACTGTTTTTGTCAGTCTAGAAGAATGTAGGTGGAGTAGCACCACTTCACGCAGTCTTCCTGGTCGTTGTTGGTGGATTGAGTCTGCAAGGCGTCTCAGTTGCTGGCAATAAATGTCAGCAGTGATGGTAACATCTCTGGAAAACAACTCGTAGTACATCACACCCTCGCTGTTCAACCAGACGCATCATCTTTTGTGGATGCGCGCAGGCCTTTGTGTGTGCAGTTGCTGCTTTGTTTGGATTCAACCATTCCCGTCTTTTCCTGGTGTTGGCATAAAGACACCAGTGCTGTTCGCGAGCCAATTGATGACGAGCAAGCGGAGATTTATACATGGTCACCCGCTGATTTTTGTGATTTTGGTTTAGAGCATGTTGTACCAATATACCCGACTTTTTAATCTTTCCTATTGCATGCAAATGTCGCACAATGATGGAATGATCACAGCTCATCGCATTTACCAGTTCTCGAGTACACTGACGAGGATCATTGTCGATTAATGCGTTTGAACGATCTTCATCAAACCCTGAAGGTCTCCCTGAACGTAGGGAGTGGTTCAAATGGCTCTGAGCACTATGCGACTTAACTTCTGAGGTCATCAGTCGCCTAGAACTTAGAACTAATTAAACGTAACTAACCTAAGGACATAACAGACATCCACGGCCGAGGCAGGAATCGAACCTGCGACCATAGCGGTCGTTCGGCTCCAGACTGTAGCGCCTAGAACCGCACGGCCACTCCGGCCGGCCACATAGGGAGTCATTAATGTCAGAACGATTCTCCTTAAAACAAGGAAACCATTTTCTTGCCGTGCGGCGCAAACGTATCTGGCAGCCTCCGCTGCTGTCACCTCTCTACTGAATTCGAAATGAAGACTATGTTGGAAATATTCCGATTTCTCAACTTGGCACTCCATTTTCTAGTGCCCATAGCTGCACTCACTATCTCCAAATGACAAAATGTAGCCACCCGGAGTGACCGAGCGGTTCTAGGCGCTACAGTCTGGAACCGCGCGACCGCTACGGTCGCAGGTTCGAACCCTGCCTCGGGCATGGATGTGTATGATGTCCTTAGGTTAGTTAGGTTTAAGTAGTTCTATGTTCTAGGGGACTGATGACCGCAGATGTTAAGTCCCATAGTGCTCAGAGCCAATAATCGTCAATCTCGCACTATGCACGTCGAAAGCAAAAGTAATCAATTCGTCTCTCCCACTGAAACAAGTCATTCTCACTGAATACTGCATACTATCTCTAGATTGCCTACGACCAAACGGAAACAAATTGCCAACATCAGTACGCAGTGGAAGAGCTGCCGATACTGTAAGTACACTTTAGCTCTCGCATACTTCAACCGGCTGATGTTCAAACCGCAGTTGTTTCGACTGATCACATTTTGCGTCCCCTCTGTGCCTGCGACTTTGCAGGCAGCTACACCACCTTAACCACGGTACGGCCCTGGATGAAGATAGCAACTTCAGAGTAGACCGTAACTTACACATCGAAAGTAAAAGTCTACCTTGGCGCTAGTTGGACAACGGGCAGCCAATTGAGAACGAGACAGATGGGAAAAAGCAAGCAAGCTGTTTATTATTTTGTCTTTCTTCGGGGCTCCAAAAATATGGAAATTGCATGAGGAAAGATCGGGACTGCATGGAGGATGTGTAAGGGCTTTCCAGCGAAACTTCTGCAGTGTGGTCGAAACCTTGGCAATGTGTGGGCTCGCTTTAAAGCCCTTGCACACCCTCCGTACATCCGGGCTCCAAAAATATGGAAATCACATGGGCGGTATCGGGACTGTATGGAGGTTGTGTAAGCACTTGTCAGCGTAACTTATGCACCGTAGCCACTGTCTGGCAGCGTGCACAAGGGAGTCATCATCGTCAAACCTTGTTCCACGAAGAGAGTCTTTCAGTTTCCCAAAGAGATGATAGTCACATGGAGCCATGTCGGGAGTGTAAGGCTGGTGTTTCAGTGTTGTCCATCCGAGTTTTGTGATCGCTTCCATAGTTTTTTGACTGACATGTGGCTGTGCATTGTCGTGCAACAGCAAAACATCCTGCTTTTGCCGATGTGGTCGAACACGACTCAGTCGAGCTTGAAGTTTCTTCAGTGTCGTCACATATGCTTCAGAATTTATGGTGGTTTCACTTGGCATGATGTCCTCAAGCAAAAGTCCTTCGGAATCGATAAACACCATAGCCATAACTTAAAAGAAGAAGGTGCGGTTTTGATTTTTTTTTTTTTTTTTTTTTTTTTTGTTGGGTGAATTTGCATGATGGTACTCCACTAATTGCCTCTTCGTCTCTGGTGAAAAATGATGAAGCCATGTTTCATCACCTGTCACAATTCTTCCAAGAAATTCATCTCCACCATTCTCGTACTGTTCCAAAAGTTTGCTGCATACCGTTTTTCTTGTTTCTTTGTGAGCCACTGTCAACATCCTGGGAACCCACCCGGCACAAATTTTTTTTAACGCCAACACTTCCAGTATTCTGCAAACACTTCCTTCCCCTGTCCCAACGTAGTGTGACAATTCGTTCACTGTGATGCGTCTGTCAGCAGTCACCGATTCGTTAACTCTCTGCACATTGTCTGGAGTGTGTGCAGTACGAGGCCTGCCGCTGCGAGGACAATCCTCAATATTGCTGTGCCCGCTTTCGTCAAGTAACCTGCTTGCCCACCGACTAACTGTACTGTGATCGACAGCAGCACCTCCATACACCTTTTTCAACCTCATGTGGATGTTTCCCACAGTCTCGTTTCACAGCACAGGAATTCTATGACAGCACGTCGCTTCTGACGAACGTCAAGTGTAGCAGCCATCTTGAAGACATGCTGTGACGGCGCCACTCACCGGAACAGGTTGAACTAAGTTTGAAAACAAGCGGGAAGGATGTATCTACACACTGTAAAACTTTCACACATGCAGAATGAAATCTGTATTTTTACAAAAATAGTGTGCATTTCTTTTGGAGTTACCCTCGTATTATAACCGTGGTCAACAGCTAAGTACAAATATACGAGGGCGGTTCAGAAAGTAACCTCCGATCGGTCACAGTGCGGGTTGTGGGGGGAGTAGCGACGCCATCTGTGCGTTCACGCACTCAACAGGTCAGTCGGCATCAAGCCGTGGTCGAGTGAACGTCGTACCTGCGCTAATTTAGTATTTGTGGCAGTTTGAAATGTGTGCTGCAATAGAAAACCCCGCCAAATGTGAAGTGCGTGCTGTCATAAGGTTTTTTACAGCCAAAGGATATTCTGCAGCAGCTATTCATCGTGAGCTTTGTGCCGTGTACGGACCAAGAGTTATGAGTGAAGGAGTTGTCCGTGGATGGGTCCGTTTATTTAAAAGTGGACGAGAAAACGTTCATGATGAAGAGAGGAGTGGTAGACCATCATTGGTGACTGACGAACTCGTTCAGACAGTTGATGCAAAAGTTCGTGAAAATCGACGTTTCTCAATGTCGGAGTTGTCTACTGGTTTTCCACAGATTTCTAAGACTCTCTTGTACGAGATAGTGACAGCAAGATTGGGTTACCGTAAGTTCTGTGCACGATGGGTGCCCTAAATTCTTACCGACCACCACAAAACTCAAAGAATGGCCTCTGCATTAGACTTTCTGTCACGTTATGAGGACGAAGGAGAACCATTGTTAAACAGAATCGTGACCGGTGACGAAACCTGGATTAAGTACGTGAACCCTGAGACAAAAGAACAATCAAAGATGTGGACACATTCAAATTCGCCTACCAAACCAAGAAAAGCCTCGCAAGATTTTTCTGCCAGAAAACTGATGGCAACGGTGTTTCGGGATGCCAAAGGGGTGTTGTTGGTTGAATTCATGGAACGTGGTACGACCATTAATCAAGACGTGTACTGTGAAACAATAAAAAAGTTACGACGGGCTATACAGAACAAACGCCGTGGTATGCTGACTTCCGGTATCGTTTTTTTTGCACGATAACGCCCGTCCTCACTCTGCTCGCAGAACAACGGCCCTTCTTGAGTCCTTCAAGTGGGACGTTATCAACCATCCACCTTACAGCCCAGACCTGGCGCCAAGTGATTATCACCTCTTCATGCATTTGAAGAAATGGCTCGGGTCACAGCGGTTTGATGACGACGAAGAGCTCAAAGATGCGGTCACAGGCTGGCTCCAGGCACAAGCGGGTGATTTTTATGCAGAAGGAATTTCAAAGCTTGTGAAGAGATACGATAAGTGCCTCAATCGCTATGGAGACTATGTAGAAAAATAGTGCAAAGATGTAGTTGTAAGATGTATATATTAAAATATTTTTATTTAACTTGGTGTATTTTTTTAAATCAACCGGAGGTTACTTTCTGAACGGCCCTCGTATTTATACAGGAATTATATTGGCCATAATCGAAGTCGTTTCTTCTTACATGTGTCATTAATTTGTCTTCTGATTTCTGCCTACGTAACTCCTTTCGCATTAGTTTTTTCAGCCCGGCATCAGCCATGTTCCACAAAATATGCTGTTCGCATACCAGTTCGGTAAGTCGATATTTCTGGAGGATGTTTCAGTAATTTGAAGATAAGAATTACCTACTGTGCTGCTGCTCGCACACGCAAAACCAATACCGCAGCTGTCGCCAAGTATTCGCTATTGCTCAGTCCGACCGCCCCACTCCTCCAATCAAGCAAAATAACTGTAGCTGCAACGTGCGAGACAGCCTCGTTGCGAAATACGCCAGCGTTTGTATGAATGCATGGAGCCTGTTCTTTCGGATATATAAATGTAATGTGTTTACCGCAGGTGAAGCCCGCAGCAGTACTGCGTCGCCCGCACCCAAGATAAACGGTCTGGTATGTTTGCATTGTGCGAGTGGGAAGCGCGGTCTCGCACGAGTTTTAATTCAATAAGTTGCGGGGAATTTCCGCATCTAGGAAAATGTAACTTTAGCATCGCGAAAGAGGTGTCTTTTTTGTGTCGACGTAGCGCGCCTTATGGAAAAGAAATCGCTTTTAAAATTAACGCTTATCAATAAGCTTAAAGTGTAAAAGAGACAAATAAATCACTGTTTCGCTCAGAGAAAAACAACAATAGAGACTGTAAGATCCTCCAACCCCCCACCCCACCCCTCACACACACACACACACACACACACACACACACACACACACACTTTACTAGACGCCGTGAAGTGTTTCAGTTTAGTGAGTCCGTTGAAGATGGCGTAAGAGGCGTACAGTATGACTGGCTGTGCTTTTCCATCCAAGATATACAGAAATTGAGACAGCCCGCCTTTGCGTTATCTTAATGTGTTGTCACGTAGGATTTCTTCCTTCTCGTTCTGCTTCAAAGCTCTCGTTGGTGGTGCTCCTCGCAGAAGCAATAGCAACGCCGTCGGATTCTATGGAAGGTGCAGTTCCATATCCTGTAATTCCAAGTGATTGATGCGGGAAGCTATATTACTTGAAATAATCATCGTGGATGCCATTATGATGTCATTATTTACGAAAACACCGTTATCTGACGTTAATGAAACAACCATCACTTTTAGCTCAATACTTGTTATTTCCTGAAAGTATGGTCTTAATGACAAACTAGATTGCAGGCATCATATTGGCGACGGCGCCGATGGCGCGTAGTCTAGAGGTCGTTCTTATAAGTCGTGGAACGTCGTAACTGTTCGTACTACTTCGATATCTAATACAGTACATTCATCATTTGTTTACTGAAATATCAGCTTTCTTGCGTCGTAACACTGTTATAAGAAGGAGCTTATACGAGCAGGCTTCTGCTAATATCTGCTGTAGAAAAAGTGGCTTTTATTAGTAATCATTTATTACACAAAAACATTTGCTTCGCGTCAGAATGGCTGTGGTTTTCCTACGTATCTTGCGCTGATGTAAATGTCTTTCTCACAGCTAGCTATAACGCCTCACCCCATCGTCTACTGGCAACGCCAGACGGTCCAGCGGCTGCTTCACCCAGTCTGGGATCTGAAATCCTACTCCCTGCTATGCGTCCTGCTGTACTGCCTGGGGTTGATTGATTGTGATCTCTGCAGGCGTGATATAGAAATGTAAATGTGCAGAACAAGGTGAAGGACAAACATAAAACTCTAAATTTATTGGTAAAAATACTGTTCAAATAGAAAAAGTGAAATACACGAAATCGAAGAGTGTATGCTACCTGTAACGCCTGTAAAAGTGTTCTGAGGTCGTATCTAAAACAAATAGAAAGAAGTGTAGAATAGTTTTTTGCGTTGCGTGCTGTCGTTGGTAACTTTTTGCGCGGTGAATGATGGGAAGTGAACACGACTAATGACACAGCCAAGATGGCGGAACCAATGAGAAAAATAGTGTTTGATAAACGTCGTCAATGATGCGGAGTGTATGGAATTACGTGACGGCACAACGGAATACAGGGTGTAAATTTTGAGTTGACAAACCAGAATAGCTCGAAAAATAAGCTTCGCATGAAAAAAATGTGTAGAATGCAAAGCTGATTCTTTTCGAGGGGGACAACTGCTGGTGCTAAAATTAGCCCACCACCCCAGCCCCCAGGAGGTGGGGCGGGAGACAACTTTAAAATTTCAAATGAGAACCCCCATTTTTTATTGCAGCATGTGATTCTACATAAAAAAACTACATACATTTTGTCTTAAACATTTGTTTTGATTCTTGGTAGTTGGCGCTGTAATTCAAGAAAATCCATGTTCTCATTTTTGAGTGGAATATGGTTACGGATAAATAACAATTACTAATTTACATCGTAAATTTTGATTCGCTACAACTCTCCCTCTCTCCCCCCATAGGGTGGGGTTTGAGAGAGAGTAATTACAGTTTTACAAATGTTGACCCAAATCCGCATCTGCGAAAAAAATTAATATTTGGGTCAACGTTTGTAAAACTCTAATTCCTCTCTCTCAAACCTCACCCTCTGCGGAGGGAGGGACAGTTTTAGTTTTAGCAAATGTAAATTTACGAAGTAAATAAGCATTTGTTATTTATTCGTAACCATTTTCCACGCAAAAATGAGTACATGGATTGTCTTGAATTACAGCGCCAACTACCAAGAATCAATATAAATGTTTAAGACAAAATGTACGTAGTTTCCTTATGTAGAATCTGATTCTGCAATAAAAATGGGGGTTCCCATTTGAAACTTTAAAGTTGCCTCCCGCACCACACACAGGGGTGACGGGCTAATTTTAGCACCAGCAGATGTCCCCCTCGAAAATAATCAACTTTGGATTCTACACATTTTTTCGTGTGAAGCTAATTTTTCGAGTTACTCTGGTTTGTCAACTTAAAATTTACACGCTGTATATTGTGCAGACTGTTGTCACATAAAACAGGATATTTCGCAAAATTTTAACTGCAGTCTTAGGGTCCAGCATAACCACAATCTCGGAAATCTGGACATTTCGAAAATACACCATAAAGTTTTCGAAACGATCTCTGGGCTACTTTACCGATCAATCCGTTAACACTGCCAGTTTTCCTCCACTCACATTCGTTGGCTTCACCAATTCAGTCGAACTGCAACATTTCAACCTAACTTAAACCTCGGGCTACGCTACAGATCAGTCCGTATCCACAGCAAAGTTTCGTCCAGTAACATCCGTTGGCTTCGCCAACTCACAACCGAATTACAGCACTGGAATACGTAACAATATCCCATGAAATCCCGTCATATTCCGAGCAAAAACTGAAAACCAACATTATGATCCATAATAGTCATATCAATAATCGTCAGTCTCGCGCTATGCACGTCGAAAGCAAAAGTAATCAATTCGTCTCACCCTCTGCGATTCTCACTGAATACTGCATACTATCTCCAGATTGCCTACGACCAAACGGAAACGAATTGCCAAGATCTGTACACAGTGGAAGAGCTGCCGATACTGTAAGTACACTTTAGCTCTCGCGTACTTCTCCCGGCTGATTTTCAAACCGCATTTGTTTCGACTGATCACATTTTGCGTCCCCTCTGTGCCAGCGACTTTGCAGGCAGCTACACCGCCTTAACCGCGGTACGGCCCTGGATGAAGATAGTAACTTCAGAGTAGACCGTAACTTACACATCGAAAGTAAAAGTCTACCTTGGCGCTAATTGGACAAGGAGCAGTCAATTGAAAACGAGACAGATGGAAAAAGCAAGCAAGCTGTTCATTATTTTGTCTTTCTTCGGGGCTCCAAAAATATGGAAATCGCATGAGGAAAGATCGGGACTGCATGGAGGATGTGTAAGGGCTTTCCAGCGAAACTTCTGCAGTGTGGTCGAAACCTTGACAATGTGTGGGCTCGCTTTAAAGCCCTCGCTCACCCTCCGTACATCCAGGCTCCAAAAATATGGATATCACATGAGCGGTATCGGGACTGTATGGAAGTTGTGTAAGCACTTGCCAGCGTAACTTCTGCACCGTGGTCGAAACAACCTTGGCAATGTGTGGGCCCGCTGGGAAGACAGCCGATCTTTTTCAGTGAGTACGCCAATACGTTCGCGGTCACAATGCAGCCGATCTCATCGCCCGAACGTACAGACTTCCGACAATAATATCTGATATTCAAATCAGTTTGTTTTCTTCTGTCGAATCGGTCGACGTTCATAATTGGGATATAGCTCTGAATCTATGAACAGAAATTGTGACTTAATTGGAAACCAAAAGGAGGCAGGAAAATCTTTACCGGCAATTTTTGGCGTAAATTATAACCTCAAAAAATAATTTGTTCAAGTAAGTAGGGTAGGGTATCTTATGCTTGAAGCTCCTGTAGATCTTTTTTAGATTGCGGTAGACTGGAATTAGCTGCCAACAAATTATTATTACTGCTTATTGGGGTTCTTACAACAGTAAGGTGATGATTCTGTTACACGAAGTGGTTTGCAAATACGATGTATGCGTTTCCACTTTTCAGTGTTTTAAGTGTTCAGAGAAACTAATTTTAAAATTTATATTTGTCTTTCACACGTACGCTGAATGATAGTCATTGTAGGTTAACTGACTTATGTCTGTTTTCTAAATTTATTTGAAGCTGTGACGGGTATTTGTCATCTCGCTTCTCAATGCTACCACAAATCATCTCTAGTATGTAACAGAACATTTCCCTCTTTATCTCATATATATAGTATGTCCCAGTTCCGTTAGGACTGTGTCTATGAAAAATAAAAGTCATCGATAATGTTCACGAAACCATTGTATTTATTCAAAATAGTCTTCCCCTGATCAATACACGGCTGAAATCATTTTAAAAGTGTTTGAAATATTCACCGTAGTACTATTTCGGAACTGCATTTAGTACCGTAGTACAATTTTCTTTGATGTCTTTAATTGCATCGTAATGAAAAGATCAATTTGGAGAACAACCACAAGTCGGCTGGGGCCAAATGTGGCGATTACGGCGGGTGATCCAGGACTGTCATCCGTTCGCTGGCCAAACTGAACTTGGTTCGTGGGCTGGGTCACTGTCGTGGAGGGACGACTAAGAACCTGCCTCTCGATATTCGGGTACAATTCGAAAATTCACTGACTGATGTACCGAACTTAATACAACGCGAGGCTGCCTTGCTTCGCGAGTGCTATACACGTATTGTTACATTCACAGCATGGATGCCTGCTGCACACATGGCTGTTATTAAAACTTCAATGATCGAACGCCGCAACTCGCCGCGAGACAGCATTGCAGTTAGGAATTTCACATAAGCAGTTCTAACGGAAGTGGGACCAGGAGACGTTTCCACCAAGACTAGGCGGCCGCCTAGGGCGGTAAAATTGTAGGGGCGGCTAAGGGAGGAAAAAATTAATTTCAAATCAAACAGCGAAAATACACAGCAAATGAGGAGAAAAAATGGAAAAGAAGAAAAAACATCGAATTGTTTTCAAAAGCATACGTAACAGTTAATAAGTCTTCACTTAGTTTGACGGAAGTAAACACATTACCTCTTCCTACCACTAAAGCCGCTACCGAGTACGAAACGGAAATCGCTTAGACCACTGCAACACCGTGGCAGCTAATAAAAGTAGAATACCCCTCAACAGAAAATGTAAGCAAGGAACCATTTATTAATTAATCGGAGTAAAGTGGATGCTGAAAAAGATGGGATTCATTCCTCATTCTAAAAACTCTAGAAACGAAGTAACACCACGTTAGCCAGACGATCCTGTCTGACGCTTCGGCATATCTCCCATCAACGCAGCATAACTTCTAAATTCAAGGAAAAATTCACTGTCAACAGAAAATAGTTCCACACCTTTATTAGTCCATTTTCTTGCAATTACATAAAATAAGTAATTGATGCCAATTTTGGCTGCAGTGGTACATTCAGCTGACTTCTAATTTACAATGTTCAGCACATTCTTCCTATTTCAATTATACTGAAAAACTTCAAAAACTGAGGACAAAAAATATGAAATTGAGGACGTTTGTTGTCCCCGATCAGATTTAAAGGAATTTAGGACAAAGCTTGAAAACTAAGAACTCTCCCCAGGAAACGAGGACGTCTGGTCACCTTAGTTTAATTATTAAAAGTATAATACGATATTTGCATTGTTGTGATGTCGGTGGTGATGAAAGGGGGCGGTGGTATTGGGGAGACCGATGATTGTAAAAAAGAAAAGAGGGTACGTGTACGTGATTTCACAATTCTCGCCTAAGGCGGCAAAACACCTAGCATCGGTGCTGATTGGGATACGTAATATATTCGTAAAACTTGTTTGGTTATTCAGTAATTGCGAAAAATGCTTACAGTATTCGCCAAGTTATTTTCTAGACGGATATAGCTCATTCACTTGCATTCGGTGTCTTTTTAAAAGTTAAAGTCTCAATGCAGCACTCTTCTCCAAGCACAGAGGCGTCATTGCATCAGTCCCGCCCACAGAGCTTAAAATAGATTCTAACTTCCTAGACAGAATAGGTATGGGCCAACCTAACCTAATCCCCTTGATCCCGCCCAAAAAGTGACGCAGAAGATCAGATGCACTGTGACCAAGCTGTCGGTCGATGTTACCAGGAGACCTCTACAGGGTGTTCCAAAAAGGTACGGCCAAACTTTTAGGAAACATTCCTCACACACAAAGAAAGAAAATATGTTATGTGGACATGTGCCCGGAAACGCTTACTTTCCTTGTTAGAGCTCATTTTATTACTTCTCTTCAAATCACATTAATCATGGAATGGAAACACACAGCAACAGAACGTATCAGCGTGACTTCAAACACTTTGTTACAGGAAATGTTCAAAATGTCCTTCGTTAGCGAGGATACATGCATCCACCCTCCGTCGCATGGAACCCCTGATGCGCTGATGCAGCCCTGGAGAATGGCGTATTGTGTCACAGCCGTCCACAATACGAGCACGAAGAGTCTCTACATTAGGTACCGGGGTTGCGTAGACAAGAGCTTTCAAATGCCCTCATAAATGAAAGTCGAGAGGGTTGAGGTCAGGAGGGCGTGGAGGCCATGGAATTGGTCCGCCTCTACCAATCCATCGGTCACCGAATCTGTTGTTGAGAAGCGTACGAACACTTCGACTGAAATGTGCAGGAGCTCCATCGTGCATGAACCACATGTTGTGTCGTACTTGTAAAGGCACATGTTCTAGCAGCACAGGTAGAGTATCCCGTATGAAATCATGATAACGTGCTCCATTGAGCGTAGGTGGAAGAACATGGGGCCCAATCAAGATATCACCAACAATGCCTACTGTAGAGCAATGAGTCGCATGTCAACACAAGCACCGAAGTCAACATTACCTTCCTTCAATTGGGCCAACTGGCGGTGAATCGAGGAAGTACAGTACATACTGATGAAACTAAAATGAGCTCTAACATGGAAATTAAGCGTTTCCGGACACATGTCCACATAACATCTTCTCTTTATTTGTGTGTGAGGAATGTTTCCTGCAAGTTTGGCCGTACCTTTTTGTAACACCCTGTATAAAAGGCGTCTGGCAGCCTTGGATAAGCTGTCTCAACTACTTGCCGCAAGGAGAGTATCATTGCACCATTAGCCTCCAGGTTCGCGTGACTCACGGTATGGTATTTTTCTTTTTTTGTGGGGATTTGTGAAAAATTCCGTCTATCTATCTCATCATCCATCAGCTTTGGATGAAGTGCGACGGGCTTAGCCACAGCACGAATGGAGTAATTAGTGACTTGCTCGCAAAAGTATGGAGCGAGTTTAACTGTCGTCTTCATGTTCGTCGTGCATATAGGGGCTCGTTGAACGTTTGTGAAAAGGAAATGACAACTCTGATCACAAACAAAATTGTAAAAAGTCCTCCAAAATTGTATGTATACGCATGTAAAAGATACAGATTTCAATTTAAAGTTTATACCCCGGTTTCTATCTTCGTTCACACAGAAGACTAGCGAACCCGGCAATGATTCGCAAGTGCTAAGCATGTGTGCGAATTACATTTACGTCCTAGTCTCCTTCTCCTCCCTCTCTCTGTCCCTCATCTCCTCTACCCTCCCTCTGTCCATCGCTTCCTCTACCTCTCTCTCTCTCTCTCTTCACCTCTTCCTCCCGTCACTCTCTGCCCATCTCCTCTTGGGTCAAATCGAAACAGGTGATTGTGAGTCAACAACCGATTATACAGGGAAGCAATGGCCGGAAATGCATGTTTATTGTGTTATGGACATACAAAGCATACACCGCCAAACAACAACGTAGCTTGTGGCAATTGTTCAAAGCGACAACCGCCAGGCTCTCGTATCTTCAACAGCCGCAATAGCTATGTCTGGAGTAGGACAATCTCGATGCAGCTCACATCGGTGGCCACCAGTAACAATTATCTGTCTATGTATGAGCAGGCATTGTCCAACACCACCTATTAGTTATTTGCTGCCTCCACGTTTGACTGGTTCTCATTACCTGGTGTTGCAACGGGATGCGCTGCCACGGTTCTTGGAGACTGTACCCCTTGTTGTCTAAGAATGGATGTGGTTTCAACACGACCGTGCACCAGCTCACTCCAGTGTTAATGCCGGCAAGCACCTTGACAACACATATCCTCATCGTTGGATTGTAAGGGAAGGTCTTGTCCCATGGCCACCTCTGGATCTCACCTCTGGACTGGTGTTACGTCAAGAAGCTGGTGTATGAAACCCCGTAGAAACGGATGAAGACCTGCTTGGTAGGGTCCATGCTGCCTATCTCCTGGTACAAAAAAAAAAAAAACCGGGGATATTTGAGAGAGTATGGCAGAATTTCATGCGCCGCTGTTATGCACTTTGAACAATTACTATGAGCTACACTGTTGTTATGCGGGTACGCTGTGTCTGTCCGTAACATAATAAATATGCATTTCCGGCCATTGGCTCCCTATCTCAATATATTCGGTTGTGAACCGACACAAAATGTTTCAGACACTCCGTATATCCATTTTCTCCTCCCTTTCTCTCCACCTCCTCTTCATCCTCTCTCACATCTTGAGCCTTGTTGATTGTTATTGTCAACAAATCCTTGATTGGGAATAGAAGTCGCTTAAAATGCACTGATAACTCGGTTGGCATCATAGATGTATAAGAAACCTCTCTTGTTGCTGCATCTGTGACAACAGTAGCTTCGTTGACAGTATTTCTCATAGTTTCACTCTGCAAACGAGTACGATTACCAAGTTCTGAAAATCCAGATCCTGTAGTAGTATTCTAACCATAAGACGATAAGTCATAAATACAACTTCCCTGTTTTCTGTGAGCACTAACTGCGAGGAAGAGAATAGCACATAACTATGTACACATTTTTTGTTTAATATTATATATAAGGAGAAAGAATATATATTGAAGAAATAATTTGTCTAATGGTTTCAGCTCCCCGCTATTGTAGTTACATCTGACCGCAAGAAAGAAGACGAAACTGTACATTGTCACAACCAATTTTCTTTCTTGCAGTTTGTTCTAACAAAAAATCTGTACATTGTTGGTTAACCTATGGTTAGCCTATGTTCATCTGAATATTTAGTTGAGTACCATATAACAACTTCAAGTAAATAGATTAAGAATTTTTCGAGATATTTTCTTCTAACGTTTCCCCATAGCTGTTGTCTGTCGGAACGTTTGAGTGCTTTGTGAAAATATTTGAAGTAAGTGGGTCTAGAACGTTTGGAGAATTTTGGTATCAACGTTAAAAAAGACTTGTCATTAAAAATATGTACACTATGCCTGTCCGAACATTTACTATAGTATCATGTAAAAGTTTGAAGTAAATCGGTCAAGAATTTTTCGTGATTTTTTGTAACAAAGTTAAACTTGCCTTAATGTAGTAGCTGGGCACAATCACTAATTAACGAATTACTGAATAACCAGACAAGTTTTACGAAGTCAACTTTTAGAGTAATGGATGAACTTTTAAGCTAATTGAAAAAAACATTAGTGGGCTCCTTGGCACTTGTTAATTTTCTATTGAGTCTGCTAATGGTTAATTAGTTGGCTACCATTTATGAGAAAAATGACGCCGCGCCGTCTACGGATATCATATTCCGATAAGATCGAGTCATGTGGATGTGTGGCAACGCCGGGGTGCGCGCGATTGATATAAACGATCGAGTACGAGAGAGAATTCTAAAAATCTAATGCTCTGCAACTAATGAAAATACGTGGCCGCATTTAAGGCATTCCACTAATTTCGTTTCTAGATCGAGAGAACAAATACTTCTCGATCGTAAACTGTGCTTGCCTGAAAAAAATCAGCAATTAGGGCTTGCACTTCGAGCCTTGTCAATTTGAAACAAGACAGAAGGAGAGCACATGAATCGCGGTTTGTGCACGTTGAAGATACGGTGAAGCCAGGGACCGGTGGAGGAAAGACACAAAGAAACATCAATCTTGAGCATTCAGATACCGACAGCGGAGCTAGCAGGAGTTCAAAGAATACGACATGAGCTAGTGTGAACCAATGCATAGTAAACCTTTTTGTTACGAACATGATTCCTTTACATACCATTGAATCGAAGTCTTCGAGAAGCTGATAAAAAGTTGTAACTCCAGCAGAAGTTTCATTTCGAGGAGAACATTTATCACACAGGTCGTTAATGAGCATATTCGATTACAACAAGTTATTAAGTAAGCTGATACCTTTTCATTTTCATTGAAATTCGAACTAACGTAACTGCGGGTATTTGAAGAGTACGTCTTTACTTTAAAAAATCATTTTGACAAAGATAATCTTAGCTTTTTTTTTTAATGAACGGTGGTGTAGCCTCTCTTGTACTGTGCCTTTACAATGAGGTGACAAAAATCTGCACAATACAGCTGGGGTAGTATCACGTACACGGCGTATAAAAGGGCAGTGCATTGGCGAAGCTGTTTCTATTCAGGTGATACATGTGAAAAGGTTTCCGACGTGATTATGGCCACATGACGCGAATTAACAGACTTTGTGTGCAGAATGGTAGCTGGAGCTAGACGCATGGGGCAATCCATTTCGGAAATTGAAACTTCCTGGCAGATTAAAACTGTGTGCCGGACCGAGACTCGAACTCGGGACCTTTGCCTTTCGCGGGCAAGTGCTCTACCAACTGAGCTACCCAAGCAAGACTCACGCCCCGTCCTCACAGCTTCACTTCTGCCAGTATCTCGTCTCCTACCTTCCAAACTTTACAGAAGCTCTCCTGCGCAGGAGAGAGTTTTATATCAGCGTACACTCCGCTGCAGAGTGAAATCTCATTCTGGCATTTCGGAAATTGTTAGGGAATTCTATTGTTTCGAGATTCACAGCGCCAAGAGTGTGCCGAGAACGGCAAATTTCAAGCGTTATGTCTAACCACGGACAAAACACTGGCCGACGGCTTTCACTTACGAGAGAGTGCAGCGGCACTTGCGTAGAGTTGTTAATGCTAACAGAAAAGCAATAACCACAGAAATCAGTGTGGCACATACGACGAACGTATCCTTTAGGACAGTGCGCTTAAATTTTCCGTTAATGGGCTATGGCAGCAGATGACCGACGGAAGAGCCTTTGCTAAGGCTGCCTTCACAGTGGCACCGACGACGGTCGCCAGATAACATCGGCCGACAGCGTGGTCATAGTGGGTCAGATCTCATACGTCGGTTTGGTTTTTGTCGGCATCAAGGAGGTTGGCTTAGGTTAGGTTAGAATCTATTGTATGTATGAAGCAGGTTAGCTTTTTACCTTCTAGTGTGGGGTGGATACCACGACGCCTCTGTGCTTCGATACGAGTACTGCATGGCAGATTCTGCTATTAAAGAGACGCCGAATGCATGCGGATGAGCTTTCCAGTCTCGTAAAGAATTTGGCGAGTACTATAGACACTGCCCTCAGTTATCGGAAGAACCAGACAAATTTTAAAAATATATGAAATGACGGGAGAAACATTCTGTTCCATACTCGAGATAATTCGTGATGACCTTGAGCCGCGCGGGATTAGCCGAGCGGTCTAGGGCGCTGCAGTCTGGAACCGCGCGACCGCTACGGTCGCAGGTTCGAATCCTGCCTCGGGCATGGATGTGTGTGATGTCGTTAGGTTAGTTAGGTTTAAGTAGTTCTAAGTCTAGGGGTCTGATGATCTCAGATGTTAAGTCCCATAGTGCTCAGAGCCATTTTTTTGTAGGAATCAGCATGGGTTTCGAAAAAGACGATCGTGTGAAACCCAGCTCGCGCTATTTGTACACGAGACTCAGAGGGCCATAGACACGGGTTCCCAGGTGGATGCCGTGTTTCTTGACTTCCGCAAGGCGTTCGATACGGTTTCCCACAGTCGTTTAATGAACAGAGTAAGACCATATGGAATATCAGACCAATTGTGTGATTGGATTGAAGAGTTCCTAGAAAACCGAACGCAGCATGTCATTCTCAATGGAGAGAAGTCTTCCGAGGTAAGAGTGATTTCAGGTTGTCGCAGGGGAGTGTCGTAGGACCGTTGCTATTCACAATATACATAAATGACCTTGTGGATAACATCGGAAGTCCACTGAGGCTTTTTGTGGATGATGCTGTGGTATATCGAGAGGTTGTAACAATGGAAAATTGTACCGAAATGCAGCAGGATCTGCAACGAATTGACGCATGGTGCAGGGAATGGCAATTGAATCTCAATGTAGACAAGAGTAATGTGCTGCGAATACATAGAAAGAAAGATCCTTTATCATTTAGCTACAATATAGCAGGTCAGCAACTGGAAACAGTTAATTCCATAAATTATCTGGGAGTAGGCATTAGGAGTGATTTAAAATGGACTGACCATATAAAAATAATCGTCGGTAAAGCAGATGCCAGACTGAGATTCATCGGAAGAATCCTAAGGAAATGCAATCCGAAAACAAAGGAAGTAGGTTACAGTACACTTGTTCACCCACTACTTGAATATTGCTCACCAGTGTGGGATCCGTACCAGATAGGGTTGATAGAAGAGATAGAGAAGATCCAACGGAGAGCAGCGCGCTTCGTTACAGGATCATTTAGTAATCGCGAAAGCGTTACGGAGATGATAGATAAACTCCAGTGGAAGACTCTGCAGGAGAGACGCTCAGTAGCTCGCAACGGGCTTTTGTTGAAGTTTTGAGAACATACCTTCACCGAGGAGTCAAGCAGTATATTGCTCCCTCCTACATACACTCCTGGAAATTGAAATAAGAACACCGTGAATTCATTGTCCCAGGAAGGGGAAACTTTATTGACACATTCCTGGGGTCAGATACATCACATGATCACACTGACAGAACCACAGGCACATAGACACAGGCAACAGAGCATGCACAATGTCGGCACTAGTACAGTGTATATCCACCTTTCGCAGCAATGCAGGCTGCTATTCTCCCATGGAGACGATCGTAGAGATGCTGGATGTAGTCCTGTGGAACGGCTTGCCATCCCATTTCCACCTGGCGCCTCAGTTGGACCAGCGTTCGTGCTGGACGTGCAGACCGCGTGAGACGACGCTTCATCCAGTCCCAAACATGCTCAATGGGGGACAGATCCGGAGATCTTGCTGGCCAGGGTAGTTGACTTACACCTTCTAGAGCACGTTGGGTGGCACGGGATACATGCGGACGTGCATTGTCCTTTTGGAACAGCAAGTTCCCTTGCCGGTCTAGGAATGGTAGAACGATGGGTTCGATGACGGTTTGGATGTACCGTGCACTATTCAGTGTCCCCTCGACGATCACCAGTGGTGTACGGCCAGTGTAGGAGATCGCTCCCCACACCATGATGCCGGGTGTTGGCCCTGTGTGCCTCGGTCGTATGCAGTCCTGATTGTGGCGCTCACCTGCACGGCGCCAAACACGCATACGACCAGCATTGGCACCAAGGCAGAAGCGACTCTCATCGCTGAAGACGACACGTCTCCATTCGTCCCTCCATTCACGCCTGTCGCGACTCCACTGGAGGCGGGCTGCACGATGTTGGGGCGTGAGCGGAAGACGGCCTAACGGTGTGCGGGACCGTAGCCCAGCTTCATGGAGACGGTTGCGAATGGTTCTCGCCGATACCCCAGGAGCAACAGTGTCCCTAATTTGCTGGGAAGTGGCGGTGCGGTCCCCTACGGCACTGCGTAGGATCCTACGGTCTTGGCGTACATCCGTGCGTCGCTGCGGTCCGGTCCCAGGTCGACGGGCACGTGCACCTTCCGCCGACCACTGGCGACAACATCGATGTACTGTGGAGACCTCACGCCCCACGTGTTGAGCAATTCGGCGGTACGTCCACCCGGCCTCCCGCATGCCCACTATACGCCCTCGCTCAAAGTCCGTCAACTGCACATACGGTTCACGTCCACGCTGTCGCGGCATGCTACCAGTGTTAAAGACTGCGATGGAGCTCCGTATGCCACGGCAAACTGGCTGACACTGACGGCGGCGGTGCACAAATGCTGCGCAGCTAGCGCCATTCGACGGCCAACACCGCGGTTCCTGGTGTGTCCGCTGTGCCGTGCGTGTGATCATTGCTTGTACAGCCCTCTCGCAGTGTCCGGAGCAAGTATGGTGGGTCTGACACACCGGTGTCAATGTGTTCTTTTTTCCATTTCCAGGAGTGTATATCTTGCGAAGAGACCATGAGGATAAAATCAGAGAGATTGGAGTCACACAGAGGCATACCGACAATCTTTTTTTCCATGAACAATACAAGACTGGAATAGAAGGGAGAACCGATAGAGGTACTCAAAGTACCCTCCGCCACACACCGTCAGGTGGCTTGCGGAATATGGATGTAGATGTAGACCCTAGACGACTGGAAGACCGTGGCCTGGTCAGATGAGTCTCTATTTCATTGGTAAGACCTGATTGTAGGGGTTCGGGTTCTGCGCAGACCCCACGTACCATGGACCCAAGTTGTCAACAAAGCACTGTGCAAACTGGTGGTGGCTCCATAATGGTGTGGGCTGTGTTTACATGGTATGGACTGGGTCCTTTGGTTCATCTGAACCGATCATTGACTGGCAATTGTTATGTTCGGCTGCTTGGAGACCATTTTGCAGCCATTAATGGACTTCATGTTCCCAAACAACGATGGAATTTATATGGATGACAACGCGCCATATCACCGGGCCACAATTGCTCCCAGCTGGTCTGAAGCGAATTCTGGACAATTCGAGCGAATAATTTGGCCACCATAATTGACCGAGAGGAATCCTTTTGAACATTTGTGGGACATAATCGAAAGCTCAGTTTATGCACAAATTTCTGCACCGGCAACACTTACGCAGGCCACATGACTCAGTATTTCTGCACGAGGCTTTTGCGAGGCACAAGGAGGTCAGACACGATATTAGGTGATATCCCGTACTTTTGACTCTTCAGTATAAATCATAATGTACAGACTTAAATCATTTTAACAGTCTAGTTATTACATGACACGTTGGAGGTGTAAAATCAAATAATTTTAGATTTTGTTGCGATTGTTGTGCAGATTGTAAAGTGTAATATTTGATTTATCCCTACGTCTCAAGTCCTTTTACAGCCCCCATGATAACGAGGTGGTTTAACGAGTCTCAAATTTTTTCGGCGTACTTGGCAAAATCGATTGGTTGGGAACTATGGCTGACTGCTGGCCACTTCACAACAAGTTATTTGGCCATATCTTTTCACTGGTTAGATCCCTACACAGCCAGAACGCGTGTAGTGTTGGCGTGCATACGACTAAAAGGTCGGCATTCATATGTTCTACTGACACAGGCATGATTGATATCCAACTGTGAGTTTCATACATATAAAAAATAAACGGGTTATTTAAGAAGACCAATAATTTCATTTACTTCGTTATGTTAAATAATATAAAGAAATTTGAAAATTAATATAGTAATAAATATAAAAATTAAGTTATTCGAATTTTCCCATTTTATAAAAAAATATGTTAAATGCATTTGTTTCGAACTTTTCCAAAGATGTACAAAAATATGACTGATGTTCGTAAAAGAATATCTTCTGCTATCAGTTTCCTAAAATACATCGTAGAAGACGATTACTTTCTTAATTTATGGTGCAAAGCAAATGAGGTAATACAGCACTGTATATGTGGTTCTTCATTTTGAGGTATGTTTATGTCGCTGGAGAGTTCTAAGAAACTAAAAAAAGGACTTTACTGATTTTCTCTCGTTATTATCATTAAACACAAAATTTAATTGAATCTTATTTTTTCATGTAGAACTACCACCGAAAATGGCAGTAGCTTTGAGAAGGCATTTGGGCAACTTGGTACCGAGATCGACACACTATTAGACCTGCCGTCACACAATATGGACTGATGATTCTATTGCCAACCCTTTAAATCAGTCCTCCAACGACGACGAGTTGGAATTTATTTTCACTAGAAAATCTACTTTCCATACCTGACCGTTGCCTGCGAAGAGTAGGCGATGACAATACACGGGAAAACTTTAATAATTCACCATTTCACTCTATGTGAGCTGCACATACATTTAACTTCATCGCAAGCAAAGATGCAAATGTTGCTCTACAAATAACTGGTTTTAAAACTCCCTAAGGAAGTGCTATGGCCAGAGAAAGTGCTCTTTGCCATCAGCATTCACGAAGTACGGTGGCAGCAGATAGTATTCACAATGAATCAGGCAGGAGCGCGGTACTTCAAAGT
This sequence comes from Schistocerca cancellata, assembly GCF_023864275.1. Lineage (NCBI taxonomy): Eukaryota > Metazoa > Arthropoda > Insecta > Orthoptera > Acrididae > Schistocerca > Schistocerca cancellata. The sequence goes on along the minus strand of NC_064632.1, from coordinate 403,799,569 downwards.
ACAAATAGGTGGAACTCTACTTATGACGCTATCGTTATTCTTAACGCAATATTAGAAGGACCTGCTCTTCATGCAGTTAACACTCAGCTAAAGGTTCAAGCTTTCAATGATCACAGTGATCAAGATGTGACCATAATGAAGGAGTATGTGAAGGTAAAGTTAATAAAATAAATCTATATCTTTTTTATCTATGAATCCTGTAAAATGATTACTAGTTTGCAGGTTTTGGCACCGGTCGCTGGAGTCCTTGATGAAATTCAAGGAGAAGTACAAGTTGCCAACAACTGTAGCAACTGTATTTAAATTGGAGAATATGAAGGCTAGGGATATTGTGGATTGTACAGCTTCAGCTAAGGCTTTATTCAGTGACGTGGATCAACGCTAATTTGCTGTGGCTTTTCATCCAACTTCCCGTTGATGTAGCTGGAAACGTATGGCCACAGTCGAGTGGAAGTAGTAAGAAAACAAATGGGAAAAGTTGTACAAAAGGCTTATTTGAGGCACGAAGCCATCGGAAGTTCACAGGACAGAAGAGATACTGTAAGCGACGGTGGCGGAAGCAGCAACAACGAAGAGGAAGATTTTTTTTACCCCTGTCACTCAATCTAAAGAGAAGCTTGATAGTAACACATCCGTAAAAAATAAAGTCCAAAGTCTAGTCAAAATAATGGTTCGATTTGAAATCAAAAGACTCATTCCGTGTTGCAATATTTCTAGGGGAACCGATTTATTAATTACAGAGAATATCCCCATAAACCTCGAATGCTGCAGTTGAACGACTTTCTTCGTGGCAACGACATTTTGTCTTCTAAACGAGCCATGCTCTTGCACAAAAACTTAAACATGGTGTTGTTCATGAAGGGAAATGTGCACCTTATGTCGGATACATCTGATTCTCCAGTATTTTGATTGTACCTTCATTTAACATTGATAACTAATTAATTTTAACACTAAATGACTAAACTGTTTTTATCTTCGTCGTCCTACCTAACTTCCCCAACCAAAACATTTTCATTTAAGCAATGACAACGCGTTTGATAAACGCGCTCATTTGACATAAAGTTTACTATCACGAGTTAACGGTTAACTTCAGATAAATCTCCAGTAAAGAAACGCTTTAACGTTTAACTAAGTTAACTTCTTTAGTGATAGATTAACGATACGCATATATTAAAAACAATGTTGCCCATATCCATTCGAACGTTTATTGCGGTATCCCGTAAAAATTCGAAGTAACTCTGTCAAGAATATTCCGAGATTTTTGCTAAAAAAACCCAGCGTATCATATGTGGTTGAACTGGAAGAGACTCGGAAATGTACGACGCTAACTATCCTCTGCCCTGCACTTCACAGTGGTTTGCAGAGCATGTATGTAGATGCAAATGTGGGCAAACTCAACCATTATGAGGGACGGAATGACCTCTACGGGGAAAATAACCCATTATCTTTTTGCAACTCCTCTACTGAGACACTTTCAACGCTGCTCTCACCGGAATTCTTTATGAAATACCTGCACATGCATCAGATTTTCGACTGAACAGCACAGCCTTTGAAATTTAAAAATAATGTGATCACACTGTCATAAGCACCGCCGTTTCATACGCTACGGACTTGCACAGTGTCGTGCCTAGCCTGTACTGGCGCTAGAGAGACTGGCACAACATTATGATGCCATCTGCCGACTACAGCACAAACCAAGTACCTAGCTTCCCTACGTTGTTCCGCAGCCATCGTTGTTCTCAACAGGTTTATATCGTCGATATGAATCACCAGACTACCATGATATCTACACATTTCTGATGCAAGATACTGCGCCGTCTCTGTTTGTCGTTCTACTGTGAGAGACTGAGAGATTCTTTTTGATTTTTTTACTTCGTCTTTATAACTGTTTTGAAGAGGCGTTGAACAAGATGTGTGGTGTCACTAGTAATAGCGAAAATAAATTACGTCAGTATTCTGAGAGGTACTTACTTCGAATGTATCGCTGAAGATGTCCGTCTCCACGGTCGTGTCCTCCTCGTCAGAGTCACTGGTTTGTTTTGTACCTACACCATCCAAAATGAACAACAATGGCTTGTAAGCGAACCATGCCGACTCTTCTTCTCCCGAACTCTTCTTTTTCATCACTTTCTGGTGCGTCTTGGCAAAATAAGAGCGGAGGCTTTTAATTTTATTTTTCACAGCCGAAATACTCAAATTAAATTCGTTCCCTAACTCACTCAAAGCGTTAATCCTCACTTGCCTGTTATTGTAATACTTATTATTAACGTCCCACAAAACATTCTTTCGATGGTATGACTCTATGAAACGCAAAGTTCCCTCCACAGACATGTCGTGGATCGAACGCCAAGCTGATAGAGGCATGGACGTGTATTCACGTGCGCTGGCCCGTGCGTCACTGCAAAGCTGCGCATTCAACTCGGTGCAACTCGGCAACAGCGCATGCGTCACGTTCTAACCTTGCGTGCGCTGTGTATTGACAGTGAACAGCGAGAGGGAAACAGCCCGAGACAGGAGATGCTTTTCGTCAGTCGAGTTCTTTAAAAGTTGGTGGCGTGATTGCTTTGGCAATTTTTTTCGTTTCTTATTTTCGTCCGAAAGATTCTAATTCTCCTCTGTAGCGACAGACTTCGTCCTCTTTCATTTTCGTGTCCTTAAAATTACATAATACGCAGCCAACAGATACATTTAAGGTTGTTCAATAGTTTCAAACCCAAGTAACCACAGCATACTGCTCCATAGAATAAAAAAAAAAACCAGTGCGCTAATTCATAATTCCAAAACACTAGAAGAAGGATCAAACCACTGATTATTTGTAAAAACAGAATTTCCCATACTTCGTGGGAGCACTGTATGGGACACGGTAGATCTGCATTTCAACAGAGGTAGTTCTTATTTACGGTTAAAAAGGAATCATTGGTGTTGTATTAATGGCGCTGTTTGATCCAAAACAAATAATGAAGCGTGTACTGATTAAATTTAAAAAAATTGAGTATATGCAGACAACAGAAAAGTTGTTATTATTACTTCGCTGTATACCCTAACGGATAGATATCGACGGAGTTTTCTGTTTCCACAACTTCCCTTTCTCTACAGCTTCAGCCTATGATTCATTAACGCCTCTTGCTAGACGTGCGAGACTATAATGTATTTACGTCCGCATCCACATTTTGCAAACCTCTAATAAGAGCGTGGTATACTTGACATATCGATCTTCGTTTACGCCGTAGAGAATGGCAGACATTTCGCCAGTTTTGAAATACCACGCGCTCGCACATGTGAAGAAGCGTTTAAACCAGATCGAACGGAAGAGAATACGAGACAACGAACATTACAGGTCAACCCCACAAACGCTGCGTTACTGTTTGTTTTTTGGTGCTAATAATCGGCACAGAGCAATCACTCGATACAACCACAGCCGTGGATTCTGCTACAAAATTAATTATGGCTGTGCTGCAAAACTGACAGGCTACAGATAAGATTATTCTGCATTCTGTGCTGTTTTTGACGACGAGTGTAAAAATAAAAATAGATTAAAAAGTGTCTGAATTTTTACCCAAGCATGAAACGCTTTCACTGAGAAACGATTTCACTGTTCCTCAACATCATTCCACAACCTTGCACGTAGTATGTCGGTTGACACTTTACGCTTACTTCACGTTTGTTTTTGTTTGATGTTTTGTAATGTGAATTTCTTGCATCGCAGAAAGCGCCTGTGATATCTACATTCTTCTGTTGGCAACATTACATCCTTGTCTAACCAATCCGATCACGCAACTCGCTTCAATAACAAAATAGTCCGCGCAAATTAGCAGACGAATATTTTGTTTTCTGTGCTGGAGGCGAACACCGAAACGGAAACCACACGAACTTAATTTGGTGGTTCGTTGAAAGATCAATCGGCGGTTCATGAGCGAGCTCCAGCGAAAGCGTATCGAACATGACCGAAGATCGTCTCTGATCTCGACGTCGACGGGATCTTGAACCCAAATCTTCCTCTTTTACGTCGGAATGCTGTTTGCTCATGCTCGCGTGCCGTTTACACCAGAGAAAATGGTCGTTCGCTGACACTCGTTGGTTTCTTTCCGATCGACTCGCATATGCGCGAGATAACCTGTCGTCCATCTTCAGGTGCCAGACAGTTCACGTTTTTCATAATCTACCCGACGCTCAGCTGTGAGTCAAACAAACCATTTGTGTCGCCAGGGGTAAGACAAGGCTGCAACCTGTCTCCACTGTTGTTCATATTATTTATGGATCATATGTTGAAAACAATAGACTGGCTGGGTGAGATTAAGATATGTGAACACAAAATAAGCAGTCTTGCATATGCGGATGACTTAGTTGTGATGGCAGATTCGATTGAAAGTTTGCAAAATAATATTTCAGAGCTAGATCAGAAATGTAAGGACTATGGTATGAAGATTAGCATCTCCAAAACGAAAGTAATGTCAGTGGGAAAGAAATATAAACGGATTGAGTGCCAAATAGGAGGAACTAAGTTAGAACAGGTGGACGGTTTCAAGTACTTAGGATGCATATTCTCACAGGATGGCAACATAGTGAAAGAACTGGAAGCGAGGTGTAGCAAAGCTAATGCAGTGAGCGCTCAGCTACGATCTACTCTCTTCTGCAAGAAGGAAGTCAGTACCAAGACTGTTATCTGTGCACCGTTCAATCTTTCGACCAACTTTGTTGTATGGGAGCGAAAGCTGGGTGGATTCAGGTTACCTTATCAACAAGGTTGAGGTTACTGATATGCAAGTAGCTAGGATGAATGCAGGTACTAGTAGATGGGAACAATGGCAGGAGGGTGTCCACAATGAGGAAATCAAAGAAAAACTGGGAATGAACTCTATAGATGTAGCAGTCAGGGCGAACAGGCTTAGATGGTGGGGTCATGTTACACGCATGGGAGAAGCAAGGTTACCCAAGAGACTCATGGACTCAGCAGTAGAGGGTAGGAGGAGTCGGGGCAGACCGAGGAGAAGGTACCTGGATTCGGTTAAGAATGATTTTGAAGTAATAGGTTTAACATCAGAAGAGGCACCAATGTTAGCACTGAATAGGGGATCATGGAGGAACTGTATAAGGGGGGCTATGCTCCAGACTGAACGCTGAAAGACATAATCAGTCTTAAATGATGATGATGATGATGATGATGATGATTTTTAATACGATACGTTCAGTACCTCTCTCTCTCTCTCTCCCCCTCCCCAGTTTTATTTGGTATGGGCCGTACACACTACGTGGTAATAGGGAACGACTTCTTCGCTTTGGAACTATATTTTCTGAAATCATACGTGACCTACTGGATAACATGGAAGCTCCATGGGACTTTCCGCGGATGATGCTGTTTACATACACGGAAGTGACAAAAATTCAAGGGATAGCGATATGCACATATACAGATGCAGGTAGTAATGCGTAACAAGTTATAAAAGAGCGTTGCTTTGGTGAAGCTGTCATTTGTACTCAGATGACTCATGTAAATAGGTTTCCGCCATGATTATGGCCGCAAGACTGGAATTAACAGGCTCTGAACGCAGATTAATAGTTGGGGCTAGACGCATGGGACATTCCATTTCGGAAATCGTTGTGGAATTAAATATTCAGAGATCCGCAGTGTCAAGAGTGTGGCGAGAATATCATGTTCCATGCATTGCATCTAACCATGGACAACGCAGTGGCCGACGGCCAACAGTTAACAAGCGAGAGCAGCAGCATCTGCGTAGAGTTGTCAGTGCTAACGAACGGACGATCAACACTGCACGAAATAGCCACAGAAATCAAAGTGATCGTACAACGAATGTAACATGGAATGGACTGGGTCCTCTGGTCCAACTGAACTGATCACTGAGCGGCAATGGTTATACCCGGTTACTTGGAGACGATTTGTAGCCATTCAACGATGGAATTTTTATGGATGAGAATATGTCATGTCATTGGGTCAAAATTGTTAGTGATTTGTTTGGAGAACATTCTGGGCAATTCGAGCGAATGACTTGGTCACATAGATCGTCTAACACAAACAATTATAGGACACAATCGAGAAGTCATTTCTGGCATAAAATCCTTCACCGGCAACACTTACGCAATTGTTGTTGTTGTTGTGGTCTTCAGTCCAGAGACTGGTTGGCTGCAACTGTCCATGCTAATCTATCCTGGGCAAGCTTCATCATCTCTGAGTAACTACTGCAACCTACATCCTTCTGAGTCTGCTTACTTATTCATCTCTTGGTCTTCCGCTACGATTTTTACCCTCCACGCTGCACTCCAGTACTAAATTGTTGATCCCTTGATCCCTCAGAACACGTCCTACCAACCGATCTCTTCTTGTAGACAAGTTGTGCCACAAATTCCTCTTCTCCCAATGCTATTCAGTACCTCCTCATTACTTACGTGATCTACCCAGCTAATCTTCAGCATTCTTCTATAGCACCACAATTCGAAAGCTTCTATTACCTTCTATTTATCGTCCACATGTCACTTCCATACGTGGCTACACTCCATACAAATACTCTCAGAAACGACTTCCTGACACTTAAATTTATACTCGATGTTAACAAATTTCTCTTCTTCAGAAACGCTTTCCTTGCCATTGCCAGTCTACATTTTATATACTCTCTACTTCGACCATCATCAGTTATTTTGCTCCCCAAATAGCAAAACTCATTTACTACTTTAAGCGTCTCATTTCCTAATCTAATTCCCTCAGCATCACCCGATTTAATTCGACTACATTCCATTACCCTCGTTTTCCTCTTGTTGATGTTCATCTTATATCCTGCTTTCAAGACACTGTCCATTGCGTTCAACTGCTCTTCCAAGTCCTTTGCTGTCTCTGACAGAATTACAAAGTCATCGGCAAACCTCAAAGTTTTCATTTCTTCTCAATGGATTTTAATACCTACTCCAAATTTTTCTTCTGTTTTCTTTACTGCTTGCTTAATATACAGATTGAATAACGTTGGGATAGGCTACAACCCTGTCTCACTCCCTTCCCAACCACTGCTTCCCTTTCATACCCCTCGACTCTTATAACTGCCATCTGGTTTCTGTACAAAATGTAAATAGCATTTCGCTCCCTGTCTTTTACCCCTGCCACCTTCAGAATTTGAAAGAGAGTATTCCGGTCAACATTGTCGAAAGCTTATTCTAAGTCTACAAATCCTTTCCTTAATCTATCTTCTAAGATAAGTCGTAGGGTCAGTATTGCCTCGCAAGTTCCAACATTTCTACAGAATCCAAACTGATCTACCCCGAGGTCAACTTCTACCAGTTTTTCCATTCGTCTGTACAGAATTCGTTTTGGTATTTTTCAGCTGTGACTTATGAAACGGATAGTTTGGTAATTTTCACACCTGTCAACAGCTGCTTTCTGTGGGATCGGAATTATTATATTCTTCTTGAAGCACGAGGATATATCACTTGTCTCATACATCTTGCTCACTAGACGGTAGAGTTTTGTCATGTCTGGCTCTTCCGAGGCCATCAGTAGTTCTAATGGAATGTCGTCTACTCCCGGGGCCTTGTTCGACCTAGGCCTTTCATTGTTCTGTCAAATTCTTCACATAGTATCGTATCTCCCATTTCATCTTCAGCTACGTCCTCTTCAATTTCCATAATATTGCCCTCAAGTACATCGCCCTTTTATAGACCCTTCCATCTTTCTGTTTTTCCTTCTTTGCTTAGGACTGGTTTTCCATCTGAGCTCTTGATATTCATACAGGTGGTTTTCTGTTCTCCAAAGGCCTCTTTAATTTTCCTGTAGGCAGTATCTCTCTCACCCCTAGAGGTATATGCCTCTACATCCTAACATTTGTCCTCTAGCCCTGCCTGCTCAGCCATTTTGCACTTACTGTCGATCTCATTTTTGAGACGTCTGTATTACTTTTCGCCTGCTTCATTTACTGCATTTTTATATTTTCTTCTTTCATCAATTAAATTCAATATATATTGTGTTACACAAGGATTTCTTCTAGCCCTCGCCTTTTTACCCATTCGATTCTCTGCTGCCTTTGCTGTTTCATCTCTCAAAACTACCCACTCTTCTTCTACTGTATTTCTTTCCCCTGTTCTTGTCAGTCGTTCCCTCTTGCTCTCTCTGAAACTCTCTACAACCTCTGGTTCTTTCGGTTTATCCAGGTCCCATCTCCTAAAAATTCCTGCATTTTTGCAGTTTCTTCAGTTTTAATCTACAGTTCACAACCAATAAATTGTGGCCATAGTCCACATGTCCTCCGGAAATATCTTATAGCTTAAAACCGGGTACCTAAATCTCTGTCTTACCTATCTGAAACCTTCTAGGCCTCTTCCATGTATACAACCTTGTTTCATGATTCTTAAACCAAGTGTTAGCTATGATTAGGTTATGCTCTGTTCAAAATTCTACCAGGTGGCTTTCTCTTTCATTCCGTACCCCCAGTCCATATTCCCCTAATACTTTTCCTTCTCTTTCTTTTCTTACTATCGAATTCCAGTCCCCCATGACTTTCAAATTTTCGTCTCTCTCAAATATCTGAATAATTTCTTTGATCACACCATACATTTCTTCAGTCTCTTCATCATCTGTGGAGTTAGTTGGCATATAAACTTGTACTACTGTGGTAGGCGTGGGCTTCGTGTCTATCTTGGCTACGCAATTATGGACGGCTATATAGGCAGAAAGGCTCATTATTTCTGCAGGGAACTTCCAACGACTTATTGACTCCTTCCCACATCGGGTTGCTTCACTAAGGCGAGCAAAAGGCGGTCTGACAGAAGATATCCCAATGCTTTTGTCACCTCAGTGTGTGCTAGAAAATTGTATCAAAGTTCTGGAAATCATATAGACGAACGCCTCTTGATTCATGGGCTGGCAGTTGATCTCCACCATAAACGAGTGTAAAATATTGTGATAAAGAGATAGAAGGAATCATGGTATGATTACACGATTGTCAGACAATCACTGGCAGTATACTTGCAGAACAGTTTAAAGTGGAGTGAGATTAATTAGAAGAATGATCAGGTGTAGTCCATCCACGAAGGCAGCTTACAAAACCCTAATTCACCGATACTAGAATATTGCTTGTCAGCCTAGGGCTCTTACTAGATGAGACTGATACAGACTGTGGTATCACCTATTGATACAACCCTACGGACGTTTCAACGTTGGCAACGGAATTGCAAGTTACCATTAGATGCCGACAGCGGTCGCGCAGGATCTGGCGGACTCAAGCTGCGCCCCACTGAGCCACGCATCCAGCGGCTGTGGACTAGGAGCGCCCTCTGCCGCCACTACGTACTCTTTGATCAAAAGCATCCGGACACCCCCAAAAAATACGCTTTTCATATTAGGTATATTGTGCTGCCACCTACTGCCAGGAACTCCGTATCAGCGACCTCAGTAGTTATTAGACATTGTGAGAGAGCAGAACGGGGCACTCCGCAGAACTCACGGTCTTCGAACGTGGTCAGGTGATTGGGTGTCACTTGTGTCATACGTCTGTACGCGAGATTTCCACACACCTAAACATCCCTATGTCCACTGTTTCCGATTTTATAGTGAAGTGGAAACGTGAAGAGACACGTACAGTGCTAAAGTGTACAGGCCGACCTGGTCTGTTGACTGACAGAGACCGCCAACAGTTGAAGAGAGTCGTACTGTGTAATAGGCAGAAATCTATCCAGACCATCACACACGATTTCCAAACTGCATCAGGATCCATTGCAAGTACTATGACAGATAGGCGGGAGGTGAGAAAACTTGGATTTCATGGTCGAGCGGCTGCTCATAAGCCACACATCAAGCGGGAACTGCCAAATTACGCATCGCTTGGTGTAAGGAGCGTAAACACTGGGCAATTGAACAGTGCAAAAATGCTCTGTGGAGTGACGAATCACGGTACACAATGTGGCGATCCGATGGCAGGGTGTGGGTATGGCGAATGTCCGGTGAACACCTGCCAGCGCGTGTAGTGCAAACAGCAAAATTCGGAGGCGGCGGTGTTATGATGTGGTCTTGTTTTTCATGGAGGGGGCTTGCACCCCTTGTTGTTTTGCGTGGCACTATAACAGCACAGGCCTACATTAATGTTTTAAGCACCTCCAAAGAAATGGTTCAAATGGCCCTGAGCACTATGAGACTTAACATCTGTGGTCATCAGTCCCCTAGAACTTAGAACTACTTAACCTAACTAACCTAAGGACATCATACACATCCATGCCCGAGGCAGGATTCGAACCTGCGACCGTAGTGGTCACGCGGTTCCAGACGGAAGCGCCTAGAACCGCACGGCCACACCGGGCGGCCTTTAAGAACCTTCTTGCTTCCCACTGTTGAGCAGTTCGGGAACGGCGATTGCATCTTTCAAGACGATCGAGCACCTGTTCATAATGCACGGTATGTGGGAGAGTGGTTACAGGACAAGAACATGGCCTGCACAGAGTCCTTGACCTCATTCCTATAGAAAACCTTTGGGAATTTTTTGGAACGCCAACTTCGTGCCAGGCCTCACCGACCGACTTACTGCAGCACTCCGCGAAGAAAGGGCTGTCATTCCCCAAGAAATCTTCCAGCGCCTGACTGAACATATGCCTGCGAGAGTGGCAGCTGTCATCAAGGCTAAATGTGGGCCAACACCATACTGAATTCCAGCATTACCAACGGAGGGCGCCACGTACCTGTAAGTCATTTTCAGCAGTGTGTCCTGATACTTTTGATCACATAGTATAGGACGGCCGGTGGCAGCCAAGCAACCCACTTGCACCTGGAACGTCTGCACTACGACACCATCGTTCATACTTAGTACAGCGAGCCTCATCTATTTGAATTTGTGATAGTTGGACTCTGTTTCTTGCTGCAGTATTTTTAATGAGTCTACGTACACATGGAAAAAGGCAAGTTAAGTAAATCTACTATTTATTGTGTTAAATTGTTCGCTAATCATTTTTTACCCTTGTTCGCCTTTCCTACGATGACGGTTGTTGCACTGTTCTGTAGTCCACTTTTCCTTACTGTTGTGTGTGAAGTCGTACACAACGTAGAGGATATAGAGAAAATCCAAAGAAGACCTGTTCGTATAGCGCAATGCACAGTGTGCTAACTAGCGAGAAGTGAGTGCGACCCGCGAAGGATTAACGACAATTGGCTGGTGCACAGGCCAACCTGAGTCTGGTTTTTATGCGGTTTACATAGCTCGTTTAGGGAAATGTTGGGCTGGTCTCCACATACCGCCTCATAGGATAAAACACTATAACACACAACTACCTCGAGCATCTGGCCACAAAGTAGAAATAATCGTAATATTACTACGTGAACATCGAAAATTGAAGTACCAGTTGCCGTTTTTAATAATTGCAGAACGAGGCCAATGAAATTTGTATAATTCGAAAGGTACTTTGACATAGATGCGCACAAAAAATCGTGTGTGTATGTTGCCGTTAAGAGAGGTAAAAGGAAGTACACATACACAAATGAGAAAAGTTTTCCGCTGCCTCTTACACAGCTACCAACTTCTACTCAGCAAACACGAAAGTAACTGTTTCGTGACGTCGCATTCTACGGACGTTCATTTTGGAATGTTGCAGATGGTTCATCTGCCGTTAATACAGGCATATCAGGCTGTTACCATGCCGTAACTCCCAGGTTGTTGATGTTTATCAGGAGCAGAAAACAAAACATCATAGTAACGAAGCCTTTGGGGGCAACACAGACTTTAAATAATTGGTTTACTGGTGTCGTTTTTTCCCTTACTTTTATCCGAGAGTAAAGGGAACTAACTCTCTTCATTTGCCGTCGCTACCACAAGATTCCTAAATTTCAGTTTCTTGATTTTCCTTATTATACGGGAACGTTTTAGGCTATGGGTCGAAAAAGAACATTCTGAAAGACAAAAAGGTAGTAAGAGACATTTTTGCGTAGGCCAAGTAATGGGAATATTACAGACTTTAATAACGACAATTTTATTGAAACTTCCAGGCAGATTAAAAGTGTGTGCCGGACCGAGACTCGAACTCGGGACCTTTGCCTTTCGCGGGCAAAGGTCCCGAATTCGAGTCTCGGTCCGGCACACAGTTTTAGTCTGCCTGGAAGTTTCATATCAGCGCACACTCCGCTGCAGAATGAAAATCTCATTCTGGATAATTTTATTGTTTAAACATCTTTAACTTTTGTAACCATATCGTTCTCAATTGCGTATAATTTTACTGTATGATGATAAGTTTCATTTTGGGACCGCTCCTAGTGCTGCGAATTCTGAAAACGAGATTCCAAATGGCAGTTACAAGAACAGCAACAGCGGTTAACATAAGGAACAAAAACATAACATGTGATTCGATATCAACGAAATCTGCCACTGAAGATGCCTTGCAAAGAGTAAAGGATAAATGCGAATGGCAAAGATATATATATATATATTTTAATTCGGTTGTGCTTAGACGGTCCCAACGTAAAACTATCAACAGACCTCAGTTCTATTGTTATTTTAGAGATACATTTAAATCTGCGCTGAATACAATTCCAAATAATTTTGAGAGTTATAACTGCAGTTTGATGAATTTACAGAACAGATTTTGTAATGCATAACATATCACATCTGAGGTTACGGTACGCTGCTTTATGTGATACAACGGCATACACACTGTATTCTCATAAGGAAAAAGTTAATCAGCCACGGTCAAAATTTATTTTTCAGCGCACCGTATCAAGGACTCACTGAAACTGATCGAAAAATTAAAGTGAAATCAGAGAATTATTTCGATAATTTCGTACCTACGCTGCAGCATTTGTTATGGTCAGTTCCGAGCCAAAAATTTCACACACAGTTTTATGAGGAGTGTATCACTTTGAGATAAACGACATATATACAGGGCTATTACAAATGATTGAAGCGATTTCATAAATTCACTGTAGCTCCATTCATTGACATATGGTCACGACACACTACAGATACGTAGAAAAACTCATAAAGTTTTGTTCGACTGAAGCTGCACTTCAGGTTTCTGCCGTCAGAGCGATCGAGAGCGCAGTGAGACAAAATGGCGACAGGAGCCGAGAAAGCATATGTTGTGCTTGAAATGCACTCACATCAGTCAGTCATAACAGTGCAACGACACTTCAGGACGAAGTTCAACAAAGATCTACCAACTGCTAACTCCATTCGGCGATGGTATGCGCAGTTTAAAGCTTCTGGATGCCTCTGTAAGGGGAAATCAACGGGTTGGCCTGCAGTGAGCGAAGAAACGGTTGAACGCGTGCGGGCAAGTTTCACGCATAGTGATGTGAAAGATTCAGTGTTTAAAACTCCTCTACCAAGAAACGTGCCAGAACTGCGAGCTCGCATCAACAATGCTTTCGAACTCATTGATGGGGACATGCTGCGCCGAGTGTGAGAGGAATTTGATTATCGGCTTGATGTCTGCCGAATCACTAAAGGGGCACATATCGAACATTTGTGAATGCCTAAAAAAACTTTTTGAGTTTTTGTATGTGTGTGCAAAGCATTGTGAAAATTTCTCAAATAATAAAGTTATAGTAGAGCTGTGAAATCGCTTCAATCATTTGTAATAACCCTGTATATTTTTTAAATCATAGATCAGGTCCAATAATTTCTGCGTACGGTCGTCACTATGTTCGTGAAGCCTGACATGGTCGGGGGGTGCGTGGGTAAGTGTGGGGAAGGGGCAGACGGCATTCTTAATGTGGTTTATTAAATAATTTTTTTTAAATGTACGAGGGTCACTCCAGAAGAAACACACACTATTTTTGTAAAAATACAGTTTTCATTCTGCATGTGTGAAAGTTTTACAGTATGTAGATACATCCTTCCCGCTTGTTTTCAAACTTAGTTCAACCTGTTCCCATGAGTGGCGCCATCACAGCATGTCTTCAAGATGGCTGCTACACTTGACGTTCGTCAGAAGCAACGTGCTGTCGTAGAATTCCTGTGCTGTGAAAATGAGACAATGTGAAACATACACAGGAGGTTGAAAAAGGTGTATGGAGATAGTGCTGTCGATCGCAGTACAGTTAGTCGGCGGGCAAGCAGGTTACGTGATGAAAGCGTGCACAGCAATATTGAGGATTGTCCTCGCAGCGGCAGGCCTCGTACTGCACACACTCCAGACAATGTGCAGAGAGTTAACGAATTGGTGACTGCTGACAGACGCATCACAGTGAACGAATTGTCACGCTATGTTGGGACAGGGGAAGTACGTGTTTGCAGAATACTGAAAGTGTCGGCGTTAAAAAAGGTTTGTGCCAGGTGTTCCCAGGATGTTGACAGTGGCTCACAAAGAAATAAGAAAAACGGTATGCAGCGAACTTTTGGAACAGTATGAGAATGGTGGAGATGAATTTCTTGGAAGAATTGTGACAGGTGATGAAACATGGCTCCATCATTTTCCACCAGAGATGAAGAGGCAATCAATGGTAAGTAGCATCATGCAAATTCACCCAACAAAAAAAATTCAAAATCGCACCTTCTTCTGGAAAAAGTTATGGCCACAGTGTTTTTCGATTCCGAAGGACTCCTGCTTGAGGACATCATGCCAAGTGAAACCACCATAAATTCTGATGCATATGTGACGACACTGAAGAAACTTCAAGATCGACTGAGTCGTGTTCGACCACATCGGCAAAAGCAGGATGTTTTGCTGTTGCATGACAATGCACGGCCACATGTCAGTCAAAAAGCCATCACACACAGCCATGCCCGAGGCAGGATTCGAACCTGCGACCTAAGCGGTCGGGCGGTTCCAGACTGTAGCGCCTAGAACCGCTCGGCCACCCTGGCCGGCCACAGATTTTGTGTACCAATACTGCCTTCTTCGAGTTTGTGTATTATTCCCAGTTTCTGCTGTATCGTTAACTCAACATGTTTTCGCTTTTCACAACAATGACTATATATCGCAAGTTACCGTCCAGCGTTTATAGTGTTCGGGCAGCACATTGCTTACTATACGTGTGTTGTAACGTGAGATTATCGCTCACTCGCGACCAATCTCGGGTTAAAGAAAAATTTTCAGCAGAACGAAAAAAAAGAAAAAAGAAAAAAGTGAGAGAAATAGGCCGCGGATAATCCGCAAAGACGATAAACCTCCCAGGGATAACTGGGGGTTTAGTATATACAAACAGCTAAAATACCGTAACACACCTAAAGCGATTCACAGACAGGTGTTAAACTTGAGTTGCCTCCACGACTGTGGCATCAGGAAGGTATCCGGCTACTAAGTTAAAATATAATTTGCCAAATCTTGAAAAAGTAGGTCCCTTTCTAGACGGAATGAATGCTAGGAAAAAGAAAGAAGGGGAAGATCCATATGTTTCATTACATGCTCATTTGGCAAGTGCAAGGGCGTCACGGAAATACGGTGTGGCTAGGGCCTCCCGTCGGGTAGACCGTTCGCCTGGTGCAAGTCTTTCGAGTTGACGCCACTTCGCCGACTTGCGTGTCAATGGGGATGAAATGATGATGATAAGGACAACACAACAGTCCCTGAGCCGACAAAAGAAAATCTCCGACCCAGTCGGGAAACGAACCCGGGCCGTTAGGTATGACATTCCGTCGCGCTGACCACTCAGCTACCTTGTTTTTTTTTTTCTTTTAATCTCATTTTGTTCGTTTTCGTTCCTTGCATCTGCTTGGGGCGGAACGTCGTAAGACACCCGTTTAAGTACGTCATTGATCGATTAACGCAGTTTTTTTTATTACAGAGGGCAGCTAACCCTCTGACCGAACACGCTGAGTTACCATGTGCTACTGTGGGCCCCGACCGGGAAACGAACCTGTCTACCAGGGGCGGACGGCGTCACGGAGTTGCACAACCAATCCAGTGACAAACACTACAAGAGAGAGATTGACGGAGTGGTTTACTGTTAAAATTTCGCGAGCGAACGTTCATGGAAAAGTCAACCAATGTGTTGCGTCCTTCTTCGTAGATATGGCGAAATGACCACGAAGGTTACACATTAGAAGTCACATGTAGGCTTACCAACAACTGTGCTTGCCGCGCACCATTTGCGAATGAGACAGGAAAGGAAAGAAGCGACAGTGATATGCCAGGTACCCTACGCCATACACAATAAGGTGAGTTGCTGACTGCAGGTGTGGATGTGGGTGTTTAAATAACCTAATGATGCATTTAACTTTAGACTCTCAAGAGCTAGAAGAACAGTAGAAAATGTATTTGGAATAACTGCAAACTGGTTTCGGTTCCAATAAAAAGTCTACAAAACTTGGCCCTCAAAAAATTGCTTGTGTTGCACATGTGTTCTGCGCAATTATCTGATTACACGGAGAAGTCAGTTTATCTCGTTCTCAGCGCTGGATGAGTCCTGTACTCTGTTGTGAAGAGGCGAGCACTCGAAGCCAGGTTCACACAAGCATCTAATGTGGCGCCACAGCTTGTGGCTTGCTGTGGTGGCATCGTGAGCCACCGTTCACACAGGATGCCACAAATTCTCCGTAGTTGCACAGCTTTCAATATGGCGTCAATTGAAATCATGTGGGCCGGTATGAATACTATATTGCAGGTTATGGTCTTAGCGCTGTGACACGAGTGAAATACAAGGAAGACGAAACTCAAATTTGGATCCTAAAATAGATTTCACACAGGGTAAATAAGGGGAAACAAACACATTTATAAAAGAAATAACTCTCAGAGACGAAAATGCTGTTTGAAGTAGCAAACTAACCAACAGCTTGGCATGGACATATCATCGGCAGAGACACCATTATTCCAACATTTTAGGATCTTACTATATTTGTTGATACTGGCATTTCGAATAACTAATTTTTAGTTTAACAGCTGCCACATCACACTCTGGAACTATTTCAAATGGATCTGAGCACTATGGGACTTAACATCTGAGGTCATCAGTCCCCTAGAACTTGAACTACTTAAACCTAACCAACCTAAGGATACCACACACATCCATGCCCGAGGCAGGATTCGAAGCGGTCACGCGGTTCCAAACTGAAGCGCCTAGAACCGCTCGGCCACACCAGCGAGCCTGCACTATTTCCTGCATATAATCCACAATTTATACAATGCTTCGTCTCACAAATTAGGAAGTTTATACAACTCGCTTTTTTGGATAAATATATTAATTTTCTTTATTCATTCGGAAATCTTTGATGACTGTGTAATACGTCATTGGCTTGCGCGCGCTACACACACACACACACACACACACACACACACACACACACACACACACACACACACACACACACTGCTGCAGAAAATCAAACATATCTTGCTGTTCTTGTAGTTCTAGAAGCTGTGGAAAGTGTATCTGCCGACCATTGTTTTCATTTTTTTCAGAAATAAAATAAAAAAACCATTGAAGTCGAATGGCGTACAGCTGCGAATGCGCGACGATAACTGTGACAGAATGCTGGTATTTCGAAATGCTGACACCAGGTAGCAGTGGTGGAAGGAAAGTGTCGGACGAAGTACAACCAAGCTGAACTTTTTGTGGCGTGACAAAAGTTGCGTCTTGTAAGTTGCGCCATTAAAAACTGGGAGTTTACACATGCAACTGCAGCATGCAACTAGCTGTGGCGACAATTTTGTAGCGTGTGTGAACTCGGCTTCAGTTGCCCGTTGGCTATTGCCTACGCAGCTGTGAGTTTCATCCATTACGCTAGGCGCAAATTGGGACGTGCATAGCGCGTGAGGCGCGGTGCAAAGCAGCACGCGTTTCGTAAGGCCGGTATTACACTATCAAATTTCTTTGTCAAAGATTTGATCAAAGATGTGATCCAATATTCCGTCCAATATATTTGACAAAGATCTTTGACGTAGCGCTAGAAGGGGTATTACACTGTCATCAAATTTTTCGTCAAAGTTCAAGATGGCTACAAACAACTTGTTATTAACCGCAGCAGTTGTACGTACCCCAATTGCATTGTGTGCACATGCGGAAAAGAAGTGGGGGGAAAATGGAACCATACATACGAGGTTGACAGTCTTAAAGTCCTGGGATTACAACTTGATAATAAATTCAGTTGGGAGGAGCACACCACAGAACTGCAGAAACGCCTTAACAAATCTGTATTTGCAATTCGAGTGTTAGCAGACATAGGCAACATAAAAATGAAAAAGCTTGCATACTTTGCCTACTTTCATTCCATAATGTCATATGGGATATTATTTTGGGGTAAATCTTGAAGTCAAACAAAAGTTTTCAGAGTCCAAAAGCGTGTAATACGTATTATTTGTGGAGTAAATTCACGGACGTCCTACAGAAACCTCTTCAAAGAACTGGATATACTAACTACTGCCTCTCAGTATATTTACTTCTTAATGAAATTTGTCGTAAATAATATATCTCTTTTTCCAACAAACAACTCAGTTCAAACATGATCTGCACAAGGACTTAAAAGCACTTACTATAGTTTAAAAAGGGGTCCACTACTCAGGAACACTCGTCTTCAATAATTTGCCAGGAAACATAAAAAATTTAGTTAGAAATAAAGATCAGTTTAAAAGGAGCCTGAAAAACTTACTACTAGCCAACTCCTTCTACTCCACTGGCGAAATTTTTAATAGAAACAAATGGTGTATTGTATTTATTCATACTATTAGTATTGTTAGTTCAGCTTAAAAAAATCGACATGTTCCACATCCACGAGGATCTCCTCAGCACGGATCTATGGAACGAAAAACTAATCTAATCTGGGTGAAGCCGTGGGTTTTATGACGACATGATAAAAGCTTTCAACAAAACTTGTTACGTGAGCTTACAGTGGAAGACGTCAAGTCGTACATCAATTACTTAAGAATGGATGAGCATACATTTCTGTATGTGCTCAATGAAGTGTATCCTCATATCACAAAGCACAATATTCACTTAAGAACTGCTACATCTTCAGAAGACAGGCTCGCTTTAACACTCCGATTCCTTGCTACAGGAGAGGGTTATGTTATGTTAGGTTAGGTTAGGTTAGGTTAGGTTAGGTTAGGTCAGGTCAGGTCAGGTCAGTTCTGGTCAGGGCTCCAATCTTCTTAATCTATTTTTGTATTCAGGGTGCCTCACGTTGTAAAGTGCCTCATCAGCTTCAGACATCTTTATTAATTTTGTAGTTGTCGGCACACACCAATTGTATTTACCGGCAATGGTTATAAAAGCACTACAGACGACAGAACGCTGCAGCGATGCTAGCGCTCCATATGGTAACATGTCACATTACAGTGAACAGAAGACAAGCGGTTTCTTTGATCAAATATACAGCGAGGCCCTAGATTTGATCAAATATTGGACGACATTTGACAAAGTCCCTATTACACTATCAAATATCTTTGACAAAGATATTGGTCAAAGATATTGGACAAAGAAATTTGATAGTGTAATACCGGCCTAAGAATTGGGACTGCGCAAACAGGGACACGACGCGATGTTGACGCGACACGCGCTTGCGCCAGGTCGCGCGGCGTTGTGTTTGTGGGCGCTCGCCGACTGTGGGAGAGTTAGATGGAGAGCGGGAAAGCAGTCTTCCCACATACCCCATCGATACTGTGGTAGTGTTGGCCGACAGAAAAATATTGTGTTACTGCTGAACATTATTGCCGTAGAGTAGTGTTTCATTTTTCGCCTTTTAAGCTCTCGATCTTTTTCCGTTAGTACATAGCATTTTACAGTTATTTGTATCCGTATAGTTTTACTTTTTTTCGTTATTTTTATTTTGTCAAGAACAATGCGCAGTGCAATGGCTGGTGAACTATTAGCCACTGGGATTGTATCTTATGCCTCTACTGTGTCTTCAGATCGTGAGGGTAGTGAAACCGTAAAGAATATTACCAAATCATTAAATATTATACAGTGAAACAAGGTTGTATACGTGCTGTGTATTATGCTCGTCTAACTGAACGATGTTACAAAAATTCGAAAAGTGGGAATTTCCCCTCGTGTATCCCCTTTGGCTTCTGGTAAAAAGCGTCCAAGAACTTTCGTATATAAGTTTCGCTGTGATTACTTGGATATTGGTGTAATAAGAGACATTATATTACATGCAATGTTATAATTGGTGTGTAGTGACGAGAAAAAGTATTCCAATGGTAACATACATGGTATTGGCATCAAGAAACTTATTATACAACAGACTACATAAATGAAGAATGTGGTCGGTATTGTTTCGAAAGTGTCAGTATCCTGGAAGAGTGTGGTGATATGATATACTTAATTTACTGAAACGTGTGGCTGAGAAAGGCAGCCTTACAAATGTTTCTTCAACGAAGTGAACTCTTCCCCTCACAAGGAACAACTGGCTAGCTTCCACAGTCCTGTTGCGCGAATTTTTCTTAGCTGTTGACACTACGCTGACTATCGTGTTGTGCAGTGGATCAATTATTTACTTTTCTTAATAACAACTCTGTAAACGCGAATCACGCATTGTCAGTTTCGGAAGTCGTAGGTGAGTAACCAATGTCTGGCATGTGCGCATCACTGTGTCTGAAGGGAAAACACATTATATTTATACACTCCTGGAAATGGAAAAAAGAACACATTGACACCGGTGTGTCAGACCCACCATACTTGCTCAGGACACTGCGAGAGGGCTGTACAAGCAATGATCACACGCACGGCACAGCGGACACACCAGGAACCGCGGTGTTGGCCGTCGAATGGCGCTAGCTGCGCAGCATTTGTGCACCGCCGCCGTCAGTGTCAGCCAGTTTGCCGTGGCATACGGAGCTCCATCGCAGTCTTTAACACTGGTAGCATGCCGTGACAGCGTGGACGTGAACCGTATGTGCAGTTGACGGACTTTGAGCGAGGGCGTATAGTGGGTATGCGGGAGGCCGGGTGGACGTACCGCCGAATTGCTCAACACGTGGGGAGTGAGGTCTCCACAGTACATCGATGTTGTCGCCAGTGGTCGGCGGAAGGTGCACGTGCCCGTCGACCTGGGACCGGACCGCAGCAACGCACGGATGCACGCCAAGACCGTAGGATCCTACGCAGTGCCGTAGGGGACCGCACCGCCACTTCCCAGCAAATTAGGGACACTGTTGCTCCTGGGGTATCGGCGAGGACCATTCGCAACCATCTCCATGAAGCTGGGCTACGGTCCCGCACACTGTTAGGCCGTCTTCCGCTCACGCCCCAACATTGTGCAGCCCGCCTCTAGTGGTGTCGCGACAGGCGTGAATGGAGGGACAAATGGAGACGTGTCATCTTCAGCGATGAGAGTCGCTTCTGCCTTGGTGCCAATGATGGTCGTATGCGTGTTTGGCGCCGTGCAGGTGAGCGCCACAATCAGGACTGCATACGACCGAGGCACACAGGGCCAACACCCGGCATCATGGTGTGGGGAGCGATCTCCTACACTGGCCGTACACCACTGGTGATCGTCGAGGGGACACTGAATAGTGCATGGTACATCCAAACCGTCATCGAACCCATCGTTCTACCATTCCTAGACCGGCAAGGGAACTTGCTGTTCCAACAGGACAATGCACCCGTGCCACCCAACGTGCTCTAGAAGGTGTAAGTCAACTACCCTGGCCAGCAAGATCTCCGGATCTGTCCCCCATTGAGCATGTATGGGACTGGATGAAGCGTTGTCTCACGCGGTCTGCACGTCCAGCACGAACGCTGGTCCAACTGAGGCGCCAGGTGGAAATGGCATGGCAAGCCGTTCCACAGGACTACATCCAGCATCTCTACGATCATCTCCATGGGAGAATAGCAGCCTGCATTGCTGCGAAAGGTGGATATACACTGTACTAGTGCCGACATTGTGCATGCTCTGTTGCCTGTGTCTATGTGCCTGTGGTTCTGTGAGTGTGATCATGTGATGTATCTGACCCCAGGAATGTGTCAATAAAGTTTCGCCTTCCTGGGACAATGAATTCACGGTGTTCTTATTTCAATTTCCAGGAGTGTATTTTTCAGATGATGAACAGGATGAAAATCCTTTGGTAAGTTTCCAGTCCAGTCGTTCGCTATTAAAAATACGCCCGGTTATGGGAATTCTGCCCAAATTACAACACAATTGGTGATTTATTTTTGTATGAATTGTTAACCTTTTCTCAACTGAAAAAGCGGCTACATTTCTCTTGAGGACAGATTTAACTGTGCTTCTTTTGACGAAACGCAGTAAAATATCCACAAATTCAGCTTGCAACAACTAGTCAGACACAAATCTAAACAAAGTGTCTCATTAAGCAGCTGACGACTTGAGGGGTCATAGCTTATCGGAACGTCGTTGCGTTGGTTTGCAGTGCTGGCTTGAAAAACTAAACCAAAAGCTATAGCCCCGGCTATATCGCCGTAGATAAGACAGTGAAAGCGCTACATACGATCCATTTTCTCAAGATCGGAGACAGATCGAGATCTCCTTCCAAGACTGAAGAAAAAAATTTTAGCTGAATTTCAAACGCAGTAACATATGATGTATTATGCACGAAACGCAAAATCACAGATCCCTAGTTTTTCGTTGCAAACTTTTCGAATTTTGCGTAGCGTCTTACTTAAATGCGTATATCACAATAAGTATGATGGCGACTTCACCATGAAGCTGACATATAAAGTTACACGTAATATAGGAACAAAATACTGATACCCAATAATTTCTGTAAAATCGTTTGACATGGATTACAGCGTGTGTTATGATTCTGTGTGCGCAGCACGTCGCCAAACAACGCGGGCGAAGAAGTCGACGCGTCTCAATATGCGCAGGACCTGCCGGCACATGGGGAGTGTGTCATCCCATGTAACTTCACAGATGCTATATACATCTCAGTCTGCACTTAGCCTTACGAACGACACATTCTGTGCCAGTCTCTGCTATTTTGTAGGAATGGACGAGTGCGCACGCCGGTTACACTGCAACCTTTCTCAGACGATTTAAAGGAATCTATTCGGTAAAAAAATTTATTCTCACTCATCTCACTGCCCTATTCGCCAGCTTCGTGATGAACTGCCTGTTATTTCGTAACGGTAATAGCTACTGTGATACCCGCCAGGGTACCCGAGAGCACTAATGCGCTGCTTCCTGGACTCTGGTAGGCACGCCGGCCCCGGACTGATCTGCCCGGCGGATTAACGACGAGGACCGGTGTGCCGGCCAGCCTGGATGTGGTTTTAGGCGGTTTTCCACATCCTACTAGGTGAATACCGGGCTGGTCCCCACGTCCCAATTCAGTTACACAACTCGCAGACATTTGAAACACATTCACGTTATTTCACGATTTACGCTAGACGCAGACAGCTGGGGTGCACTAATTCCATCCCGGGGGGAATGGGGTGGCATCAGGAAGGGCATCCGGCCACCACTTAACATTAATATGCCAAATCCGGTTAACCATGGCCAACCATGTGTCACTGTGAGACAAGGCGCAAGCAATAGATACAATAGCTATTGTGATATTTCTATATTTAGTAATGTCCTGTGCCTAATTCGAATACTTTGGAATGAAAAATAGGGGTCGCTATGAACTTGCGTTTGGTGCTTGTCAGTCCACATTCCACATACTGCTGCGAACGAAATGCATCTATCATACTGAATTTCTCTTTAAACTTGAGATGAGATCTATATCATCGCCGGTCTTGAGAAAATGTGGACCTACTTCTGATGTCTGTGCAAACAAGAGAAAGTGAAATTTTCGTATCATCATTTAGCTCTCATACGCAGTTCGACACACCGAAACGATATTTTGACACATGATAGCATGGAAAGCGGAGAGTATTTTTCCACGTAGCTAACATGCAAAACTTTCTTATCCACTACGTATACGAGTGACTACAGAGTTTTTTTTTCAGTGAAACAATGTAATTCTTCGAAGGGCTATCAATAGCTGGTAAATTGAGAATTAGCATGGAGTTTGTAACATCATATATAAAGAAATTAGAATGAAATGAACACCCTTAGCTGCTTACAGGCGTTGACATACGTCAATGGGGACAGATGAAAACGTGTGCCCCGACCGGGACAATAACCCAGGATCTCCTGCTTACATGGCAGACACTGTATCCATCGGAGCCACCGAGGACACAGAGGATAGCATGACTGCAGGGATTTATCGCCTCCCGCGAAACCCACATTCTCAACGTATTGTCCCGCACTATATTCGTAGTGCCCCCGCCCATTATACTCATTACTCGCGGCACGTTGCCGATTCCCGCAAGAGTTCGGGCACTGTTTGTGCATCTGCACAGAAGAAGAAGAAGATGATCAAGTGGCCGGTGAGCCTTAATTATGTATATACTAAGAGGATATCTGTTCTTTCATAACATGTCCGAAGGAACAGATACCATCTTCATATACACTACTGGCCATTAAAATTGCTACACCAAGAAGGTTTTTCAGAGCATTCACACAAGGTTGGCGCTGGTGGCAACATCTACAACGTGCTGAAATGAAGAAAGTTTCCAACCGATTTCTCATACACAAACAGCAGTTGACCGGCGTTGTCTGGTGAAATGTTGTTGTGATGCCTCATGTAAGGAGGAGAAATGCGTACCATCATGTTTCCGACTTCGATAAAGGTCGGATTGTAGCCTATCACGATTGCGGTTTATTGCATCGCGACATTGCTGCTCGCATTGGTCGAGATCCAATGTCTGTTAGCAGAATATGGAATCGGTGGGTTCAGGAGGGTAATACGGACCGCTTTGCTGGATCCCAAAGGCCTCGCATCACTAGCAGTCGAGATGACAGGCATCTTATCCGCATGGCTGTAACGGATCATGCAGCCACGACTCGATCCCCGAGTCAACAGATGGGGACATTTGCAACACAACAACCATCTGCACGAACAGTTTGACGACATGTCCAACAGCATGGACTATCAGCTCGGAGACCATAGCTGCGGTTACCCTTGATGCTGCATCACAGACAGTAGCGCCTGCAATGGTGTACTCAATGACGAACCTGGGTGCACGAATGGCAAAACGTCATTTTTTCGGATGAATCCAGGTTCTGTTTACAGCATCATGATGGTCGCATCTGTGTATGGTGACATCACGGTGAAAGCACATTGGAAGCGTGTATTCGTCATCGCCATACTGGCGTATCACCCGGCGTGATGGTATGAGGTGCCATTGGTTACACGTCTCGGTCACCTCTTGTTCACATTGACGGCACTTTGAACAGTGGACGTTACATTTCAGATGTGTTACTACCTGTGGCTCTACCCTTCATTCGATCCCTGCAAAACCCTACAATTCAGCAAAATAATGCAAGACCGCATGTTGCAGGTCCTGTACGGGCCTTTCTGGATACAGAAAATGTTCGACTGCTGCCCTGGCCAGCACATTCTCCTGATCTCTCACCAATTGAAAACGTCTGGTCAATGGTAGCTTAGCAACTGGCTCGTCACAATATGCCAGTCACTACTCTTGATGAACTGTAGCTGGATGGGCAGCTGTACCTGTACACGCCATCCAAGCTCTGTTTGACTCAATGTCCAGGTGTATCAAGGCTGTTATTATGGCCAGAGGTGGTTGTTCTGGGTACTGATTTCTCAGGATCTATGCACCCAAATTGTGTGGAAATGTAATCGCATGTCAGTTCTAGTACAATATATTTGTCCAATGAATACCCGTTCATCATCTACATTTCTTCTTGGTGCAGCAATTTTAATAGCCAGTAGTGTATAAAACATGGGATGATTTTCTACTTCCCGCACAAAAATAATGTTTAAAACTTGCTCGTTCATCTTCAAAATCACGTAAAACATAGCTGGTGTCGGGTCGCTTGCAATGCGGGTGCCGAGTGGCATGAAACTGGTTGATAACGCGTTGCGTGGCGATGTACCGGTGAGTCACACCGTCTGCGGAGCCCCATTTAACGACATAGGAAGTGACACAGTTGCCAACTGGCATCGGCAATGGGTTGCATTTGAGTCGCTGCATGTGTGGAAGGCCTGTGACTGAGTCGCTTCAGCATAATCTTCCATTGATTGTATCAATACCCGCTCGAAACACTCACAGCTCAACAGCTGTATGGGTTGGCAGTACGAATTATACTGAGGCCTGCCAGGGGCCACTGCTGCCAACCCATGGGCATCAAGTGTGTGGACAGCAACTGATTGATGCCTCATTAAATACTTGAGCACTGAGCTACTGCAGACAGTTCTCTTCAGTGTGCAGAATCATGTACAGTCTCCAGTTACTACTCAGTCTACTAGCTGTAGTGTTTGTCGATCATCTCTAAGATTTAGGCTCCATTGGCATTGTAAGCCAGCTCTGGCTCTATGTAGGCATAACTCAGACTTTAATATTTTAGAGGACTTGTAATAATTTCAAACATCTAATTATGCTGAACATTTCACAAGGAGAAGCAGTATTTAAATTGAGTACTTCTTCATATTTAATAAATATCATTTAAATACTACTTTTTGAGAATCTTTCTGACTAAAAATAACCTACGCCATCCTTCTGCATTCCCAACACAAAAGGACAACTAAACCAAGCAGAAAGATACATATGTTCAATAAAACTAGATAAAAAGTAGTGTCATATCTCAATGAGGAGCTTAAAACTTTCAGCTCAGGGCAGGAGCATGTAGAGAAACTATGGCTCAAGTTTAAAAGAAAAGTTGATCACACACTGGATAGATATGTACCCAGCAGAACAGTTCATAATGAGAGGAAGCCTCCACAATACACTGTCAATGTAAACAAACTTCTAAAGAACATGGATTACTGCATAACAGTTGTAAAACTAAGAGTAGGGCTGTAGATAGAGAGATGCTGAATGAAACACATTAGACTGTCAAGAGAGCGATGAGTGATGACTGCAATGACTACCATAGCAGAATATTTCACATAACCCACAGAAATTCTGGTTGTATGTAATGGCCAAAGTTAGTGTCCAGCACGTAGTGAATGAGACTGGAACTGAAATTGAGGGTAGCAAAGCAAAAGCTGAAATGCTTAACTCTGTTTTCAAATGTTCCTTTACAAAGGAAAACTCAGGAGAGTTGCCCCAATTTCATACTTCTACCTCTGGTCAGTGGTGATGAGCAAAGCTGAAACTGTTACAATTGAACAAAACTCCAGGACCTGGTGGAATCCCTGTCAGAGTCTATACTGAATTTGTGACTGAGTTAGCCCCTCTTCTAACTATAATTTATCATAGATCCCTTGAACAAAGTGCTGTGCCCAGTTCTTGGAAAAAGGCTCAGGTCACACCCGTCTACAAGAAGGGTAGTAGAAGTGATCCACAAAACTACCATCCAATATCCTTGACACCAGCTCATTGTAGAATCTTAGAACATATTCTGAGCTCAAATGTAATGAGGTATCTTGAACAGAATGACATTCTCAATGTTAACCAGCATGGATTCCAAAAACATTGATCATGTGAAACCCAACTTGCACTTTTCTCACATGACATACTGAAAGCTTTGTATCAAAGCAATTAGGTAGATGCAGTATTCCTTGATTTCCAAGAAGCATTTGACTCATTACCACATCTATGCTTATTGTCGAAAGTTTGATCATATATGGCATCAAATGAAATTTGTGAATGGAATGAAGACTTTTTGGTAGGGAGGACACAGCATATTATCATCAATGGAGAGTCATTGTCAGATGTAGAAGTAACTTTGTAGGAATATGACATGGAATGATCACATAGGCTCAGTCGTGGGTAAAGCATCAGCATCGAAGCATACTAGTGTTGAGTTTGTATCTGTTCTTGGGCACCATGACTGACCTCATTTGAACTCTTCTGTCAAGACAGTTAATTTGGAGTTGTAACGGCACTTATGTCTGGAGCAGGGTCACACATTGGTGTGATTCCTGTTGATTCTCTAAATAGGAGGGATTATACTAAGCATGGTCTTCACTTCAACAGGAAAGGGAAGGGTAAACTGGCTGGGAAAATAGCAGGAAAGTTAAAGGGGGGAGATACTGCCATGAGTGATAAAATACCGATGGTTATAGGGTTTGGAAAAGACCCTTTTTTAGGGTAGGGAGGACAGAAAGAAACCAAATTTTAAGGGAGGTTAGGACTGAGACAAACCTTCAGTTTGAAGGGGAAAAAAAAACATAATTCTAGCGTATTACATCAGCATAAACAGCTATTGGTTAAGAATTTTCAAGAGTCAGCAGATATTTCAACTCTACCCAATTTTAACTCAGTCAATGTGAAATGTCAGCTATCTTTATTGCATCAAAATATTCAAGGACTGATAAATAAAATTAATGAATTAATTATCTGCATAGATGAATTAGAGTTCTCAAACCCAGCTGACATAATCTGCCTCTCTGAACATCATCTGACAACTGGTATAGCACTTTTAAGTGTTACAAGGTTTAGGTTAGCATCTCACTTTTGTAGAGCAGAAATGGAGAAAGGAGGAGTTGCCACATTCATCAGGAACTGTCATAAATTTAAGAATATAGACATTCATAAATTTTGCCTAGAACAGCATTTGGAAGTATGTGCAACAGAAGTAGGATTTCACAAAAAATCCTTCATAATATTAAGTGTATATCAAGCACCTGCTGGTAACTTTAATCTGTTCATAAACCATCTTGAAGCTGTACTGGCCCATTTAACAACCAAAAACAAAGAAACAGTCGTTGCTGGTGATTTCAATGTAGATTTCCTTAAAGACTCTCCCAATAAGAACTTATTTGAGTTAGTAACACTATCATTCAACTTAATTCCCTCTTTAAAGTTCCCCACTAGGGTAACCAATTGCTCACAAACAGCCATTGATAATATATTTATAGAAAAGTCCAATGAACAAAATTATATTACAAAACCAATAGTCAATGGCCTCTCAGACCATGACATGCAGTTCCTTCTGTTAAATGTTAATACTGAACAGGATATAAAATCTGTTAAATCTGAGCTCAAGAGGGTAATCAATAAGGCAAAAATTGATTATTTTAGGACACGCCTCAGAGACATTCACTGGACTGATGTTTACAGTGCTCATGGCATGAATGAAAAATATAACACTTTTGCAAATAAAGTGCTTCCCTTATTTGAACACTGTTTTCCCCCAAACCTAATCAAGGTTAGAGCAAAGTCTACAAAGAAGTCATGGATTACTCAAGGAATAGAGGTATCTTGTAAAACAAAAAGAAAACTGTATCTGTCAATCCAAAAGAGTTCTGATGTTGATGCTATAGCACATTACAAGAAATACTGCAAAATATTAAAGACTGTAATAGGGACATCAAAACAAATATATTACAAGGAAAAGATAGTCATATCAGATAAAAAAATAAAGACGATATGGGATATAGTGAAGGAGGAGACCAGTAGAACCAGACATGAAGAGGGACAAATAGAATTAAGAGTAAATGATACATTGGTGACAGATGTGTATAGTGTTGCAGAACTTTTTAACAAATATTTTATAACTGTTACTGAAAAGATGGGGTTGTCAGGTTCTGTAGAAGATGCTATGGAATACCTCAGACCAGACATTTCAAGTAACTTCCATAATATGAATTTGACCCTCACTACCCCAGCAGAAATAATGTCCATAATAAAATCTTTAAAATCAAAAGCATCTAGTGAAATATCAACAAAATTAAAGAATGTGATTCTGAGTTAAGTAACATAGTAAGCTATCTGTGTAACCAGTCGTTTATCAGTGGAATATTTCCTGAACGGTTGAAATATGCTGAAGTTAAGCCACTGTTTAAGAAGGGAGATAAAGAAATAGCATCAAATTTCCATCCAATTTCACTTTTGCCAGCATTCTTAAAAAATTTTAGAAAAAGTAATGTACAGTTGGCTTTATAACCATCTTATCTCAAATAATATACCGTCAAATTCGCAGTTCGGATTTCTAAAGGATTCTGATATTGAGGTGGCTATCTATACCTGCAGTGAAAATGTGCTTAATTCATTAGACAAAAAATTGCAGGCAACTGGTATATTTTGTGATCTGTCAAAGGCATCTGACTGTGTAAATCACAATATCCTTTTGAGTAAAAGAGAATATTATGGGTAACAGGAAATGCTGCAAAAGGTTTCAAATCCTATATCTCTGGCAGGAAACAAAGGATGTTATTAGGAAAGAGACATGTATTAAGCTATCAGGCATCATCCAACTGGGAATTAATTACATGTGGGGTCCCACAAGGTTCCATTTTAGGGCCCTTACTTTTCTTGTTTATATCAATGACCTTTCATCAGTAACGTTACCAGATGCCAAGTTCGTTTTGTTTGCTGATGATACAAACATTGCAATAAATAGCAAATCAAGTGTAGTCTTAGAAAGATCGGCTAATAAAATATTTGTGGACATTAATCACTGGTTCCTAGCCAATTCTTTGTCTCTAAACATTGAAAAAACACACTGCATGCAGTTCAGAACTTGTAAGGGGTGTCCCATGAGTTAATGCCTAACATATGATGACAAGCAGGTAGAAGAAGTGGACAGTGTTAAATTCCTGGGATTACAGTTTGAATTCAACTGGGAGGAGCGTCTTAACAATGCAAATTGTTTCAGATATAGGGGATATAAAAATCAAAAAGCTGGCATACTATGTTTACTTTCATTCCATAATGTCATATGGGATTATTTTTTGGGGTAATTAATCAAGCCAAGCTAAATTTGTCCAGGCACAAAAACGTACAGTAAGAGTTGTATGTGGTGTGAACTCAAGAACATCCTGCAGAAGCCTGTTTAGGAACTAGGGATACTAACTAATGCTTCCCAATATATTTATTCCTTAATGAAATTTGTCATTAAAAATATATAACTTTTTCAAACCAACAGCTCAATTCAGGGAAATAATAACAATTTTCACAAGGATTTAAAGTCACTTACTCTTGTACAAAAAGGTGTGCATTATACAGGAACAGACATTTTCAATAACTTGCCAGCAGCCATAAAAAGTTTAACAACCAATGAAATTCAGTTTATGAGACGCCTAAAGAATTTATTGGTGGCCAACTGCTTCTCCTCCATTGATGAATTTCTCAGTAGAACCAACTGATTTGTGTGCAATATAACTTCTGCACAATTTCAGTGCAGTAATGTGTTCATTGTAAATAAGTATTATATTGGTTCTATTACATGTTTATTACCTTATAAATAAAAAACTTTTTTATTTTGAATTCAGTGCATTAGTGTTTGTAAAATGATTCTTTCACATAGTGTTTATTAAAAAAATGACGATCATTCCACTTAGGACCTGTGGAAGGTACATTAGCTTATTTGTTTCAGTTGTAAATATTTGTCATGTATTATTGTTTTTCTGACATGTTCTACATCCTGGAGGACCTTCTCACTATGGGTCAATTGGGATGAAAGTAAATCTAATCTAATAAAGCAGGTGGTAGACTTTGGTTTATTGGTAGAATACTGGGGAACAGCAGTCAGTCTACAAAGCAGATTGCTTACAAATCACTCGTGCAACTGGTTTTAGAGTATTGCTGAGTTGTGTGGGATCCGTACAAAACAGGACTAACAGGGCATATTGAATGTATACAGAGAAGGGCAGCACAAATGGTCACAGGTTTGTTTGAACCATGGGAGAGCATCACAGAGATACTGAAGGAACTTAACTGGAAGACTCTTGAAGACAACTGTGAAGTGTCCTGAGAAAGTCTATTAACAAAGTTTCAAACACCAGCTTTAAATGGTGACTCTACGAGTGTACTACAGTCCCCTACCTATTGCTCACATAGGGACTGTGAGAATAATATTAGAATAATTACTGCACACAAAGAGGTAATCAATCATTTCTCTTGTACTTGAATGGAACAGGAAGAAACCCTCATAGCTGGTAAATAGGACATATCCTCCTCCGTATGCACCTCACAGTGGTTTGCAGAGTATACATGTAGATGTAGATGTAGATGTAGATGAATGTAATTTGGCAAGGCAACTATACTTCGATGATGTGATTCAAACATATGCTGAATGAAAGGCTCACAAAGTACCACTGACAGTACTATGGGCAAGTAGGTTACAATATGGTATCCATTGCACTTTTACATGCGACCCTGCTGATGTCTGGTTACTGACGTGTTGGCATACCAGGAAACAAGTGGGGACAGAGCACACCATATCACAGTGTTGCTGGCACCAGACTTTTGTCAATGTACAAACCAGTATAATACTTAGCCTTTTGTTTTAAAGTGAAATAAAAGTAAATTAAATCAATTAAAAAAATAAATGATATGTACATACATTTTGCAATAATTCATTGAGTATGATTTGAAGTCGAACTTTTAAGTTCATCAGTCATATTAGTTTGCTCTCTTGGTCTCATACAAGCTATCATCCAGAATCCTTGCTCTTTTTGTCTTGGGTTCCTGATAACTGTCTTCATCATTACTTTTCAGACAAATATTCATTGCTACTCTTTCAGCCTCCTACTTCATGAAGTGTTTAATGTGAAATTAGACAGTGGAAACCCAGGCAGGAATGTCAACAGTGTAGGAAAAGGCAGATTGCTGCTTACCATAAAGAAGACATGTTAAGTTGCAGATAGGCTCAATTAAAAGCCACTTACATAGAGCTTCTGGCCACAGCCTTCATCAGTGAAAGAGACACACACCATTCATACACACAAGCAAACACAACTCATACACTCATGACTGCCTAATCCATAATCTTGGGCCAGAATGCAGCTACCACGTGGGATGCAAACGGCAATCTGGAGGGGACAAGGAAGTGGAAGGGATAGAAGTGTATGGGGGGGGGGGGGGAGGGAGACAAATGCTGTGTGGTGGAGGGTGTCGGGACTAGAAAGCCAACAGGTGCAGCATCAGGAGGTTGTGGGTCAGGGAGGTGGGGAGAAAAGGAGCAAAAATGGGGAGGAGTCGGAAAGATGGGCAGATGCATTGGCAGAGTGTGGAAAACCAGCAGGATGGGAGATGAGAAGATGATAGGACAAAGGGGGTGGAAACTGTTGGGTGGAGGATGTGGGGACAGTATGTTACCATAGGTTGAGGGCTGGGATAATTACAAGGGCAAAGAATGTACTCTAAAGATAAATACCATCTGCGCAGGTCAGAAGAGCTAGTGGTGGAGGGAAAAATCCAGACAGCTTGGGTAGTGAAGCAGCCATTGAAATCAAGTAAGTTATGTTCAGCTGCATGTTGTGCCACAAGACGATCTACTTTGCTCTTGACCACAGTTCGACAGTGGCTGTTCATCCTGGTGGACATCTGGTTGGTAGTCATATCAATATAAAAACCTGTGCAATAATTGCAGCAGAGGTGGTAAATGGCATGACTGCTTTCACATGTGATCTGGCCCCTGATAGGGTAGGATAAACTAATGACAGGACTGGAATAGGAAGCGTTGGGTTGGTGGATTGGGCAGGTTTTGCAGCTATGTCTTTCAGAGGGATATGATCCTTATGGCAATGGATAGGGATTGGGAGTGGCATAGGGATGAACTAGGATGTTGTGGAGGTTGAGTGGGTGACAGAACACCACTTTAGGAGGAGTGGCAAGTCTCTCGGGTAGGATGTCCCTCATTTCAGAGCATGATGACAGGTAATCAAAGCCCTGGTGAAGGATGTGGTCCAGTTGTTCCAGTCCAGGGTAGTACTGTGTGATGAAGTGGACACTCCTTTGCAGCTAGTTCTTGGGGCTGGTGGGAGGATTGAGGGTGTGATCGGAAATGGCATGGGAGATTTGTTTGCAGACTTGGTCTGGGGGTGGTTGGGGGTGGGGGAATGCCTGTCTGTGAAGGCCTTGGTGAGACCCTCAGCATACTGCGCAAAGGAGTTTTTGTCATTGCAGATACACTGTCCCCAGATGGCCGGCCTGTATGGGAAGGATATTTGGCGTCAAAATGCAGGTACTGTTGGTGGTTTGTGGCTTTAATGTGGACAGAGGAGCAGATGGTGCTATCAGGAGGTCAACATCTAGGAAGATGGCATGCCGGGTTGAGGAGGACCACATGAAGAGGGTGGGAGAGAAGGTGTCGAGGGTGTGAAAGACATAGTGTGTCTTGGCCCTGAGTCCAAATCATGAAGATATCATCAATGACCCTGAACCAGTCTAGGGGTTTAGCATTTTGGCAGGCAACTAGGAAGGTCTCCTCTGGATGACTCATAAAAAGATTGGCATAGGAGGGTTCCATACAGATACCCATGGCTGTGTTGCGGATTTGTTTGTACACCTTCCCTTCAAAGGAGAAGTATTTGTTGGTTAGGACAAAGTTAGTAAGATGTATGAGGAATGAGGTAGTGGGTCCGGAGTCTGAATTACGATGGGAAACTTGCTGTTCAATAGTGGTAAGACCACAGGCATGAGGGATGATGGTGTATAGGGAGGTGGCGTCAACAGTGACAATTACGGATCGAGGAGGTAAAGGGGTGAGGATGGTCGAAAGTTGGTGAAGGAAGTGTATCCCTTCCCCTTCTTTGCCACATCCAGATTGTTGCTTTTATCCAAAGTGACAATTGCATTTTGGCCCGAGTTGCTGGAGCTGACAGTCATATGTGCATGAAGTTTGCTTTCTTATCGGTATGAATGCTGTGTGTCTCTCTTTTACTGAAGGCTGTGGCTGAAATGTTGACATAAGTGTCTTTTAATCGTGCCTGTCTGCAATGTGTCTTCTTTACAGTAAGTAGCAATCTGTCTCTTTGGCCACTGTCAATAAGAAATTATAATTATTCTATATTTCATCCCAATGAGTAATTTTTGTGTATCTTGAGTATTCCCTGAATTATGTTATCTTTAAATCATGTCAAAAGTTTTTTAGAATAACAATAAAGTTAGATTTTGGTATTTGCACATGAGGCCCAATCACACATCTTCCCAGCGCCCTGTCCTGATTCTAAGCAGCCCTGCTTTGGTGTGAAATGTAGAATAAGTATAATTTCTTTTGAAACACTGAACATACACTGGCAAATGCAATTTATACCATGGTACTATATGTTGCGTGAGATACTGCTGGCAGAATTTGAGCAAACCGACAGTTGTTCAAGATGCAAAAGGTTGAATTGTGTAGTATCAAGCCACTATTAACAGCACTATATTGCATTTCATTTTGCATACAATGTTCTCCTGTATTACAGAGCATGTGAACAGGAAATTATACAGACTGTACTAATATGGTACTTTTATATATGGGTGAATCAGAGTAGCTCTTCCTAATTTTTATGATGATGTGTTGGACATACACGTAAACATTACTTATCAATAGTACAATATTTGCAAATGCTTCATTTTCTATGCAAAAGCCAGTTCTTATCACTCAGATTTTAGGTGATTTTGTTTCAGATGTTATTCTTACCATGGAACCAATGAACTATGGAAGCTAGTTTGTTATTGTAAGTCAAAGAATCTTCTTGAAATTTGTTTACTCAGTTTCCAGTATTAGAATATGTTACATTGCTTTTCTATAAATGTAGAGGCACAGAACTGACACTGAAAGTTAAATTTTTTGTTTCCAGTAAGTAATTCTTTTCTGAGCACATTTTCTGCATTTACATTTCTCATTTTCACACACAGTTTCAATCAGACTTAGAATAGAGTGTGGTACTCATAAATTTAAATAACATCTATAAATATATTTGCAGTTTTCATTACATTTAATTAAAATAATTTCATAGAAAGAAAACAGTTTGTAGCACACTTGCATGATGTACCATTGCTGATATCATGTTTTAAATTTCACACTTGCTTTGCAGTACTTTTATTACAATATACAGTTTCCTTAAAAATGATGCATTACTGGATATAACTTTATTAAGAACAATATTTAATTTAATGCCCTTTATTATTTCAGAAAACTAGAAATATTTATGATTCACCTTGTATAACTTTCTATTACAATCAACATCATTTGGAACATAGTAAAACAAAAAATGGATGCTAATGTCTCCAATTTCTCACTGTGGCTTTGAAAGAACTAATGCACCAGTTTGATGAGTCATGAATGAGGGTGCAAAGGTTAAATATGAGGGGCATCCATTATGTAAGTTTCCCTATTTTATAATAATAATAATAATAATAATAATAGTAATAATAACACATACTTTATCATGTTAAAATAATTTTATTGACATTGGTGAATGGTTAGGTTAGGTTAGCGTTTAACGTTCCGTCGACAACGAGGTCATTAGAGACGGCATTGGTGAATGCTTCAATTATTTTTCTATATAGTTGGTACATTTTTCCAAGCACGTCTGATAATGTGACAAGTTTTCCCAAACCAGTTTTGCGCCAGGTTGGATCTTCTGCTCGTAACCAGGTGCTCACTGTTGATGCGACTTCATAATCAGTATTTAAATGTTTACCTCCAAGATGATCTTCGAGTTGGGAGAATACGTGAAGATCATGTGGGTAAAGATCTGTTGAATATGGACGATGCAGGAACACTTCCCAGTTGCATTTTCCGACCTCGCCCAGGTCATTCGAGCTGTAAGAGGCTAAGCATTGTCATGAAAGAAGAGAATAATTTTGTAAGACAAAAGTCGAGGATGTCTCTGACGATTCCAAAAGATGACTGCTATAACTTCCACTGTTATTGGCCATTTTTGCAGGTACGTTAGTGAGGTTTCTTCCACACCATGCCTTGATGTTTTGTCGAATTATGGACCAATGTCTCATCTCAAGTGACAAGCCACTCTGATGCATTCCCAGCAACATTCCGGCTGAATCCATCTATTGCTTGTTGCTGACATTGCTCAGCAAATGTGGCATCCATCTTTCACAGACTTTACAGTAGTGAAGAGGGTCTGTTTGAATTTTTGCGATGGTTGAGTGTCCAATTGCAGTCCCACGAGTTAGCTCCATTAGGATGTTGTCAATGGTAATGTGACAGTTTTCCTGCTCAGTATTGGAAAATACAATAAATGGCATCATCACATGTTGCTGTAGTGGGCCTTCTCATACACTGTTTGTCATGCACATCTTTGCAACCCACCACAAACTGTACATGCCAATGTTGACAGTGAGTACTTATTTTGCTGAAAAAAGAAAGAAAGAAAGAGTTCATGACAGGTACAGCTCATAACTGGATGCACTTTATAGTGGTAACTCCATGCTAGTCACTAGCATACTGGCAAGATACTGTGGTAAGTTTCGTAAGCCAGTGTGAGCATTGTCAACACACATGAACTCGCCAGCCCTCATATGTATTGGGCACAGCTTATTCTGCAGTGAAAAAACTAGGGAAACTTTCGTATTCGACAACCCACATATATCGGGAAGAATACCACCACCAGGATACTTTCATGGACTAGGAGATTGAAAGAATAGCAATAAATATTTGTTTGAAAAGTGATGATGAAGACAGTATCAGGAACCCAAGAACACAACACCTAGGAAACTGGATGGTAGCCTGACTGAGACCAAGAGAGCAAATTGATAAGACTAATGAACTTATAACTTTGACTTCAGACGCTATTCAATAATGAATTATTGTAAAATGTTTAGGCCCCACTTTTTTTTTTTAACAAAAATTTGGTTTAATTTACTTTCACTTCACTTTAACACAAAAGTCTAAGTATTATACTGATTAGTACATTGGTAAAATATCTGGTGACAGCTATGCTGCAACATGGAGTGTTCCGTTTGCACTTGTTCCCTAACGCATCCATGTGGCAATGCACGGACATCAGAATGGTCACATGTAAACCACAATGAGTCATGCAACAGATACCACATTATAACCTATTTGCCCATAACACTGTCAATGGCACTTTGTGTGCCTATCATTCAGAAAATGTTTAACTTGTAGCATCAAAGTTTAGTTGCCTTGTGAAATTATATTCAGCCGCCAAGGGCTGAAAATCTGTGAGACATTGCTGTGACACAATTATATGAGACAACTTTTAACATGAGCCAGAGTGCTGAATGACCTGTCTGCTTCAGGTATAGTCGCTAACAGAGTATAAAAGGTGTGTGCAGCTACACACATATTCAGAAAATAAGCATGAAATTTTAAGCTCATGCATCTTATTATTCCTAATTGTTCCAAAGTAATGTATTCAAAGTTTGAAGTATGCATTGTCTCAGGTATTTAATTTCATCTTCTAAATCTACTGTAACATCATTATGGTATTCATTGATAAATAACTTGCATGCCTCAGTATCCTGATTGTCAGGCATCTTTGAGTATCTTTGTAAAACCCCAAATGTTTCATCTGAAATCTTCATTGTTTCATATTGGGTTCTCACATTAGACATTAGATTGTCAACAATGACATAAAAATATTTACCTTGAATAAATCTTCTGAATTCACATCTGTCACCTTGTTCCTTGTTTCACCAGGAAATGATTTCCTCTTCTTAGTGCACCTCTCACAAATTCAGGGTCAATATTAATTGCACTACCAACAATTCTAGATTGAGGGGAAAATAGTGTCCTGATTTTTAAAGCTATTTCAAGTGTTTTAATAAGGTCTCAAGGTGTTTTATCTCAACACTTGTGACAGAATTTCGAGCTTATAGCAATTTCCTTATGTGGTCAGTTATTACTAACAACTTTAGGCAAATTTGTGTTAGGATTAAACACTTGAAATATCTTACATAATCCACAACACTCCATACTGCAGAATGTGTGTCAGCTGGACAGAATAATGATTGTGACAAAGAAAACACTGATGAAAATTTACATTTGTATAACTGACTATACAATGAATATAATAGAGGGAAACATTCCACGTGGGAAAAATATATCTAAAAAGAAAGATGATGAGACTTACCAAACAAAAGCGCTGGCAGGTCGATAGACATACAAACATACACACAAAATTCTAGCTTTCGCAACCAACGGTTGCCTCGTCAGGAAAGAGGGAATGAGAGGGAAAGACAAAAGGATTTGGGTTTTAAGGGAGAGGGTAAGGAGTCATTCCAATCCCGGGAGTGGAAAGACTTACCTTAGGGGGGAAAAAGGACAGGTATACACTCGCACACACACACATATCCATCTGCATATACACAGACACAAGCAGACATTTGTAAAGGCAAAGAGTTTGGGCAGAGATGTCAGTCGGGGCGGAAGTACAGAGGCAAAGATGATGTTGAAAGACAGGTGAGGTATGAGCGGCTTCAAATTGAAATTAGAAATTAGCGGAGATTGAGGCCTGGCGGATAGCGAGAAGAGAGGATATGCTGAAGGGCAAGTTCCCATCTCCGGAGTTCTGACAGGTTGGTGTTAGTGGGAGTGTCCCACTCCACCAAGAGTGTCTTTCTGCCATCCACCTAACCTTCGTAACCTCTTAGTTCATCCCTATGAAATCCCCAAACCACCTTCCCTACCCTCTGGCTCCTACCCCTGTAACCGCCCCCGGTGTAAAACCTGTCCCATGCACCCTTCCACCACCACCTATTCCAGTCCTGTAACCCGGAAGGTGTACACGATCAAAGGCAGAGCCACGTGTGAAAGCACCCACGTGATTTACCAACTGACCTGCCTACACTGTGAAGCGTTCTATGTGGGAATGACCAGCAACAAACTGTCCATTCGCATGAATGGACACAGGCAGACAGTGTTTGTTGGTAATGAGGAACACCCTGTGGCTAAACATGCCTTGGTGCACGGCCAGCACATCTTGGCACAGTGTTACACCGTCCGGGTTATCTGGATACTTGCCACTAACACCAACCTGTCAGAACTCCGGAGATGGGAACTTGCCCTTCAGCATATCCTCTCTTCTCGCTATCCGCCAGGCCTCAATCTCCGCTAATTTCTAATTTCAATTTGCCGCCGCTCATACCTCACCTGTCTTTCAACATCATCTTTGCCTCTGTACTTCCGCCCTGACTGACATCTCTGCCCAAACTCTTTGCCTTTACAAATGTCTGCTTGTGTCTGTGTATATGCGGATGGATCTGTGTGTGTGTGCGAGTGTATACCTGTCCTTTTTTCCCCCTAAGGTAAGTCTTTCCGCTCCCGGGATTGGAATGACTCCTTACCCTCTCCCTTAAAACCCAAATCCTTTTGTCTTTCCCTCTCCTTCCCTCTTTCCTGATGAGGCAACCGTTGGTTGCGAAAGCTAGAATTTAGTGTGTATGTTTGTGTTTGTTTGTGTGTCTATCGACCTGCCAGCGCTTATGTTTGGTAAGTCTCATCATCTTTCTTTGACTATACAATGATTGTGACAGAGATAATGTTGATGACAGTTCAAAATTTCATGTTAATAAATGATGTGGTAATCATAACATGAAGCAAACATTAATAAAAGGGAATAAATAAGGACAGAGAGTAAAGACAATTATTGAATGTTGTGAGTCTTAAAGTTGATGGTATCAAAACAGTAGCAGTTATTAACACTATTAGCAAGTTAAGAACAATTGTAGGAGAACTTTACAAGCAATTAATAAACACACACACACACACACACACACACACACACACACACACACACACACACAGAGAGAGAGAGAGAGAGAGAGAGAGAGAAAGAGAGAGAGAGAGAGAAAGAGAGAGAGAGAGAGAGAGAGAGAGAGAGAGAGAGAGAGGGTCCCAGGTTTACCAGTACTGAAATTTGAGACTGCAGATGCCATTGGAGGAAACAATGAAGCAAGAAAGAAACAAGTATTATTATGAACATGGAATCATTTTGTGGTACAAAATCTATGTATCGGTTTTGCTATAAGAAAGGCTCAGCTGGTAGATCATGCTGAGGCATTGGATTTTGAGAAAGGAGGTATGACTGTAAAAGTAAGTGGTACAAAAAATAATACATATATTATTATTAGTGCTAGCAATAAAGCACAGAATCGATACTACATGAAGGTGAAGAGTGAATGTTTTCAAATGCAAATCCAGGCAAGATAAAATTAGCTCACAGGAAAGACTAGTCAGATCACTAGTGAAACAAAATTGTCAAAATAAAGTAATTAACACAGCTATAAATGGATAATTAATAAACTTGCTTCTGAAATATAAGAATGTGTTTTCAAACAAGACAAATTTAATAAAACAAAAAAGCATCCAATACTAAAGACAAAACAGAGGATTTTTACAATACTTTTGGACAGTATGTTGTGAACAGACCATCTCATCAAAATGTGTTAGAAGCATCATGTTCTATGCACCGTTCAGTTAAAGAGGTGTGTAATGTAGTCAGTGTTAAAAGATATCATTGTACTTAAGGAGAGGCTGCTTGGTCATGATCACACAAATACTATGTGCTGGAAGAAGGATCTCTTTTGCGAACAGGTAAAGA
Source organism: Schistocerca cancellata (assembly GCF_023864275.1). Classification (NCBI taxonomy): domain Eukaryota; kingdom Metazoa; phylum Arthropoda; class Insecta; order Orthoptera; family Acrididae; genus Schistocerca; species Schistocerca cancellata. Next base: position 403,758,508 of record NC_064632.1, on the reverse strand, counting down.
ATGGCTACAAAACAGAATATTAAGTAGGTTTGCAAGTTTATTGTAAAGTAAGATGAACCAGTAATTGTAAAAGTACATGTTAACAATACAATCCAGTTTTGGCCTCTGTGCAAGCCATTCTCTAAATTTTCTATAATTTTGAAATTATTTGTGTCTAACGGTGTGATTGTTTACTGTTTTATGGTGTTTATCAACAAATGCACTGTAACAGCAGCCATGAATTTATTTAAAGTAGTTTAGATACTCATGTTTCCACTTATAGCCACAAAGGTGGACTATTTGCATCTCCAAACAAATACAGTAGCATTAAAAGAATTGCTCTGAGGGACTATATTAATGAGAAAACTGCACAAAATAGGTTCTAAGCATTGATTCATTAAGTTGATCAAGGGAAGGGTTAACTCAACTTTTGCAATCTTGAGTGGAAAGGAATGACCAGTTGTACTGTACATTGCCTATACCATGTTCTATGACTTGTGGGTAGACTCAGAAGCTATTATGGAATTTTAGTACCATGAGAGGTTCTTGAAATATTGTATTAGATGGCAACCTATTATATGGTGGTGCAATGAGATCACAGAGAATGACAAAGAGACTTAGAATAACATAGGTGCTACCCATTTTTGAAAATTTAATTTTATTCAGAAGATCAAGTGCAAAAGCATATTACTTAGCTAAACAAAGGAAGAAAGAATTCTGGAATGATAAGTTTCTTCTATCATGGTAAATACTCCAACTTCGCAACTGTAGTCCAAATTACAGCAGATTATTGGACTTCAATACACTAATAGAATCCAGGGAATGCTTAAGAAATGGGAAATTAACACCAATTCCTCTGACATTTCTGAACTTGATCAATATTTTATTCAGAAATGTCAGTATCTAAAAATCACCATCCTAATTTTGCTCAATATTGCATTTTAACGGAATGTAATACTAGTTTCACCTCAACAAACCAGGCAACCTGAAATTGACCCTTTTAGCCTGAGAACTAAATAAGGCTTTAATACAGTGTAAAGCTATATCTCTGGGACCAGACAATATCCATAAACAAAAGCTACAAGATCTTGGTGATAACAGTAAATACTCTATTCAACATGACATGGCAAGGCGACAAATTTTCCTCCCAATGGAGAGGGAGATAGAAACAGGTACAGACCAATCAGCCTAACAAGACAATTGGATAAACTATTAGTGAGGATGGTTAATGCCCAGCTTTGTTGGTGTTTGCAATCTAGCAATCTTCTTCTCTGATTCCAAGGTATATTCCAAAGATGCTTATCAGCTCATAAGATTGGAGTTTGCAATTACAGAGGCTTCTGTGCACACAGACATTTGAGTCCAGTATTTTTTATTTACACAAGGAATAGAATACAGTGTTGTGGCATCAGATTTATCCGCTCTGCACAAAAGGAATTTTCAAGGAAATTAGCATCTCCATACAAAATTTTTTAGCAATTTGGCTGTATATGGTCATGGTGGGCATGGCCCTCAGTGACCAATATGTGCGGGAAAATGGAGTCCCAGAGTTTCATATTATGTACAGCAGAACACCAGCTACACATTTTTTGCTGGGGTAAGGCAAAATGGCTCTGAGCACTATGGGACTCAACATCTTAGGTCATAAGTCCCCTAGAACTTAGAACTACTTAAACCTAACTAACCCAAGGACGTCACACACCCATGCCCGAGGCAGGGTTCGAACCTGCGACCGTAGCAGTCCCGCGGTTCCAGACTGCAGCACCAGAACCGCTAGACCACCGCGGCCGGCGGGGGTAAGGCAATAACTATCTGAACAAATCATGTTTGCATGTTTGGGCAAATCATCCAGAATAGCACATGAAATGTGAACACTCATTTACTATGAACATTAAACATTTATTAAGAAATATAGAACACAGAGGAAGGTATTCTGTAAGGACTTGAGACTAGTTAAGCACTAGAATTGTATTAGTCAACATATGTCCCTATTAACAAGGAAGTTCTCGTACTTACTTAAAGAAACAAGAAAAAATCAGCACTGATGCTGAACAAGAGTCCCTAGGTGTCTGGTGCACAAACACTTTAAAAGCCACGAAATGCCAACACAGCAGTTGACGATCTTGGTTGCTACATCAGACTCATAGGGAGAAGTGCATTGTACAAAAATCTTGCAGAAATGCACTCCACACCTGGAGCATGTTCTTTGTTGGGTTGCCAATCTGCTTCAGATGGTTGTACTTGCACCTGAGACTGAGGCCGGTTTTGTGGCACAAGTGTAAGTGAACTTTTGGAAATATGTATGCAGGTTTAACTCCTTCATTTGAGTCCATAGTAGCATTACCATTTAATAGTATATCCAGAGTATGTGTCTTTCTTTTGACAACTTGATGTAGGCCTATATATAAAGGCTGTAGTGATGGATTGACACCGTCTGTATGTAACATGACATGCATGAATATTTGCAAATCATAAAGCACTAGCTGTTGTTGCATGTGTTGTTGCATTGTATTGTGTCACATGAATACAGTCTTCAAACAATGGTGCCAGCATTCAATCATACTGTCACTTGTTGGGTGGTAACTGGTTGTCCTGTAATGCAGAGTGCTGCAGAACTGACTGAGTTATTTACTAACTCCAACTCAGATTGTCAGTGGTGATGTGTAGTGGACAACCTAAGTGTGAAACCCAATTAGACACAAAGGCAAAGACTAGCTTTTCCTGTGCCAGCTGAGTCTTGCACTTTGGTAGCATGAAAAAAAAGTTCTTTGGTCACTCTTATAAGTTTGTACTGCTTCTTCTGGCATCCATAGTCTGATCACCCGTGGTCTCCGGGTAGCGTCTTTGACTCATAACACAGGCCAACAATGGAAAAACGTTTTTGCTGAAAATACCTTATTCTTAAGTTTTTCAGGGTGGGAAATGCAAATATGATAATTAAAAAGCTGTATCACCCATTATTTCTAAACATTTTACAGTTAAATTTATTAAATTAAGCGATTTTTTAAAGAATTTGACAGCTGTTATATAGTTAAAATAATTTAAACAGGAGTTGTAATGAATGTAGATGACAGAATGAGCACTTGCCCGCGAAAGGCAAAGGTCCCGAGTTCGAGTCTCGGTCGGGCACACAGTTTTAATCTGCCAGGAAGTTTCAATGTAGATGACGTTGGTAGCACTGCTGAAAAACATTTGCTGGAAAAAAAAGGTCGATTCTATTTTTGTGTTAACAGATGGTGTTTTGTTTACTGTCAACCTAACCTCACTTTCCCATTTCCTGTGTGTGTGCTCAGTACAATGTCTAATCATGGTTGTAAAAACTCTGCTGAAAGTTTTTGTTATATTTGTGGTGAATTTGTGATTAAAAAACACCAAAGAAACATTGCAGACTTTGTGAAAAAGGTTTATCTATCATACTTTGGATCTAAACTTGGTGATCAAGATAAATCTTGGGCACCACATAAGGTATGTTATATGTGTGTTGAAGATCTGAGAAAATGGTCAAAAAGGAGAAAAAAAGCCTTTAGATTTGCTGTTCCTACGATATGGAGGGAGCCAATAAATCATTTCGATGATTGCTACTTTTGCAGTGTTGATATTAATGGTCATAATTCGAGAAACAAGAAGGTAATATGCTACCCTAACCTTCTGCCCACCATCCGACCAGTAGGGCATGGTGTAGATTCGCCGGGTCCTGAACCACCAGATGATTTAAATTCTATTCCAACAGAAGTATTTTCTGATGTACAATCTGATTTAGATGAACCAGATGATCATGAATTCCATTGTAATACAGAAAGTCTAGAGCCCAAATTGTTTAGACTGAGTTTAACGATTTGGTGAGGGATCTGGGCTTAACGAAAGAAAAAGCTGAATTTCTTCACTCTAGATTAAAAGAAAAGAACTTACTGGCAGTTGGAACCAGCATATAAACATATAGAAAGGGAGAGCAGAAATTTTACAAGTGTTTCAACAAGAAGGTGATTTAGTGTACTGCTCAGATATTCAGCTTCAATGAAAAAAAAAAAAAAGAAAGAACATACAAACCAATTCCAACTGACATGCAAAACCTCTATTAACACATATCATTGTTTTAAGTAGCTTACTGTAAATACAAACCACTTTTGTGTTGTAACAAAGCGTTCCATTAATTTCCCTGTTTACCATATAACATAGGATTTTTATACTATATAATAAAAAGCATATTGCTTGAGAACTAAGGGTGATACAAAAAGACTAAGGCTAAATTTGGATTCAGCTCATAAAAATCTATAAAGATCAGCTACCAATGTAAGAAAAAGTTTTTCAAAAAAAATTTTCGTTGGCCTGTGTAATCAAAACACCTTTGGTCCCTGGTTCGAATCCCGCCACTGCTTGAATTTTGATTAATAATCAGCATTGGTGGCCAAAGACTACTGGCATAAGAAGTAACCCTCACTCTGCCAATGGCCTCATCAAGGAGGGCTGAGGAGCAGACAGAGATTCAGAGCACTCTCTTGTCCTAGGAGTGGGAAACTGCCTCTAAAGGCAGAAGAATCAGCAATGATCAACGGTATGAGGATGCAGAATGCAATGGAAACCACTGCGTTAAAGACACATAACGTTTATCTACAGGACATGTGCCCTGTAATTGAAGAAGTGTCATGATGATTTCTCCATTGGCAAAAGATTCTGGAATAGTCCCCCATTTGGATCTCTGGGAGAGGACTGCCAAGGGGGAGGTTACCATGAGAAATAGATTGAATAATCAATCAAAGGATAATGTTCTACGAATCAGGGTGTGGAATGTGAGAAGGCTGAATGTGGTAGGGAAATTAGAAAATCTGAAAAGGGAAATGCAAAGGCTCAATCTAGGTATAGTAGGAGTCAGTGCAGTGAAGTGGAAAGAAGACAAGGATTTCTGGTCAGATGAGTATAGGGTAATATCAACAGTAGTAGAAAATGGTATAACGGGAGTAGGATTCATTACGAATAGGAAGGTAGGGCAGAGAGTGTGTTACAGTGAACAGTCGCTGACAGGGTTGTTCTTATCAGAGTCGACAGCAAACCAACACCAACAACGATAATGCAGGTGCATATGCTGACATTGAAAGCTGAAGATGAAGAGATAGAAAAACTGTATGAGGATATTTAAATGGTAATACAGTATGTGAAGGGGGATGAAAATCTAATAGTCATGGGGGATTCGAATGCAGTTGTTTGGAAGGAGTAGAAGAAAATGTTACAGGAGAATATGGGCTTGGGACAAGGAATGAGAGAGGAGAAAGACTAATTGAGTTCTGTAACCTGTTTCAGTTAATAATAGCGAGTACTCTGTTCAAGAATCACAAGAGTAGGAGGTATACTTGGAAAAGGCCAGGTGATACGGGAAGATTTCAGTTAGATTACATCATGGTCAGATAGAGATTCTGAAATCAGATATGGATTGTAAGGTGTACCGAGGAGCAGAAATAGACTCAGATCACAATATAGTAGCGATGAAGAGTAGGCTGAAGTTTAAGACAATAGTCAGGAAGAATCAATACACAAAGAAGTGGGATACGGAAGTACTGAGGAATGACGAGATACAGTTGAAATTCTCTAAGGCTATAGGTACAGCAATAAGGAATAGCTCAGTAGGCAGTACAGTTGAAGAGGAATGGACATCTCTAAAAAGGGCCGTCACATAAGTTGGGAAGGAAAACATAGATACAAAGAGGGTAACTGTGAAGAAATCATGAGTAACAGAAGAAATACTTCAGTTGATTGATGAAAGGAGAAAGTACAAAAATCCTCCAGGAAACTCAGGAATACAGAAATACAAGTCACTGAGGAATGAAATAAATAGGAAGTGCAGGGAAGCTAAGACGGAATGGCTGCAGGAAAAATGTGAAGACATCGAAAAAGAAATGATTGTCGGAACAACAGACTCAGCATACAGGAAAGCCAAAACAACCTTCAGTGACATAAAAAGCAAGGGTGGTAACATTAAGATTGCAACGGGAACTCCACTGTTAAAAGCGGAGGAGAGGGCTGATAGGTGGAAAGAATACACTGAAAGCCTCTATGAGGCGGAAGATTTGCCTGACGCGATAGAAAAAGAAACAGGAGTCAATTTAGAAGAGATAGGGGATCCAGTATTAGAATCAGAATTTAAAAGAGCTCTGGAGGACTTAAGGTCAAATAAAGTAGAAAGGATAGATAACATCCCATCAGAATTTCTAAAATCATTGGGGGAAGTGGCAACAAAATGACTATTCATGTTGGTGTGTAGAATGTATGAGGTTGGCGACATGCCATCTGACTTTTGGAAAAGCACCATCTACACAATTCCGAAGATGGCAACAGCTGACAAGTGCGAGAATTATCGCACAATCAGCTTAGCAGCTCATGCATCCAAGTTACTTACAAGAATAATATACAGAAGAATGGAAAAGAAAACTGAGGATGCACTAGATGATGATCAGTTTGGCTTTAGGAAAAATAAAGGCGCGGGAGAGGCAATTCTGATGTTGTGGTTAATAATGGAAACAAGACTAAAGAAAAATCAAGACATGTTCATAGGATTTGTCGACCTGGAAAAAGCGTTCGACAATGTAAAAAATGGTGCAAGATGTTCGAAATTCTGCAAATGCGGGGGTAAGCTATAGGGAAAGACGGGTCATATACAATATGTACAGTAGCCAGGAAGGAATAATAAGAGTGGACAACCAAGAACAAAGTGCTCGTATTAAAAAAGGTGTAAGAAAAGGATGTAGCCTTTCTCCCCTACTGTTCAATCTGTACATCGAGGAAGCAACGATGGAAATAAGGATATAAAAGAAAGGTTCAGGAGTGGAATTAAAATTCAAGGTGAAATTCGCTGATGACACTGCTATCCTGAGTGAAAGTGAAGACGAATTACATGATCTGCTGAACGGAATGAACAGTCTAATGAGTATACAGTATGGATTGAGAGCAAATCGAAAAAGACAAAGGTAATGAGAAGTAGTACAAATGAGAACAGCGAGAAACTTAACGTTGGGATTGATGGTCATGAAGTAAATGAAGTTAAGAAATTCTGCTACCTAGGCCATAAAATAACTAATGATGGATGGAGTAAGGAGGACATCAAAAGCAGACTAACTATGGCAAAAAAAGGCATTCCTGGTCAAGAGAAGTCTACTAATATCAAATATTTGCCTTAATTTGAGGAAGAAATTTCTGAGAATGTACATCCGGAGTACAGCAATGTATGGTAGTGAAACATGGACTGTGGGAAAACCAGCATCTACATCTACATCTACATCCATACTCCGCAAGCCACCTGACGGTGTGTGGCGGAGGAGAAGAGAATTGAATCATTTGTGATGTGGTGCTACAGACGAATGTTGAAAATTAGGTGGACTGATAAGGTAAGGAATGAGGAGGTTCTACACAGAATCGGAGAGGAAAGGAATATGTGGAAAGCACTAAGCAGAAGGGACAGGATGATCGGACATCTGTTAAGACATGAGGGAATGACTTCCATGGTTCTAGAGGGAGCTGTAGAGGGCAAAAACTGCAAAGGAAGACAGAGAATGGAATACATCCAGCAAATAATTGAGAATGTAGGTTGCAAGTACTACTCTGAGGTGAACAGGTTAGCACAGGAGAGGAATTCGTGGTGGATCGCATCAAACCAGTCAGAAGACTGATGGGGGGAACAAAAAAAAGTAACCAATGTCAGTGCAGCTAAGGTAATAACCATCCAAACAAATTACATCTGTGTGTTTGAGCAAAATCAGCAAAAATATAAAAACTTGCGTACTATGGACATTAACAGTTATTAATGAATACAGAGTACAGAAGAAGATACTCTGTAAGGACTTGAGACTAGTTAAGCACTAGAGTGTTGCTAGTCAAGATCAGTTTATTTGCAAGGAAGTTCTCACAACCAGAGAGAGAGAGAGAGAGAGAGAGAGAGAGAGAGAAAGAATGAATCAGCTGCTGATCTGCTGATGCTGAATGACAGTGTCTCTCTTCTTTGACAGCTGTGAAATGTGAACCCAGTAGTCAAGGAACTTGATTCCTACATATTTTTTACTCATTCATCCACCAAATATTACAAGTGTTAAATAATAAAATATCACCAGTTGTAATTTTTTATGATCTTTCCAAGGCACTTCGTTTTTTTCTTGTAGAACATGTTACAGTCCTGGAAAAACTTAAATTTTATAGAATTGATGGTTTTACACACAACTGGTTTGAATCAAATGTAACAAGCAGAATGCCAAAAATTGTACTGATGACTGGGGAGGAATCTCAATGGGAGTCCTACAGAGTTCAATTTTGGGTCCACTGCTATTCTTTATACATTTTAATGATCTTCCACTTAATATTTGGCAACCATAATTGGTACTTTTTGCAGATGGTACTACTGTTATTAAATCCCTTGTAGAGAAAGCAACAGAATAGACTGTTAATTGTGATCTACAAAGATTTAATAAGTGGCTCTCTGAAAATAGACTATCCTCAAATTTTGAGAAAACACACTACATTCAATTCTATTCAACAAATAACCATAACAAAAACTGATGTAACATATGAAAAGGAGTCAGTGTACATAGAGATGAAAACTTTTTTTAAATTTTTGTCTTAGGGTGCAAAAACAACAAAGGTCATAAGTGCTCATGTCATAACCTTAGAACATCAAGAAGTAAAAGAACTTAAAAGTGACTATATATTAAATCCAATTGATGGAAGGAAAGAAAGTTAAGAACAAGGACTTCCTCATGTAGAAAGGTCCATAAAATATGCTATAGAGGCAGTGGAGGTCCAGAACCAAAGATTAAATGTCCTTTGCCATATTGCTACGACAGATAAAAAGTAAAATGCAGTTGACAGCCCACACATAATTTGGTAAAACAGCCGATATCTCTGATGGGAAACACATATGAGAACATACGTGGTTAAAAAAAGGGCATTAGGTCAGGAAGTGGTGAACCATCAAAGGCTGACAACAATAAGCACAAAGTGGCATAGTATCACCACTTAACAAATGGCGATGGCTAAAACAATATACCTGATGCACAACCTAGGTAAAATAATCTCCTCTTGGCAAGAGGGCTGAGATGAGGTCTGCCCAGCTACTGGGAGAGATTTAATTCCCCAGAGCTTGTTCCCATTAAGAGACCACCAATGGTGATGGCAAAGTGGCACCCCCTGCCAACAGATGGCAACATGGAGATAATATGACAAGGAACCCACATGAACATCACAGTGGCTCCCTCAACAGCAAGCAAATATAAGCTTTCCTGGACCAGCTGCACTAAGGAATGGACTGTGTACAGCACACAAAGGCTCAGAAGGGCACTGAGAGAATCGGAGCATATGACACAATCAAAAAGCCTGTGTCGCTGGATGTTTCACTTACATAAGTACTGGACACAGATATCAGGGTTGAGTTTGTCCCTATTCTTTGAAAATGTTGAATTTCTGGCTTCTGTCCATCTAGATGTCATAGAAGATGATGATATGCTTTTCTTCTTTGAACGGGCTGGGAAGTTCTTGGTGTTACAGCCACTGGAGCTGTGTATTCTACAACATTTGACTGAGTAAGTGATACTGAAGAGTCTGAACTTGTTGGTGCCACAACTTCTTTTGTTTCCACTGACTTGACAAACTGTCCCACAGGAATTTGTAATTTGCTTGACTTTGCTACAAAAAATGTCACTTTGAGCCTCATTGATCTTGGGGATCTTCTAGAAGCACTACATGTGTCTGGCCTTTAGAGTATAGGCCTACAGTTGCCCCCAACTGATCTTACCTCATTCCCCATTACTGCCCTCTTGACTCACTGTGGTTAATTACAGGTACTGCTGTTGCTTGTTTCTGCGGTACCATTTGGCCAGTTTCATCTAAATGCTTCCATCAGACTGATATTGCAGGCTTTTGGTTGGTTCTTTCAAGAGATGACTGCAAGTAAAGTTCTGGCCATTTCTTCTTTTTCTTTAACATTTAGATGCAGTCCATGAGAAGTATACCAGTCTGTTCTCAGGGTCTCTTATAAACTAAGTGTTTTGGAAAGATTTAATTATTTTGGCTATTTTCCTATTTGTTTATCTGGTTTCATTATTCACATGAGACTGACAAACCACACTTTGGATTCCAGAAGAGTTGCTCTACTGAGCATGTTCACTCACCAAATTTTACAAGTATTAAATAACAAAATTGCACTGGTTGGTATTTTCTGTGACCTGTCTAAGGCAACTGTCTGTGTGAATCCCAGTAGTGTCCTAGTTTTATGGAATCAATGTCATAGACAACCAATGTGTAATGTCATATCTATAAAGGGGGGGGGGGGGGGGAGGGAGGTTGCAGAATGCTGTAATCAGTAATTCAACCAATGTAGTTCAAAGACATTATTCTGACTGGGGAGAAATCACATATGATTCCCCCATGACTCAATCTCAGGTCCACTATTGTTCCACATATTGTGTATGTAATCAATCTTCTGTTTAAGATACCATGAGAAGAATTACTTCTTTTTGCAGATGACACTATATTGTAATCAATCCAAGCATACATACAGAAATAGAAGAAATGGTAAACAGTGTTCTTAAAAGAATCATTGGCTGGTTTTCTGCAGATGGTCTCATCCTAAATTTTAAAAAGACCCAACATATTCAGTTCTGTACATTTAGGGGTACTACAACAATGAGAAGAGTAACAAATGGCGAGGAAATAATAAATAGGGTGGTAATTTCAAAATTGACAGGTATTCCTATTTATGGGAATTTAAACTGGAAAAAGCACAGTTTTGGAACTCCTAAAACAACTTAGTTCAGCCACATCTGCTCTTAGAATCATTGCAAATCTTGAGTAGAGGCAAATAAGTAAGTTGACATATTTGGAATATTTTCATTCAATAATCTCATGTGGAACAATGTTCTGGAGTAACTCATCTTTAAAAATTTGTAGAAAGTCTTCATTGCTCAAAAACATGCTGTAAGAGTAATACGTGGTACTCGCCAATGATCACCTTGAAGATATCTGTTTAGGGAGTTGGGCATTCCGACTACTGTTCCACAGTATATTTATTTCCTCATGAAGTTTGTTGTAAATAATCCGCTGCTATTTAAAAGGATCTGTGATGTACATAATTGCAATACCAGAAGGAAAAATGACATTCATTGCTCCACAATCAGGTAGTCTTTAGAACAAAACATGGTGCACTGTGCTCCAACTAAAATTTTTGATAACCCATCTGGTGATATAAAATGTCTGACAGACAGCAAAGTAAAATTTGAAAACGTAATGAAAAAGTTTTTCCTTGATAATTCCTTCCATTGTGCAGAATAATTTCTATTATTGTAATGTGTAAAAGGCAGTGGGCAGGAATTACTGACCCACAACTGTATATTAAATAAAACATCTTATAAATGTTCAGCACCTAACCATATTTACAAACTAATTCATGATGTGAATGTAAAATGACTTGTTCCACATCAATAACAATTTATCATGTAAAACGATCCATCGAACACGAAACTAACTAGTTAACTAACTGTGCTGGGAGCGATCTGTTGATTTAATGCAAAGAAATTTCTTCTTAAGCCTAGATCACTAAATATTATTTATTTCATGATCAGCTCCTATTGTGAGGTTGTCAGTTCACAATGTTACATTGTACACCTGTGCCACTTCACTTCAGTGAACATATTTCGTGCTCTGTGTATTTTATATTTCATCTTGTTATTATTATTGACAAACCAGTGTGCTTATGCTGTATTAGTTCCTGGTTCATGACTGACTTGTATGCACTTTAAATTTATGAAGATCAGATGATGACAGCAAGCTCCTGTCAAGACTCCTCACCTTTAAATAAATAATATGTAGTGATCTTGGCTTCAGAAGAAATTTCTTTCCATTAAATAGAAATTCTTGTACAGGTTAGAAGGAGCTGTCAAAGAGAAACTTTTTTCATTTTGTTTTCAAATTTTACTGTGCTGCCTGCCAGAAATTTTTATATTACTGCGTAAGTTATCAAAAATTTTAGTTGTAGCATTGTGCACCCCTTTTGTGTTAAAGGCAATCATAATGCAAAGTAACAAATGTAATTTTTCCTTCTGGTATTGTAATTATGTACATCATTGTTCCTTTTGAACTGCAGCAGATCATATACAACAAACTTCATGAGGGAATAAATATACTGGGAAGCAGTAGTCAGAATACTTAACTCCTTAAACAGATGTCTACAAGATGATCATGGATGAGCACCACATACTATTCTTACAGCATATTTCTGAGCAAAGATGACTTTCTTTCTTAAAGATGAGTTACCTCAGAGAAATATTCCATATGACGCTGTTGAATGAAGATATGCCAAATATGTCAACATACTGATTTGTCTGTCCACAAGATTTGCAATGATTCTAAGTGCAAATGTGGCTGAACAAAGTTGTTTTAGGAATTCCAAAATGTGCATTTTACAGTTTAAATTCCCATCACCATGAACACTGAAGAATTTTGAAGTTTACACACTATTTACTATTTCTTTGCCATGTGTTACACTCACAATTGCTGCAGAAGAAAAACGGAGGGTGAGACCATTCACAGAAAACTAGACAACGATACTTTTAAGAACGTTGTTTACCATTTCTTCTGGTTCTGTAAGTATGCTTGATTGATCAGAATACCAGTGTCAGCTGCAAAAGAACTAATTCCGCTTGTATATTAGACAGAAGATTGTTTACATATACAGTAAAAGGAACAATAGAGGACCTAAGATTGAGCCTTGGGGAACCCATATGTGATTTCTTCCCAGCCAGAATAATGGTCCTGGATTACACTGGTTGAATCACTAAGTACAACTTTCTACATTCTTTTGGTTAGATATGACATTATCCATTGGCTGGCTGTACCAACAATACCATAAAACTTTAATTTATCTAGGAGTTCACTGTGATTCACATAATTAAATGCCTTAGATCAGGGTTCAAAATTTATGGTCGCCAGCTGGCCATTGGTGACTGAAAATTGGCAGCTTGTGACCCACACTTACATGTAAATTTTATTTATTTTCTAAACACAATATGGGTAGATTCAGAATTTCACAGACAATGTAAACTTGTGCACAACTCACATACTATAGCATTGTATGAGGGCAAGCCCAAAAGTAAGGTCTCCTATAATGTATTTTATTTTTTATACGTACAGAAATCTGTTTGTGTGGCAGTTGGTCACACTGTTATGAAGAGTGCTTCATATGCTGTGTGTAAACATGCGCATACCGTGCTGAAGTGCTCAGTCTTGGCTTGGCAGCCGTTGAGAATGGAGCTCTCGTTGGATGTTACTGCCAAGTGCGAATTGCACGCAGTTATTTGGTTTTTGAATGCAAAGGGCACTGCACCGATTGAAATCCATCGCCAATTGACGGAAGCGTATGGTGAGTCGTGCATGTTCGTAAGTGGTGTAGAGAGTTTGCAGCTGGTCGGACCGAAATTCATGATGATCAAAGGAGCGAAAGACTGTCAATTTCTTAGGAGACAGTGTTGAAGATTGAGCAAAGAAAGCATGAAGATCGGCGGATCACTCAGGACGATCTCTGCATGTTAGTTCCTGAGGTTTCCTGAAGCACTGCTCACAGAATTTTAATGGAAACATTGAACTACTGGAAGGTGTGCGCAAAATGGGTGCCATGCATGCTGACTGAGGACCACATGCGGCAACGAGTTGATGCTTCCTGTACATTTCTTCAACGCCTTGCAGCTGAAAAGGACAACTTTCTGGACACAATTGTCATGGGTGACGAAACATGGGCATACCACTTTACATCTGAGATCAAGCAACAATCATACTAATTCATAGCTTTCTGAACAGCATGGCAGCAAGCTGGTATGACATGGGCATACAAAAACTGCCACAGCGTTTACAAAAATGCATTGACAAAATGGTGATTATGTTGAAAAATAGCTAAATGTTCAAGCTGTAAACTGATGTAAACCATTGTAGAAATAAACAGGTCTATGTACTTATAAAAAAATAGGAGACCTTACTTTTGGGATTACCCTCATATATACGTCATGCCATGTGTTGGCAGGAATGAGAAAGTTCTCGTTCATGAATCAAGAGAGCAGCACCACCCATTAAAAAAGATAGTAACAAATGGTGTGGTAGTGCTTTCATGATATAGTGACACCCTCCAATATTCAAGTTTTTTGATTACCTATATTCTATCATAAGTAAACATATTATTTCTAAAAACGCATTATTGTGAGCAAGATAGATACGAAGTCCACGCCTACTACAGTAGGACAAGTTTATATGCCAATTAGCACCGCAGATGACGAAGAGATTGATGAAATGTGTGATGAGATAAAAGAAATTATTCAGATGTGAAGGGAGACGAAAATTTAATAGTCATGGGTGACTGGAACTCGATAGTAGGAAAAGGAAGAGAAGGAAACATAGTAGGTGAATATGGAATGCAAATAATGAATGAAAGAGGAAGCCACCTGGTAGAATTTTGCACAGACCATAACTTAATCATAGCTAACATTTGGTTCAAGAATCATAAAAGAAGGTTGTATACATGGAAAAAGCCTGGAGATACTGGAAGGTCTCAGATAGATTATATAATGGTAAGATAAAGATTCAGGAACCAGATTTTAATTTGAAGACATTTCCAGGGTCAGATGTGGACTCTGACCACAATCTATTGGTTATGAACTGTAGATTAAAACTGAAGAAACTGCAAAAAGTTGGGAATTTTAGAAGATGGGGCCTGGATAAATTGAAAGAACCAGAAGTTGTAGAGAGCTTCAGGGAGAGCATTAGGGAACGATTGACAAGAATGGGGGAAAGAAATACAGTAGAAGAAGAATGGGTAGCTTTGAGAGACGAAATTGTGTAGGTGGCAGACTATCAAACGGGTAAAAAGACGAGAGCTAATGGAAATCCTTGGGTAACAGAAGAGGTATTGAATTTAATTGATGAAGGGAGAAAATATAAAAATGCAGTAAATGAAGCAGGCAAAAAGGAATTTAAAACTTCTCAAAAATGAGATCAACAGGAAGTGCAAAATGGCTAAGTAGGAATGGCTAGAGGACAAATGTAAGGATGTAGAGGCACATATCACTAGGGTAAGATAGATACTGCCTACAGGCAAATTAAAGAGACCTTTGGAGAAAATAGAACCGCTTGCATAAATATCAAGAGCTCAGATGGAAACCCACTTCTAAGCAAAGAAGGGAAAGTAGAAAGATGGAAGGAGTATATAGAGGGTCTATACAAGGGCAATGTTTTTGAGGACAATATTATAGAAATGGAAGAGAATGTAGATAAAGATGAAATAGGAGATATGGTACTGAGTGAAGAGTTTGACAGAGCACTGAAAGACCTAAAACGAAACAAGGCCCCGGGAGTAGACAACATTCCCTTAGAACTACTGACAGCCTTCGGAGAGCGAGGCCTAACAAAACTCTACCATCTAGTGAGCAAGATGTATGAGACAGGGGAAATACCCTCAGACCTCAAGATGAATATAATAATTCCAATCCCAAAGAAAGCAGGTGTTGACACTTGTGAAAATCACCGAACTATCAGTTTAATAAGCCACAGCTGCAAAATACAAACACGAATTCTTTACAGATGAATGGAAAAACTGGCAGAAGATGACTTTGGGGAAGATCAGTTTGGATTCCATAGAAATGTTGGAACACGTGAGCCAATACTGACCCTACAACTTACCTTAGAAAATAGATTAAGGAAAGGCAAACGTACGTTTCTAGCATTTGTAGACTTAGAGACAGCTTTTGACAATGTTTACTGGAATACTCTCTTTCAAATTCTGAAGGTGGCAGGGGTCAAATACAGGGAGGGAAAGGCTATTTACAATTTGTACGCAAACCAGATGGCAGTTATAAGAGTCAAGGGGCACGAAAGGGAAGCAGTGGTTGGGAAGGGAGTGAGACAGGGTTGTAGCCTATCCCTGATGTTATTCAATCTGTATATTGAGCAAGCAGTAAAGGAAACAAAAGAAAAAATTGGAGTACGAATTAAAATCCATGGAGAAGAAATAAAAACTTTGAAGTTCGTCGATGACATTGTATTTCTGTCAGAGATAGCAAAGGACATGGAAGAGCAGCTGAACGGAATGGACAGTGTCTTCAAAGGAGGATATAAGATTATCATCAACAAAAGCAAAATGAGGAGAATGGAATGTAGTTGAATTAAATGGGTGATGCTGCGGGAATTAGATTAGGAAATGAGACACTTAAAGTAGTAAATGAGTTTTACTATTTGGGGAGCAAAATAACTGATGATGGTCAAAGTAGAGAAAATATAAAATGTAGACTGGCAATGGCAGGGAAAGTGTTTCTGAAGAAGAGAATTTGTTAACATCAGGTATAGATTTAAGTGTCTGGAAGTCTTTTCTGAAAGTATTTGTATGGAGTGTAGCCATGTATGGAATTGAAATGTGGACGATAAATAGTTTAGACAAGAAGAGAATAGAAGCTTTCAAAATGTGGTGCTACAGAAGAATGCTGAAGATTAGATGGATAGATTACATAACTAATGAGGAGGTATTGAACAGAATTGGAGAGAAGAGAAATTTGTGGCACAACTTGACTAGAAGAAGGGATTGGTTGGTAGGGCATATTCTGAGGCATCGAGGGATCACCAATTTAGTATTGGAGGGCAGTGTGGAGGGTAAAAATTGTAGAGAGAGACCAAGAGATGAATACACTAAACAGATTCAGAAGGATGTAGGTTGCAGTAGGTACTGGGAAATGAAGAACCTTGCACAGGATAGAGTAGCATGGAGAGCTGCATCAAACCAGTCTCTGAGCTGAAGACCACAACAACAACAACAACAACATCATTTATAATTTTGTGGAAAATTAATTATTACCATTGAAAAGAGGCAATCAAACATATCATAGTTTTTTATGTGTAATAAATCAAATGAAACATGTGCAGCTGGTGACAAAAGTGTGAAGGACAATGTCAATGCTCCCCGTGTGCAGGAAAATAAAATTGTGATTTGTGAGACAGACTCAGCCAGTAGTAATGGTGTTCAGCTTATATCATCTTCCTTCTCTGCTCAAAGGAAAGTTGACTGTCCCAAATCACCATTCCCAACTAAAAGAAAATTTAATAAAGACTAGTTAAGCCATTTTTGAGTGGCTACTATACAACGATACAACAAAGCTTGCATCTTGCAAATTGTTTTAATAAGTGCAAGCTAGTAACATGGACCAAAATGGGTGAAAAAGTTTTCTGCACCTTGTAAAGGAAAGTCCTTTGTTCTGCATACTCAGAATAAAGTGCACTCTGAAAATGTTGCTTGTGTAAAGGTAAAAGAATGACCAACAGAAATATCACTGGCCATATGCATTTAAAAATAATGGACAGTCATATGTTTCCCTGTCTTACAAATTTGTTTAATGTAACATGTAGCATTTTCTTTGGTATAGCTAAACATGAGAAGTCATTAAAAGACTTTGTGCACAGAGTTCCCATCAGCATGCATAACAACATGTAAGGGCAGTGGAAACTATGTGCTCGGTGAAAAAACCTTAGAAAATGCACTTGAAACAACAACAGTGAAAGAAATATGCATGTTACCTCAACACAAACAAAGGAAAATACACTAATACATAAAAAAAAAACTAAGACAAGCTGTAAATTGTGTAGTAGATCTAAAGCAACCAACAAAAACAATTAACAGCTTCATGTAAGAAAGAAAATAAACAAATAAACCCATTGAAGATAGCACAAAAAGGGCTTAAACAAGTCTGGTTAAGACAAAACCAGAAAACTGTCTCTTGCATAAGATGGGATTCCCCTCAAGTCTAAGTGACACTGAGGGAGGAAGTGCCGTGGTTATGACAATGGGCTTGCATTTGGAAGGAATTAGGTTCACTTCCTCTTCTGACGATCCCTGTTTAGATTTATCACATCATCTCTAAATCTCTTATGGTGAATGGTGGGGTGTTTTTTTTGGAAATGAAAAGGCTAATTTTCTTCTCCATTTTTGCCTAATTAAAGACTGTGCTCCACATCTAATGACAGGAAGTTAAACCCTAATTTTCCTTCCTTCCTAGTTATGTGTGAGCTTGGATTACAGAGTACAGAGCTGCACCTAGAATAATGAAACTTCCTGGCAGATTAAAACTGTGTGCTGGACCAAGACATGAACTCGGGACCATTGCCTTTCATGGGCAAGTGCTACACCAACTGAGCTACCCAAGCACGACTCATGATCCGCACTCACAGCTTCAATTCTGCCAGTACCTCATCTCCTACCTTCCAAACTTGACAGAAGCTCTTCTGCGAACCTTGCAGAACTAGCACTCCTGGAAGAAAGGATATTGCAGAGACATGGCTTAGCCACAGCCTGGGGGATGTTTCCAGAATAAGATTTTCACTCTGCAGCAGAGTGTGTGCTGATATGAAACTTCCTGGCAGGTTAAAACTGTGTACCGGACTGAGACTCAAACTTGGGACCTTTGCCTTTCACGGGCAAGTGCTCTACCAACAGTACTGTATCCGTAGCTCACTTCTGCAATGAAACTGTGAATCTCCACATCTGCAGGTGAACAGCAGTTCACTGTATTCTGCTGCAGTCTTAGTAGAACTACATTGTCACATTATGTGGATCCTTTGTTAAGCTGTGAAAATGTGGGATATGATGAACTGTCTAGAAATGTCACACGAGTGAAGAAAGATGCCAGAAATGCTAGTGTCAGGCACACCTCGGACAGCCTAGGGAACCAGCATAGCTAATCATTGCTTTCAATACAGGACACATGACAAGATTAAGATTTCTATTTCTGCTTGCTCTCTTTGGAATTGTCTTATTAATAAAACACTAAATCATTGCACTAAGGTAATCTTAAATAGAGATCTGGGTTTCTTGCATCACAGTCAATAAAGGACTTGCCTTATGAAATCAGTTAGCTTGGGTTCCCACAAGATGCGTAGAGATTATTGGTTTAATAGCTTTAATCTGTCAGGAAGTTTATAATTAGTGTGCTCTTTGCTGCAGAGAAATAATTTGCTCTGGAAATAATACACAACATAAAATCTCGTATTCTTATGTGTATCCTAGATATCTGCTATTCTTTGACAGTTATCAGACAGGTCACACACTGTTTATTTACAGCTGCTTGCTTTATTTGTAACTACTCATTATAAACGGGAAGCAACAGCTTGTTTTATGAATAGCAGCTTTGTTAATTTATAACAGAATAGATGAATACAGCCTGAAGAATTAGTTTATAACAGCTACTTCTCTCTGCTAACGTATGCCTGGACTCATTCCTCTTTACTATAAGTTCTTCATGAGACAAACTATGGTATACAAATAAATAAGCAAATAAAACAATGAATTTGATGATGGAACCAGATCCAGTAGTGAAGCAGATCTTGACCCATCACTGCTAGTTTGCAACAGCATCATTTGTGCAACTGGTGTCATACAGGTGCTGCAAACAACACCAGTGGCAGAGTGGCAGATACATGTCTTGTTACTACAAATGCATCTTATATGTCATGTTACCACAAATGCACCAAAGAAATTACTATTGCTATTTCTGGCAGATATATGTCCTGTTACCAAAATGCATCTTATATGTCCTATTACCACAAATGCAATAGAAATTGCCACTGCTGTTCCCGACATGCACAACCCCAATCTAGTGTCAGAAAGTGGTTGGTGAGCTGTGGCCAGATTTAGAGCAGTTTTGTGAGAAAGGCCGTATGTGGTAAATTGCTGAAGAGATAACCCATTTTCCAAACAAACAAGTTTATGACACAGGTCATGCTCCTCCTACTCAAGCACTGGTCTCTATTTTTTTGAGGTCCAGGCAGTCACAGAGGGATGAGAAGGGGCCGCTAATTGAAGGTAGGTAGAACACAGGCAAGTAGTGTCACAGAGGGGTGTAACACTCCTTCACACCTAACTCTATATAAGTTGTGTGAGCTGTTGTTTTATTTGACTGTGTTACGAATGATTAATTTGGGCAATTGGATCCAAAGTTAATTGTTGTTCTCTTAAACATACCATAATTAGTTTACAATACAGACTGGACTGTAAATCATTTGTGTCAGGTCAAACAAATCTGTAACTACATATTTACCAAGGTAACATTGTGGTCACCAGTCCCCTTCAGACATACTTTTTAATGAGTAAATAAATTTTAAAAATTGAACCCAAAATTTTTATTACTAAGTAACTATTTGCATTAATGAAGAATGAATGCTTTCCTCTTCAGGTTATTTTTGGTTATTTCATTCTAGATGACAGATTACATTAATTGCTGCCATGTCTAGGATATTGTAAATGACAAGCATTGACCATCTCCTGCATGCAAGCTTAGTTGAATATTTATGAGTTATTTGATAAACAATGTCCACATGCATATAGAAGGTAACAGTTTCTGGTTTCTTCTTCACTCACTGTTACTTCGGAATCAAGTGTGCTGAGAACAGTGACATCCTTGTCTGTCTTCCCTTGTACACTGTAAGGGTGGACTCTGTCTCATCAGTCTCTTTCTTGATGACAGGGGAATGTAAGTCAGAATTGTTATTCTTCATGCAATTGGGGATTTCTCAGTGAATCATTTTCACTGTACCCACCAACAACATGTTCTTCTGTTGAAGTTTGTTAGCTGCCTGAAGAAGGTATGTGAAGAAGCTGTCTGATTTCATATTCCTTCCCTACTATAGAAATGGCTTTAAGAAGTGAAGAATGACACATTCCCAAAGGCTGGTTGTCTGGCTGGTGTTCATACTTACTAAGACAAGGGACGGCATTGTAAATGTACTTAGATGTCAGTTTTGCAGCTATCCAAAACTTGAGTTCATATTTGTCAGGTTTGTTTGGTATAAACTGAGAAAACTTGCATGTTGCTTTCCTTGGAAGTAATTGCTCATGAGGACATCGTCTTACTGTAGCACAGACCAGTGGGAAGAAAGATTTGCGTGAAGCTGAGGGCTGTGCTGGTAGTAGCTTAGCTGCTGGCTGGTCTCCCACACTGGACAGCTCTCAGTGGATGAACCAGATGAAGCATGTCCCAAAATGCTCCATCTCTTCTCACAACCATTTCCATGGCTGTTGACCCAACACCTTAGATACCCAACGAAGATGTGATGCAATGTGTGCCGAACGATGTGTGGCACATAGAAAGATGTGTCATGAATGTTGCCTCGGGGGTAGTGGGTGATCTCTCTGAGGAATTAGCTTAACACTGGCATGGGACTCTGCTGGTGTTGACTTAATTTACCACAATTCTCATGGGACCAAAATGGGGAAGACAAATATCAGTTTAATAACTGAGGGATTTATGATACCTCAAATACTTAAACATAAGGTCTGAAACCAATGGAAGCTGTTTCTGCAACTGGATTCGGTAACAGACCAGTCCAAGAAGTGGAATACAACAATGACAAGTTGGACCAGTTCAAGGTCAAACCCTTATCTGGGGCTCAGATGAGGAAATTTCTTTGAGAACAAAAAGAAAAGTAAAGAATGGCTTCCTAGAAACAAATGGAGGGAATTAAAAGGCATTGAACCTAAGATTCCCAAAAATTGATGTTTCAGAGTGAAGGGGTAAACAGGTCCCTTATACTTACAAGAAAGGGAACAAGAGAATAAATGAAGAGCCAATTACACTTCGAAGGATAACCAGACCCAGAAAAAGCCAAACCAGACATACAGTGTTCTGTTTTTAGAATGGGAGTTATCCAACAAGGATATCCACTTGTCAACATCACATCACAGCAGGAGGAGATAGTTAAGATAGCTCTCTTTATAAAGACTGAGGAAGACAGAAATGTAGGTTCCAAATTCAGGAGAGTCTGTCTGGACAAAGTTCCTCTAATCTTTATCTGTGAGAGGATGACAACAATAGATTGGTTTAAGGACATGGCACCAAAGATATCCATGGAAAGAGATGAAGCTGCTACTTTAGACAGCATTGGAACCCTCAAGAACATGAAGATATCAGTTTGTGTACTGAAACTTCTTAAGGATGTTCCTCCAAAGATCCTATTTGAGAAAGTGTGGATTCAGAACCAGAAAGTCTCAACAGGTGACTGGAGAGTAATCAACCAGAAAGCTGCATCTGATAGTGGAACCCTTGGGGCAAAAGTCGGTGAGGAATCTGATAGAAGGCAATGCTAGAGCAGGACCTAAAACTGTATTTAGGGTG
This sequence comes from Schistocerca cancellata, assembly GCF_023864275.1. Lineage (NCBI taxonomy): Eukaryota > Metazoa > Arthropoda > Insecta > Orthoptera > Acrididae > Schistocerca > Schistocerca cancellata. The sequence continues at coordinate 403,736,369 of NC_064632.1, read as the reverse complement.
CTAGCATGTTACTGTCAAGGCAATTAAGGACTTCAGAAGCGACAATGGTAGCTGGAACACAGTTAGAGGGCAATTGCCAACTTTAGTTACTGTCTGGGAAGACCAGAGAGGGACATGGTCCCGATCCAGAAACCCTCTCTGGTGTTCCCAGATTTTCTTCTACATTCAATAATGTCATGTCATCTACATATAGTATATTTGATCCTTCTACTGACCTGAATATTATTTAGAAATAGGCTGAACAGAAGTGGGCCAAGTGTGAGACCCTTGAGGTACACCATACCAAATATCCCCAATTTCAGAACTGCATCCAGATTCTGTAGCAGAACTGCATCCAGATTCTGTAGTCATACACTGCTTTCTGTTATTGACATATGATTTTATCCATTGCAGTGCATGACCACACATGACATATCTTTTAAGATTTTCAATTAGTGCTGCATGCATGATTGTGTCAAAAGCTTTAGACAAATCTAGAAGCACTGCAAAAAACACACTCATAGCACTTTCCAGTGACAGTACAAGTAACAGCACTGGAAGCACCTGTCTCTTCAAAATAATATGGCCCTATGATAAATGATGATGTAAATCTGCACCACACAGTGACCTTTTCAGTACGAAGTGGTACTGGTTGACTTTTTTGTGGATTTTCTGTTGCCCATATTTGACAATTCTGTGTATTGACATATCCTGTCAGATGAAAATGGGCTTCATCTCTCCAGAAAATCTTCCGCGGCTAATCATTGGCCACTTCTATGCGAGCAAGAAATTCTAAAGCAAAGGTCTCTCTTGCTGACATGTCAACAGGAAGCAACTTTTACACATGGGTAATTTTGAATGAATGCCAAAGAAGAAAGTTTGGTAGGATTTTGTGCACCGTGCTCACAGGTATGTCCAATGTTTGGGCAATTCTCCGTGCACTACACGTTTGCACTCCACCACTCGTCTGCTCCTGCGTTGCTGTGGCCACTGCTTCCACTGTCGTCGAATCAATTCGTTTTCTCCCTCTACCAGGTTGCACACCAAAAGAACCCGTCTTTTTGAATTTATGCGGACCAGCGCCTTTTTTCAGACCCTTCAGTGTCCGAAATTTCTGCAGAAGGATGTGTGCACAGTCACCATTCTTGTAATACAGCTTTACAAGCAGAGTGCGATCCTGCATTGAGACAGTCATGGCGAACGCCGCAGACACAAAAGGAGGAAAAGCCGTGTACCCAGCGTGTTTATACAAACTTCAATGGTTCGTGCGCATGACAGGTTTTTCCATTTACGTATTCTGACACATACAGCACCATCTACTGATCAATTTTCACACTATTTTTCTTCTTCTGCCATATGTTTTCCCCCTTCTCCGATAATATCCTGTTGCAAATTGACATCATTCTGACCAGTGGTGATGTTTCTACAGTGTTTTCGAAAGTTAAACTTTAATTATAATCACCCTGATACATTTACAGTATCCAGTGTCTTGAAGATTACCAACTTTCTTCTTTTACATGGCAAGACCTTATGTTTTGATCTACAGAAATAATCATAAGACATAATACATCTGGTCATTTTTCGTTCAGGGATACTTCTAGTTTTTTGTTGCCTAGGTATTGAATGTTTGCACAAGACTTTTAATAGCATTTTCTTTTTGATGACTCCTGAGTTGTTGAAAATCTGTTCTAGTTGGAGGTCATCACATTGTATTTGTTATTATGTATTTTACCCTCTCCTGTTTCCTTGACTGTGGCTTAAAAAATCTTTTGGTAACTGCTTGTATTCTCTGCAAAGTCCATGTTGGTTTCCTTTCTTTTTGTGCACTTTTTAAGTTGCTGATGTTCCTTTTTTGTACCGGGGCTTTGGTGTATTTCATATTCTTTTTGTGGTGTTATGTGTGATGGTTCATTTATTACATTTAATCTAGCTACAGATGGTTCTTGTGTTAACACATTGTGATCTTGCTATTTTTTACAGTGTGATGGTTATGACATCTTCCTGGTTTTTTGATTTTGTAAGAGATTTTCTTCTGTCACTATTGTTATTTTGCATTACTGTGGCCTGCATTTTGGTTGTGATAGCATACTGCAATTCGCTGGATAGCATCTTTCTTTTATATCCAGTCCTTGCCATGTGAAATTACATCATCTATGGTGATGTGGTTGTATTGTTCAGCTGGTTTTACACTATGCTTGTTCAGTTGATATATAACATATTTGCCTACACTCTGTCCTGCTGGTATGGAATTGTACATAGTATCCCCTTATGTGTATTGAGTTTCTGATTACATTATTTCCAATGTTTCTGAATGTACGCGTCTTCTACCAATTTCTACTGCCATTTGCTCCAGCAAATACTACTAGTGCATCTTCTTTTCCCACGTATTTGTTTTTGTTATGACTATCTCTCATAACTTCATTAAATAGCGCACTTGTCTTGACAGAAGACGTTAGAGGGAGCGTGCCTTGCAGTAACTCATTTAAAATACATATGCATACTTTTTTGCATTTTAGTCAATTAACATGAGAACGGTGGTTTCTTGCACTTCTGCATTACAGTGATTCCTGGTGTTATTCCCTGTTAATTCCATTCGTGTTTGTACTGTAATACGTTTACTGGTGCATCTAATGTATCATATCTATCGGAACATTTAGCAGTGTCACTGTTGTGTGTTTTCTAATCTTGCAAATGTGGCCCACTGTTTTGGATACTAAGACGAATCGATGCACACTCTTAAGTGACCACATGTATCTTAAGTTTGAGGTTGAAATGGGTGCTAAATCTAGTAGATGTAGTGGAAATTTTAGATGAAACGATGTTTGCCAGCATTACCTTATACTTGTAAAACTGTCCAGCCAACATGGACTGCACAAACAGAAATGTACATCGATGCAACAATTATCTGTAATTGCAAAGGAAACATGTAAGAAGGCTGTTCCACCTAGAAGCGCATATATACGTATTGCCAATACTGGAAATATTGACCAGCAGCCTACCGACCGATTGCCCCAAAAATGTTCTCAATACTGTCAAATGTCAATACACAATGAGCGTGGAAGTCGAGTGACAGTTTTCGCCTTTCAGATGTTAAAATAGCTTCAAGAGCTGGCCACACAGCGTTAGTAGGCGCTATGTGCTATTTATATTTTCAATTCGTCTTTGTGCATACCGTACGAAATTTGAGATTCAATTTTTCCAAGTGTATTTTAATGCACTTCATTTAAAAGACAGTTGCAATAGTATCTACCATTTTAGGGACAGTCAAGGGAGGATTCACCGTGGCATTGCTTTCTTCATTAATTTGAAAACACCTTCAACATAGAAAAGTACGTTACATATAAGCAACGAAATGTTCGTCAGCTTCACGAAATAATCACAAAAATTAAAAAAAAAGTTTCATATAAATTATCTTCTTACATAACTGCAAATTGTGTTTGCCGATATTAGAGCACTACCTGCCTCTAGAAATCTCAGTTACTCCTAATTTCTCGTCGAGTAAGATTGCCTCTCTCATCTACTTTAAGTTGTAGCAAAATTAATAATTTTTCGTACGATGCAGAGCTCATCCGAAAATGTTTCAGTTGTATGGTTCAGGTTACAGTCAATGAATTAACATGTGAAAAGTCGTACTTTGTTTCAGTCTTTTCCATTGTTTCTTACCACTTGTAGGTAATACAGTCGTGGCACACACTCTTCCTTTGAGCGTTCAGTACCATGCGGTAACAATGTAGGCTAAAATCATTTTGCCAGCTGACAATAATTTGATAGTGTGAGGGTGGGTTAAAGGGAATGAAGGTTTGGTAAACTAATATTGTCAATAGACAGTGAAAACGTGCAGGCCCCTTTAGCTGCTTATACAAATTATTTGATTACTTTGATTCAAAGAACCTGGGAGCTACTAGCTGCCAGGTCCTTGCAAACAAGTAATTTGTCAAACTTCACTAGTTTGTCAAATTATTTAACACTGTACCTTTGGCGTGTTTGAGAAGAACTTTGATTGACGACCGAGTTGAGAAGACGTTGAACGTTGTTTGTACTGATGTTTCGTCGCACATTTTTCACGCGAAAAATTATGTATGTATAAAAGCAAAAAAGGGCACTGGCAATCCTAAAAATTCTGGATGTGTCGCGTCTTTCCCCACCATGTATTGCACACGAAAACATTCAGAATAAAATAAATGCTCTATGCACAATAAACAAGCACGAATGCAATAAAATAAAAAACCAAAAAACGAGACTTTTCACTTGTTCTAAGGACTATGCATACGTTATCACTTTGTGGTTTGATTAACTTTCATTTGATTTTCATGGTTTATATTTATCTCTCAGTTTCAACCATTCTTGCACCATCAGCTTTATTCTTTCAAGATAATGCTAAAGTCAATACGAGAAACGCTATGTCTGCATGTAGCTATCCCCAGTAGCGTCAAAATACTTTGTGACAGCTGATTCGGAAGTGAGGTTAAATTTGACAAACTTTGTTGGTATATCTATGCACGTTTTACAAATCCGTGTATACGAAACAGCGAGTTTGACAGACAAGTTCAATCGTTTTCAGAGGCCTCAGTAGAAAATATTATAAAAAATGTCATCTTCTGTGATAGTAATCTACTTATAAACAAATCAACTACGATATGAGAGTTCGAATTTTCTAAATCGGTAATATTGCTGTCTTGCAGTCAAATGGTTCCCCAGGGAGTAGAACGTAACTAAAGGCGTCTATCACATGGAAAAAGACTTGCGTACCTTACAGTTTGATAAATATGACAACAGTTTCTCTCATGGCCCATCTCACTTGTCAGTGCCATGGTAAACGAAATGCTTACAATACCAATTATACGCAATTGTTACTGTTAATTCTGTAAACATTTTCGAACAATAAAATTATGTCGAAGTTAAATGCAAATAAATATATAAATTAGTTACCTGATTTTCGATTGCACCAATTGCGGCTTCCTCTTCTAGCTGGTTATCTAAAAATGAAAGTTCAGTAAAGTACCACAACTTGGGGACATATATTTCTCCCGGAGAAGACGCATATTGCTTCGATTTTCTTATTTTATTGCTCTCCCGGTTGTATGTTGTGCGTAAGATATTTATTTTCCTTTTAACATCCTCCCGGGTAATATAAGGCTGAGAAAGACGCAACACTTCTGCTATTTTGTTGATTGCCAGGGCTCTTTTCTTTTTATCCCGATATCCTTCTGATCCTATTTTCCACAATTCTGGAAACTCACGATACAGAGAGATAAATTGCAGCAAAAAGTCTTTTTCGGTAATCAAGCGCGACGGAACGTCAACACAAACAACTTCAGACATCTTCGAAGACCGGCAAGCAACTGGCTGTTGTTTGACAAACGCGTGCGTAAATAGTCTGTTTGACAAATCCAAAGACGTATAAGTGTGAGGCGACTTTGTCCTGTAGTGTATTATAACCACAGTCTTATTAGACTGTGTTATAACCCAAGCCACGAACCAAGGCAAAGTTATAAGGCAATGTAAGTCAGCTTATTATTTAGTAATTCTATGGCTTAGGCCGGTATTACACTATCAAATTTCTTTGTCCAATATCTTTGTCAAAGATATTTGATAGTGTAATAGGGACTTTGTCAAATGTCGTCCAATATTTGATCAAATCTAGGGCCTCGCTGTATATTTGATCAAAGAAACCGCTTGTCTTCTGTTCACTGCAATGTGACATGTTACCACATGGAGCGCTAGCATCGCTGCAGCGTACTGTCACAGTCTAACATAAGACTGTGGTACTGTCGTCTGTAGTGTTTTTATAACCATTGCCGGTAAATACAATTGGTGTGTGCCGACAACTACAAAATTAATAAAGATGTCTGAAGCTGATGAGGCGCTTTACAACGTGAGGCACCCTGAATACAAAAATAGATTAAGAAGATTGTAGACCTAACCTGATCTAACCTAACATAACACTCTTCTGTAGCAAGGAATGGGAGTGTTATAGTGAGCCTGTCTTCTGAAGATGTAGCAGTTCTTAAGTGAATATTGTGCCTTGTGATATGAGGATACACTTCATTGAGCACATACAGAAATGTATGCTCATCCATTCTTAAGTAATTGATGTACGACGTGACGTCTTCCACTGTAAGCTCACGTAACAAGTTTTGTTGAATGCTTTTATCGTGTCGTCGTAAAACCCACGGCTTCACCCAGATTAGATTAGTTTTTCGTTCCATAGATCCGTGCTGAGGAGAGCCTCGTGGATGTGGAACATGTCGATTTTTTTTAAGCTGAAATAACAATACTAATAGTATGAATAAATACATCATTTGTTTCTATTAAACATTTCGCCAATGGAGTAGAAGGAGTTGGCCAGCAGTAAGTCTTTCAGGCTCCTTTTAAACTGATCTTTATTTCTAACTAAATTTTTTATGTTTCCTGGCAAATTATTGAAGATGAGTGTTCCTGAGTAGTGGACCCCTTTTTGAACTAAAGTAAGTTGGTTGGTTTGTGGGATTAAAGGGACCAGACTGCGATGGTCATCGGTCCCTTTTTCCAAATACTAAAAACACCCACAGAGAATAAAAACGAGTAACAGAATAGATCACAGACGCTTTTAAGTCCTTGTGCAGATCATTTTTGTTCCTGGTATTGTATGTATGAACTGAATTGTTTGTTGGAAAAAGAGATATATTATTTACGACAAATTTCATTAAGAAGTAAATATACTGAGAGGCAGTAGTTAGTATACCCAGTTCTTTGAAGAGGTTTCTGCAGGAGGTCAGTGAATTTACTCCACAAATAATACGTATTACACGCTTTTGGACCTTGAAAACTTGTTTGACTTAAAGATTTACCCCAAAATATTATCCCATATGATATTTAAGTATGCATGCTTTTTCATTTTTATGTTTCCTATGTCTGCTAACACTCGAATTGCAAATACAGATTTGTTAAGGCCTTTCTGCAGTTCTGTGGTGTGCTCCTCCCAACTGAATTTATTATCAAGTGGTAATCCCAGGACTTTTAAGACTGTCAACCTCGTATGCATGGTTCCATCCCCCCCCCCCCCTTTTTTTTCCGCATGTGCACACAATGCAATTTGAGTACGTAGAACCACAGTCTAACATAAGACTGTGGTAGAACAGCTGCGTTTAGTAACAAGTTGTTGTCAGCCATCTTGAACTTTGACGAAAACTTTGATGACAGTGTAATACCCCTTCTAGCGCTACGTCAAAGATCTTTGTCAAATATATTGGACGGAATATTGGATCACATCTTTGATCAAATCTTTGACAAAGAAATTTGATAGTGTAATACCGGCCTACGTCAAAGATCTTTGTCAAATATATTGGACGGAATATTGGATCACATCTTTGTCAAAGAAATTTGATAGTGTAATACCGGCCTTATAAACAGATTAATAAATATCCTAACCTGATTGCCTGGGAACTGTGTATGACGTGAACTTGTTTGTATGTATGCAACAATGTTTCGATTTAAATTGAGAAGTAACGGTGGAATAATTTTGAGATTGTTAAACAGCAGAAAGTTGTCAGTGCTTTCAAGAAAGGATAGATGTGGATCATGGCAGTGTACATGTTGTGTTACAAATTTCCAGTCAAACAAAACTCGCTTTATGTGTATACATCCTTCCATGAAATTAATTGACCGGCACATGTCAGTGCAACCGTTAGGGAAAGTGGAAGCAAAGATTTTTCTCTCGTTTACTTGCAAGAAATGTAACACCAGAAACGCGAAAACAATATCGAAAGTTGCATATGAGAAAGGAGTTGTGATAGTACGCTGTGAGGGTTGTAACAGTAATCATTTGATTGCAGACAATCTAGGTTGGTTTCCGGATTTAGAAGGTAAAAAAAATGTAGAGGAAATACTTGCAGCCAAGGGTGAAAAGGTTATGAAAATTGACAGCGACTCATTTGAAGTTGTGGTGAAAGAAGTAGAAAAAGAGTGCAGCCAGCTTATGGAAAAGGAAAGAACCGATATGTAGTTATGAACATCAGAATTATTTGAAATACTTGCACCAGTGACCAACGTTTCAGAGTTTGATGCCACAGTAATACATCTCTCTTTGCCGGTAAGTGTTTTTCACAGTGTGCTCTATATATTCAGGTAACTGTGCTCTGTTGGTGACACTAGTTATGTAGTAATTATGATTGCAATTGCTATTTAAATTGATCACGTAAATTACCTTTTGTAGAGGTACGTATTTGTAATTTGGGCACGTGGTTTTGCATACATCTAGACAATACACATACAACAGGCTACACAGTAATAACATACAATAGCTTAGCTCGCACAGTATGTACATAATGCTAAGTGATTTACACCAGCGTTAAAAATACATTTTTGTGTATATTATTGTACATGAACATTTTTATTCTAGTTAGTTCCTTACATTAATTGTTCATTCTACTTTCTCTTAATATCACACCTAATGTTTATCATTCACGGTATGAACTTTTCCTTACTTTCTGCTCATATACTTACACACACCATAGGGGCCTACAGTTCTTCTTGCAAAAGCATTCAGGATGCAGGGAACATCGTTTCAGTTTTGAGGTTTTTTAACTCCCTTGTCAATGCTTGTATTGATTTTATACTATTTAGGTCCATTTTCAAAAATTTGAAGTCTGTAGCCTATGGCACGTGGTTAAATGGTATAAAAAATCACACACAGGATCAAAGCACCATGTACGCCCACATTAAGGGTGAGTCAATATAGGGTACTTGGATGGAAATATACAAATTTTCAGCTTAATACCTCCCTTGGTACCATTTCTACAGCCTTTTGTTGATAGGGGTCCCACATTTGCACTAATTTCTCCTACAAGCATGTGTCAAAATGCCAATATTGGATAAATTTTATGAAAGGTACTCTGTAACTCAACAAGCCCCTGCCTTTTTATATAGCCTACTTAAACAACTTTTTGTGCCGAGTTAGAATATATTACTGATTAGATTTTTTAATACATCTCGTGACGGCTGTACTTCAAAAAGGGCAGAAAATATATTGTGTGACATGGAGAGCCCATTTTTAACCTGCCATATATTGTAATTTTATAGATGGATTCAGCCAAGAGTTGATAATATGACACACAGCCATGCTGTCGCCCTGTGCTTAATGTGCAATAGCATTAGTCCTTCTCTGTCAGAATATATACACCAGCCAATTTGATGACAATGTTTTGGTGCCAAATTTTGGGTAGCTCTGGGGGCCCATATCACAGCTGTATGTTCCTTAATCATTTTTATCCTTCTATATGTAGAAAGAGTAGCCTTTAAGCTTCAGAAGTTGTTTAGTTTCATTTTTTTCCCATACCTACTTGTGGCTGAAAAACATAGCCCAAAGTTATTAATTTTCATATGCAGTGTATATAGCCTACTCGAATGTGACATTGAGTAAGCAGAAAGTAGCATCACTGAAAACTGTTTTTACATCCTTAAAAATACAAGTGTAGTTGTTTACAAATCAATTTGCAGCAATAAAACAATTGAAAATCAAGGGAGTTAGGTGTTTAAACACACTGTGTGACTGGAGTAATTTTTTTCCACTTCATACTGAATAAATATTAATTGCAGATACTTTCTTGTTTAGATTTTGAGTAAATATATTGCCTTCCTTATGTTGATGAGGCTGTTATGATTTTAAATATGTGATGCTATGAATTTTGTTTGTATTGGTAAACAGATATCACAGTTAGCTGAAGTTAAGTGCGGTGTGCCACAAGGCTCAGTATTAGGACCTCTGCTATCTATGCTAATGACAAACGATCTACCATCCTACATAAATACTCACTCCAATCTCTATGCAGTGATACCACTTTTTTCAATATCAGCTCAGACATTGATATGCTCCAAACTGTGGCAAACGACACAATATCACAGGCATCAGTCTGGTTCCGAGCTAATGGGTTCCTGCTTAATGAGAGTAAAACTCAAAAGATTGTATTTAGTTTGAGAGATCCGCCAGCAGAAGACTTCAAGAATAGTGTTAAGTTCTTAGGTATTGTTATAGATACTAAACTGACTTGGGAGCCACATATTAAATACATTAGTGCAAGGCTGTCTAGAGTGGTGTATTTGTTAAAGAATTTAATAAACCATGTACCTGCGGCCTATGTAAGATCAGCCTACTTTGCTTTTTTTCAAAGTATTATATCTTATGGGCTTTTAATATGGGGCAATAGCTCACACCTTCAGGACATTTTGGTACTTCAGAAGAAAGTAATTCGAATTATCACAAACAGTGATAAACTGGCCCACTGCAAACCACTGTTTATCAACTTAAAAATATTAACTGTAATAAACATGTATATTTACACTGCCCTACTGTAAAGAGCAACTTATCAGAATACCAGCATAGAAGAGATGTACACTTTCATGGAACCAGGAATAGTAGCAATCTTGACATACCTTACTACAGATTATCCAAGTCATTGAACAGCTATGAAGTGGTGGGCATGAAGATGTTCAATAATTTGCCACATTTTAAATATTGTATTTTATGTAAAATCTATGTCACATATTGATCTTTAACCCATGTATATATGCTGTATAACTTGTATATATGTAACTTGACTTTGTCAATTGCTGTAATAGCTAAACGACAATAAAATTTCATTCATTTATTCATTCAATCCAGCTAATGTCTTCAGTGGACAAACAGTGGAAGGAATCGACAGGACCATGGGGCAGCATAGAGATGACAAAGGCTGGAATTTATTTATATAGTTTAAATGTTTTAACGGAGTGTGCAGAAGCATCATTGGAAACACTGCCTAATCTGATCCTGTTTGAACCAAAGGGCTTAAAATGGTGACTTTCTCATGTCCCAACAATTGTATGGCCTTGGAAGGGTCTGATTCACCCATCTGCTGTGGCCCGTGACTAACTGCTGTATTATGGGTGTCATCAAGGTGTGGGGGACAGCGAAATTTACCAGTTGTTCCTTGGTTGCTGCTATGGGCAAAAATATAACATCTGTAATTAAATTTCTCCAATTATATTGCCTTTTGGTGGCAAGCAGCGTCAGCAGTGTGCAGAATTTATGTTTATGCTTTTTAAACTAGGGATTGTATTTGGCTGTGTTTTCAGTGGCTTTCAGTAAAGGTTATTTTGGTTTTGTGTGTGTGTGCGCATGCATGCCTAGATTCATTTGTCAGCTGACTTTGGACTGTAAGCACATTTTTATGTCTTTGTGCTCTTTATCAAGAAGTGTAATGTGTTTCTTGACGTTTATGATTTTCTTTGAATGTGGGTAGCCTATCAAAATTTGTTGGTATAGTTCTTTAAATCTGTGTTGATAATTGAAGCTCATACTTAGTAGTTTATAGTGATATCGAGGAATGTCTTGGAAAGAAAGTAAAAACTAAAAATTTATGACTCATGATGGAATATTGTTAATTAATAATCTAGAACTTACAATTCTGTTGGTTGTGGATTCGTGGTATCTTGGGCTTTGTTTGGCTTATGTAGGCCCAGTGAAATTTGCGATAGATCAACCAGGTTTGTGTGTGTGTGTGGGGGGGGGGGGGGGGGGTTCTGATATTGCTGAGTTTGTTTGAGCTGCCGTATATAGGTCAAATTAAATATTAGATTTCAGTTGTGTGTTCTTTTGTATTTTCTTTGTGCGTTTTATACTTGAGGATTTCATGTAATTTTCAGTCTTGTTTGTTTTGGAATGGTGACGTTATTCTTATTGTTGTATATTAAGCTTGGCTTGTCCCCACCCTAAACTCTCTATTTCCAACAGTAGATTTATATTATTTCTGGAGTGAAATATTTTGTATCATTTATATCTTTGTTCGTGGGTGTTATTTGATATGCTATGGTCATCATGTTGTATATGCTTAAAATAGGGGTGTCTGCTATCTTTATGATGTCACAGGTCAAAACAGGTGGGTGAAATTGGACACTTCCACATTACCCATTGCAGAACTTAAACAGATCAAGAGGCATAAGTATGTGATTAATCAAAGACCTCTGCAAACTAGCATGAGCTGCCAATTTTTTAGCAGTTCCCCTAACTCCATCAGAAGGAGAGTTTCCCTGACTGGCTCCAAAGGAATTCCATGCAGCAGATATACCAAAGTCCCTTATGTTCAGACATAAATATGATGAAGGCAACCATTAATAATCCAGATGTAGGTCCTTACTGACAAAGTAACCCACAAAGGCATGTAATGTACTTGGTTGGTCTCCCAATTAAATCCTTGAACATCATCTTGAATTACAATTGGATAGTTCTCGGCAAAATCCATCAAAATGATCACTTCACTGTCTGAAAGACTTTCTTTCACATGCCTCGGATATAAAGTTTGGTGTTTTGAAATGAGATGGTGGCTTCTCAGACCATGATTTTTAGAACCAGTTCCTCTGTAGACACTTCTAAAGTTGCATGACACATCACTAGTGTATCCCTGGCATTATGAACCCAAAGTCATATCTTCCGAATCATTCTATTTGAAAACATCAACCAGATGGGGTTCCAGCTCAAGTTTACAAGGACATTGTTCACAAAATTGCAGTATGCAACCTTTTGATTTCAAACAGCTTAGTTTTCTTGATTTTTGTACTCATCCCCATTGATAGGGTTTGTAGCCAAGATCAGTTTGAAATTTTGATGTATTACTCACATGTACTAACTGAATGTGTACTTTCCTGAGTTCACAAAATTTTAAGAAGACCAATTCCAGAGCAATACGTACTTAAAATCATAAAAGCACCATCAACAACGTCAGGAAGACAATATATTTACTCAGAATCTGAACAATACAGGATTAGCAATTTATTCGGTCTGAAGTAGAAAAAAATTATTTCAGTTGTACAGTGTTTTTAAACTTCTCACTTTCTTAAATATCAATTGTTTTATTGCTGCTTATTGCGTGTAGTTGATGTGTATGTTACTACACTTGCATATTTGTGGACATAAGTGTTTTCAATGTTTTTGCTTTCTGTTTACTCATTAATGTCAGGTGCAGGCATATACAGTCTGTATGAAAAGTCATATCTTTATGCAATGTTTTTCAGCCATAATCAGGGGTAAAAACTTAGTGTGTAGCTCCTGAAGCTTAAAAACTACTCTTTCGAGATAGAGCAAGATAAAAAAGAACATGCAGCTGAGGTAGGTGCCCCCAAAATTTGGCACCTGGAACATTTGCATGAAATTGGCAGGGCATATACACTAACAGAAAAAAAGTCCCAACACCAAGGAGTAGTTGGGCTACATGAATGAAAAGTTGGTAGGCATATTTGTACACCTGAAAGATGATGTCATTCATATTTCACGCTAATAATGTACAGAAAGTTCTGTTTGAAAATTACAAATTATTTAGGAATAAAGGAGATGACTCACCAAAAGGTAGAAACGCTGCTTTGTTGATAAGCACCCATACAAAAGGTACGGAGCTTGACTAGCTTTCAGAATGCACTTCATTTTTCTAGCGGTAGGAAACACACACACACACACACACACACACACACACACACACACACACACACACACACACACACACACACACACTCTCTCTCTCTTTCTCACGTCATGCCTGTCTCTCTGAGATAACAGCATCAAGTTGTGTGTTGTTATTTCAGGGAGACAAGTGTGTGCGTATGAGCAGGCGGGGTCGTGCGCGTGTGTGTGCGTGAGTGTTTTTCCTACAGCTAAAAAAAAAGGAGCTGCATTGTGAAAGCTAGCCAATTTTTGTACCTTTGTACACGTGCCAATCTACTGTGCAGCACTTCTGCCTTTCGGTGAGTCATCTCATTTATTCCCAGATTACATGCCAGTCTCATAATAGTGGTGTCATTAGCACCACTGTGAGGATGCAAATCAGGTTTGCTTTAAATGCAAGCTCTAACAGCTGTGAATCTTAGTTACCTTTGAGATAGGACATGGTGAATTTATGCCATTATCAACACCTCACTGAGTTTTAAATTGGTGATAGAATAGGGCCACAAGAAGCTGGATGTCCCTTCTGCAATATTGCAGAAAGATTTAGCAGGAATGTAGCCATTGTGCATGACTGCTGGCAGCATTAGTCACGAGAATGTACGGTCACAAGAGGACCATGCTCTAGACGCCCACAAAGCACTGCGAAAAGGGAAGACCGTCATGGTGGATGTATGGCTCTGGTGCATCGTAATGCATCTGCAGCAGGAATTTGAGCTGCAGTTGGCACCACAGTGGCACAGTGAGCTGTTACAGTTCGGCTACTTCTCGGTCAACTCCAAGCCAGATGCCCTCCACTGATCCTAAACCTCTGCCATTTGCAGTGAGAGCTCATTGGAGGGCAGGGTGGAGGCCTGTTGTGCTATCTGGTGAAAATTGGTTCTGTATTGGTGCCAGTGATGGCCATATTTTGGTTAGAAGTAGGCCCGTCAGAGAACTAGACCCACAGGACCTACACCTGGAGTCGTGTCTGGGGTGTGATTTTACAGCGTTGCAGAGAGTGTTTTCTGACAGCATAATGCTCGCCCACACTGCTGTTGTGACCCGACGTGCTCTATAGAGTGTTGGCATGTTGCCTTGGCCTGTCTCCAATCGAGCAAATGCGGGACATCGGATGACACTCCAGCATCATTCACAAACAGCATTAACTGAGCCTGAAATGATTGACCAACTGCAACGGGCATGGAGCTCTATGACACAAGCTGACATCCAACACACTGCTCAACACAGTGCATGTACATTTGCTTGCTTGTGTTCAACATTCTGGTGGCTACACTGGTTATTAATGTACCAGCATTCACTTTTGCAATCTTGCAATGTTAATCACTTAAATATTTTACCTGGACAAATGTATTCTCGAAATTTCCTTAGTCTACATTTATTACTTTTTGGCCTTGTGATCTTTTTTTTACAGCCATGTATTTTGATGGAGAGGGCTGTTGTACAAAAGCACAAGATGATGCTTAAAGGTGGGCTTTCCAAGTTGCACAATAAATGTTTTGCCATTTTTGAAGCAGTGCAGCAGTCATCAGATATACTTAAAAATCTAATCAGTACTATATTCTAAAAAAGTACAAAAAGTGGTTTAAGAATACAAAAGCAAGGGCTTGAAATTGAAAGTACATTTCACAAAAGTTATGCAACGTTGTAGCTTTGGCATGTGTGTAGATGGTGCAAACTTGGGACCCCCTATCCATGAATGTCTGTGGAAGTGGTACCAAAGGAGACATAAAGTTGAAACTTTGTACATATCCAACCAAAACTTTGTGGAATCGTCCCTTAAAATTTCATTAGATTCAGAAATAGTCAAATGGGGCACCCCTGGTCCACTTGATACAGAATGACCCATATTTGATGTTTCAAGGTCTGCATATTACATCCATGCAGGAACAAGTGTTCAAAGTTTTGTAGAAAAATAAATTAAAAAGAAGTTACATATTTGGCCATGTTAACCCTAGTTGTGTGACCAGTTATTTCCTCACTTTTGGTCACTGCATATTATTATAAAACTGGAGATTTCAGTAACATAATTGTCGACTCTGTTTGCAACACAAGCATATAAGACAGCTAACATACAAAAAGCAGATAAATTTTACAGCAGTTGATTGGAAAGGTAGAACAATTAACAAAAATTATTTACCTACAAATTACTTAAATCAACTTCTAGAGAAGTTTATGTCTTATGTTTGTCAGCAGACACATCTTTCTTAGTTCAAGAATGGGTCTGGCAGTTTCTCTAAAATATCTTTTACTGTTATAGTCAAACCATCATTTTCAGTGCACCCAAAACAAGTTTAAAGTGCATTAATACTTTTTAGGCATTGAATTTCATATTGTGAATTGAAAAGCACTTTCAAAATAATACACACATTTATGTAAAGGATAGATTGCTGCTCATCATTACAGAGGTAATGTTCCATCACAGACAGGCCCAACAAGAAGACTGCTAATCATGTAAGCTTTCATCCAAAAGGCCTTTTTCTAATGTAGAACTATATATATATATATATATATATATATATACCTAAAAACAAAGATGTGCTGGCAGGTCGACAGACACACAAACGAACACAAACATACACACAAAATTCAAGCTTTTGCAACAAACTGTTGCCTCATCAGGAAAGAGGGAAGGAGAGGGAAAGACGAAAGGATGTGGGTTTTAAGGGAGAGGGTAAGGAGTCATTCCAGTCCCGGGAGCGGAAAGACTTACCTTAGGGGGAAAAAAGGACGGGTATACACTCGCACACATACACATATCCATCCACACATATACAGACACAAGCAGACATATTTAATCTTTGTTTTTAGGTATATTTTTCCTTCGTGGAATGTTTCCTTCTATTATAACCATATATATATATATAAGTTCTCATTATTAAGTGGCTTGATGAGCTTCTTGTGTCTCATGCATGCAACTACTTTACTCTCTATTAATTCTCACAGAACACATGCTAGGTGTCATCTTTCTGTTACTCAGTACAGATGCTCTCGAAGTCTGCGACCTAACTGGGCCGACCAGCGATGGTTAGCTGGTTACGTCAGCTCGACAGGGGGCAGTGAACTCTTTTATCTTCCTAGATGTATGGTGCTGCCTGTTCTTTCTATTGGCGTGTGGGTTAGTGCTGCCTTGATGACATTTTGTGACACTGTGCTAGTTGGTGGCAGTCGATGATTTAGGACTGTACATTCCTCTCCCCCTCCCCCTCCCAAAATGTCTGCACTGTTGTGTACAGAGTCATCTTAAAGACAACGGAGGGCTCGACAGGAAGCTAGGTGGTATGAGGAGCTGCGAGCTGCAACTGGCACTGATGCTGAGCTCCTGGCTGTGCTCCAACATCTGTTGTGCACTCAGAGAGAACATCAATCGGATAACCCTCGAAAGGGCACTCACTCTCTTCCTGAGCCGATCCAATGAAAATGGAGGGGGCGGCGATGACGATGGCGGCAGCAGTGCCAACAGTGGCACTGGGTCTACGGTGGGTGCCGGGACGAGCACCAGGAAGTTGAGCTGCTGTGGTGATGAAGATGATGGGTCTAGCTTCATCTGTTCCACAGGCGGTGCCGAAGAGGTACCTGGGTGCAGCTGTGCCAGCTGCAAAATCCCAGGAGGATGTGAATCTGGAGACAAAAAATCTGCAGAATAAACTCTTGCAATCAACAAGCATGAATCTGGTTCTGATGGTGGTGCAGCAACCCAGCAGGACCTTGAATTAAATACATGCAAGTGTGCAAATTTTAGAGAATCGTTCCCTTCTCACAGTGCCTAGTGCGACCTAAAACTCTGAAAATTATAGAATTATTAGGTGCAAAGTGATTACTTGCAGAACGTGGTAGGGACAGTGCACTGCGGTGGGTGCAGCAACTGGAGCAGTATGTGCTGGATCTGGCCATGCAGAAGCTCCACCGGCGACGGACCATCACAGTGCTGGGGAGCGGTACATTGTGAGGAAGAGCAGCAGCACTTGCTTCTGTATCTGGGAGGCATGTAGTTTTTTCATCTGTTGCTTGAACGTTTGCGCAAATCATTTAGCTTCTCCCTTCGACTGAGGATGAAATGGAGCTCTGGTGAGGTGAGTGATACCATTGGATGTACACAACTGTTCAAATTCCTGAACCATAAACTGTGGTCCGTTGTCTGTAACCAATACTTTTGGCAAACCTTCCAAGCGGAAAATAGATAACAAAGCCTAAATTATACTACGCAACATAGTACAGTTCATGGGCATTGCAAATGGATATTTGCTAAAAGAGTCCACAACAATAGACCAATGAGTATTCCAAAAGGGATCAGCAAGGCCAATTGAAATCGTTGCCATAGTTATTGAGACTTTGGCCAAAATGAAAATGTTTGCAGCGGGGCCGATAGGTTTTCAGCACAAACGCAACACTGTGATGTGTTCAAATTGGGAGTCTGTGCACAGTCGGGTACAGTGCCGATGTGCTAACTGTTTTGTGTGTACAATTTCCCACTGTCCTTGTTGCAGCAATCATAACACATTTTTTGCAACACTTTAGGAATAAGCATATGTGGTTGTCCAGAGTCAGTTTGCAATAAAATCATGCCATGCTGTACGGAGAGACTATGCTGCTGATCAAAATATCGGAGAACAAAAAATTCTGAATTTTCTTCACTGAATGGGGCCATGCAGTACGGATGTAGTGCAGCAAAAGATTCAAGTCAGAGTCTGCTTCTGTGGCGTGTGTAATCTTCCTCTAGTGCAGTGGAAAAGTCTGTGAAAGCTCAGTGTCCCACACATTGATCTGATAACAAGATGCAGCAATAGCATTGAATTTAGAATCACAATAACAAAGCCTAACATTGCAGCTTCTGAGCCATGTTTGGACGGATGAAACAAAGACTAAAGTGACTTATGGTTCGTCACAATGTAAAGTTTCTGGACAGACAGATAATGGTGCAACTTTGTCATGTCATAGATAATAGGGAGCACTTCCATCTCGATTTGGGAATAGTTACATTGAGTTTTGGTCAATAACTTGGAAGTGAAAGCAATCAACCTGTCCTGTGAATCAGATTTGTGTGAGAGAAGCCAAATCCACAGGCCTAGTGGGATCAAAATGAAGAAGGGATTTGTCACTTAAAAATGCATTTTTAAATTTCTAATGCATCCTAACACACTTTATTCCACACAAAGGCACATTCTTCTGGTGCAAAGAATGCGATGGAGATGCAATCTGGACTGCATTAGGTATAAACCAGATATAATATGTCATCTTCCTGAGAACTGACTGTAATTCTGTCACATTCTGTTGGTCAGAAGAGTCCTGAATGGCGAGCAAATATGAGTGAAGGGGATGAACACCTTGTCTATTAAGAACATGGCCCGAATTTCACTCTGAAAAAGGCACATTTTTCCAGATGACACTTCAAACCTGTAGCTGAAAACACTTGAAAAAGCATATGTAGGTTACTGATATGTTCCTCTGGCATATGTCCTGACACCACAGTATTGTCTAAGTTATTTGAACAGGACTGAACTTTTGCAGAAAGCTGTTCTAAGTAGCATTGGAATATGGCAGGTGCGGAAGTGCTGCCAAAGGGTAAACAAAAAAAATTGAACATCCCGAAATGTGTGTTAACCACAAACACTTTCTGAGAGTACCATGTAGCGGAATTCGCAAATACTCATTGGATAAGTCAGTTTTTGAAGAATAGTCGCCTGCAATAAGTGTGTCCTCAGGGTGAGGCAACAGATAAGTGTCAGTTATTGTTTGTGGATTCATAGTGGATTTAGAGTCAACACAAAGGTGAAGTCTTTCAGAAGACTTTGTTATGATTATTAAGGGAGAAGCCCATTGACTAGCCTGGATAGGAGCAATAACACAATTGTCTTGCCATTCTTTAAGTTCACGTGCAACTTTCTTTGTCTCTAAGTGCGTGAGGGACGGGGTGCACGTGAAAAAACTTAGTTTTCACATTGTTCTTCATTGTAATGTGTGCCACAAACTTATTTGCTGTGCCAAGTCCTTCAGAAAATAAATTAGGAAACTCTTCAAATAAGTAACACCGTTTTTTAGTATGAAAGTGGAAACAGAAAGTACATGGCCTTGAATACGAAAACCAAACAAATCAAATAAATCTAATCCAAAAATATTTTCAATGTCAGTGTTCTGCTGTGAGACTAGAATGTGGCATACAAACTACTTGTACCAAAAACTGGAATGTCCTGACCATTATACGCTGTAAGTTGCATGCAATATTTTGTCAACTTTTGCTAGCCCAACTGTTCATAAGTGGCACGATTAAGCAACAGAACTGAGTGCCAGTGTCAGAAGTTGCACACAGCGTCAAGCAGTGACTAAGTTCACAAACAGTTCATTTGACTGTCATTGCACAGCACTTGGGCTGGGTGAAGGCACATGCTGAACTTGGTCATTACTAGTAGCGGTAGCCAATTTAGAAAAAACTATTTCACTGAGTGAGAAGGTGCTCTGCACTTAATGAGAGTGATGTGGGTAGAGTTCTTTTTCCATTGCAAGCACACAGACTGTAAATGATCTGCCTTCCCACAACCAAAGCAATTCGCATTCCCCGAAGGGCAATTTTGTTTGTTACACATTGAAAAGCAATGTGGACATGAATCACAGCATACAAACATATTGACACTTGTTTACTCTGTCCATGGTGTGGTGGGTGTTTGCACGCAATGGTTGGTTGGGAGGCCATACCTGTTTTTCACTTTGCATTACCCTGCAGATGCGAGCTACGTAAAAGTCTTCTATGGCAGTATCACATGAGTCCTGATGTGCAGTAATAATCTGTAACGCTTGTTTCAAAGTAGGATCAGAATGTTTGAGAATTTGTTCATGAGTCCTACTGTCTGGCACATTGTGTGTAATTGCATCATGAAACACTGTGTCACTATGGTACTGTCCGATTTGTAATGAGCTGCAGCAAACTGTTCCTGATCCTTATAATACTTAGTGAGGGCAGAAACTAAATCTTCAAACTTGCACTTGATTTGTAGCACAATGATTGCAAAAACTGAGTTTGCCATTCGTTATTCCACTTGATGTTCACTGAAAGCTCGGAACGGTGGAATGCATGGAGGCAGTGATGTGGATGTGGCCAGCTGTTCTGGAATAAATGATGCAGCAGCAGTTTTGTGCATTAATGAGCTGCTGGACTGCAGTCTTCAACTGCAACATTTGGTGGTTCTCAAACTGAATAAATTTCATTAGATCAAAGCCAGCAGCAACTGGGGAGATTTAGGCTGATGTGGTGTAGGAGTCAGGTTAGAGGCCATGTAAATGAGAGGAGCGCTTCAACTAATTAAATATAAGCAATTCAAATACGCAAATAGTGCAAGCGTTGCAGCTAGTCTGCAAGAAAGAACACAATTAGTAGCAATGCTTCTCTGAAAGGAAAGAGAGAAATTTTAGTGGCATGCTGTGATGGACCGATGAAGAGCTAAGGCAGCGTTGGTTCTGAAATCCGTGACACCACTTGTTGTGTTGGCTACTGTGGGAGTCGACACCGACACAAGCAAGAAAGAAGAGAAGTTGTGATGGTGGTAGCAGGAATCAAAAATGATCTGTTCATACACTTTCAAATGAATAGAACTCTTTATTTTGAAAAAAGAAAGAAGCAACTTAGCTTCTCATTATTAAGTGGTTTGATGGGCTTCCTGTGCCACTTACATGCAGTTAATTTACATTCTTTTACTGCTCACAGAACAAAGTCTAAGAATCATCTTCCTGGTACTCAGTACTGATGTTCTCGAAGTCTGCACGGAACTGGGCCTGACCGGCAAAGGGCAGCTGGTTAAGTCAGCATTTACAGAGGGCACTGAACTCTGTCTTCTTAGAGGTGTTGCGCTGCCCACTCTTTCCATTGGCCTGTGGGTCAGTGCCTTTTTGATGCCGTTTGCGGTGCTGGGGTGGTTGGTGTGCAGTTGATGCTTTAGGACTGCACAGGTAGCAAGCAGAAAAGCTTGTATTGGTAACAAGGTTCCAGATGGCACAGGCTGTGAAGCAGTGACTGAAGTGAAGTACATTGTGTTGGGCAACATGTTCAGTAACTGGTTGTTCCATCTGTTTCTTGGCCTCATAATGTCAGTGGCCATTCGTGTGTACAGACAGCTTATTGGTTGTCATGAGCACTGTAGTTGCATAGTCTGTAGATCAGATGACTGCTTTCACACATAGTGTGACTTCACTGGAGTAAGTGGTGGTGGTGGTGGTGGTGGTGGTGGTGGTGGTGGTGGGAGTGGGAGGGGTTTGCATCTAGGTTTATTACATGGATTGTGCCTGGAGGCAAAGGGTTGGGAGCATGGGTGATGTAGGGATGGTCTAGGGTATTGCATAGGTTTGGTGGCCAGTGGAATACCACTGCGGACCCGTGTGGAGTGGCCATGCGGTTTGAGGCGCCATTCCACGGACTATGCGGTCCCTCCCGCTGGGGGTTCGGGTCCTCCCTCAGGCATGGGTGTGTGTATTGTTCTTAGCATAAGTTAGTTTAAGTAGTGTGCAAGAGTAGGGACCGATGACCTCAGCAGTTTGTGGTCCCTTAGGAATTCACACACATTTGAACTTTTGAACCACTGTGGAAGGGGTGGGAAGCATAGTGGGTCTCGTTTCAGGGCAAGATGAGAGGTAGTCAAAACCCTGGCGGAGTATGTGATTCAGTTGCTCCATACTGGGTGGTACTGGGTCACGAGGGGAGTATTCTTTTATGGCTGGAAGTGGGAATGTGGGAGCTGGTGGGTGACTGGAGGGACAAAGCAAGGGAGATCTGTTTCTGTGTAAGGTTGGAAGGTTAATAATGGTCTATAAAGACCTCGGTGAGATCCTTCGCATGTTTGGAGAGTGACTGCTTGTCACTACAGGTGTGAAGGTCATAGGTGGCTAGGTTGTATTGGACGGACTTCTTGGTATAGAATGGGTCGCAGCTGTTGAAGCATAGGTAGGTATTGCTGGTTGTTCGTAGATTTGATATGGATGGAGGTACTGATGTAGCCATGTTTAAGGTGGAGGTCAACATCAAAGACTGTGGCTTGTTGTGTAGAGGAGGACCAAGTGAAGCAGATGGGGGAAGAAGGTGTTGAGGTTCTTCAGGAATGTGGTTCAGGTATCCTCACCAATGATCCAGATGATGAAGATATTGTCAGTGAATCTAACCCAGATGAGGGGTATGAAATTCTAGGTGGTTTGGAAGAATTCCTCTAGATGGCCCATGAATAGGGTTGCGTAGGATGGTGCCATGTGGGTGTCCGTTGAAGCTTTCACAGATCGAAATTACTCTCCTGACCTTGTATGGAAACAGATCTCCTGTGCCTTTTCTTTCCAGTCACGTATCGCCTTCCACATTCTCACTGTCCAGTCACAAAGGAGTACTACCCTCGTGACCTATTACCACTATGGAATGGAGCAACTGAATCAAATTCTCCACCAGGGTTTTGACTATCTCTTGTCATGGCCTGAAATGAGCATTATCGTATCCTTCCCACCTCTCCCACTGTTGTATTCCGCACCCACTGAACCTAAGCAATGTCCTTGTCCATCCCTACTCCACCCCCGCTTCTAACCCTTTGCCTCATGGACCATATCCCTGTAATAAACCTAGATGAAAGATCTGTCCCATGTCCTCACGCCACCACCTGTTCCATTCCGGCACCACCTCTCTCATCAAAGGCAGGGCTAGCTGTGAAAGCAATCATGTGATCTACAGACCAAGCTGCAACCATTGTCTGCATTCAATGTGGGCATGACAATCAACAAGCTGTTTGTCTGCATCAGTGGCCACTGACAAACTGTGGCTGCGAACAGCTGGACCATCAAGTTGCTGGACATGCTGCCCAACACAATGTGCTTCACTTCATTGACTGCTTCACAGCCTGTGTCATCTGGATCCTTCCTACCAATATGGCCTTTCCTGACTTGCACAGATAGGAACTCTCCCTGCAATACATCCTGCATTCCCATAACCCCCCCCCCTCCCCGCAACTGGCCTGAACATTTTCTAGCCCTGTCCTTCACCCACCTATCCCTTTCCCTGCTCCCACTCCAGCACCACACAGCCTTCTATTCTACCAACACACACACAGTAGGTTCTCTCTCTTTCTTTTTGCCCTGCTTGTCTCTCTTTCTCTCCTCACTTCTCCTTTTTCACTCCCTCCCTTACCCCCCTGACCCCTTCAAACCTACCCTGTCCCCACCACATTCTAGCGTGCTTCCACAAGCAGCACTGTGCCATCCCCCACCCCTACTCTGCTGTCCTTCCCACTCCCTGCCCCAGCTTCCTCCTTACCCCCACCATCCAGGTTACTTCTTCCATCAGGTGCAGTTGCTCGCAGTCTGGCTTTGGTGGCCTGAGGCCATAGTTTTGTGTGTGTGTGTGTTTTCTACATTAGAAGATCTTCAGACAGAGTGTAATCAACAAAGCCACAATGCCCATTACAATCTTGTGTATGTACACCAGAAGTTTTATTTCTTAATGTTGTTCTTGGAACATTGCACAATTTGCTTACAGTAGCAACCTTCATTACCTCATCAATAGCCTTTAGTGCATTTGTAACTTGGCTGGGAGAGTGCTTACATTTGAATAAATTTATTCATAGTGTTGCTAGTGTCTGATAAGCAGGAATCAGAGAGAATCACCACGACCATATTGCCAAGTGATTGAAAACTGTAAAAGAGCAAGGTATGAAACAAATTCCTGAGACATCTGTAGTCAAATTTTTTCATAGTGGAGTATTCCTCATGTGGAGTACTTGCACAAGATCACAACTAGATGTAATTAAACTTTGTCTCGCACCACACGCCGCGGAATTTGAATCCACACCAGACGACATGGATGTCGAAGACCCCTAGAGGTTTGCACAATTGCACCGTAAGCCGTGGCAGCACACGCCTCCTGGCCCATATTTAGTGTGAGGGAGCCACAGTGGAATGCGTGGTCCCAGCGGCAAATAGCGGTGGTCCCGATCATGTATTTAAGCACTGGCCTCTTGCTCAGCTGGCCAGTTTAATCTTGCGTATGTCTCTGGACATATCGCCCCACCATAGACAGCGTATTTACTTTCTTGTTCTGTGTGTGAGTGGACGTAGTTGTCTAGTTAGGTTTTCTTGTGACTCCATTGTTTTTATCTTCTTGTTGTTCATTAGGTCCTTTGTTGGTCGTGTCTGTCCTCTCCCTTTGTGTTGTTGTTTTCGGGCCGCTCCGGGGGGTCCCGCTGCGCTTTCAGTCACTTCAACCCCGCAACTGTTCCTATCGCAGTTACAACACTTAGTTAATTTGAACAAATAAACTTTGAATGCAAACAATCTATTGTTTCTGATGCAGTACAACAAAAGAAAATGAACATTCCCCATAAATTCTTCTTAGTAATGAAGGAAAAGTGCATCAGAAAAATAAATTCTTGAGGGTGTAGATTACGTTCTTCCACCATTGAAACTAAGTATGTATTCAGTTCTATCTCAGAGTAGCATGAGTTGTCCATGGCACAGAACACCAATTCATATACACACCATGGTCCTATCATGTACACAGGTTATAAAAGGGCAGTGCATAGACGGAGCTGTAATTTGTACTCAGGTGACTCGTGAAAAGGTTTCTGATATGATTATAGCCACACTGTGAGAATTAACATATTTGGAATGCAGAATGGTAGTTGGAGCTAGATGCATGGGACAGTCCATTTCGGAAATTGTTAGAGAATTCAATATTCCAACATCCAGATTGTCAAGAGTGTATTGAGAAAACCAAATTTCAGGGATTGCTTCTCACCACAGACAATGCAGTGGGTGACGGCCTTCGCTTAATGACGAAGACCAGTGGCATTTCCATAGACTAGTCAGTGCTATCAGACAAATAACACTGCATGAAATAACCACGGTAATCAGTGGGGGATGTACAATAAACATATCTGTTTGACAGTGTGGCAAAATTTGGCATTAATGGGCTGTGACAGCAGACAACCGACATGAGTGCCTTTGCTAACAGCACAATATCGCCTGCAGTGCCTCTGCTGAGTTTGTGACCATATCGGTAGGACTCAAGACAATTGGAAATCCATGGCCTGATCAGGTGAGTCCTGATTTCAGTTGGTAAGAGCTGATGTACGGTTTGAGCACGATGCAGACCCCAGGAAGCCGTGAACCCAAAGTTGCGAACAAGGCACTGTGCCAGCTGTGGTGGCTCCATAATGGTTTGGGCTGTGTTTACATGGAAGGGGCTGGGTCCTGTGGATGTTCAGCTACTTAAGACTGTATGCAGCCATTCACGGATGTCGTATTCCCTAACAACAGTGGATCTTTTATAGATGATAATGTGCCATGTCAGCAGGCCACAGTTGTTTGCGATTGGTTTGAAGAACATTAGAGGAATGGTTTGACCGCCCCGTTCACAAACATGAATCCAATCAAAGATGGAAACATGATTGAGAGGTCAGTTTGTGCACAAAATCCTGCACCAGAAAACTTTTGCGATTACAGATGGCTATAGGAGCAGTATGGCTCAGTATTTATGAAGGGGCTTCCAACAATTTGTTGAGTCCATGTCATGTTGAGTTGCTGCAATACGTCGGCCAGAAGTAGATCCTGCACGATATTAGGAGGTATCTCATGACTTTTGTCACCTCAGTGTATTGCAGTGCAGTAATACATTCAAACACTAACTCACAAGACATGTATGTTAGTGTTGCTTTCATTGTTTTCATTTATTTATTCTGCGCGTAATTGTAGGGAGTGTCCATACAGGAGAAATGAGCAGTCTTTTTGGAGACCAGTGGAAGTTGTGAAGGCAGTAGGCAGCTGTCAATTTACAGTATTGTTCTGAGGACTTACCAAGGTCCTCCGTTCATGAGTAGAGTAAAGGGTTCAGATCAGAGACTTTGTCAATTCTATAACAAGCTCATCTGTAAATTCATTGACCTGCACTACAGTGTAGACATATGTGATGTTGCTGTAGAGGGGTCAGATGTGCACTACACACTAGTGACAAGTCATTCAGCTGACAAAACACTGTTGTTTTCCACATTTAACTTTCTTCTTCTTTTTTAGTGCGAACACCTACCATATTAAATACTGCATGTGAAAATGTATTCCCACATGAAGATCCTACCAAGCTAATGTTTCATCCCGCAAGCATGCGCATGTGTTTGTATATGCCTACTCGCACGCCGCCCCCCCCCCCCCCCCCCCACACACACACACAGACAGACAGACAGACAGAGAGAGAGTAATATTACAGTAATTGTAATCCTGGGTATTGAAAAATGATTAAATTGTGCCAGAGTGGTGTAGTGGTTAGTGCATCTGCCTAGTGAGCAGGAGACCCAGGTTCGAATCCTGGCCATAGCACAAATTTCATTTGTCGCTTTACTCTGCGTATGTTCATCATATACAGGGTTATTACAAATGATTGAAGCGATTTCACAGCTCTACAATAACTATTATTTGAGATATTTTCACAATGCTTTGCGCACACATACAAAAACTCAAAGTTTTTTTAGGCATTCACAAATGTTCGATATGTGCCCCTTTAGTGATTCGGCAGACATCAAGCCGATAATCAAGTTCCTCCCACACTCGGTACAGCATGTCCCCATCAATGAGTTCGAAAGCATCGTTGATGCAAGCTCGCAGTTCTGGCACGTTTCTTGGTAGAGGCGGTTTAAACACTGAATCTTTCACATAACCCCACAGAAAGAAATCGCATGGGGTTAAGTCGGGAGAGCGTGGAGGCCATGACATGAATTGCTGATCATGATCTCCACCACGACCAATCCATCGGTTTTCCAATCTCCTGTTTAAGAAATGCCGAACATCATGATGGAAGTGCGGTGGAGCACCATCCTGTTGAAAGATGAAGTCGGCGCTGTCGGTCTCCAGTTGTGGCATGAGCCAATTTTCCACAGCCTACGCATGAAACTTGCCCGCACGCGTTCCGCCGTTTCTTCGCTCACTGCAGGCCGACCCATACATTTCCCCTTACAGAGGCATCCAGAAGCTTTAAACTGCGCATACCATCGCCAAATGGAGTTAGCAGTTGGTGGACCTTTGTTGAACTTCGTCCTGAAGTGTCGTTGCACTGTTATGACTGACTGATGTGAGTGCATTTCAAGCACGACATACGCTTTCTCGGCTCCTGTCGCCATTTTGTCTCACTGCGCTCTCGAGCACTCTGACGGCAGAAACCTGAAGTGCGGCTTCAGCCGAACAAAGCTTTATGAGTTTTTCTACATATCTGTAGTGTGTCGTGA
Organism: Schistocerca cancellata; assembly: GCF_023864275.1. NCBI lineage: Eukaryota > Metazoa > Arthropoda > Insecta > Orthoptera > Acrididae > Schistocerca > Schistocerca cancellata. The sequence goes on along the minus strand of NC_064632.1, from coordinate 403,708,718 downwards.
CCATATGTCAATGAATGGAGCTACAGTGAATTTATGAAATCGCTTCAATCATTTATAATAGCCCTGTATATATACAGGATATAGTCATAGGGAGTATCTCTTCATATGTGACTAGAAGAATTTTTGATGATTCTGGACAGAGTTGGTTCAACAGAAATGAAAGAAAACTTAGTTTACTCCAAGAAAGTGTAATCGATACTGTTCTCAATGTACATAAATGATTTATTAAATAGTCGTCAGCACTACCATATTGTTCACTGATAATGCTGGTGTCTACAGAAGAGATCATTATTGGTTGATCATAAGGAAATGAAGAATAGCTTGGACACATTATGCACTTTGTATAACAAATAGAATCATGTTCTAAATGTGGACAAACTCAAGATAATGTTCATGACAAAGGGTTACCTGATTTCAAGATTAGAGGCATACTTACAGAGCCTGTCACATTGTTTTAACATCTGGGATTAATGCTAAGAAGATTACGAGATGAGATAAACATGAAATCAGTTGTATGAAAACTGAAAGATTTGTTGTAAGGTTTCTGGAGCAATGCAGTGCATTTGTAAAGTCAGTCTCATTCAAGATGCTCATGAAACCTGTTCTAGACTTGTGCTCCAGCATATGGAATTCCTATCGGGGAAGCATGAAGGCAGATTTTGAATGAATTCTGATACACTCTGCTGATATTGTAATGTGTCAGTATTGTCCATACAAAAGTGTGACACAGATGCTCAGAAATCTTTAATGGGAATCCTTGGAAGAAAGGCAACCATGGTCTCGTGAAATCGTGATGGATAAATGTAGAGAACCAGTGTTGGAGGACGACAAACGTAATTCTTCTGCTACTATCATACATCTCGCATAATGTCTGTAAGAATCAAATAAGAATATTAGTACATTTACAGATGCCTGTATCCAGTTATCTTCCTCTGTTCTACATGCGAGTGGAATAGGGCTGAAAAGCAGCAAGAATTATACGAAATATCCTCCACTGTGCCTTGTACGGTGGCTTGGGGGTGATGTATATGTGTGTAAATGTAAATTCATGTGAACAGTGAACCTCTGTAATTGGTATGGAGCTGGACTTAAAGAATATTAATCTTTGTCTTCCAACTAAATCTATTATAGTTAAATGTCTTCATTTTATATAAGTTCGACCAATCAAATACCATCATGTTGTATGATCTGTGTTGCATGTTCTACAGTGGTGTATGTGTTATTGCATATATTTGTCAGTTTGGTTATTCTTTGATGCGATACCGATAAAGAATGCTGAAAGACACATGAAATGACAGCTTTCCTGCAAGCCGTTCATCCTTTTATTTTAGTAATCTTCTAAAAATTTTAAACCTTACATAAAATTGTATTTTGCTTTCCGTTTCATCATTTAAATGTGTAGGGTAATGATTATCAAATTTAAGTGTGTAGGGTAATAAATTATCAATTCATTTTAGCTGTACTGCATAGGATACAGTATGTTTACTGGTATGTATTACCTGTGTGTGAAAGTAGTAGGCCTGTTGTAGAAAGTAAAGACGAAGTTTATATTTTTTAAATGATTTCTGCTTGTATATATATTTTATCATTGTTGTCATAAACTCAGTTTGGTATTTTTCAGATTGGAATGTGTATGATGACTGTTCAAAAAGAATCATACTGTATTTTGTATTGTTGAAACCAACACTGGTATCGGGGCGTGCGCACACTCTGTGTTTGCAGGCATACTGTGGAAACAACCAGTCGCTAACTGACCATTGACAAATGAACACATGTAAGTGGTAGCTGTCAGATTTTGTGTTGTGTACAAAATAACAGAAAAATGCATCAAATTTTGTTCCAAGTTTGATGCTTCTCAAATTGAAACAGTCCACAAGATTGAACAAGTGTTTGGAGATGAAGCAATGGGTACCACACAGGTATAGTAGTAGTGCAGCCAATTCAATGATGGTCACTCATCAGGTAGGCCCTCAGCATTCACAAATGATGTTGTCATTGATCATGTAAGGACCCTGGTGATGCTGGACAGACAGATCATGACCAGAGGACTTACAGATGAGGTTAAAATTAGTATTGGATGCCTTCATTGCATTTTAATGGAACATTTGGGCCTCAGGAGGACCTCTGCAAAATTTGTGCCAAAGTTGCTAACAATTGAGCAGAAGCAACTTTCTTTGGATATCAGATGACATGCCTGGATTCTCTGAACAGTAATTCCAACTTTCTTAACACAGTGATCACTAGTGATGAGTCCTGGGTTTATGGGTATGACCCACAAATAAAGTTCCAGTCATTGCAATGAGAGCAGCCATCAGCCTCCCAACAAAAGGAGCAGAGTCAACTCAGCAGCAATGTGAGAGTCATGCTGACCTTTTCTACTCCAGTGGTGCGGTCCATCACAAGTACACCCATGAAAGGTACTAATGTCAGTGAGTACAACCCAGATTCTGTGTCGCCTTTGAGAAGCAGTGCGATGCAAATGACCAGACTTGTGAGGAGCGGGCAATTGCCATCTGCACTATAATAATGCACCTGCTGATTGTTGTCAATTAGTTCAGAAATTTTTGGCCAAACACAACAAAACTAAGGTTTGTCAGTCTCCCTATTCTGCTGACCTAGCATCAAGTGAGTTCTGGCTTTTGCCTAATCTGAAAAAGACTTTGAAAGGGACCAGATTCCAGAACAGGGCAGGCATTGTGCAGAATTAAACAGAGAGGTTTCCAGCAATGCTTGCAGTAGTGGCAGCAGTGTTGGGACAGGTGTGTAGAGGGTGAAGGGGACTACTTTGAAGGTAACTAGTGTCAAACAATAATATGTTAATAAAGTCTGATTTTATAACTAAAAATTGTATACTTTCTGAACAGCCGTCACATAATATCTGTTCATCTGCTGTAATTGCATTCAGAATTTTTCCTTCTTTTTGCTTCTAGGTGCTCCATTATGGATAAGTGCAACGTGAACTGTTTTTGGTGAAGGCATCTGTCTGCGGAGTTTGTATCAGATTCAGTTTACATGGGTATGAAATGAATTCTCAAAGAATGAGTCATAAAGCTACTGACGATATTTTGGGGTCAATTTTATTGTGTACTATCTATGTTGTTACAGTGACTTATAAAAATTAAAACATACTAAAATTGTTATAGTTGGTGTGAAATATTATATTTTATTTTAAGCTGTGCATACTATTGATTGCCTTCATTTTGATAACTTACAATAGCAATCAAGGAATGGCAAAGTATGATTGAAATAATGGTTTTCCATAAATGTGTATCTAAATTGAAACTTTCTTGAACTGCAAGACAGGTATTATCTGTATTATCTATTGTATAAAAACATGATCTATTTCATTGTTGAAAAGTACTGTTGATGTTTTATTATTTGTACTTTCATATAACCATTATTATTGTTGTTTTATATTTTATGGATGTTCTTGTCAAGCATAAACTAAATGTAGTTCTTATAATTCATTGCTATTTGAGAGGATTTCAAATTTCTGGTCTACTGTGCAATCTGCTACTATATGGAGGGACCAAATGACAGTCAGACTTTGAACAAATATTTCAGGTGGTCTGCTTATGTGTGAAATTCATTTGGACTAAAGCCCAAAATATAGTTCATTGTGCTATTATTTTTATATCTGTAATTCTTTTTTTCTTTTCCCTCCCCTCCCCCGCCCTCCTTCAATTGTACAATTGTGAAAGATTTGAGGATCCCAAAGGGCCATTATTCCCATTTATGGTGAACACCTGAATACCTTTTGTAGCCTCTGGTAGTATTTTCATTAAAATGTGGCATGGAATACCATGGCTCTCCTTGTGTTTGATGATTATGTTTGCAAATTGGATTTTTTGCTCAATGACCTGGATTAGCAAGAAGTGCAAAGTCTCCTCACTGAAAGGATCAAACTTAACCTTTGGAAAAAGAGTTCTGCTTCTGAGGAGGTACTCAAAAAGACTAGTACTACCAAGGTTATATAGTTTGCTGACAATAGTAATTTGGGTGTTCTGACCTACAACTTCACAAAGAATTTAGTGATAGCTCTTTGGCCATTTATTTGCAAAACAGATAGATGGAGTGGCTACAGCGAGTCCATTGTTGCTCACTGTTTGCCAACTTATTTGTTGAAGGTTTAGCAGATGGAGGACAGAGGCAGCAGCTTTCAAACCAATCTCTTTGTGGAGATGTGTTGAAGATACACTTATGACAATCCACTTGGTTTAGATGCTCTACATTGTTTCTTGGAACATTTGTCTTCGTTCCAGAAAGACATTTATGATAGAATTTAAGAGTGATGGAAAGCTCCAGTTTGTGAATGTGTTTGTATACTGAAGGAACGATGAAACACAATAGTGTGTATTGTAAATCTATTAATTATTTAACGATATCTGCAAGTGAGAAACTGCTATTCATCTTACCAATGTGCTTGAGTCCTTAGGACGTTGATACATAAAGAGTCTCTGATTTTGACAGTTTAACACAGGAGACTAACCATCGGAAGTCTGTGTTCGAGGGCAGTAAATATTGTGAGGAGCAGATCTATTGAGTCGTGGAGTTTGGACTATCACCAGTGTCACATACAGACAAATGTAGCTCAGTTGCTTTCCTACCTTATACTGGTAATGTATATTCTGGAATCAGAAATATTTTGGGATTCAACATTTTTTTTTTGCCAGCCAACCTCACTGAGACCCGTCCTTTACTCCGTTACAGATGATGAGGCTGACAAGAAGAGGTGCCCAACAGTGGGATCGACTTTTTGAAACCATCTATATGGTTATGTAGGTGAGATACCAGGTATTGCACACTGCAGCCATTCATTCTGGTGGACCCTCATTTGCAAGTAATTGATGAAAAGAATTCATATTTTGCTTGATGCTCAGTAGTCTCAAAAAAAGGTGTATTACATTGACTAGTTGCATGGTGTAATGGATAGGGTAAGGGCCTCACATCCAGGAGGTTGTGGGTTCGAATCATGTCACAAGAAGTATTTTTATTTTTAAATCTTTATTCAAATGAATTTTATCATAATTTTTTATTCAATTAAATGATTTAAATGTAATTTTTTATTACCATTCCTTTTCATTTCTTCATATGCTCTCATTTTTCTTCCCATAATTCTTTTTCCATTTGAAATCTTTGTTTATGTTTTTTAATCAATTTCATGTATTAATTTTGGTGTAATTTCTTTTGTTTTTATTATCCTATTTTTTCATCCAGTTTATTGCATTAATTGTATCTATTTTTCATTTTGCTTGAATTTCATTTTACTTATAAACCCTTATTTTGTTTAAATGTTCATCTGCCTTTTTTGTCCATAGTGCAATAGGAATTTAGGCTATATTTTAGATGTTTCTGTGACAACTGCCATGGAAAAAGAATTTGCACATCTTTTAACGAAAAATGCCGTTTTCACACCACAGTAGAAATAGATTATTTCGCCTCTTGTTTTTTTAACCAATAGATCAGAGTTTTCAAATAACTGAATATTATAATATATCTAAAAACAAAGATGATTTGACTTACCAAACGAAAGCGCTGGCACGTCGATAGACAACAAACAAACACAAACATACACACAAAATTCTAGCTTTCGCAACCAACGGTTGCCTCGTCAGGAAAGAGGGAAAGAGAGGGAAAAACGAAAGGATTAGGGTTTTAAGGGAGAGGGTAAGGAGTCATTCCAATCCCGGGAGCGGAAAGACTTACCTTAGGGGAAAAAAAGGACGGGTATACACTCGCACACACACACCTATCCATCCACACATATACAGGCACAAATGTCTGCTTGTGCCTGTATATGTGTGGATGGATATGTGTGTGTGTGTGCGAGTGTATACCCGTCCTTTTTTCCCCCTAAGGTAAGTCTTTCCGCTCCCAAGATTGGAATGACTCCTTACCCTCTCCCTTAAAACCCAAATCCTTTCGTTTTTCCCTCTCCTTCCCTCTTTCCTGACGAGGCAACCGTTGGTTGCGAAAGCTAGAATTTTGTGTGTATGTTTGTGTTTGTTTGTTGTCTATCGACGTGCCAGCGCTTTCGTTTGGTAAGTCAAATCATCTTTGTTTTTAGATATATTTTTTTCCCACGTGGAATGTTTCCTTCTATTATATGAATATTATAATAGATGAATATAATTAAATTCACACTCTCAAAAACTCTGAGTGGAAAAAAATAATATAAAGAAAAAATGGAACAAATGAAAAAGTTCACATGGTGATTAAAATGTGACAAATGAATAGAAATTAAAAATTATATTTAAACCAATTAATTGAATAAAGATTTTGGTAAAAATTTAAAAGTAAAAAAAGGAAAAAATAAATTAATGCATGTGATAAAATTCAAACCCGCAACCTCCTGCATGCGAAGCCCTTACACCAAGCAATCTGTGTATGTAATACAACTTTTTTAATGCTATTGAGCATCACACAAAATTCCGAAAATTTTTTCATCAATTACTTGCAGACGAGGGCCCACGAGGGTGAATGGCTGTAGGGTGTGATACTGGGATCTTAACCTACATCACCTATATTTGTTTTCAAAAACTAATTCCCATTGTTGGGGGGGGGGGGGGGGGGGGGGGCTCTCCTTGTAAGTAAAACCAATGTGTATAAAATACCATGTCACAGTGGGAAAACTTACTTAGGCAAGTTCATTCACATGGTTTGGGATGGCAATGTGGAACATCACTGCCACATTAGATTAAAAGCACATAAATATATACACATGCAGAACACTGCTTAACTGAGACACACTGTGTGAAAATGGAGGATACAAATAGTTGCTCCCACACTAGAGCATTGTGACTGTATTAAAAAAAATATATTAAAAAGAAAGAGTGTAAATTGTTATTGTGGTCTTCAGTCCAAAGACTGGTTTGATGCAGCTCTCCCTGCTACTCTATCCTGTGAGAGCCTCTTCCTCTCCAAATAACTGTTGCAACCCACCTCCTCCTGAATGTGCTTACTGTATCCATCTCTTTGTATCTCCCTATGATATTTACTCCCCCCCCCCCCCCCACTTCCCCCAATCCTAAATGTTTCCGATCAACCAATCCCTTCTTTTGGTCAAGTTGTGCCACAAATTTTTCTCTCCAGTTCTGTTGAGTACTTCCTCATTAGTTAAGTGATTGACCCATTTAATATTCAATATTGTTCTGTAGCACCATATTTCGAAAACTTCTATTCTCTTTTTGACTAAACTGTTTATCGTTCATGTTTCACTTCCATCTTGCATGAAAACTGGTGAGTCCAATATGTCTCTCTCCTGTAGGGCAGATATGACATGATGGTGAAGCATATTGCAGTTAATGTTGGCCAGTCACATTGCACGTTTTTGGTCCTTGAGTGCTGTCCTATTCAAAAAAAGTGTGGGCCAGTGATGAATGTAGCCATGAAGCCAAACCATATGGTAACACATTCACCATACAGAGGAACTTCATGCACAGTGACTGGAGGTGAAGATCCTCACACTCGGCAATTCTGTTTGTTCACCTCACCCATCAGAGAAAAATGAGCTTCATCCGTCCATAGGATGGTCCAGGGTCAGTGTCCGTCAACTTCTTTCCTTGCTGGAAAGTGGAGAGCGAAGTCAACACATCATCGTGCGTCCTGTGGTGCAAGCTACTGTATGATATGACATTGTATGGGTACCATTTGAGAATGGTTCGAAACAGCTTCCGTACATTGGACCACAAGGTTTCCAACTGTTGTGACACTGCACTTTCTCTGCCTGACAACCGGGAATTGCGGCAGTGTTTCCTGCTGTAGCAACAGTGATTTCATCAACTATCTGTGGTGCAACTGGTTGTTGGCGCCTTACTGGAGTGACACCCAGTTCTTCAGTTGATTCGAACTGCTTCATCATGCTCCACTCAGCAGGTGGAGAAAGAGGACCCTTCCGTAATCCTTGCAGCCGGTGATATTCACAAATTGCAGTTGCAGCATTACTGTTGTTTTGGTAATAGAGCTTCAGCAGTAATGCCCTGCTCCTTCTGTTCACACTTATGTTGACACGTTAACAAATGCACTGCGACTGGTCAGGTGTGTGATCGAATCATGATTACTGATCCTGGCACCTTGTGGCCGTAATTGTAACTGGAGGATGGCGCTGTGATATATGGAAATCATGCACTCCATACTCTAGACATTAATGATAGCAAGTTTGGTACTCGTACTGTAATTAATTTCCATATTATCATGTGTGAAACATGAAAAGTTTAATCATAACCAGCTGATAGACGGCATTACAGGTTGTTGGATATGGTCATCTCTCACTAAATAAGGACCCTTGATGCCATGGCCATCACGTCAATTTTGTCAAAAAGATACGACTTTCCACCAAACTAAACGAATAGATATTGGTAGTCATCATCTCAAGAGATTGTTCTTTCAAATAAATATTCATAATAAAGTCGATGTTGTCAGTAAGCTGTGAAAACAGCTTTCCAAGACTGCTATCTGGAATACATCTCTGTGAAACTGACAAGTGGGAGGTTGAGACAGTAATTAAACCTCTGAATACTAAGGACTCTAATGGATACGATGGGGCATTTAGCAGAATATTAAAGCAATGCGCTGCATATTTACCCAGTACTTAGACACATTTGTAATTTTTTCTTTACGAATGGTCAGTTCATGAATGATTTAAGTATTCAATAGTGAAACCACTTCATATACTGAAGAGCCAAGGAAACTGGTACACCTGTCCAATACCATGTAGGACCCCCACGAGCATGCAAAAGTGCCACAACATGATGTGGCATGTCTCAACTAATGTCTGAAGTAGTGCTGGAGGGAACTGAAACCATGAATCCTGCAGGGCTGTCCATGAATCCATAAGAGTACGAGGGGTTGTAGATCTCTTCTGAACAGCATGTTGCAAGGCATCCCAGATATGCTCAATAATGTTCATGTCTGGGAAGTTTGGTGGCTAACGGAAGTGTTTAAACTCAGAAGAGTCTTCCTGGAGCCACTCTGTAGTAATTCTTGATGTGTGGGTTGTCACATTGTCCTGCTGGAATTGCCCAAGTCCATTGGAATGCACAACGGACATGAATGGATGCAGGTGATCAGACAGTATGTTTCGTACTTGTCACCTGTCAGTCAATCTAGACATATCAGGGGTCCCGTATCACTCCAATTGCACATGGCCCACACCATCACAGAGCCTTCATCAGCTTGAAAAAGTTCCCTACTGACATACACCGTCCATGGATTCATGAGGTTGTTTCCATGCCTGTACACATCCATCCGCTCAATACAATTTGAAATGAAACTTGTCCGATGAGGCAACATGTTTCCATTCATCGATAGTCCAATGTTGGTGTTGACGTCCTGGTGAAGTGTAAAGCTTCTGTCATGTTGAACAATTCTCTTCAGGCTTCGTTGGTCCCTTTCTTGCAGGATCTTTTTCCGGTTGCAGCGATGTCAGAGATTTGATGTTTTACTGGCTTGCAAAATGGCTGTATGGGAAAATCCCCACTTCATCACCATCTCAGAGATGCTGTGTCCCATCACTCGTGTGCCGTCTAACACCACATTCGAACTCACTTCAGCCTTGATAACTTGCCATTGTAGCAACAGTAACCGATCTAACAACTGCACCAGACACTTGTTGTCTTATATAGGCATGGCTGACCATAGAACCGTATCCTGCCCATTTAAATATCTCTGTATTTGAATATGCATGGCTATACCAGTTTCTTTGGCACTTCAGTGTAAAAAAGAAGAAAGATATGTTCTATACCATCAGTGTTTGCGAAAGGTATTGAAAATGCTGTAAATATAAAAGTAATTGATCATTTTGGTTCACATAATTTTCTGTCAAATGTACAGATTGCGTTTAGAAAAAGGTTTAACTCTGGAAATGCTGTATTTTCTTTTCTCTGTAAGGCACTGGACAGATTAAACAAAACAGTGGGAATACTAGCCATCTTCTTTGATTTAGCTTCGGCATTTGATTTGTTGATCACAGAATATTACTGCAGAAGTTGGACCATTGTGGAATAAGAGGAGTAGCTCCAGTTGGCTCCTATCACACTTTAAATACTAAAGTAGAGACAGCAAAAGGTCATTCTGTACAGTAATGAGGATGTCTGTGAGGTTGCAGCCAGTCATGCTGGGACTGCTACTGTTAATAACCTAAATGGCCTTTTAATATGACAGGTGATTTTAAAATAAATAGTGATTCACTAGCTTCATAGCAGAGGACGATGAGTGCAACAAAGGCATTACATCAGATAGTGATGTTCAAGACATAAGTTCATGGCTTTTAGGAAATAAATTGATTCTGAATTACAATAATATTCAGTCTTAATGGTTTCTAACATGCAATTCAACTAAAACTGACATTTTGATTACACAGAATAGGTATATGATTAATGAGTCTGAACAGTTCAGATTCCTGGGTGTTCAAGTAGATAGTAAGCTGACATAAAAAGACTGTGTTCAGGATTTTGTTCAAAATCTGAATGCTGCTACATTTACCATTTGAACAGTATCAGCAGTAAGTGGTAGTCCAGCACAGAAATTAGTCTATTTTGCTTATTTTTATTCACATATGATATACAGCAATATGAGTATATTCTGAAGTAACTCTTCCCATTCACTTGTTGGCTCAGCAATGGGCACTTTGACCAGTATGTGGTGTAAGTTTGAAAATCTCTTGTCAATCCCTGTTCAGGAGTCTGGGAAATTTAATATTGGCCTCTCAATATTGTAGTGCCACTCCCGCTTTTCTTTGTTAAATTTTTAAATGTAAGTAAGAAGGTAAAATGTTGCCAAAGGGAGGTTACATCATGTTGCCGACAAGAGGATAGACAAAACATTTAATCAAAGATTGACAAGAAAGTGTGAATTCCTTTTTTCTCCTCTTGTTACTTAAGACGTTGTGTAAAATACCTTTTCTTTAAGCCAAGCAAATTGTAGCTTCAGGCACAGATGTCATTATTGGTAAGTGGTGTGACAAAACCGTGTTACTATTAACTCTCAATGCAATGTAATGATTTGCATAATAATGATAATAATCAGACTTCATTAAGAACATAGACTGCAGGCTTTTGTAACAATTATTGTCCCCATAGAGGACTCACCACTCTTTGGTGAGTATGAGCTTGGCTACGGCGCCCAGCCTTTGCAGCACTACTTCCCCCTTTTCATGATGCATGTCCATCCTCCTGCTGTTCTTTTCCTCTCCCTCTCCCTTGGTGACTGAGTCGTATGCATTCTTCAGGAAAACGAAGTTCTTTGTTAAACTGTATATGGATTCATCCTGTCCACCCGTCTTTCTTTCCTGTCCTTTCTTTTCTTATCCTTCCTCTGCTTTGGCATTTGAGGTCTCTCTTTTTCCTTTTCTTCTTCTTCCTCCCTGTGAATCCCTAAAGGCTGGCTCATGCATTTGATGCCTAAAAGGTGACAGGTAACACTTAATTCCCAGCCCCTGGTAAAGGCCAGGCCCAGGAAGGGGTGGTTGCTTGAGCTGGTACCTTCCTCTATGGTGATCGGCCCTCTGTCTGGAGTCTGGGAGGTGTGACGTAAGGTGTGGATATCACATACGGTGGGTGAACCTGCCCAGATGGGGGCCCCCAGCAGGAAGGAGCGTGTCATCAGAGATGCTGACAGTCATGGGGGATTTCTCCGCAATGAGATCCTCATCTCAAAAATGTAAATGGGTTGAGGTGAAAGAATTGATGCATCTTATGGGCCCTCAGGGGTTCAGCATTTGTTTGCTGGGTATGGGCTTGGTGACCCCAGGGTTCCTGAGTTGAGGACTGGTAAGGGACCCGAGTCCCTTGTCACTGTAAGCTCTGGACATGCTTCATCAACCACTGTGCAGCACAACGGTGCTGCACAGTGTCTCTCAGGGAACAGGGATCTTGGCTTGACCGCCCAGATCATGAGGAAATTATATAACCTCAGTCCCAAGGTGTGCTGCATGCTGATGAGATGCATGGCTGTTGAGGTGGAACAGTCATTAATGGGAAACCTGCCACGCCTCAGTTGCATAAGGCTTACCTAGGCATGCAGGACTCTGTCTAAGTAACTATTATTTCCCTAGCTGCTTGTGGGATTGAAATGGATCCTCCGAAGTTTCCTGTTCCATCTCCCATCCACCCAGTTGACTTGTGTAGCCAGTCCTCTAAACTCAGGGGTTATACAGAATTTGTCCATTCAGGAGTTATACAGAATTTGTCCATGAATAGTAACAGAACACATGCTGCAGTCACAGTGTGCTTTTAATTTTGAAACGGAAACAAGGCAGCTTTGACGAAGTTTTGTCTTTTGTATTCGGAAAGCTTTGGAGGGCAACACAGGTTCACTGAAATCTATTAAAAGACTTTGTAGTGGCACGCTGTTGGTTGAAACTGCTAGTTCCCAACAAGCAACAAACCTCCGAAAAGCTAAATGCTTTGGAGAATATGCCATCGCCGTGGAGTGCCAAAACACCTTGAACTCTAGCAAAGGTGTTGTGACCTGTTGAGATCCTGTCGACATCCTGTCGACATTCCAAGGGGGAATTGAAGGATGAGTGGGCTCAGGAGGGGATTGTTGACATGCAAAATATATTGAAAAGATGATGGGTATCTCATAAAATCTGACTCCTTCATCCTTACCTTCTACAGCATGAAACTCTCAGAGCATATCAAGGCAGGTTTTTTTCGTCTAAGCATATGGCCATATGTCCCTAACACAATGCGCTGTTTTAAGTGCAGCACTTTGGGCACACCACCTTAGGATGTGTAAGGGTGAAGCCGCTTGTGGCAAATGCGGCAAGGCCGCCCATGATGTCATTGGCTGCTCCTCCCCTCCAAAGTGTGTAAATTGCTCTGGGGATCAATCTGCCTGGAGTAGGGATTGCAGTGTCTTCTTTGAAGAGCAGAAGATACAGGAGATTAAGACTTCAAAACTCATTCCATATAGAAAGGCCAAGAAGATTTATAAGGCCATGCAGCCTCCCACATTCACTACATCTTCTGCTTCTGTCCTTAAACAGCGTATTTCAACAGCCAACGCTTCTACACAAACAAACGTTTGTAGTGTCAGCACTAGTACCTGAATTTGTCAGCGTACCTGTCAAGCTGCTGGTGTTTTCGAGCCCATAGCCCCTCCAAGAACATCAGAGAAAGTGATAAATTACCACTATTGCAGAGCTCATGGTACCTCCAAAGGCAGAGTCCCGTAAAAAATCCAGCACTGCCCCTGCCGCTATTGTGGTCTTTCCTGCAAAGGGTGAGAATCCAACCACCATGATAAATTGCTCCCAGGCCCAACCCCTGTGCTTGTGTTTACTGGAAACACATTTCAAAGCTACTGATGGCCCCTGTACTGTGGGGCAATACCCTCCACTGTAAGGAAGACCTGACTGGGGAACGAGCCAAGGAAGGTGTTGCTGTGTTTGTAAATAACACACACCACTCCTCTACTCACCCCCCTGACCTACAAGCAGTAGCTGTTGCAGTTCATGTGAGTCTGATGATCACTATCTGCTCCCTGTACTTACCTCCACAGGATGCAATAGACTCTAGAGGCCCTCACAACCATATTGAACAACTCCCCTGCCCATTTCTCCTGTTTGGTGATTTCAATACCCATAATGTGTTATGGGGCTCATGCTATACTTACCCCACGATTCGAGTGTTGGAGAACCTCATGATGATTCATGAGCTGTGCATCCTTAACAAAAGCAGTCCCACAAAGTTCTCAGCTGCCACTGCCATCGACCTCTCTTTCTGCTCTCCAGCACTTGCACACTCAGTGCAGTGGGAAGCAACTGATGACCTTTATTCCTTTGACCACTACACACTGTGGATCCACCTACTGGATGGAGAATTGCAGGAACAGACACCACCAAAATGGCTGATGAGCAAAGCTAACTGGGCACTGTTCAACCAGTTGCCTGGGTTTGAACACCATGCCAGCATCCAGGAATGGGTGGAGCTCGTTCTGTGTGTAATCCTTCATGCTGCTGACCTATCCACACCACAGTCTTTAAGTCATCTTAGGAGGCCCACTTATTTTATGAAAGTATGAGAAGCCATGCAAAGGATTTCCTGTAAACACAGTCATTTACCAATAGCAGCAGTGCTGAACCAGGTGTGTCTCCCAACACCCAGAAACATCACTCAGATGCTAGCTGCTCATTTTGCACAGACTACAGCCAATACAAGCCAGAATGTGGCATTTCGTTGCTACCATGCAACTGTAAAGAGGGGCAAGTTGGACTTCAGATCCAACAGTTCTGAGGCCTACAACTTTCCTTTCTCCAGGGGGAGCTCGAAACAGCACTGTCTTAAATCTCGTGACACTGAACTGGGTCATGACCAAACCAGTACTGCATGTTTCAACATTTGCCAGCGGCATCAAAGGACTTCACCCTCTAATGTTTTAATCTTATACGGCAGACAGGCAATTTCCTCAACTCGTGGAGGAGGCAATTCTCATACCTCTCCTAAAACCAAGAAAGGACCGTACATCTCCTGTAGTTACAGGAGTATCACCTTAATGAACTGCATAGGAAAGATTCTGGAGCGAATAGTTAACTACCATGTGGTCTGGCTGTTAGAGACCAGGCAACTCCTTAGTCGTTCTAGTGTGGATTCTGGACATGTTGTTCCACTGGAGACAACCTGACCCTGCTCAAGGCAGCTATTCAATAGTATTTCCTATGTAACCATCACTGTATCGGTATATTCTTCAATATCAGTAAGGTGTATGATACTACTTGGAGACATTATTTTCTGTTCTTGCACAACTGCATCAGTGGGGCTTTTGTGGCCACCTTCCCATCGTCATACGGTCTCTCCTGTCTCAGTGGTTTTTTAAGACACAGATTGGTGACTTGCTGTCAGATCATTTTCAGCAGGTGAATGGCATCTCTCAGGGCAGTGTTTTAAGTGTTATCCCCTTTGCCGTAACCATAAACAGTATCATGTCTACTGTAAGGAGTTATGTACAATGCTCTTCATTTGTGGTTGACATTGCTGTTTTCTGTTCCTCTTCTGGTGTTGCAACAGCGATCCGTCAGTGCGGAGGTTAGAGGAGTGGTCTGCAAAGATGGATTTTCAGTTTTCTGCAGATATGAGAGAGAGAGAGAGAGAGAGAGAGAGAGAGAGAGAGAGAGTTCATTTTAATCGTGTTTCTCCATTTGTCTGCCTTGCACATGAGGGACACCATCCTCAATTTTAGGGACTCAGTGAGATTTCTGGGCGTCATTTTTGACTCCAAATTGTCGTGGTTGCTACACCTGAGAGTCCAGAAAACCGAAAGCCAGAACCCTCAAGGCACTGACTGTCTTAAAGTACCTTAGCCACAGGTCTTGGGGAGTGCACAGGGCACATCTCCTCCAGTTTTACAGGGCTTTCATGCATCGATGGCTGGACTATGGGTGCACAGTGTATCGTTTAGTGAGGCCTTATTATTTGAAGTTCATTGACGCTGTCCACCACGGGGGATTCGGCTGGTTCTGTGCTGAGGCCGGGGAGCCGCCACTTACCATCCGGCAGCAGTTCTTCATGGTGCATCAGGCATGTAAGTTCCTTGCAGCTCCAACTTCATCCGTACACCTTACTGTTGCTCGTCTGCCTCTGGAACGCCTTTACTCCGACCAACCACAGGCCACAGTGCCATTTGGGATCAGTGTGCAGCGTGTGCTGGAGTCATTCGGGGTGGAGCAAGTACAGCCCCAAATTCAGGTTTTAACTGTCTGCTGCTCTGGTGACTGGAGAGGGACAGAGTGATTTTAGATTTGATGCAGTACAGGTGAGATTGCTCCTGCTTTTTAGTGTGATATTTTCTGACATTTTAGCAGAGCACTGTAACTATGTAGCTGTTTTTACGGATGGGTCAAAACGGGGATTCTGTTGGTTGCTCTGCTGTTTTCCTGTATTGTGTCCTCAGTCAGAGTGCCTCAAGCCTTTAATGTCTTTGATTCAGAATTATATGCTATCTTGTGGGCACTGGAGCAGATGAAACATTCTTCCAGTGCTAAATTTCTTGTCTGTTCAGATTATCTGAGTGCCATTCACTCTTTGAAACATTTGTACCCAGCAGATAGACCTTTCCAGGCTATCCTGGATGCCCCTTCTAACTACACTGGCTGTGGACGGAGGTGTCCTACTGTGGGGAAAAAAAGGGTGGATATAACAGCCAAGGAGGCATGTCTTGATCTTGATATACTTCAGTGTGCCATCCCCCTGTATGCTATGACCTTGCTGTTGAGCTTAAGAGTGTTGTGTTATTGGGAGGATGAGCTCCGTCTAGTAAAACCCACAACTTGGCTGTGGTGTACCTCCTTCCAGCCATGTTGACAGAAAGTGGTCCTCCTCACCCGTCTGTGTGTAGGCCACAGCCCTATGAAGCATGGATTCTTGCTCTGGCGACAGGACCCTCCAATGTGGGGCATGTGTGGCATACGGATCAGTGTGCACCACATTTTATAGGACTGTGTTTCATTTTTTCAACCAGCAGGACATGGCTGATTTGCCAACGAATCTGCAATCTATTTTAGGTAATGATCAACCAAATGTGGTTGATTTTTCAAGTATTGTGAATTGTCCTTTTTTACCAAGATTTTAGGGACATAGTTTTATATATTGGCAGGATGACTGGCTCGCGCATATTTTATCTAAGTGGTCAATCAGTGACATTTTGCTGTGCCTTCCTTTTAGCTCATTTGTTGTTTTACTTGTGTTTTAGTCTCCTGTGTATCAGCTTTTATTCTTTCCCGTTGTCTTAGCATGTATGATTACATTTTAATAATTTGTTTACCACAACTATTTCTTTTAATGTGCGTAAGAAAGCTGATAACCTCACCGTAGAGTGCCCATAAGCACCAAATGCGCGTGCTCGTCTCTCTCTCTCTCTCTCTCTCTCTCTCACACACACACACACACACACACACACACACACACACACACACACACACACAAACTAACTCACAGCTGCAGCTACACCCTGCTACCTCATGGTGTTATGCATGGAAGATGGTCAAACTTTCATGACAGTTAATCCATTTACTCTCTTGGTTGCATAATGGGACCTTGCTTTTGGAGATGGGTTTTGCTTTTCAAGCACAGAAACTGCTTAACACAACACTTCTCCACAGCTATCCAGTTAAATTAGAGGCCCACCACACTCTGAATTCCTCCCATGGTGTCATTGCACTCAGCTACTTGATGGCATGACTGAGGCTGAAATAACAGCTTATCTCACTGACCAGGGAGTGATTGCAGTTCACCACATCATGAAAAGGGTTGATAAAGAATTTCAATTTTGTCATATGATGACATGGTTGGAGACTGTGGCTGTTATTTGAAGTCAGCTGCCTCAACACCATCAACATTTGTTATAAAGAATTGGTGCCAATGTGCACCCTATTCCTCACATTTGATCGTGTGGTACTTCCGTCAAAAATTAAGGCTGGTTGAGAAGCTATTACTTTCAGACCACATGTCTTGATTCTCAAGCATGGCAAAACATGTCAGCACTACAACCACACCCAGGAATCTTGTGAAATTAAAGCCAAATGCGTAACTTGTAGCAGGGTCACTCATGAGGGTGAGTGTCCTCCCATGACTGTCCAATCTGTCTCATTGACAGAGCCATCCAGGAGATATGAGTGAAGAAAAAGGTTCCTACTCACATTGCTAGGAAAATGTTGGCTCGCTGCAAACCTTCTACACCACCTTCTGGCAGTTAGAGTACAATTTTCGCTACACCCCGACCCACGAAGGACATCGCTACGCAGGCTTGGGACTTCCAATTAAGTGCCATTTTTGTGAAATTGTCCAGCTCCAAGGTCACACCCACATCTTCACCTGCTACGGGTGCACACCACATCAAAAGACCTGCACCAGCGAAATTGCATTCCCCACAAACAGAAGCACTGGAATCCAAAAAGGAGTACTCCCACAATGACTTTCTGCACACATCTAGCCAGCCAATGTCTGGGTCTGCACCTGACAGACACCAAGGTTCTAAGCAGTCAAACAAAGGCAGATGATCTTCCCCTTCTCTACCTTGGCATTCTTCTTCACTGGTGGCTCTACGTGGTACCGTCACCTGTCCGACCTCTGTTTCACAGGAACGCACCAACAACAATCAGTTCACTGACCAACCGAAGGCACATACTGACACCTCTGTCGAACTAATGGACCAGAATCCTCCAGCCTCTGAACCTGGTCATTGTGCACGTTCAAATTCGGACACTCAGCAACCACTGCTGTGACAGCCACCTTATTTGACCAATCTCCTGCCTATATGTAACAAGATGGCGTCAAGTGAAGTTGTAAGTGATGATAAAGTGAACAAAAGTTACAGTGAAGTGGTGAAAAAGCGACCTTGTAGTGATTGCAACGGAGAAATTACGAAGTTAAAAGAGCGCATATTAAGTCTACAACCGGCAGGAGTGGCCATGTGGTTCTAGGTGCTACAGTCTGGAGCCCAGCGACCGCTACGGTCGCAGGTTCGAATCCTGCCTCGGGCATGGATGTGTGTGATGTTCTTAGGTTAGTTAGGTTTAATTAGTTCTAAGTTCTAGGCAGCTGATGACCTCGGAAGTTAAGTCGCATAGTGCTCAGAGCCATTTGAACCACTTGAAGCCATTAAGTCTACAGTTCACAATGGATGCATTAAGGCGTGAAATTTCCCACCTAACAATGAAAATTCTGTGCTGCAAAAGCCACAGACAACACGTGTTCCTGTATCTCAGACAAGTAAACCCAAATTGCAAGACTGGAAACAAGTAAGTGCTGAAAAAGCAAAAAGGGTATCAATTGTAGCAAGTGAACTAAATATTGTTGATAAAAGTAGGTATAGTGTACTCTCAACAAGTGCTCACAGTAAATCTACAGAACTTGATAAAGAACATAGTAAATGCAAACTTGAAAGAAACACTGTTAAAAGTACGAAACTAAGATACAATACGAGATCCTCAGTTATAAATTGTAAGAAACCTTTGAAAATTGCCGAAACGAAGTGTAATGAACTCCCAAAAACAAATGGAATAATGTCAATTAATAATGAAAACGGATACAGTTCACAGTGTGAATATAAACATTGCAATGAAGTTAGTGACTCCTGCTACGAACTGTATAATTCTTGTAGTATGAAACAAACTCTAAAGTGCAATGTGCTTTTACTCTCAGGTAGCCATGGAAGAAATCTCGCGGAAATCCTAAATGACATGAGCAATGATCTTCAAGTGAGTAGTGTTGTGAAACCCGGCGCGAAAACAAAAAACGTTATAGAAAACGCCGAACTAAAAATGTTGCTTAGCAATGACTTTATATTTTGTGTAAGTGGTGCAAATGACGTGGGAAGAAATGAAGCTGATAACTGCATTTCCTTGAAGAAAATAAGCAGAAAAATACAATTGTCGGTACTGTTCCGCATCGGCACGATCTGATCTACAACTCGTGCGTAAACAAGGAAATACGAAAAACGAA
The DNA here is from genome assembly GCF_023864275.1 of Schistocerca cancellata. Classification (NCBI taxonomy): domain Eukaryota; kingdom Metazoa; phylum Arthropoda; class Insecta; order Orthoptera; family Acrididae; genus Schistocerca; species Schistocerca cancellata. The sequence continues at coordinate 403,689,279 of NC_064632.1, read as the reverse complement.
TATTAGAATTAAGGCACTATGTTCAAACTAAGGAAATTGTTCTATTCTAGATATAGGAAAGTTGGGTAGAGTTCAACACACATCCCATGGATTGCACTTAAATTATGCAGGTAAACGCTGTTTGTGTGAAAATTTAAGTTTAATCATAAAAGAAAGAATCGAACTGAAAAACTTAATATATAAAAAGAGTTTGTTCACAACTGAAAGAATTCCGACAGAAACTTTTTTAGACTAACTCAGCCTTCTCCATACATATGTGAAGGCGAAGTACTTGACAACATCGCAAATCACAGTAAAATCAAAATAATATCGCAAAATGTCCAATATATTACCAATAAAATTGAACAAATTGACGAATTTCTATGTGTTAGTAGCCCTCATATTTATCTTGTGAATGAATTAGGGTGCAAAACTGAAGAATTATGCAGCATTAATTTACGTAATTATAAAATTGTTAGTGTCTATTGTAGGGAGCAACATAAAGGTGGTGGTGCTGGTGTTTATGTCAAAAATAATGTCCAGTGCGAAAAAATTGATTGGATAGATAAACTTGCATGTGAGATGGTCTTTGAAATAGCTGCCATAAAAATAAAGCTCAGATATAGCAGTTTAATAATAGCTAGCCTGTACAGACAGTAACATGGAAGAATTCTTTTGCCATTTAGAGGAACTTATTGATAAACTCTCACCTCATAAAAAACAAACTATAATAGTAGGGTATGTGAACATTGACTCCTTAACTAATAGTGTAAGTTACCTTAGATATATTGATATATTACAGTCCTATAATTACAACCACGTGAATTCAACACCAACAAGTTACAGGTGACTCTCAGACATGTATTGACCATGTTATTACAAACTTAAGTAAGGAGGACCTTGTAGTTCGAACTGTTGAGAACCACATTTCGGATCATAGTGCATTAGTCCTAGAGCTTCACACTGACAAAGAAATAGTATCTCATTAGGAACAATTTACTTATAAAAGAAAGTTTGACTATCATGCATTAAAGGAAAAACTGGCACACACAAACTGGTATCAGGTAGGCCTATATGCAACAGAAGACATTAATGAAAAGTGGGGAATATTTTATACAACATTAACCCATTGTCTAAATCAAGTATGCCCAAGGGTCAAAATACTAAAGAAAACTGACAGTTCCAGGAATCTTAAACTCCCCCCTAATGTGATGAAATTAAAGAATGACATGAATGATCTATATATTCTTTTTAAAGACGCCAAACTGCAGTACTTTCAGTCTAAATGCAAAGCCTGTTGGAAAACCTATAGGGAAGCACTTAAGAAATTAAAGGCACAGAAGTATGCAGAACAGATGAGTCAATCCTGTAATGTTAGCAAAACAGCGTGGAATATAGTAAAGAAGGAAAGTGGGGGGAATGACAACGCATTCTGTAACAACATAATAATAAGGGGCAATGAAAAATTGGCTGGTGACCCAAAACAAGTATGTGAGAGATTCATAGGTCAATTTAGTAAGATGAGTAAGGAGGGTGTGATCAACCCACCGCAGGTTCTAAATCCCAGTAATGTCAGCAATTCGTTCTTCCTGAGGTTTGTTACAGAACAGGAAATCCTGAGAACCATTTCCAACTCAAAAGCAAGTACATCCAGTGGCTGGGATGACATCTCAGCCAAATTTCTGAAAGAATGCAGTAATGAGTTAATAAAGCCACTGCAACATTTAATAAACAGCTCTTTCAGACAGGAGTCATTTCCTGACTTGTTAAAAGTCACTGAAATAAGACCAGTGCATAAAAAGGGAAAAACTACTGATGTACAAAATTATAGGCCTATTTCATTGACATCAGAACTTAGTAAGTCGTTGGAAAGGCTATTTCTTGATCAAATGGAATCATTTTTCTCTAAGTACAATATATTAAAAAGTTCTCAACACGGTTTCAGGAAGGGCAAGTCTACAATAACAGCCATAGCCACATTTATTCAAGCAGTATTGAATAAACTTGATGATGGAAACAAAGTTATTGGCACCTTTCTAGACCTATTTAAGGCTTTTGATACTGTAAATCACTCCATTCTTTTACATAAGTTAGAAACTTATGGGGTCATAGGAGTGGCATTAGATTTGTTAAGATTGTACCTTGCTGACAAGAAACAATGTGTTAAGTTGTATCATACAACCGGGGGACTTATACAAACAGTAAAATCATCTTATAAAATTCTTAACTGTGGAGTCTCTCAGGGAAGTATTATTGGGCCTTTTCTGTTCATTGTGTACATCAATGATATAATAATTCCAAAAAATGCAGGCTCTGTGATTTATGCCGACGACACCTCCTTCATAAGCTGGGGCCCTACAAAACAGCTAGAAGTGCAAAATAATATGAAGACCACTAGCCTCATCACAGAAAATATGACTAAAAGTAAATTGGCATTAAATAAGGAAAAGACAATTCTAATGGAGTTTATGCTAAATTACAAATCAAGACAAGTGGACACTGAGCCATAGTTATCAATTGAAACAATTGATAAACATAAATTCCTGGGTATTATAGTTGATGAACATCTTACATGGAAGGAGCACATCAGCTACATGTGTAAAAAAATCTCGTGTAATACCTACCTGCTAAAATGCCTTTCTAGCATAATAGTGTCACCAGTCTTAAGACAAATCTATTTTGGTTTATACACTCCCACCTACAACACGGGATTGAGATTTGGGGCGGGGCACCAACAGCATACATGGATAGGGCTTTTAGAGCCCAGAAGAGAGCAATTAGGATAATAGTGAATATTAGTAAACGTCAATCCTGTAGAGAATACTTCATCAAGTATAATATACTAACAGTGTATTCATTATATGTTCTAAGCACTATACTGTTTGTAAAAGAAAATATGGAGCACAGTATAATAAACTACGCCCTCACGATGGTTTTCACCTCTTGAGCCTGTTTTGACCTTCGCTTGAGGCGGGGCTCCAGCTCATGAGGTAGTCATGTTGCTCATTCGAGACGATGTCTATGGTCACACCATTTCCATCCACACCTAGCTTCAAGCTGTTGCTGTACATCTTTCCCTTCCCAGTTTCACCTTTTCTGTTTACAGCATCTACTCACTATCATCTTCTGCTGTGACCAAGCTAGATATTTTGCAACGGACTGTTCAACTTCCTCCTCTCTTTTTGCTGCTCAGTGACTTCAATGTCCACCATTCCCTGTGGGACTCTCCACACCCCTGTCTAAGAGGCTCTTCCCTAGTAGATATCTTCAACCAGCTCAATCTAACGTGGGTATAACGTTTATTTTCCACTCATTCTTTTCCTACTTGGACCTTTCGATCTGTACTGCTCAGCTTGCTCGTCGTCTTGAGTGGTCCCATCTGTTGGACATGCATTTGGGTGACCATTTCCTTTCTGTCATTCGTTGCTAATGTCTATCCCATCTGTGTGTCCAACCAACTGGCAACCTTCCAAAGCTGACTGGCAGCTCTATTCCTCACTGGCTGCTTTCAATGAACACCACGTCTCCTGCATTGATGACCATGTAGAATATCTTACAAAAGCTATCCTTACTGCTGCAGAATGTGCCATATCTTGCACCTCTTCCTCTCTGTGATGTGCTCCGTCCTCTGGTGGAATAAGGCATGCCACAATGCAATCCACAGCTCTCCACATTTTAAATGCCATCTCACAATGACGAACTGTATCAGTTATAAACAGCTACATGTGTGTCACTATTTTCAAGGACAGCAAAAAAGCTAGTTGGCTTTCACTTCAAAGCTCTTGTAATAGTTTTACTCCCTCTTCTGTTGTTTGGGGTAATCTCTGTCAGCTTTCAGGAATTGCACTTCATTCACCCGTTCCTGGTCTGACCATAGTGAACAATGTCACTGTATACCCTCTTGGTATCTCTAACACCTTTGGCTGATATTCTGCAGACATTTCAAGTTCCACCCACTACCACTACCTCTACATCGGAAACAGGCGGTGGAGGCAAAGACAATATCTTTCTCCTCCCAGAATCGTGAATGTTACAATACTGCTTTTACTATGAGAGGGATTAAACATGTACTGTCTTCATCCCAGTCATCCACTCCAGGAGCAGATGGCATTCACATACTGATGTTGCGACACCTGTCTCCTGAGGGCCTGTGCATACTCCTCAATACATGTAATCACGTTTGAACAGATGGTTGGTCGTTGGTGTGAGACCATTGTCATTCCCATACCTAAGCCTGGTAAGGACAAGCACTCTCCTTCCAGCTACCACCCAATTTCCCTCACCAGTAGCGGCTGCTAGGTGATGGAATGTACGATTAATGATCGCCTAGTGTGGTGGCTCGAGTCTCGGAATCTCCCCACTACCGCCCAGTGTGGATTCCTTAGGCACCGCTCTGCAGTTGATCATCTTGTCACCCTGGAATGAGATTTTCACTCTGCAGTGGAGTGTGCGCTGATATGAAACTTCCTGGCAGGTTAAAACTGTGTGCCCGACCGAGACTCGAACTTGGGACCGAGTTCGAGTCTCGGTCTGGCACACAGTTTTAATCTGCCAGGAAGTTTCATCTTGTAACCCTGTTAACGTATATTATGAACAATTTTTTTTATATACTGCTGAACTGTGGCTGCATTTTTTTGATTTGGCGAAGGTGTATGACCCTTCTGAAGGATGGGTATCCTCTGTATTATGTACAATTGGTGCTTCTGGTGTTGCCTACCCCTTTTTATCTGGAAATTTTTAAAAGACCGTGTTTTTAAGATACATATGAGCTTGGCTGTGTCAGACCCTTTTATTCAAGGGAATGGGGTGCCTCATGTTTCTGTGCTCAGCGTCGTCGTATTTTTCCATAGCCATTTAGCCTTCTATGGATTGTCTCACACCATGTATCTCAGACTCTCCTTTCATTTGATGACTTCACGATCTATTGCAGCTCTCAGTGAATCTGTCTACTTGAGTGGCATCTTCAGCGATGTCTTGATCATCTTTACTTGTGGAGTATCAACAGTGGCGTCTGCTTTTCTGCTGTCAAGACTGTCTTTATGAACTTCTGGTGGTGACGAGAGGTTCTTGTATTTAATTTTTATTTAATACTTTTTTTCCTTACCTTATGATATTGGTGCTTATGATATTAGCAGTTTTGTGCCCTAAAGCACAAAAATAAACAACAACAATAAACATTGAAATGACTGAAACATGTAAACGATGTTGTACAATTGTTACATCACTGAACCAACCACTTCTGAATAATTTAAAAGACTGAAAATACACAAAGGTCTTTATCATTAATGGAGAACATGTATAAACTCAGTACTTCTTAATAAAGGCATAAATAAACTGAAGATAAGTTATTATTTCACAATTTATCATTTACAAGACAGAAAATTGACAACCTTAAGTTCTGTAGCAGGGCTCGAGGAAGAAGGGAAAAGATGACTATGCACTTTTTGTATTTTTCAATAGGACATTATCAAAAAATAATGTAGACTATTGATAATAATTCAGTAATGTGGTGGAACCATGTCTTTAATGTTATTGAACATAAAGATTTGCTTTACCGTACCCTTGAATGGCAGAGACAATGTTTATTACAGTACACGGATGCACCATTCAATGTTACTTCACCCAGGGACTGAATACCTGACATACAGCTTTAATAATCACACAGTTACGATTAAAGGAACATAAAATAGTTTTGTTAAAACAATTTTCTTGTTATAGAGTAATAATGGTTTCCCAAAAGAGTACTTAATTAATAGGAGGGAATTGACCTCTCTGCCATGACATTTATGCAAGTGATTTAGTGACAACAGATCTGTTAAAGATTTACAATAAAATACAATATGTCATGACCTAGCATTAAAGTCTGGAATTATTTATATACTCAGGACTATTTAAGTGAATTTCAGGATATTTAGTGGAGGTCCCATTGGTCCCTGAAGTCCCTTTTTTCCCAGAAGTACCTATAAGGTACTTTTTTCAGTTTGCTCCCTAAAGTACCTTTTTCTTTAAATTTTAATAATTCCAGTGAAGCTTAATGAGGCATATTTCATGTTACAACTGGTCTTAATCCTTGTCTTAGCATTTTGGTTTCTTTCAGTTCCTGCATTTACAGTAACTCTCTGTCGAGGGGTGTGCAGGGAGTGATGGTAGGAGGACACTGTTGGCTGCAGGGTGAGGGAACGTGCAAGGAGACAGTGTTGTACAGTACCACCAGCTTTTGCACAACTTACTCTTCACCTTTTATGGTAGAAATGGTGCATACTTATGGTGGCTGTAATTCCAATGAGGATGAGTTGCGACTTAGACTGTCAGATATCGGTTGGAGGCAGGACGTGTAGCTAGCTGCTGAGAATGTGCTACTGATTTCAGCTGCTGTTGGAAACATTCAGTTACTGAGTTTGACAGTCATACTACCTCATTCTCGGCCACTGTATGTGTCAGTCATGCCACACTGAATTTCGTAGCTGTGCAAAAACCATTACATGTGCAAAAGAATTGTTAGCTTTGGCTGTGAAAGACCATTATAATACACTCAAAAGAATTAATTGGTATAGTAACTACTTTTGGATTAGCATTGTCTCTTAAGATATTTTATTAGTGATTATATGTAAAAGTGAGATTTACATATGGCATGCTATGAGAGTATTTTAAAGTTTTGTTGTGGAACACAAGGAAAACAATTGAAAATAAATTTTATGAACAGTTTTAACTTGTAGCTCACAGACAGTGTAGGATTCTGCCTATTTCTCTCTCTCTCTCTCTCTCTCTAGAAATTAAATTAAAAAATCAAATCATAAATTTTAAGTAGGCAAAGTTAGTGAAATTTGGGCTACTGTCACTGCAGTGAAAGGGCTACTGTCACTGCAGTGAAAGCTTCTTTGGATGTAATAATAGTGTACTACAATTACATTGTGTAGTAAACAGATACAATATGCGTTTTCATGGAGACAGAGCGAGAGAGAGAACACACCTCTTCTGTATGCGATTTCTACCGTAGCATATTAACATTACGAAATTTACATTGTTAACACTGCTGACATGCCTGGCAGAAAAGTCTCATGTTTACCATTTCCCGACACTTACTTGCTTCTGGAGGTAAGGGCAATTACTTCCCTCATAGACATATGTCAAGAGAGAGACGTGCCAATTGTCTCGATATTGTTCTGAAACTGAACCAAAAAATCAAATCTGAGTAATGTACATTCAACGCAGAATTTTCTGTTGATATAATAGGCAGTCAACAGGGAACAAGGACTGATTTTACTAGAACAGAAATATGCTTTGAATTACACAAATCGTGGTGGATGATTTAAAATACAAGGTAGTGGAATGTTTCATTCATTTTCACCTTGATTGCAAAAACTGACATTTTTTGAATTTTACACTGTTTTCTAATGGTCCCTTGAAAATTGTAAAAATGATAATTTATTGTATATCTCTATTATTAATTAATAATGTCTTGTGTATTTAACTACACTTCTTTCCAGAAGTAATTTTGCAGTAAACCATTGTGGTTGTGATGAAGTTCATAGGACACAGACAGGGAAAAGTTTGAGGTGAAGCAAATGTGGTTCAAATATCTAGATAAAAATGGGTACTGGTATTTAATTGATCACGGGCCAAGAAAAGTTCAGTAATATCACTGTTCTGCATAGTGTGTCAGAGTGATTTTAGCATTGACCATAGTTTCTCAAGAGTTGATCAACATGTCGGAACGAAAGCCCGTAAGAACAAATGTAAGACAAAACTACACCCTCTTCAATAGAGATTGGAAAAAGTGGATTCTGCACGTCATGTAGATGAAGTCGGTTCAAATGGTGAGGCTCAGCAGCTTCTGAATAAAGACCAAAAACTGTACCACATAGCCAGATGAAATTTTCATTTTATGTAACAAAGAAAAAGCAGTGAAATGGAATGGATTGTAAAGTCAGTATTGTGTAATTACTCATTGCAGTGATGTTGGAGAGGTTTTCAGAGAGATGTTTGGAAATTCTGTGTCTGATGATTTTATTTTGTCTCCATCGAAGAAGGTGTATTTGATTACTGAGGGTTAGAACCCTATTTCTGGGACCAAACTGCAGGTGATTCCAGACATTCGGTATTTGCTATACTACAATGAGATTACAAGTGAAGCCAGCAAAAAAGAAATTCAAATTGCAATGCACTACTGATTAACAACTAAAGAAGAGGCTGTTGAAAATAATCTTCATGCTAAGATGAAAGATCTGCATACCTTGTTTTCACAGAAGGGAAAACAAATCTTCCCTTAAGGAATTTCCTGGTGATCAGTTTGTGACAATCCAAATGTGAATCAGACAATATTAAAATTAACAATGAAAATGTCCTAACAGTATGCAGCAAATCTTTGATTGATATGGGAACATACAGTTTGCATAAAATTAATAATTCATTTTGGATCTACATCTACATCTACATCCATACTCCGCAAGCCACCTGACGGTGTGTGGCGGAGGGTACCTTCAGTACCTCTATCGGTTCTCCCTTCTATTCCAGTCTCGTATTGTTCGTGGAAAGAAGGATTGTCGGTATGCCTCTGTGTGGGCTCTAATCTCTCTGATTTTATCCTCATGGTCTCTTCGCGAGATATACGTAGGAGGGAGCAATATACTGCTTGAGTCTTCGGTGAAGGTATGTTCTCGAAACTTTGACAAAAGCCCGTACCGAGCTACTGAGCGTCTCTCCTGCAGAGTCTTCCACTGGAGTTTATCTATCATCTCCGTAACGCTTTCGCGATTACTAAATGATCCTGTAACGAAGCGCGCTGCTCTCCGTTGGATCTTCTCTATGTCTTGTATCAACCCTATCTGGTACGGATCCCACACTGCTGAGCAGTATTCAAGCAGTGGGCGAACAAGCGTACTGTAACCTACTTCCTTTGTTTTCGGATTGCATTTCCTTAGGATTCTTCCAATGAATCTCAGTCTGGCATCTGCTTTACCGACAATCAACATTATATGATCATTCCATTTTAAATCACTCCTAATGCGTACTCCCAGATAATTTATGGTATTAACTGCTTCCAGTTGCTGACCTGCTATTTTGTAGCTAAATGATAAAGGATCTATCTTTCTGTGTATTCGCAGCACATTACACTTGTCTACATTGAGATTCAGTTGCCATTCCCTGCACCATGCGTCAATTCGCTGCAGATCCTCCTGCATTTCAGTACAATTTTCCATTGTTACAACCTCTCGATACACCACAGCATCATCTGCAAAAAGCCTCAGTGAACTTCCGATGTCATCCACCAGGTCATTTATGTATATTGTGAATAGCAACGGTCCTATGACACTCCCCTGCGGCACACCTGAAATCACTCTTACTTCAGAAGACTTCTCTCCATTGAGAATAACATGCTGCGTCCTGTTATCTAGGAACTCCTCAATCCAATCACACAATTGGTCTGATAGTCCATATGCTCTTACTTTGTTCAATAAACGACTGTGGGGAACTGTATTGAACGCCTTGCGGAAGTCAAGAAACACGGCATCTACCTGTGAACCCGTGTCTATGGCCCTCTGAGTCTCGTGGACGAATAGCGCGAGCTGGGTTTCACATGACCGTCTTTTTCGAAACCCATGCTGATTCCTACAGAGTAGATTTCTAGTCTCCAGAAAAGTCATTATACTCGAACACAATACGTGTTCCAAAATTCTACAACTGATCGACGTTAGAGATATAGGTCTATAGTTCTGCACATCTAATCAACGTCCCTTCTTGAAAACGGGGATGACCTGTGCCCTTTTCCAATCCTTTGGAACACTACGCTCTTCTAGAGACCTACGGTACACCGCTGCAAGAAGGGGGGCAAGTTCCTTCGCGTACTCTGTGTAAAATTGAACTGGTATCCCATCAGGTCCAGAGGCCTTTCCTCTTTTGAGCGATTTTAATTGTTTCTCTATCCCTCTGTCGTCTATTTCGATATCTACCATTTTGTCATCTGTGCGACAATCTAGAGAAGGAACTACAGTGCAATCTTCCTCTGTGAAACAACTTTGGAAAAAGACATTTAGTATCTCGGCCTTTAGTCTGTCATCCTCTGTTTCAGTACCATTTTGGTCACAGAGTGTCTGGACATTTTGTTTTGATCCACCTACCGCTTTGACATAAGACCAAAATTTCTTAGGATTTTCTGCCAAGTCAGTACATAGAATTTTACTATCGAATTCATTGAACGCCTCTCGCATAGCTCTCTTCACACTACATTTCGCTTCGCGTAATTTTTGTTTGTCTGCAAGGCTTTGGCTATGTTTATGTTTGCTGTGAAGTTCCCTTTGCTTCCGCAGCAGTTTTCTAACTCGGTTGTTGAACCACGGTGGCTCTTTTCCATCTCTTACGATCTTGCTTGGCACATACTCATCTAAAGAATTATGTACGACGGTTTTGAACTTTGTCCACTGATCCTCAACACTATCTGTACTTGAGACAAAACTTTTGTGTTGAGCCAACAGGTACTCTGAAATCTGCTTTTTGTCACTTTTTCTAAACAGAAAAATCTTCCTACCCTTTTTAATATTCCTATTTACGGCTGAAATCATCGATGCCGTAACCGCTTTATGATCACTGATTCCCTGTTCTGCGTTAACTTTTTCAAATAGTTCGGGTCTGTTTGTCACCAGAAGGTCTAATATGTTATCGCCACGAGTCGGTTCTCTGTTTAACTGCTCAAGGTAGTTTTCAGATAAAGCACTTAAAAAAATTTCACTGGATTCTTTGTCCCTGCCACCCGTTATGAACGTCTGAGTCTCCCAGTCTATATCCGGCAAATTAAAATCTCCACCCAGAACTATAACATGGTGGGGAAATCTACTCGAAATATTTTCCAAATTATCCTTCAGGTGCTCAGCCACAATAGCTGCTGAGCCAGGGGGCCTATAGAGACATCCAATTACCATGTCTAAGCCTGCTTTAACCGCGACCTTCACCCAAATCATTTCATATTTCGGATCTCCGTCAATTTCCTTAGATACTATTGCACTTCTTACCACTATAAACACGCCTCCCCCTTCACTGTTCAGCCTGTCTCTGCGGTATACATTCCAATCTGAGTTTAGGATTTCGTTACTGTTTACGTCTGGTTTCAGCCAACTTTCTGTCCCTAGTACTATATGGGCGTTGTGATCGTTTATTAATGAGAGCAGTTCTGGGACCTTTCTATAGACGCTCCTGCAGTTTACTATTAGCACATTAATATTGTTATTCCCTGTTGCATTTTGCCTACTCCTATCTTGCCGCGTCTCAGGAGGCGTCTTGTCGGGCCTAGGGAGGGGATTCTCTAACCTAAAAAACCCCCATGTGTACTCCACACGTACTCCGCTACCCTTGTAGCCGCTTCCGGCGTGTAGTGCACGCCTGACCTATTCAGGGGGACCCTACATTTCTCCACCCGATAGCGGAGGTCGAGAAATTTGCACCCCAGATCTCCGCAGAATCGTCTGAGCCTCTGGTTTAAGCCTTCCACTCGGCTCCAAACCAGAGGACCGCGATCGGTTCTGGGAACGATACTACAAATAGTTAGCTCTGATTCCACCCCGCGAGCGAGGCTTTCCGCCTTCACCAATTCCGCCAACTGCCTGTACGAACTGAGGATGACCTCTGAACCCAGACGGCAGGAGTCATTGGTGCCGACATGAGCAACAATTTGCAGTCGGGTGCACCCAGTGCTCTCTATCGCCGCCGGTAGGGCCTCCTCCACATCTCGGATGAGACCCCCCGGCAAGCAGACAGAGTGAACACTGGCCTTCTTCCCCGACCTTCTTGCTATGTCCCTAAGGGGCTCCATCACCCGCCTAACGTTGGAGCTCCCAATAACTAATAAACCCCTCCCCCCGTGTGCCTGCTCGGACCTTGCTGAAGGAGCAGCCACATGTCCCCTCACAGGCAGAGCGGGCGATGCCACACGGCCAGCCTCCACATTGACCTTCCGCCTCGTGCGCCGCTGAACCCGCCACTCCCCTTGGGGAGAGGGTGGCCCAACCGCGCCCGGTACCCGCGAAGATGTCTCGACAGCAGGGACAGTGGGTGAAGCATGTAACACCTGGGGTGTACCTTGCGACGCACCAGACTCCCCACTGCCGCTACACTCCGAGGCAGCAGCCTGAAGACGGCTGACCGCGGCCATCAACACGCTCAGCTGTTCGCGAACAGTGGCCAGCTCCTCCTGCGTCCGTACACAGCAGTCACACATCCTATCCGTCCTAAGGAAACAATTTACTGAAGGGAGTTAATCAACCTTTAACTAGACTGCTAATTCACTAAAGGCGGCTGCTTATTCACTAAACTGTGGTTGCTAGCCACTTCTTGTAGAAAACAATGAAAATAGCACTACCTCTCTCTGGACTGTATTGAAAACAAACTCTAGCACTACTGGCACTATGGTTGACTACAGGGACTCTCTCTTACTGTATTCAAAACAAACACGAAATCTATGGAACACTATTAAGAGCACTCGAAAAATAAAGCTTCCTAAAAGCAAATACACACGGAAGAAGTGACAAGTGAGAAAGATACAGTTAATACTTAAATCAAGGTAGCTCGCTGCACAGCAGACGTGAAGCAGGCGGCAGTTACGACGATCTGATGTTGTAAATCTTATTAGTGCAATATTTCACTATTTTCCTGGCTGGCCTGCTACATGGTAGGATTTCCAACTATGCCAGGTCAGGGATTTTCACCTGCCTCGAGATGACTGGATGTTTCTGTTGTCCTCATCATTTCATCATCATTACTGAAAGTGGCAAGATTGGACTGAGCAAAGGTTGGAAATTTGTACGGGCGCTGATAACCGCGCAGTTGAGCCCCCAACAAACCAAACATCATCATCATCAACTATGCCAGGAGAAAGTTGGATTGCCTAAGCATTGATTCTTAAAACATGTGCCATCACATTGATTAACTGTAAGCCCAGCAACCCAAAGGATTTTGGATCAGTGGTATGCTGTCAATAGATATTTCCTCACAGTTTTAACTGCTAAATCAACTTCGGTTTCAGAGAAGTTGAAAGAAATAGTCAAGCTTATAAAGCAACCTGACATTAAAGAGCAACTTATGTTCGTTAGTGAAAGTGTCAACATCTTTTCATCCTACTTGCAGTTATTTAAAAAAAGAACCTTTTTTAATCAACCATTTGTATGAACATGCAAGTGAACTTCTAATGAAGTTACAAATTTGACATTGTATTTAATGTCTCTATTGTTGAAGCAAACTTTTTTCCTGTGAGTAATATTTCAGTTCTTGCAGTGAAGTCCTAATCAAGGTACCAAATAACATGGAAGAGAACGATGCTGCCTCTTTTCGCACAGGTGTGAAATGCCATTGTGTTAAAAGCGCCAAGTACTTATCAGAAAGTGTCAAACCAAATGAAGCTTCTCACCGCAACAGTGTATTGCAGGTTTCTTGAAGGCTGGAGAGTTAAGAAGCATTTCCTGAGAGGCCAAAATTGTAGCTTTAGATAATGCTTTACCTTTTGATGTGGATGCAACTATACTGTTGGATGAGTGGAAACTCCTGAAATTTTAATTTGAAATTCCTGAAGGTGCCCAAACAATTGATAAACACTAGTCCTCTATTTTTAATTTAAGACCAGCTTCAAACTTTTTTAAAAATATTCTCCTGTAGCAAAAATTGTAGAAGCAATACTTGTATTGTCTCATGATAGTTCTTTGGTAGAAAAATAATTATTTCTTTGTGGACATGTTTTAACAACTGATAAGGTAAACATGAGTGTAAGTGGCACTTGTTTCTAATACAGATGAACTGCTACTTTGGCTATAAATGCGTACCAAAGCTAAAAACACTACTTAGAAGAAAAAAATTAAGCAAGATAAAATGCTGAAGGAAGCTGAAGAAAGATGAGCAATAGGTAAAAGAACAGAAAAGTTGAAGGCTAAAACTGCTGAATGAATGCTCACAAACTTTATTGCAGAAAACTAAGGAAAAGCTGCTGAGCCGGCCAGTGTGGCTGAGCGGTTCTAGGCACTTCAATCTGGAATCGCGCGATCACTACGGTCGCAGGTTCGAATCCTGCCTTGGGCATGGGTGTGTGTGATGTCCTTAGGTTAGTTAGGTTTAAGTAGTTCTAAGTTCTAGGGGACTGATGACCCCAGATGTTAAGTCCCATAGTGCTAAGAGCCATTTGAACCAAAAGCTGCTGATGAGCTGCTCGAATAAACCACCCAGCACCTTGAAAAAGGAATTACAGTAGAACCCCCTCTAATCCGACCTCGGATGGTCCGTCACTCCGGTTAGTCCGACCGTGTTCAGGATCGCAAGCCTGTGCAGACTTATCACTGACTGGACGCCTGTCAGGCCATTGCTGCGGTGTCTATCACTGTGCATATTGTTATACTGTACGTTATTGTGCAGTTTTATCCTTTGTTGGGATTAAAAAACGTTGTTGTTTGATTTATTCCGGTTTTCTACTGTACTTATTACTGTAGATTCATTGTGTGCACAGTTGTATGTTTTTCAACATGTCTGGATTCAAATGTAAACACGTAACTCTTTCGCTAAATGAAAAATTAGCAGTGCTACAAAGACTGGACGAAGGAGAATTGCTCCAAAAAATTGTAAAGGAGCTGAATGTAGGTGTTACAACAATTAAGGATTGGAGGAAGAATCGGAAAGACACATTCAATCCTATACAGTTAAGATTGATGGTGAAAACACTCTGAAGAATCGCAAAACATTAAAAAAGCCTGACCTTGAACTGCTTGATAACGCATTGTGGATGTGTTTTTGTCAGGAGAAAAGGAAAGGAACTCCAACATCCGGGCCAATTCTCAAAGAAAAAGCGATCTTTTTGTACAAAAAACTGGAAACTGAAAGTAAATTTGCTGCCAGTGAAGGGTGGATAGATTGCTGGAAAACTCTGTCATGGTGTCAGATTTGTTTCTATTTCCTGTGAAAAACTATCTGCTAATGCCGCAGCTGCAAAGAAGTTTTCTGTTAAGTTTCAAGAAATTGTAAAAGAAAATGAACTGTTACCCTGCCAAGTGTATAACATCGACGAGACAGGGCCGAACTTTAAAATGTTGCCAACAAAAACGCTCGCAGCTTCAAATGAATCCGTGGTAGGAATGAAACTTATAAAAGATAGAATAACAGTCATTCCTTGTAGCAACGCAGATGGTATCCACAAGCTCCCCTTGTTTGTCATTGGCAAATCTAAGAAGCCAACGGCATTCAAAAATATAAACTTATCTTCCTTGCCGGTTTATTACTGCAATCAAAAATCTGCTTGGATGGACTGTAACCTTTGTAACTCCTGGTTTTTTGATGAGTTTGTGCCATCGGTCGAAAAAGACTTGAAGCAAAAAAACTGTTTGTTTGTGCTCTACTGCTGTTGGGTAATGCATCCATCTGAGGAAGATTTGCTGAATGGGGGCATAAAAGCTCTCTTTCTACTTCCTAATGTGACCTCATTCATCCAACCAATGGATCAGGGCGTTATCAAATGGTTAAAAAGGCGAAATCGCAGAAAGTATAACAGCTCAGTCTTGGAAAAATCTGAAGGAGGTCGTAACTTATTTGAGGCAATGAAATCCCTGAACATCAAAGATGCTATCTACACAATCGCTGTAGGATGGGATGAACTGAAACGTGACACACTGCGCAAATCGTGGCGTAAGCTTTGGCGACAAATTATGACTGAGAATGAGCTGATCGAAGATGAGCAAAACAACGACGCACTGGAAATCGTTAAAGATCTACAAACTCTGGAGCTGAACGTCCCTGCCAATGAAGGTGAAGAGTGGATCAACGAATGTGACGACGACTGTGACACTTTTGCAGAGCTCAATGATGACGTCATTGTAGACGCTATTAGTCAGGAAGCTGTGAATGAGGACTTCGACGGCGAAGACGAACCCCCCACCTGGATTTCACACAACGATGCAAAAAACGTTTTTGACATCGAGCAGAATCCAACTTCAACTCCAATGGACGTATTGTGGATTAAAAAAAAAAAAAAAAAAAGGAGGGACACTGCAGCTAAATCTAGAATAACATCTGCTAAACAAAAATGTATCACTGACTTTTTTTTCAAGTAATTTGTTTTCGTTTTTACTGTAAAAACACTGTATACAGTATAATCATTTCTTAGTTTATACACATAGTAGTTTATTTCTTTGTAAATAATTTCTTTTTATATACAGTGCTATAAACATTTTTTTAGTTTACAGTATATATCGTTTATACGTTATTAAGTACAGTACAGTACTGTAATTTGTTTGTCGTTTTTCCTTTTTAAACCAATACATATTATAGTGTGTGTAGACGTTTTTTAGTTAATATATTGTTTAACACTGTGTAAAAGACATCTTTTTATATTACTGTAGCCGTCTTTTAGTTCTTAAATCGTTTAATTTTTTGTACTAAATGTCTTTTTATATTTTTTGCAATAAAAATTAGATTTTTCGCATAATCCGACCTTTTCTCCATTCCGACCATGGTCCCGGTCCCGAAGGTGGCGGATTAGAGGGGTTCTACTGTACAATAAACGTAAGGATTATGAACAAATGACTCTTAGCCCAAGGTATACTATCCAGAGTTAAAAGAATTAGAAGTGGAGAAGCCAAAAAATCGAGTCAGGCGGCTACAATTGCAGCAGACATTAAACAAAAAATAAGTAAAATATCATCCTATTTTAAGGAAAAGTAAATTGTGTCTTTGTAACTGCCAAATTATCTGTTTTTTGATACTGTGGTCGTGCTAAGACTCTTGGAGTTTGATATATAATTTGAGTTTTTTTTGTTTATAATTCCAGTATTACAATATGTAAAAGAATGATAAAAAATAAAATAAAATTGTAAATGAAACGAAAGTCACATAATTTCTTAGGAACAACACCCAGCACAGGAAGCGTTGGGCTGTTCACTCTGGGAGGCTGGAGTGCAGCCTTAGTAACTCCACTGTTGGCTTATGATAAGTGATTAGGGAGAATTGTGTCCCAAAAAGGTAGACATGAAATTTAGTGGCAAACATTATCTCTGATGCTGTGTTTTTATTTGGGAATAGTGCACCATGCAGAGGTCAATCTCTGATGTGTGGGCTATTGACTGTTTGTAGCCATCCCAATTCCCGTGTGCCAAGTTCAGTGTGTGGCCAGGGAAGAACGGTGTGAGACAAGGAGTGGATTTCAACATGGTCTTCAGTTGGGTAAAAGTCCTGTTGCAGGCAGTGGTCCAGTTGTAGAGCACTCTTTTTACGCAGCTGATTGAGGGGTTGAGCAGTGTGGACCATGTTTTGTAAGGACATGGAATAATAATTGATTTTGCTCATAAACATCTGCAGTTAAGGTAAGATTGTGTATGGAGTAAGGAATCTATCGTGAAGACATTCGTACCAGTTAGCTAATTCCCTCTTTGGTGAGCCAGTGCCCCAAATATTCCACTTCAAGGCTGAAAGAAAAACCAGCTCTTCTGTGAACGACACTGCACTCCTTCATCCTGCAGGGTAGTTAAAAGGATAAGGAGATTTTGCAAATGCTCCTGGCAGGAGAGTCTCATGAAAATGAGATCCAAGTAATTCACATAAGCCGGAATATGCTGTGTCAGGTGTTCCAGAAACCTTTGGAAAATTACGGGGGTTGAGGCAATACCAAGTGGGAGCTGCTTGTACTTTTACAAAACGGAAGACATATAAATGACAATGATGTTCTGCAATTCCTCATCTAAGGGGAACTGGAGGTAAGCATTGGCAAGGGTGATCTACTATTCCAATACAGCAAGTTGGTGTTGAGGTCTTGCAGACTGGGGATAGGATAAGTTTCCACTTGCGATTGAGCATCAGTTGTCGCCTTGAAATTTCCACACAATTTGAGAGAACTGTTGCTGTGCTATATTTCACTGACTCGATAGCACCAGCAGTGTGGAGATGATCTGGTTCCTGAAAAGGAACTGTGGTTGATACATACTCGACTTCATCAGAAATCGGAAACCCAACAGTGTAAAGTTTTCAAGGCCAAAAATGTTGGTAGCAGATGACTGGATGACAACAAATAACATGATGAGGTGCATAATGCTTTTGTAGGCCACAGTGATCGACAGCTGCCCACAAACAGGAATAAAATAGTCTCTGTAACCACCAAATGCCGTGAGGGCAGGGACAACTTGGGTGAATCAAATTATTTGTACAGCACCTCACTTATCAAAATATGGTGGCTCCTTTGTCCACCTGGCAGCAAACTCATCGTGAGAAATTTGAAGTGTGAGAAACAAGTTCAATATGGAGGTGCCGAGCACATTTATAGTGGCCTGGTGCACTTGTGGGGTAGGGTGGGAACGAGTTCTGTGGCTTTGACACACTGAGCAAGATACCCCTCATTGCCCCAGCACCTTCAAGACCCCAGTGATCCAGACAGTGCTTGGGAGTGAAGAGAAACACATGGCACTCTTGAAGGGAGCAGTCCCTGTGACTATCAATTAGGGGTGACCAGAGGCTTGGACAATGATGAACCACAATGTTCCTGCAACCTGGATGTTGCCCTCGGCTTGCAGTGCTGGGTTGACGTGCGTGGTGGCACATTAACCTACACAGCTTGTGACCTCACCAAGAGTCGTTCCATAGCAGCCTGTGTAATCTCAAACCTGTGTACAATGCAGAAGTTGTCTTCCAATGATGGGTTATCCAGCTTCAGTACTGCTGTGCGGAAATCAGGGTTGGGTGCCAGCTGAACTATGAGATCACGAAACAAGGAGTCCACGTACAAAGCCTTAGAGCCTTGATTGGTAGAAAGGAAATAGCATTTGTGGCTGAGACTTTGCATGTCAGCTACCCAGGCAGTGGTATGATTATCCAAGCTGTTTATGGTGTTGGAAAAACTCGAGCTTGAGGCAACCTCATGATATCTTCAGTAATAGTTATTAGTCGGCAGAGTGTGCAAATCTCCTGAAATGAGAGTGCAATGGTGTCAGACAGACGCCAATTTGTGAATCAGAAGAAAAAAGATAAAATAAAATAAATAAAAAATCACTGCAATGATTCATTCATGATCTTAAATGCCACAAATGTTACTTCAGGAGATGCATTTATGTGTCCTAGTCCTCCATAGCATCAATGAAAGGCAGAAACGATGGAGTATCAATGTAGGTGTTAACTGCAGGAGATGCTGAGGCCTGGAGCAAAGTGACCTCGTGGGCTGGGAGTTTGTCCACGTGAAGCTGGAATAACTTTTGTAACAAGTCTATCTGAAGCTGCTGCTGCTGTTGCTCCAGCATGCGAGCCAATTTAGTGTCCATGTTGCCAAACAACTTCCTTTATCCTCATTACCAGAGCTATATCCTCAAGGAGCCAGATATCAGTGGATGCATCGGAACTCAAAACACTGAAGCCAGAAGAGGACACGACACCAAGCGGTAGCTGAGCTGAACACGATTGACTGGCGGTGGACAGGAAACAGACAAAGGACAAGGCATAGGCAACTTGTGTAAACAACACAGTTCAATACGTAAACCATCGCCACAACAGTATCAACTGTCCATGAGCAAAGAGAGACATAATCCAATTCATGATGAGAGAGACAGACCAAGTGCCAAGTGAGGCGCTTATTGAGTAGTCCATACTACAGCAGTGATAGTGATCGATAATATCATATGTGAACGCACAACTGATTGACCGTTTTCTGGGAAGCTGCAATGTACACGATTGGCTGGTGTATTCACATAACAGCAATCCTAAGTCCATTTCCTCCAGCAGGAAGTCAACTTCTTCAGTAACCATATATTGAGCTGGATACCATATATTGAGAACTCACGAAGTGCCAAATCAGTTGTAGCCATTAAACGTCCACCTATATTTATTAGTACCATCATTTATATGGCTGTGAACTCTATTAATACAGAACAGATCTTTATCTTTACATTATAGCAATGAATTATGCCATATATAGGGTGAGCCAAAATGAATATACTGTTTTTAAGGTTTTGTAGCATTTATTACATCCAACTTATAATTATAAATAATACACCAAATGAAAGAGCAACTCAGACAGTTTTTCTTGTAAGTGTTCAGCTCTTCCATTTGATGAAAGAGCTATAGGTCTAGTGGATCAAGATAAGGAACACCATCTTGTTGTGCAGTTCTTCTTGTTATGTCTGTGCTTGCTACAAAAATGGGATGAGAAATTCCGCCTTATGCAAGACACCTTTTTTTCCTGTTTTGTTTCACCCATATCTGTTTCAGCACTTTTGTGCTATCATCCAGTGGGTTTAATTTTTATTTTTAACTGTAAAATTGTTGTTACATATTAACATTTGTGTTGTTTATAACATTATGTCAAAGTTCCATTTATAGCTTAATTGGCGAAAAGTGGATGTATGCATTAGTTAACATACCTTAATGCTATTGTCCATTTATTTTGGTAGCTATTCTACTACACAATGTACAACTAATCATCTGAAAGCATCAAAATGTAATTTATTTTCTGTTTTTAATGCATTTACGAATGGAAATGAGTCTGTAACACGTTTTTTGTGTGTAACTTACAGTTTTGAAGTTGTGGTGCGTTCTCCTGTGTTGGTGAAGTAAATAGGCTTACAAAAATCAATAGCCCAGGAAAAGAAAGTACTCAATGAATACACATCACTGTGCAACAAAACCCTCTTCAACACAATAGAAGAACTATACAAATAACACCCACACCAAAACTACTACTGAGAAATAACCTCCCTCCCTCTCCCTCTCTCTACATTTGTACAGGGTGGCGCAGATGGATCGGGTGGTTTTGAAGTGGACTGTACGTCTGGAGGGGGGGAGCCAGGTGTTCGGCGACTTCGTCCTGTGGTGGGGGGAGTCGGGAAGTTTCAGTTGCAGGCTGGCAGTCAGTCGCGATGGCTACGTGGTCCGTTGAGCATCGTGTTTTCGCAGTGGAAGAGTTCATACGCAATAACGAGTCAATTGTTGCTGTGACGCGTGCCTTTCGCCGGCGTTTCAACATCCCACCTCGCGGTAGTGTTCCTAAGCGAGATACGATATTGAGTTGGGTGCATAATTTCCGCACTACTGGTTCATGTGCTCCAAAATGGACGCCTAGACCGCCAACAATAACAACGCCTGAGAACGTGGAGCGTGTGAGACGCGATGTCACTGCGAGCCCACGTCGATCAACGAGACGTCGTGCTCAAGCTCTTGGAATGTCACGTCGGAGCCTTCAAAGGATTCTTAACGAAGAACTGAAATTCCACCCCTATAAAATCCTGTTGGTACAGAAGATTCTCCCAACAGACCATCTTCAAAGGCTTCAGTTTAGCCAACAGATGTTGGAGTTATTGGAAGATGTAAACCTGATTATCATGACGTCTGACGAGGCTCACTTTCACATTAACGGATACGTAAACAAGCAAAATTGCCGTTACTGGGCCGACACTAACCCAAGAGATCTACACCAACGGCCTCTCCATAGTGACAAAGTGACGGTTTGGTGTGGGGTTTCTAAGGTAGGGATAATTGGTCCTTACTTTTTTGAAAATGAAAGGGAGCAGGCGGTTACTGTTAATTCGCAGCGTTATGTGAACATGATTGAAGATTTTCTTCTCCCACAACTTGAAGAGAACAATTACGACATGGGCAATATGTGGTTCCAACAAGACGGGGCAACTGCACATACCGCTAGGATATCAATGCAAGCTGTACGCGCTCTGTTCCCTGGCCGTTTGATTTCCCGTAATGGGGATGTCCATTGGCCCCCTCGCTCACCAGACCTCACGGTATGTGACTTTTTCTTATGGGGCTATTTAAAAGCAAGGGTCTACATGAACAAACCCCGGACCATTCAGGAGTTGAAGGCAGCAATTCACACCGAAATCACATCAATTCCTGGTGATGTGCTTGAGCGGGCAATGCGGAACGTTAAGGACCGACTCCAAGAATGCGTCGCTCGAGAAGGAGGGCATTTGATGGATGTAATTTTTAAAAACTAACATTACTATTTTTTTGTTAATAAACTTCCATTGTAACTACACGTTTTGCACTTTATTTCAATCCAATACCTTTACAATTGACAGTTTGACAAGTATTTTAAAACCACCCGATCCATCTGCGCCACCCTGTATTAATAACATAACTATTAATTATATTATGCCTAATTAATCCTTATCTACTAGGAGACCCAGATAATTTTGTACTTGCCAATCCATTATATCCAACCAGAATGACATTTCCTATTTGCCTGCGCAATTCTACGATCAATTCCTAATGAATTAGGAAGTGTTATTGCATTATTTCTATCAATTAGAATCTTAATAATTTTACCATTTTACATCAAATCACCATTCTGAGGTATTCAATTCTACCCTATTAATCAAATTCTATTCTGAATTATAGTAGTTGTCGTATACTTATTAACATGAATTGGTAAACGACCAGTTGAAGAACCATATATTATAACGGGACAAATCTTAACAATTGTCTACTTTACATACTTCTTAATTAATGTTCATGTTGCAAATGCATGAGACAAACTAATTAAGGAATAAAATAAATAAGTTAATTAGCTTAGGAAAAGCATATGTTTTGAAAACATAAAACTAGAAGTTTGACTCGTCGATTAACTTTTCTCAAAAAGTTTCACTAAATAAATGAAAGAAATAGTCTTTAAACCTACAAAGAAAATAAAAAAATTCAAAGACAAAGGTAAAAAGTTCTTTCAAGACAAATATATCTCATGAAGTAAGCCTATTTACTTCGCCAACAACACAGGAGAATGCACCACAACTTTAAAACTGTAAGTTTCACACAAAAAACACGATACAGAATCATTTCAGTTCGTAAATGCATAAAAAACAGAAAATAAATTATGTTTTGCTGCTTGCAGATGACAAGTTGTATATTGTGTAGCAGAATAGCTACCAAAATAAATGGACAATAGCATTAAGGTATGTTAACTAATGCATACATCCACTTTTTGCCAATTAAGCTCTAAATGGAACTTTGACATAATATTATAAACAACACAAATGTTAAAACGTAACAACAATTTTCAGTTAAAAATAAAAATTAAACCCACTGATGATAGTACAAAAGTGCTGAAACATTATGAGTGAAACAAAACTGAAAAAAAGGTGTCTTGCACAAGGTGGAATTTCTCATCTCATAAGGAACACCATATACAGTTGCTTCACCAAGAAAGAGTGGTCCATAATGTTTCCACTAGGATATGGCACAAAAACCTTCAGTGTAGGGGAGTCTCATTGCAACAGTACCATCTCGTGAGGATACACTGAACCCAAGATGCGCTTATTATGTTTATTCAGCTTCCCATGTAGGTGAATGTCGACTCATCAGTGAAGATGACAAGATCTGGAAATTGTTCGTCATCATGCAACAACATTTGTTTGCTAATCTGGCACATAAACTGTAGTCTGTAGGCTTTACAGACTATAAGGATGTTGTTGGAAGCATCTCATTAAGAGTCTCCACACAGATGTCACTGGAATTGCTAATTCTCGTCTAGCCTTCCAAACGGATTTATTGGAGTTACACCTGAAGACTCTGTCTTGTTCAACATGTTCTTCAGCCACTCCTGATCTTTCCATATTCTTTCCTTTGTGGATCGGTATACAAATAAAACTGTTAGAGTTGTTCTTTCAGTTGATGTATTATTTATTACTGTAAAGTGAATTGAATAAATGCTACGAAGCCTTAAAACCCATATATTCTTTGTGAAACACCCTTTATTTACAGATAACCAATAGTGAAGGCATTTCTTTCCTATGTCAGTCTTCAATTTCATCTGGCACAGAAGTGCTAGGAAAAACAAACAGATATTTATTTCAACTAAACACTTAGTACTGTAAACAGATATATGTAGATTATTTACATAGTGCATAATGTTCCTTTATGTACAGAAATGTTTCTTCTTTCTTTTTTGGAACACAGGCACAGTAATCTTAAATAGAATAGCACCACATTATTTCTGCTAAATTACCAAAGGTAGTGGAATTTCTCATTCAAATTTTGATTCTGGATGTAGCCCTTGTGGAATGCCACAACATGTATTCTTCCTTACCATAGCTCACTGTCCGTACAAGATACACACACACACACTAAAATGTCTCTTAATTTTGTATCTCTCAGTTAGTCATTGTGAGATGCAGCCAGTGCACTGTCTAATATACAGTTTAACTAATATGTATAAATAATATAGCAAAGATGGCCCAAGGTCACCATCAATTACCTAAATTATCCACCTGTAGCAAGTGTCTTAGAAGAAAAGCAATGATAGTGTAGATATCTCTCCATGTATAGATGTGGTTTCAAGATTTTCTTGTTGCTTCACCAGTTAAGTTATTTACTATCAATCAATCAATCAATCATTCATGTATTTACAAACATTAAAAGGCAAGAACGAGTACTCATCAGTGTAGATACTTCTTAAGATCATGCTACTAATACAGTCCATTACTTTTTTGGTTGTAGGATAGGCTAACAAGTAGTTCGCTTCATGAGGAATCCTGTTTATTTTGTAAGGACCTGTGTGCAGTAGATGCCATCAAACAGTTCTTACGGTGTAGAAGTAGAGTTGCAGAACTACTGTAGTCTACCATTTATAAGTGTAGACTCAGTTAGGTTTCCTAGTAGCCTTGCTCAGTTAAGATCGGTGCCACATTACCTGTGTGTTAGATGTGTTGCATACCTGTCTGGCATTACCTCATGTTGATCCCTTTGTTTGCATAAGCGATTAGTCTCTTACTAGATTCCCCTAGGAACCAGAAGCAGTGAACCAACTAGAGACTGAGGATATATAAAGGGCTGTGAAACTTGCAGAACATTTTGTTCCACACAGCTATCCTCCTGTTTATTACATAAAAATAAACAGTATTTAAAACAAAATTAAAATTGTCAATGTTCAATTCAGGTTGTATTAAAAAACTGTTGATTTCCAACATGAAATGGAGGAACATTGTATTAAAAATAAGAAGAAACCAATACAGATTCATCACATTTGACTAGAAAATGCAATTTTCTTAAAAAAGGTTAAAGTTAAAAAATGCAAAACAAAAACATAAACATCACTTTAGTACTTCATCGATTTACACAAAACACGTTTCTGTTATCCATAAAAAACACTCGCTCTTGTCAGTAATAACAGGAAATTCTTGCCTTTGATCATGAGGAGGAACATTGTGTTGAGTACAAAATAGCAACAATATATATATATATATATATATATATATATATATATATTTGTACTTGCATCAAAAGTAATTACTTTGATTACATAAAAGAGCAGAAATTACAGTGACAAAAAAAATTTTTATTTACATTTTGTAGGGATATAAAATTCACAATGAACTAACACTGAACAACATGAGATTCTATTTATGTGCAAAACAAACAAAAAATAAAGAAACAGTTGGTTTCCAGTTTCTCTGTGACACATTCATTATGTTTCTTTCCCTATCAGTGCTACCGGTAATTGTAACATTTGCTGTGTCGTTTATGTACTGTATCAAAACTTCCGAATTGTTGTTTAGATAGAGTGCAGCTCAATGCAGAAGAGAAGATTTTGGGTGAATTTTCAAGAGACTACTGTCTCCTACATGAAAAGTTTGTATGTGACTTAATTTTTTTAATCATAATAAGCTTCCCTTAAGAGCACTTCTGTAAGTGCGACCATGGCTTACCTTACCTACCTTACCTTATCTTCCTCTCTGACATTTGTTATAATTCCTTGGTAACCATCTCCTATTTTGTCAGAGTGCAAGCTGTGGCAATAAATTTTGTGTGGATGTAGTACCATGTGATATTGATAAGTATGACTTATACTTTTTGAAAATAAAAAAAAAGCATGTATATACTTTAGTAGGAAATGTCCTAGACTGGCCTGCTGTTGGGAGCAAGTTCATTCCTATATCTTCGCAGTATTAACCATGCTCAGCCTTTTTTATTTTATATATACTAGATCTATGACAAAATTTTGCCATTGATACTCAGATAGCACTTTGCCAAGTAGAAGTCGACCTTAGCATCCCTCTCCCCAGAAATTCCACGCCAAAAGTGAATTCAGTTAAACCATTTCCAATTAGAATTGAACAGACCAGGGCTCCATTTCCTATAACTACCTCATCGAGAGCCTGCACGTTGACACATTATGACCTGTCGCATACTGCTTCAATTATCTTTCAGTTTTGCACGGAAAACTGCATTAATATTGTTAAAATTATTAAATAAATCTATTATTGTAGTAGCCAGAGTGCTATTTATTATTGACTCTTCTTCTATTAGAATTCAGCAGACCTCGGTCTAGGCCAAACATTACACAGCAGAGGTGCTGCCAACGATGTCATAAAGTTAACACAACAGTCCTTTTATCTTCCATGATTGCAAAACTGTATATTTGTCAGAGTGAACTGACCCTCCCACCGTTGTTGTTACTAATCTTATTGGGTGTAAACACCTGTAGCTGTCTAAATTTCAATAGACATTCCTCGAGTAAAACGGTTGATAAAGAAGGGACTTGTCCCCACGCCATAGGGTATATGGTTAGGTAACAGGCCAGTATGATCTATTTCATTTTTACACATTCTGTCATCTGGTGCCAGACTATTATAGTCACTACTTGCCCTAGTGATAGTGGGCGGTGTGTCATGTACTATTCTTTTGACAGCGGACAACTCTATATACACTCCTGGAAATGGAAAAAAGAACACATTGACACCGGTGTGTCAGACCCACCATACTTGCTCCGGACACTGCGAGAGGGCTGTACAAGCAATGATCACACGCACGGCACAGCGGACACACCAGGAACCGCGGTGTTGGCCGTCGAATGCCGCTAGCTGTGCAGCATTTGTGCACCGCCGCCGTCAGTGTCAGCCAGTTTGCCGTGGCATACGGAGCTCCATCGCAGTCTTTAACACTGGTAGCATGCCGCGACAGCGTGGACGTAAACCGTATGTGCAGTTGACGGACTTTGAGCGAGGGCGTATAGTGGGCATGCGGGAGGCCGGGTGGACGTACCGCCGAATTGCTCAACACGTGGGGCGTGAGGTCTCCACAGTACATCGATGTTGTCGCCAGTGGTCGGCGGAAGGTGCACATGCCCGTCGACCTGGGACCGGACCGCAGCGACGCACGGATGCACGCCAAGACCGTAGGATCCTACGCAGTGCCGTAGGGGACCGCACCGCCACTTCCCAGCAAATTAGGGACACTGTTGCTCCTGGGGTATCAGCGAGGACCATTCGCAACCGTCTCCATGAAGCTGTGCTACGGTCCCGCACACCGTTAGGCCGTCTTCCGCTCACGCCCCAACATCGTGCAGCCCGCCTCCAGTGGTGTCGCGACAGGCGTGAATGGAGGGATGAATGGAGACGTGTCGTCTTCAGCGATGAGAGTCGCTTCTGCCTTGGTGCCAATGATGGTCGTATGCGAGTTTGGCGCCGTGCAGGTGAGCGCCACAATCAGGACTGCATATGACCGAGGCACACAGGGCCAACACCCGGCATCATGGTGTGGGGAGCGATCTCCTACACTGGCCGTACACCACTGGTGATTGTCGAGGGGACACTGAATAGTGCACGGTACATCCAAACCGTCATCGAACCCATCGTTCTACCATTCCTAGACCGGCAAGGGAACTTGCTGTTCCAACAGGACAATGCACGTCCGCATGTATCCCGTGCCACCCAACGTGCTCTAGAAGGTGTAAGTCAACTACCCTGGCCAGCAAGATCTCCGGATCTGTCCCCCATTGAGCATGTTTGGGACTGGATGAAGCGTCGTCTCACGCGGTCTGCACGTCCAGCACGAACGCTGGTCCAACTGAGGCGCCAGGTGGAAATGGCATGGCAAGCCGTTCCACAGGACTACATCCAGCATCTCTATGATCGTCTCCATGGGAGAATAGCAGCCTGCATTGCTGCGAAAGGTGGATATACACTGTACTAGTGCCGACATTGTGCATGCTCTGTTGCCTGTGTCTATGTGCCTGTGGTTCTGTCAGTGTGATCATGTGATGTATCTGACCCCAGGAATGTGTCAATAAAGTTTCCCCTTCCTGGGACAATGAATTCACGGTGTTCTTATTTCAATTTCCAGGAGTGTATTAATAACTGGGATGCAACACTATCGTGCCGTTCTGGTAAATCTTTACTTAATGCAGTTTTGATATGATTTAATTCTATCATAACTGTTTCTTCTAAAGTGTCTCTCTGAGATAATGCTTCAGTAACAGGCTGTTTTGCAACACATGGTAATTGTAAATCTGATCTTTTATTTATGTGCATCATCATTTGAAATCCACTATGAAAAATCCTTCAAGATACTTTCTCTCCTTGCATCAAACTGTTCATTGATCTTAACTTCTTGTTCAGCCATAATATTATATGCTTTTCCATTTAGCTTATGAACAGATTCTTTTATATAAGTTCGTTTGGCAGAGATCAGTCATTTGGCATCAGGAAGGCAGTTTCGAGTTCTCTGATTTTGGTTGTTAAAGCATCCTGTGATGATGACTATTTTGTCATTTTTGATGACATTATAGCTTGTTGTAATGATAAACCTGCTACATCACTTGACAAGTTGGATTGTTTGGATGACATAATTTTGATTAGATGACAGTACATGATGCATAGTTGACATTTCATTTGGCTGTACTGATATGTTTCCAAAATTCTTTTTCATCATTGCCGCTAAACTTTGATATGTTTCCAGTATTCTTTTTCATCATTGCCTCTAAACTTTGATAAAGTGCTATAAATCTGTCTTGCATACGGCTAGTCAGTGGAATAATTTCTTCCCTCTCAGTATGCGACTCCATTTTGCGTGTGAAACGTCATTGTTTTCAACAGCCACATCAGTTAATTCACAAGCCGCAGCATATGAT
Source organism: Schistocerca cancellata (assembly GCF_023864275.1). Taxonomy (NCBI): domain Eukaryota; kingdom Metazoa; phylum Arthropoda; class Insecta; order Orthoptera; family Acrididae; genus Schistocerca; species Schistocerca cancellata. The sequence continues at coordinate 403,660,454 of NC_064632.1, read as the reverse complement.
TCTACTTCATCATATATGTCAGATTCCATTTTTACAGACTTTCCTATCTGTGCCATAACACAGTTATGACTAAAATTACATGAGTGAATTTATGTGTTTAATTTGATAAAACACATAAACATTAATGCTGGAGTAGTTCTCCCAGAAGGCTTTATTTCTGCTGAAGCTAAGTACTATCTAGCAGTTCTGTCTCATAATTTTATATTTTGTGTGCAAGCATATCTGTGAGTCTGATCACATAACACAGTCCCAATCCCCCAGTGCATGCTGTTAGTCACATCAACCACTACTGGTTAATTTTGGAGGTGTGAATGAGAAAATTCTCTTACATCTATGTTGTTCTAAATGTCTTCCATGGGAGTTCTGCATTTTCATTGGAATGCTCTCTGGTGCGTTGATTCATAAAGTAGAGAAATTTTCAGCTTTAAACCAGTACTCGTGCCAGAAGCTAAGGTATGTCACAATTGTATATTGACCGTAGTCTGATGTGAATTTTGTGTAGAGGGGGAAGTGAAGCCCTCTCAATAAGCTCAAAGGAAATTACAAAGCAATGTAGTGGTAAAAATGTCTAACCTAACTAATCCCACCTCTCCCTCTTCTCTTATCCCAATCTGTCATACTTCATTTCTTCTGTCTTGTTTTCCCACGTTTTTTGTAAATGTTTAAGTGCATTTTTACAGATATGTGTGTATTTTTACATATTTTAGCACCTTTTGCAGTTATCCAACTCCCCACACAACTACCTAACGCCTTCATTTGCCAAATTCCTACATTTCCCGTTTCCCTGATGCTGCCCCCGCCTCAATGGTTTCCAGCTCCATCTTCTGCACCATTTCAAAACAGTATTCCTTTCCCTTGCTAAAACCTTTTCCACACATTGCAAGGTTCCATCAAGATTCAAACTCAGATTGCTGGATTCAAGTTCCAGAGTATTAATCATTACACCATGGAACCACATGTTACTGTCCCTTTCATTAAACGCTACTTAAACCATGGAATCCCACACTGCTCCTAACAGCCTAACTATAAAAATTCCTTTCTCTGCATCCCACCCCTCTCTTCAAAATGACTTTCACCTTTTCAGGTTCCACCAGTCCTTGTCCCTCATAAATCAGGTACTGCAAAAACATATCTGTATGGCACAGACATCCCAGAACCACCCCTGCTCCCTCTGCAAGATACTGCTACTACGCATTTCCTACTATATACATCTATGCATTTCCTACTACATACATTACATCTCTGATATTAATTTAATTGGATGTATAAAAAATCAACTCACCAAGCGACAGCAGAACACACACGTAAATGAGAGTTGTAACAAGGCAAGCTTTTGGAGCCAGTGGCCCCTTCTTCAGGCAGAAGGGTTGAAGGAAAAGGATTGGACAGGTCTAGGAAAAGGAGTAGATTTCTGGAAAGTCACCCAGAACTGCAGGTCAGGAGAGACTTACTGCATGGGATTACTGATTGTTGGGGACTGCATTGGATGAGATGTGAAAACCTGAGAGCTTTGTTGTTACACTTCTGAAACTGAATCTCTTGGACTCCAGCACCTTGGCACCTAGCAGAGCATTCCAGACACCGCTTGTGTAAGTTATCCAGTCTGCTGACGTCCTGCTATCCCCTTGTGGCACCACTGCCCAAGCCCTATCCTCCTATCCTATTCACAGTGTTCCTCCTCATCAGTCCCTCATACCACTGCCTAGCTGATCTTTTCAACTTGCCACATCCCTCTAAACTCCCTTCAAACACTCCATTGTATCTAGAGCTTATGAAATAATCCCAGAACACTGTTTTTACTCTTTTCATCAAAATCCTTAGCCCCACTAAAGTTTAAGTGCTGTACAAAGGCCTCACCTTCAGCCTTACAACCAAATTTAACCGTGTTGGGCTTGTCAAATACCTACTCTCTTTCTCCCAATCCTTGCAATGGAAACACTTCTTTGCCACCAGCCCTTCCAACCAAAACCAAACTAATCCCAACATTGAACCCTGCCTCTCCCAGTTCACACCACCATCCAAGCATAAACCCCTTCCACCTAACCACCCCCTGGTCACCTTCCAGAAATTCCTTACCTGCAACCTGGCTCACCATCCTTCCTCAGGCCAGTTCCTAAGAACACTAACCTTCCAGCAGATGAAAGGATAGCCTTACACACCATCAAAATAGATCCTAACCTTATCATCCTACCTGCAGCCAATGGTTCCACCATTGTCATTATGAATCACCATGACTACCTGGCAGAAAGCCTCTGCTGATTGTCTGACACCGCCACATATAAACTTTTGTGGAGTGATCCCATCCCAGAAGTCCAACGTAACCTCTCTCCTGAATCCATTTTCCTCCTCACTCCTACGATTCTCTGTATGCCCAACTTCTACATGCTTGCCAAAATCCACAAACCTGTTGGCCATTGTAACTGGTTAGTGTGCTCCAAAAGAATTTTGGCCCTAATTGACCAACACAAAGATATCAAACACTTCCCTTGCCAACTTTCCACTACCTCATACTGATACCGCTTGGATCCCTACTGATCAGTGTAGTTGCCACTTCCCTCTACATAGTGATATCTCATGCCTGTTGTCTTGCTGCTATTAAACACTAACTCTCCCAACATCCTTTAAACTCCAAACCCAAAACCTCATTCCATATACACTTTACCAACTTTATCTGAACCCACAACTACTACTCCTTTGAAGGGAAGGTATTCAAGCAAATCAGCTGCACAGCCATGGGCACCCGCGTGGCACCCTCCTATGCCAAACTGTTTACGGACCATCTAGAGGACACCTTCCCCAGCCTCCCAAAACCCCAAACCCCCCATCTGCTTCAGGTTTATTGAATAATCTGGATTCAAGATCAGGACGCTATCTCATTCCTTCACAACCTCAACACCTACTCTCTCATGCACTTCCCTTGGTCCTCCTCAATCCAGTGTGCCACCTTCCTGGACGATGATCTCCTCTCTGATGGCCTCGTCCAAACCTATGTCAACATTAAACCCACCAACCACCAATGGTACCTGTCATCCCTTCCACACCAAAAAAATCCCTCTGTACACCCTGGTCACCTGGGGGTTAGAGTATCTGCAGTTATGGGAGCTCCCTTGTCCCATTTGCTGAAGGTCTCACAAAGGCCTTCACAGACACACTATCCCCGCAAATGCAGTCCGCAAGCAGATTTCTCGTGCCATATCTCCACATACTCCCAATCCTCCCACAACCCCAAGAACCAGCAACATAGGAGATCTATCATCATCGTCCAATACCACTCCAGACTGGAAAAACTGAACCACATCCTTCGTCAGGTCTTTGTTTATCTATCATCAAGCCCTGAAATGAGGAACATCCTGTCCAAGATTCTTCCCACTCCTCCTAAGTAGTGTTCCGTTGTCCACGCAATCCACCAAAGGGATAAAATCACTGGGAAGACCCAGATGCAAGACCTGCCCTACACACCCATGCAGTGCTTTCTATTCCAGTCCTGTCACGGGCTTATCCTACTACATCAGAGATCGGACCACTTCTGTCAGCAGCAATGTTATATAACACCTCAGCTGCAATCATGTTCAACTTTTTATATTGAAATGAGAACCAAACAGCTGTCTACCAAGAAAAATGGCCACCGCCAAACTGTGGCCAAGAGCAGATTGTACCACCTTGTTGCACAACATGCTGCTGCACATAACATGCTGCTGCACATAACATGCTACTGCTCATAACATGCCGCTGCTCATAACATACTGCTGCTCATAACATGCTGCTGCACATAACATTTTTGATTTCAGTGGCTGTTTCACAGTCAGGACCATCTGGATCCTCCCTTCCACCACCTGCTTTTCTGAGCTACACATATGGCAACTATCCTTACACACAATCTCTGCTCCTGAAATCATACCAGCCTCAACCTACGGTAACCCACTGTCCTCTTACCCTCCACCCAACTTTTTCTTCCCCCTCAGTCCTGTCACCATCTCACAATTCGCCTCCCCTCACCCTTGTGCGCTGCTATCTTTTGGCACACCCACCTGTCTTTTTCCCCTTCTCTTTTCCTTTCGTACCCCCCCCCCCCCCCTCCCTGTCTCTGTCCGCCATTGTGCCTGGCAGCTCTGTCCTGCCACCTCTACTCGTTAAGTGCTCCACCGGGCAGCACTGATTTCTCTCCCCACACCAGTGCTCTGCTACCCCTCCCTCTCCCCCTTCCTCACCCAACTCCAGAATGTTGCTCCCATTCAACACATTACTCATTTCTGTTGCAGTCTGGCCAGAGATAGTGGTCATGTGTGTGTGAGGTGTTTTGCTTATGTGGGTGTGGGCGCATTTTTCTTTTATGAAGAAGAGTTTAGCCAAAAGCTTGTATGGTAAGTAGCTCTCTATCCTTTACATAGTGTTGTTGATATTACAACCTGGACTTTCTATTGTTTAAATCTTTATAAATCTGCTGATTACACTGTAGGTACCTGGTTAAATATGATTAAGTTAGGAAAAAACTCACTAATTGGTGAAACATATGTTGGCTTTTCTTACTCCTAAAGTTAATCATTTTTCACTGGTTACAGTGGTCACACTGCATGCTCTAAATGACAAGTGAGACAGTCATTGTGCTGTACCACTTTCATAGCCAGTCTGCTTCATGTATCATGCACATTGTTATGTTTCAAGATGTGAAGACAAGCTCATGATTTGCAAGTCACAATAAGCTTCTTTGGTTTAAAAAGTGTTGCAGACCTTCTGCTTAAAATTAAAAGGCTACAGAGTTCAAAGACTAATCCACAAGACACTATAATTTCCAGTTTTTTTCTTTCAGCCAAGTACAGCACAAATCATTTCAATGAGTTTGCTGCTACATCAAGTTGTGCCAGAAATACTATAATGTCAAATACTTTATAATGCAAAGTGATTGTGAGAACTCATTATCTTATTATTTCTTATACTTAGCAAATAGATACAAAACATTGTTGCCAAGTAAGGTTGCTGAGTCTGTTTTATTTACTACTTCTCTTCAGATTATAATTACAGAGTAATGTGGCGCAGCCATTAAAACACTATACCCACACTTGGGAGGAGAAAGTTACATATCCTCATCTGGCTATTCAGAGATAAGCTTTCTGTGGTTTTCCCAAATCAGTTATGGTGGAAGCTGTGGTGATTACTGAAGTACCACTGGTGGGGACACTCAACAAGAATACATGAATATCCAAAACAAAACATGTTTTATTCATAAGTTTCAGTTCTGAATGTTCGTGGCACAAATCAGTAGGTAAAGGTTTATCACTACATCAAAAACAAGTTGACAAAAGTTCCTTGTCTGGAAATTTATAAACAAAACAAAATAATCTCTTCCAGTTATTGCAGTTAATTAATTCTTGAATCACTACTTTGAATGCAAACCACGGTCTAGTGGGCAGTCTATTAGTAAAGACTTCCAATGAAAAAAATTAATTCTATTCAGTGAAATATTGCCTTAGTTGCCTTGTAATGAGAGGTCTGAATTTCACTGGCAAAAATTAAAGTTTGCACTTAAAAGTGTCTTCGCAAATTTAAAGTTTGGTACAACAGCCTGAGAAAAGTCTGCCAATCAGTCCGGCAAAAACCAAACATTATAGAGATACTCCACTTTCAGCACAACAGCATGCTGACAAAGTGGACTTTGCAGAGCTGCCAGCTTAGCCCTAAATATGCTGGTGGCAGATCCATGGAGGATTGCTATTGATGGTGTGATGTGTTTGTGGAACCATAATGGAGTGTGGCATTGTCCACCTATGAAGCCAGTGATGTGTGCACGTCCTCACTGCATGACCACCTCACTGAAGAGGCTATCTGGTGCTGGCCTTCGAACTTTGCCAAATGTTCACCTTTAGATGCTGGCCTGCTGTATGGGTTGAGTGGTAGGCCACCCACCACACTACTTTGGCAGTGTGGCGTCAGCATATAGTCATGACACGCACACTATTTTGAAAAGAACACAGTTATTTTCTTTCCCCATCATTGTTTGGTCTGAGCTTATTTTTCTGTCTCTCAATAACATCATTGTCAATGAGACTTATTTCCTTCATAGCTTGTAACTCAACTTCAGAAACATGAACAGAAGGTCACTATTAAATTGACATTCACAGGGGAAACAGAACATCAAATCGTCACTAAATATGCAATATTTGGAGCAGAAAACTTAAATACACTGTTGAGGGATTGTGCACATGCTAAGGCTAAACATGACACAAGAAATTGTAATTAGTTGACAGAGCACATGGAAAATGTGTGTGTGCAGTATTTAGCTTAGGCATTCTCTTCGACACAAAACTGATTTCTTTCTGCAACATGTTAACACTTCACCTTTTTACTTTGTGGGTTACCATATTGTATGTAACAGAGGAGAAACACTGAGATAACAAAACTCATGGAACAGCAATACACACACACAGATGTCAGTAGTATTGCATTCACAAGGTGTAAAAGGGCAATGTGTTGATGGAGCTGTCATTTGTACTCGGATCATACATGTGAAAAGGTGTCTGATGTGAATTTAAATGCACTATGGGAATTAGCAACTTTGTACACAGAATGGTAGTTGCAGCTAGAAACATGGGACATTCCATTCCAGAAATTGTTCAGGGATTCATAATTCCACGATCCACAGTGCCAAGTGTGTGCTGATACCACGAAATTTCAGGCATTACCCGACACCAGGGATAGCGCAGTGGGCGACAGCATTCACTTAACTGTGAGCAGCAGTGTCTGTGCAGAGTTGTCGGTGCTGACAGACAAGCAACACTGCGTGAAATAACCACAGAAATCAATGTGGGACGAACAATAGATGTATCTGTTGGTACAGTGCAGAAAAATTTGGCGTTAACAGGCCATAGCAGCAGACAACTGATGTGAGTGCCTTTGCTAACAGCATGACATCACATGCAGTGCCACTCCTGGGTCATGGCCATATCTATTGGACCCTAGGTGACTGGAAAACAGCAGCCTGGTCAGGTGAGTCCCTATTTCAGTTGGTAAGAGCTGATGGTGGGGTTCAAGTGTGCCACAGAGCCCATGAAGCCATGGACCCAAGTTGTCAACATGGCACTGTGCAAGCTGGTGGTGGCTCCATAATGATATGGGCTGTGTTTACATGGAGTGTACTTGGTCTTCTTCTCCAACTGAACCAGTCATTGATGGGAAATGATTGTGTTCAGCTACTTGGAGGCCATTTGCATCCATTCATGGACCTCATGTTCCCAAACAATGATGGAATTATTATGGATGACAATGTGCAACGTCATTGGGCCACAATTGTTCGTGATTGGTTTGAAGAACATTCTGGACAGTTTGAGTGAATGCTTCGGCAACCCAGATCAACATAATCAAGAGGTCAGTTTGTGCACAAAATCTTGTACTGGCAACACTTTCGCAATAATAGACAGCTTTAGAGGCAGCATGGCTCAGTATTTCTGAGGGGACTTCCAATGACTTGTTGAGTGCATGCCAATTCGAGTTGCTGTACTAAGTCTGAAGAAGGTCTGATGCGATATTAGGAGCTGTCTCATGAGTTTTGTCTCATCAGTGTATAGTGTAGATGTATCATTGGCTCTCCACCCATTACACTCTGGAATCTGATCCATGTTTTTTGCCAGTAGTATAAAGAAAAATGTAATTTGGATTATTCAACACAAAAGTTAGTGAAAATAATGGCTCTTAGTAATTCATTGATTACAATTTTTTTATTATTATTATTACTATATTAATGATGATTTTGTTCAGATAATGCATTGTAATTAGGTAATACTGTTTACCCACCATAATGGATCTCAGGAAATATTGATAATGACTCAGGTATGATTACAGTTACTGGTACTTAGTTATCTGAAGGAAATTGATTTTGGAATGAGGGATCTGCTGCATATTGTTCATTTATAGGTGGAGAATTGTGTTCAGTATCCTTCGCTTAGTAACTACAGTACTATGAAATGAAATAAGAACCACCATTGCTGTAGAAACAGTAACATCAGTAGAAGGTACAAGAACTTTTTAACATGATGCATTTCACTTTAGTGTGATTTTCTGTGCACAAGTGGCATACAATGCTAGAAGGAAATGTAGCTCATTTAAGTTTTTAACATTCGGGGACATAGGTACGTTACTGCAGTCTCAAAGTATAGTCATTTTATTGTAGATTTGTGGAACAACTATAGAATACCTATATCGTACAAATAATCAGAGGTGTGGAAAAACCAGTTCAGAGAAATCTAGCATGTTCTCTGTGTACACTATGTAAAGCATTAAGTGCAGTCCCACACTGAGAAATTGTAATTTCTTGTGCAAAACATATTGGAAATAAGTGTTTGAATCATGGAACATCAGGTAGAGTAGTTTATGCAAACCAATACACATTGAAATTCATTTAACCAAAAGTGCTGTAAGATGGATTATCTTAACATTATAGAAGCAAGACAATTTGCTTTGTGTAAGCATCACTACAGCTTAATAAAAGAGTTACAGCACTCTTCACTCCTATAGGGCCAAGCGGTCTAGGGTGCTGCAGTCATGGACTGTGCGGCTGGTCCAGGCGGAGGTTTGAGTCCTCCCTCGGGCATGGGTGTGTGTGTGTTTGTCCTTTGTTTCGAAAGTGAACCTTGAGAGTTAAAGGTAGAACACTGGTTATATAAAATGTCATCTTGTCAAACCCAACCTTAGCACATTTCTTGTTACAAGGTGTCTGTTCAGTGTATCTTCATAGATTATATGCTTTTTGGAATGTACTGCTTCACTTACTGAATTTTATGGATTTTTTTGTGTTAAAGGGAATTTTTCCATTGTATACCTTTTGTGTGGGCAATGTTATGCATCCTGCCCAAGTTTTCACGGAGAGAATGAATGCTGAGTAAGTTAATTGTCAGTGTAAAAACTAGTGGTTAAAAATCCAGGCTTATTGTTTGAATAAACAAATTCACTAAACTGTGCCAGAGTAAATATTATTCACTCTGTCTTTTTCATTCTCAGTGTGGCTATGGAACAGCAGTTCTTCTAGTGAAATTCTGGCTATCAGTCTATAGACTTAAGAACATCTTCAGAAGTGACTGCATGTATAGCGAATTTATTGTTTACACTTGCCTGGTTGATAGTGGCAATGTATTCTTCTGACACATGCACCCTCCCTGATTTTATGCCTTTGTGTTTCAATAAACCGAAGTCACTAACAGATGGAAGAAATGATTGACCTCATGCTAAACAGCTAACGAGCTTACAAAAGATTTCCAAGTGAGTGAGTAGAAACAAAGGTGGACAGCAGTATGATTTTTTTTCTCGCTGACATGAGGTGGTGTTCTAAATGTAATAAAGCAGAAATTAACAGTCTTCATTTGTAGATTTATGGCCAGTGCCAATATGATATCGGAAGACATGTGCCTTATTGTCTTTAAAGTTTATGAATAAGAAATGTGTTCACCCACAGTCACCTGTAATAAAGAATTTCTTGCACTGGTATATTTGGGAAAGGGAGGTACTGCATAAAATCAAAGCATATTCCAAACACACCAGCTGATCCTTTGCATTTTTCATGCACTTTTTACATTTTAGAATAAAATTTCTTACTGTAATATTTATGAGCCCTAAGTCCTCTAGCATCTTGCCTCTTGGCAGATTCACATAAATTTGAACATGAAGTTCATAGGAGTTCTTTGGAAGAGAGTTAAATTTCCAATTTTGCAGAATTATGCTAGGTGCAAATTGAGATGCGTAAAGCGCATGTGGCGTGGTGCAGCGCGGTGCGAATTTTTATAACTTCACAGGTTCAAATGGGACCACCCAAACTGGGACGCGACACACTCCTGTGTCAAGCCGCACGGTGTTGTAAACATACAGCCTTACAGTATATTGTTGCCACTGAGTAGTTTTCCGCTTTTTGCCGTTTACGCCCTCCATCTCTTTTCGTTAGTACATAATAGTTTTCAGTTAGATATATCTGTATAGTTTTTTTTCGTCTGTTTATTATTTTGTCAAGAACAATGCACAGGTCAGTAACTGGTGTGAGCTGTTAGCCACTGGGATTTCATCTTCTGTGTCCACAATGTTTTCAGATCGCAAACACGGACAGGCGATTCATCGTGAGGGCAGTGAATAAGGAAGTAAGAAATAGTATAAAATCGTGTGATATGGAAGCAAAGCTGGAAAGTAAAATAAGTCATGTACTTGCTGCTTGTTACGTTGGCTTCTTTCTACGATCTGTTACAAAAAGTTGGAAATTGGTAATTTCCAAAGGTATGACCCCTTTGTGCTCCTGGCAAAAAACGTCCAAGATCTGAAGTACTAAGTTTCACTGTCATTATTTGGATATGGATGTAATATGAGACATATACTACCTACATGTCGACATCACATCTCCGCTGTAAGCTAGTAACAGCTGAGAAGCCCTCACGAATAACAATGTTGTAATTGGCTCTTCGTGGCGAGAAAGAGCTTTTCTGTGGTTGCATACACACACAATCAGCATTAACCCTAGAACGGTCGGGCTGGGTCTGTGGGGCCCAGTAAATAAATCACTTGTAACAAATGACAAATAGTATGTTTAGATCAAATGTGGAACTTTTATTTTGATTAGGTGCTACTAAATTCTATAGTGACATTAGGTCCTCTTTCTGCATCATACAACAATTACTGTAAAAAAAAAAAAACTGAAACATACATCTTTATAGTACTAAATGTCAGTAAACTGAAAATACAAGTAAATTTGACTGAAATAAGAGTATAAATGAGAGTAAGTTGTAGAAATAAGAAGCAAAAATTATGAACTTTCGTTGTATAAATGGAAATCATGAACTGAAGAATAGTTCATGAAATATCGTCCTCGAAAGTTATCACTTTTCAAATCAGTCACCGCAAACCATTTCTGCATGCGCTCAGCATAACTACAATTTGCAAACTTTGAAAAAGTATTTAGTTTTGCTGTCCTTGCATTTGTTGCATCTTCCCCTTTTCCCTGGTTGTGGATCTTCGACTATTCTTTGTTCTTCGGCACTGCAGAGGTTATATCGCGCGGGGGGTTTGGTTGGGTTGCGCGCATTGTCTAACTGATACATTTCTGTTGGCTTTGAACATAATGTAGCCATTGAGAGCTGCAATGTTCAACAACTGAAAAAGAGACACAGAGGCCACCGTCTTGTCCCTCTAGCAACAGTATATTCACCACACTAGCATCAACGACGTCTACGCCGACCTTGGTTTTGTTGTAGTACGTTATTATACTTGGTTTTTTCTTTCCACTGCTGTCACTGTCAATTTCATCATCATGTTGCATTGACGACAAAAGGAGTACTGATTTGTTCCGTTTTGGTACATATGAAAGTAATGTGACATCTTCCTGAAATCCAAACATACTTGAGTACCATTCTTTAGACTTTTTGGGTAAACAGTCAAACGGAATTGCAGGCTTATTTTTTTTAACGTACCAACAACAGTAATATTCTTTTCTTGTAATAGTTTTTTGTCGATTGGGTAAGAAGTAAACCAATTGTCTATCGACTGATTTCTTCCAGACCCTTTTACTGGATCTACAAGACGGAAAACATCATCATCTGCCTTATTACTGACTTTGTACGGTCCTTGGGGTTGTGCACCTGCATAAACTTCCAAAAGTTTTACGTAGTACCTTTTAGAACAAGCCAGGATGAAGAACTTTATCCCATACTGGCAGGTTTATTTGGGATATAAATCCTGAATCTGCACCTGCCTCTGTATGGAACGAGCATTTCGTCCAAAGTAACGTTTTCTAACGGAGCCAAATATGCTTTGCAGTTGGAGACAAACATACCAAGAATGGTTCTTATGGCAGCAAGATTATCTTGTGTTTTTCCTTCTTCCCTTGTTGTCAAACCTGATACAACGAGTCAAAAACCTGAACCTCTTCAGTGATATACTTAAACGAAAGATTTATATTCTTGTCCCATCTGTATTCCAAAAGTCTTCAATGTTCATTTTACCGCCATGCGATGTTCCAGCTAAGTAAAGGAGGCCAAAATATGCCTTCAGTTCATCAAAACTGGTAGGCCTTGCCATGTTCGGGTCACTTGCATAATTGTTTCGAACTAAATCAGAATAGATACTGGTTAATTCAAGAACTGTATCAATCAATGCATTTCTGAAAAATAACTGCCGCGATTCTAGCGGTGAATGTACATCCATCGCAGCTCGAATACTTCCAGGCAAATGCATTTTAATTATGTTGTGAAGTCTTGTTCGAACGCTTTGTGGGAAACACGTTTTTCGACATTTAGTTGATTCCTTCCTTTGTAATAGCGATAGGTGACTTACCTGAGTCAGTTAGAGGAGCTATACTTGAATCAGCAATAGCAGGTGCATCGGTGTTGGCAAATGACTGAACATCTTCCACTTCATCACCACTTGTTTCACTATTGCTGTCATGATAACTGTTTATTTCGAAGTCTGGGTCCGCATCAGAATCGTCTGCTTCAGTCTGATCATCATACAAAATTCTGCAAATTTCGCTGTAAGAAAGGCTTTCTCTTGCCATGGTAGTCTGCAGCAGACTACTGACAATGATAATTCGGTGTTAGGACATCACATATAGTTTACAAAATTACTAGTTACTCGATGATACACCAAAATAAAAATGGGGTTGCACTGGCAGAAATTAGTTCCGTAAACGGTCGGCCTAGGTCTGACAGACCCGCGCGCGTTTTAAAAGATTGCCAAACAATGACTAAACAAAGAAAAAACATTATTCACTACAATAATGCTTTCTCTCGGATGTTTCAGGAAGGTAGCAGGGCGCTCGAGTCAAATCAGCAACTATAAGAATATAAATTCAGTGAAACAAAAACCAGTGGGTCTCACAGACACAGCCCGACCGTTCTAGGGTTAATAAACTAATTATACCACAGGCTACACAAACGAAGAAGTGGTCTGTGTTATTCCGAAAGTACGAGTGTCCTGAAAGAGTGTGGTGACTTCATATATTTAATTAGTAAAATGTATTGCTGACAAAGGCAGAACTACTTTCATCTCATAAGGCACACCTTCCCGATTCCTGTCGCGCACATTATTCTCAGCTGTTGACAATACACTGACCATTGTGTTGTGCGGTGGATCAATTGTTCTGTTTCATCAATAACAACTATTTTATTCACGAATCACACATCGTCAGTTTGGCAAGCCGTAGATGAGGAGCCAGTTCTGGCAGGTGCATGTCATTCTGCCTGAAGGGTATGCTCGTCATTATTTTAATACTGCTCAGATGAAGAAAGGAATGAAATCCTTTGGTGAGTTTCCATTCCAGTCGTTCAATGTTAAAAATACGATGGGTGACTGGGATTCAACCAAAACTCCCGCAGAACTGGCGATTTATTTTTGTGTGAGTTGTTAACCTTTTTCGTTCTAAGAAGCATCACCATGTAGGAGTAATGGCCACATTTCTCTTGTTGACTGGTTTAATTGTATTTCTTTGTAATTTAATTGTAATTCTTTTGCCAAAGCACAGTATAATTTGCACAAACTCACCTTGTAGCAGCTACTACGACAAAACTGAAATTGTATTTCATTACACAAGTAATTGACCAGGGAGCTCAATACCTTATAAATAGCCTCATTGTGTCGGTTTGCAGCAACATAAGAGAAGAAATTTCATGTTTTTTTCATACTATGTAAATCTTGTTTTATTAGCTGTCGATAACTTAAAAATTACTCCCGTTGGAGTTAAAAAATAAAATAGAAAGCATAGCTTCTGATTAATCGTCACACATAAAAAGGTTCCATGTGTTTACGAATTGGTAAAATAATCTCCTTCTCGTGTGCTGTCATTCGCCAAAATCTTGTTTCGATATCTCGAGCACTTTAGAAGATATGAGGGATGTGGTGAATATTTCATTCTCGCGGGTATGAGATCGGGAGTGAACGCACTACATAGGATCCATTTTCTCAAGAGTAGGGACAGATACAGACCTCCTCCCAAATCTAAAGAAAAATTCAATACGTTAGCTAAATTTCATACGCAGCAACATATGGTGTAAAATGCACTAAACGCAAAATCATAGCGACCCCCATTTTTCATTGCAAACTTTTCGAATTCTGCGCAGTGTCTTACTAAAATGTGCATATCACTGTAACTATGACCATTAGCGAGATGATGGGCATCTCGTCATGAAGCTGACATATAACACTACAAGTAATGTCAAAATCAAATATTTTTAATGAATAGTTACTGTAAAATCGTTTGAGAAACATTACAGAATGCACGCGCTTCGGGCATGTCAGCGCAGAATGTCGCCAACTACCATGTGCAAAGTCGTGTACGCGTCTGAGTATGCGTAGGACCAGCACGGCATGAGCAGAACGCTGTAGTGTCGTGTCATGTCACTTGGGCTGTATACATCTCAATTTGAGCTTAGCCTTAAAGTCTCTACAGATACAGGCTGTGTCGGAATAATTAAAGATTTATTTTTGACAAAACATTAGAAAAAGTTCATATGAACATGGATCTGAAAAGCTATCATTAGGGAGATATGAAAAAAATTTCCTGCCGTGACTCCTGGGTGGGTAATTTACCGGAAGTGTAAAGTTTTACTCACTTTCTTATTTGCAGCTGGTCATGGCATTTATTTTGTCACACTGTTGTTTGTTCCACTATAGAGTAAACTTTGATCACAACCATGTTTAAGTGTCTGAAATGACTGCACTGCAGGTACGGCCTAACAGGTGGCAATGCAGACACCGCACTTTATGGTGAATGTTGTCCTGAGAGGCAGTTATCTTGTGCAAGAGTGTTGCATATGGTGGGGAGACTCGGGATGTACAAACACGTGAACTTGAAGAACTGGTTCTTCATGCTGTGGACGAAATTCATTCAACTAGTAAATGGAGAATAACAATAAGGGAAGGTGTTAATCACATGACAATCTGGAACATCCTGTTTGAAAATTTTCGGGACCCATATCACATTCACTGGGTTCAAGGATTAAATGAGGCAGATTTTTAGCGAGAATAACTTTCCATCAGCACATGTTAGCACAGTGTGCTGTGTTTCTTGTGCCATGTTTCTGCAGTTCTTAAAATGTACCTTATTTGTTAGTGAATTTGGCTTTTCACTTGACAGGATCATTGTCATAAGAGTCGTGTGAGCTTAGGAAAACCATTGTGAAGTGTGACAAGACAGACATCAGCAGAGTCTTGCCCCAACATGTGTGGAATCATTCGTGATAGTCTCATTGACTCCTACTTCTTTCCACAATGTCTTATTGGACAAATGTATCTGAATTTTTTCAGACATGAGTTGCTTCATATACTTCATAATGTACCTCTAGACATTATTCAGTGAATATGGTTTATGCGTGATGGTGCTGCACTTCACTTTACATGGTTAGTTTGCCAATAGCTCAATAACCAGTTTCTGAAGAAGTGGATCGAGCAGGGAGGATCTATTGTGTGGGCTGCTTTATTGCCAGATATGAATCCAGTGGAATTTTTTCTCTTTACGGCGTTTAAAATCCTTGGTGCACTCAGTTTACATACCCATTGTCAATATTCTGAGGGAGCATGTAAAAAATAAATTTGACAAAACTGGAAAACACAGGAGTTTTCGGCAATGTACAGAAAAGTATGGAAAACAGGCTCATGGAATGCGTGCAAGATTGAGGGGGTCACTTCAAGCAATTTCTGTAAATGGCTTGGTGAATGTGTCATTTCTGTACTGTTAATAATAAGGTCTTCCATACCTCCAAAAAGAAGGATTTTTGGATCCATTTTCGAATAAAATATTTTGAAGCAAGAATAAAGTTTCAAACTCATTTTTATAAACCCTGTATAACACATATAATTCGTGCTACATATATAGGTATGAGGCATTATAATAGAAGCAAACCACAGCATAACTACTGCATCCTACATTCATTTGAAACCGCCTACTGTAGCCAAAACATGGTCTCCCTCTCACCCCTCGCATTTCCCCACCATTGCCAAACTGGCAATTCCTTGGTGCCATAGATAAATTATCATTATTGTCATTTTCATTATCCAGTCTACCAATTTAATCTTCATAAGTTTCCTGTAACACCATATTTCTGTAGCTGGCGTTTTCTTGTTTGTACTGTTTATTGTCCACGTCTCATTGCCGTATATGGCGACAATGCGGACAAATAGTTTCATAAAAGCTTTCCTATTACTTAAATTTATATTTAATGATAATATATCTTCTTCAGAAAAGCTGCTTCTGCATTTTATATCCTCTCTACTTTACTTCCGCTCTTGTCAAGTTATTTTCCTTCCCGAATAACAAACTGTGTCTGCTAGTATGGTACTTTCAGTTTTATTTATCCTTTGTTCTAGGGATGTCAGTAGTTCAGTACCACAGGGTATATGAGAGAACAATGTCTGTGAAGTTTAGAAAGTACGAGAGGTGTACTGGCATAAGCAAAGCCTTGTGGATGGCACACAATTTTAATCTGCCAGGAAGTTTCAATATGTTTCATTCTTCTTGCATTGTTTGATTTCAGAATTTGAAAAGTAAACTTGTCTGTGACACACATCACATCATTCATAATGTTTGTCATTATAACTGGATGAGCATGTCTGTGATGCTCTCGAATTTACTCAACAGGCCAGGGTGAAACATTTGGCTTTTATTTGGATTTCCACTATTAATTCTACCTGGTGAGCCTGATGAGCAAGACTCGAGAATCAGCTGGACAAGAGTTTGATAAGCTACCTCCTACGTGGATCAAGTGTTGTTTCTTAAGATTCTTGCATTGAGTATATCTGCTTTTCATACTGTCAGTTTTAGGGGTCCATTCCACTTTTTCAATCCTCATGCATGTTTTCAGATTTCTTATATATAAGTGTTTCCAGGTATTGATGGCTAATAGTGTAATTGAACAGTAATGGTTCTTTTTCCCTCTTTAGTTTCATTTGCTACGTTTTTGTATTGCCAGTCTGTGAACCAAATGTCAGTCCTTTGCCTATATTCTGGTGATTTAATTACAGTGTTGTGACAATTCAGTTTCCCTATGTACAACAGCATCTTCACAACGATCAATTTCTGCCAGGTCAGTTATATGTTTTATAATACTTCCGTGAAGCATGCCCAAAGCTACATAGATCACTTATCTTTCCAGTGGTGCAACAATTGCGATTGACTGGTTGAGGAGGAACATTTCAAAATTGAGTTTAACATTTGGAGTTTCATTTTCCTTTGACATAAACAAGTGTCTTGTGACTAATTTTTGTGCCACTGTCAACCTCAGCAAATGACTACAGTCTCTAATTTTTGAGTGAGAGTGCTTGTGACAGAACTCTGCAAAGGTAAGGTAGTCATTGAAGGCAACACATCACTATTTTGGCTGCCAATTTAAGAATCTGCAGCTGTAAGCTGTACCTAATGTTGTCTACACAGCAAGTGGTCCTTCTTTGTTTTTCTATCACCTCCTTTTACATACAAAGCTCCCTAATACTGAAGGGAATGTGGTCTCTTCCATCTTTAGTTGGCCTCCTAAGTATGTATTTTTGTAGACTTTAATTCCAGTTCCTGTACATGCCCCTTTCCAGAATAAAACCTTTCTAACATATTTTAAGATACTACAAAGCTGCCTGATTTACCAGTTCAATGAATATGTAATTTTATTTTTGTAATTTTTCATAAATTGGCAATATACTTATACAATGAGTAATTACAATTTATAATCCCACTCCCATTATAGACAACTTCAAAAATCATTTCTACTACTTTGCTTTAAGGAACTGTATAATATTCCATCACCAGTGATTTTCTGAACTGAGTTGGATTGTTTTAAGAAAATGCTTTTGAAGTGGTTCAGAACTGAGCCCTGTCTTATTTGTTATTTTTTTAATTTACGACTTTTTAATTTATGACTTTTATTGTTAATTGGTAAAATCTTTCCTAACTGCCTTGTTGTGAGGGGAGGAATTTTTTTTATTAGTGAACTGACTTATTTCTATCAGATCTGTAGATTAAGTTTGTGGGTGGTAAAACAATTTACAGATTTTAAACCACTCCCAATAGCTAGCTTCAGCCACTTCCGTGTCCACACTCGATTTCCATCAAAATGAGCTTAAGTTGCTTGTTTACTGTAGGTGGTAATGTTCAAAACATTGTGCCTGCCATCTATATACCCTTCCCCTCCTCTTTCACACACACAGTGGTGTGTGTATACAGCTAGAAGAAAAGAGAAAGCTGGCAGAATTTTCTGATGTTTTGAGACTGTTGGTGCATCAACTATTATTCTCTTAGCAGGTGAATAGTTGCCTCTTGAGCCTTACCATATTTTTTCTTTGAAATTTTATTCTCCACTATTTAGCACTTTTTCCTTTTTTTGTCGTTTTCATTTCATGTATTCACCAATTTCAGCCTGTTTGTTCCATACCTCTAACCGAATGCTTTGTAAGCAATTTATACCTTTCTCAAATCTCTTCTGTTGTCACAATTGTACGGTTAATTTCTGCCTTGTCTTGTCTCTCCCTTTCCCACACGATCAGTAGCCCAGCATGGCTTAATCTCAATTCTTCCTATCCTACAACCCTGTTTACCATACGGTGTAAACACCCACCCCAAAACTCAATGATCGTATTAGCTTTTAGATCATAAGCAGTTGTTGAATGTAAGTGTATTGAATTGTAGTAGTTTCATTTTTGGAGAACTTTTTCTGACAGATTACTAAGATCTGTAGTACATTTATTGTGGCGTAGTTGTTAGTGTTGCTGGTTCGTGTATTGTGGCTTTCCAGCTCAAACCCAGCCACCAGCAGTCATTGCAATGTTTGTGTACTCAGTATTCGTATAAATAACAGCATGCTCCATCCAGGAGTTTAGTTCAATTCTGGCTGTGCATTGATGTTCATAATAAACGTGCTTTCCTTGCTGTACTTCGGTGTTGCACTACTTTGATGACACTATTTTTGATTTGGACTTGATTGTAATTACCACACGACATTGTTCGCTGGAAACAACAGATACACAAGTTTTGTTAGATTAATGTTATTTTTTTGCAGTAATTTGATTTAATTATCAAGTGATCTTGGAATTAGCAACTGATTTAGTATCAGCATAATTTGCATCAGCAGTCACTGTTATATGATGGATACAAGTAAATATTGTTGATTTAAACAGTTATTTATAACTTCTGAATTACTTTATGAATTTGTAAGGTGAAATTTCAAATTTTAAAGCTCTCTTTATGAATCCGTGAAATTTAATTAGGATTAGATATGCCAATATTTCAGGTGTTACTTATACTTACCCGAGTACTGTTACCTAAGCACTTTAAGCCAAGAGCATTTGACAGTATCTTATTCCATTGAGAGGAAAGTACCCCGTGATCGAAAATATGCAATTTACGTTTCTTAATATTCACTGAACTGCCAAAGAAACTGGCTCGCTAGCCAGTGGGTGTGTTGGATCTTCCTTTGAGCTACGGACCCCCTTGAAGATGTCTCCCGCAGTCGGAGACGAAATGTTGGGAATCGACACAGAATTCATCAACCGACCACGGCATAACAGCCCGGATAATTATAATGGACACAGTAAAGGGTGCCAAACAGTTGCATTAATACAGAATCTACAGCTCCTCTGGCAGAAATCCAGGCATGTATTCTCACATACAAACAATAATAAAGGTGCTGAATGTCATCGTGTGATAGATTGTCCCAAGCATATTGTGCCTTTTGTTGCAATTCAGCAGTGGTTCTCGCAGTCCCCGGAGAATGACATAAGTTCCTGCTTCATCATGCTCCATACACATTCAACTGGTGAGAGATCTAGTGATCTTGGTGGCCAGGGCAGCTGTTGTTCACCATGAAGGAAACATTGTGTTGCAACTAGTTTATTCTGCAGAAACATCAAATATGACCATAAGTTGTAACTGATGAACTGATGGCCCCCACACTATGACACCTGGAGTGAGGCCTGTATGTTGTGGATGAATGCCCTCAGGAATAGACAGTTCACCAAGTCTACACCATACATATGTACTCCCACCACTTGCATAAGACAGTATGTAGTCAT
The DNA here is from genome assembly GCF_023864275.1 of Schistocerca cancellata. Classification (NCBI taxonomy): domain Eukaryota; kingdom Metazoa; phylum Arthropoda; class Insecta; order Orthoptera; family Acrididae; genus Schistocerca; species Schistocerca cancellata. The sequence continues at coordinate 403,640,447 of NC_064632.1, read as the reverse complement.
ATCGCTGAAGACAACAGAGCATCATTCCAGTCTCCAGTTAACTCTTTCGTGATGCCAAATAGCCTTGCTTGGAGGTATTGTGATGTCAGTAGTAGCCTGGCCAGAGCCAGATGTTGTAATCCTGCTGCAAGCCGACAGTTTCCAGTGGTCCCTAATGACACATTAGGTGTAACATGTACCCAGGTTTTGTTCCTAGATAATATTCGATCAGCCACCACAGCTCACGCAGTGCATCGGCGTTGACAGCTGTCTGTAGAATGTGGGCATCCAAAACCTGGTTTACAGGTGTGGGAATGTTCCACAGACCACTGTTGAAAGCAGTGACACATCACTGATACGTTGTGCCCAACATGCACAGCAATCTGTTGAGACGTCAGTCCAGTTTTCCTCAGGCCCACAATGTGACCCCATTCAAATGCCTGAAACTGTTCTTTGGTGGGGCATAGTTTCACACTAGAATGAGTGTTGGAAACACTGTTCATCTCTGAGCTCAGCAAAATTGCTGACTGCAGAGTCAAAACAGACAGTGCACAGACAGGCCTGCTGAGTGCCACATGACCGCCAATGACTTGAACCAGCAGCACTACAACACCTCAGTATGAAACATTATACTCTGACACCATCAAACAACAGTATGGGAGTGCTGCATTCTTTTTCCAGCTATGTACTTAAGGCCAAGGTGCAGTTTACAACTAAGACGAGGTGGGTTACAGTAGATTTTTGTTTATAATGGATTTGATAATAAAAAGTGTTAACTTTGGCAGACCAGGCGTGCGGCAATCTTGAAAATAGAAGTCGTCTAGCGCACAGTAGGAAGTACATCACAGAGTCTGCATCATAGCTGGCTTGCATGTCGAAGCCTGAGTATTTATCACTGTCTGTTGGTGGCAATGACATTATGTCTTCCTGAGGGTGAACACATGCCCTCACTTTCTGGGCTCGTTAGCATTCTTCGGTACATGTCAATGTGACAACAGTGGCTTTCAGTGCTTCAGCTTGGTGCTTTTCCACCAAGACAGCAGACTGATAGGTGTTCTTGTGGAAGATTTGCTCATTCTTGCAACATCATGCTGTGCTGACAGAATGATATAATGATCTCCCCTTAGTGAGGTCATGTTGCTGGATAAACAATTTGACATCTCACTGAGATGAAGTGATGGCTTCCGGGGTATACCATAATGTTTGCTGTATTGGATCTCTGCATTTCGGATCTCTGCCTTTTGTTATTGTGATTGCTACACAGTATGCTAGCATGGTTTGATGTGTTGTAGTGCTGGCTGGAGAAAAGTTCAAGAGAATTTTGTATTTTCCCATAATATCTTTCGTGGTGTCTTCCTGAGGGTGAACACATGCCCTCACTTTCTGGGCTCATTAGCATTCTTCGGTACATGTCAATGTGACAACAGTGGCTTTCAGTGCTTCAGCTTGGTGCTTTTCCACCAAGACAGCAGACTGATAGGTGTTCTTGTGGAAGATTTGCTCATTCTTGCAACATCATGCTGTGCTGACAGAATGATATAATGATCTCCCCTTAGTGAGGTCATGTTGCTGGATAAACAATTTGACATCTCACTGAGATGAAGTGATGGCTTCCGGGGTATACCATAATGTTTGCTGTATTGGATCTCTGCATTTCGGATCTCTGCCTTTTGTTATTGTGATTGCTACACAGTATGCTAGCATGGTTTGATGTGTTGTAGTGCTGGCTGGAGAAAAGTTCAAGAGAATTTTGTATTTTCCCATAATATCTTTCGTGGTGCAACAATTCGATCTAAAATTTTTCAATAAGCTACTTTCCAATAAGATAAGTCATAACATAGCTGATGTTACTGGAAACTGTATATAGCAAGAGATTCAAGATATGATTTATTAGTGAAGTATTTCAGATACATTGAAAATTTTTCTGTGCAAATAAGAATTTACTGATTACATTTATTTTTTGTTTACTTCATTTTTGATAGAAATAGTTTTGTGGAATTTATTGTCTTAGTATATTTTCTGTAATTTATTTTTTATATTGAAGTTTATTAATGATATAAGTGGATTACTAAACATTTTTTGAGTTTAATAGAGTAAATTTTATATATTGTATGTTTTGTATCAGAGTTTATCAAAATTTTGGTATTTATTTACTTGTCTCAATTTAGGATCAGTTCAGTTAATTTATAATTAATGTCATTATTATTTACAGCTGATTTTAGAAATGAAATTTTAATTGTTTCCTGATACATCTAGTTTCTTAAGAAGAAATCACTTTTTATAGGTAATTTTGTTTTATTAAATTTTTTATTTAAAAATATTAACTTACTAGTGAACACGGCAATGCTTCACAATTGCTAAATATGTATGGGAATTGTATATATCTCCTAATCTCCTTCCCCTTCTCCATTCCTCCCCTCCTTCCCCCCTCTATCCTTCCCTCCTCCTCCCCCCCCCTCATTGTCCATCTCTTTCAGCCCCCCCCCCCCCGCCAATCACCTTCCTCCTGCTCTCTGTAGATCTTTTATCCCACACACTATACATCCCCTCCTCCCTCATCTCTCTGTCCATATCCTCCTTACAATTTTGTGAATTGTATGATGTTGTTGTGGTCTTCAGTCCTGAGACTGGTTTGATGCAGCTTTCCATGCTACTCTGTCCTGTGCAAGCTTCCTCATCTCCCAGTACCCACTGCAACCTACATCCTTCTGAATATGCTTAGTGTATTCATCTCTTGGTCTCCCCCTATGATTTTTACCCTCCACGCTGCCCTCCAATACTAAATTGGTGATCCCTTGATGCCTCAGAACATGTCCTACCAACCGATCCCTTCTTCTGGTCAAGTTGTGCCACAAACTGCTCTTCTCCCCAATCCTATTCAATACTTCCTCATTAGTTATATGATCTACCCATCTAATCTTAAGCATTCTTCTGTAGCACCACATTTCGGAAGCTTCTATTCTCTTCTTGTCCAAACTATTTACCGTCCATGTTTCACTTCCATACATGGCTACACTCCATACAAATACTTTCAGAAATGACTTCCTGACACTTAAATCTATACTCAATGTTAACAAATTTCTCTTCTTCAGAAACGCTTTCCTTGCCATTGCCAGTCTACATTTTATATCCTCTCTACTTCGACCATCATCAGTTATTTTGCTCCCCAAATAGCAAAACTCCTTTACTACTTTAAGTGTCTCATTTCCTAATCTAATACCCTCAGCATCACCCGACTTAATTCGACTGCATTCCATTATCCTCGTTTTGCTTTTGTTGATGTTCATCTTATATCCTCCCTTCAAGACACCATCCATTCCGTTCAACTGCTCTTCCAAGTCCTTTGCTGTCTCTGACAGAATTACAATGTCATCGGCGAACCTCAAAGTTTTTATTTCTTCTCCATGCATTTTAATACCTACTCCAAATTTTTCTTTTGTTTCCTTTACTGCTTGCTCAATATACAGATTGAATAACATCGGGGAGAGGCGACAACCCTGTCTTACTCCCTTCCCAACCACTGCTTCCCTTTCATGTCCCTCGACTCTTATAACTGCCATCTGGTTTCTGTACAAATTGTAAATAGCCTTTCGCTCCCTGTATTTTACCCCTGCCACCTTTAGAATTTTAAAGAGAGTATTGCAGTCAACATTGTCAAAAGCTTTCTCTAAGTCTACAAATGCTAGAAACATAGTGTTTGCCTTTCCTTAATCTTTCTTCTAAGATAAGTCGTAAGGTCAGTATTGCCTCACGTGTTCCAGTATTTCTACGGAATCCAAACTGATCTTCCCCGAGGTCGGCTTCTATTAGTTTTTCCATTCGTCTGTAAAGTATTTGTGTTAGTACTTTGCAGCTGTGGCTTATTAAACTGATTGTTCGGTAATTTTCACATCTGTCAACACCTGCTTTCTTTGGGATTGGAATTATTATATTCTTCTTGAAATCTGAGGGTATTTCGCCTGTTTCATTCATCTTGCTCACCAGATGGTAGATTTTTGTCAGGACTGGCTCTCCCAAGGCTGTCAGTAGTTCCAATGGAATGTTGTCTACTCCGGGGGCATTCTTTCGACTCAGGTCTTTCAGTGCTCTGTCAAACTCTTCATGCAATATCGTATCTCCCATTTCATCTTCATCTACATCCTCTTCCATTTCCATAATATTGTCCTCAAGTACATCGCCCTTGTATAGACCCTCTATATACTCTTCTACCTTCCTGCTTTCCCTTCTTTGCTTAGAACTGGGTTTCCATCTGAGCTCTTGATGTTCATACAAGTGGTTCTCTTATCTCCAAAGGTCTCTTTAATTTTCCTGTAGGCAGTATCTATCTTACCCCTAGTGAGATAAGCCTCTACATCCTTACATTTGTCCTCTAGCCATCCCTGCTTAGCCATTTTGCACTTCCTGTCGATCTCATTTTTGAGACGTTTGTATTCCTTTTTGCCTGCTTCATTTACTGCATTTTTATATTTTCTCCTTTCATCAATTAAATTCAATATTTCTTCTGTTACCCAAGGATTTCTACTAGCCCTCGTCTTTTTACCTACTTGATCCTCTGCTGCCTTCACTACTTCATCCCTCAAAGCTACCCATTCTTCTTCTATTGTATTTCTTTCCCCCATTCCTGTCAATTGTTCCCTTATGCTCTCCCTGAAACTCTGTACAACCTCTGGTTCTTTCAGTTTATCCAGGTCCCATCTCTTTAAATTCCCACCTTTTTGCAGTTTCTTCAGTTTTAATCTACAGGTCATAACCAATAGATTGAGGTCAGAGTCCACATCTGCCCCTGGAAACGTCTTACAATTTAAAACCTGGTTCCTAAATCTCTGTCTTATCATTATATAATCTATCTGATACCTTTTAGTATCTCCAGGGTTCTTCCATGTATACAACCTTCTATCATGATTCTTAAACCAAGTGTTAGCTATGTATTGTATGATGTGTTTGTGTATTTGATGTATGACGCAGTCTATTAAGAATTAACATGCTCTGATCGGCTTGGGCAGAAAGCAATGATGCCAATGGCTCTGGTAGCGGTGTCAGTTGTAATTTGACCTTTCTGCTCTCACAAAATAATCCTGGTTGTTCATGATGAAACCTCAAAGCATTGCAATGTTGAGAAACATTGTGTATTGTTCTGAATTCGACTAATACATCCACACCATAATGGATTGTTGGATCATATGTGAATGACAAATGTTCAGTTTGAATTGCCATGTATGGCCGTCTGTTTTGTTGATGTTCCAAATTATTTTGTGCGTAAGCTCCAACTGAGCGAGTTGAATTTCACGGTATCCGTTGTTCTAGCACTTGAGAGATTCATATTCAGTTTGCCTCCAAACACTGTCTACGCTCTACGTCAGTCTCATTGGCTTCATAACCATGTAGCTGTCCTGCATTGCACATATACTGACTGGTATTTCAATGCCTCAGTTGTGGTATTTTTTCCTTAAGAACACACACACACACACACACACACACACACACACACACACACACAATATCACTTTCAACTACGAGGGTTGGAACTTTAATAGGGCAACTATTTATTCACAACCGATACAAAAGAGTTAAATGTTTGCACCTGTTACTGTCCTTCAAAGTAGATGGTGCGAATGGAGCAGTCTAAAGTTATGTTCTGATGTACAACTGTGATGGTGTTATCCTAATGCATTATGTTCCTCCATGGCAGACCATCAATGCACAGTATTACTGTTTGTTTTTGGAGCATGACCTGCGAGCAGCTTGGCGAAAGAAGAAGCGACTTTTTCTGCGTACCCACCAATCATTTTGCATGACAATGCACAGGTGCGTACAGCATAAAGCTGTGACTATTCTGGATGATGGGACTGGGAAGTACTGTATCATCCACCGTACTCCCCAGGCTTAAGTCATTGTGACTTTGATCTGATTCCAAAGATGAAGGCACCACTTCATGGCATTCGCTTCAGAGCTGTTTCAGAGTTCGACAGGCAGTAGACCACTCCATTTGCACCATCAACAGCACAGCCTGTGCTAATTGTCTACTACGCCTTCCACATTGCTGGCAACAGGCTCTACACAACGCTGGTGACTACTTTGAAGGACAGTAACAGGTGCAAACATGTAACTTTTGTATCGGTTGTGAATAATTAGTTACACCATTTAAGTTCCAACCCTCGTATATACTATTTCGCAAAAATCAATATTCAATGCTGAATTTGTTGTTGTTATGAAAACATGCAACAGCAGAACTTTTGAACTGAATGTCAAATTTCTTTTGTTGAGATTTTCATGCAAGTGTCCTGACAATTACGTAAAGAAAGGAAACTTTGAAGGTTGCTGTACAAAAATTGCTCTTTGATTTCTGAGTCAGAAATTAAAAAAAAAAATGTGTTTCAGCATTTTCAGAAATTCGATCACCATGGGGGTTAAATAGAAGGTGAAAGTTTTTTGAAAGTAAATCATTATAAAGGAACTAATGAAGCATTTTTAAAGCTGTATGTATGAAAATTGGCATTTGACTTCTTGGTTACAAATAAAAATAAGTGTTTTTCTAGTTTTGAAAATTCAGTTCCTAAGGAGAAGAAATATAAGATGAAATATTGTATGAAATATTTCATTATGAAAGTATTTTTGAAGCTTAATCTATGAAAATTAGAATTTGGCTTCTCGTCTTTTTTGGAAATTCAACACCTAAGGGGGAGAATTTTTTTGTGAAAATACTTCATGGTGAAAGCATTTTAATGCTAAATCTATGGTATTTGGCCTCTGGTTTATAAGTGAAAAAAATATGTTTCATTGTTTTGGAAATTCAGCCCCTAAGGGTATGAGATAGGGCCAGGCTGATTCAATGACTCATCTTTGCTCAGCCCAAACTGCTTGGGATAAAAACTTAAAATTTGGAGAGGGTGTGGAACTTGTATTGTAGAAATCATTTAAGAAGGGACTGTTCAAATTTCCACTCCTATGGGGGTGAAATACAAGATGAAAGACGGTTTAAACACATTTCGTTACTAAGGCAATTTTGAAGCTAGAACTATGAAAACTGTTACCTGGTTTCTCAGTCAAAAATAAAAAAAGAAAAAAATATTTATTTCAGAATTTTTGGAAATTTAACCACTTTGGGGATAAAGTAGATGGTGAAGGTTTTTTTGTGAAAATAAATCATTATTAAAGAACTATTAAAGAATTTTTAAAGCTATGTCTATGAAAATTGGTATTTGATTTCTCGGCTGGAAATAAAAAAAAAATACATATTTAAGTGATTTTGGGAATACAACCCTTTGTTTTAAGTAAACGAATAAAAGATGAAACGTTTTATAAAATTATTTCATTATGAAAGCATTTTCAAAACTGAAGCTATGAAATTTGTATTTCGGTTTTCTGTTAAAAATAAAAACCATATGATTCACTGTTTTCAAAAACTCAACCCCCTAATGGGGTACAATAGCAGAGGAAAATTGTTAAGAAAATATTTTGCTATATTACAAAATTTAAAGCTAAATATATAAAACTGGTATTTTCCTTCTTAGTCAGATGTAAAGAAATATGTGTTAAGTGATGAAAGTTTCTGTGGAAATATCACCACAAGAAAGCAAAAGGTATAATTAACAAAAACATTGGACTCCAGCTGCCAGAATCGCTTTTTGGTCAGAGATACGTTCAGAAACGACCATGCTTCTATAGCCTTAATTAGCGTGAAAAGTTTATGAGTTATGGCAGTTTGTGAACAACATAAAAATTTAATTAAAGAAAAACAAAAGAAATCTGTGCAGACCACACAGTCTACACAAACGGAGCAGCAGGTGCATAGCTAGTAACCCATAATGTAATTCAAATGGTTCAAATGGCTCTGAGCACTATGGGACTTAACATCGATGGTCATCAGTCCCCTAGAACTTAGAACTACTTAAACCTAACTAACCTAAGGACAGCACACAACACCCAGCCATCACGAGGCAGAGAAAATCCCTGACCCCGCCGGGAATCGAACCTGGGAACCCGGGCGTGGGAAGCGAGAACGCTACCGCACGACCACGAGATGTGGGCCATAATGTAATTAATTTTGATCATAATAGTAAGCTTTTAAACAGCTATCTTTGAGATTGTGTTTTAGTTCATTATTTTTAATTTTGATTGTATAATTATTTTAAGTTTTGTTTAATATATTAAATTTAAATTTTCCAATATTGATGGAATTAGTATCTTCATTTAGATATCTTTTTATTTGTATTGTTAACTTGTTGTAAAGAACTAGGCAAGGGGAAGGCTTTGGCAGTTAACCAGTAGGATTATAATGCTCTTCCTGTGAGGAGTATTTCTTTTGATCTTACACTTACATTTTTAGGTTTCCTACAGCTATCATTATCGGGATTGGATGGTGTGTTACCTAATCTAAAAAAACCCTTGTGTGCATCCCACACACAATCAGCTACCAGAGTAGCAGCCTTTGATGAGTGATGCACACCTGATTCTTAAAGGTGTGCACATAAGGAAGCTGAACTAGTACAGGATGGGCAGATCATTGGCAATGGGCAAGAATCATACCCCATGACCACTACAGACAAGGCAGTGGAGGAAACTGTAATGAGCTGCCAACTGGATCGTGGCCTGACAAAGGAACAACATCAGCAAGTGTTAGCTGTTCTACGACAATTTTTGGACACTTTCGAATACAGAGAAAAGACAGTCCAAGCAGCCAATGAAAAAACAAATTAGCCAGTGTTCTTATTGGGTGGCACTGTCTGAATGATTCATAATTTGGTAGGAAGTGTAGAAGATGCTATGAGTGGACTTCAAAGAGTCCTTGGTCCTCTCCTGTTGTCCTTGTGAAAAATAAGGTGTACATGACATTTCTGCATTGACTACTGATGACTCGACATAATCATGAAGTTGTGTATTCATTGCTGTGGATTGATGACACGCCTAGACCATTTCTTCTTCTCTTCTTCAGTTGTGCTACAGCCCTTCATGAGCCTTGGCTTCTTTAACAACTTCCTCCACTATTCTTGGTTATTTGCTGCTCTTTTCCACCCCCGGACTCCCATACTGGTGGTATCCATTATTACCTCATCGATCCATCTTCTTCTAGGTCTCCCTTTTCACCTAACTGAATGCATCACACCTTTCATCATTTTCTTTGGAATTCTATCCTCTGCCATTCTCTCCAAGTGTCCTAGCCATCATATTCACTGTGATTTCACAAATTTTACTTTGTCCCTGCCTTGTATTAACTCTTGTAATTCGGCATTGTAGCATATTCTCCAGCCTTCTTCCTCCCTTATTGGCCCATAGATTTTGCGTAGTATTTTCCGCTCAGTGGTTCTTAGTGCATTTTTATCACGTTCTGTCAATGTCCATACCTCTGAGCCGTATGTGATAACTGGGCGGACTAGGAAATTATATATTAGCAGTTTAGTTTTTCTTGTAACAAGGCTATTTGTGAAAAGTTGCATATTTGCAAAGTAAGCTCTGTTTTCTTTCCCTTATAGCCTTTCCAATACTGTTATCATTTGTTATTAGGGCTCCCAAGTAGTTAAAAGAGGACACTCCATTGAAGCATTTCCCATTGATGTTTAGGTTTTTAGGGGCTCTTCTGGCCTCAGACTGTGATATTACCATATATTTTGTTTTGTTTTCATTTACTATGAGGCCAATTTTTAAGGCTTCTGTTTCCATTGCCTGGTATGTTTCTAGGAGTGTATTGGTATTTCTTCCTACTGTAGTAATGTCATCAGCGTATGCACATATCTGGCTAGTTTTCATAAATATGGTGCCACTTCCGTTGATTTTATTTACTGTACTATGCTGGGCTAGATTGAATAGGACAGTGGAGAGACTATCCCCTTGCTTCACACCTTTATTAAAGTTGAAGCTTTCACTTGTTCTGCTAAGGACCTTTATTTATGCTCTTGCCTCTGTCATTGTCATTCTGATTAGTCTTATTAATTTAGCACATATACCAACTTCTTTCAGTACTCTGTATAGTTCTTGCTGATATATGCTATCAAAGGCTTGTTTCAAGTTGATGAATAGGAAATGCAGATCTATATCATATTCATAGAACTTTTCCATCATTTGTCTTATCGCAAATATTTGATCAGTTGTTCCTCTGTCTGGTCTAAAGCCACACTGATATTCCCCTAGTATGCCTTCTGCACACTTCTGTATCCTTTCGTTTAATATACTTGTGAAGATCTTATAAGCTGTGCTTAGGAGTGTTATACCTCTATAGTTTTCACATGCTGTTCTGTCCCCTTTCTTATAAATGGGGATTGTTATTCCAATTTTCCAATTATCTGGCATAGTTTCTGTTTCACATATATTTGATATTAATGTGTGCAGTTCCTTTATTACAGCCTCACCACCAGTTTTTATTAATTCAGCAATTATGCTGTCTTCCCCAGGGGCTTGATTGTTTTTTGACTTGTGCACAGCCTGGGAGACCTCTTGTAGTGTTGGCTTTCTTGCCTCATTGGTTTCATTGTCTACTTCCAGCTCCACTCTTCCCTCCTGTGCGGTTGTCTTTTCATCTTCTAGGCTGGTGCTTAGTGTATCTTTGAAACACTCTGCCCATCTTCCCACTATCTGTTCTTCCTCCCTTATCATGTTCCCATCTTTACTGGAACTGGCCATTGTTTTTGGTTGGAATCTATTCTTCATTTTGCTTGTGGCATGATAGAACTTTCTTATTTCACTCTGTTCCTTTAGTTTTTCTAGTTCTTGAAATTTCTTCTTATTCCACTTTCTTTTCTTTCTCTTGCATGGTCTGTTAGCTCTTCTCCTTAATTCTCTATATTGTTCCCCATTATTTCTGGTTTCTCTCTGTAGCACTTTTGTTCTTGCCTTGTTCTTTTCCTCTGTTGCTGACCTGCAATCTTCATCAAACCATTCCTGGGTTCTTCTTATGCCTATTATTTCCTCTACAGCATCCTTAATGGCTTTTTCAAACCTGTTCCACCTTTCATCTACTCCTACTGTGGTCTCTTCATTGCTCAACTTTCTGCTTAGTGTTACATGGTATTTTTTTACTTCATCAGGGATGTTCAGTTTGTCTGTATTCCATTTCATCATCTTTCCTGCTCTGTTGCCATTTGTTAGTGACAGTTTCTCTCTCAAGCCTGATTTTATCACAAAGTGGTCTGAATCACAGTTTGGTCCTCTGCAGCTCCGTACATCCATAACTGACGTGGAGTGGCGTGCAATCACTAAAATATGGTCAATCTGATTGACTACTCCATTGGCTGCAGACTTCCAAGTACCTGGATGGATCCTTTTGTGTGGAAAGCAAGTACTTTTAATAATCATATTATTCCTTGCTGCGAATTGGCATAGTAAGTCTCCGTTCTCGTTGTTTTCTTCATGTAGTGAATACTTTCCAGAAACTCCATGTGGGTGTTCATTCCTCCCTATTTTTGTATTAAAATCTCCTATTACTAGCATCAGGTCTTATTTAGGTACTGTGCAGTATACTTTTTCTAAGTATTCGTAGAACTGTTCTTTAATTATATCCTCTTTTTCCTCTGTTGGACCAGTTGAAAGGAGCAAAACATTTCTCAACTATGGGCATGCAGACATGCTACTGGCAAATTGTGGTTGCCAAGGCTGGCCAGAAAAGAGTTCCTTCATAGCCCTGACAGGCTCTATGAGATAAAAGTTAAGCCATTTGAACCATATAACACTCCAACCACTTTCGAATGTATGATAGGCAACATACTTCAACACCTTAAATAGATGACATGTCTTTGTTATCTGGATGATAGTGTCATTTTTTCTGCAGACATTTGAACAACATTTGAGCTGCCTGACAAACATGTTGAAGTGTGTTCTGTCTTCAGGTTTCCACTGTAAACCAAAAAAGTGCTGCTTTACTGCCTAAGAAATAATTATCTTTGGGCACCTAGTTAATGGCAATGAGGTCCATCCTGATCCAGAGAAAATATCAGTCAAATTTTTTCTGACTCCGCAGTACCTTCACCGTGTGAGAAGATTTCTCGGAATGTGCTCTTATTACTGGTGATTCATAAAGGATTTTTGTACCAAGGCACATTCCTTGCAAGAACTACTGCAGTGAGATGCCACATTTTCCTGGAAGAGATGCAAGAAAGATCTTTCCTTATCCTTAAGGAGATGCTAACATCTTCTCCAGTCCTAACATTGATATAAGAATGCCGAGATAGAACTTCACACCAATCCCAGCATTTATGGGTCAGGTGCAATTATCACAATACAAATTCAGGAAAGTGTTTCCAGACTACTCTCCAAGTCTGAGATGAACTATTTGACAAGTGAGAAATATGGTTAGAACTGTCTTTATTATGTATGAAGGATTGTGGTGGGGCATTGTTTGTCACGGTTGTTCTAAAGGACTTTGTGCGGAGACGAGAACTGTAGCCCTGTGCTTGACATCATCACAAGTTCAGCAAAGAGACTGCTATGCCGTGCATGGCCCACAGGAATATCTATTACAGCTTGATAATAAATTCAACTGGGAGGAGCACACCACAGAACTGCTGAAGCGTCTTAACAAATCTCTGTTTGCAATGCGAATTTTGTCAGACATAGGGGATATAAAAATGAAAAAGCTGGCATACTATGCTTACTTTCATTCCATAATGTCATATGGGATTATTTTTTGGGGTAATTCATCAAGCCAAGCTAAAGTTTTCCGGGCACAAAAACGTGCAGTAAGAATTATATGTGGTGTGAACTCAAGAACATCCTGCAGAAGCCTGTTTAGGGAACTAGGGATACTAACTACAGCTTCCCAATATATTTATTCCTTAATGAAATTTGTCATTAAAAATATATCACTTTTTCAAACCAACAGCTCAATTCATGGAATCAATACTAGAAATAAGAATAATCTTCACAAGGATTTAAAGTCACTTAGTCTTGTACAAAAAGGTGTGCATTATTCAGGAACACACATTTTCAGTAACTTGCCAGCAGCCATAAAAAGCTTAACAACCAATGAAATTCAGTTTAAGAGACGCCTAAAGGATTTATTGGTGGCCAACTCCTTCTACTCCATTGATGAATTTCTTAGTAAAACCAACTGATTTGTATATAAGTACAACATAACTTCTGCACAATTTCAGTGCAGTAATGTGTTCACTGAAAAATTGTGTGTCTGTGTCTGTGTGTGTGTGTGGTTGTGTGTAAGTATAATCTAACTTCTGCACCATTTCAGTGCAGTAATGTGTTCATTGTAAATAAGTATTTCAGTAGTTGTATTACATGTTTATTACCTTATAAATAAATAAAAAACTTTTTTATTTTAAATTCAGTGCATTAGTATTTGTAAAATGACTCTTAGTGTTCATTAAAAAAATGACGAATATTCCACTTGGGACCTGTGGAATGGTACATTAGCTTATTTGTTTTAGTTGTACATATTTGTCATGTATTGTTGTTTTTCTGACATGTTCCACATCCTGGAGGACCTCCTCACTACGGATCAATTGGAATGAAAGTAAATCTAATCTAATCTAATCTATGGCTCTAACATAATACATGGCAGTAATGTCAACATATATTGAATCTTTTTGGAGTAACATTTTGTTTAATTGGTTGTATGCTCAACCTGAACTGGATGGCAAACATAAATATGCATACTAATCTGGTGTCTGAAGTATAGTTAACGTGTAATGAAATCTGATTGTAACTCCAAGTTGTCAGAGTACTGATTTGGTAGATGTTGGCGTCAAATCAAGATTTAAGAAGATTCCATCAAGTCGGGAGTTCAATGATTACGATAGGGAAGATGTGTAGTTCATTGGGAACATGCATATCGACTGAGCTCTCACACAGTTAAGACTAGCATCAGATGTAATTTCATGTTGTGACATGACCTGCAAGATGACAACTGCTTTCCACTCACAGACAAATGGCTTCACAGAATATTTTAATAAGATGTTGGCAGAGATGCTCTCAATACTTTTAAGACACTGATGCTGAACAAAGAGATTGGGGTACGATACTGCTGGTTGTGACATTCACATTCAATGCAGTGAAGCAGGACACTACACACTTCACACCATTCTTTCTGCTCTGTGGTCGTGTGGCTGAAATGACAATGGATATGCTGTTTCTGCTTCAAATAGAAAATACTCAGGATGGCTATGGAAAACAACTCACCACCAAGACCGAAGAAGCAACACAGCTGGCTGGCATATGGCCCCTGAATGCCCAAGAGAAGGACCAAGAGCACTATAATGCTGAGCACCAGCCAGTGAGGTACAGCCCAGTAGACTTGGCACGGATTCTTATGTCTGTGTGGAAAGTGTGATTATCTTAAAAGTATTGTATCCTTCTTCGCTTGCTGGATGTCAAATATGAGTTAAACCTTATGACCCTTCACTAAGAGGAAAAAATTGTAGAGATATCATACCTGTCCTCTGTATGAAGCCCTACTATAGTACTGAGGTGTAAATTGATGATGGAGGGTTTCTTGTTCAAGGAAAATGGAGATAGGCGTGACTGTCAAGCATTGATGGGAGGGGTTATCTTCAATGTTCATCAGAGTAAGGAGGAAGTGGCAACATGACTAAAATGCATGGTTTTACCAACAATGCCATAGAGGGGACCATTGATAAGATCTATGTCTAGGGTGCTGCAGTTGGGTTCAATGAGAACTTCTAAAACAGCTAGCTTATCCAGGAGAGGGAACAATGCCATGAGCTGTGCTGCAGACATTGTGGTGTAGTGATTATTTGCTCTAGCTGACATGCTACAGGTCAGTTTACTTTTATCATAATTGGGGAAAGTTCTTTTGAAATTGCTTACATTTATACACCATTGAATGTTTTATGTTTGTTTAAATAACAGTGCGACACATCCAGGAATTCAGTTCTGTTCTGTTCTGGCTCTATGTCGATGTTAATAATAAATGTGTGTTCAGTGCTGTACTTCATTCAAAACCTTTCCTTCAGATTTGTACTTGATTGAGGTTACGCTGTGACAATATTAACAATAAAAATGTATGTCTTCTTCTTTAATACCAGTTCGTGTATGCTGCCAAAGTTCCCATTTTGTTATCTTTGTTTTATCGCAGAGCATTTTTTGTTGTGTTGCCTTACATCACTGCAATGTATCTTCTGTGTTACTTATTTACATAAACTAGCAGACATGTTGAAATAATTAATGCGAAAGAATAATAAAACTACTTTTCTTCTTCTCTGCAGGAATTGTCTGGATTATTGTACATTTGTCAACTATTTCTTGTTTGTTATATACAAAACCGGGAAAAACCCGGGGATTTTTTCATCCGGGAGAAAACCGGGAAAAACCCCGGAATTTTTTAGAATTGAGGGAATTTTTCGTTGTTTTAGTTTTCAGTTAAATTTTTGTAATTTTGACTGGTAAGAACCGATACTCTAACAAAGGATATTACTGTACCCCGTTGCTGCAGAATAATACTGCAGCATTAAAACATGAACGAGAGAAAAAAACCAAAATAAAACTTAAATTGCGAAGAAAATTCGCCATATAAAATAACACAGTCCTCGTACAAGCGTCTGCTAACAGCAAAATGAGTCAAGGGCTTTCGGAAGACTATGCAATGCTTCATAACAACAAATTGCCTCCGATGAGCGTGACGTCACAACTGTTTACATTAGACTCAGGCTAAATTTACACTGCCCGCGATGCGATGTCAAGCCGAGCGGAGCGATGACGCGCTGAAATCACCTGACAATGAGCAAGCTTGGTTTAACAGTGGCTACAGAGTGGTGCCCGTTTAGACTTCAGTCTGGGCCGAGCGATGTGATACGGTGCGATGAGATGACTCCGCCGAGTCGCAACTCGCAACCGAGTTTGTGTTTCGCGCGAGTGTTTGGAGCGATTGCTTGTTTGCGCTTGCGTCTGGAGTAATTGCTTGTTTGCTTGCGATGGACGTCGAAAGACTAATTAACAATGTGCGTGAACGCCCCCCGCCCCCCCCCCCCCTGTGTTGTGGAACCAGAAAAATAAATATTACCACAATAGGATTTTGTTCGTCAAGCATGGAATGAAATAGCTTAAGATTGTGGAACAGATAGTAAGTACAAAAAAGTTAAATAAATTGCTACAAGACTCCAAGAAATAAGTAACACAAACAACTTCGTTTATTTTCTAATTTTAATTGTGTATAGATACTATTACAGTATTTTGATAATGATATGACGTTCACAATAGTTACAGTATTTGATAAGTTCAACACGAAATATATTTGCTTTAATGACTGTTGACATAGTTTTTGAAGGCCTCTCTGACACTCATCGCTCTTCTTGAAGTACTACTGTTTGCTCTGTCATTTTGGAAGCACACTGCTAAAGCACTGTGTTCTGTTATGTCCTGGTCAATAGAAAATTGAAGGGAAATGTCAGGCCCATCTTTATCGATTGTTATATTGTGCAAGACGCAGATGCACTGACTAATAATGTTTGCATGTTCTACAGAAGTTTCAATTTCCTTTCGGAGAAGACGCTACTTGCTGGCCATAATTCCGAAAGTGCGTTCCACCACCGTTCTAGCCCTCGATAGCCTCCTGTTAAATAACCTCTCTTCCTCAGTCAGTGACAGTCCAGGAAAAGGGCGTATTAAGTTTTCCAGTAGTGGAAAGGCTTCCTCTCCAACCAACACTAATGGGGCTTTTACTGAAGTACCTGGTAGTTGGCCGGCCGGAGTGGCCGTGCGGTTCTGGGCGCTACAGTCTGGAGCCGAGCAACCGCAACGGTCGCAGGTTCGAATCCTGCCTCGGGCATGGATGTGTGTGATGTCCTTAGGTTAGTTAGGTTTAATTAGTTCTAAGTTCTAGGCGACTGATGACCTTAGAATTTAAGTCGCATAGTGCTCAGAGCCATTTGAACCATTTGAACCTGGTAGTTCTTTCGGTGGAGGCCAGTTTTCAGTTTCGTTCAAAATATTATTGTACAAGTTACTTGCTCAAAATGTGCCACCATCTGATTGCTTGCCACAGCCTCCAATGTCAGCTGCTATTAATCTGCAGTTAGCATCGGCTCTATCCCAGCTAGCACTCAAGCTTATTTCAAGGTGGATATTGAGTTTAGGTTCAGTTGAAAATTCAAGATTGAAAAATCAACCTGTTACACAGTTTACATCAAGCTGTAAAAATTTAGCTTGAATTAAAATAATTTTCCCAAGCTTAAAATAAACTGTAATTTCCCTGGAAGGCTGTACAGCAGATGCGCGCGCAGCATAGCTTCCGTAGACGTCCACGGGAAGCGCCACAAGCGTTTATAAGCCTTGCACTGACTCTGCTAGATTTACAGCCATTTTATTTCTGTGACGTGCGTTAATGATTGTTGAATGTTTTGAAGTTTATTTTATACTGGAAAATAGTTCGGAAAGTGTGTGGCGTCCCCTGCCTTACACTATATATCTTCTTCAGACCCGGTATAGCAGTATTACAGGTACGCTGGTGCATTTTTCTCTAGTGGTATGTTAATATTACAAATGTTAAATATTATTACGTAACGTGAAGAAATATCATATTCTTTTACGTAGAAAAATTGAACCTGGATGAAAGTGAAATGGATTACCAGCTAAGAAAACATATTACATGTTGTTCAGCAAAAAGAGGTCATTTTAAACTAGCTCTCTAGTACGTGGGACCAATAAATTAAAACTTAATGTTATTTTACCTTTTTAAAATCTCGCCTTTTTATATATATTGCCCTATTTCATTTGTTTACTTGTAAATACTCGTGTGTGTCACACCATGAATGAATAATCGTGAAGTGTGAAAAGTTTCTTTGCGGATACAAATAGTAATGACATGGTGAACGGGAAAAAGTGCATCAAGAACCAGTCACTACATAGGTGTCAGTCTTTTTTATTTACGTAGCTTTGACTGGTCTTCAATTGCTCTTAATTTTGTTGTTCCCTAGGTGAAATAATACTGCAAGGCCTACTGGTACTTCTTACTTTTATTGTTATTTGTAATGTGGCTGAAATCTAATAAAAGGCAATATTAAAATATGACAAGGAGAACATTTTTTGTTCTTTTACATTTCAGTTCCACTGAACTGGTAATTTCTTAAATTTATTTCTATTTCATCTTTTATTTCATTTTGATTCAGTTTTACTCACCAAAATATAATTGTGGATAGAATAAAACGTCTACATTTTTCTAAACGGTAGTTTCCTCATACGCTTACACGATGAGGTGTATATGATTTCAAGTAATTGTTACTTCATAATTCAGATTAAATGGCCCTGAAACTGTTAGAAATAGTGATGTGTGGCTTCTTCATGAAGTCATCACAAAATTACCCAAATCTCATCGTTACTTTAAAAATTTCAAACAAAAAGTTATTTCAAATTACTTTAAAAACTCTTTGGAATGAAGTCACCAGAAGCAGCTGCTTACTCAATGACGTTTATACTAGTTAATGATTCTTACTACATCAGTTAGTTTGAAGGTATTTTGCTAATCTGGGGCATAAATTATATTTAGGTTGATCGGTTTCAACTTTTTACATTTATGTTTCGGTATGGCTAACATTTTCTTTTACCTGTTACAGGATCATTATACCAGCAGAAGTCAGCGATATTTGATCCTGCTCTGGTCTGTGTGCTGGGGCCGGAGGGGCTTCAGAATAATTAAATTTTAAAATAAAACAATTTTAAACACTTTGAAAATAAAAAATTTTAAACTTACATGTCTTGATAATTTTTTTCACGCCATTTCCATTCTGATATTTATTTAATTAATTAGGTTCAATAAATTCAGATTAATAATTTTGTAGCTTAAAACAAGCTGTAAATATCAGGCTGTATTCCACGTGTGTAGATACAGTTGGAGCCAAACTTGATAAGTCAAGCTTGAAATATAGCTTGAACTCTGCCAACTTTGATGTTTGTTTCAAGCTTGAATCCAACAGGCCTGAATATTCCAGCTTTGATCAAGCTTATATACTTGAACTTTACATCTGGAAACAAGTTTGAAACCGGCTTACTGTGCTATCTGGGATAGCTAGTAAAGCAAGCGAAAAATATTTTTTGTAATTGTAATACATTGTCCCAGAATGAGGGGGACATTTAACCCGAACATGCTTACCATCAATGACCCCCACACAATTCGGAAAATTCCAGTTGGCATACATGTGTTTTGAAGCAGTTTGCAGTGGTATAGTAGGAGAAGGAAGGTGTACAGGGCTCAGAATTTCACATATTGTGGCGCACGTTTCATGCACACATTGTGCGACTGTAGTTAGACCCATCCGAAACGACTGTGACAGTGCATGGAAAGACATCCCAATCGACAAATATCTGAAAAAGAATGAAGTGTAGGATCTTCGTAGGATTTGCAGTTAATGTGCTAAGGACAAAAAATGTATTAAGTATACAGTGTACTTAATTATTTACGCATGTTTTCACGTCTATATTTTCAGGCGGGGTACTGAAGAATAAATGGAAGAACCTACGTGACACTTTCCGCTCTGAACTAAAAAAAACTCGTGCTGAACGTTCGGGAGACCAAGGTGGCCTGTCGCCTTTCCAATCCAATTGGCCGTGGTACGAGCTAATGACCTTCCTGACTGACATAATGACGCCACGGAAGACGAAGACTAATGTTCATCACAGTAAAAGAACAGCATCGCAACACGACGACGTACCATTCTCACCAGCTCTTACAGAAATAGTGTATGTTTCACCTGATGAAACCAATCAAGCCAGCTCTTCAAGACTGACTGACTGTAAGTTCAGAAGCCTCCTCCCTCACCCACCCTACACACGAACCAAAACAAGAGATCCAAGAAATCGACAAATTCTGAGTTGCTAAATATAGAGAAGCAAAAGTTGAAGATAATTGAGCAGCAAATGTTGAAATCAGAAACGCAAGATGACAGCTATCATTTTGTAGTGAGTTTGCTGCCAGCAAAGCGAAAACTATCACCAGCAGCTCAGTTGAGAGCCAGGATAAAAATTCAGCAGGTTTTTTTGGAAGAATTGGAACAATCAACCACTTCCACTGCACATTCGTTGATGTTACCCTATCATCATCATCATCATCATCATCATCATCATTTAAGACTGATTATGCCTTTCAGCGTTCAGTCTGGAGCATAGCCCCCCCCCCCCTTATACAGTTCCTCCATGATCCCCTATTCAGTGCTAACATTGGTGCCTCTTCTGATGTTAAACCTATTACTTCAAAATCATTCTTAACCGAATCCAGGTACCTTCTCCTCGGTCTGCCCCGACTCCTCCTACCCTCTACAGCTGAATCCATGAGTCTCTTGGGTAACCTCGCTTCTCCCATGTGTGTAACATGACCCCACCATCTAAGCCTGTTCGCCCTGACTGCTACATCTATAGAGTTCATTCCCAGTTTTTCTTTGATTTCCTCATTGTGGACACCCTCCTGCCATTGTTCCCATCTACTAGTACCTGCAATCATCCTAGCTACTTTCATATCCGTAACCTCAACCTTGTTGATAAGGTAACCTGAATCCACCCAGCTTTCGCTCCCATACAACAAAGTTGGTCGAAAGATTGAACGGTGCACAGATAACTTAGTCTTGGTACTGACTTCCTTCTTGCAGAAGAGAGTAGATCGTAGCTGAGCGCTCACTGCATTAGCTTTGCTACACCTCGCTTCCAGTTCTTTCACTATGTTGCCATCCTGTGAGAATATGCATCCTAAGTACTTGAAACCGTCCACCTGTTCTAACTTTGTTCCTCCTATTTGGCACTCCATCCGTTTATATTTCTTTCCCACTGACATTACTTTCGTTTTGGAGATGCTAATCTTCATACCGTAGTCCTTACATTTCTGATCTAGCTCTGAAATATTACTTTGCAAACTTTCAATCGAATCTGCCATCACAACTAAGTCATCCGCATATGCAAGATTGCTTATTTTGTGTTCACATATCTTAATCTCACTCAGCCAGTCTATTGTTTTCAACATATGATCCATAAATAATATGAACAACAGTGGAGACAGGTTGCAGCCTTGTCTTACCCCTGAAACTACTCTGAACCATGAACTCAATTTACCGTCAACTCTAACTGCTGCCTGACTATCCATGTAAAGACCTTTAATTGCTTGCAAAAGTTTGCCTCCTATTCCATAATCTTGTAGAACAGGCAATAACTTCCTCCTAGGAACCCGGTCATATGCCTTTTCTAGATCTATAAAGCATAGATACAATTCCCTGTTCCACTCATAACACTTCTCCATTATTTGCCGTAAGCTAAAGATCCGGTCCTGACAACCTCTAAGAGGCCTAAACCCACACTGATTTTCATCCAATTGGTCCTCAACTAATACTCGCACTTTCCTTTCAACAATACCTGAGAAGATTTTACCCACAACGCTGATTAAAGAGATACCTCTGTAGTTGTTACAATCTTTTCTGTTTCCATGTTTAAAGATTGGTGTGATTACTGCTTTTGTCCAGTCTGATGGAACCTGTCTCGACTCCCAGGCCATTTCAATTATCCTGTGTAGCCATTTAAGACCTGACATTCCACTGTATTTGATGAGTTCCGACTTAATTTCATCCACCCCAGCCGCTTGCAATCTATTGACCATTTGTTCCACTTCCTTAAATGTGATCCTATTTCCATCATCATTCCTATCCCATTCTACCTCGAAATCTGAAACATTACTGATCGCATTTTCACCTACATTGAGCAACTCTTCAAAATATTCCCTCCATCTGCCCAAGGCATCCACAGGATTCACCAGCAGTTTTCCTGACCTGTCCAAAATACTTGTCATTTCCTTCTTACCTCCCTTTCGAAGACTGCTAATTACACTCCAGAATGGTTTTCCAGCAGCTTGATCCATAGTCTCCAACCTGTTTCCAAAGTCTTCCCACGATTTCTTCTTGGATGCTGCAATTATCTGTTTGGCTTTGTTTCTTTCTTCAACATAACTTTCTCTGTCTACCTGGGTTCTGCTATGTAGCCATTTTTGATACGCCTTCTTTTTCCTTTTACAGGCTGCCTTGACTGTATCATTCCACCAAGCTGTTTGCTTCATCCTACTTTTACACACTACTGTTCCAAGACATTCTTTAGCCACTTCTAGTACTGTGTCCCTGTACCGCGTCCATTCCTTTTCCAGTGACTGTAATTGACTACATTCAACTATCTGGTACCTTTCTGAGATCACTGTTATGTACTTGTGCCTGATTTCCTTATCCTGAAGTTTCTCCACTCTTATCCTCCTACATATGGACCTGACCTCCTGCACTTTCGGCCTCACAATCCCAATTTCACTGCAGATTAAATAATGATCAGTGTCATCAAAGAATCCCCTGAATACACGTGTGTCCCTCACAGCCTTCCTGAATTCCTGATCTGTTATTATATAGTCAATGATAGATCTGGTTCCCCTGCCTTCCCAAGTATACCGGTGAATGTTCTTATGTTTAAAAAAGGAGTTTGTGATTACTAAGCCCATACTGGCACAGAAAGCCAAGAGTTGTTTCCCGTTCCTGTTGGCCTCCATATCCTCTCCAAATTTACCCATAACCTTTTCATACCCTTCTGTTCGATTTCCAATCCTGGCGTTAAAATCACCCATGAGCAGAACACTGTCCTTGTCCTTTACTGTAACAACTATATCACTGAGTGCCTCATAAAAACTATCCATCTTATCTTGATCTGTCCCTTCACAATGCGAATATACTGACACAATCCTAATTTTCTTGCTAGACACTGTCAAATCTATCCACATCAGTCGTTCGCTTACATACCTTACTGCAACTACGCTGGGTTCCATTTCTTTCCTGATGTAAAGCCCTACACCCCATTGTGCTATTCCTGCTTTGACTCCTGACAGGTAGACCTTGTATTCTCCCACTTCCTCTTCTTTCTCACCCCTTACCCGAATGTCATTAACAGCTAAAACGTCCAGCCCCATCTTACTTGCAGCCTCTGCCAGCTCTACCTTCTTCCCAGAGTAGCCCCCATTGATATTAATAGCTCCCCATCTCATTACCATTTGTTTGCCAAGTCGTATCTTAGGAGTCCCTGGTTTGTCAGTTAGAGGTGGGACTCCGTCACCTCCAAAGGTCCGAGGCATTTTGCTCTGATTGTTGCCAGCATCATATTTAAGGTACCAGGGAAGCAGGTTGCTAGCCTTACTTGCCCCGAGTCCCATTGGGTTTTACCCCTAACGGCTGAGGGACTAACCGGTGGATTTGGTAGTCTTTGCCGTATGAGCACAAAGGTGACCACGACTCAGAATATGTCCGAGATGCCCAGCCTTATTCCAGAGTAACTGGTATCCCGACTGTCGGGACCACTTACTTGGTCCCGATGTTACCCTATGCACCTGAAAATCCAGTTGAAATCGTAATTGCTGGAAACCCGCAAAATGAAATAGTCATTTATGAAATTCAACCTGATGACATTGTTATTTCAAGCCACCAAGTTGCTGAAAACTTTGATACTTAAGAGAGTGAACGGTGATGTATTTTACTTCTCATTGTCAAGTACGTCAAAATTTATTAAAAGAAAGTTTGAATCTATCACAATTTGTAAATTTTTCATAATAAAATGATTGCTGTAAACTTAATATTGTGTACTTACCTGATGGTGACCATAATTTTCTCTTCAGGGGTAATAGCCATTCTGAAATTTGTGTTTTGCTTCTGTAATCTACACTCCTGGAAATGGAAAAAAGAACACATTGACACCGGTGTGTCAGACCCACCATACCTGCTCCGGACACTGCGAGAGGGCTGTACAAGCAATGATCACACGCACGGCTCAGCGGACATACCAGGAACCGCGGTGTTGGCCGTCGAATGGCGCTAGCTGCGCAGCATTTGTGCACCGCCGCCGTCAGTGTCAGCCAGTTTGCCATGGCATACGGAGCTCCATCGCAGTCTTCAACACTGGTAGCATGCCGCGACAGCGTGGACGTGAACCGTATGTGCAGTTGACGGACTTTGAGCGAGGGCGTATAGTGGGCATGCGGGAGGCCGGGTGGACGTACCGCCGAATTGCTCAACACATGGGGCGTGAGGTCTCCACAGTACATCGATGTTGTCGCCAGTGGTCGGCGGAAGGTGCACGTGCCCGTCGACCTGGGACCGGACCGCAGCGATGCACGGATGCACGCCAAGACCGTAGGATCCTACGCAGTGCCGTAGGGGACTGCACCGCCACTTCCCAGCAAATTAGGGACACTGTTGCTCCTGGGGTATCGGCGAGGACCATTCGCAACCGTCTCCATGAAGCTGGGCTACGGTCCCGCACACCGTTAGGCCGTCTTCCGCTCACGCCCCAACATCGTGCAGCCCGCCTCCAGTGGTGTCGCGACAGGCGTGAATGGAGGGACGAATGGAGACGTGTCGTCTTCAGCGATGAGAGTCGCTTCTGCCTTGGTGCCAATGATGGTCGTATGCGTGTTTGGCGCCGTGCAGGTGAGCGCCACAATCAGGACTGCATACGACCGAGGCACACAGGGCCAACACCCGGCATCATGGTGTGGGGAGCGATCTCCTACACTAGCAGTACACCACTGGTGATCGTCGAGGGGACACTGAATAGTGCACGGTACATCCAAACCGTCATCGAACCCATCGTTGTACCATTCCTAGACCGGCAAGGGAACTTGCTGTTCCAACAGGACAATGCACGTCCGCATGTATCCCGTGCCACCCAACGTGCTCTAGAAGGTGTAAGTCAACTACCCTGGCCAGCAAGATCTCCGGATCTGTCCCCCATTGAGCATGTTTGGGACTGGATGAAGCGTCGTCTCACTCGGTCTGCACGTCCAGCACGAATGCTGGTCCAACTGAGGCGCCAGGTGGAAATGGCATGGCAAGCCGTTCCACAGGACTACATCCAGCATCTCTACGATCGTCTCCATGGGAGAATAGCAGCCTGCATTGCTGCGAAAGGTGGATATACACTGTACTAGTGCCGACATTGTGCATGCTCTGTTGCCTGTGTCTATGTGCCTGTGGTTTTGTCAGTGTGATCATGTGATGTATCTGACCCCAGGAATGTGTCAATAAAGTTTCCCCTTCCTGGGACAATGAATTCACGGTGTTCTTATTTCAATTTCCAGGAGTGTATTTGAAACAGACGACACTATATAATCAAATGTCTCTGTCATCATTCTGAAATAATTCCAACTTTATCCTCATCTTTTCTCAAGTCACTGTACAAATGATGAAATTCTCCTAAAGCCCTCCTCTCCTTGTTGATTTCATGCACCCATTCACGACTGCGTTGAATTCTCAGAGCACTGTTTTCTAATAAAAAAGAATTTACTGGGTCGAGGAAAAACGACATCGTGCCGAGACTGCTCAATAACTGCTGGCCAGATCGCGCGCGCTGTATCGTGTGCAATGTGAACGCTCCATCGCATTGCATCGCTTTGGCCATTATGCCTCGCATCGTGTCGCGTTGCGTCGCATCACAGGCAGTGTAAACGTACACTCAATCAGTTACGAGCGGGCTCGTGCACACGCGCAGTTAAGTCGCTTATGAGTAGTACCTTCTCCCGCTTCTGGCTACATAAATGTGACTGTGTAAGCAGCAACCAGCCACATGGTACCCGGAAAAATTTTACTGGCGCGCCCAAGCTGCCAGATTCACGCGTGCGCAGCAGGCCCGGATCTACTGGTGGCGTGGGGGGGCGGGGGGGGGGGGGGAAACCGGGGTATCTGAACCGGACGGCAATTTCGGGGGAGGGGGCAAATTCATATTCTTGTGGAAAAAAACCTTGTTTCACAAAGCACCTAGCATCCAGCGTTCGTCGGTCTATCGATTATTCATATGATTTTGAAACGCACCCCTGCTGGTTTTTGAACACATTCTAAGTTGATTTCTGAATGAATTATAAGTTGATTTTTGAATGCGTGCATAGTGTTCGTGATGTCTCTGCCAGAGCAATCCTCATCACATCTAGAAATAAACATTCCTGCAGACAAAACGGGACGGGTTATAAGATCTGAGCGGAATAAAGCCGAACCGGTGAATGCCAACTGCTGCTTGTTTATGTGGTTGATTTGGTTTGTGAATGTTCAGCGTTGTTATAATTACTAGCGAAATCCATAGATTCAGACTACCAGAGTGGAAATAAACGCTAACAGGAATAACAGGTAAGAAAGATTACGAATTATCTTCTCGGTGTATCCAAGAAAGTGAAATTTTGACAGAAAACTTTTGGCCAGATCGCTACACTAGACAGGGCCAGTTGAAGCCCCTGTGTGTTTAATTTCCACTGTCCTGAAATAATTGGATGGCATTCATTACAAAATATCCATGTTTGAGTTCCACAGAGCGAAATGCAGTGACGTGCGGTATAAGAATATTGTTTGAAGAGGCGTGGCACTGCACTGCACACTTAAGACCAATACCGTGTCGTAAATTTCGTCGAAGATATGTGTTTTATGTATCAGACTCCTCAGAAAGATGTGCGCTACAAAATGAACTTATTTTGAAAAGGCTTTTTTTTTTTAAATTTTTGACGGCTTTTACTAAGCTTTCCTGCTGAGGCAGTCAATTTATTTGAAACGAAGTGTTTAATTCCACACTATTGGCTAGTTTCAACTGTTCGTTGCATTTCAAGTGCACGTTTTCATCTTCTAGCACATATGGCATTATGCCATAATAAAGAACCAAACATGAGATAATACAGTACTGGTACTCCAAGAAAATTTACGCTTCGAAAATCACACTAAAAATGTGGAAGGATATAAACACAGTTTACAGCATTGTGTACTGTATTCTCTAGAGGGACAGATCAAAGACGATGATTGTATCATCATGACAAGGCACAATCTGCGAGGCAATGGTGCGTGGAGAGTAACACTTCTGAAATAGACTAGTCTGTCCAGAGTGCCGACATGCACCCAATGGAACACCTTTAGAACGTCGACTTCGCTCTGGACCCTAATGTCCAACATCTCTGGTTTTAGTTCTTGAGGGAGAATGGGCTGCCATTCCTCTTCACAGATATTCAGACACCTTACTGAAAGTGTCGCCGGAGTCGTCGAGCAGTTCTAGGCGCTACAGTCTGGAACCGCGCGACCGCTACGGTCGCAGGTTCCAATCCTGCCTCGGGCATGGATGTGTGTGATGTCCTTAGGTTAGTTAGGTTTAAGTAGTTCTAAGTTCTAGGGGACTGATGACCTTAGAAGTTAAGTCCCATAGTGCTCAGATCCATCACACTGAAAAACTTGCCGGCCGAAGTGGCCGTGCGGTTCTAGGCGATGCAGTCTGGAACCGCGAGACCGCTACGGTCGCAGGTTCGAATCCTGCCTCGGGCATGGATGTGTGTGATGTCCTTAGGTTAGTTAGGTTTAACTAGTTCTAAGTTCTAGGGGACTAATAACCTCAGAAGTTGAGTCCCATAGTGCTCAGAGCCATTTGAACTGAAAAACTTGATATCAGGTCGAGGCCTACGTCATTGGGAATCTGGACATAAGAATGTGCGCTATGCATCTTAGTATGGTTAACGAAGTTCCGACGCTGTTGGAGTATCCTCTGATGTTTTGTTTCTTTTATGACATAATGGAAGATTTTTATTTATTTATTTATTTATTTATTTATTTTACACACACATACGAACATACGACGGGCTTCCTACTAGCTGCGCCAGGGCGGTGACGCCTCTTATCTGGCGCTCTCCGGCGACTGCTGAAATGAGTCTATTTATAACAGATCGCGGGAAAATATTGCGAATTGTTGTTCGAAAAACGATATTTTCAAAGTAAATTTCCTATGAACTATGTGCGAGAATGTACGATGAATTTCTTAAATCACAGAGCGTTCGCTCTCTTTTAAAAATCAACTCTTTGACGACGAGCCATTTAAAAGAATTTCGAGCCCAGAAGATCAAAGATGTATGTCGGTATTGAAAATTTTACTGACGTATATGTGTGATGTATCTTAAAGTGTAACATGCGCTAAACAGATCAACATTATATGTGAAAGCTTAGCTTCTCTTGTTGCTTCTTAATCTTAGAGACTAATATTATATGCGAAAGCTTTTCTTTTCTTGTAGCAACACTATGTATATTAATTTATACCATTAACTTTTCCTGTTGGTGGAATTCGAATTTATACTTTCGTAACGCGAAAGCGTACATGTTGCTGCACATCCAAGATCTTTCCAAAACGTGTTTTTCCCCCTGAGTTTCGTTTTCAAAAGTGCCGGGAAATTCTACGCTGCTATATAAAACCATATCCATTCAAATGATAAGTTTTACAGTTCAGTGGGAAAGTATACTGTCACTTAACACGGAAAAAGTGTATTTTCACTCTGGAGAAAATATATTTTTCACCGGGAGATCCGGGAAAAATCCGGGATTTTTTTTTCCTTGTCTGCGTATACACCCTGTATATAAGAATAAAAAATGGTTCAAATGGCTCTGAGCACTATGGGACTTGACATCTGAGGTCATCAGTCCCCTAGAAGTTAGAACTACTTAAACCTAACGAACGTAAGGACATCACACACATCCATGTCCGAGGCAGGATTCGAACCTGCAAACATAGCAGTCGTCCGGTTTCCGGACTGAAGTGCCTTGAACTGCTCGGCCACAACAGCCGGCATATAAGAATATTTTGAATACTTTGTGACTGTAAGTATTAAATTAAATTTATAATCAAATATAGAGATTACTTAACTTATACAAATATTTTGCACTTCTCATATTTCAGGCTTGTGAAAAATTGGAAACGAGACTGTGTTCTTTTGTAAAATTGAAATTTTTGCCACTGATCTTCTCAAAATGGGAAAAGCTTGAATGGATGCAGCATTAAAAACCTGGTGAGACCAAATGTAAGCAGACTAAAATATAGTAAAGTTGTTTACATAAATGTTTTTTCATACCTGTAAAATAATAAGTGCTTTGTGGCTTACTGTTGAGTGTTTAAGTGAGTGAACTGAAAGACCAAAGTAAGGCAAGCAGTATCTATACAGAAATAATAGCAACAAACTGCAACAAAGTCTCCTATTTGAAATGTTATTAAGCAGCAAATATTGGTAATGTTCAAGTTACACCCTGTTCATTAGAAATTACATCCAGAAAGCATTCTCTTTCCAAAAGAAGGGAAATGAATGCACCAGCCGAAATTTTTGTGCAGATTATTTCTACAAATTCACAGACAATACTGTACTTTCAGTAAAAAAAGTATAACTGACAAATCCTCTTTCATCTACATAAAAAAATGTAGCCATGAAAATGGGCTTTACCTCATCATCTTCAGTAATCTGACTGCAGCGCCTGCACAAATGTGAGTGAGAAAGTTCAATTAAAAAAAAACTTAATTACAAGGAAACAGAATGACTGGCAAGTAATAACCTTCAGAAGATAAAATTCCTTGTACTGCTGAGAAATAACTAAAGTAGAAAATACAGATCATAGCTTCCAGATCTACCGTATCTCCCTTGTTCTCACAGCCTGTGCCAACCTAGAATTATAGAGATGTGCTCCTCCTTCCTGACACTACTAAATCCTTATTTCCTCCCTTGAAGTGTTTCTATTGCCAGCAGTAGGATTTTTGCCTCCAGGAAGTACGCACTGGATAGCCATCCCAACTCCTTGTAATTGACTAATAATATTGATAGATAATTCTTAATTCCCTCATGTTGTGACATAGTAATAGATCAGGAATCAGGAAGAACTGTTTCAAGATATGTTAATGTCTATTTTTACCCATTTTGCTCTAAATTTTTTGTTTTCCATACAGTGTATTGGAAACGTTACGAGTGGAATTATCATCTTGGAACTTTATTTGTACTAGGAATTCAACAACCAGGGATGTTGGAGAAAAACACAATGGGCACACTTCTTGTGATTTTATCTACATTCTGATAACTTTTGATATTGATGATATGAGGTATTGTGCTATATGCAAATGAAGATGAGAAGTGAGATATGAAGACCCAAGCCAAATTTCAAATGGTCACAACAATTGGAGTGAAAGTGTTAAAAATTACTTTCTTGAACGCTAAAAATTGGTGCTGAAATGATCATTAATAGAAATGGTTGAAGCTGGAGGCAAAGTAATACAAAACATCTTAACAAAACTGCTTGCAGAATGACAGTGGAGGAAGACAGTTTCTCAAAACAACATACAGGACATTAGAGTTTAATCAGGTAAAGGAACACACTGGCTTTAGAACTGGATGCAACAATATAGAGTGGAATTATAAAACACAACAAGGAGTACAAATTAAAACTTGACCTAGGAGTCATAGATTTTCAGAAATCTTCTGACTCAGTTTCAGGAAAATCTGTACTGGCTGCACTTAAAAAGCACAGGAATCATTTAGCTTTACTGGCAAAAGAATTTGCTACACCTCCAATTCTAATTAATCTTGTTAGTGATAAATTCAGAGTTTGAAAAGAAGTCAGATGAGGGCATACTATATTACCAAAAACTATTTGTCCCAGAGGAAATTTTTAGTACTTTAAACTGAGAGAACAAATAAGAGCTACAAGTCAACAGAACATATCTGAACCACTTTTAGGTGGCTTAAGTCACTGTAATGTTTAGTTTTAGTGAGAAGAATTCAACAAATGATGGAAAAATATTGTAAGCACATTGGACAAAAGATCAGTCATGCTCAGGATATGCCATACCAGTACTGTGTGATACCACATTTATCCTTGATAATGGTCTCAGTCTGGTGAAGAAGCAGGCCCAAAAGTTTCTAGAGGTATGCCGTATCTAGCTAAAGCCACTCTCTGATGAACAGATCTCACAGAGCTA
This sequence comes from Schistocerca cancellata, assembly GCF_023864275.1. NCBI lineage: Eukaryota > Metazoa > Arthropoda > Insecta > Orthoptera > Acrididae > Schistocerca > Schistocerca cancellata. The sequence continues at coordinate 403,609,781 of NC_064632.1, read as the reverse complement.
CCAAATTCCAGAGAAGGTGAAACAGTGGAAAGTCCAAGTTGGAATATCAATAATCAAGAAAATGATAGATTACTGTTCACCATAAAGATGACACACTGAGTTGCAGACAGGCACAATCAAAAGACTGTTACACACTTAGCTTTCGGCCACAGTCTTCTTCGGAAAAGGAAGAAAAACACATTCACACAAGCAGGTACACATGACCGGTATCTCTGGCCAGACTGCAAACTATTTTATTGAACAAAATAGCAATCTGAAGTGAGGCTGGCAATGGGGAAGGATAGCAGGAGATGAGAGGAACGAGAGAGGAGGTCTGCCTGCTGGAGCAAGCAGGGACTAGAAGGCAGCAGGACAAGCTTGGGGTGGAGAAGTGGAAAAGGAGAGAGGGAAAAGAGTGATGGGTGCATTGGCAGACAGTGGTGCACAATGAGGGTGAGGTGAAGTGATGTGAATGGGGAGGAATTGACAGGATAGAGGAGGTGAAAACTATGGGTGGAGGATGTGGGGCAGTAGGTTATCATAGGTTGAGACCAGAATAATTTTGGGACCAGAGAACGTGTTGTAAGCATAACTCCCATCTGTACAGTTCAGAAAAACTAGTGGTATAGAGGAGGATCCAGGTGATGTGGGTTGTGAAGCAGCCATTGAAATCAAGCATGTTATGGTCAGCTGCTTGCTGTACCACAGGCTGGTCCACTTTGTCCTTGGCTACAGTTTGGCAGTGGCCATTCATCGTTGTGGACAGATGAGTGGTATGCATATGAATATAAAAAACTGTGCAATGATTGAATCAGAGCTGGTATATACATGGCTGCTTTCACAGGTGGCGTGGCCTCTGATGGGGTAGGATAAGCCTGTGACTGGACTGGAATATGAAGTGTTGTGTGGGTGTATTGAGCAAGTCTCGTACCTGGGTATTCCACAGAAATATGACTACTGCGGCAGAGGGCTAGGATTGGGATTGGCATAAGAATGGAGGACTAGGATGTTGTGAAGGTTGGGTGGGTGACAGAACACTACTTTAGGAGTGGTGGGAAGGATCACATAATGATGGATATCAAAGTCCTGACAGAAGATGTGGTTCAGTTGCTGAAGTTCATAGTGGTATTTGGTAATGAAGGGGGCACTCTTTTGTAGCTGGTTCTTGGAGGTGTTCGGGGATATGACTCAGGAAATCTGTTCGTGGACTAGGTCTGGGGGATACTGCCCGTCTAATGAAGGCCTTTGTGAGATCTTCAGCATACTGGGCAAGGAAGTTCTTGTCAGTGCAGATATGCATTCCCTAGGTAGCAAGACTGTATGAGAGGGCTTTTTTGCTGTGGAAGGGGTGGCAACTGTTAAAATGCAGGTACTTTCAGAGGTTGGTGATTTTAGTGTGGACAGAGGCATGTATGGAGCTATTAGAGAGGAAGGTGGCACACTGGGTTGAGGAGGACCAAGTGAGGAGGATGGGAGAGAAGGTGTTGAGGTTGTGAAGAAATGAGATAGGGTGTAATGGCCTTGGGTCCAGATTGTAAAGATATCGTCAATAAACCTGAAGTAGGCCAGGGGTTTGGTGTTTTGGGAGGCTAGGAAGGTGTCCTTTAGATGGTCTATAAACAGTTTGGATAGGAGGGTGCCATGTGGGTGCCCATGGCTGTGCTGCTTTGTTTGGAAACCTTCCCTTTGAAGAAGTAGTAGTTGTGAGTTTGGATAGCGTTAGTAAGGTGTATGAGGAATGAGGTTTTGAGTTTGGAGTCTGAATGATGTTAGGAGAGGTAGCGTTCAACAGTGACAAGACCATGGGCATGAGGGCTGTTGGTGTATTATAGGAACGTAGTGTCAACAGTGATGTATGGGAGTCCAGGATATAAAGGGATGGGGATGGTGGAGAGTTGGTGAATGAAGTGTTTGGTATCTTTGACGTGGGAGGCTCTATTTTGGGCAAATTGGTTGGAAATGTTGGTCAGCGAGGGCTGCTACATTTCACCTTTTGTTCCAAATAGTCCCAGACTTTTTTTTTTGTGAGATGAAGGTTGAATGGTTGAGTGGGTCAGTCAAGATACAATAGGATGCCTCAGTGTTTGTCAGACCAGGAAGATACGCTTGCAATCCTATGTGAACAGTCAGTTATCGCCTTGGAAGATGGAAGTGTCCACAGCATAAGCATCATGAAGATGTAGAGGAAAGGGCAATATTTGGTTACTGAAGAAATTCGCAGTAACTTCAATTAGTGAGCCCATATCATGGTATCAAGTACACCCCAAAAACATTACAGAAATATCTTCGGTCTGATCTACACCCTCCACACACTGCAGGTTAAACAGTTTATCTGGCCATTAGTGCCCTTGGAGTCCTCAGATAATTTGTAAAAAGAGGCAAAACTGGGATTTGTTGGACTGAACTACATGTTATTGTCCAGTTTCTATGTTGTTAGGCCTTTTATGACATACTCAAGTCTATATATTTACTGGATGTTCACTTAGAATTGGTTAGAGATGGCCCTAAATTTACTGAAGGCAACAATTCCTGTCAGACTTGAAACCATTTTTCATTGAAAAGGCTCCTGTTTGTATGGATGCTTATATCAGTGTTCTAGTGCCATGTTACATAGTTGTGAATGGTACACCACTCCTAATATACTTGCTGGACAGTTCACATTGATACACCAACATCTTGGGCAACTTCATTCACTGAGTGGTCATGGTCAAGTCCAGGCACAATAGCTTCTTTCTTTTATTATATGTTATAGTGGTATAAATTGTTTGTAGTATTAAAGCATTCAAAATGCTGTTACTATGGAAAGCAGATTCCAAAACTTGTGGATTCCAGTGGACTGAGCTCTGGTTTCTCTAACACTCCAGTACAACTGAAACATTCTGGCAATTCAAAATTGTGCCTGACCGCAACTTGAACCTGGGACCTTTGCCTTCCTCGGACAAGTGTTCTACTTACTGAGCTATCCAAGGATGACTCACAACCCACCGTCACAACATTATTTCTGCCACTAATTTGTCTCCTACCACTAACTTGTCTCCTACCTTCCAAACTTTACAGAAGTTCATCTGCATACCTTGTTGAACTAGCATGCCTGCAAGAAAGGATACTGCTGACACATGACTTTGCCACAGCCAGTGGGATTGTTTCTAAAATGAATTTTTGCTCTGCAGTGGAGTCATTGCTTGGAGAGCTCAGTTGGTAGAGAACTAGCCTACAAAAGGGGAAATCACAGTTTTGAGTCTTGGTCCAGCACACAGATTAAATGATCCAGGAAGTTTAAAATTGGCATGCGTTTCACTGCAGAGTGAAATTAATTCTGGAAACAGTCCTCCAGTGCAACGGTTCCCAAACTATACTTTCACCTTTATGACATGCCGTACGACGTGTACACTCAAAACACTGCTTACAATGTGTGTAACAACATCAGAAGGAATTATTTACACTAAAATTGCTAGGCCACAAACTGATCCTGGGTAGGGAGACCCAAAGCCAAGAAGGTAATTGATATACAACACCTCATGAAAGTTGTGTATCACTATAATCAAATCTATCTCCCAGCTGATGATTTTCCATGCTTGCATGTACACTGTTTACTAGAACTGAGGAAGAAGTGAAGTTTTTCTAGCAGTATTATCTCTAAACTACCCCGAACAACAGGTGTGACAGCCAGTTGGGATGGTACTCCCCTCCACACTAATTTAGCCTTTAATATCATTTTATAGTAACTGGGGCTTAAAAAAATAGTTAATGTCTCCAGATGACTGGGTGCGAGCCAGACCCTCTTTGCCTATATGTTGCGAATATTTTAATTGTCCTTTATAGTAAACAGGACCTCATTCTTTTAGTCATCATTCTTACGACTGGTTTACTGTGGCCCACCATGAATTCCCCTCCTGCACCAACCTCTTCATCTCAGTAGCACAACATCCCCATTATTTGCTGAATGTATTACAATCTCTGTCTTTCCCTACAGTTTTTACCCTCTGTAGTTCCTCCATTGTCATGGATGTTATTCCTTGATATCTTAACACATGACTGTCATGTTTTTCACATGTTGCTTTCTTCACTGATTCTATGGAGAAACTTCTCATTCCTTTTGTTATCAGTCCACCTGATTTTCAACATTCTCCTGTCACACCATATCTGAAAACCTTGACTCTCCTGTTCTTCCTCAAATTAAGGCCTACATTTGGTTTCAGTAGACTTCTCTTGGTCAGGAATGCCCTCTTTGCCTGTGACAGTCTGCTTTTAATGTCCTCCTTGCTTTGTCCATCTTGGGTTACTTTGCTTCAAAGGCAGCAGAATTCCTTAACCTTTCTCTACATTGTGACCAACAATTTTGGTGCTACGTTTCTCACTAACCTCATTACTGCTACTTATCATTACTTTCATCTTTTTCGAGTTTACTCTCAACCCATATTCTGTAGTCATAAACTGTTCATTTCATTGAACAGATTGTCACTGCGGATCGCAATGTCATCAGTGAATCTTGTCATTGGTATAATTTCACCTTGAATTTTAATCCCACTCTTCAACCTTTCTTTTATTTCTGTCACTGCTTCTTCAATGTATAGATTGAGCAGTAGGAGTGAAAGACTGATCCCTCTCTTACACCTCTTTTAATCTGAGCACTTTGTCCTTGGTCTTCCTGTCTTATTGTTCCCTCTTGGTTCTCTTACATATTGTATACCACCTGTCTTTCTTTGCAGCTTCTTTCTATTTTACTCAGAATTTTGAACATCTTGTGTGATTTTATATTGTGACAAGCATTTTCTAGGCTTACAAATCCTATGGCCATGACTTGATTTTTCTTCAGTCTTGCTTCCATTACCAAGCCTTTTTAGTGCCTTTATCTTTCCTAAAGCCAAACTGATCATCATCTAACAGATTCTCAATTTTCTTTTCCATTCTTCTGTGTATTATTATTGTCAGTAGCTTGGATGCATGAGCTGTTAAACTAATTCCCATCAGAATTACGCCATGGCACACACCGTCTAGCTTTTTACGAAAGGCTGTTCTGTGTCTCTAAGCCCTCACCAAATTTGACAATCTGCATTCTACAGCCTCTGCCTGAATGCCACTTTCAAACATACCTGCAGCACCTGATGTTAAAGCTGCCTGTCTCCTTATGTACTTGATATGTTTCATTATAATGTTAACTGTACTGATTCCATATGAATGACTTGCACATATGTATACATCACTTCCATGTTTACATATGTTGAGGAGAGTCACATGACACCTGGTACCAGTTCTACACAATGACAGCACTCCAAAGTGACCAGTGTGCACTTTTAAGGGAGTCACTTATATTTTGTCTAGTGTGCATATTTCAAGTTGAAGAATAGGCCTAAAACTTAATAATAGTAACAGTACTACCAAATTAAGTATTCTAAAACTTTTTGTCTCCAAGATATTGAAGGCAGTAAAAATATTAACAACCAAGTGATAGACCCAGTTGATGAGTTTTTGTATTTAGGGCAGTTGGAGACAACTACTGTGTGGACAGTAAAAGAAATAAACAGAATAATAAAAATGGCTGGAAGTGATTTTGCTTAGCAACAGCGTGTTTTCAAAACTGAGCTTACAATTTGACTGAAACAAAAGGTTCTCAGTCAGTATTTTCACTTTTGACTTTGTTGGCCATGTGGCAAATGCAGTGATGCATCAGTGAATTTGTGAATATAGTAGTTTTTGTGCTGTCGACAGTTGTTGTTTTTCTTGCTGTTGTTGTTGTCATTGTCATCTTAGTTGACAGACAGGTTTGATTTGACTCTCCGTGCTAGTCTGTCCTTTGAAAGCCTCTTCATTCTTGCATAACTACTGCAACCTAGATCCATTTTAACCTGCTTAATGTATTCAAGCCTCAGTCTCCCTTTACTATTTGTTCCCCCTTACTTCCTCCTGTTTCCAAATTGACAATTCTCTGATGCCTCAGTATGTGTCCATCAACCAATCCCTTCTTTTAGTCAGATTGAGCCATAAGTTTTTCCCCAATTCAGTTCAGTACTTATTTGCTTGTTATTTGATCTCCCTGTCTAATCTTCAGCATTCATCTGTAGTACCACATTTCAAAAGCTTCTAGTTTGAACTGCTTATTCTCCATGTTTCACCTCCATACAAGGCTACATTCCAGACAAATACTTTCAGGAAAGCTTACTAATACTTAAACTGATATTAGATGTTAACAAAATCCACTTTTGGAAAAAAAAATGTTTTTCTACCTATGGCCAGTCTGCATCTTATGTCAACTCTGCTTCAGCCATCAATAGTTTTACTGACCAAATAGGAAAACTTGTCCACTTCTTTTAGTCTCTTGTTTACTAATCTGAATCCGCCCAAAATCAACTGAATTAATTCCGTTACACTCCATTATCCTTGTTTCACATTTGTTGATGTTCATTTTATAATCTCTTTTCAGGACACTGTTCTTCCAAGTCATATGTGGTCTCTGACAAATCCCAATATCATTGGCAAAACTTAAAGTTTTTATTTTGTGTCCTGAACTTTAATTCCCTTTCTAAATTTCTCCTTTATTTCTTTTACTGCTCAGTGTACAGAACAAATGTCATTGGGGATGGTTACAACTCTGTGTCACTCCCTTCTCAAATGTGGCTTCCCTTTCATATTCTTCAATTCTTGTAATTGCAGTCTGTTTTCTCTACAAGATGTAAATAAATTTTCACTCCCTTTATGTTGTTCCTGCTGCCTTCAAAATCTCAAAGAGATTGTTGCAGTCAACATTGTCTCCACAACTCAAAATGACCTTTCCGAAGGTTGACTTCTACCATTTTTTCCATTCCTTTGTAAATAACTCATATTTTGCGACCATGACTTCTTAATAGGTACGTAAGTAGAATTCACAACTTTCGACACCTACAGCCATCCTGAAGTCTGAGGGTATTTCTCCTGTCTCGTACATCATTTTGCAAACTAGGTGGAATGATTTTTGTCATGGTTGGCTGTCCCAAGGATCTCAGTAATTCTAAGGGAATATGTCTATTCCAGAGGCCTTCCAGCATTAAAATTTTTCTTGCAGTATCATGTCTTGCATCTCATTGTCAGTACTTCCTCTTCTCTTTTTATAACATTGTCCTCAAGTTTGTTTCCCTTATGTAGACTCCCTATATATCCCTTCAACCTTTCCCTTCTTTGCCTAGTACTGATGTGTCGTCCAAGCTCTTGATATTCATATGGTTGTTTCCTTTTTCTCCAAATGTCTCTGATTTTCCTATAAGTGGCTTCTAAATGTATGCTTCTGCAGCCTTGTATTTGTCCCGTAGCCATTTCTCCCTTTTTGTCAATCTCAGTTTGTAGATGTCTGTATTCCATTTCACCTGGTTCATTTGTATATTTATGTATACAACCTCCTTTCATGATTTATAAACCAAGTACTATTGATTATTCAGTTATGCTCTGTGCAAAATTTTATGATGTGGTTTCCTCTTTCATTCATTTATCCAAGTCCACCTTCCACTATTTTTCCTTCTCTTCCTGTTCCAGCTGCTGAATTCCAATTATTCATCATAATTAAATTTTCATCTCCCTTAACTATCAGAATAATTTCCTTTATCTCATCATACATTCATTCATCGGACCTTGTTGGCATATGAATTTGTGTTAATGTGGAGGGTGTTGCTCTTGCTTGTATCTTGGCCATGATAATGTGTTTACTATTCTGTTTATAGTAGTTTATCTGCATTCCTATTTCCTTATTCATTATTAGGCCTATTCCTGCATACCCCAATTTGATTTTGTGTTGATAACGCCATACTGCTATGACTATGTAGACTTTACTGGTGTATTAACAAATCAAGTTCTCATTGGGTCTTCAGCCAGCTTAAACTGTCACCTGCACACAGTATCTCCGTGGTCTACCTGGCTGCCATCATCAGGTGAGGAAAGCTAAGCCGCTCTTGCCTATAACTAATTCAAACCATGAATGATGGAACCTTTATATGAGGTCTTTCCAAAAAAAAACTCTGGAACATTCGTAATTTTGTACCAGTGGTGTGCTGGAGTAAAATGCAATTTGCATCCCTGTACACACCTTTGTTTAATGTGTAACTACCAAAAGTTGCATTGTTGTATGTCTGTCAGTGCTGTATTGAGTAGATACTGAGTAGAACGTTGTGTTGCACAGTTTGTGAATTTCAGGATGGCAGTGTTAGAGGACTAATGCATCTGCATTAAATTTTGTGTAATACTCAAGAAAACCTTTAAAGAGACACACCAAATGATGCAAGAAGCCTACAGTGATGAGTGCTTAAGTTGTACTCGGTTCTCCAAGACCAAAAAAAGCTCGTCATGTCACATCAAATGTCAAAGCCATGCTGATAATTTTCTTTTACTTTGAAGGATTAGTTCATCACGAATTCGTGCTACAGGGATGAACTGTTAATCGATGGTACTATCAGAGAAAATGTGAGGAGGAAGCAGCGTAAAATGTAGTGAGACAATACATGGCTCTTGCATCACGATAACGCACCCACACATTCATTCCTGTTAGTGTATGACTACTGCACAAAAAATGAAAACACTGTGCTTCCTCATCCTCCATTCTGTCTGGACCTGACCTCTGTGGACTTTTTTTTATTTCCAAATTGAAAACTCCATTGAAAGGATGAAGATATGCAATGATGGAGAAGATGACAGAAAATTTGCAGACAGCACTTTACACACACCAGCAAGTGGTGTACCAAGACTGCTTCCAGAAGTGGAAACAACACTGGGAGCAGTATATCAATCATGGAGGAGGGTATTTTGAAGGAGACCATGCATAATAAATAAAAGATAAGTGTAGAAAAAGTTTGTAGAAAAGTTCTGTAATTTTTTGAACAGACCTTGCATGCAATGAAAATACGAAAGTGCATGCACTAAGGTAAAATGTGCAAGTGCTTGATCGTTCCTGCTGCCCCATGGCATGAAGAGAGTTGCAGCACCTCCAGTGGTGAATAATGTTGAAAAATGATATATTGTTAAAGATTATTACTCATAGCCAGCCGATTCAGATTCTGTTGTTTCTTCATATCTGATAAAACAGTTTTACTTAGTGGATATCCATTATCATGGTTAATGATATTGTCTGTTAGTCTGATTTTGACAGATTCTTTTAGAGCATAATCCCAGTAATTCAAGGAATTTGCAAATACTTGTGCCCCATTGTATAGTAGCTTCTGTCCCTGTGTAAGGCAGAGCTTAGCCTCCACGGATTTGTCAGGTTCTAAGAATTGCTTATGGCGATGATGTTCAACACATCTGTCATTGATAGTATTGAATAGTTTGGCCAATGTATATCTTACCACACTCACATGGTATCTTGTAAATGCCATGCTTTCTCTAGCCTAAATTACCCTTAACAGATCCAAGGAGCACTCTAATCTCAGTTGGCTTATGGAATACACATCTGATTTCATATTTCTTCAAGTGCAAAGAATCTATTCCATGTGACCAAACAAGAAACATATCGTCAACATGCCTCAAAAGCAAGTAGGCTACAAAATAAAGATGTTTTCAGGGCCATATCCTCTCAGTCTTCCATAAAAAGATTAGTGACTATGGGGGATACAACACAACTGTTACTAATTTGGGTGTGCTGACTTACAACTTGGCAAAATATGTAGCGTAGATGCTCACCCCACATGGGTAAATGTGAACACCATATTTCCAGTTCCGTGGATTTTATTCAGATTTTAAAGCCACTTCGTCTTGGTCTCTCTGGTTTACTCGTCAGTTTCAGTTTGGTGTGTCTTTTTACTTGGGTCCCTCTTGAACAGTTACTGATTTTAATAAATAAAAACTAGATATCGAAATAACAAAGCTCTGCCATCATGTATTGACATTCATCTATTTTTTATTGATTGGCAGATATTTTGAATATACTGATGGTGTGGCTATGGAGAGTCCATCTCCCTGAAAACATGTTTTTTGAAGCGTACTTGTTTTCTGAGGTATGCTCATGATATTTTCTTGTTTGGCCACATGAAATAAATTCTTTGCATAGGTTATTGGACCATTTTAATTGTCTTCATCCTAACGTTAATTTCATAATGGAAATTGAAAAGCCGGCCGCAGTGGCCGAGTGGTTGTAGGCGCTTCAGTTCAGAACCGTGCGATTGCTGTGATCACAGGTTTGAATCTTGCCTCGGGCATGGATGTGTGTGATGTCCTTAGGTTAGTTAGGTTTAAGTAGTTCTAAGTTCTAGGGGACTGATGACCTCAGCTGTTAAGTCCCATAGTGCTCAAAGCCATTTGAAATTTAAAAGGTGGGGAAGTTACCCTTTTTGGATGTACTAGTTTATAAAAAAGATAACGGAACTTATGAAGACAGAGTTCATTGGAAACCAACACATACATACTTACTATGCTATCAGCTGTCATCCATTTCAACATAGAGAAGTCCTATATACCTTGGTCAAAAGAGTATGTGTTGTCTTGGATGTTGAGAATTTACCACAAGAGCTGTAATGTCTTAAGGGCATTGTTAATCATAACGGCTATATGGACAGACAGATTTGACATGCTTTTGAGTTTGGACCACTACCTAAACCAGCTGAAGACACTTTTAATTTGTGGCTTTCCTTCCATATGCTGGATATGTCTGCCAAGATAGGTAGGTCTTTAAGAAATATGAAATCAGATGTGTATTCCTTCCAATGGCTAAGATTAGAGCACTTGTTGGCTATATTAAGGGTGATTTAGGTTTGAGGAAGTCTGGCATTTACAAGATGCCATATGAGTGCAGTAAAGTGTACATTGGCCAAACTATTCATACTGTCAATGACAGATGTGTTGAACATTCTAGCTGTACATGATTATTAAAACGACAAATCTGCGGTGGCTGAGCACTTTCTTACAGAGGGACACATGATGCTATACAATGAGACAAGTGGTTGCAAGTGCCTCATGTTACTGGGATTGCATTTTAAAAGAATCCGTTAAAATAACAAAAGAAAAATTCGGAGTAGGTATTAAAATCCATGGAGAAGAAATAAAAACTCTGAGGTTCGCCGATGACATTGTAATTCTGTCAGAGACAGCAAAGGACTTGCAAGAGCAGTTGAACGGAATGTACAGTGTCTTGAAAGGAGGATATAAGATGAACATCAACAAAAGCAAAATGAGGATAATGGACTGTAATCGAATTAAATCTGGTGATGCTGCGGGAATTAGATTAGGAAATGGAGACACTTAAAGTAGTAAAGGAGTTTTGCTATTTGGGGAGCAAAATAACTGATGATGATCGAAGTAGAGAAAATATAAAATGTAGACTGGCAATGCAAAGGAAAGCGTTTCTGAAGAAGAGAAATTTGTTAACATCGAGTATTGATTTAAGTGTCAGGAAGTCGTTTCTGAAAGTATTTGTATGGAGTGCAGCCATGTATGGAAGTGAAACATGGATGATAAATAGTTAGTACAAGAGGAGGATAGAAGCTTTCGAAATGGAGTGCTACAGAAAAATGCTGAAGATTAGATGGTTAGTACACATTACTAATGAGGAAGTATTGAATAGGATTGGGGAGAAGAGAAGTTTGTGGCACAACTTGACTAGAAGAAGGGATCGGTTGGTAGGATATGTTCTGAGGCATCAAGGAATCACCAATTTAGTATTGGAGGGCAGTGTGGAGGGTAAAAATCGTAGAGGAAGACCAAGAGATGACTACACTAAGCAGATTCAGAAGGATGTAGGTTGCAGTATGTACTGGGAGATGAAGAAGCTTGCACAGGATAGAGTAGCATGGAGAGCTGCATCAAACCAGTCTCAGGACTGAAGACCACAACAACAACAACAACAACAACAACAACCGTTAAAAATCAGGCTAACAGATAATGTCACTAACCATGATAAAGGATACCCACTAAGTAAAGCTTGGAATCCTATTTGATCAGATTTTAAGAAGCAACAGAATTTGAATCAGACAGCTATGAATAATAATCTTTAACAATATATCATTTTTTGACAGTATTCCCCACTGGAGGTGCTGCAACTCTTCTTGTGCCATGGAGCAGCAGCAACAATTAAGCATTTCCGCATTTTACCTCAGAGTACGCACTTAGTATTTTTGCTGCATATAAAGGGTCCGTTCTTCATGGCTTAAACCAGTTATCGGTGAGAGCAAATTAGCTTTTCTCACCTGATGATGGTGGCCAGATGGAGCACAGAAATATTATGTGCAGATTACAGTTGATCGGATATGAAGACCTGTCAAAAATTTGAACCCCATAATAACCTGGCTAGAACTCCTGTTCATCCTGCCACTACACTTCACTAATTCTCCCTATATCTTACTTCAACATATCTATTTTCCTTTAAATTCTCTAAACTACTATGCCAATTAAGGGATGTAATATTCCCATCTCCAACCTGCAGAATAACGTTCTAATATTGTCCTTAAGGACTGGAGGTAAAAGGTGTTAAGATAATAGTTATAGATATACAACCAACAATTATGGAAAGGACAGGTTGCTGCTCCAAGTTCATAAACATGCGTAAGAACTAGCAGTGCATTGGGAGGTAGTGATGAGACCGGCATTTACCACTTTACAGAAGGAATGCTTTGGTGGTTAATAGCCGTGTGTGTGTTTTTTTTTTTTTTTTTTTTTTTTTTTTTTTGCTCTTTTCTGATGAACACTTTGGCTGAAGGTTAATGAGTGCCTGTCTGCAACTCAATGTGCCATCTTTATGCTGAGTAGCAATCTATCCTTTTTATAATTATCAATGTTCCATCCTGAACTTTCCATTGTTTGATTTAGCATACAGCCAGTATTAGGAACATAATCATAAGCTTCATGTTTTGGGAGGTAAGCTCCCATCATTTGACTGTCTTTTCAAAAGCTCACAAGGTCAGAATATAAAAACAATTAAAATTATTTGGACATGAAATCCACCACCAGATTCTCTGCTCCACTTGTCCGTGTTACCGCTCGTACACCAAAGCTTTGCTTCCATAATGCGGTAAAAACTGGCTGCATCAGCTGTCTCCCGATGCACTGCTAGTTTGTACAAATGCTTATGAACTAGTGGTGTATAGAGCAGCAGATGTGACCAGTGTTTACCATTTTACAGAAGGAATACTTTGGTGAATGGGCAGTAACACGGATACATGTAGCAGAAAATCTGGTGGTACTATTTTTAAACTGAGACAATGACTTCATGTTCAAATAATTTTGTTTTATATGTTGACCTTGAGTGCTTTCAGAGTTTTATCTTTATGTAGGATTATCTCATGACAGCCCAAAACGTGTTTCTGGGGATTATGTTCCTAATATTAGGATTGTATGCTAAAAAATATTTACAACAACCATGACATGACTGTCTTGTTTTTCCTGATGATGAGATCCTCCCAAGTAGTCCTCATTCTGAGATCCTAATGGACTATTTTACTTCCTTTACATTTTGCCCAAGAGAATGCTAACATTATTAAGACACAAAGCAGAGTTGCATGCATTCAGGGGGGAAAAAATAATGGCTTGTTTCTGTTAGTTTTCATCCATTCATAGCACCAGTGCAGCAAGACCATATTGGCTAATGTTATAAGATCAAATTATTCAATTATCCAAATTGTTGCCCCCCCCCCCCCCCCCCCCCCTGCAACCACTGAACAGGTTGCTTCTCTCCTTTAGGAACCAAGGTTTAGTCTGCCCTCTCCATAGATACTGCTACATTATGGTTTTACTGGCAGTATAGCTATCTGTATCACTGAAGCATGCAATCCTCCCCGCCCTGGCAAGGTTGCAATGGATATAAAGGTAAAAAGAGACTTGTCTTTCATATCTAATGTAGCTTTAGCTGCAAGTTGAGGATGGATGATAACCCAAAACACATCCATGTATGAAGTAAAGCTGCACAGAAAAGTGGTTGGTTGCTGAGCTTCCTCAAGTAATGAGGTTATACTATATTTACTACAGGAATTGGTGACAAATTTTCTCAAAATTTTGTTCCTTTATGTTCTCCTTTTTTATGAACTACCTCTTTCCTCTCTTTCCATTATGAATTTTCTGATAAAGAATGAGCACAGCATAAATGCTTCTTCTGAAAATATAAACAAAGTGACATCTCTCACTGTACCCGTTCACTGCTTGTTTGACTGGTAGAGATTAATTGACCAAAGAGCTGAACCCCTTATTAAGTATTAAATCTTTATGAAGTTCTTTACAATGCAGTAATACTAAATTTTGCAGCTTTATCTAAAAATGAGACTAATAAACCCTGATTTTTGATGAAGTGTTTACCAATTCATAATTATCTTATAGGATTATTCTGATTTAATCATACACTTAATATGAATGACATGCTTGGTAAAATACAACACTAATTGCTGGTGCCATTACTGTCATTTTTCTTTTATTTATCCAGTGACATTTACGGAATTTTGTCAAACAATTGCTGAGTTTGGCTGCATTGGAGTTTTAATTTCGCCACAAGCCTGTTTTGGCAAATATTTTGTAAGATATACCATAATTGCCAAAATAAGTCTGTATGAGAAAAATGTGTTATATCTGGGCAAATAAAAGAAAACAACAATTTCATATTTCTGTCAACAATGAGGTAGATTGCACAAAGAAAAAGTTCTGTGTAGTTGAGAAATATTTTTGTTTTCAGACCAACAGTAATAAACATTAAGTAATACAATTTATATCATACTGTGTTACAATCAATAGAAATTGTAATTTGACTAGATTTTCAAATCTGTGGAACACAGGGCCAGTGTAAATTATTTTCAAGTTTCATTCTCCTTGCTTCTGTGGTAAGAAGAGAGGAAAACAAAAGAAAACTTTTTCATTTTGTTTTGTGTAATGTAGTTTGCAACACAGGAGATACTTTTTCATTCTCACAATTCTTGTCTATTTTCATTCTTTCAGCACTTTGTAGTAGGAAACAGAAGGAGTCTCCCCAACACAGTTCCTCTATTATCCAAAGATTGTGACACACTCATTGTGTTATCACTACCACTCCTGCACTGTTTTACTTTACTTGTCTCAGACATTTGGATTTCTTCACTCAATGTTTATCATACTACATCTTGCTGTAATGAAATTACTTGTTACACTGAACACAATGGCCTGTTCTGTTCTCTACCATGTCTAGAAGGTTTCTTCCTATGCCTTCTAATAGGTGGAGCATGTGATATTTACACTGGTAAAAATGAGAGAGGTTTGCTAACCACAGAGATTTTCTCTCAGAAATATGAGAGAGAGAATACTGTTACTGCACACTTTGCAACAGAAGCACAATAAATATACTAGGAGAAGCAGAAGAGGAGCTGCAGGTTGGGTAGGATTCTGACTGGATACGGGGAAGCCACTCCTCAAACTTAGGCATATCACCTGCTCATACAGCCATTGTTTGCTGTATCCTGTTCAACAAACCTCCTTTCTGGCCACTTACATTGATCAAAATGATCTAAGAAGTTAATCTGTTGACAAGATGGAAAAGTCCGACTACATTTTGGACATTTCAGCACAGTTTTTGGCTCTTCTAGTTCCTCACTGATTGGAGGTTTCTGCTGTTGGCAGAGTTCGAAGTGGTCTAAGAAGTCTATGTGGTGACCAGGTGGGAATACAGCACTACACCCAGGGCAAATTATGTCCATACGAGTTTGTGTTGCTATGCCACCATCTTCATCTTCATCTTCTTGTGTCGAGACGGGGGTACATGATTGTGAAGACCTTCTTGAGTGCCGTTGAACTGAGGGAGGAGAACCACTTCGGTATGGAGTACTTTTCCTTGATGCTCCACTTGCTGCCGTTGGAGAATATGCATGTACAGGGAAAGAAGTAACGGAAGCCAACCCAGAACTGCTGAACCCCAATGTCACAGCACCTTCACCAGATACAACTGAGAAGCTTGTGCATGGAGAATCTTCAGGAAAATTATTTTTAAGTGTTTCAGTTGTTTCACAGCTTTTTTTGCTACTGCCAGAGTCTTCTGTATTTGAATCTTTGACCAGTGCAGATGATGGATTTCTGCTGGCAACTTCATCACAGGTGAGGTACATATCATCATCTGATGTCATGTAACAACCTCGCGCTATCAAGGATCCCTGCAAAGGAAAACCGAAAGTAATACATCAGTAAGATTACATAACAGTTCATGCAGATGGCAAGAATATAAATTGATACTTATCTACTGACATCTGTTGTTACTTTCTTTACCGTTGCATTCAGTATGACCTTACACCAGGATAAAATATGTTTATTGAATTAACTAGTGGTTAATATTTTGGATTCTTACCCTTCTTTTGCATGGTTCCACAGGTTTAGGAGCTATTGCTGTATCCTCTAAAGGAATACAGTGCCCGCAGCTTGGGCACTGGAATGGACTGCGCAAGCGTTCTTCTCTCAACTGTGGTATAAAACAAGGACATTATGAGCATGTATAAAACCACAAAAATGTGGGGTATGGATATATTCATTCAAATAGCTATTGTGATAGTTTTGACAGCATATTTATGCAAATAGTGTAAGCTCTTATCTGAGTTTTGTGTATATCTAATGCTTTCATGCAAGTGTAAATTTCTCATTTGATTAACAACACTGTAGTCTTCTCATGGAATAATAAGTGTTTACATTTAATACTGCAAGTGTTTTTTAATCTGTAGTTTTGAGGGGAGGGCGATATGTGTGTCTGTACAAGGAAGTAGATAAAGATACTTAATGAATTCCAAGAATAGTAGAACAGCTTTCCCCTGTGTTGGCTGTAAGATCTCACCTTGTGTGAAAGATTCCGTAAGTCCATTTTCAATTCTTCTACACGCTTCTCTGCTTGTTCGCGCTGCTGCAGGGCAGCAATTTTCTCTGCACGCTCTGCTTCCCAGTCATCGCGGTGGACCTGCGCCTGTACCCTCAGAGCAGCTCCTTCTCGTTCTTTCTCATCAAGCTCTTTCCTCAAATGGTGAACCTCTTCTCTCAGCTCCAGATTTTTTTGTCTCAGATTCTCAATTTCACTGCCAGCTGAGTTCTGTTAGTAACACAAAGATTTCCAAGAAAAGTTAGATTTTGGAGTAGAAATAGTACAGATAATGATGGCAGCACTACAAATGTAATATTTTATACATTAGTAATGCTTGCACTAAAAGTGAATTTCAGTGTTAATCAAGGCTTTGATATGCCTCTTCTTAGGAGAGGATACTAACAAAGTAAACCTCCACTCTTAGGTAACTGAAATGTGTGATAAGAACCACAGCTGTTAAGCCATTATTTTTATGTTGGTATGTGATGCTTGAGTTACGTGCCTGATTATATGGTCGAGTTCTCTTGCTTTAGGTTCTGTTTATCAGCATATTTAAGTGCATAAAATCTCAAATGATGCATGATATACCATCACTCAACAAACTATTATTTAGTGTGAATCTGTTAAGTAAACTGCAGAAGTACTTAATGAAGAAATAAATATTTGTAAACATCAGTCAAGATATGAGCAAGTGTTTTGTTTATCTATAATAACTTCCATCATGGTCTGTTAGATCAAAGTAACCTACAACTCTAACATCCCACATTTGGATATGACTTGCAGCCCAAAACTAAAGTGTGAAAGAAACCCTAGTATGCAGATAAACCATTATTTGCTGAATATCACCTCTCTCAGACGAAAGGCTGACAGTGTATGTAGGAAACCTTCCTGGAGTTTATTAAAATAAGATGGATGAAGTCCGAGTTTGTCTGTTGGAAGTACCTGGTGGTGGTTAGTGTTTAACGTCCCGTCAACGAGGTCATTAGAGACGGAGCGCAAGCTCGGGTTAGGGAGAAGGAAATCGGCCATGTCCTTTCAAAGGAACCATCCCGGCATTTGCCTGAAACGATTTAGGGAAATCACGGAAAACCTAAATCAGGATGGCCGGAGACGGGATTGAACCGTCGTCCTCCCGAATGCGAGTCCAGTGTGCTAACCACTGCGCCACCTCGCTCGGTTGGAAGTACCTGGACGGGTCCATTGTTAGTACATTCACAGTTTGTACTACATGAAATTCTGTGTGGCTACAAACTGTGACATGGTACAAATGCAGCCTTCAGAACGCTCTTCTCGAAAGCACAATACTTAAAATAACACTCCCTTAGAGTGAGTTAAATACTTATCTCTATACTATTAACAAGAAGCTTAGTTAGTTAACTGTGTTTATTTGTTAGAGATTATTCTCAGTACTTCAAAAGTCAGTAAATTTTCCAAAAAGCTAGTCACAATATTTTAAATGATCATCTGATAAATACAACAACTTAAGCATAAATCTTTGTTTGCTGCCTGGCAAATTTCACATATGAAGGAACAAATACGTGACAGCAATGCCAAATATGATACCACAGTCTTTGTTGATGTATTCTGGTATGAAAATTGGTGGGAGATCAAAACCACATACCAGATTTATTCAAGCCTGAAAGCTTGCCATTTGTGGCAATATTCTTACCAAGAGCTGTCGAGCACTTTAGCCATTATCTCTCCCCAACTATCTAAGCTCCACGGAAGCTCTTCTTCATATTCAGATGGATTAGCACCTCTGCTATAGTACTGATTATCAATTACCTTTTAGAGAAACTAATTCTAACAATGCAAGTGGCAAGAAATCCATGGTAATACTAGTAAGTGAATACAAATGACTGGAATCATACCTGTTTGTTCAAGTTGACAGCTGAGTCCTCAGATATCTTATTCATTTGTTCTTGTTGTTCTTTTATGGTTGTCAAAAGTTTGTCTACATACACTTGACGATCATTATTATATCGCTGCCACCGTTTGTTCACCTGCGTTACCTGTAAAAAATATCTAGTTAAATGGCTACGCAATTTAATGAGAAGTACATGAAACTATTACTAGTGCCCTAGAAACAATGTAGTATTTACCTGCTCGAACATCTGTGCAAATATATTGAATATTACCCTCATCTGTGTGTAACAGAAGGCATTTAACCCTTTAAATGGCACTGATATGTACCACTGGTAAACAACTGGAATTACCATGAATAATTGTTTTTTCTCTTGTTTCAATGGTATGAACCTTTATCACTTCATACATCAGGGCAGACTTAAAAATACGTAATAAATTGATAAAGTTTATTCATTTCTGTTCCCAAAGAGTACTTACTGACATATTTCACTGTAGAGCTAGTAAAAAAAACCTTTTGTCACTTAAAGGGTTAAATATGGTTATGTTGCTATCACACTTTAGTGGTGCAAGTTTTGGAGTCAGTGCACTAAGAAAATTAATTCAGTAGCTTGTAAGGATTTATATATTTTACTGTATATTGCATGCACAACATATTTCAGAAACCAGACTGCAATTGTAATAGTTGAAGAAAGTGAAAGGGAACAGTAGTTGATAAGGAAGTGAGATAGGATTGTAGTATGTCCCTGATGTTATTCAGTGTACATTCAACAAGCAGGAAAAGAAATCCAAGAGAAATTTAGAAGAGAACTGAAGTTCAGGGAATATCTATTAAAATTTGGAGGTTTGCTGATGACATTGTAATTCTGTCATGGATGACAAAGTACTTTGAAGATCACGTGAAGGAAACGGATAGTTCATTGAAAATGTGTTAAAAGGTGGGTACCAACAAAGGTTAAATAAGGTTAATGAAATGCACTCAAATCCAGTCCATTGAGGCTGAGGGCACTAGATTAGGAAATGAGAGACTAAAAATTGAGTTTTGCTATTGGGGCAGAGAAATAACATGATGTTGACAGAAGGAAGATATAAAATGCAGACTGGTAATAATAAGAAAACCATTTCTGAAAAATGGAAAATTGTTATTATAGAATACAAATTCAAGTGTTAAGAAATCTTGTCTGAAGATATTTATCTAGAGTGAAACTTGGACAATAAACAGTTCAGACAAGAAGAGAAAAGAAGCTTCTGGAGCAAAAGAAGAATGCTGAAGACTAGATGAGTAAATCAGGATCTAATAACTAATGAAGATGTACTACACAAGCTGGCAAAAAAAGTTTATGATGCAAACTGACACAGGGAGGGAGGGAGGGGGAGGGAGAGAGAGAGAGAGAGAGAGAGAGAGAGAGAGAGAGAGAGAGAGAGAGAGAGAGAGAGAGAGAGGGGGTCGACTGTCGTAAGCAGATTCAAATGAACACAGATGAAGCCTGCACTGGATAGACTAGCAATGTAAACTGCATCAAAAATGGTTCAAATGGCTCTGACCACTATGGGACTTAACATCTGTGGTCATCAGTACCCTAGAACTTAGAACTACTTAAACCTAACTAACCTAAGGACATCACACATCCATGCCCGAGGCAGGATTCGAATCTGTGACCGTAGCAATCGCATGGTTCCGAACTGAAGCGCCTAGAACCACTCGGCCACTGCAGCCGGCGAACTGCATCAAAGTAGATATCTGACTGTATATCATAATAACTGCAACTACAATTTGCAATACTGGCCGTGATTCTTGTGTAACGTAAGGATGATTAAGGGTGACCCCTCCCTCCTATTGAATGAGAAGTTGCTATGTAATTATTTTATTCTTGTTCCATGGCTAATAAATACCACTCATCTCTATCATTATCATCTTCATTTTTTGATAATCCAACACACAATGTGAAAATATATCAAATGTCATGTACCTGCAATAAAATATTTCTTATTGGTCTTTATGGGCGCCTGAGTGAGATGGTGCAATGGTTAAGACACATGACTCACATTTTCGAGGAGTGGGGCTTAACATCCCTCCCACCTATGTAAATTTAGATTTTCTGGCATTTCTCTAAAAGGATATCCCCACCCTCCTTCCCTTTCCTTGATCAATCTCAGAACATACCACCCTAATATTCTTTACAATATGCATGCACAGTCACCATATTCCGCTCTGGATTTCCATACTAGCTAATGTTAGTGTGTTGGCACCCTTTATTATTAAGATTCGGTTTGATTAACATTTAAACACTTTTTAGTTACACATTGTAAAGATGACATTGCCGAGAGGCACAACGAAAAGATTGTTACAAAAGGCATAGTGTAATGCTTACAGCAGGTTTATTCCTATGGTAAACGGATTATAGCTTGAGTAAAGTAACAGTTTGGTTGTGTATTGGCAAAACGAACAACTGTGTCAACACAATCTTTGTACGTTCTGTTGTTATACTTATGTCACTCATAAAAACAATTTTTCTTCTGTAGTACGATATTTTCAAGTTTTTAATGCGCTTTGAGGGTCCACCCAAACTCCCTTTGTTCTCACTGTACGGGAGTCTCAGTCTAACTGGGATTGTATTGCATTAGTCGCCAAAAAGGTACTGGTTGATATCACTGGTCAAAGTTGACGGGCAGTGTAATTGTCTTCGGTGCTATTGACTGCTTACATGAACGGGAACAATGCTTATGAATGAATTTCGAATAAGCAATGAAGAGATCCGATTTTTCATTAGAAGCATCATAGCTAACGATCTGAAGATGCTACATTAGTCTCATCGATTCTGCAGAAAGCTAAAGTGACACGAGTTTTAACATTATATGACGGTACACTAAACACGTTGATGAAGTCAAGAAAGTAAACAGCCAAGGCCACGTTTATTCGGTGAGCTACTTACGTCCGTTATGATAGCTTGCAACTTCAAATTTTCCTCTTGCATTGACCGATAATTCCTCTTCAGTTCGTCGTATTCTTCGGTCAGAAGGTCGGAACTGCTTTCAGAGGTATTCTGTAACAGACGTAAATATACTTTATGAAGTGGAATTCGATCGAGTACGACAATATTCATTCTATTTTATGATTTAAAAAGAATAAACTTCGTGTTCCACAGTCATATGAAATTTGCGATTTGCTTGACTACGTGAGCAATCATCTTTTGGATGTAGTACCATTTCTTACTTTCCAGCCAAAAAGCTGTCATCAAGCCAGTTTGTTTTTAACACAGTACTTAACCAGGCATGGTCTGTTGGGAGAGGTACCGTATGCCGTTGCCTTCTTCGTCCTTTGGCTGACTGACCGACCTACCGACCCAGGCAGTCAGCGGGGGCGGGAAGTACCTAACAGTGCAACATGGGTTCCGAACCACGGCGTGACTGCATTTTTCACAACAAACATTACTACAGATGAAAGAAGGGAAAAGTGGTAGATAAAAATCCTAGGACTGATCGGGAATCGAACATGATAACTATAGTATTTGTAGTTTGGCAATTTACCACCAAACTACTGAGCAGCAATGAAAAATTGAAGAGAATTTCTGCCTGTGCCCGGCAGAGTGACTCTAGATTTATCTGCACAAGGCAGTATTTTATCGCAAGGCAGTTTCATGGCCATGAGGAAATACACTACAACCAGTCATAATTTCATTAAATAAACTATTTTTCTATTATGATTTCTGAATTAGGCCCATCTTCGAAAAACAGTTTTTTTTAGTATTTTCCCCTCTTGTCGCTGAAGTGGTAAGTTTCATCATATAACCAAACAAAGTAACGTATATCACGTACAGGATATGAATTTCTTTTAAAGTAATACCGAATTACAGAACGTATTTTTGTGAACGACAATCACTTGGGAAACGAATTGAGGGCAACATGGCGGACAGAATAGATACCATAAAAAATCCAAGTAGGCCCTGTGGTACTTCGTACAGAAATTGGCTCACGTTTTTGTGTTTATTCGTAACTAATTTAGAAAATGAAAAGTATTACAGTTTTGGAAGTACACAAACAGATCAAGTATCCTGTCAGTCACATTTGAGAAAATTTTAAAAGTAAGTACAGCTTAGTTGCCTAAATTAAAAAATGGAGGCTAATAATCCAAACGGGTACTTTTTCGACTGTCAACAATATTTTTACCATGCTTCATTTAGGTGTTCAAATCAATTGGAGAAATGATTGAAATTACTTAATGATTGTTACATTAACTTCGATACACTATACTTTGAATCTTTGTCTTGACTTACCGGTGAAAAATAACAAATGACTAACCAAAAAATAATTTTCGTAATGAATTCCACAGAAAAAATTTACAACTGCAATCCACAAGTACAAATTTGGTGGAAAGCCCGTTTGACAAAATATTGGAATCATTAAAGAACGTATTATTAAGTACAGATGAACGAAAAGTAGGGAAAGTAAGGTGCTGGATGTGCAGCCCTAATGGTCAAGAAGGATCTCCAGCCCCGTTGCGCGCAGCGGTTAAGAAAATGAATCACATTCGGGAAAAACTGAGTTTAAATCTGCATCCGGTCATCCAGATGTAGCTTTATCTAAATTGATTAAGGCGATAACCAGGATGGTTCCTTTGAGATGTACATTGCTTATTTCCTATCCAGTGCTTGACCTGTTGGAGCTCGCGTTAGTCTCTAATAATTTCGTTGTTAAATCCTAATCTCTTCGCCTTAAACCTTGCCTGAAAACCGACAGAAGGCGCGCCTGCCTTATCCATCCTATTACGACAATGTTTATGGATAAGACTAGTACAGACTGGCACGGCAACTGGGGTTAAGTGTTCGTTCTGTTTATCCTAGAACGCGAGACGCCGCGACACGCCTGCCGTGCATACAACGTGACGTCACACGTACATCAGCAGCTAGGGACACGTGCCAACCTCGCGCCACGTGTCTGCCCCCCACCACTGCCCTGCCTCCCAGCCACGCCTCTTCCGCGAGCTGTGGTCTACTTCCGCATCCTCTTGTTTCCTGCTTTCTGGCTGACTTGCATGGGATGGTTGGGTGCCGGTCGTAGAGGCGGTATGAGCAAATTATTTGCACGATCAGTCAACAAAGCCGTACCGAGGTAATACTGCGCCCTTGGCAGAAATCCCAAAGCTGTCTCCCCTCTCCACAAAACTACCTTCCTGCAATTATTCTACGCAAATTTTATAATCTGCTGTGCAGGACTTGCCCGTGGGCGTGATGCGACCCCTGCCAGGCAGATAGGGAATCTACATGGATACTATGCAAATCACATTTAAGTGCCTGGCAGAGGGTTCATCGAACCACCTTCACAATTCTCTATTATTCCAATCTCGTATAGCGCGCGGAAAGAATGAACACCTATATCTTTTCGTATGAGATCTGATTTTCCTTATTTTATCGTGGTGATCGTTTCTCCCTATGTAGGTCGGTTTCAACAAAATATTTTCGCATTCGGAGGAGAAAGTTGCTGATTGGAATTTCGTGAGAAGATTCCGTCGCAACGAGAAACGCCTTTCTTCTAATGATTTCCAGCCCAAATCCTGCATCATTTCTGTGTCACTCTCTCCCATATTTCGCGATAATACAAAACGTGCTGCCTTTCTTTGAACTTTTTCGATGTAATCCGTCAGTCCTAGCTGGTAAGGATGCCACACCGCGCAGCAGTATTCTAAAAGAGGACGGACAAGCATAGTGTAGGCAGTCTCCTTAGTAGGTCTGTTACTTTTTCTAAGTGTCCTGCCAATAAAACGCACCGTTTGGTTAGCCTTCCCCACAACATTTTCTATGTGTTCTTTCCAATTTAAGCAGTCCGTAATTGTAATACCTAGGTATTTAGTTGAATTTACGGCTTTTAGATTAGACCGATTTATCGTGTAACCGAAGTTTAACCAGTTCTTTTTAGCACTCATGGGGATGACCTTACACTTTTCGTTATTTAGGGTCAACTGCCACTTTTCGCACCATTCAGATATCTTCTCTAAATCGTTTTGCAGTTTGTTTTGATCTTCTGATGACTTTATTAGTCGATAAACAACAGCGTCATCTGCAAACAACCGAAGACGGTTGCTCAGATTGTCTCCCAAATCGTTTGTATAGATAAGGAACAGCAAAGGGCCTATACCACTACCTTGGGGAACGCCTGAAATCGTTTCTGTTTTACTCGCTAACTTTCCGTCGATTACTACGAACTGTCGGGTTCCCGGGTTCGATTCCCGGCGGGGTCAGGGATTTTCTCTGCCTCGTGATGACTGGGTGTTGTGTTCTGTCCTTAGGTTAGTTAGGTTTAATTAGTTCTAAGTTCTAGGGGACTGATGACCTCAGATGTTAAGTCCCATAGTGCTCAGAGCCATTTTTTGAACTACGAACTGTGACCTCTCTGAGAGGAAATCTCAAATCCAGTCACATAACTGAGACGATATTCCATAAGCACGCAATTTCACTACGAGCCGCTTGTGTGGTACAGTGTCAAAAGCCTTCCGGAAATCCAGGAATACGGAATCGATCTGAAATCCCTTGTCAATAGCACTCAGCACTTCAAGTGAATAAAGAGCTAGTTGTGTTTCACAGGAACGATGTTTTCAAAACCCTTGTTGACTGTGTGTCAATAGACCGTTTCCTTCGAGGTAATTCATAATATTCGAACACAATATACGTTCTAAAATCCAGCTGCATATCGACGTTAACGATATGGGCTTGTAATTTAGTGGATTACTCCTACTACCTTTCTTGAATATTGCTGTGACCTGTGCAACTTTCCAGTCTTTGGGTACGGATCTTTCGTTGAGAGAACGATTGTATATGATTGTTAAGTATGGAGTAATGCATCAGCTTACTCGGAAAGGAAACTAATTGGTGTACAGTCTGGACTAGAAGACTTGCTTTTATTAAGTGATTTGAGTTGCTTCACTTCTCCGATGATATTTACTTCTACGTTACTCATGTTGGCAGCTGTTCTCGACTCGAATTCTGAAATATTTACTTCGTCTTCTTTTGTGAAGGCACTTCGAAAGGCTGTGTTTATTAACTCTGCTTTGGCAGCACTGTCTTCGATAGTCTCTCCATTGCTATCGTGCAGAGAAGGCCTTGATTGTTTCTTGCTGCTGAAGTACTTCACATAAGACTAGATTCTCTTTGGATTTTCTGCCAGGTTTGGAGACAAAGTTTGGTTCTTGAAACTAAGCATATCGCATTGAACTCCGCGCTAAGTTTCGAGCTTCTGTAAAGGATCGCCAATCTTGGGGATTTTGCGTCTGTTTAAATTTGGCATGTTTGTTTCGTTGTTTCTGCAACAGTGTGCTAACACGTTTTGTGTACCAAGGAGGATCAGCTCTGTCGTTTGTAGGTACAAATCTCTCGAATGCTGCCGATACTATTTCTCTGAGTTTAAGCCTCATCTGGTCTACATTTATATTATTAATTTGGAATGAGTGGAGATTTTCTCTCAGGAAGGCGTCAAGTGAATATTTATCTGCTTTTTTGAATAGGTAAAAGCGACCGCAGGAAAGAAAGACTGTTTACGAAATAACTGGAGGGAGAGGGATACGTGAGTTATCCTACCCTATGTGTTCATATTTTCTGCCAGTGAGCCTTTCCCTCGACCCGCGACAGTAAACGCAATTAGTAGTCCGAAGAGAATGTAACGCTGCTGATATAATAATATAGATATCATTCGTGCTTCCTATAAAATTTCGGAAGTACTCAAAAATATCTTGCAAGGGCGTGAGAAAGAAAGTTGTCATTTCTACAGCGACGTTTCGTCACGTACAAGTAACATCCTAAAGAAACGACAGCCACTTAACAGATGTCTATCACTGACATGGTTTATGTTGCAACAGAGCGTTTGGTTCAAACAGCTGCCGCCTACACACCTTGCTCATGTTCAGCCACGGATTCCTGCTGCCACTTTGCTACAATATTGTAAGCTGTCAGAGGTCGGCGAGCGGGTTTTCAAGAAAATGTGCTATTTGACCGAAAGTTTTCGATTTCTAGCGGCTGAGTTCGGAGCAAAGCAAGCAGAAAAGGTCGAAGGGATATGAAATTTACTTGCCCCTCCAGTCGGTACTTTTGCTTCTTCTGTTAACATTAAGTGGGAATTCTCGTTTTTGTTTACCGCAGATTAAACAACGGCGTCCCGATATTCCATTGATGAA
Source organism: Schistocerca cancellata (assembly GCF_023864275.1). Lineage (NCBI taxonomy): Eukaryota > Metazoa > Arthropoda > Insecta > Orthoptera > Acrididae > Schistocerca > Schistocerca cancellata. The sequence goes on along the minus strand of NC_064632.1, from coordinate 403,583,046 downwards.
CAAAGGAAGATAGCTACCTGGACTGAGGTGTTTCAGCCGCGCGGAGTGGCCGTGCGGTTTGAGGCGCCATGTCACGGATTGCGCGACCCCTCCCGCCGGAGGTTCGAGTCCTCCCTCGGGCATGGGTGCGTGTGCGTTGTTCTTAGCATAAGTTAAAGGGACCGAAGACCTCAGTAGTTTGGTCCCTTAGGAACTCACACGCATTTGAACCTTTGAGTTCTTTCAGTCTCAAAGCATTGTACAAGAAAAATGCAAGACCTATACTGATGGAATGCACCATCGCGCCTGACAATAAACATCATTTTAATGCTAACATATTTTTGCCTCACTCTGTTCTACGGGAGTGGGCAGTGGTGCTTATAGAGCGCTGGACGGTGAACGCTCGAATAACCAAACGTACGTCCTGCTATACGTCATCGGTTGTATTGCTCAAGCATCTGGTCTCTTAAGACAACTGAAAGTAGGCCTTATTTATGTGTTAAGTTTTTGTTGTTGTTCTAGAGCGAATGAAACTGACACGCGCTGAAGCATTGAAAATCCTAATATTCTTTGCTAATAACTTTGCTAAACGTTTGATCCACGTAATTCTTGTATCCAGTTTCACTGGATATTAGTTTTCTTCCGACGTTGTGATACTTTTATATGGGTGTTTGTGGCAATGAGCGGAATGCTGAGCTAGGGTGAATATTTGGACTATCTCACACACAAGTGATCTCCCTTGTATGATTGTCATTGTCAACACCGATCTGGGTCGCATGGTGCAATATTACCAACGATCACCCGACTATGTATGCCACTCCGATAACTGAATGTAGTAGCGTACTTCTCGGCAGACTCGTGCTGGCACTACAGGAAAATTTGCCCTTAGCAGTTCGCCACATCACGTAGTACTTGTTTGATGTACGCCTGTTTCTGGACAGTTCATTCCCAACACTGTGAATTTCACTGATCGGGCTGTAAGGCTAGTCGAATCGTATTCTTCCGACCGATTGGTCGGCGGAGTAAGGATCATGACTAATACAGGCTATGGCAAGTCCCAATTTCACGCTCCCAACTCTGCCGACTGATGAACGTGTTCCAGGGAAATGGGATTGGTCGACGTGCTCTGTTCAGTTAGGCGAATGTTGCTGGTGGTTTCAGATCGTATTTCATGTAATTAACTATTTCGGATACAGAAACGCTTATAATTCTAAGAGTGAAAATACTTCACCGCGAAATTCGCAGGACATTAAGTATATTACCGCGACATGTAAACTTTTGTCGAAAGTGGCGGAGGACACGAGTGTGGAAGACAATTTTTTTTTTCCTGGCCTTATCCCGTATCCTCACCGGGTCGACATCTTATTCTGAATTTAGTGGTACAAGGTGGCCAGATTACCTTCCCGTCCACGACAATTGTCTAAGCTGATTGCACACATCTGTGCCAAGAAAAACAATTGTAACTGGAGAAATAATAACTTAGCTTTCCAAATACGACTACAGTAGTTCATAATACGTACTCAAAGTCAAGCAAGCATGTATGAGATAAACGTGGCGCCTGTCAGAAATATTACGTAGGCCAAAAGCGTTGATCTTTTGAAGTTCGCTTTACTAAACTTTATAATTTAGATAGTAATAAAACAGCTTTTGGTTCTCATTGGGAAAAGAAAGAAAAAAAAAGTTGGTACAGTATAGGAGGTACAGATGAACATCTTGATACCTGTCATGTTCCTAAAGCACAATTAGGAGGCATAGCTCCACACCTTGATGTCTGTCATCAGGTTCATAAAGGATGTCTTTGGATACACGTTAAGAGCTTGAAATTTCTTCTAATTTTAAAAGGCATCTTGTCATGGTCCGCTCGGCTCCCCCCCGTCGGAGGTTCGAGTCCTCCCACGGGCATGTGTGTGTGTGTGTGTGTGTGTGTGTGTGTGTGTGTGTGTCGTCCTTAGCGTAAGTTAGTTTAAGTTAGATTAAGTAGTGTGTAAGCTTAGGGACTGATGACCTCGGCAGTTTGGTCCCATAAGAACTTTAAACTTAAAAAAAAGTAATACATCTCTCGTTAGATGAACAAAGCGATTTCCGTATCGATGTCTTTTTCGAGGACCTTTCTGATCTGTTACAAGGCCTTATCTCCCTGTTCTTGCCTTTTTCTTCATTGGGGTCTTTTTCCTGTTTCATACTGGCTGTTAAGTCTACACTTCAGACCACCAGATAATAGTTTACTAGTCGCATCGTGTATCATAATCCTAGTGCACATCTAGCTTATCTAAACAAGTAGTTAAGAATTTTTTTTTACTAGTTATGACTGAGAAGGCTTTTTCTCATAATAAATTTTACAGTGTGAATATTCTTAATCATATCTTTGGTCTTTCAGAGCCACCAACGTTATATCATTACGTAGTCAAATCTAGACTTCAGTTCCAACATAGTGCAGTTAACGAATTACTATGTAAAGCCGCTTTTGCAGCGGAGCGGACGTACGAATGAATAGAATTCTCTTATGTAAACGCCATAAAAAACTAGGCGCGCGTGTGCAAGCGGCATTCGGTTTTGTTTGGTTAGCTTTCGCATTTCTTCGCTGATTGTTTCGTTAGTTGTCAGCTTTTCAGCGAACCATCAAGGAAAATTCGCTTCCTCTCCGCTTCGGTGTTAGCAACAAAAACCTATCGTCTGCTCTCTTTCACTTTTGTCGTTGTTGACATGAGCTGCGTGAACGATTGGGTAGTCCGAAGAGAATGTAACGCTGCCTGATATAATAATATAGATATCATTCGTGCTTCCTAGAAAATTTCGGAAGCACTCAAAAAGATCTTGCAAGGGGTGTGAGAAAGACAAATTCATTGGATGCTTGCATAATGTAACCTATTTTCGAAGATGTGAAATTAAAAGAAGTTAATAAAGATCTTTAATTGTCCTTAGCTCTTAATATGTTGTGCCTTAAATACCTGCACCAAACGGGGAAATTAATGTGAGAAAAGCACAAATGACATTGCGAAAAAGTTTAAGTTGTGGACCTGAGTGTAACCATATCTATTTCCAGTTGTTGAAGAAGAGAAGGAACCTTTGAAAATTGTCTACACTAGCTTTGAATTTCTTATGATGAAACTGGTTAAAGTTTGAAGAGATTTCGGGATTGCAACGGTCGTTGTAAACTTCACTCCACGATATTTCGAATGGACACCTGCCAGTGATGTTCAGCGAAGACCGGCTGCAGTCCCAAGATCTCTTCGAGCACTTAATTCGCAGGGACAATATTAAATGTCACATTTCTGTAACTTTTGTCGATTTTTGTCTGATACTTTTTCAACGAAAATAAGTAGGGAGTCTGTAGATGCAGTCTAAAACGTTCTTGCTTTAAACATTCGAAGATCTGTTGCTCGTCAGCGTATTCTGCACGGCGACCTCTCTTTCACAGCGTCAGAGGTATGGAACCCTTATAGGGTCACGGTCTGTGTCTCCGACTTTTGAAAATCCTTTTTCTCAGGAATGGGTATACGTACCTAGTTGAAATTTTTGCCACATGCCAAGGATTACAGTCCTTTGGCGGTGTAAAAAACTGAAGCTTCTAATACAGTTCAATCAAAAGGACGCCCATTTATGTCAGGTATTTTGATATCTTGCCAACCGGGCGCGAAACGGAAACCACTGCGAAAACCCGATGAAACTTTCCACGGGATATGTTGGGCTGTGTCTCTAGTATGCGTATCGAGCGCATCAACATCGCTCCTTTTCAGTTCTGAGCGTGCTCGCCGTGAGCTTTCGCCTGATTTCATGCAGTAAGCATAACCTAACTGTCACGCATTTCCTTCATACTGACAATTCTCGGCAGCACATTGTAGGGGCAACGAAGACGCACCTGCAGGGATTTCGATAGGAAGTCTTTGATCGCCAACTATAGAGCCCGGACGCAGCTCCCTCTGATTTTTATCTCTGTTCACATGACCCTGGCTACGATGAAAACAGTTTGCCATAGGCAACGAGCTGCAGACCAGCGTAGAGAAATGGCGGAAAGCAAAGACGGCTGTCTTCTATGACGAGCACTACGATAACATTTTTGATTTTCACATTGGTTTCCGTTTCGCGCGCTATCGGACCTAACTTTTTGGATAGCCCTCGTAGACAAAGGCAAAAATTGTCGAAATTCTCGATTCTCAGGATGGATGAACTATATGTATACATAATTAAGTTTGTACGAACACTCTGTGCTCGAGTCCTGCTCGCTCTTATTCGGATCTTTTTTTAACCAGGTTAACTGACGAATCGGTAATAAGTAGGAACACGAAAAAAATCTTTTTACTTCATGGCCAAATTCGGTGTTATTTCTTGCCAAATATGGTGTTATTCTTTACCAATTACTCTGTTTTTTGTCAGTTTCGGTGCTATTTATTGCGATACTGTGCTATTTTTGTCTGATTCGTTTTTCGCCGGTTTCACTCTTTTTTGCCAGTTTCTATTTTTCTCTTTTCCGTGTTATTTTTTACCGAATTTGGCGTTATTTTTTTGCTAAATTAGGTGTCATTTTGGAGCTGTTTTTTGCTATTTTATGTATTACTATTTTGCCAGATTTGGTGTTACTTTTTTGCTAAATTCGGTTTTACTTTTTTGCCTAGTTAAGTATTTATTTTGCTAATGTCGCTGTTATGTTTTGCCAGTTACGATGATTTTTCTTCATTTTAGTGTTATTTTTTGCCGATGTCCGCAGCTCGTGGTCTTGCGGTAGCGTTCTCGCTTCCCGCGCACGGGGTCCCGGGTTCGATTCTCGGCGGGGTTAGGGATTTTTCCTGTCTCGTAATGACTGGGTGTTGTGTCGTCTTCATCATCATTCATCCCCATTCCGGTCGGAGGAAGGCAATGGCAAACCACCTCCACTAGGACCTTGCCTAGTACGGCGATGTGGGTCTCCCGCATCGTCCCCTACGCTCCTCTGAGTATGGGACCTCATAATCATCATTTTCGTCGATTTCGGTGTTATTTTAACTATGGAGATGATTTTTTTTTGACAAATCCGGCGTTATTGGTTTGTTGACATGGTGCTGTTTTTGCAAATTCGGTGTCATTTTTTATCATTTCGGTGCTGTTTATAGCAAATGCATTTCAACATTCAACGGATATTGGTAAGCCGTTGTCCTCAGATTTATAACATTTTTATACCAGAAAATGACAGTATTTAATAGAAATCGGCGATTTCACATTATTTCAGTAAAAAAGCGCCAATTTCGCGTTATATTTCGCATTATTTTTCGCGTCATCCTTTTCGCGAAATTTTCCTGTAACTAGCAGTGAGTCGAAACCGGTAATGAGCAATACCACTTGTGTAACTTTACACAGAAATATGTAGTTAAAAAAAGAATCTTAGTGATTTGTCTTATAGGTGCTTTCACACTGCCGTAAAGCACTGTCCAGCTCTACGGCAGTCGGTGGCAGTGTGACGCTACCGGAAGAGGAAGTGTTTTAAGGCCGGCACAGGAAAGAACCGCTCAGCGCGGAAACATGGCCCACGGCACGGGGGCCGGGGACTACCTCGAATCTTTCCGCCACGCTTTTCCTGCTGCCCACCAACAGAGCTGTATATCTTAACGCTTGCTGGCACAACTGCCGTTAACAGTATTCAGCAATTACAGTGAACGCACGTTTAGGAAGTGACGCGGCGTGCTAGACCACGATCCTATCCGCAGGGGGACAAGCTACACTCACTCGATGTTTACGGGGAAGTAGGGGGAAATAATTCATAGTGAAAGCATTTTTGAAGCTTAACCTACGAAAATTTGTAATTGACTTCTCGGCTAGAAATAAAATAGTGTGTTAGGGAACGAAAGTTTTTATTGAAATGTCACCACAAAAAGTGGAACGACAGGATATTTTTAATTTTTTTTTTAAAAGCATCCGATTCGAGCTACAAGAATTGATTTATGGTCAAAGTGCATTCGGTAAAGACTATGCTTTTGTGGCCTTAATTAGCGTGAAAAATTTAGAAGGTGTTGGTTGCGATTTGTGAACTAAAACGAAAGCTATTTGAGTCACCACGAAATCGGCATTGTTAATTGCTTAGAAAAAGAAATAGATCTTCCATAAGCTAATTTTTCAGTAGGCCTAATATCCATACATGTTAGACAAATAAATGAATGTTTGTGTGTAATTTCCACATCTCTTCCTAAACCACTGGATCGATTTCAACCAAACTGGATACACGTATTCCTTAGTGTCTCGCAACAATCGCTGTCGGAGTAAGAACCTGTCATAGTTAAGGTGATATGACGTCATAAACACTGCGATGTGAAAAAAATGCCGCATCGTTCATGAAGTTTTAATGCCTTTATTTTTTATTACTAAGACACTCCTAAAATCGAGTCATCTTAGGGAAATCCCTAAGATCAGGCAGCGCTTTTGACAGCTTTCAACTGCGACGCCGTAGGCGAATACAATAGCCGCCTACGGAGCTATGAAGAGGCGTTTTCATAGAGACATTTACAAAATCGCGTTTTAGACTTGCGAAGCAGGTACGGCCACCGTACTAGAAATATTGTTTATAATCAGGTTCTGAGTTAAATAAACATTACAGAGAATTTTTATTTTGCGTACTATGGTTCTTAATTTGGATACTGTACTTATACATTTGTGCATTATGCATAGCTCTTTGTACGACTAATTCGTAATTTCAGATGCGTTTTCACGACTATAAGGAAATGAAATTTTATTGATATTACACTACAAACACAGTTCATTTTTCGTATTTGTTTCTAATAGAATATTAGTAAAATAAATGCCAGGCACTAACAGTTACTGATGACAAAACGTTTGAATGCGAGTCTGTGTACAGGGATATCAGTTTGAGATGAGCAGGTACAATGTTTCTAGATTGTTGATTTGTACATGTACCATATCCGTAAGAATATATAAATTTAATTAAACTTTTAAAAATGTGCAAATCTTATACGAAGCATTGCATTATTAAATTTGAATACCCGGTTTGCGGCTTAGTTTGCGTAGACTAGTGTGTAGATTTTCACAATATATAAATTCGTTTAAAGAAAAAAAAAAATTGTCTGTGCACACCCACACTGTCTACACGAACGAAGCACCGAGCGCTAAGCTAATTAAAAACAAAAGGAAAATAATTATAAACACCAGCACAGCACAAAGTCTTTCGTAAATCTGAAAAGAAGGAAAAAGAACTGAACCTTTCCTTATTGACGAAAGAGCTGTTCGTAGTCCATAGGAAAAATGCTCTTATCGATCTTCTGATTGAAGTAACTCTTCAGTTTTGATGACATTAAGGAAATATAGCTGAATGATGCGCGCAATATCGGGGCTATCTTGGTTTGACATTTTACAGAAACATTTCGTGGAAATGCCGATGTATTTTGTAACTCTGGCTATTTCAGAAACTGTTGACGGGGAACGCAACCGGCTGCAAATACTTTAAAAGAAGGCGCTAACAATGCAACACTTCTCATACGGTGTAGGGCCGGACGACTCATGACACAGTTAATAGTTGAATTGTATAATATTTAGAATCATAATTCAACTTGTTCGCTGACAATTAACAGAATAATTTACTTATTTTTGAAAATCAACACAAACTTGAATACAAAGGAAAGGTTCGAAAAGTCGTTCCTCCGTTCGTCTACATTTAAATACATTCTTTTTTAGAATAATTTATGGCTAGTACTGCAGTGATAGTTTTGGTGTGACAAGGTCGATTCTCTCTACCTGCTCCTGCATTACCTTCGTAAAACTAAATTATTGTTCCATCTTCAATGACGTACGAAACCAGGAAATGAAAATTGTGACTATTGCGGGACAAACGCATACCAACTTTTCTATGACAACTAATGAACACTTGTAATTAGTTTGAAAAAACATAACTACGACTGAGTATAAAGAAACGTAATAGAACACTGTGATTCAAATGACAAGACTAGTCATTGTACGGTGTACTGTATAAGAAGACTTTAGTGACAGTTATTAACGGAATATGCAAGACTACTGAACAATTGTGTAGGCACTAGTGACAGTACATATCCAGTATATGACTTTTGTCTGTTGTTTGAAAGTGTTCATTTCAGAGAATTTTGAAGCCTATCTGAAACACTGAAGCTGGTTGTGGGAACACTAGATTACGGATTTACCTATTTTTCACGCCGTGGTGCTTAAACGCTTCGAAACAGCAGCCACATCGCCATTGATGAATCCTTGGTATTTTTAGCAGGATTACGCTATCACCCGTAAATTAATAAGGTAGTTGCAATTTAAATGACCGGTATGTGGAAATTTTATTGTACGGTAAGTTTTCTGTTCACACCTGTCATCTACGGGCTGGCAACAGTATTCACAGACTAGACTCTAGTCACTAGAGGGATAGGGCTCACACACTGAATAATCTTCCCCACCCCTCCCTCCCTCTCCATCCCCACCACTCACACCCCCTTCCACCAGGCCTATGAAAACGACGGCAAAAAAAGCCCTTGGGTCTATGTTTTAAAAAAATTACGTACTAGGATGCCTTAACCACGTATTAGTGTGCATCTTGCAATGTCAGCATTGTATCGAATTGTATCTTCGGAAATAAACACAAGGGGCATCAAAGAGGAAACAAAACAGTATGATGTTTTACAGTTCAGAACAAAGTCGTCTCTGAAGGAGGAACATTAAACAATGCTGAAGATCCTATCGATGTGTAAGAATGTCAAGCAATGTACACACTTAACAACTGTTTGAAATATTACCGTACCTGGTACTAAATGAAATCCGAGGCCAAGAATTCGTCACTGTATCAACAACAGAAAACGGTTAACACAATACAAACTGTATGTGCATTTAGTGCCATTTTCGACTCTGATCCAAATTACTCTGACGTTTGATGACAAACGATTCTATGTACCACACGATTTATTTGAACATGGTTGACCATTTGAGAAATTTCTGAGATGGAAAGCTAATGCAGCCACTCGGATATTCACTTTAAGAAACGACACTTCGACACACCATTTGAAATTAAGTAACTGTCCACAGTCGAGCGGACAGTGAAAAAAAAAAGTTTTATAAAATGTTCACTCGTAGAAATAACATAACATTGTCGACTGCTGCTCTGAAGACTGGTGCATCATGACGCCATGTGCGACCACATGACGCAGCTCACCTTCGATTTGTTGACGCGCCTTTGCGACAGTGACTGCGCGATCTCCGCTTTCCTGCGTTGCGCCGCTGCCATTCCACGACTCAACGTCACCTTCATGGCAGCACGTGCTGCAAGCTACTGACAAGGAACCTCCCGAGCACCCAGATAGCCTATTGGGTGGTGTGGTGGGGGTTGTGGGAGAGGGGCGAGGGGGGGGGGGGGGCAGCGGTGTCCGGCAGCCAACCGAATAGCGGCGATCTCTGACGACGACAGTTTCAGCCGTAGCGATCTCAAGCCCGCCAGTTGCCGGGGAGTTACCGCAGAGGGAGTAAGCTTTGCAGTGCTGGCGGCTAGCACGCGCCAGGGTCAGCTGATCACGTTGCGAGAGGCAGAGGACACCGTCGCCTAGTATTGTCATTTACCTGTGTGTCTTCGACGCTGTATTCAGAGATCGAGCGCTACGTGCATTCACATTGGAAGCTAACTACTGCAGCTACACCTGCAAATAGTTGCGGACAGTTTAAACAATATTATCTTTTCGATGAGTCTGCGAAGCTCTACAAGTTTCGCTCGCTATGGTATTATTGTTACACTTGCTGAATTTTATCGAGGGAATGGATGGTCTAAAGAGTCTGCGTAGTCGTGAAACATATGCCATTTATGTGTAAATTTAGCCGGCCGCGGTGGCCGTGCGGTTCTAGGCGCTCCAGTCCGGAGCCGCGCTGCTGCTACGGTCGCAGGTTCGAATCCTGCCTCGGGCATGGGTATGTGTGATGTCCTTAGGTTAGTTAGGTTTAAGTAGTTCTAAGTTCTAGGGGACTGATGACCACAGCAGTTGAGTCCCATAGTGCTCAGAGCCATTTGAACCATTTTGTGTAAATCTCCGAATTATACTGCCAAGAATTCTCTTTACCAAGACCGCTACAGTCATTAACTCTCTCTGCTTTACAGCTTTTGTCGCTAATCAATATATTCCATGTTTTTTATGTGTGTGTATGTGTGCTTATTTTCTTTTATTGTAAATGGGAATTTAAACCGGCCAACTTTTGTATTTTGGTGAGTTGCAGAATACAAGCAAACAAGCAGCAAAGAACATGCAAGGTTATAGATTTATTAAAAATTATCATATGCTCGATGGGCTGGCTCTATAATTGTTGTAGGAGATGGCTACGATAGGCTAATCACTGCCTAGCTTTAGTCGGGTATCTTATGAACGAGCACTTTTAATCGACGTTTGCTATCAGGTATGCTTTTCTCAATTTTCATAGGTTGACAAGTGCGCCGCGCGGGATTAGCCGAGTGGTCTGAAGCGCTGCAGTCATGGATTGTGCGGCTGGTCCCGGCGGAGGTTCGAGTCCTCCCTCGGGCATGGGTGTGTGTGTGTGTGTTTGTCCTTAGGATAATTAAGGTTAAGTAGTGTGTAAGCTTAGTGACTGATGACCTCAGCTGTTAAGTCCCATAATAACTACGGGGTGGCGCATACTCGTAACTCTACACTATTTTTCATTGTATGTATTTGCTTCCTATATTAAAATATGAGAGAATATGCAGGTTTTTGGACGAGATATCGGGTTACTATTGCACGAAGTGAAGACGGACCGGGGTTCCGTGTTAGTGCCGTGATATAAAAGCCACAATATTTCTGTCATCATGCCAAAGTTATTTTGAAATCTTAATTCGATCTGATTTCAAGAGACTCAGTTGGTTACAAACTTAGTAGGGTTTGTGTCTCCGGATGTTTTCGAGTACTGACTATTAACGGTTTAGAAATGTATACTTTCAAAAAAACAAAAAATCGCTCTGTAATGTTCTCTGCCTGCTTTCCTTCTCATCCGCCAGTATTTTGTAAAATTTCTATGTCTATTTTGATTACATATGTGTTCCGAAAGGTAGTCTGTATTTGCTTATGGATGTAATTTATTCATTTTAATTGATTCCGTTGTGGGTTCTTAGTGAAACGTGGTTATTGTAACACAAAAAAAGTTTCGTTTAGTTATACAACATATTTTATTAACTACATTCGATATTTATCACAATATTTTTGTTTTCTAGTTATTACTCAACGCGTTTCGGAGCTACAACTCCATTTTGAAGTACAGTATGCACTCACAGGCGTTACTTCTGCTTCATTTTTTTACCTAATAGTAACAGAACAATATAGTAGTTGCTTTCCCGAGAAAATCTATTTCATACGGGAGTAATGGCCACATAGCATTCGTCTTCTGTTTTGGTGAAAAACTTGCTAATATATCGTTAGAAAATACTGTGGAAAATTGCATGTTTGTGACAGTACTAGATGACTTAAATGACACACACTTAAACCATGTTATAGTGATGTGGTACAGTATCGAACTGTGTATAATATGCGTTTGGATAGATTGACGAAATAGATTTAATATTACTTAGAGGAGTGACAGTTAACAACTATAGTTTTACATTCTTACCGCTTCAACACGAGATTTGACATGCTTATTAACATACAGAGTGGCTCAAAATACTCGTTACAATTTACTGCTTCTAATGCTAAGTGTGTGATGTATACTTACTGAGATTGTAATCTAGTACAATCATATTAATTTAGTTTTTTTTAATTCATGCATGACGATCAAATGAAATAACCTACTGCAAAGTCACAATGAGGATGATATGGTAGTTAGGGCATCATGGGAGGATGGGTTTACGGTGGAGGGGATAATGTGTGTGTGTGTGTGTGTGTGTGTGTGTGTGTGTGTGTGTGTGTGTGTTTAACTTAGAGGGTGTATTATTATTTCGTATAGGGAAAAGGGAGCTGTGATCATTACTTCTTGTGAGGCTGTTGTATTAAAGAGACAGTCATTTCATTACTGACTACAGGAAGTAATCGGTTGTATTCGCTAACTGTTCATTCAGCATGCCAGTGTATTTATAGTCTGGGTATTTCTAGTGCCTCTAGTATCTAGCGTTTTGTGCCTGGGGGGTCGTCTATGGTAAATTGTGAGATCTGTATAGACGTCTGGAAGAATGCGTTTGCTGTAATAAAGAGGAGTTGCCATTGCAGATTTTTTATTTACATTCAAACGTAGAGTCGACTTGTTCGTTATATATTTATATTATATTTGCTACCTGTGTGAAAACTGGTTCAATCTTGGCATGTGATCTTTTACTTTCCAGTACCGTATTTCTATCATTAATCCCGTTTGCGACAGTTGATCTCGTAAAACTAACATCTGTGGCGTGCTGTCACTGTTGGTTGAAAAACTGAAACAGTTGTAACGCACATTGTGTCTATATAGTCCAGAATGGAGCTGTAGTTGTGAAACGCGCTAGACAGTAATTAGGAAATAAAAATACTGTGACTGTAGACGGAATATTATTAGGTATCGCTAGCCTTGAAGTTAGTCACGGACAGCCTACGACGTAATCTGTATTAATAACGTAAATTTGCATATGCTTGGTGGGTTGTAATTTTTGAAGCAATCTGTGTGGGTGACATCTGCAGTATCCGCTTTCATTACGTGTTAGATAATCCGGTACGACACATTTTTAAGAGAAGTATTTGCACGCACGAACGAAGTTAAGTGGCCTCGTGGCGAAATAGGATATCTCACGCGAGGGCGACGTGTGTGCATATGTTCACAGCTTTCCCCGGCGTTCCATTGGTCTACGCGAGACCGTTATCGCGAACGAGGAAGCCCCTGTTTACACGTACGAGATAAAGCAAATGAGGAAACGTGCGCCACTCCAAGATAATTGCTTGCCGAGTGAGTAAGCGGTAAGGCAAGCTGTGCTATAGTCGCTATCGAAAACGTTTCAAATAAGATAACGTATAAACCTCTTTCCATTTTCTTAAGGAAAAAATTTAATTGATGTTACTACTTTCATACTGCATACGAACATTAGATGTGCTGATACGTCTCGCATACAGTTATAGAAACAGAAGAGATTTGGTATGCGAAAGTCGACATTAGAAGGGTGGCACACACAAATTCAGTTGATGTAAATTTTACAGTTATTATATGCTTCCTGCATTCTGAAGTGACACGTATTTAATAATGAGGTGCGCTGTCAACTTAGTTGTATACACAAGGTGCGTAGTGTAAGATGTAACGGACCTTTTATTTCGTGAACCACTTCACAGAAGTCTCCTATACAACTGCAGCTGTCACAGGGGGAGCGTGGTGCGCAAACATCACACCTGCGCCGTTTGTGCCCCTCTATTCCATTACATCTGCTAAGTCAGTTAATGCAGTAGAACTTAGAGCGCTTTCAGTAGGACAGTTAATGTGAAACTTGCTCTTCGTTTAGATCCCTAGTCACAATCAGTGCCTAATCTAAGAAACTGTTTCGTTATTCCACCCTTTACTCTGTCTCCTGGTCCGTACGGCAAGAGAAGATGCGTGACAGTTAGCTGGTCTTGGCGTACCTACTTAGTGCGTGTGCTCAGTACCACCTGGGTCTGCCACGGCATCCACCGCGAGTTTGTCTACGGAAGTTTACACTTTCAGTCAGATCTTAATAATGCGATAGTTGAAGGTAACTGTCGCCTCTTACAGCGTTTTTTTCATTAATTTTCAGCGAAATAAAAGCAAAGAAAACAGTATTTGCTTAAATCAAGAGTACTTAATTTGACGATGCTTAGTAGTTTTTTTCTCATTTTGTTCTTTATTGTTCGTTCCATTTGTTCGGGGCGGACGTTCCATGACACCCTTTCAAGTTCTTCGTTGATCTATTTACTTAGTTTTTTGTTACAGAGGGCTCCGAACACGCTGAGCTACCGTGCCGGTATTGTAGTAGGCGCCCAACGAGTCCGTTATTCACAATGGAATCAGAGGAGCAATCAAATGGCGAGTTGACGATAGGGGTTGTTTCTCCAATATTCAACAATGGATCTAGTTGTCTGCTAGTGTATATGTGTTCGTTGTCAGAACGACATTTATGACCATCACTAATACTACAGATTGTCGGTTATAACCTTTTTAAAGGGATTATGTCGCACCTGTTCTCATCAGCTGTGGGGTCAGTGCGGCTGTCAAGTGCAGTTTCCGGTACTGCAAGGGATTTGTCCTTTGCTGCGGCGGGGGAGAGAGGGGGGGGGGGATGGATGAACTGGACTGGGAACAGGTCCACTCTCAGCCTCAAGATGACAGTTGGGGAGTCGCTTCAATGGGAAATAACGGTTCCAAGGCAACCCCACGCCCCCTCGATTCAGCATCCAAATGGCGCAACGTTAAACATTACAATTCGTTAATAATGTGCAGTGTAGCGAATTACTGTTTTTAATCTAGATATAGGTTCATCTAATGCTCAAGCCCACAACAATTCTTTCACGGAAACAGCGTTCTCTCCGTAAGGCCAGGGAAGATCAAAGTTACGAGGAAATCTCCTTGATACCGTTTAAAAACAATTGTACGAACTTTTTTAAAAAGTGTACCGTTTGAACGAATTTATTGTAAGTTTCACACATTTGTATTTATTAATTTGTTTGACCAGCCTTCAGGTCCTTTCTCACATCGGACCACGGTTTTACACGCAGAAAGTACACTGCACTGTAATTTAATTAAGTTAATTAATAATAATAATAATAATAATAATAATAATAATAATAATAATAATAATATAATAGGAGTGATTGTATAAACGGACAAAATTTGTGGAAACACTGTCTCTCTCTCTCTCTCTCTCTCTCTCTCTCTCTCTCTCTCTCTCTCTCTGTGTGTGTGTGTGTGTGTGTGTGTGTGTGTGTGTGTGTGTGTGTGTGTGTGTGTGTGAAATCTTATGGGACTTAACTGCTAAGTTCATCATCCCTAAGCTTACACTCTACTTAACCTAAATTATCCTAAGGACAAACACACACACCCATGCCCGAGGGAGGACTCGAACCTCCGCCGGGATCAGCCGCATAGCCCATGACTGCAGCATCCTAGACCGCTCGGCTAATCCCGCGCGGCACATTTTCTGGAACGTAAGTCTTAAGTATGGTCAGTTACTCTAAGTGGCTGCAAAAATCTAAGGCTTTTTTAAAGGCGTAAAACCATTTAATCATATTCCGCTGCTAATTTTTAGGGTTCCGTACCCGTATCGCTAAAAACGGACCCTTATAGCATTGCCTTCTTGTCCGTCTGTCTGTCCGACCGACTGTTCAAAACACTTTTCCTCGGGAACAGGTAGCCGTGTCAAGCTCCAATTTATTCACACATTAGGATCTACAGTTCCTTGGAGATATAAGAAAGTGAAGCTTCTAAGTCAATGCAATCAATAGATACGGCTATTTATGTAACATATTTTGATGGTCGCAAACACCCTCATCACACCTGTTACGACCCGTTTCTCTCAGGAATGTATTGACGAAGCAAGTTGAAAGCGGTACCGTATACTAAGGTTTACAGCCCCTTGGCGGTGTACATGTAAGCCTCTGAGTCAATTCAGTCAAACCCACTCATCAAAACCTATAGGGAACCATTGGTTTAGAATGAAATTTGGCAAGCAGCAAGGTTTCACTGGACAAGTACAGGAAAAAAATTAAAAAATGTGAATCTGTAATTATATCACACGAAAAGCTATTTCTTTTGTCATTTGTTATCCGACTTCAGATTTCAAACTACAACATTTTCGAGAGCCTTGGAGTCTCTTGGACCGATAACTTGTCAGTATCAATGTCGATAACAGGCAAAAATCGTCAATATGTTGGATTCCCGGAATGGATGAACTGTCTAGCTACATAATTAAGTTTGTACGAAACCCTCAGTGTGCGAATCCCACTCGCACCTAGCCAGTTTTTGTTTTTAAACGAATCTTTCTTCATTTTGTCATCCACTTAACGCACCATCAGTTGATTTAGGCACTTGGTCTTTATTAAGTGCTTTAAAAAATCGAAAGCGCTGATAACCTCGTATTTGAGCCTCCCTAAACCACACACACACACACACACACACACACACACACACACACACACACACACACACACACACACAAATCTAAGCACCATGTACTTTAAACTGCTTTTACTTTTGAAGCAGTTGATAATTACTGTGCTCCGAAATCAGCTGATAGCGTTCAAGTGAACGATGGTCTTAAAAAGATAAATTCATTTCGTATAGCCGGAGGAGGAAAAATGGTTTTTACCTACAAAAAGTTTACTCCAGCTGTAGGCGCAAGCTGAAGGAAATTAATGTAATTCTCGAAAACTGTTTAGAGCGTTCTCTGGATTTGTTTCTGATTAGGCCATGAACTGGTTAGTCCTTAAGGGAGGTAGTGGACCACAACCACGCGCCAAAAGCATCTGTCACCGTACAGTTCTTTCTCAAGTGCTTCTGTCTTTTATAAACGTGCTTGGTATGGAGGATGGTTCATGACGAATAGTAAATATAGTGTGCTGGCTAATTCGAATAAAATATTCCATACAACATGTGTCCAATTCGTATTGATTGGACTGATACAGCTTTGAGAATGTAATCCAAACCAGTATTCACAGGTGTTGAGCAAAGGCAAATACTAAGTTGAAAGTTGATTTTCATAAGTTCCACCTCTGGAATCAATGCAATTACGTTTCTTTTTACGACACAACTTGTAGCTCTTCTGAAGTTTCTGGGCATTCTTTTATGAGGGCAGCTCTATGGATAATACGTTCAGTTCATGTATTGCGTATGCTGTCCCCTTGCACACTTCGGCTTTCAGCCATCCCCATAAGCACAAGTCCAAAGGAAACCTTGGTGACCAAGAAACGTGACCATTTCTGCCTGTCTGCCTTCCAGAGAATTTTAGTTATAGATGATATGTTACCTAATGACTAAAATGTGCGGGGACCCCTTCATGCTGGAAGAACATACCCATCGTTGTGGCCACAGGACTCTTTTCCAGTAAAGCTGGAATTTCGTTTTCAATAAAGTGTAAATAAGAGAGCCCTACAAGATGGTTAGGGAGCACATCTGGCCATTTCAGCTGATTGACTTTTATACTATATCACACACTTACAGAAAAACGTTCTTGAAAATATGTGGGTTTTTATCGGACCACTGAGAGTGAAAGTGTTGAAGAGTGCAGTTGCGCTCTGAGAGGTGTGTGATGGTGGTGGTGATGGGCCGGTGAGCCCAGTGGAAACGCTGTTGTAAATAAAGAATGCTTTATTCAGCTTCAGTGCATGCTTTGTCGTGGCTCAGCGGGGCAGAACACGTCCCACTCTGTTGACCCTGGCTGGCGCTGACGTACGGGCGGTGGCTTCTGCGATGGAGAGAGGATGTTGGGTAAGCACCCTGCGTGGCTGACAGCAGGCCCGGGGGTGGCCAGCGGCCTCTGTAGGCCGTCAGGAACTTAGTGCGGTGACAGGTGCAGCCCGGTCTCGAAAATGTCTCACTGTCCAGTGTGGCTCTGGTATAGATTGTGATGCTGGACTCCGGCAATGAGAACGCTTCTGCATCAAAATTCAGACATATGTGTATCATTCCGAGGCGCATTTGTTTAACTAAAACCTGGCACCTAGTCACGTCGTCCATAAGAAGAGATTGGCCTTTCTGTGGTCAGCTTTCCAGGAAACGAACGTGTCGATCGGTTGGCCAAGCACGCCACCACTTCGCCACCCCTGGAGCTTGGTCTCGTGGAAAGAGACCTCCAGTCAGCCCTACATCGCAAGGTCCGCGATGTCTGGAGCTCTGAATGGTCTGTCTTGAACACGCCAAATAAGCTCCGCATGGTAAAGTCGTCCACGGCCGTATGGAACTCATCCTTGAGGAGCACGCGTAGGGACTCAGTTGTTCTCTGCCGTCTCCGAATTGGACATACGCGGTTGACCCACAGCTATCTCCTTCGCCGTGAGAACCCACCCAAGTGTCGCTGTGATGCAGGGCTGACAGTGGTCCGTCTTCTGATGGACTGCTCCCTTTTAGCTCCCGTGCGGCAGTTCTTTAATTTACCAGCTGCACTTCCTTTAATTCTAGGTGACGATGCCTCTATAGCTGACTGTTTTACGTTTTATCCGTGCAGCTGGGTTTTATCACTCACGTTAGTGTGGGTGCTCTCGTATGATTTCTCAGGCAGCAACCACTCCAGCGACTTTTAATTGTGACGTGGATACCAAAATGGTGTCTTTTATGGTAACAAGATGTGTTGGTATCTCTATCAACGCTTTCCAGCTGGAGGTTCTTCGTTTGTAGTTGAGTGGTTGACATTTTACCTGATCCATCAACCACTGTAGTCTGTTTTACTCTAGTCAACTATTTGCTCTGCTCCTTTTAAGTGCCCTCTATTTTGTGTTATTGCGGTGTTCACTTTAGCTTTGTACCCCTTGGTGTTCCCTCCCTCTGGGTGCAGTGGTTACGCTTTTTCTGTATAGGCCTTTTACAGGTATGTTTGTTTGGAACAGGGGACTGATGACCTCGATGTTTAGCCCCCATCAAACCCCACAACCAACCAACCTTCTGTGGTGACATCGACCTACCTGCTACGGTTATTACCAAAGCTGCGCGGTGCAATTTTCTGCTGAACGTGGCTAGCCTCTCCTCGCAATTCCCTTACGGACCCACATTTCGCCACAATGCAGCTGCTTATGCACTACTCTACAGTGGCTTTGTCACTACTACTTATTACTTCTGCTGAAAGACACTACAGTGGCTTCATCTAAGCAGTACTGATGGGTCTACTCGACACTTTGGAATTAGCCGACGACCAAGTTCCAATCGTCTGCCCTAATTTCCTTCCCAAAGGCGTTGAATTTGCTGTTTATGATAAGGATAGAGATGTGCATACCCTAATGTCTGCCAGTCTTGTAAGTGGAACACCAGTTGTTGAACGACTGCATTCTACCAATTGAATGTCTTGTACTTCATGTTGTATACGACTTCATACACAACAGTAAGGAGAGGTGGGCTACGGAGTGGCGTGGCAACTTTCATCTTAAGAAAGCTGGACAGGAGCGGGAATGGTTAGTGAACAAGTTAACACAACAAACAGATGATTTACTTAACTTGTACTTCTCCAAGTGAATGAAGACTCATTCGAAATCAGTAGCAAAAACTACTAGTCTAGCTCATACAGCAGCAATTAGAATGAGACTCGGTGTTGTAATGCAATGGCTCCAAGTGCAAGTGGCCAGAGTGGCCGCCGCCGGCCATTCTGTATCGTGGCGGCAGAGGGCACTCGCAGTCCAGAGCTCGGTTGACGTGTTCCACTGGGTACGCCGTGTTCCGCACGACCGCTATCGGCATTGGACGGAAAGTCGCCAACTGTCATACGCCGGCGGGGTGGTATCGATATGTGATACCACACGGCACATGCACTGTGTTCATTTGCACGTTCAGATGAAATATGACAACTGGGCGCTGCAGCAGTCTCAAATAGTTCAGTAAAAATACGAGTAAACAATCTTGAATCTGATACTCTGCAGTTAGGAACTGGTCTGCTGTATTCTCTACAAGCAGCGGCGTTTCCACTACAAAACTTGTAAACAAATATCGTATGAACATACTAAGCATAATCTCCTTTATGATGGCTTCAACTTTACTGGCGACACTTTCAATAAGGTGTCTGAATATCTGTATAGAGAATGGCAGCCCATACTCCCTCAAGGACTGAAACCAGAGATGTTGGACACTAGGGTCCAGAGCGAAGTCGACGTTCTAAAGGTGTTCCATTGGGTGCATGTCGGCACTCTGGACAGACTAGTCTATTTCAGGAGTGTTATTCTCCACGCACAATTGCCTCGCAGATTGTGCCTTGTCAGGATGATACAATCATCGTCTTTGATTTGTCCCTCTAGACAATACAGTACACAATGCTGTAAACTGTGTGCCGGCCGTGGTGGCCAAGCGGTTAAAGGCGCTACAGTCTGGAACCGCGCGGCCGCTACGGTCGCAGGATCGAATCCTGCCTCGGGCATGGACGTGTGTGATGTCCTTAGGTTAGTTAGGTTTAAGTAGTTCTAAGTTCTAGGGGACTGATGACCTTAGAAGTTAAGTCCCATAGTGCTCAGAGCCATTTGAACAATTTTTTTGTAAACTGTGTTCATATCCTTCTTCGTTTTCCTAAGCGCGATGTAGAGACCACAACCTAAACGATGTAGAGACCACAACCTAAATACCATAAATACCCCCAGATCGTAACACCACCACCTCTTCCAAACTTCACCGTTGGCACTAAACGTGAGGGTAGCTATCGTTCTCCATGCATTCGTCAAATAGCGAATCAGAACTGTTCCATCGGACTTGCACAGAGTATAGCGAGACTCATCACTACAAATCACTCATTGCCGGTCGCCACTATCCAGTAGTGTTACTCTTTACTGAACCTCAAGTGTCGCTTTATCACTGAAGACAGAAATGTATGGCATGTGAGGGGCTGCTCAACCATTGTCCCCCATTCTAACTCAGCACAGTCATTGTGCCAGATGGACTGCTACTAGCAGTTTGGAACTCATGAATGATTTCTTTCGCTAGTCTCATGTGTTCTTCTACAACCACTCTCCGCAATGCTTGATGGTCCCTTTCTGTAGGTAGATGAAGTATGCTTGGGTCTTGGTTTTGCTAGGGTTGTTCCTTCGCGTTTCCATATCACAGTCGCATTACGAACAGTCAACATGGGCAACTTTACAATGGTTGACTTGTCTCTGGTTTGTTAATCAGGTGATATCCAGTCACTAGTCCACATTCGAAGTCACTGAGCTCTCCTAACCCACCTAGTCTGCTATTTATGCTTCTCTGCTGACAAAACATTCTCATCGCTTCCTTCTCCTTTTTTTGTGAGGGCAGGTCAGCCTCTCGCGACATCTAGTGGCCAATTGTGCGTTACATAGGGCTGTCCGGATATCTTTGATCAGATAATGTACGTTCAGCAAAATTAAGATACGACAGAATTCGCCAGCAAATTACAGTCACAGTTCAAAAACTTGAGTTTTGTAAACTCAAGCTCGATGTCACGACTTGAACATCAAAGCAAATATGTTAAAGGATAAATTGATTTACGAAGTACAAAACCTAACCTCTAACATTCACATAACAGGAACATGCATTTCACTTCACTCAAGAGCAAATGAAGGTTGTGTTACTAGACGATTTGCATCTGACAATGGACCCACAGGATCCGAAATGCACAATGTACTTTAATAAAACACGAAAAAATGACTGAACGCGTTTTTATTCATACTTCCTGTGTACTGAGTTCAATCACGTTCATATCTGCAACATCTGGATAAAATTACAAAAAAGATAAATAAACTCTTAGGAACTAGAGGGCCAAAATGCGATATTGAAAATTCTCTTTCTAATCAGTTACATGCCTGTAACCAATAAAAATTTGAGACAAGTTATATGGAACCTTTTATTCGACTTAATCTATGCAAGTACCTCCTAAAATATAATCTAAGAAAAAGAAGACAGAGAAAAAAACCTCACCGCGAGGGAATTACCGAATGGGATGGAAATCGGTGGATGTGTTGTGCACGTACAGACAGACAAATGATTACAGTTTCAGAAAAAGTAAATGATTTATTAAAGAGAAAGAGTTTACAAATTGAGCAAGTCAATAATAAGTCCACCTCTGGCCCTTATGCAAGCAGTTATTCGGCTTGTCATTGATTGATAGAGTTGTTTGTGTTCTCCTGAGGTATTCAACTTGCGCCTTAATCGTAAAAATCGCGAGCTGATTGGAGGGCCCTGCCCATAATGCCCCTAACCGAACGAGGTGGCGCAGTGGTTAGCACGGTGGACTCACATTCGGGAGGACGGCGGTTCAAACTAGCGTCCGGCCAGCCACATTTAGGTTTTCCGTAACTTTCCTAAATCGCACCACGCAGATGCCGGGATGGTTTCTTTGAAAGGGCACGACCGATTTCCTTTCTCATCCTTGACACAACGTGCGCTTGTATTCCGTCTCTGATGACAGGATGTTAAACCCAAGCTTCCTTCCTTCCTTCCTTCCTTCCTTTCCATAATGCTCCGAACGTTCTCAGCTGGGGAGAGATCCGGCAACCTTGCTGACCAAGGTAGTGTTTGGCAAGCACGAAGACACAGTAGAAACTCTCGCTACTTGTGAGCGGACGTTACCTTTCTGAAATGTAAGCCCAGAATGGCTTGCCATGAAGGGCAACAAAACAGGGCATAGAATATCGTCTACGTACCGTTGTGGTGTAAGGGTACCGCGGATGACAACCAAAAGGCACCTGCTATAGTTGAAATGGTACCCCAGCGCATTATTCACGGTTATCGGGCCGTAAGTTGGGCGGCAGTCAGGTTGGTATCCCACCACCGTCTGGGGCGTCCCCAGACACATCTTCGCTGGTCATCGAGGCTCAGTTCGTAGCGGGACTCATCAGTGAAGACAAATCTACTCCATTCAATGAGATTCCATGTCGAAGACGTGTCTGGAGAGGCCGCGAACAGCAGTAGGATACCAACCCGACAGTGACTTTGAGTGACCGTCTGGGATGCCATTTCTTTTCACAACAGAACCTCTTTGGTTGTCATCTGTGGCTCCCTTACGCCAGCGGTACGTCGACGATATTATATGCCCTCTTTTGTTGCCCTTCATAGCAAGCCATCCTGCGTTTACATTCCAGGAAGATAACGAACCCTATCTTGGCCCGCAAGGCCGCCGGATCTCTCCCCAATTGAGAAAGTTTGGAGGATTGTGGGCAGGGCCCTCTAACAAGGTCGGGATTTTGGCGATTTAATGCGCCAATTGCACATATGTTGGCTCCATATTCCTCAGGAGGACCGCAGCAACCTCCTACAAAATCCAGTTCCATTCAGTTGAAGAGGTGCACTTTTTTGCACACATTTGCGCTACGAGGTGATAGCATTTATCAAATGCGGATAATTTGCTGGGCTGTTAAAGTATCAGCCGTCTCCGTATCTGAGCACCAGATAGGATCAGCAGCACTATCACATTGTTCCATGACGACGCTGTTTACAAGAAAATTTCGTCACTGGACGATGGTAAAGAAATTTTTAAAAGTATAGACTTATTTTACATTAGGTATAGTGAATGAAGGCTCTCTTTAAATATGAATAAATGCAAGATAACGCCTATGAAAAACAGACAGAAGCTGACAGTATTAAATTGTAAGCTTAGTAACAACTTGTGCAGAAGGTTGCATCGTTTATTTACGGGTCACATTAAGCTCCAACGTGAAATACGACGAAGACACAAATTCGCATATTGATTGGGAGCACGGAAACCTTGAAACTGTTGGAAGAATCTTGGGAGGTGGGAATGCATCCGTAAAGGAAATTACTTAAGAGAAGATAGTGCGACCAGTTGTAAAGTATTGCTGCACCCCGAAAATGTTGGACGCGCGAGTTCTAAAATGTTTTTCAAATTTTTATTCCTGCCGCTGCCAGGAAATGGAGGCCAATTCGGCCCGATGTGCTAGTCAAGTAGGCCACTGGGGAGTATTGCTGACATTGTCAAACACTCCGGGCAGACAGATTTGCGACACCGCCTACAGGCGAAGCCCGTATAACAGCTAAGGTTACAACAAAGTGTCGCCAAGACTGAAGTAACATCTTGTAATTTTGAGTACTTGCATGCTGCCGAAAACTCTCATGTTGCAAATATACCACGTCTAGGAACGCGTGCTCGGCGCTGACAGGACGAGTAATGTGGACAGAATACACTCGTCCCTCCCAGTAAGACTACGTCAGAGGCGTAGCAATAAGAATATAAATAATCGAGCCTAGGGCTCAGGGTATTTAGTCGTCCCGCCATTCTGTCTGCGTCTTGAACTAGAGAGAATGATGGTTTTTTGAGTTTCAGAAAAACCGCAATTAAAAACACGCTCTGGGTGATGTTCTGTTGACTAATTGCCTGCTTGCTCAACTTGTCAAGTGCTAGCCCAAGGTGTGCCATAGCCGTAGCTTAAAATGTGCTGGACTTCAAACTTCAGCGATGGAAGAAGCTGGTGTGCGGCCAGGTTCCTCCCTCTGAGACTTCGGCCAACGGACTGGAAATTGTCACCAATCCAGATGGGGGAGGCGCGGCCTCGTGGCCTCTTAGACACCTGAAGGATGTCTGATAAGTCACACCCTATTTTTAAAAATTTATAATTTCGTAGACCTATTTTTGTTAGAACTAGTGCTCGTTAAGGTTATATTTAACATCATTTTTTTTTCGTTTCAGTTGGAAAATGCCTCCTGTGTTGACTGTGGATAGGACCAAAACAGCAGCTCGTTATGAGATCTGGGGATCTGTGGTGCGAGTAGAAAGGTGGTGGGGGCTGAACGATGGATCTTGCAACACTGCCGCAAAAAAACGCTTAAAAACTGCCATTCCAAATAACTAACAATAGGAAGTGTCGCCGATGCAAGATGATCAGGAAGACCATCAACTTCAAGACGACCAGAGAATGTTGACAGAGTTCGTGAAATGATTACGAGGAGCCCTGAGAAATCACTGCGTCAACGATCTCGTGAAAGTTGTCTTCACGTAACACAGTTGCAACGATTCTTAAGAAATATCTCTTTTACGCCGAGGAAGCTACATTATTTGCAGCAACTGTTTTCTTAGGACTGTGAGAGAACAACAGAGTTTGGGGAAATCTTCTTGGGTTGAAATGATGATTGTCCTGAACTTTTTGAGGACATTCAGTGGACTGATGAGCCAGTTTTCCACGTTGGAGGATTTGTGATCAGGCATTATTGGGCAGCCGAAAAACCATCACGAATGTGTTGAACCGCGTGGCCGCTACGGTCGCAGGTTCGAATCCTGCCTCGGGCATGGCTGTGTGTGATGTCCTCAGGTTAGTTAGGTTTAAGTAGTTCTAAGTTCTAGGGGACTGATGACCTTAGAAGTTAAGTCCCATAGTGCTCAGAGCCATTTGAACCATCTGAATGTGTTGAAAAGGCACAGGGGGGTCCGAAGATGGCAGCATGGTCACGTCATCCGAAGTTGTTGGTCCTTTCTTTCTGAGGTACACACTGAATGGTGACAGGTGCCTAGAAATGCTGCAAGATCGTGCAAGGCCAATAATTTCACATTGGAATAACCCACAGCTTCACTTCACGCAGGATGGAGCACCTGCACATTTTGCAAATGATGCCCGCGAATGGCTGCATGATCGTTTCCCGCGTCATTGGGTGGCAGACGTGGTGCACACGAATGGCCTGCCCGCAGCTCTGATTTAACGCTTTGCGATTTTTGTTTCTCTTGGGGTGGGCTAAGGAGTAGGTTTACAAGAAAAAACCACGGAACTTGGTTGAATTAGAAGCAGTAATATCTGATGTGTTAGCCAATGTTCCATCTAACACGTTGCAGGCAGTAGTATCGCAGTACCAGTTGTTGTTGTTGTTGTTGTTGTTGTTGTGGTCTTCAGTCCTGAGACTGGTTTGATGCAGCTTTCCATGCTACCCTATCCTGTGCAAGCTTCTTCATCTCCCAGTACTTACTGCAACCTACATACTTCTTCTGAATCTGCTTAGTGTATTCATCTCTTGGTCTCCCTCTACGATTTTTACCCTCAACGCTGCCCTCCAATGCTAAATATGTGATCCCTTGATGCCTCAGAACATGTCCTACCAGCCGGTCCCTTCTTCTTGTCAAGTTGTGCCACAAACTCCTCTTCTCCCCAATTTTATTCAATACCTCCTCATTAGTTATGTGATCTACCCATCTAATCTTCAGCATTCTTCTGTAGCACCCCATTTCGAAAGCTTCTATCCTCTTCTTGTCCTAACTATTTATCATCCATGTTTCACTTCCATACATGGCTGCACTCCATACAAATACTTTCAGAAACGACTTCCTGACACTTAAATCAATACTCGATGTTAACAAATTTCTCTTCTTCAGAAACGCTTTCCTTGCCATTGCCAGTCTACATTTTATATTTTCCCTACTTCGACCATCATCAGTTATTTTGCTCCCCAAATAGCAAAACTCCTTTACTACTTTGTGTCTCATTTCCTAATCTAATTCCCTCAGCATCAACCGACTTAATTCTACTACATTCCATTATCCTCGTTTTGCTTTTGTTGATGTTCATCTTATATCCTCCCTTCAAGACACCATCCATTCCGTTCAACTGCTCTTCCAAGT
Source organism: Schistocerca cancellata (assembly GCF_023864275.1). Classification (NCBI taxonomy): domain Eukaryota; kingdom Metazoa; phylum Arthropoda; class Insecta; order Orthoptera; family Acrididae; genus Schistocerca; species Schistocerca cancellata. Next base: position 403,556,951 of record NC_064632.1, on the reverse strand, counting down.
CCTTTGCTGTCTCTGACAGAATTACAATGTCATCGGCGAACCTGAAAGTTTTTATTTCTTCTCCATGGATTTTAATACCTACTCCGAATTTTTCTTTTGTTTCCTTTACTGCTTGCTCAATAAGTACCATTTAGTGTTTAAAAAATGCGTAGAGAATGCTGGAGGTTTAAAATGTCACAACCTTTCTAACAAAAGTAGTTCTGAGAAAATTGGTTCATAGATAGAGATTATAACTGTTAAAAAAAGGGGGGGTGACTTATCAGACACCCTGTAGATATCATCAGCCATCATCCTGATCGACGCCTTGTGGGTGACCGGGGTAATTGCTGCTCGATATCGAACACCTAGTGTTGGCTATTGCATCCAAACGCGCAACACGGGGACTATGAGTTAAGTGCGTGAGTGCATAGCCGGCCAAAGTGCACAGGTCATGCCCGTTACTTCGCCTGCTGGTGGCCAACACGGCGTCTTGGAAGCAACTGCTCAAGGCTCAGGGCAGCGTACGTCACGGGCGCCATTGGTATCAATGCATACAAAGCCGCCTGTGCATGCACACTTGCTGGGCGGCCTAGAGGACGGCCCCCGCAAAATACACTGCTGATGGAAATAAACACTTGTTAATGCTACCACTGTTTCACTGTGTGTCCTGGCGTAAATCACCCCTCTTCCACACCATGTCTCTCACTCCTCCCGATGCGTAGTGGCCATGAATAGGCCGGGTCGCTACAGTGTTGTACAATGGGCGAAACAGCAGACGTCAAATGAATTCAGAGACGCGCTGCTACGACCGAACAGGTCGGTACAGTCTACACGAAAACGTAAGAGTTGCTCTGGAACCTTAAATGGAAATGGCATAACTACATAGGCTTCCGTGGTCGGTATCAAGACGATTAAAATTCATCGGTATTGTACTGAGAGACTGTATAAGATATACGTTGCTTTAAAACACAGGGTGATTCGGTGACGAAGAAACAAACTATCAGGTATGATGGATAATGGTAAATGTATCAGTTTGAAGTAAGGGATCCTGCTCTGAAAATAATCGCCTCGCAAGTGCGTTTGGATACGTCTGTCACCTCTTCTACTGCAATCTCCTTGCTTTCCTTATTTTGGGAGGGGGGTGGTGTCGACCAAAACAAGAAGAAAAAAATCAAACAAGGGCTCCAAAAACATACCTTCAGAGATATGAGCACTTGCTCAGCCCATGCTTACTACACACTTATTTCTTGTTTTGGTCCGTACTAACACCTCTCAAAAAGTGGAAAGCAAAAGAGCTTGCAATAGAAGAGTTCCATAGTCAGAAGTGTCAGGACGATTTTAGCTTATAACTTTCGATTCGGTCGTTTCCAGACCAGGTTCCCTTACCTCAGATTGATACCTCTACACTTCTGACATCCCTGAAAGTTTGTATCATCATCATCATCATCATCATCATCACCACAAAATAACGATGTATAAACCTACTTTTCGTCCGTATTACGACAGTCTTCCTTAGGACAAGACTGCATATACAACATCCAGAGGAACTTCATCTTAAATGGAGATATTTGGAGGAAAACTATCGTATAAATTTAAAAAACCGGTTCTGGAGGGGAACAGTACGAAAATTCTGCCGCCACTGCCGTATATCTCACGTAGGCACCCTTAGAAGAAAATAAGAGATGAGGCTGTGCCCAGAGGCGTTTTGACAGTCATTAGTCCCTCGCTCAATACACGAATAGTGGGAAAGAAGATTGACAATATTGGTACGAAGTACCCTCCGCCACGCATTGTGCAGTGGCTTCTGGTGTACATAAAAGAATGAAAAATGACAAATGTGGAGGACACGCGTTCGATTCCCATTAATGCTAGGTACTTTTTTTCCTTTGTGGGAGGTCAAGAGGCCAACGGTAGAAATTACAGTGGGGGCCCAACAGAGTTCGATCGTTGGCCCACTACTGTTCTCCCTTTAAGGTAATGATCTGACATCTTATGTTAATCACGAGGCACAGTAAACTTGTTGTTTCATTTAAACACAAAAAAGGTTATTCATCCAGCTTTGTTCCGTCAATAATTTTCCACCTCACATTGACCTATGTAACAACAAGAAATAATGAACAGAGTAGAAGATTGTATGCTTTTAGAGGTGCATCTTTATGAAAACTTAACTGGGAAAACCATACAGCTGACTTATTAAAACGTTTAAGTTCAGCTTCTTTTGCCATGAGAAAAATTACCAACTTTTGGAATACAGAGGTGAGTGAGTTCACATATTTTCATTCGCTGATGTGTTATGGGACAGTATTCTGCGTAGCTCCTCATTTACCCAGAAAAGTATTCATTGCTCGAAAGAAAGTAATTTGACTTAATTATGGGGTACAGGCACATAGCTCTTGCAGGTATCTCTTCAAGTAGCTGGGAATAGTAGCCACAACGCTAGAAGGATGGGTATATTGAGTGTGGGGGTTTGACGTTCGACATGTACTCAAATTAGGAGCCGGAAGAAGTGGCTTGATGTACGGTAAGTCTGCGCTGGCTCGTCGTTTATATCAGGAGAGGTATCCACAGCGAATGTATCCAGATCTGAAGCCATTTGAACGTCCCCATCGCCGTCAGTGCGCTTATGGGAGGTTTACATCTCCCGGTTTGCAGAGGGTATGGCCAAGACCTACAACTCCAGATGTAATGGTTCAAATGGCTCTGAGCACTATGGGAGTTAACTGCTGAGGTCATCAGTCCCCTAGAACTTAGAACTACTTAAACCTAACTAACCTAAGGACATCACACACATCCATGCCCGAGGCAGGATTCGAACCTGCGACCGTAGCGGTCGCGCGATTCCAGACTGTAGCGCCTAGAACCGCTCGGCCATCCCGGCCGGCCCACTCCAGATGTGGAGGAGGGGATTCTGGGTCCTGTGCATTCGACACCAATCAGCAAACGAAGGTCACCATTGCAAGTGTATGTCTCTTACATGACATGGGTGAATTTGGGTTGGGCGGGAAGCGTGTTGGGAAAGCCGAAGTGGTTAAGGCAACCATTCGCGATAGGCGGCAAATTCGGGTTCGAGCACCTGTCCGGCACAAATTTTCACTTCTCCCCGTTGAATTGCTCGATTGCGACTGATGTTGAAATTTCTCTATCGTCATGTATATACAGGGTGTTACAAAAAGGTACGGCCAAACTTTCAGGAAACATTCCTCACACACAAATAAAGAAAAGATGTTATGTGGACATGTGCCCGGAAACGCTTAATTTCCATGTTAGAGCTCATTTTAGTTTCGTCAGTATGTACTGTACTTCCTCGATTCACCGCCAGTTGGCCCAATTGAAGGAAAGTAATGTTGACTTCGGTGCTTGTGTTGACATGCGACTCATTGCTCTACAGTAGGCATTGTTGGTGATATCTTGATTGGGCCCCATGTTCTTCCACCTACGCTCAATGGAGCACGTTATCATGATTTCATACGGGATACTCTACCTGTGCTGCTAGAACATGTGCCTTTACAAGTACGACACAACATGTGGTTCATGCACGATGGAGCTCCTGCACATTTCAGTCGAAGTGTTCGTACGCTTCTCAACAACAGATTCGGTGAGCGATGGATTGGTAGAGGCGGACCAATTCCATGGGCTCCACGCTCTCCTGACCTCAACCCTCTAGACTTGAAAGCTCTTGTCTACGCAACCCCGGTACCAAATGTAGAGACTCTTCGTGCTCGCATTGTGGACGGCTGTGATACGCCATTCTCCAGGGCTGCATCAGGGATTCCATGCGACGGAGGGTGGATGCATGTATCCTCACTAACGGAGGACATTTTGAACATTTCCTGTAACAAAGTGTTTGAAGTCACGCTGGTACGATCTGTTGCTGTGTGTTTCCATTCCATGATTAATGTGATTTGAAGAGAAGTAATAAAATGAGCTCTAATATGGAAAGTAAGCGTTTCCGGACACATGTCCACACAACATATTTTCTTTCTTTGTGTGTGAGGAATGTTTCCTGAAAGTTTGGCCGTACCTTTTTGTAACACCCTGTATACAGCTGCAGCATCCCTTTACCCTTATTATTTGCAACGTGTACTTCTCCTGTCACCAGGAGATTACCGTGCCCGAGTTACATTCTGTCAGTGGTTCTGGCAGCAGTGTGTTACAAATCCAAACTTCGTCTTAGTATTAGTCACAGATGAAGCACAGTTCATAAGAGATGGCGTTTTTAGCATTGTTGTAAAGGGAACTACCTATGAGGCAAAAAAGGCTCTGTTATGTATCACTGTTATGGAGACCATAACTTGGAAAGGAATCATTTCCGGACATACGTTGTAATTAATTCTTGTTTATTGTCCACGTATGGGAACTATATTCCTGAAATTATGCCCTCTATTTGAGAAAGTCAGTATAGAGAAGACAGAGACAAGCTGAAGAGCAGGGTAAGATAACTGATGACTTAGTTTAAGTTCGCACTTCTTGGCAGCATCACCATACAGATACTACTGGCACTTCACACAGTCACACTAAAAACTCGCACAGTGGATCCACTGCCGGCAGTTCGGTCTGCTTTAGGTAATTGTCCTTTATATTGTTTTGACGAGACGAATTTTTCAAACCATTCAATAGAAGCTCTTGGGGAGTAACTGATAAGATATTTGGTTCTTAGTTGCTACAGAAGACTGAACAGACGATACGCTTTTCACAGTTACTTTTGATTTTAATTAAACTTATAATTAAACTTTCGCTTCTTGAGAGGGCTTCCATGAATAAATATTGATAGTAGGACAAATGAAACTTTGTGGAAACATTTGTGAGGGCATGCGTAAGAGAAATAACGAATAAATGATTGAAAAAAAACACATTTTAATTTCCACACAAGAGGGCAATATTTGTTGATTGCGTACCATGTTTACGTCCCAGTAAGTGCCAAAAGTTGGTGCGTAGCGTGAAGGTTGTACGAATTTCATTCTATAATTGCCCGCAGCACTTTTCGAATGGTATACAATGGAATGTTCCGCTTTCGAGACATAGCTCGTGCACTGCGTGAAGATCGCACATTGCGTCCAGCATTTTGTCATTTCAAAGGTAACTTCTTCAACAATTTGTGGCGCAGTTAGTCGTCGGCCTCTCCCAGGAGCGATTCCCAAATTGCCAGTTAATTCCAACTTCCGAATCATGTTCTTCAATCCCAGTGAGTCAATAGGACCTCTCCGTTATTCCTTTAATGTGTTGATGCTCACGAAGAGCAGCAGTATTTTTGCTGTTGTTCTGGTAAAAAAGCTTTAAGAGTAAAGCTCTACCCTCCTTGTCAGATACATGTTGACTCCAACTGTGATGCACATTGATGCTTGTCTTTCAAAGTCGCCGTGCTAGTACCGGCGCGTAACCACACGTCACGAAACTACCATTCCTAAGAACGCAGATCCTGGCTCGCACGGTTTGAACATCTTTGCTATAAAGTTGGGTACTGATACGGTAAATGGTTTTATGGCTATACTGGCTCAAGTAGCGTTTAAGTTTCATGATAACCAATCTGTACATCTTATTTCTGTTAATGCTGCATCAAAAATCAGACGCTTTTAATATTCTAGATTGGGACAATTTAAATAGGGCATGTTGACGAAATCTTCATCTATTCAAAAATGGTTCAAATGGCTCTGAGCACTATGGGACTTAACATCTGAGGTCATCAGTCCCCCAGAACTTAGAACTACTTAAACCTAACTAACCTAAGGACATCACACACGTCCATGCCCGAGGCAGGATTCGAACCTGCGACCGTAGCCGTCTTGCAGTTCCAGCTTCATCTATTGAGCATGGTTATTTCAACTCAGATACAGTCGCTAATGCAAGTAATGGGTTGAAAGAACGTGAGACGTTATCGAATTGTGTTTAATTGCATCTTTTTTCTGGGACGGAAACCACACATCGTGTTGTATTCACGGTACGGGCAATACATCCAAAGGCCACCCCACAGAAACTGCGTGTTAATCTTTTGAATCCTACTGGCACGTAGACAAATAGTTGGCTGCGAATTTTCTATTTTAAACTACTGCCTAAAGGAAGGCCGTTTGTAAAAGAAAAAAAAAGGTGGAACAAGAACATCTGAAACAACAAAGAAAAATTCCAAAGAAAGTAAAGTGTAGTGCCCAGCGTGTGATTACATCTGCGTCAACCTTCCTCTAGGTCAAATATTGAAGGAAGAAAATTTGTCTGAATTTTGTTGACGAAAACACTGATCTAGAATAGCGGAGCAAGAAGTCTTTCGCATCAGGTTTTAAAACTGGCAAAATAATTACGACTTTATTAAAATAAAAATGTATACATCTAGGTACAATACAATAAGGGATTATTTTTTAATACATGCAAAGAAAATCAAACTATCTTACAAATGAATTTACTGAAAATGGTTAACCGCTAAAGTCGTCAACTTTCCTCCACATCCCCTAGAAAGTGGTAACAACGAATAGTCCTGCCTTGTACCTTTCCTGACACTGGTCTCTTGCACTACTACTCAGTGCTGACTACTTTACCCCGCTGCGTATAAGGTGAGTATTACCCTGTACTTGATACCACATAGCGTAAGAATGTATAACATTTTATTGGGAGGGTAATGAATTAGAGCTGTGCTGTTTGTCGTATCATTGCCTGCTAATGTGCCGTTCAGAGCGAGGTGAACGAACCGTCTGTGGCACTACTGGAGCATGAATATTCTGCTGTGGCCGCTGTTTGTGATAGGCTGGCGGAAGTGGGGACGAATTACGCACAGCGAGTTGCGTGACCGGCGTCGGACGTCACAGCCATTGAACGGAAGGCACTGCGCGCGCGACCGCACGGGGATTTCCAGGGCCCGGCCGGCTGCCACACCGATTTCTCGGGAATCTGTAGTCCTGCAGAAGGCGCTAACGCTTTCCATCTGAGCCTTAAATTCGGAAGAAACAGTACTTATCCCCTCTGCCACAGTTTTCTCTGCAGCCCCGTTAGTTTTCGGATGACAGCTTAATTGTATACGCTAGCATCTCCCTAACATGTTCCACTTTTTTTACTTTTGTGCGAAAATATTGGCGAAAGCATGACAAAATGAAGTTGTCGGTTTCGACCAACAAGTACTCACCATTTGTCACAACGCTCGATCTGCAAGCCGTGATGTAAGGTTTTCGTTGTACTGCCAACATATACGGATAAGCGAAAACATTATGACCACCTGATTAGTAGCAAGTTGGCCAGACTTCGGAACGCAGCACGGTAACGGTCGAAGAGATGTGTGACAGGAGAACGGGCAGTCCAGTCCATTCGCCGAATATCCTCTTGTTCCGAGAGCTCGATAAAAACCGAACAGGTGAAAGTTGGAGTCGCGCTCTGAGAGTTCCCTACTAACTAAATTATGTATATAGATCATCTACAGGCTTTCGTAAGTCTGTATGAAAACGTGTGACAAAAATGGACTATCTTTTCACTGCATTGACTTAAAAGCTTAAACTTTTTACACCTCCAAGGGACCGTACACCTTAGTACTTGGCATAACTTTCAATTTGATACCTCTTCCAGTTTCTGAGAAAAAGGGGTCTTAGTTGAGGGGCAACAGACTGATCCTATAAGGGTTCCGTTTTTATCGATTAAGGTATGGAAACCTAATAAAAATTGTCCAGGTGCGAGTAGCACTCGCCCTCTGCGGGTTCCGTTCAAATATAATTAAGTATAAAGACAGTTCATCCATTCCGGGAATCGAGAATCTGATCTTACACATTCCAAGACTTTCGATTGTCTTAATTTCAAGTTTGACACCGTATAACAAACGATAAAAATGTTTTTCGTGTTACATAATTATAAATTAACAATTTTATGACTTTTTCTTTCCTTGTAACGCGAAACCTTACTTCTTGCCAAATTTGAAGATTCTACGTCAACGGGAAGTATCCTGTAGATTTTAATGAGCGAGCTTGGGAATATCAAAATATGTGACATAAATGCCAATAACTCCTGATTACACTGATTTACGCGCTTAAATTTTTTAGATCCCTAAAGGACAATAGGCCTCAGTATGTGACGTTAAATTTCAGCATGATACTTCTACCTCCTGCCGAGAAAAAGGGGTCTTAGTCCGAGAGCAAATAACAAAAAATTTTTTTTCTTATGATACAATTACAAATTAACGATTTTCGGAGTTTTCCTTTACTCGTGCAGTGAAACGTTACTTCTTGTCAATTTCCATGATTCTAGGCCAACGGGACGTACCCTTTACGTTTTGAAGTGAGTTTTCGAGTATCAAAATATACAGCATAAATGACCGTATCTTTTGGTTAGATTGACTTAGAAGCTAACGTTTATTGTACCGCCATGGGTCTATAGACCATGTGACATAAATTTTAACATGATTTGTCTACTCGTTCCTGAGAAAATGTGATTTTAGCCGGCCGAAGTGGCCGTGCGGTTAAAGGCGCTGCAGTCTGGAACCGCAAGGCCGCTACGGTCGCAGGTTCGAATCCTGCCTCGGGCATGGATGTTTGTGATGTCCTTAGGTTAGTTAGGTTTAACTAGTTCTAAGTTCTAGGGGACTAATGACCTCAGCAGTTGAGTCCCATAGTGCTCAGAGCCATTTCAGCTAGATAAGTCTGCCCGTTCCTGAGAGAAACGGATTTTAACACTTGGACAGACAGATGACAGACGGGAACAAAGTGATTCTATAAGGGTTCCGTTTTCATCGGTTAGAGTACGGATACCTAAAAATGCAGCCTCGAAAGGACACACATATGGATAGAATACGGCATCACGGTAAAGTTGAGCAGTGAGTGTACCGAGTTCAAATATTTAGAGGTCTAACATCTGGACTGCCAAAACGATTATGTTCATATGACGAGAGGTGCGAACACGTAATGCGCCCAAAAGTATTGTATTTCTTTCAGTTATCTTCTGTGCTATATTGCAGCAGTTTATTATAAGCGAAGTCCATATTTCATTGAGCTGTGTTACTTTGGAGGACGCAGCACGCAAGAGTTACTTTCGTCCTTACCTTTGGACCCCAATGTATATAGGAAACGGTAGTTGTCCTTTTGCGCTTTCTTGGGCCAAACCCGATATTAGTTTCATTTCTGTAGAACATGCAGCGTCCAGTATAATGTACTAGGTTCTATTAGTCAAATATTCCTCGAGACAGTACATATCTGCGAAGATAGTCTGTGTGACTGTAACTGGTTAGTACCCGGCGATGTGGACCAGTATCATATGCGTTTCTGAAATCTAGGAAAACCAAATCTACCTATTCACTTGCAACTATTGTTTCCAAGATGTCGCGTTTGACTAAAGGAAGCTTTCTTTCACACGAACTGTTTTTACGTGAATTGGTGCTGATTCTCTGAGATAAATTTGTTTTCTTTTTTTGTACATCAGTCTCATCCTGATTCGTGCAGCGGTCCGTAGGTTACTCAGGGTGGTCCATTGATAGTGACCGGGCCAAATATCTCACGAAATAAGCATCAAACGAAAAAACTACAAAGAACGAAACTCGTCTAGCTTGAAGGGGGAAACCAGATGGCGCTATGGTTGGCCCGTTAGATGGCGCTCCCATAGGCCAAACGGATATCAACTGCGTTTTTTTAAATAGGAACATTTTTATTACATATTCGTGTAATGCGTGAAGAAATATGAATGTTTTAGTTGGACCACTTTTTACGCTTTGTGATAGATGGCGCTGTAATTGTTACAAACTTATAAGTACGTGGTATCACGTAACATTCCGCCGGTGCGGACGTTATTTGCTTAGTGATACATTACCCATGTTAAAATGGACCGTTTACCAATTGCGGAAAAGGTCGATATCGTCTTGATGTATGGCTATTGTGATCCAAATGCCCAACGGGAGTGTGCTATGTATGCTGCTCAGTATCCTGGACGACATCCTCCAAGTGTCCAGACCGCTCGCCGGATAGTTACGTTATTTAGGGAAACAGGAAGTGTTTAGGCACATTTGAAACGGCAACCACCACCTGCAACAAATGATGATGCCCAAGTAGGTGTTTCAGCTGCTGTCGCGGCTAATCCGCAAATCAGTAGCAGACAAACTGCGCGACAATCAGGAATCTCAAAAACGTCGGCGTTGAGAATGCTACATCAACATCGATTGCACCCGTATCATATTTCTATGCACCAGGAATTCCATGGCGACGACTTTGAACGTCGTGTACAGTTCTGCCACTGGGCACAAGAGAAATGACAGATTTTTGCACGCGTTCTATTTAGCGACGAAGCGTCATTCACCAACAGCGGTAACGTAAACCGGCATAATATGCACTATTGGGCAACGGAAAATCCACGATGGCTGCGACAAGTGGAACATCAGCGACCTTGGCGGTTTAATGTATGGTGCGGCATTATGGGAGGAAGGATAATTGGCCCCCATTTTATCGATGGCAATCTAAATGGTGCAATGTATGCTGATTTCCTACGTAATGTTCTACCGATATTACTACAAGATGTTTCACTACATGACAGAATGGCGATGTACTTCCAAAGTGATGGACGACCGGCACATAGCTCGCGTGCGGTTGAAGCGGCATTGAATAGCATATTTCACGACACGTGGATTGGTTGTCGAAGCACCATACCATGGCTCGCACGTTCACCGGATCTGACGCCCCGGATTTCTTTCTGTGGGGAAAGTTGAAGGATTTTTGCTATCGTGATCCACCGGCAACGCCTGACTACATGCGCCAGCGCATTGTCAATGCATGTGCGAACATTGCGGAAGGCGAACTACTCGCTGTTGAGAGGAATGTCGTTACACGTATTGCCAAATGCATTGAGGTTGACGGACATCATTTTGAGCATTTATTGTATTAATGTGGTATTTACAGGTAATCACGCTGTAACAGCATGCGTTTTCAGAAATGATTAGTTCACAAAGGTACATGTATCACATTGGAACAACCGAAATAAAATGTTCAAATGTACCTACATTCTGTATTTTAATTTAAAAAAAAAACCTACCTGTTGCCAACTGTTCGACTAAAATTATGAGCCATATGTTTGTGACTATTACAGAGCCATCTATCACAAAGCGAAAAAAGTGGTCCAACTAAAACATTAATATTTCTTTACGTACTACACGAATATGTAATAAAAATGGCGGTTCCTATAAAAAAAACGCAGTTGATATCCGTTTGACCTATGGCAGCGCCATCTAGCGGGCCAACCATAGCGCCATCTGGTTTCCCCCTTCAAGCTAGACAAGTTTCGTTCTATGTAGGTTTTTCGGTTGACGCTTATTTCGTGAAATATTTGGCCCGGTCACGATCAATGGGCCACCTTGTATTTACACTTGTCACAAATTTCGATAAAATAATATAACCGGCAGAGATGGCGCAGTGGTTAGCACAATGGACTCGCATTCGGGAGACGGTTCAAACCCGCATCCAGCCATCCTGATTTAGGTTTTCCGTGATTTTCCTAAAACGCTTGAGGCAAATGCCGGGGTGGTTCGTTTGCAAGGCCAGGGCCGACTTCGTTCCCCATACTTCCCTAATCCGATGGGAACGATTACCCCGCTGTTTGGTCCCCTCCCCCCAAACCAATCAATCAACCAACCAGAAATAATATGCATGAAATGACTGTGTAGATTTGATAGGAAGTTCTCGTGTATCCTTTTTTTAATTTCCGGTCACCTCACGAAAATAATTTTCTCCTCTTTTTTTTCACGATAAGGATTAAGCAAATAATAAATGAATGATTTGCACAGTCATAACAAAATTCTTGTTGGAATTACGGGGAAATGAAAAAAATGCACCAGCAACGAGATTCGATCCTCAGACCTCGCGCTTATGACGCTACTCTCTTACTCGCTCGGCCGCGGACTGCATAATTAATTACGACCATACAAAGTATATAAAGGCGCCTAATATTTTCAGACTCGATCTCCACGGAACGGTTGAGAGTTGTCGTCCTGTTTACATGTGTCGTCTCCTACACACGCTGTTAGTATAAATCAAATTGATGAGGGGAAGTTTGTACGCCCCCCTTACTGGTGGAGCAGGTCGTCACGAAGTTTCTTTCCAGTCTGCGAAACCAATCGATGCAGGTCTAGATTTCGATGCTAGAGTACGTGACTGGTTCAAATGCTGTAGGGGCGCAAATGAAACTGATCACGGTGCTCCTCGCCCAGGTCGGGCTTCAACAAGCATTCCCCCCCCCCCCCCCCCCCAAATCCAAATTGAGCCTCTGACTAACGCGGCTCTCGCTCCTTTGCTAACGTCTTCATCTCAGGGTAGCACTTGTACACCATGTCCTCAGGTATTTATTGGATTTACTCCATCCTCTGTTTTTGTCTGCTGTTATGTACCGTATCTCTCGCTAGTAGGGGAGAGTGTTGTACCCTGAGTCTAGTGTACCCGAGAACACAAGTCAAAAAACGTCAGTTTTTAGATCATGCCACTGAAAAAGTAAGTGTGAAGCGCCCCAAAGCGAACGAAAAAGGCCAGATCTCTGTCTCGCAATTTTTCCACTTCAGGGCAGTTGTCTCAGTTCTTTTGTAGGCTACTTCATGACTCCCCCACAGCAAGAACAGTGTCACTTCTGTGTTGCTACGGGCAGGTGTGCATCGGTCATACAAGAAGAGCGGCACATTCTCAGTTGTGAGTCTTTTCATGTCTAAGGCAAGTTGAATGTAATTTCTAATATCATTATCACAATGTCTGTTTTCATACAAGTTCTGTATCTTACATTACAATGTCCTTTATACTTGCATGTATATCTGAAGGAACAGGCACTGTTTTAACGATTGCAGCTGTTGTAAATGTTAGGAAATTACATGAAAAAAATGTAGATTTCTGTTATAAAGTAAGTTCATATTAAATCCCTTTTCTCGGGGGAAAGCATTCCTACATTATATAAGCCCAATTATGATTCTATTATTTTGTTAAGCGTTTTCCTTATTTTGTACCTAATTTATGTTCCTTACGAAGTTGTATTAATTTTCATAAATTATAATTTTGCATTTTGTATTTTTCCAATAAAATAATTTCAAATTAATACTGTTTTTATTCTAAATTTAATACTAATTTTACTCGATGGGGGTTCAAATACCTTATAATATTATTGTAAGTAAAAAAGGATGTATTATACTGTATTATTTAGAGTGGAAAAGAGGCAAAAGTATTACATGAGGGGTCCTAACAAGAATAAAAAAGTTTCTAGAAAAGTGACAAAATTCAAAAAACTAATTATAATTACCTGATAAAACCTCACATTCGACGAGAACAGAACTACATGTCCATATTACTGTTGTATAGAATATAATGGAATTTACGCCAAAAAATAAATACTTGAAATTTAAATGAAGCTTATACTATTTCAACAAGTTTTATAGAATTTTCTGAGTTGATTTTTCTCAAGTTCTTCATTTTTTAGTTGTATTACTGTTGTTTCTGTGGTGCTACGTGATATTTCCTGGTTGGTGTGTCAATCTAGTGACCTGTTTTCGAATCACGAGAAGGACTGCACATTTTTTGGAGCATTTGTAAAAAAATTTAATCGTATACTTTTAAATGGTGTATACCATATCGAAACTATTTGTTAAATATTGTTATATATTCAGTTATAGAATTTTTTGGCTAGTAAAATCCTATAAATTTTTAGATCTCGTTATATAAATTGCGGACGGTTAAGTCATACTTCGGTGGTCGTGCACCATCTTTTACCTTGAAACGGAAGATTATCTCCTACCATGCAACATATGACATATGCAAATGAACACAGTTTCTTTAATGTATTAGCAATATTGTTGTTGTTGTGGTCTTCAGTCCTGAGATTGGTTTGATGCAGCTCTCCATGCTAATCTATCCTATGCAAGCTCCTTCATCTCCCAGTACGTACTGCAACCTACATCCTTCTGAATCTGCTTAGTGTATTCATCTCTTGGTCTCCCTCTACGATTTTTACCCTCCACGCTGCCCTCCAATGCTAAATTTGTGATCCCTTGATGCCTCAGGACATGTCCTACCAACCGATCCCTTCTTCTTGTCAAGTTGTGCCACAAACTTCTCTTCTCCCCAATCCTATTCAGTACCTTCTCATTAGTTACGTGATCTACCCACCTAATCTTCAACATTCTTCTGTAGCACCACATTTCGAAAGCTTCTATTCTCTTCTTGTCCAAACTATTTATTGTCCATGTTTCACTTCCATACATGGCTACACCCCAGACAAATACTTTCAGAAACGACTTCCTGACACTTAAATCTATACTCGATGTTAACAAATTTCTCTTCTTCAGAAACGCTTTCCTTGCCATTGCCAGTCTACATTTTATATCCTCTCTACTTCAAAAATCATCAGTTATTTTGCTCCCCAAATAGCAAAACTCCTTTACTACTTTAAGTGTCTCATTTCCTAATCTAATTCCCTCACCATCACCCGACTTAATTCGACTACATTCCATTATCCTCGTTTTGCTTTTGTTGATGTTCATCTTATATCCTCCTTTCAAGACACTGTCCATTCCGTTCAACTGCTCTTCCAAGTCCTTTGCTGTCTCTGACAGAATTACAATGTCATCGGTGAACCTCAAAGTTTTTTTTTCTTCTCCCTGGATTTTAATACCTACTCCGAATTTTTCTTTTGTTTCCTTTACTGCTTGCTCAATATACAAATTGAATAACATCGGGGAGAGGCTACAACCCTGTCTCACTCCCTTCCCAACCACTGAATCCCTTTCATGCCCCTCGACTCTTATAACTGCCATCTGGTTTCTGTACAAATTGTAAATAGCCTTTCGCTCCCTGTATTTTACCCCTGCCACCTTTAGAATTTGAAAGAGAGTATTCCAGTCAACATTGTCTAAAGCTTTCTCTAAGTCTACAAATGCTAGAAACGTAGGTTTGCCTTTTCTTAACCTAAGGTAAGTCGTAAGGTCAGTATTGCCTCACGTGTTCCAACATTTCTACGGAATCCAAACTGATCTTCCCCGAGGTCGGCTTCTACCAGTTTTTCCATTCGTCTGTAAATAATTCGCGTTAGTATTTTGCATCTGTGGCTTATTAAACTGATAGTTCGGTAATTTTCACATCTTTTAAGGTGTCAGGCAAATCCAACACCTTCCATGAAAACCCTGACATGATAAGCAAATCCAGTAGTATGTCACATAGCTCCGAATAAATCGTGACATTAAATTAACCAAAGTAATACGAGTAACGAGTGAGCAAATGGAATACCATAGACTAACACAAGAATGCCTAAATGCATGTCATACCTTTCCACCGTGAGACAGACGCAGTTCCGAGGGGAGAAACGAGAACAGAACCGTGTTAAGCTGAAGGCCCTACGATAAGGGACGGACACCCACGTCGCCAGCTAACCGCTAGGACCACCCCCAGCCCATGTTAAAAGATAGAGCCCTCCAGAAGAACAGTATAGATCTTAAGATAACACTAAAAGGACCACACCAGCTGCAAGTTTTAGCGTGAGACTTTTTCGCGTCTCTGTTACGTTGCAAACTTTAAAAACATTGCCCGACCACGAAAAGTATAATGTTTCTCATTGGATAGACAGAATTTTTGTAGGCGGAGCTTAAGGTTAACATTGAGACCCTGATTGGTCATATGAAAACACCTCCAGATAGTTTTTTTAAACTAACTTCGGAAAATTGTAGTAAGGAGAAGTGAGGAAAGAGTTGCTTCCGAGACGGCGAGGTGACCGGAGCTGTGCTGCCCGCACCCCCTGACGAACACCGACAAGGTAATGAACGCACGCGATGCCGCTTTTGAGCGCATAAGACATCACTCAGAACTGCAGAAGTCTCATCTGTTACACCTCCTTTTTGCGTAATACTAGTGTCGATCGTCAATTAAAGCTCATGGTGTTCACATTTGCCACTTGAAGTAAAAATCCGAGACGCGATGATTTTTCTGTTATATAGTTATTGAGAAGCCACATCAGCTACTGTAATTTATGACAAGTTAGATAAGTAATTAAAGATAATTGAGGGTCACTGTAGACCATTTTGATAGTTTTCTCTTTTGTGAAACTTAATTTAAACCTAGATTATAGATGTGATATGGCATAGGTCATCCTTCGATCCATTGTAGAACTTGGAAACCCATTCAGGGAATATTTGTTCACATTTTTGTTGAACACAGTTGGTTTTTACCATCCTGTATTAAAACATTTCCTTTTATCAATAGTGCAATTTATAAACAATGTTTTGTGAGTAGAATAAAATTTGCAATGGTAAACTTAACTGCTTTTTCGACGTTATTTTACCAGCTAACTAAAAATAGGAAAGCCTTGAACCCCTTCCACTAAATTTAGTTAGTATTAAGATTCTTTTACAGGGAGTGCAGTGGAGCTGACGCTGAAATCATTAAGTATTTGGTTATATCATCGCTAGTCTCACTGAACTCTTCTGAATTCTACATGTTATGTGTGGTCTGACGTCTCCTTACCAGCAACAGGTCCCAGGTTCAAAATTGTCAATTCCCTAAAAAACACGCTCAGAGCGTCGTTGCGCGAAAGTGGTAGGGAGTCAACGATATGAACAAACAGACACCATGCAGAATGTTAGAATCTGTCAACACCCGCTTTCTTTGGGATTTGAATTATTATATTCTTCTTGAAGTCTGAGGGTATATTGCCTGCCTCATACATCTTGCTCACCAGATGGTAGAGTATTGTCAGGACTGGCTCTCCCAAGGCTGTCAGTAGTTCTAATCTAATGTTTTCTACTCCCGGGGCCTCGTTTCGACTTAGGTCTTTCAGTGCTCTGTCAAACTCTTCACACAGTATCATATCTCCCATTTCATCTTCATCTACCTCCTCTTCCATTTCCATAAAATTGTCCTCAAGAACATCGCCCTTGTATAGACCCTCTATATACTCCTTCCACCTTTCTGCTTTCCCCTCTTTGCTTAGAACTGGGTTTCCATCTGAGCTCTTAATATTCATACAAGTGGCTCTCTTTTCTCCAAAGGTCTCTTTAATTTTCCTGTAGGCTGTATCTATCTTACCCCTAGTGAGATAAGCCTCTACATCCTTACATTTGTCCTCTAGCTATCCCTGCTTAGCCATTTTGCACTTCCTGTCGATCTCTTTTTTGAGACGTTTGTATTCCTTTTTGCCTGCTTCATTTACTGCAATTTTATATTTTCTCCTTTCATCAATTAAATTCAATATTTCTTCTGTTACTCAAGGATTTCTACTAGCCCTCGTCTTTTTACCTACTTGAGCCTCTGCTGCCTTCACTACTTCATCCCTCAGAGCTACCCATTCGTCTTCTACTGTATTTCTTTCCCCCATTCCTGTCAATTGTTCCCTTATGCTGTCCCTGAAACTCTGTACAACCTCTGGTTTAGTCAGTTTATCCAGGTTCCATCTTTTTGCAATTTCTTCACTTTTAATATTATATTATTAGCAATATTATGTGTGTTAAAATTGGAAATATACAGGGTTATTACAAATGATTGAAGCGATTTCACAGCTCTACAATAACTTTATTATTTGAGATATTTTCAAAATGCTTTGCACACACATACAAAAACTCAAAAAGTTTTTTTAGGCATTCACAAATGTTCGATACGTGCCCCTTTAGTGATTCGGCAGACATCAAGCCGATAATCAAGTTCCTCCCACAGTCGGCGCAGCATGTCCCCATCAATGAGTTCGAAAGCATCGTTGATGCGAGCTCGCAGTTCTGGCACGTTTCTTGGTAGAGGAGGTTTAAACACTGAATCTTTCACATAACCCCACAGAAAGAAATCGCATGGGGTTAAGTCGGGAGAGCGTGGAGGCCATGACATGAATTGCTGATCATGATCTCCACCACGACCGATCCATCGGTTTTCCAATCTCCTGTTTAAGAAATGCCGAACATCATGATGGAAGTGCGGTGGAGCACCATCCTGTTGAAAGATGAAGTCGGCGCTGTCGGTCTCCAGTTGTGGCATGAGCCAATTTTCCGCGGGCTACGCGTGAAACTTGCCCGCACGCGTTCAACCGTTTCTTCGCTCACTGCAGGCCGACCCGTTGATTTCCCCTTACAGAGGCATCCAGAAGCTTTAAACTGCGCATACCATCGCCTAATGGAGTTAGCAGTTGGTGGATCTTTGTTGAACTTCGTCCTGAAGTGTCGTTGCACTGTTATGACTGACTGATGTGAGTGCATTTCAAGCACGACATACGCTTTCTCGGCTCCTGTCGCCATTTTGTCTCACTGCGCTCTCGAGCGCTCTGACGGCAGAAACCTGAAGTGCGGCTTCAGCCGAACAAAACTTTATGAGTTTTTCTACGTATCTGTAGTGTGTCGTGACCATATGTCAATGAATGGAGCTACAGTGAATTTATGAAATCGCTTCAATCATTTGTAATAGCCCTGTATTTAAGTCTTCAATAGCTTCTATTTCAAAAATGTATTTAACTTGTTACTGGTTTTCTCATAATACTTCTCCTTATTTAACTAACTTATTTTGTGTGTAGAACACTAATAACGTAACAGACCATTATATAAAGTGCTGACAAGTTTTTCTCGACTGCAACAGTATTATAGTTCAACAGAGTTTTATTTTGTTCCGTGGTACATGACCTCGTAACAGTTTTCTCACGTTTAGAAAAACCTTACTTTTTCATAATTATTTTTATAATTTCAGTAAAAGACTATAGCGCACGAAAAGTGAATACTATTATTGGAAAACAGCATAAGGAAATGTAGTAAACTTCTATTGCAGAGCTGGCTAGAGGCGAAAGTCCGAGGAGTTTCCAAAGTACAGCACACTCTCCTGCTCACTTTGTGTGACAATGAGAATGTTGTAATTTTTTGTGTTAACATAACTATTTAGTTATTATTCTAGATTTTATTTCAGAAAATCGCAGCACCTAATAGTTCTGTGCCAGAGTTAAAAGCGCACTGGGGACTTGATAACATATTCTGTGGAATAACTGAGGCAGAAAGACGAAAACTGGTAAAATGTGTCACGGCGCAGAACATAAAACATTGCCTTTCAATCAGTGCATCGTGATGTGCGATAAGATTATCGCTTCGAGTCGTAAGAACACCTTGTACCAAGTTCTTCATAGTATATTCCACAAAGTACTGAAGGTTTAAGATTGAATGACATTAAACGTGACTCTTCCGTCGCCTCCCTATCTACTTGAGTATGGAACTTCCAGCCACAGCACCTGTTGAACCTGTAGTGGCCACACGCAAGAGTGTAAGCGCAACATAAACCATCCACCCAAACAATGTCGAGACTGATTTTACTGCTGGCGTGCGAGCGACGTCAGCGTAGTAAATGCGACGGCGGCTTGAAATAACAGCTGTCAACAACAGATGTGCATTTGACCAGTCAACTGAGGGGGAGGCTGTGTTAGGTAGTGGACGTCCAGCCGTAGTGTGTCAACAATGTTGCGTCGCAATGTCTACATTAGTTGTTAAAGACATTCTCTAGAATGTTTTGAAGAAGAGAAAAGTATGTGCAAACTTTATCCTGCCGGTCAGAGTGGCCGAGCGGTTCTAGGCGCTACAGTATGGAACCGCGCGACCGCTATGGTCGCAGGTTCGAATCCTGCGTCGGGCATGGATGTTTGCGATGTCCTTAGGTTAGTTAGGTTTAAGTAGTTCTAAGTCTAGGGGACTGATGACCTCAGAAGTTAAGACCCATAGTGCTCAGGGCCATTTGAGTCAAACTTTATCCCGCACACTTTGATCCCGAACGAAAACAACGAAGCATGGGCACCTGCTCCGGCTTCACTGAAATGTAAAACACGTATAGTGTTTTTTCTTGGTGACGAGTCTTGACGTTGTCAACACAAAGCTGCCACAATTCTAGTCAGTTTTAAGCAATGTATTTTCTACCAATATAATTAACTCAAAATCAGATAGAATCCCAAGTATGAAGTCATAATTAGTAAACTTCGATCCCGTTCAATACAGAAAATGATAAGAAAATGATTCACTGGAATGTGGCTGGATCTCTTTTACCAGCGGGCGCCATTTATCGGCAAACGACCACGCTGTCCTCAACATCCAGCCGTACGCTTGTGAACTAATTTCTCATCATCTACGCTGGCAAAAACTGAAAAGTGGCGTACTGTTATAGTGTCCCTCTTACTAGTCAAGTTTCCACGTGGTCCTGTCTCATCACCGATCTGTAGAGAGCCATCTGATTTCTTATCTTATCAGTGCTCTTAAACTTCAGCATCTTCCTGTAACACTGCAACTCAGTCTTTCCTTCTCTGGTTTTCCCCCAGACCGTGATTCACTTCCTTATTATGCTGTGCTCCAGACATAAAATCTTAGCAATTTCTTTCTCAAGTTAAGGGCTACATTTTACACAATTGGACTTCTTTTAACTATGAATAATAACTTTATTTACTATGAATGATAACTTTATTTACGTTAGTTCTCTTCCTATGTCATCTCTGCGTCTACATCTACGTCTGCATTTACAGACATACGCTGCAGGTTACTGCATGGTTCGTGGCCGTGGGTACGCTTTACCACTACTAGTCACTTCCTTTCCTAGCACCTATGTGATACTTGTGTGTTTATCGAAGCTACCAGTAAAAAAAATCTAGCAGCTTACCTCTGAATTCCTTCTATGTCTTCCTGTAAACCCAATTGGTCACACAGGCGTCCTATACGAGGACTCCATAACAGACGAACCAAGCTTTCCCAAAATTCTCCCAATAAACAGAAGACGAATGTTCACCATCCCTGTCACAATCCTCACATGCTTGTTCTATTTCATATCGCTCTGTAGCGTTTTGCGTAGATATTTGAACGAAGTGACTGTGTCAGGCAGGTACTAATGCTACACTCCTGGAAATTGAAATAAGAACACCGTGAATTCATTGTCCCAGGAAGGGGAAACTTTATTGACACATTCATGGGGTCAGATACATCACATGATCACACCGACAGAACCACAGGCACATAGACACAGGCAACAGAGCATGCACAATGTCGGCACTAGTACAGTGTATATCCACCTTTCGCAGCAATGCAGGCTGCTATTCTCCCATGGAGACGGTCGTAGAGATGCTGGATGTAGTCCTGTGGAACGGCTTGCCATGCCATTTCCACCTGGCGCCTCAGTTGGACCAGCGTTCGTGCTGGACGTGCAGACCGCGTGAGACGACGCTTCATCCAGTCCCAAACATGCTCAATGAGGGACAGATCCGGAGATCTTGCTGGCCAGGGTAGTTGACTTACACCTTCTAGAGCACGTTGGGTGGCACGGGATACATGCGGACGTGCATTGTCCTGTTGGAACAGCAAGTTCCCTTGCCGGTCTAGCAATGGTAGAACGATGGGTTCGATGACGGTTTGGATGTACCGTGCACTATTCAGTGTCCCCTCGACGATCACCAGTGGTGTACGGCCAGTGTAGGAGATCGCTCCCCACACCATGATGCCGGGTGTTGGCCCTGTGTGCCTCGGTCGTATGCAGTCCTGATTGTGGCGCTCACCTGCACGGCGCCAAACACGCATACGACCATCATTGGCACCAAGGCAGAAGCGACTCTCATCGCTGAAGACGACACGTCTCCATTCGTCCCTCCATTCACGCCTGTCGCGACACCACTGGAGGCGGGCTGCACGATGTTGGGGCGTGAGCGGAAGACGGCCTAACGGTGTGCGGGACCGTAGCCCAGCTTCATGGAGACGGTTGCGAATGGTCCTCGCCGATACCCCAGGAGCAACAGTGTCCCTAATTTGCTGGGAAGTGGCGGTGCGGTCCCCTACGGCACTGCGTAGGATCCTACGGTCTTGGCGTGCATCCGTGCGTCGCTGCGGTCCGGTCCCAGGTCGACGGGCACGTGCACCTTCCGCCGACCACTGGCGACAACATCGATGTACTGTGGAGACCTCACGCCCCACGTGTTGAGCAATTCGGCGGTACGTCCACCCGGCCTCCCGCATGCCCACTATACGCCCTCGCTCAAAGTCCGTCAACTGCACATACGGTTCACGTCCACGCTGTCGCGGCATGCTACCAGTGTTAAAGACTGCGATGGAGCTCCGTATGCTACGGCAAACTGGCTGACAATGACGGCGGCGGTGCACAAATGCTGCGCAGCTTGCGCCATTCGACGGCCAACACCGCGGTTCCTGGTGTGTCCGCTGTGCCGTGCGTGTGATCATTGCTTGTACAGCCCTCTCGCAGTGTCCGGAGCAAGTATGGTGGGTCTGACACACCGGTGTCAATGTGTTCTTTTTTCCATTTCCAGGAGTGTATATCCGAACATTACGGGTTTGTTTTCCCTATTCATCCACATCAAATTATATTTTCCTCCATTTAGAGCTAGCTATCATTTATGACACAAATTAGAAATTTTGTCTCAGTCATCTTGCATCCTCCTACTGTCTCTCAACGATGACACCTTCCCGTACGCCACAGCATCATCAATAAACGGCAACAGACAGCTGCCTATCCTGACCGCCAGACCATTTCTACACACAGAGAACAACAGCGATCCTATCACACTTTCCTGGGGCACTCCTAACAATATCCTTGTCTCTGATGACCACTCACCGTCGAGGGCAACGTGTTGGATTCTATTACATAAGAAGTCCGTGCGCCACTCATACGTTTGGAAACCTATTCCGCGATCTTTTACCTTAGTTAACAGTTTGCGGGGGGTACAGTGTCGAATGCTTTTCGGAAATCCTGAAATGTAAGGAAAGCGGTGCTTTTTGGCTACATACGTTTTTAGGTCTCAAGGAAATTTGTTATATTCGAACTCAGAATATTTTCAAGACTTTTGCAGCAAACCGATGTTAATAGACTACTTTCCATTAAAATTGCTACACCATAAGTAATGCAGTTGATAAACGGGTATTCATTGGACAAATATATTATACTAGAACTGACATGTGATTACCTTTTTAACGCAATTTGGGTGCATAGATCCTGAGAAATCAGTAACCAGAACAACCAACTCTTGCCGTAATAACGGCCTTGATACGCTTGGCCATTGAGTCAGACAGAGCTTGGATGGCGTCTACAGGTACAGCTGCCCATGCAGCTTCAACACGATACCACAGTTCATCAAGAGTAGTGACTGGCGTACTGTGACGAGCCAGTTGCTCGCCCACCATAAACCAGACGTTTCCAATTGGTGAGAGATCTAGAGAATGTGCTTGTCAGGGCAGCAGTCGAACATTTTCTGTATCCAGAAAGGCCCGTTCATGACCTGCAACATGCGGTCGTGCATTATCCTGCTGAGATGTAGGGTTTCGCAGGGATCGAATGAAGGGTAGAGCCACGGGTCGTAACACATATGAAATGTAACGTCCACTGTTCAAAGTGCCGTCAGTGCGAACAAGAGTTGACCGAGACGTGTAACTAATGGCACCCCATACCATCATGCCGGGTAATACGCCAGTATGGCGATGACGAATACACGCTTCCATTGTGCATTCACCGTGATGTCGCCAAACACGGATGCGACCATCATGATGCTGTAAACAGAACCTGGATTCATCCGAAAAAGTGATGTTTTGCCATTCGTGCACCCAGGTTCGTCGTTGAGTACACCATCGCAGGCGCTCCTGTCCGTGATGCAGCGTCAAGGGTAACCGCAGCCATGGTCTCCGAGCTGATAGTCCATGCTGCTGCAAACGTCGTCGAACTGTTCGTGCAGATGGTTGTTGTCTTGTAAACGTCCCCATCTGTTGACTCAGGGATCGAGACGTGGCTGCACGATCCGTTACAGCCATGCGGATAAGATGCCTGTCATCTCGACTGCTAGTGATACGAGGCCGTTGGGATCCAGCACGGAGTTCCGTATTACCCTCCTTAACCCACCGATTCCATATTCTGCTAACAGTCATTGGATCTCGACCAACGCGAACAGCAATGTCACGATACGACAAACCGCAATCGCGATAGGCTACAATTCGACCTTTATCAAAGTCGGAAATGTGATGATATGCAATTCTTCCCCTTACACGAGGCATCACAACAATGTTTCATCAGGCAACGCCGGTCAACTGCTGTTTGTGTATGAGAAATCGGTTGGAAACTTTCCTCATGTCAGCACGTTGTAGGTGTCGCCACCAGTGCCAACCTTGTGTGAATGCTCGGAAAAGCTAATTGCATATCACAGCATCTTCTTCCTGTTGGTTAAATTTCGCGTCTGTAGAACGCCATATTCGTGGTGTAGCAATTTTAATGGCCAGTACCGTAATTCTGAGGGTTTTTTATTTTGCCCTTCATATTTACAAGAGTCACCTGTGCTTTTTTCCAGTCGCCTGGGACTTTGCGCTGGGTGAGTGATTAGCTATAAATGGCAGGCTAACTAAGCGGCCCAAGTCATACAGTAGTCTTCTTTCTCTAGCTCTCCTAGTCATGCATTACTTTACTTCTCAATACGTGCTACGTGCTCAGTAAACTGCTCATTTCATTCAGCGTGTCATGTAATTCTTCTTTATAACCACAAAGACGAAAAATACGGGGAAAATACGAAGGAGGGTGGCACGGAGTCCATATCTGACTATGGAGGACTGGACCACTGGGAAGGAAAGTAATAACGCCACAGATACTTTGGTTGTTAGATTACCTTTATTGTTGGTTTTATTTAAGGTTGATGACTATGCTAATACTCTTTATTTTCCTCTGTTGTTTGTTATATCAGCCACTGAAAGATCTGTTTGCGATTGTTCAAATGGTTCAAATGGCTCTGAAAACTATGCGACTTAACTTCTGAGGTTATCAGTCACCTAGAACTTAGAACTACTTAAACCTAACTAACCTAAGGACACCACACACATCCATGCCCGAGGCAGGATTCGAACCTGCGACCGTAGCGGTCGCTGGGTTCCAGACTGAAGCGCCCAGAACCGCACGGCCACTCTGGTCGGCTTGCGATTTGTGACCCGCAAATAGATTGCTGAGCAGATAGGAGCGAAGACGAAAACTGTTGATGATTTCATTGTCAAATACGACGGACATACGTATACACTTTAAGAGAAAAGAAAAGGAGTTATGCACATTGGTCACAAATTGATACTCAGCCTGCCGCGGTGGCCGAGCGGCTCTAGCCGCCTTCAGTCCGAAACAACGCGGCTGCTACGGTCACAGGTTTGAACCTGCCTCGGGGCCGGCCAGTGTGGACGAACCGTTCTAGGCGCTTCAGTTTGGAACCGAGCGATCGCTACGGTTGCAGGTTCGAATCCTGCCTCGGACATGGATGTGTGTGATGTCCTTAGGGTAGTTAGATTTAAGTAGTTAAGAGTTCTAGAGGACTGATGACCTCAGAGGTTTAAGTCCCATAGTGTTCAGAGCCATTTGAACCTGCCTCGGGCATGGATGTGTGTGATGTCTTTAAGTTAGGTAGGTTTACGTAGTTCTAAGTCCAGGGGACTGATGACCCCAGATGTTAAGTCCCATAGTGCTGAGAGCCATTTGAACCATTTTTGAATTGATGCTCAGTTTCAATCCGGCCGGTGTGGCCGAGCGGTTCTAGGCGCTTCAGTCTGGTACCGCGTCACTGCTTGTCTTCGTGCTTGCCAAACACTACCTTGCAAGGTCGCCAGATCTCTCCAGATCTCTCCCCACTTGATAACATTTGAAGCATTATGGGCAGGCAGATTAGATGAGTAGATCCCATAACTAATGAGGAGGTATTGAATAGAACTGGGGAGAAGAGTAGTTTGTGGTACAACTTGACTGGAAGAAGGGATCGGTTGGTAGGACATGTTCTGAGGCATCAAGGGATCACCAATTTAGTATTGGAGGGCAGCGTGGAGGGTAGAAGTCGTAGAGGGAGACCAAGAGATGAATACACTAAGCACATTCAGAAGGATGTAGGTTGTAATAGGTACTGGGAGATGAAGAAGCTTGCACAGGATAGAGTAGCTTGGAGAGCTGCATCAAACCAGTCTCAGGACTGAAGACCACAACAACAACAACAACAAATGGGCAGGATCCTCCAACCAGCTCAAGATTTCGACGATCTAACGCTCAGACCGTCGTTGCGCGAAAGTGGTAAGGAGACACGATATAGAACAAACAGACACCACGCAGAATGTTAGAATCTGTCAACACCCGCTTTCTTTGGGATTGGAATTATTATATTCTTCTTGAAGTCTGAGGGTATATTGCCTGTCTCATACATCTTGCTCACCAGACGGTAGAGTATTGTCAGGACTGGCTCTCCCAAGGCTGTCAGTAGTTCTAATCTAATGTTTTCTACTCCCGGGGCCTTGTTTCGACTTAGGTCTTTCAGTGCTCTGTCAAACTCTTCACACAGTATCATATCTCCCATTTCATCTTCATCTACCTCCTCTTCCATTTCCATAATATTGTCCTCAAGAACATCGCCATTGTATAGGCCCTCTATATACTCCTTCCACCTTTCTGCTTTCCCCTCTTTGCTTGGAACTGGGTTTCCATCTGAGCTCTTAATATTCATACAAGTGGCTCTCTTTTCTCCAAAGGTCTCTTTAATTTTCCTGTAGGCTGTATCTATCTTACCCCTAGTGAGATAAGCCTCTACATCCTTACATTTGTCCTCTAGCTGTCCCTGCTTAGCCATTTTACGCTTCCTGTCGATCTCTTTTTTGAGACGTTTGTATTCCTTTTTGCCCGCTTCATTTACTGCATTTTTATATTTTCTCCTTTCATCAATTAAATTCAATATTTCTTCTGTTACCCAAGGATTTCTACTAGCCCTCGTCTTTTTACCTACTTGAGCTTCTGCTGCCTTCACTACTTCATCCCTCAGAGCTACCCATTCGTCTTCTACTGTATTTCTTCCCCCCATTCCTGTCAATTGTTCCCTTATGCTGTCCCTGAAACTCTGTACAACCTCTGGTTTAGTCAGTTTATCCAGGTTCCATCTTTTTGCAATTTCTTCACTTTTAATATTATATTATTAGCAATATTATGTGTGTTAAAATTGGAAATATATTTAAGTCTTCAATAGCTTCTATTTCAAAAATGTATTTAACTTGTTACTGGTTTTCTCATAATACTTCTCCTTATTTAACTAACTTATTTTGTGTGTAGAACACTAATAGCGTAACAGACTATTATATAAAGTGCTGACAAGTTTTTCTCGACTGCAACAGTATTATACTTCAACAGAGTTTTAGTTTGTTCCTTGATACATGACCTCGTAACAGTTTTCTCACGTTTAGAAAAACCTTACTTTTTCATAATAATTTTTATAATTTTAGTAAAAGACTATAGCGCACGAAAAGTGAGTACTATTATTGGAAAACAGCATAAGGAAATGTAGTAAACTTCTATTGCAGAGCTGGCTAGAGGCGAAAGTCCGAGGAGTTTCCAAAGTACAGCACACTCTCCTGCTCGCTTTGTGTGACGATGAGAATGTTGTAATTTTTTGTGTTAACATAACTATTTAGGCATTATTCTAGTCTTTATTTCAGAAAATCGCAGCACCTACTAGTTCTGTGCCAGAGTTAAAAGCGCACTGCGGACTTGATAACATATTCTGTGGAGTAACTGAGGCAGAAAGACGAAAACTGGTAAAATGTGTCACGGCGCAGAACATAAAACATTGCCTTTCAATCAGTGCATCGTGATGTGCGATAAGATTTTCGCTTGGAGTCATAAGAACACCATGTACCAAGTTCTTCATAGTATATTCCACAAAGTACTGAAGGTTTAAGATTGAATGACATTAAACGTGACTCTTCCGTCGCCTCCCTATCTACTTGAGTATGGAACTTCCAGCCACAGCACCTGTTGAACCTGTAGTAGCCACACGCAAGAGTGTAAGCGCAACATAAACCATCCACCCAAACAACGTCGAGACTGATTTTACTGCTGGCGTGCGAGCGACGTCAGCGTAGTAAATGCGACGGCGGCTTGAAATAACAGTTGTAAACAACGAATGTGCATTTGACCAGTCAACTGAGGGGGAGGCTGTGTTAGGTAGTGGACGTCCAGCCGTAGTGTGTCAACAATGTTGCGTCGCAATGTCTACATTAGTTGTTAAAGACATTCTCTAGAATGTTTTTAAGAAGAGAAAAGTATGTGCAAACTTTATCCTGCCGGTCAGAGTGGCCGAGCGGTTCTAGGCGCTACAGTCTGGAACCGCGCGACCGCTATGGTCGCAGGTTCGAATCCTGCCTCGGGCATGGATGTTTGTGATGTCCTTAGGTTAGTTAGTTCTAAGTTCTAGGGGACTGATGACCTCAGAAGTTAAGTCCCATAGTGCTCAGAGCCATTTGAGTCAAACTTTATCCCGCACACTTTGATCCCGAACGAAAACAACGAAGCGTGGGTACCTGCTCCGGCTTCACTGAAATGTAAAACACGTGTAGTTTTTTTTCTATGTGACGAGTCTTGATGTTGTCAACACGAAGCTGCCACAAAACGACAAAGTGCAGAAATTCACATCAAGTGTCAACGCTTTGTTAACATTCAAACCAATGGGACGTGTGAATTGAACAACGTCCCAAAGAACGACTTTTCTGATAGTTTACGTGGTTGTACGAACGTTCCGTGCGTTGTTTTAAGTGGAGGAGCGCTATTTAGAATACTTGAAGCATTACAACCATCCCTTAACGTTTCACGATCTTAAGTTAGTCCAGCCTCGAAACTTTGTACAGGCGGAGTAGAACAGTAGATTGTGCGACTCCTAGTCTGATTAGCAACTGACACCAACCAGTGACTTGGTCATCAGTTATCGAAATCATTTGCTTCTCTACCTGTCTTGATAATTTCTAGTCAGTTTTAAGCAATGTATTTTCTACCAATATAATCAACTCAAAATCAGATAGAATCCCAAGTATGAAGTCATAATTAGTAATCTTCGACCCCGTTCAATACAGAAAGTGATAGGAAAATGATTCACTGGAATGTGGCTGGATCTCTTTTACCAGCGGGCCCCATTTATCGGCAGACGACCACGTTGTCCTCAACATCCAGCCGTACGCTTGTGAACTAATTTCTCATCATCTACGCTGGCAAAAACTGAAAAGTGGCGTACTGTTATAGTGTCCCTCTTACTAGTCAACAGTTTCCACGTGGTCCTGTCTCATCACCGATCTGTAGAGAGCCATCTGATTTCTTATCTTATCAATGCTCTTAAACTTCAGCATCTTCCTGTAACACTGCAACTCAATCTTTCCTTCTCTTGTTTCCCCCCAGACCGTGATTCACTTCCTTATTATGCTGTGCTCCAGACATAAAATCTTAGCAATTTCTTTCTCAAGTTAAGGGCTACATTTTACACAATTGGACTTCTTTTAACTATGAATAATAACTTTATTTACTACGAATGATAACTTTATTTACGTTAGTTCTCTTCCTATGTCATCTCTGCTTCTACATCTACGTCTGCATTTACAGACATACGCTGCAGGTTACTGCATGGTTCGTTGCCGTGGGTACGCTTTACCACTACTAGTCACTTCCTTTCCTAGCACCTATGTGATACTTGTGTGTCTATCGAAGCTACCAGTAAAAAAATCTAGCAGCTTACCTCTGAATTCCTTCTATGTCTTCCTGTAAACCCAATTGGTCACACAGGCGTCCTATACGAGGACTCCATTACAGATGAACCAAGCTTTCCCAAAATTCTCCCAATAAACAGAAGACGAATGTTCACCATCCCTGTCACAATCCTCACATGCTTGTTCTATTTCATATCGCTCTGTAGCGTTTTGCATAGATATTTGAACGAAGTGACTGTGTCAGGCAGGTACTAATGCTACACTCCTGGAAATTGAAATAAGAACACCGTGAATTCATTGTCCCAGGAAGGGGAAACTTTATTGACACATTCCTGGGGTCAGATACATCACATGATCACACTGACAGAACCACAGGCACATAGACACAGGCAACAGAGCATGCACAATGACGGCACTAGTACAGTGTATATCCACCTTTCGCAGCAATGCAGGCTGCTATTCTCCCATGGAGACGGTCGTAGAGATGCTGGATGTAGTCCTGTGGAACGGCTTGCCATGCCATTTCCACCTGGCGCCTCAGTTGGACCAGCGTTCGTGCTGGACGTGCAGACCGCGTGAGACGACGCTTCATCCAGTCCCAAACATGCTCAATGGGGGACAGATCCGGAGATCTTGCTGGCCAGGGTAGTTGACTTAAACCTTCTAGAGCACGTTGGGTGGCACGGGATACATGCGGACGTGCATTGTCCTGTTGGAACAGCAAGTTCCCTTGCCGGTCTAGGAATGGTAGAACGATGGGTTCGATGACGGTTTGGATGTACCGTGCACTATTCAGTGTCCCCTCGACGATCACCAGTGGTGTACGGCCAGTGTAGGAGATCGCTCCCCACACCATGATGCCGGGTGTTGGCCCTGTGTGCCTCGGTCGTATGCAGTCCTGATTGTGGCGCACACCTGCACGGCGCCAAACACGCATACGACCATCATTGGCACCAAGGCAGAAGCGACTCTCATCGCTGAAGACGACACGTCTCCATTCGTCCCTCCATTCACGCCTGTCGCGACACCACTGGAGGCGGGCTGCACGATGTTGGGGCGTGAGCGCAAGACGACCTAACGGTGTGCGGGACCGTAGCCCAGCTTCATGGAGACGGTTGCGAATGGTCCTCGCCGATACCCCAGGAGCAACAGTGTCCCTAATTTGCTGGGAAGTGGCGGTGCGGTCCCCTACGGCACTGCGTAGGATCCTACGGTCTTGGCGTGCATCCGTGCGTCGCTGCGGTCCGGTCCCAGGTCGACGGGCACGTGCACCTTTCGCCGACCACTGGCGACAACATCGATGTACTGTGGAGACCTCACGCCCCACGTGTTGAGCAATTCGGCGGTACGTCCGCCCGGCCTCCCGCATGCTCACTATACGCCCTCGCTCAAAGTCCGTCAACTGCACATACGGTTCACGTCCACGCTGTCGCGGCATGCTACCAGTGTTAAAGACTGCGATGGAGCTCCGTATGCCACGGCAAACTGGCTGACACTGACGGCGGCGGTGCACAAATGCTGCGCAGCTAGCGCCATTCGACGGCCAACACCGCGGTTCCTGGTGTGTCCGCTGTGCCGTGCGTGTGATCATTGCTTGTACAGCCCTCTCGCAGTGTCCGGAGCAAGTATGGTGGGTCTGACACACCGGTGTCAATGTGTTCTTTTTTCCATTTCCAGGAGTGTATATCCGAACATTACGGGTTTGTTTTCCCTATTCATCGACATCAAATTATATTTTCCTCCATTTAGAGCTAGCTATCATTTATGACACAAATTAGAAATTTTGTCTCAGTCATCTTGCATCTTCCTACTGTCTCTCAACGATGACACCTTCCCGTACGCCACAGCATCATCAATAAACGGCAACAGACAGCTGCCTATCCTGACCGCCAGACCATTTATACACACAGAGAACAACAGCGATCCTATCACACTTTCCTGGGGCACTCCTAACAATATCCTTGTCTCTGATGACCACTCACCGTCGAGGGCAACGTGTTGGATTCTATTACATAAGAAGTCCGTGCGCCACTCATACGTTTGGGAACCTATTCCGCATTCTTTTACCTTACTTAACAGTATGCAGGGGGTACAGTGTCGAATGCTTTTCGGAAATCCTGAAATGTAAGGAAAGCGGTGCTTATTGGCTACATACGTTTTTAGGTCTCAAGGAAATTTGTTATATTCGAACTCAGAATATTTTCAAGACTTTTGCAGCAAACCGATGTTAATAGACTACTTTCCATTAAAATTGCTACACCATAAGTAATGCAGTTGATAAACGGGTATTCATTGGACAAATATATTATACTAGAACTGACATGTGATTACCTTTTTAACGCAATTTGGGTGCATAGATCCTGAGAAATCAGTAACCAGAACAACCAACTGTTGCCGTAATAACGGCCTTGATACGCTTGGCCATTGAGTCAGACAGAGCTTGGATGGCGTGTACAGGTACAGCTGCCCATGCAGCTTCAACACCATACCACAGTTCATCAAGAATAGTGACTGGCGTATTGTGACGAGCCAGTTGCTCGGCCACCATAAACTAGACGTTTCCAATTGGTGAGAGATCTGGAGAATGTGCTGGCCAGGGCAGCAGTCGAACATTTTCTGTATCCAGAAAGGCCCGTACAGGACCTGCAACATGCGGTCGTGCATTATCCTGCTGAAATGTAGGGTTTCGCAGGGATCGAATGAAGGGTAGAGCCACGGGTCGTAACACATATGAAATGTAACGTCCACTGTTCAAAGTGCCGTCAGTGCGAACAAGAGTTGACAGAGACGTGTAACTAATGGCACCCCATACCATCATGCCGGGTAATACGCCAGTATGGCGATGACGAATACACGCTTCCGTTGTGCATTCACCGTGATGTCGCCAAACACGGATGCGACCATCATGATGCTGTAAACAGAATCTGGATTCATCCGAAAAAGTGATGTTTTGCCATTCGTGCACCCAGGTTCGTCGTTGAGTACACCATCGCAGGCGCTCCTGTCTGTGATGCAGCGTCAAGGGTAACCGCAGCTATGGTCTCCGAGCTGATAGTCCATGCTGCTGCAAACGTCGTCGAACTGTTCGTGCAGATGGTTGTTGTCTTGCAAACGTCCCCATCTGTTGACTCAGGGATCGAGATGTGGCTGCACGATCCGTTACAGCCATGCGGGTAAGATGCCTGTCATCTCAACTGCTAGTGATGCGAGGCCGTTGGGATCCAGCACGGCGTTCCGTATTACCCTCCTGAACCCACCGATTCCATATTCTGTTAACAGTCAGTGGATCTCGACCATCGGGAGCAACAATGTCGCGATATGATAATCCGCAATCGCGGTAGGCTACAATCCGACCTTTATCAAAGTCGGAAACGTGATGGTACGCATTTCTCCCCCTTACACGAGGCATCACAACAACGTTTCATCAGGCAACGCCGGTCAACTGCTGTTTGTGTATGAGAAATCGGTTGGAAACTTTCCTCATGTCAGCACGTT
Source organism: Schistocerca cancellata (assembly GCF_023864275.1). Classification (NCBI taxonomy): domain Eukaryota; kingdom Metazoa; phylum Arthropoda; class Insecta; order Orthoptera; family Acrididae; genus Schistocerca; species Schistocerca cancellata. The sequence goes on along the minus strand of NC_064632.1, from coordinate 403,524,076 downwards.
GTAGGTGCCAACCTTGTGTGAATGCTCGGAAATGCTAATTGCATATCACAGCATCTTCTTCCTATTGGTTAAATTTTGCGTCTTTAGAACGCCATATTCGTGGTGTAGCAATTTTAATGGCTAGTACTGTAATTCTGAGGGTTTTTTATTTTGCCCTTCATATATACAAGAGTCACCTGTGCTTTTTTCCAGTCGTTTGGGACTTTGCCCTGGGTGAGTGATTAGCTATAAATGCAGGCTAACTAAGCGGCCCAAGTCATACAGTAGTCTTCTTTCTCTAGCTCTCCTAGTCATGCATTACTTTACTTCTCAATACGTGCTACGTGCTCAGTAAACTGCTCATTTCATTCAGCGTGTCATGTAATTCTTCTTTATAACCACAAAGACGAAAAATACGGGGAAAATACGAAGGAGAGTGGCACGGAGTCCATATCTGACTCTGGAGGACTGGACCACTGGGAAGGAAAGCAATAACGCCACCGATTATTTGATTTTTTATACTTTGGTTGTTAGATTACCTTTGTTGTTGGTTTTATTTAAGGTTGATGACTATGCTAATACTCTTTATTTTCCTTTGTTGTTTGTTATTTCGGCCAGTGAAAGATCTGTTTGCGATTGTTCAAATGGTTCAAATGGCTCTAAGCACTATGCGACTGCCCGCATCTCGTGGTCGTGCGGTAGCGTTCTCGCTTCCCACGCCCGGGTTCCCGGGTTCGATTCCCGGCGGGGTCAGGGATTTTCTCTGCCTCGTGATGGCTGGGTGTAGTGTGCTGTCCTTAGGTTAGTTAGGTTTAAGTAGTTCTAAGTTCTAGGGGACTGATGACCATAGATGTTATGTCCCATAGTGCTCAGAGCCATTTGAACCATTTTGAACCACTATGCGACTTAACTTCTGTGGTCATCAATCACCTAAAACTTAGAACTACTTAAACCTAACTAACCTAAGGACATCACACACATCCATGCCCGAGGCAGGATTCGAACCTGCGACCGTAGCGGTCGCTCGGTTCCAGACTGAAGCGCCCAGAAACGCACGGCCACTCCGGCCGGCTTGCGATTTGTGCCTCGCAAATAGATTGATGAGCAGATAGGAGCGAAGACGAAAACTGTTGATGATTTCATTGTCAAATACGACGGACATACGTATACACTTTAAGAGAAAAGAAAAGGAGTTATGCACATTGGTCACAAATTGATACTCAGCCTGCCGCGGTGGCCGAGCGGCTCTAGCCGCCTTCAGTCCGGAACAACGCGGCTGCTCCGGTCACAGGTTCGAACCTGCCTCGGGGCCGGCCAGTGTGGACGAACCGTTCTAGGCGCTTCAGTCTGGAACCGCTACGGTTGCAGGTTCGAATCCTGCCTCGGACATGGATGTGTGTGATGTCCTTAGGGTAGTTAGATTTAAGTAGTTAAGAGTTCTAGAGGACTGATGACTTCAGAGGTTAAGTCCCGTAGTGCTCAGAGCCATTTGAACCTGCCTCGGGCATGGATGTGTGTGATGTCTTTAGGTTAGTTAGGTTTACGTAGTTCTAAGTCCAGGGGACTGATGACCTCAGATGTTAAGTCCCATAGTGCTGAGAGCCATTTGAACCATTTTTGAATTGATGCTCTGTTTCAATCCGGCCGGTGTGGCCGAGCGGTTCTAGGCGCTTCAGTCTGGAACCGCGTCACTGCTTGTCTTCGTGCTTGCCAAACACCACCTTGCAAGGTCGCCAGATCTCTCCCCACTTGATAGCATTTGAAGCATTATGGGCAGACAGATTAGATGAGTAGATCACATAACTAATGAGGAGGTATTGAATAGAACTGGGGAGAAGAGGAGTTTGTGGTACAACTTGACTAGATGAAGGGATCGGTTGGTAGGACATGTTCTGAGGCATCAAGGGTTCACCAGTTTAGTATTGGAGGGCAGCGTGGAGGGTAGAAGTCGTAGAGGGAGACTAAGAGATGAATACACTAAGCAGATTCAGAAGGATGTAGGTTGCAATAGGTACTGGGAGATGAAGAAGCTTGCACAGGATAGAGTAGCATGGAGAGCTGCATCAAACCAGTCTCAGGACTGAAGACCACAACAACAACAACAACAAATGGGCAGGATCCTCCAACCAGCTCAAGATTTCGACGACCTAACGCTCCAGCAGGACAGAATTTGGCACGATATGAATCAGGAGGACATCCGACCACTCTGTCAGTCAGTGACAAGCCGAATGACTGCTTGTATAAAGGTTGGGGTACGAGGTCCAAAGCTGTGTTGTTTTACAGTGAATATTTCGAGGCCATTAGAAGAGTAGTAAACGACTTCGATAGCGCAGAGGCTTTCGCAGTTTGAGAGTGCAAGGAAGCTTTTAATGATTACAGTATTAAAAAGACATTGCTGTGACTGGCACTCATTTTTTCCATCTACCTGCAAGCATAAAAAAGCTTCAAACTCAAGGTTTGGTTTTGAATGAATCTATTCAGGTAATGAATAAAATTAATCTAGTGAACTCCTCATTGGTGGAGGTATTCCCAAGAAAACTTAAAGAAAAGTTTGAAAAAATTTTAAGCAATAACTCAGGCTTTGAAGCTTTGTGCCAAATTGATAGTTTTGTTAATGGGATGGGAGAACGTTTACCAGAAACAAGTGCCAACATAGCACCGAAATTCAGATACTGCCCAGTTACCTCAGTTGACGTAGAACGATCCTTTTCTGCTTATAAAAATATTTTGAGTGATCGAAGACATAATCTTATTACCAAACATTTGGAACAGTAGTTGGCCGTTTATGTTTACAATAGTAGAAAAATTTAAAATAAACTGTAAATGATGCTTTGGTCCAGTAGTATCAATTAAAAGTGAATGCTGTTCAAAAAAATTCATGATTGTATATTGTTTTTTAAATAAAATCTTACAGAGTTTCTGAGGGTGCCTCTTTGTGCATGATGTATCTCGAAGTTGGTCCTGCCCATATCGATTATTTCGCTGTGACTCACTTGCATCGTGTCCACTTGTTACCGACAACAATAGCAAAGAATGATCAATTCTTGAAACATGGTATGTGTCCCATATTGCAAATTTTTATGAAATATCCCGGAAAGGCCCCCTACCTAACCTCTACCAGAAAGAATAAAGCATCCAATTTTTCTGAGATTGTAATCATTAGTTCTTTACATATACATCATTTCTAATGATTTCGGTCCCATTCGAATAATACCTTCGTATTGAGTAGTCTTTTTTTGTGCCTTAGAGTGTAATTTATCATCATCAACGTCGGGAAAAACAGAAAAGTTGCATACTGTGTTACTGTCCTTCCTTCTAGTCAATATTTTCCAAATGTTCCTGTCTTACCACCGATCTGTGGAGAACCTTCTCATTTCCTACCTTATCAGCGCACTTAAACTTCAGCATCCTTCTGTAACACTGCACCTCAGTCGTTTCGATCTTTTCTTTTCTGGATTTCCCCCTGACCATGATTCACATACGTATAATGCTGTGTTCCAGCCATAAATTCTCAAACATTGTTCATCAGATTAAGACCTACATTTGATAGCAGTGCACCTCTTTCAGTGAAGTACTATAATTTTGTCTACGTTAGCTCTCTTCTCATGTCAAAACTGTTTCGTATATCACGCATTATTTTACTTCCGAGGGAGCAGAATCTCGTCTTCCTTTATTTTCCTCTCAATACATAATATGTGCTCAGTAAACATTTCATGCCATTCATCATATTCTGTAATTTTTCTTTATAAGGCCAACGTCGGAAAAAACGGCACAAATACGCAGGACCACGGCGCGAAATCCATGACTATATCTCATTATGCAGAACTGGGCGATTGGCGAGGACAGTGATAACGGTCCCGTTGACAAAGATTTCTGCCAGAGAAAGATCTTAGAAATTTGTTATTGCGATGGTCCACAGCCTTAGTATGTTTTAAGAAAGAAAACATGATCCAAACAGGCTGATATACAGGGTGGTCCAATGGTCGTGACCGGGCCAAATATCTCACGAAATAAGCGACAAACGAAAAAACTACAAAGAACGAAACTTGTCTAGCTTGAAGGGGGAAACCAGATGGCGGTATGGTTGGCCCGCTACATGGCGCTGCCATAGGTCAAACGAATATCAACCGCGTTTTCATAAATAGGAACCCCCATTTTTTATTACATATTCGCATAGTACGTAAAGAAATATGAATGTTTTAGTAGGACCACTTTTTTCGCTTTGTGATAGATGGGGCTAAAATAGTCACAAACATATGGCTCCCAATTTTAGACGAACAGTTGGTAACAGGTAGGTTTTTTGAATTAAAATACAGATCGTAGATACGTATGAACATTTTATTTCGGTTGTTCCAATGTGATACATGTACCTTTGTGAACTTATCATTTCTGAGAACGCATGCTCTTACAGCGTGATTATCTGTAAATACCATAATAATGCAATAAATGCTCAAAATGATGTCTAGTGGGCCAACCATAGCGCCATCTGGTTTCCCCCTTCAAGCTAGACGAGTTTCGTTCTTTGTAGTTTTTTCGTCTGATGCTTATTTCGTGAGATATTTGGCCCAGTCACTATCAATGGATCACACTGTATATGTTTATTGTCCGTGCTATTAGCTGATTTCGACTGTTAATCATTTTCAAGCACTTATCACAAGCCTCAAGCTTCACATAACATTTGGTTAAACGGTCACCACGTTTGTAAAAGGCCTACATCTGTTCATGTGCGTGTGTAGCACAAATTCAACACTGGACTAGATTACATCCAGTACCACTAGTTTACGTCCACTAACACGGACAATAAATACATTACAGCCTGTTTGGACCATGTTTTCTTTCTTAAAAGTGGAAGATCTGTTTGCGATTTATGCCTGTCAAACTGAGTGATGACCAGAAGGGAACGAGGACGGAAACTATTGGAGATTTCATAGTCAGGTATGACCAAGATCCATATACGCCTGCAGACTATCGTCACACGGGACGTCATCTTATCAGTTAGATTATGACAGGACAATGTCATTCCGCATAGCTCGTGGTGTGTTACAAGAATACGATTTGACCGATGTATGAATATGTAATGGTGATCATATAGAAAGAGTGATGTACTCAGTACCTCGAGAAACCATGAGATTAGTTGGTATTGGGTATTTAACTACTGATCTAGCCTTAGATCTTACAGACAGAAAAAACTGCAACACCAAAAAATAGTTAATCTAGAGTAATGAAATTTAGAGAATACGTTTGTCTAGGTAATATATTTAAGTGATTAACATTGAAATATCACCGGTTAATGTAAGCACAAGATAAGCCATTGCGAACGTGAATTACTGGTACATTAAGTGTTGTGGGTTGGCAAGAGAGCCAACCCGGTACTACTAGAGGAAGCCGAAAGGCACGCGTTTTAGCTCACGCAGGCTGGCGTGAGGTCTGGAACAGGACAAGGAAATTAGACTTAGAAACAACTGACGTAGCCGGTGGAATACTTAACTTTAATCCATAAATGGTGAACGTCGCTCTTGACGGTACATGTTTTACAGCATCAATAGTAACTGGTAATGGCGCCGTGCTAGGTCGTAGCAAATGACGTAGCTGAAGGCTATGCTAACTATCGTCTCGGCAAATGAGAGCGTATTTTGTCAGTGAACCATCGCTAGCAAAGTCGGCTGTACAACTGGGGCGAGTGCTAGGAAGTCTTTCTCTAGACCTGCCGTGTGGCGGCGCTCGGTCTGCAATCACTGATAGTGGCGACACGCGGGTCCGACGTATACTAGCGGACCGCGGCCGATTTAAAGGCTACCACCTAGCAAGTGTGGTGTCTGGCGGTAACACCACATTAAGAACCTGTCTAACCGTCAGATTGTTGAATGCAAGATGCAAGGATGCATGCATTGTGTTGCACAGGCGCCGGATGTCTGTCTGTCGGATGGAGTTTCATACTTGTCACCTTTGGTCGGTTCAGTACAGTGATTAATTGTGGTCCCAAGACGTCTCATATGCACTCGAATGGAGACAGATCTGGTGATCGAGCGGTCCAAGGGGCATATCGACACTTTTTAGAGCATATTAGGTTACAACAGCTTTATGTGGGCGAGCGTTATCCTGTTGGAAAACATCTCCTGGAATGTTGTTCATGAATGGCAGCACAACAGGTCGAATCACAGCCTGACGCACAGCTTTTGCAGTCAGTGTGCGTGGGATAATTACGACAGTGTCCCTGCTGTCATACGAAATCTCACACTAGAGCGTGACTCCTAGTGTATGTACAGTGCGTTTAGCATGCAGACAGGTTGGTTGAGGCCCTCAACGGGCCTCCTCCTAACCAACACAACGCCATCACTGGTTCCAGCTTTCGTCAGAAACCACAACAAAACTCCACCCCGCCATCCAATGAGCTCTCGCTTGACACCACTGAAGTCGCAAATGGCGATGGTTTCCGGTCAGTGGAATGCACACTAACAGGACGTCTGGCTCGGAGCTGTCTTTGAAGTAACCAATTTGTAACAGTTCGTTGTGCCTCGGAGGTGCCAGTTGCTTCCCATATTCTTGCTGCAGATGGAGTATGATGTACCAGAGCCACAAGCCGAACACGATGGCCTTCCCTCTCTGTGGCGCATGCTGTGTGCGCTTCAGTGGGAAACATCAGCTATTAGAACGATGGTTGAAGGTAAGAAGTGAAGTTCGTAACTTTGTTTCGGAACGACTTCCTAGTTTGTCCACTAAACTATTCGAACGAAATAAGATTGCCTAGTTCATTTTCAGAGAGGCACAAACGCGGTTAATTATATTAAGTTTGTGCAGGTTACTAAAGAGCAGTGTTCAAAGTGTTCACATCGTCGATTTAGTTGCGAGTCGAAAGTTATAAGTTACGAATGAAAGCCAAAGTGGAGACAAGGTCATGCTGCTTTGCAGGCTCGACCACAAACTCGTAAACTAAGACTATCACAGAACACTATATTTTACGAATAGGAAAGAGGGTGGTAAGGTCTTTAGAGGATCAGTACTGTAGGCGAACGTCACGGTCCAAGAGCACAGCTAGCTCGACATTCCGATGGACATTATGTTACATGTTTCGATCGATTCCAAAGAAGCCTCCGATGACATTTTGCAGAAGCTTTATAACCATTGGGCCAACGGCATTGACGGAGTGGTAACACTACTTTCCATCAGATCACCAAAGTTAATTGGTGTCTTGCTTGGGTAGTACTTGGATGGAATCACCGTCGGGGTCTGCCGAGTGCTGTTGGTAAGCAGGGTGCACTAAGCCCTTGTGAGACCATCTGAGGAGCTATTTGACTGAGAAGTACCAGCACCAGTGACGAAAACTGACAACAGCCGGGAGAATGGTGTGCTGACCACATGCCCCTCCGCCTCCGCATCCGGAGACGCCTAAAGCCGTCGGCACACGGACCGTGCTGTGGAACGTCAACGTTCAGCGTGCCAAGTTCAACGTGTTGCTGAACGCCCAGGAACGATGCGACTTGTGCATACGGTACGTGGGCCCCAACGTGGTATACGCGATCGCAACGCACTAAAGTGGCAGTTGAGGGATGATTCTAGTTCGTAAAACACACTGTTTACTCAACGGACGCGCGTAAAATTCCCACGTTAGCTGTATTAAAACGCACATTTCCTCCATCGTCTACGAAAAGGAAAGTACCATGTCCAATCAATGACACAGGCTTATACAAGTTCCATTAGAAACAGTGCGGTACAAATTTGGAATACTACTCCGCATAAGATAAACATTATTTCACCATTCCCACATTTTAGTAAAACCCCAAGGTCAATCTTACATGATCACTGTTCCTACCCAGTGGCAGAATCTTTGCAACATGCGAATTACGAAGCGTAAAAGAAAAAGCAGCAAAATATCTTTACACAAGTAGCGCAAGCTGTCTTGTAGATTAAGCCAATCGAACAAAGTCACCCCTCAAAAAAAGGTGAACTTATATTTACGTAACATCAAATATTATATGATATACTTATATTAAACTAATAATAAAGTATCAGAACCTAATAAAAACGCGAATGTTAGGAAAAAAAATTGGAAGTGTTAGGACGCGAATCACTGCACCAAAAAAGAATCTTTACTGGACAGAGACGCTACCCATTTTTTTAAATCTCATTTTGTTCGTTTTCGTTCGTTGTATCTGCTCTGGGTTCAGTTCGTTCAATGTTCGACTCGCAACTAAATCGACACTGTGAACACTTTCAACACTGCTCTTTAGTAACCTGCACAAACTTAATATAATTAACCGCGTTTGTGCCTCTCTGAAAATTAACTAGGCAATCTTATTTCGTTCGTTGTTGATCCATTAACTCAGTTTTTTTTGTTCGTTTTCGTTTGTTGTATCTGCTCGGGGCGGACGTCGGAAGACATCCGTTTCAGTTCGTTGTTGATCAATTAACTCAGTTTTTTTATTACAGACAGCAGCTAGCCCTCTGACCGAACACGCTGAGTCACCGTGCCGGCATCATATTATGTTACCACTCGCTAAAAACGTTAATCGTAGATAATTATCTCATTAATTGAAATTTAACCTGTGCGGTTGGTCCCGGCGGAGGTTCGAGTCCTCCCTTGGGCATGGGTGTGTGTGCTTGTCCTTAGGATAATTTAGGTTAAGTAGTGTGTAAGCTTAGGGACTGATGACCTTAGCAGTTAGTCCCATAAAATTTCACACACAATTGAAAAATTGAAATTTAACTATAACAAATTGTACCAAGAACAATGCGTTGTGGGTGGATCTTCAGTGTGTCGCTGCCTTCAAACAGCCTACTCTCATAATACGCAAGTTTCGATAATTATTTTGCCACGAAAATGATGTTTCTCATTATTTTATTGGAACGAATCACACAACTAACAACGGATTTTCCAGTGATTCTCAATTTGCTGGTGCTCAGAAACGGCATAGGCTAAAATGAATGCCAATATGGCGCCTCACAACTCTGTAATGAAGGGAGACGGCGTGCGTGTGACGTAGGTGGCGTTGTGCCATCTCATTGGTCAACGCTCAGACGCACGCTCAGAATATCTGACATGCCAGATATTGCTCTGCACGTTCGGAAAGATTCCCGAACGTGCTATTCCACGCTATGACGTCAGAAACTCGGCACGCTCAACGCTCAACGTTCGGATGCACGGTCCGTGTGCCGACGGCTTAAGGGCTGGAGATGACACGGGGGCCGCTCGGTACCGTCGGGCTATCAAGGCCTGTTAGGACGGTGTGTGTGTGTGTGTGTGTTTTTATAACCTTTACCAATCCTGTACTGTGTTCACTCGAAATTACCTGAACGACAAATAAAGGTGTTTAACTTTCGTTTTCTTTGTTTTATGATGCCATTCACCGAATTTTTTAAAACCTTCTTCTATTTGTTGCACTGTTTACTTGCTGTTGCTGACTCGGAGATGTTTCATCAGTGCAAGCATCGGCATAGTGCCTTGTGAGTAAAGATACTTCAGGGCATATATGTTTTAAACATTGGACCGTACCAGGAAATGGTGACACAGAATTTGATGTATTATGTAGAAGGGTCGTTCAATCTCCGCTCTCATTCCTCGTGTAATAGCAAGAGCGTAAGGCGATGACAAATTTTATCATCTACCGTCATTCGAATGAGCAGGTAGTCCATCACTGATGAAAATGATTCTTACTGCACAGAATGTGCTGTTAACGCAACAGCGACGTTTTTTAAGTAACTTAAGACATTTATTACGCACGTAAGATGTAAAATAACTTTGTAATCCACAAATAAAAAATAAGCTTATTTTGTAGTTCATCCGTAAAAGATTGTGAACTTTGAAGTTTCTGGTAGTCGCAATGAGTCTGAAACGTTCGATCTCGTATTGTAAAAGTAATCAAACAGAGGATAAGAAACAGCACTTACGTTATACATCAGTTTAATCTCCTTTAACATATCACCGTGGTCTAGGGAGAGCGTCTTTGAATTGTAATCAAAACATCCTCGGTTCCAGGACTGAACACCGCCACCGCTTAACAACAATCAGCATTGGCGGCCGAAGACTTCCGCATAAGAAGTCACGCCCTTTGTGTCAACGGCCTGGTCAAGGAGGGGGGCTTGAGGATGCAGAAGGCAATAGAAACCACTGCGTTAAAGACACATAATGTGTATCCTTAGGACAAGTGACCTGTAAGTGAAAAAGTATCACGATGATCTCTCCATTGACAAATATTCCGGAATAGTCCACAGTTCGGATCTCCGGTAGGGACCTGCCAAGGGGGAGGAGACCACAAGAAAGATTCAATAACCAACGAAAGAATGACGTTCTGCCTGTCGGGGGGGGGGGGGGGGGGGAGAGGAATGTCAGAAACTTGAACGTGCAGGGAAGTTAGAAAAACTGAAAACGAAAATGTGAAGGCTCAATCTAGATATAGTGGGCGACAGTAAAGTGAAAGAATTACTGGTCAGATGAGTAGTCAGAAAATGGTATAACGCGAGCAGGATTTGTTTCGAATAGGAAGGTGTTACTGTGAACGGTTCAATGATAAGGTTGTTCTCATCAGAATCGACAGCAAACCGACACTGACAAGATAGTTCAGGCATACATGCCGATGTCGGAAGCCGAAGATGAAGAGGCAGATAAAGTATATGAGGATACTGAACGGGTAATTCAGTACGTAGAGGGAAATTGAAATCTAATAGTCATGGGGGACTGGAATGCAGTTGTAGGGGAAGCAGTAGAAGAAAGAATTAGGGGAGAATATGGGCTTGGCACTAGAAATGACAGAGGAGAAAGACTGAATTCTACAATAAATTTCAGCTAGTAATAACGGGTACTCTGTTCAAGCATCTCAACAGGAGGAGCTATACTTGGAAAAGGCCAGGAGATACGGGAAAATTTCAGGTAGATTGCATCATTGTCAGACAGAGATTCCGAAATCAGATACTGTATTATGTGGCGTACCTGGGAGCAGATACAGACTCAGATCGCAATGCAGTAGTGATGAAGAGTAGTCTGAGGTTTAAGAATCAATACCCAAAGAATTGGGATACGGAAGTACTAAGAAATGAAGGGATACGCGTGAAGTTCTCTAAGGGTATAGATACATGCAATAAGAGGTAGCTCAGTAGGCAACACAGTTAAAGATGAATGGGCATCTGTAAAGAGGGCATTCACAGAAACTGGAAAGAAAAACATAGGTACCAAGACGGTAACAGAAGAAATACCTCATTTGATCGATGACAGAAGGAAGTACAAAAATGTTCAGGGAAATTCAGGAATACAGAAATAAAAGTCACTGACGAATGAAATAAATAGGAAGTGTAGGGAAACTAAGACATAATGGCTGCATGAAAAATGTGAAGAAATCCCAAAAGAAACTGACTGCCTCAGCATACAGGAAAATCAAAACAGCCTTCGGTGAAATTAAAATCAAGGGCAGTAACATTAAGAATGCAACAAGAATTTCACTGTTAAATGCAGAGGAGAGAGCGAATAGGTGGAAAGAGTACATTGAAGGCCTCTATGATGGGGAAGATTTGGCTGATGTGATAGAAGAAACAGGAGTCGATTTAGAAGAGATAGGGGATCCAGTATTAGAATCAGAACTTTAGAAGAGCTTCGGAAGACTTAAGATCAAACAAGGCAGAAGGGATAGATAACATTCCAACAAAACTTCTAAAGTCATTGGGGAAAATGGCAGCAAAACGACTACTCACGTTGGTGTGTGGAATGAGTGAGTCTGGCGATATACCATCTGACTTTCGGAAAAAATCATCTACATAATTCCGAAGACCGAAAGAGCTGACAAATGCGAGAATCATAGCTCAATCAGCTTAACAGCTCATGCATCCATGTTGCTGGTAAGAGTAACATACAGAAGTATGGAAAAGAAAACTGAGGATGTGTAACATGACGGTAAGTTTGGCTTTAGGAAAGATAAAGTCACCGGAGCGGCAATTCTGATGTTGCTGTTAATGATGGAAGCAAGACTTAAAAAAATCGAGACACGTTCATAGGATTTGTAGACCTGGAAAAATCGGTCGACAATGTCAAATGGTGCAAGATGTTCGAAATTCTGAGGGGTAAGATATAGGAAGAGACGGGTAACATACAGCATGTAGAATAGCCAAAAGGGTATAAAAAGTAGAAGACCAAGAACGAAGTGCTCGGATTAAAAAGGGTGTAAGACAGGGATGTAGTCTTTCACCACTACTGTTCAGTCTATACATCGAAGAAGGAAGATGGAAATAAAAGGAAGGTTCAGGAGTGGAATTAAAACTCAATGTGAGAGGATTCCAATGATACAATTTCTGCTATCCTCAGTGATCTGCTGAATGGAGCCGCGCGGCATTAGCCGAGCGATCTAAGGCGCTGCAGTCATGTTAGTGCATAGGCTGATCCCGGCGGAGGTTCGAGTCCTCCCTCGGGCATGGGTGTGTGTGTGTTTGTCCTTAGGATAATTTAGGTTAAGTAGTGTGTAAGCTTAGGGACTGATGACCTTAGCAGTTAAGTCCCATAAGATTTCACACACATTTGAACATTTTTTTTTTTTTTTTGCTGAATGGAATTAACAGCTTATTGAGCTCAGAATATGGACTGAGAGTAAATCGAAGTAAGAAGAAAATAATGCGTAGAAGCAGAAATGGCTCTGAGCACTATGGGACTCAACTGCTGAGGTCATTAGTCCCCTAGAACTTAGAACTAGTTAAACCTAACTAACCTAAGGACATCACACACATCCATGCCCGAGGCAGGATTCCAACCTGCGACCGTAGCGGTCTCGCGGTTCCAGACTGCAGCGCCAGAACCGCGCGGCCACTTCGGCCGGCAGAAGCAGAAAAGAGAACAGCAAGAAACTTAACATCAGGACTGATGGTCACGAAGTAGATCAAGTTATGGAATTATCGTACCCAGGCAGCAAAAAACCAATCACGGACGGGGCAAGGAGGACATGATAAGCAGACTAGTACCGGCAAAAAGGGCGTTTCTGGGCATGAGAAGTCTGCTGGTATTAAATATAGGCCTTAATTTGAGGAAGAAATTTCTGAGAACGTACATTTGGAGCTCAGAGTTGTATGGTAGTGAAACATAGACTGTGGGAAAATTGGAGCGGAAGAGAATCAAAGCATTTGAAATGTGGTGCTGTAAAAGAGTGTTGAAACTTAGGTGGACTGATAAGGCAAGGAACGGGGAGGTTCTGCGCGGAATCGGTGGGGAAGGGAATATGTCGAAAACTCTGACAAGAAGAACGAATAGAAGGACAGGGGATCTGTTAAGATTTAAGGGAATATCTTCCATGGTAGCAGAGGGAGCAATAGAGGGTAAAACATGTAGAGGAAGTCAGAGATTGGGATGCATCCAGCATATACCTGTACTTTAGGGTGTAGGTTGCAAGTGCTACCGGAAACTGCCGCAAGTTCTTGGATGAGCGACACAGCAAAAATTCCTTTAGGTGGAGAAACAAAGAAGTGACCCATGCCAAACCATAGATATGGTGCATGATCGTCAACAAAGATTTAGTGCATAGGCAAGGTCTACTTCATATTACCTCTGAAATACCAGACTACATTTCGAAAATGCGACTGTTGCATTCCTTGCCTCCACCGAAGAAAAAAAAAAAAAAGTTCAAATGTGTGTGAATTCCTGAGGGAACTAACTGCTGAGGTCATCGGTCCCTACACTTACACGCTACTTAAACTAACTTATGCTAAGAACAACACACACACCCATGTCCGAGGGAGGACTCGAACCTCCGGCGGGAGGGGCCACGCAATCCGTGACATGGCGCCTCTAACCGCGCGGCCACTGAAGAAAGCTCAAACAAGAGGTACGTAACACAAGCGGAATACCTCGACGTTGAAGGTAAGAAAATCCACAAATAAATTATTACGACTCTGAAAAAAGGATGATGGAGTGCTGAATCACCGTCATAAAAAAACAAATCAGCTTATTCTGTAACACTTGGCTTGTGCAATGATGTGGCATGTTTCTTGTGGCTTGGATTTCTTTGAAACCGACGGATAAGAATGAGGATAGAAAAGTAAAACGGATGACATATGCAGCCATGTATAGAGATGAAACACAAAATTGAAATAGCTAGGGAGAAGGTTAAGGTTTAATGTTACGTTGACAACGAAGTCATCAGAGAGCAGCAACAAGCTCGGATATCGCAAGAATTGAACGGTCGTTTCAAAGAGAACAGTTCAGCAATCACTTTTAGTATTTTAGAGCAACCGGTGAAAACATACGGCTGAGAGTGAACCACTGAGGGCCTCTCCGTCGTTTCTAGGTCCCCGGTTTAATACAATACAATACAGTGCAAAGTGTTAATGGCGGATAGAGTCGGAAGATCCATGACGCAGTTTTTGCACGATACTATCGTAAAAGGTGCGGCAGTAAAACGGGCGTAGCACGTAATGTTAGAAATCAGAAAACGGTAGTGGTGCCACCTGAACAACAAACCATTGGCATCGACCCTGATATCGATGTTCTCTCGAGATGGCGTCGTGGACCGGTGAACAGCGCGCTGTTGCCACGAAGGCGTTTTACAAGAACCACAGGTAAGCGGCCGCGCAGCATGTCTTTCATTCTCATTACAATCTCCCATATCATGCCGAGGTCCTGTCGGCATATGTTATTAAAACTTCTGTACAGAACTTTGAGTAAAGGGGTGCTACGGTGCGAATGAGGGTAGGGGTGCAAAACGCTTATGCACACCAGAGGAAGTTGCAAGAGTGAAAAAAGCCTTCAGTCGAAGTCTCAGGCGTTCTGCACGCAAGCGTGGGCTGCAACTTGACATATCAGATAGCAATGTACGGAGAATATTGCACAAGGAACTTCAATACCACCCTTACAAAATTCAGATAGTGAAAAAACTGAATGAGAACGACCTCTCAAAGAGACTACGCGAGAATTTTTGGAACTCATGAACGACAACCCTGATCAGTGTGACAATCAGATCATCAGCAACGAGACCAATTTTTATGTGTCAGGCTTTGTTAACAAGCAAAACATTACTTTCTGTCACGTGAAAATCCTAAAATGCTCCATGAAACGCAACTTCACAGTCAGAATCTGGTAGTGTGGTGTGGTGTATCATCAGTTGGAATCAGAGGGCCATATGTTTTTGAAGACGACCTCTGCATTGTTGTTAGTGTGAATACCGGATGTTACACTCCTGGAAATGGAAAAAAGAACACATTGACACCGGTGTGTCAGACCCACCAGACTTGCTCCGGACACTGCGAGAGGGCTGTACAAGCAATGATCACACGCACGGCACAGCGGACACACCAGGAACCGCGGTGTTGGCCGTCGAATGGCGCTAGCTGCGCAGCATTTGTGCACCGCCGCCGTCAGTGTCAGCCAGTTTGCCGTGGCATACGGAGCTCCATCGCAGTCTTTAACACTGGTAGCATGCCGCGACAGCGTGGACGTGAACCGTATGTGCAGTTGACGGACTTTGAGCGAGGGCGTATAGTGGGCATGCGGGAGGCCGGGTGGACGTACCGCCGAATTGCTCAACACGTGGGGCGTGAGGTCTCCACAGTACATCGATGTTGTCGCCAGTGGTCGGCGGAAGGTGCACGTGCCCGTCGACCTGGGACCGGACCGCAGCGACGCACGGATGCACGCCAAGACCGTAGGATCCTACGCAGTGCCGTAGGGGACCGCACCGCCACTTCCCAGCAAATTAGGGACACTGTTGCTCCTGGGGTATCGGCGAGGACTATTCGCAACCGTCTCCATGAAGCTGGGCTACGGTCCCGCACACCGTTAGGCCGTCTTCCGCTCACGCCCCAACATCGTGCAGCCCGCCTCCAGTGGTGTCGCGACAGGCGTGAATGGAGGGACGAATGGAGACGTGTCGTCTTCAGCGATGAGAGTCGCTTCTGCCTTGGTGCCAATGATGGTCGTATGCGTGTTTGGCGCCGTGCAGGTGAGCGCCACAATCAGGACTGCATACGACCGAGGCACACAGGGCCAACACCCGGCATCATGGTGTGGGGAGCGATCTCCTACACTGGCCGTACACCACTGGTGATCGTCGAGGGGACACTGAATAGTGCACGGTACATCCAAACCGTCATCGAACCCATCGTTCTACCATTCCTAGACCGGCAAGGGAACTTGCTGTTCCAACAGGACAATGCACGTCCGCATGTATCCCGTGCCACCCAAAGTGCTCTAGAAGGTGTAAGTCAACTACCCTGGCCAGCAAGATCTCCGGATCTGTCCCCCATTGAGCATGTTTGGGACTGGATGAAGCGTCGTCTCACGCGGTCTGCACGTCCAGCACGAACGCTGGTCCAACTGAGGCGCCAGGTGGAAATGGCATGGCAAGCCGTTCCACAGGACTACATCCAGCATCTCTACGATCGTCTCCATGGGAGAATAGCAGCCTGCATTGCTGCGAAAGGTGGATATACACTGTACTAGTGCCGACATTGTGCATGCTCTGTTGCCTGTGTCTATGTGCCTGTGGTTCTGTCAGTGTGATCATGTGATGTATCTGACCCCAGGAATGTGTCAATAAAGTTTCCCCTTCCTGGGACAATGAATTCACGGTGTTCTTATTTCAGTTTCCAGGAGTGTATATTGACCTATTGAACCATATCCTGTTGGGACAACTTGCTTATCTACCTGCAGTTGCAAATACGTTCCTCCAAGAAGATGGGACCACATGCCATAACTCGTGGCATTCGATGAAAGGGTTGCAGAACATCTTTCCTGGTCATCTCATTTCCAATAACAGGGACAAAAAAATGGTTCAGATGGCGCTGAGCACTATGAGACATAACATCTACGGTCATCAGTCCCCTAGAACTTAGAACTATTTAAACCTAACTAACCTAAGGACATCACACAACACCCAGTCATTACGAGGCGGAGAGAAACCCTGACCCCGCCGGGAATCGAACCCGGGCGCGGGAAGCGAGACGCTATCGCACGACCACGAGCTGCGGGCAGAACAGGGACATTTCCTGCCCTCCAGTATCATTGACATTTCAGCGTGTGATTTCTTCCTTTGACGTAATTTGAAGTCTCAGATCTTCCTGTGTGGCCCACCATACACCATCCAGGAACAGAAGCATCAAGCAGGAAGTTAATCGATCGCCAGCACCAGTTCTGCAAGACGTGATGTCTAACTTCCACAAAAGACTTGAAATGTCTGTGAAGGAAAATTGTGGCCATTTTCAAGTGATGGGCATTGTAAATTGGAAGCTCTGTCTGTTCATGCCGAATTTCTTTTACGTTACTGTGAATAAAGTCGTATCGCTGGTTGAGGTGTCACTGTCGCACCGGTTATGTTTATATATACTTGACATGGTCAGGTTTATGGAACCCGCTAGGGTAGCCGAGAACGCTAACGCGCTGCTTCCTGGACTCGGGTAGGCGCGCCGGCCCCGGATAGAATCCGCCCGGCTGATTAACGACGAGGGCCGGTGTGCCGGCCACCCTGGATGTGGTTTTCATGCGGTTTTCCACATCCCGCTAGGTGAATACCGGGCTGGTCCCTACGTTCCGCCTCAGTTACGCGACTTGCAGACATCTGAACACGTCCGCACTGTTCCCTGAATTACACTAGACACAGACAGCAGGGGTACACTAATTCCATCCCGGGGGGTACGGGGTGGCGGCAGGAGGGCATCCGGCCACCCCTTTCCACTAACCTTGCCAAATCCGTTCCTAACAATGCCGACCCTGGCACCAGTGAAAGACAGAAAGTACGGTCAGGTTTATGGAGTACTCGATCTTAATTGTCAGTACAAAATTTGTGTCAGTGAAAAATTTCTACTCGGATGACCGTATCAGTTCATCAGGCAATCAACTGCACATCATTGAATCCCCGTTACAGTAGCTCGTCAAACGTTATCAAATTATCGATGTCTAAAACTACAAAGGCTATTCGGAAAGTAAGGTCTGAAAGGTAGTGAAACGGAAACCACAGTGAAAATCAAAAATGTTTTATTTGCTACTCCTCAACACAGCCGCCGCACCGACTGAGACATCTGTGGTAGCATCGTACGAACTTTCCAATATTCTCGTCACAGAAGGAAGCCGCCTGTGTTTCTGCCCGTCCTCTACGCTGATCTGCAGCTTGTTATCTGTGCCAAACTGTTGTCTTCACAACCAACGGTTCTCGTGAGCGATGCTGAAGTCCGGGCTGTATGGGATCAAATAGTTCCCATCGGAAACGCTGCTGGTGCGTTCTCATTGCCCTTGCAATGGGCGGCCTAAAATTATCTTGAAGAAGGAAATGCATGCCAGTTACGTTCTGTGGCCTGCATGAAATCAGGCGAAATCTCCCAAAGGCACTTGTACTTGGCGGTAGACACTATTTTCTCGGCATCTTAATGTGCTCACTGTGCACTGAGAACTACACTACTGGCCATTAAAATCGCTACACCAAGAAGAAATGCAGGTGATAAACGGGTATTCATTGGACAAATATATTATACTAGAACTGACGTGTGATTACATTTTCACGCAGTATGGGTGCATAGATCCTGAGAAATCAGTACCCAGAACAACCACCTCTGGCAGTAATAACGGCCTTGATACGCCTGGGCATTGAATCGAACAGAGCTTGGATGGCGTCTACAGGTACAGCTGCCATGCAGCTTCAACACGATACCACGGTTCATCAAGAGTAGTAACTGGCGTATTGTGACGAGCCAGTTGCTGGGCTACCATTGACCAGACATTTTCTATATCCAGAAAGGCCCGTACAGGACCTGCAACATGCGGTCGTGCATTATCCTGCTGAAATATAGGGTTTCGCAGGGATCTATTGAAGGGTAGAGTCACGGGTCGTAACACATCTGAAACTTAACGTGCTCTGTTCAAAGTGCCGTCAATGCGAACAAGAGGTGACCGAGACGTTTAACCATTGGCACCCCATATCATCACGCCGAGTGATACGTCAGTATGGCGATGACGAATACACGCTTCCAATGTGCGTTCACCGCGATGTCACCAAACACGGATGCGACCATCATGATGCTACAAACACAACCTGGATTCATCCGAAAAAATGACGTCTTGTCATTCGTGCACCCAGGTTCGTCGTTGAGTACACCATCGCAGGCGCTCCTGTCTGAGATGCAGCGTCAAGGGTAACCGCAGCCATGGTCTTGGAGCTGACAGTCCACGCTGCTGCAAACGTCGTCGAACTGTTCGTGCAGATGGTTGTTGTTTTGCAAACGTCCCCATCTTTTGACTCAGGGATCGAGACGTGGCTGCACGATCCGTTACAGCCATGCGGATAAGATGCCTGTCATCTCGACTGCTAGTGATACGAGGCCGTTGGGATCCAGCACGGCGTTCCGTATTGGCCTCCTGAACCCACCGATTCCATATTCTGCTAACAGTCATTGGATCTCGAGCAACGCGAGCAGCAATGTCGCGATACGATAAATCGCAATTGCAATAGGGTACAATCCGACCTTTATCAGAGCCGGGAACGTGATGGTATGCATTTCTCTTCCTTACACGAGGCATCACAACAACGTTTCACCAGGCAACGCCGGTCGACTGCTGTTTGTGTATGAGAAATCGGTTGCAAACTTTCATCATGTCAGCACGTTGTAGGTGTCGCCACCGGCGCCAACCTTGTGTGAATGCTCTGAAAAGCTAATCATTTGCATATCACAGCACCTTCTTGCTGTCGGTTAAATTTCGTGTCTGTAGCACGTCATCTTCGTGGTGTAGCAATTTTAATGGTCAGTAGTGTAAAAAGAGCGACGTGAGGCGATCGACGGGCGTACTAGAGACATTGTCCGACACAACTATGCCAAGCTTCATCGGACTTTCACTGTTGCCATTTCGCGACCAGTCGGACCTTACTTTCCGAAAAGTCCTCGTATTTACTAACGTTTCGTCCCTATCTGCGGGAGACATCTAGATGTAAAACTTAAAATGAATCGAAAGCGCAAGAGGCCCTGAATTTACAGGCGCATTTGGACTCTTTAGAGGGCACCACCGTTTGTCACGTAATGTCGAATGCGTGAGTGTATCTGACCGGTGACGACATTATCGATTAGAAGTAATCAAGTCAGCATCCATATTTTATCTTCTTAATTCCTTTCTGTTATCACATTACTTATAAATCACTACTGCCCCTCCACACATGCGCACATGATAATGAGCTGTCGTAGATAAAATGCTTGTCTCACGCAATTTTAGTTACGGTCTCCACGTTGTAAAGCATGTTCCGCTACAGCCGACAAAGTGACAGTTTCTCTTATGTTCGGCTGTGAGAGTGTTGATACATCTTTTGTGATTCCAATATATTCTTGACCATGTTTGAACGGAAGTTTACACACAAGTTGTCACTAGTGGATGGTGCACTTAATTTGCTGTTATGGTTCAAATGGCTGTGAGCACTATGGGACTTAACATCTATGGTCATCAGTCCCCTAGAACTTAGAACTACTTAAACCTAACTAACCTAAGGACATCACACACATCCTTGCCCGAGGCAGAATTCGAACCTGCGACCGTAGCGGTCGCGCGGTTCCAGACTGTAGCGCCTAGAACCGCTCGGCCACTCCGGCCGGCCAATTTGCTGTTATCGAGCAATCTTTTATTTCCTTTAAAATCCATGTTTGGCAAAACTTTTCCTAAGCGACAAGTAACATTATTGTTGGCGGCCGTTTTTCCACATCAGTCCTGCCGTTCTCTCTCCATGTCCTCCGTGGAATACCCAATTTTTTAAAAAGTCAACTGTAAGAGCCGAGTTGTTCTTGCAGCTAAAGAGACCCACATATTTTATCGCCTCCATTCATTTCGTGTGTGGGTAGGTGGGGGGGGGGGGGGAGGTGGAGCCTACGAGACGTTAGTAAATAGTTGATCACAGTCTGCTGACTCGGAAACTTCAACACAAGATAATTTTTCTTCGGCCATCATACTTCCGATTACATTGAGAGAACCATATGAATAGCTTTCTAAGTATTTCTATCTTATGTGAACAGAGCAGCAGATGTTATTCTCTATATAACCCTTGTGAGTACTCAGAAATTCCAGAAGTATGCTAGGAAAAAAAACCTAAGTGATTAGAAGCAGTTCTGGTTTTACACATATTGTTGTTCTGATCGTTCCGCTATGTATCGTGGTCTAATAAATTTTAAGTAAGCTGCTATGGTGGACCGTGCGACGTAACGCATAAAAGGTCAAGCCATTTGGAAAAAGTGGAATTCAGAACCCCGCGCAGCAATCTAAATTTAAGTTTCCAGAATGAATTTTTACTCTTCTACTCAGCACGCTTTGCACTGAAACTTTCTGGCGGATTAAAATTTTGTGCTGGGGCGGGACGCAAACCTGAGACCTTCGTCTTTTGGGGACAAGTGCTCTACCGACTCAGCTACCTCTCTATTAACACCGAGCTGATCGACAACGGATAAATCGCAAGCGACCGTCTTAAATGTCATAACAGAGCCGTGACATAAAGTCACGAAGCACGTATTCAACCGTGTTGACAAATATATGCAATCTGCAAAACGCTGAGTCGTTCACTGTTATTACGCATTTCGGTGTTTGCCATCATCAGATATCTGTTAAAATAAATCACATAATTACATATGAAATAAAAATGAGTTACAAAACCAAGATAGATATAAAACTAAAAATATTAAGTCATAAGGATACAAGTACCCTGGAACTCAAAGCAACCAGTGGCCATGATAGTTACATGTAGTAGTGGTAACAAACAGTGATCAGATTGATGCAAGATTACTGGCCATTATACGAAAATGGAAACACTGAACGCCAGGTGGCGTTGCAAAAGTGGGCGTGGCGCTCAACAGTATCATTGTACGAAATTACATATGAGTTATAAACAGCATTAAACCAAGAGAATACAACGCAGTGTACAATGAAAGTGAGAAAATTTACAGAAATAAGCGCAATGTAAAATAATCACACAGTACAGTTCATAGAATTTTCCGTGTGGTTATTGACGAGGGTGTAAGTGTTCGACACCAGATGGCGTTGCAAATGCAAGTATGACGCTGCATAGTGACATAGATTTAACTGGTGGTATATAAAAATGTAATTAAACAGTTATAACGCAGATAAAAAGATTAAGACTGTATTGGGTAGTGTGAAATAGGAGACAAGCCAATCACACTGTGGACACGATATTATCTCAATTAAACTGCCAATGTTGGGATCGTTAGTTCAGAAGTTGAAAATACTTTTAACAATCGTTTGGTAAGCGTAATAGCAACAATGATATTAAATGGTTCAGCTGAAGAAGCAAGAGAACATATTAAAAAGACATTTCACAAATTTTAAGCAACTAGAAATGCCACCAATATCCTTCTCTGTGTGATATATAAAATTATAAGAATTCTCATAACCAAACCTCTAAAGGCATTGATGGGATCTCAAAGAGAATTCGAAGTAGTTGTTCCAACTTAGTTGGAATGTCCTTAGTTGTAAGCTTGTATGTAATACATCACTGTCATAGAGGATTTTTCCAGACAGATTAAAATATGCCATTGTTAACCCTGTTTATAAGAGAGGTTGCAAGAAAGACTTAAATAATTATCGTTCAATTAACTTACTGACATCATTGTTTCTAAATCATTAGAATAAGTAATGTTCTCAAGATTAGTCCAACATTTAATTAGAAGCAGATTATTTAGCTCGTCACAGTTTGGGTTCCACAAGGTTGCTCGATTGAAATTGCTATTTTACATTTACTCACTAAATATTCCAAGTATTACATAACAAAATATCGCCAGCTGGTATTTTGGGTGATATTTCGATCGCCTTTTATTGTTTAGATTACGTTACTCCCACAGAAAAAACGTAAGTCTTATGGGACTGATGGATTTACAAACAATTTGTTTGAATCACATTTAGGAAACAGAAAGGAAAAACGTAATGCTGAGTGATTCAAACAATGTTGGAAAGGGAGAAAAGTATAATTACCGGAGAAAAAATCATGAGTGGGGTCCTACATGATCAATTTTAGGTCCACTCCTTGTGTATATGAATGACTTTTCACTTAACATTCATCAAGCAGAATTGGTGCTTTTTGAAGAAAATAATAAATTCTTTTAGAGAGAGGAACAGAAGAGATTATTGTCAATGATATTTTTTAAAGTATTACTAAGTGGTTCTCTGCAAATGAACTCCCTAAATTCTGAAAAAAACACTCTATTAAGTTCTGTTGATGTAGCACATGGACAGGAGTGAGTAAGCAGGACAAAATGCACCAACTTTTTGGGTTTATATGTTGATGAAAACTTGGCAAGAATAACAGTACCACTGAGCTGATCGAATAATTAAGTTCCACGCCTTTTGCGTTTCGAATAATCGCCAGCCTTGGGAACAAACGAATCAAGCTCCTAAAGTATTTTGCATATTTCCACTCAATATTGTCTCACGGAATAATTTCCTAGGACAATTCACATCTTAGAAAGTACCGACTGCATAAAAGCGAGCAGGACAAAATGTGGTGTTCACCCACAGTCATTTTCCAGTTGACTGTTCAAGGAGTTGGGCATCTTAATTGCACCTTCACAAAAAACACACACACACACACACACACACATACACACACACACACACACACACACACACACACACACACATATATATATATATATATATAGTATATATATATATATATATTATGACTGAAAAACATGTTCATTAATGCTAAAACTAAATGTATATGCGTGTCATGTAAACTGACTCGTTCCACGTCATTTCAATAAAAAGATGTTCAAATGATCTATGGAACACTAACTAGTTATTAGAAGGCAGCCCTCCGTAGATTTGGTGCAAACTGAAAAAAAAGAATATCGCAACTTTGTGCCGCATGGTGCAATGCAAGCACGATTCTTCTCGTAAGTGTTTATATAACGGCATCAACAAAAAAGGTATGAGGAAAAGGCGACGTTGAATGAATTCACGGAACCCACGCTGGCACAGAATATGAGCGACGCAGGAAGCTCTCTCTATGGACCTTGCACCGAGAAGTATGTGGGTCGTGCATGCCTGTGACTAATATGCGAGGCAACCGAGCTCTTGCTGAGAATGACAATTATGGTGGCGGCGAAGTGAACTCGTTGCAGCCGTCTGCATGTGTAGCGACGTGGCAGCCGCTATAAAGCTCCGTACTTCGTGTCGGTATCAGTCTGCTCCCTGATGGCGCGAGAGTAACAGGATTATATATTAATAATTGGCAACCAATGCTGTACAATCGCAATAAAGTCATGTGATGTTCAATTGACTCTTTTATTAGAACATGTTACGCGTTTCGGGATTACATTCATCTTCAGACATCACAAACTTCAACTCATTCCTAACCAACCAGGACTGCAGCTCTGCTTCAAGACTGCTTGTGTCGCAGTTATAGTCATATGTTATTGGACTCTTTCTTTGTCAAGGTTGATTAGGAAGGAGTGCCAGCGGGACAGCGCGATGTCTCACACGTCCAGAATTGCTACAGAGTGGCAAATGGTTCAAATGGCTCTGAGCACTATGGGACTTAACATCTGAGGTCATCAGTCCCCTCGAACTAAGAACTACTTAAACCTAACTAACCTAAAGACATCACACACATTCATGCCCGAGGCAGGATTCGAACCTGCGGCCGTAGCAGCAGCGCGGTTCCGGACTGAAGCACCTAGAACCACTCGGACACAACGGCCGGCTACAGAGTGGCTCCAGTTCTGAGTTTAAACACTTCTTCTGGCTACCAGGCATGAACGTTATTGAGCATATGTGGGATGTCTTGCGACGTGCTGTTCAGAAAAGATCTCCAACCCGTCGTAACTTTTATGGATTTATGGACAGCTCTGCAGGATTCATGGTGTCACTTCCCTCCAGCACTACTTCAGACGTTAGTGGATTCCATGCTACGTCGTGTTGTGGCACGGCGGGGGAGGGAGGGTGGGGGGGGGGGGGGGAGGCTACACGATATTATGCAGTGTATATCAAACACAGGCATTCCTAACCAGTTCCAGTTGCTGTTAGCGTTCGTCAGAAAGACGTAGCAGGACAAAATGGCTGTAATCAATAATTGGAACTATGTCTGTATAAGATTGTTTTTCAGGCAAAGAGGGAAAAGCATTTTTTTATTTTTGTAGGGTAGAGAGAGATTGCACATTGCAATTATGTGGTCTGCCCAGTTTAGAATTTCATCTGCTATTACTCATCACTGTATGCTGACGAAGAGAAGTTGATATTTGCCACATTTAGAATAAAAGCTCGTAGAGATTTCGCGACTGTTGAGAAATTTAAACGGGGTGTGCGGTAATAAATGCAGCCAAGCCAAACATACTGGTGGGGGACGCACCACGGAAGAAACTCTTTACTGGATTTCGCGTCATAAAATATAACTTACAGAGGACGTAACGCACGATGGGTCGACATTTCCAGAAATTGGTAGGAGGTATCTGGACGTGTTGAGCTAAATTTCTAACGAGTGAAGGAGAACGGAGGAAATCTTTATTGCACAGCACACGAAAAGTTATTTGTATGTAAGAAACAGAACAAATTAGCAGTTTTTCCTTGTCTAAGTATAAAGCTTTTTGTGGAGCTAACAGGATGCTTGCGTGTCACGTAATGAGATCTTACGTTGGTTCGTTAATGACGGCGGGGGAATTCCTCATTATTAAAGTCTACGGATGGTACTGCCATTAAAATATTGTAGTTAATGACCTGGCAGTTATCTCGATGCTTACGAAACAGTTTTGACAGTGATGGCACAAGGTCTTCTCAAAGAAACATTGCGTCATTTGGTTGATCCGAACTAAGGCAACTACTGTAAGTATACGAGAATAAAAATTAGTCGGCCCCAAGCGTTGCCACGCAAACGCCGTCTAACACAACCCATAGCCTTCATAATGGCGTCAGTTTGGCGAGAAAGAGAGTTCACAAGTTTCTGCACCTGCATTTACATCAGTGCTCCGTAAGCCACCTGATGGTGTGTGGCGGAGGGTACGTCTGGTATCTCCCCCCTCCCCCCTTTCCCTGTTCAATTAACGTATGGCACGTGGGAAAAATGACTGTCGGCAAGCCTCTGTATTAGTTCTAATTCATCGAATTTTTTTCGTCGTGGTCATTTCGCGAGAGGTATATGGGAGAAAGTAATATTTTGTCCGACTCTTATCGGAAAGTACACTCTCGAAATTTCAATAGCAGTGATGCACAACGCCTCTCTTGTAGCGCCTGCCACTGGAATTTGTTGAACATCTCTGTAAAGCCCTCGTGCCGACTAAACGATCCCGTGAAAAAATGCGCCGCTCTTCTCTGTATCTCTTCCATGAGTACTACCTGGTAAAGGCCCCAGATTGATGAGCAATATTCAAGAATCGGACCATACACATTTTCACGGGGAGTGGTACAAGAAGTGTTCACTTCAGGTGAGTCTCTTTCGTGTTCAGTAATGTCATGAAGTTCTGGAGTCCCCATATGCGCATGTTGAGTCGCGCTAACATGAAATGTGGTAAAAATAGTGTATAGTAAACGAGAAGAGACATTTAAAATACATAAAAGATCTCAGTAGGTAATTGCCCTTGTCGAACTTTAAGGGACTTCAAAAAGCGCCCTATTAAAATGAAATGAGCCAAAAAATGGCCAAAACGACATTCAAGGCGTAATCTGCTTATGCCTCTAAGCTGCGTACTGCAATATGAGGAGGCGGTAAATTACCTTATAGGGTATGTAGTGCAGTCCAAACCACACCACCAACATGATCAGGCCTACTGAAATGCGTCACAAATGGTGGACATGTAAGAAATTCCGTTGTACATGATCTGGCGGCGCAAATACTACTGGGTATTGGACTACAAGAGATATGTAGCTAGAGTGCTAGGAAAGAGTTATCTTAACAGTGGAATGACTGATGAATTACAGAAACGAAAAGATGAAAATTAATAAAATTTTCTGTTAAATATATAAATAATATGCTTATGTAGACCTATATCTCTGACGTCGATCTGTTGTAGAATTTTAGAACATGTTTTTTGCTCGAGTATCATGTCGTTTTTGGAAACCCAGAATCTACTATGTAGGAATCAACATGGATTCCGGAAACAGCGATCGTGTGAGAACCAACTCGCTTTATTTGTTCATGAGACCCAGAAAATATTAGATACAGGCTCCCAGGTAGATGCTATTTTTCTTGACTTCCGGAAGGCGTTCGATACAGTTCCGCACTGTCGCCTGATAAACAAAGTAAGAGCCTACTGAATATCAGACCAGCTGTGTGGCTGGATTGAAGAGTTTTTAGCCAACAGAACACAGCATGTTGTTATCAATGGAGAGACGTCTACAGACGTTAAAGTAACATCTGGCGTGCCACAGGGGAGTGTTATGGGACCATTGCTTTTCACAATACATATAAATGACCTAGTAGATAGTGTCGGAAGTTCCATGCGGCTTTTCGCGGATGATGCTGTAGTATACAGAGAAGTTGCAGCATTAGAAAATTGTAGCGAAATGCAGGAAGATCTGCAGCGGATAGGCACTTGGTGCAGGGAGTGGCAACTGACCCTTAACATAGACAAATGTAATGTATTGCGAATACATAGAAAGAAGGATCCTTTATTGTATGATTATATGATAGCGGAACAAACACTGGTAGCAGTTACTAATGTAAAATATCTGGGAGTATGCGTGCGGAACGATTTGAAGTGGAATGATCATATAAAATTAATTGTTGGTAAGGCGGGTACCAGGTTGAGATTCATTGGGAGAGTCCTTAGAAAATGTAGTCCATCAACAAAGGAGGTGGCTTACAAAACACTCGTTCGCCCTATACTTGAGTATTGCTCATCAGTGTGGGATCCGTACCAGATCGGGTTGACGGAGGAGATAGAGAAGATCCAAAGAAGAGCGGCGCGTTTCGTCACAGGGTTATTTGGTAACCGTGATAGCGTTACGGAGATGTTTAACAAATTCAAGTGGCAGACTCTGCAAGAGAGGCGCTCTGCATCGCGGTGTAGCTTGCTCGCCAGGTTTCGAGAGGGTACGTTTCTGGATGAGGTATCGAATATATTGCTTCCCCCTACTTATACCTCCCGAGGAGATCACGAATGTAAAATTAGAGAGATTAGAGCGCGCACGGAGGCTTTCAGACAGTCGTTCTTCCCGCGAACCATACGCGACTGGAACAGGAAAGGGAGGTAATGACGGTGGCACGTAAAGTGCCCTCCGCCACACACCGTTGGGTGGCTTGCGGAGTATAAATGTAGATGTAGATGTAAATGGATTCTAATGTGCAGGGGTGAGCAACGACTTAAAAATTAAAATGTATACACTATAATAGCGTAGAGGAGTAAAAATATATGAAACAAGCCCTGGAAAGTAATTTTTAGTGGATTGAGGAATACATCCATACCGCACAACTGCATCTCCACAAATGCAAGGTTAGGACACAGGTCTACTGGAAACGTATCGCACGACAACTAGAAGCCCAAAAATAACGAGAAGCAACAATAGAGGCTCTGAATGTTAGTCTAAGTTACAAAATACAGATTCAATAAAGTACATGATACTTCTAATGTAAAAATGAAAAAAAAAGGATTACAAAATGCAGGATTGCAAATACGCCAGTATCAGCTTTATATCACACAATAAAAAGCGTAGCTTGCAATATAAAGTACGAACGTATTTCAGTAACAAACCAATGAACTTGAGCAAAAAAGCACGAGGTAGCACTCCTCCAAAGAGTGATACCCAGATGTTAAATCCTTCTTCTCCTGTAGTGGTCAGTCCAAGAAATGGTTTGCAACAGCTACAATGGCAGCTTGTCTCCATTCTGTGCGTCTTTCAGCTTTTCTCTTCATTTCTTTATAGGTGTTACATCCCACGTCTTTCACGATTTGATCCATGTACCTCTGTCGTGGTCTTCCTCTTGGTCTCTCTCTATGATTGTGTTCAGGAGTCCTTTATGTCTTAATAGATGGCCTGTAAATTGCACTCTTCTTTTAACAATGAAACTCCAGAAGCTTCTCTTCTCACCTGCTCTTTCCAGAACCACTTCGTTTGTGACCTTGTCGATACATTTTATTTTGAGCATGCGTCTATAGCACCACATTTCAAAAGAATTTAGCTTCTGGTCTTCCTCTGTCCCGAGAGTCCATGTTTCACACCGATAGCATGCCACACTCCACACATATGATTTCAAAAATCTTTTCCTGATTTCAAGGCTGATGCTTTTAGATGTTAAGATGTTTTTCTTCTTGTTAAAAGCAGCCTTTGCTTGAGCAATTCTACTTCTCACTTCTGCCTCGCTCCTTCCATCCCTGGTAATATTACTGCTCAGACAAGTAAATTTATCAAATACTTAAATGTTAAATACTTACGCAAAAATAATGGTTTCATAGTATGAACGTATATTCCAATAAAGAGAAGGAGAAGGACCTTCATGAAGAAGAGAACAACAAAGGTCTGGCGTTCACCCCGTACGCAGGGTCGCCCACGGCCAAGACTGCCAGGATACTGGAAAAGAACAAGATAAAAACCATCTTCCATCCTCCAACAAAAATCAGAAATATGCTGGGCTCAGTGAAGGACAACTTGGGCCTAAGAACACCGGGTGTCTACAGTATTTCCTGTGAATGTGGGAAACAATATATTGGACAGACGCAGTGTTGCATAACACAACGCATCTCTGAACATGTGAGAAGCGTCCGCCTCGGACAAACAGAAAAATCCGCGGTAGTGGAGCACAGCCGCAGTGAAGAATACACGTTTAAATTTGAAGAAACCAAAAAACTGTGCAGAGCGAAGGGTCTTTATTATTAAAGAGGCAATGGAGATACCTGTGAGTGATAACCTGGCCAATCGGGATAGCGGCTTCCAACTCAGCAGCGCGTGGAACACAACATTATCAAGAATGAGGCGCGAGCACACCGATGGAGGCAGGTCGGTGGCGGCGAATGGAATAAACAGGCCGCACCGAGGCGAGACGTCAGGACCCGGTGCCCGCGGCTCCCTCCCCCCCCCCCCCCCCCCACCACCACCACCACGCGCCGATTCCGCTCCCGCCTGATTGGCCCGACAGGTGCCGAGGGTGCAGAGAAGCCCGTGGTCCAGCGGCTATAAAGATCCGGACGAGATGTGAACCCGACACCCTCCAGCGCGGGTGCGACGCCTTGGGCTCATGGGAACAAAATGGTGGCTGAAATTCGACGCCACGAAGAGCCAGGCAGTTATCTTCACCCGAAGACATCTGCCGCCAGGGCTTACGCCAGTGGAAATCCTGGGAGAACCTATCTCATGGAGTGGGACGGCGAAATACCTAGGGGTAAAAAAAATGGCTCTGAGCACTATGGAACTTAACTTCTGAGGTCATCAGTCCCCTAGAACTTAGAACTACCTAAACCTAACTAACCTAAGGACATCATACACATCCATGCCGAAGGCAGGATTCGAACCTGCGACCGCTGGCTCACCTGGAAGCATCACATCCGTGATGTGAGAGCAATAGGACGCCTTCGCGCCCTGTACCCCCTGCTAAACGCGCAGTCGTCATTGCCACCGCAACACGGCATTGGTCCGCCCACTGTTAAGAGTATGCGACCGTGGTCTGGGGGAAAGCCGCAGATGCTCACATTGTGACTCTGCAGCGGGTACAGAATCGCGCCCTGAAGACTGCTATGCACCTTCCGAGGCGCTTCTCGACGCGCCAACTCCACGAGAACACCGGGATCCTGCATCTCCGAGACAGGATTCGCGCCGTCGCCAAGAAGTTCTCCGAGAAAGCGGGACACTCTCGCAACTGGCTCATCCGAGGACTGGGCCAACAACCTCATCACACGCCAACCACACGTTGGCCTGACCTGCTGAGGGATTAAGTTTTACTAATCCTCCACCAGAGTGTGTCTTTCTCTTTTTCAGGCTCTCCAAGCAAGGACAAATCGACAAGAATGGTAAGATCTATTCTCTCCCCGTTAGGAACCGCAGGAATGACAAATTTTGTAGCCGGCCGGAGTGGCCGTACGGTTCTAGGCGCTACAGTCTGGAACCGAGCGACCGCTATGGTCGCAGGTTCGAATCCTGCCTCGGGCATGGATGTGTGTGTTGTCCTTAGGTTAGTTAGGTTTAATTAGTTCTAAGTTCTAGGCGACTGATGACCTCAGAAGTTAAGTCGCATAGTGCTCAGAGCCATCTGAACCATTTGAACAAATTTTGTCCAAACTGCAACATCTCGAGCCAAGGATAGGTTCGTCTTTTCAGCGCAGCATCAGCGAACCCGACACTTCGCCTGAGGATAGGCGTTGCTGCAGAACAACACATTGACTCGGCTGTGAACCCGAGAAGATTTTATCATATTCCATTTCTTCTGCACATTTGACCGTTTCTGTCTTTGTTTTAGTGTACTTCCATTTGAAGTGAGAAGTGAATTACCCTTGACTACGGAAACCTGAAGTATGGTTGACGACACTGGAACGTGAAACCATCTACAAATCTATCACTTAACTAAACGTCTTCCCATTATACTATCTTTAAATTACAAATAATTAGTAAATAAGAAGAAAAAAGCGTTTACTATTAAGTGTAATAGGGCTACATGCATATCCAAAAGAACATACACGGTTGACATTACACAGCCGTACAAAATACTTCGAAAGTTATTCGATGACTAGAATTCCTTAATATCAGCTGTATTAGCGTCGGTCACCGGTAGCTGAGTGGTTCTGTCTATTTCTTCTACGTCGTCCGCTATGTTGGAAAAGGAGTCTTTGGAGTGTGTTTGGAAATCCTGATGTCCTCCATATCTTAGAGGAAACAGCTTATCAACATGGTCTGTAGATTTCCGTATAACTTGTATCAAATCTCTTCACGGAATTGATTTCAGTGATTCTGCAAATTAACTGAGATAAAGCACTGTGATAACTGTAATGTTTAAAAATGGTTCAAATGGCTCTGAGCACTATTGGACTTAACATCTGAGGTCATCAGTCCCCTAGAGCTTAGAACTACTTAAACCTAACTAACATAAGGACATCACACACATCCATGCCAGAGGCAGGATTCGAACCTGTGACCGTAGCGGTCGCGCGGTTCCAGACCGAAACGCTTATAACCGCTCGGCCACACCGGCCGACAACTGTAATGTTAAAGGGTCATATTGGATAAGGGATCACTCACCGCGCCCTCCCCCTACCCCCACCTCTCTCTCTCTCTCTCTCTCTCTCTCCTCTCTCTCTCTCTCACACACACACACACACACTTACTAACTTACTCACTAACTCACTCAGTCACTCACTCACAGGTAATTTAACTTCCCATCCACGAAGATATTCTCGGGTTGACAACAAACTGATTTGTTCCTGAAATTCATCACTTGGAACGCCCAACAGCTTTCTGACAGCAGATTCGCCACTGACAGCAAATAGTGAAGTGCGACATCTTATCGACCGTCTACAGAGACCCACGGGCTTTGAACTCCCACGGCATGAGTGGAATGGTATAAATGGCATCCGAGTAAGACACTAAGTGTGCGCATGCAAGTTGTACACATGACGTAAGCAGCGCGACCCAGACTGTGATTGTGGAGCACCGAACCAGACTATCTGGCACACTATCAGTGGATGTAAATTCAAAGCTTACCTGGGTAACCCAGATGTCTGTTTCATGGTTTCACCACTAAGCCTTCATTGGATAAGGAGACTGGACTTCAGCATACAACAACTTTTCTTTAGTTTAAGGTATAATCTGCATTTATGTCTTTTTCAATATTAGTTTTGAACGTGTAGTTCTATAGGCTAAATGTATAAAGAAATAAATAGCTACTCTTGGGATGACGCCGATTTCAGGCGCCATTCCTTAGGGTGAGTGGTGGAATGATGGGCTGGTGGGGCTTGAAGTGACTGAGTGGTGGTTAAGAGAAATACATTCTAAGACAAAAGACGCACTAGGAAGAAATTATGCGAATGGGACAGAAATCGGTGGATGCTATTTACATGTACAGACAAATAAATTATACTTGAAAAATGAGACAGCATTGGTCGTATATTTTTTACTATCGCAAAATCGATTTTCTGTCACTGAGTGACCATCTTCAGTGCTATATTGTATAACTTAAATTAGGATGCACTGTTGTCACTAAGCTTACGGCAATCACATAGATTCTATGTGATTGCCGTAAGCTTAGTGACAACAGTGCATCCTAATTTAAGTTATACAATATAGCACTGAAGATGGTCACTCAGTGACAGAAAATCGATTTTGCGATAGTAAAAAATATACGACCAATGCTGTCTCTTTTTTCAAGTATACCTGTTATCTGGTCGTAGTGCACAAGACAACATGGAGTCGCCAATCAATAAAAAAAAGACAAATAAATTGTTTCAATTTCAGAATAATTGGATGATTTAGTCAAGAAAATGGCTCTGAGCACTATGGAACTTAACATCTGAGGTCATCAGTCCCCCAGAACTTAGAACTACTTAAACCTAACTAACCTAAGGACATCAGACACATCCATGCCCGAGGCAGAATTCGAACCTGCGACCGTAGCAGTCACGCGGTTTCGGATTGAAGTGCCTAGAACCGCACGGCCACCGCGTCCGGCTTTAGTCAAGAAAAACAGCTTCACAAATTGAACAAGTGATCAGTGCAATGATCCACCTCTGGTTCTTATGTAAGCGGTTACTCGTCTTGGCATTGATTGACAGCGTTCTTGGGTCTCATGCCAAATTCTGTCCAATTGGCCTGTTAGATCGTCAAAATACCGAGATGGTTGGAAGGCCCTGCTCCTAATTTTCTTAATTGGGGCAGGTCCAGTGACTTTGCTAGCCAAGGTAGGGGCTGGCAAGCACTAAGACAAGCAGTAGAAAGTTTCGCCGTGTGCGGGCGGACTTTATCTTGTTGAAATGCTTGCTCAAGATGGCTTGTCACGAAGGGCAACAAAACGGGGCATAGGATATGGTCGACGTAGCGATGTGCTATAAGGGGGCGGTGGATGATTACCAGAGGGATCCTACTATGAAATGTAATCGCACCTCAAACTATCACTCCTGGTTGTCGCTCCCTATAGAGGGCGACAGTCAAGTTGGTATCCCATCGCTGCCTGGAGCGTTTCCAAATACGTCTTAGCTGGTCACCTGGACTCAATTCCTCGCGGAACTCATCACTGACGCCACATTCAGTCAATCCCAGACGTATTCAATCGGGGTTCAAATCTGGCGAGTTGTGGGGCCAGCGCGTGAATTGGAACTCGCCACTGTGACCCTCGAATCACTTCATCGAACTCCTGGCCTTGCGACATGGCGCATTATCTTGTTGAATGTGCCAGTGTCGTCGGGAAACTTGAATGTGATGATACGAGTGTATTCGGTCTGCAACCAGTGTACGATACTCCTTGGCCGTCATGACACCTTGGACGAACTCCACTGGACCTATGGATGGCCATGTGAATGTGCTCCAGAGCATAATGGAACCGCCGCCTGTTTGTCTCCGGGTCGCAGTACAGGTGACAAGGAACAGTTCACCTGGAAGATAACGGATTTACGCTCTTCCACCGGCATTATGAAGCAGGTATCGGGATTCATCAGACCACGCACCGTTCTGCCAGTGCGTCAACGTCCAGTGCTGACGATCACGTGCCCATTTCAGTCGTAGTTGGCAATGCCGTGATGTTAACATTGGCACATGCATGGGTCGTCCACTGCGGAGGCCCATCGTTGGGAGTGTTCGGTGCACTGTGTGTTCATACACACTTGTACTCTGCCCAGCAGTAAAGTCAGATGTCAGTTCCGTCACAGTTCGCCGGTTGCCCTGTTTTACCAGTCTGCTCAGGCTACAACGTCAGACATCTGTAATGAGGGGCTGCCGCCCAAACCCACGACGCCTGTATGTGGTTTCACATTGGTTTCGCCATTTGTAGACGATACTCAACACAGACTCCTCGAACACCCGACAAATCGTGCAGTTTCCGAAATGCTGTGTCGAGCCTCCGGGCCTTCACAATCTGGTCTACGTCAAAATGAGATAGATCGTGTGCCTTCCCCACTCTACACACGGACTGCACGCTCACTGATTCTACATGCACCATGCGTGTGTTTGACTAGCAGTCATTCCTCGCCCGGTGGTGCTGCTATCGCCTGGACGGGTTTACATCGATAATACGAGGTGCATTCAAGTTCTAAGGCCTCCGATTTTTTTTCTAATTAACTACTCACCCGAAATCGATGAAACTGGCGTTACTTCTCGACGTAATCGCCCTGCAGACGCACACATTTTTCACAACGCTGACGCCATGATTCCATGGCAGCGGCGAAGGCTTCTTTAGGAGTCTGTTTTGACCACTGGAAAATCGCTGAGGCAATAGCAGCACGGCTGGTGAATGTGCGGCCACGGAGAGTGTCTTTGATTGTTGGAAAAAGCCAAAAGTCACCAGGAGCCGGGTCAGGTGAGTAGGGAGCATGAGGAATCAATTCAAAGTTGTCATCACGAAGAAACTGTTGCGTAACGTTAGCTCGATGTGCGGGTGCGTTGTCTTGGTGAAACAGCACACGCACAGCCCTTCCCGGACGTTTTTGTTGCAGTGCAGGAAGGAATTTGTTCTTCAAAACATATTCGTAGGATGCACCTGTTACCGTAGTGCCCTTTGGAACGCAATGGGTAAGGATTACGCCCTCGCTGTCCCAGAACATGGACACCATCATTTTTTCAGCACTGGCGGTTACCCGAAATTTTTTTGGTGGCGATGAATCTGTGTGCTTCCCTTGAGCTGACTGGCGCTTTGTTTCTGGATTGAAAAATGGCATCCACGTCTCATCCATTGTCACAACCGATGAAAAGAAAGTCCCATTCATGCTGTTGTTGCGCGTCAACATTGCTTGGCAACATGCCACACGGGCAGCCATGTGGTCGTCCGTCAGCATTCGTGGCACCCACCTGGATGACACTTTTCGCATTTTCAGGTCGTCATGCAGGACTGTGTGCACAGAAGCCACAGAAATGCCAACGCTGGAGGCGATCTGTTCAACAGTCATTCGGCGATCCCCCAAAACAATTCTCTCCACTTTCTCGATCATGTCGTCAGACAGGCTTGTGTGAGACCAAGGTTGTTTCGGTTTGTTGTCACACGATGTTCTGCCTTCATTAAACTGTCGCACCCATGAACACACTTTCGACACATCCATAACTCCATCACCACATGTCTCCTTCAACTGTCGATGAATTTCAATTGGTTTCACACCACGCAAATTCAGAAAACGAATGATTGCACGCTGTTCAAGTAAGGTAAACGTCGCCATTTTAAGTATTTAAAACAGTTCTCATCCTCGCCGCTGGCGGTAAGATTCCATCTGCCGTACGGTGCTGCCATCTCTGGGACGTATTGACAATGAACGCGGCCTCATTTTAAAACAATGCGCATGTTTCTATCTCTTTCCAGTCCGGAGAAAAAACATCGGTGGCCTTAGAACTTGAATGCACCTCGTATGTCGGTGATTAGAATGTTCTGGCTGATCAGCGTGTTGGTTCACTCCTCCAGGGACGCAAATTCACGGAACTTCAATTGTAAACAAAACCGTGATGGACAACGCCTTTCTTGTAGCAGAGCAGCTGCCACTGGTTATATCTGAGCACCTCCGAGATGCTTTCGCACTTCCTAAATGAACCTATAACGAAATGCGCTATTCATCTTAGAATATTATTAGTTTCCTTTGTCAATCCTATATGGTAAAGATCTCAGACTGATGAATTGCATGGAGACGACTGGGCACAAGAGAAATTACGGGACGATGACAGATTTTTTGCACGCGTTCTATTTAGCGACGAAGCGTCATTCACCAACAGCGGTAACGTAAACCGGTATAATATGTGCTATTGGGCAACGGAAAATCCACGATGGCTGCGACAAGTGGAACATCAGCGACCTTGGCGGGTTAATGTACGGTGCGGCATTATGGGAGGAAGGATAATAGGCCCCCATTTTATCGATCGCAGTCTAAATGGTGCAATGTGTGCTGATTTCCTACGTAATGTTCTACTGATTTTACTACAAGATGTTTCACTGCATGACAAATTGGATCTGCTGTCGTGATCCACCGACAACGCCTGACAACATGCGTCAGCGCATTGTCAATGCATGTGCGAACATTACGGAAGGCGAACTACTCGCTGTTGAGAGGAATGTCGTTACACGTATTGCCAAATGCGTTGAGGTTGACGGACATCATTTTGAGCATTTATTGCATTAATGTGGTATTTACGGGTAATCACGCTGTAACAACATGCGTTCTCAGAAATGATAAGTTCACAAAGGTACATGTATCACATTGGAACAACCGAAATAAAATATTCAAACGTACCTACGTTCTGTATTTTAATTTAAAAAAACCTACCTGTTACCGACTGTTCGTCTAAAATTGTGAGCCATATGTTTCTGACTATTACAGCGCCATCTATCACAAAGCGAAAAAAGTGGTCTAACTGAAATATTCATATTTCTTTACATACTACACGAATATGTAATAAAATGGGAGTTCCTATTTTTAAAAAACGCAGTTGATATCCGTTTGACCTATGGCAGCGCCATCTGTCTGGCCAACCATAGCGCTATCTGGTTTCCCTCTTCAAGCTAGACAAGTTTCGTTCTTTGTAGTTTTTTTCGTTTGACGCTTATTTCGTGAGATATTTGGCCTGGTCACTATCAATGGACCACCCTGTATATATGTATGTGTGTGTGTGTGTGTTACATAAAAAGGGAAAAGATCGTCCCGTTGACTCGGCAGTGACAGGCTGAAAAGCCAACCAAGAACTAACAACAGTTCCTTGGAGGAAGCTCTCGTACTTCTGCCACAGTCCTAGATCACGGAAATTGCCAATCCACACTGTACTGGTCGTCAGGCCTTATGGCATTCAGGATGGTATCCCACCGCTCTTCAAGGCGTCTCCAGTCACATCTTCGTTGGTCACGGAGGCTCAGTTCGAAGCGGGACTCATCACTGAATACGATTGCACTCCAATCTCTAGCCATTTCGTTTCATCAATGGAATCCCTAAAAGCGCATCAGTACGTAGACGAAATTCTGCGCCTCTTTTTGTTGCCCTTCATGGCAAGTCATGCTGGACTTACTCGCACATTTCAACAAGAGAATGCCTGCCCGCACACAATGCGAGAGTTTCAGCTACTTTTCTTCGTGCTTCTCAAACCTTCTGA
The DNA here is from genome assembly GCF_023864275.1 of Schistocerca cancellata. Taxonomy (NCBI): domain Eukaryota; kingdom Metazoa; phylum Arthropoda; class Insecta; order Orthoptera; family Acrididae; genus Schistocerca; species Schistocerca cancellata. The sequence continues at coordinate 403,485,987 of NC_064632.1, read as the reverse complement.
AACCTTGGCCAACAAAGTCGCCCGATCTCTAGCCACTCGAAAACATTTGGAGTATGCCCTTGCAGGGCCCTCCAACCATCTCGGGATTCTGACGGTCTAACGCACCAGTTGGATAGAATTTGGCACCATATTCCTCAGGAGGACATCCAACAACTCTTTCAAACAATGCCAAACCGAAAACTGCTTGAATAAGGGCCACGCGTGGTCCATCGCATTATTGAGTGGCTCAATTTGCGAAGCTCTTACTCTTTCTTCTGAAATTGCAATCATTTGCTTGCCGATACAGGTAAATCACATCTACTGATTCCCGTGAAATTCGGATAATTCCTTGGTAGTGCATCTCTTTTTTTTGTCTTAGAGTGTACTTGAACGGTGTCAAATATATATACAGGGTGTTTCAAAAATGACCGGTATATTTGAAACGGCAATAAAAACTAAACGAGCAGCGATAGAAATACACCGTTTGTTGCAATATGCTTGGGACAACAGTACATTTTCAGGCGGATAAACTTTCGAAATTACAGTAGTTACAATTTTCAACAACACATGGCGCTGCAAGTGATGTGAAAGATTTAGGAGACAACGCAGTCTGTGGGTGCGCCATTCTGTACGTTGTCTTTCTGCTGTAAGCGTGTGCTGTTCACAATGTGCAAGTGTGCTGTAGACAACATGGTTTATTCCTTAGAACAGAGGATTTTTCTGGTGTTGGAATTCCACCGCCTAGAACACAGTGTTGTTGCAACAAGACGAAGTTTTCAACGGAGGTTTAATGTAACCAAAGGACCGAAAAGCGATACAATAAAGGATCTGTTTGAAAAATTTCAACGGACTGGGAACGTGACGGATGAACGTGCTGGAAAGGTAGGGCGACCGCGTACGGCAACCACAGAGGGCAACGCGCAGCTAGTGCAGCAGGTGATCCAACAGCGGCCTCGGGTTTCCGTTCGCCGTGTTGCAGCTGCGGTCCAAATGACGCCAACGTCCACGTATCGCCTCATGCGCCAGAGTTTACACCTCTATCCATACAAAATTCAAACGCGGCAACCCCTCAGCGCCGCTACCATTGCTGCACGAGAGACATTCGCTAACGATATAGTGCACAGGATTGATGACGGCGATATGCATGTGGGCAGCATTTGGTTTACTGACGAAGCTTATTTTTACCTGGACAGCTTCGTCAGTAAACAGAACTGGCGCATATGGGGAACCGAAAAGCCCCATGTTGCAGTCCCATCGTCCCTGCATCCTCAAAAAGTACTGGTCTGGGCCGCCATTTCTTCCAAAGGAATCATTGGCCCATTTTTCAGATCCGAAACGATTACTGCATCACGCTATCTGGACATTCTTCGTGAATTTGTGGCGGTACAAACTGCCTTAGACGACACTGCGAACACCTCGTGGTTTATGCAAGATGGTGCCCGGCCACATCGCACGGCCGACGTCTTTAATTTCCTGAATGAATATTTCGATAATCGTGTGATTGCTTTGGGCTATCCGAAACATACAGGAGGCGGCGTGGATTGGCCTCCCTATTCGCCAGACATGAACCCCTGTGACTTCTTTCTGTGGGGACACTTGAAAGACCAGTTGTACCGCCAGAATCCAGAAACAATTGAACAGCTGAAGCAGTACATCTCATCTGCATGTGAAGCCATTCCGCCAGACACGTTGTCAAAGGTTTCGGGTAATTTCATTCAGAGACTACGCCATATTATTGCTACGCATGGTGGATATGTGGAAAATATCGTACTATAGAGTTTCCCAGACCGCAGCGCCATCTGTTGTTGAAAATTGTAACTACTGTAATTTCGAAAGTTTGTCTGCCTGAAAATGTACTGTTGTCCCAAGCATATTGCAACAAACGGTGTATTTCTATCGCTGCTCGTTTAGTTTTTATTGCCGTTTCAAATATACCGGTCATTTTTGAAACACCCTGTATATGATAAATGGGTTGGGTTGTTTTGGGGAAAGAGACCAGACAGCGTGGTCATCGGTCTCATCAGATTAGGGAAGGACGGGGAAGGAAGTCGGCCGTGCCCTTTGAAAGGAACCATCCCGGCATTTGCCTGGAGCGATTTAGGGAAATCACGGAAAACCTAAATCAGGATGGCCGGACGCGGGATTGAACCGTCGTCCTCCCGAATGCGAGTCCAGTGTCGAACCACTGCGCTACCTCGCTCGGTATGATAAATGTTTATAGATTATTCTGTGACTATGAAATACAAAGAACTGTCAAGTACAAACATTTTGAAGTCACTTCCATTGATAATGCAGCTAAGTGTTAGGAAACTTGCAGTTAATTGAAATTAAGGTATTTTGTCATTTACTGTAGTAGTGAACATAGATTTCTTGAACTCTTGTCGATTATTTGCAGCGAATTAAATTTGAGAATATATGTTGCGCCAGTCCGTGCCTAAAACACACAGTACGAGTACTTTGAAGAAATGTCCACAAAACGATCGCGAATGAGGATGATATATTACTCTGTTTCAAGATTTTCAATAATGAAAACTTTCTATGTAAAATATAAGTTACCACAGAATATCAATACGTAAGACACTAGCAAATCAAAGAAGGCAATATATGTTGAATTATAGTACTGGTGAAAAGAATGAAACGATCGTTATGGCATTGACGGCCGCTAGTCCCTACCTGGGGAAGTTCGGACGCTGAGTTGCAAGTCTTTTTGACGGCATACTGTGCGACTTGCGGGTCGATGATGATAAAATGGCGGTGAGGACAACACAATACAGTCCCTGGGCGGAGAAAATCTCCGACCCGGCCTGGAATCGAACCCGGGCCCACGGTATGGCAGCCAGGCCCGGTTACCACACAGGTAACAGGTCAAACCACTTGTTGTACTACTTTTCTGCAAGACAATGGCACGACGCTGATGATATTGTTTAAGAGGCTCTGAAATGAGTCTTCCAGTTGCATTTTTGTTCGTAAATAGCACAGTACAGCGAATGGCTGCAATACACTACGAGGAAGTACCACGTACACTAAAAGAAAGATCTTTAATTCAGATTCGAAAATCGGGAGTGCACATCTTAGATTGTTCGGTTGCGCTAGAAGCTTCTTGAAAAAGAAATGTGCAGAATAGTCAGTACGTGTCCTTACAATGGTTAAGGACGTGTTTTTCAAGTGCAAATCGTGAATGCTGTAGTTTGTACGACACCAAATGTCTGCGCACCATTCGTTATAAACTGAACTACATGAAAGATTCTGTACGAGAGCCAAGTTAAATCTACAATTACATAAATTATCAAGACAAAAATTACAATCAGCTAATAAATGGGATAATATGAAACAGCTTACACAAACAGTTTTCAAATCTTAAATTCTTCACCAGTGACATGAAGACCACTTGGTACAAGGTTGTCAGTGAGATAATCGTAACAGAGGAATAAATTACATCTGACATCCAGTAGGTCTAATCGGTGCAATTGAAAAAGAAGCGACGGAAATGAAAGACAGGTTCAAGAGTGATTTTGAAATTCACTATGAAAGGATATAAATGAGAAGATCTGCTGATTACATTGCTATTCTCAGTAAAAATTACAGAAAGTATTGAACAGAATCAAGTCTCTTGAGCCACCGCTATGGGTTGAGAGTTAACCAAAGAAAGACGAAAATAATGAGGAGTAGTAGAAATGAGATTAACGATAGACTTAACATTAAAAGTGGCAACAACGAGGTAGACGATGTTACGGCGTAAAGTCAAGCGCCAGCATGCCAGCCGAGAACGATAGAGAAGAGAGGGCTGTGAGAAGAGGTCAGTCAATCGCCTCTGACCGACCACTCTCCAGGACGACAACGCGACAGCAGCGGCTCCTATGTGGAGAAAACATGAGCGCTGCGCCCGACTGGTCGCGGCCCAGTCGAACAGCAGCTTCAAGATTAGCGAGTAGCGTCAAGACTAGTGACTTGTATAGCAGCGACTTAGAATTGTTATACTGAGGAACATTGATTATTCCGTATGTCGCCCTTTGCTTGCGACATATCTATGTAACACAAAGTTAAGTATTGGAATTGCTCATTTTGTAATAAAACTCATTAATACGATTTGTTTGACTGTCATTCAGCGATCCGAGAAAGCAGGTTTCCTAGACAACCCATTTTGAAGACTTGGCAGGATTTAACAGATGAAATGAAGGAATTCTTGGAAGCAAACTAACACATAACAGACGAAGCAAGGACACACGATGCAGACTAGTACAGGTGAAGAGGGCAACCCTGACCAAAAAACAGTCTACTACTGTCACACATACACCTGAATTTGAGGAAGAAATTTGTTAGAATATGCGGTTGTAGCGGAGCATTGTATGGTAGAAAATCACGGAGCGTGGGAAAACCAGAAAAGAAGAGACTCTATAGATTTGACATATTGTGCTACAGAAGAATATTGAAAATTAGGTGGACTGATGAGGTAACGAATGAGAACGTTCATCGCAGACTCGGCGGAGAAAGGAACATATGGAAGACACTGACAAGAAGGTGGGATAGGATGATAGGTCATGTGTTGAAGGGTTAAGAAAATAACTTCCACGGCACTGGAGGTAGCGGTGGAGTGTAATAACTGTAGAGAAAGACAGATATCGCAATACATCCAACAAATAATTCTTGACGTAAGGTACAAATGTTAGTATGATGAAAGAGGTAGGCACGGGAGCAGCGCCGTATGAAACCGATCAGAAGACAGATGACTCAAGAAAAAGAAAATAAGTGTCAAACTTTTAATGTGTTATACAGCCTGGCACACAAGTTTGCATTACGTGGGAAACTTGAAAAACGCTCAAGTTCAAATGGCTCTGAGCACTATGGGACTTAACTTCTGAGGTCATCAGTCCCCTAGAACTACTTAAACCTAACTAACCCTAGGACATCACACACATCCATGCCCGAGGCAGGATTCGAACCAGCGACCGTAGCGGTCGCTCGGTACCAGATTGTAGCGCCTAGAACAGCTCGGCCACTCTGGCCGGCACGCTCAAGTAGGTGGCAGTAATTGCAAAGAGCAAAACCAGTCCGTCATTCATATACTTGAGGTCTTAAATCGGTAACAAAATTAACTAAGAAATTTGACTGAAAGAAATTATTGTTCATCTCAAAATTATTTCTAATAATATTCTAATATTGTAATATTCTTTAAATGGAGTCATTCTCGACTTTTGGCCGTGATTGTTTTTATTGTACTATTGCAGTTTCAGCCTTTGCGCCGTTGCTAAGCGGTAGATACGGTGTCATATTACGGCATAGAAATCGGTTGAAAACGTCAACTTTCCTGTACGCCTGAGTCAGCTTGATAGCAACAGAGTCAAACGGCTGGTAATAACCATCTGAGTAACATGACGCATGGCCGGCCGGGGTGGCCGAGCGGTTCTAGGCGCTGCAGTCTGGAACCGCGCGACCGCTACGGTCGCAGGTTCGAATCCTGCCTCGGGCATGGATGTGTGTGTTGTCCTTAGGTTAGTTAGGTTTAAGTAGTTCTAAGTTCTAGGGGACTGATGACCTTAGAAGTTAAGTCCCATAGTGCTCAGAGCCATTTGAACCATGACGCATGAAATCGTGTTATTTACATGTAGGTTGAAATATAATTGCGTACAGCCACCGACGAAATTTTCTCGAATTATTTTATTTTTAGCTATTTCATTTAGAGCTGCAGCACATCAAAACAAATATATTTCAACTCGGAAAATATGGTCTCTGAAGTCAGTTTGTAATGTTAGGGAACGTCTTGTTAGTGGTTCTGACGTAAGCTGTTGTGTCAGCGTCGCTAAATGGGAATGTGCTGACGCTCAGATATCCACAGTTTGCATGTTTGGACACATTTGAACCAACGAGGCACTTGTCCTCGTGCTCGTCAACAGCGATTCAGTGTTAGTGTGTAGGCCGGAATTTTCGGTGAGTGGTTGGTTGGAACATACATTTGCCGGCCGCTGTGGCCGAGCGGTTCCAGGCGCTTCAGTCCGGAACCACGTGGCTACAACGGTCGCAGGTTCGAATCCTGCCTCGGGGATGGATGTGTGTAGTGCCCTTAGGTTAGTTAGGTTTAAGTAGTCCTAAGTCTAGGGGACTGATGACCTCAGATGTTAAGTCCCATAGTGCTTAGAGCCATTTGATTTGAACATACATTTTTCCATTCCGGCTCAATGGTCGGAGGTATTGTATCTTCCTGGAAGATGTGTTGGCAGGACTTCTGGAGGATGTACCTCTGAATGACAGAGAAAGGATGTACTTCCAAAACGATATAGGGCCAGCCTGTTTCAACACTGCTGTCAGGAACCTTCTGAGAGCCACCTTCGGAAGTCAATGGATCGGCCGAGGTGACCATATGGCATGGCCAGCCACGTCACCTGATCCCACGTGTTGAATTTCTTCCTTTGCGGGCTTATGAAGCGGCTGGTGTGTGAAACACGTTGTGGAAACAGAAGAAGACCTCGTCGCTAGAATTGCCGTCGCTGATGGTACTATTGTCGACATGCCAGGAATCTTCGAACAGACACGGCAATCAATGGTTGCGCATGCCACTGCTGCAACCAGCATGCTAAACTATCTTCTGTATAAATCGTCCTTAGGATCAAAAACTGCTGTCAGGGACCGTTATGTACCATAACTAAATATGTTTATTTTGATGTTGTCTACTTCCAGTACTAATCTGAACGAATGGTTTGCTACATAAAGGTTCCAGTACATTTTTGTGTATGTGTGATTGAAGATGGTCGCTTTACCTTCATTGGTTGTCTGTGAATCAATATACGTTGCAACTGTTGCAACAGCTTTCGATGGTTCCAAGACGTCATTCCTAGATGCACTGAATTTGTACAACGCTGTTTATGGAAAATGTTAGTACAAACTGTAAACAGTAATGAGAATTAAACACTCGGTTTGGCTACTCCAGAAATTACCTTTACATCTTTCGATTTTGTTCTATTAAGAACAACGTTTAACGTCTCATGGGGGACTTTGTGGTTAGATTCAGAACAGGAGGTCGGACAATCTAAAGATGGGGAAAAAATAGGCCGACCCTTACGAAGGAACAGTTGCGATTTTGTATCATGAATTGCCCCAAAGAAGACGATCGATTGACGCACAGTCAGCACAGATATAGAAAATAGCGTTCTTATGAAACACAATCAAATCTTTATTCACACACAGTAATGAGTAATATCGACAGGGGAACTATGTTTGATTCCGTATTTCTAGATTTCCGGAAAGATTTCGACTCCATTCCCTGCAAACGGCATCTAATCAAATTGCGTATCAACGGACTATAGTCGCAGTTGTGTGACTGGATTCGTGATTTCCTCCAGGAAGGCAGTCCGTAGTAATTGTCAGAAAATCATTGAGAAAAAAAACCAGAAATGATATCTAGAGTCCTATACGGAAGCGTTACAGGCGCTCTGCTGTTCCTAACCTATATAAACGATTTAGGAGACGATCTGAGCTGTTCTCTTACATTGTTTGCACTTGTTGCTGTCGTTTACTGTTTACGTAAGTCATCAGAAGATCAAAACCAATTGCAAAATAATTTATGCAAGATACCTGTATGGTGCGAATAGTGGAAATTGACTCCAAACGATAAAAAGTGTCAGCCATATAACTACGAAAAGCCATCCATCATATTTCAGTTACACGACAAGTCACACAAATTAAAAGGCTCTGAATACATAAAAAAATCTAGGGATTACAATTACGAACAGCTTGGATTGGAATGATCACATAGAAAATTGTGTGGGAAGGCGAACCAAAGATGCAACAAACCTACTGAAGAGACTGACTACATTATCCGTTCAAATATGTGTGAAATCTTATGGGACTTTACTGCTAAGGTCATCAGTCCCTAACCTTACACACCACTGAACCTAAATTATCCTAAGGACAAACACACACGCCCATGGCCGAGGGAGGACTCGAACCTCCGCCAGGACCAGAAGCACAGTCCATGACTACAGCGCCTTAGACCGCTCGGCTAATCCCGCGCTACATTATCCGCCCTCTCCTGGGGTATTGCTGCGGGCTGTGGGATCCTTACCACATAGGGTTGAGGGAGGACATCGAAAAAGTTCAAAGAAATGCAGCCCGTATTCAGTTACCGCGAAAATGAGGAGAGAGTGTCATGGTTAAGATACGCCAGTTGGAGTGGCTATCATGAAAACAAAGGCATTTTCCGTTGTAGCGAGATCTTCCCATGAAATTTGAACCGTCGTCTTTCCCCTCCGAAAGCGAAAATATTTTGTTGACTCCCACCTGCACTGGAAGAAATGTCTATCGCAATAAAGTAACAGAAATCAGAGATCGTAAGGAAAGATTCCCCACTAGTCTGAAAGTGGTTCGATGAACCCTCTGTCGCCGGCCGGTGTGGCCTTGTAGTTCTAGGCGCTTCAGTCTGGAACCGCGTGACCGCTACGGTCGTAGGTTCGAATCCTGCCTCGGGCATGGATGTGTGTGCTGTCCTTAGGTTAGTTAGGTTTAAGTAGTTCTAAGTTCTAGGGGACTGATGACCACAGATGTTAAGTCCCATAGTGCTCCGAGCCATTTGAACCATTTGAACCCTCTGTCAGAGCACTCACGTAGGTTATGGATGAAGCGACTTTGGGGAATAACGGAAAATCTGTATCTTGATGGTCGGAGAGGTTTGAACGGCCAACTTCCCGAATCCGAGTCCAGTGTCCACTGTGCCACATCACACGGTCGCCTTAATGCAGATAGCAGTCCCGCCACGCGCTCAGTGCAGCGCGTGCGATATTGTAACCTCCTCCCGTGACATTGACACGCGCCGCTGGTTACTGCGCGAAAGCTGCACAGCCGCGTGACAACACTTCCGCCAGCCTGCAGCTTGGCGAACAGGAATTGTGAGGCTCTCAGAAGGAAAGCTGAGGCAGGATAATGAACTGTCTTACGTGTCTTGAGACACAGAAAATAACTACAATGCACAACAGAACTAAAGGATCGCTTTTTCGAAACCGCGTAATTGTCTCTCATTGCGACGGAGAAGTTTGAAATTTGGTTCAAAGGTGCCTTCAGCTTTCCCCTGTTGTGGTGCAAAAGCATAGCGTCCTACTGTGTCACCCTCAGACTCCACGAAGCTTCAAACGGCAAGGTCGACACATGCGAGAAAAGGGCCAACGGTGAGAAGTGCATTGGACGTGTAAAGTGAGCTAATGATGTCACATTGGCACCAGATTTCGCTACAGTTCTGCCGAGCGCCACCGTGGTCGTATCACACGACCTCGTCACAGGCTCTCTTACCCACATTTCACCCCTTCTTTTGAAGCCTCTGCGGTGGAGATCAGAACAGCGACGCCCGGCGTTGAATTCCCGTGGTTTTCTTACGAGTGGCCGCGGAAAAAGTTTTAGGTACGTTGCCGCTCAGAACTGACACAAAAAGGCTTCACAAGGTGGTGTAAATGACGTCACTGAAACCACACCATTCCTTGGGGCGTTGATTCCCACACATTTCGAACTGACACTCTTAACACCTCCTGGGCGATACTTCTCTTCTCCAAGGACATCACGGAGCTCCAACACCACTGAACGTGATCTAACACCTTTGAAGTGCAGCGCGACCGCAATTTTTGCTCTCCTGCACAGGGTGGAACCACGAGAGACTGTCCCAGACGATTCGACGAAATTTATACTCAAAGGGCAAGAGGTGCTTATGCTTTTTCGTCCCTCCCGTTTCGAGTCGTCCTGTTCTGCCATCATAGGAACGGTGCAACAGTGACTCGTTGTTGTTGTTGTGGTCTTCAGTCCTGAGAATGGTTTGATGCAGCTCTCCATGCTACTCTATCCTGTGCAAAACAGTGACACATCCGCGAATAAAACGACAAAAGATCCCACCAAGTCCTCCAGTTCGACGAAACCCAGGTGGCAACCATTCACCTTTACTGAGAATTTAAGAAATGAAGCTGTACAGAGACAACGTAAGAAGCCATCCGCTGTGGCCGAGCGGTTCTAGGTACTTCAATCCGAAACCGCGGTGCTGCTACGGTCGCAGGTTCGAATCCTGCCTCGGGCATGGATGTGTGTCGTGTCCTTAGGTTAGTTAGGCTTAAGTAGTTATAAGTATAGGGAACTCATGACCTCAGATGTTAAGCCCCATAGTGCTTAGAGCGATTTGAACCATTTCATACCGTTTGTCGTTGACAAAGCGTGACACTCTTCTGCGATCCCTGACATTCAGAATAATTTTGCAACCTCTCTTCTTACCTCATTTTACATGACAGCGAGTTGTAAGCTATTATCTGTAGACACGTTGGACAGTCTGCACTGATACACCAACAAATCACGCAGCTTCCTTCACAGTGTGGTCATGGTCACCACCAAACGCAGTAGCTTCATTCTGCCATTCTATTACCTCTCCAAGCCGACCCATTTTACTATTCTGATACAATACAACCGTCTGGCACATCCACATCACTTCACTGACATGACTTAAATGTGCAGCAGAAGAGCACATCACTAGTTTCTCAGAGCATTCACACAAGGCTGGCGCCGGTGGCGACACCTACAACGTGCTGACATGAGGAAAGTTTCCAACCGGTTTCTCATACACAAACAGAAGTTGACCGGCGTTGCCTGGTCAAACGCTGTTGTGATGCCTCGTGTAAGGAGGAGAAATGCGTACCATCATGTTTCCGACTATGATAAAGGTCGGATTGTAGCCTATCACGATTGCGGTTTATTGTATCGCGACATTGCTGCTCGCGTTGGTCGAGATCCAATGACTTTTAGCAGAATATGGAATCTGTGGGTTCAGGAGGGTAATACGGAACGCCTTGCTGGATCCCAACGGCCTCGCATCACTAGCAGTCGACATGACAGGCATCTTATCCGCATGGCTGTAACGGATCGTGCAGCCATGTCTCGATCCCTGAGTCAACAGATGGGGACGTTTGCAAGACAACCACCATCTGCACGAACAGTTCCACGACGTTTGCAGCAGCATGGACTATCAGCTCCGAGACCATGGCTGCGGTTACCCTTGACGCTGCATCACAGACAGGAGCGCCTGCGGTGGTGTACTCAACGACGATCCTGGGTACACGAATGACATAACGTCATTTTTTAGGACGAATCAAGGTTCTGTTTACAGCATCATGATGGTCGTATCCGTGTCTGGCGACATCGCGGTGAACGCACATTCGAAGGGTGTATTCGTCATCGCCATACTGGCGTATCACTCGGCGTGATGGTATGGGTTGCCATTGGTTACACGTCTCGGTCACCTCTTGTTCGCATTGGCGGCACTTTGAACAGTGGACGTTACGTTTGAGATGTGTTACGACCCGTGGCTCTGTCCTTCATTCGATCTCTGCGAAAACCTACATTTCAGCAGGATAACGCACGACCACATGTTGCAGGTCCTGTACAGGCCTTTCTGGAGTCAGAAAATGTTCGACTGCTGCCCTGGCCAGCACATTCTCCAGATCTCTCACCAACTGAAAACGTCTGGTCAATGGTGGCCGAGCAACTGGCTCGTCACAATACGCCAGTCACTACTCTTGATGATCTGTGGTATTGTGTAGAACCTGCATGGGCAGCTGTACCTGTACACGCCATCCAAGCTCTGTGTGACTCAATGCCCAGGCGTATCAAGGCCGTTATTACGGCCAGAGGTGGTTGCTCTGGGTACTGATTTCTCAGAATCTATGTGCCCAAATTGCGTGAAAATGTAATCACATGTCAGTTGTAGTATAATATATTTGTCCAATGAATACCCGTTTATCATCTGCATTTCTTCTTGGTGTAGCAATTTTAATGGCCAGTAGTGTATTTTCTCCAGTTAGAGTATAAGGGGCGAACAAAGAGTTCCCGTTCAAAGCCCTTAGAGTCCGGAACAGTATGCCAATCAGGGAAAATCGTCGTGAGCATTGAGGCAATCATCCCACCAAGGCACCAGGTTGAAGAGGCCCATTTGATAAATCACTGCATCCTGCTGCATGTAGACGTTCGGCTGTGCTTTAGCGTCCGACAGGAATCATCGACCATTCAGTGCCTTTTTTAAGGTACCGAAGGCGTGATAATAGCGAGGAGAGAAGTTCAGGACTATAGGGCGGACGCTCGAGTGTTTTCCGCTTGTGTTGGCGTAACTTCTCCGTTACATTTACGGTATCGGGTCGTGCATCTTCAAGAAGCAGCGGCACTCCCTGTCGCAATTTTCCGAAACTGTGGTTTTCGACCTGCATGCTGTCCCATACACATTCTTCATTTTCCAATGGTGTTTGTCCTTCGGCAGCCAAGAAAGGAATAACAGGCACACTGGTCCTGTTTGGACGCATTTGGTAATAGCGTCGACGAAGTTCACGTTTCCACATATGCCGCATGCGCGTTGGAAAGACACGAATGCCATACTAATCCCTTGACTACATGTCGGTGTTTATACACCCGCATCGATGTCGCGCTACGTTGCATATACGCTGCAGCAACGTCTTCAAACGGACACTTTTTGATCGTCCCTGAGACTAACGTAAAAGAAGCTGTATATGCAGACTCTCTAACGTGACGTCTAAGTGAAAAAGTACACGGTTATACACCAGAACTAGCGTCGTTTCTGAATACATATTCATGTCTTCATTTGCTCTTGACATTAATTACATACTTACTTAATACAAACCCCACAGTCATAAAAAAAATACAGTTGGACCTAAGGGATGTTTTCTAGTTAAATGCATTTGGTATAAGAAACTATAGTTAAAGATCAACTGTGCTGCGACTAATTTATTAATTTATTTTTGACAGCGAACTTGTGTGATATGTATTTTAGATTGTTTCCTTCATCTGTCTATTTCTATTTTACTGCAGCTTTCTTACGTCACAGAAATATTAAAGGGATAGGCACTTTGACATTAATCCTTTACGATTTCGAAATAGGAGTGTGGAGCTGAAGTCCCATCAAGAAGATGTAGCAATAGAGTATTTCCAATACCAGATTCAACACGAGGACATGGATACCAAAAATTTTTGCGACAGCTCCATCTTTCGGAAGAAAAGTGTCGAAATCAACAGATGTATTTTTAAACTTTTCTTGAATACAAAGGGAATTACTCAGCATGACAGGTGAGATAGGCACATTAAACCTCTGTTTTCCAAGATCGATCCTGAGGACATTGCTAAATGCAAAGGGACAAATATTCTAATTGCAAAAATAAAATATAGGCTTTGACACAGTTACGTGCTGTTCATATGGTGCTTCACTACTAGCTTTTCCTTAAGTAAGCATTATATACCGTTACGCTTTTTTAAAAAAAAATACAAAAGCACTAAAACTGACTATAAGGCAAAACGTAGAACTTTTCTATGTTTGCACAGCAGAATAATTTTATTGGGCAGACTTAAAATTGTGTTGAAGATCTAACAGGAGAGCCCGGAACAGAGTAGGTTAGCACTGGGCTGGTGCCCCAATCTTTATGTCAACACGGCCCACTGCCGATGCAACAGATCTCAGAACAGGGCAAACAGAAACGCAAGCACCGCTGCGCTACTCAATAAGTCACTGTGAAGTAACTTCACCGTCCGAGGGTCGCTACAGTCAGACGTAGACAGAAAGAACGGAGCTCAGCGACCCAGGAATATTATTGAAATTACCACAGCGAGGCAAAGAGCGCTGATGGGCCTGATAAATGGGGTCGTGTGTACTCATAGCACGAGAGCCACTACGTCACAGACGGAGGCTCGACCCATTAAATAGACTTTCGGAGCTCAAGAACACTTTCTGTCACACTGCCATTCTGTCCGTGTCATTACTACCAGTGAGAATGGCGCTTTGTTGAGTTTCAGTGGAAGCACAACATGCTGATCGACGATGAGCAGCCTGCTAGTTGTTTGCTGACTTCAACACTGAGAGACAACGAACGTGATACACAGTATAGCTGTGGTCTGCCACTGCTGCGTACTGGATCATCGCGGTTGAGAAGGCTGGCGAACAGCCAGTCCTCCTTCTCCACTGAGTCATCACAGATGATCTGCAAGCTGCAAAGCAGATAGGGACTTGATGTTGTGTTGTCCTAATCATCATCATTTTATCCCTATCGACGCGCAAGTCGCCGAAGTGGCGTCAAATCGGAAGACTTGCAAAAAAATGGCTCTGAGCACTATGGGAGTTAACTTCTAAGGTCATCAGTCCCCTAGAGCTTAGAACTACTTAAACCTAACTAAGGACATCACACACATCCATGCCCGAGGCAGGAGTCGAACCTGCGACCGTAGCGGCCGCGCGGTTCCAGACTGTAGCGCCTTTAACTGCTTGGCCACCCCGGCCGGCGGAAGACTTGCACCCGACGAACGGTCTACCCAACGGGAGACCCTAGTCACACGACATTATCTCACTTAGGCAGTCAACTGGCATCACTTAGTTCAAGGAAGATGGACGTAGAAGAATTATGGCCGAGGTTTATACAGTTTGTAAATCGGAATCTGGAGAATTATGCGCGTAGTCAGTGGATTAAGGACGGAAAAGGCCCACCGTGGTTTAATAACGAGATTCAGAAACTGCTTAGGAAGTAGAGGCTGCTGCACTCTCAGTTAAAAAGAGGACGCGTAAATGACGTAAACATTAGTTACGTTTCGTTCATCTGTGAAAAGATCTATGCGCGAAGCATACAACCACTAACACCGTCATACGTTAGCAAAAGACCTGGCAGAGAACCCGAGAAAATTCTGGTCCTATGCAAAATCGCTGAGTGGGTCTTAAGGCTTCCATCAAGTCACTTGTTGACCAGTCAGGTGTGGCAGTTGAAAAGAGCAAAACGAAAGCCGAAGTCTTAAATTTTACGTTCAATGGATCATTCACGCTGGAGAATCGTACAAACGTACCATTGTCCGACCGCCGGCCACTGTGGCCGAGCGGTTCTAGGCGCTTCAGTCCAGAACCGCGCTGCCGCTCCGGTCGCAGGTTCGAATCCAGCCTCGGGCATAGATGTGTGTGATGTCCTTACGTTAGTTAGGTTTAAGTTGTTCTAAGTCTAGGGGACTGATGACCTCAGAAGTTCCATAGTGCTTAGAGACATCGTTTGACCACCGAACAGATTCCCGTTTGGAGGACATAGTAATAATCAACCCTGGCGTAAAGAAACAACTCAAAGAGTTGAAAACAAATATGTCACCAGGTCCGGATGGAATCGCAGTTCGGTTTTTCAAAGATTACTCTACGGCATTTGCCCCTTACATAGCTTGGCTTTATCGCGAATATCTCGCCCAGCATAAAGTCCCAAGCGACTGGAAAAAAAGCGCAGGTGAAACATGTGTATGAGAAGGGCAAAAGAACGGACTCGCAAAATTACAGACCAATATCCCTAACATCAGTTCGCTGCAGAGTCCTTGAACGTTTATCAGTGTGAATACAATGAATTTTCTCGAGACCTAGAAGCTATGTCCGCGAATCAGCATGGTTTTAGACAGCATCGCTCGTGGCGAGACCCAGCTTGCCCTTTTCTTACATGCTAACTGCGAGCTATGGATGAAGGGCAGATTTCATAGCGTTTGACACGGTGCCCCATTCAGGCTATCAAAGAACGTACGAGCGTACCGAATAGATTGACATATGCCAGTGGCTCGATGACCTGTTAAGTTATAGTACTCAGTATGATGTCCTCGACAGTTAATTTTCATCAGAGACAAGGGTATCGTCAGAAGTGGCCCAGGGAACTGTGGTAGGACTGCTATTATTGTTTATACACGTAAGTGATTTGGCGGACGGGGTGGGTAGCAATTTGCGGTTGTTTGCCGGTGATGCTGTGGTGAACGGTGAGGTTTCAAAGTTGAGTGACTTTAGGAGGATACAAGATGACTTACACAGATTTTCTAGTTGATTTGACGAGCAGCAGCTAGCTCTAAATGTATAAAAGCGTAAGATAACGCTGATGAATATGAAAGGTAAACCCGTAATGTTCGGCTACAGCATTAGTAGCGCCCTGCTTGGAACAGTTACGTCGTTCAAATATCTGGGCGTAACGTTGAGGGGCTACATGAAATGGAGCGAGCAAGTGAGGATTGTGGCAGAAAAGGTGAATGGTCGACTCTGGTTTATTGGGAGAATTCTAGGAAAGTGTGGTTCATCTGGAAAGGAGACAGTATATAGGACGCTAGTGCGACCTATTCTTGAGTACTGCTCGAGTTTTTGGGATCCGTACCAGATCGGATTAAAGGAAGACATCGAAGCAATTCAGAGACGAGCTGTTAGAGTTGTTACTGGTACGTTCGAACAACGGGCAAGTGTTACGGAAATACTTCCGGAGCTCAAATGGGATCCCTGGAAGGAAGGCGATATTTTTTCGAGGAACACTATTGAGAAAATTTAGACAACCGGCATTTGACACTGACTGCAGAACGATTCTATTGCCACCAACATACACTAATGGCCATTAAAATTGCTGCACCAAGAAGAAATGCAGATGATAAATAGGTATTCATTGGACAAATATATTATACTAGAACTGACATGTGATTACATTTTCACACAATTTGGGTATATAGATCCTGAGAAATCAGAACCCAGAACAACCACCTCTGGCCGTAATAATGGCTTTGATACGCCTGGGCATTGAGTCAAACAGAGCTTGGATTGCGTGTACGGGTACAACTGCCCATGCAGCTTCAACACGATACCACAGTTCATCAAGAGTAGTGACTGGCGTATTGTGACGAGACAGTTGCTCGGCCACCATTGACCAGACCTTTTCAATTGGTGAGACATCTGGAGAATGTGCTGGCCAGGGCAGCAGTCGAACATTTTCTGTATCCAGAAAGGCCCGTACAGGACCTGCAACATGCGGTCGTGTATTATCCTGCTGAAATGTAGGGTTTCGTAGGGATCGAATGAAGCGTAGAGCAACGGGTCGTAACACATCTGAAATGTAACGTCCACTGTTCAAAATGCCGTCAATGCGAACAAGAGGTGACCGAGACGTGTAACCAATGGCACCCCATACCATCACGCCGGGTGATAAGCCAGTATGGCAATGACGAATACACGCTTCCAATGTGCGTTCACCGTGATGTCACCAAACTCGAATGCGACCATCATGATGCTGTAAACAGAACCTGGATTCATCCGAAAAAATGACATTTTGCCATTCGTGCACCCAGGTTCGTCGTTGAGTACACCATCGCAGGCGCTCCTGTCTGCGATGCAGCGTCAAGGGTAACCGCAGCCATGGTCTCCGAGCTGATAGTCCATGCTGCTGCAAACTTCGCCGAACTGTTCGTGCAGATGGTGGTTGTCTTGCAAACGTCCCCATCTGTTGACTCAGGGATCGATACGTGGCTGCACGATCCGTTACAGCCATGCGGATAAGATGCCTGTCATCTCGACTGCTAGAGATACGAGGCCGTTGGAATCCAGCACGGCGTTCCGTATTACCCTCCTGAACCGAGCGATTCTATATTCTGCTAACAGTCATTGGATCTCGACCAACTCGAGCAGCAATGTCGCGATACGATAAACTGCAATCGCGATAGGCTACAATCCGACCATTCTCAAAGTCGGAATCGTGATGGTACGCATTTCTCCTTCTTACACGAGGCATCACAAAAACGTTTCACCAGGCAACGCTGGATGACTCCTGTTTGTGTATGAGAAATCGGTTGGAAACTTTCCTCATGTCAGCACGTTGTAGGTGTCGCCACCGGCGCCAACCTTGTGTGAATGCTCTGAAAAGCTAATCATTTGCATATCAGAGCATCTTCTTCCTGTCGGTTAAATTTTGCGTCTGTAGCACGTCATCTTCGTGTTGTAGCAATTTAAAGACTTGTGGTGTACAATGCGCGTTAGGATGTAGATGCAGATCTTTGCGCCGATCAGGCGAGACGCGACCACACCGCCCCCAGGCCGACTCGTGAGCATCTACTGCAGTGCAGGAGAATGTCTGGTGGATAACTGGAAACTAGTCTTCACGACTTCCTGCATCCTGGACCCTGGATGGCACTCCCTATCTGAGCACGTGACAGGCTATATTTGAGAGTGACGAGGTGGAAACCGAACCAGGTCACCGGAGAACGTCTTCCTCGGCCAAGTCCGCCACCAGCCCAGCACGCGGCCATGGCATACCTACTTCACAACTTGATGATGAGGCGTCAGCATCCCTTTGCGGCATTTGCTCATGCATCCGCCCGCTGACTGCAGCTATACCTTTGTAAACTCTGCTCGACTAATAAACGCTACTACAGGTAATACTACATCACTGACATCTCTGGGCGTGCACTGGACCACTGACACTCTTCGCTTGACCTTCCCGATGGCAAAGTGACCCCATCACGGGGTTTATACAGTACTTTCCTAAGGTAGCGGATACATTATTACCGTTTTTAACAGCAGTCTACCAACTAGTTTGATGCATCCAGAATGAGATTTTCAGTCTGCAGCGGAGTGTGCGCTGATATGAAACTTCCTGGCAGATTAAATCTGTGTGTCGGACCGAGACTCGAACTCGGGACCTTTGCCTTTCGCGGGCAAGTGCTCTACCAACTGAGCTACCCAAGCACGACTCACGCCCCGTCCTTACAGCCTTACTTCTGCCAGTACCTCGTCTCCTACATTCCAAACTTTACAGAAGCTCTTGTGCGAACCTAGATTCGCTGATATCCTCAGTCAAAGTGAAGAAGAATAACAGGATCTGCTGAATGAACATCCCTGGATGAGAGAAATCTAGTAGTATCAAAAATAGGCTCTAATTTGAGGAAGAAATTTCTGAGAATGTACGTTTGGGGACAGCATTGTATAGAAGTGAAACATGGACTGTGTGGAAATCGGAACAGAAGAGAATCGAAACAGTTGAGATGTGGCGCTACAAACGAATGTCGAAAATTGGGTGGAATGATAGCGTAAGGAATGAGCAAGTTCTGTGCAGAATCAGGGAGGGAAGGAATGTAGGGAAAACAAGAAGGGACAGGATGACAGGACATCTGTAAAGACATTGGGGAATAATTTGCATGGTACTAGAGGGAGCTGTAGAGGTTAAAAACTGCAGAGGAAGACAAGAATTTAAATACATCCAACAAGTAACTGAGGACGTAGATTGCAAGTGCTACTCTGAGATAAAGAGGTTGGCACAAGAGAGGAATTTGTGGCGGGTTGCATGAAATCAGTCTGAAGACTGATGACTCAAAAAAGTTTCTAGTGTTTCCAGCTACGTTCAAACTCTGTTCAAGCAATTCATATGAGTACTACAAATATGAAAGTATGTTTGTGTGTTACCTTTTCATGATTAAGCCGTTGAAACCAGTTTGACGAAATTTTGTATGGTGATAGCTTGAACGCTGAGGAAGGGTGGCAGGGAGGGGAGTGAGCGGTTCTGCGTCACGAGCTATGCTTACCCAAATAGGCATACATGTGAGGGCAGCTAACCTTATTGCTCATTCAACAACCTACTTACTCACCATCACTCATCATAAAAAAAAACTGATATGTGCCCATAGCTGTGGGTAACAGCTATTATGCTGTAAACATGACATGCAGACGTATAAAACCGGCAATTTGTGATCGTTTGTCATTTAGATGCACTGAATTATCCACATAAGTTATCATCAGCATAACTTAACATCAGAGGAACGTTAATTTGTTCCGTAAGACGTGTCGGTCTTGTTTGATACCGTGTGAATGACGTCACAATCCAGCACAGTGCAAGATGCCGCTCCAGCTGAAGGTTAACATTTGCGTCTAGTCTTGCCGCGACACGTATAGGTGCAACGAGCAGTCGCTTTGACCACTATGCACGTGGATATTTTTCAAGGTGACACTGTTGTTTTTGTCTTGTACAGTGGAGTACAAACTGTGTGTCCTGGCTCCCAGGGGTGTTGTGGAGGTTTCATTAAAATAATAATCTGGTTTGTTAGCTTTTGATGAAAGGCAACGCCATCTACATTAAGAAGATCTGTACACTCCGTGAAAACAGCGTTATGGATATACCAAAAGTAATCACAACAACAGATGACTTGCGTTGTGTACCATTGTGCTGAGTCTGGTAATAAATGATTGCTGCACAGTGTAACTGTTTTAGAACGTTTTCAACATTATTTATGTGATGGACAGTTCAATTTTGTGGTAGCAAGAGATAAGTCGATACTGGGTACCCCAACAGAAAATTTAACTAGGAGCAAAACAGCAAAGGTAAGCCATACTATAGTATAAACTTAATAATGCTAAGAGTAACTTTAAATATACACATAACCTAGCACTTATTGTGTCATTGTTTTGGCAGTGTCGTTTCCTTATTATTGTCGTTAACATACAGGTGTAAGGGGTATAAGGGCAGATACTTTTATATGTGGTATTTTAACACGAACATACATCAGTGTGTTTCATGTTTCTTCTCTGTGTCTAACAGTCTTCCTACAAAAATGTCAGAAACTTAAGACCTGATGTTTTCTGCATGGTAGTACCGCACAATTAAGGGGAGATTTACGATCTTTGGCCCGAAAAAAAACATGTTCTTTGAGAATTTTTTTTCTCGGGATTGTAATAGATATCAATGTTAAATTTGGTCAAAATGTTTATTGATATTTTCTCTACAAACTGGAATTTTTTCGACCGGAAATGTCGAAGAGCAAAGGCGGAAGTGCCGTCGGAACGAAACAAAATTTCGATGTAGAACTCCACGCGCGGTATGTGACAGGTCAGCCGGCTCGACTGAAATCAAAATTGAGTTGACGTTATTGAAGTATATAAGATTCTTTAGGAGCTGTACCCCGCTTAAGTTATTTGGACCATAGGAAACAAAATGGCGGCCATTTGAAAAAAATTGTTTTTTTTTCACCGATTTTTCGAATTCGTCGGCCAAGTAAAAATATTTATAGTTGGTGGATCGGAATAAAAGTGGTACAATTACTAGACAATTTAGTTAGCTTCGTTGGAAACAAAGAATCATGCCAATCGGTTCGGTAGATCTGAAGTTACCATACCGCGCGATAAAAAAGTCATTTCGAGAAAAACGCGTTTGAAGTTTTGACTACATATAAATGCAATATTATGCAACTTACGTTCAATCTGCTATTCCGAGTCCATAAACTAGTCCTTCCTCTTCCTCACAGAGGGCGTTCTGTCCGATATGGGCCATCCTGCGCTGCTCCAGAGCCGCTCGTACGACCGGTGACAAGCGGTTTTCGGCCGCTTGAATCCGGTGGTCGTCTGAAAGCTTAGCGAACTGCATCGAATAGAGCCCCAGGGTGACGTCCATGGTTGCCATGGTCTTCAGAATTGCTGAATACCCTTCGTTGAAGCTGCTCACTGCCAGGAAAGTCGCAATCTCCACAGTCTTCGCACCAGAATGCAAATGCTTGGGGGCTAACTTCCATCACACGCGTTCAAACTTTCATTTGAATTTTGTGTGTTTCCTCCCAAGCACCGGTACAGTAACTCGTCCTCCGAAAGAAAAAAACTGGTACGTGAAAAAGGCCGATTTCAGGCAGGTGCATTTTTTTTTTGTTCAACCGCAAATAACAAACATTTCCGTTCCGTATTCGGTAACACCGTTTCAGGGGTGGATTCTAAACACTTTTGTGGATCCAAAAATGCAATTTTAAAAAATCGATTTTTTGAACCAAAAGATAGTAAACTTCCCCTTAAGTGGACTGAACTTATCATTATAGACTAACGGTATTGCGTCCGCGTGTCCGCACTTCAGTACATGAGCTTCTGACAGAGGAAAATAAGCATTAGTGGCTTGCTCTTGTTAAATGTAATTGGAGATACTAACCAACCTAAAACTGTGCGACATGTAATGGCTACAATTTTTAGTCTGCAAATGATGTTGTATGGGACAGAAACCCTAAGCACAACAAAGAAGGATGAAGAAAACTTGTCGGTCTTCGAAAGAAAAATTATGAGAAGGATCTTTGGACCTGTCCAGGGAGGGAGCTCGTGGAGACCTAGAAAAAACCATGAATTGTATGAGCTGATGAGGCAACCGAACATCGTTCAAAAACTGAAAGCGGGGAGAATAAGCTTGGCAGGCCACATTGCTAGGAACTTATGGGGAAGACCTCATGGTACCCGTCCAATCGGAAGACCCAGGAAGCGATTGGAGGAAGAGCTACAGAAAGGCCTCTGCCAATTAGGAGCCAGTGCCAACTGGATCCAAAGTGCACAAGATCGCCGTCTATGGAGGAGCATTGTGAGGTCGGCGCATGATCTACAGGGTCCTCGATCGCCGATTTGATTGATTGATGAAATGATGTAAATGCTGATGTAATGTTGTTCAGTTCTCTGACCTCAGTCACCAATAAAATATCTGCCCTTTTATCCATTGCACCTTGTGTATTTGATTTTGAAGATTAAAATTCAACATGATATGTTATTTATCTACCAATACTAGGCAGCACCTTTCAATTTAAATGTCCTCTCCTCTATGACAATTACATAATGTGTGTACAGGTAGAGGTTGTGAAGCAACAACGACGACGTATGGAAGTTTGGATCGAGCCATGAGCCGTGCATGGATAGCGAGAGCGATTAAAGCGACAGTTTGCGTAAAGCAGGAAATCCGGATTTGAGTCCCGTTCCGGCACAAATTTTCCTTATACAGCTGACAGCTGTTTGTATTCTCAATTGGAAATAAATTCCATATAAAGCAGAACACTGTGTGTGAAACGTGTCCACTTCTCCAGAGAAACTCTACACAAGGATTTAATCCACGCAGGCTCACAGTTTTGATTTCCCACGAATGTTTGAAGTTGTTGTCTTTCAAGAAACTGACATCTAATTTCTTGTCGAGTTATGCTTGTAATAACTGCATGCAAATTTTTGCTTACAACGTTTTATCATTTCCTCTTCTACTGTAGCAGTTTGCTCGCTGTGAAAATGAAGCCTAATACAAAACAAGAGTGCATCACTGTGTGCTTCAGCATGCTCCATGTAATATTTTCAGAGAGAATGTTCTGTTATTGATTTAGAGCAGTACATATGTGGGGGGGATGGGGGGAATTATTACTATGTCAGTTACGCTGCTCATAGAAATTTAATAAGGCGTTGTGTCTAGCAAGTGCTGGATTAGTGGATCAGAGGAGCGATGGCAGGGTTCTCAAATCTCAGTTGAAAGGAAGGCAAAAAAAGAGTAGACCTTCATGTCTCTTTGCACGTGATGAGAGAAGGGTATCTATTTTCATATTTTATTATTTGGATGTTTCGGAGTAACAACATTGCCTTTTGAACAATGTAACTTAGGAAAGGACAGGAAGCCTAATACAAATGGCCGGACACAGAACTAGTTGAGATAATCTGCCAGAAATATTCAGCATTTATTAATATGAAAATTTTTAAGTAAACAGTTTTTCACTACTCCCTCGCTAATTAAACCATCTGTCCCTTTACTGGTTTTGAATTTTCAGTGCCAAAACAGGTTTTACTGCGTTAGTGTATGAAATAATTGATGTAAGAATGATATAATGTAGATCATTAGAAATATACATATGTAACCAGAAAAAAGCGTTTCTAGAAATGCCTACCAGTAAAAACAGCTCTTGGGTGAACACGTCTTCTACTAGGTGATTACAATTAAAGTCCAGCTAATCAAAGAGGTCTAGTGTGGGCTGTAATTATTGTATGTGAGTGAAACGTGGCAGATATAGTAATGTATTAATATGGAACAAATTTACCCTGGAGAATAATTAGTTCCAGGTTTGGCCACCAATCACAAATTTGGCGCTGTACGGCACCTGAAAGACGTATACATTGCCGGCGATGGGCGAGGCATGACAGAATCTCTGACCAGAGAGTAGTTTATGGTTCGCTGTTGCTAGTTTGCGCTTGACCGCGCGAGTCAACAGTAGTACTTGTCTGTCGACAGTAGTCGTCAGTCCGTGCTAGTCTGCGTGAGTCGGGGAGTCGGCATGCGTCGGCTGTGTGCTCTGCTCGCGACTCTGGTCAGGATTCTGGTGGATGAGTATTGTTGTAGAAGGTAAAGAAGCAGCCTTGCGCATATTTAATAATGTATGTTAATTGTAATTTAATTTGTTCAAAGAAATACCCCAATAATAATTTTTATAATATAAAGCAACTCTTTTAAAGAAAAGCATTCATTTCAATTTAAAGAATTTCCAATGCATTATCATTGCATCCAAGAATAAAAAAAAAATATATATATATACGCCAGCATTGCACGAAGCTGTGTTGAAAAATGACTAATTTAAGAGCAGATATAACTGCAGTTTTATTGAGGTAAGAATTTTTGCTTTTTTTTTTATTCAGAATACAGGGCCGAAGGTCAGCGCTGCTGTCCTCATAAAATTTATCAGGTTACAGAACTTTTTTTATTTTTTTGCTGTTTAGGAATTTTTCTGTTTCGAACTTGATGTTAAATGAGAAAACGCTTTTGTGGGAACATTGAATGCGAATGCATTTCTGCACACAGACTATAAATGGGAGCCAATTTTGTTCAGAGGTTACATTAAAATCAATTTTGTTCAGAGGTCACAATATAAAAAAACATTTAATTTAATTATTTTTTTTGTGGGGAGGTTACACTTGGCTCAATTTTTATATTCTTTGCGGGGAGGTTACACATCTTGATGACATCTGCAGTGCTCTTATTGGACAAACTGTGCAAGTGGCGGTTAATAATAAAACCAACATTTTGCAATTCTCAGTTGCTTGATCTTTTCTGCCTACATCCCGTCCCTAATCCATTGCATATGGAAACAATTCTGTACATATTTCTTGCATTTACAGCTCCAGATTTGCACCTGGTGTCCAACAATGAAACTAACTTTTTTTGCAGCATAAATCAGTTCGACATTATCTCACTAGAATATGTACAAAGTTTTGCTGCCATACAATAATTACGGCCCGCACTGGACTTCTGTGACTAGCTGCATTTTAATTATAATCACCTGGTATGACTACTCTTTGCATAGTCTGTGCAGAATACAGTGCCCGATAGATGCGCAGACAGCAGGTCACGCGTGGGGAGCGGTAGTGTTGGGGATGGGGTCAGGCGCTATAGGGGAAATGCCGAGTACAATGTAAATATATGTACTAAGATGGTATCTGTTCTTACGGGAATCGGCAACGCGCCGCGAGTAATGAGTATAATGGGCGGGGGCACTACGAATGTAGTGCGGGACAATACGTTGAGAACGTGGGTTTCGCGGGAGGCGTGCCAGAGATAAATCCCTGCAGTCACGCTATCCTCTGTGTCCTCGGTGACTCAGATGGATAGAGCGTCTGCATGCAAGCAGGAGATCCCGGGTTCGAGTCCCGGTCGGGGCACACATTTTCATCTGTTCCCGTTGACGTATGTCAACGCCTGTAAGCAGCTAAGGGTGTTCATTTCATTGGAATTACGATGTAAATGTCGTGTGACTAGGGCCTCCCGTCGGGTAGACCGTTCGTCGGGTGCAAGTCTTTCGATTTGACGCCACTTTGGAAACTGCTGGAGGGAAGTGCTGTTCTAAACTGAAGCATACACACACATATTTTGTATTAAGCGGGCCCCTCCAAGCCCACACTTGCATGGTGACCATTCAAAAAGATCTGTCACCTCTGCTTTGGTCAGAATCTAAAAGAATTCCGCAGAAAATGCAGCGATTTTTTTTTCGCCTGGCAAGTTAACTATTTGTGACCTTCAGAAAAGCGTCATAAGTGGGAATTTTTGGCAAAACCGACACATTTCTCTTGTTGCCATGTTAAAATTTGCATCTTTTGCTAAAAAACAGCGGAGTTTACACAATCTAATCTCAGCAACATGATGTGCAGACGCCACTGCGAAAGAATTCTGTAAGTGATTTATTAAAAAATGTTCAAATGTGTGTGAAATTTTACGGGACTTAACTGCTAAGGTCATCAGTCCCTAAGCTTACACACTACATAACCTAAATTATCCTAAGGACAAACACACACACCCGTGCCCGAGGGAGGACTCGAACCTCCGCCGGGTCTATGTGATTTATTAAGTGAGGAACTAACGAAAAGTAAGGTGAGTATCTTATGAAAAAGAACATCCTCGGTACAAAATAAACGTGTAACATCTTCACTTATGTTGTCCCAAAACCCACGTCATTTCTCGTTTTACCAGTCATTGATGGCCCTTAAAAATTACATTCTTTCATCGAAAAGTCTGTAGTCAATGGAATAACTCGATAGATAAAGAAGTTTTGCTTAGTAAGCATATGGCAAAACACTCTCCTCTTTGCCTGCTATTATTTGCCAAAACCTCATTTCTATATCTCAAACCGTTTATGGAATGTGAAACGCAAAATCGTAGCGATCCGTATTTTTCATTGCAAACTTTCTCGAATTTCACGCAGTGTCTTACTTCCATGTAAATATCAGAATAACTATCACCAATAACGAAATGATGGGCACATCATCATAAACCTGATATACAGGGTGGTCCATTGACTGTGGCCGGGCCAAATATGTCACGAAATAAGCATCAAACGAAAAAACTAGTAAGAATGAAGCTCGTCTAGCTTGAAGGGGGAAACCAGATGGCGCTATGGTTGGCCCGCTAGATGGCGCTGCCATAGATTAAACGGATATCATTTAAAAAAAAATAGGAACCCCTTTTTTATTACATATTCATGTAGTACGTAAAGAAATATGAATGTTTTAGTTGGACCACTTTTTTCGCTTTGTGATAGATGGCGCTGTAATAGTCACAAACGTATAAGTAGGTGGTATCACGTAACATTCCGCCAGTGCGGACGGTATTTGCTTCGTGCTACATTACCCGTGTTAAAATGAACCGTTTACCAATTGCGGAAAAGGTCGATATCGTGTTGATGTATGGCTATTGTAATCAAAATACCCAATGGGCGTGTGCTATGTATGCTGCTCGGTATCCTGGACGACATCATCCAAGTGTCCCCACCGTTTGCCGGACAGTTACGTTATTTAAGGAAACAGAAAGTGTTCAGCCACATCTGAAACGTCAGCCACGACGTGCAATAAATGACGATGCTCGAGTAGGTGTTTTAGCTGCTGTCGCGGCTAATCCGCACATCAGTAGCAGACAAATTGCGCGAAAATCGGGAATCTCCACCATGGCTGCGACAAGTGGAACGTCAGCGACCTTGGCGGGTTAATGTATGGTGCGGCATTACAGGAGGAAGTATAATTGGCCCCCATTTTATCGATGGCAATCTAAATGGTGCAACGTATGCTGATTTCCTACGTAATGTTCTACCGATGTTACTACAAGATGTTTCACTGCACGACAGAATGGCGATGTACTTCCAACATAGCTCGCGTGCGGTTGAAGCGGTATTGAATAGCATATTTCATGACAGGTGGATTGCTCGTCGAAGCACCATACCATGGCCCGCACGTTCACCGGATCTGACGTCCCCGGATTTCTTTCTGTGGGAAAAGTTGAAGGATATTTGCTATCGTGATCCACCGACAACGCCTGACAACATGCGTCAGCACTTTGTCAATGCAACAGTACGAAAGGCGAAGTACTCGCTGTTGAGAGGAATGTCGTTACACGTATTGCCACATGCATTGAGGTTGACGGACATCATTTAGTGTATTTATTGCATATGGTATTTACAGGTAATCACGCTGTAACAGCATGCGTTCTCAAGGTACATGTGTCACACTGGAACAACAGAAATAAAATGTTCAAACGTACCTACGTTCTGTATTTTAATTTAAAAAACCTACCTGTTACCAACTGTTCGTCTAAAATTGTGAGCCATATGTTTGTGACTATTACAGCGCCATTTATCACAAAGCGAAAAAAGTGGTCCAACTAAGACACTCATATTTCTTTACGTGCTACACGAATCTGTAATAAAAAATGGGGGTTCCTATTAAAAAAAACGCCGTTGATATCCGTTTGACCTACGGCAGCGCCATCTAGCGGACCAACCATAGCGCCATCTGGTTTCCCGCTTCAAGCTAGACAAGTTTCGTTCTTTGTAGTTTTTTCGTTTGACGCTTATTTCGTGAGATATTTGGCCCGGTGACGATCAATGGACCACCCTGTATAAAGCTACAAGTAAAGCAAAAATTATTTTTTTCACCGCATAGTTTCTCTAAAGTCGTTTGAGAAAGGCTGCAGCACGTACGCTTCGATTCTGTCATCGCCGAATGGTGGCAGACAGTATCGACCTTCCCCTCCGAACAAACGAATGAACTCGCCCGGCGCTCAGGACGAAAACTGGTCACTGCGCATCAGCCAACGTATCCTGCTCGGGTTCTATGTGGGCTACTCAACACACGGGGTTTCTTAATCGATGTGACATCGGTAAAGGAACGGCATATGTGCCCGTACGCTGGTAGTTACATCTAATGTGCTGGCTTCTTTTGTAGTGTGGTAGATGACAGTATAGTACTGTGAACGAAATGTTGTATGTTAAAGATGTACATTACCATATCCTTGTCTTCTCACGGTTTTAGAAGGCTATGACTGCCAGCTGGATGAAGAACTGACAGTCTATTTGTGGATCATTTATCTGAATACAGTGATTACCTGCTGAAGTATTTTGCAGAAGAATTTGATCAACGCAACTGGATCACATATCCTTTCAGTAGAGTACTTCCATCGACACTTACCACTGAAGAACAAGAGCAGTTTATTGATTGTTCCTTTTTTTCAGACACTGAGATCGAAGTTCGTTTCCTCATAATTGCTTGAGTTTTGGAGCTTGGTGAAGCAGGGTATTCGGAAATTCGGACAATTTTTGCAACATCCTAGTTAAGTGTCTTACGAATGAATGTGCAGAAAGAGAAAACAGACCCGATTTTCAGTATTGTGCCGAGATTTGAGGAACTGATGATGAAGAATCAATATCGTCTTTCCCAATTATTTAATTGTAAGAATAACTAGAGCCCAGATTTCCTTGCAAATACATGTTGCATTGATGTTTGCATGTTTTGGCCTCCTGGGGAGTAAGGCATATTTAGAAAAGTTCATCGACGTACCTGTATGAATTTAGACATTAATTTCGCATTTTATGTAATTTTTTAGGCTTCACTGCATATATTGCAATAGCTTGCACGTTAGCATCTTTTATTGATGTTTTTTCAAATGAATTACGCCAAACGTGAATAATTTCGCGAATTTTTTGTTGTTTGCAAACATCATAGTGAGCCAAAGTGCAATAGTTGTATTCAGTAGAAGTTAATATTCTTCATGCCATTAATTTAAGTAAAAAAGGGACCTATTAGTGTTAACCGACGCTGTCCCATATATCACGAAGGCCAGGCAATTCATTAATATATTTTATCCTACCCAAAAGCCCACATTACATGTTTAGCCCGCACGCTATATCGTGTAGCTGAAACAGGATGTCTCAAATATGACAATGTGAATACGCTGATATATTTCACAAACAAGAAAACCAGACGCACAAAATATAAAGATTTGATAGTTCTGGCAGCATTAATTAAGTCATGTGCTGCTTTTCTTTCCTACTGAAGGTATTCTTGAAATCATCTGTTTCTGTTGACGCATTTAGAGCTAAACTGCCAGATTTAGCTTTGCCACCACAACCTATTTTAAGCAGATAGAATACCTGGATAAATGATTCCATCTTTTGCTGTGATAGTTTTGATGAAGATAAGCCGGTAAGAGAGCGTAATTCAGGGAAATTTATTGAAGATTACAACTGTTTGCTTAATTCTACTGAAAAACAATAAGTTACTGCTCCATAATTTTTTTCCGGTTGTGGGTCGTATACACTTTCGAGGCCACTAACTCATCTTACATGAAAGACTGAGAAGTGGCATTAAAAAGAAAAGAAAAAGAAAAAATGGTTACAGACCTGACTGACACCTGGCTGACAAATTTTGCGTATTTGCCTCCGGTATTAATAAAGTTGGAACCTACAGGTAACTGGTGAAATCTCTGAAAATTATTGAAGAAGTTGAAAACTTTTTGCAAAACATCCTATGGAGAAGTGGGCGTTACATCAAAAAATAAGATGAACAGAGTTATCGGATTAAATCCCGATTCTGAGTTTACGAAGTTCAGAAAAATATTTTTTGGCGAAAATATAGAAGACTTTCAACCACACTTTGTTCGAAATTTTTCACTTAAGTATGCATGTGTCACTTGTGCTGTAGAATGCATGTGTCACTTCTCATGCCGTAGAAAGTCATTTTCTTTGTATGTCACTGTTTTATCTGATAAACTCGTGAGCATATGTGAAGAAAATTTGGAGATGTTAGCTGTTGTGTGCTGTTTTAGAAGAAAGTAGGAATAAATATAGAACTGAATTTTGATATCGCATATTTTTGTTGTTTTGCCGCCTCATTGTGCATGTTTAATGGCATGATACTGCATGAATGCACGCGTGTTTAACGACTTAATATGGCATGAAAATTCGCGTTCGTAATAACATTAAAAGTTGATCAAAATGTGTTATATCAACAGTTAGTAAAGAAACAACTGCTCTCATTCACTTGTTTCTAAACTTAATTTTATTTACCTCACATTTCGAGTCGGATGGCTAGGACAAAAGGAATCGCGGGTGTTTATATTCACGTCAAGGGCACCGTGGACCCAAAAAAGTTTGAAAACCACAGAACTTGTGTTTTTGTGCAGAGGAATAATATACAAATTTAAAGTTTTTACCTATTATTTATAAAGTTAAGATGACGTAAAACATAAAACTGCCCTGTTGACCTACAACCCTGGATGAACCAACGATCACAAGATCAAAAGATACCGGATTCTTCACTATTAATGAGGGCACGTCTTAATGCCGTTCCAAATAAACATTGGTGAATACTGATGTCTCTATACGTGTGACTGTAATAAGCAAATCTCTTTCTTGCGTACTGTTTTTATGTTCCTTAGAGATGGTGCTTATATAGCTGCACAAATATTTCATTCTCTATTCGTAGCTCTTCAAACAGTACTTGCCGGACACACGAAAGGACATTTCATTGTTAATTTAGATATATAATCCTTCATATGTATCGTTTTGAGAATAACTCAACTGTGTACCAATGGCGATTTATCATTTCTTATTGTGTTACCAGTAAAATTTTCATTCATACTGCGTCTGCGTATTCTGTGTTACATTTTGTCTTGTTTACTTATTTCAGTATATTGTGGCTGTAACACATGTTTTGTTTCGGAATCAGTCCTTTGTTAAGTCTATGTAACTTAAAATAGTATCAACTCTGAACCGTCACAACGAACTGTGTATTTCCAGTAAGGCTGTATGGACACGTTACGAAAGCCAATAAATTGGTAAATAAATAAACATCAGCAGATCTCGAGCTCAACTTATGAAAGTGAAAGAGTTCAACAAGTGTTATCTCTGACAGTTGGAGTCCGTTGGTAGGCGCTTCTCAGTTGAACACCCGAAGAAGAAATCGTAGCATTCATTAGCAGTGACAAAGCATCCTATGTCATTCTCGATGCCAACAGCGTAAGGACGCGCTTACGTTATCGGCTTGCTTTATATGCTGATGCCGTAAGATACATATTCCTCCTCCTAGTCTTCTTTTCTTATCGAGCGTGTCATTTTAAATTCAAGGCCGAGGCTTCAGCAGCAGATATAGATTGCAAACGTGCTTGGCCTGTTTCTACTGCGCACACTCAGAATTATTTACATAGCTGATTGTAAATTTATTAGGAGCTTCGCCAAAGTCACAGATCTCTGCCTTCCGATTCGAATTTACAACAAGAGCAGGGTGACATATCTACACCGCTTCAGCTGGCAAGAGCGTGGAACTGACAGATTTGAGCCAGATGGCGCAATGGTAGGGGAATTATGGTAGCAATTTTCGGGAACACAGAACTATCAGTGCTCGTCTTGCCGTCCTGATTCAAATTTCCCGCGAGTATCCTAACTCACTTTCGTCTGCCGACGGCCGTGTCAGAGAGGGCGGAGACACACAGTTTCAGGGTGTTCTCTTGCCGTTGGTGTGGTAAACTGGCCCTATAACCCACGAGAATCAGCAGTAATCTATATTAAAGACACAATCTGTATCCACAAGATATGTGGTTTGTAATTCAGTTGTCATGATGATCTCCTGACTGACAAAAGACACAATGTTAGACCCCCTTTCATAAGAGGTTTGCCAAGGGGAGAGATACAGTGGCATTCAGTTAAGTGAAACAGAAAGGAGATAAGGATTTTTCGTCACGTGAATGTAGGGCAATATCAACAGCGCAGTCTGTATTTCACTACCCACAATGCTGTACTCCAAACGTACATTCTCAGAAATTTTGTCCTCAGATGAAAGCCTATGTGAGTTAATGTGAACAGTTCTGTGATAGGGCTGTTCTCATGAGAATAAACAGCAGACCAACGTCAACAACAGTAGTCCAGGTATACATGCCGACGTCATAAGCAGAAGATGAAAAGGTAAAGAAAGAAAACGATGAAATTGAAGGGTTATTTCAGTTTGTAAAGGTAAATAATAATGTAATAATCATGAATGATAGGAAAACTTTAGTAAGCGACGGAATCGAAGACAGACTTACGGGAGAATATAAACTCGTTAGTAGGAATAAACGAGGATTAAGCCTAATTGAGCTCATAAATAAATTTCTGCTAGTAATACCGAACATTCTTGAAAAGTCACAGGAGGAGGTGGTATACTTGGAAAACGCATGGAGATACGGGAACATTCCAGCAGCAGTACATCATGGTCAGACAAACATTCCGAAACCAAATAGTGGATTAAAGGCGTACCCAGCCGCCAAAATCACAGTTTAATAAGAATGAAGATTGTTCAAATAGCTCTGAGCACTATGGGACTCAACATCTGAGGTCATCAGTCCCCTAGAACTTTTTTTTTTTGGTCATCACTCTACTGACTGGTTTGATGCAGCCCGCCACGAATTCCTTTCCTGTGCTCTTCATCTCAGAGTAGCACTTGCAACCTACGTCCTCAATTATTTGCTTGAAGGAAAGGCACCTACACACACAGTAACACCGCACAGAGCCGACTACGTTAATACCGAGTTCTACTCTTAACACGGAGAAAAGAATGTTTGCCGGTACTAAAGCGTTAAAAATGCTTTCCTTGGATAATGTGGTAAGTTTAGACTGTTCATTTTCCACTATTTTGCACATGTTTTCCGCGTTCGACTTTCGAAATTCATAACCTAACAAAAACCTTTTAGTGACAGGAATATGCATTACACCTCATTCAGGAGAAGAAATAAAACATGTATTGCGACAAATTGCGCCTGACGAGGGACCCATAGGGTCCGAAATGCATCGTGTAGTTAATAAAACACGAAAACGTTGTGACTGAAGGCGTTGTTTAATTCATAGAACCGCGCGACTGCTACGGTCGCAGATTCGAATCCTGCCTCGGGCATGGGTGTGTGTGATGTCCTTAGGTTAGTTAGGTTTAAGTAGTTCTAAGTTCTAGGGGACCGATGACCACAGCTGTTAAGTCCCATAGTGCTCCGAGCCATTTGAACCATTTTTTTTTAATTCATACCTCCAATGTGGAAAGAAACGAGATTCTGAAGTACTGAAGGGTGATACGCTTTTGAAATTCTCTAAGGCTGTAGATACTGCTACAGTGAATAACACTACAGGCCGTTCAATTGAAGAGGAATGGCCACATCTAATGTGTGTGTGTGTGTGTGTGTGTGTGTGTGTGTGTGTGTGTGAAATCGTAAGAGACCAAACTGCTGAGGTCATCGGTCCCTCGACTTATACACTACTTAAACTAACGCTGCGCACAAGACACACATTCATGCCCGAGGGAGGACTGGAACCTCTGGTGGGAGAGGCCGCGCAATCCGTAACATGGCGCCCTAAGCCGCGCGGCCACTCCGCGCGGAGCCATATCTAAAACCGGCGATCACTGAAGCTGGGCAGATAAACAAAGATATAAAGAAAGTAACTGCGAAGAAACCTTGGCGAATAGAGAAAACAGTTAAACTGATCGACGAAAAAAGGAAGTACAAAAGTGTTTACAGAGTTACAGGAATACAGCAGTAGAAATAACTTAAGCATGAAATCAGTAGGAGGTGCAAGGAAGCAAAGGCGATATGCCTACAGGAAAAATGTGAAGAAATCGATAAAGATATGGTCGTGGAAAGACTAATTTAGAATACAGAAAAGTCAAGAAACCTTCAGGGAATGAAAAACAAGGGTGTCATCATTAAGAGTGCAAAAGCAAATAGGCGAGAAGAGCACGTGCGCGTGGATTGCCTCTACGAAGAGGAGGATTTATCTGATGACGTGATAGAAGAATTGGTAGTCGATTTGTTGGGCCAGTCTTAGAGTCAGAGTTTAACAGGCTCTGCTAGTCCCTAGTCACTTATCTAGCGAGCATTCCTTGCTCGGCACGTGTGCGGGTTAAACATTAATTTGTTATTCCAGTTGAATATCCCGATGTGGTGTTAAGATTACCAGAGTCTCTGGATTGGTCTCAGGTGATACGGAGATGTTTGTCCTTAAGCTGCTGTGGAGAAAATTATTCTCTCAGAAAGACTAGCCCCTGATGATGTGGAGGTGGGTAGTTCTGACTCTGTTGCGAAGAAAATTATTCTCGCAGCAGTCCGAGCAACGCGTTGTCGGTCTGCGGGGTTGTCGGTAGTGCAGTTCCAGGACAAGACGACTGCGGGATTCACCCGACTAGTCGTAGATGTCGCGAGCAGTGGGCCAGATTCTGTCCCGCAGCAGTGGGATGCCCGTGTCTTCGTGCGACAGACCAGTTGAATGCAGAGATGGGAGGCACAGAGCGAGATTCAGAGATCGGTTCTGCACCTTCTGCAGCGCCGCGATGTGAGAGGCACTGGCCTTTCTCCACAGCACGGCCGCGTACTCTAGCACTGGTGCGACCAGCGTTAAGCCGTCGGCACACGGACCGTGCGTCCGAACGTTGAGCGTTTGAGGGTGCCGAGTTTCTGACGTCATAGCGTGGAATAGCACGTTCGGGAATATTTGGCATGTCAATATCTGGCATGTCAGATATTCTGAGCGTACGTCTGAGCCTTTGACCAATGAGATGGCATAACGCCACCTACGTCACACGCACGCCGTTTCCATTCAGTACAGAGTTGTGAGACGCCATATTGGCATTCATTTCAAGCCTATATGTATATACGTCGTTTCTGAGCACCTACAAATTGAGAAGCACTAAAAAAGTCGTTGTTAACTGATTCGTTCCAATAAAATAATGAGAAACGTCAGATTCGTGGCAAAAGAATTATTGTAACTTGCTCATTATGAGAGTAGGCTATTTGAAGGCAGCGACACACTCAATATACACCCAAAACGCATTGTTCTTGGTACAATATGTTTTAATTAAATTTCAATTAGTAACATATCTACGATCAAGGTTTTCAGCAAGGGTAAGATAATATGATTAGGAGCAGAAGACGTCTTGTTGGTTTGGTATCCTTTGTGGCTCAGCTGGATGGAGCGTCTGCTATGTAAGCAGGAGATCCCGGGTTCGAGTCCCGGTCGGGACACACATTTTCATGCCGGCACGATAGCTCAGCGTGTTCGGTCAGAGAGCTGGTTGGCCTCTGTAATAAAAAACTGAGAGGAAGGATCAACAAAACAAACCTGACCGGATGTTGTCATGTGACGTCCGCAACGACCAAACACATCGATCAAAAAAAAAAAAAAGCGTAATGAGTAGCGTCAGTATTCTGAATTTGGTTGTGGGTTGGGGCAGTGGTTCGCGTCTTGTCAGAACCTAATTTTTTTTCGTAACATACGCGCTTTTATTAGATTCTGATACTTTAGCATTAGTTTAATATAAGTATATATTATACTATTTGATGTTATGTAAATATAAGTTCACCTTTTTTTGAGAGGTGACTGTTCGATTGGCGTAATCTACAGCTTGTGCTACTTGTATAAAAAAAGTTTTGCTCCTTTTTCTTTTACGATTCGTAATTCACTTGTTGCAAAGATTCTGCTTCTGGGTAGGAACAGTGATCAAGTAAGACTGACGTTCGGGTTTTAGTAAAATGTGGGTTGGTTCAAATGGCTCTGAGCACTATGGAACTTACCATCTCAGGTCATCAGTCCCCTAGAACTTAGAACTACTTAAACCTAACTAACCTAAGGACATCACACACATCCATGCCCGAGGCAGGATTCGAACCTGCGACCGTAGCGGTCGCGCAGTTCCAGACTGAAGCGCCTAGAACCGCTCGGCCACCAGCGGCCGGCTATAATGTGGGAATGATGAAATAATGTTTATCTTATGCGAGGAAGTATTCCAGATTTGTACCGCGCTGTTTGTAATGCAACTTTTATAAGCCTGTGTCCTTATTGCTTGGACATGGTACTTTCCTTTTCGTGGACGATGGAGGAAACGTGCGTTTAGTAGGGCTAACGTGGGAATTTTACGCGCGCCCGTTGAGTAAACAGTGTGATTTACGAACTAGAAACATTCCTCAACTGCCGCTGGAGTGCGTTGCGATCGCGTATACCATGTTGGGGCCCACGTAGCGTATGCACAAGCCGCATCGTTCCTGAGCGTTCAGCATCACGTTGAGCTTGGCACACTCAACGTTAACGTTCGACAGCACGGTCCGTGTGCCGACGGCTTTAGGTAGAGCGCAATGCCGTGGTATGGAGGCAGCGGCAACCGGGCATCAAGCAGAGTGGAGTTTCTAAAACCACTGAGGGTCAGTGGCAACCAAACGACTGTTCAAGATGGCGTGTAGAATCTATGAGACTGGGAACATACCATCAAATTTTCGGAAAAATACCGTCCAGACATTGACAAAGATAGCAACGGCAAACAAGTGTTAAAGATATCGTACAATCAGCTTAACGGCTCACACGTCAAATATGCTAACATGGATAATATACATAAGAATGGAATAGAAAACTGAGGATGTCCTAGATGATCAGTTTGGCTTTCGGAAAGGTTAGGGCACCAGACAGGCAGTTCTAACATTGCGCTTGATTATGGAAGCAAGGTTTAAGGAAAATCAAGGAGCGTTCTTGGATTTGTCGACTTAGAAGAACTGTTTGACAGTAATGTTCTAAATTCTAAGAAAAGCAGGAGAACCGTATAGGGAAAGTCGGCTAATGTAAAACGTGTACAAACACCAAGAGATGCAGTTCTGACATTGTGCTTGATTATGGAAACAAGAATTAAGTAAAATCAAGACGCGTCTGTGGGATTTGTCGAACTAGAAAAACTATTTGACCATATAAAACGATGCATAATGTTCTAAATTCTCAGGAAAGTAGATAAATGTTAGAGGGAAAGTCGGGTAATATACAGAATGTACCGTTAAATAGTCATATATGTTGTGCCATGTTGGCGCCTATATAACTCGAGAATGGACAGGAGGTCGAAATTGGCCAATCGTGCGAAATAAATAAAGTAAATACGCTAGGCAACAGCCGAGGAGGAACCATTCAATATCCTTAAGGAATACAGCTGTGGTACCTCATAAAAATGACAGGAACAATAAGAATGGAATATCAAGGACGAAGTGTTCGGATTAAAAAAGGGAATAAGACAGAGATGCAGCATTTGAAGCCTCATGTGCAGTCTATACATCGAAGGAGCAATGACGAAAATAAAAGAAATGTTCAAAACTGGGATTAAAATTTAAGGTGAAATGATGTCAGTGATAAGATTCGCTGATGACACTGTTGTCCTCAATGAAACTGAAGAACAATTACAGGATCTGTTGAATGGAATGAACAGTCTAAAGAGTACAGAATATGGACTGCGATTAAACCAGAAGACGAAAGCAATGAGAAGCAGGAGAAATAAGGATAGCAAGAAACTTAACATAACAATTGGTGTTTATAAAGTAGACCATATTAAGGAATTCTGCTACCTTGTCAACAAAATAACCAATGACATACGAAGCAAAGAGGATTTAAAACCCAGATTGGCACTGGTAAAACGGACATTCCTGGCCAAGAGAAGTGTACTAATATCAGACATAGGCTTTCATTTGAGGACAACATTTCTGAGAATGTGCGTTTGGAGCACAGCATTGTGCGGTAGTGAAATACAGACTGTAGGAAAAGTGGAATAGAAGAAAACTGCAGCGTTTGAGATGTGGAGCCACACAAAAATGTTGAAAATTAGGTGGACTGATAACATAAGGGTCAAATGGCTCTAAGTGCTATGGGACTTAACATCTAAGGTCATCAGTCCACTAGACTTAGAACTACTTAAACCTAACTAACCTAAGGACATCACACACATCCATGCCCGAGGCAGGATTCAAACCTGCGACCGTAGCAGCAGCGCGGTTCCGGACTTAAGGGCCTAGAACCGATCGGCCACAGGCGGCCGGCGATAACATAAGGAATGAGGAGGCTCTCCGCAGAATCGGTGAGGAAAGGAATAAAGGAACGTATGGAAAACATTGACAAGAAGTAGGGACACGATGACAGGACATCAGTTAAACACCAGGGAATAAGTTACATAGTATTAAAGGGAGCTGTCGGAGGTAGGAACTGTTGGGGAAGACGGAGATTGGCCGGGGGGGGGGGGGGGGGTGATCTAGACTGTAGTATGTGCGACAAAAATTCAGGACATTATATTATGTCTCAGTGCTAGCGTCAGACGATGTTGGCGCGGAAGTCGTGGTGATCCGCATCAGATTGCTCAGAAGACTGAGTGGATGAAAGTTCCATAAATCGTTTAAGATGAACACTGAGAAGTTCCCTTTGAAAGGGCGTGGTCGATCTGTCTCTAAAGGCCTCGTCATCGATGGGATGTTAAACCTCATCTTCCTTCCCTTGTGTTTAGAAACAACTTGGAGCGAATCGTGTAATTGGATTAAAAACCAGTGACATACGAAGCAAAGAGCAGACTAGCACGGGCAAAGAGGGTATTTCTGGTCAGAAGAAAATGATCTGGAACCATTTTCAGTTTAGATGTCATTTTCGCAAGATTCATAACACTGTTTTGGCAAATATTGCCTTATGTTTTTTAAAAAATAAGAGGGAATAAGGATTAGTTTTCGAAGTACCTACGACACTAAGTCGTGAAAAACGAAGCACAAGTTCGGATTGACGAAGCGTATTCACCATATTCTTCTCAAAGGACCAACACGGTATTTGCTTTAAGCAATTTAGGCAAACCAGGATAAAACGTAAATATGTCTGGAGAGACGAGAATATGAGTGTCTGTCCGGTTTTAGTTTTGACTGCATAAACAATATTTTGGCACCAAATTATTAATGCAATGCCTTACCACTGCCAACATTCTTACAGGACCATCAGTTGCAGGAAGACATTACGAGACACTGGACTGAATCTTGTCTGGACGTCATTGCTGGCCATTTTGATTAGCTCATTCTGTGCCACTGGGCTAATAGACCGACATCTTCTCAATGTACGAAGTTCATCTGTTCTCGACTTCGGAGCGTAGTGTATATGTGCCGCAACATCAGTAATGTAAATGTGAGCAGATGGACTCACACTTATCTCTACAAAAACAGAGAGTAGATAGGCTCATTCTAATGAATTTTTTTGCAGTGTGGCTACGGCCTCCCGTCGGTTAGACCGTTCGCCTGGTGCAAGTTTTTCAAGTTGACACCACTGCGGCAACTTGCGTGTCGATGTGGATGAAATGATGATGATTAGGACAACACAACACCCAGTCCCTAAGAGGAGAAAATCTCCGACCCAGCCGGGAATCGAACCCGGGCCGGTAGGCATGACATTCCATCGCGCTAAGCACTCAGCTACCAGGGGCGGACATTCTAATGAATGACCCCAGATGAAGTACACTATGTCTACATATACAAGGTGACCCAAAATTAGTGAAGTCGATCGTCGCATCCCGATTACTTACGTACTAAGTTCAAAAACATCTTAACAAAATTTCGTCCTGCACCTACACTTTTGGGAAAAAATTGCGACATCCTCAAAGACTGTATTCAGTGGCACCAGTGTATAATACACTACCGGCTATTGAAATTGCTACACCACGAAGATGTGCTACAGACGCGAAAGACAGGAAGAAGATGCTGTGATATGCAAATGATTAGCTTTTCAGAGCATTCACACATGGTTGGCGCCAGTGGCGACACCTACAACATGCTGACAGGAGAAAAGTTTCCAACCGATTTCTCATACACAAACAGCAGTTGACCGGCTTTGCCTGGTGAAACGCTGTTGTGATGCCACGTGTAAGGATGAGAAATGCGTACCATCACATTTCCGACTTTGATAAAGGCCGGATTGTAGCCTATCGCGATTGCGGTTTATCGTATCGCGACATTGCTGTTCGCGTTGGTCGAGAGCCAATGACTGTTAGCAGAATATGGAATCCGTCGGTTCAGGAGGGTAATACGGAACGCCGTGCTGGATCCCAACGGCCTCGTATCACTAGCAGTCGAGATGACAGGCATCTTATCCGCATGGCTGTAGCGGATCGTGCAGCAATGTCTCGATCCCTGAGTCAACAAATGGGGACGTTTGCAAGACAACAACCATCTTCACGAACAGTTGGACGACGTTTGCAGCAGCATGGACCATCAGCTCGGAGACCATGGCTGCGGTTACCATTGACGCTGCATCACGGACAGGAGGGCCTGCAATGGCGTACTCAACGACGAACCTGGGTGCACAAATGGCAAATCGTAATTTGTTCGGATGAATCCAGGTTCTGTTTACAGCATCATGATGGTCGCATCCGTGTTTGGTTGCATCGCGGTGAACGCACAGTGATAGCGTGTATTCGTCATCGCCATACTGGCGTATCACCCGGCGTGATGGTATGGGGTGCCATTGGTTACACGTCTCGGTCACCTCTTGTTCGCATTGACGGCACTTTGAACAGTGGACGTTACATTTCAGATTTGTTACAACCTGTGGCTCTACCCTTCATTGGATCCCTGCGAAACCTTATATTTCAGCAGGATAATGCACGACTGCGTGTTGCAGGTCCTGTACGGGCCTTTCTGGATACAGAAACTGTTAGAGTGATGCCCTGGCCAGCACATTCTCCAGAACTCTCACCAATTGAAAACGTCTGGTCAATGGTGGCCGAGCAACTGGCTCGTCACAATACGCCAGTCACTACTCTTGATGAATTGTAGTATCGTGCTGAAGCTGCATGGGCAGCTGTACATGTTCACGGCATCCAAGCTCTGTTTGACTGAATGCCCTGGCGTATCAAGGCCGTTATTACGGCCAGAGATGGTTGTTCTGGATACTGACTTCTCAGGATGTATGCACCCAAACTGCGTGAAAATGTAATCACATGTCAGTTCTAGTATAATATATTTGTCCAATGAATACCCGTTTATCATCTGCATTTCTTCTTGGTGTCGCAATTTTAATGGTCAGTGGTGTATTTACTCTGAACAGCTTCAGCCATTTGAACGGTGTCTCATTGTGGGCCAGTGGGCAGCTATGTGGACGTACTGACGGACTGCTGCATACTTTGGGAATAATGTATCAGTGCTGTGTCGCTGCTTTCATCAGTGACATCCCCACACCAGTAGGTCATGTTCTGGGCGTCCGCGTAGTACAGACGCACATCAAGAGAGCAGCATCTAGGAAAGACATCATCTAGGAAAGAAATCTGGGCGCACGTTACATCTCTTGTGCCATAAAGCGCCATTGGGAACAGTCTGCCTGGAGCATGACTAATATCATGTGTGCCTCTCCCTAGGCTACCACTCACACCGCGATAGCGCCCTGTCCGGCTACTCTGGTGTCGTGAAATAGTCGACTGGAGATTGGAATGGCAGTCTGTTGTCTCCAGTGATGAGAATGGGTTCTGTCTGTATGTGAGTGACGGACGTACACGTGTACTCCGTAGACCTGGTGAGCGACCTATTCCAGAATGCATTTACACACTACAAACAAGTCCCATCCAGGTTTCATGGTATCAATTAGTACTCGCGGTCGCTTGCGGTGTTGCTGCAGAGTAAATTAAGCAGTGCTCGCCACATGAAACGGGCTGCTGTCCCCGTGGTCCTGCCACTTCCTCGACAGGAGAGTGACGTGCTTTTTTTTCAGCAGGACAATGCACGTCCACATACGGCTGCTGCGACGCTTCTAGCTCTTCGTGCAGAATGAAGAGTTGTAGTGAAATATAGAATCTGAGTTGCATTCAGGAAGTACTGTTATAATCAATCGACCTTATATGGTGTACAGCAACAGTCCTACACGTCTTTCCCATAGAACACGTATGGAACACGGTGAAGGGGGATCTTAATCGTTCTCCAGCGCCTGCAAGAACCGTTGCCGAATTGTAATAAAATGTGCTAGGTGCTTGCGACATCCTATCGCAGGATGCCGTTCGGCAACTTTATTGCACGAGAGAATACGCTCCTACGTTGCCGCCAAGTGGTTCAAATGGCTCTGAGCACTATGGGACTTAACATCTAAGGTCATCAGTCCCCTAGACTTAGTACTACTTAAACCTAACTAAACTAAGGGCAGCGCCCGGCCGTTGCCGCCAGAGGAGCTGCACTGTGCACTGATGCGATTGGTTTGGTTTGGTTGTTTTGGGAAGGAGACCAGACAGCGTGGTCATCGGTCTCATCGGATTAGGGAAGGATAGGGAAGGAAGTCGGCTGTGCCCTTTCAGAGGAACCATCCCAGCATTTGCCTGGAGTGATTTAGGGAAATCACGGAAAACCTAAATCAGGATGGCCGGACGCGTGATTGAACCGTCGTCCTCCCGAATGCGAGTCCAGTGTCTAACCACTGCGCCACCTCGCTCGGTTACTGATGCGACTGTTTGGGCAACCATTACTGTGATACAGTATGTCTCAGTTTGTTATAACACATTCCTGCAATGAGGGATTACTCGCCTCCTCACTTGTCAATAAACTTGTCATTGAGCGTGTTGCAGTTTTTTCTTCGGTAGTGTATTTTTGGTAGAAAACGAAGAGACTGTAATAACAGGCGCCGGCCGTGGTGGCCGAACTGTTCTAGGCGCTACAGTCTGGAACCGCGCGACCGCTACGGTCGCAGGTTCGAATCCTGCCTCGGGCATGGATATGTGTGATGTCCTTAGGTTAGTTACGTTTAAGTAGTTCTAAGTTCTAGGGGACTGATGACCTCAGGAGTTAAGTCCCATAGTGCTCAGAGCCATTTGTAATAACAGGCGCGACAAGTATCTTGATTCAGTACAGTTTAAAGGCTGGTCAGAAACAGTCTGAAAAGCTTGTAATAGTGTTACAGGGTAGGTCGTGCCGAGAAATAACTGGCAAGAATAAAATTCGATACGTTGCTCCGTTTCCAAGTGAATTAGCACTGGAGTTAGCCAATCAGGTCGTTGCCCACGCAGATTACAGCAGCCCGCCAGGGTTGGCGTCGCCAAACGTGTTCTTCTTTTGGTTTCCTAAAACCGAACAAAACCGATACAAAAACTGGACATGGGACGGTGGTAAGAATCGAACCCGAGCCAAAGGCTGAGCAATCTCACGCGCTATCATCTACTCTGGGAGAACAACTAATTGTATCTGTCTCCTGCTTGAACTTGCGCGCGGAGCTGCTTGATAGGCTAACTTCAATGCTAAACAACTGGCAAACGGCGCAGCGTATAAACTTTTTCTTCTTAACAGTTACAACTTATCCAGCAACACTCTTTCAACCTCTTCAGGAAGTTTCTGACCACCCTTTACGTTTATAAGATTGCTTCAGGAAATGGGAAGGCGGTGCTGGCACGTGGCAAGGTTGCTATTAAGTGATGGATTCTCGCCGCGCACGACAGCGGTTACCGCACACTGCAGTGCAGTGTTTGGGCTGCCGACACGCAGAAGAGCATGTCAGAAGTCTCTGAGGACCGAGAAGACAAACTACGCCGATTACGCTGTGCCCTTTGCGGCCGCCTTTTTAACTTGCAACTGTCACCACGATCTCGTAACGGCTGACGCAACGAGTGCTCTGCGCTTTCAGGCATCCTTTCAATCGGCAGCACAAGGAAACTCTCGCGCAGCGAACGTTGCCTCACAGTTCCTCGGGGTTCAGCAACCAGCGGACGGGGAAGAACTGTGAGGAACCGATAAGGAGGCCAGCATTAGAAACCTACGTCCTTGTCACTGGCCACTGAATGCCCAGCAACAGCTAGTGGCAAGGTTCGCCTACTGGGTTACACGTTGGTTAACCAGACCGTTTGTGGTGTGTACGGGTGAACCTTAACTCCGTAGACAATATTCCCGAAGCTCAAAAATTTTAAGGCTTTCGTAGCTTCTTATTGAGAAATCATTTCTCTGACATTTCACCAAGACGAGTGGCTGGCATTGTCAAGGCTTCATCCTCCATTGCTGGTCCACCACCAGCAATGGACGAAGAAAGTTTGACAATGCCAGCCACTCGCGCTTGCGAAATGTCAGGGAAATCATCAAACAAAAGTCTGGGACATGTATTCCTAGTATTTTGTTATGAAGGACCTGTTGTCTCTTGACTCTTTACAGAGTA
Source organism: Schistocerca cancellata (assembly GCF_023864275.1). NCBI lineage: Eukaryota > Metazoa > Arthropoda > Insecta > Orthoptera > Acrididae > Schistocerca > Schistocerca cancellata. Next base: position 403,441,734 of record NC_064632.1, on the reverse strand, counting down.
ATTCCATTTCGACTAATTTCTTACCACTGTTTATCTTTGGAACTTCAACTATGGGACGTTGTTCTTGGTATCTGAATAGTGGCACTCCGTCTTCAGGCCACAAGTGGCCCATAGGGACCATCCGACCGCCGTGTCATCCTCAGTTGAGGATGCGGATAGGAGGGGCGTGTGGTCAGCACACCGCTCTCCCGGTCGTTATGATTGGTTACTTTGACCGGAGCCGCTACTATTCGGTCGAGTAGCTCCTCAATTGGCATCACGAGGCTGAGTGCACCCCGAAAAATGGCAACAGCTCATGGCGGCCAGGATGGTCACCCATCCAAGCGCCGGCCACGCCCGACAGCGCTCACCTTCGGTGATCTCACGGGAACATAAACATATTACATTTAATTTTTTAAATATGTGTTACAGATTAGGAACCTGGTTTCCTAATTTGTATCAATGGGTGCATAAATTATACTACCCTAATAAAGTATCTCCTCGAGCTTAAAGATATGACTAGTCTAAGTTGAAAGAAATGTTTCGTGTTTTAGTTCTTACGTCAGTGTTTGCAGGCATTGCAATGTCATTGTTACGGCGTTAAGTCTAGCGCCGGCACGCCAGTCGGGAACGATAGAACAGAGAGGGCTGTGAGACGACGTCAGCCAATTGCACGCTGACTGACCCCTTTCCAGGACGACAACGCGACAGCAACGGCCTCCATGTGAAGAGGACATAAGCGCCGCGCTCGGCTGGTCGCTGCCCACTTGAATAGTAGCTTCAAGACTAGCGAACTGTATAGAAGCGTCCAAACTAGTTTGCTTGTACATTCTATGTGGCTCAAACTTAGAATTGTATACCCCGAAGAAGCTTATTTCTTTTTTATAGCCCTTTGATTGCGACATATCTGTGTAACCCAAAGTTAAAAACTGTTCAAATGTGTGTGAAATCTTATGGGACTTAACAGCTAAGGTTATCAGTCCCTAAGCTTACACACTACTTAACCTAAATTATCCAAAGGACAAACACACACACACCCATGCCCGAGGGAGGACTCGAACCTCCACCGGGACCAGCCTAACCCAAAGTTAGGTATTGTAACCTTTTCCTTTCGTAAATAAACTCATTAATACGATTTGTTTGAATATTCTCTAGCGATCCGAGAGAGTAGGTTTCCTAGAGACCCCATTTTTGACGACTACGCTGGATTTCACAGTAATTTTGTCTTTCCTTTCGCCGCCATTGCACGCTTCGTACGAATTCACATTTTGCATTTCATGGATCTGTTAATTTCTTCCATTCGATCTTCCTCGTTAAACTCCCCATACTGTCCCTCCGTTTCACGAATGAGTTTCTGTGGTGGCTTCGCCGCCGAGTCTCTAAAACACGTCCTTTTTACAGATGAATCTCTAGTTTTAGATGTCTTCTCCTATGCTTCAGTTAGTGTTTCTTTTTTTCTTTGTCGTAGGCTGGTCGTCGGCTCACAGGCTCCTTGGCTAGGGACACCTTCAGACCACTTTTTGTCTGTCATGCCTTCTTCCGCGTTGAATTTATGGGCCAGTCCGCAACGTAGAGCGCGTTTTCTTACGTCTGACATGCTCAAACCGAAAATCTCTTCAAATTTAAGAATAAGCTCTTCCAGCTCGATTCCAACTTCATCTTGGAAGATGCTTAATCGCGACCAAAAATGTTTAAATCACCGTTTGCAATTCTTTTAAACTATTTTTAGCATTCCTCTCTTTTCGGCATTACTCTCTATAATTGGTTCAAAAATGGTTTAAATGGCTCTGAGCACTATGGGACTTTACAGCTATGGTCATCAGTCCCCTAGAAATTAGAACTAATTAAACCTAACTAACCTAAGGACATCACACAACACCCAGTCATCACGAGGCAGAGAAAATCCCTGACCCCGCCGGGAATCGAACCCGGGAACCCGGGCGCGGGAAGCGAGAACGCTATCGCACGATCTATCATTGGTTTAGGCACATTTTATGGGGGTGTACGTCCACTTAATTACGATCTCAGTTTAGATATACGGTTACATCTAAATACAGGTCATCGGTACTCCACTTTCTATAACGTCTTTCAGTTGCCGTTCTACAAAACATAATAATTATTTAATTAATAACTTAGGATACAGAATGGATTAGAAAATCCACAACTTCTTTAAGTCTTATGCTGCACTATCTAAACAGATTTCTTAAATCTCACTGTACGAGGAAGCTTCTTAAATTGCATGGATACAACGTTGTGAAATTATAGCGGTGCATTACAGGCAAAGTTGCCATTTTTTCTTTGCTAATTTCCTACAAATCAAACACAACGAATACAGACTCATGACTGTCAGAAAACTAAGGTTATTCCATGTATATTCACTCATAAATAAAGCACTCTTACCACTTACTTATAACAGAAATTCTCTTCCCCATGAACACAAAATGTTATATGAAAACTACAAAATCAACGCCATCTTCAGACGCCCTGTTCCGTAACACACAGAACTCATAGCTGACAATATGCCTTCACACAGTACGTAGCTAACGCCGACCACACTAAATATCGGATAGTACAAGAAGAACGAATTTTATAGTAGTGGTACGAAATACGAGCCTGTACAATACAGGCAACTCTCCCCTACCTGCGCGTTAGTGCAGATTTGCACAGTAAGCGCTTACATGTCTTGTTTCAAGTCAAACTTCTTTCGTTCATCTATGGTAGTTAGTGTTGACAACAATAATGCCCACTTTACTCTGCACTTTCAAACTTGCATTCATTACGGCTCGGTTCTGTCTCTGGGTTGTTTTCTCCGGCAGTGTTGGTAATATGTTAACAGCGATACACGGCAGTAAAGATAGTTCTGCTGGTAATGATCTGGCCGATATGCGCATCGTATACAGTTTCGCTGAATACAATTAAAGAGCGAGACGCGATGCTGTACTCAACTGTTCATGAATCTGTGGCAACCACATCACCGTACCGGGTGTTCCAAAACGAATATCGAGGTTATAAGGCTTTGTAGTATTTATTAAGTTCAACTTATAGTTATAAATAATGACCGGCCGATAAGCGAGCAAAGAAGTTTGGCCTCCCCTTCCGCACAAACGATTGAATTCCTCCAGCGCTTTGGACGAAAACTGGCCACTACGCATCGGTCACTGCACCTATTGCGACGCGGTCCGCACTCATCATTTTGTCAGGTATCCGACCCGCAGTGAAAAAGTTTGATGACCTCTTTCTTGTGGATAGCGTCGGAAGTTCCCTGATGTTGTTTGCGGGCGACACTGTTCCGCTTTCTTTGTTTTTATTTATTTATTTATTTGGTCATCAATCTTTTGACTGGTTCGATGCGGCCCGCCACGAATTCCTCTCCTGTGCTAACCTGTTCATAAAGAGTAGCACTTGCAACCTACATCCTCAATTATTTGCTGGATGTATTCCAATCTCTGTCTTCTTCTACAGTTTTTGCCCTCTACAGCTCCCTCTAGTAGCATGGAAGTCATTCCCTCATGTCTTAACAGATGTCCTATCACCCTGTCCCTTCTCCTTATCAATGTTTTCCACATGTCCCTTTCCTCTGCGATTCTGCGCAGAACTTCCTCATTTCTTACCTTATCAGTCCACCTGATTTTCAACATTCGTCAGTAGCACCACATCTCATATGCTTCGATTCTCTTCTGTTAAGGTTTTCCACAGTCCATGTTTCACTACCATACAATGAGGTACTCCAGACGTACATTCTCAGAAAGTTTCTTCCGCGCATTAAGACCGATATTTCATATTGGTAGACTTCTCTTGGCCAGGAATGCCTTTTTGCCATTGCTAGTCTACTTTTGATGTCCTCCTTGATCCATCCGTCATTGCTTATTTTACCGCCTAGGTAGCAGAATTACTTAACTTCATCTACTTCGTGACCATCAATCCTGATGTTAAGTTTGTCGCTGTTCTCTTTCCTGCTACTCTGTACTCATTAGACTGTTCATTCCGTCCAGCAGATCATGTAATTCTTCTTCACTTTCACCCAAGATAGCAATGTCATCAGCGAATCGTATCACTGATATCGTTTCACTTTGAATTTTAATTACACTCCTGAACCTTTCTTTTATTTCCATCATTGCTTCCTCGATGTACAGATTGAACAGTAGGGGCGAAAGTCTACATCCTTGTCTTACACCCTTTTTAATACGAGCACTTTGTTCCTGGTCGTCCACTCTTATTATTCCCTCTTGGCTGTTGTACATATTGTATATGACTCGTCTCTCCCTATAGCTTACCCCCACTTTTTTCAGAATTTCGAACATCTTGCACCATTTTAGATTGTCGAACGCTTTTTCAAGGTCGACAAATCCTATGAACGTGTCTTGATATTTCTTTAGATGGTATGTCGCCAGACTTGTACATTCTACACACCGTGAATAGACGTTTTGTTGCCACTTCCCCCAGTGATTTTAGAAATTCTGCCTTATTTGATCTTAAGTCCTCCAAAGCTCTTTTAAATTCTGATTGTAATACTGGATTCCCTATCTATTCTAAATCGATTCCTGTTTCTTCTTCGATCACACCAGACAACTCTTCCCCCCCCCCCCCTCCCCCATAAAGGCTTTCAATGTATTCTTTCCACCTATCCGCTCTCTCCTCTGTGTTTGACAGTGGTGTTCCCATTGCGCTATTAATGTTATAACCCATGCTTTTAACGTCACCGAAGGTTGTTTTGACTTTTCTGTGTGCCGAGTCTGTCCTTCCGACGATCATTTCTTTTTCGATGTCTTCGCATTTTTCCTGCAGCCATTTTGTCTTAGCTTTCCTGCACTTCCCATTTATTTCATTCATCAGCGACTTGCATTTCTGTATTCCTGAGTTTCCCGGAATATTTTTGTACTTCCTTCTTTCATCAATCAATTGAAGTATTTCTTCTGTTAACCATGGTTTCTTCCCAGTTACCTTCTTTGTAACTATGTTTTCCTTCCCAACTTCTGTGACGGCTCTTTTTAGAGATTTCCATTCCTCTTCAACTGTACTGCCTACTGAGCTATTCCTTATTGCTGTATCTATAGACTCAGAGAACTTTAGGCGTATCTTATCATTCCTTAGTACTTCCGTGTCCCACTTCTTTGTGTATTGATTTTTCCTGACTAATGTCTTAAACTTAAGCCTACTCTTGATTATATTGTGATCTGAGTCTATATCTGCTCCTGGGTACACCTTACAATACACTATCTGATGTTGGAATCTCTGTCTGGCCATCATGTAATCTAACTGAAATCTTCCCGTAATCACCCAGCCTTTTCCAAGTATACCTCCTCCTCTCGTGATTCTTGAACAGAGTATTCGCTACTAGCTGAAACCTGTTACAGAACTCAATTAGTCTTTCTCCTTTCTCATTCCTTGTCCCAAACCCATATTCTCCCGTAACCTTTTCTTCTACTCCTTCGCCTGCAACTGCATTCCAGTCCCCCACGAGTATTGACTTTCATCCAGCTGTACATACTGTATTACCCTTACAGTATCCTCATAAACTTTCTCTATCTCTTATCTTCAGCTTGCGATGCCGGCATATATACCTGAATTATCGATGTCGATGTTGGTTTGCTATCGATTCTGATAAGAACAACCCAGTCACTGAACTGTTCACAGTAACACTCTCTCTGCCCTGTCTTCCTATTCATAACGAATCCTAGTCCTGTTTATATCATTTTCTGCTGCTGTTGATATTACCCTGTACTCATGTGACCAGAAATCCTTGTCTTCTTTCCACTTCACTTCACTGACCTCTGCTATATCTAGATTGAGCCTTTGCATTTCCCTTTTCAGATTTTCTAGTTTCCCTACCACGTTCAATCATCTGACATACCTCGCCCCGACTCTTAGAACGTTATCCTTTCGTCGATTATTCAATCTTTTTCTCATGGTAACTTCCCCCTTGGCAGTCCCCTCCCGGAGATCCGAATGGGGGACTATTCCGGAATCTTTTGCCAACAGAGAGATCATCATGACACTTCTTCAAATACAGGCCACATGTCCTGTGGATACACGTTACATGTGTTTAATGCAGTGGTTTCCATTGCCTTCTGCATCTTTCCCACCCCTAGGACAAGAGATTGCCCTGAACCTCTGTCAGCTCCTCCGCCCTCTTTGACAAGGCCGTTGGTAGAATGAGGGTAACTTCTTATGCCGCAAGTCTTCGGCCGCCAATGCAGCGGCGGAATTCGAACCCGGGACCGAAGACGCTACCCCTAGACCACGGGTTTATCTTTGTCGCGTACAGTTGTCATTTTGTCAAATGGGGAGAGCAAACTCCAGGAAACTGGATAAGAAGCAGAGGAGGAAAAGCGTTCCAACGGAGGCACTTAAAGGTAGAGATGAGAGGGGTCAAGCGCTGTAGAATATGACCCTAGTGCAGGGCTTCACAACATACGTGTTCGCGGAGCAAGCTGTGAGCAGCAAGGCGCGAGCACGGAGCAGCGCGAGCACGCTACCCCCACTACCGGACCAGAGCGGAGAGTGGGGAGAGTCACGTGGGGCATACAACAGCTGCCGCCAGTCAATGTAAATCCGCGGCCACCTGCAGGGATATCACTCACGAATTATTACTGCGACAAATGAAACAAATAAAGGAGAATGTACACGTGCCACATAATTTTATTAGCTTAGTGTATGCCTCTACATTCGTATTAATTTGTGAACTGTTACACAATAAAAGGTGTCACTGAAGTGTGGGATTCTCGGCTATCTCGTACTTTTTGCCCTTAACAATTGCGTCTATGTTCGGAGTAATTGTTCTTGTGCATCGTAGGCGCAGCGTGCAGTTTAAATTTCGATCAGACAATGCGTTTCTCAGGCGCGTCTTGTTACATTTCATTGCAGAGACACGTTGTTCACAAACATACGTGGAACCGAACATTGATATTATTGTAGCCGCCAGTTTGTGCAAACGAGGAAATCTATCCTGAGGGAAGTGCCTGTAGAATTCCAAAATGTTTTTCTTGTTCTGAAATTTGTCTCTGTATTCTCTGTCACACTGCAGGTCATTAATTTCTAGTTGCAGCTCAGGACGAATCTCTTCAATATTCGCTGAATATGGAGAGGCAAAGCATTCAGATGGCTAGTTAAATCTGCTAAGAACGCGACATCACATTTCCATGAAGGCTCTTTCAATTCAAGAACACACATGTTATTTATTTCCATGAACATATTTCTCTCATCTAATAGGCAAAAAAATCGATTTAATAATTCGCCACGACTAAGCCAGCGGACCTCGCTGTAATAAGGCAGGCTACCATACTGGCTTTCTACATCCTCAAGAAAGCTTTTAAATTGCCTGTATTGTAGCCCATGCTTCCTTATATAATTGGTTGTACGAAGAACAACACTCATTACATTTTTTAGTGATACTCTTTGCACAAAAGTTTACCTGGTGGATCACACAGTGAATGCCCCTTATTTCATTCGGCACGGTCAGTTTTTGCATTTTCTCCTTCAACAGCGCAACGAAACCTGATTTTTTCCCTGTCATCGCTGGTGCACCGTCTGTAGACACTAAAACTAAAGAATTCCACGACAATCCTATATTTTCAACACTTTCTTCAACACTACTTAAAATATCACCTCCGGTTGTAGTGTTCTTCATGGCTACTACATCGAGGAGCTCCTCCCTCACCTGAAGATCTCCATTAACACCTCTAATAAATATGGCAAACTGCGCTGTTCCAGTGATATCAACACTTTCGTCCAGAGCTAGAGAATATGCTATAAAATCTTTACAGATACTTGCAAGCTGGCAATGGACGTCGTCTGCCATGTCCTGTATGGGACGCATAATGGTCATGTTAAATAATGGCACAATCCGAAACTGTTCAACTTGAGATGGACACAAATGTTCCGCTGCAACTACCAAACATTCTCTTATTAAATCGCCATCAGTGAAGTGGCGCAGGGATTTTGCTAAAAGCAAAGCAATTTTGTAACTCACTCTGAGAGCTGCCGCAGTTGATTTTCCTTCGTCGTCCAGATCTTCTTCGGATAGCTTCCTTTTAAGTTTAATAACTTCCTGTGCACGATCTGGTCCATCACATTTTCCACTTCCGTAGTCTTTTGCGTGGCCGCTGTAAATTAAATTTCCTAAAAAATTCAGCGTTTTGTGGCATACTAAACATTTTGCAACGCCATATTTTTCTGTAAACAGATACAATTCCACCCAATGGGGGTTGAACTGCGAAAGCTCGGTTGGGGTTACACAATGGCGACTTGACATGATTCTTAACCAGCGAAGTGATTGTTAGAGCTGATCGTAGTACTTCGAACGTTACATAGTCGGCGCGAATACAATAGGCACGCTGCGGCCCTATTCAAACGTGCGCGCGCATTTCCCCTCCCTCCCCACCCACCCTACACCGCGACCTTGCACCTGCTCGCGAGCACGTGCCTGAGCAGACGCGAGTACTCGCGCTCAAAACTGGCCAGTTGTTAAGCCCTGCCCTAGTGTAAGGACGAGATAGGCATCCTGCCACATGAGGTATCCTTATCACTTACGTAACTTTTGCCAATGGTTCGGCGTGCAGGCCACGATAGTGCTGGGATTTCTGTCGTCCACCCCAATATGTGGGCGGGTATTATTATTAACCGCCTTTGGAGTTTGGAGCTAAGACACTACTACGTACAGAAAATTCCTATTTGCCTGGCGTGTTCTCATCATTGAAACCGACACTGACACTGATGTTTTTATCTCCATCTTCAAGTGGGTGTACATAATTTGGAACGCGTTTCGAACCATATATTCATATGACTGTTTTTGCGCGTTATTCTCTCGTGCATAGATTTCTGCAGTTTGTTCCTATTCAGCTAAATCACCTTTTACAGGTAAATTGTAATACCAGAAGGATTTTGCGAAATACCTAAAGACCTGCAAAGGATGAACAACTTGTGCAGCGACTGGAAGCTATTAATGTACTGCGTATAAATTTTTCATATATAAGATCTTTATAACAATAAAACTAAGGTTACAATGACCATTGTATCGGGATGGCCCAGTGGTCAGAGCACCTGCCTCGTAAGCAGGAGAGCCTGGTTCGAATCCTGGCCTGGCACTTTCCCAATGATGTAAATAAATGGCTACTAGCAGCTACATGGTGCAATTCCTTTGTGTATTGATTGGTAATGGCTGCAGGTTCAAAAAGGTGTCTGGCCCTGTCCGAAAGAATGCACTTCACATATACACTCCTGGAAATGGAAAAAAGAACACATTGACACCGGTGTGTCAGACCCACCATACTTGCTCCAGACACTGCGAGAGGGCTGTACAAGCAATGATCACACGCACGGCACAGCGGACACACCAGGAACCGCGGTGTTGGCCGTCGAATGGCGCTAGCTGCGCAGCATTTGTGCACCGCCGCCGTCAGTGTCAGCCAGTTTGCGTGGCATACGGAGCTCCATCGCAGTCTTTAACACTGGTAGCATGCCGCGACAGCGTGGACGTGAACCGTATGTGCAGTTGACGGACTTTGAGCGAGGGCGTATAGTGGGCATGCGGGAGGCCGGGTGGACGTACCGCCGAATTGCTCAACACGTGGGGCGTGAGGTCTCCACAGTACATCGATGTTGTCGCCAGTGGTCGGCGGAATGTGCACGTGCCCGTCGACCTGGGACCGGACCGCAGCGACGCACGGATGCACGCCAAGACCGTAGGATCCTACGCAGTGCCGTAGGGGACCGCACCGCCACTTCCCAGCAAATTAGGGACACTGTTGCTCCTGGGGTATCGGCGAGGACCATTCGCAACCGTCTCCATGAAGCTGGGCTACAGTCCCGCACACCGTTAGGCCGTCTTCCGCTCACGTCCCAACATCGTGCAGCCCGCCTCCAGTGGTGTCGCGACAGGCGTGAATGGGGGGACGAATGGAGACGTGTCGTCTTCAGCGATGAGAGTCGCTTCTGCCTTGGTGCCAATGATGGTCGTATTCGTGTTTGGCGCCGTGCAGGTGAGCGCCACAATCAGGACTGCATACGACCGAGGCACACAGGGCCAACACCCGGCATCATGGTGTGGGGAGCGATCTCCTACACTGGCCGTACACCACTGGTGATCGTCGAGGGGACACTGAATAGTGCACGGTACATCCAAACCGTCATCGAACCCATCGTTCTACCATTCCTAGACCGGCAAGGGAACTTGCTGTTCCAACAGGACAATGCACGTCCGCATGTATCCCGTGCCACCCAACGTGCTCTAGAAGGTGTAAGTCAACTACCCTGGCCAGCAAGATCTCCGGATCTTTCCCCCATTGAGCATGTTTGGGACTGGATGAAGCGTCGTCTCACGCGGTCTGCACGTCCAGCACGAACGCTGGTCCAACTGAGGCGCCAGGTGGAAATGGCATGGCAAGCCGTTCCACAGGACTACATCCAGCATCTCTACGATCGTCTCCATGGGAGAATAGCAGCCTGCATTGCTGCGAAAGGTGGATATACACTGTACTAGTGCCGACATTGTGCATGCTCTGTTGCCTGTGTCTATGTGCCTCTGGTTCTGTCAGTGTGATCATGTGATGTATCTGACCCCAGGAATGTGTCAATAAAGTTTCCCCTTCCTGGGACAATGAATTCACGGTGTTCTTATTTCAATTTCCAGGAGTGTATAATAAAGGCGAGGCTAGCCAAAGATCCCTTCGGTGCAGATGCACACCATGCTCGAACGCTTAGGAAAGCAATGAAACGCCGCGACTAATAAGCGTAATGGGCAGAGGCAGTACATCAGTAGTGAACGGATAAGTTGAGAATTGGGATCTGACGGGAGACATGCTAGGGTAGTCCGTGCAGTTGTGCTGACCACTGTGGATGGCTATCAGTCTGCTTTCCGCAGCGCTGCGGCGAGGACGTCTTGTTTACGTCCCGTTCGCGCGGTCGCGAGTGCCCGTAGTTGTTTACTACTGCGTTGTCGCTAGTTTAGAGTCCATCACTACCGACGCAACATGGCACGTTCATACAGACAAACCACCATCAAGATCAGTTTTCAACCCGATCATGCACGACCGCGAGCTTTTTAAGTGGAACGTTTTCTACGTGACGACGTTAAAATTGAACCGCGAGACATAATTGGTATCCATCTCTCTATCACGAGCAGTGTTGTCTACGTCAAGCTAGTAAGTGACGAGGTGTGCAACAGAATCGTGCGCGCACATGCGAACGATCTTAAATTCAAACACTCTGATGGCCATATTGGGGCGGTTTCTATCGATCACGCGGGGCTTGGCCTCCGTACGATACGCGTCTTCGAACTCCCTTTCGAAGTACCACCGGACGTAGTCACCGCGGCTTTCCAGGCCTACGGCAGAGTGATCAGCCATATGGCCGAAAAATGGACCACCTTTACAACGTACCCCGTTCTTAACGGGGTGCGACAGATAAAAATTGAACTGACCAAACATGTTCCGTCATATCTTGTCATCGGCGGATGTAGGGCGATCATTATGTATGACGGTCAGCCACGCACTTGCTCTGGTTGTGGCCAAGAAGGGCACGTCCGGTCGGATTGTCTCCGACGACGGCTTACTCAAATCCCGACAGGTGAATCTCTGACTCCTTCTACGGTGACGACCCTTCCTCTCAATTACGCCGAAGTTACACGAGCAGCAACCCTTTCTGATGCTGCCCACGTTAGTCCGATAGCCGCCCCCGATAGCGAGACCATGATGGCTTCTGCAGTACAGGATCCGGCCTCTACAACGGCGCCTCCACCTGAAGATAATCACCGACCGACCTTGCAAGAAGGCGTGGATGCTAGGATGGACATTGACCCACGGGTTGTGCCGACAGCGGCTTTTCTTCCAGACACCGGAGCAGCTGAAGAAATTCACCCACATTCAGATACTGAAACACACGTCCGTAAACAGCGTTCCCCGCGAAATCACAACAGGCGGCGGCGTGCTCCATCGGACGATTGTTTGCAGCGATCGTCTCACATGGACTGTGGAAATTCCGACGACGGTACCGGCGGTACAGAGGCCGCTGTAACATCAAACTCAACAGATCGCTGTGGTGACGGCTTCAGCCCCTCCGACCCCACAGAACAGCAGGATCACAAGCAGACAGCCGCTGCCGATTCCCAGCCAGCAGAGCCGATGGATTCAGCGCCGAATGCCGCAGCAGCCACTAACAGCCACCAACAGCCGATGGTATTTCATGGCGACTGGGCGGACGCCTGTGAGGAACACTCCTTGGCCATCGTGTCGGACGACACAGGGGGAACTTTACCCCACCAATGTTGATCCTTTCCCGCCATCAGTTACAGTGACGAGACAGCCTTACAAGGGTATTGATGGCCAACACGGATGCTATGGATAGACCTCAAACTTATCGCGTTGCAACTATAAACTTCAACACTACACGGACGCGCGCTAAGTTATCCTTGCTTCAGGATATGTTGAACTCTGCTTCCATCGACATAGCCCTTCTCCAGGAAGTGTACGTCGACGACTTCCCAGGCATGTACGGTTACGATGCTTGCATCTCTCCAGCTTCCCCAACAGGCAGCGGTGTCGCTGTACTTCTTCGGGAAGGGATAGTGGCGGACGATATCCTGTTTCTGCCTGGGGCAAGAGGAATGGCACTCACAGTACTGGGTGTCCGCCTTATCAACATCTACGCACCTTCCGGGACGGCCAAACGTCGCGAACGTTCACGATTCTTTGCGGAAGACGTCGCCCCGCTCTTCCAAGGCCGCCACGACCATCTGGTGTTTGGAGGTGACTACAATTGCGTACTGGCGCCCAGAGACCAACTCCCACGACATAATCCGTGCCCGGAACTCGAGACGCTAATTCGAGACCTGCAGATGGTGGACACTTGGGAACATCTTCACGGCCACCGACCGGGATTCACGCACTTCACGAGTCACTCTTCCAGTCGTATCGATCGGATTTATGTCTCACGCTTTCTCGCCGCTGGAACACAGGATGCGGAACTGTGACCTGCAGCATTCTCGGACCACACAGCTTACATTTGTGCCGTCACCCTGCGGCGGCAACAAGTGTGGAGAAGCCGCAGCCCGTGGAAATTAAACATCGCTCACCTGTCGTACCCGGACTGCCGCCAAGCCGTTGAGGATACGTGGCATTCGTGTGAAAATCGCCTCCGTGCATATCCGACAACGATCCGCTGGTGGTTGGACTGCGCCAAACCGGCACTGAGGCGAACGTTGATAACCTACGGTCGCGACCACGCTACTTGGCGAAGACATACACTCGACTTTTACTTCCGGGTCCTGCGCGACTGCGATGCTATGGCGCCGTCTCCGGAACGACAAACGGCGGTCCACCGTGCTAAGGCTCAGATCCTCGCTCATATGCGACGCCACCTAGAGGGGGTAGTCATCCGCTCGAGGACGCAGGATCGGATACCGAGCGAACGCCCGTCAATGTTCCACGTCCTTCGTGAACGTAAACGACGCCAACGAGCGCTGATACGCTTCATCGACACGGAGGACGGTCGTCGCCTCACCACGCAACAAGACATAAACACGACGTTCTACAATCATTATTCCCAACTCTATTCCGCTCAGACCCCTGATCCGACAGCACTGGAGGACGTCTCTCAGACGATTTACGGCACCGTCACCCCGGCAATGGAAGAGGCCTTGATGGACGAAATTACAGAAGAAGAAGTGATCGACGCCATTAGAAAAGGTGCTGTCAACAAGTCACCGGGTCCTGATGGCCTCCCCTTGGAATTTTACCGGACTTTTCAATATTTATAAGCCTCTCGATGGACGGACATCTGTCGCGAACTACTATCCCCGGACATGCCGCTCCCTGCGGCCCTTGTGGAAGGGATGATTATTCCTATTCACAAACCGTCCGGTGGCTCACGACTGCAGGACTACCGCCCGTTAACGCTATTGAACTGCGACTTTAAGATCTTTTCTCGACTGTTGGCGGCGCGGATACGCCAGACCTTACGAAATGTTATCTCACCCGATCAAACGTCATTAGGAGGCGACAATAATATTCAAACAGCACTCAGTGAATATCGTGACTTGATCTCACTGGCGAGGGCATGTCGTCTGAAGGGTGCACTGGCGGCAATCGATTTTAGTCAAGCTTTCGACCGAGTGGACCACGACTATTTGGAAGCGGTCCTCCAACATATGCGGTATCCACATCCATTCGTCACTGTCGTCATGCGACATCCAAGGTGATCGTCAACGGCCGACGTTCGCAGCCCCTCACCGTTTCTCGATCGATACGCCAAGGCTGCCCCCTCTCCACTTCACTTTACGCTGCGGCCATGGAACCTCTCCTCTGCGGCCTGCGCCAACGATTAACGGGTATGACGTTACGAGGCCACACTTTCCGATGTAAAGCGTACGCTGACGACCTGGTGATTGTCATCCGCAACGGTGACGACACCGCTAGCGCACTGAATTGGATAGAGAAATATGGCATGGCCACTGGTAGTCGTATCAACGTCGCAAAATCGGTGGCGATGAATATCGGGGCCGGATTGTCTGAGAACAGTGTCACCCCTTTACAGCTCAGAGATAGTTTGAAATGTCTTGGCATTGATTTTACAGACGATATACGACGGACCGCTGCTCACAACTTTCGAGGGCTTTTACGAAATGTTCGGACAGGAATTGCCAACAACCGCCTACGAGCCCTGGACGTCGTCCAAAGGACCCAGTATGTTAACACACATTTAGCGTCACGCATTCCGCACATCGCCCAGATATTACCTATACCGGTGATGTTAGCTCGCCGTATACTTGCGGCTTTTGGGTCCTTCGTGAGTTCAGGAATGCTTTTCAAGATCAAATATGAGACTCTCACCCTTCCCCCGGATCGGGGTGGGCTTGGCCTTTATCACGTTCATGACAGAGCGGTCGCCCTATTTGTGAGCACATTAGTCAAACTATGGCACCGCCGTCCGGACAGTTTGACCAGTTTGGTAATAGAAGAACTAGCACCGCCCTCCCTGTTGCCGCCTGTGCCGATACACCACGTCTCCACCTCGCTCTTCTACATCGGTGTCTTTTACCTCGAACTCAGTTACGTTCGGCTTGCCTTACCAGCGACTCACCTGGCGACGGCAAAGGTGGTTTATAGGGTCCTGCAACGTGGACGACCCGATAACGTCGTGGAGAGGAAGCACCCGAACGTCAACTGGCGAGTAGTGTGGAGGACAATTCACCACGTAACACTGGACACTGACGTCACAGCGATGTGGTATATCACTGTCAACGGTAAGCAGGTGACCAGATCAAGGCTACATGCGATCCACATGGTCGACTCACCCACGTGCACGAGCTGCGGCGTTCAAGACAACGATGAACACCGTCTTAGCTGTGGCGAGTCTACGGCAGTGCGGCACTTAGTGAGGCAAATGTCAGCATACTTCCCTCGGGTAACGCCGAATCATATCGACCCCAAGACTATCCTATTCCCGGATGAGATGTATTACCCACGCACTAAAACTAATGCAATGACATGGCTTCGTGGACATGCAATGCATTATTTGTTTCAAGACGGCACTAAGGACACTTTAGACTTTTGGAACTATTTGCAGGAACGACATTGCAAGATCCTCCGTAACCCAAAGTATCGACAATATTTTTCCAATTTTTTGTGGAGTGCGTTCCACGACCCTCCACGTAGCTGGAACATCACGGGTAAGAGAAGCTAAGATTACAAGACGATGATAGAACACTACACGGTACAACGTGGGATCTACTTTCACCATTACGAGAAGTCATACCTGGATGATACAGCAGATGGAGAGTTTCGATGTGAACCCTCACACTCTGTAGCAGTATTTGCCCCATTTCCTCTTTTTGTTCCCGTTGCGAAAAGGTCTTCGCAGTTTTTGTTTTCCCATCCAGTGCAAGATGTAGCACTGGTTAATGATGGTAAGGATTGCACCCTTCAGTTTTGTTTCATGGTTTCCTTCGCTCCGCACTTTGCTCTCTTTCTTTATGCCTTTTTCTACAACTATTAGCATGGTTTTAGTTATGTGCGTCCCCAACTCGACCCAACGAGTGCACTTACTAATTTTCAGTTCCTTACTCTTAAAAAAATACAAAAAAATAAAAAAATAAAAAAATTTTTAAAAAATTAAAAATAAATAAATGAATAAATAAACTATAAAAAATCACAATAATACACCAACTGCATCCTTTGTACCACATATCCCCAGGATGGGAGGGAGGAGACATCGTGGCCAGGCCTCGGGTCGCGACCCCTGCCCACCTTGCCTCCGCCAACCCACTACCTGATCCATCTCGCCCCCCCCCCCCCAAAAAAAAAAAGTTATGGCTCTGGATAACTCGTACTGATGAGAACACCGGAGAGTTATTAAAAAAAAAATAAAAAAAATGTGGTCAGAGCATCTGATCAGTAAGCAGGAGACCCAGGTTCGAATCCCATTCTGGCACAAATTTTGAACTTTCCCCATTGATCGAAATTAATGGCCACTAGCAGCTACATGTCGTAATTCCGTTGTGTATTGAATATAAAGAGTAAAAATTCATTTCTGACCACTAGTTCATTATCTCAAAGAAAGCGGGATGACAAGAAACTAAGGTCACAAAGCCTGCAGTGAAACGTGTACATTTTATTTCATACAACCAATAGAGCCAACTGATAGTAAATTCATTAGGTTATTTTTCGACATAGTCTCCACATCTGTTTAGGTACTTGTCGCTTCGTGGGGTGAGTTGGAATACATCCTTCTGATAAAAATCCTGTCCTTGTGTGCTCAGCCACGTTGTCGCGAAATGTCCCATCTCCTCGACTGAAGCGAGTCGTCGGCGTCCTAGATGCTACAGGAAATAGGTGGAAGTCGTTTGGAGGGAGTTACGGGCAGCAGGGAAGGTGGTCGACGATGTCCCAGCAAATCTGCTTCAGTAGTGTGTAGTTCTTCTTGGCTGTATGAGATCGTGCGGCATCATAAATGATGAGACGCCCTCACTGAGAAGTAATGGCTGTTTCCTCCTTATTGCTTCGTGCAGTCACGTCAAGGTCTGGTAGTATCGGTCAGCAGTAAATGTCTCCCCTCTTCCCAAAAACTCCACCAGGATGACACGAGTGCTGTCCCAAAATTTTGTGGTTACCACCTTCCCACCAGATGGCGTCACCTTAAAATTCTTTGTCTTTGGAGAGAGGAATATTTCCACTTCACTGACAGCCACTTACTACTGGGCGTGTAGTGGTGGTTCCATTTTTCGACACCTGTTACAGTGCGAAGAAAAAAAATTGTCCCGTTCCTTGATGAACCGTGGCAAAAGTTGGAGACTTGCCCCATTCGCTTCTCAGAACAGTAGTCCAGAATATCTTGAGCAATGTCACCAACACTTCAGGACAGCATTCCCATTTCTGCCGACGCATGCCGTAACGCGATCCTCTTGGTCTGAATCAGCTCCTCTGCATGACCTGTGTTCAAATACGTTGATGTCATGCTACACTGGCCACCGCGATCCTCGTCGGCGACATTTTCTCTACTGGCCGCAAATTTTCGACACCACTCTATAGCACTCTGATACAGTCTCCCCGTAAACCTCTACTATGCGCCTGTGCTTTTCAGGCACGGTTACATGATTCACCAGCAGAGATGGAATAACTGAGCGGATTTCTTCCCGAGACCAGTTTTCCAAGCGAGTCGCCATTTATGTTTACTTACAACTAGCGCTCTAGGTGGCGGGTGGCTGAAACTCTGCACAGTTGCCAACCCCATGCATCGTAAATACCACACACTACTAATTTCTCTGTAACAGACAAAACTCCAGGAATATCGGCTTCGTAACCTTTGTTTCTGATTATTTAGGACTGACTACGATCTGTAAAATTTTGACGATAAAGGTTTATGATGGCCTGTATTTGATGGCTGGTAGTGAGGGACTGGGGAATAGGTACTGATTGCCGATCGTTTGGTATAACGATGTCGAGATTTAAGTACGTGGGCTTCCACAGTTAATGTCATTTTGGATAAAATAATTTTGGGTATTGGGCAACGTGACCGGAAACCCAAAATTATTTCATTAAAAAATATCGAGATTATTCGTCTACTTAACTGCATTATTTTACATTTATTTAAGGCTAAATGCAGATCTCTGAAGTGTTTGGAACAGGAGAACTTGTGTGAAATTTGTACAAAATACGAAGATCCCTGCAACATATTGCCTTCGGTAGAAGAGCAACTGACTATCAAAGAGACAAATCTTCCTTTTTTGCAAGAGCTCAATCGTGAAAGGTCAAGGGCGCTGATACGCTAGTTTGTCGGCGGGGAAGGTGGGGGCGGGGAGGGGGGAAGAGGGGTTTGTCTAAACATGGGGATGTGGAGTAGCTATATAAATAAAAATCTAGTGCCACATGTGTGGAAAATCATTACTTGAGAATGGCTCGACCGATTTGGCTGACCTTTATTGTTGTGTTCGTAATTGTCAGGGCAATGTTTGAATGACGGAAAATTTTTGGGAAATCCACAGGAAAAGTCAGTAATTTGGATTGTATTTTTGTAGCGAAAATCTCATTGAAAGAAATATGGCGGTTGATTTGGCAGTTCCTCTGTCATATGTTTCCATAACAATGAAAAAATCCAGCTGTAACGTTTAGTGTGACAATTATGCTGTCGAACGTTTTCATAACAAAAGCAAATTCCGGACTGAATATTGATATCTTACAAAAAGAATACAAGTGAAAGCGATAGTTCAGTGTGTTATCGGTTATGATTATATCTTTGGTGTGTTGCAAAGATTCTATTGATGTCACTTCATAGTAATTTGGTGTGTTGCAAAGATTCTATTGATGTCACTTCATAGTAATTTGGTGTGTTGCAATCAAAGACCTTGTAAAAAATAACTAGACTCACTGATGGCGCTGCAGTCGCGGGATAATTTGAACCTTCGGCTGGACGCCATTATAGTGGTTGTAGTCTGATGTGTTGTGTAGTATTGTTGTTCATGAAGATGGTTCATATGGCTCTGAGCACTATGGGACTCAACTGCTGTGGTCATCAGTCCCCTAGAACTTAGAACTACTTAAACCTAACTAACCTAAGGACATCACACACATCCATGCCCGAGGCAGGATTCGAACCTGCGACCGTAGTGGTCGCGCGGTTCCAAACTGTAGCGCCTAGAACCGCTCGGCTACTCCGGCCGGCGACTGTTCATGAAGACCCTGATTAAACGTTGTATATTTGTTGGGGCGTACATACAGTATTTGTTACTCGTAATTCTACTGTCTGTACGTTCCAATCAAAAGAAGTACAATGGTGAAGAGTTGTGCAGCGATTAATTGTACAAATAAATTCGAGAAAGGAACGAATATTACATTTCACAGATATGTGAATATTTTAAGTTGTTTTGTATGTCAGTGCACTTACTTAATAAATGATTTTGTAACACGGTATTAGCATAATGTCTGTGCATCTATTTGCAGGTTTCCTTTCTCAGAACCACAGCTGTTACAAAAATGGTTACACGCTGTCAGAAGGCAAGATTTCCGACCGACAGAATACCATTTTATATGTTCTGATCATTTTGGGGAAAGTTGGCTGATCGGTAGTGTTTTCATGGTCTAGGTTAGGTTGAAACTTGATAATTTGGTCGTGAGTTGCCAAAGCACTATGCCATATATAACGCACTTCTCCTCATAAAATCTAAAGCAAGGTAGAGTCAGAAAATATCTATTAATATAGTGGGCAAATCTTAGAGTATTTCGATGCATTTTGCGTACATCTATCGTAAATGAACTACGAAAACTGCTAGGGGTCCAGTACATAACTTTTAGCTACGGCAGATTCCATGTAGTACGTAAGATAAATTCTTAAACAGTGACTAGTTGCTGTTTGTTCATAAATTAAGAAGTATATTGTAGTAACGTATTTAAATGAGGCATTATGTTTGTGACCTAACTCAAGGGAAGGCATTTTATAACCAAAAGCGATGTATAAACATTCGAACTCCGCGCGTCAGTTTACCACTCTAATGGCCGCCGCCCAGCTATTCAATTTATCCGCTCTTCACAGTCGACCACTTGTGCGGTTGAGGGGGCCTGGTTGCAATCATTCAATTTATTTCAGTTGATGGGTTGCTTGCTTGGAATAAAAGCCAGCAATGTGGTGTCGGAATACTGGTCAGCCTACGCGCAACGCAAGCCAACCACATGATCCTCGAGTCAGACTGACGAAGAGTGTACACAACATTTGGAGGCAAATCGAATAAATTATCTAGAGCAATGCATTATGACACCGGAAAAATGAACTCCGGTTTATTTCATTTCGATATAATCGTAATTTTAGTTAATTTTTTTTGTATCAATTGACACAAATTCAAGGAAAGATTCGGGTGGATGAATCCCTTCTCGACCAGCTGACTGGCTGACAGATAGACAGGTAACGCACACGCTCAACCACTGGAGATATAGGCATGTTCTAGAATAAATATTTCTTGTGAAACCGCCTGCGAGAAAGTGCACGCTAGCTGTGCTGCGAAAACAGGAATGTTGTGTTAATGGCTAACTTCATAATTTTACCTATTCTTAGATTAAAACCGTGCGAAATATTGTCATTAAAACTACCCTCACGATTCCAATCGATTTACCCATTCACTTTGACTTCTGTTCTCCATTTTCAGTAACAACAAATAAGGCCAGAGAGATGGGTGAGGCGAAGATGGACAGAGAACGGGGGAGGAAGTGGATATAAGGAAGGGGAAGGAGGATATGGACAGAGAGATGAGGGAGGAAGAGATGGATAGGGGCAGTTTGGGATAAAAGATGTACGGGGAGGGGAAAGAGATGGACAGAGATAGGCACAGCGGTAGCTATTTACGCTTTTGAAATGTCTCCCTACAGGGTACCGGGAGTTGTTTGCTATGCAGCCACCAGTTCAGTCTCGCACCTGTTCTGACACTCCTTAAGGATGTATTTTGTTTACAATAGTAAAAAAAATAGTTTCTGACGTTTAAGGCCGTAAGTTGGACCGTCGGGAAGAGTACTGTCTGAGTGCAACCACGACAGCGCTCTGCTCTCCATAACGATAGTAAATTGCTTCGGAGCCACAGTGAGCTACAAAAATCACGTAACAGTTATATAAATGATGTATGGTATAGGTCTAGTGTAGTATCTCTTTGTACGCAACAAATCTGTTTTTATTTTGAATCAGGAGCAGAGTCAAGACAAGTGTTTTGGAACGAAAGAATTTAACTCGTTAGAGAAACAATTTCAAATTTCATCACGTGAAAACTGGAAAAATAATGAAGTTACTGAGTGAATAGGTCATTAAACAACGGACTTATCAAAGTTTCGTGCTGCGTCGCGTTTGCTGTGAATAAATTTCGGAGTACGTCGTTTTTTCCAATTGTGTCGAAGTCTTGACAGGTATGAACTTTAAAATCCCTATCTGCTAGAATTTTGTAATTTGTATAAGGCAGGGGTGCACAGACCGAAGCCCGCGGGCCACATGTGGCCCATAGATGACCTGATAGTGACCCTCCACTCACTGTTCGTTCTCGTAATTTTTTTTCACTCGCCATTGATTACCTTCAGAGAAAGAGACGGCGTCACCTTATAGAACTTTGTCCATTTGAGTCACGCTAGTATGGCTGAAAATGGGGCAGGGGCAACCAAATTCGGAATGATAGTGTGTCAGGGCACGTCATTTTTGAACTGGAGCAACAATGGAATCACGGCGACAAGGTCTGCCCTTGGGCCACCAGTAACGACATTGTTTAGTCGTCAGTGGTTCGTCTATTGTACAGCAAACACTTTGCGTCAGTGAGCTTAGCCTACTCATTAGTGACTGCCGTAGCAGAATATTATCAAATGATCTTTCACAAAACCCAAAGAAGTTCTGGTCATTTGTAAAGGCTGTTCAAAGTTAGTGTCCAGTCCCTAGCGAATGAGACAGGAACTGAAACTGGGGGTAGCAAAGCAAAAGTCGAAATGCTTAGCTTCGTTTCAAAATGTTTCTTTACGACGTAAAACCCAGGAGAACTGCCCACTTCAATCCCCGTACCATCGAAAAGAGGAGCGAAGAAAGCATTAGTGTCAGAGGAGCTTAAATCATTAAGATTGAACAAAGCTCCAGGGCCCGATGGAATGCTTGTCAGATTCTATACTGAATTTGTGGTTGAGTTAACCCCTTTTCTGGCTATAATCTACCACAGATCCCTCAAACAAAAACCGTGCACAGTTCTTCGAAAAAAGCAAAGATCACACCCGTCTACAAAAGTGATCCACAAAACTACCGACCAGTATCCTCGACATCGATTTGTTGCAGAATCTTAGAACATATTCTAAGCTCAAATATAATAAGGTATCTCGAGCAGAATGGTCTCCTCCATGGCAACCAGTATGGATTTCGGAAACGTCGATCATGTGAAATCCAACTCGCATTTTTCTCACATGAGGTGTAGAAAGCTTTGGATCATGGCAGGCAGGTAGATGCAATATTTCTTGACGAAACCTAAGCTTATTGTCAAAAGTATGATCGTATGGAGTATCAAGTGAAATTTGTGACTGGATTGAGGACTTTTTGGTAGGGAGGACACAGCATGTTATCTTGGAGGGAGAGTCATCATTAGTTGTAGAAGTAATTTCGGGTCTGTCCCAGGGAAGTTGTTGGGACCTTGCTGTTCGTTAATAACCTTGCAGACAATATTAATAGTAACGTCAGGCTTTTTGTAGATGATGCAATTATCTATGACGTACTACTCTCTGAAAGAAGCTGTATAAATATTCAGTCAGACCTTGACAAGATTACAAAGTGGTGCAAAGATTGGCAACTTGCTTTAAATGTTCAAAAATGTAGAACTTTGCGCTTAACAAAACGGAAAAACAATGTACCCTATGGCTATAATATAAATGAGACTGTTAAAATCGTCACCTCATACAAACACCTGGTGTATCACTTTGTAGGGATATGAAATGGAATGATCACACTGGATCCGTCGTGGGTAGAGCAGGTAGTAGATTCCAGATTGTTGGCAGAATGCTGGGAAAGTATTTTTAGCCTAAAAGGAGATCGCTTTCAAATCACTCGTGCGATCGGTTCTAGAATACTGCTCAAGTGTGTGGGACCCGTACCAAACAGGACTAACAGATGATACTGACCGCATGCAGAGAAGGACAGCACGAATGGTCACAGGATAGTTTAATCGGTGGGAGAGTGTCACAGAGATACTGAAGGAACTGAACTGGAAGACTCTTGAAGATAGACGTAAACTACCCTGAGAAAATCTGCTAAAAAGTTTCGGGAACAGGCTTTAAATGTTGGCTCTAGAGATATACTACAATCACCGACGTATTTCTCACGTAGGGTTGGTGAGGATAAGATTAGAATAATTACAGCTCGCACAGAGGTTTTCAAATAATCATTCTTCCCGCGATCCATACGTGAATGGAATGAAAAAACCCTAATAACTGGTACAATGGGACGTACCGTCCACCATCATTTCATAGTGGTTTGCAGAGTATAGATGTAGATAAACATATGCGACGAAGGTAAGCAGCAATTTTATATATTTCTGTTAACCTGTAAGCATTTACTTCGCGATCATCGGTCAATGAAAACTTAAGAAAAGAGAGAAGTATAAAATTTAAATGAAAAGAATATTTGTGAAACAAATGATGTGAACACTTTTATTTATTTATTATGCTGGGGCCCTTAAATGGTCACAGTGAGGCATTTGTGCGGCGCGTGGAAGTAGCAAATCTGTGCGTCCCTGATGTATGGAAGATATCTCTATAACGTCTCTAATGGTCTGAAAAGACTGTTATTGATTTTAATTAGGCCCAAAGTTATGTTTTGTGCTTGAGAACGGAGGAAGGTTCGTGTCCTGAAAACTTTTCCACTTGAGAACCAATTGCAGCCAACATAATGGCATCTCCCACTTGTGTAACGTCGGCGGGGAAGCAGTCTAGCTAGCCGGTTGTCGAATGCCAACCGGGCTGTAGTCGTTGGCTCGTAACTGTATCGGAAATTTTTTGGAAGTAAAGAAATTTCTTATTCTAATTTACTGGCTATACAGAGCCCATTGCCTAGTGTCTAAAATGGGCAATGCTACTGAACTATCCCACTCTAGTTTCATTGCAGTAAAATAAAATGATAACCACATTAATGTCATTTTATGCATTGTTGGCGTTGCAACATTTTACTTTTATTTTGCCTATTTCGCGTCGATGGGCTTGTCCCAACGAGACACCGTCCAGAGATGGACGTCTAGTACTCGTAATGTCTGCTACCTAGACTCCGATGACCTTCTTCTTTTACTAAGACAGTCCAGAAATATCTCAACAACTGGCAGACTTCCTGAACTATGAAAACATTAGAGCAGTCTGGCAGTGACTCGATCGTTCGAAGTATTGGCGTGCACAAAAATAAAGAGAGGATACCTTGCAACTCTTTTTTATCGGAAAACACGTACTACCTCTTGTTTACAAGAAATCTCTCGTATTGACACTTAGGGCATATTTTCCCTGTGTCGCAGTTTGAGTCACTGTTTTCAAGTGGGGCTATGAGCACAGCAAACGATAAGGTAGAACCATATCGCTGATGACGAGTAGCTGTTTTCTGTTGAAGGAAAAGGTCCAAAACAAATATCGCGTTTGTTGTGACATCCTAATGGTGTTGATCGCAAAAAAACTATTACCTCCGATGCGTCGTACGGAAGAAGCCGGATGAGTAGCAAATACCGCCCACACAGTGGCAGGCAAAACGTATGGGATCTGCAAAATTCTGGACTCCGAAACTATAAAAATACTGTATGTACAAGAAACAGTAAATACCGAAAGATGGCGTAAAAAGAGAGATAGGTGTGGAAATAAAATGTACTTTTTTGTGAACGAGTATACAATTTTCCTCACTATTTGCAAGAGTGTACCCAGCGAGAAGTCCACTTCTAGGAGAAAAAAAAAAGGTCTTCGCAAAATGAATCTGTATCCTACCCACTGCCCCTCTGCACAGACATACGTTTCAGTTCAGCATCTGCTTGATAATAGCCAGAACTTTAACTGAATACCCACTACTAACAGATCTACACAAAACAATTTGTCGCGAAATCGCAAAACTATTTCGCCCTTTACAACTCTTCTACTTGAAATGGAAAATGGTAAATGGCTAAGGGTTCCAAAAGCTTCAAGCAGTGCTGAACCTTCAATTTTGGATTTTTTAAAATTATAAATTATAATTGTCTTGATCGCAGCATAATACACTGAAGCGTCAAAGAAACTGGTATAGGCATGCGTATTCAAATACAGAGATATGTAAGCGGGCAGAGTACGGGGCTGAGGTCGACACCGGCTGTATAAGACAACAGGTGTCTGGTGCAGTTGTTAGATCGGTTACTGCAGCTACAATGTCTGGTTATCACGATTTAAGTGAGTTTGAACGTGGTGTTATAGACGGTGCACGAGCGATGGGACACAGCATCTTCGAGGTAGCTATGAAGCGGAGATTTTCACGTACGACTATTTTACGAGTGTACCGCGAATATCAGGAATCCGGTAAAACATAAAACCTCCGACACTGCAGCGCCCGGGAAAACATTCTGCAAGAATAGGACCAACGACGACTTAAGAGAATCGTTCAACGTGACAGAAGTGTAACCCTTCTGCAAATTGCTGCGGATTTCAATGCTGTGCCATCAACAAGTGTCAGCGTGTGACCCATTCAACGAAACATCATCGATATGGGCTCGTGCACCCTTGATGAGTGCACGACACAAAGCTTTACGCCTCGCCTGAGCGCGTCAACACCGACATTGGGCTGTTGATGACGTTCTTAGATAATACAAATCTCCTTCATCATAACCAACATGAATTCCGCAAACAGAGATCATGTGAAACTCAGCTCGCCCTATTTGCCCAAGAAATTCACAGTGCCGTAGACACTGGCGAGCAGATTGATGCCGTATTCCTGGACTTCAGGAAGGCATTTGATACGGTTCCGCACTTACGTTTAGTGAAAAAATTACGAGCTTACGGAATATCGGACCAGGTTTGTGATTGGATTCAGGATTTCCTAGAAGAAAGAACACAACATGTCATTCTTAACGGTTCAAAATCTGCAGATGTAGAGGTAATTTCGGGAGTACCGCAAGGAAGCGTGATAGGACCTTTATTGTTTACAATATACATAAATGACTTAGTTGACAACATCGGTAGCTCCGTGAGGCTATTTGCAGATGACACGGTTGTCTACAAGAAAGTAGCAACATCAGAAGACTCGTACGTACTCCAGGAAGACCTGCAGAGGATTAATGCATGGTGCGACAGCTGACAGCTTTCCCTAAACGTAGATAAATGTAATATAATGCGCATAAATAGGGGCAAAAATCCATTCCAGTACGATTATGCCATAGGTGGTAAATCATTGGAAGCGGTAACGACCGTAAAATACTTAGGAGTTACTATCCGGAGCGATCTGAAGTGGAATGATCACATAAAACAAATAGTGGGAAAAGCAGGCGCCAGGTTGAGATTCATAGGAAGAATTCTAAGAAAATGTGACTCATCGACGAAAGAAGTAGCTTACAAAACGCTTGTTCGTCCGATTCTTGAGTATTGCTCATCAGTATGGGACCCTTACCAGGTTGGATTAATAGAAGAGATAGACATGATCCAGCGAAAAGCAGCGCGATTCGTCATGGGGACATTTAGTCAGCGCGAGAGCGTTACGGAGATGCTGAACAAGCTCCAGTGGCGGACACTTCAAGAAAGGCGTTACGCAATACGGAGAGGTTTATTATCGAAATTACGAGAGAGCACATTCCGGGAAGAGATGGGCAACATATTACTACCGCCCACATATATCTCGCGTAATGATCACAACGAAAAGATCCGAGAAATTAGAGCAAATACGGAGACTTACAAGCAGTCGTTCTTCCCACGCACAATTCGTGAATGGAACAGGGAAGGGGGCATCAGATAGTGGTACAATAAGTACCCTCCGCCACACACCGTAAGGTGGCTCGCGGAGTATAGATGTAGATGTAGATGTAGAAACATGTTGCCTGACCGGACGAGTCTTGTTTCGAATTGTATCGAGCAGATACATGAATCCATGGAACCTGCATGTCAGCAGGGGATTATTCAAGCTGGTGGAGGCTGTGTAGTAGTGTGGGCGTGTGCAGTTGGACCCATGATACGTCTGGATACGACTCTGACAGGTGACACATACAGAAGCATTCTGTCTGATGACCTGCATCCATTCAAGTCCATTGTGCATTCCGACGAACTTGGGCAATTTCAGCAGGACAATGCGACACCCCACACGTCCAGAATACCTACAGAGTGGCTGCAGGAACACTCTTATGAGTTTAAATACTTCCACTGGCCACCAAACTCCCCAGACATGAACATTATTGAGCATATCTGGGATGCCTTGCAACGTGCTGTTCAGAAGAGCTCTCCACCCCCTCGTACCCTCATGCATGTATGGACACTCTATGGGTGTGAAGTAGTGGGTGAACGCTTTTTTTAAAAAATAGATCATTATTAAAGAAGTACTGAAGTATTTTTTAAGCTACATTTATGACCACTGGCACTTGACATCTCGCTTACAAATAATATAATACGTGTTTCAGTGTTTCCGCAAATTGAACCTCTAACGAGGTGGAATAGGGGTTGAGATTTTTTATTAAAGTAGTTTATTATGAAAGAATTTTTAAAGCTAAATATCAAAATATTTAAATGTGGCCTTTCAGTTAGAAATAAAGAAATACGTGTTTCATTGCTTGTGGGAATTCGACCCCTCTGGGGCTGAAACGGGGGATGAAGGTTTCATGGAAATATTTCATTGTGCATTTTTTGGCTAAATCTATGAAACTTTGTATGTGGCTTCTCTGTTAGAAATAAAACACGCGCATGCCACTGTTTTTGGAAATTCGATCCCTAAAGGGGTGACGTAGGAGGTGAAACGTTCAATGAAAATATTTCATTGCGAAAGCAATTTTGAAGATAAATCTTTGAAAATTTGTGCGTGACTTCTCGATTATATATGAAAAAATGTATGTTTCACTGTTTTTGGAAATCCAACCCTTATGGGGGTCAAATAGGGTCGGACTGATTCACTGACTCATCACCAGCCAGCCCCAACCGCTATGGATAGAAACTTGAAGTTTGGAGAGGCTGAGGATCTTGTACTGTAGGCATCGTTTAAGAACGGATTGTCCGGAATTGCCCTCCTAAGGTGGTGAAATAGGGGATCAAAGGAATTTTGAAACTATGTCGCTAGTTAGGGAATTTTGAAGCTAGAACTACGAAAACTTGTATGTGGTTTCTCAGTCGGAAAATAAAAAAATCTGTGTTTCAACGTTTTTGGAAATTCAAGTGCTAAGGGGATACAATAGTGAGTGAAAGTTCTTTAGAAAATAAAGGATTTTAAGGCTACATCTATGACAACTGGTATTTGACTTCTCGGTTAGAAATAAAGGATGTATGTGTTTCTCTGTTTCTGGAAATTCAACCCCTACGTGAGTGAAATAGGGGATGAAAATTTTTAAGAAAATATTTCGTTACATTAAAAATATTTAAAGCTTAATTTATAAGAATTGGTATTTCACTCCTCGGTTAGATATAAGAAAAAATTTGGTAGGGGATGAAAGTTGATATGGAAATATCTTTATAAAAACGCCAAAGGCATGATTAATAAAAACTTTGGACTCCAGTTACCAGAATCCCATTTTGGCCAGAAGTAAATTCGGAAAAGACCGTGCTTATATGGCCTTAACTAGCGTGGAAAGGTTAGAAGGTGTTGCAATTTGTGAACAACACAAAAATTCTTTTAAATAAAAATAAAAAAGAACTCTGGGGCCACTCATTCTAGCGAGCGAAGCAGCGGACGCTAAGGTAGTAGGCGTATAAAATCAGTCTGACAACGGTCATGCTCTCACTAGCGTTTCGATATTGAGGAGTTATGCTTACTAACGATGTTGTGGTGGTTAATATTCTACGTAGGTACCACTTGTTGTGCAATTTTGTTCATTTTGGGTGCCGTAACCACAAATTCCATTTTACATCCTGGCTACGCCGCGTTCATCTGATTTAGGCTTCTAGTTTGCACTTTAGAATGGCTAACGGGCATAATCAGTTGACTGTTGTGTAAATAACAGTGACTTTATAACAGCCAGGGTGGAAAATGGAATTGTCCTTCAATGCTAGTGTAAGCGTGATTTGAGGACGAGTGTTAATCACCTGACGCTGGCTGGTCGTACGAGATGTTATTGCTCCTGTTATCAGGCACTGTTATAAACTATAGAACATGTGAATTGATAAAATATTCGCATGCACCTGAAATGTTTTCTGCACGCCAGCAAAATATATGCTTATGTGCAAAACATAAGGACGAAAGTAACACGCATGGTGTGTCACTACCAACCAATAAAGCTCGATGAAACTTACCGAGCTAGCTAGTGCAGTGGTTAGCACACTGGATTTGTATTCAGGAGGAAGACGGTTGAAACCCGCATCCGGCCATCCTGATTAGGGTTTTCCGTGATTTCCCTAAATCGCTTAAGGCAAATGCCGTGATGGTTCCTTCGAAAGGGTACCGTCTAGTTGTTGACGGGACGTTAAACACTAAACTCCTTCCCCAGGGCCTCAGTGGAACTTGGATCACACACAGAAAGACTTGCTACAGTATAGAGTACAGAAGTAACTGAAAGATATATACATAAGCTTTTATTCAAAGACATTTAAGTCACTGCGGTTCGTGATGGTCTCCTGGACATTACAAACGGCGGGAGATCGTTCCTTGTAGGGTGTGTGATACGCACGGGCGGCATTACATGCTCTGCAACGTGCATAGGGTTCCCCGTACCACTAGCAGTCATTCCTGTTCCACTAGCAAACAGAGCGAGGGAAAAACGACCGTCTATATGCCTCCGTATGAGCCCTAATTTCTCGTATTTTATCGTAACGGTCCTCACGGTGTGTGCTGCAGGTAGTAGAAAAGTTCTGCAATCAGCTTCAAATACCGATTCTCTAAATTTATACTGTTCTTCGAAAAGGATGTCGCCTTTCCTCCAGCTATTCCCAAAGGAGTTCCCGAAGCATTTGCATAACACTTTCGTGTTGTTCGAACCTACCAGCAACAAATCTAGCTCCCACCTGTGAATTATTTCGATGTCTCCCTCTAATCCGAAGTGGTACGGATCCCAAGCACTCGAGCAGTGCTCACGGATAGTACGTACTAGCATCCTATATGAGGTCGCTTTTAGAGATAAACAACGCTTTCCCAAAATTCTCCCAATAAACCGAGCTCGACCATTGGGCCTTCTTACCACATTCCTCAAATGCTCGTTCCATTTCATATCGCTTCGCAACGTTACGCCCAGATATTTAAACGACAACCAGTGTCAAGCAGGACACTACTAATTACAGATTTGGTTTTCAAAATGGTTCAAATGGCTTTAAGTACTATGGGACTTAACGTCTGAGGTCATCAGTCCCCTAGAACTTAGAACTACTTAAACCTAACTAACCTAAGGACATCACACACATCCATGCCCGAGGCAGGATTCGAACCTGCGACCGTAGCGGTCGCGCGGTTCCAGACTCTAGCGCCTAGAATCGCTCGGACACCTCGGCCGGCCATCGGTTACACGTCTCGGTCACCTCTTGTTCGCATTGAAGGAACTTTGAACAGTGGACGTTACATTTCAGATGTGTTACCACCCGTGGCTCTATCCTTCATTCGATCCCTGCGAAACCCTACATTTCAGCAGGATAATGCACGACCGCATGTTGCAGGTCCTGTACGGGCCTTTCTGGATACAGAAAATGTTCGACTGCTGCCCTGGACAGCACATTCTCCAGATCTCTCACCAATTGAAAACGTCTCGTCAATGGTGGTCGAGCAACTGGCTTGTCACAATACGCCAGTCACTACTCTTGATGAACTGTGGTATCGTGTTGAAGCTGCATGGGCTGTACCTGTACACGCCATCCAAGCTCTGTTAAACTCAATGCCCAAGCGTATCAAGGCCGTTATTACAGCCAGAGGTGGTTGTTCTGGGTACCGATTTCTCAGGATGTATGCACCCAAATTGCGTGAAAATGTAATCACATGTCAGTTCTAGTATAATATATTTGTCCAATGAACACCCGTTTATCATCTGCATTTCTTCTTGGTGTTGCAATTTTAACGGCCAGTAGTGTATTTGGACGTTGACACCGCACATAGCTAGTGGTCACAATAATGTGTCTAGACCGTATGCAATACCTTAACTCAATACAAACGTTTTTTACCATTAACTGAAAGCGCCTAGATCATTTTGAATAACCATACACATGGTTTCAGGGCAGGCCTTCGTTCTAACGAGCTCACTGAGCTAAGTGACTTATTTTTAGTAAAATAATGACTCCAAATTGCTGTACTGCCTTGATTCACAATATTCAGCATAAAAGAGTTTGGAATCCTACAGTGCGATCGACTGAATGAATTAACAGGATCTTCTGTGTTACTAAACTGCCATTGAGGCATCACGTGTAAGCGCGCGTTGTGTCTTGAGGCCACATAATATCTCCAACTGAAAACCTTCATATATCGTCCGCACTTACATATTTTATTAAATGACCACAATGTACCTGACATAAATCTAAATTCACTTTAGTCAGAAGTAGTTGTGTGAATAGAAGTACAAAATAATTAACTACTGGTGAATTTGATTTGAAAAAAATTACAAAGAGTGTTTCAAAATGACACTGAAAAGCGTATGAGGTATCGTAGACTTTAACAGCGTAAGAATCTACGTCTGGCATGCAGTGCGGATAAAGAGTCAAAGATTGAGGACCAAAGTGCGTCAATTTCGCCATCGTTCACGCCATGAGTTCGAACTCTACAAGTTCAAAAACGAACGTGAAGTATTTGATTATTTTCTTTATTGCAGCTGAGTGGAAACGTTAATACAAACATAACTGATGCTGTCTTGTTGCCCTACATTTCGATACCGTCCGGCTTTGTTCGATGATATCTCCCAACATGGGTTTCTGTTTTCCATATGTTCCTCTACAGCCTATCTACAGCTAGTAAATTACTTTGGTACCATTGAAACAATCAGAATTTAAGATTTCCCAAAAGACGAACAGGTCACGTTGAATAACAAAAAAGCTACTGGAATGTACATAAATTAACTTTTTCGTTTATTACAATTGATAAACGACCTGCAGATCAAAAAAGTATGCATGAGCTTTCTCTTGCGTACAGGGATGAAGAATGTGTCGACATCAACATTGGAAATTTTGAAAACTTGGTTTTATCTACTGCAAACACCTTAGTGAGTCTTAAATCAGGCCGGCCGCGTTGGCCGTGCGGTTCTAGGCGCTCCAGTCCGGAGCCGCGCTGCTGCTACGGTCGCAGGTTCAAATCCTGCCTCGGGCATGGGTGTGTGTGATGTCCTTAGGTTAGTTAGGTTTAAGTCGTCCTAAGTTCTAGGGGACTGATGACCACAGCAGTTGAGTCCCATAGTGCTCAGAGCCATTTTTTTCTTAAATCAGAAAATACTGGTAAATCTTTTTACCCCTGAACTTCATATAGAAATACCTTAACTCTTCATTCATTTAATTATTTTTTTGGTCATCAATCTTCTGACATGTCTGATGCTTCCTGCTACGATTTCCTTTCCAATCCAATCACTTCATTTCAGGGAAGAATTTACATCCAACGTCATCAATTATAAGGTTGTTCAAAAGATAAGGTACGAAACAACACTGTGGGTATAACTGAAATCTGTACTGAAAAGTAATCACCCAATGGCTGAGCACAACCATCCCACTGTTTCACGAGCCGAAGGATTCCCTGGTCCCACAATTCCTGTGGCTGCGACAGGGGCCAGTCCTCCACTGTATCCCTCAGTTCGTCCTCAGAGTTGAAGCACTTCCCTTTGACACTTTTTTTTTTCGGACCAAACTGATGGAAGTCACAGGGCGACATTGACGGGCTGTAGGACCGATGCTCAAACTGCTGCCACTTGAACTTGGCCATTACACTTTGTGTGACATTCGTGACGTACGGAAGCGCTTTATCGCGGAGCAGAATCATTCTCTCCGTGAGCAGCCCAGGCCATTTGCTCTTCATGGATTTGCGTAGACTAGTGTACACGTGATTTTTGATGGTGTTAATGGTTTTTCCATGCTCTAGGAATTCGAATCGTATCGGAGCTTGGATGTAGAAAAAGACGGTGTCACCGTGCCTGGTTAGCATCACAGCTTTGAACGTTTTTGGGGGAGATGACACGTGCACACAACCACACCAGACACTACATACGTGTCCATACAGGTCTCATTATCTTCCCCCAAAGTGGTATACACAAATTCCTACCAGTTTGGTTGTTTCGTACCTTTTCATTTGAACAGTACTTATATTTATTCTGTGTATTCCAGTCTCTGCTTTCCCCTAAAGTATTTGCTTTCTATGGCCTCCTTTAGTACTAAGGATGTTACTCCTCGACGTAACACATAAGCCATCATGCTATCTCTGTTTCCATTTAAATATTGCATATATTACTTTCTTCGCCGATTCTGAACATAAGCTCTTGATTTCTCATACTATCATTCAATTTAATTTTCAGTACCGCTCCGTAACACAACGCCTGAAACACTTCGACTTCGACTATCTTCCTTTCAGCCGGCCGCTGTGGCCGAGCGGTTGTAGGCGCTTCAGTCTGGGACCGCGCTGCTGCTACGGTCGCAGGTCCGAATTCTGCCTCGAGCGTGGATGTGTGTGATGTCCTTAGGTTAGTTAGGTTTAAGTAGTTCTAAGTCTAGAGGACTGATGACCTCAGACGTTAAATCCCATAGTGCTCAGAGCCATTTGAACCATTTTATATTCCTTTCCGACTTTCCTGTTATCGTTATACTTAGCAGTAGCTGGATACTTTTGTACAAATTTACAGAGTTGTTTATTGTGCTTTCTTAAACGTTACTCATGTATGGCAGATAATCAAAATTTCTGTTAAAAATCTAAGGAACAAAAATTATCTAATCGAACGAGTAGGGGCTGACAAAATATTTCCAACTAGGAAAGAATGAGAAAATAAAAACAGCCATGTACTTAAATCTGAAGAATGGTTTGAACACTACATTACTTTCAGAGATATGGTATTACCAGACGTAGAATTTTCTCGTGCCAATGAATTGATTAGTTATCCAAACAGTTACAGAGAAACTTCAAGATCATAGAGAACTCCTTATCAGCCTGCGCACGTGCGCGCGCGCGCGCGCACACACACACACACACACACACACACACACACACACACACACACACAGCATTTACACATATCGAATCCACATTAAGCGATATAAAGTTAGTCGGACCCACCCGCGATCGAAGCAAGGGCCTTTGATTTGTAGTCTAGTGTCGAGTCACACTCTCCTCCGGTTTGGTACGACAGAGGTGTGTTACACGCTGCTATGTATCGCTGGTACCTCGCAACACAAAGCAGTAGTCCACGCTCAACAAAGGACTGGCCTCTGACATGGAAGGTGAACCAGATGCTGCGAAGGTGATAAGATGACGTCATCTCATAAATGATAAAACAGAGCTGCGTGAGCGTTGCAGTTTCTAGTTTGCCTGTTTAACTTGTTGTCTAGCAAGGTTGTCACATGTGGTTTACATGGCAATTTTTCAAGCTGCTTTTTTTTCCTCAGCTTTTGTTTATTTGCTTTTATAAATTGCTGTGCAGAGGCTAAGGCATGTCAATATGAACAAGCTGTTACATTCCATTATCTGATTTATAATTTTAAATCTCGATCTGCAACCATCAACTAAATTCTTTTGCTTTATGTAACATTAAACGATCTTGTGGAACTCATATGAACGAGGGCGTTCTGGAAAGTACACATCCGAATTTGTTTACTTCTTTGCAGAGGTAGTGTGTCGCACATCGTCTTTTTGTTCAAATGTGTGTGAAATCATATGGGACTTTAACTGCTAAGGTCAGCAGTCCCTAAGCTTACACACTACTTAACCTAAATTATCCTAGGGACAAACACACACACTCATGCCCGAGGGGGGACTCGAACCTCCGCCGGGACCAGCCGCACAGTCCATGACTGCAGCGCCTCAAACCGCTCGGCTAATCCCGCGCGGCTCGTCATCTGTTGAAAATATCCCCTACAGCCACATTTTAACTCTTTTTTTTTTTTAAAGCCATCAATCTTATGGGTGGTTCAATGTGGCCCGCTATGAATTCCTCTCCTGCGTCAACCTCTTCATCTCAGAGTAGCACCTGCACATTGTGTCCTTACTTGCTGGATGTATTCCAATCTCTGTTTTCCTCTGCAGTTTTTCCCCTCTGAAGTTCCCTCTAGTACCATCCCGGTTATTCCCTGATGCCTTAACAAATGTTCTATCATACTGTGCCTTCTTCCCGCCAGGGGCTTTTCGGATAATCAGCGACGGAAGGAACAGATGGAAAACTCTCATTCCTTATCTTATCAGTACACTTGATTTTCAACATTCTTCTGTTACACTTCATCTCAAACGCTTCGATTCTCTTCTGTTCCGGTCCACGACTCGCTACCATACAATGCTGTGCTCCAAACGTACATTCTCAGGAATGTCTTCCCCACGCTAAGGCCACTGTTTCAAACCAGGAGACTTCTCTTGGCCGTAATGCCGTCTTTGCCTGTGCTAGTCTAATTTTTATGTCCTTTTTGCATCGTCCACCCTGGGTAATTTTAGTTCCAAAGTTCCCTGCTATTATTCCTGCTACATCACATTACCTGTGTCTATTTCCCATTACTCCCAATACATGTTCTTTACTCATTAGTAGAGACCGGATTATATGTATTTGCATGTTCCATTTGTATTTGCGTATTTGGCTCCTTTTCACCGGTTATTTGCATATTTTAGAAGCTAGTGACGATGCATATTTTCGCTCTATGTTTACGATATTTTACAAATTTAGATGGGCTGCCTCTAGCTCGACCTAGATTTGATGTCTCACGCATTTACCGCGACCTAGAACCGCGTGCAATCGCTAACCGACAAGCCACTGCCTAGCGAAATCATTACATGAGAGGAACGGGAACAGGCAGACAGTCAATATGCTCCTGCGCCCGCGCCCCCGGTTAACCGCACTCCGCTGTCATACTGTAAGCGTCGGCAACAATTAAATTAAACTACGCAAGCTTTTAGCCGCACGTCCATTGTTTCAGTTTAGATTTCTGTTCACTTGTACACAGTTGAAAGTGTTTACGACGTGTAGTGTGTAACGTGTTGCGCACCATGCCGCCCGAAAAAAGAAACGTCGTTTCGTGTAGATCACCATC
Source organism: Schistocerca cancellata (assembly GCF_023864275.1). NCBI lineage: Eukaryota > Metazoa > Arthropoda > Insecta > Orthoptera > Acrididae > Schistocerca > Schistocerca cancellata. Next base: position 403,405,489 of record NC_064632.1, on the reverse strand, counting down.
CTGGAACATTTACAAATGAGGGAATTGTTTTGTATTGTCGAGTTTGCGAGAAAAACGTTTCGCGTAAAAAAAGGTTTCAAATAGACCAGCACGTCAAAGCAAGTCTAAATATCGCTGGAATGCAAAAGAAAGGACCACGACGACAACTTCTGACAACAGCAAATCGCAGTAGCAGGGATTTGTCCAAAGGTAACCAAAAACGTCGATTTAACATGGATCTACGTGAACCATTCATTGCAAGCAATATTCCTCTTCACAGACTTACAAATCCTATCCTCAAAGGCTTTCTGTGAAAACATTGCGTAAATCAAAACATACCAGATGAATCAAAATTGCGTAAAAATTACATACCGAGAATTCACGTAAATGTTCTGGAAGAAATACGCAATGAACTCAAGGACAGCATTATCTGGATTTCAGTTGACGAAATTACAGGCACTTGTAGCCGTTACATAGCAAATTTAATTGTTGGTGCTTTAAAAGAAGAGCTCTCTTCTTCCTATTTAGCGGCCTGCAAAGAACTTGAAAAAGTAAATCATTCTACGATCGCCAGATTTGCGAATGAGGGTATTAGAAAAATATTTCCAGAATCTTCTGCAGATAAAAGGGTGTTTGTGTTTATTTCAGATGCTGCTCCCTATATGATCAAAGCAGGAAAAGCCCTCCGAGTATTTTATCCCAATTTGGTTATGTGATGTGCTTTGATCATGGAGTACATCGCCTTTCTGAAGAAATATGTTCCACGTTTTTGAATGTAAATAAGCTGATTTCATCCACAAAGAAAGTGTTTCTAAAGGCTCTTGCTCGCATCAAGACCTACAAAGAAAAACTGCCAAATGTGCCTTTACTTGCTGAACGAGTGGTAACTCGTTGAAACACGGCATACGTCCTCATTTTGCAAAGTTTTAGAAAATAACCCTCGAAAGGCCCCCTTTCTAATCCCTACCAGAGAATATTCAGAAAATGATATCAGCGTTCTAAATGTAGCGATTTTTCGCGTGGCCGGCACTCTTCCTCGTAACTAATATGCACAGACTCGATTTCGAGATGTAATGCACGCAGTAACTACTATGTTTTTTTATTATTTGATCTTATATATTTTGACACTTTTCATGCATTTTTAAGCATTTTTCATGCATATTTGAATGCAAGGTTTAACGTTTTTATAATGCATATATTCCGGTCTCTACTCATTAATCCAACATATTCCGTCATTCTTCTTCACATTCTCTCAGGTTAGCAACGTCATCGGCGAATCTTATCACTGAAATTCTTTCACTCTGCATTTTATTCCCCCTCTTGAACCTTTATTTTGTTTCCACCATTGCTTCTTCGATGTGTAAATTGAACATTGGGAGCGAAAGACTGCGTCCCTGAATTGCGCCCTATTTAATCCGAGCACTTCGTTCATTATCATCCAGTCTTATTGTTCCCTCACGGTTCTTTTACGTATTGTATATTACCCGTCTTTCCCTATAGATGACTCCTATTTTCCTCAGAATATCGAACATCTTACACAACTTGAGACTGTCTTAACGCGTTTTCCCAGGTCGACAAATCCTATGATTGTGTCTTGACTTTTCTTTAGTCTTGCTTCTATTCAGCTGCATCGTGAGAACGGCCTCTCTGGTGCCTTCATCTTTCCTAAGGCCAAACTGTTCGTCATATACCAACTGTTCGTCAGTTTTCTTTTGCGTTTTTTGTGCATATTATTATTGCCAACTGCTTCGGTGCGTGAACTGTTAAGCTGATTGTGCGATAGTTTTCGCATTCATCTGTCGTTGCTATCTACGAAATTATGGAAGATATTTTTTACTGATGTTGGTGGTATATCGCCAGTCTCATACATTCTACACATCAAAGCGAATAGTACGATATTGCAGTGCCGGTGTTATTCTGATGACGATGCACTGCGGCGACCACAGTCGTTACTAAATACATCAGATGAATGCGCAATTGCGAATAATGACTACCATTATCTGTAGAATGGAATGACGACAATGAAAATTTGCGCCGGACCGGGACTTGTACCTAGATTTCCCGCTTTCAAGCACAACGTCTGATCTGTACGGGAATAGACAGAATGGATGTGCGAGTGCAGATCGTAGACGTACGGTTGACGGCATATGGAAGTTTGGGTTTCGCCGTGAGTCATGCACGGATAGCCAGAAGGCAAAGCGACCGCTCGCGATAAGCGAGAAATCCGGGTTCGAGTCCCGATGAGGCACAAATTTTCACTGTCGTCATTCCATTCTACAGCTGATGGTAGTCATTATCCGCAATTGCGAATTCATCTGATGTATTTAGTAGCGACTGTGGTCGCCGCAGTGCATCGTCATCAGAATCATCTGATGTGTAAAGTGAATAGTCGTTTGGTTGCCACTTCCTCTAATAATATTAGTAGTCCGATGAAATTCCGATGGTATGAAATTCTGTCTGTCGGACTGGGTGCTTTACGTCATTCCTGTCGGCTGCTGTTTCTTCTTCTAACGCGTCATCAGACAAGTCTATAGAGGCTTTCAATGTACTCTTTCTACACATCTGCACTCTCTTCTGCGTTTAACTCTTAAATTCACCATAGGTTGTTTTGACTTCTCTAAATAATGAGTCAGTCCTCCCGCCAATCATTTCGTTTTCGATTTCTTTACATATTTCCTACAACCATTTCACCTTCGCTGCTCTGAATTTGCTATTTTTTTCAACCCAAAGGGATTCATTTGCTGTATTCCTGTCTTTTCTTGAACATTTTTTCCTTCCTACTTTCGTCGATCATTTAATTTCTTCTCTTATCCAAAGTTTCTTCGTAGTTGCCACACTTGTACCTATGTTTTTATGTCCAACATCTGTGGTTCAAAAATGGCTCTGAGCACTATGGGACTTAACTTCTGAGGTCATCAGTCCCCTAGAACTTAGAACTACTTAAATCTAACTAACCTAAGGACATTACACACATCCATGCTCGAAGCAGGATTCGAACCTGCGACCGTAGCGGTCGCGCGGTTCCAAAGCGCTCGGCCACTTCGGCCGGCTCAACATCTGTGATTACCCTCTTTAGAGATGTCCGCTTCTCTTCAACTGAAGTGCCTGCTTCAGTGTTCCTTATCACAGCATCCACATCCTTAATGAACTTCAAACGCATCTCATTCTTCCACACTGAGTCCTTCAGACGATTCTCTTAAACTTGAGACTACTTCATCATTATTAAATTGTGATGTGAGTCTATATCTGCACCGGATACCAGTGGCATTTTAAATGAAAGTACTCCAATATTTCCTTTAAGCTGTTTAGGGATAAACGAATAATATGTATCTGGACAGCCAGACGGAGGTTTCAAAACCGCTTCTGAAAACTATTCCAGCCTCTTAACTACCGTGCAACCTCACAATGCAGTGGTTTTAAATATGCTGGTAAGAACGGTAGAGATGATGAAACTCCTGGGAGTACTTCAAGAATCATACCCGGGAGGACGGGAGGAGGTGGGGGGTCCCCCTTAAGGTATACACTCCCTGGAATTCAACTATTTGCGCATATACGTATATATATGTTTACGATATTTGCTGAGTTTGCCCTGCAGCATCTTTCCAAAAAAGCGGAGAATATGAGTTTGCAGTGTTTACTAACAGTGACGGAGTCTGTTTCCCTCAAGAATTATGACAATGTAGGAGATCTGAGTCCACAAATATCCTCCGGAAGACTAGAGGGAATTACGACTCGCCGCCAACGAATAGGTTTTCCGAGAAAATTTCGCTTCTCGTTTGTTACGATGTGAGTGGTGACGGACGAATTTCCACAAAGGCACACCAAAACCAGTGAGTATTCTGCAAACTTACTGGAAAAGCCGCATGACGAAACTGACCTTTCCAGACGAGAAATTCTCTCTGGTTGCTTCACAACAACGCAGGAACCCAATGTTGCCGCATTCGCGTTGCAGAGATTCTTGCGATGAGTCCCAGTGTGGCATGTCTTTCCGATGATTAGTTTTATATAGTCGTCCCACTTTAAACCGTTCCGTACTCATACAGCTCAGAAATTTAAAGTTTATTGTTTCCACTGATTGTTAAGCTATCGTGAAATTTCTGTATATAAAAGGAAATGTCCTGACTGGTTCACCATCGCTCATCATAAACCGCTAAGGACAGAAACGTGAATTTTGGAGAGGGTGTTGATTTTATACTGTAGGCAACGTTTAGTAAGAGATTGTTTGAAATTCTACCTCTAAATGAGTTAAGTAGGGACCAAAGTTCCTTTTTTTTTTTAAATATGTTGTAGTTAAGACATTTTTAAGATAGATCTAGGAAAACTGTCATTTGATTCCCCGGTCAGATATTTAAAAAAAATACATGGTTCAGCAATCTTGGAAATTCAGTCGCTGAGGGGGTAAAACAGTGTGTGGATTTTTTTTACAAAAATACATAGTTATTAAAGTACTACTAAAGCACCTGAACAGCTAAACGTGTGAGAGAATACTCATTCTCAATGGAGAGAAGTCTTCCGAAGTAAGAGTGATTTCAGGTGTGCCGCAGGGGAGTGTTGTAGCACCGTTGCTATTCACAATATACATAAAAGACCTTGTGGATGACATCGGAAAATCACTGAGGCTTTTTGGGGATGATGCTGTGGTATATCGAGAGGCTGTAACAATGGAAAATTGTACTGAAATGCAGGAGGATCTGCAGCGAATTGACGCATGGTGCAGGGAATGGCAATTGAATCTCAATGTAGACAAGTGTAATGTACTGCGAATACATAGAAAGAAAGATCCCTTATCATTTAGCTACAATATATCAGGTCAGCAGCTGGAAGCAGTTAATTCCATAAATTATCTGGGAGTACGCATTAGGAGTGATTTAAAATGGAATGATCATATAAAGTTGATCGTCGGTAAAGCAGATGCCAGACTGAAATCGATTGGAAGAATCCTAAGGAAATACAATCCGAAAACAAAGGAAGTAGGTTACAGAACGCTTGTTCGCCCACTGCTTGAATACTGCTCAGCAGTGTGGGATCCGTACCAGATAGGGTTGATAGAAGAGGTAGAGAAGATCCAACGGAAAGCAGCGCGCTTCGTTACAGGATCATTTAGTAATCGCGAAAGCGTTACGGAGATGATAGATAAACTCCAGTGGAAGACTCTGCAGGGAGAGACGCTCAGTAGCTCGGTACGGGCTTTTGTTGAAGTTTCGAAGTTTCGAGAACATACCTTCACCGAGGACTCAAGCAGTATATTGCTCCCTCCTACGTATATCTCGCGAACAGACCATGAGGATAAAATAAGAGAGATTAGAGACCACACAGAGGCATACCGACAATCCTTCTTTCCACGAAGAATACGAGACTGGAATAGAAGGGAGAACCGATAGAGGTACTCAAGGTACCCTCCGCCACACACCGTCAGGTGGCTTGCGGAGTATGGATGTAGATGTAGATGTAGAAAATTGGTATTTGACTTCTCGGTTGAAAACTAAAAAAAAATGCGTGTTTCACTGTTTTTGGAAATTCAAACCTTAAGGGATGTCCAGGCAAATGCCGGGATGGTTCCTTTCAAAGGGCACGGCCGACTTCCTTCCCCGTCCTTCCCTAATCCGATGAGACCGATGACCTCGCTGTCTGGTCTCCTTCCCCAAACCAACCAACCTTAAGGGATGAAATAGGGGATAAAATTTTTCGAAAATTTTTAAAGCTAAATGTGAAGAATCACATTTTTCCACCGGGCTGTGTGTAAAAACTTTGTTTTTTTATTGTAAAAAATATAAAATTTTATACAAAGTCTGGTGGAAAAATTTGTTCTTCAAATTTATTGAGACTGTGTGCCCTAGACAGAAAAAAACGATTTCAAAGTTAAATTTAAGAAAATTTGTATTTGGCTTCTAGGTTATAAATTTTAAAAAAATAATTTGTACCAATGTTTTTGGAAATTAAATCCTTAAGGTGGGTAGATATGGTATAAGTTTTTACGGAAATATATCGCTACGGATGCATGTTTGAAACAAAATCTGAAAATTTGTATATGACTTCTCGGTTAGAAATTAGAAAAAAGGACGTATTTCAGTCTTTGTCTTTTTTCTTTTTTTTGTGGTATTGATCCCCTAAGGGAGTGAAATAGGGGATGACAATTTTTATGAGCATATTTCGTTACATTCAAAAATTTTTACCGCTTAATCTAAGAAAACTGGTATTCGACTTCTAAAGAAATGTGTGTTAAGGGATGAAACTTTCTTTGGAAATATAACCACAAGAACTCACAGGATCAACAATGACCTCCGACTCCAGCTACCACAATCTCTTTATGGTCGGAAGCACATTCAGAAAAGACCATGCTTATACTGCCTTAATTAGTGTGAAAAGTTTAGAAATTGCGAATAACATAGAAATTCGATTAACAAAATGTGTGCAGACCACTTAGTCTACGCGACCGAAGCAGCAGGCGCTAAGCTAATCAAAGAATGAACAGATTTCCACCTATTTGTCATTCACATGCGCAGTACGTAACACATGTTTATTGTGAGGCAAACTGCTACTGCCTCCAACAAGCGTTGATGCTCTGCAGGTGTTACTGCTTTTCTAGCGTTACCACCGTTTTATACACTCCAGCATCATCCGCGAACAGTCTCATGGAGATTCCGAAGTTATCCATTAGGTTGCAACACTCAAAAGGACTCCACTGAATGCGAGGGTGCAAGTGTGGTCTTCAGTAATGCTGATTTGAGAGTGTTGTGTTAACAATTACGACAGGAAAAGTATTAGCTGCTAATGATTGGCCGTGTGCATCAGGAGGGCGACAGAAAAAGTGCCCGGGAGGTGCAGAGATCAACCTTCTATGGCATGTATGTACACTCCTGGAAATGGAAAGAAGAACACATTGACACCGGTGTGTCAGACCCACCATACTCGCTCCGGACACTGCGAGAGGGCTGTACAAGCAATGATCACACGCACGGCACAGCGGACACACCAGGAACCGCGGTGTTGGCCGTCGAATGGCGCTAGCTGCGCAGCATTTGTGCACCGCCGCCGTCAGTGTCAGCCAGTTTGCCGTGGCATACGGAGCTCCATCGCAGTCTTTAACACTGGTAGCATGCCGCGACAGCGTGGACGTGAACCGTATGTGCAGTTGACGGACTTTGAGCGAGGGCGTATAGTAGGCATGCGGGAGGCCGGGTGGACGTACCGCCGAATTGCTCAACACGTGGGGCGTGAGGTCTCCACAGTACATCGATGTTGTCGCCAGTGGTCGGCGGAAGGTGCACGTGCCCGTCGACCTGGGACCGGACCGCAGCGACGCACGGATGCACGCCAAGACCGTAGGATCCTACGCAGTGCCGTAGGGGACCGCACCGCCACTTCCCAGAAAATTAGGGACACTGTTGCTCCTGGGGTATCGGCGAGGACCATTCGCAACCGTCTCCATGAAGCTGGGCTACAGTCCCGCACACCGTTAGGCCGTCTTCCGCTCACGCCCCAACATCGTGCAGCCCGCCTCCAGTGGTGTCGCGACAGGCGTGAATGGAGGGACGAATGGAGACGTGTCGTCTTCAGCGATGAGAGTCGCTTCTGCCTTGGTGCCAATGATGGTCGTATGCGTGTTTGGCGCCGTGCAGGTGAGCGCCACAATCAGGACTACATACGACCGAGGCACACAGAGCCAACACTCGGCATCATGGTGTGGGGAGCGATCTCCTACACTGGCCGTACACCACTGGTGATCGTCGAGGGGACACTGAATAGTGCACGGTACATCCAAACCGTCATCGAACCCATCGTTCTACCATTCCTAGACCGGCAAGGGAACTTGCTGTTCCAACAGGACAATGCACGTCCGCATGTATCCCGAGCCACCCAACGTGCTCTAGAAGGTGTAAGTCAACTACCCTGGCCAGCAAGATCTCCGGATCTGTCCCCGATTGAGCATGTTTGGGACTGGATGAAGCGTCGTCTCACGCGGTCTGCACGTCCAGCACGAACGCTGGTCCAACTGAGGCGCCAGGTGGAAATGGCATGGCAAGCCGTTCCACAGGACTACATCCAGCATCTCTACGATCGTCTCCATGGGAGAATAGCAGCCTGCATTGCTGCGAAAGGTGGATATACACTGTACTAGTGCCGACATTGTGCATGCTCTGTTGCCTGTGTCTATGTGCCTGTGGTTCTGTCAGTGTGATCATGTGATGTATCTGACCCCAGGAATGTGTCAATAAAGTTTCCCCTTCCTGGGACAATGAATTCACGGTGTTCTTATTTCAATTTCCAGGAGTGTATTACACTTCACAAAATGGACATTGTCAACATTCAAGATATACGAAAACAAACCATTAACTTGCATTATGAACACCCAACGAAAAATGGCGCCCCATAGTGTTCACAGAGATCCGCACTGTCAAGATCGAAGGCGAACACAAACCGTACAGGATGTTCAGATAGGTACCCACTCTTAAAGAATGCACATAGAATCATATTGGTGTAATGGGATGATGAGAAGTGAAGGAATGTGGTAACATGCAACAGAATGCGAAACAGTCTACCGTGGGGCTTATCGCGAAACCGGCTCTCCTTTAAGAAGTAGCTGCAGAAGAGCGATAATACGTTTTATAGGGTGATTTTGTCCGGTGGTTCCAGGTGGTATGAATTGCAATGTCACATACTAAAACAGGGGGATAGTTTGCTCCAAAGGAGTACGAGTTTTATACGCAGACCAGGAATCAACCAAAAGCAAGTTATTTTGATCAGCTATTAACCAAAAGCATTGTCCATATCGTAGTTGTAGTTCTCTTAAGCCCATTTTCCCACTATTTCTTGTTGTGACGTAAATATTCCCTATCGCCCTTGCAGGATCACGCATACGAGAAAGTATCGTAGGGTGCAGAGGACCTCTAACTTCTCGAGCACAGTAAATATTTCCAGACAATTGTGGTTGCGTGATAGACAATATGTGGGTCATCGAATGCCGTAAACATCCTAGGCCCTTTACGACCTCGCACTCAAGGTGTTCCTTCTCATTTGGCGTGCTATCGAAGTTACTTTTACGCCTGGAGATATCTCATCCTCGAGATTGACGTACTGTGATCTATTAGTTGGGAATTTGGCAGTCCAATTAGACGGCATGTGTGACATTCCATGCAATCGAATTTTGTTACGTGATGATGGGGAACAATATGAATCGACCTTCGGAAGTCAAGGAACAGAGGATCAAACTGAGCGCCGGTATCTGTGTTAGGTTGCATTTCCGCAAAACAGCCTAGCTTTACCGCAAAACTTCCTATTTCCATTACCGCAAAATTGCACATATCATTACCGCAAAATACTAGGAATCACTACCGCACTTATGAAATGTACAACAACTAATCTTTAAAACTGGCAGTGCAGCACACTGCTTGCTCTGTGAAACACTAATCCTGGAGTGGGGCGGACTGGAACCGATGCGCAGTTCTTTTTATATACTCCAGCAACGATAATTCGCCACGTTGATATTCGTCCCCCCATTTAGTAGCAACACGATGTTTTTCACGGCTACGTCTGTTTATTTTTCTTTTATTGTGCACTGTGTTAATGCATAGATAAAGTTTCACTTTGCAGTTGCTTTAAAACTTCCATAAAGTCGCGGATAGAAGGATGAGGTTCGTGAAAGTATCGTTTTAAATGTCGATGAAATCGCACCATTTGTAGTTATGATTTCATCCCTGGGTATAAATTAGGTGGCAAATTTAGCATCACTTATCATAATTTTCGAGGATAGAAAAATTTAACAGATTGTGATAGGTAGCAATACTATGTAACTCTACGAACGCATCCATGACTATGCTTGGAGGCTGAAATCTTAAACCGAACATATATTTCAGAAACTGCCTGACTTCTGATTGAGGATTGGTATACTCAGAACGACTGTCTTTCAATACCATGCCTTACTTAAGTGAAACTGAAGCCACTAATGTTAATGCTTAGAAACACTTTCTGTGCCGCCAGATGAATTGCAACTTCAAAATCTAAGGTTAATGTTCCAGAGTAGTATATGCATGTAACGTGTAAATATGAAGGAAATATTTTGGTGAAACGTATTTAGAAAACAGCGTTCTTGTGAAACACAGCTGGCTCTTTACTCAAATGAAGTGCTGAGAACTACTGACAAGGGATTTCGAATTGATTCCGTATTTCTAGATTTCCAGGAGGCTTTTGACACTGGACCACACAAGCGGCTTGTCGCGAAATTGCTTATGTAACATAGTCTCAGTTTTGTGACTGGGTTCGTGATTTTCCGTCAGGGAGATCACAGTTCGTAGTAACTGACAGACAGTTAACGGGTACAAAAAAAGGTGATTTTTGACGTTCCACAAGGTAGTGTTATAAGCCCTGTGCTGTTCTTTATCCATATAAACGATTTAGGAGACAATCTGAGCAGCCGTCTTAGGATTTTTTTCAGATGATCGTCTAGTAAAGCCTTCAGAAGATCAAAACAAATTGCAGAACGATTAAGGAAAGATATCTAAATGGTGCAAAAATTGGCAGTTGACCCTAAACAACGAAAAGTGTGACGTCATTCACATGAGTGCTAAAAGGAACCCGTGACACTTAAGTTAAACGATAAATCAGTTAAATCCAAAGGTAGTAAATTCCACTATACTTAGAAATCAGAATTAAGAACAACTTAAATTGGAAAGAACATATAGAAACTGTCGCCGGGAAAGCAAACCAATGACTACGTTTTATTGGCAGGACACGTAAAGATGCATCAGATCAACTGAAGAGACCGCCTACACTACGCTTGTCCGTCCTCTTTTGGAGTACTGGTGAGATCCTTACCAGATAGGATTAGCGGGGTACATCAAGAAAGTTTAAGGAAGGGCAGCACGTTTTGTATTATCGCGAAATAGGAGAGAAAGTGTCACTCAACTGATGCAGGGTTTGGGGTGGACATCATTAAAAAAACAATGGCGTTTTCCGCTGCGGCGGAATCTTCTCACGAAATTTCAGTCACCAACTTTCTCCTCCGAACGCGAAAATATTTTGTTGATGCCGACCTACATAGGGAGAAATGATCATCATAATAAAATAAGGGAAACCAGAGCTCGCGCGGAAAGATATGTGTGTTCAACAGCTGAGCAAAACTGAACGTACTCAAACATTCACTAAAGTGACACACAATATTTTTAGCGCAACGCAATCTGACTATCAAAGATCCCTGCAAAAGAATGGCCCTGAGTAACATTAAACTACACCTTTCAAAAATCACTTACCTCACAAAAATCTTCATTACTCGAACTACTGCAATACAGCGAGCACCACTACTGCCAGCTAAATAAAAGATTCAGACTACGGAAGGCACTAACTACTGATAGGGATAGTTAGCAAATGAAAGATTTTAATAGAGAACAAACAATGTATTTACCTTAATATCATCACAAGTCATAATATATGTAATTTCAAAACTCCGCCATCTCTCTCCTCACATCCACCACTGCTGGCGGCTCACCTCTAACTGTCCAACGCTAAACGCTATGCGCTGTTAACATCCAGCTGCCCAACAATACAATGGCAGACAACAATGCAAACTAGCCACAGACTGCACACAGCACAGCCAGTGATTTTCGTACAGAGCGCTACGTAACGTTACCAATATAAAAATCTAAACAGCCTACTTACAGTTTTTTCCGCGGGCTGTAGGTGATTGGAATAATAGTGTGAAGGTTGTTCGATGAACCCTCTGCCAAGCACTTAAATGTGGTTTTCAGAGTACCCATAAAGGTGTAGATGTAGAGATTAAATAACATGTCGGCAACACAGCGTATACCTGATACAAGTTGTCTGTTTTTATAATGAACTACAATAAAGGAACATTATTCAGTCTTTTTTATTATTTAGAAAGATAACTCACGTCAAACATTAAAAAGTATCCTTGGACGTGCAGTCCGGGACAACTAATGACCGAAAGCTATAAATGAGAAGCAATTTTACAGATTTGATGTAGCTATATTATTTGACATTTTGTCACAGGGTTTCGCACACGCATAAAAAAACTCAACACTTTTTTGGATATATTACAAGTACTCTACATTTGCCCTTCCAGTGATTCTGCAGATATCAAGTCGATAATATAGTTTTTCCCACGTTCGGCTCAACATGTCCCTGTCAATCTGTTCAAAAGCGCTGTCGATGGGAGATCGCAGTTCTGGTAGGTTTGTTGGTACATGAAGCATAAATACTGAATCTTTCACAAAAAATTCGCGTGGGGTTAGGTCGGGAGGTCATGACATGAACTGCTGATGATCAAACCCCACCACGACCAATCCATCAGTTTTTCAATTTCCTATTTAAGAATTCACTAGCATCATGATGGAAGTGGGGTGGAGCACCGTACTGTTGGTAGACGATGTCAACACTGTAGGTCTCCAGTTGCGGCGCGAGGCAGTTTTCCATAATGTCCAGATACATGAGTCCTGTAACGATCTTTTCGCAGAAGAAAAAGAGACTGTAAATGTTAAACAGTGAGACTGCACAGAACACTAACTGTTAGTGAATCTCGAACGTGCTGCACGATGGCTGGAGGATACCCTACCCCCACATTCGCACACTGTACCTATTGACTGTGCAGTCCATAAAAAACATTGATTCATTGCTGAAGATGAGTTGCTCAGAAGATCCGTCCTCATCCATAAGCTGTTGGAAATGTGCCGAAAATTCAAGTGTATGACTTGGGTTGTAGCAATTGCAAGCGGTATGGCTTGATTCAGTCGTTTCCTTAAGATCTTCCAGTCGGTCAGTTGTGGTACATTCAGGTTTCTGCTTGCGCTGTTCGTCGATTTCTGTGGGCTACGTGCGGTACTTGCCCGCACGCGATCAACCTTTTCTTCATTCACTGAAGGCCGACCCGTTCATTTCCCCTTGCAGAGGCGTCCTGAAGCCTTAAACTGCGCGTACCATCGCCAAATGGAGTTGGCAGTTGATAGATCTTTGTTGAATGTCTTTATAAAGTGTCGCTGCAGTGTTACAGCAGACTGATGTGAATGCAATTCAACCTCAACATACGCCTTCTCGGCGCCTGTCGCCGTTCTTGCCTAACTGCTCACTACTGCACTCGCGTGGCAGAAATCTGATTTGCGACTGCAACAGTACAAAACTTTTTGAGTTGTTCTGTATGAGTATTGAGTTTTAATACAATAAGTCAATTAATCTACTACAGTGAATTTATAGAATCGCTTCAATCATTTATAACAACCTTGTATACCCGCGGGGGGTTGCGAATTTGAGAGTCTGCTGATAGGGGCTCCTTCACTGCAAACTTAACAATACTATTTTGTACTACTTTAGTTGATTCTCTATGCCGCGGTAGATATATGTTGTGACGGTACGTCACATAAATATTGACATTATTATCGGTTGTAAACCGTAGTTAACGTATTTTATGAATATAATTAGTATAAAAGATACAGTTAATGTTCTTGAAACAACTGATATGCAGCGATAATTTAAAAGTAACATCTGTATTTAAAACATGTCTATGAAAATAAAAAAGGATCGAAAAGAGACGCGATTGTTCGGCTGAGGAGGAAGGACGTACTTTATGGTACACACACTGTTTTGTTTCGCGATACGGAAGGCAGCCATTGAGCGACTACACATGTTTTATGTAAGTTATTTGGTATTCTGCTAATATAAACTAATTATTATCACAAAATGAATTTCTTTGTAATTGTTGTCACCTTAAATGGTCGCAGCGGCTAATTATTTTTAATAAGCATTTTTTCAATAATTTGCGCTCCAGGAAGCTCATCTTCCGATGCAGCCTCTGGTCGGCCATTACGCGCCGAAATATTAATTTATTTTTCAAAGTGTTAACAGTAACTGTAAATGCGAGAGATTTTGTTGTAAGAACCTTTTTAAATTGGAGCAGATAATTAATTAACGTCAAAGTACATTTTTTTAAATTATCCAGATTCCATGACTTCAGTAAGTTTTATCTTAGCCGCTCCACGGCAACAATCGAAATTCTCTCGAGCCTTGCTTTGCAATCAATAAATAGAAATTAACAAAATTACATTCAATCCAGTTAACGGCAACTATATTTTAGTCATCACGTTCAAAATCTAAAGTTAGTACCTGAATAACAGCGGCCCTTCAAGAACCCGTTTCATATTTACTTATGCACGAAAGTAAAAGTGATAATAAAAGGTAATATCTCTGAGAGAAAGAATCATGCTCTAACAAAAGAAAAATTCACCTGTTTAAATAAATAAATAAATAAATATATATATATATATATATATATATATATATATATATATATATATATATACAGGGCGGTCCATTGATAGTGACCGGGGCAAATATGTCACGAAATAAGCATCAAACGAAAAAACTTTCCTTCTTTCCACGAACAATACGAGACTGGAATAGAAGGGAGAACCGATAGAGGTACTCAGGGTACCCTCCGCCACACACCGTCAGGTGGCTTGCGGAGTATGGATGTAGATCGAGACGTGGCTGCACGGTCCGTTACAGCCATGCGGATAAGATGCCTGTCATCTCGACTGCTAGAGATATGAGGCCGTTGGGATCCAGCACGGCGTTCCGTATTACCCTTCTGAACCCACCGATTCCATATTGTGCTAACAGTCATTGGATCTGGAGCAATGCGAGCAGCAATGTCGCGATACGATAAACCACATTCGCGACAGGCTACAATCCGACCGCCGGCCGCGGTGGTCTAGCGGTTGCGGCGCTGCAGTCCGGAACCGCGGGACTGCTACGGTCGCAGGTTCGAATCCTGCCTCGGGCATGGGTGAGTGTGATGTCCTTAGGTTAGTTACGTTTAAGTAGTTCTAAGTTCTAGGAGACTTATGACCTAAGATGTTGAGTCCCATAGTGCTCAGAGCCATTTGAACCATTTTTTACAATCCGACCTTTATCAAAGTCGGAAACGTGATGGTACGCATTTCTCCTCCTTACACGAGGCATCACAACAACGTTTCACCAGGCAACGCCGGTCAACTGCTTGTTGTGTATGAGAAATCGGTTGGAAACTTTCCTCATGTCAGCACGTTGTAGGTGTTGCCACGGGCGCCAATTTTGTGTAAATGCTCTGAAAAGCTAATCATTTGCATATCACAGAATCTTCTTCCTGTCGCTTAAATTTCGCGTCTGTAGCACATCATCTTCGTGGTGTAGCAATTTTAATGGCCAGTAGTGTAAAATCAGATAAAACAACTGAGGAGCGTAATTCCTCCAGCGGTTGTGTAAAAACGTACTGTTTATTATCTTTGGCATATGAATCTCTAGACAGAGAAGAATTTATAGTTTAACAATACCAAGGACTGGTTTCAATGACGACCTTCATGCCACCCCCCACCTCCCCTCATTTCACCCCCCCCCCCCAGGCTTCTTCTTGTCGAGTCTGAGAGGCGGTATGTCTGAAATGTTTACCACGATCACCCACAACAAAACAGTGTGATTTCAACGCTGGGCGTCGTGATTCTGACCTCCATCACACACGTCTCAAGCGAAGGGTTGAAACATGGGTAAGAGCGAGTGCGACGGCCTACCCAGCGTGTGGCACATCCACTTTAGCGATGCGCAGAACTGTGGTGAAATTTTGTGCCTATGTGTCGTCATTAACCCACCTCTCACCTCACATGAGCCGGCCAGTGTGGCCGAGCGGTTCTAGACACTTCAGTCTGGAACCGCGTGACCGTTACGGTCGCAGGTTCGAATCCTGCCTCGGGCATGGATGTGTGTGATGTCCTTAGGTTAGTTAGGTTTAAGTAGTTCTAAGTTCTAGGAGACTGATGACCTCAGATGTCCCATAGTGCTCAGGGCCATTTGAACCATTTGAACCTCGCATGAACTTCCGAGCTCCGGCCCTTTTTTTCGCAAGAGAGTGACGTCACAGGGAAGCACGCTTTTTCAGCATTACAGAAAAAGGTTGAAGCACTATGAGCCAAATTTCAAACTTCGGCATTCCAGTTTGAGACACTTACGGAGTTCCGAAAAAGTGAGCGTTTGATTATGTTGTGTTCCACATTTCGTCACTATTGATGATTATCTAACATGCCTAAATTTAGGTGCCCTCTCTCGTTTGGTTGTGTGTAGCGAAGGTTCAAATAATTACGAAAGCAGTGTTGGCAATCGCTTTCGCAGTCACCTGTTGGGTTTGTCCGTTGCTACAAGATTCTAAGGCATCCAGCGAGGAGAGTAACGAGGAACGAACAGTAGTCTGCGAAACTGTGGGCAGAAGTCGTATCGACCGGCTGGCTTTCGTTTCGCCACGAGCGGGGCGACGCCTGGCATGATTTGCAAGACCTGGAGACTTGCGACTCCGCAGAGGCCCGCGGGTGCAAGAGCGCGGTCACTTCCCGACATAGCGGGCCGCGGGTATTTTTCTAAGAGGAAGAGCTGTCCGCGCCCACTCCGCGCAACACCTCCCAGCTTCCTGGACACAGGGAAGGCCTACATTCACCATTTCCGCAGAGGGAACATTGTAACTTGAGAAACAGTTGTCCCATCCGCTGATTTCTTAGCTGTCGTTGGAGACCACAAAATTGTAGCCGAGATGCGAGATGTGGTCACGGCGTCTTCCCTTATAACTGCAAATGACTTAGGGTGAGTCACCTAACATTACCGCTGGATATATTTCGTAAACCACATCAAATACTGACGAATCGATTCCACAGACCGAACGTGAGGAGAGGGGCTAGTGTAATTGGTTAATACAAACCATACAAAACATAAAGTTGACGCTTGAGTACCACTCCTCCGCTGTTCGATCGTGTGATAGCACCGAATTACGTAGAGATCGAAAGGGAACGGTGATGGACCTTAGGTACAGAAGAGACTGGAACAGCACATTACGTCCACATGCTAACACCTTTTTGTTGGTCTTTTTCACTGACGCACATGTACATTACCATGGGGGGTGAGGTACACGTACACACGTGGTTTCCGTTTTCAATTACGGAGTGGAATAGAGTGTGTCCCGACATGTCAGGCCAATAGATGTTCAATGTGGTGGCCATCATTTGCTGCACACAATTGCAATCTCTGGCGTAATGAATGTCGTAAACGCCGCAGTACATCTGGTGTAATGTCGCCGCAGGCTGCCATAATACGTTGTTTCATATCCTCTGGGGTTGTAGGCACATCACGGTACACATTCTCCTTTAACGTACCCCACAGAAAGTAGTCCTGAGGTGTAAGATCAGGAGAACGGGCTGGCCAATTTATGCGTCCTCCACGTCCTATGAAACGCCCGGTGAACATCCTGTCAAGGGTCAGTCTAGTGTTATTTGCCGAATGTGCAGGTGCACCATCATGCTGATACCATATACGTCGACGCGTTTCCAGTGGGACATTTTTGAGCAACGTTGGCAGATCATTCTGTAGAAACGCGATGTATGTTGCAGCTGTTGGGGCCCCTGCAATGAAGTGAGGACCAATGAGGTGGTCGCCAATGATTCCGCACCATACATTTACAGTCCACAGTCTCTGTCGCTCTACCTGTCTGAGCCAGCGAGGATTGTCCACGGACCAGTAATGCATGTTCCGTAGATTCACTGCCCCGTGGTTTGTGAAACCCGCTTCATCGGTAAACAGGTAGAACTGCAACGCATTCTCTGTTAATGCCCATTGACGGAATTGCACTCGATGATTAAAGTCATCACCATGTAATTGCTGATGTAGCGACACATGAAACGGGTGAAAGCGGTGACGATGCCCGTTTTTTTACAACACGCAACTGAACGTTGGAGGCTTCAAGCGTCACCTTTAGGTTACAATATCTCCGGATGTAATTAACATTTTACAATGCAACAAACGGCACTGATTACGTATTTGTTTATATGTTCAGATGTGCTAATAAAACTAACGTGGTTCCATTAAAAAAAACGTAGGTTTGTGTTAAAAAACATACTTCCGTGCATTTTTGTATGGTTTGTATTAAACAATTACACTAGCCCCTCTCCTCACGTTTGGTCTGTGGAATCGGTTCGTCAGTACTTGTTGTGGTTTACGAAATATATCCAGCGGTAACGTTAGGTGACTTACCCTGTATATATACAGGGTGGTAAGAAAATGTGTGAAATGTTTGTAGGGATGTTACAGGGCAGGTTGTACTGAGACATAAATGTTAAGAAAGAAATTCGATACGTTGCTCCGTTTCCGAGTTATTTAGCATAGAATTTAGCCAATAGGGGCGTCGCGCGCTCGCATTCAAGCGGCCTGCCAGGGGCGGTGTTGCCCAACGAGTGCTTTGTCTCGTTAGCTGAATTTGAATTTACGCGCGCGACGATCTGATTGGCTAACTTCAATGCTAAATAACTCGGAAACGGAGCACGGAGCAACGTATCGAATTTCTTTCTTAGCATTTATGTCTCAGTACAACCTGCCCTGTAACATCCCTACAAACATTTCACACGTGTGTGTGTGTGTGTGTGTGTATTTATATATATATAGGGTGGTTCACTGTTCGTGACCGTGCCAAATATCTCACGAAACACGCGTCAAACGAAAAAACTACAACGAACGAAACTCGTCTAGCTTGAAGGGGGAAACCAGTTGGCGCTATGGTTGGCCCGCTAGATGGCGCTGCCATGGGTCAAACGGATATCAACTGTGTGTGTTTTTTTTAAAAATAGGAACCCCCATTTTTATTACATATTCGTGTAGTACGTAAAGATATATGAATGTTTTAGTTGGACCACTCTTTTCGCTTTGTGGGCCAACCATAGCACCATCTGGTTTCCCCCTTCAAGCTAGACGCGTTTCGTTCTTTGTAGTTTTTTCGTTTGATTCTTATTTCGTGACCCTGGGTCAACAGATGGGGACGTTTGCAAGACATCAACCATCTGCACGAACAGTTCGACGACGCTTGCAGCAGCATGGACTATCAGCTCGGAGACTGTATCTGCGGTTACCATTGACGCTGCATCACAGGAGCGCCTGCGATGGTGTACTCAACGACGAACCTGGGTGCACGAATGGCAAAAAGTCATTTTTTCGGATGAATCCAGGTTATGTCTGCAGGATCATGATGGTCGCATTCGTGTTTGGCGACATCGCGGTGAACGCACATGGGAAGCGTGTATTCGTCATCGCCATACTGGCGTATCACCCGATGTGATGGTATGTGGTGCCATTGGTTACACGTCGCGGTCACCTCTTGTTCGCATTGACGACACTTTGAACAGTGGACGTTACATGTCAGATGTGTTACGACCCGTGGGTCTACCTTTCATTCGATCCCTGCGAAACCCTTCATTTCAGCAGGGTAATGCACGACCGCATGTTGCAGGTCCTGTACGGGCCTTTCTGGATACAGAAAATGTTCGACTATTGCCCTGGCCAGCACATTCTCCAGATCTGTCACCAATTGAAAACGTCTGGTCAATGGTGGCCGAGCAACTGGCTCGTCACAACACGCTAGTCACTACTCTTGATGAACTGTGGTATCGTGTTGAAGCTGCATGGGCAGCTGTGCCTGTACACGCCATCCAAACTCTGACTCAATGTCCAGGCGTATCAAGGCCGTTATTACAGCCAGAGGTGGTTGTTCCGGGTATTGACTTCTCAGGATCTATGCACCCAAATTGCGTGAAAATGTAATCACATGCCAGTTCTGGTATAATATATTTGTCCAATGAATACCCGTTTATCATCTGCATTTCTTCTTGGTGTAGCAATTTTAATGGCCAGTAGTGTAGTTTATTCTTTGTGTTCTACACCTTCTTTCGAGTTGGTATCCAAGCGAACAGGACTTAATCCGCCATTGCTATCTGTTAATAGTAGACGGATAATTCACCAGATTTTAATACCGTTATGAAAAGATACTGAGAAATGTTAGATAAAAACCATATCTATTGCGTGTTATCATTTATCCGTCCTAAGAATGCACTCGTTGCCCTACGCCCTGTAAAGTAGCATGGGACTTCATTTCCATTCCAAGAATGCACTCACAGTTTTATACCTATTTTTAATCTGTTTCAGATCAGTTTTTGTAATTGTATTGTGACTGTCCGCGTATAGTCTCGAAGGTATAGAGATCAACGAACGTATATTGTAATGAAATACGGAATTCTGAGAAATCACTGTTAATTTCTAGTTTTTGTCGAGAGAACCCTTAACGAAGTTTTCGGTAGTTTAAATACAAACTCTCAGATGCTTGAATCAAATTATGATTTGTAGAAGATAATTATTACTAAAGAAAGATCTTTCGTATTTTATATATGTGAATGAACATACATATGAACTTTTTATTGTCATCCCATCACTTATTTTCTTTAACACGAAGATGCTACACCTTTCCTTGGGGCGTCGATACACACACATTTCGCGGTTGAAAACGACAGTTTGCAGTGCGATGAGCAGCAGAATGATGTTCTAGACCACGTTGAACACTACTGACACCCCCCGGACGATTCAACCCTCCTCTAAGGACATCGCAGGGCGGCAGCTTCACTGAACGTGATCACATCCCTTTGGAGTGTAGCCCAACGGCAATTTTTGCTCTGGTTTACAGGATCGCACCACCAGGAACCGTTAAAAACCATTCGACGAAGTTTGAACGTAATCCGTAACAGCAAAGTGTGTTTATGCTTTTTAAGTCCTTCTGTTTCGTGCCCTCTTGTGGCATCATGAGGGCGGGAGGCGGGGAGACGTGTTCAGCATTAACAAATGCATGAATAAAACGGCAGATGGTCCCTCTAAGCCCCCCCCCCCCCCCTAAAAATCACGAACAGCTTCAGGGCGACCCGCGCACCTTTCTTGGGCACTTTAAAAATGTCCCTGTACAGAGACAGCCATTCACTGATTCCTAAGCCGCAGCGTGACAGGCTTCAGTTTCAACACACCTTAAATTTCGTTAGTTCTGCGACGTGGCAACACTCACCTGTGGTGCGCCTAAGTGGTTGCTTCTCACCGCGGTGTCTAGGAATCAGTCAGTGGCTATACTTGTGTAGGGACAGTGGCTATATCTGTGTGACCTTGTGCATAACATCGGAAGTTCACTGAGGCTTTTTGCGGATGATGCTGTGGTGTAGCGAGAGGTTGTAACGATGGAGAATTGTACTGAAATGCAGGAGGATCTGCAGGGAATTGACGCATGGTGCAGGGAATGGCAACTGAATCTCAGTGTAGACAAGTGTAATGTGCTGCGAATACATAGAAAGAAAGATCCCTTATCATTTAGCTACAATATAGCAGGTCAGCAACTGGAAGCAATTAATTCCATAGCCCGCATCTCGTGGTCGTGCGGTAGCGTTCTCGCTTCCCACGCCCGGGTTCCCCGGTTCGATTCCCGGGGGGGTCAGGGATTTTCTCTGCCTCGTGATGGCTGGGTGTTGTGTGCTGTCCTTGGGTTAGTTAGGTTTGAGTAGTTCTAAGTTCTAGCGGACTGATGACCATAGATGTTAAGTCCCATAGTGCTCAGAGCCATTTGAACATTTTTTTTAATTCCATAAATTATCTGGGAGTACGCATTAGGAGTGATTTAAAATGGAATGATCATATAAAGCTGATCGTCGGTAAAGCAGATGCCAGACTGAGATTCGTTGGAAGAATCCTAAGGAAATGCAATCCGAAAACAAAGGAAGTAGGTTACAGTACACTTGTTCGCCCACTGCTTGAATTCTGCTCACCAGTGTGGGATCCGTACCAGATAGGATTGATAGAAGAGATAGAGAAGATCCAACGTAAAGCAGCGCGCTTCGTTACAGGATCATTTAGTAATCGCGAAAGCGTTACGGAGATGATAGATAAACTCCAGTGGAAGACTCTGCAGGAGAGACGCTCAGTAGCTCGGTACGGGCTACACCTTCATTCATAACACACACATCAAAAAAAGTTTTGCATCAACCCGTTTCCCACAACTCCTGAAGATAGACGTTGACTGTGGATATGGTATCACAGACAAAGTCCCTTTGACTGTTCAGAGATGTCACTAAACCCGCCCAAAGATGCAAACAACCATGGATTAGCAGCGCCTATTAGACGGATAGGGTCCGACAGCCGATCAGTTCCAGTCATTCCACTAGGAAGGAGATACACGGCTCACGTTGTCTGTAGTTCAACCATGCCTAGACGGTCAATACCGCGGTTCGATCGCGTTCACATTGTTACTTTGTGCCAGGAAGGGCTCTCAACAAGGGAAGTGTCCAGTCTTCTCGAAGTGAACCAAAGCGATGTTGTTCGGACATGGAGGAGATACAGAGAGACAGGAACTGTCGATGACATGCCTCGTTCAGGCCGCCCAAGGGCTACTGCTGCAGTGGATGACTGCTACCTATGGATTATGACTCCGAGGAACCCTGCCAGCAATGCCAACATGTTTAATAATGCTTTTAGTGCAGCTACAGGACGTCGTGTTAAGACTCAAACTGTGCGCAATAGACTGCATGATGCGCAACTTCACTCCCGACGTCCATGGCGATGTCCATCTTCGCAATCACGACACCATGCAGCGCGGTACAGATGGGCCCAACAACATGTCGAATGGACCAGTTAGGACTGGTTCAAATGGCTCTGAGCACTATGGGACTTAACATCTGAGATCATCAGTCCCTAGAACTTAGAACTACTTAAAACTAACTAACCTAAGGACGTCACACACATCCATGCCCAAGGCAGGATTCGAACCTGCGACCTTAGCGGTCGCGCGGTTTCAGAACCGCCTAGAACCGCTCGGCCACAACGCCGGCGGTCAGGATTGGCATCACGTCCTCTGCACCGATGAGTGTCGCATATGCCTTCAACCTGACAATTGTCGGAGACGTGTTTTGGAGGCAACCCGGTTAAGCTGAACGCCTTAGACACAGTGTCCACCTAGTGCAGCATGGTGGAGGTTGGCTGATGTTTTGGGGTGGCACTATGTGGGGCCGACGTACGCCGATGGTGGTCATGGAAGGCTCCGTAACGGCTGTACGATACATGAATGCCATCCTCCGACCGGTAGTGCAACTATATAGGCAGCATATTGACGAGGCGTTCGTCTTTATGGACGAGAATTCGCGCCCCCCATCGTGCACATCTTGTGAATGATATCCTCCAGGGTAACGACATCGCTCGACTAGGTGGCCAGCATGTTCTCCAGACATGAATCTTATCGAACATGCCTGGGATAGATTGAAAAGGGCTGTTTTGGATGACATGACCCACCAACCACTCTGAGGGATCTACACCGAATCGCCATTGAGGAGTGGGACAATCTGGACCAACAGTGCCTTGATGAACTTATGGATAGTATGCCACGACGAATACAGGCATGCATCAATGCAAGAGTACGTGCTACTGGGTATTAGAGATACCGGTGTGTACAGCAATCTGGACCACCACCTCTGAAGGTCTCTCTATATGGTGGTACAACATGCAGTGTGTGGTTTTCATGAGCAAGTAAAAGAGCGAAAATGATGTTTATGTTGATCTCTGTTCCAATTTTCTGTACATGTTTCGGAACTCTCGGAACCGAGGTGATGCAAAACTTTTTTTGATGTGTGTAATAATGATAAAAAATATAAGTACCAAGGCGAAAGACGCTCTTGAGTGAATTAGAAGGGCCAGTGGTTAGAACTGTGGTGTAATCTCCAGTAGCATAAGCAGGTTGTACATCACTGTAATAAGACCTGCGAGAAGCTACCCTGCTACAGTAGCATGGAATAAAGTACCACAGAAATTGGCTGGTAAGGAGTTAGGCTTAGCCATAACAGGCGGAACTGGCAGCGCACCCACAGCAGAGACGGAGACCGCGATGGACATGCCCCTTTACACCTTGGGGAACAATAGAGGCAGTGGCAGGAGCATATATTTCAGAAACTGGGAATAACTGGAGAACTTCAGGAAATCTAGAATCCCACACCAATCCAGTGAATGTGGCAAAAACGTGAAATATCGGGGAGATTTCCACGGACCACATAAGGTTCAGCTGCTTCAATAAACCTTGCAAGGCAATGATTGGAAGTAGAGAGCAATGGAAGAACGAACGTGGATACCGCCCAGGAGACATAGTCTGGTTTACTGAAGGATCAAAAACAGTCGAAGGCTCTGCGACCATGGTGTACCGGGTACAGCCTAGACTACACTGAAAAGTCTCTCTAGGGAAGTTGGCCGCGGCGTTCGAGGCGGGAATGTCTGCTGTTAGAGTATGCGTGGAGCAGAATGTGCGTAGATGTTACAAGGATCGTGGCATCTACACTCCTGGAAATGGAAAAAAGAACACATTGACACCGGTGTGTCAGACCCACCATACTTGCTCCGCACACTGCGAGAGGGCTGTACAAGCAATGATCACACGAACGGCACAGCGGACACACCAGGTACCGCGGTGTTGGCCGTCGAATGGCGCTAGCTGCGCAGCATTTGTGCACCGCCGCCGTCAGTGTCAGCCAGTTTGCCGTGGCATACGGAGCTCCATCGCAGTCTTTAACACTGGTAGCATGCCACGACAGCGTGGACTTGAACCGTATGTGCAGTTGACGGACTTTGAGCGAGGGCGTATAGTGGGCATGCGGGAGGCCGGGTGGACGTACCGCCGAATTGCTCAACACGTGGGGCGTGAGGTCTCCACAGTACATCGATGTTGTCGCCAGTGGTCGGCGGAAGGTGCACGTGCCCGTCGACCTGGGACCGGACCGCAGCGACGCACGGATGCACGCCAAGACCGTAGGATCCTACGCAGTGCCGTAGGGGACCGCACCGCCACTTCCCAGCAAATTAGGGACACTGTTGCTCCTGGGGTATCGGCGAGGACCATTCGCAACCGTCTCCATGAAGCTGGGCTACGGTCCCGCACACCGTTAGGCCGTCTTCCGCTCACGTCCCAACATCGTGCAGCCCGCCTCCAGTGGTGTCGCGACAGGCGTGAATGGAGGGACGAATGGAGACGTGTCGTCTTCAGCGATGAGAGTCGCTTCTGCCTTGGTGCCAATGATGGTCGTATGCGTGTTTGGCGCCGTGCAGGTGAGCGCCACAATCAGGACTGCATACGACCGAGGCACACAGGGCCAACACCCGGCATCATGGTGTGGGGAGCGATCTCCTACACTGGCCGTACACCACTGGTGATCGTCGAGGGGACACTGAATAGTGCACGGTACATCCAAACCGTCATCGAACCCATCGTTCTACCATTCCTAGACCGGCAAGGGAACTTGCTGTTCCAACAGGACAATGCACGTCCGCATGTATCCCGTGCCACCCAACGTGCTCTAGAAGGTGTAAGTCAACTACCCTGGCCAGCAAGATCTCCGGATCTGTCCCCCATTGAGCATGTTTGGGACTGGATGAAGCGTCGTCTCACGCGGTCTGCACGTCCAGCACGAACGCTGGTCCAACTGAGGCGCCAGGTGGAAATGGCATGGCAAGCCGTTCCACAGGACTACATCCAGCATCTCTACGATCGTCTGCATGGGAGAATAGCAGCCTGCATTGCTGCGAAAGGTGGATATACACTGTACTAGTGCCGACATTGTGCATGCTCTGTTGCCTGTGTCTATGTGCCTGTGGTTCTGTCAGTGTGATCATGTGATGTATCTGACCCCAGGAATGTGTCAATAAAGTTTCCCCTTCCTGGGACAATGAATTCACGGTGTTCTTATTTCAATTTCCAGGAGTATATGTTCATTCAGACAGCCATGGAGCTCTGAATTCTCCATCAGCCCCTGCAACAGGATCAAAGATCATTGCAGAATGCCACGAAGTCCTTGTGAGACTAAGGGAAAGCAACAGTTGCTATGGATCCCGTGGTCATTCAGCACCCAGTGGCAATGAACAAGTCGATAGGCCAGCCTGGACAGGTGCGACGACTCCATTTTTCGGACCGGAACCTATCGTAACCATCACTAAGGCGATAGCTAAATCAAAACTACGAAACTGTATCAGAAGGCAGCACGTATAATATTGGACTAAGATCCAAAAAAAGAAAAATGGCAAGCTAATGATACCGAAGCCATGGTTCGAGAGGAGTTTGTAATCCTGGGCTTGAACCGGAGACAAGAACTCATGACAGACCGACGACTGGCTATGCAAAACTTAAGAGATAGAAGCCCATAAGCTCAGACTATGAGGTGAGGGAGTTGAACAGCACCACATTTAATCTTCCAGTGCGAAGTGTTGTAAGCCCAAAGACAGAGAATATTTGGATTTTTAATTCCCGAAGAAATTGTGTCTATAAAGAACTAGTAAAAGGCCTCCTATTACTCTTTTGAGGTACGGGTTGGCGCTGCTAAAATTATTAGAATTACAGTGAGAGAAACGGCACAACAAACTGAGTTTCGGTGCGGGCAACAATTGCCTAAGACCACTGTCGTTTTGTTTCCTTGCGTAAATCAGTCACTTAAATGATCAGTGCAAATAAAAACTAAAAACAGTAATATGGCGAGCTGGATTTGAGTTAACTACTTTCTCCAGAAAAAATTAGGGGTAAATTTTAGTGACACTCATTTGAAGCCCTTTTTTGCTTCTCGTAGAGACATGAAATTTGGCGTGGACCATTGTATGATTAAACACACTTTTAAAGAAATAATTCTGTTGAGTGGACAGCTTACTTTGTGATAGCTTGGCAGTGAGTTGACAAAACAAATTTCCTTACTCGAGTATTAAATAATATTTAAATCACAATTCAAAAGAAACGTAACTTCTCACTTGATGAGCAATATAAGCGTCTGACATAGATTTCACGCATCATATTTAGCACCTCACTCGTATGTAGCAAATGTGGAATTACCGAAACGGCACTTGTTTCCCGCAGGGTGCCCATCACGACATGAAAACAATTCTAGATCTTGAATATGCACACCGCCCATGTTTGACCAGAGCAGGACTGACCCTTAAGTACTTCCGCCATTAATCCCAGAATGACGACAGAAGTGGCTTCTTTTAATGGCTACTCCACACACCACATGTACGCAGAGCGACACTGACATAACGCTTCAGACGGTGGGAAGTTGGTCTTTGACGCTGTGTGACAATATTGGCAGTTGCCGGACAAGTTAATCGCAAGCGCCAGAAGAATTTACAAAACAGAGACCCACACAGATATGTAACTTTGTCGTTGTGTGTGAGTCGATAGTTTGAGGAAAGACGTGACAAATTGCACTCGCTTGCAACTGTTGCGAAACAGCTAATTTCTAACTATATAGAGGACGAATTAACTGTTATATTTCATTTTGCATACAAGCACTAATTTTAGGAACGGAATCGTCAACAAAGTGTTTCGAGAGCAAGCTCCCACCATCTCGCGGTTTGCGTTAACTCCGCATAAACATGCACTTAAAGAGCACATAAAGTGATAAAAATGGTTTTTAACGGCTTGCTTATATGGGCTTAACACAGGTAGCAAGATGATAGTAGACTGACTCCAGAAACACGCTGCGGAAGATTGCGATCCTAAAAATTATCTTATATGCTAAATTAATTATTACGATTATCTTCGCAACTGCTCAGTCTTGTTCTTAAGAACGATAATATTAGACTGAATTAACTAATTTAGAAGCCAGACCGTGTTACTGTGAAACTGTGTTAATCAAATTAACTGTAATAAGCTTAATACACTACTGGCCATTAAAATTGCTACACCACGAAGATGACGTGTTACAGACGCGAAATTTAACCTACAGGAAGAAGATGCGGTGATATGCAAATATGGCTTTAGCTTTTCAGAGCATTCACACAAGGTTGGCGCCGCTGGCGAGACCTACAACGTGCTGAGATGAGGAAAGTTTCCAACCGATTTCTCATACACAGACAGCAGTTGACCGGCGTTGCATGGTGAAATGTTGTTGTGATGCCTCGTGTTTGGAGGAGAAATGCGTACCGTCACGTTTCCGACTTTGATGAAGGTCGGATTGTAGCCTATCGCGCTTGCGGTTTATCGTATCGCGACATTGCTGCTCTCGTTGGTCGAGATCCAATGACTGTTAGCAGAATATGGAATCGGTGGGTTCAGGAGGGTAATACGGAACGCCATGCTGGATCCCAACGGCCTCGTATCACTAGCAGTCGAAATGACAGGCATCTTATCCGCATGGCTGTAACGGATCGTGCAGCCACGTCTCGATCCCTGAGTCAACAGATGGGGACGTTTGCAACACAACAACCATCTGCACGAACAGTTCGACGACGTTTGCAACAACATGACTATCAGCTCGGAGACCATGGCTGCGGTTACCCTTGACGCTGCATCACTGACAGCAGCGCCTGCGATTGTGTAGTCAACGACGAACCTGGGTGCACGAATGGCAAAACGTCATTTTTTCGGATGAATCCAGGTTCTGTTTACAGCATCATGATGGTCGCATCCGAGTTTGGCGACATCGCGGCGAACGCACATTGGAAGCGTGTATTCGTCATCGCCATACTGGCGTATCACCTTGCGTGATGGGCCGGCCGCGGTGGCTCGCGGTTCTAGGCGCTCAGTCCGGAACCGCGCGACTGCTACGGTCGCAGGTTCGAATCCTGCCTCGGGCATGGATGTGTGTGATGTCCTTAGGTTAGTTAGGTTTAAGTAGTTCTAAGTTCTAGGGGACTGATGACCACAGATGTTAAGTCCCATAGTGCTGAGAGCCATTTGAACCATTTTGAACCTGCGTGATGGATTGGGGTTCCATTGGTTACACGTCTCGGTCACCTCTTGTTCGCATTGACGGCACTTTGGACAGTGGACGTTACATTTCAGATGTGTTACGACCCGTGGCTCTACCCTTCATTCGAACCCTGCCAAACCCTACATTTCAGCAGGATAACGCACGACCGCATGTTGCAGGTCCTGTACCGGCCTTTCTGGATACAGAAAATGTTCGACTGCTGCCCTGGCCAGCACATTTTCCAGATCTCTCACCAATTGAAAACGTGTGGTCAATGGTGGCCGATCAACTGGGTCATCACAATACGCCAGTCACTACTCTTGATGAACTGTGGTATCGTGATGAAGCTGCATGGGCAGCTGTACCTTTACACGCCGTCCAAGCTCTGTTTGACTCAATGCCCAGGCGTATCAAGGCCGTTATTACTGCCACAGGTGGTTGTTCTGAGTACTGATGTCTCAGGATCTATGCACCCAAACTGCGTGAAAATGTAATCACATGTCAGTTCTAGTATAATATATTATTCCATTGAATACCCGTTTATCATCTGCATTTCTTCTTGGTGTAGCAATTTTAATGGCCAGTAGTGTAAGTAAGTTACACGAGAACCGAGCGCCCTTCGCAGTTTTCCTTGCTTGAAACTGCCCAAAAAGCAGATGGACAGTTTTGCTTCTGTTTACTTCCTCCTCCTGGCAGCGTCGGCAACGTCGCCGTGTACACTAAGCGAATGATGAGGTGACACGTTATGTGAATTCTAGCACAGACACGAAAACAAACAATAGAATCAGCGAAGAGACTTGTGGGAGGTGTAGTTGTGACTACAATGAAAATGAAATAGAGGTACGACACGAGAATAAAGATAGGTGCAGCAACCAAGTTCTTAACAGCATTCCAATCATATGTAAAGTTCGTGAGGGTGAGAATGGAGTGTGAGACGGTACGTCACATAAATGTTGACATTTTTATCGGTTGTAAACAGTAGTTAATGTATTTTATGAATATAATTAGTATAAAAGACACAGTTAATGTTCTTGAAACAACTGATATGCAGCGATAATTGAAGAGTAACATCGTTATTTAAAATATGTCTATGAAAATAAAAAAGGATCGTAAAGAGACGCGATTGTACGGCCGAGGAGGAAGGACGTACTTTATGGTAAACACACTGTTTTGTTTCGCGATACGGAAGGCAGCCATTGAGCAGCTACAAATATTTTATGTAAGTTATTCGGTATTCTGCTAAAATAAACTAATTTTTGTTCTCACAAAATTAATTTCTTTGTAATAGTTGCCACCTCAAATGCTCGCAGTGGCTAATTATTTTTAATAAGCATTTTTTTCAGTAGTTTGCGCTTCGAGAAGCTCATCTTCCGATGCAGCCTCTGGTCGGCCATTACGCGCCGAAGTATTAATTTATTTTTCAAAAGTCTTAGCAGTAACTGTAAATGCGAGAGATTTCGTTGTAAGAACTTTTCTAAATTGCAACAGATAATTAATTTACGTTAAAGTTAATTTTTTTAAAAATTATACAGATTCCATGAGTTCAGTAAGTTTTATCTTAGCCGCTCCACGGCAACAATCGAAATTCTCTCGAGCCTTGCTTTGCAGTCAGTAAATAGAAATTAACAAAATTGCATTCAATTCAGTTAACGGCAACTATATTTTAGTCATCACGTTCAAAATCTAAAGTTGGTACATGAATAACAGCGGTCCTTCAAAAAGCCGTCTCCTATTTACTTATGCACGTAAGTAAAAGTGATATGAAGTGATAATATTCCTGAGAAAAGGAATCATGCTTTAACAAAAGAAAAATTCATGCTGATAAATTAAAAATAAAAATATAAAATATATATAATTTTCTATATACATAACGTAACAAATGGCACCGACGTAACAAGTGTGAGTAAATAACATTCGATTGTCAAGCCATTGCAATAGGGATGGGCACAGGTTTAGATCTTAATTGAAGGGAGAGACGTATTAACCATCAGATTTAAAAAACCGAACTGCGACGTTATAGAGAATGATCACAAACCGTATTACTTCCTACAGTAGTGGAAATCAGTATAAAGGCATGAGTATTCGTAGGAGAATGAACGTCATCGGTTGGAATAAATGCACACAGTGTATATGCAATAGTATGGATCCAGTATATACACTAATGCAATAAAATGGTATAGCATTTGATGCCAGTAGTACAGTACGTAACAAGACAACGATTCAGGTGGTAGAGGGTAGAACTTGGTATTAACGTAGTCGGCTCTGTGCGGTATTAGTGTGTGAGTATGTGCCTTTTCTGCAGATGAGAAACAGACACATATTGTCTCCATAAACCACGATTGTAGCAGAGCTAAGCGGACACCAGTTAGCATGTGATGACAAAGCAAAAATCTGTGCGTAGAAGGAAATGGGCCTTTAATCAAAAATGTTCAAATGCGTGTGAAATCTTATGGGACTTAACTGCTAAGGTCATCAGTCCCTAAGCTTACACACTTCTTAACCTACATTATCCTGAGGACAAACATACACACACCCATGCCCGAGGGAGGACTCGAACCTCCGCCGGGACCAGCCGCACAGTCCATGACTGCAGCGCCTTAGACCGCTCGGCTAATCCCTCGCGGCGGACATTAATCATTAAATCGCCAAGAATTTGAACAGTTCAAGCACAGTGATTTATAATTTCGTTAGATTCGGCGCACAATGTCAACTGAACGGAAAATAAGGGAAAAGTAGAAAATTATCTGAGTCACTGAAAGCTTACTTTTGCGCAAAGCAAGGGCCACAAACCGTTATTCTTCTCAGCCTGTTGTTGATTTACAGTTGCCAGTAATTGGCAGATGTATACGTCAAATGCTGTCAAATGAATAAAATCTTGCTTTCAAGAAACGACTGCAGAAACCTGCTCTAACAGACAAATATAAACAGGCTAGACTGGAGTTGCTGAAAAACGTATGTGATGGACTTCAGAATGGGATTAAGTGACCTTCGGTGATGACGAGAAGTTTAATCTAGATGGTCAGGACGAATTTCAGTACGATCGGCATGATCTGAGAACAGAGCAGCAGGTAAGAATGAGCAGAAATTTGGGCAACAGTCTGCCTTAAAGAAGAATCGCTCTAATATGTAGACTAAGCTGTTAGAGACAGAATGGATTAGAATGTATGGGGACCTAGGGGACGAAAGTCCAATGTTTCAAAAAGATAATGGATCTGTACAAGTTGCTGTTCGACAAAAATGTGATTTGACGATAAAGATATCGATGTCCTGCCATGGCCTGCACGTAAACCGGATTTCAACCCCATGGAAAACCTTTGGCGAACAACTGAAATGCTTGTTTATCGCAATGGAGAGCAATTTGAGACCGTATATGAGCTGAAAAGGGCTTTACGAGAAGAGTCAGCGACAGTTTCACTGCAAGGATACAAATACGAACAGTCAATGCCGAAGAGAATTTTTGAGATAATTAGGCAGAGCAGATGCTGGACAAAGTATCTACATCTACTTCTACATTTATACTCCGCAAGCCACCCAACGGTGTGTGGCGGAGGGCACTTTACGTGCCACTGTCATTACCTCCCTTTCCTGTTCCAGTCGCGTATGGTTCGCGGGAAGAACGACTGTTTGAAAGTCTCTGTGCGCGCTCTAATCTCTCTAATTTTACATTCGTGATCTCCTCGGGAGGTATAAGTAGGGGGAAGAAATATATTCGATACCTCATCCAGAAACGCACCCTCTCGAAACCTGGCGAGCAAGCTACACCGCGATGCAGAGCGCCTCTCTTGCAGAGTCTGCCACTTGAGTTTGTTAAACATCTCCGTAACGCTATCACGGTTACCAAATAACCCTGTGACGAAACGCGCCGCTCTTCTTTGGATCTTCTCTATCTCCTCCGTCAACCCGATCTGGTGCGGATCCCACACTGATGAGCAATACTCAAGTATAGGTCGAACGAGTGTTTTGTAAGCCACCTTCTTTGTTGATGGACTACATTTTCTAAGGACTCTCCCAATGAATCTCAACCTGGTACCCGCCTTACCAACAATTAATTTTATATGATCATTCCACTTCAAATCGTTCCGCACGCATACTCCCAGATATTTTACAGAAGTAACTGCTACCAGTGTTTGTTCCGCTGTCATATAATCATACAATAAAGGATCCTTCTTTCTATGTATTCTCAATACATTACATTTGTCTGTGTTAAGGGTCAGTTGCCACTCCCTGCACCAAGTGCCTATCCGCTGCAGATCTTCCTGCATTTCGCTACAATTTTCTAATGCTGCAACTTCTCTGTATACTACAGCATCATCCGCGAAAAGCCGCATGGAACTTCCGACACTATCTACTAGGTCATTTATATATATTGTGAAAAGCAATGGTCCCATAACACTCCCCTGTGGCACGCCAGAGGTTACTTTAACATCTGTAGACGTCTCTCCGTTGATAACAACATGTTGTGTTCTGTTTGCTAAAAACTCTTCAATCCAGCCACACAGATGGTCTGATATTCCGTAGGCTCTTACTTTGTTTATCAGGCGACAGTGCGGAACTGACAGTTAAACAACACAACAGGACAGTGTGTGCCTTTATACCAATTTACATCAGCAAATACAAACGACAAATTTTTTACTCATGTTATGAAAGGAACTATGTAATTTCTTTTGGCTATAAAACGCTTATCCGAGGTCGGATCTCAGCGTTATATACGTTAAATTACAGGTAATATAAAGGAGCAACTGTTTGCAAAATATTTTTGTTATACCATCAATAGTTTTTGAAATATCCGTATTTTAAGAGACGTCCATTTTTGAAATTTGCAAAAATGGTGGGGTAAAATCGACCCCCTATTTGTTTGGCTGATTTTGCACATAAATAGTTCTAAATGAACGTTTTGTGGGATATAATTATAAGCAATTAAGTTTTTTTAGATAAATGAACAAAATGTATTTAAAAAAGTAATTATGTTTAGAGTACTAAATGTAATGAAAGTTAAATGAATGTAAATTTTAATTGGAAGAAGATGATTTCATCGCACGGCGGTGCAACAGCAATGTCGATCTCGGAATGTTAAAGCCACGAGCGACAGCTCTTAAAGACATTCCCATTTGCATTGTAGCAACTGCTCAGCGAATATCGTTTTGACTGCGTTTTGTCGTTTTTCGTTTGTAATTTCGTACCATTTTCCTAAAAATAAACAAAAATTTTCTTTGTTTCCATAAATAAATAATTCCATACACATAAACGTTAAAAAATATGCGGTCGGATTTACCCCACCATTTAGCGGTCGGATTTACCCCACCATGCCATTTTTCATTTAACACACATGGAGACAATTTACACGAAGTTTCCAACAAAAACGATACACACACTGAATAGGTCACTAAATGCACTATAAAATCACTTACCTTTGTTTTAAGATCGTTTTATTTAAAGAGGGAAATCTAGTGATGCAATTTGCAGAAAAATTAAATTGAAACAATCGAAAACACACTTGTCTTTTAAGTGTCTAAATGTCAAAGCTGTCAAGGTGACATTTTCTTTATTTCGAATGCTCTATATGGCAACGCTAATGGGAAATCGCTCTGGTTTGCCGATTCTCACAAATAGAGGGCGGTCGGGTTTACCCTCCCGGTCGGATTTAACCCACCTTACCCTATATGTATAACGGATTAGATATGTGTATGCTTTAGACATTGTATATTACTTTCGTAGGAACCTTGCCTTTTACTGATTTCCAGTACTGTATTTACTACACAGATGTTAATGACCTGTTGTTTCTTATTGCTGCAGGTGCTGATATACATCTAAGTAATGCCTGACGAACCCACGTACATCACGGAGGAGTGTATCATAATGTGAACGTGGCTACACGAAGGGTCCCATGCAGGAAAATCAACGAAATAATATTTAGCATGATTTCATTGTAAGATTTCAGAAGTCTTCCCACCAAAACAAACAGTTTTAAGCTGAGAGAAGAAGTTTTGTGTGTATAAAAGATAAGCCCCATTCAGGACGACCACCAGTACGACTGGAAACGTATGTGGAGGCTGCAGCGTCTGTCGAGTATTCGCCCATAAAGTCCATTTGTAAGCGATCACAGGCAGTGGGAGTTCCATAGTCGACAATCCAAAAACATGTGAAGAATGATTTAAAGCTAAATACATTTAAACCTTCGTTTGTAAAAGAATGGAGTGACAATGACGCGCAAAAACGTCATGAGGTTTGTGGGCGAATGCTCCGTGTGTTTACAAGTGTTCCCTCAAGGAACCAAGTCTTTTTCCCGGACGAATGTGTAAAATAGCGCAGTGCAAGAGTGAGAAACATTTATTTCCGGAGTACAGAAAAACCAACATTTTTACGAAAAACATGAACTCATAAGCCGGCCGCTGTGGGCGAGTGGTTCTAGGCGCTTCAGTCTGGGACCACGCGACCACTACGGTCGCAGGTTCGAATTCTGCCTCGGGAATTGACGTGTATGATGTCCTTAGGTTAGTGAGGTTTAAGTAGTTCTAGGTTCGGGGGGACTGATGACCTCAGATGTTAAGTCCCATAGTGCTCAGAGCCATTTGAACAATTTATTTTGAATCATGAACTCATACCCCAAATGCCATAATCTGGACTGCAGTGTCTGCAACCCACTTAGTAGGTCCATATTTCTTTGACGGTGCTGTGGATCACATTGTGTATGTGATGTTACGTAATTGGTTTATTCTACATCTGCAAGATTGGAAACTGCTCGCTCGTGTCCGGTTCCAAAAAAATGGTGCATCAGTCCATTACGCTACTGCCGTTATAGAATATCTCAATGAGGTATTTCCTGTTAAATGGATTGGGCGTGGTTTTGTCCGTTTGCTTGCACGTGTCGAGTGGCCACGCCAAAGTCCTGATCTGTCATCTTGCGACAGTTCATTGTGGGGGTTCGTTAAACAGAAGGTTGCTGCCACACTTTACGAGGCAGTTGACGAACTTGAGGATGCTGTTCACGTCCATTTACTTCCATCACGCCATTGATGTTGAGGAGAATTTCACACAGTGCGAGTACATGGATATGAACTACGATACTGAGTTACGAAAACGATGGTGTACACAAAGACGCTTTGGAAAAATAATAATCAAACTAACTTGTCCTTACATTAATGCAGCGCGACCATCTATGACGGGGGTAATGGGACTTCGTGGTCAGTCTGTATGTGTGGATTGCGACAGTACCTAACGGTTACTGCTGAGTAGTTGCTCTTTTGAACGGCATCCCATACGAGCAAACCAGTTGAGCCTTTAGCTGTGGCTACTCGTACTTCAGGTCCTTGGGCTATGCACGGCTCTGTTTAAAAGGAAAGCTCGACATAGTCATAAGGTCGAGCCACACGCGTTTGCTTTCACGCCCCACAGGTAATTGGCTGCAAATAATAACCTGTAACTGTGATCCTGCAGACGAATAGGCAGTCTACAGTATGCGCTGGCTATAACTGCGAATTAATAAATTACACAGAAATATAAAATAAAAGATGACTGATTATTTTAATAATAAGGATACTATTGTAATACCTGTAATTGATTTAGATGACAGTGAGTTGTACTGAATAATTTTTAGTGAGTCATGAAAGTCCTACACTGGAGAACATTCATACCTCTCGAAATATAAAATCCGTTCAGAAGTTGAAGTATTGTCGCGGCCATTCACTACCCAGAATCAATTACCTAGACGACGGAATCGCACACATTACTCTAGAAGGGTCTGCCTTCTTTCAGAACTCGTGTGAATGTGCTCCCTTGAGCTCTTCACTCGAAAAGTCCCAGTCTACAATTGATGATGCTCCTAGTGTTCTGCTACTGTCTGCTTTTCCGTAGGCTGAAAGCCATCTCCACCAAAAATAAATCATCATTAAGCACTTGCCCACGAAAGGCAAAAGTCCCGAGTTCGAGTCTCGGTCCGGCACACAGTTTTAATCTGCCAAGAAGTTTCATCCCTAAGCTCTACAGACATGATTTGACTAAAGCTGACCACTTCCTAGACTAAACAAATACATTACAACAATATTTAAATCAAGAAATGTCATAAGCATTGGGTTACACCTGATCATTTACAATAAATATAAGCAATAGTTGGTTCATAAATAAATAAGGAAGCATTCTTGCACAAGTGTGCTAATAATAAATGACAACAGATTGTCCTTAAGTATTGTTTAAACAGTTATTTATGCCTTTTTGAAATAACTTTCTTTTAGTTCTCTTAATAATAGTGGTGTCCAGTAACACACGCAATTGACCACTTATAAGTTAGCACAGTTTTTTAATAGCAGTTGCAATCAACATTTAAATATAGTTACTGTCAAAATAGTACTCTCTTCATTACATAAAAACGTAAGTACGACTAAATATGAGGTAGTGATGCTGAATTCATTTTCAGCGTAAGTGTGAAGAATATAATGTTTTGACAGATATTTGCGTAATAAAAAGGGGTAAAAGACGTAATGAATCAAGACATATAATAGATACAGATAGGTGGCTTTCAGAGATGATGGCCATCGTGCAATGCTATCATCTGGGATATCGTTTGTCGAAATCGCATGAAGCAATTAAAAATTGTTGATTCAGAGGTTCATTGTGTAAAAACGTATTCGCTGTGAGATATTAATTTCTGTAGTTTTAAAGATATTGAGATATTGTTGTGTCATTGGGTGCACCTCATTTTTCTGAGTTCGCAGATGTATTCAGATTTGCGTTAATAGTTGATGTGATTTGCTGTCGAATCCCATAGAGCTTTAACTTAATAATTTATTTTTCGTAATGCGGGATCACAGTCATACTATATTTCTTTAAAGTCAGTACCGCCATTAGACTGTTGTTTATTTACAGTGTATTTTAATACGACAGTATGCCATCTTAGGCAATTTATAACACTTAAAACACTTGATAATGGCACTTTGAAGCCGAAATCATGATTGTATAATTTTAAATGTAACACTGTAAATAAACAACAGTCTAATGGCGGTACTGACTTAAGAATGAGCTTTAACTCTGCAGTCTTTACGCTTCTCTGATACTCTGCCATTTCTTGGAGCATCTCCTGAACAAAGGCCATGCGAGTAACAGCCGTCCACATTCCCAGCTTAAGGATTTTCCCCGCTTCTGGCCAAGTGCTCCTCGTCCCATCCCCAGCTGGCGTGGAGCGTACGCTGTGGTCCGACCTGAGCCTCGGGCGCCGCAAGCCTTCAGCCGTACATCAAATTCATCTCATCTGGTAGCAGTTCTAGCCGGCCGACTAGCTCACTTACATATGCGTAACGCTACAGGATGATCATCTACTTAATGTTCTTCGAGCAGATTGATACTATTTGCAGATGATACTATAGTTCAATTCTTTTATCTTGGCGGTTCGCGCATGCCCGCCCAGACGCGGGAGATTGCTGCGTTGCCAGTTGTACGCGCCAAGAGAAGCAGCGCCATAGTATAGTATAATTCGCAAACTTACGTTTAGGGGGGAGCGCGCAGTTTATGAAGTAAAGCCACTACGGCTGCATTAACCCTTTCGCTGCCACAGAGACGTGCTCCTCGCATTCTGCGATTTTGACATAACTGCACTGCTCGCCTGTGCAGACGCATGGTGTTTCGACTGCTTTGACACACTTTTATCACTCGATTTCACAAAAACTATTTGGCCCAAAAATTTGATTTTTACACATCTTCTTGACTGATACCTTCCCCCCATAAATGACTTAATTTTGTTTCGATGTTCAATGCAGTTATTGTGCCTCATTAAATGTAGTAAACCATTGCACGAAATTTTGAAGAGTTTGCAGAGGTAAAAGTCCACAGCGTATACTTTCCGTATGGTCGATTTTAGTTGCCACTAGAAATTTCAAGAAATTACATTCAAACGAATAAAATTCATGAAGTAAGACACTTCGATATTGTTTTTAAATAAAGAAAATATTAAACACCGAACAAGGTTTGAACTCAGAACCTTTCACTTAGGAGCCATACACTTTAACCATAACGCTAACGCAACTCGTTATTCAATAGTTCTCTCGGCGGAGGACTTCAAAATATCACGCAAAATACTGACAAACACTGTTGGTTTGACTATGAATTACTCATGTTTCGTCGAAGTACAGTAGGAAATAAACAATTACCGCTGTTCTTTACTGCGAAAAAGCGGTTAGTGAGAATGATACAAACATCTTTCCTTGCTATCGCCTGAATTAGGAGGCTTATTGCTTGTTTGATTTAGTTAATTGATAGAATATGAAGCGATTGGTATAAAGAATGCTTTTTCCAAACTTTTTACAAAAGAAAGTCTGCTATCAAGACATTGGTTTTGTTCAATTACTTTATTTATTACAGA
The DNA here is from genome assembly GCF_023864275.1 of Schistocerca cancellata. NCBI lineage: Eukaryota > Metazoa > Arthropoda > Insecta > Orthoptera > Acrididae > Schistocerca > Schistocerca cancellata. The sequence continues at coordinate 403,366,594 of NC_064632.1, read as the reverse complement.
ACGTTTCTAAAACTGAAGACACTCGTCCGTGCTCTGCATTGCAGTCGAGCTCTGGCAACGTCGTTCTCTGTTCATTGGCTGACTGTGTTTTGTGATGTCAGATGCGCAGAACGAACCTAAACTCGGCCGCCACCGTAAATGACGCGCACTTTAATGTTACAATAAATCTCTTTAGAGACGAAGCAACAAAAGAAATTGTTAACGGAATTTTTCAAAGAATTGATAATTAGTTTCCTGAAAATGGACTTTTGAGAAAAAACACTATATTCAGTTCTGTACAACAAATAGTGTCAATTGATATAGCTCTTGAACAGGAGTCAGTAAACAGAATAGAATAGTCTTTTTTTCTCTAGTTACATAGTGACAAATACTGGAAGGGAAAGACATATCACTGAGTTGCTCATACAATTAAATTCAGTTAACTTTGTTCTTCGTATAACTGCTAGTTTTCAAACAAGAAAATCAACCTCCCAACATATTTTGGTATTTCCGTTCAATAATATCTTACGGAAGAATTTTCTAGGGTAACTCATTACTTCCTGTTACACAGAATGTACTTATTGCACAAAGCGACCAGTAAAGATAACATGTGGTGTTCGCTTAAAGTCACTTCAAATGTAAATTTTCGAACAAATTTTGTCCAAATGCTATATTTCTCAGAACTGTTATTTTAGGATATTATACTAAAGTGATGTACCAAGTATCAATGTAAACAATTTATAATTACATTAAAACATTTTATACATTTTATTGTCATTATTATTAAGCAAGTAAACCCGGCAGTGCTCCGCAATTGCTAAATATGCATGGAAATTGGATATACATCCTAAACTATTTCCCACGCCCCCTCCCTCTTCATCTCTGCTCATTTCCTCGTCCTCCACTTCTTTGTGTATCTCCTCCCCTTTCCCCACTCACTGTCTCCTTACCCCTCTCTCTGACTTTGAGCCTTTTTTATTCTTACTACGGACGAAACCTTGTTTCAAAAGTGAAGTCATTTAAAATGAATGGGTAAATCGGTTGGGGTCATAGGTGTGAGGGGTATGAGAGAGACCTCGGCAGCTGCTGTGTGCTGTGTCTGTCCAGATGCTAATTTCCTGTTTTCTGTAAAACTGACGGAGAGGAAAAAAACAAATCAGCACATTGATATGTATACAATTTTTGTGTGAATATATATAAATCGCATTAGAAACTGAATGCAAAAAAGAAACTGAAAGCATACATTTTCACCGCACAGTACAGTATTTTCTTCCTCGTAGTCGGTTTTAACAGAAAACCTGTACGTAGTTGTATAAAAGAGATATATTACCTATGTCCTTCTGAATGGTACTGTGTAAAAATTTGAAGTAGTTTGGTCAAGAATTTTTTGATTTTTTTTTGTAAAAAGTGTGTCCATCTCTTTCTAAAAGTTTAATAGAATATTGTGTAATAATTGCAAGTAAATCGGCCAATTAATTTTCCCGATTTGTGGAAACAAAGTTTCTGCTTTATTTATTACTTATTTATATACGTTAAAAATGTATATCCTATGTACTTCCGAAAGTAAACTGGACAAGAACTTCTCGAGATTTTTGGTAACAACCTTGAACATTGACTTGTCTTTATGCAACAGTACGGATTTTAAATGTATGTATTTATATATCACATATATTTAATATCAGTGGCCTATGTTTTTTCCGAGAGCTTATTACAGTATTGTGTAAAAAATGAAGTAAATCAGTCATAAACTTTCCGAAATTTTTTCTGAGAACGTTACATACATAGGCTGTGTCCATCCGTATGTGTATTAGCGTATTGTGTAAATATTTGACGTAAATCAGTTAAGTACTTCTGGAGATATTTGCTAACAATAGCTTGTCTTTATATAGTAGTATAGGTGATAGAGGTCTGTGGCACGTTAAAAGTGTGGATGACAGTGTCTGTTGGTAGAGAGGGTGAGGGAGGGAGGGGATGAGGAAACAGTACAAAACTGTGAACTTCCCCAGAACCGAACCCTGGACCTGCGCCTGGCCTGGGAACTGGTCGTGCAGGTTGAAGGCAAGTCCGACACTTCCAAGTAGACTCGGATAAAAACTCCAGTAATGCTGGACAAGACCTCCGTCGGTTGTCAACGCTGAAAACGGCAGTAATTTACCGGTTTATAGTTATGTGTCCACTTATAACTTGTGAAAAGTGACTCGCAACGATTTCGCTGCGATGTCTGGAAGAGGAACAGTACCGTTTCTCCCCTGTTACCAGTCCATCCCGAGAAACCGGCCATGTTCCGCCGCCTTCCTTCCTTGAAGCTGGCCAGAAAGCAGCTGTACTGGTTTATTTCTGAGGAACGCGTTCGCTGCCATGTTTACTTCCTTCTGTTGACAGCAGTGGTGAGGTCCCAGTGTGCCTCCCAGATTATCCAGACTCTGCTACATTCGCCAAGTTTCGAAGAAAGTTTGCTGAAGCAACACTTCGGAGTTCTTGCCATACACATGATCAGCGATAAAATGCCGATAAGCACGTTCCAGAGATAACAGCAATTCAAATGTCGTGTCTAGCTGCGGCGGTTTTCCTCTATGAGGCTTGGGTGACGCGTTGCTTCCTCGATTGGGCGAACACATGCCTGTCATTCCGCGTGGCTGCCACACATTTCCGCGTTTATATTTTTCCTCTTCTCTTGTCTTCGGCTCCTGATTTGAAGTTACCCCACATATAGTCTTGCCACTTCCACATACTCACAGGTCCTCATCCCGGGTTCGGTTCTGGGGTGGGTTCTTGAGTGACAGTTTGTCTTTTGGGACGATTATCAAAATTTGTTTTATTCTCATTTCTGTCAGGGATTTTGGGTAAGAGTGACTCCTGCGAAGCCTCTTCCCCCCCCCCCCCCCCCTCTCCGCAATTCTTCTCGTGTCTTTTTTGTTCAGTATGTACATTTGAGAACTATCTATTGCTTATTATAATCTGAATAAACTCGAACCATCATTAGAATCTCAAATCCACAATTTCCGTGCATAATTAGTTTGTTAGCTCCTTGTTCCATAGACCATATTCACGATAAACGTTATGACATAGAGAGAGTCTACAGAACAAACATAGAGCACTTACGTACAACTTAAAAAAGTGTATAAAAATAGTATTTGTGTGACTTCAAGCTGGCCGCTTAGTTTTAAATGACTGATCATCCGTATTCAACAATTCCTCTAAGCTACAGAACAAGTTGACACGGAGAAACGTTTATAATCTACATTTGGATACATTTCTGCTGCCTGTCAGACATTTTATTTCCACGGGTGGGGTGTCAGAGTTTTGTAGCTGCATGTTTCACCCCGTTCTGTGCCGAAGTTAGATTCATTAAACAGAAATGTATATTATCTCTCCTTCTGACTTTGTACTTTCGAATATATGTGTTACCCTCGAACTGAGATGGAGACCACAGAAAAATTCGTAAGTGAATAAGTTCACTGTGAGGCCGTGGTTAATATGCCCAGCTGCTTGAAAAGTTACCTGCAAGATGTGTGTGTGTGTGTGTGTGTGTGTGTGTGTGTGTGTGTGTACTCCACACATAATTCTAGCTACTTTCTTTGGTGCCATGAACAACTTCTATGTCCCCGAATTTGTCAGCTATTCCTCTGGGAAAAGCAGCCACACCTGAAAGTTTTTGCAGGTATACTGTACAGTTTTTACAGTTTAAGTTTTCGTCAATACGCATAGCTAAAAACTTACTATTTTCTACGTGTTTATTACTTATTTTTGGTATTCTAGGTTAGTAGCGAATGGGATATTTTTGACACCACAAAACCCAAAATATTGCATTTTTTCAAGGTTTAAAACTAGCCCATTTCTGCAAAACCATTTAGTAACGTTCACCAAAGCACTACTTACTATTTTCTGTCATCTCACTACTTTGGTTGGGTTCACACCTGATTCGAATAAAATGGCAGATCATTAACACAGCCCACATCTCGTGGTCGTGCGGTAGCGTTCTCGCTTCCCACGCCCGGGTTCCCGGGTTCGATTCCCGGCGGGGTCAGGGATTTTCTCTGCCTCGTGATGGCTGGGTGTTGTGTGCTGCCCTTAGGTTAGTTAGGTTTAAGTAGTTCTAAGTTCTAGGGGACTTATGACCACAGCAGTTGAGTCCCATAGTGCTCAGAGCCATTTGAACCATCATTAACACAAATCAGGAACAGTCGTGGACCAATGATGGAAACCTGTGGGATATCCACTTTAATTTCTCCCCATGCGGATCATGTGGTGTCCGTCTTTGTATTACTCAAGATATCTTTGCCCGTTCTGTTTCTTAAACCAGACACTTTCTGAACTTCGTATCCCTTAAAAAATTCAACTTCTCTAATAGAAAACTTCGACTGACACAATCAAATGCCTTCGATAAGATCCCAATTAGCGTTATTTTATCGTTTAAATATTTTATTATTGGCTCAGCAAATGTATAAGTAGCTAACTGTACAGGTGGATGACAACCCTGGGGTACATTAATTTCTAAAACATTTTCTAAAATGATGTAAAGAGTGACAATTGGTGTTACTTATTGACTTACGCGGAGACATTTTTTCTATAGAGAGGCCTAACAATGGTATATTTCAGTCATTCTAGGGAAACATCCTGAGCTAATTATGGATAACGTAAGTGACAAGAATATTACATGCGCTACGCTCGGCCGTCACTGGTAACGAGGCTGAATCAGCTTTCATCAGAAAACAACAGACCTCCAACCTATCTTCCAATGAGCTTGAAACCACTGAAGTCGCAAATGGCTGTGGTTTGGGTTCAGTGAAATGCACGCTACAGTGCGCCGGGCTCGGAGCTGTTCTTGAAGTAAACTATTTGTACCAGTTCGTTGTGTCACTGTGGTGCCAACTGCTGCTGCAGATGCAGTACAATGCGCCAGAGCCATACACCGAACACGATGGTCTACTCTGTCGTTAGTGCCACGTGGCCGTCCGGATCCCAGTGCTCTTGTGACCACCGTTGCCAGCAGTCATGTATAGTTGCTACATTCCTGCCAAGTCTTTTTGCAATATCGTAGAAGGAGCATTCAACTTCTCGTAGCCGTGTTACACGGCCTCGTTCAGACTCAATGAGATGTTGATAATGGCGTCTTTGTCGCCTTAGAGGCTTCTTGACTAACAGCAACCCTCCACGTCCAATCTCAGAGGTAACTAACGCTCACGACCATTACAGTGTGTATTTAAAGTAAACCGGATTTGGATTCTCTTGTTAGCACTACTAGCGCCGCTCTTATGCGACTGGTGAGGAATTTAAGCAGACATCGTCTTTCTAATGTAGTGAAACGTCCCCTTTGAAAAATTATACATGACTGAGCTTAGACTGACACAATATTTTTAGCGCAACGCAATCTGACTTTCAGAAATCCCTACAAAAGAATGGCCCTGACTAACATTAACCTATACCTTTCACAAATCACTTACCTCACCAAAAATCTTCGTTACTCCAACTACTGCAATACAGCGAGCGCCACTACTGCCAGCTAAATAAAAGATTCAAACTACGGGAGTCACAAAGTACTGATAGGCATAGTTAGCAAATGAAAGATTTTAATAGAGAACAAAGAATGTATTTACCTTAATAATCATAATATATATAGCAGTTCATGCCATCCAGTCTTACAAATTTCAAATCTCCGTCATTTCTCTCCCCACATCCACCACTGCTGGCGGCTCACCTCCAACTGCCCAACGCTACGCGCTGTTAACATCCAGCTGCCCAACACTACAATGGCAGACAACAATGCAAACTAGCCACAGACTGCACACAGCACAGCCAGTGATTTTCATACAGAGCGCTACGTAACGTTGCCAATAAGAAAACATAAACAGCCTACTTACAGAAGAAACACGCCCACCAACTGCTGTTCATGTCGCACAGTTCCGTCAGTATATATCAATTGCAACGAAAGGCCTTTCTTCAAAAACGTGTCTAAATTAAGATGAGTAGTTTTGTTATATTAGACTCCGCAAAATTAGTTGGTGGAATCCACCATACACAAAACCTGTTATGTCAGTGGTGAGTAAGAGGTGGTTCTGATTTTCAATACCTGCTAGTAAAGTTGAATTTCTGAAAGAGAAACCAAATACGAAACTATAATCACACGAACAAACCGATAAATGTAAGTAAAAGGATCAATATGGAAATGGAGAATTTCGATGTATTTTGTGTATTGGCTGAATGTGCGTTTGTTACATAAGAATCCACATTTCTTATCTAGGAATTAGGTTATGACGAACGAAACACTTCTCATTTGAAGCAGTCCCTATGGAATAGATCACGGGTGGGCAGAGCTACGATTGGTTTTGATCCGGCACGCGGAAGAAACTGTTGGGAGTGGAAGTGATCGCGTTGTACGTCATCTATGATGCATTTTCAGGTATTAGCCATTCTGTTGTTCGCTTTTCTCTAGTTTCGCTTCCGGATAATACAGCTGATATATGTAAGGTTCAAACGAGTTAGTCTTTTAAAAATAAATAATTTATTTAGTGTTACAGAAACAACCCATGTCTATGGTATCAGTCATCAAAAGTATTTTGGACAAATTAAAAAAAAAAAAACACTTGCTAATGGTGTTTGTGAACATTAAGTCACTAAATTACTAACACTCTAATAAGCTTCCTGTGGCCAAAAATCTCAAAGCTGCTCCTAACTGCTTGTTGACTGGGATTGCCTGTTTTGCTGCCAATTTTGTTTTTCTGTCCTTCCGCGCATTGAGGAACGTTGCAGATTAGAACGTTGTAGATGTTGAAACTGAAATAAATTTATTGTGAATTAGCTGCAACCTCATGGTTTTATAGGAATTTATTTTTCCATGACTATATTTCAAGGTGCTTTCCGTCCTTTCTTCAGTTGTTTACATTTATTTATGTGTCATGAAAACTATTTCTGTATCATAGAGGTCGGGAAACCGGAGCCAAAATTCCAAATGGTGAATAAGATCTTCCACACTGGCTGTTAGAACACTTTTATTAAAAAGTCACTACCAGCTTCGCATCAGCAGAGATGCATCTTCAGATGGAGTTTAAAAATTACGGAATTACAGAGGTCTTAAAATTGATGTGTAGTACCACAAAGCGTCATACACTCCTGGAAATGGAAAAAAGAACACATTGACACCGGTGTGTCAGACCCACCATACTTGCTCCGGACACTGCGAGAGGGCTGTACAAGCAATGATCACACGCACGGCACAGCGGACACACCAGGAACCGCGGTGTTGGCCGTCGAATGGCGCTAGCTGCGCAGCATTTGTGCACCGCCGCCGTCAGTGTCAGCCAGTTTGCCGTGGCATACGGAGCTCCATCGCAGTCTTTAACACTGGTAGCATGCCGCGACAGCGTGGACGTGAACCGTGTGTGCAGTTGAAGGACTTTGAGCGAGGGCGTATAGTGGGCATGCGGGAGGCCGGGTGGACGTACCGCCGAATTGCTCAACACGTGGGGCGTGAGGTCTCCACAGTACATCGATGTTGTCGCCAGTGGTCGGCGGAAGGTGCACGTGCCCGTCGACCTGGGACCGGACCGCAGCGACGCACGGATGCACGCCAAGACCGTAGGATCCTACGCAGTGCCGTAGGGGACCGCACCGCCACTTCCCAGCAAATTAGGGACACTGTTGCTCCTGGGGTATCGGCGAGGACCATTCGCAACCGTCTCCATGAAGCTGGGCTACGGTCCCGCATACCGTTAGGCCGTCTTCCGCTCACGCCCCAACATCGTGCAGCCCGCCTCCAGTGGTGTCGCGACAGGCGTGAATGGAGGGACGAATGGAGACGTGTCGTCTTCAGCGATGAGAGTCGCTTCTGCCTTGGTGCCAATGATGGTCGTATGCGTGTTTGGCGCCGTGCAGGTGAGCGCCACAATCAGGACTGCATACGACCGAGGCACACAGGGCCAACACCCAGCCAGCATCATGGTATGGGGAGCGATCTCCTACACTGGCCGTACACCACTGGTGATCGTCGAGGGGACACTGAATAGTGCACGGTACATCCAAACCGTCATCGAACCCATCGTTCTACCATTCCTAGACCGGCAAGGGAACTTGCTGTTCCAAGAGGACAATGCACGTCCGCATGTATCCCGTGCCACCCAATGTGCTCTAGAAGGTGTAAGCCAACTACCCTGGCCAGCAAGATCTCCGGATCTGTCCCCCATTGAGCATGTTTGGGACTGGATGAAGCGTCGTCTCACGCGATCTGCACGTCCAGCACGAACACTGGTCCAACTGAGGCGCCAAGTGGAAATGGCATGGCAAGCCGTTCCACAGGACTACATCCAGCATCTCTCCGATCGTCTCCATGGGAGAATAGCAGCCTGCATTGCTGCGAAAGGTGGATATACACTGTACTAGTGCCGACATTGTGCATGCTCTGTTGCCTGTGTCTATGTGCCTGTGGTTCTGTCAGTGTGATCATGTGATGTATCTGACCCCAGGAATGTGTCAATAAAGTTTCCCCTTCCTGGGACAATGAATTCACGGTGTTCTTATTTCAATTTCCAGGAGTGTATCAATGAGAGCAGAGCACGCACAGGCTTTTTAAATAGCCATGGCGCGACAAAGTGATCGCGTAGAGCCACGTCCCATCGTTCATCGTCAAGATAAAAACAGATATGATGCTAAAAGCGGTTGTCTATCATTAAACTGACTGGGATTGCGTAGCACCTATAAGTGATAGGAAGCCGGTTAAACCTATTCAGATTTTCACTCCCGAATAATTATGGGAACTAACTAAAAACTCCACATTAAAATGTCTTAACTTCGGCAGGCAAGTATAATAGAGCCTCGAATGTCTTACCACGTCATAGGCAGCATAAGACTGTGCGCGGCTCAAGCGTAAACTGTACTGATAGGCCTGTATTACGAGCCACGTGTGCGATGTGGCGTAATGTTTTAATTTCTTGTGCAGATCACCTGAAGATGCAACTCTACTGATGCGAAACCGGTCGCTATTGTTTAATAAAACTATTTTAACAGCCAGTGCAGAAGATTTTATTCACCATATTTCTTTACTAACGGCATTGCAGAATTTTGCAATGGAAGTTTTAAGAAAGCTATTGTAAAACGTCGTAAATAAAGAAACAATGTTCGCGACAGGTAAATGAATGTAAACGTCAGAAGATGGGGTACACAAAAAATGAGTTTACTCTAAAAAATACGAGTTTTGAGGCATAATGTTTTAGTGTTTCTATGGTCATCAGTCCCCTAGAACTCAGAACTACTTAAACCTAACTAACCTAAGGACAGCACACAATACCCAGCCATCACGAGGCAGAGAAAATCCCTGACCCCGCCGGGAATCGAACCCGGGAACCCGGGCGTGGGAAGCGAGAACGCTACCGCACGACGACGGGATGTGGTATGAGGTGTTCCCGGGTGGTGGGGAGGGGGGCGGGGGTGTGTCCACTGGGGGCCGAACCGCACAATGACCCTGCGTACGTTGTGGAACGGCGGTGGGGTGGGTGGACTGCTGTGGCCTGTTGTGGGGTTGTGAACCACTGAGGGCTACGGTGGAACGAAGCCTCTCGTCGTTTCTAGGTCCTCGGGTTAATACACAATATATGTACATTATCGCAGATCATCCGTGGCCATAGTTAATGTTTACAGTCAAGGATATACCTAGCACGAGACGGGGGAGAGAAGCAGATCCCCTCCCACCATCTCTTTAAAAAAATTACCTTTCGCAAACTGAATTCACATACTCTTCTGCCACACAGCGAGACGTATTAGTTCGATATCAGCTTGAACAAATCCAGAACACACAATGGATACTGCCTATCCATAGCTGTTTGACAAGGAATCTCAATACTGTTTCGCTGTTCGCCTCGTACGTTCTTGCGACTGAAGATGGCAGAGGGCTCTGGCTTCTAAAAGCTTTCATTGCCGCTCTATCTTCAATGTGATATATTTTTTCTCATGTCAAAAATATGAAGATAGAAGGCATATTCATGTATCTGAACGTTACCTGAGTGAAAACAAAATATCGTGCATAAATGTCATATAAACTACACTACTGGCCATTAAAATTGCTACACCAAGAAGAAATGCAGATGATAAACGGGTATTCATTGGACAAATATATTATACTAGAACTGACATGAGATTACATTTGCACGCAATTTGGCTGCATAGATCCTGAGAAATCAGTACCCAGAACAACCACCGCTGGCCGTAATAACGGCCTTGATACGCCTGGGCATTGAGTCAAACAGAGCTTGGATGGCGTGTACAGGTACAGCTGCCCATGCAGCTTCATCACGATACCACAGTTCATCAAGAGTAGTGACTGGCGTATTGTGACGAGCCAGTTGTTCGGCCACCATTGACCAGACGTTTTCAATTGGTGAGAGATCTGGAAAATGTGCTGGCCAGGGCAGCAGTCGAACATTTTCTGTATCCAGAAAGGCCGGTACAGAACCTGCAACATGCGGTCGTGCATTATCCTGCTGAAATGTAAGGTTTCGCGGGGATCGAATGAAGGTTACAGCCACGGGTCGTAACACATCTGAAATGTAACGTCCGCTGTTCAAAGTGCCGTCAATGCGAACAAGAGGTGACCGAGACGTGTAACCAATGGCACCCCTTACCATCACGCCGGGTGGTACGCCAGTATGGCGATGACGAATACACGCTTCCATTGCACGTTCACCGCGATGTCGCCAAACACGGATACGACCATCATGTTGCTGTAAACAGAACCTGGATTCATCCGAAAAAATGAGGTTTTGCCATTCGTGCACCCAGGTTCGTCGTTGAGTACACCATCGCAGGCGCTCCTGTCTGTGATGCAGCGTCAGGGGTAACCGCAGACATGGTCTCCGAGCTGATAGTCCATGCTGCTGCAAACGTCGTCGAACTGTTCGTGCAGATGGTTGTTGTCTTGCAAACGTCCCCATCTATTGAAATGGTTCAAATGGCTCTGAGCACTCTGGAACTTAACTTCTGAGGTCATCAGTCCCCTAGAACTTAGAACTACTTAAACTTAACCAACCTAAGGAAATCACACACATCCATGCCCGAGGCAGGATTCGAACCTGTGACCATAGCGGTCGCGCGGTTCCAGACTGTAGGTCCTAGAACCGCTCGGCCACCCCGGCCGGCCCCATCTATTGACTCATGGATCGAGACGTGGCTGCACGATCCGTTACAGCCATGCGGATAAGATGCTTGTCATCTCGACTGCTAGTGATACGAGGCCGTTGGGATCGAGCATGGCGTTTCGTATTACCCTCCTGAACCCAACGATTCCATATTCTGCTAACAGTCATTGGATCTCGACCAAAGCGAACAGCAATGTCGCGATACGATAAACCGCAATCGCGATAGGCTACAATCATAACTTTATCAAAGTCTGAAACGTGATGGTACGCATTTCTCCTCCTTACACGAGGCATCACAGCAACGTTTCACCAGGCAACGCCGGTCAATTGCTGTTTGTGTATGAGAAATCGGTTGGAAACTTTCCTCCTGTCAGCACGTTGTAGGTGTCGCCACCGGCGCCAACCTTGTGTAAATGCTCTGAAAAGCTAATCATTTGCATATCACAGCATCTTCTTCCTGTCGGTTAAATTTCACGTCTGTAGCAAGTCATCTTAGTGGTGTAGCAATTTTAATGGCCAGTAGTGTACATTGTCTCAGTTAAATACAGGGTACATCAGGGTCGGCCACTGCGTGCCATACTGCACGCTAGTACGGGCTGGTGCACACTTCCGGGCAAAGGATGCCTGTCCCGACTTTGCTCCGTCCTTTTTGAAAGTACTACGTGCAGCGCGACATTTCACTTAGCATTGCGGTGCGGCGTTTTTCGGTTGCCACGAGTTTCTTCTGTTCGGCAGAATGGTGATATCAGCGCTGTTCACACTTCTCTATTTGTTCGTAGTATAACGTAAGTTGACAGGTTGTACAAAAAGAGGCAGTCTAGCGATCTATCGTCTTAAGCCATTAAATAATGACTGGGGATGACAGACGAGAAATATGAGGTACCTCAGATTTGTTATGGAATGACAGTACAATACCATGCAGAAAGAATTTAATTATTGAGTTGACGATGGAAGAGCAAAAAATTACAATGATCGACAGGTGGGATTCATTGTTCTGTACATTCTGTACATCAACAAGCATTCTCTGCTAGAATTGCAAGCATGGCGCACGATTTGATATTGTTGGTATACGAATACAAAATTTCCTGAAGTCACATGCATTATTACAATGTCGGTTGCAACAGTTTTCGATGGAACTGAACGGAGAGTACTGCAAAGTAAGTTGGTTAAGTCAAGTGTCACGCCTGAAACGATTTGCGACTTGAAATCCGCATTGTTAAATTTTTGAAGGAAAAAGGAAAGCAGGCACGAAAATGAGAACATCTGGAATGGACTACTCTCCTGGCTTTTTAAGAGGGCTTCATTACACACTGCCGACGGCGAGACATTGTAAGGTGAGACTTAACTTTTTTCTCACTCAATATGGATACATTTAAAAAAAACGCTTTGTGGAAGGGTTAAATTCGGGCAAAAAACACCGTCCAGTTCCCTAAGCTCACTGGCGTTAAGGGAAATGCCAGTTTCGAATAATTGATTGCGGTCTTCAGAGAACTAGAAGGATAGTTGTCTATACACTTCGTGGATACTAACATTCTTACACATGTTTTCGAGCTCGTTTGCTGTTTCAGCTCAAAACATCCCTGTGCATGTGCAAGTAAACTAATTCATCTGCAATATTAGTTACATTTAAAAGAGAAATTTTTTAATGTTAAAACTGTCCAGGACCTCCAGGAGTTGTTTTCCTCGGGAAGAGTTTCGACTTATCCATAATGGGTTGCGAACATGATAAAATATTGCCATCAAATATGGGTGTGAAAGGTTTTTTCGATTATAAAACGAAGCAAGTCACAATTACGTGGCGACCTGAGTGCAAAAATCTGTGAAATTGTCTGCATCTATTCGTATACCGACAGTTTGTACCAGAAAAAATTATATTATGACTTCATTGCACCAAAAATAATTAAATAACGCCGAAAATTTGTTTTGTTTGTGATCTATATAGTTGAGAAATATGAAATATGAAAGCAAGCCATATATACTGCGACTGCATTGCCATTTAAATGCGGTGCGTTTAGAGTTTCCCTTTTTTATGCCCTCCTCACTCTCAGCCACGACGTGGCAGTCAGGGAAGTGTGCAGCCAGGTGAAAGAGCTATGCAAGTGTGCAAGAGCACTACTCAAGCCGAATTCTTGCCCGTCCATCGCACAGGTAATAGGTAGGTCTACCCAGCATAAAGTGGAAGCATTAGTATGTTTGCTGACCAGAGCGTATCCTATGCGCAACCTAGAGTCAAATAACACCCTTGTTGGGCAAACTAAATCCAAATAACCCCTTGTTTCCCCTATGATAACCAATTCTGGTATGCTCCTGTGCCTATGCCAACACATACCACCGACCCTACACCTCTACACAACCCATGTCCTTTTCCAATGCAACCTCAAATGACTCTGTTCCAGACAATAAATGTTGCCCCGCTATTTATCCATCCTTCCAACTACGATTCCTCCCTACCAAACCCACTTCCCCCACTCCTCTCCTCATCCTTCTTCCCCTTGCTGCTACATCCATTCCTGCTCACTCACAAGACTCCTATTATCTTTCTGTCGATCTGTTATCCATCCCAACACCTACCTTCATCTCCCCATCGATACTACCCAATATTTATATTCAGACCGTTCACCCTACGCAACACTTTTCTGTCTCCAAATCTTGCCCCTCCCTCTTGCCCCCTCCCCCACTGCATTTCCTCCAGCTTTTTAATGAAACTACAGTGCTCTTTTCAAAAAGAACATCACCGTTTCTGCAACATATTTTTAGTAAATAGTTTTGTATGGGAATGCAGACTTCCTCGGCGAATACCACTGATGAAATCTCTCAGCCGAGTCGCGGCGTTGTGTTCTCACAACATTTCCACGAGTTTCCAACTCATCGAATCGTAAAGACAACACGACGTCACTACCTGATAAGATTTCATCACATAATTTTTTTGCTTTAACTTTTAGTCTTTCGATTTTAGTTCAAACAACAATGAGAATCAAGTGTTCAATGTTACATAAGACCCCTCCCCTCCCTCCCCCCCGAATTCACTTTTTTATAGATTTTAAACACTTGGTAATCTTTTCACCTGTTAATCATTTTTCCTTTGCCTTTACTTATATCTTTGAAGCTTTTGGCTTTAGAACGGGACGTTATACTGCTAGTAACCCCCCCCCCCCCGCCCCCTCTGCCCATATTGGGGCAAGGCAAATGAAATAAAAATAAAGGAAAATATATGTTTGATGATTAATAAACAGAGTTTTTCAACAGTTTTCAATTTCATTTTGTAGCAAATTGTGTTTCCTTTCGTCCACCTCTATTGCATATAATTCCATATAATAATTCCAAAACCACCACGAATGCTGAATTGGTACTGATACAATACTTTATGCTTCCTCTATCTAAAATTAGACTAATATGGCGCCAATATGTCTGTTTTTAGTCGATAAATTGAAAACTTAATTTACTTCAACAGCAAGTATTGCTCACTTGACCTTGATTGTATCCACATACCTGGAATCGGTTTTAAAGATGCTTTTCTATTAAAAATATGAGAAAGACAACCAATTACCAATGCGACGCAATGTTCTTCAGTTGGATGACGTTTCATGTTTAGATGTGAAACAAGTAGATTACATTCATACATCGAAAGAACTAGTCACATTCAAAGAAGACGTAGTCATTATGAGGTGAAGAAATATGATGATGTCTCTCCAGTGATGATGATGTTTGGTTTGTGGGGCGCTCAACTGCGTGGTTATCAGCGCCCGTACAATTACCCAATCTTTGCTCAGTCCAATTTCGCCACTTTCCTGGATGATGATGAAATGATGAGGACAACACAAACACCCAGTCATCTCGAGGCAGGTGAAAATCCCTGACCCCGCCGGGAATCGAACCCGGGACCCCGTGCTCGGGAAGCGAGAACGCTACCGCGAGACCACGAGCGGCGGACATGTCTCTCCAGTGTCAGGTGAACATTATCTCTATGAAGCATCTGTCTTTTCTTACCAACCATGAAGTAGCGCTCCATGTAGCAACTCTTCCGTGAAATCGAGTCATATCACTAGCAAACGCATGTTACAAGATAATTTCTACATTAGTTGCTGAATACTTGTTACGTACTCTCTAGAGCTCTGGTGTAATGTCTGAATGACATTGTGGCTCAAAAAAAAAAAATCCGCCTTCAGCCACCTTTTTATTTTATTTATTTGACAACAGAGAACCGAGCGAGGTGGCGCAGTGGTTAGCACGCCCGACACGCTTTTGGGAGGACGATGGTTCACATCCGCGTCCGGCCTTCTTGATTTCGGTTTTCCGTGGTTTCCCTATATGGCTTCAGGCAAATGCCGGGATGGTTCCTCTGTAAGGGCACGGCCGACTTCGTTTCCCATCCTTCCCTAATCCGATGGCACCAATGACCTCGCTGTTTGGTTCCCTTACCCAAATCAACCAACCAACTAGGAGAGAAATTCAATGTTGCCGAGGCACTTATTTATTTATTTATTACTTATTTCTATATTTATTTTTATTTACGTCCACGCCAGTACCACGCTGCGTCTGGTCTTCTGCTTAATGTTTATGTCGCCCAGACCTCCTGAACTATGTCTCGTACAATGATATAATTTTGTAGGTACATTCAGGCAGCATATGTGGAACCATCTGCGAAAGTTATTGTGAACAAAGTTAGTAGCAAAGAAGTAATAAGTTTAAAAGCCATGCATGATGCGGCAGTTTTTCATTCATCTCACTACGTCTACAATCATGTAACTATGTAGTCACATTCAGTACTATATATGCATACCGTCTGCAAAATGTATCGCGAATACCGATAGTAGTAAAGAAGTATTAATTTATAACATCTTAGCTGATGCGGTAGTTTTACTGTATGAACAGTGGAAGAGTAGTAAGCGATCAATTTTTTTCCTGTCATCGTTTTGTCGGAGTTGTCAGGGAGAAGAAATTTAGTAAAGGTTTGAAATTATGTGTAAAGTTTGATGCATGTAGCTAAGTGCTGTCATTCTCAAATACTGAATGAGTCAGGGAATTAACCCGTCGCGGTCTACGCTTCTTTTTCATCGCCGACCCCACCCCTTTGATAGGTAGGTAGTTCTAAGCTTCACAACGATCTTTGGCTGACAGTAAGCTATATGTGTACTAAGTTTGGTTGCAATCGATCCAATGGGTTTGGGAGGAGATGTGGAACATACATACCCATACAATTCACATATTTTTTATAATGTGCATGGGTTATCCATTACGCATTCTGAAGCTATGGCGTCATCATCAAATGGGGCCTACTGAAAGTAACTGTCGAGGGCGAAAGGGTACATTTTACATAAAATACTTTCAAAGAGCCCGTATTATAATCCATAAAATACAGGATGTCGGCATAAAGCGAGCGGTTCTAGGCGCTTCAGTCTGGAACCGCGCGACCGCTACGGTCGCTGGTTCGAATCATGCCTCGGGCATGGATGTGTGTGATGTCCTTAGGTTAGTTAGGTTTAAGTAGTTCTAAGTTCTAGGGACTGATGCCCTCAGATGTTAAGTCCCATAGTGCTCAGAGCCATTTTGTCGCCATAAAGCACCACACTAACATATTTCCGCAGACACATGAAAACAAGTCAAAAACTGACATTACTTCGGGGGGAATATACAAGCACCTGATGATGAAACAATTTGCTTCGAACGACATATTGCGAAATAAATAAATTAAATATAACTATGATTGGAGGCCGATGTATTGACGCAAACAATCACTTAATTCACAGTCACAGTCGAGAACCAGTAAAGTAAAAATTATAGAAGCATCTTTTGTTGTAACACTATCGTAGTATCTTTTACTACAATTCGATGCTTTGTTGGCAGCAGGACACAACGTGGAGTGAGGCGACACACAGCACCACATTATTTTCCGCTTCAACCGGGGGCAAGTTTTTATAGTTAAATTGTTAGCTTTCTCTATCTTAGATAATTAGAGACGTAAAAGTTGGAACCTTCTATCCCACACTGAGGAAGTGAAGGATTCCGTCGTGTTGTTTTTCGGAAAAAACTAAATAATACGACTTTTTAGAATTTAGAATATCCGGACTAGGACATCTGGTCTACTTCGGGCGTCAATTCTTCTAAACGAAAATTAATTTCCGTAAAGGCGGAAATAGATTGTGATCAATGTCTTATACTAAAAACAATTTATTTCAGAAACGGGCCGGCCGCGGTGGCCGTGCGGTTCTGGCGCTGCAGTCCGGAACCGCGGGACTGCTACGGTCGCAGGTTCGAATCCTGCCTCGGGCATTGGTGCGTGTGATGTCCTTAGGTTAGTTAGGTTTAAGTAGTTCTAAGTTCTAGGGGACTTATGACCTAAGATGTTGAGTCCCATAGTGCTCAGAGCTATTTGAACCATTTTTTTCAGAAACGAGAAAAACTGTTCGTCATTTTCACAATGCACCGAGAAAGATGTACCAACAATTTTCTCTGCTATAAAATCCTCTGCGCCACAAGATTTCAGTGGTTCTATCACCTAAAAATGTTATATTATAGAGTATTTGCTTAACCCTGTAACTCTGCATCAGGACAGAATAATTATAAAAGATATTTTACAGTGCTAAGCCATCAGATAAAATCAACATACTGTGAATGAGTTCCGTATCTACTTTCTTACGCTGTAATCAGTACAATGCGTCAGTCCTTCGCATTATCGAACTTCCACCTCGCGGTTCTGGATCGAACGCTTCCTTATCTGAAAAGGTCACTTACGTCATCTCTCTGTGCGCAAATTCCACGTAATTATCCACAGACAAGTGATACGCTGTATACATGCAGAGATTTCAAAATGCCACATCTAAATCTGCCCCGTGTGCTTCAACTTAACATATTGCTTTCCCAGAAGTATATTTAAAAACTATGCTTTTGCTCCATAAAAGTTTTAGTTGTTTAGCCGACGCCACCATGGAGAATCAATTGCAATGGAGTAATCACGTACAGAAGAGAGATGAATAGCGTACAATCGAAACGCATACCTGAAATCTTGCCTTCAGTTTATTTGTTCGTTAGATAGAACGTTGACTGGTGCACGTACAATAAACCAGAAATTGTCTATTAGACGCTTCCAAAGGAAACAATATAGCGGTTTCATAGACATTGGCTGTCAGTTTGACCACTCAGGAGAGCCAGAACGATTGGAGAATCTCGTCCATCCTTAACAGTTGGCATAAGACATTCCGCAATGGCCGCTTCCCATTGTATTCTCAACACCAAACAATCGTCAATAGGCAACACTGTAAAAGCAGACTCGTTGAAAGACGTTACATGTTTGGTTTGTAGTATAAGTTCTGTGCTCTACAATTATATACACTGCCTGATCAAAAGCATTTGGACACGCCTATGTAATACGGAATTGACTACAAGGTACAATACTGGCCATTAAAATTGCCACACCAAGAAGAAACGTAGATAATAAACGGGTATTCATTGGACAAATATATTATACTAGAACTGACATGAGATTACATTTTCACGCAATTTGGCTGCATAGATCCTGAGAAATCAGTACCCAGAACAACCACCTCTGGCCGTAATAACGGCCTTGATGCGCCTGGGCATTGAGTCAAACAGAGCTTGGACGGCGTGTAAAGGTACAGCTGCCCATGCAGCTTCATTACGATACCACAGTTCATCAAGAGTAGTGACTGGCGTATTGTGACGAGCCAGTTGCTCGGCCACCATTGATTAGACGTTTTCAGTTGGTGAGAGATCTGGAAAATTTGCTGGCCAGGGCAGCAGTCGAACATTTTCTGTATCCAGAAAGGCCCGTACAGGACCTGCAACATGCGGTCGTGCATTATCCTGCTGAAATTTAGGGTTTCGCAGGGATCGAATGAAGGGTATAGCCACGTGTCGTAACACATCTGAAATGTAACGTCCATTGTTCAAAGTGCCGTCAATGCGAACAAGAGGTTACCGAGACGTGTAACCAATGGCAACCCATACCATCACGCCGGTCTATACGCCAGTATGGCCATGACGAATACACGCTTCCAATGGGCGTTCACCGCGATGTCGCCAAACACGGATACGACCATCATGTTGCTGTAAACAGAACCTGGATTCATCCGAAAAAATGAGGTTTTGCCATTCGTGCACCCAGGTTCGTCGTTGAGTACATCATCAAAAATGGCTCTGAGCACTATGGGACTTAACTTCTAAGGTCATCAGTTTCCTAGAACTTAGAACTACTTATACCTAACTAACCTAAAGACATCACACACATCCATGCCCGAGGCAGGATTCGAACCTGCGACCTTATGGGCCGCGCGGTTCCAGACTGTAGCGGCTTTAACCGCTTGGCCACCACGGCCGGCAGTACATCATCGCAGGCGCTCCTGCCTGTGATGTTGCGTCAAGGGTAACCGCAGCCACGGTCTCCGAGCTGATAGTCCATGCTGCTGCAAACGTCGTCGAACTGTTCGTGCAGATGGTTGTTGTCTAGCAAACGTTCCCATCTGTTGACTCAGGGATCGAGACGTGGCTGCACGATCCGTTACAGCCATGCGGATGAGATGCCTGTCATCTCGACTGTTAGTGGTACGAGGCCGCTGGGATCCAGCACGGCGTTCCGTATTACCCTCCTTAACCCACCGATTCCATACTCTGCTAACAGTCATTGGGTCTCGACCAACGCGAGCAGCAATGTCGCCTACGATAAACCGCAATCGCGATAGGGTACAATTCGACCTTTATCAAAGTGGGAAACGTGATTGTACGCATTTCTCCTCCTTACACGAGGCATCACAACGACGTTTCACCAGGAAACGCCGGTCAACTGCTGTTTGTCTATGCGAAATCGGTTGGAAACCTTCCATATGTGAGCACATTGTAGGTGTCGCCACCGGCGCCAACCTTGTGTGAATGCTCTGAAAAACTAATCATTTGGATGTCACAGCATCTTCTTCCTGTCGGTTAAATTTCGCGTCTGTACCACGTCATTTTCGTGGTGTAGCATTTTAATGGCCAGTAGTGTAGATGTAGAAGTAGGTGTAGAAAAGTAGGCGGGGAGAATTATGGTTCAGCAGGGACACAGTAACAGCAGAATCGGTTGGTCGGGAGAGGTCAGTGACTTCGGACGTGGTCTAGTCACTGAATGTCACCGGAATAACAAATCCATTAGGGACATTTGAGCTCTTCCAGAGGAACTCAGGTCGACCGGTGGTGTAATGTGAAGGAACATCCACACCTAAATTAAGACCACATAGGCCTCATGTATCGAAGCACTAGGACCGTCGAGCATTAAGGAGGGTGGTTGTGAAGAAAGTCGCATGAAATCAGCGGAAGGAATCACTCATCAGTGTGCAAAGTGCTATTAGCAGTCCACCTAGCACATTGACTGTGCATGGAGAGTTAAAAACAATGGGGTACAGTGATTGAGCAGCTCCTCGTGAGTCACACATTTCTATAGGCGAAGCTAAGCCATGCCTGAGGCGGTGTAAAGAGCAAAGCCACTGGAGTGGATGACTGGAAACGAGCGACTGGAAGTGATGAACCACGGTATACCACGTGGCGATCCCACGGGACGGTTCGGGTTTGGCAAATGCCTGGGGAACTTTACCTGCCAACATGTATAGTGTCAAGAGTGCAATATGCAGGAGGTGTTACGTTATGAGAATGTTTTTTTGCAGTTGGTTTGTAGTACCATTATTGCGCTTAGGAAAACGCTAAATGCAGAAGGATATGCGCACGTCTTACAGGATTGTGTAATGCGTACGGTAGAGGAACCGTTCGGAGATGATGATCAGCATGGCAGTGCACCCTATCATAAATCAGCTTCTGTGAGACAAGTGTTCGTGGAGAGTAACATTCCTTGAATGGACTGGAATGCCCAGAGTTCCGTTCCGAACCCAGTGGAACACCTTTGGGCGAGACAAAATGTCGACTCTGCTTCAGATCCCAGCGTCCAACAGCACTGTGTTCTCTGATTTCTGCTCTTGAGGAAAACTGGGCTGCCATTTCTTTACAGGCATCCAGACATCTTACTGAAAGTGCCCACAGTTCAAGTCGTCATGAAGGAGAAGGGTGGACACACCTCATGTCAATGTCCACCAATAGCTGTCAAGATGCCTATCATTAGGATGTGGAATATTACAGATATTCACTGATAACCTGGTAAACAGTCACTACTGGAATATTTGTCTTTGTTACGCACATTCTCTAGCATGCGTCCACATTTAAAGACAATTGTCGTTAAACAGTTTTTATGTTGCTGAGCAACAGTCATACAATATTTTTTAAAAGAGCACACCGCTAGTTGACTGTTTTATCGTTTATTTAAATATAACCCAAGTTTCGGCTATTAAGCCTGTTTCAAGTATTTGCCAAAAGCGAAAATTGCATACAGTAAGAAGAAGTAAAATTTCAAAAGATTAAAATGTCTTAAACAACGAACGTAAATTGGTGTGTAATTACGAAACACGTACTTACATTTTATGTCTTTAACATAGATTGCAGGGCACGTAACATGTTGTCATTGAGAGTTGGCCATAAATTAAGAAAAATATTGGCTGTCCACAAAATGCCAGATGTAAAATCATCATTTGATAAGATTTCAATAAATAATAGTGGGAACACGTCATATTTAGTAAAAACAGGTTTACTGTAAAAGCCGTTTTAAGGACATGTGCTCATCTTCTATTTACCAACGTAAGTCTGTTTTTAGTGAATATGACGTGCTCCCACGATAATTTACCGATCTGTTACGAGATGGTGATTTTACATCTAGCATTTCGTAGAGAGTTAATATTTTTCTTACTTTATGGCTAACTTTGAACTTGACAACATGTTAAGTGTCATGAAATATATGTTAAAACATAAAATTTGAGTACGTATTACGTTATTATACACCAATTTATATTCATTGTTTAAAACATTTTACATATTTTGAAATTTTACGTCGTCTTACTGTACGCAATTTTCGCTTTTAGCAAATACTTGAAAACGGCGTAAAAGGCCGAAACCTGGATTGTACTTAAATAAACAATAAAACAGTCAAATGGCGGTGCGTTCCATACGAGATAAAAGAATTCTCATTGATTACATCTCGTGGAAATTTTGTCCAATTTTTTCTGGATTTCCTTAGGATTGTCCAACGGCGATACTTTTCTGTAGACAACAAAATCGCCGGCGAACTATATACATCACTAAGAACCTCGCCATTCTTCACAGGGCAGAACATTGAATGCTCTTGAAGGAACAGATTATAGCACTAACGTCTACTACCACAATATAGATAAGCCGACAATGCTACTCATATGAAAGGAATTTAATTTGACCGTGAACATGTGCTAAAGGAAAAGCTATCAGGCTATTCTCGATTAACCAAATAATTATGCACTAAAAAGAGCAGTTGCCGAATGAGCGAGAATTGAGCCAAGGTTCTGGTAGTTATAAAGTAAACTGTAATCATGTAAATGGGAAAACGATCGCCAGCTCAATTACGCAAAGTGGATCGAGCATTTACACTCCTAATTAAGAAAATTGACTACATTATATGATGTTGCTCGGTACTAAAATTCTGTTTTGCTAATAGGATACGAAACAGTAGCACAATCCTACAAGCCTTGGAACAGAAGTTTGCCATGAGCAACATATATGGAATCTTAAAATTGTTCTGGCAACAATCTCTCACCAACATACTCTTACTGTATTCATCACCAGAAAGCTAATATTCATTACAAGGAGTAACTGCATGTGTAAGGAACACAACTAATTTGGACACGAGGAACTTTTACAATTTGATTGTTGAAAAACACCATCATGAAATTGTGCTTTAAGCTGTTATATCAACGGAACTGATTTCTATATGTTTTATTGGGGAACATTTGCTTCTTTGCTTGCAGATCATAAATGGAACATGGGATCCCAGAATCTGTAATTGTCTGAACAGTTGTAGCTAGTTTAAACAACGCAAAAAGCAGTTAAAATGGTAGCTGCACTTTATAATTATTTTAAAGTAATAATGCTGTCACTATGGCTCAACTTTTAGCACGGGGACTCAGAAACTATTCTATTAGTTGACTGCGACCAGAACTGAACACTTATGGCAAGGCACAATGTGCAACTACTTTTAAATACAAGTACATGTATATAAACACTTTTACTAACTTGTGAGGCAGGCATTCATTAAGTTGACCCTTAGACAGCAATGGCCAGTAATCACTTATTATGATCACTGTTTTATTTAGTTATTTTTAATACTAAATAGAGATTTTAATAGGAATGGATTTTAAGTAAAGTAGTTCTTTTCTTTGCATCTACACTTATTCATAGGTTTAGTTATTCACTTACGAAAATTTACGTAGAGTATTTCGGAAAAAAACTAACTGAACGCTTAAGGAATTTACTGCTCTACAATAGTTGAACTATTGAAGTAATGAATACGTTGCAGCTCAACAAAATAGGGCACTCGGGTATATTTAATCATTAGGAAAAAAATCCCGTCTAGGAACATGATAGACTGATTCAGGGTTCTCAATACAAAGTTGAACTAAAAGCAACTGCCGGCCGCGGTGGCCTAGCGGTTCTGGCGCTGCAGTTCGGAACCGCGGGATTGCTACGGTCGCAGGTTCGAATCCTGCTTCGGGCTTGGGTGTGTGTGATGTCCATAGGTTAGTTAGGTTTAAGTAGTTCTAAGTTCTAGGGGACTTATGACCTAAGATGTTGAGTCCCAAAGTGCTCAGAGCCATTTGAACCATTTTAAAAGCAACTATTATTTCCGAATAAAGCAAATAACTGGCTCACATGAGCAGATACAGTTCTAAATTATTACTTGAGATGCAGGTAGTAGTTGTGCGATCTTCTGCGACTCAAGTAAAGGCGACATTATGAGAAATCAGGACTTCAGTCCTAGTGAAGGCTGAAAATCTACGTCGGATTGGGATTCGAACCTGTATGCTCTGCTTCCCGAGAACGGTTGCCCTAATCGCTTTGGACATCTGGACACACTTCCCAACCACCCCAAATTCTCAAGCTCTCACATGTCGGTAGTGCTCCCCCACTCCTCCCCCCCCCCCCGCCCCCCCAACCATGCATTAGCCCCACTGCTCGTAGCATTCGCTAAGTCGTGCGGTTCTATGCGCTTCAGTCTGGAACCGCGTGACCGCTACGGTCGCAGGTTCGAATCCTGCCTCGGTCATGGATGCGTGTGATGTCCTTAGGTTAGTTTGGTTTAAGTGGTTCTAAGTTCTAGGGGACTTATGACCACAGATGTTGTCCCATAGTGCTCAGAGTCATTTGAACCATTCGCTAAGTCCCGCAGGGATTCGATAGTTATGCCGCATCCGCAATGAATGTACCTAAAGCCGCCACTGCCCATGTTTATATAGATATGTGGTGTGACATGTCCGACAGGATAGGCGCCACTGGTGGTACAAATGCTGCAAAGAGACTATATTACAAGAAATCAGGACTTCGACCGCCTATAGGCACTGAAACAAAACAATGGTGAATGTTGAAAATCTGTGCCAGACCGGGATTCGAACCCGTATGCTCTACTTCTCTAGAAAGGTTGCCGTAACCGCTTCGGCCTTTCAATGCTGTAGGCTGCTGAAGTCCTGATTTCTCGCAATATAGTTTCTTTAGGGCCGCTATACCACCAGTGAAGACTGTTCTGTCGGACATGGCCCACAGATCAGACATCACATATACAGACAGGGTGGTCCATTGATAGTGACGGGGCCATATATCTCACGAAATAAGCGTCAAACGAAAAAACTACAAAGAACGAAACTCGTCTTGCTTGAAGGGGGAAAACTGATGGCGCTATGGTTGACCCGCTAGATGGCGCTGCCATAGGTCAAACGGATATCAACTGCGTTTTTTAAAATAGGAACCCCCATTTTTTTTCGTATTCGTGTAGTACGTAAATAAATGTGAATGTTTTAGTTGGACCACTTTTTTCGCTTTTTGATAGATGGCGCTGTAATAGTCACAAGCGTATAAGTACGTGGTATCACGTAAAATTCAGCCAGTGCGGACGGTATTTGCTTCGTGATACATTACCCGTGTTAAAATGGACCGTTTACCAATTGCGGAAAAGGTCGATATCGTGTTGATGTATGGCTGTTGTGATCAAAATCCCCAACGGGCGTGTGCTATGTATGTTGTTCGGTACCCCGGACGACTTCATCCAAGGGTCCGGACCGTTCGCTGGATAGTTACGTTATCTAAGAAAACAGGAAGTGTTCAGCCACGTGTGAAACGTCAACCACGACCTGCAACAAATGATGATGCCCAAGTAGCTGTTTTAGCTGCTGTCACGGCTAATCCGCACATCAGTAGCAGACAAATTGCGCGAGAATCGGGAATCTCAAAAACGTGGGTGTTGAGAATGCTACATCAACATCGATTGCACCCGTACCATGTTTCTATGCACCAGGAATTGCATGGCGACGACTGGGCACAAGAGAAATTACGGGACGATGACAGATTTTTTGCACGCGTTCTGTTTAGCGACGAAGCCTCATTCACCAACAGCGGTAACGTAAACCGGCATAATATGCGCTATTGGGCAACGGAAAATCCACGATGGCTGCGACAAGTGGAACATCAGCGGCCTTGGCGGGTTAATTTACGGTTCGGCATTATGGAAGGAAGGATAATAGACCCCCATTTTATGGATCGCAATCTAAATGGTGCAATGTATGCTGATTTCCTACGTAATGTTCTACCGATTTTACTACAAGATGTTTCACTGCATGACAGAATGGATCTGCTGTCGTGATCCACCGACAACGCCTGACAATATGCGTCAGCGCATTATCAATGCATGTGCGAACATTACGGAAGGCGAACTACTCGCTGTTCAGAGGAAGGTCGTTACACGTATTGCCAAATGCATTGAGGTTGACGGACATCATTTTCAGCATTTATTGCATTAATGCAGTATTTACAGATAATCACGCTATAACAGCATGCGTTCTCAGATATAAGTTCACAAAGATACGTGTATCACATTGGAACAACCGAAATAAAATGTTCAAATGTACCTACGTTCTGTATTTTAATTTAAAAAACCTACCTGTTACCAACTATTCGTGTAAAATTGTGAGCCATATGTTTGTGACTATTACAGCGCCATCTATCACAAAGCGAAAAAAGTGGTCCAACTAAAACATACATATTTCTTTACGTACTACACGAATATGTAATAAAATGTGGGTTCCTGTTAAAAAAAAAAAACGCAGTTGATATCCGTTTGACCTATGGCAGCGCCATCTAGTGGGCCAACCATAGCGCCATCTGGTTTCCCCCTTCAAGCTAGACAAGTTTCATTCTTTGTAGTTTTTTCGTTTGACGCTTATTTCGTGAGATATTTGGCTTGGTCATGATCAATGGACCAACCTGTATAGACAAGGTATAGGTGGAAAACGTACTCATGGTTCTTGACGTATAAAAGGCTCTCAAAAATAACTTCTTGGTGTCAACTTTTGTGATTAACAGCAAGCCAATAAATGCCATAAGTAATCCACCAACAACCTTCCACATCCGAGGCATTATTACTCAGTTTTTTTTGTCATTGTCTCCTTCAACTTACATGATGTGATAAGTTTTCATTAATTTACGTCTATGGTCACAAACTTTTTGTTAACAGATTACCGGTTTCGCTCTTTAATGTCCATCATCAGATCTGTTTCATAAATACAAAGTGATGTGTACAGTTCGCATGCTAGCTGCCGACTGGCTGTACCACAAAGACTCCCCGCCCTTCTACCGCCAAAGCGACCTTCTTTTCTATTCCCGTCATGCGGTATTCGTAGTGGAGGGACTTCCATCCAGGTTTTACGTAATTACAAACTTACCTGCGCTATACACGAACCAGTCCTACAAATACTAGTTTAACAGAACAGCATTTACACAGAACATAAATTTCGAAATTACAGGAACAGAATTATGATGAGACAAATTAACAAGAAATATGAATTAACATCTACATAGATGTTTAACCAAAGAACACGGTGACACACATGTCAAATTAAGCTTCAGAAGACAAATACATTATGTAATACAGGTATAGTAGATAGTAGACAAAAGTATTACATGATATATCTACTGAGATGGCGAAACACGAGGACGGCATCCTCAATTAACAGACTGAGCTACCCAATAAGAAGTACATACAGAACTTCAACAACGGTTTAAGCTCAGCCTGCAGTTTTCTCAGTTTCCTGGATACAATTTGACTAAACACTGATACCGATATGTCAGTAAATCCTGAGCTCTGGTTCTGGGTTTCAGCCTCATTACGCAGTCGAGTACATTAATATACGTCTTGCTCAGTGTTGTACAGTAGACACACGTTTCATTTAAATTTACATCCATCGCAATATTTGGCATCACTTTTTGTCGCTTTACATATTCTATCCAGGAACTCTGTTGGTCCAAATTCAGAATTCGATGTACATTGTGAGTGCATGCCAGAGATCGTTTCAGGTATGATGTCAGAGGTAATCGTACTGTGAGACTCTTTGCTTGACCAACAGACCCATGTTTTCGTGCTGTGACAGTAGTTTCCGATAGGACCAGGTAACCTCGCTGCGCCTTCGCACAAAAAAATGGTTCAAATGGCTCTGAGCACTATGGAACTTAAATGCGAAGTCGTCAGTCCCCTAGAACTTAGTTCTACTTAAACCCAACTAACCTAAGAACATCACAGACATCCAGGCCCGAGGCAGGATTCGAACTTGCGACCGTAGCGGTCGCGCGGTTCCAGACTGAAGCGCCTAGAACCGCTGGGCCACAGAGGCAGGCGACTCCGCACACTTCACACGCAACTGATAGATGAAACTGTGTGATGAAAATGTTTACACGAATTTCAAAAATTTGGTCATTCTCATTCCCTTAAGCTTTTCACAGTTTTAATTAATAACACGTGCGCGCGACGATCTGTATGGTGCAGACGTAAGACACTTTGTTCTTACCGTGAGATAATGGATCCTACCGTGGTCATGTAGGCTTGATTTTGTACTAGGTTATAATTAGTTCGCCGCACTGTCCTAGCGGGTACGTTCGTCGTACGTCCAACATTGATTTCTACGGTTATTTCAAGCAGTTTACTTGTCTGATAGCGATGACAAGTACACGCAAACGCCATTGCTCTAACTCGTTAAGTTCAAAAAATGGTTCAAATGGCTGTGAGCACTATGGGACTTCACTGCTGAGGTCATCAGTCCCCTAGAACTTAGAACTACTTAAACCTAACTAACCTAAGGACATCACACACATCCATGCCCGAGGCAGGATTCGAACCTGCGACCGTAGCGGTCGCGCGGTTCCAGACTGTAGCGCCTAGAACCGCTCGGCCACATCGGCCGGCGGCTCGTTAAGTGATGGCTGCCGGCGTCGTCCGTGGCGAGAGGTAATGCCCGAAATTTGGTATTCTCGGCACATTCCTTGCAATGGGGATGTTCGAGCACTGAATTCCCTAGCGATTTCCGAAATGGAATGTCCTATGCGTCTAGCTCCAACTGCCATTCCGCGTTCAAAGTCGATTAATTCTAGTCGTGCGTCTATAATCACATTGGAAAACGTTTCACATGACTCACCTGAGTACAAATGACAGCTCAACTGCCCTTTCATACCTTGTGTACGCGATACTACCGCTATCGCATGACATGTCACTTGAGTGTAAGATGTTCACGTACTCAGTCGTAATATACTACTGGTCTTAAAATTGCTGCACCAAGAAGAAATGCAGATGATAAACGGGTATTCATTGGACATATATATTATACTAGGACTGAGGTGTGATTACATTTTCACGCAATTTGGGTGCATAGATCCTGAGAAATCAGTACCCAGAACAATCAACTCTGGCCGTAATAACGGCCTTGATACGCCTGGGCATTGAGTCAAAGTGTACAGGTACAGCTGCCCATGCAGCTTGAACACGATACCACTGTTCATCAAGAGTAGTGACTGACGTATTGTGACGAGCCAGTTGCTCTTCCACCATTGACCAGACGTTTTCAATTGGTGAGAGATCTGGAGAATGTGCTGGCTAGGGCAGCAGTCGAACATTTTCTGTATCCAGAAATGCCCATACAGGACCTGCAACATGCGGTCGTGCATTATCCTGCTGAAATGTAGGGTTTCGCAGGAATCGAATGAAGGGTAGAGCCACGGGTCGTAACACATCTGAAATGTAACGTCCACTGTTCAAAGTGCCGTCAATGCGAAGTAGAGGTGACCGAGATGTGTAACCAATGGCATCCCATACCATCACGCCGGGTGATACGCCAGTATGGCGATGACGAATACACGTTTCCAATGTGTGTTCACCGCGATGTCGCCAAACACGGATGCGACCATCATGATGCTTTAAACAGAACCAGGATTCATCCGAAAAAATTACGTTTTGCCATTGGTGAACCCAGGTTCGTCGTTGAGTACACCATCGTAGGCGCTCCTGTATGCGATGCAGCGTCAAGGGTAACCGCAGCCATGGTCTCCGAGCTGTTAGCCCATGCTGCTGCAAACGACGTCGAACTGCGCAGGTGGTTGTTGTCTTGCAAACGTCCCCTTCTGTTGACTCAGCGATCGATACGTGGCTGCACGATCCGTTACAGCCATGCGGATAAGATGCCTGTCATCTCGACTGCTAGTGATACGAGGCCGTTGGGATCCAGCACGGCGTTCCGTATTGTCCTCCTGAACCCAAGGATTCCATATTCTGCTAACAGTCATTGGATCTCGACCAACGCGAGCAGCAATGTCGCGATATGATAAACCGCAATCGCGATAGGCTACAATCCTACCTTTATCAAAGTCGGAAACGTGATGGTACGCATTTCTCGTCCTTACAGGAGGCACCGCAACAACGTTTCACTAGGCAACGCCGGTCAACTGCTGCTTCTGTATGAGAAATCGGTCGGAAACTTTCCTCATGTCAGCATGTTGTAGGTGTCGCCACCGGCTCCAACCTTGTGTGAATGCTCTGAAAATCTGATCATTTGCATATCACAGCATCATCTTCCTGTCGGCTAAATTTCGCGTTTGTAGCATGTCATCTTCGTGGTGTAGCAGTTTTAATGGTCAGTAGTGTATGTCATATCTGGGAAACCATTGGTCCGGAAAATAAGGTTATTAGGAGTGTTTGCTCGTTTCGTTTTCTTCTCTTCCCCCCCCCCCTCCCACCCCACCCCCCGACCACCGCCTTAACCCTTTCGTTTATACCTAAAATAATCAGATATTATGTATGCACATTGAGTAAAACAGTAAGTTGCAATCCTTCCGAGTGTAATAAAAGTGGTTCCGTCAAAGAGTGTTATAAGACGATGTTCATATTGTTTGGTTAGTTGGTTCTTTGGAACAAAAATTATTGTACTCAGCCGCATACATCGTTATTGTAGTTTCCTAGCAGTCAAATATACGAGTCAAACGCCGGAAAATCTTGGCTGCGGGGATATGTTTAATGTGTTCCCCGATGTCATTTCGGGATTATGTACCTCACTGCTTTCGAAACGGCTGTGTTGCGAGATCTAAACCACACCTGCTGTAAGGGTACCACGATCTTGTTTTCCAGTCTGACAAATTTCTTAATTACTTCGATGATTCTGGAAGTAATAAATTTTGAATATAATTATGTATCGATTGACCAATTCTCGCTTGACTGCCTTTAATACTACTTTTCCCGCACGATGCGGGAGAAACGTTTTTCAAATTAAGTTGTGGGTGCTGCTATCCAATGTATTGCGACGTGTTGCGTAAGTCCTTTGAATTCAAATTTCTTGCACCATATTGTTTTCAGCTTGTCTTACCGGGGATATTTATCAAAGTTGTCAGTAAGCATTCAGTTTCGCTTAAAATACAGGATCTTAATTTCGGGTGAAACAGAATGTTTGTTTTTATTTGGACATCAAACACCGATTTATTATCGATCGCAGCTCAGTTGCCCTACGGCAGTCGTTCCCACCATTTTTGAGGCCACTACCTCCGAGCGCAATTAGACATTAGATAGTGCATGTCCCCCCTTCCTCCATCACCAGCATTTCCAACATAAGCCCCTAATTAAACTTAAGAATGAAAAATAATTTTCTTTTAATAGTGTCATATTTAAAATAACGTAAGATAAATATATAGTTTCAGTGGGTGTTTTATTAAAGCACAAATTAATGCGCCAGTGAAACATTTGGTACTGCTTATTTCTAACAACATTTTTATATAATTTTATAGTAACTGTAAGTGCATAGCACTCAGCGGGGGTGCATGAACACGCGCCCACTGTGCAGACCCATACGCATCAACGTCCGCTGAACCATCGTTGAGGACACAAAGTTGGTAGCCCCGGTTCGTCTGGGCAGTCAGTTTGTCAATAGTTCCATGTCTTCGCCCGTACACATCTCCGCAGCCGTTGTCATCTAAGGTGGTCGTAGGTTGTGTTTAAAAAATGAACAGCATAGAGACAGAAGTGATGACCTGACCATCATTTTGCAGGACAATGCTCAAGCACGTACAGTGCAAGCTGTTACTGATTTGTTTGACTGATGGGGCTGCTAAGTGCTATACTACCTACTGCACTCCCCTGACTTAAGCCTTCGTGAGTTCAACTCGATTTCTAAAGTGAAGCAAACACTTCGCATGATTCGCTTCAGAACTGCTATAAATTCATCGGGCAAGAGACCGCGCCGCTCGAACGGTCAAGACAACTGGCATTGCTAAGAGTATCCTACGACTTCCACATCGCTGGCAATGGGCTATTCACAATGCTGGTGACTACTTTGAAGGTCAGTAATACTTTCAAACACGTATCTACTTTGTACGAGCTACAAATAAATAGTTGCCACTATTGAAGTTCCAACCCTCGTACCAAGGTGTTACACGTGTACTTCAACTTATGAGAGAACTCTAACTAAAAAGACCTCTAATGTGATTTTTCATCCCTTTCTAGACCCTTAAGAAAACTATGTAATGACAAATGTGTTTTCTTTTTGTTATTGCTGCGTTTTGTAGCTCTATATACGCCAAAAAAATCATATCACACATCAATATAAACGACTCCGTTTGCATTCATCAGCCATCCGTTATCGTACTCAACAGCCTAGCTTACTGCACACGTGGCGCACTGCTGTCTCTGTATACAACATAAATTAGCGGATGTGCGTTGACTGTACATGTTAGACGCGGAATAGATCCTTGGCACAGTAGCACTCGAAAACCCTGTTGTTCGCACAGCCTCGGATTTGGGGAGTGCAGTGCATCCGGCACCATCTGTGTGGCCCAGGTCAAACGTGTTGCTACTAGGGCTGTCAAATTGTGACACCATGTCAGACACGTGACAAGATGACCTTTTCCTTTACCACTGTTAATTCACCAAAATTGCAGACATCTCTCAGTTACTTATTGTACGTAAATGCCGTTTATTCCTAATATTCGTGACTGCCAACTAAAGTCACTGTCGTGGAAATTATTCCGAAAAAACAAAAATCTAAATATTACTTTTACCTATGCCACTATTAGCAGGGTAATGACAGCCACAGTGAGCTATAGTGGCCAGCACGGGTGAAGTGGCCACTACCTATTTTTTGTTTTGAAGAGTACTGCAGTTTAGTGCCGAACCCTTAGAACGATTCAAAGAGTCTCCTTTGGTATTGTGAGTGAGTTTTGTGGCGATAACTGCTCACACATGGTTCAAAAATGGTTCAAATGGCTCTGAGCACTATGGGACTTAACAGCTGTGGTCATCAGTCCCCTAGAACTTAGAACTACTTAAACCCAACTAACCTTAGGACATCACACACATCCATGCCCGAAGCAGGATTCGAACCTGCGACCGTAGCGGTCTTGCGGTTCCAGACTGCAGCGCCTTTAACCGCACGGCCACTTCGGCCGGCTGCTCACACATGTCTGCAGTGAAATATTTGGCTTTTTCGGTACGTCTGACGTAAGGTAAGAGACAAATTCATTTGCATGTGTTGAAAAATGTATACTGTATCAGTTAATTGATACCGTGCTGGTAAAACGTTGTATTTCAGCCTTCGAAACCACTTGCGTCTAAATTGCGGAAGTTATGTAATTCCGTATTCAGGCAGCATTTAGCGTTAATGGGGTCCTGTCGGGCGCAGTGGCCAGTCGCCGACAGTGCAAAATGGCCAAGTAATATATTTACCTTATTTCAAACCAACTGAATTGATAATACGACCAATATTTAATGAAATATGTATACTGCTTATTTAGTGTATTAGCAACTTTTTTAAAACCTTTGATCTTTTATTAAAGATGTATGTTAATATGCTGTCAAGTTATTTAAGGAAATCGGTACCACATCATCAGATTATCAAGCTGTGCAACAGGTGCTGGCTGCTGTAAGAAAAGAAAAGAAAAAGAGGCAATGAAAGTGGAGTTGTACATGAAAAGAGAGTTGTAATGACAATAACATAGGCTCATTTGTCACTGACGTAAATGAGACGGCAACATAGATGACGTGTTGCGTTTAAGTCCAAGATACATCATTTTTTGGCCAAAATTAAAATTACGCCAACAACAATAAGAATAACAAAAGAAAGTCCATAGGAACATCAAGGAAGTGGTATAACGTCTGAGCCATGCGTGGCTCGTGATCCCGCCATCATGTATTTTACACCATGTTTTTAATGTACTTAAACCTCACTATGCTAATCTAAATTACTACTGTCACTCAGTTGCTGCTTTGGCTGACCGTGAGCGGCGTTAGCAGCGCGTATCGATATATCCCCTCTCATAGTATCTTTGCTCGACTGCTATTACTTCCCCATCGTTGTCTGTCGTAAGCGATCAGTTCGGATCACAGTTCGGGTAGCGAGTTCGGGTCTGCCAGTCAGTTGGAACGCGTCTGGGGCGCAGTCCGGACCTGCCAGTCGGGAAGTTGCAATGCGGCACTAGTGCAGTCGGTTGGAGCAGCAGTGAGGTCTGCGTCGACATGGCTCGTCCGACCATTGCCGCCACGCATCACTTGAGCCAGGCCGCGGTCTTGTTGGATCGGCGGTCGGTCGTCCTACCGGACGACGCATTTTGGCTCGCCGATCGTTCATCAGTCGGCTGTGTGTGTGTGCATCGGCTCCCGATTTGTCTTCGTGCGTGCTTAGTTGCTGTTGGGTATCGTTCAGGTCTTCGTGCAAGTGTTTGTCGGGTTGTGTGTGTAGTTGGCGTTACTTCCACTGATAACTACACTCCTGGAAATTGAAATAAGAACACCGTGAATTCATTGTCCCAGGAAGGGGAAACTTTATTGACACATTCCTGGGGTCAGATACATCACATGATCACACTGACAGAGCCACAGGCACATAGACACAGGCAACAGAGCATGCACAATGTCGGCACTAGTACAGTGTATATCCACCTTTCGCAGCAATGCAGGCTGCTATTCTCCCATGGAGACGATCGTAGAGATGCTGGATGTAGTCCTGTGGAACGGCTTGCCATGCCATTTCCACCTGGCGCCTCAGTTGGACCAGCGTTCGTGCTGGACGTGCAGACCGCGTGAGACGACGCTTCATCCAGTCCCAAACATGCTCAATGGGGGACAGATCCGGAGATCTTGCTGGCCAGGGTAGTTGACTTACACCTTCTAGAGCACGTTGGGTGGCACGGGATACATGCGGACGTGCATTGTCCTGTTGGAACAGCAAGTTCCCTTGCCGGTCTAGGAATGGTAGAACGATGGGTTCGATGACGGTTTGGATGTACCGTGCACTATTCAGTGTCCCCACGACGATCACCAGTGGTGTACGGCCAGTGTAGGAGATCGCTCCCCACACCATGATGCCGGGTGTTGGCCCTGTGTGCCTCGGTCGTATGCAGTCCTGATTGTGGCGCTCACCTGCACGGCGCCAAACACGCATACGACCATCATTGGCACCAAGGCAGAAGCGACTCTCATCGCTGAAGACGACACGTCTCCATTCGTCCCTCCATTCACGCCTGTCGCGACACCACTGGAGGCGGGCTGCACGATGTTGGGGCGTGAGCGGAAGACGGCCTAACGGTGTGCGGGACCGTAGCCCAGCTTCATGGAGACGGTTGCGAATGGTCCTCGCCGATACCCCAGGAGCAACAGTGTCCCTAATTTGCTGGGAAGTGGCGGTGCGGTCCCCTACGGCACTGCGTAGGATCCTACGGTCTTGGCGTGCATCCGTGCGTCGCTGCGGTCCGGTCCCAGGTCGACGGGCACGTGCACCTTCCGCCGACCACTGGCGACAACATCGATGTACTGTGGAGACCTCACGCCCCACGTGTTGAGCAATTCGGCGGTACGTCCACCCGGCCTCCCGCATGCCCACTATACGCCCTCGCTCAAAGTCCGTCAACTGCACATACGGTTCACGTCCACGCTGTCGCGGCATGCTACCAGTGTTAAAGACTGCGATGGAGCTCCGTATGCCACGGCAAACTGGCTGACACTGACGGCGGCGGTGCACAAATGCTGCGCAGCTAGCGCCATTCGACGGCCAACACCGCGGTTCCTGGTGTGTCCGCTGTGCCGTGCGTGTGATCATTGCTTGTACAGCCCTCTCGCAGTGTCCGGAGCAAGTATGGTGGGTCTGACACACCGGTGTCAATGTGTTCTTTTTTCCATTTCTAGTAGTGTATTTTAGATGTTGTCTGCATTCGCATGGCAGTCGGTCGGTTGTTGCGGACCAGGGAAGTTATCTCCTCGTGGTGCAGTCGGCTGGGTCCACTGGCGGTCCCTGCGCAGTGTCGGAGCGTGTGTGGAGCTGTCCGATAGCTACAAGCTTCGTGGTTCACCGACCCAGGACGTCAGAGTTGAGTAGTGGTTTCAAGTACCGAAGCCACGTCCATTCATGTTGTGTGGTTCGTTTCGGTGGTTCGCTGTTGGGGATGTTTTCCTGTGAGCAACACCGAGTGTTCGTATTGCTGAAATTTAGCCACTATGCGGTGGAATTAACTATATTGGTTGACTACAATTCAAGTGCACCAGCGGAATTTTCTGCCTTGTGGCCGTTAGTGTTCCGGTTACGTACACTAGCCACTAACGTAATTTCAGGCAGTGTCCTTTCCTCACCTGTTGTCGCTGTCCAACACGGTGTGTAGTTTTGACAGCTTAATACATATACATATATGATTGTGGATAATCATGCCCGTAACATCTTGTGTTTGAATTCTCATGTACCGATTGGTGGCAAGCAAGTCGTTTGTCGGTCGGTCCGTGGCTGTCCGTTGGTTGGGTTCCGTCGGATCAAGTGTAGTTGGACTCACCACCTGTCTCGCCTAAGTGAACGAGGGCAGACAGACCCCCTGGAGGCTTCTGAGTGCTGTCGTCTTTACTGTCTTTCTTACTAGAATTATTGGTTTTACTGTGTTTTATGCAAGCAAGTTTGAATTCCGGTAAGTGGATATTTGCCGAAAGGTTATTGCCGTTTTGTTGTCTTTCTTTTAGTCCACTTTCAGCTACTTAAAACTTAAGGCTTATGGTTATATTATTTTAAAATTTTGGAAAATTAGTTGTGGGCATTCAGACTAGAAACCTTATTCTTAAAATTACTTTTCAAGCTTAAAATGGCTCTGAGCACTATGAGACTCAACTGCTGTGGTCATAAGTCCCCTAGAACTTAGAACTACTTAAACCTAACTAACCTAAGGACAGCACACAACACCCAGCCATCACGAGGCAGAGAAAATCCCTGACCCCGCCGGGAATCGAACCCGGGAACCCGGGCGTGGGGAGCGAGAACGCTACCGCACGACCACGAGATGCGGGCTTTCAAGCTTAAACACTGCGGCCTTCTGCCTTTGAAAGGTTATGGTAATTTATTTTAAAATCTTGAAAAAATTTTTGTTGGCCTTTAGCCGTTTGTATTGCATCTTGTTTATGTATGTCTATCAACCCTTGCCTTAAGGCTTTCAGCCTAGCTGTGATATAGATATTTTAATTATTTTATTGGTAACTGTAACTGCGTGTTTTGAGACACTTGAAATTTACTTTGTTGACTTTTAAGATTTCTTGTTTGGAGGCCTTCAGGCATGAAAGTTTGGAGTTTGAAACTCGTAGTTGTATAAGTCCGGCTGTGTGCCGCTTTGGTTGTAAATGTGTTGTTAAATTACAATTTTAAGGTGAAACTGACCCCAACCTTATTTGTCCTTTCCACAATCCTAATCACCTGTTCTACCCAGCGGGTTTAGCGGGCATTTCAACGCCGTTCCTCTCCTCCCTCCCCCCTCCCCCCCCCAAAAAAAACCTGAGCTGTTAGAGGATAAGCTCAAGACAGATAAGCAGATCACGAAGAGAGGAAGAAAGTCAGTAGAAACAGAAGAAAACACTAAAAGGTGAAAACTCGCTTAAAAGAATAACAAGAAAATAGAGATGCAACATCGAAAGGCTCCAGTAAAGCGCAAGCAGCTTTTTGGAGGATGCGGAGAAGAAGACAAGGACACTAAATGTTTATATTTCAACGAAACTTTCTCTAACTCTAAAGCCAATGAAGGTTGGTCTAGAGCAGGCTCATCCAGGAATTGCGCCCGGCGGGCGCGCCCCGTCGGCATAGGAGCGAGAGCGAGAGAGAGCGAGAGAGAGAGAGAGAGAGAGAGAGAGGGAGAGAGAGGGAGAGAGAGGGAGAGAGAGGGAGAGAGAGAGAGAGAGAGAGAGAGCGAGCTGCAGAGCGAGTGAGACAGCGCAGCACTGCTCTGTGCTGGACTGTCCCGCCGTCAGATCTAACGTAAACAAAATATTCTATTTTAGAATTCATTTTATGTAAGGGATAGAGTCTCATTCTTACTGTTAGTAGTTACAAGTAAGTATTTTTTGTTATACTTCGTGCTACAATTCTTTTGTATCCCTTTTCAGAGTTTAGAAATCGGATCCTCAGTTTGCTGTTTTGTACGTAAGAATTTTAACTGGCCAAGTTTGAAAACTTAGTAAAATAGAATTAAGATTATAAAGCTCTTCAATTCTTACAGTCAACATTGTTAAAGAAGACAATTAACATTTTACACGTTTTTCTTTTTTTCGAGGAAACGATTTTGTCTAGGCTTGGTACAACATTCCGTGAGACTGCTAACCTCAAGGAATTGGTCAAATTTTTATCGCCAAGGAATGAAAGGTTCTTAGTTTTAGCAAGCTTTAAAACAGAGAAAAAGCGCTCACAAATATACGTGGAACCAAACATTGAGAGAACTTTGGTCGCGTGCTTGTGCGAAAGAGGATATTTCTCTCGTGTAAGACAGCTGTAAAAGTCATCCAAAGTTTTACACGTAAGAAAGCGGTCCTTCAGGCGGATGTGGCACTGTAGGTCAGTCAGTTCTAGCTGAAGTACTTGTGAGACGTCCTCTGCCCGAACGGAAAACGGGCGGACAAATACACTCCTGGAAATTGAAATAAGAACACCGTGAATTCATTGTCCCAGGAAGGGGAAACTTTATTGACACATTCCTGGAGTCAGATACATCACATGATCACACTGACAGAACCACAGGCACATAGACACAGGCAACAGAGCATGCACAATGTCGGCACTAGTACAGTGTATATCCACCTTTCGCAGCAATGCAGGCTGCTATTCTCCCATGGAGACGATCGTAGAGATGCTGGATGTAGTCCTGTGGAACGGCTTGCCATGCCATTTCCACCTGGCGCCTCAGTTGGACCAGCGTTCGTGCTGGACGTGCAGGCTGCGTGAGACGACGCTTCATCCAGTCCCAAACATGCTCAATGGGGGACAGATCCGGAGATCTTGCTGGCCAGGGTAGTTGACTTACACCTTCTAGAGCACGTTGGGTGGCACGGGATACATGCGGACGTGCATTGTCCTGTTGGAACAGCAAGTTCCCTTGCCGGTCTAGCAATGGTAGAACGATGGGTTCGATGACGGTTTGGATGTACCTTGCACTATTCAGTGTCCCCTCGACGATCACCAGTGGTGTACGGCCAGTGTAGGAGATCGCTCCCCACACCATGATGCCGGGTGTTGGCCCTGTGTGCCTCGGTCGTATGCAGTCCTGATTGCGGCGCTCACCTGCACGGCGCCAAAGACGCATACGACCATCATTGGCACCAAGGCAGAAGCGACTCTCATCGCTGAAGACGACACGTCTCCATTCGTCCCTCCATTCACGCCTGTCGCGACACCACTGGAGGCGGGCTGCACGATGTTGGGGCGTGAGCGGAAGACGGCCTAACGGTGTGCGGGACCGTAGCCCAGCTTCATGGAGACGGTTGCGAATGGTCCTCGCCGATACCCCAGGAGCAACAGTGTCCCTAATTTGCTGGGAAGTGGCGGTGCGGTCCCCTACGGCACTGCGTAGGATCCTACGGTCTTGGCGTGCATCCGTGCGTCGCTGCGGTCCGGTCCCAGGTCGACGGGCACGTGCACCTTCCGCCGACCACTGGCGACAACATCGATGTACTGTGGAGACCTGACGCCCCACGTGTTGAGCAATTCGGCGGTACGTCCACCCGGCCTCCCGCATGCCCACTATACGCCCTCGCTCAAAGTCCGTCAACTGCACATACGGTTCACGTCCACGCTGTCGCGGCATGCTACCAGTGTTAAAGACTGCGATGGAGCTCCGTATGCCACGGCAAACTGGCTGACACTGACGGCGGCGGTGCACAAATGCTGCGCAGCTAGCGCCATTCGACGGCAAACACCGCGGTTCCTGGTGTGTCCGCTGTGCCGTGCGTGTGATCATTGCTTGTACAGCCCTCTGGCAGTGTCCGGAGCAAGTATGGTGGGTCTGACACACCGGTGTCAATGTGTTCTTTTTTCCATTTCCAGGAGTGTATATCTATCGGCTGGCGTTCGGGCGGTCCGCACGGCCAGCTAAGCGGCACGGCTCGGCCAATGCAGCAACACACGAATTCGCCCGGGGCGCTGGCCGCGGGCGATCGCGGGCGCTAGCGCCCCAGGGGCGCAGTTTGGACGAGCCTGCTCTAGAGGGTCTAATTGCACGCAGTGAGCTCATGAAGAATGTGCTGCTTGTGACGAGGATGACGACACGTGTATCTCTCTATACCTTACCTCGACTTTTGAATCTAATTTAATGTGGAACATGTGAAAAGTGTCACCAAGCAGCTTGGAAACTGAAAATCTATTACCATTTGCACAATTTCGTAAATTATTAATATATTCTTATATTTTTGTCTCTAATTTAAATGCACTTCATTTTCTAAATGCATATTTTCTTCATTTCAGTCTCTCCCTTTCCACAAACCTAAAATTTTCATCTGAGTCTCATTTTTGCTCTTCTCTGTCTCTGGTTGGCAAACTTTCATTTAAACTCACTTTTCTGCTGTAGTTACAAAATCTATTCAGTTTAGGCAGATGTATTTCTTAAGCTTACCTGTGAAATGAGTTCAGGGAAAAACAACAGTTTTCTTATGCTGGCAACTACCCAGATTTCCTTGCGTTATTGGGCATCATGTGGTCTTGTTACAGATATTGCGAAAACTCCAAATTAGTGTGTTTGTCCGCTACTACAGGCACTGGTGTACAGAGAAAAAGCGTTATCTTATACAAGTTCCTCTTCAATTTCTGTGCGCGTATTTTTCGAGTTATATAATACAATGAAAATGGAAGGAATGCGTCACAGACCAATAATCTTGACTTCAGATGAGTGTTTTTGCTTGCTAACTAATTAATTGGGCCACTTGAATTAACATGAAACACAAGATCCTTCTGTTATCTCTCGCGAAACAAAGCATGTTGAAATTCGCTGTTTGAGATTTGTCACTTATTGTAGTCCTGTGCGACTCTTTCAATCTGCAACGGACCGTACACTGCTGTGTGTGAAACTTTCTCACATACTACAACTGCGTTCATCTACATCTACATTTATACTTAACAAGCCACCCAACGGTGAGTGGCGGAGGGCACTTTACGTGCCACTGTCATTACCTTCCTTTCCTGTTCCAGTCGCGTATGGTTCGCGGGAAGAACGACTGCCGGAAAGCCTCCGTGCGCGTTCGAATCTCTCTAATTTTACATTCGTGATCTCCTCGGGAGGTATAAGTAGGGGGAAGCCATGTATCCAGAGATGCATCCTCTCGAAATCTGGACAGCAAGCTACACCGCGATGCAGAGTGCCTCTCTTGCAGAGTCTGCCACTTGAGTTTGCTAAGCATCTCCGTAACGCTATCACGCTTACCAAATAACCCTGTGACGAAACGCGCCGCTTTTCTTTGGATCTTCTCTATCTCCTCTGTCAACCCGACCTGGTACGGATCCCACACTGATGACCAATACTCAAGTATAGGTCGAACGAGTGTTTTGTAAGCCACGTTCTTTGTTGATGGACTACATTTTGCATGGGGGCTTATTTTAAATAACTATTATGCAAATATTTTTTAGTTGTAGCTGTAAGTCCGATTACGCAAGTCTCGTAAACGATTGGCCCTGACTAGTTTTAGCACGCAATCTGACTGCTTAGAATGACAACAAAGAATGTAAGAAAATTTTCGTTAACACAGTTAATTAATTAAGTCCCCAGCAACTATAAAACCTACGAAACCAACAAAGCACAAGTGTAGCTGTTCTGTATGTGGTAGTATGACTCAACGCACATCTGGCACGGTTCTTCTTCAACAAGACAAGAATTTTTAAATACCAATTATACTGACGTGATAAAAGAAAATTACAAATACTATAATTGTGCAAGAAAACCAAAATTACACTCTAATACAAGAACACAAGCCAGATGCTTTGTTGACTGAACCTGTAATGACACATTATTCAGGACACACAAATAATAAAACAACATAATATTTATTACCTTCATATATATTGACGAAAAGCACTCAGATCATTACAATATCTCCATTGGAATAACATCTGCTATCTCTCCCATCAAATAACTGCATAAAACATGGAACAAACACTCTCCACTATCACATCTCACTCCGACTTCACGACAAGCAGTGTCCACCACAACTTCTCGGCAAGAACTGCTTGCCGCTACGTCTCAATAATCACTGCCAGTGGAGGCGGCGGAACAATACTCTCTGGCGCGATCTCTGGCGCTGTGGCTCAGTGTAGCCACCTTTCAATTTTTTAAGGACTCTCCCAATGAATCTCAACCTGGCACCCGCCTTACCAACAATTAATTTTATATGGTCATTCCACTCCAAATCGTTCCGTCCGCATACTCCCAGATATTTTACAGAATTAAGTGCTACCAGTGTTTGTTCCGCTATCATGTAATCATACAATAAAGGATCCTTCTTTCTATGTATACGCAATACATTACATTTGTCTATGTTAAGGGACAGTTGCCACTCCCTGCACCGAGTGCCTATCCGCTGCAGATCTTCCTGCATTTCGCTGCAATTTTGTAATGCTGCAGCTTCCCTGTATACTACAGCATCATCCGCGAAGAACCTCATGGAACTTCCGACACAATCTACTCGGTCATTTATATATATTGTGAAAAGCAATGGTCCCATAACACTCCCCTGTGGCACGCCAGAGGTTACTTTAACGTCTGTAGACGTCTCTCCATTGAGAACAACATGCTGTGTTCTGTTTGCTAAAAACTCTTCAATCCAGACACACACTGGTCTGATTTTCCGTAGATCAGCACCGGCCATGGTGTGCCAAACTTCACGTGGACAGCTGTATGGGACCCAGACTCGACTTTTCTCGACACTTCTCCAAAGTACTCGGCACAGCGCAATATTTCATTTAGTAGTATGATGTGGCATTTTTTCGGTCACGACGACTTTTTTCAGTTTAGCAGAATCGTGGTGTCAGCACTGTTTACCCTCCACTTTCGTTGGTGGTATGAAGGATGTTCACAGATCCAATGGCTGTTTGCACAAAAAGACGCAGTCTAGCGATCTATCGTCACAAGCCTTTAAAAATGAGTGGGAATGACAGAATACTCCGTCTGAACAGGTCTGGAAGGCCCAACCATACCGACTGACCACCGTGTCATCCTCAGCTGACAGGAGTCATTGGATGTAGATATGGAGGGCATTTGGTGAGCACACCACTCTCCCAGCTGTTGTCAGCTTTCATTACCGCAGCTGTAACTTCTCAGTCAAGTAGCTCCTCAGTCGGTCTCACAAGGGCTGAGTGCACCCCACTTGCCAGTAGCACTCGGCACAGTCAGACAGTCACCCATCTTAGTCTAGCCAAACCCAACAGCGCTTAACTTCGGTGATTTGGTGGGAACTGGCGTTACCACTGTGGCATGATCGTTGGTGAATGACAGAAGAATGAAATCTCTCAATATATAGTATACATCACATAATCAACAGGGACTGCAATTTTGCAATTAAGCTACATTACAGTACCACGTAGAATAAACAATTTACTTAACAATGAGACTAAAAAAAATACAATGATTGACGCATGGGATCCATTGTTCTGTACATCAAGAACTTTCTGCTAAATTTGGAGGCATGCAGCACGTGAAGAAACTAGTGGTGTGAGTAAAAAAGTAGCAAGAGTCACACACATTATTCCACTGTCAGTTGCAACAGTTTTCGATGGAACTGATTGAAGTGTACAGAGAGGTTATATACCGGGTGATCAAAAAGTCTGTATAAATTTGAAAACTGAATAAATCACGGAATAATGTATATAGATAGGTACAAATTGTCACACATGCTTGGAATGACGTGGGGTTTTATTAGAACCAAAAAAATACGAAAGTTCAAAAAGGGTCCGACAGATGGCGCTTCATCTAATCAGAATAGCAATAATTAGCATAACAAAGTAAGACAAAGCAAAGGTGATGTTCTTTACAGGAAATGCTAAATATGTCCTCCATCATTCCTCAACAATAACTGTAGTCGAGGAATAATGTTGTGAACAGCACTGTGAAGCATGTCCGGAGTTATGGTGAGGCATTGGCATCGGATGTTGTCTTGCTGAAAGACAAGATGAAAGAGATGTCGCTCGATCACGATACACTTGCGACTTCAGGTAACCCCAAAGCCAATAATCGCACGGACTGAGGTCTGGGGACCTGGGAGGCCAAGCATGACGAAAGTGGCGGCTGAGCACACCATCATCACCAAACGACGCGCGCAAGAGAT
This sequence comes from Schistocerca cancellata, assembly GCF_023864275.1. NCBI lineage: Eukaryota > Metazoa > Arthropoda > Insecta > Orthoptera > Acrididae > Schistocerca > Schistocerca cancellata. The sequence goes on along the minus strand of NC_064632.1, from coordinate 403,322,497 downwards.
CATTCACGCGTCTAGCAATATGGGGTGGAGCGCCATCCTGCATAAACATCGTACGTTCCAGCAGGTGTTTATCAGCCAGGCTGGGGATTATGCGATTATGTAACATATCGCCGTACCCCTCACCCGTCACGGTAGCAGTTACAAAACCAGAATCACACATTTCCTCGGAGAAAAAAGGCCCGATAACGGTAGATGTGGTAAATCCAACCCATACCGTGACTTTCTCGTCGTGCAGTGGAGTTTCGAGGACAGTTCTAGGATTTTCGGTAGCCCAAATTCTGCATTTGTGGGCGTTGACAGACCCTCGGAGCGTGAAATGAGCTTCGTCGGTCCATAACACGTTACTCAACCAATCGTCATCTTCCGCCATCTTTTGAAACGCCCACACCGCAAATGCCCTCCGCTTCATTAAATGGATTTTATACGGATAGCATCAGAGGGTACGCCTAAGTGCCAACCAAACAGTACTGTATGGAACGCCGGTGCGACGTGTGACTGCACGAGCGCTGACTTCCCCGTTCATAGAGAACCCGCTACAGTCTCCATTTCTTCCTGAACTGTCTCAGCAGCATTACGCCTTGTGCTCGGTCGGCCACTACGGGGTCTATCGTCTAAACAACCCGTGGCTTCGAACTTCGAAATCATTCTCGCCACAGCTGCATTTGTCAACGGACCTTTACCCGTTCGAATCCCCTTCCTATGGCGATAGGATCGTAACGCTGAACTAGCACATTCCCCATTCTGATAAAACAGCTTCACTAAAAGCGCCGTTTCAGGTAATGTCAACATGCTGCGACTGCTAGCGCATCTGATTCTCTGTCTATTTTTTTTCTTTATTGTTATTTTGAAACCTGTATTACAGGCAGGCCTGCAGCAGCATACGACGCCGCTCTTTAGCCGCAGAGAACACAAATATACAAATGAAGAAAAAACATGGTGGACATATAAACGGAGACAAACACTTTTTAAAATACAAGGTGCCGTTCACGGGCGTAGAGTCCAAGATAAAATTGTTCAGACACGTCGACACAGACAGAGACGAAAATTGTCACACGTGAACGTAGGGGCACAAAACGAATAAAAACTGAATCACTTAAGCACAAAACGACGGCACACACAGAACATGAGGCGTTGATCTCTGGCGCGCGAATGTTCACTATCCGTGTACGAGTCCACAGACCTGCCAAGAGAGGAGGAGGGAGAGGGGAGAACAGATGCCATGGGCAGGGGGTGATAGGGGGAAGGGAGGAAGGGGGAGGGGGAGCCCGGGGGAAGAGGGAAGGAGGGATGGGATGGGGAAAAAGGAAAGAGAAGGGAGGGAGGGTGCCTAATGGAAAGGACACAGGATGTGGGGGGAGGATCAAAGTTGATAGGAGGGGTAGATAGAGGGGAGGAGGGGGGGGGCGGAGATCCAGGCCGGATGGGCGTAACAAAGGATAGGGCGGATGAGGGATTTATAGGTGTGGAGGATGGTGGAGGGGTCCAGACCACACGTACGGCCGGAAAGGAGCTTGAGGAGACGGAGTCGGGAGTGTGCCTTGGCTTGGATTGTCCGGAGATGGGGAGTCCAGGAGAGGCGACGGTCGAGGGTGACGCCAAGGTACTTAAGGGTGGGAGTGAGGGCGATAGGACCGCCATAGATGGTGAGATAGAAATCAAGGAGGCGGAAGGAAGGGGTGGTTTTGCCTACAATGATCGCCTGTGATTCTCTCTCTCATTACAGATCCTTTTATACATGATTGTCATGTGCAGTCACTGACGTTTTGCTGTCCAGCGCCATCTGTCGGACATTTTGTGACCTTTGTTTTTTTTTCTGGTTCTAATAAAACCCCATGTCATTCCAAGCATGTGTGTCAATTTTTACCTCTCTATCTACATTATTCCGTGGTTTATTAAGTTTTAAAATTTATACTGACTTTTTGATCACCCGGTATTTCTGCAAAGTGCATTAGTTACATCAATGGGCGAGCCTAGAATATTTTTTCTTGTTATAACTTGCTATTGTTGAATTTATGAAGGAAAAAAGAGTGCAGGAATGAAACATAAAACATCAGGGATAGATTGCAGACATTACATCTCAAGTCGACTTGACTGCTTACTGCCCACAGTAACACAGTTAAAAACTTATTTCTGATTTGGTAGTGATGTATTTAAAAAAGAAAATTGCTTCGTGGAAGGGAAAAATACTGACAACTAACATCATTCGTTTCCCTAAGCTCACAAGCCAGTGAAGGTTTAGGAAATGAAATAATTATGAGGATAGTTTTCTAAACATCTGTATTCGAGGCCGTTTGCCATTCCAGTTGAAAACGGCCCTGTGCATGCGCAGATGTTACCGAGTCATCTGCAAGCTTATTCCCATTTTAATGACAAATCCATTTATGTTAAAACTGTCCAATATGTCTACATTGCTTTCCACAGGTAGCATTTCCACATCTTTGTAATGAGGTTGTAAAAGTGCTACAAAAGTTCGATTGACATATTTCTGTGCAGCACTTTTTCAATTATGAAACTAAACATGACATAATTACATAGTAAGCTGAGCGTGACAATTTGTGAAACAGTGTGTCTGACCGTATGCTGACAGTTTGTAGTAGACTACATTTTGTCTTCAGCACTCCCAAAATAATTAAATAATATTGAAAATTTGTTTTGTCATCTATGTTGTTGGGAAATGTGAACTACAAAATCAAGTCGTATTGCATTGTGACTGCACTTCCATTTAAATGTGGCGCTTTCGTAGTTACCCCCTTTCCCCCTCCTCGCACTGAGAGAGCATGGCATTGTGCTGGGGGAAGCGTGCAGCGAGGTTGAGCGCTGTGGCACTCTTGCCAGAGCATAGCTTGTGAGTGGAAACCTTGGCTGCCTCTGCTTTAGATACTCTTTAATTCTTGCGAGTTCAGTTCCTCAATCAATGAGTACTTGGCTTGCTATGCATTCCAAAGGTCTTTATACACTCCTGGAAATGGAAAAAAGAACACATTGACACCGGTGTGTCAGACCCACCATACTTGCTCCGGACACTGCGAGAGGGCTGTACAAGCAATGATCACACTCACGGCACAGCGGACACACCAGGAACCGCGGTGTTGGCCGTCGAATGGCGCTAGCTGCGCAGCATTTGTGCACCACCGCCGTCAGTGTCAGCCAGTTTGCCGTGGCATACGGAGCTCCATCGCAGTCTTTAACACTGGTAGCATGCCGCGACAGCGTGGACGTGAACCGTATGTGCAGTTGACGGACTTTGAGCGAGGGCGTATAGTGCGCATGCGGGAGGCCGGGTGGACGTACCGCCGAATTGCTCAACACGTGGGGCGTGAGGTCTCCACAGTACATCGATGTTGTCGCCAGTGGTCGGCGGAAGGTGCACGTGCCCGTCGACCTGGGACCGGACCGCAGCGACGCACGGATGCACGCCAAGACCGTAGGATCCTACGCAGTGCCGTAGGGGACCGCACCGCCACTTCCCAGCAAATTAGGGACACTGTTGCTCCTGGGGTATCGGCGAGGACCATTTGCAACCGTCTCCATGAAGCTGGGCTACGGTCCCGCACACCGTTAGGCCGTCTTCCGCTCACGCCCCAACATCGTGCAGCCCGCCTCCAGTGGTGTCGCGACAGGCGTGAATGGAGGGACGAATGGAGACGTGTCGTCTTCAGCGATGAGAGTCGCTTCTGCCTTGGTGCCAATGACGGTCGTATGCGTGTTTGGCGCCGTGCAGGTGAGCGCCACAATCAGGACTGCATACGACCGAGGCACACAGGGCCAACACCCGGCATCATGGTGTGGGGAGCGATCTCCTACACTGGCCGTACACCACTGTTGATCGTCGAGGGGACACTGAATAGTGCACGGTACATCCAAACCGTCATCGAACCCATCGTTCTACCATTCCTAGACCGGCAAGGGAACTTGCTGTTCCAACAGGACAATGCACGTCCGCATGTATCCCATGCCACCCAACGTGCTCTAGAAGGTGTAAGTCAACTACCCTGGCCAGCAAGATCTCCGGATCTGTCCCCCATTGAGCATGTTTGGGACTGGATGAAGCGTCGTCTCACGCGGTCTGCACGTCCAGCACGAATGCTGGTCCAACTGAGGCGCCAGGTGGAAATGGCATGGCAAGCCGTTCCACAGGACTACATCCAGCATCTCTACGATCGTCTCCATGGGAGAATAGCAGCCTGCATTGCTGCGAAAGGTGGATATACACTGTACTAGTGCCGACATTGTGCATGCTCTGTTGCCTGTGTCTATGTGCCTGTGGTTCTGTCAGTGTGATCATGTGATGTATCTGACCCCAGGAACGTGTCAATAAAGTTTCCCCTTCCTGGGACAATGAATTCACGGTGTTCTTATTTCAATTTCCAGGAGTGTATACACCACTGGCCATTAAAAATGCTACACCAAAAAGAAATGCAGATGATAAACGGGTATTCATTGGACAAATATATTGTACTAGAACTGACATGTGATTACATTTTCACGCAATTTGAGTGCATAGATCCTGAGAAATCAGTACCCAGAACAGCCACCTCTGGCCGTAATAGCGGCGTTGGTACGCCTGGTCATTGAGTCAAACAGAGCTTGGATGGCGTGCAAAGGTACAGCTGCCCATGCAGCTTCAACACGATACCACAGTTCATCAAGAGTAGTGACTGGCGTATTGTGACGTGCCAGTTGCTCGGCCACCGTTGACCAGACGTTTTCAATTGGTGAGAGATCTGGAAAATTTGCTGGCCAGGACAGCAGTCGAACATTTTCTGTATCCAGAAAGGCCCGTACAGGACCTGAACATGCGGTCGTGCATTATCTTGCTGAAATGTAGGGTTTCGCAGGGATCGAATGAAGGGCAGAGACACGGGAAGTAACACACCTGAAATGTAACGTCCACTGTTCAAAGTTCCGCCAGTGCGAACAAGAGGTGACCGAGACGTGTAACCAATGGCACCCCATACCATCGCCCAGGGTGATACGCCAGTATGGCGATGACGAATACACGCTTCCAATGTGCGTTCACCGCGATGTCGCCAAACACAGATGCAACCGTCATGATGCTGTAAACAGATCTGGATTCATCCGAAAAAATGACGTTTTGCCATCCGTGCACCCAGGTTCGTCGTTGAGTACACCATCGCAGGCGCTCCTGTATGTGATGCAGCGTCAAGGGTAACCGCAGCCATGGTCTCCGAGCTGATAGTCCATGCTGCTGCAAACTTTGTCGAACTGTTGTTGTCTTGCAAACGTCCCCATCTGTTGACTCAGGGATCGAGACGTGGCTGCACGATCCGTTACAGCCTTGCGGATAAGATGCCTGTCATCTCGACTACTAATGATACGAGGCCGTTGGGATCCAGCACGGCGTTCCGTATTACCCTCCTGAACCCACTGTTTCCACATTCTGCTAACAGTCATTGGATCTCGACCAACGCGAGCAGCAATGTCGCGATACGATAAACCGCAATCGCGGTAGGCTACACTCCGACCTTTATCAAAGTCGGAAACTTGATGGTACTCATTTCTCCTTCTTACACGAGGCATCACAACAACGTTTCACCAGGCATCGCCGGTCAAGTGCTGTTTGTGTATGAGAAATCGGTTGGAAACTTCCCTCATGTCAGCACGTTGTAGGTGTCGCCATCGGCGCCAACATTGTGTGAATGTTCTGAAAAGCTAATCATTTGCATATCACAGCATCATCTTCCAGTCGGTTAAATTTCGCATCTGTAGCACGTCATCTTCGTGGTGTAGCAATTTTAATGAACAGTAGTGTAACTGTTGCTACCGATCAGGTTAAGTTTTTATTCTGCATTGAACCTGACATCGCCTTTAGGCAATTTAGATGTGGACTATTTCGTTTCCTACTTTAGTTTCTTTATTTGTGTTTTTTTACAACGAGTACGATTAATATCCTATGGTGCAAATATTACCGAACTATCAGTTCAATAGCTCATGGTTGCAAAATACTGACACAAATTATTTACAGCAGAGTCGAAAAACTCTTGGATGCCCGCCTCAGGGAAGATCAATTTGGGCTCTCGAGAAGTATAGGAACACACGAAACGATACTATCTCTGCGATTCATATTAGATGATTGGCGAAGGAAAGACAAACAAACGTTCTTAATATTTGAAGAATTGGAGAGAGCTTTTGAAAAGGCTGACTGGAATATACTGTTGGCATTTCTGAAGGCACCAGAGGTAAAATACATGGTAAGATAGGCAGTGGAGGTCGGAGTGCTTGAATGAATTTTGTTGCCAATATGCGGTTTGAGTTTAATGAGTACATCGCGATGCACGTTTCACAGAATCGTCACATTTTCCTAATACACACGCTTTTCGTCTTCTCGTCTTACCGGGAGTAGATTTTTTACATGTGTTCTTATTTCCGCACTCTTAACACACTCGACACAGAAACTCTGGTATACTTTGATGTTACTTATGAGATCTGCAGCAGCCGGAGCGTCGGATTTTTTTTTTTTTCAACGGTCTATTTCTCGCAACTGTTCTAGGGTTTTCCTCTTCTATGTTTGAGTATAGAACACATTTTCTCCGCGCATTCTAACTACATGAGTGCATCTGGTGGGACAGACAAAAGAACAGCCCAGTGAGACTTGAAACATGAAATTCACGAGTTAAACATTTAACACGATGATGGGCAAAAACACTCAAGAATTGCAATGCTCTACCGTGTCTCATTGTACGAATTACGCTAGAAAATAATAGTGCAATAACTAACAGATAAGTAGGACAAATTTCCAGTAGCGTCACATCTGATGTAGATCGCTGGGCGTACTGAACGGATTTAACTTTTGAACACAGTATAGCCTAAAGGCTATACTTTGCCGACCGGCCTCTGATTTTGACGGCGCTAAGTAATTTTTGGCAGCCATAGACAACCATGCATGTTCCTGCGTGTTCGCGACCGAGCAATGTGACATTATGAATGAGACACACAAAGAACTAGTGTAATGGTCTACAATGTGTATTATTTGTTACATGAACCGCTTTTCGGCTGTTACACCATCATCAGGCACCAAGATAAGTATGTGGTGCAGTGAAATTTTGTTGCTAGTATGTGGTTTGAGTTTAATGAGTACATCATGCAGCACTTTTCACAAACTCGTCACAAATTTTGTTGGATCAAACAATTTTATACTAGTTCAAATGTTCAAATGTGTGTGAAATCTTATGGGACTTAACTGCTATGGACATCAGTCCCTAAGCTTACACAGTACTTAACCTAAATTATCCTAAGGACAAACACTCACACCCATGCCCGAGGGAGGACTCGAACCTCCGCCGGTACCAGTCGCATAGTCCTTTATTCTAGTGCATCGACAGAGTATCTCTATTTCAAGAGACAAAAATGTTAATGTTAGAATTAGGAATAAAACAAAAGGGATTATTTCAGTGTAAATGTGATGTAAGATTATTAAACAAAGATAAAATATGTGGCAAATTAACTGTTATAGACAAATTACAACTGAACACTAATACATATTCGAAAGATGTGGCTGAAGAATATAATCTTATTTTTAAGACGTCATAAATTACAAGCAGATGAGATATAATAGTGATATTAATCAGGTGAGTGAAGCAGCTGTGATAATACAAAGTAAATTTTTTAACCCAATGAGAAAAATTATAGAAACTGATAGAAAGGAAAATGGGGTATTTGAGTAAGAGAGGTAATTTACAACATGGCCTGGATGGGATTACGAGTAGCATTTGCAGTTAGAAGCGGCAGGAAGGGAACTGTATGTGGTCATTCAGTACTAAGCTTGGGTTGATGGACACGTGTTTATTAATTTCTAAAATTTCCTTTATAGATGTGATGTAAAACTTCATGTTTCACCATGTAACAGTGGTCTTCTTTAAGTAGGTAGTCTGCAAAAGTAGAGTCTCCTTTTCTAAGTTTCCAATTTCTGTGCTGTTCATTCAAAGGGGCACATATTGCCCTCGTGTACTGACCTATATAGAATTCGCCACAACTGCAAGAACTTTTATATATTTTACTCCTTTCCAAAGCTGGAGTTCTCTCTTAGCCATCGGGCAAAAAGCTTGTAACAGTGTTGGGCGCATAAAATGTTTTTACACACCTGGATTTAACACCGGTTCATATAGCAAATAATAAATAGTGTAGATTGCCGGCCGGAGTGGCCGTGCGGTTCTGGGCGCTACAGTCTGGAGCCGAGCGACCGCTACGGTCGCAGGTTCGAATCCTGCCTCGGGCATGGATGTGTGTGATGTCCTTAGGTTAGTTAGGTTTAATTAGTTCTAAGTTCTAGGCGACTAATGACCTCAGAAGTTGAGTCGCATAGTGCTCAGAGCCATTTGAACCAAATAGTGCAGATTATTACACCAGTGACTGTTTCATTCATAGTGCATAAAATATTCTACCAAGAACCGACGAAACAGTCAATCAATGAACAATGTAACGGGACGAAACAGTAAATCAATGAACAATATAACGTTAACTCCCCTAGCGCAGTTTGACAAATATTAGGCTGGTGCATAAGTTCGTAACGATTTGTATACCGGTTGCTATTGGTCTTTTTATCGATTGCCATTTTTATTTGTAGTTCGCTGTTGCTATTTGAGTATACATAGTATCATTTTGTCATTTGGAAATAGTTGAAATGGTTCAAATGGCTCTGAGCTCCATGGGACTTAACATCTGTGGTCATCAGTCCCCTAGAACTTAGAACTACTTAAACCTAACTAACCTAAGGACATCACACACATCCATGCCCGAGGCAGGATTCGAACCTGCGACCGTAGCAGTCGCGCGGTTCCGGACTGAGCGCCTAGAACCGCACGGCCACCGCGGCCGGCTGGAAATAGTGAGTGGAGCTGTGGACGCTAGAAAATGGTGTGTGAAGTAGAAAAATCCGAACGTTTCCGACATGTTCTTCTGTTTGAGTTCAATAGAGAGGTAACAGCAGCGCAGTTAACCTGAAACATTTGTGCCGTGTGCGGAGAGAAAGCGATTGGACAGAGCACGGCAAGAAAATGGTTTTCTCGTTTTAAAAAGAATCACTTTGCCATCAGTGAATCTCCAAGTTCAAGAAGACCTTTTGGGTTTGGTGAAGATCGTTTAAACGTATTTATCCACAATAATCCACATCACTGTACTCAGGAACTGGTAAATGTCATGAACTGTGACATTTCCACCATCGTGCGACATTTGCATGCAACGGGTGCCATACGATAAATAAATAATGCGTGCAATGGGGAAGGTTCAAAAACCGGTTGTATAGGTACTGCATGCTCTAAGCCAAAACTCAAAAATCAGCGTCTCTGATTGCTCGTCACCAATTGGCTCGTGAACAACACTGGCCATTCCTATCCTGTACCTTTACTGGTGACGAGAAATGGTGTCTTTAGGCTAACAAATGGAAAAGAAAGAAATGGTTGAGCTCAAACAAAGCAGCAACTCCCAGTACAAAGGCCTGCGCGCATCCTCAAAATATAATGTTATACATCTGGTGGAAGAGGGACTCTGCTGTACTACGAACTGCTTCCCTGAGGTGTAACCATCATTGCTGACATATTTATTGTCAACAACTGGGACGTCTTGGAAACGCAAACCAAGAACTAGGACGGGGAAGACTGCGTTAAGCGATGCTTTCCCACGATAATGTCTGCCCGCATTACGCTAGACTTACAGAAAACATTATACAGGAGTTGGGTTGGGAAGTCATTCCGCACCCACGCTGTTCCTTTTCCGCTCTCTGTCGATCAACCTTCAGGGAGCTTCCTTTCCGGATGAAAATGCGCTCCGAAGGTAGCTCGATGAGTTCCTCGCCTCAAAACCACCTGATTTCCATAGTCGCGGAATCGAGAAGTTATCCCAACGTTAGCAGGCTGTTGTAAATAATCAAGGAGAATATTGATGACTGTAGTCTCCGTTATGTGTATCTGCCGTATTTATTAAACTTATGGATAAACGGTACGAATTTATGCATCCAATACCTGTCATTCAAGTTTCATGTGGTGGCCAGTTTTCGCTGCAGCTGTATGTAAATTGCAGTAATTTACAAAAAAACAAACCGGCTTTTGCACGCTGCACATTAATTTTTTGTATTACTTACGCCCCCAGTCGCGTTTCCTGCGTGTCAGTAAAGCTTTCAGTTTATAATGTTGAAACTATGCAGCACTCTCATGTGAAGACTGGTTGGAAGTCTCCACTTTTTCCTTCTACGTGTAGATTTTGTGGTTTTGTAACATCACATTTCAATTGCCATTTTCGGTGTGTCGTTTTTTGTACAACATGAGAATTTTATTACTTCTCAACGTAATTCCCATCAACATTAATACACTTATCCCAAGGAGGAACTAGTTTTCTCATACCTGATGCAGGGCAGTTGTTGTCTTATTGTTTAAGCCACTTTCCCACAAAATCGTTGATTTTGTTGTTGCTGAAGTTGTTTCCTCGTGATGCCTCCCTGTGTGGCCATTAAAAATGAAAAGCCGAGGGAGCCTAATCTGGACTGCAGATGGTTGAGCTCAAACAAAGCAGCAACCGGCTTCTTCAATGGTTTCTTGGATCAGCCCGACGGTGTGAGGGCGATCATTGTTGTGTAGCAATATCAGTTCTTTTGTTTGAGATCCACGACGTTCTTCTGTCTTTGTTGGCTTTCCTTTTTTTTATTGGTACGTCTGAGTAGAAGACACTGTTTATTGTGCGCTGATCTTCCAAATAAACACAAAAAATGACAACTTGGGCATACCGAAAGACTGTCAACATGACTTTCCCCTCTGATGTTTAACTCTTTTAGGATCCACCCCTGCACTTATTTTCAGGTCCGTATCTGGGACGGATGGGTGGGGGGGGTGGGGAGGCAAACCGGGGTATCTGCCTCGGGTGGCAATTTCAGGGGGCGCCACATTCACATTCTTGAAGAAAAAAATCTTGTTCACAAAGCGCCTAGCGTCCCGCGCATGTTGTCCTATCAATTACTCACATAACTTTGAAATGCATCTCTGTTGGTTTTTGAACATTTCTGAACAAATCATAAGTTGATTTTTGAATGCGTGCATAGTGTACATTACGCCTCTGCCGGGGGAATCCCCGTCTCATCAAAAAATGAAAAACTTTCCCGCAGACAAAGGATCTGTACCCTCGAGCTGAGCCGAAGCGACCCGAACGGGTGAATACCAGTCGCTGTTTATGAGGTTGATCGGGTCTGCGAATGATAAGCGTTGTTATAATTATTACCGAAATCCACAGATTCAGACTACCAGATGGAAACAAACGACTAACAGGAATAACCGGTAAGGAAGATTACCAGGGACTGTATAGCTGGTTAGCAGGCGCTAAGTTCTATTTCCGACATAGCGCGGAAAACGTATTGTACGAACCGTAATAATGCCTAACCGCAGAATAAATGTGGGATAACTAAAGCGGTGATTCTGGCAGGGTTAGTGATAACTGGAGAATAAGTTTTGACAATTGCAGGAACAGTTACAGGATTTGTTAGAATGAGGAAACAAAAGAAGCAGGATCATTACACAACTTATATGGAAGAATATGATAATTCCAAATTTATATAAAAATTTCGATGAAAAACTGGAGCCTATGAGTAATATGTGAAACTATTTCCTAACATAGAACTTTTTGCTTGTAATAGGCCTAATAGGCATTTGATATTGGTACTTCGTGTTTAATTCATAAATTTCGGGCGTATTATAGTATTAGAGAGTTGTAGCATCGCATTTTAGTACCTGAATAGTGTAAATTCGCGTAGTCGTCTGTCTTCTGTTTTTGTTTTGAACGGTCAGTGTCGGTTGGTCACAGCCAGTGTGCTCCCTGCTGCCGTTGGATAAGCAGCTGCAGCAGCAAGTCGTATACCCCTAGCTTACTTATTTGTTACATAGTTTAATTCTTAATTTCTTTGCGTGTTTTTGGGTACTTGCATTGTTTAATTTATAAATTTCGGGCGTATTATAGTATTTGAGAGTTTTAGCATCGCACTTTAGTGTTTACTTCGTAGATTCTTACTTAAATTGCGTGTGAGTTTCGTATAGGTGGTGCAATTTCGAGTTTTAGTTACTGTAATCGTAAATTCAGGCAGATTGTAGCGCAGTCGTTAGGCATTTGTACAGGTTGGTTAATACATTCTTTGCGTGTTTCCCTTACGTTATCTAGGCACTGACTCGTATTTCAGTAGCTGTTGTTCAACATCGATTAGACTGGACAGGGACTGTGAGTGCTGTGTTCGGATGAGGGCTGAGTTGGCATCCCTTCGCTCACAGCTGCAGGCGGCACTGACTTCGGTCGCGCAGCTTGAGGCTGTTGCCAATGGGCACCACTGTGGGGAGCCGGACTTGGCTATAACAGGGATATCAACCTAGTCCCGTCTGTCCCCAGATCGGTCTGCCGCTGTGGTTGCCCCGGTTGCTGCCCGCAGTGGGGCTGAGCCCTCGCCTGTGGTTGATTGGGAGGTCGTTCCAACGCGTGGCAGGCAGCGAAAGACGTCCCCGGAGGCTGATCAGAAAGCCTCCCCGGTGCGTCTGAAAAACAGGTTTCAGGCACTGTCTCTGGCTGAGCCAGATGCAGCTGCCTGCCCTGTTTCAGAGGATGATTCTCAGTCTTCAAGGTCCGGGCAATCACAGAGGGTGGGCTTATTGGTAGTTGGGAGCTCCAACGTTAGGCGCGTAATGGGGACCCTTAGGGATATGGCGGCTAAGGAGGGGAAGAAATCCAGTGTGCACTCCGTGTGCATTCCGGGTGGAGTCATTCCTGATGTGGAAAGGGTCCTTCCGGATGCCATGAAGAGCACAGGGTGCAGCCAGCTGCAGGTGGTGGGCCATGTCGGCACTAATGACGTGTGTCGCTTTGGATCTGAGGAAATTCTCTCTGGATTCCAGCGGCTATCTGATTTGGTGAAGGCTGCCGGTCTTGCTTACGAGATGAAGGCAGAGCTCACCATCTGCAACATCGTTGACAGAACCGACTGCGGACCTTTGGTGCAGAGCCGGGTGGAGAGTCTGAATCAGAGGTTCAGACGGTTTTGCGACTGTGTTGGCTGCAGATTCCTTGACTTGCGCCGTAGGGTGGTGGGGTTTCGGGTTCCGCTGAATAGGTCAGGAATTCACTACACTCAGCTGGCGGCTACACGGGTAGCGGAGGCTGTGTGGCGTGGACTGGGCGGTTTTTTAGGTTAGAAGGCCTCGGGAAAGTACGGGGTGGGCTGCAATCTCAAAGGGTGCATGGCAAATACAGGACGTGCTTGAATCAAGGAACAATCGGAATTGTAGTTGTAAATTGTTGTAGTTGTGCTGGGAAAGTCCCTGAGCTTCAAGCGCTAATAGAAAGCACAGAAGCTGAAATCGTTATAGGTACAGAAAGCTGGCTAAAGCCTGAAATAAGTTCTGCAGAAATTTTTACGAAGTCTCAGACGGTGTTCAGAAAAGATAGATTAGGCAGAATTGGTGGTGGAGTGTTTGTGTCTGTCAGTAGTGGTTTATCTTGTAGTGAAGTCGAAGTAGATACTCCGTGCGAATTGGTATGGGTGGAGGTTATACTTAACAGCCGAACTAAGTTAATAATTGGCTCCTTCTACCGACTCCCAGACTCCGATGATATAGTTCCGGAACAGTTCAGAGAAAATTTGAGTCTCGTAACAAATAAATACCCCACTCATAGGGTTATAGTTGGTGGGGACTTCAACCTTCCCTCGTTATGTTGGCAAAAATACTTGTTCAGAACCAGTGGTAGGCAGAAAACGTCTTCCGATATTGTCCTAAATGCTTTCTCCGAAAATTATTTCGAGCAGTTAGTCCACGAACCCAAGCGAATTGTAAATGGTTGCGAAAACACACTTGACCTCTTAGCCACAAACAATCCAGAGCTGATAGAGAGCATCATGACTGATACAGGGATTAGTGATCACAAGGTCGTTGCAGCTAGGCTCAATACCGTTTCTTCCAAATCCACCAGAAACAAAAGCAAAATAATTTTATTTAAAAAAGCTGATAAAGTGTCACTAGAAGCCTTCCTAAGAGACAATCTCCATTCCTTCCGAACTGACTATGCAAATGTAGACGAGATGTGGCTCAAATTCAAAGATATAGTAGCAACAGCAATTGAGAGATTCATACCTCATAAATTGGTAAGAGATGGAACTGATCCCCTATGGTACACAAAACAGGTCCGAACGCTGCTGCAGAGGCAACGGAAAAAGCATGCGAAGTTCAGAAGAACGCGAAATCCCGAAGATTGGCTAAAATTTACAGACGCGCGAAATCTGGCACGGACTTCAATGCGAAGTGCCTTTAATAGGTTCCACAACGAAACATTGTCTCGAAATTTGGTAGAAAATCCGAAGAAATTCTGGTCGTGTGTAAAGTACACAAGCGGCAAGACGCAGTCAATACCTTCGCTGCGCAGTGCCGATGGTACTGTTACCGACGACTGTGCCGCTAAAGCGGAGTTATTGAACGCAGTTTTCCGAAATCCCTTCACCAGGGAAGATGAATGGAATATTCCAGAATTTGAAACACGAACAGCTGCTAGCATGAGTATCTTAGAAGTAGATACCTTAGGGGTTGCGAAGCAACTCAAATCGCTTGATACGGGTAAGTCTTCAGGTCCAGATTGTATACCGATTAGGTTCCTTTCAGATTACGCTGATACAATAGCTCCATACTTAGCACTCATATACAACTGCTCGCTCACCGATAGATCTGTACCTACAGATTGAAAAATTGCGCAGGTCGCACCAGTGTTTAAGAAGGGTAGTAGGAGTAATCCATCTAACTGCAGACCTATATCATTGACGTCGGTTTGCAGTAGGGTTTTGGAGCATATACTGTATTCAAACATTATGAATCACCTCGAAGGGAACGATCTATTGATACGTAATCAGCATGGTTTCAGAAAACATCGTTCTTGTGCAACGCAGCTAGCTCTTTATTCGCACGAAGTAATGGCCGTTATCGACAGGGGATCTCAAGTTGATTCCGTATTTCTAGATTTCCGGAAAGCTTTTGACACCGTTCCTCACAAGCGACTTCTAATCAAGCTGCGGGCCTATGGGGTATCGTCTCAGTTGTGCGACTGGATTCGTGATTTCCTGCCAGGAAGGTCGCAGTTCGTTGTAATAGACGGCAAATCATCGAGTAAAACTGAAGTGATATCAGGTGTTCCCCAGGGAAGCGTCCTGGGACCTCTGCTGTTCCTGATCTATATAAATGACCTGGGTGACAATCTGAGCAGTTCTCTTAGGTTGTTCGTAGATAATGCCGTAATTTACCGTCTAGTAAGGTCATCCGAAGACCAGTATCAGTTGTAAAGCGATTTAGAAAAGATTGCTGTATGGTGTGGCAGGTGGCAGTTGACGCTAAATAACGAAAAGTGTGAGGTGATCCACATGAGTTCCAAAAGAAATCCGTTGGAATTCGATTACTCGATAAATAGTACAATTCTCAAGGCTGTCAATTCAACTAAGTACCTGGGTATTAAAATTACGAACAACTTCAGTTGGAAAGATCACATAGATAATATTGTGGGGAAGGCGAGCCAAAGGTTGCGTTTCATAGGCAGGACACTTAGAAGATGCAACAAGTCCACTAAAGAGACAGCTTACACTACACTCGTTCGTCCTCTGTTAGAATATTGCTGCGCGGTGTGGGTTCCTTACCAGGTGGGATATAATACACGTAGTAGGGGAGAGAGTGTGGCAGATATCATACGCGAATTGGGATGGAAGTCATTAAAGCAAAGACGTTTTTCGTCGCGGCGAGATCTACTTACGAAATTTCAGTCACCAACTTTCTCTTCCGAATGCGAAAATATTTTGTTGAGCCCATCCTACATAGGTAGGAATGATCATCAAAATAAAATAAGAGAAATCAGAGCTCGAACAGAAAGGTTTAGGTGTTCGTTTTTCCCGCGCGCTGTTCGGGAGTGGAATGGTAGAGAGAGAGTATGATTGTGGTTCGACGAACCCTCTGCCAAGCACTTAAATGTGAATTGCAGAGTAGTCATGTAGATGTAGATATTCTGTCGAGTTATTTGTGTAAATGAGACAGACGAAAAAAGGCCAACTGGCCAAAACAATTTCGCTTATTTGGCGTGTGTTACAACTGTTGCAATATTAGAAAGGCCTAATCCGTTTTATTTAGCAGATGGTGACAAAATAGACGTAATAAAATCGAGAAACCACACCATTCTTGGGTACTATTCGTATTAACGCCTTTTTCAATATTAGACAACGAAATTTTGATCTTTCATGGCGCAAAACGTTTGACGAAGTTTGATGAAGTATTAGAATTTTTTGCAGAAAGGAAAGCACGCCTTGTAAAACTGTAGCAAGATTACAGAAGAAAAAATGCTGGGACCTGAGGATTGAAGCCGGCCGGTGTGGCCGTGCGGTTCTAGGCGCTTCAGTCTGGAACCGCGTGACCGCTACGGTCGCAGGTTCGAATCCTGCCTCGGCCATGGATGTATGCGATGTCCTTAGGTTAGTTAGGTTTAATTAGTTCTAAGTTCTAGGCGACTGATGACCCTAGAAGTTAAGTCGCATAGTGCTCAGAGCTATTTGAGGATTGAAGAAATATGTACTGTGTTGCTTGTCTCCTGTCTTTCCTGGTTTTACAGGGTGTTTCAAAAATGACCGGTATATTTGAAACAGCAATAAAAACTAAACGAGCAGCGATAGAAATACACTGTTTGTTGCAATATGCTTGGGACAACAGTACATTTTCAGGCGGACAAACTTTCGAAATTACAGTAGTTACAATTTTCAACAACAGATGGCGCTGCAAGTGATGTGAAAGATATAGAAGACAACGCAGTCTGTGGGTGCGCCATTCTGTACGTCGTCTTTCTGCTGTAGGCGTGTGCTGTTCACAACGTGCAAGTGTGCTGTAGACAACATGGTTTATTCCTTAGAACAGAGGATTTTTCTGGTGTTGGAATTCCACCGCCTAGAACACAGTGTTGTTGCAACAAGACGAAGTTTTCAACGGAGGTTTAATGTAACCAAAGGACCGAAAAGCGATACAATAAAGGATCTGTTTGAAAAATTTCAATGGACTGGGAACGTGACGGATGAACGTGCTGGAAAGGTAGGGCGACTGCGTACGGCAACCACAGAGGGCAACGCGCAGCTAGTGCAGCAGGTGATCCAACAGCGGCCTCGGGTTTCCGTTCGCCGTGTTGCAGCTGCGGTCCAAATGACGCCAATGTCCACATATCGTCTCATGCGCCAGAGTTTGCACCTCTATCCATACAAAATTCAAACGCGGCAACCCCTCAGCGCCGCTACCATTGCTGGACGAGAGACATTCGCTAACGATATAGTGCACAGGATTGATGACGGCGATATGCATGTGGGCAGCATTTGGTTTACTGACGAAGCTTATTTTTACCTGGACGGCTTCGTCAATAAACAGAACTGGCGCATATGGGGAACCGAAAATCCCCATGCTGCAGTCCCATCGTCCCTGCATCCTCAAAAAGTACTGGTCTGGGCCGCCATTTCTTCCAAAGGAATCATTGGCCCATTTTTCAGATCCGAAACGATTACTGCATCACGCTATCTGGACATTCTTCGTGAATTTGTGGCGGTACAAACTGCCTTAGACGACACTGCGAACACCTCGTGGTTTATGCAAGATGGTGCCGGGCCACATCGCACGGCCGACGTCTTTAATTTCCTGAATGAATATTTCGATGATCGTGTGATTGCTTTGGGCTATCCGAAACATACAGGAGGCGGCGTGGATTGGCCTCCCTATTCACCAGACATGAACCCCTGTGACTTCTTTCTGTGGGGACACTTGAAAGACCAGGTGTACCGCCAGAATCCAGAAACAATTGAACAGCTGAAGCAGTACATCTCATCTGCATGTGAAGCCATTCCGCCAGACACGTTGTCAAAGGTTTCGGGTAATTTCATTCAGAGACTACGCCATATTATTGCTACGCATGGTGGATATGTGGAAAATATCGTACTATAGAGTTTCCCAGACCGCAGCGCCATCTGTTGTTGAAAATTGTCACTACTGTAATTTCGAAAGTTTGTCTGCCTGAAAATGTACTGTTGTCCCAAGCATATTGCAACAAACGGTGTATTTCTATCGCTGCTCGTTTAGTTTTTATTGCCGTTTCAAATATACCGGTCATTTTTGAAACACCGTGTATGTTTCCTATGTTTAATTTTATGTCACACAAAAGATAAAGTTATTAGCTAATAGGCAATAAGGAATGCAAATTTTCTAATGAACTCTTACTCTCCCTGTCACAAATAATCCCATCCAGTATTAATTATGAGTTTTTTTAAAAATGGGGTTGGATGTCAAACCTGCCTACTGGAAGTAGGAGAGGCACCACAGGGCATTAATTTCCTCTGTCCTGAACATAAATTTGATGGCTTCCATTACAAAATATGCAAGTTTGAATTCCACAGAGCGAAATACAGTGACGTACGATAGAAGAATGCTGTGTGAAGAGGCATGGCACTGCACTTTGGCATACTTACGACCAAATAACATATCTTACATTTCTTCGAACATATATGTTTTACATATCAAACTCCTCAGAAAGATGTGTGCTACAAGACTAACAAAGTTTTGAGAAAACGACATTTCTTTAAACATTTTGGCGTCCTATTTCAAACGGTCGAGTGGGAGGGAGGCGGTGGGGGCGCTACTATCAAGTTTTTGCCCCGGTTCGGAAATATCGTAGATCTGGGGGTGCATATTACTGTACTTGAGCTTGTTACCGCAACCGTTTACGCAATAGGAACTGTAACACATCGGTCTCCACGAATAACGTCGTCAATGCGGGTTTCAAGTGAAGGAGTTGACACTCCAACACGCTGGCCAGGACTTGCTCGTCAACTATTGATCATCGAGCGTCTTTGAACTCCTTTACGTACTTCCAAAATTCCTGCAGATTCATGCAACGTTCACAATACTGTAAAATCATCCGAGAAGAGATTTTAGCCGTATTTCACCTTCATAAAGCAAAAAACGGATCACTACATAGACGTTTTCCTAGTGTGGAAACTTCAGGCGGACACGCCATCGTTTAGTGCGATATTGAGGCTATAAATAAAACAATTTTTATCCGTCAGCTATTCTCAGCTCATCCCAGTGATGCCAACCCAAAGTCATGAAAGTACAAAACTTCCCCATAGTTTCATCTCTACAGCAATTTGTCTCTTTAATTATTGGAAGTCCCTCGTATAAAGCAGGGAACTCTTAAATCGTAAAACTGAAATAAAAGATATTCACAATATAAATTTGGTTGTGGCTTGTGAAAACTTGCAAAAGATTAATTAACTGATAGTGTAGATATACTAAATATGCACTAGAAGTAGATTAGAAACGCTCGCCTGCTTATGGGATTCGCAAGTAACAAATTAGTAACAATGGCTGGCATGTGTATACTAGACAGCCACAATGAAACAATGTTTCAAAACAGAAAATATACAATCGACATTATGATAATAGACCAGATACCTATTACATAAAGTAATCTTTGCCGTATGACAACCAATATGGAATACTCACACGTCAGTAGAATATTAATCGCTTGATACGGGAAGGTGGGGGACTCACCCTTCTCAAAATAAAATTCTTTTATCCGCAACAACCAGGGCGTCATAGAGCAAAGTGACCAGTTGAAAAACTGACACGTTACAAGCGCATTAACCCACAGTGAATACACAAACGACAGCAAAAAACTTTTGGCAGACAAATAAAAACCAGCCACAGCTCAGGACAAATAAAATGCGAAAATGGTAAGCCTAAAGAAGGGACATATGCCAACAATTTTTTAAAGAAGGTGTCTTCTAAATGAAAGCTCAACTCAGAGGATGTCCCTAGAGTCCTAGGCTTGCAGATCACAAGGTGTATTAATGTAGTCCTCTGGCTTATTTCGGTTCCCATTCACAGGGCACACACAGTGTATCTAACAGGTAAAGTACATATGTAATTTAAATAACAACAAAATCTAATGAGACTTATTTCCTAAACTACATAGTCAGTTTGTATGTAGTTCAGGAACAATAAAAGAAAAAGAAAAACCACTGGCTATTCCGCAACTGTGGTGAAAAATGTCTGCGTATTAAAGCAAAACAATAAACTGATGCTTGCAACAGGACGGACCATCTTTAATTCTTTATTATATTAATATTGCCTCATCTGCTCAGTTTACGCAGTTATCTCTGAATCCAGCCTTTCGCATTAATGGTTTGTCAATCTTTTTTCTTTTCGTTATTGGGTTTCAATCTCTCACCCCCACACCCCCACCCCCACCCCAGAGGGGGGCGGGCTGGCAGCAGCATAATATGCTGCTCCACAGCCTACAGAAAAGTTAAAAAACATAATGAGAATATAAACAAACAAGAAAAACAGGCGATAAAACGGTGACATTGTAAAAAACGATAAAATGGAGGAAAGTTGTGGAATTTAAAATACAAAACACTGTAGTGATGATGCGGATGAAGATACACAAGAAGGAGACAGGCACAATTAAAAAAACATGGCGACAGTATCGTTTCTGTTCGTACGAGATAAAAAACGCAACTAGCGACAGTGGTGGCTGTTCGCAACACTGACAGGGGACGCACAGCACTGAACACTCACTGATAACAGCATTATACAGGTGACACGGCAGCAGATGGAGGGGGGGGGGGACCCGGACCTGTGAGGGGGAAAAGGGGGGGCAGGAGAGAAAAGAAAAGAAGGGGGAACCGATGGAGGGAGGGGACATCGAAAAGAGGGGGGGGCTGGGTGAATGCGAGAAGGAGTGGGAAAGGTAGTCAAGGGGAGAGCAAAAAGTACTTGGGGTAGAGAAGGGGAGAGAGGGTAGGTGGGGAAAAACAGGATGGAAGGGGGGAAGAGGGAGCCCAGGGAAAGGACAGAGGAATGGAGTGGGAGGTGAGGATCAGAGTTGATAGGAGGGATAAATGGAGGGAGCGAGGGCATCATACAGGAGGGGGAGTCGACGGAAGCCACTTTGGGAAAGGAGATGAAGGGCATAGAGATGAAGGGTAGGGAGGACACAATGGTGAAGGTGCGGCAGAGGGCAAGGGTTGGAGAGGAGAGAAGCAACCAGGGGATGAGGAGGATCATGGTGTAAGGAGGTGTAGAGGACACGGATATGTTCGAGGAACAGGAGCAGATGGGGGAAAGGAATCAGGAGGTAGAGGATCCGCGTGGGGGATGGGAGGCGTATACGGAAAGTGAGGCTGAGTACATGGGGCTCGAGGATCTGGAGGGGGGATATCCAGGCGGGACTGGCATAACAGAGGATGGGTTGGATTAAGGATTTGTAGGTGTGGATGATGGTAGAGGGGTTCAGCCCCCATGTCCGGCCAGAGAGTAGTTGGAGGTGGTTGTGGGCTTTGGATTGGATAGAGCGGAGACGAGGGATCCAGGTGAGGTGACGGTCAATGGTGATGCCAAGGTAGGTGAGGGTCAGGGAGAGGCGGACAGGACAGGCGCAGATGTTAAGGAAGAAATCAAGGAGCCGGAAGGAGCGAGTGGTACGACCCATGATGATTGCCTGTTTGTCCATCTGAGAATGACATGTATTATGTGTTGAAAGGGGAACCAGCAACTGAAACATCCAATAACCTAGAAGGTTTATTTAAAGTGCCTACATGTCGACTGCTTTCCCATTTCCATGGCTATTCACTGTTCTCGATCATGAGGCATCTGATCTTTACTTTTTTTTTAACAGAGATTTGCTCCAAGAAATTACACTATTCGAGTAACTACACCATCTGCAGAAAAGTATCCGGACACCTGTATGTAACGCGGAATTGGCCACTAGATGTCACCAGAGGCGGACAGCCGCAGTATAAAAGGAGGTGGGCAGTACTGTGTTCATAGCAGAGTAGCACCAACAGCGGAATGGATCGGTCACGAGAGCTCAGTGACTCCGAATGTCACTGGATGTCACCAAAGTAACAGATCCATCAGGGAAATTTCAACCTCGCCGGAGCTACCCAGCTCGACTGTTGGTATTATGACTGTGAAGCGAAAACACGAAGGAATAACCGAAGCCGAACCAAGAACAGGCAGTCCGTATGTACTGACGGACACAGACAGTCGAATATTGCGGAAGCTGGTTGTAAAATTGCATGAAATCAGCGGAAGGGGTCGCTCTTGATTCCCAGAGTGCTAACAACCGTCCAGCTAGGACAATGACTGCATACTATTTGGAATAAATGCACGAAAACAAAACATTTGGAATAAATGCACGAAAACAACTAGTACCTGTTTGTTTGCCACAACTCAGCGTTTCTAAAATCCACTGAATTATGTCAATAATAATGGTTGCACATCTCTACCGGCATTTTCAGCCCGACATATGGCCTCGTTGTTGTTGCTCTTCCCTTGGTTTCGGATCTTGAGGCAGAGTGGACTGCCATTCCTCGACAGGCATTTCGACACGTCACTGAAAATTTTCCCAGTAGACTTCAAGCCGTTATAAAGGTGAAGGGTGGACCTCATATACAATAATGGTTCTAATGGCTCTGAGCACTATGGGACTTAACTTCTAAGGTCATCAGTTCCATAGAACTTAGAACTACTTAAACCTAACTAACCTAAGGACATCACACACGTCCATGCCCGAGGCAGGATGCGAACCTGCGACCGTAGCTGTCGCGCGGTTCCAGACTGTAGCGCCTAGAACCGCTCGGCCACCCCGGGCGGCTCATATATAATAGCTGTCCATATTATTCAGATAGCGTATGTCTTGTAGAATATCCCAAAGCGGAATTCACTACACTCTTTGCGTCAGTTCTTTCCAGAAAACTGTAAAAGGGAGTGTCGCTTGAGTTCTCTTTGCAAGGAAATATGAATATTCATCGTCGAGGAAACAATAGCTGGCATCATCATTGTCCTTGAAGATCAAGACAATGTTGTGGATGGCTCACACGAGTAGACATACTTTTACTTAGCGCAATAACCAATACTGAATGTGCAGTGAATGGGTATCCATTCACTGATGCAATTTAAAGAGCAAGAGAAGACGCGGAAGCCACTTTGGAATCTACAAGCTAGGTTTTACAGGAATCACCTAGGGGGAAAATGCTACAGGAAAAGTGGGTTTGGTTATGGAGTTTATGCAAGCAGCGTTTCGTTGCAACTTTCCTGACATGGAAGAGGAAACAGATGGATGGTTGTGCCAACTAGCTGAAACGCTTATGACGAAAACAAAAACTATTTCAGAAAAGGCATCAATCTTAGCTTAGTTAACAGAGGACTGAAGGAAGGTATGAAGGTGCTGCGACCAAAAAGAATGTTGGCTCGTTTCCATACCAATGAATACGCCTTTATACGAAAGTTCATTTCGGAGCAGCTTTAGAAAGTTGCATGTGAAAGAGTATATCCATGGCACAAGCAGGTCAACTATAGTCCTACAAATTCGTTGTACGACCAGCGCTCTTGTATGGATGGAAGATGTGGGCAACATAAAGATGCTACAGTACTGTGGCACGGGGATTTCAGTGTTGTAGTACATAGTGTGACGGGTGTAAGTGGAGTTTTTTTTATGTAGTACCTTAATACGTACACAGATCAGTGTGTTGGTTGCTTTTTCTCTGCTCTGAACAGTTTTCCCACAAACAAGTTCCCTGATGTCATGACCTAATGTTTTCTGAAAGGTCGTAACTGCTCCATTAACTGGTGGTGTAAATCTGTCAGTATAGACTAACCGTTTGTCTCCACACTTAAACATCTGATCTGCTGCCCAGGGGAAAATAAGCATTAATGGCTTGTTCCTGCGCATGTGCATGGAAGTACTAACCAACCTAAAAACATACTACTCTCATAGCTATAATTACACTAGCCAACAAAATTTTACTTTTTTCTGTAACTATCACGGAACAGCTGATAACGAAAATGTTTTTGAAAAAAGTAATATTATCTCTCGTTTTGAAGTTATGATAACGTTACGCTATTGCCTATAAGCTTATGCTTGTATTTACTTTGGGTTATCCCTTGGAGGAAGGTCACTGGAGATTAAGTGCTTTGCCTGGCATTTGTACTTCTCCGCTTGTGATTCCGTAATTAGTGTCCAGCGGTAATCGGATATCACTGATGCACTCTACTTTCCCTGGCATCTCATTTCCATCTCCGAAATTTGCTGGCGGAAGCGTTCTTTGTACTCGTCGGTTACAGCACCACAATAGTCAGGAAAGAAGTCCAAGTAGGAATCTAGGAAATGTAAATTAAAGGACATGTTGCACTCTAGTGTATTGTAGTAGTGCAGAAGATTTGCCACAAGGTTCTTACAGTTTACTGCCTCTTGTTTCCTGGAACATTTGTTGATACTTGAACAAAGGCATTACAAGCTAACTTTTCATCCCCTGTCATGGTGATGTTGAAATGGCCATCTTTGTACAATTTGCGTATCTGGGGACCAATGCAAATCGCCTCTTTTATTTTCGACTCACTAAGATGTGGAAATTTCTCACGCAAATAGATAAATGCTCCCCCAGTTTTGTCCACGGCCTTAACGAAATTTTTCATTGCACCCATTTTTATATGAAGAACATGGAGAATTATGTTCTTGGATTCGACAAATGGTTCGTGCGTAACACTGTGAGATCGTGGTTCAAGCGATTGACGCTTAGGCCTATTCGTCTTCGCTTTGGAGCGGCAATCTCAGAGGCACAGGAAGCAACAGAATTTGATGCAGCCGTGATGTAGTCCAAGTAATATGCCTATGACTTTCAGATCCCCGGAAAACTGCCAGTTAAACTTGTCACCCCTTTCGCAAAAACAATTGTTTCCTGTTACCATATGTTTCTTTCGTGTAAGTTTTACACTCAAACCGAATTGAAGGGAAAACGTTGTCACTATGCAGTAGCACACAATTTGGAGGAGTCGAGGAGCAACCCCCATTGATCGCTTTTACAGTCAAGGCGTATAGCTGCCATTAGTTCCCGTACATCACTACAAAATACCAAGTTCCTTACACTTTTGAAAAATGGAAAGAATGGCGTATGGCGGTTATGGAACGCATTCACATTTACGGTCTCATCAAGACAATTCCACTGTTGTGGTCCTGACGCAAAAAGTTCAGCAATACTTTTCGGCAGTTCGAGATCTCTCACTGAGACATTAAGTTCACACTGTGTTACACTACTGGTCATTTAAATTCCTACAACAAGAAGAAATGCGGATGATAAACGACTGACATGTGATAACATTTTCACGCAATTTGGGTGCATATGGTGCAAATGGTTCAAATGGCACTGAGCACTATGGGACTCAGCTTCTGAGGTCATTAGTCCCCTAGAACTTAGAACTAGTTAAACCTAACTCACCTAAGAACATCACACACATCCATGCCCGAGGCATGCGACCAAAGCGGTCTCGCGGTTCCAGACTGCAGCGCCTAGAACCGCAAGGCCACTTCGGCCGGCTTTTGGGTGCATAGATCCTGAGACATTAGTACCCAGAACAACCACCTCTGGCCGTAATAACGGCCTTGATACGCCTGGACATTGAGTCAAACAGAGCTTGGATGGCGTGTACAGGTACAGCTGCCCATGCAGCTTCAACACGATACCACAGTTCATCAAGAGTAGTGACTGGCGTATTGTGACGAGCCAGTTGCTCGGCCACCATTGACCAGACGTTTTCAGTTGGTGAGAGATCTGGAAAATGTGCCGGCCAGGGCAGCAGTCGAACATTTTCTGTATCCAGAAAGGCCCAGACAGGACCTGCAACATGTGGTCGTGCATTATCCTGCTGAAATGTAGGGTTTCGCAGGGATCGAGTGAAGGGTAGAGCCACGAGTCGTAACACACCTGAAATGTAACGTCCACTGTTCAAAGTGCCGTAACTGCGAACAAGAGGTGACCGAGACGTGTAACCAATGGCACCCCATATCATCACGCCGGGTGATACGCCAGTATGGCGATGACGAATACACGCTTCCAATGTGCGTTCCCCGCGATGTCGCCAAACACGGATGCGACCATCATGATGTTGTAAACAGAACCTGTATTCATCCGAAACAATGACGTTTTGCATTCGTGCACCCAGGTTCGTCGCCGAGTACACCATCGCAGGCGCTCCTGTCCGTGATGCAGCGTCAAGGGTAACCGCAGCTATGGTCTCCGAGCTGATAGTCCATGCTGCTGCAAACGTCGTCGAACTGTTCGTGCAGATGGTGGTTGTCTTGCAAACGTCCCCATCTGTTGACTCAGGGATCGAGACGTGGCTGCACGATCCGTTACAGCCATGCGGATAAGATGCCTGTCATCTCGACTTCTAGTGATACGAGGTCGTTGGAATCCAGCACGGCGTTCCGTATTACCCTCCTGAACCCATATTCTGCTAACAGTCATTGGATCTCGACCAACGCGAGCAGCAATGTCGCGATACGATAAACCGCAGTCGCGATAGGCTGCAATCCGACCTTTATCAAAGTCGGAAACGTGATGGTACGCATTTCTCCTCTTTACACGAGGCATGACAACAACGTTTCACCAGGCAACGCCGGTCAACTGCTGTTTGTGTATGAGAAATCGGTTGGAAACTTTTCCTCACGTCAGCACGTTGTAGCTGTCGCCACCGGCGCCACCCTTGTGTGAATGCTCTGAAATGCTAATCATTTGCATATCACAGCATCTTCTTCCTGTCGGTTACCCACGCCCGGGTTCCCGGGTTCGATTCCCGGCGGGGTCAGGGATTTTCTCTGCCTCGTGATGGCTGGGTGTTGTGTGCTGTCCTTATGTTAGTTAGGTTTAAGCAGTTCTAAGTTCTAGGGGACTTATGACCACAGCAGTTGAGTCCCATAGTGCTCAGAGCCATTTTTTCTTCCTGTCGGTTAAATTTCGCGTCTGTAGCACGTCAACTTCGTGGTGTAGCAATTTTAATGTGCAGCAGTGTATTTTTGTGAATCTCTGTACTCTCATCGTTACACACAATATCAGGATCTTTCGAAGAACAGCGTTCTGATGGTGGTGGTTGTTGCACTAGTTTGACTACCGCCCTCGTCACTACCAGAGTTGCATTCGGGAGGACGACGGTTCAATCTCGCGTCCGGCCATCCTGATTTAGGTTTTCCGTGATTTCCCTAAATCACTCCAGGCAAATGCCGGGATGGTTCCTCTGAAAGGGCACGGCCGACTTCCTTCCCTAATCCGATGAGACCGATGACCACGCTGTCTGGTCTCCTTCCCCAGACAACCAACCAACCAACTACCAGAGTTAGGTGGGACAGGAACAGGCTGTCCGTGAGGTACTGTTCGCATGGCCGACGGTATGCTGTGATGTGTTAAGGAAGACTTTCTCTTCTTGGAAATACTATGTGTTAATGCAGTTGTCCTACAAAAGTAGCGATCATTCGTGTGGTTTGATGCTTCTCACCAGATCATGTGTATAGCAAAGCCCATGGAAGATCTTTTACGATTTTGTCACGAATGAAGACCCGAGACACAAGATATGCAACATGTATGAGAACCCCAGGGCTTGACACAGCCAAAGTACAGTCTGTACGCCATCATGGCGTTATTGCCCTCCTTTGCGATTTCATTGTAGCCTGTCTACAAATGCAGCATCTTTTACGCATTTGAAAGACATTTTAAACCACAAGAATTACAATCACTATACGCACTAACTACACTTCAGTAACACATTCTTCCAGCACACGAACAGAACACATCTTGTAACACACTGAGACTATGCTTAAATGAAACATGCACGGCCCCACCGTTCCTCTGTCTTCCCCTTCTTCCTGTTGCTCCGATCCCGCTCTAAAAATAGCGACAAAATGAACATAGCTATTGTTGCCTGAAACTTCACCCCTCTGTTTACCATCAGCGGGATTTCGAAGCCTATATGGAAAGCGGTTGACAACGAACGTTAATAAAATGTAATTATAATAGAATGTACCCCGCTTTAACCTGGAAACGAGAGCGAATTCAAGTTTTCCATTGTCGTTTTATTTATGAGCGTGTTCGATATACACTGAAGCGTATTCAGCTGGCCGCGGTGACCGTGCGGTTCTAGGCGCTTCAGTCCGGAACCGCGGGACTGCTACGGTCACAGGTTCGAATCCTGCTTCGGGCATTGATGTGTGTGCTGTCCTTAGGTTAGTTAGGTTTAAGTAGTTCTAAGTTCTAGGGGACTTATGACCTAAGATGTTGAGTCCCATAGTGCTCAGAGCCATTTGAACCATTTTTTTTGCTAAGTCCCATAGTGCTCAGAGCCATTTTTTATGCATATTCAAATACAGAGATATGTAAACAGGCAGAATACATTGCTACGGTCGGCAACGCCTATATTAATGGTTCAAATGGCTCTGAGCACTATGGGACTAAACATCTGAGGTCATCAGATTGAAGCGCCTAGAACCGCTCGGCTACTCCGGCCGGTCGCCTATATAAGTGTTTAAAGCAATTGTTAGATCGGTTACTGCTGCTACAATGGCAGGTTGTTATCAAGATTTAACTCAGTTTGAACATGGCCTCATAGTAGGCGCACGAGCAATGAGACACAGCATCTCCGAGGTAGCGATGAAGTGGGGATTTTCCCGTTCAGCCATTCCACGAGTGTACCGCGAATATCAGGAATCCGGTAAAACATGAAATTCCCGACATCGCTGCTGTCTGAAAAAGATTCTGCAAGAACAAGTGTAGCGAACGACAGTGATTTCGAGTGGTCACGCTAAAAGCAGAGACGTTCCAACGCAGCGGAGTATGACTGTTCACGGAACCCCTTTGGTTCCTTGATTATTCTTAGTTTTTGTATTTGACTACTTCGTGTTGGTTTCTGGAATTATTTTGTGAGATTTTGTGTGATTGCTAATTTGATTGTATTTTGTGGATGCTGCTAGACAATAAAAGCCAAGTAACACTCTCAAGAAGTTCTGCTTTATTTCAGAAATATACAGGGTGGTCCATTCATAGTGACCGGGCCAAATATCTCACAAAATAAGAATCAAACGAAAAAACTACAAAGAACGGAACTCGTCTAGCTTGAAGGGGGAAACCAGTTGGCGCTATGGTTGGCCCGCTAGGTGGCGCTGCCATAGGTCAAATTTTTTTGAAAATAGGAACCCTCATTTTTAATTACATATTCGTGTAGTACGTAAAGAAATATGAATGTTTTAGTTGGACCACTTTTTTCGCTTTCCAGGCTGTAGCGCCTAGAACCGCTCGGCCACCCCGGCCGGCACGAGAAATCAAAGTTCGCCTATGTAGTAAGCCAGTTGGACCACAACTACGCATCTATGGTGGAAGATATAATTGTCAGCCCACCATCTGAAAACTGTTACCAACATCTGAAGTCAGCGTTGATACAATTGGTTTCCAAGTCGTTTGAGCAACAAATCCTACATTTATTGCATCATGAAGAGATGGGGGACAAGACGCCTATAAAATTTCTCCGACGCCTCAGAAGCCTCGCAGCGGACACGGAAATGCCAGACCCAATGCTGCGAGTGCTGTTGACAAGTCGCCTACCTCTATCAGTGTAAACCATCGTACATTCACGCGTGGAATCGAATTTAGATTAGCTGGCAGAAATGGCTTACTGAGTACAGGAAACAATTTCTCTTCCGCTGCCTCCAATCACATACAGCATTATACGACATTATACAGCAATGTCAACAGAGGTGGCCGCAGTAACACAGCAGTAGTACCATACAGATATACAGGATGAGTTGCAGCAGTTGTCAGATGCAGTACAGCAGCTGAGATGCCAAGTAGAGATGTTAACAATGCAGCACGAGCAAACGGAAGTTGACGATAAAGAGAAAATCAATCACTAGCTAGAAGCAACAACCCGAGCCCACGTCGACGTCAATTTTGTTGGGATAAATGGCGTTTCGGTGAACGTACAACACGGTGCTCACAACCGTGCAATTACACAAACTTCTACAGCCGCCGGCAAAAGGCGCGATCGGCTGCGGCAGTTATTTACAGCGCCAACAAAACAATTCATTCTCGCACAGAATCTTTGTGGCAGACCAACTTTCGTGGTGCAAGTTCCTCACAGACGCAGGGTGGGATGCTTCCTTACACCCGCACAAGGTGTTACGTGTTCGTGTGAAGCCCATGTCGTTACAGTTTTCTGCAGCAAACAACGCGGTGATTAAGACATTTGGTGAAATAACTCTGTCGTTAGACTGGGGAAGAGATATCAGTGGCAATTTATTGTAGCTGATGTAGCTACAATCGACGAGATTTTGCGTGGCCTGCATTTTTGTTTCGCTTACATTGACGACATTCTAAAACTACAACCGAGCATAAGGATCGTCTGACACAGGATTTTCAACATCTCAGTGATTATGGCGTGACCATTAATTGCAAGATGTTTGGCCTAGGACAAAACCAAGTGACTTTTTTAGGCTAGTTAGTTACCGCAGCAGGAATTACTCCAACGCCGGAGAAGATAGTTGACGCAACGCTTCTAGCACACCCTGATCCGAGCGCACCTTTGGCAACTGTTGTTGATGCAACGCAGGCAGCCATAGGCGCAGTCCTGCAGCAATATGTTATTTTTGCGTGGCAGCCTTTGGCAATTTTTCCAAAAAATTAAATGCGCAGCAAAGAAATTGGAGTGCATATGATCGTGAGCTGCTGGCGGTTTTTGAGGCAGTCAAATAATAGCAGACTTCCTAGCGACTTTCAGCTTGCTGCCTGATGTCAGGAATGGCTGTCTAACCGGCAATTCTTCCGGTTGCGGTACAAGAGGCACCCAGGCACCTTATCCCATGAAACAGGTGCGAGAAGCATTCGTCACAAATGAGTTTACGCAGCTGTTTCAACACTTTCCCGAGAGTGTTACACCACAATACGAGAAGAAAGACGTGACACATAATACGCAACATTTCATCAAAACCACACCAGGTCCATCAGTGTCTGCACGGTCACGGAAATTACCACCTCACCGCCTAGTAACAGCAAAACAAGAATTTGAGAAATTGTTGAAGGAAAACATGATCCGTCCGTCTGAGAGCCCGTGGGCTTCACCGTTGCATTCAGTTCCCAAGAAAGATAAAACGTGGAGACTTTGTGGCGATATCCGGGCAATAAACGCAAGGACAATGCCAGATAAGTAACCAGTTCCGAATTTAGAGGAGTTTAACAATTTACTAGCGGGATCACATGAGTTCACTGTAGTGGAATGTGCGAGAGCTTATAGGCAAATTCCAGTGGCGGCAGAAGACGTCCCAAAGACAGCTATAACTACCCCGTCTGGCCTTTTCGAATACATGTATATGCCTTTTCGACTTAGAAATGCAGCCCAGACATGGCAAAGGTTTATCGACGAGATTTTGCGTGGCCTGTAATTTTGTTTCGCTTACATTGACGACATTCTAAAACTACAGCCAAGCGTAAGGATCATCTGATACAGGTTTTTCAACGTCTCAGTGATTAAGGTGTGACCATTAATTGCAAGAAATGTGTCCTAGGACAAAACCAAGCGACTTTTTAGGGTATTTAGTTACCGCAGGAGGAATTACTCTAACGCCGGAGAAAGTGCAAGCGTTACAGCACGTATCACCTCCGACCACATACCAAGAATTACGAAGATTTCTAGGAATGGTAAATTTCTACAGGCGGCACTTACCAGGGACGGTGGAGAGACGGGAGCCGTTGACAGCAGTACTCACAGGTACCAACGCTAAAGGTAAGCGCAGAATTCAGTGGTGTATGGAAATGCAACGCTCGTTCGAGGCAGTGCAACAACAAATTATAGTTGACGCAACGCTTCTAGCACACCCTGATCCGCCCGCACCTTTGGCAGTTGTTGTCGATGCAAATCAGGCAGCCATAGGCGCAGGGCAACAATATGTTACTTTTGCGTGTCAGCCTTTGGCATTTTTTTTCCAAAAAATTGAATGCACAGCAAAGAAATTGGAGTGCATATGATCGTTAGCTGCTGGCGGTTTTTCAGGCAATCAAATATTTCAGAACGTCAGTAGAGGCCAAAGACTCCACCGTTTTCACGGGCTATAAACCCTTAATGTTTGTTTTCAAACAGCGAGGTAAACACAGTTCTCCGAGGCAAGACAGACAGGTTGACTTAATAGCTCAATTCACAACCGACATACGGCATATAGCAGGGGCAGACAATTTTGCAGCAGATTATCTTTCCCGAATAAATAGCATATCCCAAACCACTGACTTTCACGAGTTTGCAGTGGCACAAGAGAAGGATGCAGAGTTGCAGATTTTCCTCTTGAACAAGAATACGGGTCTCCATCTAGTGCAAATTGGATTACCGAACTCGAGTCTCAAAGTTTGGTGCGACGTCTCTGCAGGTAGAAAGTGCCCATTTGTGCCAAACGACAACCGCAGACGAGAATTTCATGGTGTTCACCATCTGGCCCATCCTGGCATCAGGAGTACGGTCCTCCTGGTGACAGAACGTTTCGCATGGCCCGGGGAAAGCAAAGAATGGAGGAGATGGGCGCAAGAATGTTTGGTCTGCCAAAGAAGCAAAGTGAGTCGTCACGCCCATCCTCCGTTAGGGATTTTTCCTGACAGTTACGAAAGATTCGCTCATGTCCATCTTGACTTGGTGGGACCATTACCGCCCTCAAATGGTTCCCGCTACCTTCTTACGGTAACTGATCGATATAGCCATTGGGCGGAATCCTTTTCGATAGCGGACATTTCAGCAGAAACGACGGCAGACCTTCGTGGGCGTATGGATAGCGCGCTTTCGATGTCCTGTACATATAACCACGTATAGAGGGGGACAGTTTCAGTCAACTTTATTTCAACAGTTAGCCAAGCTGTTGTGTACATAGTTCCGCATAGTCAGCGAATACACAACTTTCCCACTAGAGCGCGCCCCGCTAAGCACAACAGGGCAGCCGCAGCACTCGTCCGTCTCCGCACTACGAGATGGCGCTGCATTAGAGATGGACCAAATTCTGCTTCAGCCGATCCGTGTATTAATATGTAACGCAGCCAATGAGATTGCTGCTAACGTAGAACCTTTTCTCCTCGCAGATCACACTCGCACAGTGATACCTGAATGCGCGAGGTATTATAACGAGTGTACAGACCTCCGATTAGTCAGTCTGCATTTGTCTGCACCAGTCTGTACCAGTTGCATTAGTCTGTACCAGTCTATAGTCAAGTTTCAGTCTGCACCTAATAAGATTATCATCTTCCTGTACATAGCCATGAAGATAAATGTATAGACACTTTGTCAAGTATCAGAAATATGCGAGAATAAGATTAACGTACCAAGACCAAAGGAACTTCAAATTGTCAATTGTAAATAGCATCCAGAATCAAGATATGTAATGTTTATGCTTGTTATCATTTTAATAAATGTGTGTGAAAATTAATCAAGTTCTGTTTAAAGTTGGTCACCGTCAATCTGCTACTCTAAGCGTGCAAGTGGCATTTCTATCGTCTGACCTAACAGCAGAAGATAAACACACCACGATAAGACCACGAGACATATTGCTGACACTCGCCTACTTCGTTAGAGCGACAAGTCAAATAATCTGATGGTGTGTGTACCGAAGGTCTTACAGTACGCACACCACACAATCTGTGTGGAATAAAGCACTACAAAGCTACCAGTTATCATCCCAAGAGTAACGGTATGGTTGAAAGATGGGATCAGACTTTAAAAACAGCTCTTATGTGTCATGGGGATAAATGGACACAGGCTCTGCCTTTGGAATTACTTGGTTTTTGCACTGCTTACAAGCCTGATTTAGGCACGTCAACCGCAGAAATGGTGTACGACCAGAATATCCTCGTCCCAGTGGACTTAATTGAAGACAGGAGTCCTACGACAGGAGAGTTGATACATTACCTAAGTTCATAGCGCAGTTACGACAACAAGTGTCGCTTCTGGGCACAATTCCAGGCACTAGGCATGGACATCAACCAACTTTCATGCACAAACACTTGAGCAGTTATACCCACGTTATGTTGAGATCAGACATCGTCAAACCACCACTGCAACAACCGTATTCGGGGCCTTACGAAGTTTTGTGCCGAAACACGCATACGACGGAAATCTCCTACAATGGGAACTCAACAGTGGTGTCAATAGAAAGAGTCAAGCCAGCTTACATGCCTGCTGACGGTAACGAAGAACCTCACGCAGCAAACAAGCTAGCACCGAGGATATCTGAGGAAAGTTTCTCTTGCGCCTCCACCGTCCAGTCAGCACCAGCAGACATCGCCCGAGCAAGTACCGCATAGACACACACGAGCAGGTCGGCGGGTACACTTCAAGTACCCATACGTCCCGGGTGCTCCTCACTTTCAGCAGGGAGGCTGTGTGGCGAACGACAGTGATTTCGAGTGGTCGCTCTAAAAGCAGAGATGTTCCAACGCAGCGGAGTATGACTGCGCACGGAACCCCTTTGGTTCCTTGATGATTCTTAGTTTTTGTATTGAATACTTCGTGTTGGTTTCTGGAATTATTTTCTGAGTTTTCGTGTGATTGATAATTTGATTGTGTTTTGTGGATGCAGTCAAACAATAAAATCCAAGTAGCACTTTCAAGAATTTTCAGCAATTTATGTTAGTAGCTTCACAGGAACAACGACGACTGAAGAGAATCGTTCAACGTGACAGGAGTGCAACCCTTCCTCATATAGCTACAGATTTCAATACTGCGCCATCAACAAGAGTCAACGTGCGAACAATTCAACGAAAGATAATCGATGCGGGCTTTCGGAGCCGAAGGCCCATTCGTGTACTCTTTGATAACAGCACGACACAAAGCTTTATGACTCGCCTGGGCGTGTCAATATCGACGTTGGGCTGTTGATGACTGGAAACATGTTGCC
The DNA here is from genome assembly GCF_023864275.1 of Schistocerca cancellata. Taxonomy (NCBI): domain Eukaryota; kingdom Metazoa; phylum Arthropoda; class Insecta; order Orthoptera; family Acrididae; genus Schistocerca; species Schistocerca cancellata. Next base: position 403,287,727 of record NC_064632.1, on the reverse strand, counting down.
TGGTCGGACGAGTCTCGTTTCAGATTCTATCGAGCGGATGGACGGGTACGGGCTTAGAGATAACCTCATGAAGCCATGGATCCTGCACGTCAGCAGGGGACTGTTCAAGCTGGTGGAAGCTCTGTAACGGTGTGAGGCGTGTGCGGTTGGAGTGATATCGGGCCCCTGATACGTCTAGATAGCATCGGTCTGATCACCTGCATCTGTTCATGTCCATTGTGCATTCCGAAGGACTTGGGAAATTCCAGCAGGACAATGCGACACCCCACTCGTGCAGAATTGCTACAGAGTAGCTCCACGACCAATCTTCAGAGTTTAATCTCTTCCGCTGACCACCAAACACCCCAGACATGAACATTATCGAGCATATCTGGGATGCCTTTCAATGTGCTGTTCAGAAGAGACCTCCACCCCCTCGTACTCTTACGGATTTATGGACAGCCCTGCAGGATTCATGGTGTCAGTTCCCTCCAGCACTACTCCAAAAATTAGTCGAGTCCATGCCACGTCGTGTTGCAGCACTTCTCCGTGCTCGCGAGGGCCCTACACGATATTAGGCAGGTGTACCAGTTGCTTTGGCTGTTCAGTGTAGTTAACAAATATTTATTTCATGCTATTTACATTTTCACTTTTGGCTAGTGTTATTAGTCCGCAACTGAAGTAAATAATGATGTAATGTTGTTCAGTACACTGCCGCCAATCACCAATAAAGACATCTGCACCTGTACCCGTTACTCCATGTATGTACCTGCAAATGAATAAAAAAAAAGGTACATAGGTAGCACCTTCCATCCATTACAAACGGAGGACAGCGGGATCAATGGCAACCTGTCACGTCGTGGTTGCAAATCAGTTCATAATCAAGGGAAAAGCGCTTGGGGTCACAGACTTTTCCAGAAGTATTCCATCCAGACATCAAAGCCCTGTTTCCTCTTCAAGGAAGGAACGATCACAATCTGCGTTCTCCTTAAGGAACAAGAAAGCGTAAGGTGGCTGCAGCCACGGCTACGTCAAGTCCTGAGGATAGAAGTTGCTTTCAGCGAAATGAATGCTTTACTAAGTAGCCGTGTGTATCTCACCAAGAGACGTGGGCGAGAGATGAAGTCGACTGAAATCGCACCATACTATATCCACGAAAAATGTGGACTGTATTTGATTAAATTCGGCAGGGTCGGAATTCTTAAAATGCTGTGACGAGGATGAAAAGTGGCTTCGGCGGCCGCGATAGTTGGTCGTGTTACGCGATAGTTTAGTGCACCTCAAGTCTTACACGAAATGCGACAACAAGAGATAGTTGATCTCTCATATAAAAAAAATAAATATAGGAAGAAAATTCGTAGTTCTGTTGTTTTATTGTCTGTGGTTTGATTACTGTGGCTGTGATAGCTTGCAGTTGAAAGTTTACAAGCCGTCTGATTTGCCTGCTCCTTGTCATGACTGGAGGTCATGACATGATTCTCATCTCTTTATCTAACTGTTAGTAACGTACTTGATTCCGAGTATTGTATTGGATAAAAGTGCAGCTGTTGTCTATCTGAACGTATGTGGCTTTGGCCAAGAGAATCCGTGGGAAGCTTGCTGTTCGTTCGCCCCAGGAGTTGGGAACGGCCGAAGAACACAACACTGGGAGTAACGGGGCAATCCGCTCGCCATTCGGAGGATCAAGCCCCTGGCTTACGAGGGCGGTAGAGCCACTCGGGTGGGGTTTGCGGGGCTCTCGCGTCACTCAGAGAAGGACGTGGTCTTCGGTGTTGCAGCGTATGGTACTTTCTGATACTCAAGTAGCGGGTTTGAGTCTTCAGGTCTGGCCCGCCACATGATAGCGTCTGGAGAGAGCGCACTACGAGGTGCATTCAAGTTCTAAGGCCTCCGATTTTTTTTCTCCGGACTGGAAAGAGATAGAAACATGCGCATTGTTTTAAAATGAGGCCGCGTTCATTGTCAATACGTCCCAGAGATGGCAGCACCGTACGGCAGATGGAATTTTACCGCCAGCGGTGAGAATGAGAACTGTTTTAAATACTTAAAATGGCGACGTTTTCCTTACTTGAACAGCATGCAATCATTGGTTTTCTGAATTTGCGTGGTGTGAAGCCAATTGAAATTCATCGACAGTTGAAGGAGACATGTGGTGATGGAGTTATGGATGTGTCGAAAGTACGTTCGTGGGTGCGACAGTTTAATGAAGGCAGAACATCGTGTGATAACAAACCGAAACAACCTCGGGCTCGCACAAGCCGGTCTGACGACATGATCGAGAAAGTGGAGAGAATTGTTTTGGGGGATCGCCGAATGACTGTTGAACAGATCGCCTCCAGAGTTGGCATTTCTGTGAGTTCTGTGCACACAATCCTGCATGACAACCTGAAAATGCGAAAAGTGTCATCCAGGTGGGTGCCACGAATGCTGACGGACGACCACATGGCTGCCCGTGTGGCATGTTGCCGAGCAATGTTGATGGGCAACGACAGCAGAGCAGGAATGGGACTTTCTTTTCGTCGGTTGTGACAATGGATGAGACGTGGATGCCATTTTTCAATCCAGAAACAAAGCGCCAGTCAGCTCCATGGAAGCACACAGATTCATCGCCACCAAAAAAATTTCGGGTAACCGCCAGTGCTGAAAAAATGATGGTGTCCATGTTCTGGGACAGCGAGGGCGTAATCCTTACCCATTGCATTCCAAAGGGCACTACGGTAACAGGTGCATCCTACGAAAATGTTTTGAAGAACAAATTCCTTCCTGCACTGCAACAAAAACGTCCGGGAAGGGCTGCGCGTGTGCTGCTTCACCGAGACAACGCACCCGCACATCGAGCTAACGTTACGCAACAGTTTCTTCGTGATAACAACTTTGAAGTGATTCCTCATGCTCCCTACTCACCTGACCTGGCTCCTAGTGACTTTTGGCTTTTTACAACAATGAAAGACACTCTCTGTGGCCGCACATTCACCAGCCGTGCTGCTATTGCCTCAGCGATTTTCCGGTGGTCAAAACAGACTCCTAAAGAAGCTTTCGCCGCTGCCATGGAATCATGGCGTCAGCGTTGTGAAAAATGTGTACGTCTGCAGGGCGATTATGTCGAGAAGTAACGCCAGTTTCGTCGATTTCGGGTGAGTAGTTGAGAAAAAAAATCGGAGGCCTTAGAACTTGAATGCACCTCGTATTTTCGAAGAGGCCAGGCCTACTGCTGTAGGAACGGGACCTGGTGGAGTTCCTGCCGCGTTCGCTTGGTGTGTTGGAAATTCTGAACTGCACGAACAACGCTCTGATCCACCTATCGCCTCTTGACATCAGACGGGAATTTCCGCAACAAATTTTGAGAGGTGAGTGTGCCCTGATTGGCCCTCTAGAAGAAATCAGCTGCGTTTGATAAAACTGAGTTAAATGTGTGCAAGCCAAGCACCAGCAAATCGCATATTAGTAATCACATCACAATGGCTGCAATGCATGCCTGGATAATCTTATTTTAAATACTTTTTGAATAGGTTTCACAACTGTTAACTTGCGTCTTCTGGTGTAAACGATCCATTTCATTTGGTACTGGGAGCTGTCTCAGAATTCTGCAGCTAGGCAAAGTTTTTTTCAACTGGTAAAGCTATTCATCACTGATGAATAAATATAGCTATTATGGATTGTTAGACTTTTCATTCAGTATTCTATTTCTAAAAGTTTTAACACTTTTATGTAAACACCTGTGTCACCCTGTATGAACAGTCATGCAGTCACTTAGCATGCAAAACTGAAAGTGTGTAACGATTATTTCCATTTGACGTTTATGAGAAGGAGAACAATTTAGTACATTTTATTATCTGTTAGATAGAAGTATTTATACTGTTACATGTGAAGGATAAGGCTCTGCATGGGACACTTTTCTATATTCTGTGTGTTACCTTTTTTATTCTGGCTTATTTTCTTCCTGTGGCCATTTTCCTTTTCGGAGAAGCTTTAGTTTCCAGTGAACAGTGTTTTTGGCTTGTGATGTTGTACAGTTATGCAGTGATTTATGGTGGATGTTTGTGCTAAATGTTCGTTCTTGTGTTATTGTGGTGCACGCATTTCTCTTCTTTTGCACTTATACAGCAGGATACTTCTGTGCTTTCTTTTGTAGTTTACATCAAACTTTTAGACAGAGGTATGGTTAGTTTTTTCTGCTTTTATTGATTCTCAGAACTGACGTAAAGTTAGTTTGTGGTTTCTAGTAATTACTCCTTTACAACAACTATTCTTTGATATTATTAGTATATTCGTCAATCTCATTCATCGTTCTCTGTATCTGAGAAGGTGTCAAGGACTGCTATATCCTAAACGGCAATTAGAGGACAACGGAAAGCTGCTTCAAACGATTTATTAGATATGCAAAAGATTTATGAAGAGAAACCTTCAAAAATTAATTATTGAAGTGAGGTAGGCATGCCAATGGTAGAGGCGCATGGGCAGAAGCCACTTTCCAGGATTAAGAGAGGAACAAACTGAGGTGAGCCAATATTTGAAAACAATCCTGCAGGATGTGGTTTGTCACAACACTCTAGTTTACTGGCTGAATCTATGGATCTTGCATCTATAACATCAATGCAAACTGACACAGTGTCTCCTTCAGTGGTAATGGTCAACTTGGGGGCAAGAATCTTTTGCATATTATGCTGGCAATGTTAAAAGAGTTTCTTAAATACACAAAAAGTTTGTTAAGATAGGAAGAGTTTCTTAATACAGGAACAGTTTCTTAGGACACAAAGGGTTTTTTTAAGAAGGGAACAGTTTGTTAAAAGATGGGAAGAGTTTATTAAAGAGAATGTTAGAAGGTGAGAAGAGAATTTTTTAAAAAATTGGAAGAGAGTTATAAAGAGATTCGAGAAGATAAAAAAGTTTTTCGGAAAAGGTGAGGAAATGATAAATGAGTGGGTAAAAAGAAAAAGAAGTTCAATAATACGTGAGAAGAGAGTAGGATAAGGTAAGAAGAGATTAAAAAAAGGTTAAGGGAAAACATTAAAGAAAATAATAAGAAACAAAATGAGAATTTCAAATGGATTGAAGAGAGTAATAAAAACGCAGGAAAATAGCAGATGAGAGTTGTAACATGCAAGATGAGAATACTAAAACAGGAAGAGATGAAGGGATACATTAACTACATTGCTGAGAAACAAGGGAATAAGGAAAGTCTTGACAGTATGGGGACAGTGCGAACTGACCATCCTGTTTCTGAAAATACCAAGCATAGTTGTCAGCTAATGATAGCAAATAAATCAGAAACTTCTCCAGTAGAAAGTGGAAAGGCTGATGTAGTGACAGGCTAGGATGTAGTACCCAATGAGAACACTGAGAATAGTTGTCAGATAATGATGGTAAACCAGTTAGTAACCCCTCCAGCAATAAGTGTAAGTGCTGATGTAATGCTGAGATGGGATGCAGTACACAATGAAATAGATGTTGAGGAAATAAAGCAGGTACAAAATGAAATCTTATCTAAAACTGAAATTACGTATGTACTAATCTAGGTTTGTGTGGAGCTGGAGACTGATACAGGTAGTATGAAGAGTAGTCCTGAGAACATACAGGAAAAATTAATTAGACTGTTCACAGTATTCACACATGTAGATAGGGTAGTAGAAGTAACTTTCATGGATTTAATGGATACACAGGAGACAGGTAAGGAGGTGATACTAATAAAAACCAAAATTTGTTTTCACTTGAACAGGGACATTAGCTAGATTCAATGTGCCATGAACTGGAATGTCAAAATGTCAAGTACAATTCTTCCAGGCAAAGAGTAAATAATTAACACCTGAGTAAGACTACAGGGAGATCTGAGTAGTCACCAGTTTGGTAAAACTGACTAATTATTTTGAAAACTATACCGACTCTGTACATACGAGGTTTTGGTTGCTACACCTTTGTTCTTTCTTACTGTATGAAGTACATTGTGAAAATTTGTATGTGCAACTAATGATACAGGCTTCCAGCAAGTTTAACAGTAAACTCTGGTGTAGATAAATGATGACAGATCATTATGTTTAACAGCATGAACAGCTTTTGTTTATTAAATTAGTAATTCGAGATTATGGAGAAAGAATGAGGTCTGAGCACAGCACAATGAAGTGCTGCTCAACTTACGCAAATGAAGATGGCACAGTGCTGGCAGAGGGATTTACTAGCTCTTTTGTTGAACACCAACACCAACACTCCCAGCCAAGTGAAACTTTTCTTCCTGTTTCAAGTTTCACTCCTCTCTCATCTTTCCTGTCTTGTAGATTAAGAAAAATGTAGTCGTCTTCCAGTGAAGTACTTCACTGAGTGTCTTAGAGAGTCATTAAAGCACAAAAAGAGTAAAAAATGGTTCAAATGGCTCTGAGCACTATCGGACTTAACATCTATGGTCATCAGTCCCCTAGAACTTAGAACTACTTAAACCTAATTAACCTAAGGACATCACACAACACCCAGTCATCACGAGGCAGAGAAAATCCCTGACCCCGCCGGGAATCGAACCCGGGAACCCGGGCGTGGGAAGCGAGAACGCTATCGCACGACCACGAGCTGCGGACACAAAAAGAGTAAAGAACTGCCATGAGAAGAGTAATAGTTTCCGTTTAACGTAAGTGGTAGCGTCAAATCCTTTGTCCAAAAGAGAATTCGTAGAGAAGATTGCTGTGTGTCGGAGCATGTATATAATGTGGGGCTTGACACTCAATAATGACAGTCTGTGTAGAAATGAAAGTGTTAGCACAGACAGGCCGCAAAATTTCTACAGATTTGGTAATGACTATTTTAATTGTTAATTGAAGGGCTTATTTCAATAGTGGTACAAGTCCGTTTTTGTTCATTGTAAGACACAGAGTCCTAAAGTTAAATGAGCGCTGAAAAATCTGCAGTTGAGATACCAGAAATTTCCAAGCATATGGCTTCTTGCTAGAGATGAACCTTTCTTTCTGTTTGTTTGGATCATTAATTGCAGAAGATTATAGGCAGAAAAGTGGAGGTAATGGACTTGTTCCTCTATTGAAATAAGCCCTTCAATTATTCTTTGCATTCTGCTTTTCAGTGTTGTCATAGTGTATTTTTGCTGCCATGTTCTTCTCTTCTCAGAGACTTTGCTATGTACATAGATTTTTTTAAATAGGTAGGTCCTGTGTCAGTTACAATTTTGTGTGAAAGCTTATAACTGATGTGATATTGTGGCCCCATATTGATGAAGTTTGAACTGATTTTTTTGTTAAAATTTTGGCATACTGTTTCAGAAAGGGAAGCTACCTACATATTACTTATAAAGTCTTAAGAAATTTTGGGGTTATCTATTTGTCTATGGCCTTGGGTTGATATGTTTGAGTAAGCAGTAAGCCAGGAATAAAAGACTAACAACAAGGAGAAGCAAATTTGTAAGGTCCAATTGCTTTTGTATTTACCGATGTTTCACTGATCATCACAGATATTTGCAAAGTCTCTTTCTTTTGGAAGTTTTAAAGGATGTATATGAGAAAGTATTATGTATCTACAGCGATTATTAATGTTATGTTTGCAGTGCATTCCTTAAGATGTTTTTCAGTGTGATTAGAAAACTGCTATTGCTTTTTTGGCTGTCTACGATAAAGTGTGTAGGATTTTGAGGAAATATGAGAACTTAACATGGGATGTAAGAAGTTTAGGGCAATTTGGGATAGTGGAGGATGACAACAAGATTTTTGAGCACAAGTATAATGAGATGGGAGCTTTATCATGTATGTATTTATGTTTGTGAGATGAGAGAAGAAAGTGTATGCTGATGACTTGTAAAGTTCTATATGATTATTGTTATGTCATACAGAACATTATTGGTAAAAGAAAATGGAGAGCCCAGGCTAAAAAGTAATGAAGCTTAAAGATGAGTACTATCCACTGGTACCTAAGAAACCTTTGTGGGAATTATACATGAGAAGTTGATATGTAATGTTTATTTAGGATAAAATGAGGATAATGAGAAAATTAGAGTTGGTTATGGTATATGTAATACAGACAGTGTGAAATATTTGGTAAATATGTGAACACACTTTCGGTTTGATGACAGAGAAGTTAATGTTTAACTAAGATCTATTCTTTCTTTATAACTTTGATTCAACAACGTTTTTAATGTTATTTATTGTTCCCAGTAGTAAGGAAAATCATCGACAGATGATAAAGTGAATTCTATGGAAACCTCTATATGAAACATTTGGGAAGGTAAATACTGGGGACTGGTTATACAAATAATGCTGGGTTCTGTATCCTTCCAGTTATTATTCAATATTACTCTTTCTCAAATACAAAGATTTCAGTTAAGATTTTAAATGTGCCATCGATTTGATGGCTAAAATTGCCATTAGGCGATTATATTTCACATACTTTATATTACTTGACCTAAAGTATTTTCCTGGTATTAGATTAAGTTACATATAGGCACAAAGATGTTGTTCGACTAGCATAAAGAATATTCACATTTGATTGACTTTTGACTGTGACTTTTTCCTAGAGTGATAAGTTCTTGTAACACCTATAGATGTAAAAACAATGGTTGTGACTATCCAAATGTTCAAACTCTGTGTGAATTCCTAAGGGACCAAACTGCTGAAGTCATCAGTCCCTAGACTTACACACTACTTAAACTAATTTAAACTAACTTATGCTAAGAACAACACACACACCCATGCCGAGGAAGGACTCGAAGCTCCAGCAGGAAGGGCGGCGCAATCTGTGACATGGCACCTCTAACTGGGCGTCCACTCCGCGCGGCGTTGTGCCTATCCCTTTTTTCCTAAGCCTGAGTTGTAGATGTGTTGTAGGTTAGTAGATGTGTGGTAGGTTAGTGTATTTGTGTAGTTATATGCACTGAGCAGAAAGGCATTTTTTATGTTTTTTATAATGAAATAGTTCTCTTCATGGTTGCTCCTTATAACTGAAAATCTAACATAAATTTCAACTCAGAAAATAAAAATAATACAATAATTAAAGAATTTGTATTGTTGCTCCAGAATTTTTTTCTTATGCCAGTAACTGATTATTGTCTCACCTGCATTTTGAGTAATTCTATTTGAGTAATGTAAGGTATGACTTACTGCTGTTTCTTTAATTCTATGTATACACAATTTTCATGTGATCTATACAAAAATTTGTGACCAATGTATAAAATACCCAAAATTATTGTGTCTTAACCTAAATTTTCTTATTTCAAGAACCATCATATTGTTGACATGTGAAACGGTAAATATTTGTTCATTGACATACAGTGAGTTTTATTTTGATTTATAATAGATGTATGCATAACTTTATGTATTGTTGTATTTTGACTTATGTTCACATGTGAATATTTCTTTTCTTTTTGAACATAAATGTAAAAGAATTTCTTGAGTATTCTATGCTACATGTCTTAAAAAGAAACATACTGTAATTTTCTTGCTTGGTAGGGTGGGGATAATTTAAGCTTTCTATAATGTGGGAGATGGCAGTTTTATTTGTTGTATATGCCACAGAAAGCGTGGTTCCTGAGTACATGTATAGAGGACGGTCATCGAATTGCATGGCTTATATTATAATCGAGCAATCAGTATGGGCCGCTGAGCACTTCCTCATCCAGTGTTGGTAGAAGTGGATGTGGTGACTTGGGCCGGTGGTGTGGTTTCGAAGCGCTGTCTCTGGAGATTGGAAAATTTCAAATTAGGTAATATCTGGCTATGCATTTGTGAGTGCTGGTGTAGCATGTAAAATGTGTAGAGGAAGACCGAGACATAAATACAGTAAGCAGGTGGGAATGGATATGCAAGGGGTTGGACAAGAATATGGAAACACCACAATCACGTCACATTACCATGCCTAAGATGGTGTAAGAAACATATTGGCATTCAATACAGTCGTCTCGCGATGAATAAATATAGGTCCTGTATAGTTTACAAGGGAATCTTATACCATTCGTCCTGCAAAGTAGTGGCATGTTTGGGTAACGACGATGAACATGGCTAGCGACCACGTGCCCTACTCTCCAAAGCAGACCACAAACACTCAATAAAATTAAGATCTGGTGACTGTGGGGGGCAGGGGAGATGCATCAATTCATCCTCGTGCTCATGAAGCCAATTCTGGACGACGAGAGCTGTGTGAACAAGGGCCCTGTCATCTAGGAACACAGCATCATCATTGGGGAACAAATACTGTATCCTGAGATGGATCTGATCAGCCAAAATAGTCACATAATCTTCGGTAGTATTGTGACCCTGCACAGCAACTATGGAACCCATGGAATGCCAATAAGGGTGCGCACATCATTGCCGAACTGCCACCATTTTTCATTCCTCAGAGTAAACTCGGCCAGAAATTGGAAACTGTGCGAAACAAGACTCATCCGACCAAACTACTTTCTTCCAGCGGCCGGCCGGAGTGGCCGAGCGGTTAAAGGCGCTACAGTCTGGAACCGCACGACCGCTACGGTCGCAGGTTCGAATCCTGCCTCGGGCATGGATGTGTGTGATGTCCTTAGGTTAGTTAGGTTTAAGTAGTTCTAAGTTCTGGGGGACTTATGACAACAGCAGTTGAGTCCCATAGTGCTCAGAGCCATTCTTCCAGCGCTCCATAGACCACGCTTTACGTTTTCGGTATCACATTTTCCATTTAGGAGCAACTGTATCACTGACGCGTGGTCTTGGAATTCCGGCTCGCCCTACAATTTCCTGGTTATGGAGCTCCCTCTGTGTTGCTTTGGTGCTGCGACATTCAGTTCTGCAGTAACTTTTGCAGCTGTCGTCCTCATATTTTTTGTCACAATTCTCAAATGATCGTCCATCACGATCACTCAGCACATGCATTCTCGTCTGCGTCGTGACTTAGCGTACGATATACTTCCGCTTTCCCCGTAAGCGGTATAAATCTTTGATACGATGCCTCTCGAAACACCAATATTTCGTCTCCTTTGGATACGGAAGCACCAACAACTAGCCCACGTTCGAAATCACTCCGACGTATTGCACTCACAGCAACACTGAACTCTACGGAATTACGAAAGTGCAGTGCCTTTTTTGTGAAGAAGTACGGTCCAATGTTACTTTGTACATGCATGCAAGGATGACACTTGGACAACGGCATATGGAAGTCTGGATGAAGCCGTGAGTCGTGCCCAAATAGCCGAAGCGGGAAATCCGGGTTCGAGCACGGTAGACCAACGTGGAGAGCCTTCAAAAATGTCTTCTGACTGAAGACAACAGCAACAACAGAGAAAGAAGGAGGTCAGTATGAAACCAGTCGAGATTAGATTAGATTAGATTAATACTTGTTCCATAGATCATGAATACGACACTTCGTAATGATGTGGAACGTGTCAGGTTAATAAAAGATGTCTGTAGAAGATATTACATTACACAAAATATTGCATGACACTAATGTTTAAGTTGTTGTTGTTTTCCCCACCCCTCTTAATTTATATCTAAAAATTCAGCCAATGGGTAGAAGGAGTTGTCATCTAGAAATTCTTTTAATTTATTTTTAAATGTTAGTTGGCTATCTGTCAGGCTTTTGATGCTGTTTGGTAGGTGATCAAAGACTTTTGTGGCAGCATAATTTACCCCTTTCTGTGCCAAAGTCAGATTTAACCCTGCATAGTGAAGATCATCCTTTCTCCTGGTGTTATAGCTATGCGCACTGCTATTATTTTTGAACTGGGTTGGATTATTAACAACAAATTTCATAAATGAATATATATACTGTGACGTTACTGTGAGGATCCCTAGATCCTTAAATAGATGTCTGCAGAATGACCGTGGGTGGGTTCCAGCAATTATTCTGATTACACGTTTTTGAGCAATGAATACTTTTCTACTCAACGATGAATTGTCACAGAATATGATGCCATACGAAAGCAGTGAATGAAAGTAGGCATAGTAAGCTAATTTACTGAGATTATTATCACCAAAATTTGCAATAACCCTAACAGCATACGTAGCTGAACTCAGACGTTTCAGCAGACCATCAATGTGTTGCTTCCAGTTTAACCTCTCATCAATGGACACACCTAAAAATTTTGAAAATTCTACCTTAGCTACAGACTTCTGTTCAAAGTCTATATTTATTACTGGAGTTGTGCCATTTAGTGTACGGAACTGTATATATTTTGTTGTATCAAAATTTAAAGAGAGTCCGTTTGCTGAGAACCACTTAATAATTTTGTGAAATACATCATTTACAATACATCACTTAGTTCTTGGTTTTTGGATGTTATTACTATACTTGTATCATCAGCAAAAAGAACTAACTTTGCATCTTCATCAATGTGGAATGGTAAGTCATTAACGTATATCAAGAACAGTAAAGGACCTAAGACAGAACCCTGTGGGACCCCGTACTTGATAGCCCCCCAGTTTGAGGAATCAGCTGTTGTTTTAACACTGAGACTGATAACTTAAAAAAGTTCTCCTACAGCATTTTATGTCAAAGGCAACTTCTTCATGAGAACGCACTCATGAAGCTTCCACTGTTTGTAGAGTGACAGAAATCTCCCGCCTCATCCTAAAAGCACGCGCATTTCTCACCTGTTCGACACACGTGCCGTGTCGCATGTTCCGGCAAAGTTTGCGTCACCCCGCGCGATCGCGATCCACATAGCGTCTTCTATTTGACCCGTGAGGTCACTGTATTTTTCTCTCGTTAAGACCACTTGTGGAGAGGCAACGTATTTCCCGGAGTCAGCCACCGGCACAAACACCACGTGCGCAGTTAACGGGAAAAAAGGCGGGACATCCCTCAGCAGCTGATGGGAGTTCCGGCACAGAACGACCTTGCCGCCGAACGTGCTGGACGCTGCATAGCCTCCTCTGTATATCTTGCATGGACTACTCAGGATTCAAATCTGTGACACGTTAGAAGTGTGTGCCAATCAGGGGCTCGAATTCTGAGATTGTGTCGTGTACATAAACTACCAGACTACAACACACAAATCGAGCTGTCAGTATACATCCCCCCATCACCCCCCCCCCCCACCCCTCTCTCTCTGTCTCTGATCACCAGATTCCACTACGAGCTAGGTCGAGCACTGGTTAACGAACATGAATCACAAACTATTCTAGACAATGGACGATGCAAACTCATGATTTGTATCTTATCTGCGTGACACACAGCAGAATTTACCAGGTCCACATCGATCACTGTTCAGGAGTCCGGGAATTCTAACGTTGGTCTCTCAATATATATTTATTTAATGACGTGTGTTTTTAACAATACGAGCTTATTTCCTAGAATTAACAGCTTGCACTAATTCTAGGCAGAAATCTAATCCGTCTCCTTAACTCTTGTGTAGAAAGGCATACAGTATTCTGCTGCATCCATTTTCAGTAGTAAGTTACCACAACAATTAAAGACTCTTAGCAGTAATCCTCTCACTTTCAAGTGTAAATTGAAGAATTTCCTTGCGGTTTACTCCTTTGCTGGCGGCATGCTCGCGGAAAAAATTGAAGTGGATCCCGATGTTATATTGTTTTTCTGTGCCAATATATGCTCAGCAGCTTGTTTTTGGATTCGTGTAAATTTTATTTTATTTATTATTAACTTTCCCGATGTAATTTCGTCTACTGACTCGTTCCACGGCCATGCAGACTGGTTCCTCAATTTGGTCCTACGGAAATAGACATGTAAATAAATATATAACAATAGACACTCGAAATTTGAAAGAAGCAAACATGGAGTACCACAAGGTGATATTTCAGGTCCTCTGTTTGGGTCTCATACACATGTATAATCTACTTTCAGTTTCAGAAGGTAAAGTATTTGTTATTTTTTGAAGACGATGAAAGTTGTCATTGTTGGGTTTCAGTTCATAGACCGGTTTGATGCAGCTTTCCACACTACTCTGTCCTGTGAAAGCCTTTTAATGTTTGAATAACGACTGCAACCTACGTCCAGTTCATATTGCTTACTGTGTTCATGCCTAGGCCTCCCTCAACACTTTTTATCCCGACAGACTTCCCTTCATTACCAAATTGACTACTTCTTCACGCCTCAGGATGTGTGGGAATAAAAAATGGTTCCATTCTCCTAACTCAAAAGGTAGCTAAATAAAGAATCTAAAACATCGACAGAGCTTTCCAGGAATAGGCATTATCACTGAATATTGACAAGACTCAGTAAATGCATTTGAGCATTGCTCATAGAACTCCACCGTCTGTAAAAAAAACAGTATTGGCAAAACATGAAATACAAGAAGTAAAACGTTTTAAGTTTTTGGGACTAGAGATACATCACAATCTCAATTCTAAACCACACTGCCCAGAATTAACAAAGTTCCTTAGCTCATCTACGTTGGTAATACACATGGTTATTATCGTAGGTGGTATAAAATGAAGAAACTAGTTGATTTTGCATGTTTTCATTCAATAAGGAATCTTTTTTGGGAACACTCAGGTTATAGGGCCACTGTATCCCAATACGTAAATGGGTTATAAGGATTAATTCTACGATAACACGCAGAGAGTTCTGACAACTACTAAACAATATTTGTATCTACACTCCTGGAAATTGAAATAAGAACACCGTGAATTCATTGTCCCAGGAAGGGGAAACTTTATTGACACATTCCTGGGGTCAGATACATCACATGATCACACTGACAGAACCACAGGCACATAGACACAGGCAACAGAGCATGCACAATGTCGGCACTAGTACAGTGTATATCCACCTTTCGCAGCAATGCAGGCTGCTATTCTCCCATGGAGACGATCGTAGACATGCTGGATGCAGTCCTGTGGAACGGCTTGCCATGCCATTTCCACCTGGCGCCTCAGTTGGACCAGCGTTCGTGCTGGACGTGCAGACCGCGTGAGACGACGCTTCATCCAGTCCCAAACATGCTCAATGGGGGACAGATCCGGAGATCTTGCTGGCCAGGGTAGTTGACTTACACCTTCTAGAGCACGTTGGGTGGCACGGGATACATGCGGACGTGCATTGTCCTGTTGCAACAGCAAGTTCCCTTGCCGGTCTAGGAATGGTAGAACGATGGGTTCGATGACGGTTTGGATGTACCGTGCACTATTCAGTGTCCCCTCGACGATCACCAGTGGTGTACGGCCAGTGTAGGAGATCGCTCCCCACACCATGATGCCGGGTGTTGGCCCTGTGTGCCTCGGTCGTATGCAGTCCTGATTGTGGCGCTCACCTGCACGGCGCCAAACACGCATACGACCATCATTGGCACCAAGGCAGAAGCGACTCTCATCGCTGAAGACGACACGTCTCCATTCGTCCCTCCATTCACGCCTGTCGCGACACCACTGGAGGCGGGCTGCACGATGTTGGGGCGTGAGCGGAAGACGGCCTAACGGTGTGCGGGACCGTAGCCCAGCTTCATGGAGACGGTTGCGAATGGTCCTCGCCGATACCCCAGGAGCAACAGTGTCCCTAATTTGCTGGGAAGTGGCGGTGCGGTCCCCTACGGCACTACGTAGGATCCTACGGTCTTGGCGTGCATCCGTGCGTCGCTGCGGTCCGGTCCCAGGTCGACGGGCACGTGCACCTTCCGCCGACCACTGGCGACAACATCGATGTACTGTGGAGACCTCACGCCCCACGTGTTGAGCAATTCGGCGGTACGTCCACCCGGCCTCCCGCATGCCCACTATACGCCCTCGCTCAAAGTCCGTCAACTGCACATACGGTTCACGTCCACGCTGTCGCGGCATGCTACCAGTGTTAAAGACTGCGATGGAGCTCCGTATGCCACGGCAAACTGGCTGACACTGACGGCGGCGGTGCACAAATGCTGCGCAGCTAGCGCGATTCGACGGCCAACACCGCGGTTCCTGGTGTGTCCGCTGTGCCGTGCGTGTGATCATTGCTTGTACAGCCCTCTCACAGTGTCCGGAGCAAGTATGGTCGGTCTGACACACCGGTGTCAATGTGTTCTTTTTTCCATTTCCAGGAGTGTATATACCGGGTATCCCTCCTACGACTCGTCAGATGCATTTGCTCTGATGTTTCAACAGATATTTACAATATAGGTTTTTCAATGTGTAGCTGGAATCAGCCCAAACAAATACTGTTCATCAAGCCTTTCATGCGACATCTAGTGTCGACAGAAAGCGTCGGTTTATTTCCCTTTACAAAGAAACTGATTTTTTAAGCGGAATTTTACGTGCCCACACGATAGAGCGCCCTAATCTGGTCTATTGCGATATTCGTCTTATCTGTATGAATTAATAGGAGCAGTAAAATACGAAGACAAATTACCAATACCCCAGCAGTGCCAGCACTCTCCTGGTCCACACTAACTGCTAGAGCCACGTAGCAGCGCTGCTCAGTCGCTGTTGTAGTACCAGTCACTCTTCGGGTTTTACTGTTGCTGTAATATTCTCCGGGTATTTGTCAAACCCAAACTTTTCCATCGGATCGCCACAGGGTACAGCGTGATTCATCACACCCAATCACTCTTTCCCAGTCATTCACTATCCAGCAGCGTCGCTCTTTACTTCACCTCAAGCGTCGCTGAGCATAGAACACTGAAGTTTGTAATTTATAAGGAGCTGCTCTGTCTTTTCTGGTTCCCTATGCTCTGTCATTGTGCTACTTAGATTGCTAGTAGCACTTTGCAACTCACTGGTGAGTCTTTCCGCTGATTTTATGTGATCTTTTAGAACCCCCCACCCCCTATGCAATCCTCGATGTCTAGTCCGTCAGTGCATGAGGACTGTTTGGTCTTCATTTACTGTGGTTGTTCCTTTGCATTTCCACTTCACAGCCACATCACCAACAATCGAGTTGGGCAGCTCTTTCGACTGACCCATTCTGCTTTTACTGCTTCTCCAATGACAACACAATACTCAAATGTGTGTGAAATCTTATGGGACTTAACAGCTAAGGTCATCAGTCCCTAAGCTTACACACCTAAATTATCCTAAGGACAAACACACACAAACCCATGCCCGAGGGAGGACTCGAACCGCCGCCGGGACCAGACGGACAGTCCATGACTGCAGCGCCTGAGACCGCTCAGCTAATCCCGCGTGGCAACACAATACTCACCGGGTCCGTTAACATGTTGTTGTTGTTGTTGTTGTGGTCTTCAGTCCAGAGACTGGTTTCATGCTGCTCTCCATGCTACTCTATCCTGTGCATCTCCCAGTACCTACTGCAACCTACATCCTTCTGAATCTGTTTAGTTTATTCATCTCTTGGTCTCCCTCTACGATTTTTACCCTCCACGCTGCCCTCCAATACTAAATTGGTGATCCCTTGATGCCTCAGAACATGCCCTACCAACCGATCCCTTCGTCTAGTCAAGTTGTGCCACAAATTTCTCTTCTCTCCAATTCTATTCAATATTTCCTCATTAATTATGTCATCTACCCATCTAATCTTTAGCATTCTACTGTAGCACCACATTTCGAAAACTTCCATTCTCTTCTTGTCTAAATTATTTATCGTTCATGGTCACTTCCATACATGGCTACACTCCATACAAGTACTTTCAGAAACGACTTCCTGACACTTAAATCTATACTCGATGTTAACAAATTTCTCTTCTTCAGAAACGCTCTCCTTGCCACTGCCAGTCTACATTTTATATCCTACCCCGACCATCATCAGTTATTTTGCTCCCCAAAGTGCAAAACTCATTTACAACTTTAAGTGTCTCATTTCCTAATCTAATTCCTCAGCATCACCCGACTTAATTCCACTACATTCCATTATCCTCGTTTTGCTTTTGTTGATGTTCATCTTATAACCTCCTTTAAAGACGCTGTCCATTCCGTTCAGCTGCTCTTCCAGGTCCTTTGCTGTCTCTGACAGAATTTCAATGTCATCGGCGAACCTCAAAGTTTTTATTTATCCTCCATGGATATTAATACCTACTCCGAATTTTTCTTTTGTTTCCGAACAACATCGGGGAGAGGCTACAACCCTGTCTCACTCCCTTCCCAACCACTGCTTCCCTTTCATGTCCCTCGACTCTTATAACTGCCATATGGTTTCTGTACAAATTGTAAATAGCCTTTCGCTCCCTTTATTTTACCCCTGTCACCTTCAGAATTTGAAAGAGAATATTCCAGTCAACATTTTCAAATGCTTTCTCTAAGTCTACAAATGCTAGAAACTAGGTTTGCCTTTCGTTTATCTAGCTTCTAAGATAAGTCGTAGGGTCAGTATTGCCTCACGTGTTCCAACATTTCTACGGAATCCAAACTGATCATCCCCGAGGTCGGATTCTACCAGTTTTTCCATTCGTCTGTAAAGAATTCTTGTTAGTATTTTGCAGCGTGATTCAAATGGCTTTGACCACTTTGGGACTTAACATCTGAGGTCATTAGTCCCCTAGAACTTAGAACTACTTAAACCTAACCAACCTAAGGACATCACACACATCCATGCCCGAGGCAGGATTCGAACCTGCGACCGTAACGGTCGTGCGGTTCCAGACTGAAGCGCCTAGAACCGCTCGGCCACACCGGTCGGCTGCAGCCGTGGCTTATTAAACTGGTAGTTCGGTAATTTTCACATCTGTGAACCCCTGCTTTCTTTGGGATTGGAATTATTATATTCTTCTTGAAGTCTGAGAGTATTTCGCCTGTCTGATACATCTTGCTCACCAGGTGGTAGAGTTCCGTCAGGACTGGCTCTCCCAAGGCTGTCAGTAGTTCCAATGGAATGTTGTCTACTCCGGGGGCCTTGTTTCGACTCAGGTCTTTCAGTGCTCTGACAAACTCTTCACGCAGTATCATATCTCCCATTTCATCCTCATCTACATCCTCTTCCATTTCCATAATATTGTCCTCAAGTACATCGCCCTTGTATAGACCCTCTATATAGTCCTTCCACCTTTCTTTGCTTATAACTCGGTTTCCATCTGAGGTCTTGATATTCATGCAAGTGGTTCTCTTTTCTCCAAAGGTCTCTTTAATTTTCCTGTAGACAGTATCTATCTTACCCCTAGTGAGATAAGCCTCTACATCCTTACATTTGTCCTCTAGCCATCCCTGCTTAGCCATTTTGCACTTCCTGTCAATCTCTTTTTTGAGACGTTTGTATTCCTTTTTTGCCTGCTTCATTTACTGACTTTTTGTATTTTCTCCTTTCATCAATTAAATTTAGTGTCTCTTCTGTTACCCAAGGATTTCTGTTAACCCTCGTCTTTTTACCTACTTGACCCTCTGCTGCCTTCACAATTTCATCTCTCAAACCTACTCATTCTTCTTCTACTGTATTTCTTTCCCCATTCTTGTCAATCGTTCCCTAATGCTCTCCCTGAAACTCTTCTCCATGGATTTTAATTCATACTCCGAATTTTTCTTTTGTTCCCTTTACTGCTTCCTCCAGACACAGATTAGTGGTCGATTCTGCATAATATAGAGGTGTCCGGTTACTTTTGGCTATTGTGATGCATTTAAGCTTGAATAAAACAGCTACTATAGGATGTAAGAGAATGAATCATAGTACTGACTGGCAGTTTGGGCGCAGTCCAGCTTTAAGTGAATTCACTCGAGTCGGGTAGCCCTGTATCTCGTTTCCCAGGCGTCGCACACTGTCGTCAGTCGCTAGACAGACAGGTTCTACGACAAGTACGCACCGTGATGCAGCAGTGTTTTTATATAAGAGACTAAGACGGCGGAGAAAGAGGCGTTCGCAGAAGACGGCCACACCTCTCGAGTCAGCTGGCTGCAGAGCGCCGCGCGTCGGAGCAGCTCCCGGTGCTCGGCGTGCGTCACTGCGCAGACGTCACGCTGCATGACGTCAGAGTGCGGAGTCCGCAGGCAGCTAGCGGCGGTGACGGCACTCGTTATGTCAGCGGCGGGGGGAGCGCGCAGCGGCCGCGTCACGCGTTGTGGCTACCACGATTCCAGTGCCTCACTATCTCCGGGAAAGCCGACACATCTCGCCGAATATAGACAACTATTAAGCAGAGTGATGCAGCGCTGAGTCAGTCTGACGGGTGCACTGTATGTAACATTGTTTTCACGGAAGATTTATTTCAGGTTTTGGGCTGTAGGAATCGCGATACGTTTTTCTTACTTGAAAACATACGAACCGTGTTAAAAAAATTTAACATATTTTGCAACTTCGTTTCTCATACTAGTCATTTACCTTATTTTTCCGTTGTTGTGTTGGTAAGAATGTCTAATAAGTTACTGTACAACGTTAAGCATATCTAATATTTACTCTGTTCTCAACTTTCAAAAAGGTTGTGTGTTTTGGTAGTAGGGCCGATTATTTATTTCGTATAAAAATGGATCACATATTTTACATTGCATTTTTCCATAAGACCTTTAAGCATAAAAATCTATAGTCAAGCATAATTAGCCGGCCACTGTGGCCGAGCGGTTCTAGGCGCTACAGTCTGGAACTGCGCGACCGCTACGGTCGTAGGTTCCAATCCTGGATGTGTGTGATGTCCTTAGGTTGGTTAGGTTTAAGTAGTTCTAAGTTCTAGGGGACTGATGACCTTAGCAGTTAAGTCTCATAGTGCTCAGAGCCATTTGAACCAAGCATAGTAAAACGCAATTAATCGCATGTGACGTGTGTCTCATCATAATGTCGGAGATGGACCTTCCGGAAGACAAAAATAGCATACACGAAAAGGGAAAAGCATCTACACTACTGGCCATTAAAATTGCTACACCACGAAGATGACGTGCTACGGACGCGAAATTTAACCGACACGAAGAAGATCCTGTGATATGCAAATGATTACCTTTTCAGACCATTCACACAAGGTTGGCGCCGGTGGCGACACCTACAACGTACTGACATGAGGATAATTTCCAACCGATTTCTCATACACAAGCAGCAGTTGACCGGCGTTGCCGGGTAAAACGTTGTTGTGATGCCCCGTGTAAGGAGGAGAAATGCGTGCCATCACGATTCCGACTTTGATAAATGTCGCATTGTAGCCTATCGCGATTACGGTTTATCGTATCGAGACATTACTGCTCGCGTTGGTTGAGATCCAATGACTGTTAGCAGAATACCAGGCAGGGGTGGCCGAGCGGTTCTAGGCGCTACAGTCTGGAACCGCGCGACCGCTACGGTCGCAGGTTCGAATCCTGTCTCGGGCATGGATGTTCGTGATGTCCTTAGGTTAGTTACGTTTAAGTAGTTCTAAGTTCTAGGGGACTGATGACCTCAGAAATTAAGTCCCACAGTGCTCAGATCCATTTGAACCATTTGTTAGCAGAATATGGAATCGGTGGGTTCAGGAGAATAATAGGGAACGCCGTGCTGGATCCCAACGGTCTTGTATCACTAGCAGTCGAGATGATAGGCATCTTATCCGCATGGCTGTAACGGATCGTGCATCCACGTCTCGATCCCTGAGTCACCAGATCGGGACGTTTGCAAGACAACAACCATCTGCACGAACAGTTCGACGACGTTTGCAGCAGCATGGACTACCAGCTCGGAGACCATGGCTGCGGTTGCCCTTGACGCTGCATCACAGACATCAGCGCCTGCGATGGTGTGCTCAACGACGAGCCTGGGTGCACGAATGGCAAAACGTCATTTTTTCGGATGTATCCAGGTTCTGTTTACAGCATCACGATGGTCGCATCCGTGTTTGGCGACATCGCGGTGAACGTACATTGGAAGCGTGTATTCGCCATCGCCATACTGGCGTATCACCCGGCGTGATGGTATGGGGTGCCACGTCTCGGTCACCTCTTGTTCGCATTGACGGCACTTTGAACAGTGGACGTTACATTTCAGATGTGTTACGACCCGTGCTTCTATCCTGCGAAACCCTACATTTCAGAAGGATAATGCACGACCGCATGATTCAGGTCCTGTACGGGCCTTTCTGGATACAGAAAATGTTCGACTGCTACCCTGGCCAGCACATTCTCCAGATCTCTGACCAATTGAAAACGTCTGGTCAATGGTGGCCGAGCAACTGTTCGTCACAATACGCCAGTCATTACTCTTGATGAACTGTGGTATCGTGTTGAAGCTGCACGGGCAGCTGTACCTGTACACGCCATCCAAGCTCTGTTTGGCTCAATGCCCAGGCGTATCAAGGCCATTGTTACGGCCAGAGGTGTTTGTTCTGGGTACTGATCTCAGGATCTATGCACCCAAATTGCGTGAAAATGTAATCACATGTCAGTTCTACTATAATATATTTGTCCAATGAATACCCGTTTATCATCTGCATTTGTTCTTGGTGTAGCAATTTTAATGGCCAGTAGTGTAGCTCTAAGCTAAATCTCAGAAAAAGTAGCCAAACCTCAATCGGGAGAGTATTCAATATAGACGAAAGCACCCCATACAGAGTATGCGAGAAAATCAAACTGCACGGAATAATGATGAGTATTTGCCCTCGTAAAAGAACGCTGGAAAACTGGAAGAAACTTATGGCCTTGACGAGTAGCTGTCTACAGCACAAGAAGGGCAGATTAGAGAATTTGTGAACGCCAAAACACTGTCAAAAATATGGTTCTAATCACTGTGGCCGCGTGGTGTGAGGCCCCTTGCCACGGATTGCGCGGCCGCTCCTGCCGGGGATTCGAATCCTCCCTCGGGCACGGGTGTGTGTGTTGTTCTTACCATAAGTTAGTTTCAGTAGTGTGCAAGTCCAGGGACCGATGACCTCAGCAGTTTGGTCACACACATTTTAGCATTTTTTGAATATCCGTGGTAGAAAGTGAAGCGAGGAAAATAATGGCTGCAATAAGCCGATATATCTGTAGGGATGAAATCTTCAAGGTGCGGATGAATGTTACAACCCTCCAACCACAAAAAGATGATCTTTGATCCAAACAAATTGCAAGGCATTTTTAACTCGGAGAATGGTGCAGCTGCGCCATAAATACCCAGACAGTGCTCTAAGTGAGGCTATACACACATATAAGGCGGAGAATATCCAAGTACCAAGATACACTCCTGGAAATTGAAATAAGAACACCGTGAATTCATTGTCCCAGGAAGGGGAAACTTTATTGACACATTCCTGGGGTCAGATACATCACATGATCACACTGACAGAACCACAGGCACATAGACACAGGCAACAGAGCATGCACAATGTCGGCACTAGTACAGTGTATATCCACCTTTCGCAGCAATGCAGGCTGCTATTCTCGCATGGAGACGATCGTAGAGATGCTGGATGTAGTCCTGAGGAACGGCTTGCCATGCCATTTCCACCTGGCGTCTCAGTTGGACCAGCGTTCGTGCTGGACGTGCAGACCGCGTGAGACGACGCTTCATCCAGTCCCAAACATGCTCAATGGGGGACAGATCCGGAGATCTTGCTGGCCAGGGTAGTTGACTTACACCTTCTAGAGCACGTTGGGTGGCACGGGATACATGCGGACGTGCATTGTCCTGTTGGAACAGCAAGTTCCCTTGCCGGTCTAGGAATGGTAGAACGATGGGTTCGATGACGGTTTGGATGTACCGTGCACTATTCAGTGTCCCCTCGACGATCACCAGTGGTGTACGGCCAGTGTAGGAGATCGCTCCCCACACCATGACGCCGGGTGTTCGCCCTGTGTGCCTCGGTCGTATGCAGTCCTGATTGTGGCGCTCACCTGCACGGCGCCAAACACGCATACGACCATCATTGGCACCAAGGCAGAAGCGACTCTCATCGCTGAAGACGACACGTCTCCATTCGTCCCTCCATTCACGCCTGTCGCGACACCACTGGAGGCGGGCTGCACGATGTTAGGGCGTGAGCGGAAGACGGCCTAACGGTGTGCGGGACCGTAGCCCAGCTTCATGGAGACGGTTGCGAATGGTCCTCGCCGATACCCCAGGAGCAACAGTGTCCCTAATTTGCTGGGAAGTGGCGGTGCGGTCCCCTACGGCACTGCGTAGGATCCTACGGTCTTGGCGTGCATCCGTGCGACGCTGCGGTCCGGTCCCAGATCGACGGGCACGTGCACCTTCCGCCGACCACTGGCGACAACATCGATGTACTGTGGAGACCTCACGCCCCACGTGTTGAGCAATTCGGCGGTACGTCCACCCGGCCTCCCGCATGCCCACTATACGCCCTCGCTCAAAGTCCGTCAACTGCACATACGGTTCACGTCCACGCTGTCGCGGCATGCTACCAGTGTTAAAGACTGCGATGGAGCTCCGTATGCCACGGCAAACTGGCTGACACTGACGGCGGCGGTGCACAAATGCTGCGCAGCTAGCGCCATTCGACGGCCAACACCGCGGTTCCTGGTGTGTCCGCTGTGCCGTGCGTGTGATCATTGCTTGTACAGCCCTCTCGCAGTGTCCGGAGCAAGTATGGTGGGTCTGACACACCGGTGTCAATGTGTTCATTTTTCCATTTCCAGGAGTGTATTTTGGGGA
Organism: Schistocerca cancellata; assembly: GCF_023864275.1. Taxonomy (NCBI): domain Eukaryota; kingdom Metazoa; phylum Arthropoda; class Insecta; order Orthoptera; family Acrididae; genus Schistocerca; species Schistocerca cancellata. The sequence goes on along the minus strand of NC_064632.1, from coordinate 403,263,448 downwards.
ATATGCCGTAAGGGGAACCACATCAGGATGTTTCTGTTGCAAATTAACTACATGCGAGATTGAACCACCGCTCAGCTATACCAGGTAATGAGTAGTAACGGAATCGACAACCGTATGGAAATAAAGCATCCCTCTAAGGAAAGTAACATAATCTGGAAGAACGTCCACAAAGAGTCCTAGGAACCGATATCAGACCAACCTGGTTCAAAATAGTTAATGAAATACGTATTGTACGAAAGAAAAACTTCACAGAATATTTGTCGCAGTCTGACAAATGTAGAGAATGTAATCTTATCGACACTCTGTCAAACACATACGTCTGTGCAGAGAACAACGTTGTATAGGAAAGGTATTAAAAGAATCTGGTTGCGATTTGCAGAACAGCAAGACAGCACATCATGCTGCCGTCGGTACTATTACCAGATGAAAACTACTGTCCTACAACCAATAAAAACATCTGGACATGGTTTGTGGGACACACCCTGCATTACTGAACCAGTGAGCACGAAGAGCGATCTTATCCCGGCTATAGAGTATACATCGCAACTCATGCACATCTGTTAACGAAAGACGCTAAATATTGACGCTAGTACGCAAATTATATCTCAGCACTGGAGCTAGTGAGAATACGACGTGAAAAAAGAGAAAACACAAGAAGACGGGTACTGAAGTTTTCATTTGATTAGTTGCTGAAATGGGGAAGAGGGTAAGGGACCATGTTTCTCAACATTATGTCATTCCCCGAGGAAAAAAAAGGAAGAGACTGCTACAGACAAAAGAAACTCCGTGGGGCAGTGAACATAATGGTAGGGAAGATGATACAGATTAAGAAGAAGGTAAGGATAATGTAACTACAGTTAGACACTCAGAAAACTTCTGAAGTGATTTTGGCGAAAATCAATAACAACTGTAACCGCGTGACAAATCAGTGGACTGGGAAGGCCACTCAAGATTCCGTAAATTCCTCTAGCTGTTTATGGTGTGAAACGCAATGTGGGGTCTTGCATTATCCTACTGGAATACCTCATTTGGTACCCTGGTAATAAAGGGTGTCATTTGGCGAATATTGAGCCAACCGTTTAACGATCACCAAACCAGCACTTTGGTCATGTCAAATATCTCTCTACGTCATGAAGCCAGGAGCTGTGGAGGCTTGGGTCTTGAGAAGGCCCCTTCTGCGACCTTCAACCAGTTCGTCTACAGACACGTTGGATTCGGTATGAACACCTCACAGAGAACGATGAAAGTCTCTGTTGTCTGTGCTATGGTGTCAGCGCTAATGAACACGTGGTGGCTCGAGATCTAAACCCATCTTCTGGGCCTGCAGGTTTGTTCTGATACACGGTCCCTAACCTCATCCCAAATTTCAGCTGTTTCCGTCTGTCTCTGTGTGATATCCATTCGAGAATTCCTATGGTCTCGTGCTATAATTCTTCTGGGAAGTATATGTGCCCATTCTCCATGCCACACTGTTGTCCTAAGTGCATTTCATAACCATTGATTCGAAAGTCATTGCACTACAACCGTGAGTGCGATCCCTCGATATGATGCTCCCATGTCCCCCATCACAATTTTTTAGACCTTTCTGTAAGTCCGAAACGTAGTGATAAGCTGCATGTAACCATATTCTAGGCATTGTGTGCTGTAATATTCACCTGAAAAGTTCAAGTAACGTTATGCATACCAAAAAATCTTCATCTGTAGGAATGGCTTTTTTCTGTAATGAAAATAAGCTCACAGATGTGGAAATACAGTGAACAGAACGCGTAATGCCTATCTTTCTTATATCTGTCTAACCTGGCTTTAGCACATTTGTGACGTGCTCCGTAAATCATAACCACAGATAAAAATACTCTCACATGTAATATTTAAACAAAAAGGATTCGCATCTGCTTTCCAGTGCACCACCGTCGCAGAAAGACATACAAATTAGGAATGCAGGGATTATCTTTGTTTTTATACCAGGATCAGTTGCAGGACATTTGTATCTGGGGTTCAGATCAAGTCTGTGTTTAACAAGTCACTTTTTTACTCTGAGATCTCGATACATATGACATGAAAATCACAGAGAATAAGTTTCTAACGAAATGAACATGAAGTCTCGTAGTGCCGCTAGAGAAATTGCTCCCAGCACAACGACACAATATAATTGAAACACAAAGTTCCCTAGAAGCTCAGTGTAATAAATAAATGTACCTCATCTACCTGGAAGACTGCATGGGAAACGCAACAAGCTTTCCTAATCTGCGCAGCTCGCAAGTGCAAAGCGTACGAACGGTTGCTCTTCACATTCTGCTAGAACATTTCGTGCTTCTAGCCACCATCAGCAGCAATCGGCAAGGAGTAACAGTCTGAAGGTGATCAATCACTGATCGAAACCGGTCACCTTCTTTAAAATAAAATTGTTTTATGCGGTACAGACAGTTTTTATTGTCTTTTCAAAGCAAACGAGTTCAAGACACATCAAATATATAAGGAGCGATGAAAAAGTTTCCTGCTGAGGGCGTTGCTGGAGCGTATGTGCACCGTATTACGACATCGGTGAAGCTTCTAACAACCCTACCACAACAAAGGTCAGAATTTAATAACGATTGTGGTGTTGCTAACGCTGCTAAATACTGCATTTTCGGGAAACAACAGTCATATTATGTGGCAGGTGTCATTAGAGCACAGTTAATAAAGTTATTTCATGTAATAATCAAAAAACTAGGCACTCATCTTTTTGTGTTTCCCACGCTGGTCTCGTCGTAAAATCATGGCTCGATCGTTGAAAATCTAGGTGGTTATGATTCCAAGCTCGGATGCAAAGAGGCCTAGGTTTTATTATGCTATATTCAAAAGTTTTGTAGATGCGCTTCACAAACCATTCTTGGAGATTAAACCTTTCAAAGTTAGCACAATAGTGATGTAAAGAATAATCAGCACTCCGAATTTAAGTTACACCTCCTTTTAATTGCTTTTATTGCAATATCACGTGACACACAAACATCACTTCACAATACAAAACATACTTGAAAACATCTTCCTCACAGTCACTGTTAAAGTTCACATTTTATAAGCGGACTACGTTATGCGTCTTTCCAAGATGACGTCCAACACTTTGTCTCTCTCAAGGTCCGACTCTCTAACAACTCAACAACTAACTAATAATCGCTTACGCGCCCAAAAATCAGAGTTACAAGTACGTCAAAGATCATAGTGAAAAAATAAAGAATACACATAAGAATAATATCATTGCAATATAAACATATCGATGTATCAAAGTACCTCACATTAATGAAATCAAATCTGAATGTTGTCTCAGAAATATGTCAACTACTTTGCAGAAACACAGTAGAAAATTACTGGTATCGAGAGGTTCAGGTGAGGTGCCCTAATGGTTGCGTAATTCAAGTACCATTACAAGGTATATATGCACCGACATGTAGACTAGGGAACAATGTGGCATTCCTATCTTGCCGACATACGTGCAGTAAATAAGGAAACGTGAATTGTGGCGACGTAATTACTAAATATGTCCAAACAGGAGCAACGTGTTGTTATTCTTTTATTGGCCGCTGAAGGACAAACAGCGGTAGACGCCCTAAGAGAATGAGGAGTGTGTATGGGGCAGCATGTCTTTCGAAAACCACGTTTTGGAATGGCGCACCAAGCTCTTTGCTGATCGTGATTTGACGCAAAGACGCCCGTCGATCTGGGACGCCACCAAATGTGACGCCGGGTCAAGAGGGAGACTCCAAAGATTCCGCGCAGTAATCCTGATCTCTACCCACGCGATATTGTGCCTCTGTCTCTCAAAAAAGGCACTGAAGTGCTGAAGATTCTGTCGGAAAAGGATGTACAGCAGGCAGTGACGGACTTCTTCACGCAGCAGGATGCGGTGTTTTAGTAAAGAGGTATCTTCAATCTGGTGCGTCGGTGGGATGGCTGCCTCAATGATCACGACGATTTTGCCTGATTGAATTACCGATTCTGGATTGTACGGCCTGATAACGTCACTCTTCGATCGCCCTGTAAAATTACTCACTCAACACAAGACGCACAGAAAATCCCACAAATTATGAGCTGCTCAGAAAGTGGATAGCGCTAATGCGAAATGCGACACTTATTCAAAACTCGGCAAACATGCTCCCAATCAGCGCTGGACGAGAAGTCCTTTCCCTCTGTGGCAGTACCGTAAATCTCTCACCCTCCACGGCAGAACTGTAAGTGCCTAAAGTTATCCTCCTCTAAACGTAACCTCTGCATTTTTGAAAAACTCTGCTTGGAAGCGATGACACGCAGCGATTGCCACGGTGAACAACGACAATTTCGCTTTATTTACGTGAATACAGACAGGGGAACTTTGCAGACATTTCCTAGTCGTGGCTTACAGAATGCATCTTAACAGGCAAGAGGTTGGAACGGGCTGCTAGCTATGTCCTACTCATCGCTCGAGGCCTTCGCGCCTAAGCATGCTGGCTGGCAAAACTCGTTTGACTGGATAACAAGATCTGACGGGAAGGCACCAAGTTTTCTCATGGTGGCCGACCGACGCCGCGGCGGCCCAATCTTAGATCTGCGTACAGGGAGTTGCACTCGTCAAGCACGATTATCCCCCAGGCACCTTCAATGGAATGGCGGCAGCTGACTTCAAAGGAGCAAATCGCTTTTGCCGTCAAAGCGTGGAGCAGGGGCCTACCGCAACCAGTGCCCCGGGACCCACTTACCGTCTCTGTAGCCTCGGTAACTGACATCCTGTGCTGTGGTGAAGCCAGACTACGGGACAGACATCTGGGCTTGCTCGTTTCCTAACAGGATCTTCATTCCGATCTAGGAACGCTTGTACTCTTCTCAAAAATAACCGAGAAATTGGAAAAAAATAATCAAGTATCGATCAGCAATGTGGGACTGTCATGTCACAAGAGGAGTATTAGTTGTCCAATGAACGGGTGTTCATTGGACAAATATACTAGAACTGACATGTGATTACATTTTCACGCGGTTTGGGTGCATAGATTCTGAGAAATCAGTACCCAGAACAACCACCGCTGGCCGTAATAACAGCCTTGATACACCTGGGCATTGAGTCAAACAGAGCTTGGATGGCGTGTACAGCTTCAACACGATACCACAGTCATCAAAAGTAGTGACTGGCGTATTGTGTCGAGCCAGTTGCTCAGCCACCATTGACCAGACGTTTTCATTTGGTGAGAGATCTGGAGAATGTTCTGGTCAGGGCAGCAGTCGAACATTATCTGTATCCAGAAAGGCCCGTACAGGACCTGCAACATGCGGTCGTGCATTATCCTGCTGAAATGTAGGGTTTCGCAGGGATCGAATGAAGGGTAGAGACACGGGTCGTAACATATCTGAAATGTAACGTCCACTGTTCAAAGTGCCGTCAATGCGAACAAGAGGTGACCGAGACCTGTAACCACTGGCACCCCACACCATCACGCCGGGTGATACGCCAGTATGGCGATGACGAATACATGCTTCCAATGTGCGTTCACCGCGATGTAACCAAACACGGATGCGACCATCATGACGACGTAAACAGAACTGGATTCATCTTAAAACATGACGTTTTGCCATTCGTGCACCCAGGTTCGTCGTTGAGTACACCATCGCAGGCGCTCCTCTCTGTGATGCAGCGTCAAGGGAACTGCAGCCATGGTCTCCGAGCTGATAGTCCATACTGCTGCAAACGTCGTCGAACTGTTCGTGCAGATGGTTGTTCTCTTGCAAACGTCCCCATCTGTTGACTCAGGGATCGAGACGTGGGTGCACGATCCGTTACAGCCATGCGGATAAGATGCCTGTCGTCTGGACTGCTAGTAATACGAGGCCGTTGGGATCCAGCACGGCGTTCCGTAACCCTCCTGAACCCACCGATTCCATATTCTGCTAACAGTCATTGGGTCTCGACCAACGCGAGCAGCAATGTCGCGATACGATAAACCGCAGTCGCGATAGGCTACAATCAGACCTTCATCAAAGTGGTACGCATTTCTCCTCTTTACACGAGGCATGACAACAACGTTTCACCAGGCAACGCCGGTCAACTGCTGCTGTTTGTGTATGAGAAATCGGTTGGAAACTTTCCTCACGTCAGCACGTTGTAGCTGTCGCCATCGGCGCCACCCTTGTGTGAATGCTCTGAAAAGCTAATCATTTGAATATCACAGCATCCTCTTCCTGTCGGTTAAATTTGGCGTCTGTAGCACGTCATCTTCGTGGTGTAGCAATTTTAATGGCCAGTAGTGTACTTTTTTCTTTTTTTGTTACAAAGAATTGGTCATTTCTTACATTACTGTGCAACAGGTATCAGCCGGAAAAACGTTTATCTACATCAATGGCTCCTCTGTACTTGACTGAACGCTTTCTCCATACACTCCTATTGCGGCAGTTATGAACAAAAATTATGGTCTTGAGGGTTTGGCTGTATGTAACAAAAGAACAGTGTTTGGAACCGTAACTCGAAATGTAGGACATATTTCCAGCAAGCAATGTTCTCCCAAAGAAAGCACATCAGGAAAACTAAGAACCAACTAGGAGGTAAAATGGAAATTCCATATGACTAGGGCCTCCCGTCGGGTAGACCGCTCGCTTGGTGCAAGTCTTTCGAGTTGACGGCACTTCTGCGACTTGCGTGTCGATGGGGATGAAAGGATGATGAAAACAATACACAGTCCCTGAGCGGAGAAAATCTCCACCTCAGCCGGTAATCGAACCCGGACCGTTAGGAATGACATTCCCTCGCGCTAACCACTCAGCAACCAGCGGCGGACAACTGGGATATAATGGCGGGTTGCTAATCACAGGTCCAGCCTTCAAACAGATCTGCTTTGTATGCTAATGTGGTTGAATAGGAACTGTTCTGTAAGCGCAAGGTCTGCCGTCAAATTGGAAGGCGAGAACGAGAGATCTCATTCGCATTGTGCATCTGCGTCACATGAACATAATCAGCCTGTTATTAGAAGACTATTGTTGTGAACGGAGATTCTACTATTTGCTGTCAAACACGAAATGACGAGTAGATGACTAATGAGACTGCCCCGCATTAGGAGCCAGCAATTACAGGATATCGATAATGAAATGAAATCAGATACAAATGGCATAAAATTAAGGGGTTTACGCATGAATGTAAAAGATTGATTATATGATCAAAGCATGAAAGGAATGCATTTATTTCTGTTCTGCTTACACAAACCAAAAATAATTACAAATCTCGGGGCAGATATGACTGTGCGTGGACACGTCTAAGTTATTAAGGGGAAGGAGGGGGAGGGCGAATCGTTTCACCTTTATTCTTTATCATTCGTCGTGTAGTGCTGTCGGCGGCAGGTGCTACGTCGGCGCGAGTCGGCTGCTCTCATCAGCAATCGCTGTTTTGCGGTGGGGCCCAGGTACGATCTCCGCGTCGTCTGCCCGTTATCGGCTGCGTGACCGAAGCCGTGGTGTCACGGTGTCGGAAGGCGGATGTTGGCGATGGGTGGAAGAGCGCCCATGTCTTCTCGCCTCCGCAGTGTCTCCACGACTCCCCCTTTCGCTCCTCCTCTATCTCTCAGCTCAACTCCTCTTCTAAATATTCTTCTTTTCGGCGTTGTCGCTGGCTGACAAAACTTTTCAGTGCAGCCCAATGACCGATCTCCGTTTCATAACCACACCTCTCCGTGCGGGGTGGAAGTTTCCTATCCGGCGTGGGCTGGCGTGTGCCTCGTGAATCGCCATCTTTCTCACGATTTCGCATTCTTACAATGTTTGCCTGAGTTTTGAGGCTGTTGTGAGAGCAGCTACACAACACTTCTTTATGACCGCTCTCTCTGCGTGAGGCCTCAACAAATCATTTCTGAATCATCAGGAATGTCCTCACCGTTGGCTATGCTACAAATATAGCACCATTCTTATCCGTCATCTATCAGAGATCACTGGAACGGCGGAAAGTTCCACGAGACTGGAAGAAGGCCCAAGTCATAGCAATCTATAAAAAGGGTAGAAAATAATTACCGTCCAATTTCACTGAGATCGATGTGTTGTAGAATCATGGAACATATTTTGTGTTCAGACATAATGACCTTTCTAGACCCTGAGAAGCTCATCTGCAGAAACCAGCACGGTTTTAGGAAACAGCAGTCATACGAGACACAGCTGGCCCACTTTGTGTATGATATACAACAGGCTCTAGATACCGGCTCCTAGGTTGATGCCATATTTCTCGACTTTCGAAAGGCGTTCGACTCAGTTCCGCACTGTCGCTTGCTACATAAAGTGCGCGCTTACGGTTTATCCAATGACATATGCGGTTGGATAGAAAGTTTTCTAACATACAGGGAGCAGTAGGTCGTCCTGAACGGGGTAACTTCAACAAAAACAAGAGTAACTTCAGGTGTGCCCCAGGGCAGCGTAATAGGTCCTCTACTTTTTACGATTTACATAAACGATCTGGTTGATGGTATTGACAGCGGCCTTAGACTGTTTTCCGATGATGCTGTAGTCTACAGGAAAGTAGTCTCACACGAAATTTGTGAACAAATCAATGAGGATTTGCAGAAAATAAATGCGTGGTGTAATGACTCAATATTAGTAAGTGTAACCTACTGCGTATAACAAGGCGAAAATCCCCATTAATGTATGAGTACAACATAAATAATCAGTTTTTGGAAGAGGTAACATCAGTGAAGTATCTGGATGTGACTATTCGAAGTGATCTCAAATGCAATGATCAGATTACACAAGTAACGGGTAAGGCGAACTCTAGATTGCGGTTTATTGGTAGAATCCTGAAGCGACGCAGTCTTTCAACAAAGGAAATAGCTTACGTTATTTCGTCCAGTCTTAGAGTATTGTTCGTCTGTATGGGACCCTTGCCAGTTGGGTCTGATTCAAGAGATTAAGAAGGTCCAAAGAAGAGCGGCAAGATTCGTGACTGGTACATTTAGCCATCGCGAGAGCGTTACAAACCTCACAGAAAGTTTGAAGTGGGACACACTTGCAGATAGACGACGCGCTAAACAGAAGGGGTTGCTCACTAAATTCCGAAATCCAATCTTCGCCGAGGATGTAGAGCATATATTATTACCAACAACTTTCAAATCGCGTAATGATCATCATTCAAAGATAAGGGAAATAAGAGCTCGTACTGAGGCGTTCAGACATCGTTTTTTCCTCGCGTGATCCGCGAGTGGAACAGAGTGGGGGGGGGGGGGATATGACTTTGGCGCGAATTGTGCCCTCCGCCACACACCGCTTGGTGACTAGAGGAGTATATATGTAAATGTAGACGTAGACTGTCGCGAGAAACATCTTCTGAGGAACGCTGACTTCTTTTATACGCCACGTTGCGCCAATTCCCCGCGCTTTGTGTACGCTCCTCCGTGTGCCCGTAGGGTGTTGGAATTGTCGGCGCATCCCTGCTTTCTAAGGCAGGTAAAATGACAGCCGCCAGGCCAGAACAACTCACATGCTTTCGTGCGTACATTTTTGGCGTCCTGTCCTAATGGCTGCAGGTGTCCATCAGTTGTCTGCACGCTTCTCATTGTCAGACAGGCTCCTCGCAACGTGTCCCTCCTTGAGCGATGCGAGGGCATCCGCCGGCTTTCCGCTGTGTGCCTGCAGAATCACTGCAGTGTCCTCTCCTCGGGCGCTTGCCGCTGCGTTTCCGCTCCCTCCTCCTCCTCCTCCTCCTCCTCGACCTCTCGTGGCGAGTCGGTGAAAATGGCTCTGAGCACTATGGGACTTAACATCTGAGGTCATCAGTCCCCTAGACTTAGGACTACTTAAACCTAACTAACCTAAGGACAGTACACACATCCATGCCCGAGGCAGGATTCGAACCTGCGACAGCTGCAGCAGCGCCGTTCCGGAGTGAAGCGCCTAGAACCGCTCGCCCACAGCTTCCGGCAAAAGTGTCCATGGTCGGACGTATTACACTATACTGATCCTTCCGTAGCACATCTTTTAAACCAGGGAGGCAATCTGTCTACACGTACAGGAAGAGGTCTGTCGGGAATTTATTATTCGTTGATGCTTTACATTATAGCAAATACAGTTTATGATTGCCTTTCTTTCGAATCACAGCGTTACTAAAAAGGGGGACCAGAAACAGGTGGAATTTAGGAGAGGATTTATCTACCTACTGAATTTGTAGAACACCATGTCCATTCATCTGAATGCATGTATATGCATAATTTCCTCCTGATAAATTTCGAGAGGATCTCCAACAACGTATAATAAAAAAGCTTTGCTTTCCGGGCGGGAAGGAGCGCCTGTTCCCCGGCACGAATCCGCCCGGCGGATTTGTGTCGAGGTCCGGTGAACCGGCCTGTCTGTGGATGGTTTTTAGGCGGTTTTCCATCTGCCTCCGCGAATGCGGGCTGGTTCCCCTTATTCCACCTCAGTTACATTACGTCGGCGATTGCTGCGCAAACAAGTTCTCCACCACCATTATTCTACCACGCAAACATAGGGGCTACACTCGTCTGGTGTGAGACGTTCCCTGGGGGGGCGGGGGGGGGGGGGGTCAACCGGGGGCCGAACGGCACAATAATCCTGGGTTCGGTGTGGGGCGGCGGAGGGGTGAAGTGGACTGCGGTAGTCGTCGCGGGATTGTGGACTACTGCGGCTGCGGAGGGGAAGGAGCCTCTATGTCGTTTCTAGGTCCCCAGTTAACATAAAATATAATACAAAAAAGCTTTTAATATTCTCTCAAGTTTGTTACTTTTATTACGATTTGCAATACCAGCGAATTATATTTGTTCTCACTACCAGAATCTTTCATTTACCAGAATCTTTCATGAGTTCAAGATGACTTCCGCTGCAATCCAGTTTCGCTCACTACCTTACGCAAAACATGTTTCTATCTTAGAAAATAAATTTTCTGTGTTACAAAAATAAATATTGTAAGTAATTTTCTCACTGTTATCGCAGCAGTCCCTCAATGTTCGTCACAAGATCTATTTGTCGAAACTTAATTGCGCGTTTAATGGCAAAATTGTTTACCTACTTATTCGAGGATTTCTGTAAACTAAATACTTTATTTTGAGAAATTTTTTAAGCGACGTATTTTTACTATTTTTTCACATTACATTAGTCTTACGCGTTGCATTCCACAGCGTGTGGTCTCTGGGAAGTGTAAAGAGGTCAAAGATGTTCATTATACTTAACATTAGTGCAATGATTTTACATGCTGTATTACAGTGCCAAATTCTACACACAAACTTTGTGAAACTCCATCTTTGTACGTCAATATCACTATGGCCGAAATATTTCGGTGTGTGTTGTGTGATGTCCTTAGGTTAGTTAGGTTTAAGTAGTTCTAAGTTCTAGGGGACTGATGACCACAGGTGTTAAGTCCCATAGTGCTCAGAGCCATTTGAACCATTTTCTTGTATGTGTACACTTCACTATATGCATTTCCAAAGCTCAGAAAAGTGTTGAATCTTGTTTATTATTCCGAAAAATTCCGTAAAATAAGGCAAGATTTTCGATGCAGTACAAAACCATCTCAGTGTTTACCTTAGAAAAGTCTTAACTTTTTTTTTTTGCAGCAACAATGCACCACCATTAATTTCTAATACACTGCGGTGTTAACACAGTGGATGGCCGTTCTTTTTATTTATTTTTTGTTAGAGTTTTTTGTTTGTTGTCATCATCTTCAAACCTTGTTCCACGAAGAGAGTCTTTCAGTTTCCTGTCTAATGGCTTTGTCGGCGACGGAATAAGAAAAGAAAACCCTAGTCATGCACCCTTTTGGGTTGGTTGCTTGGTTGATTTGGGGGAGGGAATCAAAGAGTGAGGTCATCGGTCCCATCGGCTTACGGAAGGATGGGGAAGGAAGTCGGCTTTGCCCTTTCACAAGAACCATCCCGGCATTTACTTGAAGCGATTTAGGGAAATCACGGAAAACATACGAGGGTCACTCCAAAAGAAATGCATACTATTTTTTCTAAAAATCCATCTTTTATTCTACATGTTTGAAAGTCTTACAGTGTGTAGATACATCCTTTAGGAACAATATTTTCATTCCTCCACATAATTTCCATCCCTCTCAACTGCCTTACGACATCTTGGAACCAGCACCTGTGTACCTACACGGTAAAATTCTGGACCAACCTGTTGGAGCCACTGTTCGGCAGCGTGCACAAGCAAGTCATTATCTTCAAACGAAGAGAGTCTTTCAGTTTCCCAAAGAGATGATAGTCACTTGGAGCCAGGTCAGGACTCTAAGGCGGGTGTTTCAGTGTTGTCCATCCGAGTTTTGTGATCACTTCCATGGTGTTTTTACTGACATGTGGCCTTGTATTGTCGTGCATCAGCAAAATATCCTGCTTTTGCCTATGTGGTCGAACACGACTCAGTCGAGCCTGAAGTTTCTTCAGTGTCGTCACATATGCATCAGAATTTATGGTGGTTCCACTTGGCATGATGTCCACAAGCAAGAGTCCTTCGGAATCGACAAACACTGTAGCCATAACTTTTCCAGAAGGAGGTGTGGTTTTGAATTTTTTTACTTGGGTGAATTTGCATGATGCCACTCCACTGATTGCCTCTTCATCTCTGGTGAAAAATAATGGAGCCATGTTTCATCACTTGTCACAATTCTTCCAATAATCTCATCTCCACCATTCTCGTACTTCATACCGTTTTTCTTGTTTCTTTGTGAGCCACTGTCAGCATCCTGGGAACCCACCTGGCACAAACGTTTTTTAAAGCCAACACTTTCAGTATTCTGCAAACACTTCCTTCCCCTATCCAAACGTAGCATGACAATTCGTTCACTGTGATGTGTCTGTCAGCAGTCACCAATTCGTTAACTCTCTGCACATTGTCTGGAGTGTGTGCAGAACGAGGCCTGCCGCTGTGAGGACAATCCTCAATATTGCCGTGCCCACTTTCATCACGTAACCTGCTTGCCCACCGACTTACTGTACTGCGATCGAAGGCAGCATCTCCATACACCTCTTTCAACCTCTTCTGGATGTTTCCCGCTGTCTCGTTTTCGCAGAACAGGAGTTCTATGACAGCACGTTACTTCTGACTAACGTCAAGTGTAGCAGCCATCTTGAAGACATGCTGTGACGGCGCCACTCACGGGGACAGGTTAGTTAAGTTTGAAAACAAGCGGGAAGGATGTATCTACACACTGTAAAACTTTCACACATGCAGACTGAAAACTGTATTTTTAGAAAAATAGTGCGCATTTCTTTTGGAGTGACCCTCGTAAATTAGGATGGCCGGACGCAGGTTTGAACCGTCGTCCTCCCTAAATGCGAGTACAGCGTGTTAACCACTGCGACACCTCGCTCGGTATGCTTCCTTCTATTCTGGATCCAGATGCCGATTTACACATTGAGCTTAATGTCATCTCATTGAAGTATTTCTGTGTGCACTGCCGCGTCATGTTATAAATCACTTGACATGCGCTATCAACATCGACCAGTGATATTTTAGGGCCAGTAAAGATATAAGAAATGTGATGTCGGTGAGCTCATGACTCCGTTAGAAATGAAATACATTGAGGCGCGCACTCCTCAGTCTATGCCGTGACGAAGGTCGCTGCAACACGAACGACATGACTCTTATTTTAGTATTGTAGCATGTTAAATATTTTCTACGATGACGCGGCGGTTACACCCAGAAGGATTTCAGTAAGATTGACATCGGCACCCCTATGTAGTGCGGAATAGACAGGTAGACGTCAAGAGGGGCGGATCCGCCAGTGTGAGAGGAGGTGGGGAGTATTGTTAATAGAGAGGCAGTAATAGCGGAATGGTTCGTCAGGAGCTGTTCGAACGTGCACTACCCGTTGGATGTCACATGAGTAAAAAATCCATCAGTGGCATTTCAACCCTTCTAAAGCTGCCCATGTCGACTGTTCATAATGTGAAATAGAATGCGAATGAGCTACCAAGACCTGCCAGATCTCATGTACTAATGGACAGGGACTGTTGAGCACTGGGGAGGGTGGTTGTAAAAAAACGCATGAAATTATCGAAAGGACTCACTCGTGACTTTCAGAGTGCTACTACAGTCCAGCTAACACGATGACTTTGCATAGGGAGTTACAAATTTTGGGTAAAATTGTCCAGCAACTCCTCACTTCTGTAGTCGATGACAAGTGATGCTTGAGGTGGTGTAAATAGCGACACCAGATAGTGTTTGACTGGACACGAATGATTTGGAGTGATGAATGACGTAATATCTCGCGAAGGGAAGGGTTTTGGTCTGAGGAATGCCTGGTGAACATTATCTGCCGTCATATGTGTAATACCAACAATAAAGTACGGTTAGGGTGTACTTAAGAAAACGCTAAATGCGGAAGGAGACGAACGCATTGTGCATTGTGTACATGTATCAGCATGAGAATGTACCCTGTCATAAAGCAGCATCTATGATGCACTGGTTTGTGGACAGTAACGTTTCTGAAATGAACTGGCCTGCCCCGAGTCCCAGCCTGAATGCAGAAGAGTATCTTTGGGTGAGTTGGAAAGTGGACTTCAGTCCAGACCCCGCATCCAACATCGCTACATTATCTGGTTCCGCTCTTGCCCAAGAATTGGCTCCCATTCCTTCACAGACGTTCAGACAACTCATTGGAAGGGTCTCTATCAGAGATCAAGCCGTGATCAAGGCGAAGGGTGGACACCCCCATATTGATGTCTCCTAGTAAGTTACCTGCTAGTTTTGATCAGATAGTGTATTTATGACAGTTTTGGACGTTAACTCGGAGCCTTCATAACCCCAACGAAATGAATTTCATCGCGAAGTACGAGAGCAGCGGCTTCGGTCATGCCTTCATCTGCATCTTCCGCCTCTGGCGAGGGCTGTGAGACAGGTTACGTTGACGCAAGGAGCAGCGGGCAAAGCCGTCTCCCGGCAATCGCCAAGGACTTTGGCGCCGCATCACTCTTCGGCAGACAAACATCCTGCTTCTAAGGAACTGCTCGCTGATATCCGCACTTTCGTGGAAGTGACGTGAACCAGCGGAGTAGCTGTGTACGCGCACAGGCCGATTCACGGATAATTCGACGTCATCTCTGCGAAACATCTCGCTGGCTCACACGGGCAGAGATTCAAAACAAATTCGTCACGTTTCAGATAATGTACCTTTAGTGTCAGGAAATCCCACAGTCGTCAGGTTTACATCCTGATGGCTACGTCAGCTGGTGATGCCATGTTCCACTGCTACCACTTTCGTTTACTCCAAGTGCTTCTGTCTGTAGGGTTTAAGCGCGTATGAATTTTTCTGCTGTGCTGTCAATTCTTACCAGCTACTGCTCTGGCTGACAACTTAAGTATTTCTCGTCAGCGGCCGGCCGCGGTGGCCGAGCGGTTCTAGGCGCTTCAGTCCGGAACCATGCCGCTGCTACGGTCGCAGGTTCGAATCCTGCCTCATGCATGGATGTGTGTGATGTCCTTAGGTTAGTTAGGTTTAAGTAGTTCTAAGTCTAGGGGTCTAATGACCTCAGATGTTAAGTCCCATAGTGCTTAGAGCCATTTGAACCTCGTCAGTGCTGAAATTTCCTTTTGGCCTTAACAAATCGGACACTTGAAGGTGAGACAGAAAATCGTGTTGGAAGCTTGCGACCGTAATGCATAAGTTAGGCAGTACTGCAAAAATGTTGGATAGGCTACTCAATGAAATGTCACCAGTTGCTGAACAGATGACTTTAATAGAACACGTTACGGGTTTACACATCATCATATATTCTGAAAATAGGGGATAACAAAGTACAGAATGTTCTGGTTGAAAATTACGAATTGTTTAGGAATAAAGGAAACGACAGAAGTGCCGTGTCATCGATAGGCACACAAACAAAAGGTAGGGACCTTGGCTAGCTTTCAGAATGCACTTTCTTTATCTAGTGGAAGGTAACACAAAAACACACACATACTCACTCAGATGCACACACTTGGCTCCTTACATTGTACTCAGTCGACTGCCAGCTCTTTACTGGCCCACGGTGAGTGTATGGGGTTGAGGCGGGATGGAGTGAGAGATGGAGAGAAAAAAAAATGGTTCAAATGGCTCTGAGCACTATGGGACTTAACATCTGAGGTCATCAGTCCCCTAGAACTTGGAAGTACTTAAACCTAACTAACCTAAGGACAATACACACACATCCATGCCCGAGGCAGGTTTCGAACCTGCGACCGTAGCAGTCGCGCGGTTCCAGACTGAAGCGCCTAGAACCTCCCGGCCACACGGGCCGGCAGATGGATTGAGGCAGGAGGCAGGGAGGAGGTTTGGGGGAAGCGTCTAACTGCTCGTGGAAGAGTGGGGAGCCGTCTGTGGGCTAGCTAGGGGTGTAGATACACAGGACAGGTGGTCAGATGGCAGACAGCTGTCCACACGATTTCATAGACTCGAGTGTGAGATAACAGCACACAGCTAGCTGATGTGGGGACACAAATTGGGCAGGGTACTGGGGCAGAAGATGATGTACACACACACACACACACACACACACACACACACACACACACACACACACACACTAACACACTATTGTTGGGGAGTGGGGGGTGAGGAGGGCAGCGAGTTATCTTAGGTTTAGGCCAGGGAGGTTACAGCAGCGAAGGGTGTGCTGTAAGGATAGCTCCCATCTGCGCAACTCAGAAAAGCTGATGTTGGTGGGGAGGATCCAGATGGAATGAGTTGTGAAGTAGCCATGTTTTTGTTAACAGTTTGCCAGTGGCCAGCTGTTTGACTGTCATACCAATGTAAAACACTGTGTAGTGGTTGCAGCAGAGCTGGTATATAACATGGCTGCTTCCACAGCTGGGCTGGCCTCTGGTGGGCTAGGTAAGCCTGTGACAGGACTGGAGTAGGTGGCGCTGGGTGGGTGAATTGGGCAGGTCTTGCGTCTGGATCTTCCACAGTGGTATGATCCCCATGGGAAGAGTTTAGGGCTGGCGATGGCATAGGGATGGACTACGATGTTGTGAACGTTGGGTGGCCAGTGTAACACCACTTTAGGAGGTATCGGAAGTATCTTGGGTTGGATGTCACTCATTTCGAGCTTAGTGATAAATATTGAAAGCCCTGATGAAGAACGTGGATCACTCATTCCCGTTGGGGTGGTACTGGGTGGCAAGGGGCGCACTTCTTTGTGGTTGGTTCTTGAGATGTGTGTGAGGATCAAGTGTGTGTGAGGATATGGCATGAGAAATCTGTTTGTGAATTAAGTGTGGAAGGTATTGTCAGTCTGCAAAGGCCTTTGTGAAGGCTTCAGCATACTGTCTGTCTGTCTGTCTGTCTGTCTGTGTGTGTGTGTGTGTGTGTTTGTGCATGTTTTACCTACAGCTAGAAAAAGGAAGTGCTAGCCAAGCTCTGTACCATTTGTTTGTATGCCTGTGTTGCAAACCCCTCAGGGCATGGCGCCCGACTGATTCGTGACTGTGTTTTAGATGATTACAAAAATGTGAAATTACAGTTTGTGTGCAGTGTTACAGTTTTTGGAGTCGGTAAGTATGGTGTGAAACTGGAAAACGAGCGACCAACAGCTCTCCAAATTTAGAAATGGGTAGCTACCTACGTGGATATTGACATCGTGCTACCTAATCTCTTATGAGAATACAGGGTTTAGATGTTGTACGTGTTAGAATACCACTGTAATTATAAAGTTGCTGGTATACTTATGTGTGAATGCCTTTCATATTCCAAAAAATGTTTGCAAATATTTTTGTACTGTTGGTTTGCTCAGGAATTCCTTGTTTATCATGCACTGAACTACATTTCTTGCTTCTGTGTCACTTCTTTTACGGTGTAATATTTATCCAGCATACACATGCATAGATTTTATGTATGTGGTTTACTGTACCTTCTATTTCTCAACAATTTTATTCATCTGAATTTCGAAGAAAAACAGTTTTGGTTTTATACCGAACCGATGTACTTTGTTCTTATGTATAATAATGCAATCTTCAGACTTTTACTTCAGTTAGGCAATATAATGAGGTATTTCACATGTGTATGTGGTAATTCCCAGGCTGATATTAACCTGACGTTACTGATGTTACTTGACATCTTGGTAATACGAAAATGTGAATTTGTGAATGTAATGAATAAAAAATTCTATATTATACAAAGGATTTTTTCATAACGATCGACAGTAAATCAAGTTTGTTTCCTGGAGTGTAGTGTCCTTGCCAAGAACACTCTTTGGTGTGGCACCATATGTTTGCTGTAGTTCTACAAGTATCCTCGACGCTCAGTCTCAATATCTCAGTCTTGGTATCTATATTTCACTGATAACTGTTGACGTGTATCATAATGTGCCCTATAGTATGGCATTCGTCTGTAGCATGGTATATCAATTGTAAAAGTCGTATTGTATTTGCTTTGTAAGTACTTTCGATTACCTTTATGCATGACGTTCAGTACATAACTACTATGGGATGTGTATTTTCGTCATTAACATGTATTGTTCATTTCTGTTTATTTAATGTAGGCCGTGGATGCTGGTTGAAAACCGAAACCGGTGGGAATAAATGTGTAAAATTCAGTACACAAAAGTTAACATGCATTTTCTATAACATATTCATGTTACGTACGTATGTTTGTACGTATAGGAAACTAACAAGAAGTCAAGTAGACAAGCTGCAGCTTAATACTGACTACTCGATCTGAGACTCATTGGAAGAATCCTAAGGAAATTCAATCCGAAAACAAAGGAAGTAGGTTACAGTACACTTGTTCGCCCACTGCTCTCTGCTCTCTGCAGGAGAGGCGCTCAGTAGCTCGGTACGGGCTTTTGTTGAAGTTTCGAGAACATACCTTCACCGAGAAGTCAAGCAGTATATTGCTCCCTCCTACGTATATCTCGCGAAGAGACCATGAGGATAAAATCAGAGAGATTAGAGCCCACACAGAGGCATACCGACAATCCTTCTTTCCACGAACAATTCGAGACTGGAATAGAAGGGAGAACCGATAGAGGTACTCAAGGTACCCTCCGCCACACACCGTCAGGTGGCTTGTGGAGTATGGACGTAGATGTAGATGTAGATCTGTCATTTCTAACTTTGTTCTTAGTATACGAACGAGTAATCCGTGAGTGTACTGCTGCCATTGAGTTAAAATTAGTAATAGGATCTCTTAGTTTGCCGTTAGTCCAGACGAAGGTAACTTGACAAATGTGCTTATCTTTAACATCTTCACGGCAGTTCCCGACGAAATAATAAAATTCAGATAGCAGACTTGGAAACGCTCGTCCAACTCGGAGCGAGGTGTCGGCAGATTTTTGTCGGTTCCCCGACCGAAATAGAATAAGATCTATCAAAAAGACAAAAACCCGAGTCCGTCTGTAAAGAGTATTGGGGGCTATCAGGCATACATTATACAGAATGTGCAACCACCAGCATGCTTCATAAGTAAAGGTACAGACCGCGTTAAACAAGACTGCCCCATACGAAAATTCCATCTTTAGCTCAATCTAAATAACCGAAGACCTTCATTTTCTGACCTCGCAGCAGCAATAGGTGGAGAACCGGTAGCAAATGGTGCCACATCAACTGAAAATAATTAATTTGCTGACTGAGAACAATAAGCTTGAACTGTAGTGATGTCCCAGACGTTTCAAACGAACGTGTATTTCCGTCTCGCGGCGTACGCGAGAAGCATCACAACGATGATACATTTCCAGAAGTCAAGCCAAAGGTAATAGAAAAGTTGAAGATTATGTCACAGCTGATACTAGAGATGTGGAGGCAACAAACGGTAGACATCCCAACCGACAAATAGGCATAGCAATCGCTGCCAGACAGTTTACGACAAAAAAATCAGAAATGTCCGCGTTGGAGGTCGGTCAGGGTGACGCGAAAGGCGGTGCTCTGGAGCCAAGTTTTGAAACGAGATCGATGTTACATCAAACGAAAGCATCTGCTGGTTCACCGTCGGAATCAACAGAACAATCGCAAATGAAAATAAATGAGACTGGTGGTACAGAAAAGCCGAGTCAAGTTTCGATTGAAAAATCTAACAGGAAAATTTCTGCTAGTTGTAACGTATTACTATCTTCACGACGTTTCTCATCGAGCCTTATACGTTATCTCGCATTTCTAGCTGCTTCTCTCACACAAATAATGATACAAGTTCAGAAATTCAGGGTCGCCACCAGCCCAAGCCCTTCCTAACCATTTAGAAAAAAACGGAGTTGGAAAATTATTAGTTTAATTACTTTAATAATTTAATCGCAAGTTTGCAAATTCCTTTAAGTAGCCAGATAAATAGCACTCCATGTCGTGCATGAAGCAACTTGATTAATTCAGAATTGGAAATCGGAGTAAGTGGGTACGATCAGCACCACAGAATTTATCTTTCATGTGATTATTTATTGTATCTAAGTATTTGGTTGCACATCCTAACTACACATAACTGGTGCCTGACTAGAAATATTTAAGTAAGAATTAAGCGAGAATATAACAGAGCACAATTTAACTACAGTAAGAAGAAACACAGAAAACGGGGGTGGGAGACAATGATACTATCATCTCCTTTGCATTCATGCCATAAAAATATCTCAGTGAGATTCACATTACGATTCTACGCATGCACTATTCTGGACAGAGGTTTAACCGATGCACGAGGTTGCGCGATAATTATTCAACATACTAACTGCGTCTGCTGCTTGCAAACGGCCGAACTAGAGCACGTGGTGCATTCCGAATCAAACTGTTGAGCTGCTTTATAGAAAGCGCACGAAAGAACAGATATTCTTGCAGAAATTATAGCTCATTAAAGAAGCAAACTGTTAAAATAAAGCTTATTGCGGTGCCGTGGTGGACCAGAAGGGTCATTGATTACCAAACACGTGCCACAAAATCGACCCACAAAGACAAAAGCAACTTCCACAAAATATAAGATTAAAATTCATTAAAAAATCATACTCGCTTTGACACAGTATTACACTCACGTGCGGTTGAAATGGTCCTAAACAGCTTCTCTTAATCAGATTTACCGTTTGAAATTCTACTTCATCGTTGTTCAAAATGGTCAAAGTAACTTCCACACTCAACTCAAACACCCAAAAATCGCCTATTTGAAGCAATATACACTCCTGGAAATTGAAATAAGAACACCGTGAATTCATCGTCCCAGGAAGGGGAAACTTTATTGACACATTCCTGGGGTCAGATACATCACATGATCACACTGACAGAACCACAGGCACATAGACACAGGCAACAGAGCATGCACAATGTCGGCACTAGTACAGTGTATATCCACCTTTCGCAGCAATGCAGGCTGCTTTTCTCCCATGGAGACGATCGTAGAGATGCTGGATGTAGTCCTGTGGAACGGCTTGCCATGCCGTTTCCACCTGGCGCCTCAGTTGGACCAGCGTTCGTGCTGGACGTGCAGACCGCGTGAGACGACGCTTCATCCAGTCCCAAACATGCTCAATGGTGGACAGATCCGGAGATCTTGCTGGCCAGGGTAGTTGACTTACACCTTCTAGAGCACGTTGGGTGGCACGGGATACATGCGGACGTGCATTGTCCTGTTGGAACAGCAAGTTCCCTTGCCGGTCTAGGAATGGTAGAACGATGGGTTCGATGACGGTTTGGATGTACCGTGCACTATTCAGTGTCCCCTCGACGATCACCAGTGGTGTACGGCCAGTGTAGGAGATCGCTCCCCACACCAGGATGCCGGGTGTTGGCCCTGTGTGCCTCGGTCGTATGCAGTCCTGATTGTGGCGCTCACCTGCACGGCGCCAAACACGCATACGACCATCATTGGCACCAAGGCAGAAGCGACTCTCATCGCTGAAGACGACACGTCTCCATTCGTCCCTCCATTCACGCCTGTCGCGACACCACTGGAGGCGGGCTGCACGATGCTGGGGCGTGAGCGGAAGAGGGCCTAACGGTGTGCGGGACCGTAGCCCAGCTTCATGGAGACAGTTGCGAATGGTCCTCGCCGGTACCCCAGGAGCAACAGTGTCCCTAATTTGCTGGGAAGTGGCGGTGCGGTCCCCTACGGCACTGCGTAGGATCCTACGGTCTTGGCGTGCATCCGTGCGTCGCTGCGGTCCGGTCCCAGGTCGACGGGCACGTGCACCTTCCGCCGACCACTGGCGACAACATCGATGTACTGTGGAGACCTCACGCCCCACGTGTTGAGCAATTCGGCGGTACGTCCACCCGGCCTCCCGCATGCCCACTATACGCCCTAGCTCAAAGTCCGTCAACTGCACATACGGTTCACTTCCACGCTGTCGCGGCATGCTACCAGTGTTAAAGACTGCGATGGAGCTCCGTATGCCACGGCAAACTGGCTGACACTGACGGCGGCGGTGCACAAATGCTGCGCAGCTAGCGCCATTCGACGGCCAACACCGCGGTTCCTGGTGTGTCGGCTGTGCCGTGCGTGTGATCATTGCTTGTACAGCCCTCTCGCAGTGTCCGGAGCAAGTATGGTGGGTCTGACACACCGGTATCAATGTGTTCTTTTTTCCATTTCCAGGAGTGTAATTATGGAACATTCGGAAAAACAACTCGCTTCACACGCTTCAGTTAAGCTGAAGTTCTTAAGTATTTCAACAGTTAAACATAACGAAGTCCTAACTCAACCTTCTTCCCTATCACCTGAACCCCCCCCCCCCCCTTAAGAGCTACGATCCGTACTCACCAAGCGTTCACCGAAGAGAGCCACTTTCTCTCTCGAGATTACCCCGTGCAGCGGAAGCTACCAGAGGGGTAGACCTCCGTCACCAACCTCACACACAAAAACAGCCTTCGACGAAGATGGGTAAAACTCTCTGTTGAGGTATTGGAAACCTAAGTTGGTCATCCTGTGCTCTCCTTCGAACGAGAAGCAACGTCGTCAGCTCCCAGCAGACGATGACCAACTCAGCGCTTCCCACAAAACAAAACCGAAACCCCACATTAAAACACATATATAATATTCAATAGGCCTTATTTGAGTGCTCAGTCTTTCTGAAAGTGTTCATGAATTGAGCTAAAATCAGGTAGTAAAGTGAATAGGTTGTACCGAATTCGACAAGCGTCTTATGAAACGACTTGACAGAGACATTTCATACACTCCTGGAAATGGAAAAAAGAACACATTGACACTGGTGTGTCAGACCCACCATACTTGCTCCGGACACTGCGAGAGGGCTGTACAAGCAATGATCACACGCACGGCACAGCCGACACACCAGGAACCGCGGTGTTGGCCGTCGAATGGCGCTAGCTGCGCAGCATTTGTGCACCGCCGCCGTCAGTGTCAGCCAGTTTGCCGTGGCATACGGAGCTCCATCGCAGTCTTTAACACTGGTAGCATGCCGCGACAGCGTGGACGTGAACCGTATGTGCAGTTGACGGACTTTGAGCGAGGGCGTATAGTGGGCATGCGGGAGACCGGGTGGACGTACCGCCGAATTGCTCAACACGTGGGGCGTGAGGTCTCCACAGTACATCGATGTTGTCGCCAGTGGTCGGCGGAAGGTGCACGTGCCCGTCGACCTGGGACCGGACCGCAGCGACGCACGGATGCACGCCAAGACCGTAGGATCCTACGCAGTGCCGTAGGGGACCGCACCACCACTTCCCAGCAAATTAGGGACACTGTTGCTCCTGGGGTATCGGCGAGGACCATTCGCAACGGTCTCCATGAAGCTGGGCTACGGTCCCGCACACCGTTAGGCCGTCTTCCGCTCACGCCCCAACATCGTGCAGCCCGCCTCCAGTGGTGTCGCGACAGGCGTGAATGGAGGGACGAATGGAGACGTGTCGTCTTCAGCGATGAGAGTCGCTTCTGCCGTGGTGCCAATGATGGTCGTATGCGTGTTTGGCGCCGTGCAGGTGAGCGCCACAATCAGGACTGCATACGACCGAGGCACACAGGGCCAACACCCGGCATCATGGTGTGGGGAGCGATCTCCTACACTGGCCGTACACCACTGGTGATCGTCGAGGGGACACTGAATAGTGCACGGTACATCCAAACCGTCATCGAACCCATCGTTCTACCATTCCTAGACCGGCAAGGGAACTTGCTGTTCCAACAGGACAATGCACGTCCGCATGTATCCCGTGCCACCCAACGTGCTCTAGAAGGTGTAAGTCAACTACCCTGGCCAGCAAGATCTCCGGATCTGTCCCCCATTGAGCATGTTTGGGACTGGATGAAGCGTCGTCTCACGCGGTCTGCACGTCCAGCACGAACGCTGGTCCAACTGAGGCGCCAGGTGGAAATGGCATGGCAAGCCGTTCCACAGGACTACATCCAGCACCTCTGCGATCGTCTCCATGGGAGAATAGCAGCCTGCATTGCTGCGAAAGGTGGATATACACTGTACTAGTGCCGACATTGTGCATGCTCTGTTGCCTGTGTCTATGTGCCTGTGGTTCTGTCAGTGTGATCATGTGATGTACCTGACCCCAGGAATGTGTCAATAAAGTTTCCCCTTCCTGGGACAATGAATTCACGGTGTTCTTATTTCAATTTCCAGGAGTGTAGTATAAGGGGTGATCAAAAAGTTTCCGTTTGAGGACGTTGCTGCAGCATATAAGCAACGTGGCCTGACTCGGACGCAGGTGTACAAATACCGACATGTAGGTAAAAGGATTAGTGTGGCATTTGGGTCTCTCCAATGTGCGTGTGGTAAATACGGAAACGCGAACTATGGCGACGTTGTTACTAAATGCGTCCAAACAAGACCAACGTGCTGTTATTCTTTTCATGGCTGCTGAAGGACAAACACTGGTAGGCTTCCATTGGAGAATGTATGTACGGGACAGCATGCCTTTCGGAAAGCACCGTTGTGGAATGTAGCGCTACAATGGGTGTTGCTGCTGCATGATAACGCACGTCCGCATAACCCAAATGTCATAACGCACAAGTTACAACTCAAGTGGGAGCCACTCGAACACCCGCCCAATAATCCTGATATCAATCCATGCGATTATGATGCCTTCGCTCATTTAAAATAGGTCATGGAGTGTCGATGATTCCTGTCGGGCGAGTATGGGCATCAGCCAGTAAAGGACTTCTGCAGGCAGCAAGACACGGTGCTTTAGCAAACGAGTCTCTTAACCAGCCAAGAAAAGAATAACAGCACATTGGTCCTGTTTGGGTGCTTTAGTAATAACGTCGCCACAATTCACGTTTCAGCATTTCTCCTAAGCATATCAGAAAGACACGAATGCTACGCTAATCCTTTCATGCATGTCGGCGCTTACATACCAACATTGGCGAATGCTCACAGCAATTTTTCATGGTTAGCGTACCGATTCTGGTCTTTACGGCTTTCTAATGGAAGCTTTCTCATTGCTCCTAATAGTAACGAAGAAGAACAAAACGACCTAAACAAGGAGCCCTCAACAACAACGGGAAAGCGAGAGTGAGGATATATCAGTGTCTACTCGGAAGCGATCTCACACGCCGAACATGTATTGTCTGCGGACAACCGAACGGGAGATATGAATGTACAGAAACTGCGGATTGTAGGGTCAAGTGGAGCAGAGCGAAATTTTGGAAAAATAGAAGCGAACCCTATTCTCAATTCAAAATCCAGACCTAATAAGAGGTTAGGAATGAACAAGCATAGGCACCGGTACTGGGAAGAAGTAATTTACAACCACGGGAGGCGTTAATGGTATATCAAACTTACAAAATTTTTGCGTTAAACGTTAACAGAATTTCAAATAACCCTAAACTGAATCTCTCCAATGGTTCTTATATCCGGCCTAAATCGACAGAGGAAAAAATGCTTCAATGGAGCAGGAAAATTTTATTTTATTTCGTTAATTTACTTCTTTTCTTAAACAAGAAATAAGAGCTCCAGTGCCTGTAGATATCGAAGTGACTAAATTTAGGCAACTTATGAGCATCCATTTACTGTACAGAAGCATAAATTTCAGTTTTAGAAAAGGAGAAACAAAGTATTTTCTCCTCATCATTTAATTTACAATTAACAAGAAATTTAATTTAAATAAGAAAAAGAAGCTGTCTCATCAGACGAAATAGTTACGTCAGCTAATTTCTTTCATCGTTCAGGAGAAGTAGTGTGTTTGAACAAGCGAGATAGAGGCAAGGAAGCCAGCCGAGAAAGCAACTATGGTGAGCGAATGGAAGGGCTATAAAGCAAGGAAATGATGTCCAAACGGAGGAAAGAAAGAAAGAAAGAAAGATAGATAGAGAGAGAGAGAGAGAGAGAGAGAGAGAGAGAGAGAGAGAGATATAGAGATTGTGGGGTCCCGGGTTCGATTCCTTCGCACTCGTCTTGACAACAAGACTTACTCCAGGAGGATGAACAACGCCATACTGTGTCTCCCGCCCAAAATGACGTACTATTATTTCATTACATAGTCATCTGAAAAAATAAATCCAAAAACCTATTAAAAAAATCTCGTTATGTTTTCATTATTTTTCTCATTAAGGAACTGTATGAAAGAGGACTCCCCTTAAACGGTATAAAAGACGGTTTGAAAATTCTGCACGTGGAAAAGAAAAGAGTAAAACTCGACTTGCTAGAAGAATTAGAAATAGCCATTCCGAGATGAAATTCAACAATGTTCTTAATGTGAAAATGAACGATAAAAGAAAAAGATTATTTAATAGAGAAACGTCACAATTACCGCCTTGAGCTACTGATAAAATCATTATTTAAATAACCAGTTTCGGTCGACTGATCATCACCAGGTTCTTAAATGCATGTACAGCATCATATTTGGAGAATATAGAATCATTGACGTCAAATAATAGAACTATGAATTCGTCGCTGTTGTCACATTGTCATATAAATTACACCCTTAACGTATAAACTGTGCTGGGAAGAGCACTCTTTCATGTTACATCAGCAGTCGGCGTTAAGTTTGTAAGGTGTTAGGGGGTTGATTATTGGTACTTTAAAAAGTACCCACTTCAGTATGTTAGTTGTTTTTCCCTTACTTCTAGCAGTCTTCCCACAAACACAGCACACAATTTACTGCCTGATGTTTTCTGCACAGTTGTGACTGCACCACTAAGTGTCAATATAGACTAACCGTTTTGCGTCCAAGCGTCCACCCTTCGATAACTGACCAGTTGCCCAAGGGAAACTTAGCCTTAATAGCTTTCTCTTGCCACCTTACTTGGTGGTTCAAACCAACCTATCAAGGTACTACACCTGATAGCTATAATTACTTGTCAGCTAATATACCTGTAAAAATGTAACCCTCCTTGTGACGGCGTGTGTGTGTAGCAAAGCAATCGTAGACTGTCGTAAGCCCATCAGCACTAATTTGGACGTTCTCTAAAATACCGTAGCTAAACAGTCGTTTTGTATATCATTCAGTATGCGTCGAAGCTTGAGTGTTACTGCTGCATACAAACCGTGAGGCTTGGAAATTCGTACGCGAAGCACAACTGTGCTCCATTGTTAACTAGCCTCCTACGTAGAAGACGGCAAGGAAAAGCTGTAGCACTGGCCATTCTACGAAAACGGCCTTATCATTTTCCGGCCTCTGAACTGCGCAGCTAGTTCTAGCTAATTTAGTAGAGGTCTTCTCCGATTTCCATGCCATGAGCGAGATAAACTCATGTAGGACGCTGGTGCAAAAGACACCTGGAGGAAGACCAGTTTGTTTTAAGGAAAAATAGAGGACTGCACAGAGCATCATTGACCCTGCTCTTAGTTCATACTTGGTTAATTGTTTGTACTTCAAATCAGCTATTTTATTAAAATACTCATACATATTACTCCAAACAACAACGAACTTAAAATACACTCCTGGAAATTGAAATAAGAACACCGTGAATTCATTGTCCCAGGAAGGGGAAACTTTATTGACACATTCCTGGGGTCAGATACATCACTTGATCACACTGACAGAACCACAGGCACATAGACACAGGCAACAGAGCATGCACAATGTCGGCACTAGTACAGTGTATATCCACCTTTCGCAGCAATGCAGGCTGCTATTCTCCCATGGAGACGATCGTAGAGATGCTGGATGTAGTCCTGTGGAACGGCTTGCCATGCCATTTCCACCTGGCGCCTCAGTTGGACCAGCGTTCGTGCTGGACGTGCAGACCGAGTGAGACGACGCTTCATCCAGTCCCAAACATGCTCAATGGGGGACAGATCCGGAGATCTTGCTGGCCAGGGTAGTTGACTTACACCTTCTAGAGCACGTTGGGTGGCACGGGATACATGCGGACGTGCATTGTCCTGTTGGAACAGCAAGTTCCCTTGCCGGTCTAGGAATGGTAGAACGATGGGTTCGATGACGGTTTGGATGTACCGTGCACTATTCAGTGTCCCCTCGACGATCACCAGTGGTGTACGGTCAGTGTAGGAGATCGCTCCCCACACCATGATGCCGGGTGTTGGCCCTGTGTGCCTCGGTCGTATGCAGTCCTGATTGTGGCGCTCACCTGCACGGCGCCAAACACGCATACGACCATCATTGGCACCAAGGCAGAAGCGACTCTCATCGCTGAAGACGACACGTCTCCATTCGTCCCTCCATTCACGCCTGTCGCGACACCACTGGAGGCGGGCTGCACGATGTTGGGGGTGAGCGGAAGACGGCCTAACGGTGTGCGGAACCGTAGCCCAGCTTCATGGAGACGGTTGCGAATGGTCCTCGCCGATACCCCAGGAGCAACAGTGTCCCTAATTTGCTGGGAAGTGGCGGTGCGGTCCCCTACGGCACTGCGTAGGATCCTACGGTCTTGGCGTGCATCCGTGCGTCGCTGCGGTCCGGTCCCAGGTCGACGGGCACGTGCACCTTCCGCCGACCACTGGCGACAACATCGATGTACTGTGGAGACCTCACGCCCCACGTGTTGAGCAATTCGGCGGTACGTCCACCCGGCCTCCCGCATGCCCACTATACGCCCTCGCTCAAAGTCCGTCAACTGCACATACGGTTCACGTCCACGCTGTCGCGGCATGCTACCAGTGTTAAAGACTGCGATGGAGCTCCGTATGCCACGGCAAACTGGCTGACACTGACGGCGGCGGTGCACAAATGCTGCGCAGCTAGCGCCATTCGACGGCCAACACCGCGGTTCCTGGTGTGTCCGCTGTGCCGTGCGTGTGATCATTGCTTGTACAGCCCTCTCGCAGTGTCCGGAGCAAATATGGTGGGTCTGACACACCGGTGTCAATGTGTTCTTTTTTCCATTTCCAGGAGTGTATATAGAACAGCACAGTCATCTTAATAAACTCTACAAAACGATTATCCGAATGGGACGATGGGACGGAAATCGACAGATGTGATGTACATATACAGACAAACAAAGATTCAAATTTCAGAAAAATTGGATGATTAGTTCAAGAGAAAGTGCTTCACGTAATGAGCAAGTTGATAACTTATTGGTCGAACTCTGTCCCTTATGCAAGCAGTTATTCAGTTTGATACTAATTGATAAAGTTGTTGGGTGTCCTTCTGAGGGATGTCGTGCCCAAGTCTATTCAACTGGCTCGTTAGATCGGCAAAAATCCCGAGATGGTTGGACAGCCGTGGAACGTTCCAGATTTTTTTCAATTGATGAGTGATAAGACGACCTTGCTGGCCAAGGTAGGATTTCGCAAGCACGAAGACAAGCAATAGGAACTCTCGCCGTGTATGGGCAGGCATTATCTTGCTGAAATGTAATCCTATGATGGCTTGTCATGACGGGCAATAAAAACGGTGCGTACAGTATCATCGACCTACTGTTGAAGCGTAAAGGTGCCGTGGATGACAACTAAAGGGGTCGTGCTATGAAAAGAAAATGGCGCTCTAGACTATCATTCTTGCCTGTCAGGCCGTATGGCGGGTGACTGGATTGTATCCCATCGGTGTCTGGGCTTGTGAGGGGGGGGGGGGGAGGGGTCGTCTCCAGACAAGTCTTCGGCTTGTAATCTCATTGATTGGAGTAGCAATTCTGCTAGAGACATCATTTACCACCGCATGCAGAAGCAGGTCAAACATACAGAACACAACTGAATCAGTTACTGACGTGTGGAGTTCCTACTTTTGGATCAAAACGTGCTCAAGGTGAGATACCGCTAAATTGGTGACTTCTGTCAAATGTAATGCAAGTCACTCGCAACTGACGTGGATGGAACAAGGACGTAATTTAAAAACTGGGATTAAAAATTTAGTATCGTAAGTGTAAGTCTACAATAATTGTTGTTTGCTATATTACACTACTGGCCATTAAAATTGCTACACCAAGAAGACATGTAGACGATAAACGGGTATTCATTGGACAAATATATTATACTAGAACTTACATGTGATTACATTTTCACGCAATTTGTGTGCATAGATGCTGAGAAATCAGTACCCAGAACAACCATCTCTGGCCGTAATAACGGCCTTTGATACGCCTGGGCAGAGCTTGGATGGCGTGTACAGGTACAGCTACCCATGCTGCTTCAACACGATACCACAGTTCATCAAGAGTAGTGACTGGCGTATTGTGACGAGCCAGTTGCTCGGCCACCATTGACCAGACGTTTTGAATTGGTGAGAAATGTGGAGAATGTGCTGACCAGGGCAGCAGTCGAACATTTTCTGTATCCAGAAAGGCCGGTACAGGACCTGCAACACGCGGTCGTGTATTATCCTGCTGAAATGTAGGGTTTCGCTCGGCCACCATTGACCAGACGTTTTGAATTGGTGAGAAATCTGGAGAACGTGCTGGCCAGGGCAGCAGTCGAACATTTTCTGTATCCAGAAAGGCCCGTAGAGGACCTACAACATGCGGTCGTGTATTATCCTGCTGAAATGTAGGGTTTCGCAGGGATCGAATGAAGGGTAGAGCCACGGGTCGTAACACATCTGAAATGTAACGCCCACTATTTAAAGTGCCGTCAATGCGAACAAGAGGCGACCGAGACGTGTAACCAATGGCACCCCATACCATCACGCCGGGTCATACGCCAGTATGGCGAAGACGAATACACGCTTCCAATGTGCGTTCACCGCGATGTCGCTCCAACACGGATGCGACCATCATGATGCCGTAAACAGAACCTGGATTCGTCCGAAAAAATGACGTTTTGCCATTCGTGCACCCAGGTTCGTCGTTGAGTACACCATCGCAGGCACTCCTGTCTGTGATGCAGTGTCAATGGTAACCGCAGCAATGGTCTCCGAGCTGATAGTCTATGCTGCTGCAAACCTCGTCGAACTGTTCGTGCAGATGGTTGTTGTCTTGCAAACGTCTCCATGTTTTGACTCAGGGATCGAGACGTGGCTTCACGATCCGTTGCAGCCATGCGGATAAGATGCGTTTCATCTCGACTGCTAGTGATACGAAGCCGTTGGGACCCAGCACGGAGTTCCGTATTACCCTCCTGAACCCACCGATTCCATATTCTGCTAACAGTCATTGGATCTCGACCAACGCGAGCAGCAATGTCGCAATACGACAAACCGCAATCGCGATAGGCTACAATCCGACCTTTATCAAAGTCGGAAACGTGATGGTACGCATTTCTCCGCCTTACACGAGGCATCACAACAACGTTTCATGCGGCAACGGCGGTCAACTGCTGTTTGTGTATGAGAAATCGGTTGGAAACTTTCCTCATGTCAGCTCGTTGTAGGTGTCACCACCGCCGCCAACTTTGTGTGAATGCTCTGAAAAGATAATCATTTGCATATCACAGAATCTTCTTCCTGTCGGTTAAATTTCGCGACTGTTGCACGTCATCTTCGTGGTGTAGCAATTAGTGTAGTGTATATTGCTTGCCAACGGCCTTGCCACAATGGTAACACGGGTTCCCGTCAGATCACCGAGTTAAGCGCTGTCGGGCTGTGCTAGCACTTGGATGGGTGACCATCCGGTCTGCCGAGCGCTGTTGTCAAGCGGGCTGCACTCAGCCCTTGCGAGGCAAACTGAGGAGCTACTTGACTGAGAAATAGTGGCTCCGGTCACGAAAACTGACACACGGCCAGGGGAGCGATGTGCTGACCACATGCCTCTCCGTATTCAAATCCAGTGACGCCTGTGGGCTGAGGATGAGACGGCGACCGGTCGGTACCGTTGGGCCTTCGTGGCCTGTTCGTACGGAGTTTGTTTATATTATATTGCTTGAAAAAATACACTACTTTGCGAAAATCTACTGATATATTTTTAAATGCCCGCATTACTGGCTGTTTTCATTTTATTGATATCTTTGCTTATTCTATAATTAGCCTTTTTTTCGGTTATTGGCTTTTTCGTAATGCAAGAGGTACCTAAAAATGAATGCATCAGTTCTCCATATTGAACTGCGTCAGAAATGTTTTCAGACCACAGACGTTCATTTTCTCTCAGTATCTTAAGCAGGGCTTTTGTGCCTCTTTTTCCAGCATTTAATATCACGATAAGTAACTGGAATTCAATAGAGTGTAGTGCTTGCAGACCTGACACCTTCTAGAAAGTCAAATTTATCACAGAAAATAGGAATTTCAACAACCTGATGCAACTCCATCATGATAATACACTAATGGGACAAATTTTTGGATTGAAAACTTCAGTCCTTTTGCTTTTGCCGTCCGGTATCACAATGGATTGAGTGCAATAGACTAGTCTGAGACAAAAGGCTTTTCTCTGGTTACTAGGGAGGGAGACCTTTTTACATTCTTGTTCCCGTAACCCTATGGAAGATTTCATTTTGATGCCTTCGTTTTCATATATTTTCTACTCCTTTAAATACACATTTTTTTTAGGGCAGCAGTCTGAATGGTTTGATGCGACCCACCACCAGTTCCATTTCTGTGTCAGCCTAATCATCTCGGAGCAAAGCTTGTATCCGACGTCCAGAGATATCTGTTGGATATATTCCAAACTTTGTCTTCACCTACAGTTTTTACCGTCTGCAGCTTTCCCTAGTTCCAGGTGGTTGGTGGTTGTTTGGGGGAGGAGACCAGACAGCGAGGTCATCAGTCTCATCGGCTTAGGGAAGGACGGGGAAGGAAGTCAGCCGTGCCCTTTCAAAGGAACCATCCCGGCATTTGCCTGGAGCGATTTAGGGAAATCACGGAAAACCTAAATCAGGATGGCCGGACTCGGGATTGAACCGTCGTCCTCCCGAATGCGAGTCCAGTGTGCTAGCCACTGCGCCACCTCACTCGGTCCTAGTTCCAGGGAAGTTATTTCTTACCTCTTATCTCATGTCCTGTCTTACTGTCCCTTCTTCTTGTCAGTCTCTTCCACATAATTCTCTCCGTTTTTTTCTTGCAAGTTCACATAATAGCACCACATCCCAAACGCTTCTGTTCATTTCTTTTCCTGTTTTCTCACAGTCTTTGATTCACTTGCCTACAATGGTGCACTCCAAGCATACCTTTTCTTAGACTGAGGTGGATGTTTAATACCAACAGCAATCTTTTGGCCAGGGATGTCCTCTTTGTCTGTTCTGGCCTGCTCCTTATGTCTTCGTCCCTTCGTCCATCACGTATTATTTTTCTTCCAAGGTAGCAGAACTTATTCATTTCTATTTTGTGGTCCCCTAACTCACTTGTTAATTTATGCGTATATCGACATCGTAAGATTTTCGTCTGATATGCTCCACTTCTCACCGCTGACTTAGCAAAGAAGTTTGGTGGATGAGATCCTGGAACAATTATACCCCTCTCCATTATGGCTGCTAGTGGTCTGCTGATGCTTCCCTCATACTTAGGAGTTACAGCTGTGACGTTCACTGTGTTGGTTATTTATGGTAAATACAAACAACACGTTATCGTAATAACTGAATTCATGATGTGTACGACTTCGTTCCCAGTGGTAAGGAGAGGTGGGCTAAAGAGTGGTGCGGCAACTGTTGTCGCAGAAAAGCTGGACAGTAGTAGAAGTGATTGTTGTTGTTGTTGTTGTTGTTGTGGTCTTCAGTCCTGAGACTGGTTTGATGGAGCTCTCCACGCTATTCTATCCAGTGCAAGCTTCTTCATCACCCAGTACTTACTGCAACCTACATCCTTCTGAATCTGCTTAGTGTATTCATCTCTTGGTGTCCCTCTACGATTTTTACCCTCCACGCTGCCCTCCAATGCTAAATTTGCGATCCCTTGATGCCTCAGAACATGTCCTACCAACCGATCCCTTCTTCTTGTGAAGTTGTGCCACAAACTCCTCTTCTCCCCAATTTTATTCAGTACCTTCTCATTAGTTATGCGATCTAACCATCTAATCTTCAGCATTCTTCTATAGCACCACATTTCGAAAGCTTCTATTGTCTTCTTGTCCAAACTATTTATCGTCCATTTCTCACTTCCATACATGGCTACACTCCATACAAATACTTTCAGAAACGACTTCCTGACACTTAAATCTATACTCGATGTTAACAAATTTCTTTTCTTCAGAAACGCTTTCCTTGCCATTGCCAGTCTACATTTTATATCCTCTCTACTTCGAATATCATCAGTTATTTGGCTTCCCAAATAGCGAAACTCCTTTACTACTTTAAGTGTCTCATTTCCTAATCTCATTCCCTCGGCATCACCCGACTTAATTCGACTACATTCCATTATCCTCGTTTTGTTTTTGTTGATTAGCGAAGTGATTAGCGAAGAAGTTAACACAACAAATAGACGATTAACTGGACTTGTATTTCTCCAAGCTTACAAAGAGTCATTACAAGTAATGCAGCAACAAATAGAGTCCAGCTGTCGGTGCAACAAGGGTGAGACTCTCTGTACGAAAGCACGGACAATGGTGTCAGAGCCACGACTAGGCGGCGTCCGCAACGCACCACGTTGCGCGGGGGCTCCAAATGTGAATGGGGTTTCCTTGCCGGCCCTCCTATATCGTGGTGGCAGAGGGTGCTCACAGTATCGAGTCGCTGAAGGGGTGGCTCGGAGGGTGTGCCCCGTTGGGTCCATGGGATCCTGCACGAGTGCTGTCGGCGCCTGATTGAAACTCGCAGTTGCCAACTGTGACGCCGACGGGGTGGTATCGACAGGTGATACCACACTAACTAATTACTTACAGGAGCTACGCTATTACTTGCACATCCGTAGCATGCAGTTCAGTGTGACACTTCAGTTCACTGTATCTGGGGACGCATGGCCTCCCTGTGGAAGTGCCGTAAGGGTCCATTCTTCTCACTCAGCTTCAGAAAGATCGATTCTTTTTGAAGCTACAAGTGTGTGAACTGTCATATCAAAACCCTAAATTGATACAAGTAGGTACCAAGTTACGCGTCATTTACACTCATGCTCATAAATTAAGGATGAGTGCAGAATGTGGTGCCACACAACGTGGCACTACACAAAACTGGCGCTAATAGCATAGGTACATAGGGAACACACACGACACAGATCTGTAAGTCAACGGTATTGGGGATAAGTTGAGAAAACCGTCGCGAAACACATGTGCTACAAAATGCCACTGTTTCCTGCGCGTGTATCCCGACATAAAAAAGGGATATAATCACCATGCACACGTACACAGACCGCACAGCGGGGTGGCATACTCTGGATCAGGTAGTCGAGCAGCTGCTGGGCTAAAGCATCCCATTCTTGCACCAGTGCCTTTCGGAGCTCCTGAAGTGTCCTCGGGGTTTGAAGACGTGAAGCGATACGTCGACCGAGAGCATCCCAGACGTGTTCGATGGGGTTTAGGTCTGGAGAACACGCAGGCCATTCCATTCGCCTGATATCTTCTGTTTCAAGTGCACGATGGCAGCTCGGTGGGTCGTGCGATATCATCCATCAGGAGGAAGGTGGGACCTACTGCACCCCTAAGATGGCGGACTTACTGGTGCAAAATGACGTCCCGATACACCTGATCTGTTACAGTTCCTCTGTCAAAGACATGCAGGGATATACGTGCACCAATCATAATGCCATCCCACACCACCAAACCACGACGTCCATACAGGCCCCTTTCAAGGACATTAAGGGGTTGGTATCTGGTTCCTGGTTCACGCCAGATGAAAACCCGGTGAGAATCACTGTTCAGACTATACCTGGACTCGTTCGTGAACATAACCTGGGACCACTGTACCAATGACCATGTACTGTGTTCTTGACACCAGGCTTTACGGGCTCTCCTGTGACCAGGAGTCAGTGGAATGCACCTTTCAGGTCTCTGGGCGAATGAACCATGTCTGTTCAGTCGTCTGTAGACTGTGTGTCTGGAGACAACTGTTCCAGTGGCTGCGGTAAGGTCCCGAGAAAGGCTACCTGCAGTACTCCGTGGCCGGCTGCCGGCACTGATGGTGAGATATCGGTCTTCTTGTGGTGTTGTACTCTTTGGGCGTACCGTACTGTAGCACCTGGACACGTTTCCTGTCTGCTGGAATCGTTGCCATAATCTTGAGATCACACTTTGTGGCACACGGAGGGCCCGTGCTACGACCTGCTGTGTTTGATAAGCCTCCAGTCGCCCTAGTATTCTGCCCCTCATAACGTCATGAATTTATGTTATTTGAGCCATTTTAACCGTGAATTTTTATCTTTTAA
The DNA here is from genome assembly GCF_023864275.1 of Schistocerca cancellata. Taxonomy (NCBI): domain Eukaryota; kingdom Metazoa; phylum Arthropoda; class Insecta; order Orthoptera; family Acrididae; genus Schistocerca; species Schistocerca cancellata. Next base: position 403,227,070 of record NC_064632.1, on the reverse strand, counting down.
AATCCTTTTCTTAAAGAATTTACTTTATTTACTAGCGATTCACCAAGAACATTAACACATTAAACATATACCGCCTCGCAAGATGATAGGCAAGATAAAAACATATTTCAGGAATTCGGCGTTAACCTTGTAAGTAGGCTGTTTATGTTTTCTTTATGTAAGTAGGCTGTTTATGTTTTCTTTATGTAAGTAGGCTGTTTATGTTTTCTTATTGGCAACGTTACGTAGCACCTATATGAAAATCACTGGCTGTGCTGTGTGCAGTCTGTGGCTAGTTTGCATTGTTGTCTGCCATTGTATTGTTGGGCAGGTGGATGTTAACAGCGCATAGCGTTGGGCAGTTGGAGGTGAGCCGCCCACCAGTGGTGGATGCGGGGAGAGAGATGGCGGAGTTTTGATAATTTGTAATACTGGATGTCAATTATGAATATTAAGGTAAATACATTGTTTGTTCTCTATTAATATCTTTCATTTGCTAACTATCCCTATCAGTAGTTAGTGCCTTCAGTAGTTTGAATCTTTTATTTAGCTGGCAGTAGTGGCGCTCGCTGTATTGCAGTAGTTCGAGTAACGAAGATTTTTGTGAGGTAAGTGATTTCTGAAAGGTATAGTTTAATGTTACTCAGGGCCATTCTTTTGCAGGGATTTTTGAAAGTCAGATTGTGTTGCGCTAAATAATATTGTGTGTCAGGTTAAGCACAGTCGTGTACAATTGTTATAAGGGGACGTTTCAACCTCAATTCTATAAATTCGTTAACACCGAATCCGACAAACATGACAGAGGCAGCTATTAATGTACGGCAGATTGACGGAAGGGGGGGGTCCCCAATTCCACAAGGGAAAAACGGACCACTCAATTCACAAATAACCACCTTCCCGCGGTGGACAAACGGTGAAGAATGGTGGGCCGACCCCAAAACAAAGCGGCTGGTGACCTCACCAAGAAAACAAGTAGAATTTAACAAGTAAATGAAACAACCACTTAACTTCTAATAAACTGCGATTTCTGGCGAAGATCTGGCGCAGCACCCCCAACCCTCTCCCGAACCGTCCGCTGCCAGCCGTTTCAACGGATGCAGGAAGGCGCACCGATCTCCCGTCTCACGGCGTCGCAACTCGCGCCGGCCAGCTCAATGTCGTGGTTTCGCTCCTGTTGCTCTCGTGTGAACCGCGAAGCCACTACCCCTTTCTATACGGCGCTGCCCACTGGACTGACGTGGGGACCTCACATGCGCCGACGCTCAATGCGGACACGCCATCTCGTGTCTCAGTGCGCGACCGACCAACCGACCGATCCAACCGCCAATGACCGTTGCCCGAGCAATTCGAGCAGACTGGCGGCCTAACGCGCAGACTCAGATGCAGGAACTCGGCCCCGACTGGGCGACCACTAGCTGAGTGTGGTGTCACCGCCAGACACCACACTTGCTAGGTGGTAGCCTTTAAATCGGCCGCGGTCCGTTAGTATACGTCGGACCCGCGTGTCGCCACTATCAGTGATTGCAGACCGAGCGCCGCCATACGGCAGGTCTAGAGAGACTTCCTAGCACTCGCCCCAGTTGTACAACCGACTTTGCTAGCGATGGTTCACTGACAAAATACGCTCTCATTTGCCGAGACGATAGTTAGCATAGCCTTCAGCTACGTCATTTGCTACGACCTAGCAAGGCGCCATGTTCAGTTACTATTGATATTGTGAATAATGTACAGTCAAGAGCGACGCTCATCAGTAATGGGTTAAAGTATTCCACCAGCTACGTCCGCTTTTCTAAATTCTAATATCCTTGTCCTGTTCCAGACCTCACGCCAGCCTGCGTGAGCTAAAACGCGTGCCTTTCGGCTTCCTCTAATAACACGGTGTTGGCTCTTCAGCCAACCCACAACACTGAGTTCTGTTACTGGCGGGGTGGCAAGACTCTCATTTTCTGGTTTTAAAGTTGATCCAAAGGACAGACATACTAGCACTCCGACGACAGACAGACACTAACTGCCGCATAAATACAACTGAGAGACAGACCAGCAACTAGCGACGCGAGACTGACTACTTAACGTACGGCAGACAGACAGACAGACAGACACTGAGTGCCCGACACTTAGCCGGCTGACCAACTGACTAGACTCAAACTGACAGACTCACCCCCTGCGGAGCTCATACCGCCCTTTAAATGCACCTGAACAGGCAATTTTTCCCCTTTCCCACCAGAGGGAGACACCAAAGCTGCGATTGCCACAGCGGCGCCACCGCCAGAAACGGAAAGCGACTGCTTTATTCTACGCGCTGCGACACGCTCTTCAAAACAGCAAATTTTACCACGGCTCACATTTTCAACACACAGTCACCATTAGCGCGCCTGAAAACGTCTGCACACTTACTCGCTGCACTGTAGTCTGACATGCACCAACACACTTCTGCGTATGTGGACTGCTGCTATCGCCACCGTGCGACGACCGCAGGTCAAATGCGCCGCTTGGTCATACCCCGAGGTGATTTAAACCCGCAAACCGCCCACCAGAGCGTTGTTTCACCATGTATCAGCATTATGCTTAATTTATGAGCATGAGTGTAGTTTGGGCGTGCAGGGACTCGCTGTGGTGCGCCGGAGAGCAGATGCGAATGCGGAAACTGCTGTGGAACAGCAGGATTTAGAGGTCGTGGAAGGATTCGTGCATGGTGACAGTATAGCAGATTAGCTCCGAGTATAAGTTTTTTACGTAAATTCATTTTAATCTGACAGAAATCATACGTTTATCTTTAAACGCGTATTTCTCGATTCAGTGTTTTTCAAGCTGACGGATGTACTGCCGGCGGACTAATAAAGATCGTCATCAACAATCTGTCTTTCAGAGTTGAAAGTTCGTGATCCATCACACAATACTGTTAAGAGTCTGCCTCCATTTTCTGCATTCGGAGTTACTGGCCCCATGTTTGGTGTTTCTTCTCCTTTATGTGATCTATCCAACGTCTCGGTTATCTTCCCTGCAAGTTTTTCCGTTCAGATTTCCTTGGATGAATATCTTTTCCAAGTTATCCTTCTGTCGTCGAATTATGTGACCAAAGAGCTGCAGAATTCGCTGAAAACAGATTCTGGACAAGTTCTCCAACATGAGTTCCTCAAGGATTGATCTGTTGGTCTGTTTGTCCATTCATGATATTCTGAACAACCTCCTATAGGAAACTTCCTGGCAGATTAAAACTGTGTGCCGGACCGAGACTCGAATTCGAGACTTTGCCTTTCGCGGGCTAGTGCTCTACCAACTGAGCTACCCAAGCACGACTCACGCCCCGTCCTCACAGCTTTACTTCTGCCAGTACCTCGTCTCCTATCCTCCAAACTTTACAGAAGCTCTCGAGTCTCGATGCGGCACACAGTTTTAATCTGCCAGGAAGTTTTATATCAGCGTACACTCCGCTGTAGAGGGAAAATTTCATTCTAGAAACATCCCCCAGGCTGTGGCTAAGCCATGTCTCCGCAATATCCTTTCTTTCAGGAGTGCTAGTTCTGCAAGGCTCGCAGGAGAGCTTCTGTAAATTTGGAGGGTTGGAGACGAGGTACTGGCAGAAGTAGAGCTGTGAGGACGGGGCGTGAGTCGTGCTTGGGTAGCTCAGTTGGTAGAGCACTTGCCCGCGAAAGGCAAAGGTCCCGAGTTCGAGTCTCGGTCCAGCATACAGTTTTAATCTGCCAGAAGTTTCATATCAGCGCACACTCCGCTGTAGAGTGAAAATTTCATTCTAGAACCTCCTATATGACCACATCTCAAAAGCATCAATTCTTTTGCGGTGCCCTTCAGTTATTGTCCATGTTTCAGCACCATAAAGGAAATCTGGAAACACCAGAGATTGCAGCACTCGCAATTTAATATATCTGGTTAGGGCTCAGTCGTTCCAAACCACTGTGCGTTTCGATGCGGCATCCCTACCCAGAACAATCCTACATCCTGTGTAACCACCCTCTTTCTGAACCATCGAGCGCAGGTAGACAAAGTGATCAACTTCTTCAAATTCTTATAGTACTTCGGTAGTTGGTAGTGACTCACCTTTGTCAGTTAGCATGATCATGGACTTTTTCTTATTAATTAACAATCCAAATTTCTCGCTTTCTCTCTTAGCTATATCCAGCAGTTCCTTTATTTCCACTTGTGATTCTGTGGACAGTGTGTGTCATCAACAAATCTTAAATTATTGATTCTTCGTCCTCCAATTCAGATCCCACCAGTTCAGCCATGATGACTTTTTCTCGTAACATATTCTACATAGATATTAAGTCGAACTGGTTACAGACTGCACCTTTCTAATTACTTTACGTGGTTCAAAAGGACTTGAAATAATTTATCTAGTCATTATTGCCTTATGGCCACAGTGGAGATTTCTGACAAAGTTATAAGATGATCAGGAACGCCCGTTTCTGCTAATATGCTCCATAGTTCTTTCCATCTAACACCGCCGAAAACCTTGCCATAGTTCAAGAAACAAAGAATTAATGGGGTACTGAATTCTCTACATTTTTCAATTCTTCATGTAAATAGGTACTCAGGCGTTCATGGATGGCATTTAGAGGAATCTTGCTGGCATGTGGAATTAATGAAATGGTTCTGTCTTTCTCACGAATGCATGCTTTCCTTTATTATGAAACGCAATCATTACCGAAACGGTCCAATCCTGTATTCATGTTCCTTTATTCCATACGCTGCTGTATACCTCATATTAAAGATGTATTTCTGAAACTTCGTTGAATTAATCCTCGGGCATGTCTGCAAAAAGTAATACGTTTTTTTAAAGTTTGTTCATTAGTTATTGCAAAAACGTGATCAAACGAATACGACAAAGCTACACTTTTGTTTCAAATGCCCGCCATTTTATTATTTTTTTTTAAATTTCAAAAAATTGTACTATTATTCCGGCGCAGTATCCTATAAATTAAGACAATTGTTTATTTTATGATGTCGGATAAGATTTGCAGACTGCAGGAGTTGCACCATGGGCACGTCATTTTGGACAGATGAGCTTTAATTCCTCGGATGGAGGCCTTAATGATAACTGAATTTCCCACAAAAATCAGAAAATGTTATCCAAGAATCAACAGACAACGTGCAAAAAGATTTAAGTTGATGGGTTTATTAGTTTTTGCAAAAAAAAAAAATCGTAATAATCACTTATTTTGTAGGCTAACTGAGGAGAATGGACCCTTGTCGGAAACGATATTCTTACGAACGGCGAAACTTCAAATTAGCACAGCACGTCATCTGTCGATACTAGGGTAATACTCTTTTGAGATTGTGCACAGAGAATGCCAGAGAACACAATGGTACAAATTAAACAATTCCTATCTTGTCGTTAATTTCTGTACGAAAAAGTAGTCGTTCCCCACTGCGTGCGTTTCAGTTAGTATACAGCGTGGGTGAGGAAGAAAGGTACATGTTATAAGGGGTGATAGTATTCATGACTGAACAAAAAATGACACATGCACCACGCTCTATTCCGAATGGTTTCCGAATTAGAACACATTTTATGTACACTGTTATTTATTTTCTGTATTATTCAAAGAGTGTCACTGTTTACATCGTACCACGGCAGTGAAGAGGAAGTTGAGACGAATAATTTGATAAAGGACTGATGGTCTATCAAGTTTCGAAGCTACCTCAAATTGGCCTACAGGAAGTACGTAAGCTACAGTGCTTACGCCTACTGCGAGATTTTTCAGACTCTCTTCGCACAAACTATTATTCCTACAGAAAAGATGGACAGGACCTTTTTCGTAGGAAATTTAATGCAGTTTAATTTTGTTCTGCAACACGTTTTTCGCAGGAGGTTATGGTTTTCGAGTTAGTGAAGAAAAACGTACAAAAGTGATATTTCATAAGTTCTACCTCGGAAACTATTCGGAATAGGGCGTATGTCCATATGAAGTTTTTTGTCTAGAATCACTAATACTATCACCCCTCAAAGAATGTCGGTCTCCGGCTTACAGCACCACGTATAGCGATTAATCTGCTCTGCAGATGCGTCTACACACGGTGTGAAGACAGTCCGTTTTGCAAGCGCATTTCTGGGAAGGACTGCAGGAGGAAGAGGTTGGTCTTGCGGTGGTCCCCCCTGCCTACCGCAGACATAAAGCGTTCCCGCCGATCCTTAACGGGTCCGACACCACTCAGCTCGTATCCTTCAGCATCTTCTTGAAATTTCCTTTGTGGCAGAGGAAACAGGAAGCGGTGTGAACTGTGAGAACAAGACAATGAACGAACGTAGTCTTTAGGGCAAAATCGGACCTACTTTTACGCGCAGTGTTGTATTAAGCTGTCGTGATCCAACTGAGAACTAATTATGTATCACACAAGGTTCCTTTACTATTTCTTTTTAGAGATGGTCATCTACAAACTTACGTGTCCTTAGCATTTTGTGCGCGCGGGGTAGGCGCGCGGTCTTGGGCCGTCTTGCCACGGTTCGCGCGGCTCTGCGTCGGAGGTTCGAGCAGTTCCTCGGGCATGGTTTCTGTTGCCCTTAGTGTAAGTAGTGTGTAAGCCTAGGGACCGATGACCTCAGCAGTTTGGTCCCACAGGAACTTACCACAAATTTCCAAATTTAGCATTTTAAAGCGAATGTATTTGTCAAGAACTGCAGAGCATGAGCGACAGAGCTATGACGTAATAATCACATGACGGCCAGACAAGTGTCTACCGTTGTTAATAGCGCTGCAGCATTGGCTGAAGTTGGTGGCTCTCATTTTTTATCCCATCCATAGCGAGGTTCAGTCCGTGATAAAGTTTCTTGATGAGCGACACCTAGCAACCGAAATCCATGTCAATTCTGAAATCCGTGTCATGAGCGAGAAGTCATAAGCAAATAAATAGTGCCCCGCTGGTATACGATGTGCATTCAAGTTCTAAGGCCTCCGATTTTTTTTTCTCCGGACTGGAAAGAGATAGAAACATGTGCATTGTTTTAAAATGAGGCCGCGTTCATTGTCAATACGTCCCAGAGATGGCAGCACCATACGGCAGATGGAATTTTACCGCCAGCGGCGAGAATGAGAACTGTTTTAAATACTTAAAATGGCGACGTTTTCCTTACTTGAACAGTGTGCAATCATTCGTTTTCTGAAATTGCGTGGTGTGAAACCAATTGAAATTCATCGACAGTTGAAGGAGACATGTGGTGATGGAGTTATGGATGTGTCGAAAGTGCGTTCGTGGGTGCGACAGTTTAATGAAGGCAGAACATCGTGTGACAACAAACCGAAACAACCTTGGGCTCGCACAAGCCGGTCTGACGACATGATCGAGAAAGTGGAGAGAATTATTTTGGGGGATCGCCGAATGACTGTTGAACAGATCGCCTCCAGAGTTGGCATTTCTGTGGGTTCTGTGCACACAATCCTGCATGACGACCTGAAAATGCGAAAAGTGTCATCCAGGTGGGTGCCACGAATGCTGACGGACGACCTCATGGCTGCCCGTGTGGCATGTTGCCGAGCAATGTTGACGCGCAACGACAGCATGAACTGGACTTTCTTTTCATTGGTTGTGACAATGGATGAGATGTGGATGCCATTTTTCAATCCAGAAACAAAGCGCCAGTCAGCTCAATTGAAGCACACAGATTCACCGCCACCAAAAAATTTCGGGTAACCGCCAGTGCTGAAAAAGTGATGGTGTCCATGTTCTGGGACAGCGAGGGCGTAATCCTTACCCATTGCGTTCCAAAGGGCACTACGGTAACAGGTGCATCCTACGAAAATGTTTTGAAGAACAAATTCCTTCCTGCACTGCAACAAAAACGTCCGGAAAGGGCTGTGCGTGTGCTGTTTCATCAAGACAATGCACCCGCACATCGAGCTAACGTTACGCAACAGTTTCTTCGTGATAACAACTTTGAAGTGATTCCTCATGCTCCCTACTCACCTGACATGGCTCCTAGTGACTTTTGGCTTTTTCCAACAATGAAAGACACTCTCCGTGGCCGCACCTTCACCAGCCATGCTGCTATTGCCTCAGAGATTTTCCAGTGGTCAAAACAGACTCCTAAAGAAGCCTTCGCCGCTGCCATGGAATTATGGCGTCAGCGTTGTGACGTCTGCAGGGCGATTACGTCGAGAAGTAACGCCAGTTTCATCGATTTCGGGTGAGTAGTTAATTAGAAAAAAAATCGGAGTCCTTAGAACTTGAATGCACCTCGTAGCGCTGCAGCATTGGCTGAAGTTGGTGGCTCTCATTTTTTATCCCACCCATAGTGAGGTTCGGTCTGTGATAAAGTTTCTTGTTGAGCGACACCTAGCAACCGAAATCCATGTCAATTGTGAAATCCGTGTCATGAGCTAGAAGTCATAAGCAAATAAATAGTGCCCCGCTGGTATAGGAAGATTGGAGTATATCGCCAAATCGACAACTGGTCATTAGAGACGGAGTTCAAGCTCTGATTAGAGGAAGGATGGGAAAGGAAATCGGGCGCGGCCTCTGCAAAGAAACCATCCCAGCATTTGCCTTATCACGGAACACCTACATCTGGATGCCGGACGGAGATTTGAACGGTCATTCTCCCGAATGCGAATCCAATGTGCTAACCACTGCGCCACCTCGTTCGGCCACTGGTGTAAACAATTTTCAGAAGATCGTCGAAGTGTCCACATTGAAGAGGGGCATGAGCGACCGTGCTTCGTCATGAAGATCTTGTGGAGCTGGTGTGACAGCACATTTTGAACAATCACTTCACAATTTTGGATCTCAGCAGCCAATTTGAACAGATATCGCGACTCCTGTTGCGACAGCTCATTTTGAACAATCACTTCACAATTTTGGATCTCAGCAGCCATTTTGAGCAGATATCGCGACCCCTGTTGCGACAGCTCATTTTGAACGATCACTTCACAATTTTGGACCTCAGCAGCCATTTTCAGCAGATATCGCGACTCCTGTTGCGCTGTCACGGATCACGGGGTGCGTTGTGTGTACTGGATGCCGAAAAACATAACTTCTGAGCACAAAGTGAGTCAGTGAAGCCTGTCATTGTCATGGGGCAGACGGCGGTCTTGATGTGCTTCATTAAAGAAAATTTCTTAAAAGACAAAAAAAAAAATCTTTTACTGTCTAGACTGTAATTTTCCTATCAGTGATAGGAGGACTGCGGTCTAGTGTTAAAAAATTTAACTTTAATTTTTTTTATTTAGTTAACAAAGTGAAACGACTCGCCAGGTTAGCCGACAGTGTTAATGCGCTGCTTCCTGGACTTGGGTAGGCGCGCCGGCCCCAGACCGAAAACTCCCAGAGGGTTAACGACGAGAACCGGTGTACCGGCCAGCCTGGATGTGATTTTAAGCGGTTTCCCACATCCAACTAGGTGAATACCGGGCTGGTCCCCACGTCCCGCCTCAGTTAGATGACTCGCAGACATTTGAAACACATTCGCACTATTTCATGATTTACACTAGATGCAGACTGCTGGGGTACACAAATTCTATCCCAGGGGGTATGGGGTGGCGGCAGGAAGGGCATCTGGCCACCCCTTAAAATTAACCACGCCACATCCGTACTTAACCCTGCCGATCCTGCGCACGATGCGGGACAAAGGCAGTAGCAACAGAAAAGTTAACAAAGTGAAACGTCACGAGCAACATTGGCATTTCTGCAGCGGTACCGTGATGCCGGCGATGATTCATTGAAAGGACCATCAAGGGCGTTCTACATTTACATCAACATCTATACCCTGCAAGCCACCTTACGGCGTGTGGCGGAGGGTACTTTTTCTACCAGTGTCACTTCCCCCTTTTCGCGGTCCAGTCCTGTATGATTCGTGGGAAGAACGATTGTTGGTAAGCCCCCATGTGGGCTCAAACCTCTCTCATTTTATCTTCACGGTCTTTTCGCAAGATATATGTAGGAGGAAGGAAGATATTGGTTGACTCTTTTAGGAATTTACGCTCTTGGAACTTTAAATAGTAGGCCATAACGTTATACAGAACACCTGTTTCGCACTGTCTGCCACTGGTGTTGGCTGAGCATCTCTTTGTCGCTATCGAGTTACTAAATGAATCCGTAACAAAACGTGCTGTTCTTCTTTGGATCTTGTAGCTTTACCCTATGAGTCCTATCTTATCTTATTTTTATTTTTGACCTGGTTTGAAGCGGCCCACTTCGAATTTCCCTCCTGTGCCAATCTCTTGATCTGTAACCTACGTCTTCAATTACTTGCTGGATGTGTTCCAGTCTCTATCTTCCTCAACAGTTTTTGCCCTCTACAACTCCCGCTAGTACCATGGAAGTTATTCCGTGATGTCTTAACAGATGTCCTATCGTCCTGCCTCTTCTCCTTCGCAGTATTTTCCACTTACTCCTTTCCTCTGCTATTCTGCGCAGAACCTCCTCATTCCTTACGTTATCAGTCCACCTAATTTTCAACATTCGTCTTTATCTGTAGCACCAGATCTCAAATGCTTCGATTCTCTTCTGCTTTTCCAGCAGTACATGTTTCACGTCCATACAATGCTATGCTCCGAACTACATTATCAGAAATTTCTTCCTCAAATCAAGACCTATGTTTGATACTAGTAATCTCTCGGCCAGAAATGCCCTTTGTGCCAGCGCTAATCTGCTTCTGATGCCCTCGTTGCTCCCTCCGTTACTGGTTATTTTGCTACGTAGGTAGTAACATACCTTAACTTCATCTACTTCGTGAACCTTGATGCTGATGTTAAGTTTCTCCTTGTTCTCACTTCTGCTACTTCTCATTACTTTCGTCTTTCTTCGATTTACTCTTAGTCCACATTCTGTACTCATCAGACTGTTCATTCCATTTAGCAGAGGTCCATCCCCGGTAGCTGAATGGTCAGCGTGACGGATTCTCAATCCTCTGGGCCCCTGGGTTCGGTTCCCGGCTGGGTCGGGGAATTTTCTCCGCCCAGGAACCGGGTGTTGTGCTGTTCTCATCATCATCCTATCATCCTCATCGACTGCAGGTCGCCGAAGTGGCTTCAAATTCAAAGACCGGCACCCGGCGACTGGTCTGCTCGACAGGGGGTCCTAGCCATACGATTAATTAAATTTAGCAGATCCTGTAATTCTTCTTCAATTTCACTCAGGTTAGGAACGTCATAGGCGAATCGAATCACTGATATCATTTCACCTTGAATTTTGATTTCCCTCCTGAACCTATCTTTTATTTTCATCATTCCTTCTTCGATGTACAGATTGAACAGTTGGTGTGAAAGACTACATCCCTGTCTTACACGCTTTTTAATCGGAGCTCTACGTTCTTGGCCGTCCACTCTTATGATTCCCTCTTGGCTCCTCGACATAATTTATATTACCCGTCTCTTCTCTCTGATGCGGATCCTTTATTGACGAGCAATAATCAAGTATTGGTCGAAGGAGTGTTTTGTAAGCTACTTCCTCTGTTTCAGGACTATATTTCCTGAGAATTCTTCCAATGAATCTGTCTGGCATCTGCCTTACTAGTGATTTATTTTATGTGGTAGTCTCACGTCAGATCGCTCCTACATGCTTCCATTGATTGCAATTTTCTAATCATACAACAAAGGCTCTTTCTGTCCATGTAATCGCAAGGCTCTACATTTGTGTGTATTAAGGGTTAATTTTCACTCCCCGCACCAAACGTCGATCAGCTGCAGGTCTTCCTGCATTTCGCTACAATTTTCTAGCGTCGCGACTTCTCCATATACAGCAGCATCATCCGCGAAAAGCCGGCCGCTGTGGCCTACCGGTTCTAGGCGCTTCAGTCTGGAACCTGGTTCGAATCCTGCCTTGAGCATGGATGTGTGTGATGTCCTTAGGTTAGTTACGTTTAAGTAGTTCTAAGTTCTAGGGGACTGATGACCTCAGATGTTAAGTCCCATAGTGCTCAGAGCCATTTGAACCATCCACGAAAAGCCTCAGAGAACTTCCGACATTATCTGATAGGTCATTTATGTACAGTGTGAAAAATAATGGTCCTTGCTTGGGGCAAGCCCGAAGTTACTTTTACGTCTGAAAACTCCTTTCCGTTCAGAATTAATTGCTGTTTTCTGGTTGCTAAGAACTCTTCAATTTCGTAAAAAGGAAAGACGAATGTCCCGTGCTGATTCCATTCCCAGGCGGCAGATTCTTACGATCCTGGAATACAAAAATTGATCCACGACATGACAAACGTCCCACGTCTGGTGGTGATTAAGTAGAAAAATAGCTGAAACAGTGCTGCATCTCTTGCCTCAAAAGTTTTTCATGTAGCTATATTTTCCTCTTTCTATTTTTTATTAGCGAAAATTTATTTTTGAGTGACCCTCTAATATTAACGATCTTTGATCAGTACCATTTCAGATGCCAAGTTTGTTTAGCTTCTAAGTGGTGCAAATATTCCAATAAATAGAAAATCAAGAATAGTTTTAGGAAGATCGGTACGACAGTTTCAGGGGACATTAAGAAATGCTTCTAAGCCAATTCCTTGACACTAAACTTTGAAAATACACACTGTATGCAGTTCAGAGTTTTTGAGGCTTCCTCCCAGTATACATCTGAAATAAAATGACGAACAGATAGAAGAAATTGACACAGTTAAATTCTTGGGATTATAGCTCGATAATAAACTCAGTTGGGAGGAACATACCAAAGAACTATTGAAACTCCTAAGCAAATCTTTATGTAATGCGGGTTTTCTCAGGCTTGGGCGATATAAAAATAGAAAAGGTAGCATACTTTGATTACTTTTGGGTGATATAAAAATAAAAAGGTAGCATACTTTGGTTACTTACCCTGCATAATCTCGTGCGCGACCATTTTTTGGGTACGGCCTCAAGACAAACTACAGCTTGCCTAGTACAGACGCGTGTAATATGAATTAATTGTGAGGTAAACTCAAGAACATCTTGTTTAACGAATAGTACTAGTGATTAATATATGTATTCCGTAATGGAATGTCATAAGCATATCTCTTTTTCAAACCAACATTTGATTTCGTGGAATCATCCTAGAAATAAATAGCTAGAAATAAATATTTAAAGTCATTTACTTTCGTCCAGGAATGTGTTCACTATTCAGGAATACCTGTACACATTGTCAACAATTTACCGGTAGACGTAAAAAGATTAACTACTAATAAGGGTTTATTGGTGACATAGTCCTAATCCATTGATGAATTTCTTAGGAGAACTAATCGATGTATAATACACACACAAAAATATCAAATAACATGAGTGTTACGTAAAATCTGACTTGTGCATATCTTCAATGCAATAATTTGATCAATGTAAATAAGTATTATAAACATTTTCTGTTTGACGTTGTGTGGCTACAAGAGCACAAGAATTGACATCATAGTCTTTTTCTCCTCTTTCCTATTCTTCTTCTTAATTGTCGCTTTGGTTTGGAAGACCATATGCGTTCTCTACACTACTCCACCAATCATTTACTTATGTCTTATACATTACGTATTTTGTAAAAAGTTTGTTATTACCTATTAAATGAATATCTGTTACAGAGGTTGTCGGCTTACGTTATCTCCACGAAGACCATTTCGCTTAGAATCAATGGAAAGAATATTAGTACATTATTTTGTAAATAGGTATTGCGTATACTCATTTTATGGCAAGTTGTACATCCTTAAGGATCTCCCCTCTGTTGATCTATAGAACAAAGTGTATCTAATCAACTTTGAGTTGAAATAAATTCTTGCAGCCTTTTTCAGTGACTTGACACCAGCTAGAGGTGCGACTAAAAATATTTTCTGGACACAAATATATTTAGAAGATTTAAAAAAAAATACAAGGGATCAACTTGTATAAAAACCGGACTATAGTCATAAGAGTTGAAAATCGGGAAAAGGAACAGCAGTTGGAAAAAGAAAGAGACAGGGTTGTCGTGTAGACCTCATGTTATTCAATCTGGTCACAGAACAAGCGGTGAAGAAAACCAAAGAATAAGTTGAAAAAGAAGTTCTGGGAGAAGGAATAAAACCCTTAGGGTTTGCCAGTGATATTGTAATACTGTCAGACTCGACAAAGGACTTGAAAGACCAGTTGAAAGGAATGAATAGTGTAGAAAGCATGTTATAAGGTAAAAATCAACAAAACTAAAACGTGGAATGTAGTCGAGTTAAATCAGTTTATGCTGGGGGAATTAGATTAAGAAATGAAACGCTAAACGTTGAAGTCGAGTTTTCCGTATTTAGCAGAAAAATAACTGACCGTGTCAATATTAGAGAGCTAAAAAGTGCTGGCTGCCAATAGCAAGAAAGCTTTTCTGAAAATGAGATACGTATGAATATCAAACATAAATTTCAGTTTTAGAAAGTCATATCTGAAGGTATTTGTGTGGAAAGTAGCCTTATATGGGTGTCGTGGTCAGTAAACAGCATAGGCAAGAAGAGAGCAGAAGATTTAGAAATATGGTGGTAAAACTGAATGCTGATGGATAGAGTGGCTAATGATGATGAGGTAGGCCTACTGAATCGAAACGGGGAGAAGAGACCCTTATGGTACAATGTGACTGGAAAAAGAGGTAGATCCTATCAAGAAGGAATAGTTAACTTGGCAACGGAAGAAAGTGTGTTTATGAACCGGGGAAGGGAGAGGGGGGGGGGAGGGAAATCGTGGAGGAAAACAAAAGACTTAAATACAGAAAGCCAGGGAAAATGGATGTAACTGATACGTAGAGTGAAATTACACTCCTGGAAATTGAAATAAGAACACCGTGAATTCATTGTCCCAGGAAGGGGAAACTTTATTGACACATTCCTGGGGTCAGATACATCACATGATCACACTGACAGAACCACAGGCACATAGACACAGGCAACAGAGCATGCACAATGTCGGCACTAGTACAGTGTATATCCACCTTTCGCAGCAATGCAGGCTGCTATTCTCCCATGGAGACGATCGTGGAGATGCTGGATGTAGTCCTGTGGAATGGCTTGCCATGCCATTTCCACCTGGCACCTCAACTGGACCAGCGTTCGTGCTGGACGTGCAGACCGCGTGAGACGACGCTTCATCCAGTCCCAAACATGCTCAATGGGGGGCAGATCCGGAGATCTTGCTGGCCAGGGTAGTTGACTTACACCTTCTAGAGCACGTTGGGTGGCACGGGATACATGCGGACGTGCATTGTCCTGTTGGAACAGCAAGTTCCCTTGCCGGTCTAGGAATGGTAGAACGATGGTTTCGATGACTGTTTGGATGTACCGTGCACTATTCAGTGTCCCCTCGACGATCACCAGTGGTGTACGGCCAGTGTAGGAGATCGCTCCCCACACCATGATGCCGGGTGTTGGCCCTGTGTGCCTCGGTCGTATGCAGTCCTGATTGTGGCGCTCACCTGCACGGCGCCAAACACGCATACGACCATCATTGGCACCAAGGCAGAAGCGACTCTCATCGCTGAAGACGACACGTCTCCATTCGTCCCTCCATTCACGCCTGTCGCGACACCACTGGAGGCGGGCTGCACGATGTTGGGGCGTGAGCGGAAGACGGCCTAACGGTGTGCGGGACCGTAGCCCAGCTTCATGGAGACGGTTGCGAATGGTCCTCGCCGATACCCCAGGAGCAACAGTGTCCCTAATTTGCTGGGAAGTGGCGGTGCGGTCCCCTACGGCACTGCGTAGGATCCTACGGTCTTGGCGTGCATCCGTGCGTCGCTGCGGTCCGGTCCCAGGTCGACGGGCACGTGCACCTTCCGCCGACCACTGGCGACAACATCGATGTACTGTGGAGACCTCACGCCCCACGTGTTGAGCAATTCGGCGGTACGTCCACCCGGCCTCCCGCATGCCCACTATACGCCCTCGCTCAAAGTCCGTCAACTGCACATACAGTTCACGTCCACGCTATCGCGGCATGCTACCAGTGTTAAAGACTGCGATGGAGCTCCGTATGCCACGGCAAACTGGCTGACACTGACGGCGGCGGTGCACAAATGCTGCGCAGCTAGCTCCATTCGACGGCCAACACCACGGTTCCTGGTGTGTCCGCTGTGCCGTGTGTGTGATCATTGCTTGTACAGCCCTCTCGCAGTGTCCGGAGCAAGTATGGTGGGTCTGACACACCGGTGTCAATGTGTTCTTTTTTCCATTTCCAGGAGTGTACAATGAAATCTAGACCATTAGATGCTTACAGGCGTTGATAAATATCAATGGAGACAGTTGAAAAAGTGTGCCCCAGCCGGGACTCGAATGCGGGGTCTCCTGCTCACATGGCAGACGCTCAATCCGACATTTTTTTTTTTTTTTTTGCATTTTGTTTGATATAGTTCGTTGCATTTGGTCTCGGCGGACGTGACAAGACATCCGTTCAAGTTATTCGTTGATTCCTTTCCTCAGTTTTTTTTAGTACGAAGGGCAAGGAGCCATCTGACCGAACACGCTGAGCTACGGTGCCGACGCTGAGCCATCGAGGACACAGAGGATAGAGCGACTGCAGGGACTTATGTCAGGCACGCTCCCCGTGAGACCCAGATTTCCCACTTACTGTCCACACGCTACATTTGCAGTCCCCCTGCCCACTATACTCATTACTCGCGGCAGTCAATCTACCGATTCCCGTACGAGTTTGAGCAATGTGAGTGCATCCGCACTGAAGAAGATCGTTTGCCGGTAAGACTTGTAGAGACTTGAACTGAATAGATCAACGGGGGCAGAGGCATTAAACTGCTTTCAGACGGAAGACTACAACAAAAATGTGGGCGTAAGTACTCGCTTTCTTTAGACCAGAGTCACTGGGTTCCTCTCTTCTTTCTTTACTCCGCCGTTTTTGATATGAAACAGTGGACACTCACTTCATCTTCTGAAATAAAAGAGCGCGCCGTATATCAGTTGAGCTTATTTTTAACGAAACAAATATTCGTTTTCGAGTTCTGCTTCCGACCAGCAATCAGTCCTACTGCATACAGCTTTCTCACCGATAACAGTTCACTTAAAATGTACCGTACTCGTTATTCTGATATTCCTATGCTGTCAGTTGTTTCATACACCATTAATAACCTATTGTCAAATACCATATTGCGCAATTTCTCGATATTTTCATCTGTGCTTGCATTTCTGGGATGCCCGTCACATGGAGCATTATCAACAGGAATACAACCACATTTGAATTCAATTACTCATTTCTTAATTGTTCAACGCGAAGGAATAGGCTGCCTATAAAACTTAAAGACGAATATCCATTGGTAATAAACCGTACAAAACAAAGAATTTTATGGCTATACTATACTGCAGTTCATTCTATTGAACGAAACGCACGCTATACTACTTCGGACAGCCGAATGTACAAACTCCTCTACATACGAGTTTGGTATTTGACTTACGTTATTATAAAACGTGTGCCACTATACCAGAACTAATATATCATTCATTTCTACCCATATCTGTGTGACTCCTGTAAGTTTGCACTTGTCCATGTGTTTCGGCGTACGAGGAAACCAGTACGGCTACTGTTTTTACACATCTTGCCTACGCACGAGGATCCTTGCTATGGAATGTGTCATGGTAATGAAGACAGCTGTGTAAAGGAATTCTGTCACCACAGCCGAAAAATAGGCGCAGAGG
The DNA here is from genome assembly GCF_023864275.1 of Schistocerca cancellata. Taxonomy (NCBI): domain Eukaryota; kingdom Metazoa; phylum Arthropoda; class Insecta; order Orthoptera; family Acrididae; genus Schistocerca; species Schistocerca cancellata. The sequence continues at coordinate 403,209,549 of NC_064632.1, read as the reverse complement.
CAGAAAGTGAGACAGTTTCCGGGAGTTGTGTGACAAATATGCCGCAGAAAACAACACCCTCGCTGGAAAATTCAAGAAAGACAAATCCTATGAAAGTGTCTTGATCTTTCTTAAGACGTGCATCCATTGTCAAGCGCTATGCCAGAAATACCTCTCTGGTGTCGTTGTCTTCCCTAAAGCCAAACTGATTGTCATCAAAGAGATCCTTAATTTTATTGTCCATTCTCCTCTACAGGGTGGTAATAATGAAAATCTTGCCACGTAAGAGGGCTCCCACGAGAACTAGCGACAGTACAACAATAAAAGTTTGTGGAAACATATATAAGAACATGCTGAAGAGAGCAAGCGTGAAGAGTGCTTCATCACTCCTTCCAAGGCCACATGCCAACTTCAGCGCTTGCAAGAAACGTAAGCGCGAAGTCTGCTCGAATTTTTGCGTCACGTGGCAAAAGCTGTTGAGTAATGTAGCGTCTGTACGGATAACATTTCACAACTGTTCGCGACATTTTTCGAACGATTGACCTTGGAAAGTTCAGCTGTCGTGACGCAACTCGTGCACTGCTTGAAGATCGCACATTGCTTCCAGCATTTTCAGACGTGGCAACAGAAACTTCTTCAACAATTTATGGCGCAATTGGCCGACGAACTCTCCGACGAGGAATTCCGAAATCACCAGTTAATTAGAAATTCCGAATAACGTATTTCATTGCCGGTTCGGGATTTTTCTTTTTTTTTTGTGTAACAATGTTGAAGATTAGTCCCACCGGCTTCGCCGGTTTGACGTGTTTTGGTGTGGTGTCAAGTTTGGGACCCTTTATTTAAACTTTTGGGGACAGGATCGTGAATTATCGAACTCAGAAGTTCGCCAATCCGCCGCCATAGGCGGGGTTCTGTGCCTCATTGGGTTCAGGCTTTGTTTTTTTTTCTTTAGGCGTTTTCAAGCTTTGTTGTCACTAGATCAACTTTCCTATGTTGTCTTGGTTTGACTTATATCTAAGATTACTTATTTAGAGGTCCTAGATTTCTAGTTTTTCTTTGTGGATAGCCTATTTTACTTGATTTCTATTTTACTTTATTGGACACCATGAATTTATCCTACGTCTTACTGATCTAATATGGTTTTGGTTAGCCTATTCTAATTGTTTTTTCACCATGCCATGAATTTATCCTACGTCTTACTGATCTACTAAGGTTTTTAGTACGCCTATTCTAATTGGTTTGTCATCATGAGTTTGTTTTACATCCTATTGGTCTAGTATGGGGTAGTAATTAGCCTATCTTAGGTGGTGATTTTCTAAGGGAGGGAGGTTTCTTCTACTGGTGGGCACGAATTCAGATTACCGGCTCTATAATGCTTCGTGGAACTCTTTGTTTGTGTCATGTTCTTGGTTGGAGTGTTCCGATGTTTTGTAGGTGTTTGTCGTTGTCTCTGTATATGTCTAGCTTTTTATAGACAGTTGTGGTTAGTTTTTTTATTGTCGTTTCGACAGTGTCCATCTCCAGGGCTTCATGGAGGGCTGTAGTTTTGGTCCATAGGGGAGCGCCTAGGATCCATCGAAGGACTTTGTTCTGTGTTGTCTGTATTGTCTGCAACGCATACCTTTGGTTTCGCTAGCTGTTCCCCATGATGCAGCCATAAGTCATGGTGGGGAGGACGAGGAGCAGCAGCACTACTGCTGTCGTTTTTTGATAAAACAGCTTTACAAGTAAGTCTTGCTCGCCTTGTCGAGATCCTCAACTTGTTGAGATCCAGGTTGACTGTCTGCAACTCTAATGCACCAGCGCCTAATGGAAACTCATGACTCTAACACCACTAACATTGCAAGTCCTACAACGCACAGTCTGAACATGATTCCTACAAAGTTAGGTAGTTTTCCGTCCACACTGCCTCCAGTAGCGAAAGTTTAATCACAACTACCCTATATATTATTCTTGTGAGCCACTTGGAAACATGAGATCATAAGCTGATTGTGCAGTAGTTCTCGCACTTATCTGCCTTTACTACCTTCGTGATTGTGGGGATGATCTTTTCCGGAAGTCTGATGGCATGCCTTCCATCTCATACATTCCACAAAAACTTGAATGGCCGTTCGGTTGCCACTTCTCCCAGCGATTTTAGAATTTCCAAAAGAGTGTTGTTTATGTCTTCTGCCTTATTTAACAGCAAGTGTTTCAAAGCCCTGTGGAATTCTGTGGCTGAGCGACGTAAGACTTTGCCGTCGACGGTGAGTGGAATCCTAAGCTTGTGAGTATAAGGGGAAAGTTGTTTAACATCCTTCTTCGTTTTCGCAGAAGGATTTCTCACGACCGCTTGCAGGAATATATTGACATCACCTGAGGCGAATCTGGTTAAGTACAGCTTACTAAGTTGACCTCATGCAGGACTACAGGTTTCCCCAACAACATGAGAGGACAAGCCTATCTAGTCATCACTGCGAACCGGACATCATGAGTCGTCGATGTGGTCTTCGTGGGACGTTATGCATTACTGAGGTTGCGTCATCCTTCTTTTTCTCAGCATTGTGTGTCTGACGCTGATAGTGCAATGTCGATGAGTGATGTGAGTGAATGTACTGTTGTGTTCTTACGAATGGTTATGGCGACGAGAGAAAAGAAAAAAGGTAGATTAGGGGAACTTAAATCTAGTCGGTAGGACGGGAAATTTAAACAACGTCTTCCAGAATAGGATTCCATTGCCTCACCACTGCACAACCTCGTTTGGCGATGGAAGACAATGTCTAACTGTAAACCGCTGGCACACACACAAGCTTCTCCTCTCCAGTTGCACCGAAGGAGTCATAGAGTTTCAGATCCCCACCTAACGCTCGGATCACTATCAACGAAGTCACATGCTCCTCATGAGACACTGCTGAGCGTTTTGGGTTCTCATTTTTGCAAAATGAGCCACCAACTTTTTGCACTCCGACGGCCAATTTTTGTCATGAACGTTTCTTCCGTCTCGAGGTTCAAACATGGCTCTGAACACTATGGGACTTAACATCTGAGGGCATCAGTCCCCTAGAACTTAGAACTACTTAAAGCTCACTAACCTAAGGACATCACACACATCCATGCCCGAGGCAGAATTCGAACCTGCGACCGTAGCAGTCGCGCGGTTCCGGACTGAAGCGTCTAGAACCGCTCGGCCACCGGTTATACATTACGTATATTGTAAAAAGTTTGTTATTTCCTTTTAAATGAATGTCTGCTACAGAGGTTGTCGGCGTATGTTATCTCCACGAAGACCATTTTACTTAGGATCAATGGAAAGAATATTAGTACATTAATTTGTAAATAGGTATTATGTATTCTTATTTTACGGCACGTTGTAGATCCTTAAGGGGGGTTGCACGTCAAACGGGCCGACTTGGAGCAGGAGAGGCACCACAGGACATTTTAATTTCCACTGTCTATACTTTCACAAATAAATTCATAAAATTTTGTCAGCTGACCAGGAAGGATTCATAATTCACACTCATAGGAGTGGAAGTTCAACAACGTAACGAAACGATTTTTTGTACATGTGAAATTTCATCATTTTTTTTCATTTACTAATGGCAGTATTTGTTGCTATAGGTACACTTTTCTTCACAAGTAAGAGAGATTCTTCGATGAATTTTGCACAGCATACAAACCATACTTACAGGTGTATGAAACTCTAGAATTTTCCAAATATATTAAAAACTGTGATAAAAATTGAGGTAATTAACTATAAAATTTGTGTTTTTTCTAAACATGAAGTTTAAAATATAACAGTTCACTCGTTTTTTCATAAATTAAATAAATTCTAGAGTTTCATACATCTGTGAGTATGGTATGTATGCAGTGCAAAATTCATCGAAGAATCTCTCTAACTTATGAAGAAATGGCAACAAATGCTGCCATTAGTAAGTGAAAAAAATGATGAAATTTCGCACGTAAAAAAATTATTTTGTTATGTTTTCGAACTTCCACTGCAATTAGTGTGAATCCTGAATCCTTCCTGGTGTTGCTGACAAAGTTTTATGAATTTATTTGTAAAATTATAAACACTGAAAATTAAAATGTCCTGTGATGTCTCTCTTGCTCCAGGTCGGCCCGTTTGACGTCCTACCCCCCTTAAGGATCCCCCCTCTGTGGATCTATAGAACAAAGTATATCTAATCAACCTTAAGCTGAAACAAATTCGTGCAGCCTTTTCCAGCGACTTGACACCAGCTTGAAGTGCGAGTTTAAATATTTTCTACTACTAATTTATTTAGAAGATTAAAAAATACAAGGGATCCATCACCAGGGATATCACCTGATTAAGTGACCTCGAGTTAGGAATCGAAAGACGATGAGCGGTGGTTCCTAGAAGGCATATTTAGGCGAAGATGACCTCGAATCCCGGTCTCAATGTGTGAATGAGATTTATTGAGATGATCCTAAATCGTTGGAATTGAATGTCGGAAGGTTTAGTATACAACACCATGAAAACTTCATCTGCCGCATCTTTGACCAATACAATCCGTTGGTCTCGCTATCGGCTAAGGGCCTACAGGAGGGATAATGGAGGAGGGAGGAGGAGAAGATGGGACCGGAAGAGGCAAGGCGTATGAGAGAAGAGGGACGGGAAAGAGGAAAGGCAGTTTTTTTTTGGAAGGATAGGAACACAGTAGTCAGTTGCAATCCCATTGTTTTTTTATTAGTCTTGCATATCCAGATTGCCACTACCAATAGCCATCTTTAGTACATTTAAATGAGTGTAGTCCAATAAACTCGCACCAATACATTACATGCCTACCATCGTAAACAGAGTTGCTGTCACGTCTTCGTATGAAGCATTTGTATAACGACTGAAATTCACGATATCCAGTGTTTTATGGCGCTATACTGTAATTTCGTTTATTTGGATAAAAGCCTATGGACACTGAAGACAGCAAAATGAATTGCCGAAACTGGTTGCTTTCAGATTAAAATGTTGTTGTTGTTGTGGTCTTCAGTCCTAAGACTGGTTTGATGCAGCTCTCCATGCTACTCTATCCTGTGCAAGGTTCTTCATCTCCCACTACCTACTGCAACCTACATCCTTCTGAATCTGTTTAGTGTATTCATCTCTTGGTCTCCCTCTACGATTTTTACCCTCTTCGCTGCCCTCCAATACTAAATTGGTGATCCCTTGATGCCTCAGAACATGCCCTACCAACCGATCTCTTCTCCTAGTCAAGTTGTGCCACAAACTCCTCTTCTCCCCAATTCTATTGAGTACCTCCTCATTAGTTATGTGATCTACCCATCTAATATTCAGCATTCTTCTGCAGCACCACATTTCGATAGCTTCTATTCTCTTCTTGTCCAAACTATTTATCGTCCGTGTTTCAATTCCATACATGGCTACACTCCATACAAATACTTTCACGAACGACTTCCTGACACTTAAATCTATACTCGATTTTAACAAATTTCTCTACTTCAGAAACGCTTTCCTTGTCATTGCCAGTCTACATTTTATATCCTCCCTACTTCGACCATCATCAGTTATTTTGCTCCCCAAATACCAAAACTCATTTACTACTTTAAGTGTCTCATTTCCTAATCTAATTCCCACAGCATCACCCGACTTGATTCGACTACATTCCATTATCCTCGTTTTGCTTTCAGAATAAAATAAGTTAAATTATACGGCTGAAGGTGAAGTTTATTACATTGAAAAACCTTGACGGGTTGTTCACAGAAGGAATTTTCACTCTGCAATGGAGTGTGTGCTGACAGGGAAGTTGGGAAGGTAGGAGAGGAGGTACTGGTGGAAGTAGAGCTCTGAGGACGATCGCGAGTCGTGTTCGGGTAGCTCAGTAGGTACAGCACTTGTCCACGAAAAGCAAAGGTCCCGGGCTGGAGTCCGTGTCCGGAACACAGTTTTAATCTGGCAACAAGTTTCATAGCCCGCTGCCGCCTTGACGCTGAGGATTTGACAGTTTGACGAGTGCCACAAGAATCCATCGGAGGAGCAAGGTGGCTGGAGCAAGGCAGACGTAATTAAGGGTAACTCTTTATTGTCCTAACAAGGCAGAGCAGTTACGGGTGCGCGCCCTGTCCGGTGCCGCAGGCTTGCGTCGACCCACGGCGATGTCCCGTGGCCTGGCCAGGTGTTGGTCCCCGGCTGACGTGAGCTCCTGCTGTGGGCGGTTCTGACGCACCGAGAGCAGGCTGAGCGCCTGGCGGTCAAGGCCCCCGCGCCAAGGCTGGCGCCAGCCGGCGAAACCCGCAGCGCTCGCCGGCCGCAGTGGCTGAGCGGTTCTAGGTGCTACAGTCTGGAACCGCGCCACCGCTACGGTCGCAGGGCCATGGATGTGTGTGATGTCCTTAGGTTAGTTAGTAGGTAGTAGGCTCTGAGTACTATGGGACTTAACAGCTGTGGTCATCAGTCCCTTAGAACTTAGAACTACTTAAACCTAACTAACCTAAGGACATCACACACATCCATGCCCGAGGCAGGATTCGAAGCTGCGACCGTAGCGGGCGCGCGGTTCCGGACTGCGCGCCTAGAACCGCGAGACCACCGCGGCCGGCAGGTTAGTTAGGTTTAAGTAGTACTAAGTTCTGGGGACTGATGACCTCAGGTGTTAAGTCCCACAGTGCTCAGAGCCATTTGAACCATTTTGAACCCGCAGCAGTGGCGTAGGGACTCGGTGGCAAGGCGCTGTAGTCCCCGGACTTGGGCTTGCGAGTGGCGGCCTCGTGAAAGCTGTATACAGGGTAGTCCATTGATCGTGACCGGGCCAAATATCTCACGAAATAAGCGTCAAACGAAAAAACTACAAAGAACGAAACTTGGTTAGCTTGAAGGCGGAAACCAGAAGGCGCTATCGTGGCCCGCTAGATGGCGCTGCCATAGATCATACGGATATTAACTGCGTTTCTTTAAATAGGAACCCCCATTTTTTATTACATATTCGTGTAGTACCTAAACAAATATGAATGTTTTAGCTGGACCACTTTTTTCGCTTTCTGATAAATGGCGCCGTAATAGTCACAAACATATGGCTCACAATTTTAGACGAACAGTTGGTAACAGGTATGTTTTTTAAATTAAAATACAGAACGTAGGTAAGTTTCAACATGTTCCATAATTCTACGACAGACTGATGTTCAGGATCTGCCCTGCGCTTCTTCGACGATCGTTAACATAGTTAAAGCAGCTCTTTTACGAGAGTCCCATTTCGTAATGAATCTGTATGATTTGTGCGCCGGATGCCGCAAAGGACCGCCGCTGGAGAGCGCTGCGATGACAAATCAGGAAGAGGAGCACGTTATGTTCCGCGAGATGTATCAGCTCGTTTCGGGGCGTGCAGGAACGGCGACGGACCGCACGTCTCGCCCAAATGAGGGCGGTTTTGACGACTCTTCGACGCGGGGGTGTACCAACCGGCGGTGTATTTCTTCGCCGCCAGTCACCGGCGCGTTATTTACATGCGCCGATCGATGCACCAGGCAGAGATTCGAGCCGGTGACCGTAACTGGCGGTCTCCGTGCTGCTAGACCCTCCAGCGTTTACTACAGGGTGGTCCATTGGTAGTGACCGGGCCAAATATCTCACGAAGTACGCATCAAACGAAAAAACTACAAAGAACGCAACTCGTCTAGCTTGAAGGGGGAAAACAGATAGCGCTATGGTTGGACCGCTAGATGCCGCTACCATAGTCAAACGGATATCAACTGCGTTTTTTTTTTAGATAGGAACCCCCATTTTTATTACATATTCGTGTAGTACGTAAAGAAATATGAATGTTTTAGTTGCACAACTTTTTTCGCTTTGTGATAGATGGCTCAGTAATAGACACAAACGTATAAGTACGTGGTATCACGTAACATTCCGCCAGTGCGGACGGTATTTGCTTCGTGCTACATTACCCGTGTTAAAATGGACCGTTTACCGATTGCGGAAAAGGTCGATATTGTGTTGATGTATGCCTATTGTGATAAAAATGCCCATCGGGCGTGTGCTATGTATGCTGCTTGGTATCCTGGACGACATCATCCAAGTGTCCGGACCGTTCGCCTGATAGTTATGTTATTTAAGGAAACAGGAAGTGTTCAGCCACATGTGAAACGTCAACTACGACCTGCAACAAATGATGATGCCCAAGTAGGTGTTTTAGCTTCTGTCGCGGCTAAAGCGCACATCAATAGCAGATAAATTGCGCGAGAATCGGGAATCTCAAAAACGTCGGCGTTGAGAATGCTACATCAACATCGATTGCACGCGTACCATATTTCTATGCACCAGGAATTGCATGGCGACGGCTTTGAACGTCGTGTACAGTTCTGCCACTGGGCACAAGAGAAATTACGGGACGATGACAGATTTTTTGCACGCGTTCTGTTTAGCGACGTAGCGTCATTTACCAAAAGCGGTAACGTAAACCGGCATAAGATGCACTATTGGGCAACGGAAAATCCACGATGGCTGCGACAAGTGGAACATCAGCGACCTTGGCGGGTTAATATATGGTGCGACATTATGAGAGGAAGGATAATTGGCCCCCATTTTATCGATGGCAATTTAAATGGTGCAATGTATGCTGATTTCCTACATAATGTTCTACCGATGTTACTCCAAGATGTTTCACAGCATGACAGAATGGCGATGTACTTCCAAAATGATGGACGTCCGGCACATAGCTCGCGTGCGGTTGAAGCGGTATTGAATAGCATATTTCATGACAAGTGGATTCGTCGTCGAATGGCCCGCACGTTCACTGGATCTGACGTCGCAGGATTTCTTTCTGTGGGGAAAGTTGAGGGATATTTGCCATCGTGATCCAGCGACAACGCCTGACAACATGCGTCAGCGTATTGTCAATGCATGTGCGAACATTACGAAAGGCGAACTACTCGCTGTTGAGAGGAACGTCGTTACATCTATTGCCAAATGCACTGAGGTGGACGGACATCATTTTGAGCATTTATTGCATTAATGTGGTATTTACAGGTAATCACGCTGTAACAGCATGCGTTCTCAGTAATGATAAGTTCACAAAGGTACATGTATCACATTGGAACAACCGAAATAAAATGTTCAAACGTACCTACGTTCTGTATTTTAATTTAAAAAACATACCTGTCACCAACTGTTCGTCTAAAATTGTGAACCATGTGTTTGTGACTATTACAGCGCCATCTATCACAAAGCGAAAAATGTTGTCCAACTAAAACATTCATATTTCTTTACGTACTATACGAATATGCAATAAAAAAGGGGGGTTCCTATTTAAAGAAACGCAGTTGATATCCGTTTGACCCATGGCAGTGCCATCTAGCGGGTCAACCATAGCGCCATCTGGTTTCCCCCTTCAAGCTACACAAGTTTCGTTCTTTGTAGTTTTTTCGTTTGGCGCCTATTATGTGAGATATTTGGCCCGGTCACGATCAATGGACCACCCTGTATACATAAAACGCTATCTGTATGAGAGGTGTCTGAAATTGTGTCATTTCATTTGTCAGCTCGTTCTATTTCTCCATTAGATCCATAGCACTGTAGACAATGGCGCTCCGTTTGGTGCCGTGTTCCTTGACTTTAGGAAGGCATTCGACACCGTCCCGCTCTGCCGTCTAGTGAAAAGAATACGAGCCTACCGATTGTCGGACCATATTTACGACTGGAATGAAGATTGCAGGTAGAGCTTAGCATGTCGCTCTTAAAGGAACAAAATCGGCAGATCTAGTGTATTTTCCGTAGGACCTCAAGGAACTGTGATGGGACCGTTACTGTTTACAATGTTTGTAAATGACCTAGTAGAAAGCTCTTTAAGACTGTTCGCGGACTGTTGTGTATAAGAAAATAGGAAGGCCAAAAGACAGTATAGATTAGTAGAATGATGTCCAGAGGATTGATGAATGTTGCAGACACTGGCAGTTGACGCTTAGCGCAAATGAATGTAACGTACTGTACATACATAGGATAAGAAATACACTACTGCACAACTACACTATTCATGACAAATTGCTGCAAACAGTATCGGCCGTAAAGTATCTAGGCGTAACTATTCGGACCGACCTTAAGTGAAATGGCCACATAAAACAAATAGGAGGAAAAGTAGATGCCACACTGAGACTCATAGGAAAAACCTTAAGGAGGAAGCGGCATACAAGGCGCTTGCTCGGCCGATTCTTGATTACTGTTCATCTATCTGGGACTCTTACCGGGTAGGACTAATACACTACTGGCCATTAAAATTGCTACACCAAGAAGAAATGCAGATGATAAACAGGTATTCATTGGACAAATATATTACACTAGAACTGACATGTGATTACATTTTCACGCAATTTGGGTGCATATATCCTGAAAAATCAGTATCCAGAACAACCACCTCTGACCGTAATAACTGCCTTGATACACCTGGGATTTGAGTCAAACAGGGCTTGGATGGCGCGTACAGGTACAGCTGCCCATGCAGCTTCAACACGATACCACAGTTCACCAAGAGTAGAGACTCGCGTATTGTGACAAGCTTGTTGCTCGGGGCCACCATTGACCAGACGTTTTCAATTGGTGAGAGATCTAGAGAATGTGCTGCCAGGGCAGCAGTGGAACACTTTCTGTATGCAGAAAGGCCCGTACAGGACCAGCAACATGCGTCGTGCATTATCCTGCTGAAATATAGGGTTTCGCAGGGATCGAATGAAAGGTAGAGCCACGGGTCGTAACACATTTGAAATGTAACGTCCACAGTTCAAAGTGCCGTTAATGCGAACAAGAGGTGACCGAGACTCGTAACCAATGGCACCCCATACCATAACGCCGGGTGATACGCCAGCGTGGCGATGACGAATACACGCTTCCAATGTACGTTTACCGCGATGTCGCCAAACACGGATGCGACTATCATGATGCTGTAAATAGAACCTGGATTCATCCGAAAAAATGACGTTTTGCCATTCGTGCACCCAGGTTCGTCGTTGAGTAAACCATCGCAGGCGCTCCTGTCTGTGATGCAGCGTCTACATCTACATCTACATCTACATTTATACTTCGCAAGCCACCCAACGGTGTTTGGCGGAGGGCACTTTACGTGCCACGGTCATTACCTCCCTTTTCTGTTCCAGTCGCGTATGGTTCGCAGGAAGAACGACTGTCTGAAAGCCTCCGTACGCGCTCGAATCTCTCTAATTTTACATTCGTGATCTCCTCGGAAGGTATAAGTAGGGGGAAGCAATATATTCGATACCTCATTCAGAAACGCACCCTCTCGAAACCTGGCGAGCAAGCTACACCGCGATGCAGAGCGCCTCTCTTGCAGAGTCTGCCACATGAGTTTGCTAAACATCTCCGTAACGCTATCACGGTTACCAAATAACCCTGTGACGAAACGCGCCGCTCTTCTTTGGATCTTCTCTATCTCCTAAGTCAACCCGATCTGGTACGGATCCCACACTGATGAGCAATACTCAAGTATAGGTCGAACGAGTGTTTTGTAAGCCACCTCCTTTGTTGATGGACTACATTTTCTAAGGACTCTCCCAATGAATCTCAACCTGGAAGCCATCTTACCAACAATTAAACGCAGCCATGGTCTCCGAGCTGATAGTTCATGCTGCTGCAAACATCGTCGAACTGTTCGTGCAGATGGTTGTTGTCTTGCAAACATCCCCATCACTCAGGGATCGAGACGCGGCTGCACGATCCGTTACAGCCATGCGGATGAGATGCCGGTCATCTCGACTGCTAGTGATACGAGGCCGTTGGGATCCAGCACGGCGTTCCGTATTAAAAAAATGGCTCTGAGCACTATGAGACTTAACATCTGAGGTCATCAGTCCGCTAGAACTTAGAACTACTTAAACCTAACTAAGCTAAGGACATCACACGCATCAATGCCCGGGGCAGGATTCGAACCTGTGACCGTAGCGGTCGCGTGGTTTCAGACTGAAGCGCCTAGAACCGCTCGGCCACACCGGCCGGCAATCATTTGCATATCCCAGGATCTTCTTCCTGTCGGTTAAATTTCGCGTCTGTAGCACGTCATCTTCGTGGTGTAGCAATTTTAATGGGCAGTAGTGTATCTCGCGGGCCTCGGATTCCACGCTGCGGTGTCTGCAGCTCCTTGTCCCACTACGTTTTCACGTCCCGCGAGATGATCACTTACGAGAGCCTTGCCGCACGGTGACGTGACGATGGGTGCGTCCCGCATGCCAGTTGCTGCCGTCAGCCGCCTGCTTTCTGGAGAACCTACGTCCACGGTGACGTGACGGTACGCGCATTTTGCGTGCCAGCTATAGTCGTGAGCCGCCTCCAGAATTTCCTCGGCGTCGCTGTACTTCGTCCGCTCCACAATAACAAATTACACTGAAGAGCCTAAGAAACCTGCCTAATATAGTGTAGGGGCCCCGTGAGCACGTAGAAGTGCCGCAATCCGACGTGGCATGGACTTGATTTATGTCTGAGGTAGTTCTGGAGGGTACTGACACCATGAATCCGTAAGAATACGAGAGGGTGGAGATATCTTCTGAACAGGAAGTTGCAAGGCATCCCAGATATGGGCAGTAATGATCATGTCTGGGGAGTTCGGTGGGCAGCGGAAGTGTTTAAACTCAGAAGTGTGTTCCTCTAGCCACTCTCTAGCAATTCTGGACGTGTGGGATGTTGCATTGTCCTGCTGGAATCCCCCAAGTCCCCGGTATGCACAATGGATATGAATGGATGCAGGTGATCAAATAGGATGCTTACGTACGTTTTACCTGTCAGAGTCACATCTAGACGTATCAGGGGTCCCATAACACTCCAACTACTCACGCCCCACACTATTACAGAGCCTCCACCAGCTTGAACAGTCCCCTGTTGATATGCATCGTCCATGCTTTCATGAGGTTGTCTTCATACCGGTACGCGTCCATCCTCTCGGTTCAATTTGAAACGAGACTCGTCCGACCAGGTAACATGTTCCCAGTCATCAACAGTCCTATGTCGGTGTTGACGGGCCCAGGCGAGTCGTAAAGCTTTGTGTCGTGCAGTCATCAAGGATACACGAGTGGGCCTTCGTCTCCGAAAGCCCTTCTCCATGATGTTCCGTTGAATGGTTAGCGCAGTGACACTTGATGATAGCCCAACATCGAAACCCGCAGCAATCTGTGGGAGTGTTGCACTTCTGTCGCGTTGAACGATTCCCTTCAGTCGTCGTTGGTCCCGTTCTTGCAGAATCTTTTTCCGGCCGCAGCGATGTCGGACTTTTGATGTTTTAACGGATTCCTAATATTCACGCCACACTAGTGAAATGGTCGTACGGGCAAATCTCCACTTCATCGCTTCCTAGGAGATGCAGTGCCCCGTTGCTCGTGCACCGACTATAACACCACGTTCAAACTCACTTAAATCTTGATAACCTGCCATTGCAGCAGCAGTAATCGATCTAACAACTGCGCCTGACACTTGTTGTCATATGTGCGTTGCCGACCGCAGCGCCGTATTCTGCCTGTTTAAATATATCTGAATACGCATGCCTATACCAGTTTCTTTGGCGCTACAATGTATAAACGTTCATTACCGTCTCTCTGGTGCAGTTACTTCTTCATCTGCTGAGTCGACATTTCGCTTATCACTAGATGTACCCATATTATGTCTGCCGTTTTTCCTGTCTCAATTTTATAAGCAGTACTCAAACGGTAGCTATTATATCGAAATCCAACTGTATCTCATGCATAAATCGGACATGAGCGTGAACAGTTCCTTCCCTACAATGCAGTACGGACCTAAACCAGAAAAAATGTCCCGTAAACATGTACTCTAAAGCGCATACCTTTGAGCTATAAGTACTTGTTTACCTTCGCTACTTTGAAAAACATTTTAGAGCCCATGTTTACTAAACCGTTTTTTCCTTGTTTTGGTCCTTAGAAGCACCTCGCAAAATATGGAAAGCAAAGAGCATGCAGTAGAAGAGACTGGTTGCACTGTATCGAAGATGAAGTGCTCATAGCACTTAAGGTAAGCATTGGTTCTTACCAACTGCTGAGAAGTGCAGTATCCAGCTTCTACCTGCTAAAAAGCAAACAATAAATTCGATCTTCAGACATTTCTCATCGTGCTCTGCCGCCAGCCTATGCCAGGGTGGATGGACGATTTTTCGTACCAAGGCACATCTTGGAGAAGGAGCCATTCAAGTTTTTTGTGGATTCTAACGGTTGTCACGTCAGTATAGTTCTTCCCTCCTCACGCCAGCCTGCGTGAGCTGAAACGCGTGCATTTCGGCCTCCTCTAATAACACGGTGTTGGCTCTTCTGCCAACACTACATTGGCGACGAGGATGGGTTAATGTAGTGTTGGCAGAAGAGCCAACACCGTGTTACTAGAGGAGGCCGAAATGCACGCGTTTTAGATCACGCAGGCTGGCGTGAGGAGGGAAGAACTATACTGACGTGAGGTCTCGAACATGACAAGGAATGAGAATTCAGAAAGCGGACGTAATGAGTTTCATACTTAACTTTAATCCATTAATGATGAACGTCGCTCTTGACGGTACATGAGTCACAATATTATCTGTTTAGAAGACATAGTAACTGAATATGGCGCCTTGCTAGGTCGTAGCAAATGACGTAGCTATGCTAAACTGTCGTCTCGGCAAATGAGAGCGTATGTAGTCAGTGAACCATCGCTAGCAAAGTCGGCTGTACAACTGGGGCGAGTGCTAGGGAGTCTCTAGACTAGACCTGCCGTGTGGCGGCGCTCGGTCTGCAATCACTGATAGTGGCGACCCGCGGATCCGAAGTATACTAACGGATCGCGGCCGATTTAAAGGCTACCACATAGCAAGTGTGGTGTCTGGGGGTGACACCACAATGATCGTATGAGAAATCAAATTCCGGGACACTTGTTTCCAGTGGACAAGATAAGTGGTTATCATTTTCTCCTTTCTCTCCGATTTTCTTTAACGGTACCTAGACAGTCAATATTATTGTGCAACATTTCTAGATGCGTAATAATACTGAACGTGCAGGAGTGAGCTTCAGAGGTTGCGCAAAAATATTGGGCACATCGAAGACTTTTGAAATATATTGGGCTAAATGGAAAATATTGTGCTGTATGTGGTCACTATTGACAACAGCCTTGCCAGTCTCCCGCGTGCTACAGAGTCTGGAGATCATTGTTCAGAATGGTTCAAATGGATCTGAGCACTATGGGACTTACAACTGACGTAATCAGTCCCCTAGAACTTTGAACTACTTAAACCTAACTAACCTAAGGACATCACACACATCCATTCCCGAGGCAGGATTTGAACCTGCGACCGTAGAGGTCGTGCGGTTCCAGACTGTAGCGCCTAGAACCGCTCGGCCACCCTGGCCGGCGGAGATCTTTGTGCTCACTGTTGGTTGTAGCTGTTGAAAATGAGTTCCAAACAAGACGAAAGAACGTAATTATTAGAGAGTATCGAAATCTGCAACCCATTGCCGGCATTCTGGGATGTTAGGGCAGACGAGTAGAAAGCAGAAATGTTAAGAGTCAATCGTACGATTTGTTGCTTAGAAAATACAGTAAAAGGCCACGAAAAAAGAAGTTAAAATAATTAATACAAAGGTATGAACAGAAGTATTCAAAGATATTTATGTGTGTGTATTCGTCACATGTTTTTGCATTACACGTTTTCATAATTATGTCTCAAATACTGCGAGGTGACACTGCACTTGTAAATTTCAAGTCTTCCAAAGAAGAGCCAGAAGCAAGGTGTCGTAGCGCAATAGGCAAGCGCTGACGTGGTAGAATTGCGTCTCTTATTGTATTATTTTGTGTTTTGACAATGGTGACAAGGGCGTTCGCAGAAATTTATTCAAGGGGCGGGGGGAATACTCTAATGTTGCCATTTTTGATATAACTGAGTTTATCAGTATACATGACACAAAGAAATTGTTATATTCCAGAAGATGTATGGTTATCTACTGGATATTTCATATAGATATGGTGTGTATCCTTCCGTACACGCATATACGGAAGTACAGACAACATACTTATATAATATATGCAACTGACGGCAAGTCGATATTTCAGTGCAGATGCACAATAACGAGAAAAACCTTCTCGGTTTTCAATCCGCATCAACTCAAATAAAATTTTTGAGCTTTCGATGGCAATCTCCGCCATCGTCGTCAGGAGTAAAACTCACTGACTGCCGGCGCTCGCACAGATTTCCTCTTACATGCAGTGTTTCCCGCTGTTACGTACAGGGTTATTACAAATGATTGAAGCGATTTCACAGCTCTACAATAACTTTATCATTTGAGATATTTTCACAATCCTTTGCACACACATACAAAAACTCAAAAAGTTTTTTTAGGCATTCACAAATGTTCGATATGTGCCCCTTTAGTGATTCGGCAGACATCAAGCCGATAATCAAGTTCCTCCCACACTCGGCGCAGCATGTCCCCATCAATGAGTTCGAAAGCATCGTTGATTCGAGCTCGCAGTTCTGGCACGTTTCTTGGTAGAGGAGGTTTAAACACTGAATCTTTCACATAACCCCACAAAAAGAAATCGCATGGGGTTAAGTCGGGAGAGCGTGGAGGCCATGACATGAATTGTTGATCATGATCTCCACCACGACCGATCCATTGGTTTTCCAATCTCCTGTTTAAGAAATGCTTCTGCTTTAGCCTTTTCCGTAAGATTTTCCAAACCGTCGGCTGTGGTACGTTTAGCTCCCTGCTTGCTTTATTCGTCGACTTCCACGGGCTACGCGTGAAACTTGCCCGCACGCGTTCAACCGTTTCTTCGCTCACTGCAGGCCGACCCGTTGATTTCCCCTTACAGAGGCATCCAGAAGTTTTAAACTGCGCATACCATCGCCGAATGGAGTTAGCAGTTGGTGGATCTTTGTTGAACTTCGTCCTGAAGTGTCGTTGCACTGTTATGATTGACTGATGTGAGTGCATTTCAAGCACGACACACGCTTTCTCGGCTCCTGTCGCCATTTTGTCTCACTGCGCTCTCGAGCGCTCTGGCGGCAGAAACCTGAAGTGCGGCTCCAGCCGAACAAAACTTTATGCGTTTCTCTACGTATCTGTAGTGTGTCGTGACCATGTGTCAATGAATGGAGCTACAGTGAATTTATGAAATCGCTTCAATCATTTGTAATAGTCCTGTATATGCACAATAATGTGCGACCTCTCGCGGGAGTGAAGAAGAACAATGAGCAGCGCACACTGCTCTGTGGTGTACGGCAACCAGAGACTTGCGTGGCACGGGAGACGTAATCCGACAGCAGATACAAAGCTGTTAGAAACTTGGACTGGCACAAATTTTCATCTGTCGCCATTGAGTTATTTCAGTGCCCCATTTCCAGCAAAAGTCGGAAATTTGTTTCGCCAAGTTTTCAATGTTGGTTATACGTACGTTCCTTTGATACAAAATCAACAAACAGTTATACAGTAACTGCTAAAGCCATAGTGTCTCACTGCGATCAGCCACGTAGTGCTACATTAGGCTAAACAAAAATGGAATTCACTTCAAGAATTGTATGGGAATTTTGTGACGAATAAGAAATTTGTACTTTCCAAAAGGGGGAGGGGGAGGTACGTGCCCCCATACAGGGACAACCATTTACAGTAATGTATCAAATATAGGATCATCTACTCATAAAAAGGTATGACAATCTTTTTTTTTTCGTTCAACCTCAATTCTCTCAAGAAGTTCTCTGAGTGGTCGTTAACGCTCCTTGAACGGCAACGTCCGTCTCTCATCTTCAACCACGATATTACTGCACAAAAGGACTGACAATATTACTGAGCAGTGCACGGAGAACTTCAATAATATTGCATAGGTTTGCTATTGAAAACTCTTGACAGCAACGACGGAGCGTGTCGTTGAAAACTTGAGACTGAATTGAAATTTGACGCGACAGGAACTCTGGCACAGTGACTTGTTAGGTTAGTAGTGCCCTTTGACGATCGACACTTCAAAGGGTTTTGATTTAAAAACCCAAATGTGGCGTAAAAACATTCCTTGGATGACGTTTGCGTCAAGCAAGATCTGAAAGGTGAAATAAGTTGCTAAGTACTTCCGTTATCCATTGACAAAGGCTGCTCCTACATGAGGAGACAAGCGCTCGAGGACAGAGATCTTCAACGAGAAAGCTTGGCACGTTCCATATTATGGTGTATTTGAACAGCCAGGTTGAGGACGAAGAGTTGCAGTACATCGCCGACACGCCATCAAGTAGCTCCCACGGAAGCGTTTGGACAACACGCGAGCCACCGACCTGTGCTCAAGGTTTTACGCGGGGAGCAGCTACACCCGATCGTCGTGAAACGGGGCAAGCTTTACAGTCAGTTGATTCACAGTTATCTCTCTCCTCCACGGGTCTTCCGCAAAGGCCACACATCGGCAACCTTTTAGTTACATCTTACGTTGACAAGAACTGACTGCGGCCGGTGTGGCCGAGCGGTTCTAGGCGTTCAGTCTGGAACCGCGTGACCGCTGCGGTCCCAGGTTCGAATCCTGCCTCAGGCATGGATGTGTATGATGTCCTTAGGTTAGTTAGGTTTAATTAGTTCTAAGTTCTAGGCGACTGATGACCTCAGAAGTTAAGTCCCATAGTGCTCAGAGCCATTTTGAAGAACTGACTGTCTTGTCGGCCATACATACCTATAACTTAGTACTTTATATAAATTAAAATTCCCAGTCGTCATTTCTGTCTATAAGTTATGGCTGATCTCAGTAACTACCGTAGCGATTCTCATACGGTTTTCATCAGTAGGCTGACTCACGAGGAAGGTTTCTGTATATATAAAGGGCGATCAAAAATTTTCTGTTCGGAGGCCACACTAACCCTTCGTCCTCATGTCGGTGCTTATACTGTATACCCGCATCGAAGTTGCGAATGGCTGGATATTCGCTGCAGCAAAGTTCTCAGACAGACACTTTTTCATCATACCTTATAATTTATAGTTGTTGTAATTATAAATGTGTGACATCTCTTGGCAACGATGGGGACCACGAGCTGATCGTTACAGAAGAGATGGTATCTGGGGGCAAAAGCAGCAAATAGCAGCTGCGGTTCCAGAAGGCAGGGAAGTTTGATTAGAATCTATACATATCTGCTATACGTATTATAAATTAAAGCCCCCGCCGCGTTTTTTCGTCTCTGCATGACGGATAATCTGAGGAACTGTTTTAGGGATTCTGATAGTGTTTTCACTAAAGGTGCGTTCACACCTGCGTCCCTTGCGGCTAGATGCCGTACGGGTGCAGCATGTCCCTCACCTAAGTAGAGATTTCCATTATCAACACAGGTGTAAATGGAATCACTCGAACACACCTGTTGCAGAAGAGGCATGCAACCTACACACGTGCATCTGCTTGCGTGCGGGGCAGCCACAGTCGTACGGCGATTAAGCGCAAGGTATGCAGTTGTGAAAGTACCTTTAAGACCTTAGCAGATAGATTCACGAGGAAGGGTAATTTATTACCACTGTGACAGACAAGCGGAAAATACAAGCAAAGTGCGAGACCTCGAACGCACGAAACCGCTCTTACAGTATGAATCATTTACACCAAAAAACAATGAAATGAGCCATTGGCGTGTGAAACTGGGCATCTTTCCACGAGACGCTTTTCAATGATAACCTAATCAGGGTCGAAAAGAGGAACTTTGGTAACGCGGAGAATCAAAACTTGGATGTAACAGGATGAAAAACACACGTATTTCAATGTCGTGACTTATTATTCCCTCTGCTTAAAATAATCGAACTATCTGAACAGCAAGACATTCAGTCTTCAAAGTACAAAATTTCAAGAAAGTGATCAGAGCAAAGTGGAGATGAACCCTCTGCCAGGCACTTGAATGTGATTTGCAGAGTATCCATGTAGACGTAGATGTAGATTTGACTAAAGCCACTTTTTCACGTCAGCATAACTTCTGCATTCAGGCAGCCAAATGTCAAACGTTTCACTAATTACGATTTCAAACAATAGTATTGATACCTCAGTGCCCCAACCAGCTTAAACGCAGAAGTGATGTTGAATCTGAGAAATGGGCTGTAGTGCGATGTGCGTATCGTTTTGTTCCACTCCGCTTTGAGCACTTCACGGAAATCCCATAGCTGCACTTTGAAGACTGAATAGCATCCAACTCTGTCATGTAAGTAAAAAAGTTTCTCGTTCAGAGAGCGTAATTATTTTTAAAAGAGGGGTACATTACGTTGAGGCATGACATTGAAACAAAAAAAAAAAAACAAAAAAAAACGGTTCAAATGGCTCTGAGCACTATGGGACTTAACATCTATGGTCATCAGTCCCCTAGAACTTAGAACTACTTAAACATAACTAACCTAAGGACAGCACACAACACCCAGCCATCACGAGGCAGAGAAAATCCCTGACCCCGCCGGGAATCGAACCCGGGAACCCGGGCGTGGGAAGCGAGAACGCTACCGCACGACCACGAGATGCGGGCGACATTGAAACAAGCTTGTCTTTAATCGTATTACATGTATATCAATATTTTGTTTCTTCGACTTTCCAAACACTCAACCTCAGACCTTGAACACATGATGTTTCAAACGTCTGTCACGTTAATACTTTCAGTTTTTCACGTGACCGGCCCCGTACCACTGTTTTTTAAATGAGCGATTTATATTCTGAGCACAAATTTTTTGCTGTTCTGAGCGTTCGAAGTTATGCACATTCCTTGTCAGTGGTACCAGTGCGAAAACGGAACAGGTCGCTATCAGCTTAATACAGTACCTTAAAGATAAAATTCTTCACTGTGGCATTTAGTGCAGTTAAGAAGAGTTCCTAACTGAATAGTTAAGTGCACACATGCAACTCAAATGTAGCAAGTGGACACGAAAATGTTACAGAAAATGTATCATTTCTCAGCTAGCACCTGAAGAAGAAACCGAGCACGTTGTCGAAATATCGTACAAGAATGACGCTGATATCCGGCAGAATACCCCACAACTCAAGATGTCTACTTTAAATATATTCGATACTGGTTAAGTTAAAATACAACATTATTTGTAATTCTTGTAATGCTGTTGGAAATTAGCTTCAAATAAAACGTCCGTAGTAATTTAATGAGAAAAACTCATTGGATTTTTAAAAACAAAAACTCCGTCCACAGGTCCTGGCAAGCTCATCGGCACCGACCGACCACCGTGTCATCCTCCAGCCACGCTGACCGCTCAGTTGGCCAGGCGGACATTGAAGTTTTACAGGATAATTTAATTTACGAAGAGAATAAATTAACTGTAATAAACAGCGGCTTTCAATCGTGTGGAGAAGAGAGAATGTACGTGAAAAAGTATTGCAGACAGGAGACGTTGTTAGTCGTGTCACCATAGCTGAGCTGGTAAGAGAACTGTCTATGGAAAGCAAAGTTCGGGGTTAATGTTCTTTTCCGGCACCAGTTCTAATCGGCCTGCAAGTTTCAAACCAGTGCACACTCAACTGCAGAGTGAAAATATATTCTGGCTGCATTCAAGCGTGTGTGAAACATCCTTTAGTAGGAACTGCGTACAGTCATACATGCTGTCTATCCATATACGAAGAATGACGTACAGCTTAAGTTGGTGTGTGTCTTAAGGTGCGTTCACGTGGGTCTTCGAAGAAAGACGAAAGTAATGAGAAGAAACTGAAATGAAAACAGCGAGAAACCTAACATCAGGATTGATGGTCACGAAGTAGACGAAGTTAAGTAATTCTGCTTTCTTCACAGCTAAATAACGCTCGACGAACGGAGCAAGGAAGACATCAAAAGCAGACTAGCAGTGGAAAAAAGGGCATTCCCGTCCAAGAGAAGTCTTCTAGTATCAAATATAGACCATAATGTGAGGAAAAAAGATTCTGAGAATGTACTTTGGAGCACAGCATTGTATGGTAGTGAAACATGGATTGTGGGAAAATCGTAAAAGAAGAGACTCGAAGCATTTCAAATGTGGTGTTACAGAAGACTGCTGAAAATTAGGTAGACCGATAATGAAAGTAATGAGGGGATTCTCTGGAGAATCGGCGAGGAAAGGAATGTATGGAAAACACTGACAAGAAGAAAGGACAGGATGGTAGGCCATCAGGGAATAACATCCAGGGTACAACAGGGAACTGCAGACGGTAAAAACTATAGAGAAAAATAGAGATTTGAATTGATCCAGTAGATTGCAAGTTCTACTGTGATGTGTAGATGTGGTCACAGAGGGGGAATTCGAGGTGGGCCGATTATTTCAGGGCAATGTGTGGACACGATAGTCTCACCGTCAACATTCCTGCAAAGACTGCAATGCACAGCAGTATTGCGATAGGGCCCCAATACTGCTGACGGAGCAGGCCGTTGGAGGTAGTTGCCGAAGTATGGCCGTCGTTTTGGTGGTGTTAAACCGATGTCATTTCGCAAAGTTCGTAAGCAGTGGATAGAAGCGGTTAGCAGCTTTCGAATAGAGTAATCGTGACTAGTGTAAGCAAAAAATTAACTTCTAGTGCCGGCCGGTGTGGCCGAGCGGTTCTAGGCGCTTCAGTCTGCAACCGAGCGACCGCTACGGTCGCAGATTCGAATCCTGCCTCGGGCATAGATGTGTGTGATGTCCTTAGGTTAGTTAGGTTTAAGTAGTTCTAAGTCTGGGGGACTGATGACCTCAGATGTTAAGTCCCATAGTGCTCAGAGCCATTTGAACCATTTTGAACTAACTTCTAGTGGGAAAAGCCAAAGAAGAAAAAGAAGAACGAGAAAGTTATTCGTAAGCCGCCGCACATAGGTACCCGATTTGTCACGTGTCTTCTTGAGTGTAAAGGTGGGCAAGGGAGAGAACGATGAGTTTCATAAATGTGATGCAACTGCGACCAAAGCTGTGGAACATAAAAAAAGGCCGCAATATGGGAAATAAGAATCTCTCCTCTACCGTTATGTTAGAAGATCTTCAGGAGTGAGCTGTAATTATACTCTATGTAGATTATGAAGATTTCTGAACTTTTTGTACGCCTCATCATGTGTGGTTGGGTGTTCATGGAAAGCAAATTACCTACTGTCTGTTTCTTGAATACAGTCTTGGTATGTGCCTCCATTACTTACAACGTGCCATCACTCTGATCCTAGCTGTACCGCATTTATAAAATTCGTACTTCTCTTACTGTACTGCTGAACAACAGTGAAATATTAATATATGCATTCGTTTCTTTCTTTCTATTAATAAACTCTTTGGGTCTAGCCACAGAAGCGTTGCAAGCTTATGTACCAAAAGGCATATCAGTGATAAGTGCACTTTGTACTGTATAGTATGTTACCAGGGGACCTAGAAACGACGGAGAGGCTCCGTCCCCGCCGCAGCCTCAGTGGTCCACAACCCCACGACGACTACCGCAGTCCACTCCACCCCTCCGCTGCCCCACACCGAACCCAGGGATATTGTGCGGTTCGGCCCCCGGTGGATCCCCCCAGAGAACGTCTCACACCAGACGAGTGTAACTCCTATGTTTGCGTGGTAGAGTAATGGTGGTGTACGCGTACGTGGAGAACTTGTTTGCGCAGCAATCGCCGACATATTGTAACTGAGGCAGAATGAGGGGAACCAGCCCGCATTCGCGGAGGCAGATGGAAAACCGCCTAAAAACCATCCACAGACTGGCCGGCTCACCGAACCTCGACACAAATTCGCCGGGAGGATTCGTGCCGGGGACACGCCGCTCCTTCCCGCCCAGAAAGCCGTGCGTTAGACCGCATGGCCAACCGGGCGGGCTTAAGTGCGCTTTAGAACCACATTAAAAATTTTATCTGTTACCATAGCCAAAAACCGAAGGATGATCGCCAGTCTGGTTTTTACCTAATATACAGTCTTTCTAAATTTATAGTTAAATGATTATTACGCAATTCACACGTAAGTATTTGGCAGAGTGTTCACAAAATCACACTCAAACTTTCATATTGGTAATGGTCTTAGCACTTCTCAGACCAATTACTTTTACGATATATCAAAAACTCTGGAAAACGTATGTAACCAGCATCAGTTCACGAGCTGAACTTTCGGAAGCAATTAACCATCTCATAAAAGAGCGCATCAGTAAAGTCCGATTTCTCTTCGTCTTGATAACTTATTTCTGGCGGAATGCAGAAACAGGTGAGCCACTCTCATTTCGTAACGTCCCAAAACAGTGTCATTTATGCATAATATTTTTATTTATCAAATGAAGGGTCGTTCAAAGAGCGCTCCGATTTTCGCATATCAAATCAAGAGCGTTATTTTTTCAAAACACATCAACAAAATATGTAAACATGTTCATCACATTTCCCAATTTCAGGTACGGTAAATTACGTCTAGCGGACGACCTCCTCTTCTGCGCTGGCATGCAAGAACTCCGTCCGTGAAATTCACTATGACTGCCTGCCAAGACAACACTTGTATTTGACCTACAACGCGACAAACTTCCTGCTTCAACTCGCGGATGTTTCGGGTTTTACAGACATATGATACACCAATGATTTAACATAGCCTTAAAGAACAAAATTCGCAAGGAATTAATTAATACGACCTTGGTGGCCACTGTTGATCACTATTACGCGAGATAAGGCGATTCGAAAACAGTTCATGGAGTAACTCATTTGTTACGCGGGACTTGAGGCATCGTGCTGAAACCACAAAACCAGAAGTAAATATAGCCTTGTTAGGATTTACTACAGTGCTGAAGAGAATGTCTCAAGTGCTTTTTCGTCCCCCACAACACGCCTCCTCTTAAAAAAATAGTGGCAGATGATGCCGGCCACTCAAAAGCCACACGAAACCGACACTCGGCGTGGATGCATATCCTCCCTCCTCCCGGTGCGGCCAGTCAGTTTATTTACGTATCCATTTCAGTGGAAGTGCGCCTATTCATTAGATGTGGTTTTCCTAGCAAAACAGCCGTCTTCTCAGAAACCAGTCAACAAAAATATCGCTTTTTCTGGTTGTCAGATTCTTTCAGTTGCTGCGTTAACTCAGTTGTGTAAGGGAGGTAATCGAAATCATACAGGAGAATTCGTCGTATTGAAGGATATCCTACTCTCATTTCTCGGGAACGGCGAAGAACCGACTTCACTGGGATAACAGCAACACTGTCAGGAACCATCACAATGTTTCGCACATATCGGCCCTAACGAGCCTGCCAGATCTCTTAATGTTCATCGCTGAACCCATTTCATTGAACTTGGCAATAAGCCTGCGAACTATTGATTCATTCCCCCCTACAACCGTGTGAAGATGTCACACGGTTGCCGCATAACTTTCTCCGTTCTGGTAAAATGTCTTCACATTTGCACACGCATAGTAAAGTGCTCTATGGTTAAACACGCAATGAAGAAATGCGAGCAATTCACAGTGAAGCAACAATCGGTATGTTTGTGGAAACCACAATTCTACACGAAATTGTGGTCAAGCGACAAAAAGAAAGCCTGTTACCCGATTCGAAACTGGCGCGATACATGTAGGGTCCTTCATAAAGTAACATGCATAGATTTATCGTTCTCCCTCATTTAAAATATATCACCGCGATAAGTTAATAAGTCTAAGAGAATTTTCCCTGTGGTACCTAAAATTTCTAAATGTTAATAATAATATAAAATAAATCTGAAACTAATCATGAACGGAGATATACTTTTCCTTCTATTAATAGCAAACGTGGTTTGATTGAACGACGTTATTCGATGTAGAAATATTGTCAGCTTGCTGGTGTTCCTAGTGCAGCTTTCTGAAGAATCTGGTAGTCTGCTCGGTGATGATGTTGCAATTAATCTGATAACCTGGAAATCGTAAAGAAGTCACTACTATGTCCCCGTAGATCACCCAGAATCCGTTTTTATGCAAGTACGGCTTATCGATGAAAAGTGGATGATGGTGTCCAATATATAGGTACTAAAAAATTCGTAAAAGATAATAGCATTTTCCGAAGGATTGTGGCCGTGGCTGCAAATTCCTACCATAAATCCATTGCACACGCATACTAAACTGATCCATCATTAGACAAGCAACGAAGAAATGCGAGGAATTCGCACTGATATAACAATCCGTAGCATCTATCAGACGCCGTAGAATATCGTAATGACGAATCTGTGTTCCTTGAAATAGAACCACCATGTACATTTCAAACATTACTCAGAATATGTTCTGGAATGAGCAGTACATTTACCCACGCAACTCGACTTAATCCTGACACTAACTGAGTCGCACTATTTCATATAAATTTACTTGAATTGAAAATTCAGTAATGGCGGCTGCCGACAATGCATCTATTTCCCAAAAGATGATGTGAGCAATACATTGACTTAGTCGTAAGAGTTCTCAGATATAAGTGCACCAATACTGCACTAATAACGTTAAAATAGATCCATTTACGAAGCAATGCTGCGTTTCAAAGAGTGCTTAGCTCTCTCAGTGCCGCATCTATTACCCTTGTAGTATATGTACAGCGAATGCTAAAATGGAAGCACACTTTCATTAGAAGTTGATCAATATGCATAATGTTAACGTGTAACTGCTGCGAACAAAAAACTGGTACGTCTAATTCAATTGAAATAAACGTGCGCGGATGCCCTCTCTGGTCACAGAGAAAATTCGGCTCCAGTACTCGTAGCAGGTGATTCGAAGGGCGGGTTGAGATCATAAAAAGGCAGACTGCGCTTCACGAGGCATGTGACTTTCTTGCAAGACTGACCCTCAAGGGTTGCAATGGGCGGAGAAGTAAAGTCGTGTAACAGTTTATGACACTGCACAACATTAAGTAGCTGTTCCAAACATCGAAAATGGAGCAGTTCTGAACCACTGTTGCCGGCGACCAACCTCTCCACAAGGTTACGACGTTGGACGACACCACCATCACGGAACTGTGTGATTGATGCGTAGAGTGAAGCGCAATTAAAAATGTAAATTCCGATGGCTCTATTGAAAACATAATTTTTCGTATATAAATATTTTGTACCAGCGCAGAGTACAGTCTGTGTGTGGTAGACTTCATCATTCACCTACGTCGTTAGTACATGGGGTAGAATCCCGATTCCAAAATTCCTTTTGGTATGATCTAATATCATAACTGTTGCTGTTGTGGTCTTCAGTCCTGAGACTGGTTTGATGCAGCTCTCCTTGCTACTCTATCCTGTGCAAGCTTCTTCATCTCCCAGCACTTTCTGCAACCAACATCCTTCTGAATATATTTACAGTATTCATCTCTTGGTCTCCCCCTACGATTTTGACCCTCCACACTGCCCTCCAGTATTAAATTGGTGATCCCTTGATGCCTCAGAATATGCCCCACCAACCGATCTCTTCTTCTAGTCAAGTTGTGCCACAAATTTCTCTTCTCTCCAATTCTGTTCGATACCTCCTCATTCGTTATGTGATCTACCCATCTAATATTCAGCATTCTTCTGCAGCACCACATTTCGATAGCTTCTATTCTCTTCTTGTCTTAACTATTAACCGTCCACGTTTCACTTCCATACATGGCTACACTCCATACAAATACTTTCAGAAACGACTTCCTGACACTTAAATCTATACTCGATGTTAACAAATTTCTCTTCTTCAGAAACGCTTTCCTTGCCATTGCCAGTCTACATTTTATATCCTCTCTACTTCGACCATCATCAGTTATTTTTCTCCCCAAACAGTAAAACTCATTTACTACTTTAAGCGTCTCATTTCCTAATCCAATTCCCGCAGCATCGCCCGATTTAATTCGACTACATTCCACTACCCTCATTTTGCTTCTGTTGATGTTCATCTTATATCCTCCTTTTAAGACACTGTCCATTCCGTTCAGCTGCTCTTCCAGATCCTTTGCTGTCTCTGACAGAACTACAATGTCATCGACGAACCTCAAAGTTTTTATTTCTTCTCCATGGATTTTAATTCCTACTCCGAATTTTTCTTTTGTTTCCTTTACTGCATGTTCAATATAGAGATTGAATATCATCGGTGAGAGGCTACAACCCTGTCTCACTCCCTTCCCAACCACTGCTTCCCTTTCATGTCTCTCGACTCTTATATCTGCCATCTGGTTTCTGTACAAATTGTAAATAGCCTTTCGCTCCCTGTATTTTACCTCTGCCACCTTCAGAATTTGAAAGAGAGTATTCCAATCAGCATTGTCAAAAGCTTTTTCTAAGTCTACAAATGCTAGAAACGTAGGTTTGTCTTTCCTTAATCTATTTTGTAAGATAATTCGTAGGGTCAGTATTGCCTCACGTGTTCCAACATTTCTACAGAATCCAAAGTGATCTCCCCCGAGGTCGGCTTCTACCAACTATGCAACAGAGTATAATAGAGTAAACTGAAGATGGAAAGGGGAAGAAGGAACACTGCTATCAGCTGCATCGGAACATTTCGGGAAATCAGCGGCGACGAGTGAAGATGTGTACCGGACCGGGATTCGAACTGGGGACCTCCAGCTTGCTAGGACTGTGCCATCCGGGACACAGCATTATCTAAACTGCGCGGGCTATTTCATCACGCCTCAAGGCCGATCTGTGCTCCCATCGAGCACCACCTGTCCGCAGTCCCTGTCCAT
Organism: Schistocerca cancellata; assembly: GCF_023864275.1. Lineage (NCBI taxonomy): Eukaryota > Metazoa > Arthropoda > Insecta > Orthoptera > Acrididae > Schistocerca > Schistocerca cancellata. The sequence continues at coordinate 403,181,078 of NC_064632.1, read as the reverse complement.
TTACTCCATGTTCGCTCTCTGAGATTCCCACAGGACCTCGGACATACGAGCGTCACTCCAAAAGAAATACATACTATTTTTTTAATCTACCTTTAATTGTACATTATTGAAAGTTTTACAGTGTGTAGATACATCCTTTCGGAACAATATTTTCATTTCTCCACATAATTTCCATCCCTCTCAACTGCCGTACGCCATCTTGAAGCCGGCGCTTGTATACCAGCACGGTGAAATTCTGGACCAACCTGTTGGAGCCACTGTTCGGCAGCGTGCACAAGGGAGTCATCATCTTCAAACCTTGTTCCACGAAGAGAGTCTTTCAGTTTCCCAAAGAGATGATACTCACATGGAGCCAGGTCAGGACTGTAAGGCGGGTGTTTCAGCATTGTCCATCCGAGTTTTGTGATCGCTTCCATGGTTTTTTGACTGACATGTGGCCGTGCGTTGTCGTGCAACAGCAAAACATCCTGCTTTTGCCGATGTGGTCCAACACGACTCAGTCGATCTTCAAGTTTCTTCAGTGTCGTCACATATGCTTCAGAATTTATGGTGGTTCCACTTGGAATGATGTCCACAAGAAAGAGTCCTTCTGATCCGAAAAACACCATAGCCATAACTTTTCCACCAGGAGGTGTGGTTTTGAATTTTTTTTTTCGTGGGCGAATTTGCATGATGCCACTCCATTGATTGCCTCTTCGTCTCTGGTGAAAAATGATGGAGCCATGTTTCATCACCTGCCACAATTCTTCCAAGAAATTCATCTCCACCATTCTCGTGCTGTTCCAAAAGTTCGCTGCATACCGTTTTTCTTGTTTGTTTGTGCGCCACTGTCAAAATCCTGGGAACACCCCTCACACAAACGTTTTTAACGCCAACACTTTCAGTATTCTGCAAACCCTTCCTTCCCCTATCCCAACGTAGCGTGACAATTCGTTCACTGTTAAGCGTCTGTCAGCCGTCACCAATTCGTTAACTCTCTGCACATTGTCTGGAGTGTGTGCAGCACGAGGCCTGCCGCTGCGAGGACAATCCTCAATATTGCCGTGCCCGCTTTCATCACGTAACCTGCTTGCCCACCGACTAACTGTACTGCGATCGACAGCAGCATCTCCATACACCTTTTTTAACCTCTTGTGCTAGTTTCCCACTGTCTAGTTTTCACAGAACAGGAATTCTAAGACAGCACGTTGCTTCTGAAGAACGTCAAGTGTAGCAGCCATCTTGAAGACATGCTGTGACGGCGCCACTCACGGGAACAGGTTGAACTATGTTTGAAAACAAGTGGGAAGGACGTATCTACACACTGTAAAACTTTCGCACATGCAGAATGAAAACTGTATTTTTACAAAAATAGTGCGCATTTCTTTTGGAGTGACCCTTGTATTTGTGCATCCGTAACGAAGAAGGTGGATCCATTGGCCAGCTAGGTCAACCAAATTATATGAGTGTGTGGTGCCTGTTCTTCCGGACAAGTCCGAAAGAACAGACACCATGCGTTTATATAATATCCAATTCGTGAGTAAATCTAAATTAACTAGCAGCCAGATTGCATAGTCACAGGCCTTCTGCCTGAATCTAGTGTCTTACCACTGCGCAGCATCGCTTGGTGGGGCTATATGCGAGCAATGGAAAACTTCGTACTGATATTGTGCGATAGCGCGAATAAACGCGTTTTCGTTAATCTCTTAACGTTGCGAAACAAGAAAGACGGCGCAGAGTCGTTTCCAAATACAGTGTTTACCCACGAAGCGGAAAACAAACAGTATTAAGAAACATGCAGCGTGATCTTGGTCATCGTTTGCGCGCTTGGGACTTGGCGTACGAGGAGTGGGGAAGGTAGGTTATAATCGGTTTTTACGACTGGACTGGCGTGGTGGGGAGACAGACGGCTACTCGAGTTGGGTGGAGGTAGTGCATTGCCGTACCACGCGATGGAGGACAATCTGTACCGAAACTGCGCAGTAACTGCGACCCAGCGAAACAGCGCCGCCTGCGGTAAATATTTACCCGCTGTCCGGCGAGGCGGCGCTTCCCTTCCGCGTAATCCAGCGGAAAACGGTCCCGTGCAATAGCCCCGCGATATCGCCGTGGCGCCACCAGCGTTGCGCAGCAGCCAGTCTTGCTAAACCCACCTCTGGGAAGCCACCGCCCGAAATGTACACTCACATATGCCACAAAACTTGCATACTGCTGGCAGCATGGCCCGGCAACATGTCGGCCGCACGAATTGCAGCTACTTGTTTCGCAACATTGCCAGCCGTTGTTGTTACTTAATGTACGCGGCAACACATTTCATGCCCAGAAGCAAAAATGGCTCAAATGGCTCTGACCACTATGGACTTAACATCTGAGGTCATCAGTCCCCTAGAACTTAGAACTACTTAAACCTAACTAACCTGAGGACATCACACAGGAAGGATTCGAACCTGCGACCGTAGCGTTCGCGCGGTTCCAGATTGAAGCGCCTAGAACTGCTTTTTTTTTTGTTTCGATATAGTTCGTTGCGTTGGGTCTGGGCGGACGTCACAAGACATCCGTTCAAGTTTATCGTTAATTCATTGACTGATTTTTTTTTAAATTTTTATTACAGAGAGCACGCAACCCTCTGACCGAACACGCTGAGCTACCGTGCACGCAGAACCGCTCTGCCACAATGGCCGGCGGGTCAGAAGCGCTTACAAGGGTCACATAAATTCTCCTCAGAAGGTATGAACATCACAATAGTGATTCCAAACCAAGTTCGCTGTGTTCATCCACAAGACCCAGAGGGCCGTAGATACTAGCGCTCCGTGGGCCAGTTCGCTTCAAAACCAGGACATAATACACTGAAGCGCCAAAGAAACTGGTCAGGCATGCGTATTCAAATACAGAGATATGTAAACAGGCAAAATATCGCACTGCGGTCGACAAAGCCTATAGAAGACAACAAGTGTCTGTTGTAGTTGTGAGATCGGTTACTGCTGCTACAATGGCCGGTTATCAAGACTTAAATGAGTTTCAACGTGGTGTTATAGTCGTTCAACGTGACAGAAGTGCAATCCTTCCGCAGACTGTTGTAGATTTCAGTGATGAGCCATCAACAATTGTACGCGTGCGAACCATTCAACGAAACATCATCGATATGGATTTTCGGAGCCGAAGGCTAACTCGCGTACCCTTGATGACTGCACGATACAAAGCTTTACGCCTCTCATGGGCCCGTCAACACCGACATAGGACTGCTGATGACTGGAAACATGTTGCCTTATATGGATATGGTGTCTGTTCTTTCGGACATGTCCGAAAGAACCAGCACCATATCTACGTAATTATATAGTTCTGGCAATAAGGGTCATGACCTTCTTCTTCTGTGAGGATGCACACATATTCTCTTCCACGAGTAATGAGTGCGTTGGGGTGGGACACTACGAATGTAGTGTGTGGACATACAAGGTGAGAATGTGGGTCTCGCGGGAGGCGTGCGCGAGGTAGTCCCTGCAGTTGTACTATCCTCCGTGCCCTCGGTGGCTCAGATGGATAGAGCGTCTGCCATGTAAGCAGGAGATCCCGGGTTCGAGTCCCGATCGGGGTACATATTTTCACCTATCCCCGTTGATATATACGTATCAACGCCCGTCAGCAGCTGCCGGTTTTCAATTAATTCGAATTTCATTAAATGTTGTCTGGTCGAGCGAGTCTCGTTTCAAATTATATTTACCGGATGGATGTGTACGGTTATGGAGACAACCTCATGAATCCATGGACCCTGCATGTCAGCATGTTTAAGCTGGTGGAGGCTCTGTAATAGTGTGGGGCGTGTGCAGTTGCAGTGATATGGGACCCCTGATAGGTCTAGATACGACTCTTACAGGCGTCACGTACGGAAGCATCCTATCTCATCACATCCATCCATTCATGTCCATTGTGCATTCCGATGGACTTGAGCAATTCCAGCAGGACAATGTGACACCCCACACATCCTGAACTGCTACAGAGTGGCTCCAGAAACACTCTTCTGAGTTTAAATACACTCCTGGAAATTGAAATAAGAACACCGTGAATTCATTGTCCCAGGAAGGGGAAACTTTATTGACACATTCCTGGGGTCAGATACATCACATGATCACACTGACAGAACCACAGGCACATAGACACAGGCAACAGAGCATGCACAATGTCGGCACTAGTACAGTGTATATCCACCTTTCGCAGCAATGCAGGCTGCTATTCTCCCATGGAGACGATCGTAGAGATGCTGGATGTAGTCCTGTGGAACGGCTTGCCATGCCATTTCCACCTGGCGCCTCAGTTGGACCAGCGTTCGTGCTGGACGTGCAGACCGCGTGAGACGACGCTTCATCCAGTCCCAAACATGCTCAATGGGGGACAGATCCGGAGATCTTGCTGGCCAAGGTAGTTGACTTACACCTTCTAGAGCACGTTGGGTGGCACGGGATACATGCGGACGTGCATTGTCCTGTTGGAACAGCAAGTTCCCTTGCCGGTCTAGGAATGGTAGAACGATGGGTTCGATGACGGTTTGCATGTACCGTGCACTATTCAGTGTCCCCTCGACGATCACCAGTGGTGTACGGCCAGTGTAGGAGATCGCTCCCCACACCATGATGCCGGGTGTTGGCCCTGTGTGCCTCGGTCGTATGCAGTCCTGATTGTGGCGCTCACCTGCACGGCGCCAAACACGCATACGACCATCATTGGCACCAAGGCAGAAGCGACTCTCATCGCTGAAGACGACACGTCTCCATTCGTCCCTCCATTCACGCCTGTCGCGACACCACTGGAGGCGGGCTGCACGATGTTGGGGCGTGAGCGGAAGACGGCCTAACGGTGTGCGGGACCGTAGCCCAGCTTCATGGAGACGGTTGCGAATGGTCCTCGCCGATACCCCAGGAGCAACAGTGTCCCTAATTTGCTGGGAAGTGGCGGTGCGGTCCCCTACGGCACTGCGTAGGATCCTACGGTCTTGGCGTGCATCCGTGCGTCGCTGCGGTCCGGTCCCAGGTCGACGGGCACGTGCACCTTCCGCCGACCACTGGCGACAACATCGATGTACTGTGGAGACCTCACGCCCCACGTGTTGAGCAATTCGGCGGTACGTCCACCCGGCCTCCCGCATGCCCACTATACGCCCTCGCTCAAAGTCCGTCAACTGCACATACGGTTCACGTCCACGCTGTCGCGGCATGCTACCAGTGTTAAAGACTGCGATGGAGCTCCGTATGCCACGGCAAACTGGCTGACACTGACGGCGGCGGTGCACAAATGCTGCGCAGCTAGTGCCATTCGACGGCCAACACCGCGGTTCCTGGTGTGTCCGCTGTGCCGTGCGTGTGATCATTGCTTGTACAGCCCTCTCGCAGTGTCCGGAGCAAGTATGGTGGGTCTGACACACCGGTGTCAATGTGTTCTTTTTTCCATTTCCAGGAGTGTACTTCCGCTGGCCACCAAACTCCCCAGACATGAACATTATTGAGCATACATGGGCTGCCTTGCAACGTACCCGTACGGTTTTACGGACAGTCCTGCAGGATTAATGGTGTCAGTTCCATCCAGCACTACTTCAGACATTAGTCGAGTCCATGGCAAGTCGTGTTGCTGCACTTTTGAGTGGTCACGTGGGCCCTACACCATATTAGGCAGGTGAACCAGTTTCTTTGGCTCTTTAGTGTAGAAAAAAGTTGATGTAAAATTTTACAACACTGTGTTCCTTTTTTTTTATTTTTCGGGTCGCTGATTATCAATACGACGTCGGAATTACAAAATTCAGAATGGGGGATCCAATACAGGGGACGAAAAATTATAAATTTAGGGGATTCTGGTAAAACTACAGGTATATGCTTCTTGGTGTCGCTGACAACGAATTAGGAGTCGGAATTACCGTACTGAAATGTTTAATCGGATGTTTTACATTTTTCAGTCGAAATCGTCTTTTCGTCGATTGCATCATTATTACTCTCAGAAGAGTCACTGTCGGGTTCTCCACTGGAAGAAGGCTCAAAAAGCTGATCTTTTACCTCGGGTGGTGTTTATCATTTTCTAGAAGTTCAAGGTGAGTGGTTCCCCAGATGCAAGAAGCCGATCGAATACGTCTTGAATTGTTTTCTCATGGGAATTCTTGCACCTAAAGTCATGTCGGTAACGTCCTTATTCTGAGCTTCCTGGTCATCTTCCGATAGCAACGAAACAGCTTAGATTACGGCATATCCCTGCATCCGAACTATGTGGACAGATGAGTATAAATGAATGTACCGCCTAGTCACATTCGAGTAATACTTTTTAAATTTCTCGTCATCAGTGGCATATTGTCCTCAAGATTTCTTTGCTCTTCTTCGTCAGCTCATCAGTCAGTTAAGGGTACTTCATGAAAAAGAGCTTACAGTTTAGAATCATTTGTAGTGCCCTGTTCCGGTTTGGCAAAGTCATCAGCAAACTGAAATTGCCTTTGAAATCGCTTTGAATTGTTACTTTGCGAGGCGCGAGGCGTTGGTTTTGCTCTATAGACGGGGCCTGCCATGATTTCTTCGTTTTGTCACCGCCGTTCTTGAAACTTAAATGTAGAAACCACTCCATAAACCGTATCCCGGCACGGGAAGCCAGTGGTTCAAATTCCCAGACGTTAAATTTTTGCGGTTTTCCTAATCCGCTTAAGACCAATCCCAAGATGTTTCACATTAAAAATGAAAACACTTCCTAATGTTCTGCAAAATTATACACGGACGGAAAAAAATCGCAACATAAACAAAGTTGATGTGCGTGTTTTTACATCTGGAAGGCGTTGTGTATTCAAATTTCGCACCAGTCGCGTAAGAGTAGCTCCACTACGAGGATGCAAATCAGATTTGCCTTAAATGCACATTGTAACGGTAGTGACCGCCTTTACCTCTTATGAAACGTCCCCTTAGAACAATTTATACAAGACTGTGCTTAAACTGACACAAAATTTTTTTTTTTTTTTGCGCAACGCAATCTGACTTTCAGAAATCCCTACAAAGGAATGGCCCTGACTAACATTAACCTGTACCTTTCACAAAACACTTACCTCACCAAAAATCTTCGTTACTCGAACTACTGCAATACAGCGAGCGCCACTACTGCCAGCTAAATAAAAGATTCAAACTACGGAAGTCACTAACTACTGATAGGGATAGTTAGCAAATGAAAGATTTTAATAGAGAACAAACAATGTATTTACCTTAATAGTCATAATATATATAGCAGTTCATGACAAATTACAAAACTCCGCCATCTCTCTCCCCACATCCATCACTGCTGGCGGCTCACCTCTAACTGCGCAACGCTACGCGCTGTTCACATCCAGCTGCCGCTGCCCAATACTACAATGGCAGACAACAATGCAAACTAGCCACAGACTGCACACAGCACAGCCAGTGATTTTCATACGGAGCGCTACCTAACGTTGGCAATAAGAAAACATAAACAGCCTACTTACACTCTCACATTGAACGAGGTGAGTTGATGTTAGTCAAAAATTCCTTGAAGGTGACGAAGATGCTGTTATGAACATCTCAACGAGTTTAAACAAAGTCTTGTAATAGGGCTACAGGAAACTGAATGTTCTTTATGCGATACTGCAGAAAGATTTCGCAGGAATGTAGTCACTGTACATGACTGCTGGCAACGGTGGTCACGAGAATGTATTGTCGCAAGAAGCCCGCACTCTGGACGGTCACGTGGAACTACCGACAGGGAAGACCATCGTGTTCGGCATACCGCTCTGTTGCATCGTACATCTGCAGCAGAAATATGAGCACCCATTGACTCCACAGTGTTACAAATCGGTTACTTCAAGAACATGTCCAATTCAGACGACTTATAGCATGCATTCAACAGACCCCAGACCACCCCCATTTGCGACTTCACTGGCGTCAAGCGAGAGCTCATGGGAGGGCAGGGTGCAGATCTGCTCTGATGAAAGATGGTCCTGCCTCGGTGCCACTGATGGTCGTGTGTTGGTTAGAAAGAAGCCACGTAAGGGGTTGAAACCAACCTGTTGGCGTGCTAGGCGCATTGGACATACACCTGGAGTTATGGTCTAGGGTGCTATTTCGTATGACAGCAGGAGCGCTCTTGTAGTTATCTCATGCACCCTGACTGCAAATTTGTACGTCAATCGTGTGATTCGATCTATCGTGCTGCCATCCATGGAACTGCACCGACGGAGTGTTTTTCAACAGGATAACGCTCGTCCACATACCGCTGTTGTAACCCAACATGGTCTACAGATTATCGACATGTTTCCTTCTCTGCTCGATCACCAGAACTGTCTTCAATCGAGCACATGTCGGACATCATCACGCGACAGCTCCAGTGTGATCCACGAACGGCATTAACTGTCCCTATATTGACGACCGTGTCCAACAGGCAAGGAACTCCACAAACTGACATCCGGCACATGTACGACACAAGGTGTACACGTTTGCACGTTTGCATCCACAGCCTGGCAGTTACTCCATTTTTTAATGTGCTAACATTTCACATTTGCAATAGCTTATCTCGCGCTTACATTAACCTCTGGTCTCGCAATGTGGATCACTTAAATATGTATTCCCAAAATTTTCATTACTCTACATTAATTATTTTTTGGTGCTGCGATTTTTTTCCGTTAATGTACGTATACCGTCACGAACCGGCTTTGGGCTTCTCAGGCCATCTTCAGTGGTCAACTGAATGTGGCAAACACAATAAACATCATGTGCCACTTACACATATGTTACTTGAACAGCAGGTACAAAAATGATAGTGTTTAAACAGTTAAACATTACATTGTTTTTGTTAATGGAATTATTTCTTTGTGAAAAAATGTAATGTTTTCCTCTGTAATCACTCTGTCATTTTCGTATCTTTTTTATAAATAATACCAGTGTAAGTCGCAAATGATGTCTGTCTGTATGACATTCAGTTGTCACCTGCAGATGCTACGAGAGGTCGAAAGCCAATTATTGATCAAACAAATATAATTTTGAAAAGCATTAGGAAGTGTTTTCCTTTTCATTAATTTTATCATGTTCTGTCGAGCACCGACGAAAAATTCAGTTAACCCCAAGGTGTTTCTTTTGAATAGGATGTAGCCGATTTCCTTTAAAAGGCCTAGGCTGCAGCCCTCAACGACCCCGTCGTTGACGGGACGATAAAACCTAATCTTCCTTCTGGGATTACCTTCGTATATTATGCAGGCACAAAAGGTGAGCCCCCATTATTAGAGTGTCATATCCACAATTCCCGTGTGAAGTGCGTGAAACATTTCAAAATGTCGGAACAGATAAATCGTCAATAACGACACAAAAAACGATGCAGAATGGCAAATACGAACTCTCAAAGTTTTGAATAGGTCGCGCGTAACTTTCCTTTCTTGACATGTTTCATTCGACCATCGCGAGTATCTTCAGGAATTACGTAGCCGGGGGCCTCACGTCACATACTGGGCGATTTCGCAATGGTGTTACAAACTTTCAGGGCTTATAGAGGAGAATAAATGTACCAATCTGAGATAAGGGACCCTCCTCCGGATATGACAGCGTCGAAAGTTACAAGCGAAAACAGTTCCATACCTCGGACAGTGGAATACATGACCGGTACTGTTATTGCTAAGACTGTAGGTAGGCAACTTTGAACTCCATCGATAAACTTTCAGAGGTGGTAATATGGACCGAAACAAGAAACATGGGATGTAACATGCATACCTTAAGAGCTGTGGGCACTTTTTCATCTTCGATATGGACTGTTCGAGACATCTAAAATCAAAGCCAGCCGCTATGCCCTAATTCACTTCATCATTCCAAGAGTTGTTGTTGTTGTTGTTGTTGTGTTCTTCAGTCCAAAGACTGGCTTGATGAAGCTTTCCATGCCACTCTATCCTTGCGAGCCTTTTCACCTCCGAATAAGTACTGTAAACTGGATCTTTCTGAATCTGCTTACTGCATTCATCTCTTCGTCTCCCTCTACGACTTTTACCCTCCATACCTTCCCCCAATATTAAACTGGTGATCCTTTGAAGTGTCAGATTGTGTCCTATCAATGATCCCTTCTTTTGTTCAAGTTGTGCGAAAAGAAGGGCTCGGTTGATAGGACACATTCTGAGACATGAATTTAATATTGGATGGAAGCGAAGAGTACCATGGTACAATAAGACACAAACATTGAGAAACCTCACGACAGTTACAGCACACTAAAATTCAATCACTGGAAATTCAACAAACACCTCTGTTGGCTCAATACAAGCGCCGCCCCTGTATGTGTTTGCGAATAGGAAGAAGTTCCGAACACTCCTATAATGTCCTCGAGTCACGTATTACATACACGTACTTGCTAGTAATCTTCGGGCTCTCGGACATCGGTTCCTAACCCTGCGCCGGCCGTTGTGGCCGAGCGGTTTTAGGCGCTACAGTCTGGAACCGCACGACCGCTACGGTCGCAGGTTCGAATCCTGCCTCGGGCATGGATGTGTGTGATGTCCTTAGGTTAGTTAGGTTTAAGTAGTTCTAAGTTCTAGGGGACTGATGACCTCAGATGTTAAGTCCCATAGTGCTCAGAGCCATTTGAACCATTTGAACCTAACCCTGCTAATAGCCAACGATAAAACAACGAATAAAATACAGGCCAACATCGCTACATAGCTCTCTGCACTGTTCTCTAAGACTCTCTGTAATCAGAATGCCAGGGGAAGACCACAGCATAACTGGCTACATTTCCACGTGCTATTCAGCAGGATATGGAACGCTCAGCCTACAGATGTATGTCACTATGTACCTCCTATATGTATATGTCTGTGGTGTATCTATACGTATGACTGTAATACCAAATGTGATTCTTGTTCTGTTCTCATGTTCTGTCTAGCTGGTACTTATAGACCTTCACAAATCTCTATTCGCAGCTTTTGAAACAATTCTTACAGGACATACAAGAGAACATTTTATTGCTAATTTAAATACATAGTCGTTAAAATGAGAGAATTGGGAATATCCCAAGTGCCTACCAGCGGCGATTTACCAGTAGGATTTTTATAGCATACTACCACTGTGTATCTTAAGCTGCGTTTTCATTTTGTTAACTCGTTTCAGTATACCACGGATGTAAAATTTGTTTTAAGTCGGCATCTGTCCTTTGTAAACCCTATATACCTTCGTGCGAGGATACTACTTAAACTAATGTCTACTCTGAATTGTCACAACAAACTGGCTCTGTGGGCCAGTTCCGAAAGCCAATAAATTGAAGAGGAAAACTCGATACGGTGAAACTTCTATTAAAAAACTAACTTCATTTTTATGTATGATAGTACGCGACCGAATCGAACAGCCCAGATGGAGGACCCATTGCAACGAGAGGGTATTCGGTGAATGGACTTTCTGACCTTTCACCCGATTTTAAGCCATTCGAGCACTTGCGGGTTGCGTTGGGGAGACGTCAATATGCTCCAACAACCATCTAACTGTCGTAAATGGCGCTTGTGGAAGACTGGAACGCCCACCACAAGAACTCTTTACCAACCTCGTAGCGAGCACAGGATCACGTTGCAGAGCTTGCACTGCCATCCGTGGTGATTACACATCCTATTGGGAAACACCTCCCATTTTATAAAATGTTCAGGAAGCCACCATAAATCGTGGTGATTTCAGTGTAATTATAAATGGTCTTTGAGCCATTTCTGTTCCTCGCAATGTGTATTTCATTTAATTATTTTCTGTGCTACACTATACCAATTGTATCTATGTATGGTCCAGGTCTCATTTAGCTATGTTACTTGGCAGTGATACATCATGAGAAAGAAACTTTCTTCCTTAAGTTTTGCTCATTAGTCTATTTATTAGATTAGAATCATCAGAATGTGTTAGTCTTGTCACTCTGGCTGTAATTGGCCCAAATCACTGAAAACTCTCTAGAACTGTCTACGATTGCCCACTTTCACCTGAAGCGACTTTTTTTTGTTATGGCAACTCGTAATGTCACTCTTGTAGTGTCAGCCAAATCTTAATTCAGTGTTATGAAAGGTCTCACAAATCAAATTATAATTTATACAGTTTCAAGTGGAACAGGAGACCAATTCTTATATGATTCAATTTATCAAAATATGATTCAGAGATCCATGCAAATTTCTGGATATTTCGCATAAATTAATGTTTATGACATACTGACTGAACTGGGTTGACAAGAGGATGATAGGGCTAAAAACATAGAGAAACGAAAATCACTACAAAAAATGTCAGCATAAAAATTATATACAAGCATTTCGTTAAGTTATCTATGTTTTAATTCACAAGTAATAATTAATACATCGTATTTTAGCTGTATCGATGTACGCTGTCTGTTCAAAAGTATCCGGACAACTACATCGGTGAAGTTGCGCGACAGTCGGGTGGTGCAGTGGCGGTGGTGGTGGGGGTGGGGGGGAGGGGGCTGGGGCTGAATTTGCTAATAGACACACAATACTTTAAAACTCATTTATTAGAGATAAAATTTCCCAGAGGATACAGGACCTTAATTACACCTTTAACTGATGAGGTACACAATGGACTTTGACAAGCAACTATTACACAAGAAAGCTCAATCGCAATTTCTAAAATGGTTCAAATGGCTTTAAGCACTGCGGGACTTACCATCTGCGGTCATCACTCCCCTAGACTTAGAACTACTTAAACCTAACTAACCTAAGGACATTACACACATCCATGCCTAAGGCAGGATTCGAACCTGCGACCGTAGCAGCCACGTGGTTCCCGACTGAAGGGCTTAGAACCGCTCCACCACAGTGGCCGGCCGCAACTTCTCATTTAAATCTCGAAACACTCAATTAACTTTACATTACAGCGGTTACAAGCCAAAGAGTTCTTACAGTGAAAGAATTTACTAATGACAAAAAGTAAAATTGCAAGACACTAACCAAGTTAAAAACTAGTTAAAACCTTATATAACATTGTGTTAAATGAATTACTCTCTGAGCCACTTAAAGTATTAAATTTTACATACAGAGGCTGCACGTTGTCTCAAGAATTACAGTAATGACAGACTTAGGCATTGCGCCAGAACCAGCGAGCGTAACTACTAGCATTAAGTGGCGAAGTAATTACATGTAGTTGTAACAAGGGACCACTAAGCCATGTCATACATAACGCTTGTCAGTCATCAATGCAAGCTCTAGCATTTACAAGCACAATGATTAAACGACCTGGAACACGTGAAAGAAATGTAAGCATAGGCTAAAAAAAAAAATACACACAGTTTAAAAGGAACAAGTTCACATTTCCACAAATGAACAAAATTTAACTACTTGGACTTTAGCAACTATCGTGTTGATTAAGGAAAGGACTCCAAATAACTATTTAAATGCATCAACTGCTCCGACCAGTGTCTAAACAATAAGGTAATTATTTAAGCAGTGTGACGGGCTGAGTCACGAAACTTGGCCAATTTTTTTCATAGCTCGTGTAACTACACTCATCTCGTTCTGAACTCTCTCCCCTCCCTCCCCCTTTTTTTTAACCTTAAGGTGGCAGACAACGAAAGTGCGATAAGGCTGGTAAGCCACAATTTCCCAAGAAAATTTATCAGGGCTCACGGTTAAACGAAGGAAGTCTCGGCAACAAGGGGACAAATGAAGCCGGGTCCACAGGACGTTCGCGATCCAGGTGAGAAGTCACCATTGCACTGGCGTAGCAAACAGCCATGGCTCCTCTCAAGTTGTGCAGTAGAAATTTCCGTGCGCTATGCCCCAGGCCAGCGAACCATCTCTCCGTGACGCGCTTCAGAACACCACGACATTACACACATACTCGAACCGTTCGCCACTCAAGTCGGTAGAAAGCGCACAACTGCCACTAGGAGCGGTACAGAGCTCACTCCTTCTTAGCGAATGCCATCCAGCCTAGTTCTTCTCTCCCTCGCTCACCAAGCGAGCACTACTGAGCATTTGGTCCTTTCTACCACACCCTCTAGGTGGGAGTTTAAGGAGATGGGACCTGGATAAACTGAAAGAACCAGAGGTTGTACAGAGTTTCAGGAAGAGCATAAGGGAACAATTGACAGGAATGGGGGAAAGAAATACAGTAGAAGAAGAATGGGTAGCTTTGAGGGATGAAGTAATGAAGACAGCAGAGGATCAAGTAGGTAAAAAGACGAGGGCTAGTAGAAATCCTTGGGTAACAGAAGAAATATTGAATTTAATTGATGAAAGGAGAAAATATAAAAATGCAGTAAATGAAGCAGGTAAAAAGGAATACAAACGTCTAAAAAATGGGATCGACAGGAAGTGCAAAATGGCTAAGCAGGGATGGCTAGAGGACAAATGTAAGGATGTAGAGGCTTATCTCACTAGGGGTAAGATAGATACTGCCTACAGGAAAATTAAAGAGACCTTTGGAGATAAGAGAACCACTTGTATGAACATCAAGAGCTCAGATGGAAACCCAGTTCTAAGCAAAGAAGGGATAGCAGAAAGGTGGAAGGAGTATATAGAGGGTCTATACAAGGGCGATGTACTTGAGCACAATACTATGGAAATGGAAGAGGATGTAGATGAAGATGAAATGGGAGATACGATACTGCGTGAAGAGTTTGACAGAGCACTGAAAGACCTGAGCCGAAACAAGGCCCCCGGAGTAGACAACATTCCATTGGAACTACTGATGGCCTTGGGAGAGCCAGTCCTGACAAAACTCTACCATCTGGTGAGCAAAATGTATGAAACAGGCGAAATACCGTCAGACAGTCGAGGGACATGAAAGGGAAGCAGTGGTTCAGAAGGGAGTAAGACAGGGTTGTAGCCTCTCCCCGATGTTATTCAATCTGTATATTGAGCAAGCAGTAAAGGAAACAAAAGAAAAATTCGGAGTAGGTATTAAAATCCATGGAGAAGAAATAAAAACTTTGAGGTTCGCCGATGACATTGTAATTGTGTCAGAGACAGCAAAGGACTTGGAAGCGCAGTTGAACGGAATGGATGGTGTCTTGAAGGGAGGATATAAGATGAACATCAACAAAAGCAAAACGAGGATAATGGAATGTAGTCGAATTAAGTCGGGTGATGTTGAGGGTATTAGATTAGGAAATGAGACACTTAAAGTAGTAAAGGAGTTTTGCTATTTGGGGAGCAAAATAACTGATGATGGTCGAAGTAGAGAGGATATAAAATGTAGACTGGCAATGGCAAGGAAAGCGTTTCTGAAGAAGAGAAATTTGTTAACATCGAGTATAGATTTAGGTGTCAGGAAGTCATTTCTGAAAGTATTTGTATGGAGTGTAGCCATGTATGGAAGTGAAACATGGACGATAAATAGTTTAGACAAGAAGAGAATAGAAGCTTTCAAAATGTGGTGCTACAGAAGAATGCTGAAGATTAGATGGGTAGATCACATAACTAATGGGGAAGTATTGAATAGGATTGGGGAGAAGAGAAGTTTGTGGCACAACTTGACCAGAAGAAGGGATCGGCTGGTAGGACATGTTCTGAGGCATCAAGGGATCACCAATTTAGTATTGGAGGGCAGCGTGGAGGGTAAAAATCGTAGGAGGAGACCAAGAGATGAATACACTAAGCAGATTCAGAAGGATGTAGGTTGCAGGAGGTACTGGGAGATGAAGAAGCTTGCACAGGATAGAGTAGCATGGAGAACTGCATCAAACCAGTCTCAGGACTGAAGATCACAACAACAACAACAACTCTAGTCACAACCAAAGAGCTGATTCATCTTTGTGCGAGTATTACCTTTGCCTCATATATCGGTAGAGGCAAAGAGAATATTCGCGCAAAGATAAAGCGAACTGCTGCGCCACGGCTCAGTGGGGTTCGTTCACTCTTAGCCATTTTTGACAGCTTGAATTTTCTGGGGACACTTACAGTGAGTGTGGAGTGTGTGGACGAATGGAAGCCAGTCCCTCCTCAAGAGCCGAAACTACAGAAGGTAGTGATGTTGGACGCTGGGATCTGGAGGTAAGTCCACGACCTGAGTCATCCAAAAGGTGTTCCTTTGGGTTCAGGTAGGGACCCTGGGCCATCGGTTTCAGGTACGTTATTTTCCACAAATAATTCCCTAATAGATGATGCACTGTGGCAGCATTCATCGTAGTGCTGAGACCATCAATCATCGTCTCTGGAATGTTCCTGTATTGTACGCAATGCACAGTGCTGTAAAATACGTTCATGTTGTTGTTGTTGTGGTCTTCAGTCCAGAGACTGGTTTGATGTAGCTCGCCATGCTACTCTATCCTGTGCAATCTTCTTCATCTCCCAGTACCTACTGCAACCTACATCCTCCTGAATCTGCTTAGTGTATTCATCTCTTGGTCTCCCTCTACGATTTTTACTCTCCACACTGCCCTCCAATACTAAATTGGTGAGCCCTTGATGCCTCAGAATATGCCCTAACAACCGATCCCTTCTTCTAGTCAAGTTGTGCCATAAATTTATCTTCTCTCCAGTTCTATTCAACACCTCCTCATTAGTTATGTGATCTACCCATCTAATCTTCAGCATTCTTCTGTAGCACCACATTTCGAAAGCTTCTATTCTCTTCTTGTCCAAACTATTTATCGTCCACGTTTGACTTCCATACAAATACTTTCAGAAACGACTTCCTGACACTTATATCTATACTCGATGTTAACAAATTTCTCTTCTTCAAAAACGCTTTCCTTGCCATTGCCAGTCTACATTTTATATCCTCTCTACTTCGCCCATCATCAGTTATTTTGCTCCCCAAGTAGCAAAACTCCTAAATACTTTAAGCCTCTCATTTTTTAATCTAACTCCCGCAGCATCACCCGATTTAATTCGACTACATTCCATTACCCTCGTTTTGCTTTTGTTGATGTTCATCTTATATCCTCCTTTTAAGACACTGTCCATTCTGTTCAGCTGCTCTTTCAGATGCTGTGCTATCTCAGACAGAATTACAATGTCATCGGCGAACCTCAAAGTTTTTATTTCTTCTCCGTGGATTTTAATTCCTACTCCGAATTTTTCTTTTGTTTCCTTTAGTGCTGGCTCAATTTACAGATTGAACAACATCGGGGATAGGCTACAACCTTGTCTCACTCCCTTCCCAACCACTGCTTCCCTTTCATGCCCTTCGACTCTTATAACTGCCATCTAGTTTCTGTACAAATTGTAATTCGCCTTTCGCTCCCTGTATTTTACCCCTGCCACCTACAGAATTTGAAAGAGAGTATTCCACTCAACATTGTCAAAAGCTTTCTCTGAGTCTACGAATGCTAGAAACGTAGGTTTGCTTTTCCTTAATCAATTTTCTAAGATAAGTCGATGTGTCAGTATTGCCTCACGTGTTCCAACATTTCTACAGAATCCAAACTGATCTTCCCCGACGTCAGTTTCTACCAGTTTTTCCATCCGTCTGTAAAGAATTCGTGCTAGTATTTTGCAGCAGTGGGTAACTATAGTTCGGTAATTTCCACATCTGTCAACACCTGCTTTCTTTGGGATTGGAATTATTATATTCTTCTTGAAGTCTGAGGGTATTTCGGCTGTCTCATACATCTTGCTCACTAGATGGTAGAGTTTTGTTAGGCCTGGCTTTCCCAAGGCTGTCAGTAGTTCTAATGGAATGTTGTCTACTCCCGGGACCTTGTTTTGACTTAGGTCTTTCAGGGGTCTGTCAAGTTCATCACACAATATAATGTCTCCCATTTCATCTTCATCTACATCCTCTTCCATTTCCATAATATTGTCCTCAAGAACATCGCCCTTGTATAGACCCTCTATATACTCCTTCAACCTTTCTGCTTTCCCTTCATATCCTTCCGAATTAAGCATTTTCTTAACCGCAATAAGGGCACTACCCGGTAATCACGTGAAACATTCCCATATCTGAACACCTCCTCCTCTGTACATTACTGTCGGCACTACATATGATGGCAGTCAACGATCTCTATCGGATAGCCTTTGGGTATAACGCGGCTCATCGTTCCAAATGACTCTTGTCCAATTATCCGTTGTCCAGTGGTGTCGTTTTTTGAACCACCTGAAGCGCAGAAATGTGTGGCTCATGAGCAGATGCTCGAGTAATGTAGTCCATTCTTTTTAACTCTCTACGCACAGTCATTGTGCTAGCCGGACTACTGGTCGCACTTTGACCTCACGAGTGATTCCTTCCGCTGATTTTTACAGCCAACCTTCGCAATACTCCCTGTCCATCATTACATGAGCTCTGCCTGGTCTAGGTTTAGCTGCAGTTGGTTGAAATGGCTCTGAGCACTATGGGGCTTAACATCTGAGGTCATCAGTCCCCTAGACTTAGAACGACTTAAACCTAACTAACCTAAAGACATCACACACATCCATGCCCGAGGCAGGATTCGAACCTGCGACCGTATCACCAGCGCGGTTCCGGATTGAAGCGCCTAGCGCCCCACGACGAAAGCGGCCGGCTGGCTGCGGTTGTTCCTACATGTTTCCACTTCCAGTCAAATCACCGACAGTCGACTTGGACAGCTTCAGAAGTGTTGAAATGTTCTACACCTAAGTGCATACTCCGCAAGACACCATAGGACGTATGGTGAACGGTACCATGTATCACTACTAGTAATATACTTTCTTACATCAATCGCAAATGGAGGAAAAATGACTATCTATAACCTATTAATGATGGCGATATCGCTGAAACTAAGTTGGGAAAGAAAATAAATAAATCAAAAGTGTTTTGCATCAAGGCGGACCCATGATCTCACATTGTTGTACTATCATTTATACGTCGTGAAGGTTACAGCTTGTGAATCGGGAGTGTGAAAATCTTCCACACATAGTCCACCCACTACACACAAACTTTGTGCTTTGCAGCATGCATCTAGGACTGTAAACGTGGGTCGTATACATCACATACGTACAAATATTTCTTAAAGATACCTTCTACCAGTTGTAGGCAGTACCCGCAAAAGAACAGAAATTTCTTCATTACTCACTTCGCAACAGGTATGAGAAGACCACGAGCTGCGGACCTTACAAACAAGATATTACGCATTTTTTAATTCTGTTGGATTTAAATGACTTGCGGCACTTGAGCAGCCTGTGGGGATGCGAATCGAATCGAATGACATGGCGCACTGTACGATAGTTTGCGCCTTCGTGCGCTGGTCAAGTAAAGATAGCCGGCTGGAGTGGCCGTGCGGTTCTAGGCGCTACGGTCTGGAACCGAGCGACCGCTACGGTCGCAGGTTCGAATCCTGCCTCAGGCATGGATGTGTGTGATGTCCTTAGGTTAGTTAGGTTTAATTAGTTCTAAGTTCTAGGTGACTGATGACCTTAGAAGTTAAGTCGCATAGTGCTCAGAGCCATTTGAACCATTTTTTCAAGTAAAGATACGAGAGTGGCGAAGTAATGGTTTACGTCGTCAATAGGAAATAGAGGCTCATATTTTACAGTTTTTAAGGTGATCTGTTAGCCATGGCGCAAGTTTTCTCTTTACTCTTGCAGTTTTTGGAGGATCGTGTTTGTCGTGAAAGTTATTGAGTCTCTCAGGAGCTTAGGTAATTCATAATTTATACTGAAGTTATTCTAAGCCGCTGTCTGCCAAGAAATTTCATAGGCGCCAGCTGTAAGATTAACATATTCATGAGCATAAAATCCGTGAAAGTCACCACTTGCCTTTTATTTTTTGCGCATTTCAACGAGTAAGTCTTGAATGTTACATTGTGAGCGCTCCGAATTACTTTATTTGCAGATTGGGCTGCGAATATATCGATAAACGTACGAATATTTGGTGTATGGTGAGTCATCCCAAGGGAAAGCAGTTTGAGCGGGATAGTAAACGCCTAAATATTGAAACAAAGGGACTGTTATTTAGAAACTTTATGTTCGTTTTCGTGGCTATAATTACGCGGTCACACGAAGATACATGATCTGAAAGTGTGGTTTCAAAGCTAGAAAGCTGCCCAACTTTGGGTGGCCTGTACACTGAAGCGCCAAAGAAACTGGTATAGGCATGCGTATTCAAGAACAGAGATATGTAAACAGGCAGAATATGGCGCTGCGGTCGGATACGCCTGTATAAAACAAGAAGCGTCAGGCGCAGCTGTTAGATCGGTTACTGCTGCTACAATGGCAGGTTATCGAGATTTAAGTCAGTCTGGGCGTGGTGTTATAGTAGGCGCACGAGCGAGGGGACACAGCATCTCCGAGGTAGCGATGAAGCGGGGGTTTTCCCGTACGACCATTTCACGAGTGTACCTTGAATATCAGGAATCCGGTAAAACATCAAGTCTCCGACACCGCTGTAGCCGGAAAAAGGTCCTGCAAGAACGGGACCAACGGCGACTGATGAGAATCGTTTAGCGAGACAGAAGTGCAACCCTTCCGCAAATTGCTGCAGATTTCAATGCCGGGCCATCGACAAACGTCAGCTTGCGAACCTTTCAACGAAACATCATCGATAGGGGCTTTCGGAGCCGAAGGCCCACTCGTGTCCCCCTGATGACTGCAGTTCACAAAGCTTTACGCCGAGACTAGCCCCTTCAACACCGATATTCGACTGCGGAAGACTGGAATTATGTTACCTGGTCGCAAAAGTCGTTTCAAATGTATCAAGCGGATGGACGTTTACGGGTATGGAGACAACCTCATGAATCCATTCACCCTTCGTGTCAGCAGGGAACTGTTCAAGCTGGTAGAGGCTCTGTAATAGTGTGAAACGTGTGTCGTTGGAGTGATATGGGACCACTGATGTGCCTAGATACGACTCTGACAGGTGACACGTACTCAAGCATCCTGTCTGATCATCTGCATCCACTCACGTTCACTGTGCATTCCGACGGAATTGGGAATTCTAGCAGGTCAATGCGACACCTCACACGTCCAGAATTGTTACAGAGTGGCTCCGGGAATACTCTTCTGCGTTTAAACACTTCCGCGGTCACAAAAGTCCCCAGACATGACCATTACTGAGCATATCTGGGATGCCTTGCAACGTGCTGCTCAGAAGAGATCTCCTCCTCCTCGTAGTCTTACGGATTTATGGTCAGCCCTGTAGGGTTCGTGGTGTCAATTCCTTCCAGTACTACATCAACCATTAGTCGAGTCCATGCCGAGTCGTGTTGCGACGCTTCTAAATGCTCGCGGTGGCCCTACACGATATTAGGCAGGTGAACCAATTTCCATGGCTCTTCAGTGTATATTTCAGAGATAAGACACTGTGTATTGATAGGTTTAATTTCAAAGAACATCTATTGAAGCTGTTGGTCTTCATTCTTGGACGTGAACATGACTTTGGAGAACAATTTTGCGTGTACAGTATCTGATGAAAAGTAACCGAATACCTGTTGACAGAAATTAACATGGAGCCTGTCCAAATTTGACCTTCATGATGGCTTGAACTCTGGTCGGGACATTTCCAATGAATTGTACGAATTTCTGTGGAGGAATGGCGGTCCGGAGAAGGCAGAGATATTGGACAGTGGGTCTGGAGCGAAGTCAGTGTTCTCTCATTCCATAGGTGTTCCATTCGGTTCTTGTTGGGACTCTGTGCCAGCCAGTCCATTCCAGGAGTGATATTGTCTGCAAACTATAGTCTCACAGAAGCAGATTTACGACAAGGTACTCTGTCATGCTAATTCAAGCAATAATTGTCTCCGAATTGTTCTTCTACTGTACGCAGTACACATTGCCGTAAAATATATTCATATCATGCCGGATGTAGCGTTTTCTAAATCGCATAACCTAATCACGGAAAATATCACAAAACCATTAACAGCGCCTCTCCCGTAATTCACTGCTGGCATTACATATGAGGGCAGAAAATGTGCTGCGGGCATTAGCCAGATCAAAACCTTGTCGTTGGATCGCCGCAGGGTACAGCGTGAATCAACACACCATATCATTCGTTCCCAGTCATCCATTTGTCCAGTGCCATCGCTCTTTACAACACCTCAAGCATGGCTTAGAACTGACAACAGAAACACGTGGCTGTTCGATCATTTACCCCTTTCTTTTTTACAGCATGTACACAGTAACTGTGCTTGCTGGACTGCTGGTAGAATTCCGGTACTAGCGAGAGATTCCTTTCGCTGATTTCATGCGATTTTTTTCAACCACCATCCCCAATGCTCGACGTACCTGTCCAACAGTACCTGAGGTCGGATTTAGTTGTGGTTGTGCCTTCGCGCTTTCACTTCAAAATGACATCACCGGCAGTCAGACGGATTGAAATGTTCTACATACATACTCTGCAAGCCACCATATGATGTACGGCGGAGGGTACAATGTATTTCCACTAGTCATTTCTTTTCTTGTGCCACTCGCAAATGTAGCGAGGGAAAAACAACTACCTACGTGCCCCCTTAGAAGCCCTAATTTAGTTTGTCTTGTCTTCGTGGTCCTTAAGCGAAATGTTCCTAAAGGGTTTGATAGTCAAGTGACATCCAAGCACAATTTCAAAATCACTCAGCTCTCCCAACCGACCCAGTCTGCCATTACTACTTCTGTACTTTACAACACAACTACACTACTGGCCACTAAAATTGCTACACCAAGAAGAAATGCAGATGATGAACGGGTATTCACTGGACAAATATATTATACTAGAACTGACATGTGATTACATTTTCACGCAATTTGGGTGCATTGATCCTAAGAAATCAGTATCCAGAACAACCACCTCTGGCCGTAATAACGGCCTTGATACGCCAGGGCATTGAGTCAAACAGAGCTTGGATGGCGTGTACAGGTACAGCTGTCCATGAAGCTTCAACACGATACCACAGTTCATCAAGAGTAGTGACTGACGTATTGTGACGAGCCAGTTGCTCAGCAACTATTGGCCAGACGTTTTCAATTGGTGAGAGATCTGGAGAATGTGCTGGCCAGGGCAGCAGTCGAACATTTTCTGTATCCAGAAAGGCCCGTACAGGACCTGCAACATGCGGTCGTGCATTATCCTGCTGAAACGTAGGGTCTTGCAGGGATCGAATGAAGGGTAGAGCCACGGGTCGTAACACATCTGAAATGTAACGTCCACTGTTCAAAGTGCCGTCAATGCGAACAAGAGGTAACCGAGACATGCAACCAATGGCACACCATACCATCACGCCTGATGATACGCCAGTATGGCAATGACGAATACATGCTTCCAACGTGCGTTCACCACGATGTCGCCAAACACGGGTGGGACCATCATGATGCTGTAAACAGAACCTGAATTCATCCGAAAAAATGACGTTTTGCCATTCGTGCACCCAGATTCGTCGTTGAGTACACCATCGCAGGCGCTCCTGTATGGGATGCAGCGTCAAGGGTAACCGCAGCCATGGTCTCCGAGCTGATAGTCCATGCTGCTGCAAACGTCGTCGAACTGTTCGTGCAGATGGTTGTTGTCTTGCAAACGTCCCCATCTGTTGACTCAGGTATCGAGACGTGGCTGCACGATCCGTTACAGCCATGCGGATAAGATGCCTGTCATCTCGACTGCTAGTGATACGAGGCCGTTGGGATCCAGCACGGCGTTCCGTATTACCCTCCTGAACCCACCGATTCCATATTCTGCTAACAGTCATTAGATCTCGACCAACGCGAACAGCAATGTCACGATACGACAAACGGCAATCGCGATAGGCTACAATCCGATCTTTATCAAAGTCGGAAACGTGATGGTACGCATTTAACCTCCTTACACAAGGCATCACAACAACGTTCAACCAGACAACGCCGGTCAACTGTTGTTTGTGTATGAGAAACCAGTTGGAAACTTTCGTCATGTCAGCGCGTTGTAGGGGTCATCACCGGCGCCAACCTTGTGAGAATGCCCTAAAAAGCTAATTATTTGCATATCACAGCATGTTCTTCCAGTCGGTTAAATTTCGTGTCTGTAGTACGTCATCTTCGTGGTGTAGCAGTTTTAATGGCTAGTAGTGTATTTTTATACTGGCGGGTCCGGCTATTGTAATATCTATTCATCAGTTTCGCTATGTGTCCTGACATTTTGATCGGATAGTGTATTTACGCTGCCAGCCGAAGTGGCCGTGCGGTTAAAGGCGCTGCAGTCTGGAACCGCAATACCGCTACGGTCGCAGGTTCGAATCCTGCCTCGGGCATGGATGTTTGTGATGTCATTAGGTTAGTTAGGTTTAACTAGTTCTAAGTTCTGGGGGACTAATGACCTCAGAAGTTGAGTACCATAGTGCTCAGAACCATTTGAACCATTTTTTTGTATTTACGCTGTCACGCAGCCCTATCGCCTGTTACGTCTACCGTGACTCAGAAAAACATAGCCAGCAATACTAAGAGCTAGAGGTGATACTTAGCTTCAGCCACATCCCCGACACGTGTATTCCATGAAAGCTGATGTCCTGATATATGCAGTGGAACGCTGCCAAATGAGCTGGTGAAGACTGCTCTTTTGCGCGTCTGAGTTGTAGCGTAGAGCCATTGTATGCAGACAGACGTCAATGTAGTCGAAACAATGAGGACCGAAAAACAAAGAACATATTGCTAGAATCGTCTGTAAACCAGTACGTTGTGACATATTTTGAACGCTACAGACGTGTTGTGCAACCAGGAGTTGAACACACAATCTCAGAGTGTCCTTAAAGCTATCATGATAATCACAGCCTCATGCAACGACCATGGTAATGATGAGAAAATAAATAAATAAAATGGCTGACTCTGTATGCATGGGAAAGACTTAAATATTACTGCAGTATATTATTGAACATACGTAAAGTGTCCCGAAAAGCCAAACTGTCTAGCTCTTACAAGTTCCTTGATTAATGTTTTGCGACTATTGCTACATACATTAAGACGGAAAAAAAATTGTTTCTAATTGCGTGTGTGCCAGCTTATAACGAGAGGACGGTGTATTATCTAAACGTCTAACTGTATGCGCTCACGAATAGGCCAGAGAGACAGTTAGGTTGTCTCCAGTCTCTCTCACCCGCGAGAAAATGAGGTCAATTTGGCCGTCGGTATCCTTTGGTTTCCATGAAATATGGTGTCATACAAGTCGGCATGCTTCTGCGAATTGAGCGGAAGGAAACTCAGTCGCTACCTCGAATTGAAACATTTACCTTGTGCCATAAACGTAGGCTTGGATTCCGGAGTAACCCTTGAAATTTTTCGTGACGTTGGGGGATTTCCAACAGAATATGTTGTCTGACATAGATGAAGAGACAGCATTTTTCAGTCCGATCACTGATAACAAGCAAAAAGAGGTGTCGCTTTTCATCATGTTTCGCTCTTATATAGCGTTCATTCTCACGCTGCACACTCAACAGATAAAAATGTAAACGGGGTGTCTCAAGAGGAAGAGTAAAGAGATATTTTAGGAGATGTCAGTAAGAGAGGTCGTCAAATGAAAAGGAGACGTATTGGAAAGAGTAAGTGAACTTTTAATTATTTCAAAAGTAATCGTATTAACTGTAAATACATTTATCCCACGTGAGGCTAGACGGTCAATACTGTAAGAAACCAAGATTTATGCCTGCTTTTCGGATTAACCGAATTGTGTGATACCACCTACGTTTCAGTAACGTTTAGTACGGTTTTCGGCTACAAAGAATGAAATTCATCCAGAATGAGATTTTCACTCTGCAGCGGAGTGTGCGCTGATATGAAACTTCCTGGCAGATTAAAACTGTGTGCCCGACCGAGACTCGAACTCGGGACCTTTGCCTTTCGCGGGCAAGTGCTCTACCAACTGAGCTACCGAAGCACGACTCACGCCCCGTACTCACAGCTTTACTTCTGCCAATGTCTCCGCAATATCCTTTCTTTCAGGAGTGCTAGTTCTGCAAGGTTCGCAGGAGAGCTTCTGTAAAGTTTGGAAGGTAGGAGACGAGGTACTGGCAGAAGTAAAGCTGTGAGTACCGGGCGTGAGTCGTGCTTCGGTAGCTCAGTTGGTAGAGCACTTGCCCGCGAAAGGCAAAGGTCCCGAGTTCGAGTCTCGGTCGGGCACACAGTTTTAATCTGCCAGGAAGTTTCAATGAAATTCATGTTTCTCAGGTAATCACACTGTACATTTGTGCATTTACGAAATTTTATATGTTTCCAAATTCATATATCAGATAATACTAATTTTGCATGTTTCTGTGACTTGTAATGTTGTGGTATGGAATTTATAATGGCATACATTCAAAATAGATATTGTACCTATGCAAAACGCTCTCTGGTTTTCATTTCCTCTTGATTTCAATCATAAGTTGCCCCTTGTGTAGGATTACTTTGCAAATTTAATTTATGTGATGTCAAATAAAACTTTATTGCTCACCAAATAAAGAATTATTTTTATATTTCAAAGCCATAACAAATTTAATCAGATATATCTTAACTTGATGTAAAGACAAAATATATACTCTCTCTTACACGTGACACATTCCATAATTTCAAAAGTTATATTTCGTAACTGTGAGACTTAATTATGTTACTGTTTTATACTTATATTTTTGTAAACATCAAAATACGCAGTTTTGCTTAAATTGTTCACTCGATTAGAGATCAGATGTTATTACAATCAATAATTTGCCGGAGGTTCGAGTCCTCCCTCGGGCATGCGTGCGTGCGTGTGTGTGTGTGTGTGTGTGTGTGTGTATGTGTGTGTGTGGGATAGTGTGTTGTTCTTAGTTTAAGTAGTGTGAAAGTCTAGGGACCGACGACCTCAGCAGTTTCGTCCCTTAGGAATTGCCGGCCGGGGTGGCCGAGCGGTTCTGGGCGCTACAGTCCGGAACCGCGCGACCGCTGCGGTCGCAGGTTCGAATCCTGCCTCGGGCAAGAATGTGTGTGATGACCTTAGGTTAGTTAGGTTTAAGTAGTTCTAAGTTCTAGGGGACTGATGACCTCAGAAGTTAAGTCCCATAGTTCTCAGAGCCATTTGAACCATTTTGAACCTTAAGAATTCACACACATTTGAACAGTCAATAGTTTGAACAATACGGGTTCTGGAACTTCTGGAAAAGCATTATGTAATATATATATCTCTTATGGGCGGCATGTGGGTGTTCTTTGTTTCAGTTCTTCGTAAAGTCTCGAACGTGAAACATCGTGTGAATAAGTGAAAGCGCGAAGAAGCGTTTTCACTTGAGTATTTAAGACCCAGGCCGTCTGATAAACTCCTATAGCATACGTAGAGCTCGAATCATGGACAACTTAAAAGATGAGTACAACATCTGGTTTTATTATTGTGCATTGCACTTTCATAAATTTGGCTCTTTCCCAACAGGACAAATATGTACTGAAATAACAGTGACGGAAGAGTACGTTATTAATATACCAAACACCAACAATGGAAAGACAAGTACTACAATGCCTTCAAGGCAAAATGTTTGCGGTTGCCTAAGGAACCGTGAAATCGGAGGCCACGAATGTCTTTCTTCAGGGCTACAAAAATGCGGAAATCGCATGTGGAGACATCGGGACTGTAAACTTCCAGCGAAACTTTTGCAGCATAGTCGAAACGACAGGCGCGCCAGCTGACCTTTTTCGCTGACTGCAACGGCCCGCTGTTGATTGACTTTCTGGAACATGGCGCCACGATTAACACACAGCGTACGATGACACATTTCAAAACTTGAAATGGGTTATCAAGTCCCAACGCCCAGGGACGGTGATGGATGGTATAATTATGTTGTAGGGTAATTCCCATCCATATGCTGACAAAGTTGTTTCGACTGCGTTGCAGAAGTTTCGCTAGGAAGTCCTTACACATCCTCCAGACAATCGGGTTCTTCCCTTGCGATTTCCATATTTTTGGAGCCCCGAAGAAAGACATTCATGGCCGTCGATTTACGTCGGACAAAAACGTGCCCTCCTGGGTACTGTCGTGGTTCCGTAGTCTAACAAACCTCCCACAACAAAGGTCAAAAATTAATTATGATTTGTAGTGTTGCTCACGCTGCTAAATATTGCATTTTAGGGCAACAACAAAGTTATATTATGTGGCAGGTGTCATTAGAGCATAGTTAATAAAGTCATTTCATGAAATAATGGATAAACTAGGCACTCATCTTTTCGTGTTTCCCACGCTGGTCTCGTTGTGAACTCATGGCTCAGTCGTCGAAAATCTAGTTGGTGATGATGCCAAGCTCGGATGCAAAAAGGCCTAGGTGCTATTCTGCGATATTAAAAAGTTTTATAGATGTGTTTCATAAACCATTCTTGAAGATTAAACTTTTGAAAGTTAGCACAATGGCGATGTAAAAAAGTAATCAGCACTCCGAATTTAAGCTACACTTTTTTTTATTACTTTTCTTTGCAATATCACGTAACTCACAAAACATCACTTCACAATATAAAACATACTTGAAAATATCTTCCTCACTGTTACAGTTCACATTTTATAAACTGACTACAATTTGCGTCTTTTCAACATGACGACCTTCAAGACTTGACTTTCCAATAACCGCTACGCGCCCAAAAATCAGAGTTACAAGTACTTCAAAGATCGTAGTGACGAAAAGAAAGAATTCACATAAGAATAATATCATTGCAATATAAACATATCGATGTATCAAATTACCTCACATTAATGAAATCAAATCTGAATGTTGTCTCAGAAATATGTTAACTACTTTACAGAAACACAGTAGAATATTGCTGGTATCGAGAGGTTGAGTTGAGGTGCCGTAATGGTTACGTAATTCAAGTACCATTACAGTAGGCACACGCAAACATTTATCCGCGAAAACATCGACCATCTTGCCTCACAGAGCGATAAATGTACAAACAGTTATGGAGATTGTCCACTGTCCAATCACATTAACGTGAGAGCCTGTCAGATGCCTGAATAAACAACTTTGGCAAATGGACCCCTGAGAGACGTGTAGGAAGGAAGTCCGTGAGATTCTGGGAAGTATAGACGGATGTACAACCATGCCGACTTCAGCGCCGTAGCCAGCTGCGCGAAGTTTCTAGGTTGAGGATCAATGGCGCCAAAGGCCAGATCGAGGTAGCCCCATAGATTATCGACTGTGATTAAATCTAGTGGGGTTTGGTGGCCATGAGAGTATGATAAACCCGTCTACATCTACATCTACATCTACATCTACATCTACATCCATACTCCGCAAGCCACCTGACGGTGTGTGGCGGAGGGTACCCTCAGTACCTCTATCGGTTCTCCCTTCTATTTCAATCTCGTATTGTTCGTGGAAAGAAGGATTGTCGGAATACCTCTGTGTGGGCTCTAATCTCTCTGATTTTATCCTCATGGTCTCTTCGCGAGATATACGTAGGAGGGAGCAATATACTGCTTGACTCTTCGGTGAAGGTATGTTCTCGAAACTTTAACAAAAGCCCGTACCGAGCTACTGAGCGTTTCTCCTGCAGTGTCTTCCACTGGAGTTTATCTATCATCTCCGTAACGCTTTCGCGATTACTAAGTGATCCTGTAACAAAGCGCGCTGCTCTCCGTTGGATCTTCTCTATCTCTTCTATCAACCCTATCTGGTACGGATCCCACACTGCTGAGCAGTATTCAAGCAGTGGGCGAACAAGCGTACTGTAACCTACTTTCTTTGTTTTCGGATTGCATTTCCTTAGGATTCTTCCAATGAATCTCAGTCTGGCATCTGCTTTACCGACGATCAACTTTATATGATCATTCCATTTTAAATCACTCCTAATGCGAACTCCCAGATAATTTATGGAATTAACTGCTTCCAGTTGCTGACCTGCTATATTGTAGCTAAATGAGAAGGGATATTTCTTTCTATGTATCCGCAGCACATTACACTTGTCTACATTGAGATTCAATTGCCATTCCCTGCACCATGCGTCAATTCGCTGCAGATCCTCCTGCATTTCAGTACAATTTTCCATTGTTACAACCTCTCGATACACCACAGCATCATCTGCAAAAAGCCTCAGTGAACTTCCGATGTCATCCACCAGGTCATTTATGTATATTGTGAATAGCAACGGTCCTATGACACTCCCCTGCGGCACACCTGAAATCATTCTTACTTCGGAAGACTTCTCTCCATTGAGAATGACATGCTGCGTTCTGTTATCTAGGAACGCCTCAATCCAATCACGCAATTGGTCTGATAGTCCATATACTCTTACTTTGTTCGTTAAACGTCTGTGGTGATCTCCGAAGCACGCAAATACACTATGAGCTGCGTGGAATGTTGAATTGTCTTGCTGGTAGATGTCGTCGTGCTGAGGAAAAACAAACTACGTGTAGGAGCGACTTGGTCCACAACAATAGTTTTATACTTGTGTTGATCCATTGTGCCTTCCGGAATGACGATGTCACCCGGGGAATTCCAAGGAAAAAAATTCGCAGACTCTAAAGCTCCCTCCTCCGGTCTCCGCTCTTGCTACCTTGGATATAGTGTGTTTGCTTTCAGACATTACATCTACATCTACATCTACATCCATACTACGCAATCCACCATACGGTGCGTGGCGGAGGGTACCTCATACCACAACTAGCATCTTCTCTCCCTGTTCCACTCCCAAACAGAACGAGGGATAAATGACTGCCTATATGTCTCTGTACGAGTCCTAATCTCTCCTATCTTTGTGGTCTTTCCGCGACATATAAGTTGGCGGCAGTAAAATTGTACGGCAGCCAGCCTCAAATGCTGGTTCTCTAAATTTCCTCAGTAGCGATTCACGAAAAGAACGCCTCCTTTCCTCCAGAGACTCCCACCCGAGTTCCTGAAGCATTTCCGCAACACTCGCGTGATGATCACACCTACCAGTAACAAATCTGGCAGCCCGCCTCTGAATTGCTTCTATGTCCTCACTCAATCCGACCTGATAGGGATCCCAAACGCTCGAGCAGTACTCAAGAATAGGTCGTATTAGTGTTTTATAAGCGGTCTCCTTTACAGATGAACCACATCTTCCCAAAATTCTACCAATGAACTGAAGACGACTATCCGCCTTCCCCACAACTGCCACTACATTCTTGTCCCACTTCATATCGCTCTGTGATGTTACGCCCAAACATTTAATCGACGTGACTGTGTCAAGCGCCACACTACTAATGGAATATTCAAACATTACGGGACTCTTTGTCCTATTCATCTGCATTAATTTACATTTATCTATATTTAGAGTTAGCTGCCATTCTGTACACCAATCACAAATCCTGTCCAAGTCATCTTGTATCCTCCTACAGTCACTCAACGACGACACCTTCTCGTACACTACAGAATCATCAGCAAACAGCCGCACATTGCTATCCATCCTATCCAAAAGATCATTTATGTAGACAGAAAACAACAGCGGACCTACCACACTCCCTGGGGCACTCCAGATGATACCCTCGGAGGATGAACACTCACCATCGAGGACAACGTACTGGGTTCTATTACTTAAGAAGTCTTGGAGCCACTCACATATGTGGGAACCAATTCCATATGTTCGTACCTTAGTTAGGAGTCTGCAGTGGGGCACCGAGTCAAACGCTTTCCGGAAGTCAAGGAATATGGCATCCGTCTGTTACACTTCATCCATGGTTCGCAAGATATCATGTGAAAAAGGGCGAGTTGCGTTTCACAGGAGCGATGCTTTCTAAAGCCGTGCTGATGCATGGACAGCAACTTCTCTGTCTCAAGGAAATTCATTATATTCGAACTGAGAATATGTTCGATAATCCTGCAACAAACCGATTTTAAGGATATTGGTCTGTAATTTTGAGGATCCGTCCTTCTAACCTTCTTATTTACAGGCGTCACCTGCGCTTTTTTCCAGTCGCTCGGGCTTTACGTTGGGCAAGAGATTCGCGATAAATGCAAGCTTTGTAAGGAGCCAACGAAGTAGAGTGCACGCCAACTGCCGTCTGTCAGATGGAGCATAAAACGTGATCCATCCGAAAAGGCCCCTGTCGCCAGTATTGGGGTGCAAATTCCAGACTTCGAAGCCAACGAACAGCAGTGTATCAACCAACACCTGCTACGGAGGCCCATACGCAGCAACGGTCGTTGAGGGGACATTGTCGGTAGCCCCTTGGTTCATCTAGGCAATCAGTTGTTCATCAGTTGCATGCCTATTGGCCCGAAAGCCAATGACCATGTCCCACTGGACGTCAGGTATATCGCTCCGTTTCCGCATTACGTTGACAACTGGTTCTCCCGATATATACCATCCACTGCTAGTTCTGTCACTACACGTTGACTTCGAACATGGGTGGTGGTCACATTAATATGACTGGACCGTGTAGTACAGAACACACTACTGGCCATTAAAATTGATACACCAAGAAGAAATGCAGATGATAAACGGGTATTCACTGGACAAATATATTATACTAGAGCTGACATGTGATTACATTTTCACGCAATTTGGGCGCATAGATCCTGAGAAATCAGTACCCAGAACAACCACCTCTGGCCGTAATAACGGCCTTGATACGCCTGGGCATTGAGTCAAACAGTGCTTGGATGGCGTGTACAGGTACAGCTGCCCTTGCAGCTTCAACACGATGCCACAGTTCATCAAGAGTAGTGACTGGCGTATTGTGACGAGCCAGTAGCTCGGCCACCATTGACCAGACGTTTTCAATTGGTGAGAGATCTGGAGAATGTGCTGGCCAGGGCAGCAGTCGAACATTTTCTTTATCCAGAAAGGCCCGTACAGGACCTGCAACATGCGGTCGTGCATTATCCTCCTGAAATGTAGGGTTTAGCAGGGACCGAATGAAGGGTAGAGCCACGGGTCGTAACACATCTGAAGTGTAACGTCCACTGTTCAAAGTGCTTTCAATGCGAACAAGAGGTGACCCATACTATCACACCGGGCGATACACCAGTATGGCGATGACGAATACACGCTTCCAATGTGCGTTCACCGCGATGTCGCCAAACACGGATGCGACCATCATGATGCTGTAAATAGAACCGCGATTCATCCGAAAAAATGACGTTTTGCCATTCGTGCACCCAGGTTCGTCGTTGAGTACACCATCGCAGGCGCTCCTGTCTGTGATGCAGCGTCAAGGGTAACCGCAGCCATGGTCTCCGAGCTGATAGTCTATGCTGCTGCAAACGTCGTCGAACTGTTCGTGCAGATGGTTGTTGTTTTGCAAACGTCCCCATCTATTGACTCAGGGATCGGGACGTGGCTGCACGATCCGTTACAGTCATGCGGATAAGATGCGTTTCATCTCGACTGCTAGTGATACGAGGCCTTTGGGATCCAGCACGGTGTTCCGTGTTACCCTCCTGAACCCACTGATTCCATGTCAGTCATTGGATCTCGACCAACGCGAGCAGCAATGTCGCGATACGATAGACCGCAATCGCGATAGGCTACAATCCGACATTTATAAAAGTCGGAAACGTGATGGTACGCATTTCTCCTGCTTACACGAAGCATCACAACAACGTTTCACCAGGCAACGCCAGTCAACTGCTGTTTGTGTATGAGAAATGGGTTGGAAACTTTCCTCATGTCAGCACGTTGTAAGTGTCGCCACCGGCGCCAACCTTGTGTGAATGCTCTGAAAAGCTAATCATTTGCATATCACAGCATCGTCTTCCTGTCGGTTAAATTTCGCGTCTATAGCACGTCATCTTCGTGGTGTAGCAATTTTAATGGCCAGTAGTGTTATTCAAATTAAGTATTCCATTAAGCATGTGTTCAGTTGAACCAAACAAATACAGAAAACGTTAAGCAAAGGCATTGGATAAGTTCAAATTTGATTTTCATAAATTCCAGCTTTCACATCAGCTGAATTTTGAATTTTCTTGAAACCACGTACAACCCTTCTTGTTTTATGAGGACAGCTATATCCATAATCCAAACAAACAATTCGTCTCTTGCCTTTGCTTTTTCTTTGCACTCTTTGACTTTTAGCTATCCCAATAGGCAAAGACACAAAGGGGTTTGGTAGGAGGAGAAGAAAAGTGACGATTTCTGACTTTCCATTTTCCAGGGTTTGCTGGGACTAGTGTCACCTGACGTCTACAATGTGTAAGGACCCTACCATGCTGGAAAAACGTACCCATCCTTGTAGCCAACGGACCATCTTTCAGTAATGCTGGAAGCTCACTTTCAAGAAAGTGTAGATAACGAATATAAAATGTTCTGTGTGTTCTTGCCGCGTCAGTCCAGGGTAAAACCTCAAGCTTTAGATGATTACCTCCATCGTCAGGAGCAACTGACTGTCTATACTGCTGCCGTGGTGGCCTTACGTAGTCCGTGACGGCTTCTGATTGGTCTGATTACGTAACGTAACGCTGCCTTAGTAGCACATACATTGCGACGACTTTTGTCCTAGTTTTGTCCCACGCTTCCCCATCCTGGGATTCTTTAATTAATGGGACTGTAGAAATAAGAATGTGTGAGACGAACGTCAACCATGACAGCGGTTATGAAATCTTAGTGATGCATGGAAGCGAGCTCTCGAAGCAGAGAAGATTCAGAGATACTCGTCGCGGTGGCGCCACTAGCGCAAACGTTGAAACCATCTGCGACAGCACTACGTAGTTACCGACCAATCAGAAGCCATCTATGGACTGCATAAGCCCACCACAGCAGCAGTTTTTGACACGCAGTTGCTCCTGACGATAGAGCTAATCGTCGAAAGCTTGAGGTATTACCCTAAATGGACGTGGCCATAAAGCCGAGAATGTTTCATACAATAGTGCCGTCGCGAAAGACTTCTCTCTAACGCAGGTAACTAGGTCCTATGAAGATGATCAGGCAACATAGCTGGGAAATTCAAGCAACTTTATATCATACTATACAACGCACATACAGGAGAACGTTCTTTAAAATGTGTCTCCTCAAAATTATGTGGGTTCTCATTGGACCACTGACGTGATTTTCAACTATTACTGCTACCGCAACGAGTGAGAGTTGCTTCATCATCAGACAGTATTAGCCGGACTACTCGACGATTTTGAAGTTAGTCAATGAGAAAATTCCAGTCGTTTACCTTCATCTACTTCTCGAAGGTGTTGAATCGGCTGTCAATGATAACGACAGAGACCGAGAACGTGCAATATCCGCTATGGTCTCGTATGTGGAACACCGATATGGGCAGGACTTCCGGTGCACTTGTTAAGGAACTGCCTTCTAACGACTGAATAATGCCTTCTACTTCACCCACACTGTGTTCATTTACACGTTGAGATGAAGTATGACTGCTGGACACTGCAGTAGTGGCACGCAGTTTAGTGAAAATACGAGTAAACACACTCTAATCTGGTACTCTGCTGTCAGGAAATCGTCTATCTTATACTTTACAAGCAGCAGTAGCGCTTCCATTACAAAATCCGTACGAGATACCACCCCGACATACTCTGCATTTGTAAATATGTGCAGCATGCTTAAACGACACTGCAGAACTGGCCAGCACATGACAATCACAGTTGAAATATTCATTTTCACAAATTGAAGCATTTCACTATTTAAACTTTAAAATGAAAATGAAAGGGGATAAATGAACCACTGCAATTGGACTGCTAACACGCGGAATGAAAACTTATCTCTGTAGCCAAAAACAATTGGGCACACGTTACAGTGGATATTTTATTCGAGTTAGTCTGCATTATCATCTTCTCGTAGAAGAAATACAAACTTTGAGGTTCACCAATGACATTGTAATTCTGTCAGAGACAGCAAAGGACCTGGAAGAGCAGCTGAACGGAATGGACAGTGTCTTGAAAGGTGGATATAAGATGAACATCAAAGCGAGGATAATGGAATGTAGTCGAATTAAATCGGGTGATTCTGCGGGAATTAGCTTAGGAAATGGGACGCTTAAAGCAGTAAATGAGTTTTGCTATTTGGGGAGCAAAATAACTCACGATGGTCGAAGTAGAGAGGATATAAAATGTAGACTGGCAATGGCAAGGAAAGCGTTTCTGAAGAAGAGAAATTTGTTAACAACGAGTATAGATTTAAGTGTCAGGAAGTCGTTTGTGAAAGTATATGTATGGAGTGTAGCCATGCATGGAAGTGAAACGTGGACGATAAATAGTTTAGACAAGAAGAGAATAGAAGGTTTCGAAATGTGGTGCTACAGAAGAATGCTGAAGGCTAGATGGGTAGATCACATAACTAATGAGGAGGTATTGAACAAATTGGGGAGAAGAGAAATTTGTGGCACAACTTGACTAGAAGAAGGGACCGGTTGGTAGGACATATTCTGAGGCATCAAGGGAGCACCCATTTAGTATTGGAGGGCAGCGTGGAGGGTAAAAATCGGAGACCATGAGAAGAATACACTAAATAGATTCAGAAGGATGTAGGTTACAGTAGGTAATGGGAGATGAAGAAGCTTGCACAGGATAGAGTAGCATGGAGAGCTGCATCAAACCAGTCTCTGGACGGAAGACCAGAACAACAACATCATCTCGTAAGATGCAGGGTGTCCCACCTAACTCTGCCATCTCACATTTTTATGAAACGCAGCGAAATGCGAAAAAATGAAATCGACCAGGGACGTACCTATGTCAGAAGTTCACACAATGGGCATGAATGCACAGTTCATATGCGTAAACAAACATAACTTGACTCCTGGACTGCTTTGTTGTAACGTAGTTCACACATGTTTATTTTTTGTTTTCATTTCTGAGAGGCGACTATGTGGCATCTCACCTGCTCTCACTACTCATCACATTTACTATTCTTACCACATCTGTCATATTCTGCAACCAGCGTATAGTACCACAACTGCCAAGACTGCAGCAAGAGAACAAACATTTCAGTGACCGGATGGACAGTTCATAACGTTGTGGAAAAAAAAAGTAATTTATGGCAAGATGAAGTTTTGAACACGGGTCGCCCACTCAACTCCATGACCAGTTACCCACGACATCGTTGCTCTCTTAGGCTGCTCTTTATTGCATTTCTTGTTCTTGACTGTTCACTGATTCTATTTTGCTTTTTTTTTACAGATCAGTACTCCTTCTTCCTGTCTTAACGCTTGATCTGTGTTCAGTTTTTGACGGGATGCCCATTGCAGCATCTTACCACTAAATCTGAGGGAGGTACGACGGGGAGTTCCCCTTGTAAGAATTCCAGAAAATATGGAGTTTAGAGCAGTAAAACCAAGTTTGCCGTCACTAACTGTACCTTTCGTTTTCATCTCCATAGAAAAAAACATACACGTGCCATTTAAGAAAACATATCTTTGAGTTGTAAGTGATATTTCTTTACTTGTAGGAATTGTGCATTCCTACACATTGTGTGAGCCCCTGATATAGGTGCAACCCTGGCCAATTGCATTTTTCACATATTGTTGGAAATACGGACATGAGGTGACAAAGTTAGGTGGGACATCCTATACTTAGTGTTACTCGTGAAACACCATAATAAAAAACCAAAAAACAAAAAAAAGTGTACGTGTGTGTATGGGGGGTTCCAGGACTGGTCTGGAAGGTCACTGAGCAACTTGGTACACAGAAGACTTAGATGACTTAGCACCAGGAGGCACCCTTAGCATCAATAATTGTGCGATTTGGGGTGGAGAAATGGACATGTACACGTACGCCAGTAATGCTGGGAGCGATTTAAACGAAACGTACTACAAGAATGACAAAATTCTCTTGATTAAGAGTCTCTTAACGTGCTCAGAGATGTGATAGGGATGTAAAAATATTCGAAAACGATCTGCGTTAGTGGCTGGTCCAGCCGGAGGTTCGAGTCCTCCCTCGGGCATGGGTGTGTGCGTTAGTCCTTAGGATAATTTAGGTTAAGTAGGTGTAAGCTTAGGGACTGATGACCTTAGCAATTAAGTCCCGTAAGATTTCACACACATTTGAACATTTTTTTTTATCTGCGTTAGTGTTGACTGGTTCTCTGAGTTGGTAGGCTGAATGGTGACATTATTTCATTTCATTTATTGAGGCTATCAGTTTCCATGTCCTGTGCGTAGCTCTCTGAAACAAGTCTCGTAAATACATGTTTATAAATTTGTATGGTATTATACGTATAAATTTCTGGCATTTTCAAAGCAGAAAGTTGTAAGTAGGCTGTTTAGGTTTTTATGTTGGTAACGCCACGTAGCGCTCTGTATGAAAATCACTGACTGTGCTGTGTGCAGTCTGTGGCTGGTTTGCATTGCTGGAATATTTCCTACTATAGTGTTGGGCAGCTGGATGTGAACAGCGCGTAGCGTTGCGCAGTTGGAGGTGAGCCGCCAGCAGTGGTGGATGTTGGGAGAGAGTTGGCAGAATTTTGAGAGCGGACGATCTGGACGTGTGTCCATCAGAAAGCGTAAATTTGTAATACTGGATATCATGAACTGATATATATATATGATGACTTTTGAACATTATTAAGGTAAATACATTGTTTGTTCTCTATCAAAATCTTTCATTTGCTAACTATGCCTATCAGTAGTTAGTGCCTTCAGTAGTTAGAATCTTCTATTTAGCTGGCAGTATTGGCGCTCGCTGTATTGCAGTAGTTCGAGTAACGAAGATTTTTGTGAGGTAAGTGATTCATGAAAGGTATAGGTTATTGTTAGTCAGGGCATTCTTTTGTAGGGATTATTGAAAGTCAGATTGGATTGTGCTAAAAATATTGTGTCAGTTGTGTTGCTCAGAATAAGTATTGAGAGAAATGTCTGAGTACGTTCAGTTTTGCTCAGCTGTTTGAAAATCAAATAACGTAATTCATTAATTTTTTTAAGGGTATGTTTCAAAGTTAATGATTAGAAAGGAAGATAAAATCCTACTGTTATGCTCCATCTGTAATGTACAGTGTGGGAGAAAAATAAATCTTGTCCAGAAAATATCTCATATACTTTAAGACATGCAACCCAACTTAAATCATCTATCCCTGACTGCAGATGATACACATTCGGTTGCCTGTCTTAAATTGCATGAAATATTTTCTGGGCAAGTTTTATTATTTTGTTTATTATTTATTCAACAACCAATTCTAATTCTACCTTAAACACTATTATACTTTGAATCTGAGCTACTCTGGTAGTTTTCCAGTGCGAACGGTCGATTGTGTTGTGCTCTGCTTGTTATCGCCGGCCAGCACCCGATGCAGCGCCAGTTGAGGAGTGTGGTGGCGTTACTACGAAGATGATGTGATGCTGTGTCATTAGCAGCGAGAGTCGGTCCCTTGCAGCCTCTGTCGTCAGACAGTCAGAGGTCTAAGCTCCAGTGAGTTAAGACTGATTTTCAGAGCGATGACGTGTTTTTTCGCGGGCAACTATTGACAGTTCGTTGTTAGCACTCTATCGTTGCATTAGGTAGAATACTTGTTGCCTTGCCTCCAGCTTCTGAGGCAACTAGCAGAATGTCGTTCGTAGACACCATCCTCTTCATCCAGTATGGTCAGCACAAGAGGTCAACGGGGAGATCACGAAAGTTGGACCCTGAAAGCAGCCTCTGGTAACGTATTTGCTTGGCTGACTGGCCTGCCATTCAACAGTTCGTCCTCCACGTAGTCTACCAGCGTTTATTCAATGTTAGCAAATGCACCTGCTCTGGTCTGGTATGTATGTAGTTAACCACCTCTGTCGACAAGCAGGTTTAATTCTGCTAGCATATCATGTAGCAATAGGCCGTTGAAGTCTGGTTTCGCAGGATACAGCGGATCAGGTTATGGTTGTGGAGGGGCCCATAATAAGTTACTGTTAGTTGCACAAAACAAACGAACTTGTATTTTCCTAAGAACCACTTAATTACACATTGCCTTAAAATGATCAAAATAAAACAATATGGCTGAAGGCCTAGTTAAGAAAACTTGAGATACCTCCTGGGCCGAAGGCCCAAAACCACACCAAAAACAAGAACAGCTGAGGGCCTGAACACAAGTTATAAAAAATTGCTTTAAAGCAGGGCCGGCCAAACGCTGCACAGTGTGCAGACGTGCGGAAGTGCTGCACATGTGCGCACGTGTGCGACAGCGAGCGACAGCGATATCTGTTATTATACATGTGTCCTAAATGAACGGCGGCGGCTCCACTTCCCTGTTTATGTGGTACAAGCAAGAGGAAAATTGGTCATTAAACCGATTGTTTCAATGTCTACTTATATTTAGGGATTTTTTTAAATGTGTGAAGGGCTACGCTCAGCTGAAGTCGATAAAACATAACATTCATCTAACAGTCGGTTATTATGCAGATTTCAGACGTAACTGATGAAAGAGATAGCAATAATGGTATTGAAATAACAGGTGATCATCGAGAGATCTGCGGTTATCATTCTGTTCAGAGGTGAGTGAGACAGAAATTATGTGTATGTAACTGAGGGCACCGAGAATTAGTTATAAGAAACCTTGCATTAGTTTAATGTTATTTGAAATCATGTCTAAGGTTCGTTGGAAGTCACTAAGTGCTCTCTTTCTTAAATACTAGCTCAAAAACATTACGCGTATTTACGTGCCGTCAGTCAAGCTGCCTTAATAAAAACCCACGGTTGTTAACTGTATTACATGTCTTACTGGGTTAAACTGTTAACATAGAAGTAGATGTCTCAATGAGTAGACTGTGACAGTATTTTAAATGTTTAATACGCGAAATATCTTCCCTTTGTTGGCTTGCAAGCTGTGGAAAGAGCACTAGAATGCGCCGGTACAGAGTATCCCAGCAAGTGGATAAAGCGACATCTGTGCGTAGAAGCATGCACTACATTAACGCTGACGGCTGCGGCGTGCACACTGTGACCCGGAAGTTGCACATGTGTACGAGCACCGCACGCGTGCAGAATTTCTGGCCGGCCCTGCTTTAAAGAATACATGTGGGTGAAGGCCTTGCTTAAAAAATATTTCGCGTAAATACTCGGCTGAAGGCCACACTGTGGACGTTGAACAACTCAGGGCTTAAGGCCTGGATAACAAGAATTTCAGATAGAACAAACTTTCAAAATTTAGTTTTTAAACAAATAAATCTTGAAATTTTAATTTAATTCAGCTGAAGGCCTTATTTTAAAATTAAAACAAACTAATTAATAGACGGCTGAAGGCCTCGCACAGTAGACTAAAAT
This sequence comes from Schistocerca cancellata, assembly GCF_023864275.1. Classification (NCBI taxonomy): domain Eukaryota; kingdom Metazoa; phylum Arthropoda; class Insecta; order Orthoptera; family Acrididae; genus Schistocerca; species Schistocerca cancellata. The sequence continues at coordinate 403,140,230 of NC_064632.1, read as the reverse complement.
GAAAATCGCAATCTAAAACCAACAGAACAGTGATGCTCAGAAGTGTTCCAAGGGTCGGCCTGAGGAGGTAGCTCTAACGTAAGGTGAGATGAGACAGGCAGCCAAAAGTAAGGTTAAATAATTGGATGGTAACCTGACCCTGGGAAAGCTGAAGGACCGACCAACAACCTAATCAATTCCCTTCTGCCCGACCAATAGCACGACAATGAGAGTATCAGCCGAGGACGAAGATACCAGCAGCATTAAGTCTTCAAAATTGGCGCCTAAAAACATCCAAAGCACAATAACCACACTTAAGAAAAAAATATGAACAAACAACTAAAAGGCTGTCAAACTGCATGCCATGCCGAACAGCATCAACACAATGAGGAAAAACACACTGCCGGAAAACTACGCTAACGACCAAGACAGGTAACTGAGGCGTTAACGGGCACAAGGCAGACAAGCTAACGACCAAGACAGGTAACTGGGGCGTTAACGGGCACAAGGCAGAAAATACCGCAGGTGCCCTTCACTGATAAGTAACAACAAATTTAATAGTTAAAGACCATACAGGAAGACGGCTGCAAAATTTTGCCGACTCCAACACACCATACATTGCAATAACTGGCAATGAACGAGGAGATGTCACAGCAGTTGAGGTTTCATAACAGGTTAACTGATCGCTCAACTGCAGTGTCCAGGTTTGGTGGGCGACGAACTTTGTAGTTCTCGTAGCTAGCGCCTCACAATCCGCTCGCACGTGGACGCTGCCAGCGGTCCCGGCCTGACTACGCGCCACAGAGACTTCCTTCCCAACTGACCGACTGCCACACACACCACCACACGGAAATGTAGCAGTCACACCAAAGATGGTACAGCAGTACTAGTATCGATAAGCGCTGCTGCTGCCACTGATGGAGGCAAGTCAGCAACTCATTATGATATTAACTCAGGGAGAAATAAGACACCACTCGATAGTGACAAAATGCCAAAGAACAAACGGCGTCAACGCGAGCCGGCCACGGCTCAGCTGTGTTCATCACGTGTAGAGTCAACAGCAAAGTACAGAGGTGGTGGTATTAGGGGAATGGGTCTGAATTTCGTGGTTGGGGTGCTGCCCCATTACTGTGCCTAAGAAAACGCTAATTTCGGAAGGATATGAACATATTTTGCACCATTATGTACTGTGCATAGCGGAAGAACAGTTTGGAGACGATAACTGTTGTATGAAGAAGACAATGCATGTTGTCATGAAGCATGATCTATGAGGCGGTGGTTCGTGGACAATAACAATCCTCAAATTGACTGTCCTGTCCAGAGTCCCGATCTAGACACAATGGAACACCTTTGGATTGGGTTAGAAAGTCGACTTCGCTCCAGACACCAGGTCTAACAACACTCTCTTCCCTGGTTTCGGTTCTTGAGGAAGAATGGGCTACCATTCCTCCATTGACATACAGGCATCTCATTCAAAGTGCCCCCAGCAAATTGAAGAGTCATAAAGCCGAAGAGTGCCCAATAATATGTGTTCGTGTACTTTTGAGAAAATTGAGTACACATAGTTGTCTACGTATTAACTGCCACCTGTACCCAATAGTGGCCATATGTTCGTCATATTAATAAACCAGCTTTAGCCGGCCGGTGTGGCCGTGCGGTTTCGACGCTTCAGTCTGGAACCGCGTGACCGCTACGGTCGCACGTTCGAATCCTGCCTCGGGCATGGATGTGTCTGATGTCCTTAGGTTAGTTAGGTTTAATTAGTTCTAAGTTCTAGGCGACTGATGACTTCAGAAGTTAAATCGCATAGTGCTCAGAACCAATAAACCAGCTTTGCAGTAATTTTCAATTGGGCACAATGTTCACCTCCTTGGCAACAACCTGACCCTACATCGCCGTAGCTGTTACTGGAAAAATAAAGTATTACACTATTTCTAGATCTCTTATACGACGCATGGCATGTCCACCCTTAACTCCTCTACCAGTTTGCGCATTCCCATCGCCAACCTACTCCTCCAGCGTTAACTTGCTTTATGCACAGTTAATATTGCCTAGTATGAGTGATAGCTTTAGGGGTGGCCTCTGACTGTTCAAAATATGTGCTTCCATGTGCCTCAACGAAATCCGCATAGATTTTTTTCGATGTTGGCAGTCCCAGTGACGTTTAATCTTTAGAAGCGGAGATGTTGCAGGAAGGGGTCACATGTAATGCAAATTCGCATCAAACGTAACCAACTGGTGCCAGGTAACTGGAGCACATGTGTAATGGATACACAGGTCCACGTATTCGTCGCTGACTGGCGGTCGTTTTAAGACCGTTGATCCACAATAGTGCATTTCTAAGCTATGGTTCTCTGGAAATGTTTGATCGTTTTGACATCCTTTACCCTAATCTGACATTTTAAGGTCGTGTTTCTCCATCTTGCATAAGGCCTTTTGGACAAGGAACTGTGTGTTTTGACATATTTTCGCGATGACAAATTTTTATAATGTGCTGATTTTTATCCACTTGGCTTTTGCGCATGAGGTCAGCATAAAATGAACCTGTTTTATTATGAAAAAAGGTTGACAGGTAAGACTGTTGAATCTCGTTGCCTTGAATAAACAAAATATTTTGTTGCGATCTTGCCTTTTGAATTGTTTTTAACGAATGGATGATATGACATTGTATCTTGGATACGGCCAATTACTACGAGAATGGTTTTAGTGATTTGAAGGAAGGTCACCAGAGAAGCAAGTACTAATACCAGTACTTTCGTTCAAAGTGTGTGACGAGTGGAGCTATACGTGCAATTAAACCATGATGCAAATTAACTAGGTTTCCGTTCCCCTCGACTCGGTGACTGCATCAGCGACTCATGCTTATTACTTTTCGATGGTGTAGCGTGGAATAAGGCTACGGTAACTTTTGGATATTCTGAGTCCAGCTCTGTACTCTGTACTCTGTACTCTGTACCCTGCTGTAAGTCGGAGGACATACACTCCTGGAAATGGAAAAAAGAACACATTGACACCGGTGTGTCAGACCCACCATACTTGCTCCGGACACTGCGAGAGGGCTGTACAAGCAATGATCACACGCACGGCACAGCGGACACACCAGGAACCGCGGTGTTGGCCGTCGAATGGCGCTAGCTGCGCAGCATTTGTGCACCGCCGCCGTCAGTGTCAGCCAGTTTGCCGTGGCATACGGAGCTCCATCGCAGTCTTTAACACTGGTAGCATGCCGCGACAGCGTGGACGTGAACCGTATGTGCAGTTGACGGACTTTGAGCGAGGGCGTATAGTGGGCATGCGGGAGGCCGGGTGGACGTACCGCCGAATTGCTCAACACGTGGGGCGTGAGGTCTCCACAGTACATCGATGGTGTCGCCAGTGGTCGGCGGAAGGTGCACGTGCCCGTCGACCTGGGACCGGACCGCAGCGACGCACGGATGCACGCCAAGACCGTAGGATCCTACGCAGTGCCGTAGGGGACCGCACCGCCACTTCCCAGCAAATTAGGGACACTGTTGCTCCTGGGTTATCGGCGAGGACCATTCGCAACCGTCTCCATGAAGCTGGGCTACGGTCCCACACACCGTTAGGCCGTCTTCCGCTCACGCCCCAACATCGTGCAGCCCGCCTCCAGTGGTGTCGCGACAGGCGTGAATGGAGGGACGAATGGAGACGTGTCGTCTTCAGCGATGAGAGTCGCTTCTGCCTTGGTGCCAATGATGGTCGTATGCGTGTTTGGCGCCGTGCAGATGAGCGCCACAATCAGGACTGCATACGACCGAGGCACACAGGGCCAACACCCGGCATCATGGTGTGGGGAGCGATCTCCTACACTGGCCGTACACCACTGGTGATCGTCGAGGGGACACTGAATAGTGCACGGTACATCCAAACCGTCATCGAACCCATCGTTCTACCATTCCTAGACCGGCAAGGGAACTTGCTGTTCCAACAGGACAATGCACGTCCGCATGTATCCCGTGCCACCCAACGTGCTCTAGAAGGTGTAAGTCAACTACCCTGGCCAGCAAGATCTCCGGATCTGTCCCCCATTGAGCATGTTTGGGACTGGATGAAGCGTCGTCTCACGCGGTCTGCACGTCCAGCACGAACGCTGGTCCAACTGAGGCGCCAGGTGGAAATGGCATGGCAAGCCGTTCCACAGGACTACATCCAGCATCTTTACGATCGTCTCCATGGGAGAATAGCAGCCTGCATTGCTGCGAAAGGTGGATATACACTGTACTAGTGCCGACATTGTGCATGCTCTGTTGCCTGTGTCTATGTGCCTGTGGTTCTGTCAGTGTGATCATGTGATGTATCTGACCCCAGGAATGTGTCAATAAAGTTTCCCCTTCCTGGGACAATGAATTCATGGTGTTCTTATTTCAATTTCCAGGAGTGTATCTCTTAGCAGCTGCCGAGAGTGAAGTGCATTCTCGATGGCATCTTTGAAGCAAGTGCCTTCTGACTTTACTCCTCAACACTTAGCTGCTTCTGCCAGCGAAGGAATCTCGCCGGCCAATTCCAGCAGACCTTGCGATTTTTGACCTATAATAATTTTACACACATGTTTACCAAATTCCTAGTCTCAGAGTTTTTGTCGTGGTTAATCAGTAATGGTGTGGTGCGTGAAATAAAACAGAAAATCTCTTCCACTACGTGACAGGTTTCCAAACGCAGCCAACCAAAATCCCTGCACGTAGACACACATAGGGAAACACACCTAATACACAAATATTTATTGTGAGCCACTCACACTCCCTCTTACACGAATTTAAACGCACATCCGTACGTGGCGTGGCTGGGCCAGTAGTGTCAAGCTGTGAGTTTTTCATTTGGTTTTCAGATCTTATCCCACCAAAAGGGAGTCCTTCATGTGTCTCGCGCAGTGCGGTTTTTATGGAACGCAGGCCGTCCTCCTATGCACCTGGTGTGTGGGTACGGGACACTGCAGTAACACTACTGACCATTAAAATTGCTACACCAAAAAGAAATACAGATGAAAAACGGGTATTCATTGGACAAATATATTATAATAGAACTGACATGTGATTACATTTTCACGCAATTTGGGTGCATAGATCCTGAGAAATCAGTACCCAGAACAACCACCTCTGGCCGTAATAACGGCCTTGATACGCCTGGGCATTGAGTCTAACAGAGCTTGGATGGCGTGTACAGGTACAGCTGCCCATGCAACAACACGATACCACAGTTCATCAAGAGCAGTGACTGACCTGTTGTGACGAGCCAGTTGCTCGGCCACCATTGACCACACGTTTTCAGTCGGTGAGAGATCTGGAGAATGTGCTCGCCAGGGCAGCAGTCGAACATTTTCTGTATCCAGAAAGGCCCGTACAGGACCTGCACATGCGGACGTGCATTAGCCTGCTGAAATGTGGGGTTTCGCTGGGATCGAATGAAGGGTAGAGCCACGGGTCGTAACACATCTGAAATGTAACGTCCACTGTTCAAAGTGCCGTCAATGCGAACAAGAGGTGACCTAGACGTGTAACCGATGGCACCCCATACCATCACGCCTGGTGATACGCCAGTATGGCAATGACGAATACACGCTTCCAATGTGCGTTCACCGCGAGGTTACCAAACACGGATGCGACCATCATGATACTGTAAACAGAACATGGATTCATCCGAAAAAAATACGATTTGCCATTCGTGCACCCAGGTTCGTCGTTGAGTACACCATCGCAGGCGCTCCTGTCTGTGATGCAGCGTCAAGGGTAACCGCAGCCATGGTCTCCGAGCTAATAGTCCATGCTGCTGCAGACGTCGTCGAACTGTTCGTGCAGATGGTTGTTGTCTTGCAAACGTCCCGATCTGTTGACTCAGGGATCGAGACGTGGCTGCACGATGCTTAACCGCCATGCGGATAAGATGCGTTTCATCTCGACTGCTAGTGATACGAGGCCGTTGGGATCCAGCACGGGGTTCCGTTATTACCCTCCTGAACCCACTTTTTCCATATTCTGCTAACAGTCATTGGATCTCGACCAACGCGAGTAGCAATGTCGTGATACGATAAACCGCAACCGCGATAGGCTACATTCCGTCCTTTATCAAAGTCGGAAACGTGATGGTACGCATTTCTCCTCCTTACACGAGGCATCACAACAACGTTTCACCAGGCAACGCCGGTCAACTGCTGTTTGTGTATGAGTAACTGGTTGGAAACTTTCCTCATGTTGGCACGTTGTAGGTGTCGCCACCGGCGCCAACCTTGTGTGAATGCTCTGAAAAGCTAATCATTTGCATATCACAGCGTCTTCTTCCTGTCGGTTAAATTACGCATCTGTAGCACGTCGTTGTCCGCCGCTCGTGGTCTCGCGGTGGCGTTCTCGCTTCCCGAGCACGGGGTCCCGGGTTCGATTCCCGGCGGGGTCAGGGATTTTCACCTGCCTCGAGATGACTGGGTGTTTGTGTTGTCCTCATCATTTCATCATCATCCAGGCAAGTGGCGCAATTGGACTGAGCAAAGATTGGGTAATTGTACGGGCGCTGATGACCACGCTGTTGAGCGCCCCACAAACCAAACATCATCATCATCATCCTGTAGCACGTCATCTTCGTCGCGTAGCAATTTTAATGGCCAGTAGTGTACTAGGTGACAGCTTTCAGTGCTGAGCAACTTTATGACACCCTGAGCCTTCTAAGTCAACCTCTCTGTCTTGAGCCAGCTAAAGAAAGCTCCCAAGACTGCAGAAATAACAGGTCTCCTTCGCCATAACAACAGGAAAGGAGATGAAGTAATTATCTGTGGAGTCACTGGCAGTAGAGAATATTGTCTGGACTTTTCATGTCGTTTTAAAGAATCGATTGTACTGATCACTGGAATACGCGTATTACATTATGAAATAGATTGCGTGACAGTTTTGGCGTAAATGCAGCAAGCGGGGTGCACTCAGCCCTTGTGAGGCCAACTGAGAAGCTACTTAATTTAGAAGTTGCGGCTGCAAGTCACAAAAACTGACGATAGATGGGAGAGTAGTGTGCTGACCTCATGCCCCTCCACATCCGTATACTGCTGGCACCTTTGGGCTGAGGATTGCAATGCGATTGGACTATAACATTGGGCCTTCAAAGGCCTGTATGGACAGAGTCAGTGATTTGTCTGCACGCAGCAATGTGATAAGCACGTGAGTAAACATTTACTCGGGTAGTGTGCAAGACAGTCTCATTTATAACAATGATGGATTTTATGTGGCTTGCTCGTCAATAAGGACAAGGAAAACGTTTTGGTCTTCCTCACAAGGGAACCTCCCCATCGCACCCCCCTCAGATTTATTTATAAGTTGGCACAGTGGATAGGCCTTAAAAACTGAACACAGATCAATCGAGAAAACAGGAAGAAGTTGTGTGGAACTATGAAAAAAATAAGCAAAGTATAGAAACTGAGTAATCCATGCGCAAGATAGGCAACATCAAGGACAATGTAAGTTCAGGAGCACCGTTGTCCCGTGGTTAGCGTGAGCAACTGCGGATCGAGAGGTCCTTGGTTCAAGTCTTCCCTCGAGTGAAAAGCTTACTTTCTTTATTTTCGCAAAGTTATGATCTGTCCGTTCGTTCATTGACGTCTATGTTCACTGTAATAAGTTTAGTGTCTGTGTTTTGCGACCGCACCGCAAAATGTGCGATTAGTAGACGAAATGACGTGCCTCTCCAATGAAGTCGCAAGCTGTATTTGCTGGACTCACATTGCCCACAGAATACATCTCACGTATTTAATGCACTCTCGTCCAAAGTATCGAACTGTCAACTGCCAGCCAGGGAACCTCGTTAGCAGGAATACTCTCTCTTCCGTGCGCTGTAGTCGACTGACGTCGTGTGTTTCGATGTTTGTTTAAGTGTAACGTCCCTATACTACGGCGCAGTTATCTCGCATCGGACAGACGAACGGACAGATAATAACTGTCTGAAAATAAAAAATTAAACTTTTCACTCGAGGGAAGATTTGAACCAAGGACCTCTCGTTCCGTAGCTGCAAACGCTAACCACAGGACCACTGCGCTCCTGAGCTCACAATATTCTTGTTGTTCCCTATGTTGCGCATAGACTACTCAGTTTGTATATTTTGCTTATTTTTTTCATAGTTCCACACAACTTCTTCCTGTTTTCTCGATTAATCTGTGTTCAGTTTTTCAAGGCCTATCCACTGTGCCAACTTATAACTAAATCTGAGGGGGTTGCGATGGGGAGGTTCCCTTGTCAGCATGACTACTTTCATCTCGAAACTGATACATTTTTACACAATATGTTTCAACTGACACTTTTACAGGAGCTTAGCTGTCACAGGAACGAAACCCGGACCGGTGCCTGAGTGGTAGCGTCCGTCGCTGGTGGACACCCAGTGGCTCAGTGGCCTGAAAGTCCGCAGCTCGTGGTCTTGCGGTAGCGTTCTCGCTTCCCGCGCACGGGGTCCCGGGTTCGATTCCCGGCGGGGTCACGGATTTTCTCTGCCTCGAGATGACTGGGTGTTGTGTGTCTTTCAGCATCATTTCATCATCATTGAGTCGCAAGTCGCAGAAGTGGCGTCAGCTAAAAAGGACTTGCAATTTCGGCGGCCGAACACCCCGCATGGGGTCTACTGGCCAACAATGCCGTACGATCATTTCGTTTCAGTGACCTGGAGGACCCTCAGTTTATCACCAACCCTTGCCAGGCGTCCTGTGAGAATGGTAATGTAGCGGTAGGGACCTCACCTCAGAAGCCGACACTGTGACGGACGCTGACTTGATGACTTGCTGATTCACTGACCTGCCTGGGTGGCCAGTATCTATACGTGCCGAAGCAGGTTTGTTGTGGTGTTGCTGCCGCAGATGTCACGTACGCCACGTGTTGCGTTTCGCTAAATAGCCAGGAAGTGACCAGGTGGCAACCAGCGGGTTCCGTGGCTTAATGCTGCGCTAGCCTAATACTGCAAATGGCCCTTTTACGGCTGCGAGCCCTGTTACCTAGGCTTTTGCCGTTACAGATCATTTACTACATTTTTATTATTTATTCAAAATTTTGGCAGCACGACTCAGTTCCAGCGCTGTCGACAACTGATTGCACAAGCCTCAGCGAGCGGTGTGGGCGCGAGTGACAGAATGAGTTTACGTAGATATTTGTGACATTTCATAAAGCTTGGCAACGTTTCGTCAGTAGCTCTTTCACTCGTAAAATACTTGTTTTTGAGGCCGGACTTACTTGTTTGCTTTCATATTGTTGTTTAAAACATTTTAAATTAAAAAATTACTATATCAGCATACTGAATGACGCCTATGGGAAGTGAAACGTGGCAGCATTTCGATAAACTGGATTATAATGAAATTATGTTTCGTGATTTGCCAAGTTTCACAAGCCATCTATTACAAAGAACAAAATTTGATGCTAGTGGGTGTCTCGGATGTGATAATAAAGATATCGATGATAAAATACTTCATATGGTAACTGCTTACGTATTTGTATATAAGATATGTTTGGTATGAACAGTTCTATTTATGTCATCGGAATAAAATGTATCCCATCTCCGTGTTAAGAGATGTCACAGCTGAAGTTACACTTTGTGTGTCCTAGATACTTGTGACACACAATATGAGCCAGATTTGGTTCAAATGGCTCTGAGCACTATGGGACTCAACATCTTAGGTCATAAGTCCCCTAGAACTTAGAACTACTTAAACCTAACTAACCTAAGGAGATCACACACATCCATGCCCGAGGCAGGATTCGAACCTGCGACCGTAGCGGTCGCGCGCTTCCAGACTGTAGCGCCTAGAACCGTTCGGCCACCACGGCCTGCTGCTGAAGTTACACATTATAGGTTTATGTTGATACGTATTTTTCTTAATTGTGGTACCTTCATTATCCAGAATGATCTGACCTATGTGACAACGATATTTTATATGCAGTGTAGAATTTTTTGTTATTGGATTACACTGTGTTTCACGCTGGATTATTTATCGTAGGTGTTTTCGTAATTTTAACCGTTATATGCGATGACAGTCTTTCTCGGCGTATTCCAATGATGAATTCATCATTTTAACCGATGTTAATGCAACGACTTGTATCATAACATGTTATATAATCTCTCATATATCCAGTTTACTTCGCTCTTGTATTAATTACATTCAGTATGAGACACAGTGTTCCATCACGTCACAGGTGTAAAATAATTTTTCTTGTCTTTTTCAGCACTGTTTGAAAAGAGACGATCGTTTCATTCGTATTTCAGTGTAATCCAACTCTGATAGTTCTGTCAAGTTGTAGTAATTTCCAGTTAATAGTTGTAATCTCGTATCTGGTGGACTGCAATTCATATGCTGATTATGATGCTATTGGAGCTTTCTACATACTATACTCTGAAAATTGTAACAGCTTAACCGTACTGTCGTATGTAGATTCCATTGAATGAGTAGGAGTGTCTTGGTAGTGAAGAATAGACGCATAAAAACTTAATTAATGGTGCGGCATTTTTCACGCATCTCAGTATCATATCTCTTGAAGTATGCGTCAGCCGATGACGTACTTGTGTAGGTACATACGGCAGCATATGTGGTTACTGTCTGCGAAATGTGTTGCGAATAAATACAATAACAAAGACGAAATAAATTAAAACGTCAAGCATGATGTGACAGCTTTTCTCGCGTCTAATTGTTTGTGACGTATCTCCTGAGTTATGAGAGGTTCTTACCCCCCATGGAGGTTGTTAGCTGACAATAAGGGATATGTGTATCAAGTTTTGTTTAGGAGGAGATTCGGAAAATACACACCCACCCACCCACACACACACACACACACACACACACACACACACACATACATAGATCCATTTTTATAATAAGTGTGGATTTTGAAAACAGATACGAATAGACTGGAGCTGACAGAGGGTATCTACTCTAACCCTTTTATCAAAATATTGGTATCGATACGTTTCTGTCGGTACTTTTATGATAACGTTAATTTTCTTACGATACTGCTCACAAGGAAAATATCCAGACCCGTTAAATACCGGTTCTCTACCCGTCACTTTCTTTCTCGAAGCTAAACATAACGCTGCTGCCTACGTGGTGGGAACAACAATTTGCTATATCGGCAATGGAAAGTATTTCGGCGTACAGTGTGACGTTTCACAACTGGGAGATTCCGTTGCTTCCTTGTCAGCTATAAGTCGTTCCCAGAACGTGACTCGCCATTTGCCGCTAGAGGCGCCCTGGCATCATGTGACTGACTGAGTGACCCACTTCCCGACCGAGCATCGTGTTTCATAAGAGCAACGGCCAATGCCGCATTTACGGACCTAGTAACAGTGCAACATAGATAGAAAAAATGATTTCGTGAGATGTTTGGACAACTCATGCCAACAAACGGGTTAGCAGGTTTTAAAATCTCTAGTAATCGATATATCCCACCTGCCATCTATGATAGTTTAAACAAAGTTGCTCATTTTGATTCTTAAATAGAGCTATTCCGCATATGAGAGTGGATAGATTATAGACGTCATTGGTGTCAACAATATGATATTTTAAGCTACGTGTTTGGAATTTTGTAATAGTGAGAATGGAAAACCAAGAATGAACTGCTCAGATCAGAAAGGATGTAAGACAGGAGTAGTGTCTTCCTCCCCTACTCTTCAATCTATACATCAACTAAGAAATGGCTAACATAACGTTTAAGTATTTCCTGTTTAATATCGTTGTCATATTCTGTCAGGCACCTCCGAAAATTCAGTTAACGCAAATGCTGTGTTTAGTGCTGGGAGGAGACAAAAATGCAAGGAGCAATCTTGGAAAGAACAGCGCTACTTAACGAAAGTACCATATAGGACCTGGACAAATTGAAAAAAAGAAATTATTCGATGACATGCCTGCAAAAAGATCTAAATTTCACTGACGTGCCTCCTAGCTGTGCCTTCTTAAATTACTGCACTGATGTCTGAGGTATCATCATTGTTTCCTGCGGAGACATAACTGTACTGAAACTACGATATGTAGATTTTTTTTTAATGGTGCTGCCGCCGGGAATAATTTTTATTTTATTGTTATACGAACTTACTGATAAAAACCACGATATGTACAGATCATGAGATCTTCCAAACAATCGGTTTATCATTCAATTTGTGGTACAATTTCCAATGAACAAGCTGAACATTACAATACTGGACACGTATTTTCCAACTTTTAAAATGTTTTCGTTTTGCTACTTTCAAATTATCCACTTGTATCTCTAATTTACCCTTCTAAAAATGAAGTTTGTCTTGTACGCAGTAGAAAAAAATTGTTATTATTCAGTTACTTGTATTTTATAGTCATCTTGAATTTGAAGACCTCTCCTGAGGAGCTATCCAGAAAGTTAATTATGAAAACACGTGAGCTGTAGATAACTAAAAGTATTAAAACTTCATCTAAGAGGAAAAGGGAAATTTACGTAGAAGTTAGAATACGTAAGATCTAACGTTAGTTGCATTCAACAAAAAATACTGTAATAATTTAAGGAAAGTCTTTAAAATGTCCAGAAATATACAAGTCCAGACAGAAATTAATAATGCAGATAATAAGATTAAAAACATAGCATACATAAAACGGGACCCATGACAATCAGTCAGCGTACAAGATACCACAGTAGTTAAAACTAAGTGGCACTTTTGTTCACAGGGTGCAAATATTTTTAACAATCACTTTTCTAAATATAGCAGCAAAAATGGGATTAAATGCATCAGTTGACGGAGCAAGAGAATATGTTAAAAAGTCATTCCACAAGACATTGAGCAAGATGAAAGAAGCACCAGCAGAAATTAACAGAATTCTAGAAGCAAAAGCTCGCACAGTGTTGTCAGACACAATTCTGAATAGTTGTTCTCACTTAATACGTTATATCCCCACTAACATCATTGGAACAGGGAATATTTCCAGACAGATTAAAATATGCTATTGTTAAACCTTGACTTAAAAAGTTATCGTACACTTTCCTTACCGACGTCCTTGTTCAAATTATTAGAAAAACTAAAGTACTAAAGAGTACTCTCACATTTAAGGAAAAACAGTTTACTTAGCACATCAAGGATTGGATTAGAGAAGGGATGCCGACTGAAATCGCTATATATACACATCTGATCACCAAATATAACAAGCCTTAAATAGTAAAATATCGCCAGTTGGTATTTTCTGTGATCTTTCCGAGGCGTTTCATTGCTTAGATCATGTTGCTCTTCTGGAAAAAACTCGAGTTTTGTGGAACTGATGGCTTTACACGCCTGGTTGAAATAATACTTCACAAGCAGAATGCAAAAGATTGTTCTGTATAATTCAAACAACGTTCAAAAGAAGAGAAAAATTTAGTGACTGGGGAGAAATGACGAAGAGAGTCCTACAAGATTCAATTTTGAGCCCACTCCTGTTCTTTATATTGGATGTCCTATTAAAAAGTTGTCAGGTGCATTTTCTCCGATGTTTAGAAACGTATTTTTAGTTTCATTTTTGCAATGTGTAGTTAGAGTCAGTCCCAACAAAGTACTGCTCATCAACTTTTTCATGCAACGCCCAGTGTCGTCCGTAAGCGACGGTTTGCTTCCCATTGCAAACAAAGTGATTTTTAAACCGGAATTTTACGCGTTTAGTCGATAAAATGGTCTCAGATTAGTCTAGTGCGATATTAGTTTCATTGATATGTACGGACAGGAAGGGTAAAACGCGGAGAATAACCAGTACTCTAGCAGCGCCAGAACTACCTCGGCCTGCACTAGCTGCTACCACGATGTAGCAGCGCTACTCGATTGTTGCTGGAGTAGCAGTTTTTCCTTCGTATTTTGCTGTGCCTGTTAATACACATCGATGAAACGAATACCGCACTTGACGAATTTTCGACCACGCCCTATCGAATGCGCATGGAATATTCCCCTTTAAAAATAATTTTCTTTGTAATGGGAAACAAACAGATGCTTTCCGTCGACACAGGGAGCCGCATGAAAGACTTGATGAACAGTGTTTTGCTAGGGCTGACTCTAGTTGCACACTGCAAAATCGAAATTGCAAATATCTGTCGAAACAGCAGAGAAAACTGCACCTGACGACCCTTTGGAGAGACAATCTGTGTATGTGAATGACGTTTCACATATAACAATCACGAAGCAGAATTTGTATGTTTCCAAACGATACTAGAGCTATAACAGATCCCATTAGAGAGAAATAAAGAGATTATTAATGGTGTTTTTTCAAGGCATTATTAAGTCGTCCTCTGAATATGGACTCCCAAATAATTTAGAGAAAACACACTACGTTCAGTTACGTACAACATGTAGAGAAACACCAACAATTGATGTAGCAAATGAAAAGGTGTTAATAAATAGGGTAGAATGCTCAAAATTTTTGGGTGCACATAGTAATGTAAACTTGAATCAGAAGAAGCATTTTACTGAGTTGCCCAAAAAATTCATTTCAGCTTATTTTATTTTCCGTGTAACTTCTAGATTAGGAAGAAAATGAATCAACCTTTGACATATTTCGCATAGTTCCACTCAATAATATCTCACAGTATAATTTGGGATATGTCATCACTTAGAGAGAAAGTAATGATTGCACGGAAGTGAGCAGTAATAATAATATGTGGTCTGGCGTCTCCTTACCAGCAACAGGTCCCAGGTTCAAACTATTCAATTCCCTAAAAAACACCCTCGGAGCGTCGTAGCGCGAAAGTGGTAGGGAGACACGATATAGAAAAAACAGACACCACGCAGAATGTTTAGAATATCACGTACTCCAGTGGTAAAGCTTTATTAGCACCTGACAGAGCCTGAAAGGAGACTAAGTGTGGATCTATTTGGTCAGCTGGTCGAATCGTGCAATATCTATATTTGAGGAGTATTCGGATGCGACAGTGACTCGACTCGATGTTGGAGTTCATCGAAGCGCGAGGGCAGGCCTACTTCTCAAGATTCCAATCGATCACGTCTGACAGCCATACGAGAGGATCGCTGTATTGTGCACCGAGCACAACGTAACACATTCACATCAGCGTGTGCCATCTGAGAAAAAGTAATGAACCCCTGCAACATTCTGTGACATCCTTTACGAATTACTGACCTGTGCAAAGCTGCCGTTAACTCCACAAGCATAGGGCTGTGTCTGAAGTGGTGCCTTTTCCAGGAAACATGGAGTGATGACGTATGGCGTCCCACTATGCTCGCTGGTGAATTGCAACCACAATGCGCTACCCTGGATTTTCATCGTCGGTGAGTATGGCAATGACATGGGGAGAGATCCTATACTTTCTATTTTGGAGAGACACAATGGTGCCACTCTTGGCGTCATGGTGTGGGGAGCCGTCGGGAATGATTTCAGATCACGGCTGGTAGTGACTGAGGGAACTCTTGACGGCACAACGGTACGTCACTAACATCCTGCGTCTCATGTGTTACCACCCATGTGACAGTATCGCGATTCCATTTTTCAGCATAACAATGGCTCGTCCATGAACGGTATGTATCACTACGAACTGCACGGCGATGAGGTACTCTGAGCTCTGGTTCAAATGGCTCTGAGGATGAGGTACTCCCGTGCCCAGCAAGGTCCCTAGATCTGCCCATTATAGAATATATTTACACTCAGTCTGAAAGAACAGACGCGGTTGACGAAGCGCAGCTGCACGAAATACTTCGAAATAATTCGCTGACTGCGAATTCCTTGACATCAGCTGTGTTGTGCCGGACCGGTAGTCAAACCTGAATTTCCCACTTCTTGCAAGCGGTCGCTTTAACCACTTCGGCTATCCGTGCATGCTTCCGGGACCGAATTAAGCGAATTAATGTCGATGAAAAGTACGGCTGTGTACCGTCAAAAGTATATATTCTTTGAGGGATGCGGGTAAAATAACAAGCCTAGGCAAGCACACGACGGCAGCATTGTCTCGTTCACCCTGTTGCGAGAATCCAAGTAATGTTGTGAGCATCGGGTGATGAATTTAGTGGACCACGGCGTAGACATTGTGACACATGGAAGTTTGGATCGGCCAGAGACTGGACACGGATAGCCGTAGTGAGTAAGGCGGCCGCTCGCGATAAGTTGAAAATCCAGATTCGTGTCCCTGACCGACACAAATTCTCATACACGACTGTTGGATAGTACAAGTGTTTTTTTAAGTAAGTACCGTTTTGAAATTTAAAAAAAGACGTGCTAAGATATCTCAATAATTTTATTTTTACATGAAAACCTGTACCTTAATCTACGCACTGACGCCATTACAGTCTGATTCTTCCTTGTTTACGTTGTGTACTGAGTGTTTAAGAAAATAAAGGCTCTAAGCCCTATAGGACTTAACATCTGAGGTCATCAGTCCCCTAGAACTTGCACATCCTCGGCCGACAGAAATCGTCGACCTTTCAAGGCATTTTTGAAGGGACTGAAGGCATGATACTTGCATGAGGAGAGATCATGATTGTAGAGCGGGTGCTCGAGTGACTCCCATTTCAGTAGGCGTAACTTCTGCGTTACATTTTCATGAAGTAGCAGCACCAATGTTGCCGTTTCTGCATATACATAAATACTCCGCATGCCAGTACGGTGCGTGGCAGAGGGACGCTGTACTTGTCAATACCTTTTCTGTTCCAATCGCAAATAGGACGAGGGAAAAAGGTCTGTCTATATGCCTCCGTATGTCCTAATTTCTCGTATCTTATCTTCGTGGCCCTTAAGCGCAGTGTATGTTGGCAGCAGTGGAATCCCTCGGCAGTCAGCTTCAAATGCCGCTTCTCTAAATTTTCTCAACAGCGTTCCTCGAAAAGAACGTCGCGTTCCCTCCAGGGATTTCCATTTGAGTTCCCGAAGCATCCTCGTAACAGTTACGTGTTGTTCGAATCTACCGGTAACAAATCTTGCAGCCCTTCTCTGAATTGCTGCGTTGGCTTCCTTCAATCCGATCCGGCACGTGTCCCAAACACCCGAGCACTTCAAATGGCTCTGAGCACTATGGGACTTAACATCTACGGTCATCAGTCCCCAAGAACTTAGAACTAACCTAAGGACATCACACAACACCCAGTCATCACGAGGCAGAGAAAATCCCTGACCCCGCCGGGAATCGAACCCGGGACCCGAGCACTGCTCAAGAATAGATCACACCAGCGTCTTATATACGGTCTCCTTTGCAGCTGAACCACGCTTCACTAAAATCCTCCCAATAAACCGAAGTCGACCATTCGCCTTCCCTAACACAATTCTCTCATGCTGGTTCCAACTCATGTCGCTTTGCAACGTTACGCCCAGATATTTAAACGAACACTAGTAATACTGCAACTGTATAATAAAGTCATCTTGTATCTTCCTACAGTCACTCAACTTCGACACCTTACCTTACGCCACGGCATCATCAACAAAATATCGCAGATTGCTGTCCGCCAAATTGTTTATGTATACGAAGAACAACAGCGGTCCTACCACAGTTCCCTGGGGCAATCCTGACGATACCCTTGTCTCTGATGAACACTCGCCGTCGAGGACAACAAACTGGGTCCTATTGTTTAGGAACTCTTCGAGCCACTCACATATCTGTGAATTTATTACATACGCTCGTACGTTCGTTAACAGCCTGCAGTGGGTCACCGTGTCAAATGCTTTCCGGAAATCTAGAATTATGGAATCTGCCAGTTGCCCTTCATCCATAGTTCGTAGTATATCATGCGAGAAAAGGGCAAGCCGATTTTCTCACGATCGATGCTTTCTATAACCATGCTCATTCGTGGGCATCAGCTTCTCAAGAAAGTTTATTGTAATCGAACTGAAAATACGTTCAACGATTCGGCAGCAAACAGAAGTTAAGGATATTGGGTCCGTTCTGTTATACTCCTTATTTTCTAGAGCCACCTACGCTTTTTTCCAGCCGTTTGGGACTTCATGCTGGGCGAGAGATTAACGATAAATGCAATCTAGGTAAGGGGACAATGCCATAGAGTACTCTTTGTAAAATCGAACTAGGATTCCATCCTGACCTGGTGATGTATTTGCTTTTAAACCTTTCAGTTTTCCCGGACTATTGGCCTTAGCTACACGCCGTAATTTCTCCAGATTTGCAAAGTTCCGTTTCCCAGTCATAGAGATACAAGGTTTCTTGAAATCAAGAAGCAATGGGCCCCGGCAAACAAAGAACAGGGTGAGCGTCACCTTGCCAGCAGGTGGCTCGCTCTTGAACTTCTTGAGGCGAGGAGACGGTTGATGACACAACTGCAGTGTCGAAACTTTCGACTCCAGTTCCCAGTGGTGGCAACAGCTTTCGTAGCCTGCAGCAATGCGTTCGAGGAAAGTGTGGTCTTCAACACTGAAACGCACCAGGTGCTTCAGACAAACAGCCATCCGGTTTGCTTTTTGTTCGACATTCGACGCCGGGGGTTTCCACTGACTACAGATCTGATGGTAACCTAACTCCTGCACATAATGCGTTGTATGCTTCTATAGTAATGCTTCACAAGGACACTATTTTATTCTTTCAAGACATTTTCGAAGTTGATTTCACAAGAAGTGCATAGACTGTCGATTCATTATCTCTGGGGTGGCTTTGACGGCTCACATTTTTTCTTAAAAACGTATGAATTACTACGTCTGTACTATTGTACCTTGACGAGAACGAATTAGGAAGAGCAGCTATTGTAACAATATTTTAAACATAGCTGCGCAACAGCAACGGTTCCACGTAATAAGACTAAAAACAGCCGACCAGTTGCAATGGATAAAGTGTGAGCTCTGCAACATCCATATACTAATTTTTATTTACATGACAAACCCTATTTTCAGGGCTATATTTTATTTTGGACTAATGGATCTATGCAGATATTTGTAAAAACGACAATGATACATCATTCCATATTAATGTAATACTGCCGCCTTCTGAAGAAGACAGATTTAAATCTGTCGAAACCTAGGTAAAGATTACTTTATCCATTGCAACTGGTCGGCTGTTTTTAGTCTTATTATTGTAACAATGTTCTTATATTTGCTCTGAAATAATAATCAACATTTTAATTGAAAGGATATAATTAATTTGTAGGTTGTACCGTGTAGTCAACTTCGTTAGCTGGACTAAATATTTGATTTGATTTAAATCATAGTAGACGCTGTGATTTAGTCAAGAGCCTGTTTGGCGTTTGCGAGCGAATCCTAGTTCATAATTCGCCATAGACATACTGATTTAAAACCTTTAATAGAACCAACTACCTGTTCCTTAAGTGTATTCTGAGATATATCGCTCTATTGCTCTTCCGTGAGCTTGATTTCTCACTTGTGACTGGTTTATATTCCCTAGATAACGCAACATCGCAACGTCAATCTGGTTTGCCTACGTGGCTATACTTCACGGCATCTATTGATGATCTTTCGGAGTTAACCTAAATTTATTTTGGTCACAGAGTAGATAAAATTATCTGATAACTTGCTCCATAATATGTACGGCTTGTTCTGGTGCGAAGGGAATTTTTCTTCACCTCTACACTCTTTGGCAATGGCCTTGCCACAGTGGATGCACCGGTTCCCGTCAGATCACCGAAGTTAAGCGCTGTCGGGCTTGGTCGGTACTTGGATGGGTGACCATCTGGGCCGCCAGGCCCTGTTGCCATTTTTCGGGGTGCACTCAGCCACGTGATGCCAACTGAGGAGCTACTCGACCGAACAGTAGCGGCTTCGGTCAAAGAAACCCATCATAACGGCTGGGAGAGCTGTGTGCTGACCACAAGCCCCTCCTATCCGCATCCTCAGCTGAGGATGACACGGCGGTCGGATGGTCCCGATGGGCCACTTGTGGCCTGAAGACGGAGTGCTACTCTCTCTGCAGACCAAGAGAAGGTAGTCTCACACTATCGGAACTGGCGCAACGTTTCAACCGTTTCACAACGGTGGTTTTCACAGACATGCTGCTACTTACACATTCTTCATTCTCTGATGTCTACCGGTTCTTGTCCTTCAGCAGCCAAGAAAAGAATAACACGTTGGTTCTGTTTGTGGGTATTTGGTGAAAACGTCGCCATAGTTCACGTTTCTGCATATACTGCACCCACCCTGGAAAGACGCGTGTGCCACACTTATTCCGTGCCTACATGTCGGTGCTTATATACCCTCATCGGAGTTGCATGTGCGCTGTAACAACGCTTTCAAAGGGAAACTCTTTGATCGCCCCTTACAATAAAGTGAAGCTGATGCTTTGTTTCAATGACCGTCCGAGTAATCTGCATCTAACGTCAAAGCCAGTAAGAAATGAGCAATCAGCCACAATAAGAAGACAACGTACTCCACTGAGGCCTTGCTGTTCTAGAAAAAAGGAAAACGGCACGATATTTCTTACGTCTATATGTTTGCAGTACTTTTATTTCTAATTATGAGTAGTAGTATCTCCTTTAAGAAGTCGAGACACTGAAAAGAGAGTTATAAACATATCTCCGCGTACATCTAGCGTTGATATACGCTAACTGCCCATTGGCAGACCAACCACTTCCGTATTACGCAATATGACGCTGCAACAGCTGTTCTGCTGTTATGAAATTAAGAAAAGTTATGTGAACCGAAGACCTTACAGTTTTCCGTCAGCTCTAAATCATAAGTACGATTTCTGTTGTTGTTTTGCAGATCAGAAACGAGTTTGCAAGTACACATGCAACCTGGCACCTACTTCTTGACAGCCGTAGATACTGGCGCTCGGGTTCTACGCCGTGCTCCTTGACTTTAGGAAGGCGTCCAGTACAGTTCGACAGAGTCACTGAATGAACAAAATACGAGTGTACGACACATCAGGCCAGCTTTGTGATGGACTTGAAGCGATCCTAATAGACAGAACACGTCACGTACTTCTTGACGGAGACAAATCTTCAAAAAGTATTCCAAGAGAGTTTTATAGGACCATCACTTTTCACAATATGTATAAGGAGCGATCAAAAAGTTTCCGTCTGAGGGCTTTGATGCAGCGCATATGGTATGCACTGCGAGTATATACAGGTAAGCAGCAACAAGTAGAAAAAAGATTAGTGTGGCATTTGTGTCTCTGTGATGTGTGCGTGGTAAATGCTGATACTGATTACCAAATGCGCCCAAACAGCACGAACGTGTCGTTATTCTTTTCTTGGTTGCCATCAGAGAATGAATAAAGTGTATGGGCAGCAGGTCTGTCGAAAGCCACCATTGTGTAATGGTGCGCCAAGTTCCGTGCTGGTCACGATTCGACACAGGACGCCTATCGACCTGGGAGGCTCAAGTGGGAGACAATCGATCATCCCATCTATAGTCCTGATCTCTCTCCATTGCAGATATTACGCCTTAGAGCCCTTAAAAAGGGCCTTTGACGGATCCTATCGGACGAGGATGTGCGAAAGGCAGTTACGGTTTCTTCACGCATCAGGACATGGAATTTACCAAACCTCGTGTGTCGGTGGGATCATTGCCTGAATCCTCACGCTGGTGTTGCCAGATTTCCAACCGAGCTCTGCGACCAACGAAAGGGAACTTATTGATTGCCGGCCGGTGTGGCCGTGCGGTTCTAAGCGCGTCAGTTTGGAACCGCGTGACCGCTACGGTCGCAGGTTCGAATCATGCCTCGAGCATGGATGTGTGTGATGTCCTTAGGTTAGTTAGGTTTAAGTAGTTCTACGTTCTAGGGGACTGATGAACTCAGTAGATAAGTCCCATAGTGCTCAGCGCAATTTGAGCAAAACTTTTTGACAGCCCCTAATATCAATGACATAGTAAATAACAGCCGAAATTCCATGCTGCGTTTGTATGTAAATAAATCGCAGTGTTAGAAAATTGTAAGCAATTGCGGGGAACCCTCAAGAAGTTCGACGATTGGTGCAGGAAACGGCAGTTGACCCTCAATAGAAACGAACTTGACGTGCTGCGCATAAATACAGGGTGACAATTATTGAACTATATGAAATGAAATCGACATAACTGCAGAATGGCTTGCGTTAGGAAGTTCAAACTGCCCAGTTGGCGGCAGGCCATGATGGGAATTAGTATGCGCATGAACACGCGCTTTTAGCGACGAAACCGACTTTCATTTGGATCGCTTCGTCAATAAGCAAAATAGGCGCATTTGGGGGACTGAGAATTCACATTTCGCGATTGCGAAATCTCTTCACACTCAATAGTTGACTGTGTGGTGCGCAATGCCCAGTAAAGGAATAATCGGTGCGATGTTCCTTGATGGTACAGGGATAGCACAGGGATTACCGGTTACGTGAAAGTTTTGGAAGATGATTTCATGCCCATTATCAAAAGCGACCTGAATTTCGACAAGATGTCATTCATACAAGTCGGAGATCAACCCTATAGAAGCAGAAGGGTGTTTGATGTCCTGGAGGAGCACTTTGGGGAACGCATTCTGACTCTGTGGTTCCCAGAGACCATTGGCTTGGACATCGATTGGCCGCCATATTTTCCGGATTTGAACAAATGTGACTCCTTTTTGTAGGGCTATATTAAAGACAAGGTGTGTAGCAGTAACCCCAAAACTAATGCTGAACTGAAAACAGCCATTCAGGAGGTCATACACATCATCGATTTTCCGACACTTCAGCGGTCCTGCAGAATTTCTCTATTCGTATGCGCCACATCATCGCCAATTATGGCAGGCATATCGAACGTGTCACAACCTAAATCCGAAAATCTTTAGTGACGTTTACTTGCTGCACGCGATAGTTTGTAACTCATTTACGTTTTTTTCATATAATTCAGTAACTGTCAACCTGTGGATAGAAGGACCCACTGTTGTATGATTAAACGATTCGAGAACAATCACTGGAAGCAGTCTCATCCAATAAAAATCTCTGAGTGTGCATGCAGAGTAACTTAAAGTGGGACGACTACATTATTCGCAGGTAAGGCAGATGTAAGACTGAGATTTTTGAAGATTCCTCAGGAAGTGTAGTTCATCCACGAAGGGAGCGGACGGCAGCGGCAACAAAGACGGCGGTAGCGCTTAGATTGACTAGCAACGGCTTGGTGAAGCAATGAGATCTCTGATGACAATACCGGTGGCTACGGTGAGATACTGACTACTGCCTTGGGTAAGAGGATGATAATACTGCGGATGGCAGTGGTGGCGAAGCCGATAATGACGACGACGATAACTGCAGGGTCGCGTACCAGAGTACTTCGCTCAATAATAGCTTCAGGGAATCCCTAAATATACTACTGGACATTAAAATTGCTACACCAAGAAGAAATGCAGATGATAAACGGGTATTCATTGGACAAATATATAATACTAGAAGTGACATGTGAATACATTTTCACGAAATTTGGGTGCATAGATCCTGAGAAATCAGTACCCAGAACAACCACCTCTGGCCGTAATAACGGCCTTGATACGCCTGGGCATTGAGTCAAACAGAGATTGGATGGCGTGTACAGGTACAGCTGCGTATACAGCTTGATACCACAGTTCATCAAGAGTAGTGACTGGCGTATCGTGACGAGCCAGTTACAGGGCCACCATTGACCAGACGTTTTCAATTGGTGAGAGATCTGGGGAATGTGCTGGCCAGGGCAGCAGTCGAACATTTTTTGTATCCAGAAAGGCCCGTACAGAACCTGCAACATGCGGTCGTCCATTATCCTGCTGAAATGTAGGGTTTCGCAAGGATCGAATGAAGGGTAGAGCCACGGGTCGTGACACATCTGAAATGTAACGTCCGCTGTTCAAAGAGCCGTCAGTGCGAACAAGAGGTGACCGAGATGTGTAACCAATGGCACCCCATACCATCACTCCGGGTGATACGCCAGTATGGCGATGACGAATACACGCTTCCAATGTGCGTTCACCGCGATGTCCCCAAACACGGATGCGACCATCATAATGCTGTAAACAGAACCTGGATTCATCCGAACAAATTACGATTTGCCATTTGTGCACCCAGGTTCGTCGTTGAGTATACAATCACAGGCGCTCCTGTCAGTGATGCAGCGTCAAAGATAACCGCAGCCATGGTCTCCGAGATGATAGTCCATGCTGCTGCAAACGTCGTCGAACTGTTCGTGCATATGGTAGTCGTCTTGCAACCGAACTCATCTGTTGACTCAGGGATCGAGACGTGGCTGCACGATCCGTCACAGCCATGCGGATAAGATGCCTGTCGTCTCGACTGCTTGTGATACGAGGGCGTTGGGATCCAGCATGGCGTTCTATATTACCCTCCTGAGGCCACCGATTCCGTATTCTGCTAACAGTCATTGGATCTCGACCAATGCGAGCAGCAATGTCACGATACGATAGACCGCCATCGCGATAGGCTACAATCCGACCTTTATCAAAGTCGGAAACGCGATGGTACGCATTTCTCCGTCTTACACGAGGCATCACAACAACGTATCACCCCCGCAACGCCTGTCAACTGCTGTTTGTGTATGAGAAATCAGTTGGAAACTTTCCTCATGTCAGCACGTTGTAGGTGTCGCCACCGGCGCTATCCTTGTGTGAATGCTCTGAAAAGCCAATCATTTGTATATCACAGCATCTTATTCCTGTCGGTTAAATTTCGCGTCTGTAGCTAGTCATTTCGTGATGTAGCAATTTTAATGGCCAGTAGTGTAGGTTACTGAGGGACAAGTGACTCCACACTTCTCGTGTGCCTACCTTCTGCCATCACGGTTCCGTACTTTGAACATCCCAGAATAACAACACCTGTTCTCTGCTCGCTTTTTCTGCTCCAGTCACGAGAACGATTGTTGACAAGAAGCCTTGTCCGACCCAATCGCTCTAATTTTATGTTCACTGTATTTTCGTGAAACATACGTAGAAGGAAGCAATATATCGGTTGACCAACCCAGGAAGGTACGCTCTCGGGATTTTAAAAGTAATCCACAACATGATGCACAACCCATCTCATGTAGCTTCTGACGCTGGAGGTGGACGCGCATCTGCGAGATGCTCGTTCAATGAATCTATGACGAAACGCGCTGAGCCTCGTTTGGTCTACTCTACTTCCTCTATCGATCCCATCTGGTAAGGATCCCAAGCTGACGAACAGTATTAAATTATTGGTCGAACGAGGATTCTGTATGCTACTTCGCAAGTGTGTGGATTACAAGTTATGCTAAGAACAACACACACACCCATGCCCGAGGGAGGACTCGAACCGCGGTCGGGAGGGGCTGCGCAGTCCATGACATGGCGCCGCAAACCACGCGACCACTCCGCGCGGCTGAAGCTCTCTCTCTGTTACGGGTAAAAATGTAAATGTCGTTTGTCTAGGGCCTCCCGTTGGGTAGACCGTTCGCCGGGTGCAAGTCTTTCGATTTGACGCCACTTCGGCGATTTGCGCGTCGATGGGGATGAAATGAAGGTGATTAGGACAACAACCAATCCCTGAGCGGAGAAAGTCTCCGACCCAGACGGGAATCGACATTCTGTCGCGCTGACCACTCAGCTGCCGGGGGCGGACTCCGTTACGGGTGACATGCTGTGATCTGTTTACTAGGAACCCTTCAATCAAATCACACAGCTAGGCCGATATATCGTACACTCGTCTTTTGTTCATTAGGCAGAGTTCGGAACTGTGTCGAACTCGTTCTGGAAGCCAAGGGACACGATATCAACAAGGGTGCCGATATTTACTGCTTCCTGAATCTCGTGGATGAACAGAGCTTACTTACTTACAGATGATCTTTGCTTTGTTTGCTTTATCCATGTTGATTCCTACAGAGGAGATTTTCGGTCTCCAGAAATGTCACAATACGCAAGAGTAAAACATTTTCGAAAATTCTACAAAATGCTGACGTCGTTTATGTAGGTCCATTGTTTCTTGAAAACAAGAGTGAGCTGTACATTTTTCCCAGTCGCTAGGAACGTGATATATGTTATAATGCTGCTGGGACGTTATTCCAATAACTTAAATTTATCTGTCTCGATTTCTTCCAATTATTAGGTTCTCTTTTCATGGTGATATACGAGTAGAAGGATGTAAAATTAGCAGTAATAAGTAAAAAGCACTCCATCACAATGCGTTCTTTAACATATTAACTTTGAGTAAACGAAGCGGTAATATCTGGGTAATAAAATTATCAATTCAAGTGACGTTTCATTCTTCACCTTAAACGAAAATACAAAGATGAAATCCAGACGAGAACTGAGTGTAGAAAAGGTAGAATATACAAAATAATTATAGTAATGTATCTTACCTCTTCGCAACGTAGGGTGCTTGCATGCAATGTTGAATTTGCACTCACCTGCAACAAAAGAGAAAATGTTATGATTATATCGATGCAGCAGTTACAGCTTAATGTATGTGTGACACAGCTCAAATTATAGTTACAGTTGTTATTGTTGTTGTTGTTATTGTTGTTGTGGTCTTCAGTCCGAAGACTGTTCTGATGCAGCTCTCCATACTACTCTATCTTGTACAAGTGTCTCCATTTCCGAATAATTACTCCAACCTACATCCTTCTGCTAACTGTATTCATCTCCTTGTCTTCCTTTACGACTTTTATCCCCCACACGTCCCTCCAACACTAAATTGGTGATCTCTTGATGACTCAGAATGTGCGCCGTTAACAGATTCCTTCTGTCAGTCAAGATGTGCCACATATTTCTTGCTTTCAAAATTCTGTTCAGTATCTCCTTATCAGTTACCTGATCTACCCATCTAATCTTCAGCATTCTTCTGTAGCACCCCATTTCTGTTCTCTTCTTTTCAAAAACGTTTATCGTTCAAGTTTCACTTCCATACATGGCTGCACTCCGCACAAAAACCTTTAGAAAAGACTTCCTAACATTTTAGTCTATATTCGCCCTAACAAAATTCTCTTTTTCTTACTATGCCAGTCTACATTTTATATCCTCTCTGCTTTGGCCATCATCAGTTATTTTGCTGCCCAAATAGCAAAACGCATTACTACTTTAAGTGCCTCGTTTCCTAATCTAATTCCTTTAGCATCACCTGATGTAATTCGACTGCATCCTCTTATCGATGTTGTGATTTTGTTGATGTTCATCTTATACGCTCCTTTCAAGACACTGTGGATTCCTTTCAACTGCTCTTTTGCTGTCTCTGACGAAATTACAATGTTGTCGGCAAACCGCAAAGTTTTTATTTATTCTTCCTGGACATTAATGCCTACTCCGAATCTCTCTTTTGTTTCCTTTAATGGTTGCTTAATGTACAGACTGAATAACATCGGGGATAGGCTACAATCCTGTCTCACTCCCTTCTTAACGTCTGCTTCCCTTTCATGCCCCTCGATTCTTGTAGCTGCAGTATGGTTTCTGTACAAATTGTAAATAACCTTGCGCTCCATATATTTTACCCCTGATACCCCCACAGTTACAAAGAGAGTGTTGCAGTCAAAAGCTTTATGTCTACAATGCTGTCAAAGGTAACTTTGCCTTTCCTTAACCTACCTTCTAAGAAAGTCGTAGGGTCAATACTGCCTCGCGTGTTCCTACATTTCTCAGGAATCCAAACAGATATTCCTCAAGCTCAGCTTCTACCAATTTTTCCATTCTTCTATATGGAATTCATGTTAGTTTTTTGCTACCCTGAATTATTTAACTGATAGGTCGGTACTATTCACACCTCTCAGAACCTGCTTTCTTTGGAACTGGAATTAATACATTCTTCTCGAAGTCTGTAGTTACTATTAACTGTCATAAATAATATTGTAACTCTTGTACACAGTAGAGCCAGTTTTACTAATGAACCCATGGCTGACGTGACGCCATTAGCTACGGAGTAAAGCAGACTTCGAACCTACAAAAGTGTCATTTTGTGAAAGACGTGTCGGATTTCATAGGTGCTGTGTGCTGAAGTAATTTAGCGATATTGGTTCAAATCTTTAAAAGGAATATTCGTCAAAACTGAAGCCAAACGCGGTGTGAACATCAGAGACATTCGAGGTGACACCGAGGCTTACCAACAATTGTCCCTCTAGCCTCTACGCCACCGCCACCGCTGTTGCCGCTACCAGAAGGTACGGTCTCACTCCGTACTGCTAACCCGTCCAGCACCACCCGGCACCTACTACTGATGCGTCCAACGGAAAAATAGTATCTAAGAAACAGAATGGGATCACAGCATCATCCAACGACCACCGTTTCATACATCATCGTACCACTTCCTACAAGCACAAACAACGGCTGCGATTTTCGCTCCTTCCCTTTCCTGTATAAACCACTGACAACTCAACCAATCACTTTGCAGCTTCCGGTTCACTGCCAGTTTTGTCTTCAGCAAAATTACTATCGTTATCATCAGCACTTCCGCGGTACTGTAACCAGCTTTATCGACGAAGTCACCGCCAACAGAACCACCACCGACTACACAGCAACGTCCTTGTAAGCACCGACGTCATCTCCGGCATCAATGATCTAGCCATATATGTCGCCATCACCAGTACTTCACCTTCATCACAGGTTACAGGTAATGCACACGATATATCCCTAAATCTCCTTCCATCATAAACGTTCAAGCAATTTCTTACACGAAGCTAATCCGACTTACCATCCATTCAAAACACAAGAACAGACTCACAAAAAAAGTAGAATACACTCAAGCCCATTGCTCTCATCAGTCGTCGTCCGCCCCGTATAATTCATCATAACCTACTTGCCCTGCAACATTTGCTTTCTCTTTTCCAGTGCGAACCCAAACTTGTAGCCACGAAATCGCCCAAACTACCTCCTGCAAGCGCCCTCATTATATCCTCAGTCCCATTTTTGGCGTACACCTTCTCCGTCAGCGCTTCTTCAGAGTGCGTTGTCCGCTATGCGAACCAATCACATATTGTCTACCCCTTCATCCACCCGAAACTCGCTGCCGTGGCCAAGCGTGTATTCTGAGAATACGGCAGAAAAGAGCCACAGCCTTTACTCAGTCAAAGCTCCCAATCCTTAGCCATCCTGGACCACTTTATCCATAAAGGGGCGCTCATTTGTCTGCTCTGGCACAAAGTGGAACCATTCATAGCCGAACACCAAGTTCCAATATCTCTAAAAGAATACCCACATCTGTTGACTGGCTAAATGTAGGGACTAAACCACATGACTACCATCCGTGTATAAAACATCATGATCTGCTCAGTCCTCAGTGCCCAGACGTTACACTGACCATCTCTCCTCTCACGTTCTATCACTCCCTCCAAATCCTAGCGTAACAGGCTCTCTGCACTCCTTACTATATCCGAGAACCTCATCCTACTTTTAAAGTGCCCTCACCTCGTCAGATATCTGCAACGCCTTCGCTCCTTCAACGTCTCCCATAAATTTGAGTTCCTGCGTCTATTGCAACCAATACCACTGAGAAATCTGCTCTACTGTTGTGCCTTCTTTAACACATCCAGCACTGATTTCATTTGCATATAATTTTCCCATACAATTTTGATCACTTCTCTCTCCGAGACGCTGAGATATTTCATGACATCTCTCTATTCTGACAGTTGTAAGTCAACACATCTGTCCGACCCCATATGAAGTATTCATCCCATCATATTCCTTCGTAACTAAAATTCTTCCTAATATTAATCAGAACCGGGGCAACGGCCTTGCCGCAGTGGATACACCGGTTCCCGTGAGATCATCGAAGTTAAGCGCTGCAGGGCGTGGTCGGCACTTGGATGGGTGACCATCCGGGCCGCCATGCGATGTTGCAATTTTTCGGGGTGCACTCAGCCTCGTGATGCCAATTGAGATGCTACTCGACCGAATAGTAGCGGCTTCGGTGAAGAATACCATCATAACGACCGGGAGAACGGTGTGCTGACCCCACGCCCCTCCTATCCACATCCCCCATCAAGATGACACGGCGGTCGGATGGTCCCGATGGGGCACTCTTGGCCAGCAGACGGAGTGCTTATTAATCAGAAACAACCACAGCTGTATTGATACTCATTTATTATGCCGTGACCAATCTCATTCGAAAGAACATCATCGGGTTCCTTGCAGATGAACGTACTAAAAATTAGGATAAAAGATATAGTAACTTAAACGTATAAGTGATATGCAACACGTAATGCCAACAGTTCTGCTAAGAAATTCTCACGGAGGTGTGCCAATATCATGAGTTGGAAGTCATTTATATTAAGTAAAGTCGATTGCCTGGCAGAAGCTCGGCGAGTAGTGAGTGCGGGCAACTTGGAATGCTGTGAGCAACAGACTGTTCAGACACGCCGCTCCACGCTGTTCCTCAGTTCTGTGTATACGCCTGCAGTTCAGTCGTTTCAAGTCTTTCACACGTTCAATGACAATGTGATTTTAATCTCTTTCATTCATTAGTAATGATAATTATTTCCGTTATATTGCAAAATGGTTGTTCCCGGCCACGTGTTGTAGCGGCTCAGCCTGGCTAAATGGAAAAGATGGAAAAGAAAGAAAAGAGGAATCACACATTTCTAATACGTATGGGAATTGGATGTACGTCCTAATCTGTCTCCCTCTGTTTACTTCCATCTTCTCCCTTTCTTTGAGCCGGCCGGCGTGGCCGAGCGGTTCTAGGCGCTACAGTCTGGAACCGCGCGACCGCTACGGTCGCAGGTTCGAATCCTGCTTCGGGCATGGATGTGTCTGATGTCCTTAGGTTAGTTAGGTTTAAGTAGTTCTAAGTTCTAGGGGACTGATGACCTCAGAAGTTAAGTCCCATAGTGCTCAGAGCCATCATCCCTTTCTTTGTCCAACTTCTCCTCCTGCCCCCTCTCTCCATCCATATCCTCTTCCCCCTCTCTCTGTCCGTCTTCTTCCCCCCCCCCCTCTCCATCTCCTGCTGTCCTCTCTGCCCCTCTCTATCTCTTGCCCTCGCCTTTATCTGTCTGTCTTCTCTTCCACCTCTCTCTCCATCTCTTCTTCCCACTCTCTCTGACCTTGAGACTTGTTTATTGCTATCGCAAATTCACAAGCTGTATAAATGTAAGACGATAAGCTATAAATACAATTTTGCTGTTTTCTGACAATGGTTCGCTGTCTATTGGAATGTTCATTAGAGTATTGCGTAAGAATCTCTCGAGCTTTTTCGTAATAACGTTTCCCCTTTATATATTAAATATTTACGTACGCACACACACATATACATAAGCTTGCCATGGTATTTCGTAGGAACTTTCATCTCCCAACACATATCTTTATAACTAACCGAGAAGTCAAATAGCAATTTTCATAGATTCACCTTTAAAATTTTTTAATATAACGAAATATGATTTTTATAATCCAGCCAACCAGTTTCAACAGGATTTAACTTGACTGATTTTGACACCGACTATAGGTGTCTTCATCAGGAAAAACCAAAAACAATTAATTGTAGTGATTGTTAGAAAAAAATTTACATGCAAAATGCTCTCGTCACAGGAAATAACTTCTTAGAATCATATTCGAAATCATACAAAAATTACAGGTATCGGGAATCACATAAGAGTGATACTTGTCAGTAAAAAATATGACTACATGACATAGCACACTGTACGCCGCTAAGGGCTGTACGAGGAAACAGGCACTAGAGGTGGCATCACACTAAAGCAGAAGTCGAATACCAATTTTCATAGATGTAACTTTAAAAAGGTTTTAGCAGTTTTTGAATAATGATTTATTTAAAAAAAACTTTCATTCCCTAGCGGCTGAATTTCCAAAAACACTGGAACACGTATTTTGTTGTTTCCAGCCGAGAAGCCGAATTCAAAAGTTCGTAGATTTAGGTTTAAAAATGGTTCAATAATGAAATACTCTCATGAAATGTTTCATCGAATAATTCACTCCCCCGCCCCCCCCCCTCTAGGGGAAGAATTTCCAGAAACATAGAAATACGCATGTTTTATTTGTTTCCGAGAAGTCTAACACCAATTTTCATAGATGCAGCCTTAAAAATACTGTAGTGGTTCTTTAATAATGATTTATTAAAAAAAGTCACCAACTATTGCACTCCCATAAATTTGCTAACACGAATAACTCAGAAATAGCTATCCTCGGAGTAGTTAGACAACTTAAATCACTTACTAAGAACAAGTCTTCCGGTTCAGAGTGTATGTCAATTATGTTACTTTCAGAGTACGCTCACGCGATACCTCCACACCTAACAATCATGTACAATCGCTCACTCGACGAAAGATCCGTACCTAAGAACTGGAAAGTGGCACAGGTCACATCACTCTTCAAGAAAGGCAATAGGAGTAATACACAAAATTATAGGCTCATATCATTAACATCCATATACAGCAGGATTTTGGAATCCATTGTGTTCCAACATTATGAATTACTTCGAAGAGAACGGTCTATTGACACATAGTCAACTGGGAGTTAGAAAACACCGTTCTTATGAAACACGAAATGTTGAGTGCTGTCGACAAGGGATTTTAAATTGATTGCGTATTTCTAGATTCCCGAAGGTTTTTGACACCGTGCTTCATAAAAGGCTTGAAATCAAATTGTATGCTTGTGGAATATCGTGACTGGGTTCATAATTTCCTGTTAGTAAGGTTACAGTTCGTAGTAATTGCCGGAAAGTAATCGAATAAAAAAGAAGCGATCTCTGGCATTCCCCAAGGTAGTGTTACAGACCCCCTGCTGTTTTTTGTCTGAATAAAAGATTTAGGAGGCAATCCGAGCATCCGCTTGGCTTGTCTGCAAATGATGCTGTCGTTTATCTAGTAAAGTCAGCAGAATATCAAAACCAATTTCAAAACATGACAAAAGTGCAAAAATTGGCAATTGACCCTAAATAATGAAAAGTATGAGCTCATCCACATTGATTGCTAAAAGGAATACGTTAAACATCGGCTACACGATAAATCAGTCAAATCTAAAAGCCATAACGTCAACTAAATACCTAGGAATTACAATTACGAACAACTGAAATTGGAAAGAACACACAGAAAATATTGTGGAGAAGGCGAACCAAAGACTGCGTTTTGCTGGCAGAACACTTAGAAGATGCAACAGATCCACTGTACAAGCTGCCTACACTACGCTTGTCCGTCCTCTTTTGGAATACTGCTGCGCAGTGTGGGATTCTTACCAGGTAGGCTTAACGGAGTAAATCGAGAAAGTTCAAAGAAGGACACCACATTTTGCATTATCGAGAAATATGGAAGAGGTTATCACCGACTTGATATAGGATTTGGGGTAGACATCATTACGACAAAGGCGTTTCTCGTTGCTGAGGGATCTTCGATCACTAACATTCTCCTCCGAATGCGGGAATCTTTTGTTGACGCCGAATTACGTAAGGAGAAAAGATAGTCATAATAAAACAAGGGAAATCAGATCTCGCACAGAAAGCTGTACGCTGAAGCACCAAAGAAACTGGTATTGGTATGCGTATTCAATTACAGAGATATGTAAACAGGCAGATCACGGCGCTGCGGTCGGCTACGCCTATATAAGACAACAAGCGTCTGGTGGAATTGTTAGATCGGTTACTGCTACTAGAAAGGCAGGTTATCGAGATTTAAGGGAGTTCGAACGTGGTGTTATAGCCGGCGCACGAGCGCTGGGACACAGCAACTGCGAGGTAGTGGAGAAGTGGGGATTTTCCGGTACGACCATTTCACGAGTGTAACGTGAATATCAGGAATGCGGTAAAACATCATATCTCCGAGATCGTTGTGGCCGGAAAAAGATCCTGCAAGAACGGGACCAAAGACGACTGAAGAGAATCGTTCAACATGACAAAAGCGCAACCCTTTCGCAAACTACTCCAGATTTCAGTGCTGGGCTGTCAACAAGTGTCAGCTTGCGAACCATTCAACGAAACATCATCGATATGTGCTTTCGGAGCCGTAGGCCCATTCGTGTGCCCTTCATGATTGCTCGAAACAAAGCTCTACGCCTCTCCTGGGCCGGCCGCTGTGGCCGAGCCGTTCTAGGCGCTTCTGTCCGGAACCGCGCTGCTGCTACGGTCGCAGGTTTTAATCCTGCCTCGGGCATGGATGTGTGTGATGTCCTTAGGTTAGTTAGGTTTAAGTAGTTCTAATTCTAGGGGATTGATGACCTCAGATGTTAAGTCCCACAGTTCTTAGAGCCATTTGAACAATTTTTGAGCCTCGAAAAATGGTTCAAATGGCTCTGAGCACTATGCGACTTAACTTCTGAGGTCATCAGTCGCCTAGAACTTAGAACTAATTAAACCTAACTAACCTAAGGACATCACACACATCCATGCCCGAGGCAGGATTCGAACCTGCGACCGTAGCGGTCGCTCGGCTCCAAACTGTAGCGCTCAGAACCACACGGCCACTCCGGCCGGCTTTTGAGCCTCGCCTGGACCCTTCAACACAGACATGGGTTGTTGATGACTAGAAACATGTTGTCTGGTTGGATGAGTCTCGTTTCAAATTGTATCGAGCGGATGACGTATACGGGTATGGAGACAACCTCATGAATCCAGGAGCCTGCATGTCAGCAAGGGACTGTTCAAGCTGGTGGAGGCTCTGTAATAGTATGAAGCGTGAGGACTTCGCGTGATATGGGACTCCTGATAGGTCTTCATGCGACTCTTACAGGTGGCACGTACGTAAGCATGCTGTTTGATCACCTGCATCCGTTCATATACATTGTGCATTTAGCCGGGCAATGCGACAGCCCACACGTACAGAATTGCTACAGAGCGGCTCCAGAAACACTCTTCTGAGTTTAAACGCTTCCGCTGCCCACAAGACTCCCCAGACGTGAACATTATTGATCATATCTGAGATGCATTGCAACGTGGTATTCAGAAGACATCCCCATTCCCCTCGTATTCTTATGGATTTATGGACAGCCCTGCAGAACTCATGGTATCAATTTCCTCCAGCACTACTTCATACGTTAGTCGAGTCGATGCCACGTCATGTTGCGGCACTTTTGCGTGCTCGTGGGGCCCTATACGGTATTAGGCAGGTGCACCAGTTTCTTTGGTCTTCAGTGTATGTGTTCATTTTTTCCGCGTGCTGTTCGAGAGTAGAATAATAGTGAACTAGTGTGAAGGTGGCACGATGAACCCTCCAGGAGGCACTGAAGTGTGATTTGCAGACGTAAGTTTTCATAAATGCTGAAACACATGTTTGTTTATTTGTGATCGAGAAACAAAAATCCAAAATGGTTCAAATGGCTCTGAGCACTATGGGACTTAACTTCTGAGGTCATCAGTCCCCTAGAACTTAGAACTACTTAAACCTAACTATCCTAAGGACATCACACACATCAATGCCCGAGGCAGGATTCGAACCTTCGACCGTAGCGGTCGCGCGGTTCCAGACTGTAGCGCCTAGAAGCGCTTGGGCACCCCGGCCCGCCAAAAATCCAATTTTTGTGCGACTTGCTTCAAAATTGCTTTTATAGCGACATTTTTAAAAACAGTTGTGGTCTATTTCACTCCGTTATGGGTGGAATTCCGAAAAACCTCTTCTTAAACGACGCTTTCAGTACAAGACCAACACTCTCTCCGAATTCAAAGTTTCTATACTCAGCAATCCAGGCTGGGCGCTGATGAGCCAGTCAGGACATTGGCTTTTACTGTATATGTAGATTACTTTCGATCGTTTCGTATTATCAGTCACTTGCTGTGTAAGCATTGACATTTATTCCTTTTTATTGTGCATAATTGTTTTGTTCTACTTTTGCTTGTTGCTTTTTTGCAAATTGTTTGGGGAATTGTGTGGCACTTTTACACTTGAATTTCGTTGCTCTAATTAGTTACTTTCTTTGTTTGTAACGCTCATAATATGCAGCAATCGATAATTAGTATTCGATTGAGATCAGCTAGAATGTTTACGCGTTTACCTCTCTCGTGGTTCGGCCCGTCCTGGACAGTGTCGTCTAGCTGCCTGCACTCACTCCTCGCCGCGTTTTTGCCTGGCGGTCGGCGGAGTGTTGATACGATCGACATGTTCCGGAGTTTGTCTTTAACGTTACGTATGAGTTCTTAAGTCCCACTATTGCCACCAATCTGTGGGGATTTCTTATGAAGCTTTTGGCATTGCGAGCTGTTGTCCTTTTCGTTTTCAGGCTTCCCCTTTTCCCGCCACTTCTGAGACTGTAGTAAAGATCTTATTTAGATCATAAACGGTGGCCGCTGTGGCCGAGCGGTTCTAGGCGCTTCATTCCGGAACCGCGTTGCTGCTACGGTCGCAGATTCGAATCCTGTCTCGGGCATGGCTGTGTGTGATGTCCTTAGGCTAGTTAGGGTTAAGCAGTTCTACGTCTAGGGGACTGATGACCTCAGATATTCAGTGCTTAGAGACATTTGAACCATTTTTAGATCATAAACGTTTCATTTATTTCAAAGCATCCTCAGTGGTCCGATTTTTTTGCATTCTACTTCATTCTCATGGTCTACCACTTTAAGGTATAAGTGCACGTAAACAACATGAAAACTTATCTTTAGCCATTGCAAATGAAGTACAGTCTCCTAAAAAAGCGAGTACCTATGCATGTGAAAATATTTGAAGTAGGAAGCAAAAAAATTAGCCACTGAAGATGCCAAATAAAGCGAAATCTGTATGGTCTTAACAAGACTTTTATTACAGTCGCACGAGACTATTTCGGTACTATAACTTTCGTCCTAACATTATTTTCTACTGCAGGTAACAGGATGAGGTTTTCTCAAATGAAACCTGCCGTTACATTATAAATGCTGTCCAATACAGCTGTGATGGCTTCTTGTGAATATTAACAAGGATCTTCTGTGTAGCTCAAGATGATTAAAAATCTCATATCCCAGCTTCCTCTATATACACATCACTATCAAACTTACGGGGACCACACAGTGGGTCAGATGGAAAAAAATCGATTTTCAGTTTTCATCATATTTCGATAGACTAAGGTTTTATTTAAGTACTCTGAAAAGGATTTTGCTGAAAATTTTTTTTTCCAGCATTTAAAGAGCATTTTCCTATCACGTGTGTTTATGTGCCACGCTCACTTTTCTGTCACCCACTTTTCTGCAAATATTTTAGATCTTTATATCCCCTACATTGCACGTTAAGGATTTTTTTACTCCCGAATGTGTTGGCTATCCTCGGAATGCAACGGTCGGTATTCTTTTGTTTCTGCTATTTGCAAATAACACGTTTTCAAACACGCGGTTAATTTTGCTCAAGGGTGATTTGCGGGTAGTTGTTATAGAAAACTTGCAGTGCAGGCAATTAGGAAAAATAAAGAAAATCTAGAGGAAATTAAGAGAGATGTTTGGGCCATGTTCTTCCATGAGTCCTCTACTGATTATAAGCTATGTCATGGATTGTGTCCACCAGGAGAAATTTCGTGGAGCAAATACAATACGGCTCAGGCAACTGGAGAATCTTATTCTCACCAGCATTCTCTTCCTGCTGCTGTTATTACAGCAGTTAAACCTATTTTCAGAGACTTGGCTCATCCTGACTTTCTAAGGAAATGTCTGCAAGGGCAGACACAGAACCCAAATGAATGTTTCAACAGCATAATTTGGAGCCGCCTTCCTAAAACTGTATTTTTAGGCATGCATACAATGAAACTAGGAGTTCATGATGCTGTTATTACATTCAATTGTGGTAATATTGGAAAGTGTTGGGTACTGAAAAAGCTGGGAATTAATCCTGGTGAAAATATGATCACTGGGCTGCAACACTGCGATAAAATGAGGATAGCAGATGCAGACAGGTGTGCATCTAATATGGCCAAGAAAGCAAGACAAACATCCAGGAAGGTTAAAAATACCTGCTAGAGGCCAAAGAAGGGCCATCATATGCAGCAGGACAGTTTTAATTAATTGTAAGTAACAAATTTCAACAGTTTTTTTATTTACAGTCCATTTCCCGCAAACTAAAATTTTCAGTACATATGCCCCATTATGTCAGAAAGTATCATAGATAAATGAATGAAATTTTCAGAGACTCTGCATAACATAAAAAGCCATCTCTGGTACTACATTTATTAATATTCCCTCATTAGGAAGTTCACAAAAAAGTATTTTCTGCAGAAAAAATTTAATATTTTTTGTTAATAAATTTAAAAAAGTATTTCTTAGAAACTATAACATGGATAA
This sequence comes from Schistocerca cancellata, assembly GCF_023864275.1. Taxonomy (NCBI): domain Eukaryota; kingdom Metazoa; phylum Arthropoda; class Insecta; order Orthoptera; family Acrididae; genus Schistocerca; species Schistocerca cancellata. The sequence goes on along the minus strand of NC_064632.1, from coordinate 403,102,315 downwards.
AGTAGATTTTAGTACAGTTGACTCTATTAGCATCATGTAACATACAGTAAAAATATAAAGCCCTGCATCAAATAGTTTTTTTCAGAAATGGGTCAAATACTTGCTTAAATTAACATAGGTTTGACAGGCAGGGTGTGGTCCCCTTAAGGATGAGGGACGTAAAGTAACGTAACATATTAAATACTCGGTGGAAATAAACGGAAGTATTGCCAAAGGTGTCAGTAAAGTTGGACGTCACATGATGTGAGGTCAGCGTGACTATAGCACCAAATGAAGCTTGCCCCACAAAACGAGACAGTTAAAGGAACAGCAAAAGGCAGCGTGGGTCAATCAGCAGGCAGTTAAAGTGCAGTGTGACCCAGAGACAACATATGCATGACTTCACACGGATGAGGAATCTTCGGGGAACTGGATGTGACATGTGTTACGCAGTAGTTTGCCACTGCTCACAGCACCATTTCATATGCAATGGGAGAGTTACGAAAGCAGGCGCTGCTGCCCGAAGGAGAGGACGTGGTCGACAACGGTCAACTACAGCAGCATATGACCGCTGCCGGGTGATCAAAAAGTCAGTATAAATTTGAAAACTGAATAAATCACGGAATAATGTAGATAGAGAGGTACAAATTGACGCACATGCTTGGAATGACATGGGGTTCCATTAGAACCAAAAAATACAAAAGTTCAAAAAATGTCCGACAGATGGCACTTCATCTGATCAGAATAGCAATAATTAGCATAACAAAGTAAGAGAAAGCAAATATTATGATCTTTACAGGAAATCCTCGATATGTCCACCATCATTCCTCAACAATAGCTGTAGTCGAGGAATAATGTTGTGAAAGGCACTGTAAAGCATGTCCGGGGTTATGGTGAGGCATTGGCGTCGGATGTTGTCTTTCAGCATCCCTAGAGATGTCGGTGGGTCACGATAAACTTACGACTTCAGGTATCCCCAAAGCCAATAATCGCACGGACTTAGGTCTGGGGACCTGGGAGGCCAAGCATGACGAAAGTGGCGGCTGAGCACACGATCATCACCAAACGACGCGCGGAAGAGATCTGTCGGACATTTTGTGAACTTTTTTTTGTTCTAATAAAACCCCATGTCATTTCAAGCATGTGTGTCAATTTTTACCTCTCTATCTACATTATTCCGTGGTTTATTAAGGTTTCAATTTTATACTGACTTTTTGATCACCCGGTATATTGCGCAACAGGGAGGAAGGGGCACACGTCAAACAGAGGGTGTAATTCCAACGAGATTTAACAGGACTGACGGGCACGCTATCTCACGCTGCACAGTGACACGGGTACTTCGTGGGGGTGGTCTCTTCGACAAGCCATCAGTAAGCTGGTGATCCGTTGACACTCGCAAATCGGCGACACCATTTGCGACGGTATCAAGAGCATAAGCATTGGACGAACGAGGAGTGCGTCCGCTTACTCTTTTCAGATGAGAGTAGATTAAGGGGCTCCGGAACGCCCTATACTTGCAATGTTATAATAACGCTTATAAATTACATCTTTCCTCACAAAGTATTTGAGATAGGAAGTTGAACTTTTTACAGATTATTTATTGGAATATGGGCTACAACTTAACACAGGGGTTTTACAAAAATTTAGTTCAGTTATTAAAGATGATTTTTTTTTCAATTGTAATGAAAATTCACAACATTTTTTGCAATTTTTATTTATATATTCAAAAATATACAGTTTTTTGGAAAAAGGCTGTGTTAAATTATGCAGAAGGTACTGTGTAACATTTACTGAAAGTTTGAAACAAATATGTTTGGAAGATCCTTAGAAAACATGTAATTAGTATGAGAAAATAAAAGTTTTGGGAATCGAGTGACAAAGATTGGATTAACTTTTTAGTGCATTCCAGGTCCATAGGATGGATTATCTTCATCCTCTGCAAACTCCTCCTCCAGCTTCCTCTTGTTCCTCCTCCTGTTTACTCTTGCTTGTATTTCTAGACTCTTTACAGCCCTGTCTGCAGCCCGAAGGCGTTCCTTGTCTAAAGCAAGCATCGCTCGTACCATGTTAGAACCTATCTTCATTCCCATATTTCTAAATACCTTGCACCTTACAATGTTGCCATCATTGAAAGTCGCAACAGCAACTTTACTTTTACTCATTATTATACTTCAACAAAACAAAGACTCAAGAAACAGAATTAATTACGAATATTTTCGAGATAACGACAGAGTAAATAAACAAGAAACAATCGACAATCACACCAGCGATATATATTGAACCATCACAGGTTAGCCACAACACATACTTTATTTCACATCACTAAAATGTACCTGATGAACACGGACGTTAATAGTAACACCATTTGACAGCAGTTTAACAGCACCACAGTGGGTCACGCCCATGTAGAACACATTTCAAAAAAAATTTAAAAATAGTTGTAGTCTTCGGAATTGAATAAATTATATATCTATTAAAAGTTAATAGTCTGCAGATTCAGAAAACGCAAAAATGTAAAAATTGAACTTTTCGTGATTTTGAGCCTTTCCGGAGCCCCTTAAGTATGAGTAGTGATTCTGGACGTATCCTCACACGGCTAGAAGTGGGAACACACAACGGACACAGGAACATTGTCAAACATGGTCGTATTGGTGGTCCAGGTGTTATGGCATGGGGAGGCACACTGACCTCCAAATGTTTGAACACTGTATACTCACCAGACAACGTCATTGTAACACTGTTCTCTTTCACCATGTGATCCTTTTCAGGTGTATATTCGGCTCTGGCTTAATTGTTGTGGATGAATATGCGCGACTGCATCGCATGCGCTCTTGGAATGAGGGCATATTCGGTGAATGGACTGCCTGTGTGTTACTCCCGACTTGAATCCGATAAAGCACGTATGGATTGCTTTGGAGAGACGTACTCCAGCACGTTCACACGCATATATGAACCAACGACCATCCAGCAGTTATCAACAGCTCCAGTAGAGGAATGGAACGCCCTACCACAAGAACTCCTTAGCAACCTTGCAGCCAGCACGGGAGCGCATTGCAGAGCATGCACTGTCGTTCGTGATGACTAGACACTCTATTAAGGAGCACGTTCCACCTTTTGTAATAATCAGGGAATCATTATAAATCGTGGTGACTTCAATGTTATTATTGTCTTTGGAGAAAGGTCTCATTCCTGTTTGTCTCAGAGCGTATTTCTTTCAGATAGCTTCTGTATTGTACTGTAGCAGTTCTTTCTGTGAATGGCCCAAGATTATTTGTGCTAAGTAACTTGGCAGTGACATATCATGCTATAGTTACTACCGTCCTTAAGTGTTGCACAGCGGTGTATACCTTAGTCCTTTCCCATATCACGTCCTCTACCTTAGCCTCCTCACCCAAATTCCGTTCTTACAGTTGCTAGGAGGCCCCACTCAGATTTCTCCCACTGCATATACAATGTTTTGAGGGTTGGTTAAAAGGGGCGGTATGGAATGAATGCTAATGTCAAATTTAGTTTAATTTGTGTCACTATTTGAAAATTCCTTTCCTAAAAAAATCTGGAATAATGGTTCAAATGGCTCTGAGCACCATGGGACTTAACAGCTGAGGTCATCAGTCCCCTAGAACTTAGAACTACTTAAACCAACCTAGCCTAAGGACATCACATACATCCATGCCCGAGGCAGGATTCGAACCTGCGACCGTAGCGGTCACGCGGTTCCAGACTGAAGCGCCTAGAACTGCTCGGCCACAGAGGCCGGCAATCTGGAATATCCATAAAAAAATAAACGCCGACTAAGTCAAGATCCGACATTACTTGCATACTACAAAAAATACCGTTGTATTCTGAGGAATGTCATTAAAATATCCAGAAGTATGCACATCCAAACAGAAATAATTAATGCAGATAATAAGATAAAAAGCTACGTGGGATATTATGAAACAAGAAACAGAACACCCAATCAGTGTACAAGGTACCATAAAAATTTAATTAAATGACAATGTTGCGACTGATAATTCCCAACGTGCAACTATTTTTAACAATCGCTTCCTAAATATAGCAGTAAAAAAGGTTCAGTTAAAGAAACAAGAGAATATATTAAAAATGAAATTCCACAAAGCTTAAGCAACTAGAAGTGACACCAACACCCATCACTGACATTAATAGACTTGTAAAAATTCTAAACAGCGAACTCATGTGGTGTCAATGGAATTTCAAACAGAATTCTGAGAAGTTGTTCCAACTTAACAAGTAGTGTCCTTAGTGATAGATGCAATGCAACACTGGCACAAGGTATTTCCCAAGCTGGTTATAATAAGAAACTGTACTGACATCTTTATCGGAAATATTCCAAAAATCTAATTTACTCAAGCGCAGTCTCATACTTACTTGGTTTTCAGAATAGTTGCTCGACTGAGAATGCTATTTATACATTCAATCATCAAACAGTATAAGCCTTCAATAATAAAATACCGTCATTTAGTATACTTTGCGATCTTTTCGAGGTGTTTATTGTGTAGATCATGTCACTCAAGTTTTATGGAACTGATGGTTTTACACACAGCTGCTTGGAATTATACTTAAGGAACAGAATGCAAAAGATCGTTGTGAATATTTCGAAGAATGTCGAAGGATAGCAAATTTTAGTGACTGGGGAGAAATCACAAATGGAGTGCCACAAGGTTCAGTTTTGGGTCCACTCCTATTCCTTATATATGTTATGACCTTCCACTTAACATTCGACAAGCAGAATTGGTACCTTTTGTAGACAATACTAGAATTATAATAAATCGGTTTAGAGAGAAAGCCAGGGAAGAGATGGTAAATGATATTTTCGAAAGAATTATAAAATGGTTCTCTGGAAATGGACTCTCCCTAAATTTTGAGAAATCCGCTATATTCAGCTCTGTACAACAAGCATAGTCATTGCTACTGGTAAACCTTTTGGGCTATAAGGTCGTGATCAACGAAACTATTCTGTTTCTAACTTTTCTTCCAGAACTGCGCTGTACATCTTCAGAGACATTGCTCCTCCTCCAGATCGGAAAGATTTTACAGAAACGTGACGTTAGACTGGTTTTTAGACCAACAAGGAAAATAGGCCAAGCTGTCCGATATGTCAGCGTGTGGCGTATATAAAATTCTGTGTATGTGTATTAAAGTTCATATTGGAATAACAAAGAAAAGCGTGAATACACGGCTAAAGGAACACAGAAGTTTTTGTCGACTAGGCAAAATAGACAAATTGGCTATATCAGAGCATTCAGAAAGTGAAGTTTTCTGAAACAAAAATTTTATCTACGACGACGAAGTATTATCTATGGCTTTGTAGAGAAGCCACTGAAATATATAAACATAGGGATAGTTTTAACAGGAAACAAGAGACCATGAAACTTAGCGATATATGGACGATAGCCCTGCAGAATCGCTACACACAAAAAATAAAAAATATGTTAAGTGAGTTACAGTCTTTTGAAACTTCGTTCCTGAAAATTTACATTTTCTATTGCATTTTTTTCCGAAATCTCAGAAAGAGCTTCGAGTAGAGTATTCAATTTTTCAGGGAGTAATAACATACATATCCTGAGTCAACTGAACTAAAAGAAGGACATTGTTATATATAATTAAAATTATTTAGGATAACGTACAAAAAAGTACACAAAATTTTAACCATGTATTAAAAAGTTGTATTCCCGAAATCAGTGGCTGAAATGCAATTATTATAGTTCAGTAGACTCAAAACAAACAGTTTAATGTCCTGTAAAAGTTTCACGTCAATGGCTACAGTGGTTCCTAAAATACAAGGAAGCCAGGTCACCAAATTTAACATTGTTGGGATAGGGCGTTCGAACTCCTTTTAATCGATGAAAGAAAGAAATACAAAAATACAACAAATGACGAATAAAAAAATAATGTCCTGTAAAAGTTTCACGTCAATGGCTACAGTGGTTCCTAAAATACAAGGAAGCCAGGTCACCAAATTTAACATTGTTGGGATAGGGCGTTCGAACTTTTTTAATCGATGAAAGAAAGAAATACAAAAATACAATAAATGACGAATAAAAAAATAAGAAAGAAGGCGACAGCAGAGGAAGGATACTCCTGAATACCAGGCGCTGCACGATAGCATCCACAACTAAGTTTTTCAGAAATGGCGTAAAGCTGTGCCATAACCAGTTCCAGTGATCCCATTGCAGAAGATGCGTCTTAGGATTGAAGAAAATGCATTTTAAAGAGAAAACGAAGGAAGTTTAGTGTTTAAAGTCCCGTCGACAACGAGGTCTTTACAGACAGGACACGAACTTAGGTTGGAGAAGTAAAGGAAAGGAAGGGGCCGTCTCCTTCTCAAAGAATCATCGTGGCTTTTGGGCACGATGCATAGAACAATATTCTGTGTTTTTATTGAAAGATAACACGTTTCAAACTAAAACCGCTCCACACATAACAGGGGCTAGTTTCTTGCTCCTTTCTACTGCCTGCTTTCACAAGACATCCCTTTTCACTGACTACTACATTTTTGATGCATTGTTGTCGTACGTGGCTAAAGTTTGTCGTCCGTAATCAGCATTTGAAAAATTCTGAAACTTCGTTTTGCTTCAGTTAGTTTTTCCAGACAAAGGATTCACCGCCAGATCATATGAAATCGTGCTATTGGCTTGCAGCTTCATCTGAATATTTTAAAACTGCTTCGTGATCGGTATGTGGTTCTTTCAACATATGATGCCTGCTATGTACCTGTGTTGTTAAACTTTCGTCATGATTTCTACAAACTTTTTCAGTGCTACGTTCAGGGGAATGAAGTGCTAAATAGAAATCAAATTACACTACTGGCCATTAAAATTGCTACACCAAGAATAAATGCAGATGATAAACGGGTATTCATTGGACAAATGTATTACACTAGAACTGACATGTGATTACATTTTCGCGCAGTTTGGGTGCATAGATCCTGATAAATCAGTACCCACAACAACCACCTCTGGCCGTAATAACGGCCGTGATACGCCAGGGCATTGAGTCAAACAGAGCTTGGATGGCTTGTACAGGTACAGCAGCCCATGCAGCTTCAACACGATACCACAGTTCATCACGAGTAGTGATTGGCGTAATGTGACGAGCCAGTTGCACGGCCACCATTGACGTTTTCAGTTGGTGAGAATGTGCTGACCAGGGCAGCAGTCGAACATTTTCTGTTTCCAGAAAGACCCGTACAGGACCTGCAACATGCGGTCGTGCATTATCCTGCTGACATGTAGGGTTTCTCAGGGATCGAATGAAGGGTAGAGCCACGGGTCGTAACAAATCTTAAATGTAACGCCCATTGTTCAAAGTGGCGTCAATGCGCATAAGAGGTGACCGAGACGTGTAAACGGTGGCATCCCATAGCATCACGCCGGGTGATACGCCAGTATGGCGATGACGGGTACACGCTTCCAATGTGCGTTCACCGCGATGTCGCCAAACACGGATGTGGCCATCATGATGCTGTAAACAGAACCTGGATTCATCCGAAAAAATGACGTTTTGCCATTCGTGCACCCAGGTTCGTCGTTGAGTACACCTTTGCAGGCGCTCCTGTATGTGATGCAGCGTCAAGGGTAACGCAGCCATGGTTTCCGAGCTGATAGTTCATGCTGCTGCAAACGTCGTCGAACTGTTCGTGCAGATGTCTTGCAAACGTTCCCATCTGTCGACTCAGGGATCGAGACGTGGCTGCACGATCCGTTACAGCCATACGAATGAGTTGCCTGTCATTTCGATTGTTAGTGGTACGAGGCCGTTGGGATCCAGCACGGCGTTCCGTATTACCCTCTTGAACCCACCGATTCCATATTCTGCTAACAGTCATTGGATCTCGACCAATGCGGGCAGCAATGTCTCGATACGACAAACCGCTATCGCAATAGGCTACAATCCGACCTTTATCAAAGTCGGAAACGTGATGGTACGCATTTCTCCTCCTTACACGAGGCATCACAACAACGTTTCACCAGGCAACGCCGGTCAACTGCTGTTTGTGTATGAGAAATCGGTTGAAAACTTTCCTCGTGTCAGGACGTTGTGGGAGTCGTCACCGGCGCCAACCTTGTGTGAATGCCCTGAGAAGCTAATCATTTGCATATTACGGCATCTTCTTCCTGTCGGTTAAATTTCGCGTCTGTAGCACGTCATCTTTGTGGTGTAGCAATTTTAATGGCCAGTAGTGTATTTATGTTCCCCATGTACTGACACGACATCATGTTCAAAAACGTCATTAACTATTTTTGGCAGCGCGATTAGCGCTAATGCCATTTCGTTAGCAAAGTTTGTGCTCGTTGGTTCCTCTTCGACACTTTTCAATTCGCACTGTCGCTATCGGCTGATCAGCCAAAACATTACGACCACTGCCCACCGCGACGTTAGATGTCGCCCGGTGGCGTTACGCAAAGTGATGCGGTAACAAAAGTAAGTAAGCGGAGCGTACACGGATGCGGATCACACTAGCGAAGATATGGGCTGGAAATGGGGATATCCGCTGAGATAAGCGACTTTGACAAAGGGCAGATTATTGTTACGCAGATCCTGTGAACCAGTATCTCGAAAACGGCGAAGCTACTCGAATATTTACGTGCTACTGTCGTGAGAATTTACAAAAAGAGGTACACTATGTGGTCAAAAGTATCCGGACAGCAGCTGAAAATGACTTACAAGTTCGTGGCGCCATCCATCGGTAATGCTGGAATTCAGTATCGTGTTGGCCCACCCTTAGGCTTGATAACAGCTTCCACTCTCGCAGGCATACGTTCAGTCATGTGCTGGAAGGTTTCTTGGGGAATGGTAGCCCATTTTTCACGGATTGCTCCACTAAAGAAATGTATCGATGTCGGTCGGTGAGGCCTGGCACGAAGTTGGGCTGCCAAAGCATCCCACAGGTGTTCTATAGGATTCAGGTCAGGACTCTGTGCAGGCCAGTCCATTACAGGGATGTTACTGTGGTGTAAACACTCCGCCACAGGCCGTGCATTATCAACAGGTGCTCGATCGTGTTGAAAGTTGCTATCACTATACCCGAATTAGTCTTCAACAGTGGGAAGTAAGAAGGTGCTTAAGACATCAACGTAGGCCTGTGCTGTGGTAGTGCCATGCAAAACAACAAGGGGTGGAAGCCCCCTCCATGAAAAACACGACAACACCATAACACCACCGCCTCCGAATTTTACTGTTGGCACTACACACGCTGGTAGATAACATTCACTGGGCATTCACCATACCCACACCCTGCCATCTGATCGCCACATTGTGTACTGTGATTCATCACTCCACACAACGTTTTTCCACTGTTCAATCGTCCTATATTCACTCTTCTTACACCAAGCGAGGCGTCGTTTGGCATTTACCGGCGTGAATTGTGGCTTATCAGCAGTCTCTCGACCATGAAATCCAAGTTTTCTCACCTCCCGCCTAACTGTCATAATACTTTCAATGAATCCTGATGCAGTTTGGAATTCCTGTGTGATGGTCTGGATACATGTCTGCCTATTACACATTACGACCCTCTTCAACTGACGGCGGTCTCTGTCTGTTAACAGACGATGTTGGCCTGTATGCTTTTGTGGTGTAGCGTGTCCCTTCACATTTCCACTTCACTATCGCATCGGAAACAGTGGACCTAGGTATGTTTAGGAGTGTAGAAATCTCGCGTACAGACGTATGACATAAGTGACACCCAATCACCTGACTACGTTCGAAGTCCGTGAGTTCCGTGGAGATCCTCAACCTGCTCTCTCACGATGTCTAATGGCTACTGACAAGGGAACCTCCCCATCGCACCCCCCTCAGATTTAGTTGTAAGTTGGCATAGTGGATAAGCCTTGAAAAACTGAACACAGATCAATCGAGAAAACAGGGAGAAGTCGTGTGGAACTATGAAAAAATAAGGAAAATATACAAACTGAGTAGTTGATGCGCAAGGTAATTAACATCAAGGACCCTGTGAGCTCAGGAGTGCGGTGGTCTCGTGGTTACCGTGAGCAACTGCGGAACGAGAAGTCCTTGGTTCAAGTCTTCCCTCGCGTGAAATTTTAATTTTTTATTTTAGTTTTTGTGACAAACTCTTATGTTTTTATCACTTTCTTGGGAGTGATTATCACATCCACAAGAAAACCTAAATCGGGCAAGGTAGAAGAATGTTTTTACTCATTCGCCAAGTGTACAAGTTAGGTGGGTCGACAACATGCCGTCACCAGCGTCGTATGGAATATATCAGACGTGTTTTCCTGTGGAGGAATCGGTTCACCTATTACCTTGCGATCAAATGTTTTCCGTTCCCATTGGAGAGGCACGTCCTTTCGTCTACTAATCGCACGGTTTTGCGGTGCGGTCGCAAAACACAGACACTAAACTTATTATAGTGAACAGAGACGTCAATGAACGAACGGACAGATCATAACTTTGCGAAAATAAAAAAAAGTAAACTTTTCACTCGAGGGAAGACTTGAACCAAGGATCTCTCGTTCCACAGCTGCTCACGCTAACCACGAGACCACGGCGCTCCTGAGCTAACAGTATCCTTGATGTTGCCTATGTTGCGCATGGACTACACAGTTTATATATTTTGCTTATTCTTTCATAGTTCCACACAACTTCTTCCTGTTTTCTCGATTGATCTGTGTCCAGTTTGTCAAGGCCTATCCACTGTGCCAGCTTATAACTAAATCTGACGGGGGTGCGATGGGGAGGTTCCCTTGTGAGGTCACTGATGTGGAGTACCTTTCAGTAGGTGGAAGCACAATGCACCTGATATAAAAAACGTATGTTTTGTGGGGTTGTCCAGATACTTTTGATCACATAGTGTAGAAGGACAGTGAAACTACGAAGAGGCGGTTAATTGTTGGACGTCCACGAATCTTCACAGAACATGTGGCTCGGAGGTTTGTCCACTCTGAAAAGTAGGTTAGATGGTGATCTGCGTCATCTCTGTCGAAAGAGCACAACGCAACCGCACGCAGAAGTGTTTCAGAGCACACCATTCATCGTAGATTGTTGAAAAATGGCTCTGAGCACTATGGGACTTAACTGCTGAGGTCATGAGTCCCCTAGAACTTAGAACTACGTAAACCTAACTAACCTAAGGACATCACACACAGCCATGCCCGAGGCAGGATTCGAACCTGCGACCGTAGCGGTCGTGCGGTTCCAGACTGTAGCGCCTAGAACCGCTCGGTCAGTCCGGCCGGCGTAGATTGTTGAACACGGACCTCCACAGCAGACCACTCCTGCGTGTTCCCATGTTGAACCAACGACATGGTCGATTACGGGACCATGGGGATTCGACTGTCGATCAATAGAAACGTGTCGCATCATGCAAGAATTTTGTTAATTCTGCTGAGCTTCCAAAATTGTTATTTGCGGTGTTCCTACGGTTACGGTGGATGTCATGATCTGGACTAATCTGTTTCCAAGATTGTAGGAATGATTAAAGTTATAGTTCAAGGTTTCTGGGGCAGAACGCTGGAGTTTGCGCCATGCCGCATCCGCTGCATTTGGAGTGACTGGGGGAACACAAACGGATCAGTCGTCCTTGAGAGCTTCAATTACTTCTATCCAAACGTTAAATTACTAAATCGGAGTCGGAGTCGAATTAAACTCGTCAGAACTTCTATCCAGCCTTCCACTACCATCACACAATCACATCCCGATTCAAAGTATTTATTCTCTTTTTTCACTCAGATTAAAGATACATAACTGTTTCTTGGCTACGCAGTGCTAATGTAATTCGAAATCAGAATAACATTACCAGAGTGATGGTATCACAAAGCCATCTATTGTGGCATGCGAACAAATTTTCCTTCCATCATCTGCCTTCAGAGTTGAGTGCAGGCTACTGGTACTGCCAGCGACTTTTACTTCGAGGGAGGGACTGTGTTTACTTAGTCATCTGAAGTCAGTGGAGGAGCTACTTGAATAAGTAGCGGCTCCAAGGTCTGCAAAGCCGACAACGGCCGTGAGAGCGGTGTGTCTCACCACGCCCCTGCATAACGCTGCCATTGGCGGAGGATGAGACGACGGTCAATCCCTATTGGCCGCTCTGCAGCCACAACGACAGAGATTTGTTTTGCTTTTGCACACGTAAGCGAGGTCTTTCCTGCAATCTTTCCTTCAGTGATCCTTCTTTTCAGACAATTAATGATCAATACATATCCCAGGAAAGACGTTTTTCCCATTTTTAACATTTCCACTAGTTTTTTTTTCCTCGTAATTTCTTGGAAGTATTTATTCATTCATTCTATCACTTCAGCATTAGCGTTTTTCTTCGCAACCACATTTCTTTCTTTCTTTTTGGTGAGCGTCATACGCTGCCATAGAATAATCCACATAACTGAAAACAGCGTAAGTCTTAATTAATTCTATCGCAATTATTTTTACTGTCAATAAAATCTTCAATCTGACAGATTGCTCTTGTTTCAAAGTCTTTGTTTTCACCTTATGTTTCGACACAGCCTTTAAATGTACTGATACTCACCACTTCTGTCTTTTCTTCATTTTGCCGGCTGGAGTGGCCAAGCGGTTCTAGGCGTTACAGTCAGGAAACCGCGCGACTGCAACGGCCGCAGCTTCGAATCCTGCCTCGGGCATGGATGTGTGTGATGTCCTTAGGTTAGTTAGCTTTAAGTAGTTCTAAGTTCTAGGGGACTGATGACCTCAGGAGTTAAGTCCCATAGTGCTCAGAACCATTTGAACCATTTTTTTCTACATTTATCCTCGTTTCTTACGCTTTTCCTGCTTTTATTATGTTTTCCATCACAAATTGTAGTTCTTTCTCTGATTAAGCCAATACCGCGTGATATCTTTTGCATATTTCATCATCCTTTCTCCTCCTACTATTACGTTGATGCGTACGTTCGTAGCTTCTTTGTTTTGCATGTTGCTATTCCGAGTGGTATGGTTTTTTTATCGGTTGTCATTTTTAAATGTAATTCACTATTGCTATTTGAGTTTACATAGCGTCATTTTGTCATTTGCAGGTAATGGAGCTGTGGGCGTTAGAAAACGGAACGCCAAGTGGAGAAATCGGAACATTTTCTACATATTCTTCTGTTTGAGTTCAGTAGAGGGATAAAAACATCAGCGGCAGCCGCAAACATTTATGGGGATAATGCCACTGGACAGAGCATGGCAAAAAATAGTTTTCTCGTTTTGAGGAGGAGGGGATTAGCGTTTAACGTCCCGTCGACAACGAGGTCATTAGAGACGGAGCACAAGCTCGAATTAGGGAAGGATGGGGAAGGAAATCGGCCGTGCCCTTTCGAAGGAACCATCCCGGCATTTGCCTGAAGTGATCTAGGGAAATCACGGAAAACCTAAATCAGGATGGCCAGACGCGGGATTGAACCGTCGTCCTCCCGAATGCGAGTCCAGTGTGCGCCACCTCGCTCGGTTTCTCGTTTTGAGGAGGATCGTTTTGACTTTACTGACTCTCCACGTTCGGGAAGACCTTCGGGTGTGATAATGTCCTTTAAACGCATTAATTCACAATGATCCAGTTCTGTGGCAAATGTCATGAACTGTGATCATTCCACCATCATGCGACATTTACATGCAAAATGTTGAAATGTGTGTGAATTTCTAAGGGACCAAACTGCTGAGGTCATCGGTCCCTAGACTTACACAATACTTAAACTAACTTATGCTAAGAACGACATACCCACTCATGCCCGAGGGAGGACTCGAACCTCCGGCGGGAGGGACCGCGCAGTCGGTGACATGGCGCCTCTTACCGCGCGGTCTCCGGCCATCCTGATTTAGGTTTTCCGTGATTTCCCTAAATCGTTTCAGGCAAATGCCGGGATGGTTCCTTTGAAAGGGCACGGCCGATTTCCTTCCCAATCCTTCCCTAACCCGAGCTTGCGCTCCGTCTCTAATGACCTCGTTGTCGACGGGACGTTAAACACTAACCACCACCACCACCACTAACCGCGCGGCCACTGCGCGCGGCTCATTTACATGCAATGGAGAAGATTCAAGATTCACGTGTATGGGTACTGCATGCTCTAAGTCAAAACCACAAAAGTCAGCGTAAAAGTCAGCGTAACTGCGCATGCTCGTCATCCAGTGGTGCGCAAGCAATACTGACCGTCCCAACCCCTGTCGTTACTGGTGACGAAAAAATGGTGTATTCGTGCTAACATAAGGAATATTTAGACCAACTACAAAATTTTTAACGAATTTACTTTTTTTAGTTTTATACACTGAATGAAGACCTTCAATCCTTTGTTTTCCATTCCATGAAGTGTTTCAGTAAAGTTTTTGCACTTCAGAGGATAAATGTGATTATCAGTCTTCATTTATAAAGAATAAAAGATAATTAGTTTACTTTTAATTGTTCAATGGAAAAGACTTCAGTATTTCTAAACCTTTTCCAACTTTATTGTCTAAATTATTAATTTTCGAAACCTATGAATTAAGTTTATCTTCTAGTGAAACTATTTTATCTATTGCATTATGGATTTTTTGTGTTATTAATTTCTTTATTGTGAAGTTCTGTGATACCATCGTAAATACTATTTTGTTGCCTTAAATCAGTGAGCATTTTGCTGTATTCAGGTTTTGGAACAAGGTGTGATAAAACTTTCTCATTATTTTTCTTGCAATAATAATTTTCAACCACAGTTAACGCATTTACATACCGCTGTTTGGGTTGGTAGAGTCTTGTTTCGAACTACCTTTTACTAACTGCGTCGAAATCATCAAGTGGATCAATAATATAACAATTCTTCTATTTTTAAAATCAAAACATATTTAGCTAATTTAATAATGCTACTTAATTCTTTTTGAAATTGTTTGATTACATCATCTATTTTTAGATCTACTGATAACTGAATATTTTTGATTTTTGAAATTAGTTCATTGTCTGCTTTTGATTTTAATGATTGAAAATCTTTACTGAGTTTAGTTAAAAAAATACCCATTTAAAAATTTAAAGTATCAGTAAACTTATAATTTATAAATTTCAAAACAAATAAACAGAAATGTCCACAAATTACTTTATCAAAGTTTTTTGTTGTTTCGATGTTGTAGTAAAGATCACTCTTCCCCAAAGTGTTAACAAGCTATTTTGGCTCCATATGAATCAAACCAAATTTTATATATTTATTTTATAATAAAAAATGCAATGAGTTCCAACATGATCAGATTTATTTAAATTTAATATTCCACATTCTAAATTTTTGGGTACATTTGGTAATTCATTAACCATAAAAATTCCAAAAAATGTTTAATTTTTAATTTTTTAACTAATTCTTCCATTTAAAAATTAGATAAACGATTAGTAACTTTGTCGATTATTTCTTTGATTTTTTTTACTCTTTTTTCCCTCTTTTGCACTTCCAAATTATCTTTTTTTTGTTCTTCTAATTCTTTATCAAATTTTTATTATTTGTAACTGCATTTTCAACTGCTGCATCTATTTATGAAACTTCCTGGCAGATTAAAACTGTGTGCCCGACCGAGACTCGAACTCGGGACCTTTGCCTTTCGCGGGCAAGCGCTCTACCATCTGAGCTACCGAAGCACGACTCACGCCCGGTACTCACAGCTTTACTTCTGCCAGTATCTCGTCTCCTACCTTCCAAACTTTACAGAAGCTCTCCTGCGAACCTTGCAGAACTAGCACTCCTGAAAGAAAGGATACTGCAGAGACATGGCTTAGCCACAGCCTGGGGGATGTTTCCAGAATGAGATTTTCACTCTGCAGCGGAGTGTGCGCTGATATGAAACTTCCTGGCAGATTAAAACTGTGTGCCCGACCGAGACTCGAACTCGGGACCTTTGCCTTTCGCGGGCAAGCGCTCTACCATCTGAGCTACCGAAGCACGACTCACGCCCGGTACTCACAGCTTTACTTCTGCCAGTACCTCGTCTCCTACCTTCCAAACTTTACAGAAGCTCTCCTGCGAACCTTGCAGAACTAGCACTCCTGAAAGAAAGGATACTGCGGAGACATGGCTTAGCCACAGCCTGGGGGATGTTTCCAGAATGAGATTTCACTCTTTCTTTCAGGAGTGCTAGTTCTGCAAGGTTCGCAGGAGAGCTTCTGTAAAGTTTGGAAGGTAGGAGACGAGGTACTGGCAGAAGTAAAGCTGTGAGTACCGGGCCTGAGTCGTGCTTCGGTAGCTCAGATGGTAGAGCGCTTGCCCGCGAAAGGCAAAGGTCCCGAGTTCGAGTCTCGGTCGGGCACACAGTTTTAATCTGCCAGGAAGTTTCATATCAGCGCACACTCCGCTGCAGAGTGAAAATCTCATTCTGGAAACATCCCCCAGGCTGTGGCTAAGCCATGTCTCCGCAGTATCCTTTCTTTCAGGAGTGCTAGTTCTGCAAGGTTCGCAGGAGAGCTTCTGTAAAGTTTGGAAGGTAGGAGACGAGGTACTGGCAGAAGTAAAGCTGTGAGTACCGGGCGTGAGTCGTGCTTCGGTAGCTCAGATGGTAGAGCGCTTGCCCGCGAAAGGCAAAGGTCCCGAGTTCGAGTCTCGGTCGGGCACACAGTTTTAATCTGCCAGGAAGTTTCATATCAGCGCACACTCCGCTGCAGAGTGAAAATCTCATTCTGGAAACATCCCCCAGGCTGTGGCTAAGCCATGTCTCCGCAGTATCCTTTCTTTCAGGAGTGCTAGTTCTGCAAGGTTCGCAGGAGAGCTTCTGTAAAGTTTGGAAGGTAGGAGACGAGGTACTGGCAGAAGTAAAGCTGTGAGTACCGGGCGTGAGTCGTGCTTCGGTAGCTCAGATGGTAGAGCGCTTGCCCGCGAAAGGCAAAGGTCCCGAGTTCGAGTCTCGGTCGGGCACACAGTTTTAATCTGCCAGGAAGTTTCATATCAGCGCACACTCCGCTGCAGAGTGAAAATCTCATTCTGGAAACATCCCCCAGGCTGTGGCTAAGCCATGTGTCCGCAGTATCCTTTCTTTCAGGAGTGCTAGTTCTGCAAGGTTCGCAGGAGAGCTTCTGTAAAGTTTTGAAGGTAGGAGACGAGGTACTGGCAGAAGTAAAGCTGTTAGTACCGGGCGTGAGTCGTGCTTCGGTAGCTCAGATGGTAGAGCGCTTGCCCGCGAAAGGCAAAGGTCCCGAGTTCGAGTCTCGGTCGGGCACACAGTTTTAATCTGCCAGGAAGTTTCATATCAGCGCACACTCCGCTGCAGAGTGAAAATCTCATTCTGGAAACATCCCCCAGGCTGTGGCTAAGCCATGTCTCCGCAGTATCCTTTCTTTCAGGAGTGCTAGTTCTGCAAGGTTCGCAGGAGAGCTTCTGTAAAGTTTGGAAGGTAGGAGACGAGGTACTGGCAGAAGTAAAGCTGTGAGTACCGGGCGTGAGTCGTGCTTCGGTAGCTCAGATGGTAGAGCGCTTGCCCGCGAAAGGCAAAGGTCCCGAGTTCGAGTCTCGGTCGGGCACACAGTTTTAATCTGCCAGGAAGTTTCATATCAGCGCACACTCCGCTGCAGAGTGAAAATCTCATTCTGGAAACATCCCCCAGGCTGTGGCTAAGCCATGTCTCCGCAGTATCCTTTCTTTCAGGAGTGCTAGTTCTGCAAGGTTCGCAGGAGAGCTTCTGTAAAGTTTGGAAGGTAGGAGACGAGGTACTGGCAGAAGTAAAGCTGTGAGTACCGGGCGTGAGTCGTGCTTCGGTAGCTCAGATGGTAGAGCGCTTGCCCGCGAAAGGCAAAGGTCCCGAGTTCGAGTTTCGGTCGGGCACACAGTTTTCATCTGCCAGGAAGTTTCATATCAGCGCACACTCCGCTGCAGAGTGAAAATCTCATTCTGCTGCATCTATTTGTTTTATTGATATGACATAAATTAAAAAAATATTTTTCTTTTAATTAAATTAAATTTTCCTTCACTATAATTTTTAACTTTTTAAATAATTCAACTTTGTTGGTCATTCTGATTTCGCTGTATTTATATAAAATTTAGTTTCTTCGAATAGGCAAATGAGATTTTTTGGTCCTTTTTCATAAAGAACTAAATTCCAGGTTTTCAATCTGGAATTTTTACTTCAAAATGGGCTTTGCACCAGAAATCCCACGAATATACTTCTAACAGTGACCATAACGCTACTGAAATATCGTACATGTACGACACTGATATCCGGCAGTACACCTGACAACCCAAGATGTGTCTGATATGCTGAAATGATGCGTGCAGTGCTGTGACACAGGGTGAACCACCACAGATGAACTTTGCAACCAGGTGAATGTAGCATCGATGGCTATACCACAGGACACCATTCACGCCTTATACTCGTCGATGCAATCATGCTTGGAACAGGTTATCAGGACCTATGGTGGACCCTTTGCCTATTAGATAACAGGAAACATGTCTAACCGAGCTGATTGAAATGCTAACGATTTCTGCAGAACATATTAATGTACGTGTCCTGGGAATGTGAACGTCCTTAAATTCCCAGAATAGCAGTCGTGCAAATACAAGGGGAACTTTAAATTAGTTCAACAAGAAGGAATATTAAGCTTTAACGTGTCTCTGACAACGGGGTCGTTAGAGACGGAGCTCAAGTTCGAATTGGCGAAGGATGGGGAAGGAAATACACGGCGTCGAACGTCGTTTCATGTGCAGGATGGCTATGATTCAACTTTCGCTACTTGAGTCAGTGTAGATGGGAAAGTATTAAGCATATGGGTATCCCGATCTTGTTCGGGCTGTGCACTGCAGGGTTCGCGCTGTCAGTAGTGTTAGGCGCCGCCAGTGGTATGGCGACGTAGACAGTCAACATAGATCTGGACAAGATAAGCAGGGCTTTACCGGTAGTGCTGGTTTATCAAAGCACCAGCAATAGTGATGCTGCTGTTGGCGAATATCGACGCATTAAAGGAACACGGAGAAGTCCTCTTTGAAGAACATGATACGGAAGTTGAAAGTAACCCGTGAATTACGGATTCCTCCTGGGAGAGGCCAAAGGCCAATTGCGCCACAAACTGTTGAAGTTATTATTTCCGTGGCTGGGAACGCTGTACGCAATGTGCGAACTTCAAGCAGCGCACGAGCTGTGTCACGACAGCTGAACGTTCCACGGTCGACCGTTATTTCGGGCAGCAGTAGAGCTATTCCAAGCCTTCGTGGATCCATATGGCCATTATATTGGGCAACATCTGTAACCTAGAACGTAAACATGGTACGCAGTTAACAAACGTTTGCCCTCTCATAAGGAAATTAAAATCTGTTTCTTTCAATGGTTAAGTCGGTATTTCTCTTACACATTTCCTTATATATGTATCTATGAGGTTTAATTGTTGTACGATCACTCGTTTTTCATGGGGGCCCTCTCAAGTGGCGAAATATTTATTATAAGCTCCCTGCAGCCACATGCTACTTTCGGTTTCATTCAAGATAAAGTGTAAAGTTTGTCAGCTACTGTAAGAAAAGGTTTCCTAAGAGTTTGCAAGTATGGTGAAACAGTGGAAGATTGTTGAATTGAGGCAGTCGTGATTAGCTTCAGGTGAACACAAGTTTTCGCCAATGCACACGTCCGAACCGTGATATAAAGTTGACTCTTCATCACAGTATTTCTTTATTCACGGTATACGGAATTGTTTATGCAGAACATGTGGTGCTGCTACATCAGTATGTGCACACGCGTTGCGCAACTGGACAGTCTCTTTCATATTCATCGGCCTGAGTCAGACGGTCACATGTCAATGCGTCAACGGTGAGTGCGCAGGGCTCCATCCTGGCGTCCACCCACTGTGACGAGAGATCACAGGCGCCGTATGCGAATGACCACGTCAACGCGTCTCCCTTATATAACAAGCGCGCGGTATGAGTCTGTGACTTAATAAGGAGTTGGAATCTGTATCAGTCTTCTGGGAGTCTCTACAATGTGCTGGCAGGGTTTCTTTTCCTTGTGCCGTACATTACATTTTTCTTCCTGCTCCGTTCACGAATGAGGGCGTGGAGAGAAATATTGATGACAAGACTCTGAGGGAGCCGCTCTTTGTCAAGCTTTACCTTAACCGTGCCACCGAGCAGTGTAGTTAAGTTTAGTTATTTCCATGTCCCATGTTCCATGTTCCGTAATTGCGACCTATCCCTAAGATAATGAACAACTTGGTTTTGAAAATATAGTACACTTCATCAATGGAAAGCGTGGCAACATGCTGACCAATTACACGGCTCTATAGGGTGCCTTCACACGGGTGATATTTTATTGAGAACTATGACCAAAATAGGTTTCCCGTCAATTTTTCCGCATTGTGGGTGCGGCACACGGCAACACTGTGGTATGGCTGGGAAATATTGCTGATGAAGCAGGCTGTTGCAGGCAGTTGCCGAGGTATGGCCGAGATGTAGCCAATATTGTCCGTGGAGGACAGAGAATATTTCGTAAGGCCATGTCATGTCTCCCTGGGTCCGTCTCTGTAAATGCTTCTATTTACTCTCAGGCTTCCTTTCTTCCTTCTCACGCTGACAGCGCTGCAGTGTCAAGTTACGTAATCAGAGCAGTGAAACAATATTGTTTCGCTTCGGTTCTAAAGATAACGCGCGTACATTAAGGTATTTGATTCAGTTGTTGCCTGTAGGAATGTAGAAATGGGTAAACGGGATCAAAATGAATTTATTAATCTGTTATATATACGTCTACGACCAGAACACAGAAAGTAATATACAAGGTGGTCATGAACAGTCTGCTGAGGTTGTAACGATGTAGCAGGGTTGGTTGTGCTGATAAGTAATTGTTAATAAAAGAAAGTATGAGAGGAGTAATTGAAAAAAAAAGAGATTAAGATGGTACGGGTATGTTAAGAGGATGTGTGGGCAGAGACTCTCCAAAATTATGGAGGAACTAAAGATGGATGGAAAAAGACCTAGAGGGTGCCCAATAACACGGTGGAAAACGGGAGTGAGAATATCTGTGGAAAGGAGAGGTGTGACCTGGCAGCAAGTGGAGGAAGAAAAGTGGTGGAGGACCGAGCCAAATTGAGAGGACTCGTCAGCACCCAGACCCGGCAGTAGCTGCAGCGGGATCCGGATATAGTAGATATAGATAGAAAAGAATTCGACACGTTGCGCCGTTTCTGAGTTAATTAGCATTAAAATTAGACAATCAGCCCGCTGCGCGCAAATTCAATCAGTCCGTCAAAACTGCTGTCGCCAAACGTGTTCTCCGTTTGGTTTCCTAAAACTGATACAGTTCGTGTCATTTGTTCTCATAGTGCAGATGGTAGGCCACGAGACTGCTCAGACTTTGGCTCGTGTTTGATCCTTACTACCATCCCATGCCCAATTTTTGTATCGCTAATTGAGTTTTGGGAAAACAAACGAATAACGCGTTTGGCAACACCGTCTCTGGCGGGCCGCTAGAATTTGCGCACGTAACGGCCGTATGTCTAACTTCAATGATAATTTACTCGGAAACGGTGCATCGCATCGAATTTCTTTCTAACAGCTATCTCTGAGCACAAAATACACTGCAACACATAAGCTTTTCAGACAGTTTCTGACCCCTCTATATATGAGTGGAAAGACCTAAATCTGAAAAAGGATGATCTCGCTTCCATCATTGTCATAGATCTGGAGTAATGAATTATGCCAGGGAGAACCAACTAAAAATTTTGATGTGTTGAGTTTGCCATGGTAAATGGTGTAGAATATCACAAAAATTCAAGCGACAAAACAAGACTATTGAGAGATAATAAGAGATCTTGGCGCATTTTCCATTCTTATGCTTGACTATGTTCAATCTAACAAAATTCTTTACGCTGCTGGGTAGATGGCCAAAGATTTTTAAGGCAGAATGTCTGACTACTTTCTGAGTCAAACTACGGATGAGTGAAGGGTAGTGTTAAAACATGTCCCCTTCCAGTGTTATACAGTATTCGGGAATGTTGCTGTTGTTTTCGAACTGTGATTGATTGTTGACAACAAGAGCAGTTGGAAAAGCGAAGGTTGCTCTTGGAAAGAAGTCTATGAAGAGTTGGAGACAAAACAGGGAGCAGCACGCCTTTTTACAACTAAGGCTCACAGCCCACTAATAATGAAGAGTAGGCCGAAGGTCAAAAGAATCATATGGAAGGATCAGAGTGGAAGGAAGTGGGATGATAAAGTACTGAGGAATGAGGAGACTCATCTGAAGTTCGCTGGATGTGTGGATACTGCGATAACGAATATCAGAGTAGCCAGTTCAGTTGAATGAAGAGAAGCGGACATCACTGAATAGAGTAATCACGGATGTTGGACAGGCAAGCATAGGTACAAGGAAGGCAACAGTGAATAAACTTTAGGTAACAGGAGAAATACTTCAAGTGATCGACGAAAGAAACAAGTATAAAAATGTTCACCGAAAGGCAGAAATACAACAGAAAAATCACTTAGGACTGAAGTAAAAAGGAAGTTCATGGCAGCCAGTGTGAAATGGCTGCAGGAAAAGTGTGAAGAACTCGAAAAAGAAATGATTGTCGGGAAGACTGACTCAGTTTATAGGAAATCCGAAACAGCCCCCAGTAAAGGAAAAGGCAAACGTGACAATGGGAACCCCACTATTAAACCCAGATGAGAAAGCAGACAGGTGGAAAGAGTACACTGAAGACCTCAATGAGGGGAAGACCTATCTGATGACGTGATAGAAGAAGAAACAGTAGTCAATAGGGAAGTAATAGGGATCCAGTATTAGAATCAGAATTTGGAAGACTTAAAATAAGACAGAAACAATAGGTAACATTACATCAGAAATTCTAAATTCGTTGGTGGATGTGGGAAACAAACGACTGTTCAAGTTGGTGTATACAATCTATGAGACAGGCGACATACGAACAGACATTCGGAAAAATAACATCCATTCACTTCTGAATTTAGTAAGATCCCATAAGTGTGACCATCCCAAATCGGCTTAACAGCTTATGCGTCCAAGTTGATTACGAGAATAATATACAGAACAATGTGACAGAAAACTGAGGATCTGCTAGACGATGATTAGTTTGGCTTTAGGGAAGGAAGAGGCACGAGACAAGCGGTATTCACGTTGCACTTTATAACGGAAACAAAACTGCACGAAAGTCAAGACACCTTCATAGGATTTGTCGACCTAGAAAAAACGTTCGACAGTGTAAAATGTGCAAGATGTTCGAAAATCTGAGAACAATAGGAGGGGGCTACATGAAAATACTACGCAATACTTACAACAACCAAAAAAGAACAATAAGATTGGAAGACCAAGAACGAAATGCTCGGATTGAAGATGGTGGAAGGCAAGGATGTAGTCTTTCGTCCCTACTGTTCAATCTAAATATGATGAATGAATGATGGAAATTAAAGAAAAATTCAAGAGCGAGAGTTAAATGCAGGGTGGAACGACACCAATTTTAAGATTCGCTGATGACATTGCTGTCCTCAGTGAAGGTAAACATTAAATAGAAGATCTGTTGAATTGATTGAACAGTCTAATGAGTACAGAACATGGGTTGAGAGTAAATCAAAGAAAGATGGAAGTCATGAGAATTAGCGGAATTGAGAACACGGAGAAACTTAACATCACAGCTGGCGATGACGAAGTAAATGAAGTTAAGGAATTCTGTTACCTAGGCAGCAAAATAACTCATGATGGACAGAGCAAGGAGGACGATACAAGCAGTCCAGAAATGACAAAAGTCATTCTGGCCAAGAGTATTTTAGTATGTAACCTAGGCCTTAATTTGAGGAATAAACTTCTGAGAATGTACTTTTAGAGCATAGTATTGCATGGTAGTGAAATATGAAGTGCGGGAAAACCGGAACAGAAGAAAATCGAAACACTGGAGATGTGGCGCTACAGGAGAATGTTGGGATGGCACAGGAAAAGAATTCGTAGCCGGTCGCGTCAAACCTGTCAGAAGACTGATGATTCAAATTAATAAAATAAATAAATAATTGAAAGACCAGGCAATGACGCTGGCTACAGCATGATGTCCGATAATGAAATTATCGTCGTTGGTCTGTAGAAAATAATGGTAGCGATGATGGATAAGATGAGGAAACTGGCGCTCAATGTGAGAACATTGCGACACATACGGAGGCAATAAAGCAGTTAGATAAAATAATAGTTTATTTGGAACGCCAGGGAGAAGCGATTTCGGCCGAACTATTGCTATTGTTGTACATAAACAGCCAGTGTGTCTGGTTGGTGTATAAAACGCAGAGTTTTTTCAATTTATGGCCGGCAGTTATGTGAATATAATGTGTAATTTGTGTCTACGCAAAAATAAATACAACGTGTGTTTTTATAGCATTCAATATGTGTCATTCCATTTTTTCCTGAGCTTACAAATTTTCCCTGTTTTCCATTATCCGGATGGCTTACAGTCCCACCAAGTCTGGATGGGCGAAGTTCCACTGTAGCATACTTCTGGAGCATTTTTAAGAAATGTCCGCCCGCAACCATTAGCAGACGCCCTGTCAATGCACTCTCCATTGAATATCATTATAAAGTACGTCCCTACACCTAAAATATATGTGTAAATAAAAAGTAATGTAGTATTAACTACACTGCAAAATTTCGATATCACGAGTTTTCCTCGTTGAGAAAAGGAACATAAGCGCTATTTTCTGTTTTAGGTAAAGAGGCGCCTACATCACGGGTGCTGATCTCATTTTGTTAGTTACCTTGAGGGGAAAATATTTTCCTCTTCGAACAGGAAATTTTCAAGCTGCCGATGACTGACTGGAAACGTAATCAACTCTTGTGGCGCATTTCGAAATTCCTGTTGCGATGGCTGATTTTTCTTTCATAGAGCTGTGCCATAACGACCTGCTACGCAATTACTGACATAGGCGCTTTACACTTTTGTAAGAGTAACAATTAGATTTAAGGAAAGCAGTATCGAATATTTGGTAGTGATGTAGCCGGTAACAAGATGTTGTTAATTTTTCCTTTGTCAAAATCATCATTGCTCCTCATTTCACGTTTCTTCTTCCCTATGAATTTTAATCGGAATTTTTTTGATCAGTTGTTTTAAGCAACGTATGAGAAATGGTTTATTAATTTGAAATATTTCCCTTAAGCGTAGTGAAAATTACGTTTCTTCTGATTTATTAAATTTATCCTATTGCTTTTCACACTTTATACGACTTGCGATAAAAAGTTTCCGGACAGTACCGAAAGCATACGTTTTTCATATTAGATGCATTGTGCTGCCACCTACTGCCAGTTACTCCATATCAGCGACCTCAGTAGTCATTAGACATCGTGAGAGAGCAGAATGAGGTGCTCCGCGGAACTCACGGATTCCGAACGTGGTCAGGTGACTGGGTGACACTTGGTACGTCTGTACGCGAGATTTGCTCACTCCTAAACGTGCCTAGGTCCACTGTTTCCGATGTGATAGTGAAGTGGAAACGTGTGAAGGGACACGTGCAGCACAAAAGTGTACAGACTGCATCAGGCACCACTGCAAGTACTATGACAGTTAGGCGGGAGGTGGAATTCGTGGTCGAGCGGCTGCTCATAGGCCACACATCACGCCGATAAACGCCAAACGACGCTTCGCTTGGTGTAAGGAGTGTAAACATTGGGCGATTGAACAGTGGAAAAACATTGTGTGGAGCGACGAATCACGGTACACAATGTAGCGATCCGATGGCAGGGTGTGGGTATGGCGAATGCCCGGTGAACGTCATCTGCAGCGTGTGTAGCGCCTACAGTAAAATTTGGAGGCGGTGGTGTTATGGTGTGGTCGTGTTTTTCATCAAGGGGGCTTGCACCCCTTATTGTTTTGCGTGGCACTATCACAGCACAGGCTTACATCGATGTTTAAGCACCTTCTTGCTTCCCACTGTTGAAGGGCAATTCGGGGATGGCGACTGTATCTTTCAACACCATCGAGCACCTGTTCATAATGCACGGACTGTTGCGGAGTGATTACATGACAACATTCCTGTAATGGACTGTCCTACACAGAATCCTGACCTGTATCCTATAGCAAACCTGTGGGATGCTTTGGTACGGCGACTTCGTGACAGGGCTCACCGACCGACATCGATACCTCTCCTCAGTGCAGCGCTCCGTGAAGAAAGGGCTGCCACTTTCCAAGAAACCTTCCAGCACCTGATTGAACGTATGCCTGCGAGAGTGGAAGCAGTCACCAGGGCTACGGGAGGGCCAACATCATATTAAATTTCCAGCATTACCGATGGAGGGCGCAGCGAAGGTGTAAGTCATTTTCAGCCAGGTGTCCGGATACTTTTAATCACATAGTGTATGAACAACTTTCCATTTTGTTCTTTACCCTCTATTCCATCCGTAATTTGTTATACAACAGTTACTGGCGACGAGAAAGTGAGAACTTTTGGAAGCTCACTCTCTTGATTCGTGGCACTGTTTGAGGACAGTCAAGCAGAAAATTTAGAATGAAACTCGAACTCGGGAACTTTGCCTTTCGCGAGCAAGTGCTCTACCGCCTGAGCTACCCAAGCACGACTCACGCCCCGTCCTCACAGCTTTAATTTCGCCAGTACCTCGCCTCCTACCTTCCAAACTTCACAGAAGCTCTCCTGCGAACCTGTCAGAACTAGCTCTCCTGGAAGAAAGGATACTGCGGAGACATGGCTCAGCCACAGCCTGGGGGATGTTTCTAGAATGAAATTTTCACTCTACAGCGGAGTGTGCGCTGATAAGAACGAGTCTCTGTCCGGCACACAGTTTTAATCTGCCAGGAAGTTTCATAGTAGCTCACATTCTTACCTCCAGACGAGACAGCCGTGCTCTACGAGGAATTTTATAAAAGTTGAACAAGAACTCCGCTGACAAACTTCCAGAGGTTGTTCAGGGATACCTTCTGAGTATTTTGCGATAAAGATCGTAAGGTTATCAGCTGCTCGTTATAGAGTAATTATGTAATTATGATTTTTTCTGTATGCTTTGACAAACCCCATTGTTTTTGTGAACATACCTTCATAACAGTGAAGAAGCCTTTTGTATGCAATAACCAAAAATATCACCACACAACATAGAGTAGTGCAACAACTATTAGTCGAAACACTGTACTGTGATGTGGCTGCAGTCGTTGCGCGAGCAGTTCGGCATAGCGCCCTTGTGCCGGTCTTCCTTTGCCTTCAGTGAAGCCACACACGGGGTGCATATCACCAACTCTTCATGAGTAAACCCAACCATACATTTGTGCGTCACTGTTAACATGCAACTAACAATGACGGAAAAACATACCTTAGACAGAGCCGGACAATACTGAAAGCAAATTTGAAGGCGAAGAACAAAATGGTTACTACTACTGTCAACAGCAGTGAATCGAAACAAGACACAAAGCGCATACTGCCGGCATCTGCACTGCTGTGAACCAGTGTTTCAGTGCAATACAGACACAAAGCTAACAGGTGTTTGACAAATATGGTGCATACAAATCTGCCAGTTCTTCGTCTTACGACGGAATAGAAAACATGACAAAATTATTTTTTAGCACCAAAAAGAAAATTACAATCGATAAACCAGATGATGTGAAGGAGAGAGTGCAGCTCTCGGTGGTGCTGAGCAACAGTCGTACAGCATTTTTTAAAAGGGACGCACCGCCATCTGACCGTATATATCCTGTGTACATTCTATGTTTCGGCTTTCACGCCATTATCGAGTACAATGAGCTCAGACCATTAACGTAATTTGCTGTGCATTGCGCAAAATGACATATTATTTCACGCCATTATCGAGTACAATGTTCTTAGATAGTTAACATTTTTCTGTGTACTGTGCACGATGACATATACTCTGTTCATCAGGTTTGCTTAACACAATATAAAGGTACAGAACTAACGTCTTGTAGGAACACAGCACATTATTGCACAAGTACATCATATCTAGGAAAATGAGCCCAAAGCATGTCAGCACAAGCAGAAGGTTGTCAAAATAATCAATATAAGTCATTAGCACTTGTTTCTTGAGTATATCTACGACTACATCTGTCTTTAAACTAGCCGGTTATATATTTTAAAAACAGTGTTATAGAATTAAACAACGACAGCTTAAGAGACAAAAGAAAGAGTTCTTGAAAGAATGATACATTTTTGCATCTACGTAACACACAGTGGCACTGAATCATTGCTTTACACTCTATCATTCAAATCAGCTGGTTTATAGACTGTAGTTTTCTGTGTGGTGCTAAGAAAATAATTTTTTAAAGTCTTTTTTTCCTTGTCAAAACGATACCAGCGAAGACCTTGTACTACTGAAAAACTGAGTACCTTGTGATTTAGGTATGTCTGGCTTCAAACTGAAAATTCGATTGCTTCGTGTTAGCGAACTTCGTATCCCTTCAGATCTGTAACTGCGACGTCTTGTCTGGCATGATAAAATTGTGCCTCTCCTATACTAGACTACCAGCACATCATATTTCCCCTTCCTCTTTCGAACGCCGGCCGCGGTGGCTGTGCGGTTCTGGCGCTGCAGTCCGGAACCGCGGGACTGCTACGGTCGCAGGTTCGAATCCTGCCTCGGGCATGGGTGTGTGTGATGTCCTTAGGTTAGTTAGGTTTAAGTAGTTCTAAGTTCTAGGGGACTTATGACCTAAGATGTTGAGTCCCATAGTGCTCAGAGCCTCTTTCGAACGTCCCCTGACTGAGGATAGGTGGTGGGGTTCAGCTGACTCGCACTACGGTACCCACGGCCCTATGGCTCTTGCCTATTAACAGTTGTGTGCCTAGGGTAGCTTGCGCCAGAGAAAATTTAGACCTACTCGTCCACCCTCCGCTCCCCTTCCCCCCACCTCCCGCCACGACTCATGTCAATCTCACCTCAATTCTTGTTTAATAGTCCGCCCGCTTAGCTGAGTGGTAACGAGTTTGCGTACCTTGTGGCGGGCCCGGGTTCGATTTCCGGCCGGGTTGGAGATTTTCTCCGCTGGTGGACTGGGTGTTGTCTTGTTCTCATCATCTCATCATCACCGACACGCAAGTTGGCCAGTGTGACGTCACCTGAAATACGACTTGCAACTTGGCGGCCTAACTTTCCCGATTGGGCCTCCCGGCCATCACCGCCTCACGATCATTTCTTGTTAAATACTCTCCCCTACCAAGCTCTTATTTATCCTTGCCCATACTAATAATATGATACTATAAATGCGACAGTAACTCTAGCTGTTACTTTATGCGACTAAACCGCTGAACAGATTTTGATAAAAATTTGTAAGTAGATAGAGAGAACCCTAAGGAAGAACATAAGCTACTTTCGAATGTGTGTTGATTTGAAGAATATTATACGAATAGTGGAAAATATTTGCTCTTTATAAAAGCTGTTTACTACTAAAATTTTGAATTTTATCATAAAAGTGAGCCGGCCGGGGTGGCCGAGCGGTTCTAGGTGCTACAGTCTGCAACCGCGCGACCGCTATGATCGCAGGTTCGACTCCTGCCTCGGGCATGGATGTGTGTGATGTCTTTAGGTTAGTTAGGTTTAAGTAGTTCTAAGTTCTAGGGGACTCATGACCTCAGAAGTTAAGTCCCATAGTGCTCAGAGCCATTTGAACCAAAAAAGTGAAAATGCTTTTATTCGTCGATGTGCCCTTCGTAATACCGCACAGATTAATGAGTACATTGCTTACACAATGCTAAACATCTTTAATCCATACTTCCCTACTAATATTATTAAATTTGAAAGGAACTCTGTCACGTTTTACGACTAAATCGCTGAACCAATTTCGACGAAATTTAGTATGGAGATTTCTTGAACCGTGAGGAATACCATAGGCCACCTTTAGAATGTGACAAACAGTAGGGGGTGAAGAAGAAATGATTTGGGTGAGTTGGGGGAAGAGACCAATCTGCGAGGTCATCGGTCTCATCGGATTAGGGAAGAATGGGGAAGGAAGTCGGCAGTGCCGTTTCAAAGGAACCATACCGGCATTTGCCTGAAGCGATTTAGGGAAATCACGGAAAACCTAAATCAGGATGGCCAGACGCGGGATTGAACCGTCGTCCTCCCGAATGCGAGTCCAGTGTGCTAACCACTGCGCCACCTCGCTTGGTGACAAACGGCAGGGAATGGAACATTTGTTTTACATCAGTGAACACATAACTTGTTATTAATTATTATATTTGTTGCATAACGAATTCGTTGTATAATGTACAGCTAATTCAACAGCGCAGTGCATCGATGTGTACTGCTGCCCACGCCCCTCCGCAAAGACCACTTATTAGCAATGCCTCGTGGTCATGAGTTGGCAGAGAGTGAGTTCCGCATCACAGCCTTTGCGTATCTGAGCAGCCGGGCCCGTGACGGCAGCTGACGTTGTTGCACATAGTAACTTACTGACTCACTATTGCTCATCATAACGAAACTTTTGATTTGTGAGTGCAGCGACATGTAACAATTATTTTTGCTACGTTTGAATGTGCCCATAAAGAAAAATTGCAGTGTACAAGCTTTCCATTAATTGTTAAGTATTTTAGGGAAGAGTAATTTTTACCTCTGGAACATTGTAGTTGTCTGTTTCGACAAGAAAACACCGAACTTCCAATTCCAAAATTCAAATAAACGAAAGTGTCAACATCTGTAGGATGGAATGAGATGGTGCATGAATAATAACGAATAATTAAGTAAAAAATACATATTTCTATAGGACTTCTTCTTTGATTCAATTCAAAACATAGAAAAATACAGTCCGAAATAGTCTGCAACAGTAAAACAATTTCTTTTTCATCGCAAAAAATACTTAGCGCACAGAACACAGCCACAAATCATGCATTATTTGATTTATTTTGGCGTGGCTCGCTCGTCAGATGCCGGAATCACGAGATCTCAGCTTTACATAGGAAATTAAGGCGATGGGACATTGATAAGTTGAAAGAACCAAAGGTTATTACAGAGTCTCAAATGGAGCATGATTGATTCAAACAGGGATAAGGAACATAATATAAAGCAGTTGGGTAGACTTGAGAGATGAAATAATGTAGATAACAGAGAATCAAACAGGTAAAAATACAAAGTGCTACAGAAATCCCTGATAACGCACGATACATTGAATCTAATTGACGAAAGCAGTGAATAAAAATGCAGAAAATGAAAAAGGTAAAAGTTCAGAAACCGAGAAAGTCGAAAATGAAGAACAGGAGTGGGAAGAGGACAAGAGCAAGGACGTAGAAGCATACAAGCATGCATGCATAACTAGGGGACAGATAGATGCTTCCTACAGTATAATTAAATGGGCTTTGAGGGGAATAAAGAGGAGTTGTATGATATCAAGCACCCGACGGCAATACAGTACTAAACAAACATCGGAAAGCTGAAAGACTGAAGGAATATATAGAAGGGCTGTACAAGAGAAATGAAGGCAATAATACAGAAAGAGAAGAGGAAATAGACGAAGATAAGTTGGCAGGTATGGTATTGAGAGGAGAATTTTACAGAGCACTGAAAGACAAAGTCGAAACAAAGAACCTGGAGTAGACGACATTCCCTCAGAGTTACTGAGATTGTCGGGAGTGCCAAGTATAACAGAACTGTTGCACTTGGCGTTCAAAATATACACGGGCCGAAAAAGAGCCTGGAAACATTAAAAACACGACACATTACCATTCCTAATACGTTGTAGGCATTCAAAACAGTTTCCACACGTCTCGGAATAGATAAATACAGCTCATTTGTGGTTTTCAAAGGAATGCTATACCACTCTTCCCGCAAAATAGTGGCAAGTTCAAGTAATGACGATGGACATCGATAGCGATCACACATCGTTCTCTGCAAAGTAGGCCGTCAAGCCTCAATAATATTGAGAACTGGTGACTGTCGTGGCCAGGGGAGGTGGGACAATTAACCCTCGTTCTCACGAGACAAGAGCATGACCAATAGGAAACAAATATTATTTCATGGGATGGACCTCATAAGACAAAATGGTAACAGCTGTCCAAATCGCCATGTTTTATTCTTGGGACATAACCTCGGCTAGAAGTTATAACCAGCGAGAAACGTGAGTCATCCGACCAAGCGATTTTCTTTCATTGCTCCATACTCTAGGTTTCGTCTTCGGCACCCGTCTTCCTGTTACGAGCATTTGCATCACTGATGAGTGGGTTTGGAATTCCAGTTCGCTCTCAATTCCCTGTTTATGTCGCTACCTTCGTGCTGTTTCGGTGCCCATAGGGTCCGCGAGTGCGACATTCAGTTGTGCAGTGACTCTTTCCGCTATCGACCGCTTATTTTTCGTCGCAATCCGCTTCAATGACCGACTGTCACTGTTACTCATTACGCACTTTCGCCCACATTGAAACTTAGCAGATGATGTTTTTCCGCTTTCCCGGTGCGGTGCTTCTTGAAACACCAAAGACTTTGCCATTCTGGTTACAGAAGCCCCCACCATACGAACACATTGCAACTTGGCAGATGATGTTTTTCCGCTTTCCCTGTATGCGGTATAAATCTTCGGGTGCTGTGCTTCTCGAAACAAAGACTGTGCTATCCTGGTTACAGAAGCACTCACCATACGATCAACAAGAATTTGCCCACGTTCGAAGTCACCTAGCTCCGACATAATGCCCTCACAGCTACATACAACACTGTTCTCTGACACTTCAAAGTATTGAGGACATTGCACAGGTTCCGCTCATGGTCATATACTGCAGTGAAACTTATAGGCATGGGAGGCACCTGCATTTGCGTTCAAGCATGCATTTTTCGCAGTGTTTTCACATATTTGTCCAAATCCTGTATGTGGTGTCGGTCAAAATGAAGGGCTCAGCACCAAGAGAGAGCAACTTGCTGGAACACTCTGGAGCAGCACTGGGCCCTGCAGACCGCCTGTGCATCGCAGACTGTCTGCCCGGTCGGTGCTAAGCGGATTATCGTAACCTTTTGTTCAAAATGTCCAAATGTGTGTGAAATCTTATGGGACTTAACTGCAAAGTTCATCAGTCCCTAAGCTTACACACTACTTAACCTAAATTATCCTAAGGACAAACACACACACATCCATGCCCGAGGGAGGACTCGAACCTCCGCCAGGACCAGCCGCACAATCCAGGACTGCAGCGCCTAAGACCGCGCGGCTAACCTTTTGTACTTAGTTTATTTACGCAACCAGTTTCGGTGCTCCATTACACCATCTTCAGGCCCACTGATCAACATAGACTGAGAGGAATTCAATCTCGTTTGTAGTCATGATAGGAGTTAATATTAAATAACCGGTGTCTGCTGATCTCTGGTTCACATGGCATTATACCTTCGTTCATCAACTGACGACTGTCAGAACGACACTCATACGAGAACGTCCAAAGATGAACGTCAATGTTTCTTCATCTTTGGACGCTCTGCTTCGAATATTGTCCTGACTACAGGATCCGATTATGAATGCACACGAGATTGGATTCCTCCTAATTTACATTGGTCAAAGGGCCTCAAAATGGTATAATGGAGCACCGAAACAGGTTGCGTAAATACACTACTGGCCATTAAAATTGCTACGCCAAGAAGAAATGCAGATGATGAACGGGTATTCATTGGACAAATATATTATACTAGAACTGACATGTGATTACATTTTCACGCAATTTGGGTGCATAGATCCTGAGAAAAAAGTACCCAGAACAACCACCTCTGGCCGTAATAACGGCCGTGATACGCCTGGGCATTGAGACAAACAGAGCTTGGATGGTGTGCACAGGTACAGCTACCCATGCAGCTTCAACACGATACCACAGTTCATCAAGAGTAGTGACTGGCGTATTGTGACGAGCCAGTTGCTCGACCACCATTGACCAGACGTTTTCAATTGGTGGGAGATCTGGAAAATGTGCTGGCCAGGGCAGCAGTCGAACATTTTCTGTATCCAGAGAGGCCTGCAACATGCGGTCGTGCATTATCCTGCTGACATGTAGGGTTTCGCAGGGATCGAGTGAAGGGTAGAGCCACGGGTGGTAACACATCTGAAATGTAACGTCCACTGTTCAAAGTGCCGTCAATGCGAACAAGAGGTGATCGAGACGGGTAACCACTGGTACCCCATACCATCACGCCGGGTGATACGCCAGTATGGCGATGACGAATACACGCTTCCAATGTGCGTTCATCGCGATGTCGCTAAACACGATGCGACCATCATGATGCTGTAAACAGAACCTGGATTCATCCGAAAAAATGACGTTTGCCATTCGTCCACCCAGGTTCGCCGTTGAGTACACCACCGCAGGCGCACCTGTCTGTGATGCAGCGTCAAGAGTAACCGCAGCCATGGTCTCCGAACAGATAGTCAATGCTGCTGCAAACGTCGTCGAACTGTTCGTGCAGATGGTTGTTGTCTTGAAAACGTCCCCATCTATTGACTCAGGGATCGAGACGTGGCTACACGATCCGTTACAGCCATGCAGATAAGATGCCTGTCATCTCCACTGCTAGTGATACGAGGCCGTTGGGATCCAACACGGCGTTCCATATTACCCTCCTGAACCCACCGATTCCATATTATGCTAACAGTCATTGGATCTCGACCAACGCGAGCAGCAATGTCGCCTTACGATAAACCGCAATCGCGATAGGCTACAACCAGACCTTTATCAATGTCGGAAACGTGATGGTACGCATTTCTCCTCCTTACACGAGGCATCACAACAACGTTTCACCAGGCAACGCCGGTCAACTGCTGTTTGTGTATGAGAAATCGGTTGGAAACTTTCCTCATGTCAGCACGTTGTAGGTGTCGCCACCGGCGCCAAACTTGTGGGAATGCTCTGAAAAGCTAATCATTTGCATATCACAGCAACTTCTTCTTGTCGGTTAAATTTCGCGTCTGTAGCACGTCATCGTCGTGGTGTAGCAATTTTAATGGGCAGTAGTGTACATTACGTGCAAAAGAGAGGCTTCAGGTATTTTAACTTTCATTTCATATTGAACAGCCGAAGTCCTCGTGACCGTGTATTACAAGGATGGACATACAGAGCTTCGAGTTCTAATAATTCAGTATATTCCGGTAAATCATTAACACTTATTTCGTGTTGTCGTAACCACTGAATAAAGTTTTCCTTTCGAGAGGGTAGGGTTTGAGGTGTATCCTTTAAAACTGAATGGTATGTAGAATTTCCGAGAGTAATTATTGATGGTGTTTCTAAACTTGGTAACGAAGTATTTTAGAATTAATTTCAAAATGTTCATGATTCATTTCTTCTTTGTAGTCCAATGTTTTCTTCTACTTGAAATGCAGTTGACAGCCAGGAATAAAGCCATGGTTGGTAGCAGCAAGCAAAAGAATAATTATACCACCTTAGACTGTGCGGAGTGCACCACCTTTTGTTTTGTGGGCAACCCAACCTTACGTATCAGTATGACCAACATTTGCCCGTATTTCGCCTAATTAAACAATTTTCTCGAAATTATTGTCTTTTACACCTCATGCGTCTATGTCTGCTCGTTCCATTAACATTTCACGCCCTGAAGTATTTTTTATTTAAAACTGAGATTCCGCAGAACCAGTCGCAACAGCAATTTTCCACCTTCAAAAAGTTCGGTCTCACACAATGTCGTACGAAGCTTATCTAATGGAAGCCGATCTCTGTCATTATAATACATCTACATACATACTCCAGAAGCCATCGTACGGTGAGCGGCGGAGAGTAACCTACACCAATTTTAGTGAGTTCCTTTCCTGTTCCACTTGCAAACAGAGCGAGGGGAAAACGACTGTGTACATACCTACGTAAGAGTCCTAATTTCTCTTATCTTCGTGGTCATAACGCGAAATGTATATTGGCTGGAGTATAATAATTGTGTAATCAGCTTCAAATACCGGTTCTCTAAATTTTCTCACTTGGTACTCCGAGTCACACCCTGTGCGAAAGATTCTAGATTTGTTACGCATTTCTGAATACTTTTTTTCTTTCCCCCTCGTATGAAGAAATGAGGATCCTGCTTCACTTCCTTTCTTAACGTAGTTTTCTTTAGTGATTCGAAGTACCGAATTTCACTAACCGTAACCGCGGCTGCCGTTCGCGCGACTACTTTGGAAACCGGTAAGACAGGATTCCCTCTCAAAGTATTTCTGCATGTCGCATGCGAGTTATCTCGACTGTCTGTCAGCGAACTGACTGCGGGCGTGACGTTGGGGGTTTGATTGGAGGAAACCAACTCCAACGCGTGAAGTGCCGACCAACAGACTTTCCTAGAAGCCGACCTCTGGGAAGATCAGTATGGGTTCTGGAGAAATATAAGAACACGCGAGGCAATAGGGACTCTATGCCTTGTCCTAGAAGATAGGTTAAAGAAAGAAGAACGTACGTTTATAGCATTAGTAGATTTAGAGAAATCTTTTGACAATTTTTATGGAATGCACTCTTTGAAATTCTGTAGATAGCAGGGGCAAAATACAGGGAGTGAAGAGTTATTTACGACAGAAACCACACTGTAGTAATGAGAGTCGAAGGACATGGAAGCAGTGATTTAGAAGAGGATGCAGTCTATTACAGATCTTATTTGATCGGTACAGTGAGCAAGTAGTAAAGGAAGACAAGGAGAAATTTGGAAAGGGAATTAATGTTAAGGGAGAATAAATAAAACTTTGAGATGTGCCGATGGCACTGTAATTGGGTCAGAGATAACAAATTTGTTGGAAGAGCAGGTGAACGGAATAATAAAGTCGTGAAAAGAGGTTATAAGATGAATGTAACAAAAAGTAAAACAAGGGTAATGGAATGTAATGGATTAAATCAGGAGATGCTGCAGGAATTAGCAAACAAGATGCTACAACATTTTTTTTAAGCATGAGTTTTGCTATTTGGGCAGGAAAATAAATGATGATGGAAAAAGTAGAGAGAATATAAAAGTCAGACTAGCTATAAACGAATATCATTTGTGATAAATAGAAATATTTTAACATCTAATATAAATTTAAATGTTAGGAAACCTTTCTTAAGCTGTCCAGTGTATGGCCTTCTATAGAAATGGAACGTGGACAGTAAGCAGTTCAGACAGGAGCAGAATAGAAGGTTTTCAAATTTTGTGCTATAGAAGGTTGCCGAAGATTTAATTATAAGAGCAGATAGCTGATTAGGACGCACTGAAACGAAATGGTGGAAATTTACGGCCCAGCTTCGTTAAACGAATGGATGTTACATGTGAAAGTGGACAGCGGAATAAAAGAAATGAAAAAGTAGATATTTTGGCCAAGGAAGCTGTATACACTGGTTCAATAAAATATGATAAAATGCCTTAAAGACTATAATCAGGGAAGACTATAACTAGGGAATGAAAATCTCCAACAGCCTTACGAAATTAAAGAGGGACGCTACGCCACAGTTGCGTCAAATCTCCCTTCCCGTCCCTGGAACCAAAATTGCATACACCGCACCATCTTTATAGTGACAATGATACGAACTTCGCTTCAGTTACGCGAGATTCCGACAACATATCTATCGCCTCAACGTGCTCACACCATCTTCATGTGAACGCTGCAGTGAGGAAGATATTCATCTCATTTTCTTCAGCTGTCACGGAAGGTTTGAATGAGCTACGAAATTATTACAGCATCTGATGACCTCTGGAAATGGCGTTCGTGCGATCATTAAAGCTCTTTTA
The DNA here is from genome assembly GCF_023864275.1 of Schistocerca cancellata. Taxonomy (NCBI): domain Eukaryota; kingdom Metazoa; phylum Arthropoda; class Insecta; order Orthoptera; family Acrididae; genus Schistocerca; species Schistocerca cancellata. Next base: position 403,064,836 of record NC_064632.1, on the reverse strand, counting down.
TTAACAGAGGACACAGAAGTGTACAAGCTCTTATACGATTTTATAACAGGAGTGAAAAAAAATATAAGAATAGATAATTTTCTTACCTGTACGTTAAATATGTTAATTTCAATGGATTTAACAGATAATTGTCACTTATTATGGTGTGACGCTGGCTGTATGCCATTAAGAAAAGCCTTCCCTAAAGGAATGGATCGATTAATAGGACACATAATGTGACATAAAGGACCTTAATATGGAGATGGTATCTGTTCTTGCGGACATGTCCGAAAGAACAGATACCATCAGTGACCATGCAGCGCTCTGGAAGGAAATGATAATGAAAACAAGACGCTGCGCTGTCGACAGGCGTTGATATACATCAACGGTGACAGTTGAAAATGTATGCCCCGACTGGGACTCGAACCCGGGATCTCCCGCTTACATGGCAGACGCTCTATCCATCTGAACCACCGAGGGATTTATCGCTTGCACGCTCCCCGTGAGACCCACATTCCCAACGTAATGTCCACACACTGCCATTTACGTATTACTCGCGGCAGGGGCACTACGAATGTAGTGTGTGAACTGTAAGTTGAGAATGTGGGTCTCACGGGGAACGTGCCTGCGATAAATCCCTGCAGTCGCACTATTCTCTGTGCCCTCGGTGGTTCAGATGGATAGAGCGTCTGCCGCCGGCCGTGGTGGCCGTGCGGTTCTAGGCGCGTCAGTCCGGAACCGCGTGACTGCTACGGTCGCAGGTTCGAATCCTGCCTCGGGCATGGGTGTATGTGATATGCTTAGGTTAGTTAGGTTTAAGTAGTTCTAAGTTCTAGGGGACTGATGACCTCAGATGTTAAGTCCCATAGTGCTCAGAGCCATTTGAACCATTTGAACCATCTGCCACGAAAGCAGGAGGTCCTGGGTTCGAGTCCCGGTCGGGGTACACATTTTCAACTGTTCCCGTTGATACGTATCAACGCCCGTCAGCAGCTAATGGTATTGATTTATTTGTAATTTCATTCTAGAGAGTTGCACGGTGACCAATGGCACCTGCTCTTTCGGACATGTCCGAAAGAACAGATGCCATCTTCATATCATATATGGAGATGGTATCTGTTCTTTCGGAACAGATGCGTGTGCAGATGCATACGCATTGCCCGAACTCTTACGGGACTCCGTCAGATTGTCTGCCGCAAGTAGTGAGTGTAGTGGACAGGGGCACAACGAATGTAGTGTGTGGACATTAAGTTGAGAATGTGGGTCTCACGGGGAGCGTGCAAAGGATAAGTCCCTGCAATCGTACTATCCTCTGTGCCCTCGGTGGCTCAGATGGATCAAGTGGCTCTGAGCACTATGGGACTTAACTTCTGAGGTCATCAGTCCCCTAGAACTTAGAACTAGTTAAACCTAACTAACCTAAGGACATCACACACATCCATGCCCGAGGCAGGATTTGAACTTGCGACCGTAGCGGTCGCACGGTTCCAGACTGTAGCACCTAGAACCGCTCGGCCACCGCGGCCGGCTGGCTCAGATGGATACAGCGTCTGCCATGTAAGCAGGAGCTCCCGGGTTCGAGTTCCGGTCGGGGCACACATTTTCAACCGTCCCCATTGATGTATATCAACGCCTGTTGACAGCGTAAGGTCAAGATTTAACTATCATTTCATAAAGGAACTTGGTCAGGATAGATTGGCTTGGAGTTTTGTTTCAAACCATTGTTTGGAATGAAGACCACAACAACATTTCGTGCTGTGTATTTGAAATTAGCAGCAGGTCGTGTTTCCAGCCTTACCAAGCCGGCTACTGTTGCACTTGTGCTTGGATCGGGGGAAGTAGTCAGCGGCATTTGTAGCGCTGTTGGCTCAACTGTGAGCAGGGATGAGGCAGATGGCGTGGGAGCTTCGGCTTAGATTGACCGACGGGCGAGCCGGGCAGAGAAGTCGAACCTTGGACTACGAGCGGCGGCGCGCAGCGGATTTCATTTCGGTGGCGGCAAGGCAGGCTATCCGGGATTATCTCGCGGACAGCAGTTGTCGTTCTGATGCCGTGCGACCGCTAATGGTGGCCATCGTGGAGGCGAAAAGAAAAGTGGACGAGTGCAGCCAATTCATGGGGAGCCAGGAACGAGTAGCCTTCTCCAAGCTGATACACCAAGGAGCTGTCTACGGGAGATCACAGTGTACACAAACAACCAGGTTCGATTGATGTCTTTCCGGAACGAGATGGAGGTGATCCCAGGAACAGACAGGGGTTCTAGGTTACAAGAGTAGCACTAACTGGATCCTTTAGTGGCCGAAAGCAGTATTTTGATCAATTGAGTAACGCAACATAGCCTATAGTGAAGAACACAGGCTGGACATTGAGTGTACCGGATTATCAGTAATGTTAGGCAAGGAAGTCCAGTGCGAACAAGGCATTATGTTACGGTTGTTGTGTGGTAACACGCTGAGGATTCAGATGTTTTCTTTAAAAGCGAAAGCCGGCCGCGGTGGTCTAGCGGTTCTGGCGCTGCAGTCCGGAACCGCGGGACTGCTGCGGTCGCAGATTCGAATCCTGCCTCGGGCATGGGTGTGTGTGATGTCCTTAGGTTAGTTAGGTTTAAGTAGTTCTAAGTTCTAGGGGACTTATGACCTAAGATGTTGAGTCCCATAGTGCTCAGAGCCATTTGAACCATTTTTTAAAAGCGAAAGCTATACTGGTTTTGCTATTTATACGCCATGAGCATGCCTGCATCTGTATGTGCCACTGCACAGGTGATCTTGTTATTATTATACTATGAGCACTACTGACTCTGTTTATGCCATTTTGTCGGAAATTATCATGTTTTTCAAATGGTTCAAATAGCTGTAAGCCCTGTGGGACTTAACATATGTGGTCATCAGTCCCCTAGACATAGAACTACTTAAACCTAACTAACCTAAGGACATCACACACATCAATGCCCGAGGCAGGATTCGAACCTGCGACCGTAGCAGCGGCGCGGTTCTGGACTGAAGCGCCTAGAACCGTTCGGCCACAGCGGCCGGCTCTTGTTTCTCACCCTGCAAGAGTGATCTATTTTGTATGTCGTATTGTACAGAAAACTATACTGACAGATTTGCTTAGGTAGCCCAGTAGTTGGTTGATACTAACTTTGCCTGAGTGACTAGTTGGTGATGGGAGTGGTCACTGATACATATTTATTTGAGTGATAATATGAGTAGCCTTAATTAAGTCAGAGAGTTGGTTTACTTTTTGTTGTTCTATAGTTAATTGTATTAGCTAATTTTGTTCTCGTTTTCATGCCTTTGGCCAGGTGTCATATTATGTTACTATTTATTGTTGTGGGCCCAATTCCGTCTGCAGGAGCGAAATCTTTTGAATTTTGTTTTCATTGTACTAAAGATATTTTCTCTTATTTTCGTGTTGAGTCCAGCCTTCAAGAACTGTACTGGGCTGTAAACTGAGTTATGTTCGTCGTCATTTCTCCGTTGTCAAGCAGAATATTCTATTTTTAATAAATTAATTTTTAAATTTTAGCCTACAGTTACACAACACCAGCCCCAATTCCACTCCTCCCAAATCCAGCGCTTCAGTGTGTTTCTAAAGATGCCCTTGGAATTTGTTATTGTAAATATAATGGTACCAACGTATTGACGTTCTTGCTATAAGAACCATATGGAAAATTCGAAAAAAATTTCAGAATGATTAATGAATATTTTCACTATGTTAATAATAACTAATACTACAAGGATAATGGGAATGCTGTTTTTTTTTAACTTTTGGTCAGTTTGGTAGTTCGGTCAAAATAGAGTCTTATTCAACTTTTTGGAAAATGGGTTATTTCAAGTAAGAGCAGTGAGGGACGGCGACAGCAACGTTCCCCTGGATCTGCATCTGACTGGAGCACTCACCACCTCACACCCTGCAGTGGCGTACGTTGGCTTTATATGCTGTTTAGGATGAACCAGAACGTCTCCGACAAACCTTCAGAGGTGTTAGTTTACACCAAGACAAGGAAATAAGTTCAGTAACTATCAGACGTATGAAGCACATCTGGTCTACTTCACAAGTGCTTATAGTGCAAGATATGCATTTTACAGCCCATGTGTACTAGACTTTGCTCGTTTCTACCACATCTGAAAGTTTGTCGGAGGAATTCTCGTTCACCCTATACAGAGTGGTCAGAAACAGTCTGAAAAGCTTGGTAAGTATGTTGCAGGCTACGTTGTTCTGGGAAGTAAGTAAAAAAGTTCTGTACCATGTGCTGTTTCCGAGTAAATTAGCATTGAAGTTACAAAATAAGGTCGTTGCGAGCGCAAATTGAAGTGGCTCGCCAGATGCAATTAGTGTCAGCTGTTCCCACGGCGTCGATGATAGTGCACGTGACTGCTCAACCTGTAAGTAGGCTGTTTATGTTTTATATTGGTAACGCCACATAGCGCTCTGTATGAAAATCACTGGCTGTGCTGTGTGCAGTTTGTGGCTAGTTTGCATTGTTGTCTGCCATTGTAGTGTTGGGCAGCTGGATGTGAACAGCGCGTAGCGATGCGCAGTTGGAGGTGAGCCGCCAGCAGTGGTGGATGTGGGGAGAGAAATGGCGGAGTTTTGATATTTGTAAGAATGGATGTTATGAACTGCTATATACATTATGACTATTAAGGTAGTCAGGGCCATTCTTTTGTAGGGATTTTTGAAAGTCAGATTGCGTTGCGCTAAAAAAAATATTGTGTGTCAGTTTAAGCACAGTCATGTATAAATTGTTCAAAGGGGACGTTTCAAACCTTTATCTCGGGTTCAATACTTACTACTGTATCATATCTAATTTTTGCATTGCTGTTTTGTTCGGTTTTAGGAAACCAAATGAAGAACGCGTTTGATAGGACACTTGGATTTTCGCTCGCAATGGCCTGATTGGCTAACTTTAATTCTAATTAACACGGAAATATATGAAAACGGATAAGTGATGAACACTATGTGATTAGAAGTACCTCCAAAAACATACGTTTTTCATATTAGGTGCATCGTGTTGCCACCTACTGACAAGTACTCCATATAAGCAACCTCAGTAGTCATTAGACATCGTGAGAGAGCAGAATGGAGCGCTCTGTGGAACCCACGGACTTCGAACGAGGTCAGGTGATTGGGTGTCAGTTGTGTCATACGTCTGTACACGAGATTTCCACATTCCTAAACATCCCTAAGTCCACTGTTTCCGATATGATAGTGAAGTGGAAACGTGAAGGGACACGTAAAGCACAAAAGCGTACAGGCCGACCTCGTCTGTTGACTGACAGACCACCGACAGCTGCAGTGGGTCGTAATGTGTAATAAACAGACATCTATCCACACCATCACAAAGGAATTCGAAACTGCATCAGGATTCACTGCAAGTACTATGACAGTTAGGCGGGAGGTGAGAAAACTTGGATTACATGGTCGAGCGGTTGCTCATAGGCCACACATCACTCCGGTAAATGCCAAATGACGCTTGGCTTGGTGTAATGTGCGTAAACATTGGACGACTGAACAGTGGAAAACGTTGTGTGTAGTGGCGAATCACGGTACACAGTGTGGCGATCCGATGGCAGAGTGTGGGTATATCGAATGCCCGGTGAACGTCATCTGCCAGCGTGTGCAGTGCCTACAGTAAAATTCGGAGGCGGTGGTGTTGTGGTGTGGTCGTGTTTTTCATGGAGGGGACTTGCACCCCTTGCTGTTTTGCGTGGCACTATCACAGCACAGGCCTACATTGATGTTTTAAGCACCTTCTTGCTTCCCACTGATGAAGAGCAACTCGGGGATGGCGATTGCATCTTTCAACACCATCGAGCACCTGTTCATAATGCAGATCCTGGTTACACTACAATAACATCCCTGTAATGGACTGGGTTGCACAGAGTCCTGACCTGAATCCTAGAGAACATCTTTGGGATGTTGTGGCACGCCGACTTCGTGCCGGGCCTCACCGACCGACATCGATACATCTCCTCAGTGCAGCACTCTGTGAAGAATGGACTGCTAAGGGTGGGCCAACACTATACTGAATTCCAGCATTACCGACGGAGGGCGCCACGAACTTGTAAGTCATTTTCAGCCAGGTGTCCGGATACTTCTGATCACACAGTGCAAGTGAATCTTTAAAATGAGATGATTAACGATAGTTATAAAGCCAAAGAATTAACGAAAGGAAACAACAGTGACATACAGGTGATGATGCATTAAGCGACACGCTTTGTTGCACATCTGTTCACTATCTTATCAATAATATTCGGACACCAGTTAGTGGACATGAATAAGGGTTGTGTCCACCCTTCGCCTCGATGACGGCTCGAACTCTGCTGGAGACGCTTTTAATGTCTGTGGAGGGACGGCAGTACATTCACCCTCAACAGCTGAAGCCAGAGAAGGTACTGATGTCGGACGCGAAGTTAACTCTTCCCAAAACCGTTGCATTGTGTTCAGGTAGGATCCTGGGAAGGGAGGTCTATTTCAGGAATGATATTGTCCACAAACGACTGTCTCACACATGTTGTTTCACAACAGAGTGCGTTGTCATGTTGGCACAACAATCGTCGTCTCCGAACTGCTACTCTACTGTACACATTTAGCAGTTTCTTCAGCGCAGTATGGGGACCACATGCTACCACGAGAAACACTCGCATACCCCATCACCGTCTCCTGTGTGCTTCACTGTTGGCGCTACACAGATGGCAGCTAACGTTCTCTTCTCTAGGCATTCCCCAACCCCGGACACCTCCAACGGATTGCCACAGCGTATAGCTTGATACATCACTCCAAATCACTGGTTTCCAGTCATCCACTATCCAGTGGTTACGCTCTTTACGACACATCAAGCGCCGTTTAACACTGGCTGCAAACATTTGTGGCTTATGAAGAGCTGCTGGACTGCTGGTAGCACTATGTAACTCACGACTGATTTTTTCCGCTGATATGAGAACTTTTTTTACAAACATTCTTGACGATCCATGTCCGTCAATAAATGAATTCCGCCTGGTCTCGGATTAGCTGTGGTTACTCCTTCGCCTTTCCACTTCACAGTCACCTCATGGAGCGTCAAATTGAGCACTTTTAGAAGTGCTCAAACGTCCCTGATGGATTTATTTGTCAGGTAACATCCAATACAATCATATACAACCGTTCGCTCGACGAAAGATTCGTACCCAAAGCCTGGAAAGTTGCACAGGTCACACCAATATTCAAGAAAGGTAGTAGGAGTAACCCACTAAATTACAGGCCCATATCGTTAACGTTGATATGCAGCAGGATTTTAGAACATATATTGTGTTCGAACATAATCAATTACCTCGAAGAAAACGGTCTATTGACACACAGTCAACATGGGTTTAGAAAACATCGTTCCTGTTAAACACAACTAGCTCATTATTCGCATGAAGTGCTGAGTGCTATTGACAAGGGATTTCAGATAGATTCCGTATTTCTGGATTTCCGGAAGGCTTTTGACACTGTACTACAAAAGCGCCTCCTAATGAAATTGCGGACTTATGGAATATCGTATCAATTATGTGACTGGATTTGTGATTTCCAGTCAGATAGGTCACAGTTCGTAGTAATTGCCGGAAAGTCATCGAGTAAAACAGAAGTGATTTCAGGCGTTCCCCAAGGTAGTGTTATAGGCCCTTTGCTGTTCCTTATCTATATAAACGATTTGGGAGACAATCTGAGCAGCCGTCTTCGGTTGTATGAAGATGACGCTGTCGTTTATCGATTAATAAAGTCATTAGAAGATCAAAACAAACTGCAAAACGATTTAGAAGAAATATCGGAATGGCGCGAAAAGTGGCAGTTGATCTTAAATAAGGTAAAGTGTGAGGTCATCCACATGAGTGCTAAAAGGAGCTCGTTAAACTTCGGCTACACGATAAATCAGTGTAATCTAAAAGCCGTAAATTCAACTAAATACCTAGGTATTACAATTACGAAGAACTTAAATTGGAAGGAACATATAGAAAATGTTGTGGGGAAGGCTAACCAAAGACTGAGTTTTATTGGCAGGACACTTGGAAAATGTAACAGACCTACTAAGGAGACTGCCTACACCACGGTTGTCCGAGGCATGGACAGTGTGGCTGGTCCCGGCGGATGTTCGAGTCCTCCCTCAGGCATGGGTGTGTGTGTTTGGCATTAAGATAATTTAGGTTAAGTAGTGTGTAAGCTTAGGGACTGATGACCTTTGCAGTTAAGTCCCATAACATTTCGCACACATATGAACATTTTTTGAACGCGTGCCCGTCCTCTTTTAGAATACTGCTGCGCGGTGTGGGATCCTTACCCGCTAGGAGTGACGGAGCACATCGAAAAAGTTCATAGAAAGGCAGCACGTTTTGTATTATCGCGAAATATGGGGGAGAGTGTCACAGAAATGATACAGGATTTGGGATGGACATCATTAAAAGAAAGGCGTTTCCCGTTGCGACGGAATCTTCTCACGAAATTCCAATCACCAACTATCTCCTCCGAATGCGAAAATATTTTGTTGATGCCGACTTACATAGGGAGGAAAGATCACCAAGATAAAATAAGGGAAATCAGAGCTCGTACGGAAAGATGTAGGTGTTCATTCTTTCCGCGCGCTATACGAGAGGCAATACGTGAGGCAATACTGACCTTACGACTTATCTTAGAAGAAAGATTAAGAAAAGGCAAACCTACGTTTCTAGCATTTGTAGACTTAGAGAAAGCTTTTGACGATGTTAACTGGAATACTCTCTTTAAAATTCTGAAGGTGGCAGGGGTAAAATACAGGGAGCGAAAGACTATTTACAGTTTGTACAGAAATCAGATGGCAATTATAAGAGTCGAGGGGCATGAAAGGGAAGCAGTGGTTGGGAAAGGAGTAAGACAGTGTTGTAGCCTCTCCCCGATGTTATTCAATCTGTATATTGAGCAAGCAGTAAAGGAAACAAAAGAAAAATTCGGAGTAGGTATTAAAATTCATGGAGAAGAAGTAAAAACTTTGAGGTTCGCCGATGACATTGTAATTCTGTCAGAGACAGCAAAGGACTTCGAAGAGCAGTTGAACGGAATGGACAGTGTCTTGAAAGGAGGATATAAGATGAACATCAACAAAAGCAAAACGAGGATAATGGAATGTAGTCAAATTAAGTCGGGTGATGCTGAGGGAATTAGATTAGGAAATGAGACACTTAAAGTAGTAAACGAGTTTTGCTATTTAGGGAGTAAAATAACCGATGATGGTCGAAGTAGAGAGGATATAAAATGTAGACTGGCAATGGCAAGGAAAGCGTTTCTCAAGAAGAGGAATTTGTTAACATCGAGTATAGATTTAAGTGTCAGGAAGTCGTTTCTGAAAGTATTTGTATGGAGTGTAGCCATGTATGGAAGTGAAACATGGACGATAACTAGTTTGGACAAGAAGAGAATAGAAGCTTTCGAAATGTGGTGCTACAGAAGAATGCTGAAGATAAGGTGGGTAGATCACGTAACTAATGAGGAGGTATTGAATAGGATTGGGGAGAAGAGAAGTTTGTGGCACAACTTGACTAGAAGAAGGGATCGGTTGGTAGGACATGTTTTGAGGCATCAAGGAATCACAAATTTAGCATTGGAGGGCAGTGTGGAGGGTAAAAATCGTAGAGGGAGACCAAGAGATGAATACACTAAGCAGATTCAGAAGGATGTAGGTTGCAGTAGATACTGGGAGATGAAGAAGCTTGCACAGGATAGAGTAGCATGGAGAGCTGCATCAAACCAGTCTCAGGACTGAAGACCACAACAACAACAACAATACGAGATTGGAATAATAGAGAATTGTGAAGGTGGTTCGATGAACCCTCTGCCAGGCACTTAAATGTGATTTGTAGAGTATCCATGCAGATGTAGATGTAGAATGACTGGTCTACGTTCGAAGTCACTGAGCTCTCCCAAACGATCCATTCTGCTTTTGCCGCTTCTCTAAAGAGAACATAATACTCACTGAGTTTTTTATACTGGTGGGTTTGCATTTCGTGGCATCTAGTGGTCAATTCCGCATTACATATCAGGTGTACCGGTATGAAATGAGCGTTTTTTTGTGAAAATGAAACACTAATTATGAATCGAAGAGTAAAAACATTTTATTCAAAGTACTGACCACGATTTCTATACATTTTGATCACCTTTCTGCCAATTTGTGGACACCATGCCAATAGAAATGTTTAACTTTTGAAGCAAACCAATCAGACACCCAATTTTCGACTTCTTCGTAGGAATCGAAGTGTTACTCAGCCAATTCGTGTCCCAATGATGAAAACAAATGGTAGTCGGAAGGAGCCAAATCTGGTGAATACGGCAGGTGGGGTAGCAACTCCTAGCCAAGTGTTTTGATTGTACCCTGAATCAGTTTTGCTTTGTGTGCAGGTGCATTGACTAAAAAAATTACTTTGTCATGTGTTCTGGCCCATTTTGGCCTATTTTCGATCAATGCATAGTTCAAATTGATCATTTGTTGTCTGTAGCGATTAGTATTCACAGTTTCACCGCGTTTTAGAAGCTCATGGTACACCACACCTTTCTGATCCCACCAAACACGGAGCATTGTCTTCTTGCCGAATCGATCTGGTTTTGCAGTCGATGTTGATGGTTGTCCCGGATTAACCCATGATTTTCCCCGTTTAGGATTCTTAAAATAAATCTGTTTTTCATCGCCAGTATCAATTCGATGCAAAATTGGTTTTCTTTCATGTCTTTGAAGCAAAATATGACAAATGGTTTTTCGGTTTTCCATCTGTCTTTCATTCAATTCATCTGGCACCCATTTTCCACACTTTTGGATCTTTCCCATAGCTTTCAAACGGTCAGACACTGTTTGTTGTGCAACATTAAGCATTGCTGCCATTTGCTTCTGACTCAAAAGTATCATCTTCATCCAGTATTGCTTGCAATTCGGCGTCTTCGAACTTTTCTGGTGGTCTTCCACGTTCTTCATTTCTTACATCAAAATCATTATTTCTGAACCGTTGATACCATCTTTTGCACGTTGGTTCTGATAGAGCATGATCACCATATGCCTTGACAAGCATTCGATGCGACTCTGCTGCACTTTTTTTCAAATGAAAACAAAAAATTAATGCTGTCCGCAAATCATCACTTTCTGGTACAAAATTCGACATTGTTAACACGATGAAAACATATGATGTTGTTTGTTCCATAACTTGATGTATACTAAATATCTTTGACAGATGTCATACCAACCAAACAAAAAAAAAAGGCTCGTAACAAAAAAAAAAAGGCTCGTTCACAACAAATGTTCCCTATCGACACATTTGTATCTTAACGCTAATTTCATACCGGTACACCTGGTAGAGGTACTTGGATTATCGACGGTAAATTCAATAAAGGATAATTAGGCTGATGAACGATTGCTCAACTGAAAACGCTTGGGAGCGGGGCCGAAGTGCATTAATGAGCACGTACACCCTGATGTGGCACTGGAAAGCCATATAATGTGGGAAATGGCGAGCTCCCAACATCGGCGCTCAGCATGCAGTTGGCGACATGACCCCACCACTCAGCATTCCGCGAGCACTCGCTCGGTGTACGCCGAATGACGCACGTCTGGCGTCACCTTTATGTAACAGTGTCAGTAATGACCCATTGCAAAAAAGCTGTAGTAGCAGGGTGTGCGCTGATGATAGTCTACAGGGTCTGAGCGAGAATATGGAAACACCTGAAACACAACAGATGACCATGCCTAATATTTGTAAGAAAAACAGTTTTCATCAGGTTACCTTCCATTCGGAAAATGGGTGCACTCAGCGACTGTTATGTGACTTATAAATTACAGAGTGCAGCAATCAGTCGTCCTTTTTTAGATTTTATTCCGCAAATCCAGATTTCGGCTAGTAGCTAGCCATTCTCAATGCACTATTTTCTGTTCTCAATGCATGTAAGTCCCTGTTGTTCGGGCGTCAGTCACAGTTCTTTGAATACTGAAACAGTTTTCATTCAAAACCATTTTTATTCATCTTGGAATGGATAAATATAGATTCTGTATGGTTTACGTGGGAATCTTATACTGTTCTTCCTGCCAAATTGTGGCAAGCGGAGGTAATGATGATGGAAATGACTATCAATCATGCACGCTTCTCTCCAAAGTAGACCTCAAAGGCTCAGTAATATTGATATCTGGTGACCATGGCGGCCAAAGGAGATGCCACAATTCATCCTCGTGTTGACAAAACCAGTCCTTGTCGATGCGAGTTGTGCGAAAGGTGTCCTGTCGTCTTGGAACAGAGCATCACCATTTGGGGGAACAAACACTGTACCAAAAGAGGGACTTGATCAGCCAAAATGGTCTCGTAATTCTTGGTAGCAATGTGATCCTCCAGAGTAACCGTAGGGCCCATGGAATATCACTATATGGCTGCCCATATCATCACCGAAAACCAGTTATGATTCACTTTTCGGACGTAAACTCAGCCAAAGATTAGAAACAGTGTGAATCAAGACTCGTATAACGAAATGACTTTCTTCCATTGTTCCATAGTGCAGATTTCATGACTCTGGCACCACGTTTTCCTGTTACGGGCATTCAGTTCACTTCAGAGAATTATATATTGTCAAAGTTATATTTTGATTGCAGGTCCTGGAAGAACTATTTCTAGTTTAAGCTTCTGTAGGACTAAAAAACAGTCAAGTGGTTAGCAGGAATGTACTGAGCGCTCTGTATCGTTATTAAATAAGTACAGTAGTGACTTTGTAGTTTTACAGTACTGAATACCATAAAAATAACATAGTATATTTTATATGAATGGATTAATATTACGTCAGATTTTACTCAGGTTGGAATAACATTTACAAACAATGAAGGCAGAACAAGAGACTTACCATTATGTACATAGAACAATCATATAGACTGGATGCCCACACACTGGATTCGTTACCTCATGAATGTACTTCGTGCATGGTTGTATAAGCTAATTATGGAAATTCCTCAGTAAAATTTTGTTGGGTAACTCTATTTGGCCTTTTGTCAGAACAAATTTCAGATTCTTCAAGTAAGTTCACTCTTTTTCCTTTGTTAGCAAGGCGGAGTATTAGTAAGTTATGGTACATGGCTGTCACTTGATGTTCACCTTCAGGTAAGTGTAAGGTAAATGTGGATTTGATTAAGTTCTTTCAATGAAGAGTACGCATATGTACCCAGAAACGTATATTGAAATTCCTTTTTCTTTTTGGCCAGTAAATTTTTCTTCGAACGTGAATTACAGTTAAGTTTGAATGTTGTAAGTTTGTACATTTCTGATCGATTGTATGGCTTGCCGTTATTTTTAATACTATGGATGGCTTTGTGCTTTATTTTGTTATTTGTGTAAAAACTGTTTCTGACGTTTATTCCAGCAGATGGAGTTTGCTACTTTACATGAAAGTTTTCCCAAAAATGGCAATCACATTTTTCTGTTAGCTGTGATGAGGTGTTATTTTATTGGTTTATCCTTATGGCTAGACATGTGAAAATTTATTTTAGAATTAGCTCATGTTTTAATTTTGGACTGTAGCCGTTATACTAAGAAGTTTCTTTAATGGCGTTTTCATCAGTTTGGTAAGCTGTTTCTAACGAAAATTTGTGCATTTTGTTGAGCATTCCTCTGTATGAAGCCATTTTGTGCATTTCTGGGTGGCTTGAAGTGTTAATGATGTGGCATTTGTAAATGTTAGTTGCCTGTGTGCTTGAGATTTATGTCTGTTGCTGGAGTCACTCACTGACAGGTACAGGAAATTTGAAACTTTCACTGTTTGGTATTCAGCAATGAAGATGATATTCATCATTCTATTCATTTGTTTTGCTGAGCCCTCAAATTCTCTTGTTGTACCACCAAATAAGATTACTGTATCATCAACGAATCTTCCACAATAAAATACTTCGTTAACTGTCTGGGGCAGTTCCTTCAAAACACTACATTAAAGCAATTACTTACAATAATCACTACAGTCCAGTACTATTCGATGAGTTACATAGTAAAATAAATTCCCACGTAACCATCCATAAAGATAACGCAACACTAAATAACACCACATCACACCTAACAGCAAAACTGTGAGCATGCCATTTTTAGGACAACTTTCAAAAAAAGTAGAAAACCCTGTTAGAAGGAACAAATGTTGGAAACGGTTTCTACACAGATAACAAAATAAATGACAAAGCCATCCACAGAACTAAATAGAACATCAGTCCACACAATCAATCACGAATATTCAAACTTAAAATATAAAAATTTAACTACTAGTCACATTAGAAGATGTGCACAGGCCAGAAAGGAAAAAAAAATCAATACACATTTCCAGGTACACACGCATATGCTTCGTTTAAAGAACATTATTAAACCCACATTTGCCCTTAAAGTAGTGGAAAATGAACATCAAATGAGAGACGTAGCTCATAAGTTACAAATACTCCACCTACTAACAAAGGAAAAAAAGATCTTACTTGAAAAAATGAAATTTAATGCCACAAATGTGCATCCCCCCACACACACACTCCTTAATATTTACCATAAACATTTAGTTATGTTACCATGACAGCCCCCAAACGTACAAGGGATTGACCTCATTTACAAATATACCATCACACCAATAACTTGTACCCCACGTCAGCTTGAAACAATATATACAGCAACTAATGACACGAATTGTGCATCTATCTGCGTATTTTAAAGCGTTAACCAATGCATTACACCAGCCTTTAAGCAGGTATTACATGTAACAGATATAATCTTTAAAAAACGCAGCTTTGGAAAGTTTGCTCTCACCCAACCACTTCTTCCACCCTCTCCTAATCACTTTCTCTTTCTCTTCCTCTCCCTCTTCTTCCAGACTTTCATTCCTATCTGTGGATCCCAAACAAAATTGTTATTTGTGTATAATTTTACCACTGTAGCCAACATAATTATTGTACTTGTACCTGACCATATAAACGAATATGTAATTTAAGCTATATAAACATGACAAAATCGGATTTATATGCCACCTGAAATATTTATTTCAACGCATGTATACAACACCTCCAAACAAAGGTCTCCAAAATCCTTTAAAACTTATTCTGTAATAATGTTGTTATGATGTATAATATTTGTACTTTGTGATAATGTATCACTTAAGCTATATGAGACTTGCACCTAATATTTTCCAGACGCCATACTTGCTTACAAAATATGAGAGTATATATATGATATGTTACGACAGTGAGAGGAACATGTGACCACTGAAGGTACTCTATTTTACTTCTGAAGTTACTCTATCTCATTTATTTTATTTTTGTCGTTAGATATACTTTTAGCTTTTGTCAAAAGAGACCCAAAACCACTTTCTGAAATAGTGTTTTATTTCTCCACTAGACAGTTCCTTAACTTACTGCAAAAACATCGCAACACAACACACACACACACACACACACACACACGTCATACTGACAAATGTAAATCCACCTGATGATGGAGGTTTAAACCTTTGAAACACGTCGTGGAGATAAATGACAGTGACTGGTAAAACGTTCGTATTTAAAGGTAAACAAAGATGTCATTCGGAAACACGGCGGATATTACGTTGTTTTTTGTGTACGATACAAGTGAAAAAGTGTTTGTGCTACATCTACAAACCAGAAAATCGGAATAATAGCAAGCAGAGCAGAAAGTAAGTACAGCTATCGAGTAATACAGCGCAAATATACAACACGCGAAGTGTGGTAGCTAAAAAAATTTGTTAATTTTGCACAGGACGGCAGCAGCTTCCAAACTGCTGTCGATGCTGTAACGATGTGCTTAATGTAGATTCAAATATGTATTACGCCAACTGAAAATGATTGAAGCCTCGAAATGCTCGAATGCATACATAAAAATACGTAAAAAGCCGACTGGCTGCTGTACTTCTTAAAATAATATAATTCAAAGCCGCGGGACTCAACACTCAGTAAAACGGGTAATCTATTGTAAAAAATTTATTTTTGTTACAGAGGACTGTGTAGCTAGTATTTTAAAAGAAAAAACACTCGCACATTCCCACGGTCGCTGAATTTAGATTTACCACCAGTCCAAGGAAAGGTAAATACTGAGTGTTTTGAAGAGGAGGGTGGTGGCCGAAGGGGTGGGGGGACGGGATTATGAGCCAAATGATATACTGCTTGTCTCGGAAAATGTTCTCGAACCGGATCTGCTTGTAGAATACATTTGTAGACGTAGGCAATGGAACTTGTGCGTGTTAACGGGTTAAACAGATCACAGTTGACGATTATTAGTCATTGTTACACTATTTATTGTATCTGAAACGACAGATTGCATGTTTAGTTCTCTGGTTTCCAAATGTTGACTCAAATAAGATCTGTTGTTGTTGTTGTGGTCTTCAGTCTTGAGACTGGTTTGATGCTGCTCTCCATGCTACTCTATCCTGTGCAAGCTTCTTCATCTCCCAGTACCTACTGCAACCTACATCCCTTTGTATCTGTTTAGTGTATTCATCTCTTGGTCTCCGTCTACGATTTTTACCCTGCACGCTGCCCTCCAATACTAAATTGGTGATCCCTTGATGCCTCAGAACATGTCCTACCAACCGATCTCTTCTTCTAGTCAAGTTGTGCCACAAACTCCTCCCCAATTCTATTCAATACCTCCTCATTAGTTATGTGATCTACCCATTTAATCTTCAGCATTCTTCTGTAGCACCACATTTCGAAAGCTTCTATTCTCTTCTTGTCCAAACTAATTATCGTCCTTGTTTCACTTCCATACATCTAAATCTTGCTAATGCTGAGACTAAATGAAACAACAAGTTCACTGTTACCAGTCGCTGTTTATTTATCTTCACGGTGCGTTTCAAAGGTTTAAACCTCCATCATCAGGTGGATTTACATTTGTTAGTATGACATTTGTGTGTGTATTGTGTTATGATTTTTGGAGGAACTTGTGGCACTGTCTACATTCTGTCTGGGATGCCACTTTTATTTTTTTTTACAAAATATGACAGTATACATGTGATGTGTCACTACAGTGAAAGGAACCTGTGACGACCAGAGGCAGTGCCACATGTTCCTCCAAAAATCGTAACACAACACACACACAAATGTAAACCCACCTGATGATGGAGAACCATTGAAACGCGTCGTGACTGGTAACAGTAAACTTGTATCATTTAAGGGGCTCCGGAAAGGCTCAAAATCATGAAAAGTTCAATTTTTACTTTTTTGCGTTTTCTGAATCTGCAGACCTTTTAATAGATATATAATTTATTCAATTCAGAAGACTACAACTATTTTTAAATTTTTTTTGAAATGTGTTCTACATGGGCGTGACCCACTGTGGCGCTGTTAAACTGCTGTCAAATGGTGTTATTTTAGTGATGTGAGATAAAGTATGTGTTGTGGCTACACTGTGATGGTTCAATATATACCGCTGGTGTGATTGTTTCATGTTTATTTACTCTGTCGTTATCTCGAAAATATTCGTAATTAATTCTGTTTCTTGACAAAATAGAGAACTATTATGGAATGGCTATTAGGCAAAATACACAAAGTGTCGACGAAATGAAGAAGGCTGTTTGGGCTCTTTTTTTTTCATACTTCTTCAACCGATGAAAATCCCCAACATAGCTTGTGTCCCAAAGAAGAAGACAGTTGGTGTAAATATAACAAAGGATTGCTAACTGATGAAGTGTACACTCATAAGCATAGTCTGCCTCATGCAATAATGGAGGTGATAAAACCAATTTTCAGAGACTTAGCAGCACCTGAACTGTTGAAAAAGTGTATTCACGGAAAAACTCAAAACCCCAATGAAAGTGTAAATAGTGTTATATGGTCGAGAATCCCCAAGACTGTATTTGTTGGAATAGAAACACTTCACTTTGGTGTGTATGATGCTGTTGCGACTTTCAATGATGGCAACATTGTAAGGTGCAAGGTATTTAGAAATATGGGAAATATGGGAATGAAGATAGGTTCTAACATGGTACGAGCGATGCTTACTTTAGACAAGGAACGCCTTCGGGCTGCAGACAGGGCTGTAAAGAGTCTAGAAATACAAGCAAGAGTAAACAGGAGGAGGAACAAGAGGAAGCTGGAGGAGGAGTTTGCAGAGGATGAAGATAATCCATCCTATGGACCTGGAATGCACTAAAAAGTTAATCCAATCTTTGTCGCTCGATTCCCAAAACTTTAATTTTCTCATACTAATTACATGTTTTCTAAGGATCTTCCATACATATTTGTTTCAAACTTTCAGTAAATGTTACACAGTACCTTCTGCATAATTTAACACAGCCTTTTTCCAAAAAACTATATATTTTTGAATATATAAATAAAAAATTGCAAAAAAATGTTGTGAATTTTCATTACAATTGAAAAAAAATCATCTTTAATAACTGAACTAAAATTTTGTAAAATCCCTGTGTTAAGTTTTAGCCCATATTCCAATAAATAATCTGTAAAAAGTTCAACTTCCTACCTCAAATACTTTGTGAGGAAAGATGTAATTTATAAGCGTTATTTTAACATTGCAAGTATAGGGCGTTCTGGAGCTCCTTAATGTCAATAACAGTCTCGGTAAAGCCACATTTACTGCTGAGACGTTTGTGCGTCCTTGAAGATAGCTGTGACTCGTAGTGCCACGAATATGATTTTTTTTTCTTTTTCATCAGCACAGAGCAAATCAATGTGGTTGCCATATCTTGGGCAGCAACAGGCGCAGCCAGGGTCCACAGTCGTGGCGAACAAGGAAGCAAGGTGTTCGGTAGTAACGGCGCCAGCCAGTCAACTGGAGGGCGAGTAGAGGCGGCGGCTAGGTGTGGTGTCGTAACTCGATCGTCGTATCTACTAGTTGGCTTTTCCTGCAACGCCAGCCAACCACGGGGCCCACCTCTACCCGTGCACTTCCGCCGCTTTCTATTTACGCGGTCTCAGCGAGGAAAGCTGCAGCTTTTTCCCCTGCTACTTTTTGAGCATGCAGTGATTGTGTACTACCTGTTCGGCTGGTAGCTTGGGGGAACGAGGTTGAACGAAAAAGTTGTGTTGCACACTAACGTCTAACAGTCAGGTTGCATTCGCCTTTTTATTCCGCGGCAAAGCATTAATTCAAAACGTAAAATGATGTATTGAAATACTTCGCTGAGTGGTTGCAGAAGGGCGGCAAGTGGGAGGAAAATCTTTTACTAATTTTTTTAATGAAAATATGTTGCATGCAAAGCACAAGCCTCCACGCCGACATTACCATTAGGGTGATACTGTACGCGGAAGTCCTGCGACGATGCAGAACAATGGACAAGGAGGAAAAGCAGCGGCGACTACAACCCGCCGCTCTTTCCAGAAAAATTAACGCTAATTACTTGAGCCCGGATTTCTTCACATTTCCATTCACTATTTACTCGTGAAACGTACATGCATTCATGCTGTATCATACAATTAAAGATGCACAGTAGGGCAGCAAAACAATAAAAAATGCACTATCAAAATTTAGTTCTATATTTATTTCTGTTTTCTTCTAAAACAGTACACAACAACTAATTTCTCGAAATACTTTTCACATAGGTTCGGTGATTACCAGACAGAACATTTTTGTACATAGAAAATGACCATTCTACGTAAAAAGTGACATGCATACTTATATGAAGATATTTCGGACAAAGTCAGATCAAGCTGAAAGAGTTTGGATTCCGTAGAAATGTTGGAACACGTGAGGCAATACTGACCCTACGACTTATCTTAGAAAATAGATTAAGGAAAAGCAAACCTACGTTTGTAGCATTTGTAGACTTAGAGAAAGCTTTTGATGATGTTGACTGGAATACTCTCTTTCAAATTCTAAAGGTGGCAGGGGTAAAATACAGGGAGCGAAAGACTATTTACAATTTGTACAGAAACCAGATGGCAGTTATAAGAGTTGAGGGACATGAAAGGGAAGCAGTGGTTGGGAAGGGAGTCAGACACGGTTGTAGCCTCTCCCCGATGTTATTCAATCTGTATATTGAGCAAGCAGTGACGGAAACAAAAATTCGGAGTAGTTGTTAAAATCCATGGAAAAGTAATTAAAACTTTGAGGTTCACCGATGACATTGTAATTCTGTCAGAGACAGCAACGGACTTGGAAGAGTAGTTGAACGGAATGGAATGTCTTGAAAGGAGGATATAAGATGAACATCAACAAAAGCAAAACGAGGATAATGGAATGTAATCGAATTACGTAAGGTGATGCTAAGGGAATTAGACTAGGAAATGAGACACTTAAAAGTGTCATCAGCAAACATTTCTGTTTGCTGATGACACTAACTTGGTAGTGAAGGATGTTGTGTGCAACATTGGCTCGGTTTCAAATAGTGCATCTCATGATCTTAGTTTACGGCTTGTACAAAATAAACTAACGCTAAATCACAGTATGGCTCAGTTTTTGTAGTTTCTAACACACAATTCAATAAAACCTGAGGTTTTAATTTCACAGAATGGGCATATGATTAGTGAAACTGAACAGTCCAGATTTTTTAGGTGTTCAGGTAGGTAGTAAACTGTCGTGGAAAGCCCACGTTCAGGATCTTATTTAAAGACTTAATGCTGCCATTTTTATTATTTGAACGGTATCTGAAGTGAGTGATCGTTCGACACGAAAATTAGTCTACTTTGCTTATTTTCAGTAGCTTATATCGTATTGTGTTATATTTTGGGGAAACACTTCCCATTCTAAAACGATATTTTTGACTCAGAATCTGGCGGTTCGGACAATAAGTGGTGTAAATTCACGAACCTCTTGTCAACCCCTGTTCACGTGTCTGGGTAGTTTTACATAGTTCTCTTTATATATATATATATATATATATATATATATATATATATATATATATATATATATATACAGGGTGGTCCATTGATCGTGACCGGGCCAAATATCTCACGAAATAAGCGTCAAACGAAAAAACTACAAAGAACGAAACTTGTCTAGCTTGAAGGGGGAAACCAGATGGCGCTATGGTTGGGCCGCTAGATGGCGCTGCCATAGGTCAAACGGATATCATTGCATTTTTTTAAAATACGAACTCTCATTTTATATTACATATTCGTGTAGTACGTAAAGAAATATGAATGTTTTAGTTGGACCACTTTTTTCGCTTTGTGATAGATGGCACTGTAATAGCCACCAACGTATATGTACGTGGTATCACGTAACATTCCGCCACTGCGGACGGTATTTGGTTCGTGATACATTACCCGTGTTAAAATGGACCGTTTACCAATTGCGGAAAAGCTCGATATTGTGTTGATGTATAGCTATTGTGATCAAAATGCCCAACGGGTGTGTGCTATGTATGCTGCTCGGTATGCTGGACGACATCATCAAAGTGTCCGGACCGTACGCCGGATAGTTACGTTATTTGAGGAAACAGAAAGTGTTCAGCCACATGTGAAACGTCAACCACGACCTACAACAAATGATGATGCAGAAGTAAGTGTTTCAGCTACTGTCGCGGCTAATCCGCACATCAGTAGCAGCCAAACTGCGCGAGAATCTGGACTCTCAAAAAATGGTTCAAGTGGCTCCGAGCACTATGGGACTTAACATCTGTGGTCATCAGTCCCCTAGAACTTAGAACTACTTAAACCTAACTAACCTAAGGACATCACACAAATCCATGCCCGAGACAGGATTCGAACCTGCGACCGTAGCAGTCGCGCGGTTCCGGACTGAGCGCCTGAACCGCTAGACCACCGCGGCCGGCCCTGGACTCTCAAAAACGTCGGTGTTGAGAATGCTACATCAACATCGTTTGCACCCGTGCCATATTTCTATGCACCAGGTTCAAATGGTTCAAATGGCTCTGAGCACTATGCGACTTAACTTCTGAGGTCATCAGTCGCCTAGAACTTAGAACTAATTAAACCTAACTAACCTAAGGACATCACACACATCCATGCCCGAGGCAGGATTCGAACCTGCGACGGTAGCGGTCCTGCAGTTCCAGACTGCAGCGCCTTTAACCGCACGGCCACTTCGGCCGGCTATGCACCAGGAATTGAAAGTAGTATACAGTTCTGTCACTGGGCACAAGAGAAATTACGGGACGATGATAGATTTTTTGCACGCGTTCTATTTAGCGGCGAAGAGTCATTCACCAACAGCGGTAACGTAAACCGGCATAATATGCACAGCTGGGCAACAGAAAATCCACGATGGCTGCGACAAGTGGAACGTCAGCGAACTTGGCGGGTTAATGTATGGTAGGTAGGTGGTTAGTGTTTATCGTCCCGTCGACAACGAGGTCATTAGAGACGGAGCCCAAGCTCGGGTTAGGGAAGGATTGGAAAGGAAATCGGCCGTGCCCTTTCAAAGGAACCATCCCGGCATTTGCCTGAAACGATTTAGGGAAATCACGGAAAACCTAAATCAGGATAGTTGGAGACGGGATTGAACCGTCCTTCTCGCGAATGCGAGTCCAGTGTGCTAACCACTGCGCCACGTCGCTCGGTGGTTAATGTATGGTGCGGCATTATGGGAGGAAGGATAATTGGCACCCATTTTATCGATGGCAATCTAAATGGTGCAATGTATGCTGATTTCCTACGTAATGTTCTGCCGATGTTACTACAAGATGTCTCACTGCATGACAGAATGGCGATGTACTTCCAACATGATGGATGTCGGCACATAGCTCGCGTGCGTTTGAAGCGGTATTGAATAGCATATTTCATGTCAGGTGGACTTGTCGTCGAAGCACCAACCATGGCCCGCACGTTCACCGAATCTGACGTCCCCGGATTTCATTCTGTGGGGAAAGTTGAAGGATATTTGCTATCGTGATCCACCGACAACGCCTGACAACATGCGTCAGCGTATTGTCAATGCACGTGCGAACATTACGGAAGGAGAACTACTTGCTGTTGAGAGGAATGTCGTTACACGTATTACCAAATGCACTGAGGTTGACGGACATCATTTTGAGCATTTATTGCATTAATGTAGTATTTACAGGTAATCACGCTATAACAGCATGCGTTCTCAGAAATGGAAGTTTGAAAAAAAATAAAAAAATGGTTCAAATGGCTCTGAGCACTATGGGACTTAACATCTGAGGTCATCAGTCCCCCTAGCACTTAGAACTGCCTAAACCTAACTAACCTAAGGACATCACACACGTCCATGCCCGAGGCAGGATCCGAACCTGCGACCTGCCGTCAAGTGTAGTGTCTTCAGTGAAGTATGGACGAGATAGTGTTAATGCATGTTGATGATTTCGTGGCTAGGGTGTGGGCCCCTTATTGTGTTTAAGAAAAATGCTAGATGCGAAGGATGTGAAGACATTATACAACATTGTGTACTACGTGCGGTAAATGAACAGTTCAGAGACGGTGGCTGATGGTGTCAGCATGTTAAGGCACTGTGCAATAAAACCACAGTTGTGAGGCAATGGTTTTTGGACAACAGCGTTTCTGGAATGGACTGGACTGCCCACAGTCCAGACCTGACCCCAGTGGAATGTGTTTAAAAGGAATACTTCGTCGCAAACACCGGCGCCAAATATTGCTATCTCGTCTGGTTTTGGCTCCTGAAAGATAATGGGTTTCCATTCCTCCACAGATATTCAGACACGACAGTGAAACTATCCCCATCAGAGTTAAAACCGTCATAAAGGGTGGACACACATCACACTAATGTCCACTAACAGGAGTCCGGATACCTTTGATCAGATATTGTGTTTCTTAGTGTGTATACACACATAAAAAAAAGTGTCGCATCACCCCGGTTCCCAGAAATCCTGAAGTTAGACGTTGGCTATGGATATTGTATCACAGACACAGTCCCTTTGATTGTTCCGAGATGTCACTAAACCCGCCCAAAGATGTGAACATCCATGCATGAGCAGCGCCTATTCGACGGGAGGGGATCCGACAGCCGATCAGTTCCAGTCATTCCTCCAGGAAGGAGGTACACGGCTCGTGTTGTCTGTAGTTCAACCATGCCTAGACGGTCAAAACCGCGGTTCGATCGCGTCCGCATTGTTACTTTGTGTCAGGAAGCGCTCTCAACGAGGGGAGCGTCCAGGCGTCTCGGAGTGAACCAAATCAATGTTCTGACATGAAGGAGATACAGAGAGACAGGAACTGTCGATGAGATGCCTCGCTCAGACCGCCCAAGGGCTACTAGTGCAGTCGATGACCGCTACCTACGGATTATAGTTCGGGGAACCACCACCATGTTGAATAATGCTTGTCGTGCAGCCAAAGGACGTCGTGTTACGACTCAGACTGTGCGCAATAGGCTGCATGATGCGCAACTTCACTCCAGCCTTTCATGGCGAGGTCCATCTTTGAACCACAACACCATGCATCGCGGTACAGATGGGCCCAACATGCCGAATCGACCGCTCAGGACTGGCATCACGTTCTCTTCACCGATGAGTGTTGGATATGCCTTCAACCAGGCAATCGTCAGAGTGTGTTTAGAGGCAACCCGGTCAGGCTGAAGGCCTTAGACACACTGTCCGGCGAGTGCAGCAACGTGGAGGTTCCCTGCTGTTTTGGGGTGGCATTATGTGAGACCGACGTACGCCGCTGGTGGTAATGGAAGGCGCCGTAGCGGCTGAACGATACGTGAATGCTTTCCTCCGACCGATAGTGCAACCATATCGGCAGCATATTGGTGAGACATTCGTCTTCATGGACGACAATTCGCGCCTCCATCGTGCACATGTTGTGAATGAGTTACTTCAGGATAACGACATCGCTTGACTAGAGTGGCTAGCATGTCCTCCAGACATGAACCCTATCGAATTTGCCTGCGATAGATTGAAAAGGGCTGTTTATGGACGACGTGACCAACCAAACCAATCTGAGGGATCTACGCTGCATCGCCGTTGAGGAGTGGGACAATATGGATCAACAGTGCCTTCATGAACTTGTGGATAGTATGACACGACGAGTACAGGCATGCTTCAACGCCAGAGGACGTGCTACTGAGTATTAGAGGTACGGGTGTGTACAACAGTCTTGACCACCACCTCTGAAGGTCCCGCTATATGGCGGTACAACACGCAACGTGTGGTTTTCATGAGCAATAAAAAGGGCTGAAATGACGCTTATGTTGTTCTCTATTCCAATTTTCTGCCGGAACTCTCGGATCCGAGGTGATACAAAACTTTTTTTGATGTGTGTATAATGTCCTAAATGTCGCCGGCACATAGAACACATAGAACCTTTTTGGGATGGCTTCTTTGGAATATTATTTGAAATACCACTGCGAGACTGAGACGCGGTGATACAGCTCGTTACAGGACAGTCTTGTGAAGACGACTTGGGTCTCTATTGTTGCCTCAATTGTGTCATAATGTTTGCTTTAAAGTCGCAACAAAGTCTTAGTTAGGTAAATCGGTCGTACTCATGACTGAATGATTATTTTATTCGCTAATCAGTCCGCTAATTCGTTATCCCGAGGTGGTCTTTTACCAAATTAATTTAATTTCAGTGTTATTCTGCTGCAGAATGTTCATTTGCCGCATTATCTCGAACGCTAGGAGGTTATTGTTGCGTTGGCTTTGGCGGTGGTGTAGCATTTGTAGTGCAGCTTGCGAATCAGACAGTGTCATTATTCAATTAATCATTATTCAATTAATCACTTTTTGTTGTACTCGATAATTATCTTTGTTTTTAAATCACGATCAGTTCCATTCAACAGACCTCATAAGCCCTGTAAGTCGTAAGACCAGCATAAATTCGCGTGTTCCTACATTTCTCTGGAACTCAAACTGATCTTCCCCTGCGTCTGTTCTTACCAATTGTTGGATTCTTCTTTAGAAAATTTGTGTAAGTATTTCACAACCATGAGTTACTAAATTGATAGTTCGATGTTACACCAGTCAACTCCATGGATTATTACATCTCCTAGAAGTTTGAGAGTATTTCTCCTGTCTCATATACTCTGCATATGAGGTGTAACAGTTTCACCACGGTTGGTTCTCTTAAAGATCTTATTAATTCTGAAGGAATGGCTTTTACTCCTGGTGCCTTGTTTCGATTCATGTCGTTCAGTGCTTTGTGAAATTCTCCTCGCAAGATCGCAGCGCCTCTTCCGTATGACCTGTGAATAGAAGGCAAGATTCTTTGATAATCGCCAAATCTACATCTACATCCATACTCCGCAAGCCACCTGACGGTGTGTGGCGGAGGGTACCTTCAGTACCTCTATCAGTTCTCCCTTCTATTTCAGTCTCGTATTGTTCGTGGAAAGAAGGATTGTCGGTATGCCTCTGTGTGGGCTCTAATCTCTCTGATTTTATCCTCATGGTCTCTTCGCGAGATATACGTAGGAGGGAGCAATATACTGCTTGACTCTTCGGTGAAGGTATGTTCTCGAAACTTTGACAAAAGCCCGTACCGAGCTATTGAGCGTCTCTCCTGCAGAGTCTTCCACTGGAGTTTATCTATCATCTCCGTAACGCTTTCGCGATTACTAAATGATCCTGTAACGAAGCGCGCTGCTCTCCGTTGGATCTTCTCTATGTCTTGTATCAACCCTATCTGGTACGGATCCCACACTGCTGAGCAGTATTCAAGCAGTGGGCGAACAAGCGTACTGTAACCTACTTCCTTTGTTTTCGGATTGCATATCCTTAGGATTCTTCCAATGAATCTCAGTCTGGCATCTGCTTTACCGACGATCAACATTATATGATCATTCCATTTTAAATCACTCCTAATGCGTACTCCCAGATAATTTATGGTATTAACTGCTTCCAGTTGCTGACCTGCTATTTTGTAGCTAAATGATAAAGGATCTATCTTTCTGTGTATTCGCAACACATTACACTTGTCTACATTGAGATTCAATTGCCATTCCTTGCACCATGCGTCAATTCGCTGCAGATCCTCCTGCATTTCAGTACAATTTTCCATTGTTACAACCTCTCGATACACCACAGCATCATCTGCAAAAAGCCTCAGTGAACTTCCGATGTCATCCACCAGGTCATTTATGTACATTGTGAATAGCAACGGTCCTACGACACTCCCCTGCGGCACACCTGAAATCACTCTTACTTCGGAAGACTTCTCTCCATTGAGAATAACATGCTGCGTCCTGTTATCTAGGAACTCCTCGCTCGATTTATTCTGTTAATTGTAAATAATAAAATAAATTGTAATAATAATACAGGAAACAAGATCACATTATTGTCAGTAAGGGCGTTGCATTACTGATGGAACGAGCTGTACAGCCCACAACTCTGTAATGTCTTCCAGGATGAACAGGGCCGGCTTTTGCGGGCCGTTTTTCCGTTTTCCTCAGTCGTGACAGCGGAGCTATGAATCGGGTGTGGCTTCTTACCTGTTCTGAGCTCTTCCCTTCCAGCAAAACCATGTCACAATACGACAGAAGGCACATTCTTCCTCCTCGCGTCGCCAGCGCAACAGCCCCGTTGCTCACGGAACCGCGGGTCCATGACCTCATGTCTTACCAGGATGCGACGGTGAGGAAGCTTCTTCTTCATTCTGAATGAAGCAGGCGTCCACAGCCCGCATCACGCTAAACGAGATGCTCAAAAGATAGATGCCGGAACGAGGCTCATAGGAAGATTACTCAGGAAATGGTGTCCACCAACATAACACTGATTCGACCAGTACTTGAATACTGCTCGTTAGTGTGAGAGCAGTATCAGATAGGACTGAAACTTCCTGGCAGATTAAAACTGTGTGCCCGACCGAGACTCGAACTCGGGACCTTTGCCTTTCGCGGGCAAGTGCTCTACCATCTGAGCTACCGAAGCACGACTCACGCCCGGTACTCACAGCTTTACTTCTGCCAGTACCTCGTCTCCTACCTTCCAAACTTTACAGAAGCTCTCCTGCGAACCTTGCAGAACTAGCAAAAAAATGGTTCAAATGGCTCTGAGCACTATGGGACTCAACTGCTGTGGTCATAAGTCCCCTAGAACTTAGAACTACTTAAACCTAACTAACCTAAGGACACCACACAACACCCAGCCATCACGAGGCAGAGAAAATCACTGACCCCGCCGGGAATCGAACCCGGGAACCCGGGCGTGGAAAGCGAGAACGCTACCGCACGACCACGAGATGCGGGCAGAACTAGCACTCCTGAAAGAAAGGATATTGCGGAGACATGGCTTAGCCACAGCCTGGGGGATGTTTCCAGAATGAGATTTTCACTCTGCAGCGGAGTGTGCGCTGGTATGAAACTTCCTGGCAGATTAAAACTGTGTGCCCGACCGAGACTCGAACTCGGGACCTTTGCCTTTCGCGGGCAAGTGCTCTACCATCTGAGCTACCGAAGCACGACTCACGGCCGGTACTCACAGCTTTACTTCTGCCATTACCTCGTCTCCTACCTTCCAAACTTTACAGAAACTCTCCTGCGAACCTTGCAGAACTAGCACTCCTGAAAGAAAGGATATTGCGGAGACATGGCTTAGCCACAGCCTGGGGGATGTTTCCAGAATGAGATTTTCACTCTGCAGCGGAGTGTGCGCTGATATGAAACTTCCTGGATCAGATAGGACTGATAGACGCAATAGATCCAAAGAAGAGCAGTGCGTTCCGTTAAAGCGTCATTTAGCAAGCACGAAAGCGTAACGGAAGTGACCGTGCAAATAAAGTGGCATACGCTGCAAGAGAGGCGTTCTGCTTCACAGTGTGGTTTACTGTCGACATTCTGAGAGCGTAAGTCCTTACAAGAGTCAACAAACATATTGCTTCTTCAGACGTGTTCCTCGCGAAAACACCATAGGATGAAATTAGAGAGATTCAAGCCCGCACGGAGGATTATGGGCAATCGATCTTCCCGCGAACTATTCGCAACTGGAACAGAAAAAGTGGGTGTGAGAATGGTACACGAAGTACCCTCCGCCACACACAGCAAGGTAGCTTGAGGAGTGTATGATGTAGACGCAGATGTAGAAAACCCGTATTGTATGCAGGTTCATAAGAAATTCATCAAAGACTGTGACATTGAAGCATACCTTCCCGCGCCTCGCTGGAAGGCCAAAACGACGGAACACACGAGCGGTCTCACGGGAAACAGCGTGTGGCCGTGCAACGTGAAGCGTGCCTTTCGTCCGCCCTTGCAGCTCACGCTACGTCGCGCCACGTCCAACTTCCGGCACTGCCAAAGCCGAGCTGCCTTTGCGACGTACCATGCGCGAGACAAAACCTCTGAGGTATTGCTTCTCCGTTTTACCCAGAAACTTCTGTAGGAGGGCCCGGATTAAACATCTGTGCTGTAACGTCGTTAAGTCTAAATAAGGAACACCAGATGCGTTTTGAGGCGGGAGGCTGGGTTAAAACTGTCACTTCCTCTGCATCACTAGTCATTGCGCTGTAGCAACACAACTACAGGGAAGCTTCCTGACAGCCGGCCGCTGTGGCCGAGCGGTTCTAGGTGATTCAGTCCGGAACCGCGCGCCAGCTACGGTCGCAGGTTCGAATCATGCCTCGGGCATGGCTGTGTGTGAGTAGTTCTAAGGGACTGATGACTCAGATGTTAAGTCCCATAGTGCTTAGAGCCATTTGAACCATTTGAACTTCCTGACACATTGAAACTGTGTACCGGACGGAGACTCAAACTCGCGACCTTTGTCTTTCGCGGGTAAGTACTCTACCATTTTTTTTTTTTTTTTGCTTTCTCATTTTGTTCATAACTGTTCTTTAGATATGTTCGGGGGGGGGGGGGGGGGGGGTGACGTCCCATGACACCAGTTAAAGTTCATAGTCTCACTCAGTCTCTTTATTACAGACGCAGCTAACCCTCTGACCGAACACGCTGAGCTACCGTGCCGGCATCAATAGAGCTACCCAAGCACGACTTACGACCCGTCCTCATAGCTTCAGTTCTACCAGTACCTCGTCTCCTACCTTCCAAACATCACAGAAGCTCTTCTGAGAACCTTGCAGAAATAACACTCCTGGAAGAAAGGATTTTGCGAGGACATGGCTTAGCCACAGCCTGGGGGATGTTTCCAGAATGAGATTGGGTAGCTCAATAGGTAGCGCACTTGCACGCGAAAGGCAAAGGTCCCGAGTTCCAGTCTCGGTCCGGCACACAGTTTTAATCTGTCAGGAAGTTTCCCTGTATTTGTGTTACTACAGCGCAATGACTAGTGATACGGAGGTGCCAGCCGGGGTGGCCGAGCGGTTCTACGCGCTACAGTCTGGATCTGCACGACCGCTACGGTCGCAGGTTCGAATCCTGCCTCGGGCATGGATGTGTGTGATGTCCTTAGGTTAGTTAGGTTTAAGTAGTTCTACATTCTAGGGGACTGATGACCTGAGAATTAAGTCCCACAGTGCTCAGAGCCACTTGAACCATTTTTAGTGATACGGAGGAAGCGACAATTTTAACCTAGTCTCCCGGCTCAAAACGTATTTGATGATCCTTATTTACTTAGCAACGTTACAGCACAGATATTTAATCCGGGCCCTCCAATAGACGTTTCTTGGTAAAACGGCGGAGCAATACCTCAGAGGCTTTGTCTCGCGTGTCGTACGTCGCAAAGGCAGCTTGGCTTTGGCCGTGCCGTGCGGGATTAGCCGAGCGGTCTAGGCGCTGCAGTCATGGACTGTGCTACTGGTCCCGGCGGAGGTTCGAGCCCTCCCTCGGGCATGGGTGTGTGTGTTTGTCAAAAGGATAATTTAGGTTAAGTAGTGTGTAAGCATAGGGATTGATGACCTTAGTAGTTAAGTCCCATAAGATTTCACACACATTTTAACATATTTTTTTTTTGCTTTGGCCGTGACGGAAGTTGCACCTGACGCGATGCACACTCCGCTGCAGAGTGAAAAATCTCTTTCTGACAATTGCAGGGGTAGGACAAAAATGTGGGAACACCAAACACACAACACATTAGCACGACCAAGACGGTGTAAGAAAACAGTTGGAATTCAAAATAGCTCCCATTCGCCTCGGAATGGATAAATGCAGGTCCTGTATGGTTTGCAAGAGAATCTTGTACTAGCCTTCCAGTAAAATAGTGGAAAGTTCGGGTACCGATAGTGGATAACGATATCGGTCACGCCTCCTTCTCTCCTTGCACCACAAAGGCCCAATAATATTGAGACTGTGCGACTGGTCCCGGCCGAGGTTCGAGTCCTCCCTCGGGCATGTGTGTGTGTGTATTTGTCCTTAGGATAATTTAGGTTAAGCAGTGTGTAAGCTTCGGGTCTCATGACCTTAGCAGTTAAGTCCCATAAGATTTCACACACATTAATATTGAAATCTGGTGACTGTGGTGGTCAGGTAAGATGCGTCAGTTAATCCTCGTGCTCACAAAACCATTCCTAGACTATGCGAGCTGTGTCGTCTTGGAACACAGTTCTGCCTGCTCGTAAATGTCTTAACCTTAGTAAAGGGATTTACTCATGGTCATAGGTGCCGAACATTAACAGATCGCTTTGCACCTCTTAATTTAAAGAAGTATTTTGTTTTCGTTACTTTGACTGTATATTAAATATTGCTGTCTCGAAGTTTTTGAAATTAAAATGCGCTGGGAAAAGCCGGAGTGGCTAAGCAGTTCTAGGCGCTACAGTCTCGAACCGCGCGACCGCTACGGTCGCATGTTCGAATCCTGCCTCGGGCATGGATGTGTGTGATGTCCTTAGGTTAGTTAGGTTTAAGTAGTTCTAAGTTCTAGGGGACTGATGACCACAGCAGTTAAGTCCCATAGTGCTCAGAGCCATTTGAACCCTTTTTGGAAAGTTATGTTTTATACAAGGTTATTATTTTGAACTTGTAGACTAATTTATCTGTGAAAGTTTTACCACTGAGCAAGTATTCTCTTACTAAAACTTAATGTATCTTAAAAGTGCCGGTACAACGAATGTATTGCAAATTTCCGGCAGGCCCGAGTGGCCGAGCGGTTCTAGGCGCTACAGTCTGGAACCGCGCGACCGCTACGATCGCAGGTTCGAATCCCACCTCGGGCGTGGATGCGTGTGATGTCCTTAGGTTAGTTAGGTTTAAGTAGTTCTAAGTTCTAGGGGACTGATGACCACAGCAGTTAAGTCCCGTAGTGCTCAGAGCCACCTGCAAATTTCCTATACTGGCCCAATTCTAATGCCGTCTGTTTTCCAATAAGCAAAAGTATAAACTTGTGTACTGTACTTAAGTTGGTGATGAAGAAGCACCATATCTTAACAGATGGTCTGCAAGCTGCGGATGAGCGTATATTACCAAGGATAACAATAATAGTAATAATAATAATAACAATAACTATAATAATAATGAATATTATAATAATTATGATAATATAACAATAACAATAATAATATAATAATAAAAATCATAATATTAATTACCATTGTAATTATTATTATGTAATGCTGATGTACTATATGTATTGTAATTAAATAAAAGGTTAGACTTCTTACGTAAGCAGCTTAAGGAGTAACCAAGGATACTTACTAATGCAATTTACGATGGTATTTCAACCATTTATTTCGATAAAGAAACACTCGCGCTCCTATTTCACATTCAGTCCGCGAGAGATCCGTAAACATACTGTAGTGTTGACTCACTAAGGATCTCTTGTTAGATTTAAGAAATTGTCAGATGAAATAAGTGCAAAAGGAAAATAAATATAAACAATTTACGTAACTAGCAAAGAAACCTATCGAAACGCTCTTGTAACGCATCAGGGGAAATATTTGGCCGAAATGATGAGTCGAACGATGGAATTTCTGGGATTACATCACGCGAAACTAATGTAAGACAGGTAAGACAACATTTACCGGGAATGCAAACGGCTTTCCACGCACCTGTTAAAAGGTCTCATTAATTTCCAGCTTAACAACGCAGACTCATTAGCAGACTGTCACGGATGCAGGAAAACTCAGGCCGATAAAAGCTTAGGCATCCAACAGCCGAACAATTCGAAGGCGAAATGACGCAGCTGCGTGATCTCCGTAGTGTATTGTGATCTCCTCTCACGACCCGTTCCCCTTCATTAGCTGCTAAGCGCTTAGAACTCCATTGCATTATTCATAGACCTGCTAGTTTTCTCGCTCGTATAACGCACGTGAAACAATAAGTTCTAGCAGACACTCTGTGTAATCGTAGTCCCACCCCAACTCGAAGTCAGAAGTTAGATATATATTTAGACTCGGTCCCCTGAGATTAGTGAAGGATGGGGAAGGAAGTCAGCCATGCCATCTTGTAAGGTGTCAGGCAAATCCAACACCTTCGATGAAAACCCTGACATGATAAGCAAATCCAGTAGTATGTCACACAGCTCCGAATAAATCTTGACATTAAATTAACCAAAGTAATACGAGTAACGATTGAGCAAATGGAATACCACAGGCTAACACAAGAATGCCTAAATGCGTGTCATACCTTCCCACCGTGAGACAGACGCAGTTCCGAGGGGAGAAACGAGAACAGAAGCCGAGAGCAGAACCGTGTTAAGCTGAAGGCCCTACGATAAGGGACGGACACCCACGTCGCCAGCTAACCGCTAGGACCACCCCCCAGCCCATGTTAAAAACTAGAGCCCTCCAGAAGAACAGTATAGATCTTACGATAACACAAAAAGGGCTACACCACCCGCAAGTTTTAACGTGAGACTTTTTCGCGTCTCTGTTACGTTAGGACCACCCCCCAGCCCATGTTAAAAGATAGAGCCCTCCAGAAGAACAGAATAGATCTTACAATAACGCTAAAAGGACCACACCAGCTGCAAGTTTTAGCGTGAGACTTTTTAGCTTCTCTGTTACTTTGCAAACTTTAAAAACATTGCCCCACCAAGAAAAGTATAACGTTTCTCATTGGATAGACAGAATTTTTGCAGGCGGAGCTTAAGGTTAACATTGAGACCCTGACTGGTCAGATGAAAACACAGCCAGATAGTTTTTTTAAACCAACTTCGGTAAATAATGGTAAGGAGAACTTAGAAGAGAGTTGCTTCCGAGAGGGCGAGCTGGACGGAGCTGCGCCGGGCGCCGCCCCCTGACGAACACCGACAAGGTAATGAACGCACGCGATGCCGCATTTTTGAGCGCATAAGGCTTCACTCAGAACTGCAGAAGTCTCATCTGTTACAACCCCTTTTTGCGTAATACTAGTGTCGATCGTCAATTAAAGCTCATGGTGTTCACATTTGCCACTTGAAGTAAAAATATAAAACGCGATGATTTTTCTGTTATATAGTTATTGAAAAGCCACACCAGCCACTGTAATTTACGACAAGTTAGATAAGTAATTAAAGATAATTGAGGGTCACTGTAGACCATTTTGATAGTTTTCTCTCTTGTGAAACTTAATTTAAACCTAGATTATAGATGTGATATGGCATAGGTCATCCTTCGATCCATTGTAGAACTTGGAAACCCATTCGTTCACATTTTTGTTGAACGCAGTTGGTTTTTACCATCCTGTATTAAAACATTTCCTTTCATCAATAGTGCAATTTATAAACGATGTTTTGTGAGTAGAATAAAATTTCCAATGGTCAACTTAACTGCTTTTTCGACGTTATTTTACCAGCTAACTAAAAATAGGAAAGCCTTGAACCCCTTCCACTAAATTTAGTTAGTATTAAGATTCCTTTACAGGAAGTGCAATGGAACTGACGCTGAAATCATTATGTATTTGGTTATATCATCGCTAGTCTCACTGAACTCTTCTGAATTCTACATGTCATGTGTGGTCTGACGTCTCCTTACCAGCAACAGGTCCCAGGTTCAAAGTAATCAATTCCCTAAAAAACACGCTCAGAGCGTCGTTGCGCGATAGTGGTAGGGAGACACGATATAGAACAAACAGACACCACGCAGAATGTTTAGAATCTCAGAGGAACCAACCCAGCATTTGCCTGAAGCGATTTTAGGAAGTCATGAAAAACCTAAATCAGGATGGCCGGATGCAGGTTTGAATCGTCGTTTTCCCGAATGCTGGTCTAGTGTGCTAACCATTGCGCGACCTCGCTCGGTACAGGCTGTGACGCGTTAGGAGCAGTACGGCGCAGTAAAATTCTGCGTTCGATTAAACCATACAGCCACTAAAACTTAGGAAAAGCTGCACCAAGCGTACGGTGGAGATGAACTACCTCGTGTAGCAGTGTTTAAGTGGTTCAAGGACTTCCAAGAAGGCCGAATTTTTAGTGTTACACAAGGTAGGCATGGTGTTGCGGCATTAGCTGTGACTAAGTCAACATCAACACAGCTGCTGTGACTGACCGTGAGGTCACCAGAAAACGTTACGTAACGTCAGTGAAGTGTCCGCTCCCGGTAGATGAGTGGTCAGCGCGAGAGAATGTCAATCCTAAGGGCCCGGGTTTCTTTTCCCGGCTGGGCCGGAGATTTTTTTTTCCTGCTCAGGGACTGGATGTTGTGTTGTCCTAATCATCATCATTTCATCCCCATCGACGTGCAAGTTGCCGAAGTGGCGTCAAATCGAAAGACGAACGGTCTACCCGACGGGAGGCCCTAGTCACACGACAGTGAAGTGTTGAGAATTTCATATGACAGTTTCTTTACGATTATGTGTGATCATTTCCGTATGGTCTGTGTTTGTGCTCAGTGAGTGCCACGTCTGTTGACTCCCGAACAAAAAGTTGTGCGAATGGAGACAAGCCGTGAGGTGCCGCCTCTCTCTACCAATGGATGGGATGCGTTTCTCGTGTCGATTATCACCGGTGATGAGTCGCGGCTGCATCATTACAGTTCTGAAGGAAAACGAGTGGAAGGCGCCACGTTCTCCAACACAAAAAAAGGCGAAAGTTGTTCCATCTGCAGGGAAAGTTATGGTGTTCATATTTTTGACTGTCAACGAATGATCTACCAGCATGCATTTCACCCTTTCATTTCTGTTACAGCAGTATACTACACGTCAGTACGGGCTAAACTGAGAAAGCACATCGCAAGAGAACGACCAGAACTTTCTCGGACTGGGTGGCGACTTCATGATGACAATGCACGCCCTCACGTCACAAATCAAGTTATGCAGTTTCTGGCTCAGTCCAATATTACCTGCGTACGGCATCCGCCTTATAGCCCCAATCGTGCAGGTTGTGATTTTCTATTCCTATCACTAAAAAGCTTTGGGCAGTGCTCAAGAAAAGTGAGGCGATTCTCAAGGGTCTGTCAGAGAATAACCTATACCATGTGTTCGAGGACTGGTAGAGATGGTGTAAAAAGTGCATTCTATTAGGAGGGGAGTACTTGGAGAAACATCACGTAAACGTTGAAATGGAGTAATAAACAAAACATCTGGGGAAAAAAAATCAGTCTGTCTTGATCGGCCCTCGTTTTAGAAGAGGTTAATCGCTGTGTGAAAGACATATGTAAGAGCTATGGTAGTAAATAACAGTTTTACTTGTGATGTCCTGCACACCTCACTTTGCTTCAAAAAGTAGCTTTTAGGTGATTTGTATTGTATTTAGAGATCTATTATATAACGTGTTTATCCACCGGTTGATGGCGTTGCAACAATAAGTGTATCGGTCGTGGCTCTCCAATAACACGGCATCCCACATCCCCTGACTTGAACACCTAGGGCATTTACAAGTTCTGGTGCATTCGAGCCCTGTTAATAGAGTCGAGATAGTTGCCTTTGCTTTCAGAATAGCACTGGGACTTCTGAACGCGTACGAGCATCGACGAGGAGAAAGGCTGAAGCCTGCCTGCACATGAGCAGTGGACATGTGCACCACTTATTATGATGTGTTTGTTCTTAAGTGCACATCTGCATTTTGGATCCTCGAGAACTCAGTTATAAGGTGTTCATGTTCTATTGGAAAACCATTGGTTTCTGGGCCTATGTTTACT
This sequence comes from Schistocerca cancellata, assembly GCF_023864275.1. NCBI lineage: Eukaryota > Metazoa > Arthropoda > Insecta > Orthoptera > Acrididae > Schistocerca > Schistocerca cancellata. Next base: position 403,028,097 of record NC_064632.1, on the reverse strand, counting down.
AGGTTTATTTGCTTGTTCCATTGTCCCCTACCAGTCCCTTTTGTCTGTCAAACGCTCTTGAAGAGTGTTGCGTCGACACACCCATCATACAGTATGGCAGCAGTCACGTTCACCGTCTGCATGCATATACAGGGTGTCCCAGGGGGAATGGTCAAAATTCCCTTTTTGCCTTACAAAATGGTTCAAATGGCTCTGAGCACTATGGGACTTAACATCTTAGCTCATCAGTCCCCTAGAACTTAGAACTACTTAAACCTAACTAACCTAAGCACATCACACACATCCATGCTCAAGGCAGGATTCGAACCTGCGACCGTAGCAGACTCGCGGTTCCGGACTGAAGCGCCTAGAACCGCACGGCCACCGCGGCCGGCTTTTCTTTACAGTAAGAGTCTTCAATGTATTTCCGTTCCTATTCATAAAATTAAGGAAATTTCTTAAAAGCTCAGAAATGTTTGGTAATTTTGCATTGCTTTTTAAAATATGTAAACAAGAACAAAAATATACGATACTCAGTTGCTGCCGGTATGTTTATAACATGTTTTTTATCTACTATTGCATAACGCATCATTCATATTGAAACGTACTACATTCACGTAGTTATGATTATCTCGCAACTAGATTCCTTTTTCATCCCCCTTTTTTAACTTGCTGTTAGAGAACTCACTGTATTTCTATTTTATTCATAACAGTGAAGAGAAATTTCTTAAAGGTCTCTTATATGTTCGGTTATTTTGCACTGACTTTTTAAAGCATGTAAACGAGAACGAAAATGTACAGTGGGCAAGTGTCCTGTCAGTATGTTTGTAACATTTGTTTATAATCTATTATTGTGTAACACATCATTCATGCTGAAATGTATTACAGTAACGTGTTCTTTAAGTCGAAGTTTTTACTAATTGTTTACTTAATTATATAGGGAGAAATAATTTTACATTGCTTTAATGCACTGATCTATGGCTTCCTCAAGTGTCTTGTGATCAAAGGAAAAAATATTTCTTCCTCACCATATCCTTGTCTTTTATGTTAGTTCCCCACAAAGTTGACAAACTGTAATTTGCAGCGCCAGGGATGTGTGGGTTCGTAATATTTTGTTGTTATTTCTACTATCCGTGAGACAGGTGTTCGTAATTTTTTATTTGCTCTTCATAATTACAGCCTGTTATATGAAAAGCTAAAATAGGCCATAAAAATCACATTTTCTTCGATAGTAATAAATTATCTATTAATCATTTATTTCTGATACTACAAAACTACACAAAATCCTTAACCAATTATCCGGCTACTAATCCTCTACAAAAACTACAGAATTCGTTCTCTGTTTGTGTGTGGGTAATATCTCATTTCTGTCAAATCGTTACTCTTATCGACTTTGTCCAACCTGTAGGAAAATAAAAAGTTGTGATCCAGACGGTGTTTATTTTTTGTAGAGTTCAGTGATATGACATGAATGATCATTCAAAGCAATAAAGTGTAGTAAATATGGGCTCTGCAATGCATACCTTAAGAGCCATCAACATTTCCTCATCTTCGGTACTGTGAAACAAATCTCTTCTACTGCAAGCTCTTTGTTTTCCATATTGAAGCAGGTAGTAAGGACCGAAACAAGGCAAAATTGTCTAGTAAATAGGCGCTCTAAAATTCATACCTAACGAGCTGTGAGCAATTGTTGAGTAGGAGAGACGTGCCTCATATCTTTTAAGACGTGCATTGCAGAGTGCCTGTTTCGAATGGCCGGCCGCGGTGGTCTAGCGGTTCTAGGCGCGCAGTCTGGTACCGCGCGACTGCTACGATCGCAGGTTCGAATCCTGCCTCGGGCATGGATGTGTGTGATGTCCTTAGGTTAGCTAGGTTTAGGTAGTTCTAAGTTCTAGGGGACTGATGACCACAGATGTTAAGTCCCATAGTGCTCAGAACCATTTGAACCATTTTTTTTTTGTTTCCAATGATCGTTCCTGTCATATCCCAGAATATGTCCATTTCTATTGAGACACCCTGTATTTTCGGCTGCATGTGCGTGTTCTCGAGTTGACAAAAACTCAGTCTATCGCACTTCTCGAAGGCCCACAAAATCTTCCGATATTAATTCCGTAGAAAATGTCTGGGACTATTTGAAACAGATGGTGAAAAGCCGCAACCAATATCCCTGCAATTCCATAGATCTACCGTTTCTAATGATGAATGAATGGCTTCACCGAATGTCGCATACGCGAATAAAATTGCGATCTATTCACAATAAAGGATGACAGCCAAAAACAGTTGCAGGATAAAATTTTTTATTAAAATTCTTGACCAAGGTTTCGGTACATATAAATATACCTTCATCAGAAGTAAAACTTCTAAAATTACATCATGCAATGGAGAATAATAAAAACAATTATGCCAAAGGCGTCGTCAGTAATTACGCCTATAAATATACCTTCATCAGAAGTAAAACTTCTAAAATTACATCATGCAATGGAGAATAATAAAAACAATTATGCCAAAGGCGTCGTCAGTAATTACTGACGACGCCTTTGGCATAATTGTTTTTATTATTCTCCATTGCATGATGTAATTTTAGAAGTTTTACTTCTGATGAAGGTATATTTATATGTACCGAAACCTTGGTCAAGAATTTTAATAAAAAATTTTATCCTGCAGCTGTTTTTGGCTGTCATCCTTTATTGTGAAGAATTTTAACAGTTGCTGCCGCAGCCATGTTTAAAATCATGAAATTGTGGTCTATATTTCTTATCTAAGAGGACATTGTTAAGGTTAGACGAGGCATTCCACGGCGTCAGTTTGATGTCTCCTAAGCACGATTAATTTTTTGTGCTTTGTGTTTACGGGAAACTCTTCGCAACAACGGAGGAGCTAGAGAGGTGTGTTGCTTGCGGCGTACGCAGCAGCATCCAGACTTAGGCGCTACACACTACCACGTTTCGTGTCAAATGTGTAGCAAATATTGTCCGTCCAACTCTCCGACAACAAGAACAAGCAATAACACATAAACTGATGAAACTCAAAAGAGTCCGAGATTTAATACGTAGACCGGCTAAAATCTAGGGGACGAATCTGGGTTAACGATGATCGACTAGCCCCGTAACGCAATAATCTAAGAAATGAATGGAGAAAGCAATGGACGTCCGTCCATGGTCATAAGAAATCTGGTAAAACAGATCCGACCCTCCAATCCCCGGAAGCAAACCAACCAGGAAAACTATGGCTCTCCCTCAACCGTATTAGTACTGGTGACGCCGTGACTAAAGCAACGATACACAAGTGGGAATACACCTATGACGACCAATACAACTGCGAAACGTCGGAACAAACACTGGAGCACATTTTGCACGACTGCCCCAAAAGCAAATTCATGGGTACCTGGAAAGACATCATAGATGCAACAAATGCAGCAGTCAACGATCTGGGATATTTGGATATCCAGCTATGATGAATACCTCAACTTCTTTTAGCTACAGTCGATTCTTCAGCTTTCGTATTACTTATACAAACATATGCAGGGTAAACATTTACAAAAAATTGCAGGGAAGTATTCCTGACTGGAAATGGAGGAGAAAAGATCCCACGAACAAGTGTCCTGATATGCATCGTTGCCACGGTAGATGGCGCTGACGAACGACGGTTCCTCTGACCACTAATCCTGTGTTCGTTCTTTGTTGCAGGCTGTTTGATTCACGAAGCGTACTGTAAGCAGCAGATTGGTCCAATATTCATGTCGGAAACAAACCGAGATGGTGTTTGTGTGGTGTCACCGCAAGGCACCCCACAGGCTAGGTTGTAGGCTTCAAATCGGCCGCGGTCCGTCAGTACACATCGGACCCGCGAGTCGCCACTGTCGACGCTAGCAGACCGAGCGCCGCCACTCGGCTGGTCTTACGAGACAAGCTGGAGCACTGCACAGTTCTACAGCCGAATTTAATAGGAATGGTTCACTTGTTATAGCTTCAGAGATCTCATTTGCAGAGACGCTAGTTAGCATAGCCTTCAGTTAAGTCAGTAGCTACGACCTACCCAGGCGCCACATACAGTTTATGTATTGTCAATTGATCTGTATGTGTGAAGCAATCAGAATTGTAAAGCAGTATTCGCAGTTCAGTCTATAACTGCACTTATAAATAGTATTGTACAAAGTCAAGATCGACGTTCACCGCTGATGCTGAATTAAAGCTAAGTATTTAATTGTATTCCTGTCTACTAACTTCTAATCACCTAAAATGTTGCATGGGGGCTTTATTAATTTTTATAAAAGGCAAATATTTTTTAATTTTTCGTAGCTGTCTGTCCGATTACGAAGTCTCGTAACCGGTTGGCCCTGACTAGTTTTTGTACGCAATCTGACTGCATAGAACAACAACAAAGAATGAAATGAAAATTTTCGTTAACACAATTAATTAATTAAGTCCCCAGCAACTATAAAACCTACGAAACCAAAACACAAGTGTAATTGTTCTGTGTGTGGGAGTGTGATTCAACGTACACATCTGGCACGGTTCTTCTTCAACAAGACAAGAAATTTTAAATACCGTTTATACTGAAGTAATAAAAAAAATACAAATACTATAATTACGCACGAAAACCAGAATTAAACTCTAACACAAGAACACCAGCCAGATGCTTTGTTGACTGAACCTGTAGTGACGCATTATTCAAGACATTGAAATAATGAAAAAAAAGCGAGTTTGTTACCTTCATATATATTGATGAAAAGCACTCTAATCATTACAATATCTCCATTAGAACAACATCTGTAGTGCAGCCCATCAAACAACTGCATAAAACATGGAACAAGCACCCATTACTACAACATCTCCACAAGCACTCCCTACTACGATCTCTCGACAAGAACTCTTCACTACGACATCTCAGCAAGCACTTTACTCCGCTACTTCTCAATAAGCACTGCCAGTGGAGGCGGCAGAACAATACTCTCTAGCGCGATCTCTGGCGCTGTGGCTCAGTGTAGCCACCTTTCAATGTTCCAGATACATCCCGTCAAGTGTAGTTCATTGATCCTCACGTCAGCTCACGTGTTCAATGCTGCAATGGTCACACCTCGTGATCAGACTAAGAGTCAAATTGCGTGACTCAGCCGAGTCACCCTTTTTCCATGAGGCTCATAGTTCCGCCTCATACACAACAGTTTGTGTACGGCCAAGCAGAGATGGTACAAATGGCACTATGGGACTTAACATCTGAGGTCATCAGTCCCCTAGACTTAGAACTACTTAAACCTAACTAACCTAAGGACATCACACACAACCATGCCCGAGGCAGGATTCAAACCTGCGACCGTAGCAGCAGCGCGGTTCTGGACTGAAGCGCCTAGAACCTCTCGACCACAGCGGCCGGTGCCAAGCAGAGAGAAACGGTATAGACGCAGCATGCTTATAGAAAACCCTCACAGACACCAACCACGTCAAACAGAATTTCAAGGCCTTTTTGCGCGCTTGTACAGTACGTTGCTTGAATTACACAGCCTGCAACACGCAAGGTAGGTGGGCAGAGGAACTGTCATTCGTCATCGCCATCTGCCGTGGCAACGATGCATTTTCGGACACATGTTCACCCGACCTTTTATCTCCCATTTCCAATCAGGAATCGGTCCCTGCAGTTTGTTTTATTCATGTTCACCGTGTGTGCGGGGTGGTATCATGTTATCAGGGTGCGCTGTACTGTGAAATAACTATTAAGAAAAAATTTCATAGGTTGCGCCGTGTCCGAGTTAGCTATTCATGCCGTTGCGCTCTCACATTCGAGCAACCCGCCAAACATTTTCCTCCTTTGGTATTCTAAAAATGACCAAAAAAAAATAGTTCAAATGGTGTAAGTAGGCTGTTTATGTTTTCTTTATGTAAGTAGGCTGTTTATGTTTTCTTTATGTAAGTAGGCTATTTATGTTTTCTTATTGGCAACGTTACGTAGCGCTCTATATGAAAATCACTGGCTGTGCTGTGTGCAGTCTGTGGCTAGTTTGCATTGTTGTCTGCCATTGTAGTGTTGGGCAGCGGCAGCTGGATGTGAACAGCGCGTAGCGTTGCGCAGTTGGAGGTGAGCCGCCAGCAGTGGTGGATGTGAGGAGAGAGATGGCGGAGTTTTGAAATTTGTAAGACTGGATGGCATATATATTATGATTATTAAGGTAAATACATTGTTTGTTCTCTATTAAAATCTTTCATTTGCTAACTATGCCTATCAGTAGTTAGTGCCTTCAGTAGTTTGAATCTTTTATTTAGCTGGCAGTAGTGGCGCTCGCTGTATTGCAGTAGTTCGAGTAACGAAGATTTTTGGTGAGGTAAGTGATTTGTGAAAGGCACAAGTTAATGTTAATCAGGGCCATTCCTTTGTAGGGATTTCTGAAAGTCAGATTGCGTTGCGCTAAAAAATATTGTGTGTCAGTTTAAGCACAGTCTTGTATAAATGTTCAAAAGGGGACGTTTCAATGGCTCTAAGCACTATGGGACTTAACATCTGAGGTCATCAGTCCCCGAGAACTTAGAACTACTTAAACCTAACTAACCTAAGGACATCACACACATCCATGCCCGTGGCAGGATTCGAATCTGCGACCGTAGCAGCAGCGCTGTTCCGCACTGAAGCGCCTAGAACCGCCCGGCCACAACGGCCGGCCTGACCAACAGAGTGTTACAAAAATTGGACACGGACGGTAGTAAGGATCGGTCCCTAAGAATGCGTTTAGAAAGCTGGAACTGACAAAAATACAAGGCAGTGAAGGATTTTGCGATGTCGCTGTTCGGGACTGCTCTTCTGTCCACGTAATTTACCCTGGAAGGAACACACATCAAGGATTTAGTGAATGATTAATTTGGGTCTGGGAAATGATGATGAGGAACATCAGGCTGCAGAAGAAGAAAATGTGCTTGCTTAACTGCTACCAGTTGAAGGGGACAGTGAAGGTGCTACTGCTACTGCTAACGACTGAATATGATTCCTCATTCTTTGAATGCTGTAATTTATGACTGCAATTATCTGTCATTTCATTGTAGCCATTTTTGTTACTGTTTTTGTGGAATAAAAAAAAAGTGGTTATCGAGAGGGTCTGAAAAAAAAACAAGCAAAAGGCTGAGCAATCTAGTGCGCTAGCATCTACGCTATGAGTACTACTACCACTAATTGTGTCTGGCGGATCGCTTGAATTTGCTGGCGCAGCGGCTTCACTGGCGAACTTCAGTGCTAATTAACTCGGGAACGGCGCAGCGTCCCGAATTTTTTTCTGAAAAATTATTTCTCCGAACAACGTACCATCAAACATCCTTGCAAGCTTTCCAGTCCGTTTCAGACTACCTGTATAGACGTATCTGCTTGTACTGATTCATATCATTAATTACGTGGAATTCTGTAAGGCACACACTAAATAAATAAATCTGGATGGCGATTCTTTCGATTCACTTGTACGAAGTAAACCATCATCATCATCATTTAAGACTGATTATGCCTTTCAGCGTTCAGTCTGGAGCATAACCCCCCTTATACAGTTCCTCCACGATTCCCTATTCAGTGCTAACATTGGTGCCTCTTCTGATGTTATACCTATTACTTCAAAATCATTCTTAACCGAATCCAGGTACCTTATCCTCGGTCTGCCCCGACTCCTCCTACCCTCTACTGCTGAATCCATGAGTCTCTTGGGTAACCTTGCTTCTCCCATGCGTGTAACATGACCCCACCATCTAAGCCTGTTCGCCCTGACTGCTACATCTATAGAGTTCATTCCCAGTTGTTCTTTGATTTCCTCATTGTGGACACCCTCCTGCCATTGTTCCCATCTACTAGTACCTGCAATCATCCTAGCTACTTTCATATCCGTAACCTCAACCTTGTTGATAAGGTAACCTGAATCCACCCACCTTTCGCTCCCATACAACAAAGTTGGTCGAAAGATTGAACGGTGCACAGATAACTTAGTCTTGGTACTGACTTCCTTCTTGCAGAAGAGAGTAGATCGTAGCTGAGCGCTCACTGCATTAGCTTTGCTAACCTCGCTTCCAGTTCTTTCACTATGTTGCCATCCTGTGAGAATATGCATCCCAAGTACTTGAAACCATCCACCTGTTCTAACTTTGTTCCTCCTATTTGGCACTCAATCCGTTTATATTTCTTTCCCATTGACATTACTTTCGTTTTGGAGATGCTAATCTTCATACCATAGTCCTTACATTTCTGATCTAGCTCTGAAATATTACTTTGCAAACTTTCAATCGAATCTGCCATCACAACTAAGTCATCCGCATATGCAAGACTGCTTATTTTGTGTTCACGTATCTTAATCTCGCCCAGCCAGTCTATTGTTTTCAACATACGATCCATAAATAATATGAACAACAGTGGAGACAGGTTGCAGCCTTTCTTACCCCTGAAACTACTCTGAACCATGAACTCAATTTACCGTCAAATCTAACTGCTGACTGAGTATCCATGTAAAGACCTTTAATTGCTTGCAAAAGTTTGCCTCCTATTCTTTAAACGATAAGAAAATTTAATTATAAGAGGGAAAAACCTTTTTTAGAAATTTGTCTACTTGTTGCTGTGGGAGATAGTCGCACATAAGTCTGTTCGTGATTGTTTGATGTTCCAGAACGGTTCAAAAAAAGTGCTGGAGCCAAAGTATCTACTTTTTCATTGAACAAGCATAGAAGGAGGGAAAATATGTTTGTGAAGGCATGGCAGCTCACGGAACTCCTCACAAAGACAGAAGAGGATGTTCACTAGCTGTGACCAACAGGGAAAACCGAACAGCGAAACCAGCATTCCGGCATTTCTTTCAGAAGTCACCCGTTTCCTCGACTGTATCCAACGTGCAGACGGCTCCCATTAGCACTGCCATTTGTTAAGATTCAGGATGGGAGCTTTGTGTACTAAGCCACCAATCCTTGTGTCGACACGGATAGGAATGCACACAAAACGCAAGGCCAGAAATATGATCGTTATATCAAACAACAGCTGTTTCAGTAGCAGTGATAATGAAGTCCATCCGTTCACAGATTAGTATTTGAAGTGAAAATCTAGAAGCCTGACGTTTCCTCTCAAATCGTGATCTCAAGTGTCAGAACCATGATGGAACTTTTCCTCTTCACAAGATTTACATGTTTAGCTAATGTTTGACATTTCGTCAGATTCGATAACACGGTCCGCCAAATTTTCATTACGTTCACCAATAGAGGCTGTCTATGAATTATATGAATTAGTTACGTAAAAAAGTATTCTGTAATTTTGAAATGGGTAAATAGCTTACAGAAATGTTTGATACAGCACGGACTGCACTATATCTTCATCTTTTATTCCCGTGTAAGACTGTTAGTTACCGACGTTCACGCTAGATGGCACGTGCGAATACGTTATTCCAACAACCATCATGGAGTGGCAACCAAAAACAAGGACTGGAATTAATTTAAGGAAAATACGAGGAAGGGTGGCCGAACTTGATGAGTCATTTAACATTCCCAAACAAATATTTTTATTTAATAACTGTTCAATCATGAGTCAACAGTTACCAAGATAATTGCGGAATGCCGGCCGGGGTGGCCGTGCGGTTCTAGGCGCTACAGTCTGGAGCCGAGCGACCGCTACGGTCGCAGGTTCGAATCCTGCCTCCGGCATGGATGTGTGTGATGTCCTTAGGTTAGTTAGGTTTAATTGGTTCTAAGTTCTAGGCGACTGATGACCTCAGTAGTTAAGTCGCATAGTTCTCAGAGCCATTTGAACCATAATTGCGAAATACATACAAATAGTTAAGAATTTCAAATTAAATTCAGAATGTATAAGGACGTTTGCATTGTACATAAAATTACAAAAAGTATTCAAAAAAGTCAACTGTGCCACACTTGTGGCCCCGAATACAAAGAGTTAAGCGAACCTGCGGCGCCACTCTGTCCTAGCAACTAGATCACAACTGTGGGCTAATCCAACAACAGGACTTGAATATAATGAAATAAAAACATTAAAATGCGTTCATCTCTATTGGTTATTCTGCTCTCATATAGACAAGATACAGCCAAGTCGCCCAAAGGCTACCCATGTGTAAAACCGAAGCAACAGTAGTGCTTCACTTATTGGCCGCAAGCCTATTCCACATAAATCACGTTAAGTACTTAAATAAATTACTGGGGTCCAAAAACACAATTAAAATGATAATGACAATTAAATCCTTAATTTTTTAAAGGAAACAAGAAACTTAGTACTTAGTTTGCCCAAAGGCATTCATCACACGCGCACAAGGGTCATACAATAACAGAAATACAGGGTCAGTTACTTCCAAATCCGGCCACACCCCCGCCGTTGGACAATATGTGAAGAATAACGACAAGCTACTCAACCTGAGGCTGGGACGGGAGATCCATAGAATCGTGTGTGGCCTGCCAACGCTTAGGCCATGTCCTACATGAGCGACAGAAGCGAACGACAGTGCATGACAGCTTCAGGCGACGAAACACAACCGCAGGTGTAGTTACGGAAGTGTCCTACGTGAGCGACAGCTGTGTCGCTGCCTGTCTCCCGCTGCAGCTGGCGACGTTTGAATCCAAACGTGTTTAAATCTTGTCGCTGGAGCACACGCGACACAGAGCGACAGCCACGCGTCTTCTCGGCAAAGCAGTGGAGCGGACGCGACGGCAGCTATGAATTACTTAAAATCCGATTTTAAGATAATTATTCGGTGAAAAAATTTGATTCTTCCGCAACTTATAGCTTGATATCTTTAAACGATAAAGGTCAGGATTTATTTTCGTTATTCGTCATAGTTACTGTGCTGCACGAAACTGAGCACATGGCTGCACAAAGTTTTTAAGAATTTGCAGAGGTAAAATCACATTGTGTTCATTTAAGGCCATACATTATTGAGTATGAAATGTAACCAATATATCTAAATTGTATTTAAAGTTGAGACCGGAATGATATCTCTTTCCATTCTTGAGATATTGGTTGTTGTATCCGCGGACGGGTCGCTGACGGCGCGTCCGAACCTTTCCTGCGCTTCGGGAATCAAGTGGTCGTAAAAATCGTCGTATCTCATAAAAGGTCCAAGATATCGAAACGACGAATTTTGGGAATGACAGCACGCAGAAAGGGCTACTTTATCATGTGATTAACACTCGATATGGTTTTGTAAACGCGTGAGCAGAGCAAAAACAAGACCCCCTGTAACTTACACCATGAGGTTTTGTCCAAATTTTCAGAGCCAAACAAAGGGAGAGAAACAGGTAAAAGGGGTATGACAGTGACCAGCATGAGGTCTAGTTTGGCATGAAAATATTTAACTGCTTGAAAGTAGTCAGAGTAATTAACGAAAACTTAATAAGCTTGGAAAAATTGAAGTATTTCACGACAAGCTGTTGTAAATGAAGTGTAAAAATTTCATCTGTTCAGGACCTAGCTATTTGACACATAAAGAGATACATTGGTGCGGTATTTTAACGTCAGAAAGGCTTCCTTCGAATCAAGTACGTTAGGAAAGCAAATGAGGAGTCAGTAAGATCGTGCTTCCTGAATAAAACTTGAAATTAAAAAATGAAAGAAATCAGTCAAATATTTTATGAAATGATTTGCATAAAAGAAATAGGTAGATCAGAGAAACGTTCTACATGCCTTTGAATGATGCTCGAAATCATGAACAGAAAATGAGGTTCACCAAACGTTTCCCTAATATTTTGTATTTCATACTTTTAGACAAATCATTACACAAAACTTTTGACTTTCTTTTCAAAAACTTTTTGAGCTTTACTTTTACAAACTAACATTGACTGCTGATGAATTACGTTTGCAACATCAAATATATGTAAAATATCATGGTTAATTGTAATTTATTAGGAATTAAATGTGTGTGATATACTGGGATAGGTGTGAAGATCAAGTTCTTTGGCAAGACCTCAAAAATATACTTAGCGATGCAGTGTAAACAGTATACATAAAACTTAGTATTCAGAATTGTAACTGAGTCAGTAAAAATATAATATTGGCCCAGAATGGAACCCAGGACCATTTCCTAACACGTAATCATGCACTGTTTACATTACCCCTACACCACAACTAGCATATATTCTTTGGTGCAACCTGTGTAGTTATGTTTGTATTTAGCGTAGTCAGTCATGTAGTAATCATTCCTCTGCATTTATTGACTGTTAAAAGTCCTTTATCATGTAAAAAACATTCGTATTTAATTTATTGATGAGATAGTCGAATGCTCCTCTGCTCATTCACATTTATTCGAAGAATTTGTCTGGTAATCTTCGTAGTTGATGATATTTATGAAATTCTCCATGGAGATTCCTCCCTTTGTAAATTTCGTGCACGAGGGACGTCCTTTTATAAAAACAGCTGGATGGCTCTAAGCAGCCATCTTGTAGCGCGACATGGTCGCTCGCATGCAGGACACCCAGGGTTTTCGCCCGATGCTGCTGCTTGTCGCTGGAGTGTCGCATATCCAGAAGTCGCTCGCTTCTGTCGCTCACGTAGGACACAGGCTTAGGCCTTGTGCGATGGCGGGAAGGCTGCCTAAGCAGAAGGAAAACGCGTCCCTACCCCAGACTAGCAGAACAGCAACGAACACGTCAACCGCTGACTAAGCGAGGGTGTCAATATATCAAACAACAAACAGCAAAACAAATTTGATAAAAATTAAGATGCACAGTAATACTTACACGGACAATTGAAAATTCAACTACTAAAATTTCGGTATGGGAGCGGCCCACTCATAACATTGCAAGTTAACCTTACCAGCAATAACAAGAAGCAATGTAGAAGGTCATTTAAAAGAATATTTCCAGAATAATTACAACAACATTTAAAGAATCAAGGTATATCTCTACTGGGGCTTCTTAGGGGCTAATAGACACTATAATTAGTATATGAACCAAATGGCAGATGGCTGGTTAAACTGTGCAACTGTAACCTGAGGGGCTTCTCAACATGGGGTAAGAGAGTGTGCAAGTACAAGCATGCACACACACACACATATGACCCACACATGCGTATCTTTAGGCTGAGCGCACACAACTTCAGTTACAGGCTGAATCCAATACCTCGTACCTGGAAGAACCATGATGTCTACAACAAACAGAAGTTGCAATCAGTAGTATCAAATACTCTATAGTAACAAACCGCGATTTCAGCTGAAAGATTGACATTGCAAAATACTAACTTGGCGCATACAGAAACCCCCAGACTGAGACGCGCAGCCCCAAGGGGTCATCGAAAGGCATTAAGAAACTGTATTCCTGGTCAGGTCGAACTGGGCAGAATTAACAGTCTGTAAGTACTGGTACTTAGTAAACAGTCTTGATAGATCAGGGATTCACAACATACGTGCTCGCGGAGCAAGCTGTGAGCAGCAAGGCGCGAGCACGGAGCAGCGCGATCACGCTACCCCCACTACCGGACCAGAGCGGAGAGTGGGGAGAGTCACGTGGGGTACACAACAGCTGCCGCCAGTCGATGTAAATTCGCGGCCACTTGCAGCGATATCACTCACGAATTATTACTGCGACAAATGAAACAAATAAAGGAGAATGTACACGTGCCACATAATTTTATTAGCTTAGTGTATGCCTCTACCATCTGTAGACACTGAAACTAAAGAATTCCACGACAATCCTATATTTTCAACACTTTCTTCAACACTACTTAAAATATCACCTCCGGTTGTAGTGTTCTTCATGGCTACTACATCGAGGAGCTCCTCCCTAACCTGAAGATCTCTATTAACACCTCTAATAAATATGGCAAGCTGCGCTGTTCGAGTGATATCAACACTTTCGTCTAGAGCTAGAGAATACGCCATAAAATCTTTACAGATATTTGCAAGCTGGCTCTGGACGTCGTCTGCCATGTCCTGTATGCGACGCATAATGGTCATGTTAGATAATGGCACAATCCGAAACTGTTCAACTTGAGATGGACACAAATGTTCCGCTGCAACTACCAAACATTCTTTTATTAAATCGCCATCAGTTAAGGGGCGCAGGGATTTTGCTAAAAGCAAAGCAATTTTGTAACCCACTCTGAGAGCTGCCTGAGTTGATTTTTCTTCGTCGTCCAGATCTTCTTCGGATAGCTTCCTTTTAAGTTTAATAACTTCCTGTGCACGATCTGGCCAATCACATTTTCCACGTCCGTAGTCTTTCGCGTGGTACGACATATAATGTCGCTGCAAATTAAATTTCGTAAAAGGATTCAGCGTTTTGTGATATACTAAACATTTTGCAACACCATCTTTTTCAGTAAACTGATACAATTCCTCCCAATGGGGGTTGAACTGCGAAAGCATGGTTGGGGTTACACAACGGCGACTTCACATGATTCTTAACCAGCGAAGTGACTGTTAAGAGCTGATCGTAGTACTTTAAACGTTACACAGTCGGCGCGAATTCAATAGGCACGCTGCGGCCCTATTCAAACGTGCGCGCGCATTTCCCCTTCCTCCCCTCCCTCCCTACTCCACGACCTTGCAGCTGCTCGCGAGCACGTGTCTGAGCAGACGCGAGTACTCGCGCCCAAAACCGGCCAGTTGTTAAGCCTTGTCATACATAATTTCAAACAAATGCCAAGGGGACCAATAGCTCCAGGATTCCCGGTGACTGCCTAGCTGCTAGCAAGCTGTTCAGTAGATTGCGGCGTATTTACCACACCCAACTGACTGATTCACAGCGTAATCAGGCTGCAACCGAAGAGAGCCGCTCCTTGCCTGGTAAATTCGCTGGTAGCAACGGTCAACGCTGCTGGAATACACAGGTGCCCATAGCTTAACGGTAAACGGTTTTGGCTCGCTGCCATCGCCGGGACGCCGAGTACTCCAGTTCGGTGTCCGACAAACCACTCACCACCACACACCCCCAGAAGGAACACATAACGAAGCGAAGATGACACGGCGACGCAAGAGTCGATGGAACGTGCGCTGAATGGCGCCGGTAGGATCACGCGCGCGCGCTCGCGGAAGCCGCACGGCTCAGGAGTCATATAAAGGCGCATCATACTTTATTTTCTCGGCCAATTTTGGTTGACAGGTGACATTTTCCGATGAACCTTGTTTTATGCCCCATTGTACAGACAGCCGTTTGCGTGTACGGCGTGACCCCAATGTCTCTGCAAGCAAACACTCTGCATGCGTTATTGTCTGGAGAGTGTTTTCGTGCATTCTCAGAGTGCTCTCGTCATTCTGGAAGGCACAATAAATCAACACAAATATGCATCTATCCTTGGGTACCATGTTCACCCCTAATTCAGTTTGTTTTTCCTCGGCGAGATGGCATCTACCAGCAGGACAATGCAATGTGTCACAAAACTCGCAGTTTACCTGCATCGTTTGAAGGCATCCAGGATGAATTTACCGTTATCCCCTGGCCAGCAAATTCGCTGGATTTAAACCCAACTAAATATCTGCTGGACCGCCTCAGTAGGTCTGTACGCAGCATTGAGCCTTAACCGAGAACCCTAGCGCAGCTGACCAGGGCATGGCTCCACGTCCGCGTTGGTACCTTCGTGACCGTCATTGACTCTCTTCCTAGCCGGCCGGAGTGGCCGTGCGGTTCTGGGCGCTACAGTCTGGAGCCGAGCGACCGCAACGGTCGCAGGTTCGAATCCTGCCTCGGGCATGGATGTGTGTGATGTCCTTAGGTTAGTTAGGTTTAATTAGTTGTAAGTTTTAGGCGACTGATGACCTTAGAAGTTAAGTCGCATAGCGCTCAGAGCCATTTGAACCATTTGACTCTCTTCCTGCACATCTCGCAGTGGTCTGCTCTCCAAAAGATTTTTATTCAAGCTTTTGACAGATAGTCACATTAATGTAACTGGACAGTGTATTTCAAACCAGCCTTTGTTCCACGGAGTCGGACTTAATAACTGTGATCAACCGTTTCAGACTCAGTTATTGCAACCATCCCTCCCATCTCTACTGTGTGCACTTCAAGGACGCCTCTTACTGCCATTGTGATATTTCTTACGGTGGCACTAATCACATGCTGTTGACGTGCATGAAGTACGAAAGCTCCCGTTGTTGGTGTTTGATTTCTCTCATTTAGCTGAAGTAGTAGCTCTCTACATCAGTAATCTCTGATGATACCCACATAAAGACAACAGTAGGTGACATTCGAAGGAATAATGACAAACATACAAAACCAGTTTAACTCAACATAACTTATCTATTACGTAAAACTATCTTTGATGTTTCGAGAATTTTTTGTTGCATGACAATATAATGAAATTTCAAGTCTAAAAGGCTAGTTTTTTGTATATGTTTTGTTCGTGTTATACTTACTGTTGATTTTTATGTTGTCGTTGCGATGTTAGCCTTCTTATAATACGGGATGTTTAGAAATTAATTATACAACAGTAACCTTTAACTGTGAAAAAAGTTTGATACAGCACTGAATGCAGTACATCTTCAAGTTTTATTTAAGTATGTTCATTGTGGCTAACACGACAAATGTCCCATCAGTAATCAGTTTCATGCGAACTCATGTGAAGCAAGTACTTACTTTCCGTGTCCGGAACTAGACTTCAAACTACCAAAAATCAGTAGCCAATATGGCCTTGTCATTTGCCTCCCATTAGTCATTCATTGTGCAGGGCTGGTCTAAATATGGACAGATAAGCAGGTGTTGAGGATCCTGGACAGAACCACACAGACAGAGAGTGTTCTCATTCTCTTTTAGGAAACCCCATTGCTGCAAGTTTGTCTTACAGTTTGGCACTTCTACCCTCATACGGTTTAGGGTTCTCCACACTGTGTATGGGAGGTCTCCACCAGGCGCCAGTTCTTCTTTTACATCTTTATGGGGGTTTCTCAGGCCGATTTCCCACCTTTTCAAACGATTCTCTGCAGCCGACCCTTCCAGGGCTCGGTTACGTAACAGGAAACTCTTCCTCGAACAAAGCTGTCGGTCAGCAGGCTGGTGTCCATATAAAGGGTGACGCATGTCCTCTTCTTGCTTGGTTTTTTCGGCTTCGGCAGCGATGTCACATCGTATGTTGGGCGGTGCGGTCCCCATGATTAAGTACATCTTGTCCACTGAGGTTGGCCTCAAGCATCCGGTAACAATCCGTTCCATTTCATTCACCGCGACATCAACTTTCCTCGCGTGTGTTGACGCAGACCATACTGGAGCGGCGTATTCCGCGGCTGACACACTGAGCGCAAGGGCTGAAGTTCTCAGGACTTTTGGGTTTGCACCCCAGGATCCGCTGGTTAGTTTCCTGATGATGTTGTTTCTAGTTGAGACTTTTTCCCTTGTGGCTTTACAATAATGTTTATAGGTCAGTGTGCTATCCAACGTGACACCAATATATTTGGGCGTTTTACAATGCTCGAGACGTTCACCTCTCCATATTACATTTAATTCACGATATGCCTCCCTGTTGTTCTTTAAATGAAATGCACAGACCTGCGTCTTGGAAGGGTTCGGCCTTAGGTGGTTTGCCTCATAATACTGGGAGATAGCTTCCAAGATACTGGTTAATTTCTCCTCTACATCCATAAAATTGTTACCTTGGGCTGCAACTGCAGTGTCATTGGCATACATAAATTGGCGCGTGATGTTTGGCACTGGTTGGTCATTTGTTTATATACACTCCTGGAAATTGAAATAAGAACACCGTGAATTCATTGTCCCAGGAAGGGGAAACTTTATTGACACATTCCTGGGGTCAGATACAT
Source organism: Schistocerca cancellata (assembly GCF_023864275.1). NCBI lineage: Eukaryota > Metazoa > Arthropoda > Insecta > Orthoptera > Acrididae > Schistocerca > Schistocerca cancellata. The sequence goes on along the minus strand of NC_064632.1, from coordinate 403,010,435 downwards.
CACATGATCACACTGACAGAACCGCAGGCACATAGACACAGGCAACAGAGCATGCACAATGTTGGCACTAGTACAGTGTATATCCACCTTTCGCAGCAATGCAGGCTGCTATTCTCCCATGGAGACGATCGTAGAGGTGCTGGATGTAGTCCTGTGGAACGGCTTGCCATGCCATTTCCACCTGGCGCCTCAGTTGGACCAGCGTTCGTGCTGGACGTGCAGACCGCGTGTGACGACGCTTCATCCAGTCCCAAACATGCTCAATGGGGGACAGATCCGGAGATCTTGCTGGCCAGGGTAGTTGACTTACACCTTCTAGAGCACGTTGGGTGGCACGGGATACATGCGGACGTGCATTGTCCTGTTGGAACAGCAAGTTCCCTTGCCGGTCTAGGAATGGTAGAACGATGGGTTCGATGACGGTTTGGATGTACCGTGCACTATTCAGTGTCCCCTCGACGATCACCAGTGGTGTACGGCCAGTGTAGGAGATCGCTCCCCACACCATGATGCCGGATGTTGGCCCTGTGTGCCTCGGTCGTATGCAGTCCTGATTGTGGCGCTCACCTGCACGGCGCCAAACACGCATACGACCATCATTGGCACCAAGGCAGAAGCGACTCTCATCGCTGAAGACGACACGTCTCCATTCGTCCCTCCATTCACGCCTGTCGCGACACCACTGGAGGCGGGCTGCACGATGTTGGGGCGTGAGCGGAAGACGGCCTAACGGTGTGCGGGACCGTAGCCCAGCTTCATGGAGACGGTTGCGAATGGTCCTCGCCGATACCCCAGGAGCAACAGTGTCCCTAATTTGCTGGGAAGTGGCGGTGCGGTCCCCTACGGCACTGCGTAGGATCCTACGGTCTTGGCGTGCATCCGTGCGTCGCTGCGGTCCGGTCCCAGGTCGACGGGCACGTGCACCTTCCGCCGACCACTGGCGACAACATCGATGTACTGTGGAGACCTCACGCCCCACGTGTTGAGCAATTCGGCGGTACGTCCACCCGGCCTCCCGCATGCCCACTATACGCCCTCGCTCAAAGTCCGTCAACTGTACATACGGTTCACGTCCACGCTGTCGCGGCATGCTACCAGTGTTAAAGACTGCGATGGAGCTCCGTATGCCACGGCAAACTGGCTGACACTGACGGCGGCGGTGCACAAATGCTGCGCAGCTAGCGCCATTCGACGGCCAACACCGCGGTTCCTGGTGTGTCCGCTGTGCCGTGCGTGTGATCATTGCTTGTACAGCCCTCTCGCAGTGTCCGGAGCAAGTATGGTGGATCTGACACACCGGTGTCAATGTGTTCTTTTTTCCATTTCCAGGAGTGTATTATACAGAGCTGGGGAGAGGACGCTTCCCTGAGGTAGATCATTCCTCTGATTTCTCCATCTGTTCTTCTTGCCCTGGAGACAGACGAAAAATCTCCTATTACGCAGGAAAGTACCTATCAGTGATGTTAAACGGTAATCTCTTGTCACATTATATACTTTCCTAAGGAGCCTCCGATGGTTTACAGTATCATATGCAGCTGAAAGGTCTATGAATGCCACATGTGAAGCAAGTCTTGATGTATGGTGGGAACTGCTCATATTATCCGTTGTCACTGCTCGTCGACGTTTCCGGAAGCGGGTGAACAAACACTCTGTCTTTAATGTGACCCCATACACAGAAATCCATTGGCGTTAAATCAGGTGGTGGACACGATACTGTTCCTCGAAGTCAAACCCAAGTCGACACATTCCTACAGAGACATGCGACAACTTCTCCATCGTACGTGGTGGCGTGTCATCTTATTGGATAATAAATTCGGTGCCCATATCGTTTTGTAACTGTGGTGTTACATGATGTTGAAGCATCTCCAGATACGATATGGCGGTAACAGCTTACAGCACAAAAACATTTGCCGCAGTCAAAAATGTTCAAATGTGTGTGAAATCTTATGGGACTTAACTGCTAAGGTCATCAGTCCCTAGCGCGAGGGATTAGCCGAGCTGTCTAAGGCGCTGAAGTCATGGACTGTGCGGCTGGCCACGGCGGAGGTTCGAGTCCTCCCTCGGGCATGGGTGTGCGCATTTGTCCTTAGGATAATTTAGGTTAAGTAGTGTGTAAGCTTAGGGACTGATGACCTAAGCAGTTAAGTCCCATAAGATTTCACACACATTTGAACATTTTTCATCAGTCCCTAAGCTTACACACTACTGAACCTAAATTATCCTAAGGACAAACACACACACACATGTCCGAGGGAGGACTCGAACCTCCGCCGGGACCAGCCGCACAGTCCATAACTGCAGCGCCCTGGACCGCTCGGCTAATCCCGTGTGGTTTGCCGTAGTCGAGCCCCGCACATGTTCGATTACGAGACTTGGTTTATGAACATGCCTTATCTTAACATTATGCCGATTCACTTTACCGCACGTATGAAAGGTAGTTTCGTCACTATACGCTTTTATTAAGAAACTCATCTTCAGTATGCATTTTGCCAAACATTTATAGACACATCTCGGTTCGTCCCTTTTTTTTCACTTTCTCTTAAACCTTGCAATAGTTCCAATTTATAGTTTGAATAAATAGCTTTTCCGTAATACCTACCACACTGTAATACAAGGTACACTCCTGGAAATGGAAAAAAGAACACATTGACACCGGTGTGTCAGACCCACCATACTTGCTCCGGACACTGCGAGAGGGCTGTACAAGCAATGATCACACGCACGGCACAGCGGACACACCAGGAACCGCGGTGTTGGCCGTCGAATGCCGCTAGCTGCGCAGCATTTGTGCACCGCCGCCGTCAGTGTCAGCCAGTTTGCCGTGGCATACGGAGCTCCATCGCAGTCTTTAACACTGGTAGGATGCCGCGACAGCGTGGACGTGAACCGTATGTGCATTTGACGGACTTTGAGCGAGGGCGTATAGTGGGCATGCGGGAGGCCGGGTGGACGTACCGCCGAATTGCTCAACACGTGGGGCGTGAGGTTTCCACAGTACATCGATGTTGTCGCCAGTGGTCGGCGGAAGGTGCACGTGCCCGTCGACCTGGGACCGGACCGCAGCGACGCACGGATGCACGCCAAGACCGTAGGATCCTATGCAGTGCCGTAGGGGACCGCACCGCCACTTCCCAGCAAATTAGGGACACTGTTGCTCCTGGGGTATCGGCGAGGACCATTCGCAACCGTCTCCATGAAGCTGGGCTACCGTCCCGCACACCGTTAGGCCGTCTTCCGCTCACGCCCCAACATCGTGCAGCCCGCCTCCAGTGGTGCCGCGACAGGCGTGAATGGAGGGACGAATGGAGACGTGTCGTCTTCAGCGATGAGAGTCGCTTCTGCCTTGGTGCCAATGATGGTCGTATGCGTGTTTGGCGCCGTGCAGGTGAGCGCCACAATCAGGACTGCATACGACCGAGGCACACAGGGCCAACACCCGGCATCATGGTGTGGGGAGCGATCTCCTACCCTGGCCGTACACCACTGGTGATCGTCGAGGGGACACTGAATAGTGCACGGTACATCCAAACCGTCATCGAACCCATCGTTCTACCATTCCTAGACCGGCAAGGGAACTTGCTGTTCCAACAGGACAATGCACGTCCGCATGTATCCCGTGCCACCCAACGTGCTCTAGAAGGTGTAAGTCAACTACCCTGGCCAGCAAGATCTCCGGATCTGTCCCCCATTGAGCAAGTTTGGGACTGGATGAAGCGTCGTCTCACGCGGTCTGCACGTCCAGCACGAACGCTGGTCCAGCTGAGGCGCCAGGTGGAAATGGCATGGCAAGCCGTTCCACAGGACTACATCCAGCATCTCTACGATCGTCTCCATGGGAGAATAGCAGCCTGCATTGCTGCGAAAGGTGGATATACACTGTACTAGTGCCGACATTGTGCATGCTCTGTTGCCTGTGTCTACGTGCCTGTGGTTCTGTCAGTGTGATCATGAGATGTATCTGACCCCAGGAATGTGTCAATAAAGTTTCCCCTTCCTGGGACAATGATTCACGGTGTTCTTATTTCAATTTCTAGGAGTGTATATTTAATTCTAAGCTGGCGCTTCTCGTTAACTGATCTGGACTACAAATGCAAAACTGCCGAACTTGTTCAATTCCTGCATCACAAGACTGTCTCCCACAGCATAACACTGACGCCACCGACCTTGCGTCCATTCGCCGGTGCATGTTCATAGCAGCCACTCGCGTGCATAGCGGCGTATCCAGACACGAACGTCGACCTGACGCGACAAAAAAACGTATTACATTGGACTAGACGGCGGCTCCATTGATGCACAGCCCAATATCGATGATTCGATACCCATTGTGATCGTAACTGACGACGTCATTGAGTCAACATGGGAACATGTAGGGCGTCTTCTGACGTGGGGCCCCATTTTCAACAGTGTGCACTGAACGGCGTGCTCCGAAAGAGTTGAGCCTGCACCAGCTGTGCGCCCTGTCGTCATATCTGGCAGTGATCGCCACCTATCCTGCTTTAATCGGGGTCTTCCTCGCAGCACAAGTGTTGCACTGCGCAGTATGTAATGCTCCAGAAGTAGTGCGTCGTTCACTCGACAGTGACAGAGTGGTGGTGTTTTCCGACAGAGCGCAATGCCAACGATTTGCATCAGGCGTGCCAGGCCAACTGGTTCTGGACGAGTCTGCTGCGTTGCACGCTGCGTTCGAGTGAGTGAGTGCCAAAGACAGTGGAAGAATGTTCGTGATCTCTACAGAACGAAGAGAAAAGAAATAATAGGTGAACAGAGCCTGCTGCAAAAAAGAAGAGAGCCTTCTACAGGGACAGGCTGGGATTTATAGAATGTGTGGAATATTAAACGAACACTTCTGTACCATGTGAGCCAGTATTCCTGGCACACCGCATGCTACCGACTCTGCTCTAGCCCTCGTTTTATTTTTAGCAGAAGCAAGGTGATAGCAGAGGTCGGACTAGACAGTGAGCCCGAGGAAGGGTGTTTACTCCGCTAGTGCGAATGAGTGAAGGTACGTAGTGTGAGGTCTGGGGCCGGGCTGCCTTGAGAAGACAAACGGAGAGACGAGACGGCGGCTGCTTGAAGAAGAATCTATTGGGCACTGCAGCTACAACGCGGAAGGCCTGTGTGTAGTCGTTACACGATCATCTTCTTCTTTTTTTGGTGAGAACATCCATTATTCATATATACAACTATTCTCTCCACAGACTACTATCCCGACCTGTGGAAAAACTCCAAAATCCTGCTTCTTGTTAAACCGAACAAACCCCCTACTGACACCTCCTCGTATCACCCCACCCATTCGTGATGGCTGGGTGTTGTGTGCTGTCCTTAGGTTAGTTAGGTTTAAGTAGTTCTAAGTTCTAGGGGACTTATGACCACAGCAGTTGAGTCCCATAGTGCTCAGAGCCATTTGAACCATTTGAACCCCATCCATCTGCCTCACCTCAGCATTTAGAAAGGTTTTTGAATACATCCTGTTTCGATGCATCCACTGCAATCTGCGCCAACACCACCTCCTCCCTAATACCCAGTGTGGCTTCCATGTCTCCTTCGCTGCTGACGATTTCCTCCTGAGTTTCACCCATCTCCTCTCCCAACAGCTCAAAAACCGCGAATCCACCATCTTTGTCCCTCTTGACCTAGAGAAAGCACATGACTGGATATGGCGCTCTCGTCACCTTTTCAGAATCCAGACTTAGGCACCTCCAATTAACTATGTGTGCCTTATTGCATCCTTTTCTTTAGCCGCCCATCCTATGTCACTAATTCCCTTACCTTCCATCCCACTGCATCAGGAGTGCCCCCTGGTTCCGTTCTCCTCCGCTCTCCTTTACGTTTCAAACACAGCCGACACACTGAAATCACATCTTTCCATCCACCCCCTTCAGTATACTGATGACATCTTTTACCCTGTCCTCTATCCTACGCTCCCTCCAAATCCACCCCCATCAGTTTACCTCCTGGCACAACCAATGGCTCCTTAAGATTAACATCTCCAAAAGCCAAGCATCAATTATAGGACGTACCACCTGCACCTTCTGTTTCCAAGACTTCTGCCTTACCATTTCCGACTGTCCAATCCAACTAACTAAAACACTAAAATACCTTGAATTAATCTTCGACTGGCAACCAACGTGGATACCTCATCTTATAACAAAAAGCCCACAACGGATTAAAATTACGGAAACTAATAACTGGTCGATCACGTGGCCTACATCTTCCACTGTCCTTCACACATACAAATCCCCGATCTGCACCACACTTTGATATGCAAATGGTACATGGATGTCTGCCACAGCCTAGCTCTACAAATGCCTCCAAATCCTCGAGTATCATGCTTTCCGTCTCGCTTTCCACATCCCCTTACCTTTCCCCCACAAGGATCCTCTACCAACTCATGAATTCCCACCTCTCTTCACTCACGTTAAATACCTCCAAATAACCTACATCATCCACAAACTCGACTCCAACAGTCTTGTTATGGACCTTCTCCTTTCCGATCCTAGTGTGCTGCCGCATCTCTACCTATACATCCTACTAACCCTCCACCCACACACTCTTCACGTCCTCTCCCAAAGGAATTTCAACAGACCCCGACCTCTTCCCTGACGTATATCCATTTCACCAATCTTGACTTCACCCCATCCTATCCACCCTCCAAGGGTCCCTCGTCGTCCTCTCCTCATATCACACCTCCTTTTCCCCTTTCCTGTCCCCCCCCCCCCCCAAACTCCTTTTCCTTCCAGATTTCTCAAGATTACCCGTCTCCTATCTCCATCTATACCCAGTTCTCTTCTCATCAACAATCTACCATCCCAGGGTAGGTATTTTTCCACTTTTAGTGAAAATGTATAGTGCTCTGTTTTTAATGGTCAATGTGTTTGATGGTCTTCGAGTATTTTTAACTATGCTGTCTGTCCACCTTTTTTCCATTGTTTTTAAACAGCAGTCTCCCATTAACATCATCTTTTAAAATAATTTTAAATTCATGGTAAATATCTCTTCTTGTTTTTTATTTTATAATATAATTAGAGAATAATGTTTACTGGCTGAAGAACGGGTTGACTGTACCGCTGCCAGCCCCTCCCCCCCCCTCGTTTCACATAGGGCGAAGGGGGATGAAATAACAATAAAGGAAAAAAAAACCTTATTCTTAGCCAACAACTTGCATGTGCTAAAACTTGGTCACTCCTTTGTTGGCTTTTGTGCTTTCCCGACCTGGTACCAGTTATTGATAATTAGCTACGATATTTACGATCTACCCCGTGGTTTATATTTTTTTGCTGTTCAGGGGGAAGTGTGGCATTTGGTCTGCTCGTGAAGCTTGATCAGCTGATATAGCAAGCCCATGTCTGTTTGTAGTCAATTTTCTCTCTCGAGCGTCTAGATCAGTGTGGTTAAAATTTTTGTGTTTCATTAACTAGTGGATTAATGTTCCATTGTGTGTGTTCAGTAGTAATCTCCGTGCATGATTAATGAGAGTTACTGTTCCGTACGTGTTGGTTTTTCTTTTACTGCTGAGTCAGAGTGACAGTTGTGCTCCAGTGGTATTTCCAAAATGATTCAAATGGCTCCGAGCACTATGGGACTAAACTTCTGAGGTCATCAGTCCCCTAGAACTCAGAACTACTTAAACCTAACTAACCTAAGGACATCAGACACATCCATGCCCGAGGCAGGATTCGAACCTGCGACCGTAGCGGTATCGGTTCCAGACTGTAGCGCCTAGAACCGCTCGGCCACCCCTGCCGGCGGTATTTCCAAAATCGAAGGTTTATGCACCGGTAAGAACGCTCGCAGTTTACTAAGGTATTTGGTCTGCTTAGTTAAAAATTGAGGACCTTCTGTGGGTGAGCAAGACCACATCCGCTTGTAGTTTCTATAGCTTCAGCGTTAGAGCACTGATTTTCTTAATGCTTAGTTGGTAGAGTAATTTCCCGTTATGTGTGTTACGGTAGTAACCAGTGTACACGACTGAATAGAGTGCTGATGTTCTTTCTGGCCTTGACGCTTACTTGCAAAGGCTGCGGCGCGTTGTACGCCAGGCATATTGTAAATATTGAATGCTTTTATCTGGACGAGAACGTTCTCGGTGCAATAAGGTACAGATGTTTACTGAATTACGAATTATCAGACAGCTGACACAGGCGCCGCAAGTGTTACAGTTAATCTATTGATATGTGGATTCTGTTGGAAATTTGTTTGAGATAAGAAGAGGAAGTTTAATATTGTTTAATCTCGTAAGTTAATGTGGGCTGCTGTGCGAGGCACCCAAGGACGTATCTTACTGACTGTTTTTCTCGAAAGGTCGAATTAATTAATTGGTATCTGTTACTCTGAGGTCTACGCTGGCCCGGCTAAACTTAACTAAGTTAAATTTAAAGAACTGATTGCTACCAGAAAAATTGATACTGGCTCAGGTGAACAGAGGCTTTTATGTAATGTAAGTTTTCTCTGTACTTTAGAATTCTGACTTCGGCATGCATAAGTAACCTCTTACCTGTTATCGGTTGACGCCCTTTTGACCTGAGGTTGGGATCGGCCTCTCGGTCGCATAAATTAAAATTTCTGCAACGGTACGAGTATTAGATTAGATAGTTGGGGCACTGTGATTGATTGCTTCAAGTCAAGCCAGTGTGCCCACAAGTGCTGAATTCTTGTCTCTCTAATGTATAACTGTGTAAGTGCTTAAGACCAAACCTAAGTATGGTCTTGCTTAAAGAATACTATCAGTAACTGATTGCAGAGAGTTGAAATCTATGTGTGCTTCGGCAGCACTGACTAAAGATTAAACACACTCAGTACTGTATGTTCTGTGTAAGGATTCTGCTACTTTAACACAATTGAACGGTAAGTAAACATAAGGTCTTATGTTTTTCTAAGTTTTTTTCATGGTCTTGAAACTATTTGTGAACAAGGAGTTATCATCCCGTGTACCTGTGGACACTAAGGGCTGCAAGTGCATAATAATATTGGTTTCATGTTGTTAACTCAGTAACACAATGTGACTTTGTTACTGTTTTTTTTCTAAAAGGAGAATAAACTTTTGATTACTAACGTCATATTAATAATTGTACTATCGTAAATTTAGTACACAAATTGTTTGGGTTTATTATTACAGTATTATAAAGATTTGTTCACGTCTTTTTATGGACCTCTGGAAAAGTTCGTTGCCATTAATTTTTTTGATTGTATAAATCAACTTGTTGAACCGCTAGCCGGCCGCGGTGGTCTAGCGGTTCTAGGCGCTCAGTCCGGAACCGCGCGACTGCTACGGTCGCAGGTTCGAATCCTGCCTCGGGCATGGATGTGTGTGATGTCCTTAGGTTAGTTAGATTTAAGTAGTTCTAAGTTCTAGGGGACTGATGACCACAGATGTTAAGTCCCATAGTGCTCAGAGCCATTTTTTTTAACCGCTCCAAGCCAAGCTCCTTAACGTATCAATTTTTTCAGATGTTATATCGTACACTGAAAACAAGTAAAATTGTCCTAATGTGTCGGCAGAAGCCAGTAATGGCCTCAGCTGCAACGATGATAAATGTCCAGAAAAAAACTGAGTATGAACCACTTTTCTCCGAATCTCAGTGAACACTAAAACCACATCTTTAAGCCAAATACCAGTGTCCTCCTACGAAAAAGAGGAAAGAAGTGAAGCACTTCTCAGATACTGAAATGATAACAAAGAACTCAGACACCAGCTCAGAAACTATTTGGGAGAGCTTTCAAAACCACCACAAGATTGGTGCGTAAGTTCCTAGCGTTTTTGTTTTGCCCGTTAATATTCTGGTAGGTGCGGGTTTATTTATCGACTGCCATTTTATTTGCTGTTCACTGCTGTTATCTGAGTTTACATATTGTCATTTTGTCATTTGGAGATAGTGAGTGGGTGACGAGAAATGGTGTCTTTGTGCTAACATAAGGAAAATAAAACAATATTTGGATCCAAACAAAGCAGCAACTCCCAGTACAAGGACCTAACGCGCGTCCAGAAAAGATAATGTTATGCGTCTGGTGGAACGGTGACGGTGCGGTGTGCTATGAATTGCTTCCCCAAGTTGTAAACATAGCTGCTGACATTTATTGTCAACAACTGAGACGTCTTGCAGACGCAATAAAAGAACAACAACCAGGAAGATTACATGAAGTGATGCTACATCACGATAACGCCCGTCCACATTCTGCTAGACTGACAAAAAAAAAAAAAAAAAAAAAACACTATACAGGAGTTGGGTTGGGAAGTCGTTCTGCACCCACGTAATTCACCTGCTCTTGTGCCCTCGGATATCCACGTTCTACGCTCTCTGACGAACAATCTTCAAGGAATATCCTTTCCGGACGAAAATACGCTCTGAACATGGTTGGATGAGATTGGTTCAAATGGCTCCGAGCACTATGGTACTTAACTTCTGTGGCCATCAGTCCCCTAGAACTTAGAACTACTTAAACCTAACTAACCTAAGGGCATCACACGCATCCATGCCCGAGGCAGGATTCGAACCTGCGACCGTAGCGGTCGCGCGGTTCCAGACTGAAGCGCCTAGAATCGCTCGGCCACTTCGGCCGACAGTTGGATGAGATACTCGCCTCAAAACCACCTGATTTCTACAGTCGCCGAATCTAAAATTTACCTCAGCGTTGGTAGACATCGCAAATAGTCAAGGAGAACATAGTATTATTGACTTAAGTCATATTCTTGTGTTTATTAAACTTACGACTTATGCATGAATGCAGTAGATATCCTCTTTACAACCGTGGCCAGGGCAGTGAAAAAATTTGGGCCAGATCCCATTACACAGGACAAGACGGGAGTTCTCTAGAAGTGTTAAACCAACAGCGACAATGCGATTCTCGATCACCAACTTTGGAATATAATCGAAGTCATTCGTCCTCGCAGCACTCGTGCGCGCCGTTCCCCACGGCCACCAACTAATATGCCTACCGCACCTCTTGGTGAAGTGACTCAAATAACTGATACAATATTGGAGTGCCTGTGTTATTCCGAAATACGTTGCAGGAACTGCCGTGACTACAGCCATTATGAGATACATCAAATTTTTCAATTTTGTGTGAAATCTTATGGGACTTAACTGCTGAGGTCATCAGTCCCTAAGGTTACACACTACTTAATCTAAAGTATCCTAAGGACAAACACACACACACCCATGCCCGAGGGAGGACTCGAACCTCCGCCGGGACCGGGAGATATATTAAATGTATTCGCAGCTGCGAATATGGACAACCATCAGCTATAAAATGGAATGAAAACACTGAAAATTTGTGCCCGACCGGGACTCGAGCCCAGATTTACCGCTTATCACGAATAGTCACCTTACCATTTTTTTAATTATCAGATTGACTTGGTATTTTCATGAAAATCAGAGAAACGTAGTCAAATCATCATTTAATATCAGCTGGAAGAAGAAAATCAACAAATTAGTTCAAGCACAAACAATTATTAAATTCTGAACGGAAAGTCTAACCCATTATCCCACCCTTCTTGTCAATTTTTTAACATACATGTGGAGCACAAAAAGTGACAAAACAAAGCTACAAGGTAGGGGACTCAAGCTCAGGGAAGAAACAGATATCACACGGGAGCTTAACCAACACCCTGACGGTTAAACACAAGAAAAAGTGTATTCACAGAAAGCGTTCAGTACCGTGGCGACCGCTGCCACTTCCAATGCGCAGTCGTCAGATAATGGTGAAAAAGGTGGGTATCTGGGTCATTCCCGCCTTCAACGACATGTTGAACATGGTAACCCAAGAGCCAGACAATTGTGTTCGTTTTCGTCAGAGGAAAAAAGGACATGTCCGGATGTAGGAGAATGTCGTCTGGGAAAGCGGTTTCAGGCCCCGAGTAAGGGAAAGCTAATTGACGGCGGACCCAGAGCCGCTGATCCCGTGCGCAAGCAACAAGCCTGCGAAGTAAGGTGTCAGTCTGATGACATTCCTCACACTGATCAGTCGGACGAAGGCCAATACGAAAAAGACGATCACCAGTAGGTATCAGACAGTGATTGACCTTATACCATGTTGAAGCAATTTCCATCGGCAATATAGGAAGACTAAGACGAGACCAGACCGTTTTCCAAGACGTTGACGGGGGGGAAGCAAGGTCAACAGAAGAAAGGGGACATGGTGCACCCCGACGGGGTGATAGCATGTTGGTATTAATATGCGTCATACAATGTATATCAGCACATAGGATACCGATAATTAGAAAGTATTCACGAATGTGCCGCAATTTAGGATTAATCCGTCCAACATCAACAGGAGGGGTCAGAGGTGGGAAAGTAAACGAGAGGTAACCGAATGCGGAGCCCGCGTACAGGTTAAAACATTGCGGCGGGAAAATAAGATGGATGTCATCATTTTGATATCGGAAAGACCCAATCCTACAATCTTTCGAGGCCTAGACACTACTTCAAACCGGACACGAAAGATATGGCGGCGCCACAGGAATCGACCAGACAGCTGTTTCAGTCTGCGGGCCATCATCGCGGGAAGACCTGCGCAACGTAATATACTTCACTGAAGACATAAGTTTCTAAAACCCGACATTTGGCTATTCGTGCACGACTTACGGCGACATTCAAATTTCCATACGTCGTCAACCATGCATCTACAATATGTGCTCGTACATTCGTTATGTATATTATCATACAGGTGAGACACTTTATTTGATTTTTTTCCTTTATTGAGTTTCGATTCCCCCTAAAGGGGGCGGGCTAGGAGCAGCTTATTACGCCGCTCTTCAGCCTACAGAATTTGTTTTAAAAAGATAAAGATAATAAAAAAATAATAACAGTTGGCGATATAATCGGTGACTTAAAGGTAAAATGGCAGAAAATTCTGGAGCTTAAAACATAAAACACAGGGTTGATGATGCTAATAAAATACACAGGAAGCAGAAAAATAATAGACAGACAATGAAAAAACACGGCGACAGTCTGGGTTCTGTTCGCAAGAGATATAAAATGCACACCCAGCGACAGCATGATTTCTGTTCGCAACACTGTGGAAAGACGCACAACACTGAACACTCACTTAAACACTGCACTAAAAAGTTGGCACAAATATGACATACCACACCCGAGAGCAGGTGGGGGGAAACTGGTCAGATGACGGGGAAAAAAGGGGAGGAAGGAGAGAAAAAGTGAAGGGGGTTTTATTTGAAAGTGCATGCATGTTAAAAGGAATTTTGCAACGTAACTCAGGATAACACAGGCACTGCAGTACCGAATATATTTGCCGACACCGGGCAAGCGACTTTCAAATAAAATGCCTCACCTGCATGGGAATATACAGGGTGGTCCATTGATTGTAACGGGGCCAAATATCTCTCGAAATAAGCGTCAAACGAAAAAACTACAAAGAACGAAACTTGTCTAGCTTGAAGGGGGAAACCAGATGGCGCTGTGGTTGGCCCGCTAGATGGTGCTGCCATAGGTCAAACGGATATCAACTGCGTTCTTTTTAAATAGGAACCCCCATTTTTATTACATATTCGCGTAGTACGTAAAGAAATGTGCATGTTTTAGTTGGACCACGTTTTTCGCTTTGTGGTAGAAGGCGCTGTAATAATCACAAACATATGGCTCACAATTTTAGACGAACAGTTGGTTCAAAAATGGCTCTGAGCACTATGGGACTCAACATCTTAGGTCATACGTCCCCTAGAACTTAGAACTACTTAAACCTAACAAACCTAAGGACATCACACACACCCATGCCCGAGGCAGGATTCGAACCTACGACCGTAGCAGTCCCGCGGTTCCGGACTGCAGCGCCAGAACCGCTAGACCACCGCGGCCGGCGAACAGTTGGTAACAGGCAGGTTTTTTAAATAAAAATACAGAAAGTAGGTACGTTTGAACATTTTATTGAGGTTGTTCTAATGAGATACATATACCTTTGTGAACTTATCATTTCTGAGAACGCATGCTGTTACAGCGTGATTACCTGTAAATACCACATTAATGCAATAAATGCTCAAAATAATGTCAGTCAAACTCAATGCATTTGGCAATACGTGTAACGACATTCCTCTCAACAGCGAGTAGTTCGCCTTCCGTAATGTTCGCACATGCATTGACAGTGCGCTGACGCATGTTGTCAGGCGTTGTCGGTGGATCACGATAGCAAATATCTTTCAAATTTTCCGACAGAAAGAAATCCGGGGACGTCAGATTCGGTGAACGTGCGGGCCATGGTATGGTGCTTCGACGAGCAATTCATCTGTCATGAAATATGCTATTCAATACCGCTTCAAGCGCACGCGAGCTAAGTGCCGGACATCCATCATGTTGGAAGCACATCGCCATTCTGTGATGCAGTGAAAAATCTTGGAGTAACATCGGTAGAACATTACGTAGGAAATCAGCATACATAGCACCATTTAGATTGCCATCGATAAAATGGAGCCCAATTATCCTTCCTCCCGTATTTCCTCACCATACATTAACCCTCCAAGGTCGCTGATGTTCCACTTGACGCAGCCATCGTGGATTTTCCGTTGCCCAATACTGCGTATTATGCCGGTTTACGTTACCGCTGTTGGTGAATAACGCTTCGTCGCTAAATAGAACGCATGCAAAAAATCTGGCATCGTCCCGTAATTTCTCCTGTGCCCAGTGGCAGAACTATGCACGACGTTCAAAGACGTCGTCGTGCAATTCCTGGTGCATAGAAATATGGTACGGGTGCAATCGATGTTGAAGTAGCATTCTCAACACCGACGTTTATGAGATTCCCGACTATCGCGCAATTTGTCTGCTACTGATGTGCGGATTAGCCGCGACAGCCGCTAAAACACCTACTTGGGCATCATCATTAGTTGCAGGTCGTGGTTGCCGTTTCACATGTGGCTGGACACTTCCTGTTTCCTTAAATAACGTAACTATCGGGCGAACGGTCTGGACACTTGGATGATGTCGTCCAGGATACCGAGCAGTACACATAGCACACGCTCGCTGGGCATTTTCATCACAATAGCCATACATCATCACGATATCGACCTATTCCGCAATTGGTAAACGGTCCATTTTAACACGGGTAATGTGTCACGAAGCAAATACCGTCCGCACTGGCGGAATGTTAAGTGATACCACGTATTTATACGTTTGTGACTATTACAGCGCCATCTATCACAAAGCGAAAAAAGTGGTCCAACTAAAACATTCATATTTCTTTACGTACTAAACGAATATGTAATAAAAAATGGGGGTTCCCAATTTAAAAAAAAAAGTTAATAGCCATTTGACCTACGGCAGCGCCATCTAGCGGGCCAACCATAGCGCCATCTGGTTTCCCCCTTCAAACTAGACGAGTTTCGTTCTTTGTAGTTTTTTCGTTTTACGCTTATTTCGTGAGATATTTGGCCCGGTCACCCTATATAATGGATGTACGAGTACAGGTTTTAGAAACATGGTTGACGACTATGGAAGTTTGTGTGTGGCCGTGAGTCGTGCACGGATAGCGAGAGAGTAAGGAAATCGCTCGCAATAAGCGGAAATCCGGGTTCGAGTCCCGATCGGGCACAAGTTTTCATTGTCGTCATTACATTCTACTGCTGATGGTTGTCTTTATAAGCAATTGCCGATACATTTAATGTATCAAATAACTAACATTGTCAGTCAATCACTAGAGTTTTCATTGCATGAGCTTCTGATGGGCAGTACTAATACAATAAGTCATACAAAACAAGACAGCATTTTGCATAATGTTCCACACCTTATTTGCTGTATAAAACTCAATGGAAAATTGTTTTGTGGTTGTATGGTTCAAATGGCTCTGAGCACTATGGGACTTAACTTCTAAGGTCATCAGTCCCCTAGAGCTTAGAACTACTTAAACCTAACTAACCTAAGGACATCACGCACATCCATGCCCGAGGCAGGATTCGAACCTGCGACCGTAGCGGCCACGCGATTCCAAACTGAAGCGCTTAGAACCGGCCGTGGTTGTATGTATCTGCTGTTTTTGTCACGGTAAGAAATCTGCTTTTACTTACTGAACTTCACAGACATCACTTATGGACTGAATAGATAATGCGCTAGCAGTTTCACAAATGCTTCGTATTTTCAGTTTTGTGTCCCTGACAACACAAAACGCCCGGTACTATTCACACAGCGCACAATTCCCACTCCTAGGAAAACCCGGCTTTACAGAGTGTGTAAACCTCCAGCTGCTATGTTCTGCGCTGAGGCGAAACCACATATGGGCGACAAGGTGCTGGTAACCCGTCCAACACCTTTTTGGCAATTTGTGGTTTGGCCTTCCTTCAGCCTCATGACATAGCATGCGACCAACCAACTTCGCTGTTACCGAGATACCTGTTACAATCTGCTCTTTGTTAAAGTTGCTTATTTCCGTGTATTTCCCCATTTATATACTCTTGTTACCGCGTCACATGCCACCAGGTGGCACTCAGTATCTCCAAGGGCAGTGACATAATGTTTCGGTTCATCAGTGTAGATGCGTAAAGATGAACCTGATAGAGAGTGAACATAACAGGAGTGGATAGAGGATAAATATAAAGTTGTAGGAACATGTATGAACGTAGATAGTTGCCGTTGGAAAACTGGCCTTTCCCCCATGGCTTCTCCCACATATATATTCGACACCACGCATTCATATAACTGGTTCACCTAGATGAGTGCGAATGCACAACAAGTAAGTTCGACGTCCTGCAGGAATCTCAGAGTAGCGCGCATTTAGGAAATCGACAGGAAACGCAGACAGGTGGGAACGTGGGTCAGTTGTGAAGCGTGCCGAGGTAGTCCACACATTTGTGATAACACTGTGTCCCGGATTGTGCAGTGGTTAACTCACCTGCCTAGCAAATAGGAGATCCTGGCTTCGAATGCCAATCCGGTACGCATTTTCACTCGTCGCCGCTGATTACACGTAATGCCCCAAAGCAGCTGATATCAGTTATCCCTTCCCTTTGCTTTCCTTCCTCCACCCCACCCCGCCCCTCCGACTTCAGTCTGCACATAACATATATTGAACATACCTTCTTCTTATCCTTTCTGGGTCCATCCATTCCTTCTTTTGTCTGCCCACCTCATCCTTCCACCTCTATCCCCTTCTCGTCACTCTGTCTCTTTATCTCCTTCTCCACACTCTTCATCCATTTCCTCTATCCCCTCTGTCTGATCACATTTTCCTCCCCTCCCTCTGACCATATCCTTCTCCCCCTGCATCTTTCCATCTTTGCCTCCCCTTCCTCCTTTCCACCTGCCCACCATCCCTCTAAAGCTTACACCTGCCTCATGCACCCCCCCCCCTTCCTCCCCTCTCTCTGTCCATTACCTCCTTCTGCTTACTCTGTCCATCTACTCGTTTGTACATGCCAACTTATCCCCAATCATGCTCACTGACACATGTAGTCCCTGCAATACAATAAGTTCAACAAAGCTGGCCGATACCATCCAACATCACACCTCTCTTGAAGGGCAGGCTACACATCAGGGTCTTGAAAATAATTTCTTTGCCCATCATGTACAGGCCGTTGTGCAAAGCACTCCAGTAAAGTGGGCTGATATTACTTCAACACAACACGACTGTCTGTCATGCAGGTCGATCTGGCAGGCTGATACTATTCCGACACGAAATACCTATCATGTAGGGCAGCCTACACGCCAAGGAAAAAGAGCCACCGTGACACAACAACCCAGTTAGAAAACTGCTGCGGAAGCAAAGGGAACTTCACAGCAAACATAAACATAGCCAAAGCCTTGCAGACAAACAAAAATTACGCGAAGCGAAATGTAGTGTGAGGAGGGCTATGCGAGAGGCGTTCAATGAATTCGAAAGTAAAGTTCTATGTTCTGACTTGGCAGAAAATCCTAAGAAATTTTGGTCTTATGTCAAAGCGGTAGGTGGATCAAAACAAAATGTCCAGACACTCTGTGACCAAAATGGTACTGAAACAGAGGATGACAGACAAAAAGGCCGAAATACTAAATGTCTTTTTCCAAAGTTGTTTCACAGAGGAAGACTGCACTGTAGTTCCTTCTCTAGATTGTCGCACAGATGAAAAAATGGTAGATATCGAAATAGATGACAGAGGGATAGAGAAACAATTAAAATCGCTCAAAAGAGGAAAGGCCTCTGGACCTGATGGGATACCAGTTCGATTTTACACAGAGTACGCGAAGGAACTTGCCCCCCTTCTTGCAGCGGTGTACCGTAGGTCTCTAGAAGAGTGTAGCGTTCCAAAGGATTGGAAAAGGGCACAGGTCATCCCCGTTTGCAAGAATGGACGTCGAACAGATGTGCAGAACTATAGACCTATATCTCTAACGTCGATCAGCTGTAGAATTTTGGAACACGTATTGTGTTCGAGTATAATGACTTTTCTGGAGACTAGAAATCTACTCTGTAGGAATCAGCATGGGTTTCGAAAAAGACGGTCATGTGAAACCCAGCTCGCGCCATTCGTCCACGAGACTCAGAGGGCCATAGACACGGGTTCACAGGTAGATGCCGTGTTTCTTGACTTCCGCAAGGCGTTCGATACAGTTCCCCACAGTCGTTTAATGAACAAAGTAAGAGCATATGGACTATCAGACCAATTGTGTGATTGGATTGAGGAGTTCCTAGATAACAGGACGCAGCATGTCATTCTCAATGGAGAGAATTCTTCCGAAGTAGTAAGAGTGATTTCAGGTGTGCCGCAGGGGAGTGTCATAGGACCGTTGCTATTCACAATATACATAAATGACCTGGTGGATGACATCGGAAGTTCATTGAGGCTGTTTGCAGATGATGCTGTGGTGTATCGAGAGGTTGTAACAATGGAAAATTGTACTGAAATGCAGGAGGATCTGCAGCGAATTGACGCATGGTGCAGGGAATGGCAATTGAATCTCAATGTAGACAAGTGTAATGTGTTGCGAATACACAGAAAGATAGATCCTTTATCATTTAGCTACAAAATAGCAGGTCAGCAACTGGAAGCAGTTAATACCATAAATTATCTGGGAGTACGCATTAGGAGTGATTTAAAATGGAATGATCATATAAAGTTGATCGTCGGTAAAGCAGATGCCAGACTGAGATTCATTGGAAGAATCCTAAGGAAATGCAATCCGAAAACGAAGGAAGTAGGTTACAGTACGCTTGTTCGCTCACTGCTTGAATACTGCTCAGCAGTGTGGGATCCGTACCAGATAGGGTTGATAGAAGATATAGAAAAGATCCAACGGAGAGCAGCGCGCTTCGTTACAGGATCATTTAGTAATCGCGAAAACGTTACGGAGATGATAGATAAACTCCAGTGAAAGACTTTGCAGGAGAGACGCTCAGTAGCTCGGTACGGGCTTTTGTTAAAGTTTCGAGAACATACCTTCACCGAAGGGTCAAGCAGTATATTGCTCCCTCCTACGTATATCTCGCGAGGAGACCATGAGGATAAAATCAGAGAGATTAGAGCCCACACAGAGGCATACCGACAATCCTTCTTTCCACGAACAATACGAAACTGGAATAGAAGGGAGAACCGATAGAGGTACTGAAGGTACCCTCCGCCACACACCGTCAGGTGGCTTGCGGAGTATGGATGTAGACGTAGATGTAGACTAGAAAAACACGTTTTTGCTCGTATCTCTGCTGATACGCGAGGTACGAGGTTATAAACCCCACAGTGCTGATACTCGTGAGACGTGCTGCTTCTGTGCCTAATTTGGTTGAAATCAGTGCAGGATTTTGGGAGGAGATGCAAGAGCTGTAATGCCTAACAAGTAATACGAAGTGAAGGCTCAAAGGTGCAGGAAATATAAATAGAAAATAAACTTTAGGACATTATTATGGAAACAGCAGGTGATGTGATACTGCGAGGAATGTATGAGTAATGAAGCACCTAAATCGGTACAAGATACGTGGAGTAGATCACATTCCTTCAGAATTATGAAGATCCATGATATAACCAACCAAGACATAGCTACTCCACCTTTTATGTACGAAAAATTTGAGCCAGACATACACCTTCATTCTTTCAGAAGGTAATAATTCCAATATTGAAGAAGGCAAATAGGTGACAGAAGTGAATACTAACGATCCATCAATTTCATAAGTCAGAATTCCAAAATACTACACGAGCTATTTAGAGAAGAATGGAAAGAGTGGTAGAAAACAATCTGGCAGAAGATAAGTTTGCGTTGCAGAGAAATGTAGAAGCATGCGAGGTCAGTATACCTATGCAGCAACATCCTTCCCATACCATAAGACTCGTATCACCAACGCGATCATATTGCATAGTGCTGGAGGTACCGCCACATGGCGAAAAGTGGGAACACGTAATGCAGCCAGAAAGAAGTAGATAGCTGCATGAAAGCAGCCTTTGAACTGATGACCGCAACAGCAGCAACTACGATTGGGTGTCTCCCATCTAGCTACAGTCCTATCACGTCATCTATCTCAGATATTGCCTCCCATCTTCTCACAAGACGGTCTTCTATACAGCTGCCTGATATGTGCAGCAAAACATAACTTACGTGTTAATTGATAAATGTTTTCTCGAGTTCATGCTGGTTATGTAAGTTTTCTCTAATTTACGGAAGCAAGTGTATTATGTGTCGTTTGACGTACCATTCGGATAGTTATTGTAATGTAGCTGGCAACGTCTTTATGCCTACAGGGTGTCACCTATAATAACTTGATCTGATAGGTCTGATAAATCCAATATTTACACTATCGCAACAAGGAAGAGATATCGAGTGCCGATTGCACAGCGAATAGGACCGAAGCTACTGAGTTGCCCTTGTGAAAGATACGAGCTTCAGTTGATAAAGACGTAGGCCTGCCGTTCTGATTGGCTTTTGATAAGGAAGCCTTGGAGTTTCCGCTATACTTACGCCGGTGTACATATATTAAGAAAAGATGAAGCACAAATACGTTAATAACTCAGGACAAGATAAAGCTCTCCGTACGAAATCTGGGTATGTTGTAAGTGTGGTAGAGTTGCACAAGAACACAACACGTTAAACAGGCTTACACATATTCCGCTGCTTTTACCTGTTCAATAAAAAATATCTGCAACTTGCGAAAACTGTCCATACACTAAGTACTTGAGCTTCGTGACGAGTAGCAGACCAGCGATTTTCTGATGTATTACATCATTAAGTCATATTGTAATATTCCAGCAATGTTAAGCCACAGAATGCTTCTACATTTTTATTACGAAATTTAAAAACAGGTTAATTATTGTTTTAAATACCCTAAACGACGGAAGGTTAACAAAAAGTATTTATGGGAAATAATTATACAGGGCGGAGCAGAGGAAACGCATGTGCTTTTGAACCGTGTCCCCGTCATTGAATAGTGAAAAACATGCGTTTCCTCTGCTCCACCCCGTATAAGATTCACTTCAAAGTACTTGTATTCAGGAGGTATACAGGCGTCGAAAACTGTGAAAACGCCGCGAGAAATACAAGCTTGAACATAAACAAAGTTGATATAAAAGTTTTTGAGTATGGTGCCGGGTCATAACGTAAAAATACTGTTTTGAAGAAACCAAAGTATCAGCCACGGTTACACTGGTCTTCTTCTGGGTTTACTGGTCATTATGACGTCGTGCCGTACCCAGAAGGCTCTCATGTCAACCGGCTCTGGCCGGGGCAGCCTGCAAAATTATAAACACAGTTGCTGGCCAAGGCTGTCGACTGCGCTGTTATATGTGACCGTTAATGACACCCGAGAAAGTGTCGGTCGTGGACAGAACATTTTTCTATGTCATTGTTAGTGTATTATATAGGTTCTAAGTAAACTTGAACGTAGGTAAACTGCTGGTGCTCGTGTGATGTATGCTTCCGTAACCAAGGTATCCAAACTGTGGCTCTGAGCACTATGGGACTTAACTTCTAAGGTCATCAGTCCCCTAGAACTTAGAAATTGCTTAAACCTAACTAGCCTAAGTGCATCACACACACCCATGCCCGAGTCAGGATTCGAACCTGCGACCATAGCGGTCGCGCGGTTCCTTACTGAAGCGCCTAGAACCGCTCTGCCACCCCGGCCGGCTATCCAAACTGTATGGTTTTTCAAGAGGCACCATATCGCTTACGGGGAAAGTTGAAAAACATCCGCTAAGTGACAACACGGACAAATGAGAGGACGACAGCTGCAGAAGTCACTCCAGAACTGAAGGGAGCTCCAGAAGTAGGGAAATGCAGGGCGAACTGGAATTCCAAAACCACTCATCAGAGATTTAAATTCAGTGCTGCCAAATTCATAAAACCTGTCCTGTGGAGCAATGGAAGAAATTCATTTGTTCGCATGAGTCCAATTGCACAATGCTTCTGACTTCTGGCTGAGTTTACTTCCCAAGAGGGAAACATTGCGGAGGTTCGATAATGATTTGGGCAGCCGTATCGTGATGTTCCACGGACCCTATTTGTATTCTACAACGTGGCATTATCACCACTAGGGATACTGTGAACAATAAGGCTCATCAGTTCAATCATATGGTTCAATGTTTGTTTCCCAACGGTGATTCTGTGTTGCAAGACAGCAAGGTCCAACGCAGCTCGCATCGCCCGGGACTTGTTTTATGAGCACGAAGATTAACTTTCGCATATCCCTTGGCCACCACAATTGCCAGATCTCAATACTGTAGGCGTACTTAGCAAGACGGACGCGTGGCCGCTATAGACATCCATCATCGTCATCTAAACTTGCCAGTATTTTGTAGAAAGAATGGTACAAAACTGGCTTGAAAAGTAGACAGGATCAGTGTTTAACCATTCTAGGACGACTGGAAGCTGTCTTGAATGCCAACGGTTTTCCTACACCGTTTTACTGCATTAAGAGCGAAAACGTAGTAAGAGATAAAATCTTTTCCTTGCATCATTTTCTGGTGGTTGTGGTGAAAAGAAGTTTGGACACGGTTTAAAATTGTTTGTTAAGTCGGTAAGAGGTCACATTCTCAAATACTGAATGAATATACACTCCTGGAAATGGAAAAAAGAACACATTGACACCGGTGTGTCAGACCCACCATACTTGGTCCGGACACTGCGAGAGGGCTGTACAAGCAATGATCACACGCACGGCACAGCGGACACACCAGGAACTGCGGTGTTGGCCGTCGAATGGCGCTAGCTGCGCAGCATTTGTGCACCGCCGCCGTCAGTGTCAGCCAGTTTGCCGTGGCATACGGAGCTCCATCGCAGTCTTTAACACTGGTAGCATGCCGCGACAGCGTGAACGTGAACCGTATGTGCAGTTGACGGACTTTGAGCGAGGGCGTATAGTGGGCATGCGGGAGGCCGGGTGGACGTACCGCCGAATTGCTCAACACGTGGGGCGTGAGGTCTCCACAGTACATCGATGTTGTCGCCAGTGGTCGGCGGAAGGTGCACGTGCCCGTCGACCTGGGACCGGACCGCAGCGACGCACGGATGCACGCCAAGACCGTAGGATCCTACGCAGTGCCGTAGGGGACCGCACCGCCACTTCCCAGCAAATTAGGGACACTGTTGCTCCTGGGGTATCGGCGAGGACCATTCGCAACCGTCTCCATGAAGCTGGGCTACGGTCCCGCACACCGTTAGGCCGTCTTCCGCTCACGCCCCAACATCGTGCAGCCCGCCTCCAGTGGTGTCGCGACAGGCGTGAATGGAGGGACGAATGGAGACGTGTCATCTTCAGCGATGAGAGTCGCTTCTGCCTTGGTGCCAATGATGGTCGTATGCGTGTTTGGCGCCGTGCAGGTGAGCGCCACAATCAGGACTGCATACGACCGAGGCACACAGGGCCAACACCCGGCATCATGGTGTGGAGAGCGATCTCCTACACTGGCCGTACACCACTGGTGATCGTCGAGGGGACACTGAATAGTGCACGGTACATCCAAACCGTCATCGAACCCATCGTTCTACCATTCCTAGACCGGCAAGGGAACTTGCTGTTCCAACAGGACAATGCACGTCCGCATGTATCCCGTGCCACCCAACGTGCTCTAGAAGGTGTAAGTCAACTACCCTGGCCAGCAAGATCTCCGGATCTGTCTCCCATTGAGCATGTTTGGGACTGGATGAAGCGTCGTCTCACGCGGTCTGCACGTCCAGCACGAACGCTGGTCCAACTGAGGCGCCAGGTGGAAATGGCATGGCAAGCCGTTCCACAGGACTACATCCAGCATCTCTACGATCGTCTCCATGGGAGAATAGCAGCCTGCATTGCTGCGAAAGGTGGATATACACTGTACTAGTGCCGACATTGTGCATGCTCTGTTGCCTGTGTCTACGTGCCTGTGGTTCTGTCAGTGTGATCATGTGATGTATCTGACCCCAGGAATGTGTCAATAAAGTTTCCCCTTCCTGGGACAATGAATTCACGGTGTTCTTATTTCAATTTCCAGGAGTGTAGTCCGAGTGATTTGCTCGCCTTTAGTTACGCTGTCTCAAAACATAAATACAATTTCCGACTGTAATAGTTGTCTTAAAGGTAAAATTAGACCGCTTGATGAGCAGATTATGACAGCAATTTAAAGTTTTAAACTCGACCAGAAATTGTAAGATGTACTGGAAATCAAGTTTTTGTTGCCCCTGGAAGCCGTTATGTAGGCTACGTGTAACAGAGATTATGAACCGCGAACCGGATTAGCGGTTTATGAATATAGGTAACTTCTACATTGGTCTCTGTCCTCAACACCACTTTTCAGTAACTGACTTTCTCAGCATTAGATTTAGCTCAGCTATGCTCGTCTTTGCCGCCAGCTGCAGGCTGCGCTACTGGACGCAGCCGAATGACGGAAAGCGTGCTCTTGTACTGGACTCGATGGCCAAGAGGTTCTAGGCGCTTCAGTCTGGAACTGCGCGACCGCTACGGTCGCAGGTTCGACTCCTGCCTCGGGCATGGATGTGTGTGATGTCCTTAGGTTAGTTAGGTTTAAGTAGTTCTAAGTTCTAGGCGACTGTTGACCTCAGATGTTAAGTCCCATAGTGGTCAGAGCCATTTGAACCATTTTTTTTCCCTACTGGACTAGAGATGACTGGGTGTTTGTGTTGTCCTCATCATTTCATCATTATTCATGAAATTGGCGAGATTGGAGTGAGCAAAGGTTGGCAATTTGTCCGGACGCTGATGACCGCGCAGTTGAGCACCCCACAAACCAAAACATAATGATCATCATCTTCTACGGCAGGGTGCGGAATTCGAGTGGAGGGTTTTGCACCCTCCCTCCATCTTTTGCAGGTATCGAACTTTGTGTCTGCATGTTGCTATCCGTTTGCTTCATCTGTGAAAAGCAGACAGCTGGACGCCTGTATGATGGAACGAGAGAACAGAGTTACCATACACGTTCTAGTCACATTAATGTGACCACCGTCTGTGTCGACGTCAAACACAAATAGCAGGCAGCAGCACTAGCAGTGAAGGGTATACAGTGTAAATTGAAAAAAATGGTTCAAATGGCTGTGAGCACTATGGGACTCAACATCTTAGGTCATAAGTCCCCTAGAACTGAGAACTACTTAAACCTAACTAACCTAAGGACATCACACACACCCATGCCCGAGGCAGGATTCGAACCTGCGACCGTAGCAGTCCCGCGGTTCCGGACTGCAGCGCCAGAACCGCACGGCCACCGTGGCCGGCTTGTAAATCGTGTCGGGGCATGTGGAAAGCATGGAATCGATGTCGTAATGCGGAGCGATTTATCTAACGTCGAAAAGCGAATGACCGTTGGATTTCCGGTCAAGCATTTCCGAAACGTGTAAGTTTGTAAACTGTTCGCCTGCCACCGCGGTTAAAGTATACAGTGCGTGGCAAAATGCCTGTCCAAACCCTGCTCCGAGGCAACAGTGGTGCACCATGGGCGATAGATGACACGGGTGAACGATAGCTGCGAAGATGTTTAAGGGCGTGTAGAAGTGCAACTGTTGAGCAACTGACAGCCCCGATGAACCGAGGGGCTACGAACAGTGTCTCCTCAACAACCGTGCAACGACGATAGGTGCGCATGGGCCACCACAGCCGCGCGGGATTAGCCAAGCGGTCTTAGTCGCTGCAGTCATGGACTGTACGACTGGTCCCGGCGGAGGTTCGAGTCCTCCCTCGGGAACGGGTGTGTGTGTGTTTGTCCTTAGGATAATTTAGGTTGTGTGCAAGCTTAGGGACTGATGACCTTAACAGTTAAGTCCCATAAGATTTCACACACATTTGAACATTTGGGCCACTACAGTAGCCGACTGGTTCGTGCATCCATGGCGATTGCTGTTCACCGGTGACGAAGGCTAGAATCTGCACGCCAGTACCGCAATTATACGTTCACTGAGACGCTACAGGTAGCATTATCATATGAATCACGACTTATGACCCATCGGGCAGATGGCTGTTGGCGTTTACGGCGTGAAACGTCTGAAAGCAAAACACATAGGAGGCGTTACAGTCGGGGAACGCTATTGCGCCGTTCCCTGGGTGATAACGTCATTCTGTGAGGTACAGTGGATCAAAACAAGTATGCGTCTACCATTGCGGGCCATGTCCATCGCTACATGCAGTTTGTTTTTCCTCGGCACGGTGACAAGTACAGCAGGACAGTGTAATGTGCCACACGGCTCGCAGTGCATGTGGGTGGTTTGAAGAGCACCGGTATATGAGTCTACCGTAGTCCTCTAGCAACCGAACTCCACAGATTTGACCGCAATCGATTACCTCGGTCAATCTGTTCGCTCTACGGATTCTCAAAGGCGAAACCTAGCGCCACGGCACTCGAGTCGGTATGACTCCACATACTTGTCGATACCTTCCAGAACCTCGATGACTCTCTTCCTGCATGTCTCATAGCAGTCCGTGCTGTTAAAGATGATTATTCAAGCTTTCGACAAGTGGTCACATTAACGAAGACTGGACAGTGTAGCATCTATTAATCAAGTCTATTGTTGAACTTCTGCTGATGAAAGAAGCGAGGCATCTAGAAGATGTAGTCGGATGGTAACGTAACTAACAAGGGAAACTCCTCACCCTCCCCAACCCTTCAGAAGTAGTGATAACATGGCTCAGTGGATAACCCGTACAAAACTGAAAGATCAAGCACGAAGACAGGAAGAATGTGTACTGAACTGTGAAAAAAGAAGCAAAAATGAAGCGTGAACGGTCCAAGCTCGACACCAAGCAAATGTCTAGAACCATAGCGTCATAGTTACGTGGGCATCGTGTCGGACTGCGAAGCGGTAGATCAAATCTCCCTACTGCCTCATTGCTTTTTTCACAAAATTATGAACTTTCCGTCCGGTCTTTGACATGTCTGTTCTCCTTCTGTAGCCTTGGCAATTGTCATACTATACGTTTGTTATAGAATACGAGTCATGTGGTAGGAATATATTACCGTCGCAAGGAGACGTGATGAATAGTGAGAGCAGGCGAGACGCCGCATAGACCTCTCACAGAAATGGAAACAACAAATAAACGTGTGTGAACTATGTTACAACAAAGGAATTCAGGAGTCAAAACCTCCAAAACGGAACGCAGGAGATATAACATTTACGTAGAACAAATAGGAGGTACGTAAGTCTGGAGGTTCCTCCCTTACATCTCGCAGTTGCAAAGGGACGTTAGACAACAACAGAGATACAAATCTGAATACAGCGAACAGTCACGTCAACGATCGGAGGTACAGTTCATAATTTTTTGAAAAAAAAGAAGAAAAATGGGGAACTAAGGTGACTCGAATACGGGTCTCGCCCAAGGGAGGCCAACACCGTGTCACATAACCACGACGCCGCAGCTCTGCAAATGCACTCAATGTAGCATATCTTGAGCTTGGACCGTTCACTGTTTAGATTTTGCTTCTTTTTTTCGCAGTTCAGTACATCTTCTTCCTGTTGCCATGCTTGATCTGTGTTGTTATTGATGGGATATCCACTGAGCCATCTTACCACTAAATCCAAGGCCAGGGGTGGCGGGGATGGGGGTAAGATAATGCGCTTCCCTTGTAAGTATACGTACACACCGTCGGCCGGTATTCACTTCTCTGTGACAGGAAGGATATATCAGGGGCGTGAACACTATCAGAGGCTGGGTGATCATTGTGAAGGACACGGATATGCCGCGTACTCATGTGAGACAGCGTTATCAGCAGCTGACAAAGTTTGAAATGGGTCTAATTGTGGGTCTCCGTTTCGCCGTATGATCGAACCATCCTCTATCCAGATTTAATGGACCTTTGGGTGTGACAGTGTTGAAGAGACTGTGAGTCCAACGAATCCGAAAACCAACTGGCCCAGTATTTACTTTCACTGGCACACCTATAACATAAAACAAGACTTTTGTTACTCTCCAAACTAAAATTCCTGCTGCACACTCGTCAACCAACCGAAAACCAGATGTGCAGTACTAGTAAACATGATTTTAAATAAAAGACACATGGAATTCGCCTATTCAGCAACAGATTTTGTACCACCTTTTGCTTGTCAACAAAGTGCTTACGAGAAATTAGATTACTATTCTTAACAGACCAAGAGCAGGTCTCATGGATAGACGACTAACAAAACAAGACTTTTTTTACTCTCCAAACTAAAATTCCTGCTGCACTGATACACTGAACACATATCAAATGAGCTTAATAAATACCTTGACGGAAAAAAATCGCAACACTAAAAATTAATTAATGTAGAGTAATGAAATTCCAGGAATACATCTGTTTAGCTAACATATTTGAGTGAAACCACTGCAAGATCACATATAAATGTATGTGAGATATATGCAAATGTGAAATCATAATAAATTAATAACCGGTGTAGCCGCCAGAAAGTCGAATGCAAGCATGCAGACTTGCATGCATTGTGTTGTCTACGTGCCGGAGTCACTTTGTAGAACAGAGTTCCATGCCTGTTGCACTTGGTCATTCAATACTGGGACGGTTAACGCTGATGTGGATGACGCTGGTGCTGTCGTCTGATGATGAACCACATGTTCTCGATTGGAGACAGACCTTGTGTACGAGCAGGACAAGGCAACATTTCCACACTCTGTGAAGCATGTTGTGTTGCAACAGCAGTGTGTGGGCAAGCATTATCCTGTTGGAAAACACCCCATGGAATGCTGTTCACGAATGGAGCACAACAGGTCGAATAACCAGAGTAACGTACAAATTTGAAGTCATCGTACGTGGTACTGCTATCATAGAAAATTGCACCCCAGATCATAACTCCAGGTGTAGTTTCAGCGTGTCTAGCACACAGGCCCTCAACTGACCTCCTTCTAACTAACACATGGCGCGCGCCGCTAACCTGTGATCTTGTTCAGAGCGCGCACTGTAATCGATTATAGTTCGCTTTCCTGGTGCGGGTGGCGCTCCAGTGGCGATTTGCTATGACGTCGCTGGCGTGTGTTTGCGGTGGCCGGCGGAAAGCGAGAGGGTAGTTGGTTTTCCGGGGACTGGACGGAACGTGAAGTTCGCTCTGCCTGACCTGCTAGTGACTAGCGCTACGGCTGTTGTGCCTCGCAATACGAGCAGAGTGGTCTGGGGCGGAGGCGACTCGCCGCTGTGCTGGCCATGCGATGGTGATTAATTGGAGTCGGCGTACTTGTTCTTTCTGCCTGTCTGATGTGGAGGTCCGGTGGGGTCCTGTGATATTCTGGCCCGGAGACAACTAGTTGCTGAATTTTGGAGTCGTCTGCCAGGTTAGGGTGTGGGCTCGGTTGGCTATTCAGATTTTCCCATGGAAGCTCCAGCAGCGGTTTCTGAACTTTTCTTGTGTGAGACAGTGTGGAACTTTTTACTGTGTGTGTGGCTCGTTACGATATTTGTTGGTACTAATTTATTTGCTCAACTGGAGTCCTGCCCGGAGTTGCGTTCATGTATGGTACATTTGGCAGTCGATGTGATAGGTAAAGTCTGCCTAAGAAAGGCGGTTTTTTACAGTATATACATGGTGAATTAGTGCTGCTTGGTATATGTGGTCTTCTGGGACCTGAACAAGACGATCTAGTCAATTTGGTTGTGTAAAAGCATTTAGTGGTATGTTCTGTATTTTTCTCACTGTGTTATTAGTAACTTGGTGGAATAGTCGAGTTTGGTGTCGTTAAGGCACCTATAAGATTGTGGTTTGACTATTCATGTGCGCTTGGCTTTTATTGTTTCGTTTTAGGAAGCGAGAATTGCCGGCCGCGGTGGTCTAGCGGTTCAGGCGCTCAGTCCGGAACCGCGCGACTGCTACGGTCGCAGGTTCGAATCCTGCCTCGGGCATGGATGTGTGTGATGTCTTTAGGTTAGTTAGGTTTAAGTCGTTCTAAGTTCTAGGGGACTGATGACCACAGCAGTTAAGTCCCATAGTGCTCAGAGCCATTTGAACCATTTGAAGCGAGAATTGTTTGAGATTTGTGTATTGGCTTCCGGTACTTAAGAGCGCCCGAGTTTACGGCGCTGTGGTTATCATGTACTGTCGGGATGTTATACTGTATTTTGAATTTTATCTTGTGTTGATATTATCTGTCGTGTGTTACAGAACATAACCAAGGTGCGTAAGTGATGGGCAGTTGTGGGAGGCATGTCGGGGAGCTCACAGCGGTTTATTTCGGGGACCGTTTCTAGTGCGAAGGCTCCGAAGTGTTGAGAGTTCGCTTTTCTGTGATTGCGTTGGGAGTTACCCGCGCCCTTTGGTTGTATCAAATTATTTTGTTATTATATTTATTGGTTGTGTGTTGCGCTTCTTTCATTTTATGGTGCCAAACGCCATTATCGTAAACTTTTTAAATATAAATCATTTTAAATTGTAATGCCAAGTTAACTTATTATTGGATTTTGTCTTTTGGATAAACTCTAAAAGCACTATTGTAAAAGGTCCCTGATCTTATGGTGGCAAGCTGCCGTTATTGTTTTTTAAAGCTCACTCTTTAACCATTTGTTAAGTTTTGTAAGTTATACGAGTTTGAAACTTCCTGACAGATTAAAACAGTGTGCCCGACCGAGACTCGAAGTCGGGACCTCGGGCAAGTGCTCTACCATCTGAGCTACCGAAGCACGACTAACGCCCGGTACTCACAGCTTTACTTTCTGCCAGTACCTCGTCTCCTACCTTCCAAACTTTACAGAAGCTCTCCTGCGAAGTTTCATATCAGCGCACACTTCGCTGCAGAGTGAAAATCTCATTCTGGAAACATCCCCCAGGCTGTGGCTAAGCCATGACTCCGCAATATCCTTTCTTTCAGGAGTGCTAGTTCTGCAAGGTTCGCAGGAGAGCTTCTGTAAAGTTTGAAAGGTAGGAGACGAGGTACTGGCAGAAGTAAAGCTGTGAGTACCGGGCGTGAGTCGTGCTTCGGTAGCTCAGATGGTGCCGGCACGGTAGCTCAGCGTGTTCGGTCAGAGTTACGTGCTCTCTGTAATAAAAAAACTGAGTCAATCGATCAGCAACGAACATAAATGGATGTCTTACGACGTCCGCCCCGAGCAGATGCAACGAACAATAGCGAACAAAATGAAAAAAAAAAATGGTAGAGCACTTGCCCGCGAAAGGCAAAGGTCCCGAGTTCGAGTCTCGGTCGGGCACACAGTTTTAATCTGCCAGGAAGTTTCATATCAGCGCACACTTCGCTGCAGAGTGAAAATCTGTATGTAGGCTGTTTATGTTTTCTTTATGTAAGTAGGCTGTTTATGTTTTCTTATTGGCAACGTTACGTAGCGCTCTGTATGAAAATCACTGGCTGTGCTGTGTGCAGTATGTGGCTAGTTTGCATTGTTGCCTGCCATTGTTGTCATGAACTGCTATAGCTGGAAGTGAACAGCGCGTAGCGTTGCGCAGTTGGAGGTGAGCCGCCAGCAGTGGTGGATGTGGGGAGAGAGATGGCGGAGTTTTGATAATCTGTAAGACTGGATGTCAATTATGAATATTAAGGTAAATACATTGTTTGTTCTCTATTAATATCTTTCATTTGCTAACTATCCCTATCAGTAGTTAGTGCCTTCAGTAGTTTGAATCTTCTATTTAGCTGGCAGTAGTGGCGCTCGCTGTATTGCAGTAGTTCCAGTAACGAAGATTTTTGTGAGGTAAGTGATTTGTGAAAGGTATAGGTTAAAGTTAGTCAGGGCCATTCTTTTGTAGGGATTATTGAAAGTCAGATTGCGTTGCGCTAAAAACATTGTGTGTCAAGTTAAGCACAGTCTTGTATAAGTTGTTCTAAGGGGACGTTTCATAAATCTTATGAGTTGTTGTTATTTAAAGGAGTTTAGTATTGGTAATTTAATAAATTGTGTACAGAGTCTGCTGTTTGGATCTTTTTGGGTGGAACTCCTTGGATAGTTGTCCTCTAAGAATGCACATTTCACATGGCCATCCCTGGAAACGAGGCAGAGCCAGCTTTCACTAGAAAACGCAACAGACATCCACCCTGCCCTCCAATGAGCTCTCGCTTGACACCACTGAAGTTGTAAATGTCGTTGGTTTGGGCTAATGAAATGTACGCTAAAGGGCGTCTTGCTCGGAGCTGTCTTTGAAGCAACTGATTTGTAAGAGTGAGTTGTGTCACTGTGGTGCCAACGGCTGCTCGGATTCCTGCCGCAGATGCAGTACGATGAGTAGACCAGTGCCGTACGCTGAACGCGGTGGTCTCTCCTCTCGCTAGTGCACATGGCCGTCCAGAGCCCCGGCTTCTTGCGACCGCACATTCTCGTGAGCACTGCTGCCAACAATTATTTCTAGTGTCTAGATTCCTGCCAAGTATTTCTGCAGTATCGCAGAAGTAACGTGCAGCTTCTCGTAGCCCTGTTACACGACACCGTGCAAACACAGTGAAGTGTTGATAATGGTTTCTCTGTCATTTTAAAGGAATTATTCACTAGCATCATACTCACCACACCCAATCTCAAACATAACTAACGTTCACGACTGTGTATTTAAAGCAAGTCTGTTTAACAATAACTTTATTTTGGAACTCTTCCATTTGGTCCTTGTTTGCATAGAAAAACAACAATATCAGAAATTGAGTCCGCCTTGGTGCAAAACACGTTGTTAATTGTTTTCTTGTTTATTATCCCAAACTAGTTTCGGCGACAAATGTCACCATCATCAGTGGGTTTTTAAAATTTTTTAAAATTCTATCTTATAGTATGTTTTTAAGAATTATTGTCGCTGTTTGCGACATATTTTCTGCGCTTTTTTTCTGTTGCCGTTTTTTCCTCAGCGAAAGTCATGTCATCTGCAAGTTCGTTGGATGGTATGTAGTTGAATCTATACACAAAAAAACAAAACTTTCGCACTTCGTTTATGGCCAAGGATATTACGCGAACAGCAAGATGGTGTAATATTCTTGATCATAAACAAAGTGCGACAGTTTCGTTTTTGCGTTCATTTTTGGAATACAAACGAACGGCAACAGAAAAAAACCGCAGGAAATATGTCGCAAACAGCGACAATAATTCTGAAAAACATGCTATAACATACAATAAATAGGATTAAAAAAACGCACTGATGATGGTGATGCTTGTCACCGAAACTAGTTTGGGAAAATAAACAACTAAACAAATAACAAGGTGTTTTGCATCAAGGCGGACTCAATTTCTGATATTGTTGTATTTTGCAAGCCTGTTTTGTATCCTCGTAATGGCGCAACGAGAGCCACTCTTACGCGACTGCCGCGTAATTTGAACAAACTTCATCTTTCAGATGTAGAAACACGCCTAACAATTTTCATTTGTATCGCACAACTCCTTTTTTGTATTGCGACTTTTTTTCCGTCAGTGAATAGTCATTTAAGAGGAAGTTCACTGTACAATATTTAAAAAAAAATGTATTATTTTTCCCTTAAAGCAGTTCTTAGTCCCATGAATGGATCCGTTGCCAAATGTAATTGCCATTTAATTTCTCTTTGTAAAACGAAGCTTTAAAATTTGGCAATTTGTTCTCACGTTTTCGTTAGTATAGTTCTGTATACACTAATAATCCAAAACATTATGATCACTGCCCGTCACGAGATTGAACGTCGCCTCGTGGCATTGTGCGCACGAAGGAAAGTATGTTGTTGTTGTTGTTGTGGTATTCAATCCAGAGACTGGTTCGATGCAGCTCTCCACACTACTCTACCCTGTGCAAGCTTCTTCATCTCCCAGTACCTACTGCAACCTACATCATTCTGAAAGTATATAAGTGGATACGAGGCCAACAGGGAATTATGCTAGTAACGATACGGGCCCCACATTGGGAGTACAATATAGGGTTATTACAAATGATTGAAACGATTTCACAGCTCTACTATAACTTTATTATTTGAGATATTTTCACAATGCTTTGCACACACATACAAAAACTCAAACTTTTTTTAGGCATTCACAAATGTTCGATATGTGCCCCTTTAGTGATTCGGCAGGCATCAAGCCGATAATCTAGTTCCTCCCACACTCGGCGCAGCATGTCCCCATCAATGAGTTCGAAACGGTAAGGCTTCTGCCTTAGCCTTTTCCGTAAGATTTTCCAATCCGTCGGCTGTGGTACGTTTAGCTCCCTGCTTGCTTTATACGTAGACTTCCGCGGGCTACGCGTGAAACTTGCCCGCACGCGTTCAACCGTTTCTTCGCTCACTGCAGGCCGACCCGTTGATTTCCCCTTACAGAGGTTCCAGAAGCCTTAAACTGCGCATACCATCGCCGAATGGAGTTAGCAGTTGGTGGATCTTTGTTGAACTTCGTCCTGAAGTGTCGTTGCACTGTTATGACTGACTGATGTGAGTGCATTTCAAGCACGACATGCGCTTTCTCGGCTCCTGTCGCCATTTTGTCTCACTGCGCTCTCGAGCGCTCTGGCGGTAGAAACCTGAAGTGCGGCTTCAGCCGAACAAAACTTTATGAGTTTTTCTACGTATCTGTAGTGTGTCGTGACCATATGTCAATGAATGGAGCTACAGTGAATTTATGAAATCGCTTCAATCATTTGTAATAGCCCTGTATTTATCTGCCGATACCGGGCGAGCGACTTTCAAGTAAAATGTATCCTCCGTACGGGGATATACATAATGGATGTACGGGTACATGTTGTGGATACTGGTTGACAACTTTGAATCTGTCCAAGAGCCGTGCTCGGATAAACCAGGTAGGAGGTGACCACTCGCGATGAGCGGGAAATCCTGGTTCGAGTCCAAATCCGGCACAAATTTTCATTATACTAAAATGTAGACATTCACGGCCGGAAATATCATGCCCATTATAATTATCCGGGCTGTTATGCCGTGGTCGGTTGATGAATTCTGTGTCGATTCCCAACGTTTCGTCTCCGAGTGCGGGAGACCTCTTCAAGGGGGTCCGTAGCTCAATGGAAGGTCCAACACACCCACTGGCTCGCTACCGACCACGGCATAACAGCCCGGATAATTATAATGGACACAAATTTTCATTGCCGTCATTCCATTATACAGATGATGGTTGTCCATATTCGCAACTGCGAATACACTTCACTTACAAATGTGGAAAGACACTGAAGGAGCTTTGACAAAGGGCAGATTGCTACGGCCCGACACCTGGCAAGAGGCATCTCGGAAATGGGGCATCTTGTCGGTAGTTCATGTGATGCTGTCGTGAGCTTCTCCGTGTATTGGCTGAAGCAAGGTGAACCCACGAGTAGGCGACAAGTTGTTAGACGTCCATGTCTCATCACAAAACGTGGGGTGGCCTTTCCACTCTGTAAAGTAGGATATGCTGCGATCTTTGGCAGATCTAGCGACAGAGTACAATGTGGTCTTGGATCGTGCACAGTGACTTGCACGATTAGTCATCTTAGCTTACAAGTCGCATCGCTTCGAGTAAAGTACTCGAGCTGTCGACAACTGCCTCCGCCATCGTCATCTGGAGTAAGTGTTTTTAATCCTGACGACGTTGACAAAAACTGATATCGAAAGCTCGAGTGTTTTATTCGAAGTGACGCTTCTTTATACACACAAATTCCTTTGAACTGTTTTTCATCTTGTCTATCATAATCGTAAAAAAAGAAAGAATCCTTTCAGTTTAACGCCCCATAGATATTGACAGAGCGTTAATTTCGTTCTCCTTGAGATATAATTTAAGTAATGGATTATAGATTGTGAAGGGCAAAGTCGATCGTAATACGTGTCAACAGGTCTTTTGATTCTAACCAAACTTGGTTTTAAGTAAATTTTATTTGTGTTGTACTCACGACATGCCTCTAACATCGACGCAGCATTACGGAGTGTTTGGTGACTCCGTAGATACCAAGCACACCTTCTGAAGTTGTATTTACGGATGCCTGTAAGAAATCCATATTTCGAATATTGAAACTATATAATCCATTACTCCATATTTTGCTACCACAAATTGAGGATGTGTAACAACTTAAGACCACAATAAGACAACAAGTATCATGGGAGACCTGCTCTTTTGGCTAATTGCAAAATTTTGTCACGTATGCAGAAAGGAATCTGGTATGTAATGTCAGAATCCAATTAAACGATGTTTTCAAATATAAAGGTCATTCAACTAATGTTAGAGGAGAAAATACGTTTTACACCTACAATTAAATCCCAAACACATCAAGTGATTTAATATAAACAAACTGTTTAGCCATGTTAATATCAAAATTTTCCTGTTCATAACTTTGGAAATATGGTTCTCACACAAAATATACGACCAGTTTTGGAATCAGCACAACATATGCTTTAATAGGAGACACTCTACATACGATTTCACTATATTTCTTAATTTGGTAAAAATTACATTTATTTTTTTTATGTATGATGACTGAACCGTTCATGGAAGAAATACTAACGTAATTACTGTTGCTGCCAAACTTGTATAGATTGCGAGTGATTTAATATGCAAGTTTTTTGTTAAAAGTGTTATAAATTAGAACAATGCTTGCTCCAGGTAGCTTACTTCTATTATTAAGTACGTATTTATACTTTTTTTCGTGACCTCACGTTTCCTGGAGGGGAGAGGCAGGTCTCTAAATAGATTTTGGGAACATGGCAATGGCAGTTCAATGTGAGATGTCGTTTCGATAAGTCGTGTGGTATATAATTCGTATATTTTTGTGATTTTCAACCAAAAACTAGGTTGGCGACACTGAATCGACATGGTCGATATTTTGTTGTTGTGGATCATGTGAATTGAGATTTCAGTGAACCACGCACTATGAATTAATGTTACTACTTATTCATTAATACGTTGAACATAGCACATTCAGCACATGCGAACCGAGGAACTAGTCTCCTGGAATGGACTACAGCCATTTTAATATGTCGTTGTTATCAACCTTTTATGGATTTGTGGCGTCAGTTTACTTAGAGGGTCTCAGATTGCAGTTGATTTTAGACATCCAGTGTTAGATAACGCTACATCCTTCCCTCGGTCCTTGGCCTTGAACAGTTGTAGATGTGTCCACTTATTCCAACGCGATACCTGATAAATGTACAGTGAAAAACGCTGCTTTTCCTTGTTATAAGGTTATTCGATAAACTCACATTTTCCTGCAGCTGCAGTTAGTCGTTTATCAGAGAAGTAGGAGTTATTTTAGAGGACCATGTATTAGGCGTGGTCGTTTTAGTTATCTATTTGTAGAACGCTGAATGGCTTGTGTAATTTATCAGAGTATGAATGCGGGCGTTGTGAACAATTTGTTGACGTAATTGCCGGAACGAGGTGACGAAATGTTGGATACTGCGCGCGCATTTCGGAGGACGACGCTTCAAATCCTGCTGACATCCAGTTTTTGGGTTACCGTGATTTTCTTAAATCGCTTAAGTTGTAGTTAAGTAGATCAGAAGAACATGGCCAGTTTTCTCCGATCTCGTCCTACGTCTCTAATGACCTCATCGTCAACGGCACGTGGAACAGTTCCCATTTCTTTTCACTTGATTAAGTTTATATACGTACACTTTACGGATATAATATAGCCAGAATTATCATAAAATAATAATTCACCTATGACACACCTCCAGAAAACCAATTTTTTGCACAATAACCTCAATAAAACGAAGGAAAAAACTAGCAGAAGCCGACCTCGAGAAAGATCAGTTACGACTCTGGAGAAATGTGGGAAGACGCGAGGCAGTATTGACCCTACGATTTTACTTAGAATATAGGTTAAGGAAAGACAAACATACTTCTTGTAGACTTAAAGAAAGATTTAGACAGTGTTGATTGGAATACTATCTGAAGGTAGAAGAGAGTGAAAGGTTATTATGCAACTTGTACATAAACTAGATGCAGTTAAAAGTATCGAGAGATATGAAAGGGAAGCAGTGCTTGAGAAGGCAGTGAGACAGGGTTATAATAGTCTATGCCCGATGTTATTCAATCTAGGAGTTAGAGTTCAGGGAGAAGCAATAAAATCGTTGAGGTTTGCCGATGACACTGTAATTCTGCCGGAGAAAGCAAAGGTCTTAGTTGAACGGAAGGGACAGCGTCTTGAAATGGGGATGTAAGACGAAACAAGGATAATGGAATGTAGTCGGATTAAATCAGGTGACGCTGAGGGAATCAGAGTAGAAAACAAGACACTAAAAGCGGTAGATGATTGTTGCTATTTGGCAGCAAAGTAACTGATGATGGCCGAAGTAGACAGAATATAAAATATAGACTGCAAATGGCAAGAAAAGCGTTTCTGAAGAACAGAGATTTGTTAACATAGAATACAGATTTAGGTATTAGGAAGTCTTTTCTGGAGATATTTGTCTTGAGTGTAGCCGTGTATGGAAGTGAAACATGGACGATAAACAGTTTGGACAAGAAGATAATAGAGGTTTTTAAAATGTGATGCTACAGAAGAATGCCGAGGGTTAGATGGATCGAGTAACTAATGAGGAGGGTACTGAGCAGACTTGGGGAGACAAGAAATTTGTGACACAGCTTGATTAAAACAAGTAGTATACGTTGTAAGGAGTCAAGGGATTACCAATGTAGTGTTGAAGGGAAGTGTGGGGGCTAAAAATTATCAGGGAGACAAAGAGATGAATTCAGAATTACGTCGATTGCAGTAGTTATTCGGACATAAGTGCTTTTTACAGGATGGAGTAGCGTGGTAAGCTGCATCAAACCAGTCTTCGGACTGAACACAACAACAATAACAACCCCAATAAATATTGCACTGCTGGACGATAGCGGAACAGTTTTTACGATAGTCAGACTATTTTCTACACAGCAATGGGGACATGAGGTTGTGAACTGCCCGAGTGGAATGTGTCATCTGCTAAGAGGCAAGAAGCAGGCGACAGGCTATTGCTAATGGACAGTCATTAGGACATAATTATTACCTTGGAAAAATACGATTATGAAATTGTTTCGTTTGCTCGCAGGTACATGTCTGTAGGCCAGGTAGACATTGAAATTTCCAAGTCGCAGTGTCGTAGCACGCCGATAGGGCAGCCAAAAGAAGGTGGCATAGCTCTTTGAGAAAGAGGACTACCGTGTGATAAGCTCACGAGACAAAAATTAGTCACCCCTGGAGAAATCATTACATGCAAAATTTAATGCCGTGTTATTCAACCCTAAACTTGGTAACCGCCTGGATTCTGTTAGGAAGTGAGTCCACTAGTTGTGTACTTCGCATCCAAGTTAATCCACTCGCTGAAGATTTGGTCGTGCAATTTCTCCAAACAGCAGGGATGCTGACTTCTTTATTTTTACCTGCTGTTCCAACATATATCAATTTTCTATGAGGTTCAAGTCAGACGATTTTTCAGGCCAATAGAGATGTAATAGGATGCGGGAGAGTTCAGAAAATCATTCAGATATTCTTCCAGCCCGATGATCTTTGCTGTTTTCGACTTTACGTGCCTGTGTGAGCAATGGTCTCTTGCGAGGTGACCTACACCAGATGTTCAATGTATGCAGTTCCGGTCGAAATATTCTTCTCGGTAACAGGCTACTAATTAAACCTACCTAGTTTCACTGTCACAGCATGATTTCTTGTAGGTGAGCTTTAAAATTTTACCATTAATTGTCGCAAGTATAACGTCGGTAGTTTTATTGTTACAGCTGACATATTTCATGTATGAATGCATGGTTTCGCGGCGATATGAATTAATAAAATTTTCTCGGGCTTCCAGCCGCGTCAGGTCGTTAAAATCCCACGAGCTTTCGACGGAGCTCTCCTCAGTCATTGTCAAGTGGTAGGACTGACTGCTGTGTCGCCGTGGCCGCGTCGTATATAGCCGCTCTGCTGACTGTGACGTCACTAGTGCTCTCTTCCTCGCCATATATGGTAATGTTTTCATCCCGTGTCCGTCGCGCCCGTCTTAACCTCGCGAAGGCCAGTTCCCAGGCTGTGCTGAGCTGCAAACCGCCGTCCTTGCTGATGGTGTTTTCAGAGGTTTTTATTTCAATAGCTTCTTTTATGACGCTATCCCAAAAATCCCTTCGTCCTCATAACGATAAATGTTTCGTCGAATAGAATTCGATGTCCATTTTCTTTGGCGTGTTCTGCCACGGCTGATTTTTCTGGATAGCGTAGGCGGTAGGCGTAAGCACCTCTCGTGTTACGTCCGGCGTTGCTCCACAGTGCGTACTGTTTGGCCGACGTAGCAACAGCCACAAGGACTTGGTATCTTGTACACTCCAGCGTTCTAAGCCCTAGATCGTCCTTCACAG
Organism: Schistocerca cancellata; assembly: GCF_023864275.1. Classification (NCBI taxonomy): domain Eukaryota; kingdom Metazoa; phylum Arthropoda; class Insecta; order Orthoptera; family Acrididae; genus Schistocerca; species Schistocerca cancellata. The sequence goes on along the minus strand of NC_064632.1, from coordinate 402,969,901 downwards.
GCCTCATGAGCTGTCGAATTTTTGCTGGGGGCCTGAACACCGATGAAATGTTATATCTCTTCAGGAGCCGGATAATACAGGGTGATTCAAAAAGAATACCACAACTTTAAAAATGTGTATTTAATGAAAGAAACATAATATAACCTTCTGTTATACATCATTACAAAGAGTATTTAAAAAGGTTTTTTTTTTCACTCAAAAACAAGTTCAGAGATGTTCAATAGGGCCCCCTCCAGACACTCGAGCAATATCAACCCGATACTCCAACTCGTTCCACACTCTCTGTAGCATATCAGGCGTAACAGTTTGGATAGCTGCTGTTATTTCTCGTTTCAAATCATCAATGGTGGCTGGGAGAGGTGGCCGAAACACCATATCCTTAACATACCCCCATAAGAAAAAATCGCAGGGGGTAAGATCAGGGCTTCTTGGAGGCCAGTGATGAAGTGCTCTGTCACACGCTGCCTGGCGGCCGAACCATTGCCTCGGGTAGTTGACGTTCAGGTAGTTACGGACAGATAAGTGTCAATGCGTGGCGCTCCATCCTGCTGAAATATGAATTGTTGTGCTTCTTGTTCGAGCTGAGGGAACAGCCAATTCTCTAACATCTCCAGATACTGTAGTCCAGTTACAGTAGCACCTTCGACGAAAACTTTTCACTTTGCACAAACACCCATTCTCTGTAAACTGTTTATACCAACGTTTAATACACCACCTATCAGGAGGTTTAACACCATACTTCGTTCGAAATGCACGCTGAACAACTGTTGTCGATTCACTTCTGCCGTACTCAATAACGCAAAAAGCTTTCTGTTGAGCGATCGCCATCTTAGCATCAACTGACGCTGACGCCTAGTCAACAGCGCGTCAAGCGAACAAATGTAGAACTAAATGAAACTTTATAGCTCCCTTAATTCGCCGACAGATAATGCTTAGCTCTGCCTTTTGTCGTTGCAGAGTTTTAAATTCCTAAAGTTGTGGTATTCTTTTTGAATCACCCTGTATTTCCCGACACTGTACCACACAAAGGCAAAAACACAAGTTTCTTGCTTTCTTCTACGGTGGTGTTCTCTTTTTTGTTGGTGTGCTTCTTGCGTTTCACACCAGATATAGCCTGTGAAACCTGTCCGTGGCTGTACCCGTTTTCCCGTAAGACTTTTCGGAGGTGGGTCAGTTCTAGTGGCAGACTGTCAGCGTCTGAGACGACTTTAGCACGATGGACGAGGGTATTCAGAACGCCAAGTTTTTGCACCGCTAGTGACGTCACAGCCAGCAGTGCGGCTATATAACAACGCGGCCACGACGACACAGCAGTCATTCTTACCACTTGACAATGTCTGAGGAGAGCGTGGCCGAAAGCTCGTGGGATTTTAACCGCCCGACGCGGCTGGGAGCCCGAGAAAATTTTATTACTGACACATTTCGTTTTGGAGAAGATTCCCATGGAGGCTTGTCTCTGTAACTGAAACTATAGGGTTGATGCATAAAATCGTAGCGTTTGTCTATAGGTTTAATAAACACAACACATACACGTAACAGAGACTTTCGTCATCAATAATATGTTCTCTTTCACTGTTTACAACAGTTTGTCAACGCTGGTCTAACTTTTCGATTCCGCGACTGTAGCAATCAAGTTCAAAATGGGTCAAATGGCTCTGAGCACTATGGGACTCAACATATGCGGTCATCAGTCCCCTAGAACTTAGAACTACTTAAACCTAACTAACCTAAGGACATCACACACATCCATGCCCGAGGCAGGATTCGAACCTGCGACCGTAGCAGTCGCGCGGCTCCGGACTGAGCGCCTAGAACCGCTAGACCACCGCGGCCGGCTAGCAATCAAGTGGTTTTGAGGAGACGAACTCGCCGAGCCATGTTTGGAGAGTATTTTGATCCGGAAAGGATGTTTCTCGAAGTCTGCTCGATAGGAAGTGAAAAAGGTGAAAATCTGAGGGCACAAGATCAGGTGAATAAGGTGGGTGCAGAATGACTTCCTGCATAGTGTTTTTCGGCAGTCTAGCAGAATGTGAACGGGCGTTATCTTTGAGTAGCATCACTTAACGGAGTCTTTCTAGTCGTTGTACTTGTACTGCGTCTGTAAGACTCAGTGTCAGCGCTAATGGTTACACCTCGCGGAAGCAATTCGTAGTACATCACAGTTTCCCTGTTCCACCGGATGCTTTCGTGGATGCGCGCAGGCCTTTGTTCGGGAAGTTGGTGCTTTGTTTGGGCTCAACCATTACCTTCTTTTTCGTATGTTAGAGAGAAGACGTCACTTCTCGTCATAAATAACGACACAGGATGGGGATGGTCGGTGTTGTTCACGAGCCAGTTGGTGACGGGGAAGCAGAGATGCATATGTGGCCAGTCGCTGATTTTTGCGATTTTGGCTTAGAGTATACGGTACCCAAACACCCGATTTTTGTTCCCTTTTGCATGCAAATGTCGCACTGTGGTGCAATGATCACGGTTCATCACGTTTCCCAATTCTCGAGTACACTGATGTGAATCATTGAGGATTAATGCGTTTAAACGATCTTCGTCAAAGTTCAAAGGTCTTCATGAGCGTGGAGAGTAATGTCAAAACGATCCTCCTTAATACGAAAAAAACATTTTCTTGCCGTGCTCTGTGCAATAGAATTATCCTTAAATATGGTGAAAATGTTTCTGGCTTCCTCTTCTGTTGTCAACCCTCTACCGAACTCAAACAGGAGAGAAATAATTCAAAAGCCAAGATCACTTAAATACTGTTTACGGGATAACCGGTTTTAAAACACTAAATGTACCATCATCGGATCTGAATGTAGATTAACATTTATAAACCATTTGGATATAACGATATATGAGGCAGACCAGCTGATATAAAATCTTTGTCACAAAAATTAAGAAACAACTGCTCTCCTGGTCATTCTTTTCCACGAGATATGTAAAAACCGAAGTCACACGATAAAACTATTTGGTACATGACCGCTGCTCGACTGACAGCGGTCGGCATCGCGGTTGTGACAATGATTTTATATCGACTGGTCCGCCTCATGTACCATTATATCCAAATGGTTTATAAATGTTAATCTACATTCAGATCCGATGATGGCTCCTTTAGAGTGTTGAACCGGGTATCCAATAAAGAGTATTTAAGCGATCTTGGCTTTTGAATTATTTCTACAACAGAATGATCGCCCCACTACACACCATGTGTTCACTGTCAAATAGAAGAATACATCGGAGATGTTCCAACTGGCACTCCATTTTCTAGCGTCCACACCTCCACTTATTATCTCCAAATGGGAAAATGACAATATGTACACTCAAATACCACATTGAAAGTAACAATTGATAAATAAACAGGAATACCAACATTCGAACTAAAAACGCTACGAACATAAGTTCCAACTTGATTCGTCGTACAGGTGACCGTGACGAGTGCGTGTGTAGTGTAATGTGCTGAAAAGATCATGATGAGGCAACGAAGGGGATGAGATATGGTGCCACAACATAGCCTACTCGTCTCGATTAGCATCATTTACACGCGACACCGAAGAGACGACTGGAATGTAGCCCCGAGTACTGGTGCAAGTAGTGCTGATCAGCAATTTTATGTCGCCACCTATCCTGTCCTTGATGACCAAATACTATGAAGAATTTTTTCCTCCAGTAGGATTCGAAATGACTACCTTGAAATTACCGCCAACGCAGAAAGCCTGTCACTGACGATCTCGGCAACTTTCCTGATTTTATTTTTAATGGGCCCCTTCCCCTCCCCTTCAGCCCAGCCTAAAGTTCGTCAAATTGGTGCCCACGTGGGCGTAGGCTATTAGGCCTGAACCTGTTGCCTTCCAAGCCTTTCTCCCTATGAAACTAAAGGTTCTCCTATCCTGAAAACATCTGGAAAACAAACTATTAAACGCAATAAAATTTGCATTCTTTTGTCATTTTCTGAAAATACAATTCTTCATAGTTGGGAAACTAAAAGCTTCCCATTCTTATGGGATTGAAATATTCTTTCCAGTCTAATAAAGGACATCATCAACGCACGATTGTTGTCGGTTCTCGCCGAACTCCATCTGAAACGTCCCCTTAGAAAAATTAATGAATACTGTGGTGATAAACCTCTTACATTATTTGATTTGCAAACAGCTGAGCAGAACTGAACGTACTCAGACATTTCGCTCTTTACCTATTCTGATCAACACTAAACTGACACACAATATTTTTTGCGCAACGCAATCTGACTTTCAATAATCCCTACAAAAGAATGGCCCTGACTAACATTAACCTATACCTTTCACAAATCACTTACCTCACAAAAATCTTCGTTACTCAACTACTGCAATACAGCGAGCGCCACTACTACCAGCTAAATAAAAGATTCAAACTACTGAAGGCACTAACTACTGATAGGCATAGTTAGCAAATGAAAGATTTTGATAGAGAACAAACAATGTATTTACCATAGTAGTGCTGAAAAGTCAAAATATATATAGCAGTTCATGACATCCAGTCTTACAAATTTACTGTCTCTGATGGACACAGGTCCAGATCATCCGCTCTCAAAACTCCGCCATTTCTCTCCCCACATCCACCACTGCTGGCGGCTCACCTCCAAGTGCGGAACGCTACGCGTTGTTCACATCCAACTGCCCAACACTACAATAGCATATACTCCAACAATGCAAACCAACCACAGCCTTCACACAGCAGTCAGTGATTTTCATATAGAGCGCTACGTGACGTTACCGAAATAAAAACCCAAACAGCCTACTTACACATCTTGCATTCCCCGTTAATGCAAAGGCAAAAATACATGATTGAATACTTTTGGAACAATTCAACGAATTTTCCGCTGCATCTTTGTTACATGGTGCAGTGCTGCTGCTGCTACACGTAAGTCTGAAAGTCTAGTATGTTCATAGTGCCCTTTGTTATTCAATAGCAGGCTAAATGAGCCACTTTTGCGATCGCATAATATGTGCTAATCCGGCTTATTGTGGTGAAGCTCGATCTATGCCACTCTCTTCCTCCTCGATAACCAAATAACATTTTGGTGCGCTAGGATGTCCTGTAACTGACAAGCTATGAAAGCGGGTAGTTTGTGGCGCTATTATTGAAAAGAAGAGAAGCTTGCTTTGCAACTCATATACTGCTACCTTTAAAAATGTATGTAACTGAAAAGGAACTTGTTTCCTGCCGATATAAGTTTATTGCTTTGACACAGTAGCAGAACTTAGAATTAAGAAAACAATCTTAATCGTATTTTATATGCCACACCTTGGTAGACGTGACGCTACCAGCAGTCGACCATATGTTAGCCCTGAAGATGGCTCCTGAGATGGGTTGAAACCGGTCGGCACTAAATAAATATAAAATGCGATGAAGACTGTTTTCTTCATACTAAGTTAACTATATGAATAGCTGTTAATCCATAACCATGTTGTCTATACCAGAAGAAGCTGCTAGCATACCATGGCTCAATGCTGTCAAACGTTTCGTGGATATTCGACCGGACATACCACAGAAACCTTCAGCGAAGTGCAACAGGCTGCTTGAGCGATCCGAACCGTGTAAAATGCGAAGGATACTTCCTTTCTCAGGTTTACTGAGAACGACATCTTATATAAGTGGCAATGAGAGTTTCTCAGAAGGTTTTCTTATAAGGCAAATACAGTTGAGCGGACTCCGGACCTTCATTGTTACGTTCCTAGCAACTTTGATACCGCAGAAGAGGGATACTCCTTCACCATTGACCAGCACTCAATGTACTTAGTTATATCGCAGGTGATATGACATATGCAGCAGAAAACATTTCACTAGCGCTACCGATCAAAGACAGACAGGGAAATTATTTCTTTGCTCACATTTCACTGAGAGGATTCGGCATGCTTTGACCATAAAACTATAGTATACTAATTGTTTCATGGGAATACTGTTAAAATAAAATTTCTTGAGGAGAAACGAAATGATGATGTGAAATCCGTCAGCTTTGTTGTTGGGACACTTTTGCTTGGAAAATCAGTCTGTCTGGCAGCGATGACGTTTGGTCTCGGAGTGGCCCACGGCGATGATTGTGGTGAAGGTTGTCTTATAGTGCAGGAAGCTGGGCTATTGAATGTCTATATTACAGCACATTATCGAAGTGTAGATGCCGAGGGATCTGATGCCGTAGTGTAATACGTTTGTGTTATTCTCTCTCTCTCCCTCCTCCCCCCCTCCCCCTCTGATCGTTATGCTGTTATTTTCGCTTGTAAAGAAGCTACATCATATTTTAGTTCAGAAAAAAAACGATAGATTTCCCTGGTTCCAGAAAAAACGGTTGTAAACTTTAGGGCAGATTCATCACGCCAAAAACAAAAGAGCGGGAATCATTTTGAACATATGTTTATGACTTACATTTCTAAAACTTTCTTGCATTGTAACAATAGTGAGGTTATTCAGTCCAGTTGTCAATCGTCTGATTATTGCCACTTGTTTCGCAACAACATTATCCCATTTTCAAGTGTTAAAAACAAGGAAACCAGATAAAACGGTCCTCTTTATCCCGTCAGACATAAGGATTACTGACTTCCTGAGTTATAACCTACCTTAAAAAGTTTTTATGCCATTAGGCCTCGTCACAACTTAGAGACAGCCTGCACACATGAATTGTCAACTCAAACCATAAAACATCACAAGCCGGTGCGTCAACCGTTCCCGGTTTTTGAGAAATGCTGTCTGGTCCTAGCACATTCTAGCTTAAAACTACCTGTACTGAACGAAAATAGCATGAGGGAAACCTATGTCACTAGGTAAAATATGTTTGTGGCTGCTTCTTAAGGAGAATATCGCTACAGTGTGCCCAGAAATGACCTTTAGACACTTCCGTCCTCTCATTCAAAGCGTCGAAGCACTCCTCTTTCAAGGCACAATAAATCTCTACCTCCTCTAAATTTTCTCCAACGTGCAGCACCCTCCTGTTGTCCCGAAACATGTTGTGGCAGTAATGGCACTATTGACAACTTCGCTGAATGACCTTAGTATTGCATGTTTAACAATTGTATGATGGCTTCATATCAGGTTCTTACATTGTGTTGTTGAAGCCTTCCGTCCGAAGACTGGTTTGATGCAGCAGCTCTACACGCTACTCTAGCCCACGCAAGCCTCTTCATCCCTACGTGTAACCTAGGTCTGTTAGAACCGCCTTACTGTATTCACTCCATCTCTCTCTCTACGATTTTCACTACTCGCATTACCCTTCATTATCAAATTAAAGAGTCCTTGAAGTCTGAGGACGTCTCCTATTAAACTATTTCGTCTTTTAGTCAAGTTGCGTCATAAGTTTCTTTCCCCGAATTCGATTCAGTACCACCACATTAGTTCTTCGATCTGCCCATCTAATCTTCAACATTCTTCTGCAGATAACTATTTCATAAGGTTCTCTTCTCTCCTTGTCGGAACAATTTATCGTTCATGCTTCATTTTCGTGTACGACTAAGCTTTAGGCAAATACTTTTGGAATAGATTTACTAACACTTAAATTTAAATTAGATGTTAATGTATTTGTATTTTTCAGAAAAAATTTCTTGATATTGAACGTTTTCATTTTATATCCTCTTCAGTTATGCACTTTTTGCTGTCGAAACACCGAAACTCGTCTACTGCTTTCAGTGTGTCATTTTCTAAACTTATTTCATCTGTATCACCTGAGTTAAGTCGACTACATTTTACTGCCCTTGTTTCACTTTCGTTAATTTTCATCTTATAGCCTTTTTCGAAGACTTTGTCTGTTCTGCTGTACTGGTCTTCTCAGTGTTTTGTCACTCTTAAATTAAAAACTGGAAAATAAAGGGATTTCGTGATACGCTTATTTGAATTTTATTATTCATTTTGAAAGCACAGGCACGGTCTTCCAGGGATACAGTGAATTTTGTGGTTAATATTCAGATAAAATAGCCACAGGTCAAGCACAGTAGCAAACAGCTAATCAAGTTGTTGCCAACTGTGTCTGTATTATCTGAATATTATTTCACGATTTGAGGTTAGGTAGCCACCCTAAAATATCGTAAAGGGATTTCTTATAGTACCAGTGTAGTTTGTAGCAATTGTAGATTTAGAAAAAGCTTTTAACAATGTTAACTGGAATCACTCTTTGAAATACTAAAGGTAGTAAATACGGTGACTGAAAGGTAATCTACAGCTTGCGCAGAAACAAGACAACAAGTATAAGTCGAAGGACATGAAAGGAAGGTGGTGATAGAGAAGGCAGTGAGACAGGACGGTAGCCAATACCGATGTTACTCGATCTGCGCACTGAGCAAGCGCTAAAGAAATGGATAGGAGAAATTTGGAAATGGAATTTATTTTTGGGGTGGTTTACTGATACAGAGACGCACAAGACTTGGAAGACCGGTTGAAGGAATGGATAGTGTCTTCAAAAGAGGTTATAATGCGAACAATAAAAGTAAAACAAGGGCGATTGTGATGGAATCAGTCTTTGGAGGTGAGGCTCTGAAACTAAACATACGAGTATTTGTGCAGCTAAATAACTGACGATGGAAGAATTAGACGACGAAAACGTGAACTAGCAAGAAAAGCTTATCGAAACAGATAAATATGTTAGCTGTTAGTACGTAATACATATTTAAGTGTTACAAAATCTCTTCTGAAAGTACGTCTAGATTGTAGCCTTACGTGAAGATGAAAGTAGACAGTATCGAGCGAGGTGGTGCAGTGGTTAGCACAATGGACTCACTTTAGGAAGGACGACGGTTCAAACCCCCGTCCGGCTATCCTGGTTTAGGTATTCCGTGATTTCCCTAAATCACCTCAGGCAAATGCCGGGACGGTTTCTTTGAAAGGGCAAGGCCGACGTCCCTATCCTTCCCTTATCCGATGGGACCTATGACCTCGCTGTTTGGTCCCATGCCCCAAATTAACCAACCAACGTAGACAATAAACATTTTGCTGAAGAGAAGATAGTAGATCGGGTACCTAACGAAGAGGGGCTTGATGTGATACGACAGAAAGAAATTTATATCATATCTTGACCAAAAGAAGAAGTGTTTGCTGAAGAGAAGATGGTAGATCGGGTACCTACCGAAAAGGTACTGGATGTAATAGGGGAGAAAAGAAATTTATGTTGCATCTTGACTAAAAGAAGAAATAAGTTCCCAGAATGAGACGGGGTACTGGCAGAAGTAAAGCTGTGAGTACCGGGCGTGAGTCGTGCTTCGGTAGCTCAGTTGGTAGAGCACTTGCCCGCGAAAGGCAAAGGTCCCGAGTTCGAGTCTCGGTCGGGCACACAGTTTTAATCTGCCAGGAAGTTTCAAGAAATAAGTTGATTGGACACATCCTGAGGCATCAAGGGATCGTTCATTTGATAACTGAGGGAGTGTGTGGTGGGAGAAACTGGGGATGGAGGTTGGTTAAAACTGTACAGTGATATGAAGACTTTACAGATTCAAGTGATTGTAGTCTCCAGTAGTTTTGTAGAGATGAAGAGATTTGCGTAGGGTAGTTTAATATGGAGAGCTGTATCGAACCAGTCTTCTTCGGACTCAAGACCACATCAGTTTCTGGAGTAGAGGTTTACTCCCAGATATCTACATCTATATTCTGTAAATCACTGAAGTGCAGGGCAGAGGCTACTTACTGTTGCATTCGCTTGTGGACTGTGGTAGTGTGACTCCAGTACCTTCTTCAGTGTGCATTTAAGAATAAACTCGCAAACTGCGATAATGGTTCCACATCAGCCGTAGAATATTTCCGAACAAACGAAAATTTCTGCTGGACTGGGATTCGAACCCTGTCCGGGAATCACGGTACTGTAGTGCGACCACCAGGGAGAATACACAACAGGACAAATGGAGGTTTGGGCAGCTCCTGGAAGCATGCTCAGATAGCCGAAGTTGTTAAGACGATCGCTCGCGACAAGTGGGAAACTACTCACGGTCCGGCACAAATGTTCATTTGCTCTGAAGTATTCTACAGCTAATGTGGAACCATGGCTGCGATTTGTGAGTTCATTCTTAATTTAATGCAGTTGTTGATCGTCAATACAGTGCATCCGACTCTGCACTGCAGTGTGCTTGCAATTAGTCTAATACTGTCTTTCCGGTCCCTACGGAAACAATATGTAGGGATTTGCAGTACATCCCTGGATTACTCGCTTAAAGCTGATTCATCGAATTTTGTGAGGAGGCTTTCGAAGGGTCTACAAGCATCTGCCAGCTGAGGTTTCGTGATAACTCAGTCACGCTTTCAAATATTCAAATGTGTGTGGAATCTTATGGGACTTAACTGCTAAGCTCATCAGTCCCTAAGCTTACACTACTTCACCTAAATTATCCTAAGGACAAACACACACACCCATGCCCAAGGGAGGACTCGAACCTCCGCCGGGACCAGCCGCACAGTCCATGACTGCAGCGCCTGAGACCGCTCGGCTAATCCCGCGCGGCGTCACGCTTTCCAATGGATCAAACCAACCTACTACCATTCGTACTGCCCTTCTCTGTGGCTATTGGTACGGCCTCACGCAACGCAGCAGTATTCTAGGATGGATCACACGAGTGTTTTGTAAGCAGTCTCCTCACAGAGGGAGGAACTCAGACAAAGCCAAGTGATTCGGCTACATCTACATCTTCGTGGCTACTTTGCAAATCACACTTAAGTGCCTGGCAAAGAGTTAATCGAACCACCTTCACAACAGTTCTCTCTTATTTCACTATCGAATACCACGCGGACAAAATAAATACCTACATCTTTCCGTTTGAGCTTTGATTTCCATTATTTTATTATGATGTTCGTTTCGCCCTTTATAGGTCGGAGTCAAAAAGTATTTTCGAATACATTTCTACTACTTCTCATTACCTTCGTCTTTCTCCGATTTACTCTCAAACCATACTGTTCATTCCGTTCAGCAGATCATTTAATTCTTCTTCGCTTTCACTCAGGATAGCAATGTCATCAGCGAATCGTATCATTGATATCCTTTCACCTTGTATTTTAATTCCACTCCTGAACCTTTCTTTTATTTGCATCATTGCTTCCTCGATGTACAGATTGAAGAGTAGGGGCGAAAGGCTACAGCCTTGTCTTACACCCTTCTTAATACGAGCACTTCGTTCTTGATCGTCCACTCTTATTATTCCCTCTTGGTTGTTGTACATATTGTATATGACCCGTCTCTCCCTATAGCTTACCCCTACTTTTTTCAGAATCTCGAACAGCTTGCACCATTTTATATTGTCGAACGCTTTTTCCAGGTCGACAAATCCTATGAAAGTGTCTTTATTTTTCTTTAGCCTTGCTTCCATTATTAGCCGTAACGTCAGAATTGCCTCTCTCGTCCCTTTACTTTTCCTAAAGCCAAACTGATCGTCACCTAGCGCATTCTCAATTTCCTTTTCCATTCTTCTATATATTATTCTTGTAAGCAGCTACGATGCATGAGCTGTTAAGCTGATTGTGCGATAATTCTCGCACTTGTCAGCTCTTGCCGTCTTCGAAAATTGTGGATGATGCTTTTCCGAAAGTCAGATGGTATATCGCCAGACTCATATATTCTACACACCAACGTGAATAGCCGTTTTGTTGCCACTTCCCCCAATGATTTTAGAAATTCTGGTGGAATGTTATCTATCCCTTCTGTCTTATTTGACCGTAAGTCCTCCAAAGCTCTTTTAAATTCCGATTCTAATACTGGATCCCCTATCTCTTCTAAATCGACTCCTGTTTCTTCTATCACATCAGACAAATCTTTATCCTCATAGAGGCTTTCAATGTATTCTTTCCACCTATCTGCTCTCTCCTGTGCATTTAACAGTGGAATTCCCGTTGCACTCTTAATGTTACCACCGTTGCTTTTAATGTCACCAAACGTTGTTTTGACTTTCCTGTATGCTGAGTCTGTCCTTCCGTCAAAAGGAGAACGTAGGTAACCGAAATTTCGTGAGAAGAATCCTCCGCAACTAGAAACGCCTTTGTTTGAATGATGTCCATCCCAAATTCTGTAACATCTTCATGACACTCCATGCCCTGTTTCTCAGTGATACTACACGAGCTGTCCTTCTTTGAACTTTCTCGATGTGCTTCGTTAACCCTGTCTGGTAAGAATGCCACACCGCGTAGCAGTATTCCAAAAGAGGATGGACAAGCACAGTGTAGGCAGTCCCTTTAGTAGATCGGTTGCGTCTTCTAAGTGTTTTGCCAGTAAAACGTAGCCTTTGGTTCGCCTTCCACACAACATTTTCTATATGTTCCTTCCAATTTAAGTTGTTCGCAATTGTGATTGCTAGGTATTTATTTGAATTTACGGCCTTTATATTTGACTGATTTATCGCGTAACCGAAGTTTAATGGATTCCTTTTAACACTCATGTGGATGACCTCACACTTCTCATTATTTAGGGTCAACTGCCAATTTTCGCACCATACAGATATCTTTTGTAAATCGTTTTGCATTTTGTTTTGATCTTCTCATGAATTTACAGGACGATAAACGACAGCATCATCTGAAAACAACCTAAGAAGGGTGCTCAGATTGTCTACTAAATCGTTTATATACATAAGTAACAGTAGATGGTGTATAACAATGCCTTGCAGAATGCCATAAATCATCTATGTTTTATTCTATGACTTTTCGTCAGTTACTACGACTGTGACGTCTCTGACAGGAAATTATGAATCCCGTCGCATAGTTGAGACGATATTTCGTAAGCACGCAATTTGATTACAAGCGGCTTGTAAGGTACGGTGTCAAAAGCCTTCTGGAAATCTAGAAATACGGAATCAATTTGAAATTCCACGTCCATAGCATTCAACACTTCGTGCGACTCAAGAGATAGTTGTTTTTCACAAGAACGAAGTTTTCTAAATCCATGTTGACTCTGTGTCAATAGACCGTTCTCTTGGAGGTAATTCATAATGTTCGAATACAATATACGTTGCAAAATCCTTCTGCATATCGACGTTAATTAAATGGGTCTGTAGTTTATTGGATTACTTATATTGTCTTTATTGAAAATTAGTGTGACCTGCGCAACTTTCCAGTCTTTGGGTAGGGATCTTCTGTCGAGCAAGCGGTTGTGTAAGATTATTAAGAAAGGAGCTATTGCATCAGAATACTCTGAAAGGACTCTAATGGGTATACAATCTGGACCGGAAGACTTGCTTTTATTAAGTGATTTGAGTTGCTTCACAAGTCGAGAATACCTGCTTCTAAGTACTCACGTTGGCAGCCGTTCTTGATTCGAGTTCTGGAGTATTTACTTTTTCTTCACTTCGGAAGGCTGTGTTTAGTAACATCGCTTGGCAGCACTGTCGCCGATAATATTTCCGTCGTTATAGCGCAGAGAAGGCATTTATTGTTTCTTGCCGCTAACATACTTTACATTTGACCAGAATCTCTTTGGATTTACTCTCAGGTTTTGAGATAAAGTTTCATTCTGGAAAGTATTATACGCATCTCGCATTGATGTTCTCGCTAAATTTCGAGCTTTGTTTCTGCAAAACCGTTCTGACGCGTTTTGTGTACCAGGAGGGATCAGCTAGGTCGTTTGTTAGTTTATTTGGCAAATATCTTTCAGTTACTGTCGATACTGTTTCTTTGAATTCAAGCCACATCTGGTCTACATTTACATTGTTAACTTGGAAGAAGTGTAGATTGTCTATCAGGAAGGGTGAAGCGAATTTTTATCTGCTTTTTTGAATAGATATATCTTTCGTTGATTTTTGATGGATTTAGGAGTTACGGTATTCAGTCACGCTACGACAACTCTGTGTTCACTAATCCCTGTACCCGTTTTAATGCTCGTTATTAGCTCTGAATTATTTTTTACTAAGAGGTCAAGCGTGTTTTCACAAGAGATTACTAATAGAGTCGGCTCATGAACTAATTGCTCGAAATAACTTTCAGAGAATGCGTTTAGCACAATTTCGCAATGATGTTTTATGCGTGTCTCCGGATTTAAACATGTATTTTCGCCAGCATATCGAGGGTAAACTGAAATCATCACAAACCATATATGGATGAGTCGGTATGTGTTTGAAATTAAATTCGAGTTTTCTTTGAACCTTTCAGCAATTGTATCATCTGAGTTGGGACGTCGATAAAAGGATCCAATTATTATTTTATTCCGGTTGCCAGGAATGACCTCTACCCATACTAACTTAGAGAAACTACCTCGATTCCGCTACAAGACAAACTACTTCTAACAGCAACAAACACGCCACCACCATTGTAATTAGCCTATCATTTCTTAACACCGTTAGGTCCTTCGCAAAAATTTCAGCTGAACTTATCTCTGCCTTTAGCCAGCTTTCATTAACTATAACGATTTGTGCATCAGTGCTTTCTATTATTTTCGCAACACAGCTACGACAATTTACAACTGTTATACCAATGGCTCGTAAATCTACGTTCTTCCTGTCTTGAACTTACACACCTTGAGACAGAGGCCCTTTTTGTGTTTCCTCGAGACACTGTAATGTAAAAAACGGCCCAGCTCACGCTGCACTGCTACTGCTATCCGTGTAGACCCCTCTTGTGTGCTGTGGACTGTCGACCTGTTTAGCAGAACCGAAAACCCCATCACTGTACGGTGCAAGTCAAGGAATCTGCAGCCCGTAAAGTCGCAGAATCGTTTGAGCCTCTGATTCAGATCCTCCACTCGGCTCTGTATCAAAGATCCGCAATCGTTCCTATCGACTACGCTGCAGGTGGTGAGCTCTGTTTTCATCTCGCAAGAAAGACTGGGCAGCCTTTACCACTTCTGATAGCCACTCGAAACGAGAGAGAATCTCTTCCAAGCCAAAGCCAAAGCGACACAAGTCATTAGGGCCAACTTGCAGTTGGTGCACCCTGTGCTATTCATGGCATCCGGGCGGACCTGTTCCACTTCTTAGGTTGTTTGCAGATGATGCTGTCGTTTATCGTCCTGTAAATTCATGAGAAGATCATAACAAAATGCAAAACGATTTGCAAAAGATATCTGTATGGTGCGAAAATTGGCAGTTGACCCTAAACAATGAGAAGTGTGAGGTCATCCACATGAGTGTTAAAAGGAATCGATTAAACTTCGGTTACGCGATAAATCAGTCAAATACAAAGGCCGTAAATTCAAATAAATACCTAGTAATCAGAATTGCGAACAAATTAAATTGGAAGGAACATATAGAAAATGTTGTGTGGAAGGCGAACCAAAGGCTACGTTTCACTGGCAAAACACTTAGAAGACGCAACCGATCTACTAAAGGGACTGCCTACACAGAGCTTGTCCATCCTCTTTTGGAATACTGCTATGCGGTGTGGCATTCTTACCAGACAGGGTTAACGAAGCACATCGAGGAAGTTCAAAGAAGGACAGCTCGTTTAGTATCATTGAGAAACAGGGCATGGAGTGTCATGAAGATGTTACAGGATTTGGGATGGACATCATTCAAACAAAGGCGTTTCTAGTTGCGGAGGATTCTTCTCACGAAATTTCGGTTACCTACGTTCTCCTTCGTATTCGAAAATATTTTTTTGACTCCGACCTATAAAGGGCGAAACGAACATCATAATAAAATAATGGAAATCAAAGCTCAAACGGAAAGATATAGGTGTTTATTTTGTCCGCGTGGTATTCGATAGTGAAATAAGAGAGAACTGTTGTGAAGGTGGTTCGATTAACTCTTTGCCAGGCACTTAAGTGTGATTTGCAAAGTAGCCACGAAGATGTAGATGTAGCCGAATCACTTGGCTTTGTCTGAGTTCCTCCCTCTGTGAGGAGACTGCTTAAAAACACTCGTGTGATCCATCCTAGAATACTGCTGCGTTGCGTGAGGCCGTACCAATAGCCACAGAGAAGGGCAGTATGAATGGTAGTAGGTTGGTTTGATCCATTGGAAAGCGTGACCCCGCGCGGGATTAGCCGAGCGGTCTCAGGCGCTGCAGTCATGGACTGTGCGGCTGGTCCCGGCGGAGGTTCGAGTCCTCCCTTGGGCATGGGTGTGTGTGTTTGTCCTTAGGATAATTTAGGTTAAGTAGTGTGTAAGCTAGGGGCTGATGAGCTTAGCAGTTAAGTCCCATAAGATTCCACACACATTTGAACATTTGAAAGCGTGACTGAGTTATCACGAAACCTCAGCTGGCAGATGCTTGTAGACCCTTCGAAAGCCTCCTTACAAAATTCGATGAATCAGCTTTAAGCGAGTAATCCAGGTATGTACTGCAAATCCCTACATATTGTTTCCGTAGGGACCGGAAAGACAGTATTAGACTAATTGCAAGCACACTGCAGTGCAGAGTCGGATACACTGTATTGACGATCAACAGCCGCATTAAATTAAGAATGAACTCACAAATCGCAGCCATGGTTCCACATTAGCTGGCGCCTTGCTAGGTCGTAGCAAATGACGTAGCTGAAGGCTATGCTAACTATCGTCTCGGCAAATGAGAGCGTATTTGTCAGTGTAGCATCGCTAGCAAAGTCGGCTGTACAACTGGGGCGAGTGCTGGGAAGTCTCTCTAGACCTGCCGTGTGGCGGCGCTCGGTCTGCAATCACTGACAGTGGCGACACACGGGTCCGTCGTATACTAATGGACCGCGGCCGATTTAAAGGCTACCACCTAGCAAGTGTGGTGTCTGGCGGTGACACCACAGGCAGGTTTTCCTTCTTTGAACACTGGACACAAAGTACCCTTGAGCTGTTTACTCGAAAAGCTATCTCTGCTTAACCCTCGTAGTGTTCTGCTACTATGTGCTTTCTCATTGGCTCAAGGCCATCCCAACCAAAAATACACCGTTCTTAAGCTCTACATACATGATTTGTTTTGTAAAGGCCTCGACGCTACTGCTGTGGAGGCCGAATTGCCACGATTGTTAGGACAGCCGAGTTTGTGAGTTCGTGACACAGCTTCTAGTGCAGTACAGTGCTAAGATAATTTCTCCCTGACACTATTACATAGCTATGCCCCAGGGTCAGGTAACAGGATTGGAAAACGAAGGTTCTACAACACTCCAACAAGTTAGTAAAAAAAGTCACACAAATGACTTAAAAAAATTTACTTATCTTTATGACTAGTTGAATACTGAAGTCTACAACACTGCTTGTAATGTAACACAAAAAAGTCCCTCAGTGGCTAAGTGCAAATAATCGTAGGTAAACTTCACAGTACATAGCCCATGCAATTACAACTATCTGTTCAATTCTAAGAGTCCACTAAACGACGTTCAAATGGCTCTGAGCACTATGGGACTTAACTACGGAGGTCATCAGTCCCCTAGAACTTAGAACTACTCAAACCCAACCAACCCAAGGACATCACACACATTCATGCCCGAGGCAGGATTCGAACCTGCGACCGTAGCGGTCGCGCGGTTCCAGACTGTAGCGTCTAGAACCGCTCGACCACCCAGGCCGGCAAACGACGTTCCCCGCCTAGGTCACCCCTGTACAATGATCTAAAACCAAACTGCTTCCGAGTAGGCTTCTGTCCGTTGTCGTCCGGATTGTACTCGGCCGGCAATTGGCCGAGGCGAAGTCGATATCTTCATCCCCAGCGCCGCCCTTGGCGCTGGTGGAACTCGCGCAAGTGGCGAGTCTCTATGGCAATGGCACCAGCTCACATCTGTGGTGCTTTTGTCCTGGTTGTGTCTTGTTCCGACAACACAGCAATTTGATTCAACTTGACCACTTCCCAGAGTAAATTAATATATTACAACAATATTTAAATAAAGAAATATTACAAATATTCTGTCAGTTTCAGATCATTCACAAGAATTACAAATGAAGATTTTTTATAAATAAATAAACTAGTATTCTTGTGCAAATGCAGTCACTTTAAATGAGAAAAAATTGTCCGTAAATTTTGTTTAAACAGTCATTTATGTCTTTTGGTTCTCTTTTCAATTATTATGGTGTCCACTAACACATGCAACTGAGAACTTTTAAATTAGCGCAGTTTTTAATAGCACCATCAGTCAACATAAGGCTTCTGGCAAAATAGTAAACTCTTAATCAATTAAATATGCAAGTACGATAAAGTGTGAGGTATTCATTTTGTATTCATTTTCTGTATAATTGTGGAGTATACGATGTTCTGACAAGGATTTGCGTAATGAAAAAGATGTAACAGACGTCGTAAAACAACAAATAAAATAGATAGAGATACGTAGCTTCCAGGGACGATAGGTGTAGTGCAATGCTATCATCTGAGATATCGTACATTGAAATTTCAAGTAGTGTTTAAGAGTTGTTAATTCTAGATTCACTGTGAAAATGTTTATTCAATGCGAAATATTAACTTCTGTAGTTTTAAAGATATTGAAATACTGTTGTGTCATTGGACGCACCTCATTTTTCTGAGAGTGCAGATATATTGCCATCTTTCACCTTGTCTGACACTCCGACATGCGTTGGATCATTGTCTCGTGCACAAAGGCCATGCGACCAATAGCCGCCCAAATTCCCAGCTTTGGAATTAACCCACTTCCGGTGACGCTGCGCCTGTTTTGTACACTGAAGCGCCAAAGAAACTGGTATAGGCACGCGTATTCAAATACACAGATATGTAAACAGGCAGGAGACGGCGCTGCTCCCAGCAACGCCTATATAAATCAACAAGTGTCTGGCGCAGTTGTTAGATCGATTACTGTTGCTAAAATGGCAGGTTATCAAGATTTAAGTGAGTTTGAACGTGGTGTTATAGTCGGCGCACGAGCGATGGGACACAGGATCTCCGACGTAGCGATGAAGCGCGGATTTTCCCGTACGACCATTTCACGAATGTACCGTGAATATCAGGAATCCGGTAAAACATGAAATCTCCAACATCGCTGCGGCCGGAAAAATGTCCTGCGAGAACGGGACCAACGACGACTTACGAGATTCGTTCAACGTGATAGAAGTGCAACCTTCCCGCAGATTGCTGCAGATTTCAATGCTGGGCCATCAAAAAGTGGCGGCGTGCGAACCATTCAACAATCCGTTTCGATATCGGCTATCGCAGCCGAAGGCCCACTCGTGTACCCTTGATGACTCCACGCCTGATGACTGCCTCACCTGGGTCCATCAACACCGACATTATACTGTTGATGCCTGGTCTGACGAGTCTCGTTTCAAATTGTATCCAGTGGATGGACGTGTACTGGTATGGAGACAATCTCATGAATCCATGGACCCTGCATGTGAGCAGGGGACTGTTCAGGCTGGCAGAGACTCTGTAATGGTGTGGGGCGTGTGTAGTTGGAGTGATATGGGACCACTGGTACGTTTAGAAACGGCTCTGATATTTGACACGTACGTAAGCATCTTGTCTGATCACCTGCATCCATTCATGCCCATTGTGCATTCCGAAGGACATGGTCAATTCCAGCAGGACAATGCGGCAGCCCAAACGTCCAGAATTGCTACAGAGTGGCTCCAGGAACGCTCTTCAGTGTTTAAACACTTCCGCTGGTGACCAAACTTCCCAGACGTGAACATTATTGAGCATATCTGGAATGCCTTGCAGCGTGCTGTTCAAAAGAGATCTCCACCCCCCCCCCCCCTCGTACATTTACGGATTTATGGATAACCCTGCAGGGTTCAACAAATGGTTCAAATGGCTCTGAGCTCTATGTGACTTAACATCTAAGGTCATCAGTCCCCTAGAACTTAGAACTACTTAAACCTAACTAACCTAAGGACATCACACACATCCATGCTCGAAGCAGGATTCGAACCTGCGACCGTAGCCGTCACGCGGTTCCTTACTGAAGCGCCTAAAACCGCTCGGCCACCCCGGCTGGCCCTGCAGGGTTCATGCTGTCAATTCCCTTCAGCACCAATCCAGACATTAGTCGAGTCCATGCCACGTGGCTATGCGGCACTTCTGTGTGCTCACGGAGGCCCTACACGACATCAAGCAGGTGTACCAGTTTGTTTGGCTGTTCAGAGTAAGGTATTAATGTTGGTCGCCTTATAATGGCTCTTTCACTCGCTCTGATAGATGTCTCCACTTTCCTTCGAACAAGTTAGTGTATAGTGCTTGTCATCTGAACATCCGATTCAAAAATATACTAGTGGCGTCCAATGATTGTAATGTTCGCACAACTGCATTTAGCCTTTTGAAGGTTCGTCGGAAGACAGAACTGATTAAAAAATCGTCCAAACGTAAAAAACAGTGTCTGGTCCAGGTGCTTTATTAATAATCAGTAAATCTTCCAGAATACTTGAACAGCTGAGATCGCATTAGTCAACGCTGTTCAAGATACTCTGAAGAAGCGCTAACCGCAAAAAACACGTCATATCAATAAAACACCTGGAACGGAGACTGTTATTTCTTTTTGAAACATTGAACCACTGTTGCTGCTTCAGGGCAAAATGGAATGGACTAAAGTCTACAGACTTAGTTTCCATTGAAAATATTTGTACTTCTTTTTCTGAAATTACGAAGGCAGTTCAATAAGTAATGCAACACATTTTTTTTCTCGGCCAATTTTGGTTGAAAAAACCGGAAATTTCTTGTGGAATATTTTCAAACATTCCCGCTTCGTCTCGTATAGTTTCATTGACTTCCGACAGGTGGCAGCGCTGTACGGAACTGTTAAAATGGCGTCTGTAACGGATGTGCGTTGCAAACAACGGGCAGTGATCGAGTTTCTTTTGGCGGAAAGCCAGGGCATCTCAGATATTCATAGGCGCTTGCAGAATGTCTACGGTGATCTGGCAGTGGACAAAAGCACGGTGAGTCGTTGGGCAAAGCGTGTGTCATCATCGCCGCAAGATCAAGCAAGACTGTCTGATCTCCCGCGTGCGGGCCGGCCGTGCACAGCTGTGACTCCTGCAATGGCGGAGCGTGAGAACACACTCGTTCGAGATGATCGACGGATCACCATCAAACAACTCAGTGCTCAACTTGACATCTCTGTTGGTAGTGCTGTCACAATTGTTCACCAGTTTGGATATTCAAAGGTTTGTTCCCGCTGGGTCCCTCGTTGTCTAACCGAACACCATAAAGAGCAAAGGAGAACCATCTGTGCGGAATTGCTTGCTCGTCATGTGGCTGAAGGTGACAATTTCTTGTCAAAGATTGTTACAGGCGATGAAACATGGGTTCATCACTTCGAACCTGAAACAAAACGGCAATCAATGGAGTGGCGCCACACCCACTCCCCTACCAAGAAAAAGTTTAAAGCCATACCCTCAGCCGGTAAAGTCATGGTTACAGTCTTCTGGGACGCTGAAGGGGTTATTCTGTTCGATGTCCTTCCCCATGGTCAAACGATCAACTCTGAAGTGTATTGTGCTACTCTTCAGAAATTGAAGAAACGACTTCAGCGTGTTCGTAGGCAAAAAAATCTGAACGAACTTCTCCTTCTTCATGACAGCGCAAGACCTCACACAAGTCTTCGCACCCGAGAGGAGCTCACAAAACTTCAGTGGACTGCTCTTCCTCATGCACCCTACAGCCCCGATCTCGCACCGCCGGATTTCCATATGTTTGGCCCAATGAAGGACGCAATCCGTGGGAGGCACTACGCGGATGATGAAGTTATTGATGCAGTACGACGTTGGCTCCGACATCGACCAGTGGAATGGTACCGTGCAGGCATACAGGCCCTCATTTCAAGGTGGCGTAAGGCCGTAGCATTGAATGGAGATTATGTTGAAAAATAGTGTTGTGTAGCTAAAAGTTTGGGGAATAACCTGGTGTATTTCAATGCTGAATAAAACAACCCCTGTTTCAGAAAAAAAGTGTTGCATTACTTATTGAACTGCCCTCGTAATTCTGATGCGAACTACGGACGCGATAACATCGTCTGAAAATTCGGTGCTGACAGCTGACCATAGATCATGCTATGAATGCCACTTGGTCGGGCACTTAACGCTGGGTTTCCAAAAGCATACTGCTGTTTTTAAGCCTCTGAATAAAGTTTTGTCCCGCGCTTTTGTCCCGCGCCTGATTGAACGAGAGCAGCGCCGTCCTGCGCCTAAGGTCGCAAGTTCCCATTCTACGCAGCGCATCAAAATCATTTCAAGATCTGACTGAACGTTTGGAGGTCTACTCATTATACGTATCTCCTTCAACACACAGTCGTCCCTAGTTGCTTTAGGCCTTTCACGCAGTTCTTTTGAATGGTTTCGTTAGCTCTGCCGTGGAAACGACATTTATAAGACCATATGTGTGGTCCCTGACACATTGTAACGTGTCAACTACGTCAATAGAGGGCGACAAAGAGTAGTTTGCACTCATCTCTATTGGTCCAAACGTCGCCATTCCTTCCGAAGTTTCCGTCCGCATAATATCCGCAAAGCACCGTAACGGAAATTTCTTCCTACTTAAAGAAGTCATGAGTCGAGGAGCATTCCGGTGGCCCTGTTGTGTAATGATCGTTTTTCGACTGAAATGAAATGATCGTATGGCATTGCTGCCCGGGAGGCCCATGAGGGGAAGTTCGGCCGCCGTATTGCAAGTCCTTTTTTATTTTAGTTGACGCCACTTCGGCGACTCGCGAGTCAATGATGATGAAGAAAACACAACACCTAGTCGTCACGAGGCAGAGAAAATCCCTAACCCCGCCGGGAATCGAACCCGGGACCCCGTGGGCGGGAAGCGAGAACGCTACCGCAAGACCACAAGCTGCGGAGCGTTTTTCGACTATTATGGCGTAATTCCTTGTATGTCAACACTGTTTACCATTGACAACTTCGTAGAAAAGTACTCTTTGACACAAATGCGATATGAACCATTTCATTCATATGAGGGTCCTGCATAAAGGTAATGACCCACCTTCAGCTCATAATCAGACCACAGCTATGCTCCGTTTTACCCACATAAAGAGCCGGCCGCTGTGGACGAGCGGTTCTAGCCGCTTCAGTCTGGAACCGCGCGACCGCTACGGTCGCAGGTTCGAAACCTGCCTCGGGTATGGATGTGTGTGATGTCCTTAGGTTAGTTAGGTTTAAGTAGTTCTAAGTTCTAGGGGACTGATGACCTCGGATGTTAAGTCCCATAGTGCTCAGAGCCATTTGAACCATTTGAATCCACATGAAGAAGAGGGATGTTATTACGATTACATAAAGCGGACCGGTGTAAACTTCCGAGCTTTCGATGGTACTCAACGTCGCCTTCGGAATGAAAGCACCTGGCTGTCAAAGAGGAGATACATCCACAGATGTAAGTTATGTATTGGTGCCCATTAAACCAGAGATAAGACCAATAATCCCTCTTCTGTTCTATCCTTAATTCTTTACAGAACCGAACTTTCATGTATAACTAAACATTAAAAATGAGAAAGCTTTTCAGATAAAAGAAAATTTCTTAACATTATACTTCTTTGACCCTCGTGTCTACATATTTATTTTTCAACATAGTCTCCTTGGAGACGAACACAGAATGTTTGACATTGTTGACGGAGTCACAACCTCACCTCGGCTTTCTTCGTTTCATCACTATCAAAGTAAAGTCCTCGATGTTGTTCTTTATGTATTGGACACAGATGACATTCCGATGGGGCCAAGTCGGGAATGGAGGATGATGGATAACAGTGAACCCAAAGCGTCGGATTGCTGCAGATGTCGCAACGCTGGTGTGGGGTCTGACATCATGCTGAAGGTGAGGGTGCGCCATGTGTGGACGAACTCTTCAAAAACGATACTCCATAACAGCACGCCATTTCTCACTCGTCCACGTAGTTACGTCATACACTGCCATGTTATATACTACAATTCGGAGCCATCTAGAGGCAGAGAGCTGCAACTTGCTTCTGCAAAGTGGGTCAGGAAAGTGAGAAATATGCATAACATGTAATATCCCAACCGGTATTGAGAACAGAATAAAAAATTCGCTGGCATTATTTTTAGCACGCCTTCGTAAAGCCGTCGGCACACGGTCCGTGCATCCGAACGTTGAGCGTTGAGCGTGCCGAGTTTCTGACGTCATAGCGTGGAATAGCACGCTCGGGAGTCTTTCCGAACGTGCAGAGCAATATCTAGCATGTCAGATATTCTGAGCGTGCGTCTGAGCGTTGACCAATGAGATGACACAACGCCACCTACGTCACAAGCACTCCGTCTCCCTTCAGTACAGAGTTATGAGGCGCCATATTGGCATTCATTTCAAGCCTATTTGTATATATGCCGTTTCTGAGCACCAGCAAATTGAGAATCACAGGAAAACCCGTTGTTAACTGTGTAAATCGTTACAATAAAATGAGAAACATCATATTCGTGGCAAAAGAATTATTGTAATTTGCGTATTGTGAGAGTAGGCTATTTGAAGGCAGCGACACACTGAAGATCGACCCAAAACGTATTTTTCTTGGTACAATTTGTTATAATTAAATTTGAGTTAGTAACGTATCTACGATTAAGGATTTCAGCAAGGGGTAACATAACCTGATTAGGTGACAAAGGTGTGATGTTGGTTTAGTGTAATGAATAGTCAGTGACCACTAAGGAGTGCTATAATGTGGCCGTGGTTCGCGTCTTGACTCTCCCAAAATTTTTTTCCTAACATTCGTATTTTTATTAGGTTCTGATACTTTATTATTAGTTTAATATAAGCATATATTATAATATTTGATGTTATGTAAATATAAGTTCACCTTTTTTTTTAGGGGTGACTTTCTTGGATTGGCTTAATCTACAGGACAGCTTGCGCTACTTGTATGAAGATATTTTGTTCCTTTTTCTTTTACGCCTCGTAGTTCGCATGTTGCAAAGTTTCTGCTACTGCGTAGGAACAGTGATCAAGTAAGACTGACCTTGGGGTTTTTACTAAAATGTGGGAATGATGAAATATTATGCGGAGAAGTATTCCAAATTTGCAATGCACTGTTTGTAATGGAACTTCCATAAGCCTGTGTCCTTATTAATTGGACATGGTACTTTCCTTTTCGTGGACGATGGAGGAAATGTGCGTTTTAATAGAGCTAGCGTGGGAATTATACGCGCTCCCGTTGAGTAAACAGTGTGATTACGAACTAGAAGCATCCCTCAACTGCCGCTGGAGTGCGTTGGGATCGCGTATACCACGTTGGGGCCCACGTACCGTATGCACAAGTCGCATCGTTCCTGAGCGTTGAGCAGCACGTTGAACTTGCCACGCTCCACGTTAAGGTTCAACAGCACGGTCCGTGTGCCGACGGCTTAAGTTAGTTTTGCACTGAGGTGATAAGTCATAGATACGTGCTAATATCGTGTCGGACCTCGTTTTGTACGGCGCAGTGCAGCAACTCGACGTGGCATGGACTCAAGTCGTTGGAGGATCCCTGCAGAAATATTGAACCAATCTGACTCTACAGCCGACCATAACTGCGAAACTGCTGCCGGTGCAGGAACCGACCTGTCGATTAAGTCTCGTAAATGTTTGGTGTTATTCATGTTGGGCAATATGGGAGGCCAAACCAAATGGTTCAAATGGCTCTGAGCACTGTGGGACCCAACTGCTATGGTCATAAGTCCCCTAGAACTTAGAACTACTTAAACCTAACTAACCTAAGGACAGCACACAGCACCCAGTCATCACGAGGCAGAGAAAATCCCTGACCCCGCCGGGAATCGGACCCGGGAACCCGGGCGTGGGAAGCGAGAACGCTACCGCACGACCACGAGATTCGGGCGGAGACCAAACCATTCGCTCGAATTGTCAAAAATGTTCTTCAAACTAATCGCGAAAAACTGTGGTCTGGTGAAATGGCGCATTGTTACGGGAACATGAAGTCCACGAATGGCTGAAAATGGTCTCCAAGTGGACGAACGTAACCATTTCCGGTCAATGATTGACTCAGTTTGACCAGAGAACCCAGTCCCTTCCAGCGTAAAGACTGCCTACACCATTATGGAGCTTGCACAGGGGCTTTGTAGACAATTGGGTACGTGGCTTCGTGGGGACCGCGCCACTCTCGAATTATAGCATCAGATTTTGCCAACTAATATCGACACTCATCTGACCAGGCAAGGGTTTTCAGTCCACCCCAGCCCAGAGGCGATGTCGTTCTGCTAGCAAAGGCACACGCGTCGGTCGTCTGTTGCCATAGCCCATTAATACTAAATTTCGCTGTACTGCCCTAACGGATAATTTCGTCGCACGTCTCACATTGATTTCTGCGGTTATTTCACGCAGCGTTGCTTGTCTGTTAGCATTGACAACTCTACGCAAAGGCCAATACTCTCGGTCGTTAAGTGAAGGCTGTCGGGTACTGTGTTGTCCGTGGTGAGACGTAATGCCTGATATTTGGTGTCCTTTGCACACTCTAGACACTGTGGATCTCGGAATACTGAATTGATTCAAATGGCTCTGAGCACTATGGGACTAAACATCTGAGGTCATCAGTCCCCTAGAACTTAGAACTTCTTTTTTTGGTCATCAGTCTACTGACTGGTTTGATGCGGCCCACCACGAATTCCTTTCCTGTGCTAACCTCTTCATCTCAGAGTAGCACTTGCAACCTACGTTCTCAATTATATGCTTGACGTATTCCAATCTCTGTCTTCCTCTACAGTTTATGCCCTCTATAGCTCCCTCTAGTACCATGGAAGTCATTCCCTCATGTCTTAGCAGATGTCCTATCATCCTGTCCCGTCTCCTTATCAGTGTTGTCCACATATTCCTTTCCTCTCCGATTCTGCGTAGAACCTCCTCATTCCTTACCTTATCAGTCCACCTAATTTTCAACATTCGTCTATAGCACCACATCTCAAATGCTTCGATTCTCTTCTGTTCCGGTTTTCCCACAGTCCATGATTCACTACCATACAATGCTGTACTCCAGACGTACATCCTCAGAAATTTCCTCCTCAAATTAAGGCCGGTATTTGATATTAGTAGACTTCTCTTGGCCAGAAATGCCTTTTTTGCCATAGCGAGCCTGCTTTTGATGTCCTCCTTGCTCCGTCCGTCATTGGTTATTTTACTGCCTAGGTAGCAGAATTCCTTAACTTCATTGACTTCGTGACCATCAATCCTGATGTTAAGTTTCTCGCTGTTCTCATTTCTACTACTTCTCATTACCTTCGTCTTTCTCCGATTTACTCTCAAACCATACTGTGTACTCATTAGACCGTTCATTCCGTTCAGCAGATCATTTAATTCTTCCTCACTTTCACTCAGGATAGCAATGTCATCAGCGAATCGTATCATTGATATCCTTTCACCTTGTATATTAATTCCACTCCTGAACCTTTCTTTTATTTCCATCATTGCTTCCTCGATGTACAGATTGAAGAGTAGGAGCGAAAGGCTACAGCCTTGTCTTACACCCTTCGTAATACGAGCACTTCGTTCTTGATCGTCCACTCTTATTATTCCCTCTTGGTTGTTGTGCATATTGTATATGACCCGTCTCTCCCTATAGCTTACCGCTACTTTTTTCAGAATCTCGAACAGCTTGCACCATTTTATATTGTCGAACGCTTTTTCCAGGTCGACAAATCCTATGAAAGTGTCTTGATTTTTCTTTAGCCTTGCTTCCATTATTAGCCGTAACGTCAGAATTGCCTCTCTCGTCCCTTTACTTTTCCTAAAGCCAAACTGGTCGTCACATAGCGCATTCTCAATTTTCTTTTCAATTCTTCTGTATATTATTCTTGTAAGCAGCTTCGATGCATGAGCTGTTAAGCTGATTGTGCGATAATTCTCGCACTTGTCAGCTCTTGCCGTCTTCGGAATTGTGTGGATGATGCTTTTCCGAAAGTCAGATGGTATATCGCCAGACTCATATATTCTACACACCAACGTGAATAGTCGTTTTGTTGCCACTTCCCCCAATGATTTTAGAAATTCTGATGGCATGTTATCTATCCCTTCTGCCTTATTTGACCGTAAGTCCTCCAAAGCTCTTTTAAATTCCGATTCTAATACTGAATAACCTATCTCTTCTAAATCGACTCCTGTTTCTTCTTCTATCACATCAGACAAATCTTCACCCTCATAGAGGCTTTCAATGTATTCTTTCCACCTATCTGCTCTCTCCTGTGCATTTAACAGTGGAATTAATGTTACCACCGTTGCTTTTAATGTCACCAAAGGTTGTTTTGACTTTCCTGTATGCTGAGTCTGTCCTTCCGACAATCATATCTTTTTCGATGTCTTCACATTTTTCCTGCAGCTATTTCGTCTTAGCTTCCCTGCACTTCCTATTTATTTCATTCCTCAGCGACTTGTATTTCTGTATTCCTGATTTACCCGGAACATATTTGTACTTCCCCCTTTCATCAATCAACTGAAGTATTTCTTCTGTTACCCATGGATTCTTCGCAGCTACCTTCTTTGTACCTATGTTTTCCTTCCCAACTTCTGTGATGGCCCTTTTCAGAGATGTCCATTCCTCTTCAACTGTACTGCCTACTGCACTATTCCTTATTGCTGTATCTATAGCGTTAGAGAACTTCAAACGTATCTCGTCATTCGTTAGTACTTCCGTATCCCACTTCTTTGCGTATTGATTCTTCCTGACTAATGTCTTGAACTTCAGCCTACTCTTCATCACTACTATATTGTGATCTGAGTCTATATCTGCTGCTGGGTACGGCTTACAATCCAGTATCTGATTTCGGAATCTCTGTCTGACCATGATGTAATCTAATTGAAATCTTCCCGTATCTCCCGGCCTTTTCCAAGTATACCTCCTCCTCTTGTGATTCTTGAACAGGGTATTCGCTATTACTAGCTGAAACTTGTTACAGAACTCAATTAGTCTTTCTCCTCTTTCATTCCTTGTCCCAAGCCCATATTCTCCTGTAACCTTTTCTTCTACTCCTTCCCCTACAACTGCATTCCAGTGGCCCATGGCTATTAGATTTTCGTCCCCGTTTACATACTGCATTACCCTTTCAATATCCTCATCCACTTTCTCTATCTGTTCATCTTCAGCTTGCGACGTCGGCCTGTATATCTGAACTATCGTTGTCGGTGTTGGTCTGCTGTCGATTCTGATTAGAACAACCCGGTCACTGAACTGTTCACAGTAACACACCCTCTGCCCTACCTTCCTATTCATAACGAATCCTACACCTGTTATACCATTTTCTGCTGCTGTTGATATTACCCGATACTCATCTGACCAGAAATCCTTGTCTTCCTTCCACTCCACTTCACTGACCCCTACTATATCTAGATTGAGCCTTTGCATTTCCCTTTTCAGATTTTCTAGTTTCCCTACCACGTTCAAGCTTCTGACATTCCACGCCCCGACTCGTAGAACGTCATCCTTTCGTAGATTATTCAATCTTTTTCTCATGGTAACCTCCCCCTTAGCAGTCCCCTCCCGGAGATCCGAATGAGGGACTATTGCGGAATCTTTTGCCAATGGAGAGATCATCATGACACTTCTTCAATTACAGACCACATGTCCTGTGGATACACGTTACGTGTCTTTAATGCAGTGGTTTCCATTGCCTTCTGCATCCTCATGTCGTTGATCATTGCTGATTCTTCCGCCTTTAGGGGCAATTTCCCACCCCTAGGACAAGAGAGTGCCCTGAACCTCTATCCGCTCCTCCGCCCTCTTTGACAAGGCCGTTGGCAGAATGAGGCTGACTTCTTATGCCGGAAGTCTTCGGCCGCCAATGCTTTATTTATCAAAATTTAGGCAGCGGGGGAATCGAACTCGGGACCGAAGACGTTTTTTGATTATGAATCACAGACGCCACCCCTAGACCACGGGGACCCTCGCCGATACACCCTCGATATGGGCATTCGGAGCCGAAGGCCCACTCATGTACCCTTGATGACTAAGCTTTACGGGTTGCCTGGGCCCGTCAACAGCGAAACTGATTGGAAACATGTTTCCTGGTCTGACGAGTCTCGTTTCATATTGTGTCGAGCGGATGGACGTGTACGGGTACGGAGACAACCTAATGAGCCCATGGACCCTGCACTTTAGCAAGGGACTGTTCAACCTGGTGGACGCTCGGTAAGGGTGTGGGGCGTGTTACAGTTTGAGTGATATGGGACCCCTGATACGTCTAGATACGACTCTGAAAGGTGATACGTACGTAAGCATCCTGTCTGATCACCTGTCCTCATTCATGTCACTTGGGCAATTCCAGCAGAACAATTCGACACCCCACACTTCCATAAATGCAACAGAGTGGTTCCAGGAACACTCTTCTGAGTTTAAATACTTCCACTGGCCAACAAACTCCCGAGACATGTAAATTATTGAGCATATTTGAGCCGGCCGGTGTGGCCGTGCGGTTCAAAGCGCGTCAGTTTGGAGCAGCGTGACCGCTACGGTCGCAGGTTCGAATCCTGCCTCGGGCATGGATGTGTGTGATGTCCTTAGGTTAGGTAGGTTCAAGTAGTTCTAAGTTCTTGGGGACTGATGACCTCAGTAGTTAAGTCCCATAGTGCTCAGAGCCATTTGAACCATTTGAGCATATTTGGGACGCCTTTCAAAGTGCTGTTCAGAGGAGATATCCACCCCCTCCTACTATTTATCGACAGCCCCGCAGAATTCATCGTGTCAATTCCTTCCACCATTACTTCAGATAATAGTCGAGTCCATGCTACGTCGTGTTGCGGCACTTCTGCGTGCTCGCGGGGGCTCTAGACGATATAGGCAGATGTATCAGTTTCTTTGGCTCTTCAGTGTAGAACTCAACATGTCGCTCTCAACGCGGCAAAATCTAGAGACGTAAAGATAAATTTCGGAGTACCCCCAGAAAGTGTGATAGTACCTTTAGTGTTTACAATATAAACGATCTAGTGGGAAACATCGGAAGCTGTATAAGAGCGTTCGCAGATGAAGCGATTGTCTCTGAGAAAGGAGAAACACTAGAAGACAGTATCGATTTGCAAAATGACCTGCAGAAGATTGACGAATGGTGTTGATGCTGAACGTAAATAAATGTAACATACAGCACGTACATAGGAAATGGAATCCATTACTCCACAACTACACTATTGATGACAAGTTGCTGCAAACAGTACATACTGTAAAATATCTAGGAGTAACTATCAAGAGCGACCTTAAGTGGAATGGCCACGTAAAACGAATAGTAGGAAAAGTAGCCGCCAGGGTGCGACTCCTAGAAAGAATATTAAGGGAATGTAACTCATCCACGAAAGAAGTGCCCTACAAGGCCCCTGCTTGCCCGATTCTTAAGTGTTCCTCTATAATCACCCGATCTCGGAATCTTAATTTTTTTTACATGTTAGTTATAAGGAATAAGATAACCAAGAGAGGGAAAGTGTGATTATATTGATGAGAGGAGGAAATGAAATCGGCGACGCTTGTGTTGTCGGCCCCCTTTGACTCGATGATGAGAGACCGTGAAAAGATAACTAATAGTGGACCTTGTAATAAAATGACTCTAAAAAAATGACATCAGACTTTGTATTGGCTTCTGGACGGAGGCACTTAAGGCAGCGACAATGGCGGCTGCTGCACTGTGTCATCGTATTAAAACGATCGACAACAAATATCTAGTGAAAGACATTTTAAAAAATCAGAAGAGGGCAATAAATACACTCCTGGAAATGGAAAAAAGAACACATTGACACCGGTGTGTCAGACCCACCATACTTGCTCCGGACACTGCGAGAGGGCTGTACAAGCAATGATCACACGCACGGCACAGCGGACACACCAGGAACCGCGGTGTTGGCCGTCGAATGGCGCTAGCTGCGCAGCATTTGTGCACCGCCGCCGTCAGTGTCAGCCAGTTTGCCGTGGCATACGGAGCTCCATCGCAGTCTTTAACACTGGTAGCATGCCGCGACAGCGTGGACGTGAACCGTATGTGCAGTTGACGGACTTCGAGCGAGGGCGTATAGTGGGCATGCGGGAGGCCGGGTGGACGTACCGCCGAATTGCTCAACACGTGGGGCGTGAGGTCTCCACAGTACATCGATGTTGTCGCCAGAGGTCGGCGGAAGGTGCACGTGCCCGTCGACCTGGGACCGGACCGCAGCGACGCACGGATGCACGCCAAGACCGTAGGATCCTACGCAGTGCCGTAGGGGACCGCACCGCCACTTCCCAGCAAATTAGGGACACTGTTGCTCCTGGGGTATCGGCGAGGACCATTCGCAACCGTCTCCATGAAGCTGGGCTACGGTCCCGCACACCGTTAGTCCGTCTTCCGCTCACGCCCCAACATCGTGCAGCCCGCCTCCAGTGGTGTCGCGACAGGCGTGAATGGAGGCACGAATGGAGACGTGTCGTCTTCAGCGATGACAGTCGCTTCTGCCTTGGTGCCAATGATGGTCGTATGCGTGTTTGGCGCCGTGCAGGTGAGCGCCACAATCAGGACTGCATACGACCGAGGCACACAGGGCCAACAGCCGGCATCATGGTGTGGGGAGCGATCTCCTACACTGGCCGTACACCACTGGTGATCGTCGAGGGGACACTGAATAGTGCACGGTACATCCAAACCGTCATCGAACCCATCGTTGTACCATTCCTAGACCGGCAAGGGAACTTGCTGTTCCAACATGACAATGCACGTCCGCATGTATCCCGTGCCACCCAACGTGCTCTAGAAGGTGTAAGTCAACTACCCTGGCCAGCAAGATCTCCGGATCTGTCCCCCATTGAGCATGTTTGGGACTGGATGAAGCGTCGTCTCACGCGGTCTGCACGTCCAGCACGAACGCTCGTCCAACTGAGGCGCCAGGTGGAAATGGCATGGCAAGCCGTTCCACAGGACTACATCCAGCATCTCTACGATCGTCTCCATGGGAGAATAGCAGCCTGCATTGCTGCGAAAGGTGGATATACACTGTACTAGTGCCGACATTGTGCATGCTCTGTTGCCTGTGTCTATGTGCCTGTGGTTCTGTCAGTGTGATCATGTGATGTATCTGACCCCAGGAATGTGTCAATAAAGTTTCCCCTTCCTGGGACAATGAATTCACGGTGTTCTTATTTCAATTTCCAGGAGTGTATATTAAATAAGAAGAAGTGATTAAAGAAAAAATTTACAACGATATAATATGAGTCAATCCGTTCAGGAGGAAAGCTAGGAAACAAGAGAGAAGAAACGGTACTAAGACACCAGCAATTGTCCTTCTTACAACAAACCAAGAACGAAGTGCAACCGGACGATGAACTCTTATGCAATTTACTGTACCTTTGAGATCAGGAAGCCGTGGGAATATAGTTAAATTTTATATTATAGTTCTTCAGTTTGATGATTACTAGGTAGGATTGATAGAAGACAGAGATCGAACCTAGAGCGGCGCGTTTCGTCATGGGAACGTTTGCTCTGCGAGAGAGCGTTGCAGAGGTACTCAACAAAACTCCAGTTTCAAACGCTATAGAAGAGGTGTTGGGCATCATGGGCAGGTCTACTATTGAAATTTCGAAAGAGTATTTCCCGGTAAAAGTCGGACAACACACTGCTTCCTCTTCCATACATCTCACGAAATCCCCACGATGAAAATATTTGAGAAATTAGAGCTAATACAGAGGTTTAACGACAATAATCCTTCCCCAGCGCCACTCATGGGAGGAACTGGGAAGGAGGAATCAGTTAATAGTATACCAGAAGTGTGGTGTCACCGCCAGACACCGCACTTGCTAGGTGGTAGCTTTTAAATCGGCCGCGGTCCGCTAGTATACGTCGGACCCGCGTGTCGCCACTATCAGTGATTGCAGACCGATCGCCGCCACACGGCAGGTCTAGAGAGACGTCCTAGCACTCGCCCCAGTTGTACAGCCGACTTTGCTAAAGATGGTTCACTGACAAATTACCCTCTCATTCGCCGAGACGATAGTTAGCATAGCCTTCAGCTACGTAATTTGCTACGACCTAGCAAGGCGCCATTATCATTTGCTATTTATCTTGTGATGCATGTACCGTCAGACCGATGTTCACCAATTATGGATTAAAGTTAAGTATTACAACAGCTACGACCTTTTTTGCTAAAGTCTAACTTCCTTAAATGTTCCAGACCTCACGCCAGCCTGCGTGAGCTTAAACGCGTGCCTTTCGGCTTCCTCTCATAGTGGTTTGGCTGTCTTGCCAAGTCACAACAAGAAGTACCTCTCGTAACCTACCGTCAGGCGGCTTGCGGAGTGTTGATGTAGATGTAGACGTAGAAGAATTCTACAGGTTACAAGTCCTGTCCAACTTGTAGAGTCCAGTTAATACCACATTTTTTTAAAAATTCCGAGCGAATATGTGAAGCTAACACATAGATTATCAAACTGTTGTTGAATGAGACTCAAGAAAAGTAATAATTAAGATAAAACCTTTTATTAATAATTTTGAAACAAACTGAATCGTGAAAAACTGCAAGAACTTCGGAGCTGCCAACTATCTTCGGGTTCAGGGGAATGCAGCACCGTGGAAACTGACGTGGATGCGGTACTGACGCAGGAAAATGGCGTAAGAGTCACGGAATCCACAACCCGTAAAGGAAGGGCGGGCCCAAATGTTGCCAAGATTGTATAAAGAATGCTGCAGAAGTTTTCCTGGGAAGTCTTTACACATCCTCCACACACTCCCGACGTCACCCCATGCGATTGCAATATTTTTGGACCCCTTTGGCCGTCGATTTGATTTCGGATAAGAGGTGTACCCGGAACAATTTCTGGTCTACAAACACTCAGCAATACATGAATATTGCATTGCCATTAATGAACAGGATAATAAGAATGTCATTACAGCTCCACAAAAGGAATTTTAACATAAAGGAAGAAAAAGGTCAACAGTGGCCTCAATAAAGGTTCGAGGGTTGGAACTTTAATAGTGGCAACTATTTATTTATAGCTCGTACAAAATAGATATGAGTTTCAAAGTTTTCCTGACCTTCAAAGTAGTCACCAGCATTGTGCATAGCCGGTTGGCAGCGATGTGGAAGTCGTAGGATACTCTTAGCAGTGCCAGTCTTTCTCCCCTACTCTTCAATCTACACATCGAAGAAGCAGTGACGGAAATAAAAGAGAGGTTGAAGAGTGGAATTCAAACTCAAAGTGAAAGGCAATCAATGATAAGATTCGCTGATGATATTCCTATCGTCAGTGAAAGTGAAGAAGGGTTATAGGATCTGCTGAATGGAATGAACTGTCTATTGAGTACATTGTATGGATTGAGAGTAAATCGAAGAAAGACGAAGAGGAGTAGCAGAAATAAGAACAGCGAGAAACTTAAAACATCGTAACTGGGGATTAGAAAGTGGATGAAGTGAAGGAAGTCTGCTACATAGATAGCAAAATCACCCTAGACAGACGGGGCAAGAAGGATATAAAAAAAACAGACTAGTACTGGCAAAAAGGGCATTACTGGCCAAGAGAAGTGTACTAATATCAGACATAGGTCATTTTTTAAAATCTGCTGTGGGTTCTTGGTGAAACATTGTAAATTAACTAAACAAACACTGTTCTTTGCCTTGTTTCACAATTTTATTATTACTGTTACATCCTAGTTTTCGGGTTATAAGTCCATTTTCAAGTGCATTACTGATTTCCAAAGATAATAATGCACAGATAAACACGGTGGCAAGGCAAAGATAATCATCTTAACTTCTTAAGGTACAGATCCATAGCTTAATGTACAGTTACGTCAATGACCATTTTTTTTAACAAATTGCAGATCTTCTTACACAATTCAGCAACTACACTACAATGGCAGGACTAAAGTTATGCATCAGACAAGCACTTTTTTAACTACGATGGACTGGGGTCAAAAATTTTGCTTCTGTCCTTGGGTTGTGATCCCATCTAAAAGAGGTGAATAACTGAATTTGGTTTGTTCGTTTAATAATAGACGTGGGAATATACACATGTGTCTTTTAATTTCTAAAATTTCTAATTGGTTGAGTTTTGTCACCTTTTCCTCTTAGTGTAAGACTTGTACATCTATTGTGTATTTGTGGTTATCGTTCAGGCAATGTTCTGCAAAGGCTGAATCAGGCTTCTTCAATCTCCGGTTTCTGTGGTGTTCTTTAAGCCTAGTACAGATTGACTTCCCGGTTTGTTCAATGTTGCAAGACTGACACTCACAGCAAGTGATTTTATAAACCCCACTTTTTGTGATGGTTGGTAGTTTGTCTTTTGCATTGAACAAGAAACTACCTATTGTCTGATGGGCATAGAAAAACACAGAGAATCCCTTTGCCTTCAAATTGCTACTTATGCTATTTGATGTTTTCTCTATATAAATTTTTGAGAATATACTTCTGAAGCACAGCATTGTATGGTAGTGAGCCCTGAACTGTGGGAGAACCGGAACGGAAGAAAATCGAAGCATTTGAGATGTGATGGTACAGAAGAATGTTGAGAATTAGGTGGACCGATAACGTAAGGAATGAGGAGGTTCTCCGTAGAATCGCCGAGGAAAGGAATGTATGGAGAACACCGACAAAAAGGGACAGTATGGTAGGGCATCTGCTAAGATATCATGGAGAAACTTTCATGGAACTAGAGGGAGCTGCAGAGAGTAAAAACCGTAGAGGAAAGGAGACCATGGAATCCAGAAAATAATTCAGGACGTAGATTGCAAATGCTACTTGAAGATGAAGAGGTTGCCACAGGGAGGAATTTGTAGCGGGTCGTATGAAACCAGTCAGGATACTGGTGACTAAAAAAAAGAGGTGCTTGTACAAATTGGTACAAGCACACTTCCTAAGGCGATAGCAAACATTTTTTCTTGAAGGCATTAACCGTCTTGTTTCACAGTGGAATAAATGTATTAACAATTACGATGATTACGTTTGAAATTATAAACACTTCAAGTAAATTTTCTCCGTGTGCCTCGTTTTCATATGCTGCGCCTTATAGTGGGTGCTCAGAAACAGTCTGGGAAGCGTGTAATAGTATTACAAGGTAGGTCACGCTCATAAATATAATAATTGTTGACAAAAAAATCGATCCGTTGCTGCGTTTCCGAGTTAATTAACACTGAAATAGACAAAAGGCGGTTGCGAGCGCAAATTTAAGCGGCCCGTCAGATACAATTAGTGTCATATGTTCTCATAGCGTAGCCGATAGCACACGGAGTAGATCCTTTTTACCATCCCGTCTCCAATTTTTGTATGGATCTCTTGTTCGATTTTCGGAAACCAAACGAATAACACATTTGGGGACACCGACTCTGGCGGATCGCGTGAATCTGATGACTGGCTGACTCCAACGCTTATTAATTCGAAAACAGGGCAACGTGTCGAATTTTTTTCTTAACAAATGTTTCTCAGCATAAAGCACCCTGCTACATCCATACAAGTTTTTCAGACTGTTTCCAACCACCCTGTATGTCGCTGCGTGAGGATGAGAGAAAACGTACCACAGTCTAACATACACAGTCGCGACAATCACTGGCGTGAAAATTGTTGCCGCCCGACAGTTGGAACGATACTAGCACCACAAGCGGCGAGAAAGCCAGTCATACGATAAATCTATGTTTCTAATTGTTTTTCTACTTGATTAACTAAATAGTTATCTGGTTCCACGCATATTATCAATAAACATGAATGATCGTGAAATAAATGTAAAAATACCCGAATCTCATTGATTTAGTGGCAGAAGCCACAATTACATCCTGAAGAAATATTTTCGAATACATGTATATTTGCTGCTTACTTTCGCTGGGAGCAAGACATTATAAACACGAATTTCATGCATGAGAAGCATATGTCTCAGTTGTACTTTATTATTATGGTAGGTACTTTTATGACACATAACAGTTTTGCGTGGAGCCTCATGATTTCTGCATCCTTAAACTTCAATCGACTTTCTAAAGAATATTTTTGTAAATATAAATACTTTTGTTCCAAAATCGAATGTGTTGAAGCTTCTTGCCGTTTGTGGCTCAGTTGTAGGAAAAAATAGAGGCACTGGTATCTTCCGTGTTAGGAAACAGTTTTACTGCTTGTGATGTTTTGTTATCACGTCTGTGTGGTTTCGAGTTGCGGTGGTTAATTTGGTACGTTAAACAATGTATTGCCTTCTATGTACGTTTCCTACGTTCCACATTCACTGATTTGATAGCAAATGCATTGAAAAAAAACTTCACGTTGTCGAGTAGATGTGAAACGTCTTGCTGCAAAATGCCAGCCCTTCTGCTGTTACACAAAAAAAAATTTATTCTTGAAGGAAAATGGCATTCTTTAGTAAATATCTGTAGGTTAAAAGAATAAGCTGTCCTGTAATGTTTCCAAAGGTCCTTGGGAAACTAAAGAAAGGGAAATTTGGTCTCATTTTTCAGTTAGTGCTGATTTTTATTGTGCTACATTCGCTCCCTATTCTAAATACTGTGTTAAAAAACAGTATAAAAGACACTGTTCGCATTTATCTGATATCTTATTCAGCAGTTCGAGCGCTCTTGTCACAGAGTATAAGGAAAAGAGCAGGAGTGTTGTGATAAAATAAGACGTGAGTGTTTGTGTTAGATTGTGCTTACAATCTCTGATCAGTTGTTGTAGTTGTCTTCAGTCCGAAGACTAATTTAATGCAACTCACCATGCTGCTCTATCCTGTGCGAGCCTCTTGGTCTTCGATTGAATTTGCTTTTATTCATCTGTTGGTCTCCCTCTATTGATTTTTAACCCCCCCCCCCCACCCCCGTCCGACCCGGTAACTCAGTGGTCAGAGTGACAGATTGCCGTCCTACGGACACAGGTTCCATTCCCAGCTGGGCCGGGGATTTTCTCCCTTCCCCCCTCCCCTCACTTCACTCAAATACTACACTGAAGAGCCAAAGAAACTGGCATACTTGCCTAATATCATATACGGCCACCGCGAGCACGCAGAATTGCCTTAACACGACGTGGCATGGACTCGACTAATGTCTGAAGTAGTGGTGGAGGGAACTGACACCGTGAATTCTGCTGAGCCGTCCATAAATTCGTAAGAGTACGAAAGGGTGAAGATCTCTTCTCAATAGTACGTTGCAAGGCATCCCAGATATGCTCAATAATGTTCACGTCTGAGGAGTTTGGTCGCCAGCGGAAGTATTTAAACTCAGAAGAGTGTTTCTGGAGCCCCTCTGTAGTATTTCTGGACGTCTGGGGTGTCGCATTGCCCTACTGGAATTGTCCAAGTGATCAGGTGATCAGACAGGATGCTTACGTACGTGTCACCTGTCAGAGTCGTATCTAGACGTATCAGGAGTTCCATATCACTCCAACTGCACACGCCCCCCACCATTACAGTGCCTTCACCAGCTTGAACAGTCCCCTGCTGACATGCCGGGTCCATAGGTTCATGAGATTGTGTCCATATCCGTACACGTCCAGTCGCTCTATACAGTTTGAAACGAGACTCATCCGAGCAGGCAACATGTTTCCGGTCATCAGCAGTTCAATGTTGGTGTTGACGGGCCCCGGCGAGGCGTAAAGCTTTGAGTTGTGCAGTCATCAAGGGTACACGAGTGCGCTTTCGGGTCCGAAATCCCATATCGATGATGTTTCGTTGAATGGTTCGCACCCTGACATTTATTGATGGCCCAGCATTGAAATTTGCAGCACTTTGCGGAAGGGTTGCACTTCTGTCATGTGAAACGATTCTTTCCAGTCGGCGTTGGTCCCGTTCTTGCAGAATCTTTTCCGGCTGCAGCGATGTCGGAGGTTTGATGTTTTACCGGATCCCTGATATTCACGGTATATTAGTGAAATGATCGTACGGGAAAATCCCCATTTCAACGCTACCTCGGAGATGCTGTGTCCCATCGCTAGTGCGCCGACTATAACACCACTGAAACTCACTTAAATCTTGATAACCTGCCATTGTGGCAGCAGTAACCGATCTAACAACTGCACCAGACAGTAGTTTTCTTATATAGGCGTTGCCATCCGCAGCGTCGTATTCTGCCTGTTTATCTACGTATTTCTGTGTTCGAATACCAGATTCTTTGGCGCTTCAGTGTAAATTGGTGATCAGTTGATGTCTCAATAGTCATGTTGTGCCACAAATTTTTTTTCCTCCCCAATGCTGTTTAATACCACTTCCATACATGGCTACACTCAAGACAAATACTTTCAGAAAGAACTTTCTGACAAATTTATATTCTTTGTTAACAAATTCCTGATCTTCTGAAACGCTTTTCTTGCCATTGCCAGTCTACATTTTATGTCCACTCCACTTTGCCAATCATCAGTTATTTTGCTGCCCAAACAGCAGAACTCATCTGCTACTTTCAGTGTCTCGTTTCGTAATCCAATTCCCTCAGCACCACCTGACTTAATTAGACCACATTCCATTATCCCTATTTTAATTTTGTTGATGTTCATTTTATATCCTTCTTTCAAGACGCAGTCTATTCCGTTCAAATGCCCTTCCAAGTCCTTTGCTGTCGCTGTTATAATGTCACCGGCAAACCTCCAACTTCTTATTTCATCTCCCTGAACTTTAATTCCTACTCCAAATTTTTCTGTGGTTTCCTTTACTGCTTGTTCGAAGTACAGATTGAATAACATCAGGGATAGGCTACAAACGTGTCTCACTCTCTTCTTGACCATCGCTTCCCTTCCATTCCCTCGATTTTTATATCTGCCATCTAGTTTCTATACAGTTTGTAGATAGCCTTTTGCTTCCTGTATTTTTCCCCTGCTATCTTCAGAATTTCGAATAGAGTATTCTAGTCAACATGGTCCAAAGCTTTCTCTGTATCTACGAATACTGAAAATGTAGGTTTGACATTACTTAATGAAACTTCTAACCTAAGTAGTAGGGTCAGCACTGCC
This sequence comes from Schistocerca cancellata, assembly GCF_023864275.1. NCBI lineage: Eukaryota > Metazoa > Arthropoda > Insecta > Orthoptera > Acrididae > Schistocerca > Schistocerca cancellata. The sequence goes on along the minus strand of NC_064632.1, from coordinate 402,929,323 downwards.
TCGCGTGTTGCTGCATTTCTCCGGAATCCAAACAGTACTCTTCCCCGAGGTCGGAACTGCTGTGAACCTTCTACATGTATTTATAAACACCGCTTGAATAAAATATAATATTAACATAACATTACAAAACGCGCCAGGTTAGCCGAGAGCGCTAATGCGCTGCTTATTGGACTCGGATAGGCGCGCCGCCCCTGTATCGAATCCGCCTGGCGGATTAACGACAAGGGCTGGCCAGCCTGGATGTTGTTTTTAGGCGGTTTTCCACATTCCACTAGGTGAATACCTGGCTGGTTCCCACGTTCCGCGTCAGTTACACGACTCGCAGACATTTGCGACACGTTCGCACTATTTCACAATTTACACTAGACGCAGACAGCTGGGACACAGTCATAGGGGTATGGGGTGGCGGCAGGAAGGGCATCTGGCCACCCCTACAAATTAACCTTACCAAATCCGATTGTAACCACGCCGACCTTGCGAAACCTGTGGGACAAAGGCATAAGCAACAGAAGAAGAAGTTTGACATGACATTACAAACTACAGAGAAATTGCTATATTGCAGTAATTAGGAAAGCCTTCGTCGAAAAATATACTGAATTAGGTCGCACAATCAATACTATCATATACAGTGGTCATACTCTAACGAAATGTCATACAGACAGAAGATCTGTCTTAAATATTAATTAATAGGGAAAACTAAGGAAATGAAATAATGAAAGCATGAGTCAGATAAAGGAAGAAGGCGAACCTATTATAATGGTGTAACTGGGTTGTGAAGAACCGCTAAAAGGAATAGAAAACTGGAGCGTAGAAGAGGAAAAGATTACAAGAAGGAATGACATATATAAACGTAACTGCAAAAACATCTAATCGTCAAATGTCACATGAAAGAAAAAGTACAGGAAGATGAGAAACAGTCATTTAACAAGTGCGATAATATAATAAGTAAATAGGAACAAACATTTCACTAACCGATAAAGGAAACGAGATAAACCATACTGTCGTATATGCTTACTAAAGAAATCACTATATCAAACTGATTTCGGTAAATATCTAAAGGAATATGTGACAAACTACAGGGTTAAATTTTTGCATGTCTAATGTGGCAAGAGGTTACATAATCATTTTTACGACTGTTTTGAGTTTACACTGGTGTTCATGTAACCTTTGACACTATCGCTTTTCCACAAGCTCTTTGTTTTCATTATGTAAAGTTTTCTTTTGGGTCTTTCTTTCACCTTTGTGATCGAGTATCATCTGTTATACTGATCCGTTGTAAAAACAAATATATTATGTACAGTGGAACCTTACTAATGCAGGTATGTCATGAAAGATCTGTGCACACAAAATGCTTGAAAATGTTGTATTTCATGTTTTTTTAATAACATTGTATTTTCTCATATAGATAATGGCTTAAGAATGAACGTTAGCCATTAATAAAATATTGTTAGCAACTCTGCTGGGAACTTCAATTAATAAATCAGCAATATATTGAATTTTTGATCCTGATACCAACAGAATGGTGGAATTACAGAAATTTTTATATTTTTGACGACAAATCTCAGTCTTTTAGAAGCAGTCATATCATGCTGCAGTGAGAATGAGGATTTTTTTTTTGGTGTATGTGTGTGCGGGTGGGGGCTGGGGGGGGGGCGCAACCATTAGCAGCTTATGAGACCCAGAAACGTTTTGGTAGCTCAATCAGTCAGATGTTAGCAAACGATACTATGTGGGAATGGAGAGTGATCATCTTGTTGAAATACAGAATGAGGGAGATCTTTCTCTAGTTGAGACATGCGTCATCCTGTGAACTTTTCCAGAAAGGCGTCGCCAGTGACAGTCCCTGTACAAAAAAAAGGAAAGTATCATCCACTCTTTGTTCATGTCTGCCCCATTAGAAATCGATCTGGCAGTAATTTGCTTCAGTATTCTATGTTTGTGAAAGTATAATTCTGTATTTTCGTTATTAACAGTTAATTAATCAGATGGTGAAAAGTATTTGCTTTGTTTAATTTTTTGGCAGTGTGCACAATATTAGCTTTGCCAGTTACGATAGACAGAGGTGCAGTTATCTATAAATAAATACTGTCTTAAAAAGTCACACACCATCTTTGTAAGATTACAGAGAGTCACAAATATTTCCCTGCTACTCTTAGATCAGTTAACTAATAAATCAAATCAAAAATGAAAAATTGAGTACAATCTGAATGATTAATATCTTTGAAGTGAACGTAAATTAAAAATCTTGAAATGGTGATTACCAACAATACCTAGGCTTTACAAAGGAATCTAGCTGCAGTTACAGACACCTTCTAGTCCAAGCACTCAAACATAAGTATCTCTATCTCAGTTCCTTCTTGGTAATTTGTCATTTCACTGAATAAATGCCACAATCCAAAGTCCACTAAGCTCTCTCGCAGGCGCATTAACTGTGTTTCACGTATCAGCCACCGACTACAATGTCCGCCACCGTAGCTGAATGGACAGCATGCCAGCTTGTCATGTCAGGGAGCCTTCACCATAGCTGAGTGGACAGCGCACCAGCTTGTCATGTCGAGGGGCCTCCACCATAACTGAGTGGACAATGCACCAGCTTGTCATGTCAGGGGGTGTCCACCAATGCCAAGTGGACAGCACGCTGGCATGTCATGATGGAGAGCCTCCACCATAACTGAGTGGACAGTGCACCAGCTTGTCATGTCAGGGGGCCTCCACCATAGCTGAGTGGACAGCTCACCGGCTTGTCATGTTGGGGGGGCCTCCACCATAGCTGAGTGGACAGCACGCTGGCTTATCATGCCAGGGGGCCCGACCTTGATTCATGACTGGGTTGGAGATTTTCTCTGCTCAGGTACTTGTGTCAACTTCATTATTCCCATTTCATCCTCATGTAAGCACAAGTCGCCGAAGTGGCATCACCTCAAAAAACTTGCACCAGCCGATCGAGTCCACCTGCTGGGAGATCCCCACTACATGACATATTATTTGACTGACTACAGTGTCAGTGAGTCACAGTTGTAATCACCCAACTCATACGAATGCCTGCGCTTGACAGTATAGAGGAATATGAAATTTATCAATCACACAGGCTCAGTCATAGGTAAAGCATAGGGTAGACATCTGTTAATTGGTACAATTCCAGGAAGATATATTTAGTCTACAAAGGAGATGATAGATCCATCGTACAATATACTCAGTTGCGTGAAACCCATAGCAAATGCAACTGATAACCTGAACGTATACAGAGGAGGGCAATACGAAGGGCCATAGGTTTGTTCGACTCACGCGACAACAGATGCTGAAGAAGCTGAACTAGTAGGCGCTAGAAAATAGACGGAAAATATCCAGTAAAGACCTATGTACAAACTTCCAAGAACCAGCTTTAAGTGAGAAATCGAGGAACTACATCTGCTACGTATTGTTCCCGTAAGGATCTCGGAGGCAAGATTAGACTCATTACAAGAAGCACTGTGGCGTTTAAACGGTCACTCTTCCCCCGCTCCATGTGTGAATGGAACACGAAAAAGCCCAACGAACAGGGACAACGGAAAGTACCCTCTATCAAAGTGGTTAGTTGAGTATGGATTAGATGTACAAGGGGCGTTCAGTAACGCAATACCTTTTTTCTCGGCCAGTTTACGTTGAAAAAATTCGGGATTTGTTGTGAGACATCGTGGAATATTCCCATTTCAGCTCCTATAGTTTCCTAATGTTCCGATAGGTGGTGGTGCTCTACGTAGCCTACAAAATGGCGTCTGTAACGGATATGCGTGCCATGCAGAGAGCCGTCACTGAGCTTTTCTTGGCGGTAAACCAGAGCATCGCAGATATTCACAGGCGCTTGCAGCATGTCTACGGAGACATGACAATGAACAAAAGCACGGTGAGTCGTTTGGCGAGGGGTCTGTCATCATCGCAACAAGAACGTGCAAACGTGTCTGAGCTCCAGCGTGCCTTCTGGCTGCACACTCCAGGAGTGCTGTTAAGAGTTGAGGAGGAAACCACTTCAGCTTGTTCGTCGCCACAAAAACGCAAACTAACTTCTCCTTCTCCGTGACAATGCATGGCCCCACACAAGCCTGCACACGCGATAGCAGCTTACAGAGCGTCATCGAACTGTTATTCATCCACCCTACAGCCGGGATCTCGCATCTTCCATCTGTTTGCTCAGTGAGGGATGGAATCTGCGGAAAGTAGTAAGCGGATGATAGGGAGGTTACTGATGTTGGCTCCGATGTCGACCAGTAAAATGTCACCACGGGTGCACACAGGCCCTCCCAGAAGGGCGGCTTAACCCTTTGGTGGGCAAATTTATTGACCAATTTTTTTTAATGAACGGAGAGCAGTTAGTAGTTAACAGATTGGTATATTTATCATACAGAATATCAAATTTGCTCCAACTGTGAAAGTGAGGTCACACAACAAGGTGGGAAGTATTCTTCCCACTGCCCTTCCTTGGAGTTAAATGACAAAAACAACTTTTTCAATATATGTCATATTTATTTGATACATTTACTTCTCTTGTTTCAATGATCGTTCACAATTACTTGCCATGAAATTTTCTGAAACGTGGGTCTATGCAAAGTGGTATTTGACAATATGTATAAACACAGCGAGTGCTCTTTTCCGTAGCTTTCATACTAAAATGACGGCACTTCCAGTAGGTTTCTTCTAAAATGTGTTGATGCTCCCCTACAGCCACATGACGAAAATCTTCAGGCACTTTACCCCTTTTTGCCAGAAAGACAGGTTTTTGTCCACGCCTTTTTTTGGGATGAGAAGCCAGCGATCAATTGTCTGGCTAGATGGATCCTGTATGTGAGCTGATCATGCTGTCCACTTTCTCTTTTACTTATTTTCCACGAGATAAAACTGTTCACTGCAGCAACGTCCACCAGGAAATAAAATATTCTATGCCAACATTTTACAGAACGTCTGCCAATAGCATACCTTTCTCGTAATTGATCAAACATATCGACACCACCCATTATTTTGTTGTATTCTGCCACAACTTCAGGACAAGAAATCTCTGTACTAGTACCATCCTTGTTTTTCCTTTTCACTGTGGCAGTTTTTCATGGGTCATGAATTGAGGACAGGAAAGTGACTGGACGGTTATCCATCCATTTTACTGCAGAAATGGCTCCTTTTGTTTCATACTGGAATTCTCCTCGTTCAAATTTTAAGTTTTCCTTCATAAATTTGGGTAAATCAAAAGTATTTACCTTATACTATAGTTTTGAGGAAAAAAATCACAAAATGTCACGCAAACAGCACTGAAAGGCTCCTCTACAGAGCAACACTCAGCTATAAAATGCCTCTGCACGAAGGTACAGCAAAAACGGCGGGATCTTCCGATTGGAAATAGTACCCTATACTGTTCACTAGGTGGTAGCACCGTACAGAGGTGGGAAGTGTGAATCTCACGGGACTAGGAGCGAGTTCATTGTAGTGGGAAGCATGTTTCCCACGGCTCACTAAAGGGTTAAGGCAGTCGCATGGAACGGAGATTAGGTTGAAAAATAGGGTTTTGTAGCCCAAAGAGTGTGGAATAATATGGTGTATTGGAATCCTGAATAAAATCAACGCACCTTCAGGAAAATCAAACTGTTGAGTTACTTACTGAACGCCCTTCGTAAATCGGCTACTAAATCGAAACCTAGGAGGCAAAAATAATCTACATCTACATCTACATCTACGTCCATACTCCGCAAGCCACCTGACGGTGTGTGGCGGAGGGTACCTTCAGTACCTCTATCGGTTCTCCCTTCTATTCCAGTCTCGTATTGTTCGTGGAAGGAAGGATTGTCGGTATGCCTCTGTGTGGGCTCTAATCTCTCTGATTTTATCCTCATGGTCTCTTCGCGAGATATACGTAGGAGGGAGCAATATACTGCTTGACTCTTCGGTGAAGGTATGTTCTCGAAACTTCAATAAAAGCCCGTACCGAGCTACTGAGCGTCTCTCCTGTATAGTCTTCCACTGGAGTTTATCTATCATCTCCGTAACGCTTTCGCGATTACTAAATGATCCTGTAACGAAGCGCGCTGCTCTCCGTTGGATCTTCTCTATGTCTTGTATCAACCCTATCTGGTACGGATCCCACACTGCTGAGCAGTATTCAAGCAGTGGGCGAACAAGCGTACTGTAACCTACTTCCTTTGTTTTCGGATTGCATTTCCTTAGGATTCTTCCAATGAATCTGTCTGGCATCTGCTTTACCGACGATCAACTTTATATGATCATTCCATTTTAAATCACTCCTAATGCGTACTCCCAGATAATTTATGGTATTAACTGCTTCCAGTTGCTGACCTGCTATTTTGTAGCTAAATGATAAAGGATCTATCTTTCTGTATATTCGCAGCACATTCCACTTGTCTACATTGAGATTCAATTGCCATTCCCTGCACCATGCGTCAATTCGCTGCAGATCCTCCTGCATTTCAGTACAATTTTCCAGTGTTACAACCTCTCGGTACACCACAGCATCATCTGCAAAAAGCCTCAGTGAACTTCCGATGTCATCCACCAGGTCATTTATGTATATTGTGAATAGCAACGGTCCTATGACACTCCCCTGCGGCACACCTGAAATCACTCCTACTTCGGAAGACTTCTCTCCATTGAGAACAACATGCTGCGTCCTGTTATCTAGGAACTCCTCAATCCAATCACACAATTGGTCTGATAGTCCATATGCTCTTACTTTGTTCATTAAACGACTGTGGGGAACTGTATCGAACGCCTTGCGGAAGTCAAGAAACACGGCATCTACCTGTGAACCCGTGTCTATGGCCCTCTGAGTCTCGTGGACGAATGGCGCGAGCTGGGTTTCACATGACCGTCTTTTTCGAAACCCATGCTGATTCCTACAGAGTAGATTTCTAGTCTCCAGAAAAGTCATTATACTCGAACACAATACGTGTTCCAAAATTCTGCAACTGCAAATTCTGAATTACTGGCGGAAAAAAAAGTGTTTTTTCGCTTTACTGATGTTTCACTAAGTACCCACTGTGAAGTCAACAAAAACAGTAACAATCTAGATTCCACAGGGAGCGTTTGATGCCCTGCAACGCCTATTATCGCCCGCGGGCGTGGCGTTGGCAGCCTTGTCGAACGGCGGCGGAAGAACCAGCGAAAGCCAACACGGAAGTCAGCAGTCCCGGCATGCCGTCTTTTCCGGCTGCGTCTATTTTTACTGCTGCAATGAGGAGGTCTGCGTTATCGTCCTCAGCTACGCGATTACACAATTAACGCCCACGATATCGTCATGTTTACTACCGTGCTGCTGGCTCGCGGCAGACGGCTCCATTAATGAAGAAACACAGCGTGACTTAACGGCGTTTACGACACACGCACAGGGATAACTCCCTATCACTGAAGCAATGAGAAGGCACTGTCCAAGCGGCCGACAGCCTGTTCAGGGGCCACTATACATTTCTTATCTCTCCTAACACGTCCTCGAGAAAGGAAACGTGATCTTCGCTTCTGGACCGATTTCCAAGAACACTTTCACACGCACTGCCTGATAATTACTATCACTAAGGGAAAAAACGCACTGCAGGCAAGTTAAAATATTTTATTTACTGAATGTGAACGGCGAGTACCGGGAATTTCTGGAAGGACTGGACCAGGGGTTTACACACGTTCATTCACCTTTTATTACACAGTCCTATTAACCATGATATTTAACAATTTACTCAGTGATTAAATATGTGTAGTAGACTGGTCACCAAACAATTGTACAACATTAATAGATATAAAAATGGCTCTGAGCACTATGCAACTCAACTTCTGAGGTCATTAGTCGCCTATAACTTAGAACTAATTAAACCTAACCAACCTAAGGACATCACACACATCCATGCCCGAGGCAGGATTCGAATCTGCGACCGTAGCGGTCGCTCGGCTCCAGACTGTAGCGCCCAGAACCGCACGGCCACTCCGGCCAGCCATTAATAGATATAAACAGATTTTGCGTGCCGTAAGTTAAGAAACAATCAGTTAACATGCAAAGCATTTAAATCACTATGAAAACAAACCTAACTGGTTAACTATAATTATAACGTTAATTTAATCTTCGATAAGAACCTGGAAACAGAATATGATCATTAAAAAAACAGACCTTAAGGCTTCAACCCCATTACAGATCAAAGCAAGGTCTAAACTTAGGATAGCATTAGCAACAAGACGGAAAAATTTCTGGTATACAAACACTCAGCAATACATGGATATTGCATTGCCATTAATAAACAGGATAATAAGATTGCCAGTACAGCTCCACAAAAGGAATTTTAACATAAAGGAAGTACAAGGTCAACAGAGGCCTCAATAAAGGTACGAGGGTTGGAACTTTAATAGTGGCAACTATTTATTTACAGCTCGTACAAAATAGATATGAGTTTCAAAGTTTTCCTGACCTTCAAAGTAGTCACCAGCATTGTGTATAGCCCGTTGTCAGCGATGTGGAAGTCGTAGGATCCTCTTAGCAGTGCCAGTTGTGTTGACAGTTCGATCGGCGCGGTCTATTGCCCGACGAATTTGTAGAAGTTCTGAAGCGAATGCAGTGAAGTTTTTCCTTCAGTTTAGAAATCGAGTTGAAATTTCGAAGGCTTAATTCAGGGGAGTGCAGTAGGTGGTACAGCACTTAGCAGCCCCGTCAGTCAAACAAATCAGTAACAGCTTGCACTGTACGTGTTTGAGCATTATCCTGAAAAATGATGGCCAGGTCCTGCAGAAAGTGTCATCACTTCTGTCTCTATGCTGTTCATTTTTGGAAAACAACGTACGACCTGGAAACTGGTGGGATATCTAAAATGTTGGTGCCCTTCCAGGGACACAAAACCTGGTCCTTCTGTGCGGAAAGCCCAAGTGCACCCCTATAAATGGAAACTGTCCGGCTGCAGTAGAGGAAGGTTAGGTTATCGTACTTTATTTGTATTGGTGGGAAACTGATGTAAAGATCGGTCCTAATTACGTAATAAATCATAAAAATCGCGCCTAATTACACATCTATATGAATATCACTATATAAGGAGGGCCTAAAATCGCAATGCAACTCAAAAATTGAAGATGTCATGCAACTGGTGTTATCCTGTGGGGAAAAAAAGTTCACGATACCACTCAGTACTGGTGGCAGACCTACTGAAAGTAAACTCTACATAGGACTATCCCTTCACCTACGAGCTGGCGGGAAAAAGGCTGGAGTGGAAGGTAGTATCTTTATTTTTGGCAGGAAATGTGTTCAACTGACGAGATGTTGATGTTGGATTACCTGCAAGCATACAGAATCGTGTAGATTTAGGAGTGCATGTGTTTATACTATACAATTATTTTACTCTTTTCCGGTACCATCGTGTTTCTGATTCCAGCCGGCCGGGGTGGCCGAGAGGTTCTAGGCGCTACAGTCTGAAACCGCGCGACCGCTACGGTCGCAGGTTCGAATCCTGCCTCGGACATGGATGTGTGTGTGATGTCCTTAGGTTAGTTAGATTTAACTAGTTCTAAGTTCTAGGGGACTGATGACCTTAGAAGTTAAGTCTCATAGTGCTCAGAGCCATTTGAACAATTTTTTTTGTACTGATTCCAGTCACTGGAATAATACTCCAGAATTGATAGCACAGTTTATTTACGTAAAATGTCTCAAACCCCATCAGTCTGGAGCTCCATCATGTATAAACCAAGCATTTTTTCTTAACCATCTGTTATATCATCACACCACTCTCATGTCCACTATACACCGATAAAGGGTGCTAACCTCCTCGACATGAGCACATCTGAAAAGATGGACAGATGCCGTGAGTAAGACTGGTGCAGAACAGTTATGGACTCAGCTCAGTCTGTTCTTTCACAAGAAGTGGAATGTAGTGGGTATAATACGCCCTTACTTCTGGTCAGTTGCAAATTAAATTGGCGACATTGTTGCAGAGAGGGTTGGTCAAGGCAATGCCGGGAGATCTTTCAGTTTATCCTATGAATCCAAGAATAACCTGTACCTCCCATGCACATAGAGAAAGATGGCCTGTCGTAATGCTAAATTCCAAACTATGATTGATGTGATAGAAATCTGTAGATAACATAACGACATTGGTGTAGGACACTGTTTGGCATACTTTGGTGTATATGAACGAATGGACATGCTGCAAAGTCATCTAGCTGCATTCACAGTCTAGTATATAGTACTCGCAAAGTAGTGGAGGGGTGGTAGGCGATGATACAGAAATTGGGAAGCATTATGCTGTGTCATTGGCTGGCAGTGAAATTACAGAACTGGTAAAATTGCTAAAACTGATTATGCTATCAACTGTGGTGCTTATTGCAGTACATCATCCCATATTGATGGTGTCTTTTCCAACCCATCTTGTTGATTGCCACTAAATGATCAACTGATGGCACTTGCTTCAGGCGGAGAGAGCGTTTATAGAACACTGGACATCTGCTAATTGTCTGTGTGCAACATGGGATTAGATGTAGAGGTCATCGCCTTCAGACAGCTGTATGGAGATGTTTCTCAGTCCTGCAGACACATCCTATTTCTATAGTCTGCAATGACCACCACATTTTTTTCCCACGAACAAGACAACAATACCTCATATTGCGAACAGCACATTCCAGGTATGGTCGACCCCATAACAGTGAATATGCACATGGCTGCAATATGAAGAAACAATGTTCTTACTCTCTTCAAAACAGAACACCGAGATATCTGCTACGCTGTCACTGTCGAAGATATGATTAAATGTACAGGGTTATTACAAATGATTGAAGCGATTTCACAGCTCTACAATAACTTTATTATTTGAGGTATTTTCACAATGCTTTGCACACACATACAAAAACTCAAAAAGTTTTTTTTAGGCATTCACAAATGTTCGATATGTGCCCCTTTACTGATTCGACAGACATCAAGCCGATAATCAAGTTCCTCCCACACTCAGCGCAGCATGTCCCCATCAATGAGTTCGAAAGCATCGTTGATGCGAGCTCGCAGTTCTGGCACGTTTCTTGGTAGAGGAGGTTTAAATACTGAATCTTTCACATAACCCCACAGAAAGAAATCGCATGGGGTTAAGTCGGGAGAGCGTGGAGGCCATGACATGAATTGCTGATCATGATCTCCACCACGACCGATCCATCGGTTTTCCAATCTCCTGTGTAAGAAATGCGGAACATCATGATGGAAGTGCGGTGGAGCACCATCCTGTTGAAAGATGAAGTCGGCGCTGTCGGTCTCCAGTTGTGGCATGAGCCAATTTTCCAGCATGTCCAGATACACGTGTTCAACCGTTTCTTCGCTCACTGCAGGCCGACCCATTGATTTCCCCTTACAGAGGCATCCAGAAGCTTTAAACTGCGCATACAATCGCCGAATGGAGTTAGCAGTTGGTGGATCTTTGTTGAACTTCGTCCTTGCACTGTTATGACTGACTGATGTGAGTGCATTTCAAGCACGACATACGCTTTCTCGGCTCCTGTCGCCATTTTGTCTCACTGCGCTCTCGAGCGCTCTGGCGGCAGAAACCTGAAGTGCGGCTTCAGCCGAACAAAACTTTATGAGTTTTTCTACGTATCTGTAGTGTGTCGTGACCATATGTCAATGAATAGAGCTACAGTGAATTTATGAAATCGCTTCAATCATTTGTAATAGCCCTGTATAGGTAATCACCTGCAGACAACTGTTTTGAAACACTCCATAGTGCCCCAAATTCGTCCAGTTACCATATGTTGCGATGTCTTACATATTTTTGTCGATAAGAAAAATCGCCTCTGTGTTTTATTTCTACTATCCCATGTGTGGTGGGAGCAGCATAGTTTGCACCATGCGATGTCCATCTTTCTGTGAGAGCCAGTAGATTGAAATATGTTAATGTCAGTTTAATACTTGACAAAACCTTGAAGTCATGTTAGAAAAACAAAATGTATGGCGGTGCACAAAGCTGAAGTCATACACTGCTTGTATGTGTTACAGCAGAGAAAAAGTGTATCAGACTGCTTATGAAAGAACAACACAGAATCCTATCTTGTGACTGATAGTCTGTGACATATGGTCTTCCTCCAGTACAGGTGACAAAACTTGACACAGATCTGTGTAAACGACTTTGATTAGTGGCCACGCGCTCCAACAGAGAAATACTTGTATGTGTAATATGGTTGATGTCAGCATGCAGATGGTATTTATTTTTTGATAAATCGGAAGAGAGAGACGCAGTATAACCTTATAGGGTGATGTTAGAAGGTGCCACTACAATGAGTGGTAGGATTATTTAAAGTCTGGATGCAGATAGGTAACTTTTTTTTACCTACTCTGGATGTTGCAAAATAATGTTGAAGAGTGGTCTTGAACGTAATAAATGAAGGTATAGATGCTGATGTGTATTGGTGTTTCATATGACTGAAATGAATGTAATGCCTTCATGGATGATAATTTGTAATTTAAACAACTATCAAAGTACATCAATTTCGCTCATTAAAGCTAATGGAAATCGACTCTGTCTATTATCATGGATTCGTGACTGGTTTATTAATACCGCCACGATTTGTATTTAAAAATAGGTATTACTGCACGTCCTGTGTTGTTTCATACTTCATAACCTCTAATCATAAAGCAGCCACCATGTGAATTATAGCTCATTGTGGAATCTAGAAATGATAATGGTTTCCACAACTTGGGAGTAGATTGCATGGAACAGGCTGTTGTGATGACCAAATTGCTTATGAAGCTAGGTGACAGTAACTTTACACACAGGTCAGTGTAGGAGAGTTATGGAGCAAAAATATCAAAATATCAGCAAGCAGACAGTATATGTTTTCGATGTATTGGTGGAATGTTGTAGGTTTTTCTACTAGACGACGTAAGGCGGTTCTATTACAATACATCCTATCATAATTTGTTTTTTATGTGCTGTTAATGGCAGGACCATATATCATTGCACTGGAGAAACGGGATTTGCCCCATAGTGTACGAAACAACAATGTCCTCTTGAATTATAGCATGTTTTTGCCAAACATAAAATGATTGTGTTTTTTCTGACATGTTAAAAGGTGGCGAGAAAGACTGTATTCTTTAATGTTATTTTATATGCCTGAAATGTTCAAAAATGGCTCTGAGCACTATGGGACTTAACATCTATGGTCATCAGTCCCCTAGAACTTAGAACTACTTAAACCTAACTAACCTAAGGACATCACACAACACCCAGTCATCACGCACGAGGCAGAGAAAATCCCTGACCCCGCCGGGAACCCGGGCGCGGGAAGCGAGAACGCTACCGCACGACCACGAGCTGCGGACTGTGAAACGTTTGTAATACCCAAGTGCATGACATTTTATCTACAGACAATGATTTGAACGCCAGGAATGCTCTCAAACCATGTAATTTTCTCCATCAAATTGAAAGAAATCAGTTAAGGTAGATGTTTCGTTAGGTTTTTTTTTTTTCCTTTGAAGCTTAAATTTTCACTTTTTCTTTACTCCAATGAAAGCTTCGAAATAACGATGACATTCTGCAGTGATCGGTACTTTTCACAGCAAAGCAGTGGATTTTTTAAAAATTTTATGCAGGGTGGACCTGTATAGGAGAAGTTAATACATCTGTCAGATATATCTGACTTTTGTAATTTGCTCATCTGTAATCGGCGGCAGTGCTGTAGTTTTTTTTCACATCATTGGATGCCACAAAATAATGTTAGGTGGGGAGAGAGAGAGAGAGAGAGAGAGAGAGAGAGAGAGAGAGAGAGAGAGAGAGATATGTGAATTGTATCCTACAGTCAAACGTAAAAGAATGACTGTGTAGATGCCATTCTACATTGATAATTCAATTGTTCAAAAAGAATGTAATGCCCTCATGCTCGACAATTTATAATTTGAAGACGAGGATTGCTCTCAAACTACACTAACTTTGCTCATAAAATTAAAAAAAAGTGGACTGCACCTATTTTCTTGAGAACAGAACTGTTTCTTATTGTCATCACGAATGCTCGCTTGTAAGAGGTGCTTGATGTTAGATACAGCTGTTACATTGAATTGCTTCTTGCAGAACGGTAGCCACCAGCAGAATCAATCGGCCTTGGTAGGGGAAGTGCTGCCGCAGCTGCACTTTTAGACAAAAAAACTCGCGACTGTTGTTGCCATCAATTATGTCGCTTTTGTCTGTGGCAGCTTTTTTTCACGACGATGTCGATGTGTAACTAGAACAGTGAAGCATTTTCCAGCAGTTGTGGTAGCGGGTATCGACGTTCCTACACTTCCTGTTGTACCTCGGGGGTGGAGGGGGGGGGGGGGGCAGTGGAATAGTCGAGAAATGAAGATAGCAACATTTATTTCAATTTCGGAGCACCATGGCTGCATGCTTTTTGATGAGCAATGCTGCGGGAGGCATCTGTAGGGCACTCTGTCACCAAACAGCGACGAACACTGTTCTCAGCTGTATACGTACAGGTAATACACTTATTAAATTCCTCACTGTCCAACATCAGCATCTCATCAGATGAACACTTTTCCTGACAAAAATAAGGTTAATATCTTCCACTCCAGCCTTTTTCCCGCCAGCTTGTAGGTGAAGGGATAATTCAAGGCAGAGTTTATATTAAGTAGGTCTGCCATCAGTTCTGAGTTGTACTGTGAATTTTTTTTTTCCATCAGGTTAGCACCAGTTGTATGACATCGTCATTTTTTGAGCTGCATTGCGGTTTCAGGCGCTCCTTGTGTAGCACTAAGCATATTGATATGTAATTAGGTCCAATCTTCATGATTAATTACATAATTAGAGACGATCTTTACTTAAGTTTCGTCCACAAAATAAGTAAAGTACACTAACTTAACGTTCCTCTCCTGGAGCTGGGTAGTTTCCCTGTGTAGGAGGGTGCACTTGGGTTTTTCTCCCAGGGCTGGGGTTTGTGTCCCGGTAAGAGCACCACCGTACTGAATTTTCCGCCAATTCCCTGGTGTGGGAGTTGTGGTGGGACGTCGGAAAAGCTTTGGGACAGAGAAATTTCTACCATCTTTTTAATTTCCCACCAAAATTCGAAATTCCCGCCAGATGTCGAACTTCCCACCAATAGGGCAGGTGGGGCAGGGGGGAAGTGAGGGGATGGGAGAGAACTCATGACGTCATCAGTAGATGGGGGGATCAGTTTAATTCATTTGCATAATTAATTTGATATCAATTTCACATCAAAACTGTTTCTGAGTCCCATTGCCGCACTACTTACGTAGTAACCGACAGAACATCTTTGAGTAAAACAGAACTGAAATCGAGCGTTGTCCAGAAGTGTCATATGCCCTCTGCTGTCCCTAGTATACATAACGATTTAGGAGACAATATGAGCACCCCTCTTTCATTGTTTGCAGACGACGCTGTCATTTACCGTCTTGTAAATTCATCGGAAGATCAAAGCCAATTGCAAAATGACTAAGATACGGTATCTGTATGGTGCGAAAAGTGCCAATTCACTCTAAATATTGAAAAGTGTGAGGACATGCACATTAGTGCTAATAGGAACCAACTAAATTTTGGTTACACGAGAAATCAGACAAATCTAAAAGCCGTAAATTCAACTAAATTCCGCGCTGAGTGGCCGCGCGGTTTGAGGCGCGATGTCACGGACTGCACGGCCACTCCCGCCTGAAGTTTGAGTCCTCCCTATGGCATGGGTGTTTGTGTTGTTCTTAGCATAAGTTAGTTTAAGTAGTGTGTAAGTCTAGGGACCGATGACCTCAGCAGTTTGGTCATTTGAATTTTATTTTGAACATTTTCTCAACTAAATACTCGGGGAATACAATTGCAAAAACTTAAATTGCAACGCCCACACCGATACTGTTGTGGGAAAGACTACCTTTGATTGGCAGAACACTTACAAGACGCAACAAGTCAACTAAAGAGACAGTCTACATTATGCTTGTTTGTCCTCTGCTAGCGTACTGATGTGCTGTGTCGCATCCTCACCAGACACGATTGACGGAGGACATCGAAAAAGTTCAAAGAAGGGCAGCTCATTTTATACTATCGCGAAATAAGGGAGAGACTGTTAAAACAAAGGAGTTTTTCGTTGTGATGAGATTTTTCCGAAATTTGTTTTGCCAACTTTATGCTCTGAATGTGAAAATATTTTCTTCTTGCCAACCTACACAGGGAGGAATGATCATCATAATAAAATAAGAGAGAACAGAGCTCTTACACGAATATTTAATTGTTCACTCTCCCCACGCGCTGGAGCGGTTGAGAAATAGTCTAAAGGTTGTTCCAAGAACATTCTGGCAGGGAGTTAGTGCGAATTGGTGAGTAGTCATCTAGATGTAGCTGTAGATATCACTCCTTGGCCATTTCTCGTATTTTCTTCCATTCCTTAAATTTTTAACTAGTTAACTGTTACCGCCATAGCTGAGGTCACTAACGCATTAGAGATGGCAATTTCGTTGTTTTTGCGAACTAGTTCACTGGCGACCAGTCCTTTTGGGAGCCATTCATTTTTACTCGCTCCCCTTTTTATACAATTATGTTATACTGTACCTCATCTAATCTTAATTTGTGTTCTTACGACCATTCAATGAAATTATAAGACATAACTTTTATTACAAAATTGTAATTCACTATTTTTAATTAACATTTCCATTTCGTAATGTGTATGGAATCTACATGAAAGTTAAAAAAAAACTTGTTTCCTGGGATTCAAAACAGCAACTTTACATTCACTCCGCAGGTTAGTATTTTTAGTGGGTGTGGAAACTGAGCAGGTGAGGCAGTGACATTACTGGAGAAGGAGGCTGAGCTCGGGAGCTGGTGTGGATGGCTGTCATATGCACGAAGACGTCACTGTCACAGCATTGTCTGGAATCATACTTATTAGTCTTCTGCCGCGCGGAAAAGGCGCGCTGAGTCGCACACTCGCATGCGAGAAGGAATGTGGACACAGCGCTTCATCAGCTGCGATCTTTGTTTGGGTCAGAACCCAGTGGCAGCGTCGTGCAATTCACCCCAGTGCTCTCGAAGATGGAAGTGCGCTTAAGCGTCAACAGTATATCACAGACATCGGGTGCTGTGAAGGCAGAAGCCCACGATCCAAATCAGCAACACAGCGTACAGCCAAAGAGGCGGTACTCAGGTGTCTCTCCCAACAGGTTGTAGGCGCTAGCCTGCAGTTACTTGGTACGGCCCTTCACCAGGGGAAGGCCCAAGCTCGCACACTTTTTCTTCAGTCACGCCGACACGGCAGTGGCAGAGCGCAGCAACTGAGTACCACTACAGTTAGGTGGCTATGACACCGGAGGTGAAGTCTTCTCTTGGTAGCAGGCACCACATCATGATTCGCCAATAAAGCTATCCTGTAAGTAGCAAGACAGTCATTCCGTCAGAACCAGAGATGCAGAATCGATGATCAGACTCTGAGACTGAGACTTAGGAAGTGTTAGTATTTAATTTGGACGTAACTTCATTGGGCTGGCGACGGGGTTATTTGCCCTCACTATCCGGAGGTGTCAGCGGACTTGTCCACACGTTGGTGGCGCAGTTATTGTCAGTTCCCGTTGCCTCCGCACTTTCTATCAGTGCTGGGAGGCTGTGGAGCAGCTGGGCTCGGAGGTTACATGGAAAGCTCACAGAACGACGCATTAGGTGCTGTCATGCTGCGCCATTTAAGGCTGGGTTGGGTGTGGAAATGCGTTATGAGCGGCGCCCTCCGCCTTCTGCAACACTGCACTCTTTGTGTGCTCCAGATACTTGTTGTGACACGCAATATGAGCCAGATTTGATTTTCTGCCGTCTGTGCGAAGTAATGCACACCTGTGAAACGAATTTTCTATGCAACAATTACAAAACTAGTGACGAATATGATGATGAGCAGGAATTTTTTGAACTTAAAGGAGCTCAGAAATCTTCCAATCTTCGAAGACCATTTATCAGGTTTTTGGGAACTGAGTTGTACGACTTTAGGAAATTGATTCCAGACACTGACCTTCAAATATTGTATGACGGATATAGCAATGGGCCAGTCTGCTAGGTCCCTTTGTCAGACAAATATTGAGGCATCAAAATTTTTGATATGTTGGTGCCTTCAACAAACGAAATAGATTAAAATGAAAACAGGAGCTTCCGCATATATTCCGTTGGTCCCTAGCTAGCAGAGTTTCTTAAACTGGGAAAGAAGGATATAACCTTCCTCCAGCTATGCTTTGATGCTTCTCAACTGAAACGGCTTTCTTTGCGGCTATCGGACACAGGTCAGACACTGCCCTATAATACATTCAAAGGATTAGCAGTTGAAATCAGAAGCTGAACAATGAAAATAGAAGAGGAAGCTGTTTTGATAAATTAACTCAATTTCATTTTAATATTTAATTTCTTATAAACTTGTAGAAGATGTATATATATATATATATATATATATATATATATATACAACACTATAAATTATGAGCCATCAAAGCCGACCGATGTATGCAATAAACTAGACGATGAGATTTCGAGAACGGTTTGAAATTGAACGAGAATAGACGAATGCACTGAAGGAGTTACAAATAAACAAAGAAACGTCGGAATGAAGAATGAGTGGTATTCAGAAAAGAACAGTACCGGCTGAAGGAGACTGAGATAGGAACAAAATCGACCTGAAGGCAACAGTGAACGATCATTCATTAGGCGTTCCTTGGTCTTCTGTGTATTGACCTGTTCTTTTGGACTCATACCTTTGCGATCGATCCACCCTATAACGCTAGCCTGTGCAACGGTGCTCGATTTGGAGGTAAGTTGATTTGAGTTCTGGTAGTGAAAAAAAATTTTCACTGCCAGTATTTGGTAGGCAAGGGGAAAAGAGGTTCCTGATCACCAAACTTCGAGCCAAGGTTCTGGACTGATTGCTAAACAACTTCGCAGTATCTTGAGGAATGAGAACATGCGAGGCTGGTCATCCGTCAATTGGATGGGGACATTAAGCCCCATTAGAAAAGTTGTGTGTAAGGGCGTTTGTTGCTTATGAAGTCGACAAGCCAAGTAAATGATGGGAACTGCATTCCTTTCAAAGAAATCTTTTCGTTTCAATTAAAGACTGCAGTATTCGTAAAGAAAAATGACACGTCTTTATTCTGGGAAACATGATCATGTTACGTACACACGGAGCGTTTTCTCTGTGTTAACTCTTACCCGTGTCGGATAGCCGCAAAGAAAACAGCTTCAGTTCAGAAACGGCGAAACGCATAGCTGCAGGAAGGTTACATCTTTCGTTCCTGGTTTATGAAACTCTGCTAGATAGGGACCAACTGAATATATTCGGAAGGCTTGAGGCTTGGCAACTTCATTTTTTTCTCAAAATGAGTTACATATATTTCAGAAACAAGACTCTACCGGCGGATAGCATCACGGAAGAGTTTCAGAGCTATTCACGTATACAACAGAAAGTTCTGTCGTGGACTGTACACTAATTGCAAGAGGACAAACGAAGGTTCTCGGTAAATGCCTTTACTTTCCTGTGCTTATGGGTCTAATCTCCTCATGTTTTCCTTACACTTAACTGGAAACCTCGTATAATATTGCACAAATGCTTTATCTTTGCAAGCGGTATTGTGAAATGGAAAAAGAATGTTTGTGCATGAACGTGTTGTGGAGCGCTTTGTTATCATGTTAAAAGCACGTTTCAGTACAGACTGAATCGTTACGGTGTTTTGCGTGATGACAACCAGAATAGTGTTGCTCAAACATACTCTGGCCCAGACGCCCCTGTCTATAGAGTTTTTTTTGGTCGCCGTACTGTGTATGCGTAAAAGTAAGACACAATAAAAAAATGAAATCTTTAACCGGTCTCCTTACTTATCCCAGTGATGGAAACGGAGGGCGAGAATGACCCAGTTGCTAAAAACTTAGAAATGCATTGGCTTCTGAACATACACATTCTAGTCAACAGAAAATAGGACCTACAGAGAATAACGAAAACTAGTACCGAAACCCGTGCCGGAGGACATTAACATAATGGAAATGGGCAGCAATGTACTCTGTAAGTAGGCTGTTTATGTTTTCTTATTGGCAACGTTACGTAGCGCTCTGTGTGAAAATCACTGGCTGTGCTGTGTGCAGTCTGTGGCTAGTTTGCATTGTTGTCTGCCATTGTAGTGTTGGGCAGCTGGATGTGAACAGCGCGTAGCGTTGCGCAGTTGGAGGTGAACCGCCAGCAGTGGTGGATGTGGGGAGAGAAATGGCGGAATTTTGACATTTGTAAGACTGGATGTCATGAACTGCTATATATATTATGACTTTTGATAACTATTAAGGTAAATACATTGTTTGTTCTCTATAAAAATCTTTCATTTGCTAACTATGCCTATCAGTAGTTAGTGCCTTCCGTAGTTTGAATCTTTTATTTAGCTGGCAGTAGTGGCGCTCGCCGTATTGCAGTAGTTCGAGTAACCAAGATTTTTGTGAGGTAAGTGATTTGTGAAACGTATAGGTTAATGTTAGTCAGGGCCATTCTTTTGTGGGGATTTTTGAAAGTCAGATTGCGTTGCGCAAAAAAATATTGTGTGTCAGTTTAAGCGCAGTCATGTATAAATTGTTCTAAGGGGACGTTTCATATGTCGACCCTTAGCCGAGGATACCTCACTGGAATCTTCTGATTTTTTCTTGTAGTTTGTGTAATTAGTGTAGCTATTGTTTATTGCTAGCGCGTAATCATAGAGAGAATTTCCTTTGTAGTTGTAGTTTTCATTCTTGTACAGTAAAACAGTTGTGGCATGCATGTAGATTTGCAACAAGTATTTCGCAGCTGCGCTTGCAATTAACGAGATATTATTTTCAATGCTATGTTAATGTGTTTTCTTATTTTTGCTCTTCAAATTGTGTTTTTCTGTGTTGTCGTGTGAAATATTGTGACAATAATGGCGTGTGAAAAACGTAATACTAGTCTCCAAAGTAAACTGAGAAATGACAGTGAAGACGAAAGCAGTGTGTTAGCGCCACCATGTAACGAATTAACTAATGTTCAAAGTAGTAATTTGGTAATTGTGCATAGGAAAATGGAGCGGGCTGCAAATAATGGTGTAGGCAGTGAAACAATTAGTGAATAGGGAAGCATTATCGATCGTTCAGTCGGCAACAGCTCGCCTCAGGATACCGAAATGACAGGACACAATCTTGCAAATACTGTATTCAGGTTTTGCGTCCTCAACGTTTTCTCAAATAAATCAAGACACATTGTCTGCTTTTCAAAATGCGAATATTGTTGTTTCAAATGCACTGCTGAATAGCAGTGAGGAACACGTTTCAGACACCAGTGCACTGTTATTACAGCTAACGCAACAAATGGGACAAAGGCTACAAAAGTTAGACACAACGCTTGAGCAAAATCAGAAACAAATGGGACAAAATCTTCAAAAGTTAGACACAATGGAACAAAATCAGAGACAAACACAGCAACAGTTAGACACAATGGAACAAAATCAGAGACAAACACAGCAAAAGCTTCAAAAGTTAGACACAATGGAACAAAATTTTCGGAAGTTAGACACCACGCTTGAACAAACACGTGAAGATTTAACTACTGAGTTACATAACATTGAATCTAAATGTCAAAAAGCCTGTAATGACGTAAAAACACAAATTTGTGAGCATTTTCAACCTATTTTTTCGCGGCATGAAAATTCATTACAGAATCACGAAGCAGCCATAAAAGAACTGCAAACTATTGTTCATGAAAATCATGAGACCTTGCAAGCTAAAATTGACTCAGTTGCATCTACCGATTCAGTTACGCAACTTGCAAAAACTCAGGAAAACTTAAAGGACACAGTAGATACTCTGAAAATTGGTTCAGAAAGACACATGGAGGAAATTAGTTCATTATCAGAGAAAGTAGTTGAACTTTCGGATCAGCTAAATAATTTATCTACAAAGGTAGATGATAATCTGAATGACACAAAACCGGTAGTCTTTAATGACACAGAAGAGTGCGAACAAATTAGGAAATTCAAACAAAATCAGAATCAAATTAATACGCAACACCAAAGAGAAATCCGGGAAGTACGAGATCAGCTGACACAGGTAATACAAAAATTACATATTTTAGAGGACACTCGCGCTCCAGCACGGGAAGAAGGACATAGAAATACGGAACAGCCGCAAAATAATAACACGGGGTACTTCGGAAATTATGAAAGAAATTGGCAAGGTACATCGAATTTTGAGATGGAACCGCCGAAACGACGTAACAATGACCGATATGCGACTCGCCGACATGATGATTTTGACTATAAGCTCTTTATTACTACACGTAAATTTAAAATATTTAAGAATTCCGGCAACGACACTCTTCCACAAGCGTGGCTTCATCAATTCTCTCATTGTTTTCCTCCCAACTGGTCATTAGAGCACAGATTAGAATTTATGTGTGGCTACTTAGAGAATGAACCAGCTGAAAGAATGTGATCGGTTATTCACGATTTCCACAGTGAAAGAGAATTTTACCATGCCTTCTTCTCAGCATATTGGTCTCAAGCCACACAAGACCGAGTAAAACATTTCGAACAATCTGAATTTTCCAGTCTTGTGAAATATTTTGAAGACATGTTGCACAAGAATCAGTACCTGTCAAACCCTTACAGCCCCTCAGAACTCACCCGCATTTGCTTAATCCAATTGCCTGAACATTTACGACATATTATTTTGGCAAGATGTTGCAAAGACGACATTGAAGGTTTTCAGGGACTCTTACAAGAATTAGAAATTGACACTGACAATCGCGGAATGCAAAATCAGGAACACAACAATTACAGGTCACATCCGTCGCAATTCCGCAATGAAAGAAATAATAACTGGACACGACAAGGCTATTCTCACAACACAAATCATGACCAAAACAGACACCACCCATATGACAACCGTTGGCAGAGTAGTAATAATTACAGGGAAAGATCACCTCTCCGCAGTAGTCCCTATCACAGAGACAATCAGAGAAACAGACAAAATGGGAACTAAAATAATTATTATCAAGGGAGACAGAATAGCTTTAGACGCAACGGTCCAGCGCGCTGTTACGATTCAGGGAGAAATTCTCCACCATGTGACCAACAAGAAAGAAATTATGGAATCTACCGACATGACGACAGACGATATTATTGTAACGACAGACCTGAATTGCATCAGAACTGGCGGGATTCAAACAGGGCAGGGCCCTCTCGATAAGGTGAATTTGTAGAAGTTAGGTCTCCAAATCCCAATAACGACGCGCACCAACAAAGAAACAGTAGACAATGACTCGCACCGCAGGCAGCCACGAGAGCCGGCTGGCCCAGAGAAAAATAACTTAGACGCTAACCTTGAGAAAAATTCCAGTATTCTTTACCGATGTATGCTGTATGATAATTGCATTCAAGTTGAAACTCTGAAGAGTAAAGGATTGCACCACATTTCACATGTAAAACCACTTATTGAGAGATAATCTGTTTTTTAACTTAGTCATTGCCATAAAACTTTTCACTTTACATTGCTAGTATGCTTTGTCAGACTTAGAATCTGTTAACATGCAACAATGTTTGAAGTTAAATATCCAGTCAAGAACCAAGAGAATTTATTTAAACAGAAATTACGACTGCATTGTTGTTGTGAACAGACGACACAGTGCTACTTTTCTTCTTGTTAGTTGCACAATTACGTAACTACTATAAGGCTCACATACTTAGAACATTTACCAGTACTGCTAATGAGATTTTAATGCAACATTTTGGTTTACTTGAAAATACATTCTGGATTTAAAGTACTTTCTGTGAGATACCAGATGACACAGTGGTTAGTTTATGTTACAGCTACACGGTTTTATGACGACGCTACTAATGAGTGACAATTTACAATGTTGCTTTTGCGGTGTATCTGTTTTATATCTGCACAGTTTTTCTGTATTATTCTGGAAAGTAAAACATGTTTTAGTAGTAACTTGTGTGGTATAGCTACAATGAGACAGCCTTTTCTGTAGCACAACAATACATTACATTACAGTACTTTCTTAATCACGGTAAGGTACGTAATAACTATGATAGCTATACACAAAGCATTTCACTTTCGTTTATGATGAGGTAAGTACATTGACTTCAGCAGAACTTTGCCTACAGAGGACGATAACTACGACACTTCCACAGAATTATCTTACAGCAAAACGCACATTTAGCGCTACAGGACACGCATTTGAGTGATTAATTTTGTACTTAAACCATTTATTTTTCAAGATTTTTGAACCACAAAGAAAGTTTTCCGTGAAACATTTCATTCCATTGCTGTAATCTGTAACACCTGAGGGTATAATTACATTAATCCTCAGGGGGGTACATGCTTACTTTGTGTACCATGTGTTTGGCAAGCACAAGGAGCCCTAACTAATATGGTATTTGCTTATACAACTTTACACATTGGTACCATATTTCTCTAACACACAAATTACACAGCTATCTGATCGTTTAACTGAGAGAGACAAATATTTATTTTACTACATCAGTGACAGATGTTTACGTAATTACACCATTGGATAACTTCACGCTTACGAAATTGTATTTTTTCTGTACTTTGTGAACTGTTCATATTTTTTTTGGAACCATTGTGATACTACGAGAGCTTTGAATGATGTATTTGGTATGGGATCATGATTTTTAAAGAACGTTTGAGGTAGATGACACTTTTGACATGAGTAGAGAATTTTTTTAGGTTTTGAAATTATTTTAGGAAGCTACGACGATTTTAAGATTTGACTGAGGTGTTATGATGTTATTTTTACGATGACAGTGTGTATTATGCTGTTGATGTATGTTTATGATCAATAAGCTGATGCTATATGAGGAATTTGATTATGCCATGTATTTATTTTGATGAAATATTGAAGAAGTGTCGACGAATACGTATATGAATAATGAGTAGTGGTTAGGGACTCTGACTTGTGAAAAAGGATGTTGGAAACCAAGAATCGTACTTTAAGAGTTATGAAATGTGTGTAAATGCGTGAATATATCACAATGCCAGCGAATATTTTTTGGACACTGTTATATTCATAAGATTTTGTTTCTACACATTGTCAACGCAAATTCTCGACCCGTGAAATTTTGTATATGAGACTGTCACTGTAATGCAAACTGGTGTTATAAATATTTCAGTAAGAAAGTTAAGTGACCACCTTCATGTAATGAGTCGTGGGCAGCTCCGCGACAGTCGCCTGGAAAAAAGCCATTAGTGTGTGCCTTTCAGAGGCACAGGTGGAGAAAAAAGGAGGCCATTATCCTCGCTGCTGACATTTCTTTGTAGAAAGCATCCTCAATACGACACGCTCAAACTTGAAAATATATGATTACACTGTGGAGCTCTTATTGTATGATATTTACTAAAATGCCTAATGAAATGAAATGATGAGAAACATCTTACATACATTGTCTTTCTAGTTGAGAGATTGCTCATTTTGTTTGATGTCTAGTTTCTAGCTGCACTGCAGCATTGTTTAAAATAAAATTTAATAGATGTACTAATATAGATATTTTGTGCCTACAGATCCAGTAAATAACCATTTTATAATCTACTTAAAAAAAAACGAGGGAAAACAAAAAGACATTTCCCTTCACAGGAATTGCATACATAATTTTTGTCAATGATTGGGTAACTTATTTAGTAGTGTAAGTTAAGGTGATGCAGCACCCTAGTGTTAAGATGTGACATAGGTATTAAACATGGCCATTTTTACTGTAATATTTTTTGCTTGAGCTTTGTCATGTTTAGATATAAGTTATTACATTTGCTGCTGCTGTTTGCCAGGCATAGTGCTACTGAATTTTAATTTGTGTTACTCTGTTAAGCCAGTTTTGCTACGGATTTATTTTTCTTGTTTGCTGCACAATGCCTTATATTAGTTGTAATATTGCAGTTTCTTTGCTAATTTCTATAATGCCGCTTGCTTTGCAAATTTGCATTTTTTTGTCATTGCTGTTTGTGTTAATTGTTTTGTGCTGCTGCATTGCCTTGTCCCTTAGTTTAGCATCTGAGCTCAGTAGATTTAAGCTAGCTTAAGATGGGGTAGGCCATATAAGAGAACAAGTTGTGATGAATTGGAAGAAATGCATTGAGAAGCTATAAGAAAATGGTTTGGCCAAAAAAGTATTTTGAAAGAGGATATGAACCAAAAAAGTAGGGTTCAGGGACAACAGGTTTAGGTAGGATTTTCTTGGAAATAAATGATGAGGTAACATAATGGAAAATAAATAATGAGGTAAGGAATGTGTGAACATATAAATACAGAAAGCATGCTTGGATAGAATTTTTTTGGTGGAAACAAATGTTGAAATAAGAGGAAAGATATATGGAATGAAGTTTTGGGGTGGACTGCAGTACCAAATGTCACACTGAAAACAAACCCTGTCCTGTATTTTTGTGTTATTATACTATGTGAATTTTTGTTTTTCCTGTCTTAATGTGTCATGTTGTAGAATTTTTCTGATAATATGTTATTTTCTTTGTAAAGATGTTTAGACATTATTTATTCTATACTGTTTTAATGCTCAGGTGTGATGTTGATGTTTCGAAAGTTATTCTGATCTATTATGTATGTACTCATGTTGTAATTCCTGTAACACTGATGGATATGTTATTTCGTTTCTTTTGTAAAGCTTGTACTATAAATGTTATCTGTATTGTTATGTTCTTTAATGATGTATTTTGTACCTTTGTAATTGTATTCTTATGTTATAAAATTGTAATTGACACCAGTTAATCATATTATTAACTTGTAAGTTCCATTTCACTGCACACGTTTCTGTTGGTCATAGTATATGGACAATATGTGAGAAGTAGGGACTGTTGGTGTTTGCACGTGTGTTAACAATTCAGCAAGGGACTGGGTAACAGCATTGCTGGTTCTAAGGACAATTCGAAAAACTTTGTGAGTGCACAAGTGGTGGTTATGGACTTGCTGTATTATCCGCAAGGCTCTTCAATGGTGATTGTGCACCTGCACAGTCACAACAGATGGCTGCTGGCCATCTGTACAAGGAGTACAGTGGGTCTGCATCTTTGATGGCCCACCAATACCATACTCTCTACCAGGACTACAGTGGGTCTGCTCTGTGATGACCTACCTACCAATATTCTTCAAAACTTCGAATTCTGCTGTGGGTTTGCTCTGTGGTGGACCATTACCTGTCTGCATGTCAAGAATCAGCACTCTTTCCGTTGGAGGTCAACACTACTTCTTCAAGACTGCATGGAAATCCACTACTTCCGTGTGCATTTTCTTTTACTGCTCAGACTTTGGGAAAAACACTGCAATTTTACTGTGATGAACGATCAGGACTGTCTTTATGGACTGAGAGAAAATTTTAGCTTTTGACCAACATTGTATCAATAAGTGTGTGCATTTGATATCTTTGTTATTGTAACTATGAAAAATTTTTTTCAAATCTGTATTGGCCACTGCCCAAAACAATTTGTAAAATTTTTTGTGGTGAGCATGGGGGCTATGTAAGTAGGCTGTTTATGTTTTCTTATTGGAAACGTTACATAGCGCTCTGTTTGAAAATCACTGGCTGTGCTGTGTGCAGTCTGTGGCTAGTTTGCATTGTTGTCTGCCATTGTAGTGTTGGGCAGCTGGATGTGAACAGCGCATAGCGTTGCGCAGTTGGAGGTGAGCCGCCAGCAGTGGTGGATGTGGGGAGAGAAATGGCGGAATTTTGAAATTTGTACGACTGGATGTCATGAAATGCTATATATATTATGACTTTTGATGACTATTAAGGTAAATACATTGTTTGTTCTCTATAAAAATCTTTCATTTGCTAACTATGCCTATCAGTAGTTAGTGCCTTCTGTAGTTTGAATCTTTTATTTAGCTGGCAGTAGTGGCGCTCGCCGTATTGCATGCCGCGACAGCGTGAACGTGAACCGTATGTGCAGTGGACGGACTTTGAGTGAGGGCGTATAGTGGGCATGCGGGAGGCCGGGTGGACGTACCGCCGAATTGCTCAACACGTGGGGCGTGAGGTCTCCACAGTACATCGATGTTGTCGCCAGTGGTCGGCGGAAGGTGCACATGCCCGTCGACCTGGGACCGGACCGCAGCGACGCACGGATGCACGCCAAGAGCGTAGGATCCTACGCAGTGCCGTAGGGGACCGCACCGCCACTTCCCAGCAAATTAGGGACACTGTTGCTCCTGGGGTATCGGCGAGGACCATTCGCAACCGTCTCCATGAAGCTGGGCCACGGTCCCGCACACCGTTAGGCCGTCTTCCGCTCACGCCCCAACATCGTGCAGCCCGCCTCCAGTGGTGTCGCGACAGGCGTGAATGGAGGGACGAATGGAGACGTGTCGTCTTCAGCGATGAGAGTCGCTTCTGCCTTGGTGCCAATGATGGTCGTATGCGTGTTTGGCGCCGTGCAGGTGAGCGCCACAATCAGGACTGCATACGACCGAGGCACACAGGGCCAACACCCGGCATCATGGTGTGGGGAGCCATCTCCTACACTGGCCGTACACCACTGGTGATCGTCGAGGGGACACTGAATAGTGCACGGTACATCCAAACCGTCATCGAACCCATCGTTCTACCATTCCTAGACCGGCAAGGGAACTTGCTGTTCCAACAGGACAATGCACGTCCGCATGTATCCCGTGCCACCCAACGTGCTCTAGAAGGTGTAAGTCAACTACCCTGGCCAGCAAGATCTCCGGATCTGTCCCCCATTGAGCATGTTTGGGACTGGATGAAGCGTCGTCTCACGCGGTCTGCACGTCCAGCACGAACGCTGGTCCAACTGAGGCGCCAGGTGGAAATGGCATGGCAAGCCGTTCCACAGGACTACATCCAGCATCTCTACGATCGTCTCCATGGGAGAATAGCAGCCTGCATTGCTGCGAAAGGTGGATATACACTGTACTAGTGCCGACATTGTGCATGCTCTGTTGCCTGTGTCTATGTGCCTGTGGTTCTGTCAGTGTGATCATGTGATGTATCTGACCCCAGGAATGTGTCAATAAAGTTTCCCCTTCCTGGGTCAATGAATTCACGGTGTTCTTATTTCAATTTCCAGGAGTGTAGATAGGGGAGATGAATGACGACTGTGATGTGTACGGGCAGGTAGATGCGCAACTGTTAAACAACTGACCACCGAGATGGACAGAGGGGCTACCGGCAGTATCTCCTCAGCGACTGTTCAGCGAACGTAGCTGCATATGGACCTCCACAGCAGGCGCCAGGTTCGTGCACCCAAGTTTCCTACTGTTCATCGGCGACGAAGGCTGGTAATTGCACGCCAGTACCGCAACTGGACGTCCACTGAATGGCGGCTTGTGTTTGTGGCCTTTTCAGATGACAGATGAGCGTTGGTTTAAACGGTGTAAAACGGCTGAAAGCAGACACACTGTGACAATCGTCATAAGAAACTAGGCCGCAGGAAAGAGCGTTATGGTCTGGGGAATGTTCTCGTGGAATTCCCTGATGATATTGTCGTTCTGGAAAGCACAATGGGTCAATATACACGACTGTCCATTAAAACTGCTACACCACGATGATGACGTGCTACAGACGGGAAATTTAACCGACAGGAAGAGGATGCTGTGATGCGCAAATGATTAGCTTTTCAGAGCATTCACACAAGGTTGGCGCCGGTGGCGACACCTACAACGTGCTGACATGAGGAAAGTCTCCAACCGATTTCTCATACACAAACAGCAGTTGACGGGGCTGCCTGGTGAAACGTTGTTGTGATGCCTCTTGTAAGGGGGAGAAATGCGTACCATCACTTTTCCGACTTTGATAAAGGTCGGATTGTAGCCTATCGCGATTGCGGTTTATAGTATCGCGACGTTGCTGCTCGCGTTGGTCGAGATCTAATGACTGTTAGCAGAATATGGAATAGGTGGGTTCAGGAGGTTAATACGGAACGCCGTGCTGCATCCCAACGGCCTCGTATCACTAGCAGTCGAGATGACAGGCATCTTATCCGCATGGCTGTAACGGATCGTGCAGCCACGTCTCGATCCCTGAGTCAACAGATGGGGACGTTTGCAAGACAACAACCATCTGCACGAACAGTTCGACGACGTTTGCAGCAGCGTGGACTATCATCTCGGAGACCATGGCTGTGGTTACCCTTGACGCTGCATCACAGACAGGAGCGCCTGCGATGGTGTACTCCACGACGAAACTGGGTGCACGAATGGCAAAACGTCATTTTTTCGGATGAATCCAGGTTCTGATGGCCGCAACCGTGGTTGGCGACATTGCGGTGAACGCACATTGGAAGCGTGTATTCATCATCGCCATACTGGCGTATCACCCGTCGTGATGGCTAATATGGTTCAAATGGCTCTGAGCACTATGGGACTTAACATCTATGTTCATCAGTCCCCTAGAACTTAGAACTACTTAAACTTACTAACCTAAGGACATCACACAACACCCAGTCATCACGCGGCAGAGAAAAGCCCTGACCCCGCCGGGGGCCGTGATGGTTTGGGGTGCCACTGGTCACACGTCTCGGTCACCTCTTGTTCGCATTGACGGTACTTTGAACAATGAACGTTGCATTTCAGATGCTTTACGACCCGTGGCTCTACCCTTCATTCGATCCCTACGAAACCCTACATTTTCAGCAGGATAATGCACGACCGCATGTTGCAGGTCCTGTGCGGGCCTTGCTGGATAGTGAAAATGTTCGACTGCTGCCCTGGCCAGCACATTCTCCAGATCACTCACCAATTGAAAACGTCTGGTCAATGGTGGCCGAGCAACTGGCTCGTCACAATACGCCAGCCACTACCCCTGATGAATTGTGGTTCGTGTAGAAGCTGCATGGCCAGCTGTACCTGTACACGCCTTCCAATCTCTGACTCAATGCCCGGCGTATGAAGGCCGTTATTACGGCGAGAGGTGCTGTTTCTGGGTACTGATTTCTCAGGATCTATGCACCCAAATTGCGTGAAAATGTAATAGCACGTCAGTTCTAGTATAATATACTTGTCCAATGAGTACCCGTTATATCATCTGCATTTCTTCTTGGTGTAGCAATTTTAATGGCCAGTAGTGTAAGTAGCTTCTATCCTTATGGACCATTCCACCCCTATAAGCAGGTTCTTTTTCCTCGTCTTGATGGAATCTACCAGCAGGGCAGTTTCACTCAGTTCACAGGGTACGTGCATGGTTCATAGAGCACCAGGATGAGTTTACCATAACGTGGCTGCTGTGCTGTAAGCGCGCTGCAGCTGACAAGCAAAGGGGTCCTGCTATGGAATGAAGTGGCACCCCAGTCCATCACTTGCGGTTGCCGGGCTGTATGGCCGGCTGCAGTTATGTTGGTACCGCACCGCTGATAGGGGCATGTTCAGACAAGTGTTCGATTTGACTGAAGTAGAACAGTTTCAGTGATGAGTCCCACTTCGAACTGAGCCTCGATGGCCAGCAATGACGTGTCTGGAGACGCATCAGACAGTAGTGGGGTACCAATCTGACTACGACCCGCCATACAGCCCAACAACCAAGAGTGACGGTCTGGTGTGCCATTTCGTTTCATATGAGGACCCCTTTGGTTCGTGTCACAGCGGTACGTCGACGATATTCTACGCCTCGTTTTGTCGCCCTTCATGGGAAGCTATCCTGGGCTTACATTTGAGCAAGGTAAAGCCCGCCTCCCCAACAGCGAGAGTTTCTAGTGCTTGCTTGCCGAAGCCTATCTTGGGTGGAAAGGTCGCCGGATTTCTCCCCAACTGAGAATGTTTACAGCATTATGGGCAGAGCCCTTCAACCAGCTAGGGATCATGATGAAACGCACAAGACGGACAGAATTTGGCACGATATCCCTCAAAAGGACATCCAACAACTCTGTCATCCAGTTCCAAGCCGTCTGCCCCCGGTAGTTGAGTGGTCAGCCAACAGAATGTCAATCCTAAGGGCCCAGGTTCGATTCCAGGCGGGGTCGGAGATTTTCACCGCTCAGGGACTGGGCGTTCTGTTGTCCTAATCATCATTTCATCCCCATCGACGAGCAAGTCGCCGAAGGGACGTCAACTCGAAAGACTTGCACCCGGCGAACGGTCTACCCTACAGGAGGCCCTAGTCACATGATATTTACATTTAGTTCCAATCAAAATAACTGCTTGTATAAGTGGCAGAGATGGGCTAACGCGTTATTGTCTGGGACAATTTGTGAAGCTCTTTCTCTTGAGTAGATCGTCCAACTTTTCTGATTAGCCGAGCGGTCTACGGCGCTGCAGTAATGGACTGTGCGGCTGATCCCGCCGGCGGAGGTTCGAGTCCTCCCTCGGGCATGGGTGTGTGTGTTTGTCCTTTGGATGATCTAAGTTAAGTAGTGTGTAAGCTTAGGGACTGATGACCTTAGTAGTTAAGTCCCATAAGATTTCACACACATTTGAACATTTTTTTCTGAAATTCTAATCGTTTGTTTACTTGTTCATGCACACCACGCCTACTGACATCGGTCCCATTCGGATAATTCTATCACGTTAGTAAACCTGGGTAGAGTTTCTAGAAGATATCCGAATTACAGGAGTAAAGCAAATACAAGTAAAATAGATATTATGGAAAGGGACAATTGAAAGCTATTTTATGTTAGAACAGACCAACATGTATGAAAATTTTAGGTTAATCTTTGGAGGCTGAGGGAATTAGATTAGGAAATGAGACAAAGTAGTACAGGAGTTTTGCTATTTGGGGAGCAAAATAACTGATGATGGTCGAAGTAGAGAAGATATAAAATGTAGACTGGTAATGGCAAGGAAAGCGTTTCTGAAGAAGAGAAATTTGTTAACATCGAGTATAGATTTAAGTGTCAGGAAGTCGTTCCTGAAAGTATTTGTATGGAATGTAGCCATGTATGGAAGTGAAATGTGGACGATAAATAGTTTGGACAAGAAGAGAATAGAAGCTTTCGAAATGTGGTGCTACAGAAGAATGCTGAACATTAGATGGGTAGATCACATAACTAATGACGAGGTACTGAATACAATTGGGGAGAAGAGGAGTTTGTGGCACAACTTGACAAGAAGAAGGGACCGGTTGGTAGGACATGTTTTGAGGCATCAAGAGATCACAAATTTAGCATTGGAGGGCAGCGTGGAGGGTAAAAATCATAGAGGGAGACCAAGAGATAAATACACTAAGCAGGTTAAGAAGGGTGCAGGTTGCAGTAAGTACTGGGAGATGAAGAAGCTTGCACAGGATAGGGTAGCATGGAGAACTGCATCAAACCAGTCACAGGACTGAAGACCACAACAACAGCAACAACAATCTTTGGAGCGGAGTTTTCATCTGAAGCAGTCGTTTCGGAATAGATCGACTGGTCGCAAGCAATGTCCGGCTTATGAAAAGAGCGGCGAGTTCAGTGGAATTATTTGACACTGTGACGAAACGTGCTGCTAGCCTTTGGATATTCTGTTTACCTTGTCAGTCCCATCACTGATACACATCCGAGACTGACGAACAATACTTCAGTATCGCGAATCTCAGTCGATCATCTGCCTTGCCTGCGGTGTGCTAGCTCCACTTTAAAGCGCTTAGTGCGCGTAGTTCAATAATTTTATGGCTTTAACTGCTTCCAATGATTGTGTGACATTGGTGTAAGCCATACATATTATAAAAATCCATGTGTGCTTGTATGTGTGTTTATCTCCCCCTAAACCACAGGACCGATTTCAATCAAACTTGGTAGCATGTCCGTTACTGTCAGTTAACAATCACTGTCGGGGTAAAAACTATTTGTCTATCATAGTTCAATGATGACTTTATAAAAACTGAGATGCGCCAAATACTGCATTGTGCATGCAGTTTAAATTTATTACTTCTTTGATGTTAAACCTATTCGCGACACATTTTGCAGTCAGTATCCATATGTGTCGCTGAACGAACCTGTAAAATTACATCATTGCACGACCTCATAAACACTGTGAGGAGTGAAAAAAATGCCCCATCATGAATGAAGTTTTAATAGATTTATTCTTTACTGCTAAGACACTCCCACAGTCGAGTCAGCTTACGGAAATCCGTGACACCTGACAGCGCTTTTGACAGATTTAAATTGTGAAGCGCCGGCTGCTGTGGCCGAGCGTTTTTAGGCGCTTCAGCCCGGAACCGCGCAGTTGCTACGGTCGCAGGTTCGAATCCTCCCTCGGACATGGATGTGTGAGATGTCCTTAGGTAAGTTAGGTTCAAGTAGTCCTACGTATAGGGGACTGATGACCTCAGGTTTTAAAGTCCAATAGAGCTTAGAGCCATTTGAATTATTTTTCGAACCGTGAAGCGTAAACGACTGTACGCAAAAACAATAGCCATATCTAGAGCTACGAAGAGGCATTGCCATAGAGACCTATACACAATTGCTTTGTAGACACGCGAAGCAGATGGACTTACACATTTGCGTATTATGCATATTCCTTCGTTCGACTGTTCCATGATTTCGGAGCTTTTCGATATTACACTACAAATACAGTTAATTTTTTGTTTCCGTTTCTGACAGAAAACTGGCAAAATGAATAACCGGTTAGTGCCGGTTTTGTCAGAGAGACACGCTTCATCATCGCGGAAACCACCAGCCGGTCGCCGTTGAGCTGGCGTAGACATCCGCTTCACTGGGGCCTGTCACATTCCCCATTATGACACGCTGCAATCCCAGGAGGCAGTTCTTCCCAAGCAACGCCAGTCATCGCATTTCCGAGATTCTCTCTCTCATCCGTTCCACGGGAACTATTAGTAGAAAGGTCAAAGAGAACGCCCATCACAGAAAGATCACGCAACCAACCTCTTCCGCCATTTAGTGCAATGTACTAATTAAGATACCCTCAGAGAAATATGCTAGCAATGCAAAAAGAGACGCTCTACAGTAATGAGGTAAAAATTGGTTAAATTGGTTCCGAATAACTCGACGTAAAACCCAAGAACCTAAAGTCTTTCCTTCCCTCTTTTTTTTTTTTTTTAATTTCGTGAACCATGGGCAGCATATTAAGGGTTGTTTATTTGTAGCTGTTTCGAGACTGTATGAAAATCTTTCTACATAACTGCCAAACTTTTGGCTGTTGCAGAGGAGTATTCATCGTGCAATCAGGGCATTCTGTGTCTTAAAAAACGGCTTGGGAAATGTATAAAAGCCATCTATTCAGTTTCTACAAAAAAAAAAAAAATATGCAGCCCACCGCAAATTCCTTTCCTGTGCCAACTTCTTCATCTCATAGTAGCACTTGCAACCCACGTCCTGAATTATTTACTGGAAGTATTCAGTTTCTGTCTTCCTCTACAGTTTCTACCGCTACATTCCCTCTGGTACGATGAAGTTATTCCCTTATGTCTTAACAGATAACCTATCATCCTGTTCCTTCTCCTTGTGATTGTTTTGCATATACTCCTTTCCTCGCCGATTCTGCCGAGTGCATTGTCATTTCTTACTCTATGGTAGCATCAGATCTCAAATGCTTCGATGCTCTTTCGATCCGGTTTTCCCACAGTCCATGTTTCTCTTACAATGCTGTGCTCCAAACGCACATTCTCAGAAATTACTCCCTCAAATTAAGGCCTATGTTTGATTCTAGTAGTCTTCTTTTGGCCAGGAAAGCCCATTTTGCCAGTGAGAGTCGGTTTTTGATGTCCTCCTCATTCCATCCGTTAATGGTTATTTTACTGCCTAGCTACCGGAAGTCCTTAACTTCACCTACTTCATGATCACAAATTCTGATATTAATTTTCTCGCTGTTCTGATTTATGCTACCACTCATTTCTTTCGTCTTTCTTACTCTCAGTACATATTCTGTGCTCATCAAATAGTTTATTCCATTCAACAGATCCTGTGACTCTTATTCACTTTTACTGAGGATAGCAGCGTCATCAGCGAATCTTATCATTCATATCTTTTCAGCCTGAATTTTTACTCCACTCTTGAACCTTTCTTTTATTTCTTCCGTGTATAGAATGAACAATAGGAGCGAACGACTACATCCCTGTCTTAGAATCTTTTTTATACGTGCACTTCGTTCTTGGTCTTTTACTCTCATTATTCCCTTCTGGCTCTTGTACATTCTCTATATCATCCGTCTTTCACTATAGATGACCCCCTGTTTTTCTCAGAATTTCGAACATCTTGCACCATATTACACTGTCGAACGCTTTTTCCAAGTCGAGAAATCCTACGAACGTGTCATGACTTTTCTTTAGTCTTGCTTGCATTATCAACTGCAACTTCAAAGTGGCCTCTCTCGGGCCTCTTTCCTAAAGCCAAAGTCAGATGGTATATCGCCAGTCTCGTATATTCTAGGTAACAACATGAACTTGTTTCCACTTCCCCAATGATTTTAGAAATTGCGACGTAGTGTTACCTATCCCTTCTGCCTTATTTCATCTTAAGTCGTCCAAAACTTTTTTAAAATTCTGATTCTAATATCGAATGCCCTATCTCTTCTATATCGTCTCCTGTTTCTTCTTCTATCAAGTCATCAGCTAAGTCTTTCTCCTTACAAAGACCTTCAATGTACTCTTGCCTCTCCTCTGCATTTAACAGTGGAATTCCCATTGCATTCTTAATGCTTTTAATTTCACCGAAGGTAATTTTGACACTTCTATATGCTGAGTCAGTCCTCCCGACAATCATTTCGTTTTCGATTTGTTCTCATTTCTCGTGGAGCCATTCCGTCTTAGCTTCTCTGCACTTCCTATTTATCTCATTCCGAAGTACTTGTATTTCTGTATTCCAGAATTTCCATGAAAATTTTTGTATTCTTTTTCTTTTATCGATTAAATGAAGTATTTCTTCTGTTGCCCATGGTTTTTTTGTAGTTAACTTCTTTTTACCTACATTTTTCCAGCTTCTGTAATTGGCCTTTTTAGAGGTCTCCATCCCTCTTCAGTTAATCTACCTACTGAACTATCCCTTATCACGGCATCTACTGCCTTGGAGAACTTCAAGCGTATCTCTTCGTCCCTTAATACTTCCGTATCCCACTTCTTTGCGCATTGATTATTCCTGACTAGTCTCCTAAACTTCAGACTACCTTTCATCACAACTAATTGTGGTATGAGTCTATGCATCTGTTCTTGGGTATGCCTTACGATCCAATACGTGATTTTGGTATCTCTGCCTGACCGTGACGTAATATAACTGAAAACATGCCGTGCTTCCCGGCCTTTTCCAAGTGTATCTCATCCTACAGTGATTATTGAACAGCTAAAATTTATTGCAGAGGTCAATTAGCCTTTCTCCTCTCTCATGCCCTGTACCAAGCCCATATTCTCCCGTAATCCTTTCTTCTATTTCTGCTCCTACATCCGCATTCCAGTCCGCCATGACTATTAGATTTTCGTCTACTTTTAAGTACTCTATCACCCACTCAAAATCCTCATATACTTTTTCCATCTCTTCATCTTCCGCTTGCGACGTCGGCATATGTATCTGAACTATCGTTGTCGGTGATGGTTTGCTGTCGATTCTGATGAGAACAACCCTATCACTGAACTGTTTAAGTAACTCACTCTTTACCCTACCTTCCTTTTCATAATGAATCCCTCCCCTTATACAATTTTCCGCTGCTGTTGATATTATCCTGTACTCATCTGACCAGAAATCTATATCTTCTTTCCATTTACTTCACTGATCCACACCGTATGTAGATTGAATCTTAACATTTCTCTTATCATGTTCAAACGCCTGTCATTCCACGTCCCGTCTCGTAGAACGTTATCTTGTGGTTGGTTATTCAATGTTTTTTTCATGCCCACCTCCACTTGTCCTGTGGATACACATTATGTGTCTGTAATTCAGTGATTTCGGTTGCCTTTGCCGTTGATCACTGCTGTTTCTTCCGTCTTTAGGGGCAGTCTCCCACGCTAGTGGCAAGAGAGTGCCCTGAATCTCTGTCCGCTCCTCCGCCCTCTTTGACAAGGTCGTTGGCAGAATGGGGGTGACTTCTTATACTGGAAGTATTCGGCGACCATCGCTGCAATTTTTATTGAAAATTTAAGCGTTGGTGTGGTTGGAACCCATTAATTAGTAATCAAAGACGCTATCTTTTTTTCGGTATTGTTCGTTGCGTTTGTCTCGGAGGACGTCACATGACATTCATAAGGTTGCTCATTGACTCCTTTACGCTTTAATAAATATTTTTTTATTACGGAGGGCAACCAGCCTTCGGACCGACCCCTAGACCAGGGATAATTCCATTTTTACTGCTAAAACACAGTGTCAACTACATTAATGGTTTTGTCTTTACTTTATTTACGTTATTGTCTTTAATTTTAACCAAACCCGTAACATGCGGTAACTCAAAACACGCTCTTGTGGGTCAACACTTTCTTCCGCAGATTCCTTCATATTACTACTATTTTAAAATTTGCCATTTGTCATTGTTAAAGCAAAGGCAGCTCTGAAACTGGTCGAGTATTGAGCGGTTATAGTGACAATGTTGTGTTGTGGAGGTGTTCGCTGGATAATTTTTGTATGAATAAAATCTTTGATTAAAGCACTCGAGCTATCGAAGATGGTCTCCGTCATCAACACCAGGAGTGAAAACCACTGACTGCCGAGGCTGTTTTTTTTTTTTTTTCTTGTGATTTTAAAACCTGTGGAACAGGTAGGCTGGAAGCAGCACAATTCGCCGCTCTTCAGCCGAAGATAGTACAATGATATAAACAGAGAAGATACATCACTTGGAGAAACGGCGGGAAAAAACAGTAGACACATGAACATAAAAAACATGAAGCCGTTCACACTCGATGACAATCCACACTACAAACTGTTGACACGAAGCACAAACACTGAAGATGACGATGGCACTGGTGAACGATGGAGTATGACGGTGAACACTGAACACTAAACACGACGGCACACACGAGACACTGATGGCGATGATCTCCGGCGCGTGAATGTCCACTTAGCGTGTGCGAGTCCGGGGGCCTGCCAAGGGGGGAACAAGGGTGAGGTGGGGGAGAGGGGTGAACAAGGATGCCAATGGCTGAGGAGATGGGGGCAGGAGGAGAGGGACAGGGGAGGGGAAGCCCGGGGGAGGAGTGGGGAGGAATGGAGGAGGGAGGGAAGAGGGAGAGAAGGGAGGGAGTGTGCCCAGAGGAGCAAACACAGGAGGAGGGTGGGAGGATCAAAGTTGGTAGGAGGGGTAGATGGAGGGGAGGAGGGCATCATCAGGGAGAGGGAGCTGGCGGAAGCCACGTTGGGAGAGGGTAAGGAGGGTGGAGAGATCGAGACCAGGTGGGACGTGGGAATACAGGCGCGGCAGCGGGCGGGGGTGGGAGAGGGTGGGGGAGACTAGCGGGTGAGGAGGATCGAGTTTGCGTGAGGTGTACAAGATCCGTATCCTCCGAGGCTGGCACGGTGTTCTGCTTATATAGACACGATGGTAGCGACTGGAACCTTCCAGAGACGGTCGAAGTGACGCATGCGCACAAGGCGAGTTGGGCAGCTCGCAGCATCTCTGTCGCCGCGGCATCGAGTGATGTCATCCGGCGCGAGGTGCCGGCGCAACGTTTGAAACTGTCGCTTCCACCTCCCTGCAAGCGCCAAGCGTTCGTCTTCGCTTTCGCTCGATATCCAAAGCTCTCCCTCATTCCCTACAAAGGACGTACCTCTGCAAACTCTTAAAAATGTCACGGCTGTCTCCTTTACAACGGAATTCCAATATAGTGACGTATGAGTCAAGATCCTCGTATTTTAAATTTGTCTTCCATTTCCGTTTTCTTCGTGAAGTTCAGTTACGGCCGAATTCTCAGGCTACTACCTTTAAAACATCGTGTGTCCTCAGAACAACACTCAGGACCAGTGCGAATAGTTTGAGCAGTACTGCCTCGGCGGCCACGGTGCCGAGCGGTTCTAGGCGCTTCAGTCTGGAACCGCGCGACTGCTACGGTCGCAGGTTCGAATTCTGCCTCGGGCATGGATGTGTGTGGTGTCCTTAGGTTAGTTAGGTTTAAGTAGTTCTAAGTTCTAGGGGACTGATGGCCTCAGCTGTTAAGTCCCATAGTGCTCAGAGCCATTTGAACCATATACTGCCTCATTCACAGGGGGCACCATACACAGTGAGCACTCTAAGAGCTATGTCGCAACACATCTCGTATCCTGGAGGCGGGCCAGAACACTGGTGTCAGTATGTGTCTCTGCACAAGTCCTATCTACATCTACATCTACATCTACATACATACTCCGCAATCCACCATACGGTGTATGGTGGAGAGTACCTCATACCACAACTAGCACCTTCTCTCCCTTTTCCACTCCCAAAGAGAACGAGGGAAAAATGACTGCCTATATGCCTCTGTACGAGCCCTAATCTCTCTTATCTTTGTGGTCTTTCCGCGAAATTTAAGTTGGCGGCAGTAAAATTGTACTGCAGTCAGCCTCAAATGCTGGTTCTCTAAATTTCCTCAGTTGCGATTCACGAAAATAACGCCTCCTTTCTTCCAGAGACTCCCACCCGACTTCCTGAAGCATTTCCGTAACACTCGCATGATGATCAAACCTACTAGTAACAAATCTAGCAGCCCGCCTCTGAATTGCTTCTATGTCCTCCCTCAATCCGACTTGATAGGGATCCCAAACGCTCGAGCAGTACTCAAGAATAGGTCGTATTAGTGTTTTATAAGCGGTCTCCTTTACAGATGAACCACATCTTCCCAAAATTCTACCAATGAACCGAAGACGACTATCCGCCTTCCTCACAACTGCCATTACATGCTTGT
The DNA here is from genome assembly GCF_023864275.1 of Schistocerca cancellata. Classification (NCBI taxonomy): domain Eukaryota; kingdom Metazoa; phylum Arthropoda; class Insecta; order Orthoptera; family Acrididae; genus Schistocerca; species Schistocerca cancellata. Next base: position 402,888,645 of record NC_064632.1, on the reverse strand, counting down.
TCGACTTCATATCGCTCTGCAATGTTACGCCCAAATATTTAATCGACGTGACTGTGTCAAGCGCTAGACTACTAATGGAGTATTCAAACATTACGAGATTCTTTTTCCTATTCAACTGCATTAATTTACATTTATCTATATTTAGAAAATGTTCAAATGTGTGTGAAATCTTATGGGACTTAACTGCTAAGGTCATCAGTCCCTAAGCTTACACACTACTTAACCTAAATTATCCTAAGTACAAACACACACATCCATGCCCGAGGGAGGACTCGAACCTGCGCCGGGATCAGCCGCACAGTCCGTGACCGTAGTGCCTTAGATCGCTCGGCTAATCCCGCGCGGCTCTATATTTAGAGTTAGCTGCCATTCTTTACACCAATCACAAATCCTGTCCAAGTCATCTTGTATTCTCCTGCAGTCACTCAATGACGACACATTGCTATGCAACCTATCCAAAAGATCATTTATGTAGATAGAAAACAACAGCGGACCTACCACACTTCCCTGGGGCACTCCAGATGATACCCTCACCTCCGATGAACACTCACCTTCGGCGACAATGTACTGGGTTCTATTACTTAAGGAGCTTGCTGCTCGTTGGCCTAACTCAGTAACTGAGCTTCGAATCTCTTCGTTCAGCTTTTAGTAATCAGTCTTGTTTCCGTCAGCTTCAGAAAACACCGATGTTGGTCGCAAAACTGACTGAAGAGAATTGGCACCTGTCCTAACGTGAGATGGACTGTTACGTAGAAGACTGCAGGTCATTCGATTCTGCGTGAACATTCAGCAGAAAAGATCTGTTCCATATGGATTCTACATAGTTTAACCGAAGCTCATAAACAAGGAGTCATTTGAAGTATGAAAATGCTAAAAAAAATTCCACCGAGAAAATATATAATTTGTACGCAACGTCGTAATAGGAAACGATAGTTGGATACACAGGGAGTTTCAAAATTCCTATTACAGGCTTCTAGGGACTGTGGCGGGGACTTAGTCGATAAAGTTCAGATAAAGAACCGATTGCCAGAAATGTACCGTTTGGGTACAAAATAAGGTTGATGATCAGATCACCTTCAGATCGCCCGCTTCACGGTACGCACACAGCTGAATCAGTGAGTTCTGTCTTGTGTGTTTTGCAGGACCTGCTCCAAGTGGTGAACACGCATTTCATTGCACAAGATGTATCTGCGACATGTGCTTTCATACACACGAATCGACAGGCCGAGTGTGCGTTCGAGGACCACCATAGTCAACTCTCCTAGTTGCAAACGTACATTTATCGCAACCGTTTTTTGTAGTCCGAGGAAAATGGTATTTGACAGAGCGTGGAGATCCGGAAAATATGCTCTGTGCTCTAGCCGTACCAACTGCACCCTGGATTTGAAAGTGATTCGATGCTCAAACTTATTCTAAGTCCAAACTATATATTACCGGATCAATACTTTATCAACTAAAACCCTCTACAACTACAAGAAATCTATAACAGCAATTGTACAGCATCAAACATTCATGCGAGCCGGAAACTAAGCAATATCGTAAACGTGATTATTGTGCCGTGGCTCTTTTTTTGACTTCGTGATATTTATGGTAGTGAATATAGGGGCTTTTATGAAAAGCATTACATACTAATTAGTAGCCGGCCGCGGTGGTCTCGCGGTTCTAGGCACTCAGTCCGGAACCGCGCACTGTTACGGTCGCAGGTTCGAATCCTGTCTCGGGCATGAATGTGTGTGATGTCCTTAGGTTAGTTAGGTTTAAGTAGTTCTAAGTTCTAGGGGACTGATGACCACAGATGGTAAGTCCCATAGTGCTCAGAGCCATTTGAACCATACTAATTAGTATATTTTCTAAAATGTAGAGGAAGTAACGGAAAAAATTGTAGGTGGTCAAAGTGAAATGTATTTGGGGACAGTGACCGGCCTATACTGTCATCTACCATCCCATTGTATAAGTATTTCAAAAACATAATGAAACTTTGACCAGCCAGAAATAAATAGATTGAATAAGGTTTTCTTCAGTGTTTTATTAAAACCCATGAAATAAGAAAAGAACCTGGATCAGTACATAAATCGAACAGTGTGGCCCATCATCAAAATTATAAATATAATAAAAGGTACTAGGATGAAGAAGCAGACACATAGCTCCAAATTTAGTTAAGCAAAACACATTCAGTTTCATCCGTCTTGCCGCGCGGCTTTAGCCGAGCGGTCTTAGGCGCTGCAGTCATGGACTGTGCGGCTGATCCCGGCGGAGGTTCGAGTCCTCCCTCGGGTATGGGTGTGTGTGTGTTTGTCCTTGGGATGATTTAGGTTAAGTAGTGTGTAAGCTTTGGGACTGATGACCTTAGCAGTTAAGTCCCATAAGATTTCACACACATTTGAACATTTTTTTTCATCCGTCTTCAACCTAAATACTCATTACAAACCATCCGTTGCAGTTAGAACTAAGGCTATCTGTTCTTCATTTATCGAGTCAGTATCTGGCACTCATGATCAAACAAACTTCATTCCTCGTTTCTGGAGATATTTGACAGTATATGTTGTACCTAAATCACTACCTGAATCACAATAGCCGCCAAATTTGAGCAATATACGAGTAACATTTGTTTTTCGTAGTTGTAGGCACATTTACAATTGCAGATTAACCTTCGTCTATATAACAATTGTTAATGTTTGTATTCTTTATTTCCACACTGTCATTGGTATCAGCGCTGTTTAATACATTCTCCATCTGGAATCATGTGATAACAATGGCTAATAATCAAAGTAACCCCAAAACAGTGGACACGCAAGTTATCTCAGAAATCGTATGTAGTGGCAGATATATACATGTGAACTAAAAACTAATCAGTGGTCTGTTCTGAGAATTAATAGAGTAACACACATGATATAGTTGCAAATATCGATGACTTTGAAATAAAAAGATGTCAGTGGATCTTGTGCAACTCGATTTTATTACACTTTTTCGTGTACAGTTATAAATCGCAACAGTTTCAACAACTGTTGCGCAAGAAAATCGACAGTACATGGCATCTTCCAGTGTATTATTGATGGAATTTCACCAGGAAACTGTGTATACTAAACCCTCAACTGAGAGCCAGCAGACAGTTGTAAAACTTTCGGTGTATGCCTGAAGTAACCAAAGCGGTCAAAGAATACCCGGATTACAGTAATCAGTTGTTTAGTTGTTCCGAGTTGAACCAAAAATAACGGAAGTCCTTCGTTCGCGAAGCACTTGTAAGAAAATGGTGACATTTATGTCACAGAGCGTGCTGTAATTTAATTTAAATACAGAGTAGCACTCAGTACTATGGCTGTGCATGTCAGGAGAGGTAGGCAGGCTACTCACTCCACTATGACAGATTATCAAGACACCTGGACCTCGAGTGTGAGAAAGTTTCAGTCAGTACGAGACTATCGTTCATCTACGGCAGGTAGCCCAGTAAACGAAGACCGACGAAGGTCGATTAGGGGAAACAGTCGCGTGGTTGCAAATTTTTGAGAGGTGCTAGAAGGGAGTTTTTAGCAAAAATATTTTTGCACCACATCTAAGTGCTGTAGACTGATATTAAGAGGTAACTGTGTACCGAGGTAAGGAGCAGGTTGAGGAGAGGAGACGTGTGGGGCGGTAGCGTGAGGGAAAGTTGTTCGCCGAGTAGTGTTTACGAACTTACCTCCATCACATGCCTGCAAACTGCACGTCGAGCAGCTGATTCCGCAGTCTCTCTCATTACGTCACAAGAAGCAACTCTGGGTGTTTCACAAAGTTATACAGGTCCTCCATAGAGCGCCTTACGAATGATTGGCGACGCAGGAAAATGAGAACTCAGGTCATGCATATGGACAGAATCTACGCAAATCTCTGCACACAGTTCTATACTGCTACAGGTGAAATTGCTGCTTTGTCATCCCGTATGGTAGCTGCAGTGTTCCTCCGCGAAAGGCAACTTCCCCGACGATAAGTGCTGCTCTCGTTTCAGTTTACAGACACGATATACCTCCCCAGCATTTCCTGTCCAGTTCTCTTATGTAAGTAGACAAAATAACTCACTGCGTTCGTGTTTATATAGCGGAATTATTTTCAGTCTATTTGATGATGAGGTCCCATACTCCGAGGAGCGTAGGGGACGATGCGGGAGACCCGCACCGCCGTACTAGGCAAGGTCCTAGTGGAGGTGGTTTGCCATTACCTTCCTCCGATCGAATGGGGATGAATGATGATGATGAAGACGACAGAATAACACCCAGTCATCTCGAGACAGGAAAAATCCCTGATCCTGCCGCGAATCGAACCCGGGACCCCGCGGGAAGCAGAACGCTACGGCAAGACCAGGAGCTGCGGACTCAGTTTATTAAGTGAGTACTTATTTGTAGTTGTTAAATGAGCTACTACATAAAATATGTTCCTATGTGTTCATTTGTATCTGTGGTATTGTCGGTAATCCATGTAGTGTTGGTGGGGAAGGGAATGGATTGGTAAATGTGACACCTTGCGTCTGTCTAGCACTGACAGCCTGTTGTAAACCCAAGTGACTGTATTTTATTCACTTGTTGAGGAATTGACTAAAGGACAAAAAGTTAGTGCACTTCTCTCACCATTAATTATGTTACTGGTAGACTGTATTAATCTCTCCCATTCAGGAATTGCTGGCACTTGTATAGTGGGCTGCACTGACTGGAGGAATTTACCACACATCCGCAGTATGTCTTCCAAGATGGGTGTGAATACTTCTACTGGAATGTGGCTGATCAGGTCTAGAACAATGAATCGTTATTGAACGGTTATAGCTCTGTAGTAAACAGTTATATAAAAATTAGAAGTGTCTCAGGCAACGTTTGATATATTAAGTAACTCTCAAGAAAAGACTGCGATATTAGGAATAATACGATTACTATTTTTTGTTTTGAATTTTTTAAGGTCCGATCGGCCGCGAAATGGACAACATAATGAAAATAAAAAATGTTTTATCCGCAATATTCACCTACAATTTCCAGCTACTTCCGGACCGTCTGCATAATTAACGTCTGTACGTCCTACTTCTAAGTTCCTGCTCAATTGCCGCACTTTGGTGTCACACATGACAGTTACGTTACGCAGACCACGAAACCTGGCGGAACCCCTTAGCGTGAATAAATCGAATGACAGCAAGCTCTTCAAACTTGGCGGGAGGCTGTAGTGTTCAAGGCATCTTTTCTTGCTCGCTGTGAGCTCAGAACTGCAAAGTGCGACGTGAAGATATCGACGGGCGTACTAGAGACATAGCACAATACATCTGCGCACAGATTCATCGGATTTTCACTGCGATTTTAATTTCGCAACCGACCGAGACTTTCAAAAGAGCCCTCGTAGTTGCAGTGCTTGGTATTGTGATTAGACATCATGAGTGATTTACGGGTTTTTACAGGCTCTAATGTCATATCTAATGCCATATTGGTTCCTTATTTTACACAACTGGAGAAATAAATAAGAAGGCGTCTGTCTTAAATCAAAGACTTTGAACATTACTATCACGACGATAGCAGCGATCCCAATGATCACACTTACTTTCGCTACTGGAAATTGTTATGTTACAAGTTCCAACCGTTGGAGTATAATTACAGTTGGTATAGCGAGACGTCTTTAGAAGGGAAGAGGAAAGCAAGCCTCTCTTCCTACAATCAGCGAACCACCCAGAGTGCAGACTATTAGGATTCACTAGCGCACGTTATGCAACGGAACCTCCATCAGCTTAATTATTTGGTTCCGCTGGCCATGTTCTTACAACTTCTTCAAGGGTTCGTAGAACAGCTGACACTGAATGATATACAGCATTTTATTTGCCACTAGTGATCTACGAAACCACGAAAAAGAACAGAAAACGTCGCATCAGCCTTTTCGCGTCACCCATAAGTCAAACGATACCGATTATCTGAAGAAAAAACGTCGGATTAATGTCCCATCTTCATCTACATTGTTCCTCTGCAATTCACACTTTAGTGCCTGCAGAGGGTTCATCGAACCGTTTTCGTACTACTTCTCTACCATTCCACTCTCGAATGGCGCGTGGGTAAAAGGAACACCTAAATCTTTCCTTTCGAGCTCTGATTTCTCTTTGTTTATTATAATGTGCATTTCTCTCTACGTAGGTGGGTGTCAACAGAATATTTTTGCATTCGGAAGAGAAAGTTAGTGATTGAAATTTCGTAAATAGATCTCGCCGCAAAGAAGACCGCCTTTGTTTCAATGACTGCCACCCGAACTCACATATCATATCAGTGATACTCTTACACCTATTGCGCGATAACGCGAAACGAGCTGCCTTTCTTTGCACTTTTTTGATGTCCTCCGTCAATCCTACCTGGTATGGTTCCCACACCGCGCAGCAATATTCCAGCAGAAGACGGACAAGCGTAATGTAGGCTGTCTCTTTAGTGGGTTTGTCGCATCTTCTAAGTGCTCTGCCAACAAAGCGCAGTCTTTGTTTCACCTTCCCCACAATATTATCTATGTGGCCTTTCCAATTTAAGTTGCTCGTAATTGTAATTCCTAGGTATTTCGTCGAATTGACAGCCCTTAAATTTGTGCGATTTATCGTATAGCCAAAATTTATCGGATTTCCTTTAGTATCCATGTGAATGACTTCGCACTTTTTTTGTTTAATGCCAATTGCCACTTTTCGGCCCGCCGGAGTGGCCGTGCGGTTCTAGGCGCTACAGTCTGGAGCCGAGCGACCGTTCCGAATCCTGCCTCGGGCATGGATGTGTGTGGTGTCCTTAGGTTAGTTAGGTTTAATTAGTTCTAAGTTCTAGGCGACTGATGACCTCAGAAGTTAGGTCGCATAGTGCTCAGAGCCATTTGAACCATTTTGGGCCACTTTTCGCACCATACAGAAATTCTCTCTACGTCATTTCGTAATTGAAATTGATTGTCTGATGATTTTATTATACGGTAAATTACAGCGTCATCTGCAAACAGTCTAACGGGGCTGCTCAGATTATCACCTAGATCATTTATGTAAATCAGGGACGGCAGAGGGCCTATGACACTACCTTGCGGAACGCCAGATAGCACTCCTGTTCTACGCGATGATTTACCGTCTATCACTACGAAATGTGACCTCACTGTATTAGCTTTATTTATCACCTGATTTCGTTTTGATCCCTAAAGTCAAAGAAAAACAAGACGGCAGCAATTTTGGTCGACTCAAGAGGCTTTTTTGCTGTGTAGTCCGAACCAGACACAGCCTGGGCAAAAAGTACCACAGGTGCAAAGATGCGAGCTGGTGGACTCACCAGTTATGCGAGTTCCACCAGCGCCACGGGCGGCGCTGAACATAAAGATTCGACTTCGCCTCGGCCGGCATCCTCCAATGACCGGACGACAAGGAACAGAAACCTACTCGGAAGACAGAAGAGCAGCTCTGACCCACTTGGTTATAGATCATCGAACAGGGCTGACTTAACCAGGGAACGTCGTCTAGTGAACTCTTAGAATTGAACAGATAGTTGTTCTAATTGTGAAATTTATCTACGATTATTTGCACTTAGCCATTAGGGCCTTTTTGTGTTGCAGACTTAATCATTCAACACGTCACAAAGATAAGTAAATCTTTTTAACTCGTCTGTGTTACTTAGTTAGTAATCTGTTGGAGTGTTGTTGAACATTCGTTCTCTTATCATACTACCTAACCATGAGGCATAGCTGTATAATAGTGGAAGGGAGAAATTGTCTTAGCGGTGTACTGCACCAGAAGCCGTTTCACGAATTCAAAAACTCTGCTTCCACAGCAGTAGGCTCAAATAGCTCTGAGCACTATGGGACTTAACTTCTGAGGTCATCAGTCCCCTAGAACTTAGAACTACTTAAACCTAACTAACCTAAGGACATCACACACATCCATGCCCGAGGCAGGATTCGAACCTGCGACGGTAGCGATCGCGCGGTTCCAGACTGTAGCGCCTAGAACTGCTCGGCCACTCCTGCCGGCCACAGCAGTAGTGACAAGGCCTTTATAAAACTGGCAACGAAGGTTTACAAAACTTTTGAATATATCAAAAACCGTGTTTTTGAGGTACTAACATGAATGGAAATAAATTCTTCCCAAATTTCTTGAATAGTATGCAAAAAAACATAGATTTAAATGGGAAATATTTTACAAAACAATGGAACAGTTTGAACAAAAGTTGTTTTCCTGTCATTTTGTTAAAACGTAAGTGGCAGTACACGTTTGGTACAATAACGACTGTGTGATTCCTAGGTGTATGATGAACATGCAACAGCTTATGATAGAGTATAACAGCTCATCGACAATGAGGTCATCAGTGGTGGAGTGCAAGCTCGGAACAGCCAAGGATAGGGAAGAAAACACCATGTATACATTTGAAGGAAACATTCTGTCACGGAAAAGTCAGGGAAATTACGGAAAACCGAAATCTGGATAGTCATACGAGGATCTGAACACAACTCCTCTTGATTGAGGGGCCAGGGTATTAAAATAAACACTGTGCAACAAAGCTCGGTCAGAACAAAGTCAAGTGCATCGGAAAGGATGTTGTGCGCAAGTTACATAGCCAAATAAGAGACTAAGTGAAGTTGGATCAGGAGGAAACAGTACTGCGCCTTTAGAAATTTCGACACCATTTCAGCCTGGCAGCTGCTCCAGTGCCTTACGCTTAGACAACCCTTTCGACATCCATTGGGTGCATTTTGCCTACCTTCAGGCGCTAGAGCAGCCAGCAGTCTGATGTTGATGTTTCTGAGAAGTACATCTGCAATGTACTCAACAAAGTTGCGTCGGATTCAGACTGAGGAGTCTTAGAGGCATCCTTTGCCTTTTTATTCACGCACATGTTAACGTTGCACTCCTGTGTGATCACGCCAAAGGATGGGAGGAAACAGGAGGCTTGAAAAAGAGTAAGTAGCTTTTGCTGCATCTGATCACGTTCAAATTTCGTCGAATGGTTTTGAACGTTCCCTAGTGGATCCAAACTCCATACGTGAGCAAAAACAGCGGCCAGGCTTCATTCCGCAGTGGTGCGATCACTTTCAATGGACTGCAGCCCCACAATGTTCTTAGAGGAGGGTTGAAACGTCCGAGGATGTCAGCAGTGTTAAAGGTTGTCAAGAGCGTCTTCCTTTTCCTTGCATTGCGAACTGTCGTTTTCGACTGCGAAATAGGTATGAATCAAGGCCCCAGAGAAAGGGATTGTTTCATTGACGCCCTTTATGCCACAGCCTGAGGGCTATTCGAGTCGATTCTTATCGACGGTGTGTCTTAAATGTTTTCCTTGGCCATCTATAAGAAAACCACGTGGTTTCGACGCTGGGTGTCGTGGTTCAGATCTCCGTTGCAGAGACGTCTAAAGAAGTGGTCAAATGTGGGTAAGAAGGGCTGTGACGACCTTCTCCTAGCATGACACGTCTACAGTGGCGTTCGGAGAATGGTAGTGAAACTTAGTGGCGAGACACAACATTAACCCCACCTTACGGCTCACATGAACTCCCGAGCTGCTGCTTTTTTTTCGCATGTGTCGACACCTTGCCGTTTTGCGGATTGAAGCGTCGCACAGACCCGAGGATGACGTCACGTCAGTCTTATCACCTTTACAGAGGACGGCTGTAGGCACCTTTCAGCAGAATTTCAAACTTCTACGCTGCAGTGGGAGGCAGCTACAGGGTGTCGAAAAAGTGATCCTTTAATTTTGTTGCGCGATGTATATGGATATGTATGATGCCACCATGATGGATGCCCTATCCCTACTCGCTTATGGCTGCCCTCACCCAGCTCTTTCCTGAATAGGACGCGAAGGTGTTACCAAATAATCTACAGGTTCGCCCGACGTGACGCCAACGGGCTTTTTTCTATACGGTAAACTCAAAGATAAAGTGTATACACAAGTTCCGGAGACTAAAGCCGGGTAAAAACATCACCTTGTTGCACTGTGCGTAATGATACCGGAATAATCTCTTCAGTCTGTGCAGTGCTATTTACACAGTGAGCATGACATAAATACAATTCTAAAGAAGCGATAATGACCATACTTTTGTGTGATGTCCATACCGATATAATAATGCAATGTAAGTATGTATCTTCGCACTTTAAATTGCTATTTAACTATCTTTATACATCAACCCCTGATTTACCTATCCATCAATTTTTGCCGTACACCTTTCTATCACGGCTCTGGCGGAAATAGGAGCAGAACCGTTACCGCATTTAACTGGTGAACACTACTTACACGATATATGCTGACTTCCACTTGCTATCCGTCCAACAACATGTAGCCACGTGCTAATAGTACTGCTTCAGACTACAAAATGGTTCAAATGGCTCTGAGCACTATGGGACTTATCTGTGGTCATCAGTCCCCTAGAACTTAGAACTACTTAAACCTAACTAACCTAAGGACATCACACATATCCATGCCCGAGGCAGGATTCGAACCTGCGACCGTAGCGGTCGCGCGGTTCCAGACTGTAGCGCCAAGAACCGCTCGGCCACTCTGGCCGGCAGCCGCGACAGCAGCTAAAACACCTACTTCGGCGTCATCATTTGTTGCAGGTCGTGGCTGACGTTTCACTTGTGGCTGAACACTTCTTGTTTCCTTAAATAAAGTAACTATCCGGCGAACGGTCCGGACACTTGGATGATGTCGTCCAGGATACCGAGCAGCATACATAGCCCACGCGCGTTGGGCATTTTGATCACAACAGCCATACATCAACACGATATCGACCTTTTCCGCAATTGGTAAACGTTCCATTTCAACACGGGTAATGTATCACGAAGCAAATACCATCCGCACTAGCCGAATGTTACGTGATACCACGTACTTCTACGTTTGTGACTATTACAGCGCCATCTATCACAAATCGAAAAAAGTGGTCCAAATAAAACATTCATATTTCTTTACGTACTACACGAATATGTAATAAAAATGGGGTTTCCTATTTAAAAAACGCAGTTGATATCCGTTTGACCTATGGAAGCGCCATCGATCGAGCCAACCATAGCGCCATCTGGTTTCCCCCTTCAAGCTAGACGAGTTTCGTACTTCGTAGTTTTTTCGTTTGATGCTTATTTCGTGAGATATTTGGCCCGGTCACTATCGATGGACCACCCTGTATATAAACATGGGGTCTAAAACGTACACCTTAAGAGCCGTGAGCAATTCTTGATCTTAGGTACTGTGAAACAAATCTCTTCTACTGCAAGCTCTTTGCTTTCCATATTTTGGGAAGTGGTAGTATGGACTAAAACAAGAAAAAAAGTCCAGTAAACATGTGCCCTAAGACGCACAACTTAAGAGCTATGAGCACTTGTTCATCTTCGCTATTTTGAGACCCAACTCTTCTAATGAAAAAATGCTCATAATTTTTAAGGTATGCATTTTCGAGCACATGTTTACTAGACATTTTTATTGTTTTGGTCCATTCTACTACTTCCCAAAATATGGAAAGCAACGAGCGTGCAATAGAAGAGATTTGTTTCACAGTATCGAAGATCAACAATTGCTCATAGCTCTTATGGTATGCGTTTTAGGCCCCATGTTTACTTGACCTTTTTGTTTCGAATGATCGTTCCTGTTACATCCCTGAATATTGGTCACCACTTCTGAAACACCCCGTACATATAGACTTGTTCCGCAACATGACGATTTATCGCGCATAATGATGTATATAACATGAAAGTAACTTACTAACACACCGTAACTACAAAGAACACACCTATAGTGTAACACCAGCTCCTCCGTACTCCACTGTTGGTACTACACATGACGGCAAGTCCCTCCATCGGATCACCACAGTGTATAGTTTGATTCATCACTATAAACCACAAGTTTCCAGTCATCCAATACAGAATGATGGCGCTCTTTACACCACCTTAATCGTCGAGGGTAATGGAATGTTGTCGAATTAAATCGGGTGTTGCTGAGGGACTTAGATTAGGAAATGAGACACTTACAGTAGTAGATGAGTTTTGCTATTTGGGGAGCAAAATAACTGATGATGGTCGAAGTAGAGAGGATATAAAATGTAGACTGGAAATGGAAAAGAAAGAGATTCTGAAGAAAAGAAATTTGTTATCATCGAGTATACATTTAAGTGCCAGGAAGTCGTTTCTGAAAGTATTTGTATGGAGTGTAGCCATGTATGGAAGTGAAACGTGGACGATAAATAGTTTAGACAAGAAGAGAACAGAAGCTTTCGAAATGTGGTGCTACAGAAGAATGCTGAAGATCAGATGGGTAGATCACATAAGTAATGAGGAGGTACTGAATAGAATTAGGGAGAAGAGAAATTTGTGGCACAACTTGACTAGAGGAAGGGATCGGTTGGTAGGACATGTTCTGAGGGGTCAAGGGATCACCAATTTAGTATTAAAGGGCAGTGTGGAGGGTAAAAATCGTAGAGGGAGACGAAGAGATGAATACACTAAACAGATTCAGAAGGGTGTAGGTTACAGTAGGTACTAGGAGATGAAGAAGCTTGCACAGGATAGAGTAGCATGGAGAGCTGCATCAAACCAGTCTCTGGACTGAAGATCACAACAACAAGAATCGTCGCTTATCACTGTCTAAGGAAATATGTTACTTATCAGCAGCTGCTCCACCATTGTAGCCCATTCTTTTTCACTCCCTATACACAGTCGTTGCTCTAGTTGGACTCCTGGTAGCACTTTGGAACCCAGTTTGTGCTGATTTCACGCGAATTTTTCAACCACCATCCCTGTCCGTCAGCACATGAGGATGGATTTGTTACTCAGGTGACGTTAGAAGTCACTGAACTCTCCCGAACGACCGTTATTCTGCCACTACTGCCTCTCTACTGACAACACAATACTCCCCACTTCCCTCCGTTTACACAGGTGGGCTTCGCCTCTCGTGACTACTAGTGGTCAAATCTGCATTACACAGAAGTTGGAACAGGAAAGGGGGTTCAGAATGGTTAAAATGGCTCCAAGCACTATGGGACTTAATATCTGATGTCATCAGTCCCCTAGACATAGAACTACTTAAACCTAACTAACCTAAGGACATCACACACATCCATGCCCGAGGTAGGAGTCGAACCTGCGACCGTAGCAGCCGCGTAGTTCCGGACTGAAGCGCCTAAAACCGCTCGGCCACAGTGGCCGGCTGAAAAGGGGGAAGTGATTGTTGTACACACAGAACTCTTCTCTTTCGGAGTATATAGGTAGACGTAGATAATGAGAAGGTCGTTCAGCTGAGAAAGAACAGGTGTTTCTAGAAGAGTAGTCATGAAGCTGGTCAGACAAATGTAGTTAAAAGAAACAAAAAATGGTTCAAATTGCTCTGAGCACTATGGGACTTAACATGTGAAGTCATCAGTCCCCTAGAACTTACATCTACTTAAACTTAACTAACCTAAGGACATCACGCACATACATGCCCGAGGCAGGATTCGAACCTGCGATCGTAGCGGTCGCGCGGTTCCAGACTTAAGGGTCTAGAACCGCTCGGCCACTCCGGCCGGCAAAAGAAACATAGCCCGAAGATGCTTTGGGAACAGCAGAAATACTTCAACTGATCGAAAAGAGAAGCTAATTAAATATGTTCAGGAAAAGAAAGAACTGCGGCAATGCAGAACACTTAGAAATTAAATCAGTAGAAAAAGCAAGGCAGCTAAAGCGAAATTGCGGCAGGAAAAATGTGGTAAAATCGTAAAGGAAATAATCGCTGGAATGACGGGATTCTGCTTGTAGAAAGCCGAAATAACTTTCGGAGTATTAAAAAGCAAATGATCCACTAAGAGTGCGAGCGGAATTCAACTGCTAGACATAGAGGGAAAAGCCGAGAGGTTCAAAGCGTAAATTCAAGGCGATTACGAAAGGAGGAAAATTCTGTCAACGCGATAAAACGCGACTGCGATCTTGATCTGTACGATATGGGAGATCCAGGGCTAAGGACCAGACTTTTACAGAGATTTGGTTGGCTTGCAGTCTCACACGGCAGAAGCAAAAGGCAACATTCCTTTGGAATTTTTACAATCATTGGGCAATCAAACGATTACTAAAGGTTGCGCGTAGAATCTATGACACTGGAGACATACCTCTGAAATATCGAGAGGATACCATTCACAAAATCCCGAGGATATAAAAGACGGACAAACAGTAGAACTTTCCTACAATCATCTTGAGAGCTGTTGCGACTAATCTGCTCACCAGAATTGTGTATAGCAGAATGGAAAGGAAAATTGCGGATCTGTTAGCTCAAACTATTCTATTTAAAATCATTGATCATATTTAATAAAAATTTTGATCAAGTTTTGTGAATAAAAGAGTTTGAATATTCTCCGGATCACTGCCAATTAATGGCGACAATTCCGACAGTATGCCTGATAGAAGCAGAATGAATTCAGTGAAAAAGAAACTAGGATTTGTTCACCCAGAAAGAGCGCGAGATGGTGTAAAGTGGTGGAACATGTTTAAAACATTCAGAAAAATTAGTATACGATATTAAGGAAAGACGGGAAATAATACGCGCAAGTTATCATAGACTGGTTTTCATGTTGTAAAAGCAGCCGCGTTCGCAGTTTAAGTAGTGGGAATTCAGATCGGCTTATTATGAAAGCAACTGTTCTCTTTACTGCTCAGTCTTGTTTCAATACTGCTGTGCCGTCATCATTGGGTGCTCTTATTCAGGTCTGTAAAATGCATACAGGATTTAACTAATAATTATTGTAACGAAAACTAGCCATAATAATTTTTTCTTTTGTGACTGTCGACTTATTCTCTGGAGGTCTAGAATTTTATGTTCTGTATGACCGTCTTTTACACTCGTATAGCTTGCCATTTGAAACGAAATGATGTTATTGTGAAGTTGGTCGACAAACTGACAAGTCAGCCTACGTATAATGGTCATTTCGTTGCACCAAATATTTCTTAACGTATAGTTCCGGCACTACATTAATTTTGCTTGTAATTTTCTGATTCATTTAATATCAGACACGCTACGTACATTTACTCGTGCAGATATCTAAGAGTGTTCCAGGATACACTTACAGAACCTGGTGTCATACTAACATTTACTGGAAGGCAAGAGTACACGTAGTTCATACTGAATGTGTTTTATGTAGGAGACTGCTTCATTAAAATGTCCGATCTGATCTGATATGAGCTGATTTACACAGGTAGTACCGCATAATTTTGATTACATCAGTTAGCCAAGTGATTGTGGTATTACACACGTCGCAACGTGTTCAGCTATCTCGGCACAGGCAATCGAATGAACGTAAAAGCTTGCATTTTAATTAACACTCAGTTAATTAGCAGAGCTATATTAAAACAATCATCTCTCAAACATTAAGCGACATGAAACACTCGATGAACATTAAGCACCAGAAGATTATGCTGATAGAAACTATGTTTACACAAAAATGCAAGTGAGTTGTACGGGGTAGAGAATTATTTTAATTAATTTTCTTCGATCTAGGGGTAGGGAGGTATTTTACATTTAAATTGCCTTCTTGTTGCAAAAAATTATTACCATTGGTGAATACTGATTTTTGATTTGCCAGTCAGACGACCATGCATTAAATAAGGTAATTACGAAACAACCGGCGGAATATCACCTGATTAAGAGCGTCTCTGTGAGTTCGTCTTTACACAGAAAGTTTGCGGGACCTCGGCTGTTCAATATAAAATGTCAAACCAAAAAATCCTTCAGCTGTCTATATTTCCAATTTTATTTTATTTTGGCCATCTTCAGGACCCCTGACCCACGTGTATGAAGAGTTCCACCTCTTGCACACTCGAATTAGGGGCTAGCATACAGTCATTGGAAGTCGTAGACTTTTTTTTAACAAGACGATCCCTTGGATCATCAACTGTAGTAAAAACAAAATAAAACTGGAAATATATACGGCTGAAGGTGTTTTTCATTTGATGATGGTGAGAGGATATCCGACGTCATGATATTACTGCTTGAAACAGACAACCTGAGACAGTATGATGATGATGATGATGATGATGATGATGATCATGATCATGATGATTCGTGTTTCAGGGTACGTGATAGGAGCTTTGTTACTGCCTGAAAGGCTCAGGCAGTAACAAAGCTCCTGCCTATGTGAAACTTTCAGCTCCACTGAGTGCCGGCCGGCCGCCCTGCCATCCTACGGCAATATGTCACTCTGATGTGTTACTGAAGGTGTGGGATCAGCAAACCGTTATTTTCCGGTCATCAGCTTCCCAGACCTTTGAGCCGCCGCTTCTCATTCAAGTAGCTTCTCAGTTAGCATCACGAGTCTGAGTACACCCACGTTCCAACCCTCCCACTCTGGCAGTATCGGGGATTGATCCCGGTTTCACCGTATGGCAATCGGACAAGCTGACCACTCAATTACGGTGAGTCTAGAATTGAAAGTATACCTTTACTGAGACTGACTTTGGCAGCTATGCACATGGCAAGGATATCAAATATTGACCTTAAAGTGCGACGGCAATAAGCACACTTAGCTTTGTAATTGGGTCTCGTTTGTGTGTACATGGTTTAACTCAGTCTTCTCGCTACAGAAATGATGATATCCTTAGGTTCTCCAAGCTGCTCCAAGATCTCTATCGTTTGAAATCTCGAGCTCTAATTTGCAAGTAAAAATATTCATATGTTTTCTGAAACTATTTTGCAACTCTGTACAAGGCAGACGTGTTGTTGATTCAACAGACACAGGACTCACACACTTTCACACTTTATACTGCCCCTGACGGCATGGCCTCCGCGGCAAAACATATACAGGGTTATTACAAATGATTGAAGCGATTTCATAGCTCTACAATAACTTTATTATTTGAGATGTTTTCACAATGCTTTGCACACACATACAAAAACTCAAAAAGTTTTTTTAGGCATTCACAAATGTTCGATATGTGCCCCTTCAGTGATTCGGCAGACATCAAGCCGATAATCAAGTTCCTCCCACACTCGGCGCAGCATGCCCCCATCAATGAGTTCCAAAGCATTGTTGATGCGAGCTCGCAGTTCTGGCACGTTTCTTGGTAGAGGAGGTTTAAACACTGAATCTTTCACATCACGTGAAATTTGCCCGCACGCGTTCAACCGTTTCTTCGCTCACTGCAGGCCGACCCGTTGATTTCCCCTTACAGAGGCATCCAGAAGCTTTAAACAGCGCATACCATCGCCGAATGGAGTTAGCAGTTGGTGGATCTTTGTTGAACTTCGTCCTGAAGTGTCGTTGCACTGTTATGACTGACTGATGTGAGTGCATTTCAAGCACGACATACGCTTTCTCGGCTCCTGTCGCCATTTTGTCGCACTGCGCTCTTGAGCGCTCTGGCGGCAGAAACCTGAAGTGCGGCTTCAGCCGAACAAAACTTTATGAGTTTTTCTACGTATCTGTAGTGTGTCGTGACCATATGTCAATGAATGGAGCTACAGTGAATTTATGAAATCGATTCAATCATTTGTAATAGCCCTGTATTAACAATTAACATGTTTCATAGTATTTTTATATACTTGTTTTTGACAAATTACAATTATGCTTCTGCTAATTTAATCAATTTAGTAGTGAAGTAAACATTGACATAAATCAAAGCTTCCCACATGATAATAATTTTACAAAACCATTGCCATACGATATACAATTACATGACGTTAATTACAATAACAATGCCAGGTATAAGAATACGAATTATTGGGACAGTACGGTGAATTAAAGATTAATAACATATTTTCAGCAATTTTATATCAAGTACGTTTCACTGAGCTACTGGTGTTCACTAAGAGAGGTAGTGAAATCGAGATTCTGGAGTCTTATTTTTCTGACAGTGTTTTGCAGTTGGGTGCTTTGGTGAATGTTTTAGCAGTTTGATTACAATATAATTACGTACAAGTTCCCGAGAGTACAAATGTCTTTTCTGTAACTAGTACACTGAGGTCACAAAAGTCTTGGGACATAGTGTCGTACCTCCTTTGGACGGCATAGTGCATCATGCCGGCATGGCATGGACTCAAAAAGCCGTTGGAAGTTCCCTCCAGAAATACTGGTCCATGCTGCCTCTACAGGCGTCCATAATTGCGAAAGCGATGCCGGTGCAGGATTTTGTACACGAACTAACCTGTCGATTATGGCCCATAAATGTTCGTTGGGATTCATATCGGGCATTCTGGGTAGCCAAAGCTTTCGCTCGAACTGTCCTGAATGTTCTTTAAATCAACCGCGAAAAGCTGTGGCCCGTTGAAATGCGCATTGTCATCCATGAAAATTCCATGTTTGTTTGGGAACATAAAATCTATGACTGGCTGCAGATGGTCTCCAAGTAGCAGAACATAACCATTTCCAGTCAGTGATCGATTCAGTTGGACCAGAGGACCCAGTCCATTCCATGTAAGCACAACCCACGCCATTATGGTGCTATCACCTGCTTGCACAGTACCTTGATGACAACTCGGTTCCACGGCTTTTGGGGTCTGCGCCACACTGGAATCCTATCATCAGCTCTGACCAGTCCAGGGTTTTCCAGTCGCCTAGGGGCCAACCAAAAGGGTCACGAGCTCAGGAGAGGCACTGCAGGCGATGTCGTGCTGTTAGCAAAGGCATTTGTGTCCATCGTCTGATGCTTAGCCCATTAAAGCCAAATTTCACCGCACATTCCTAATGGATACATTCGTCGTACGTCCCACATTGATTCCTGTAGTTATTTTACGCAGTGTTGCTTGTCTGTTAGCGCCGGGAACTCTACACAAACGCCGTTGCTCTCGGTCGTTAAGTGAAGGCCGTCAGGAACTGGATTGCCCGTAGTGAGAGGTAACGCCCGAAATCTGGTATTCTCGGCACACTTTTCACACTGTGGATCTCGGAATACTGAATTCCCTAACAATTTCCTAAATGGAATATCCAATGCGTCTAGCTTCAACTACCATTCCTAGTTCAGAATCTGTTAATTCCCGTCCTGCGGACATAGTCACGGCGGAAACCTTTTCACCTGAGTCACTGAGTACAAATAACAGCTCTGCCAATGCACTGCCCTTTTGTACCTTGCGTACGCGATACCACCGCCATCTGCATATTGCTACCACATGACTTTTGCCTCCGCAGTTTGTGTATATACATACAGCCGAAAGTTGTTTCTTGTGAATAAATACAATACGTATCATGTGTGCCGGCCGCTGTGGAGGCGCGGCTACAGACACTTTAGCCCGGAACCGCTCTGCTGCTACGCTAGCAGTTTCGAATCCTGTCTCGGGCATGGGTGTTTGTGATGTACTGACGTGAGTTAGGTTTAAGTAGTTATAAGTCTAGGGCACTGATGACCTCCGATGTTAAGTCGAATAATGCTCAGAGCCATATTTGAACCATCAGGATTCAGAACTTTGACACCTGTTTAAAAACCGCTGTGTCGCGTTGCGGGTCGGCACCATCCGTTGTGTCACTTATTAGGGGCTCTTGGTATGGTGATGATGTATGGAGTCTGAGAAGAATAGTTTTTTAAACGCCTTAGTGCGTTGGACTAATTTCTACGTGATCCCTACAAGGGCGATAGGTAGGAGGTTGCAGTACATTCCTAGATTCATCACTTGCAGCTGATTCTTGAAACATTGTAAGTTTGCGTCTTTCTTCAAGCGTCTGTCAGTTTATTCTTTCAAGTGTCACCACAACGTTGTCGCTTAGGTAAAACAAACCATTACCTTTTGAATATCCCGTTATTACTACATATTTGGTATGAGTCCCACATACTTGAGCGATGTTGTAGGATGGGTCGCATGATTGTTTTGTAAACAATCCCATTAGTAGTCTGACGGCCTTTCTCTATTGTCCTCCCGATGGGCCGCACTTTACCGCCCACTTTGCTTAGGACTGAGCTTATATGATGGTTGTTTTTATTTCCCCTACAGATTGCTCCACCCAGGTATTTGTATGAATATACCGTTCCCCGCTGTGACTCATTGGTGTTGTTGTGGCAGGTTATTCGCTCCGGAACATTTAAACAAAGTTCATGGCATTCGAAACACTTTGAAATATTATTCTGGCTGAACATGTGTGCAGTTTTTATCAGATATATCTTAGTTACAGATAATAGCAACATCTGTGGCCGGCCGGAGTGGCCGTGCGGTTCTAGGCGCTACAGTCTGGAACTGAGCGACCGCCACGGTCGCAGGTTCGAATCCTGCTTCGGGCATGGATGTGTGTGATGTCCTTAGGTTAGTTAGGTTTAATTAGTTCTAAGTTGTAGGCGACTGATGACCTCAGAAGTTAAGTCGCATAGTGCTCAGAGCCATGTGAACCATTTGAACCATCGTCTGCGAAAAATCTGAGGCTACTATTAATATTGACCTGGAGGGAAGGACAATGTGACACGGGCGGCGAAGAGCGCAAGTGAGGCGGCGTGTTGCTGTGGCCAAGCGCCTGCCGTGGTCCGTTGGCAACAGTGCTGCCTTTGCTCACTGCGGATTTCGCGGGACCGAGTGTTGGTCGCAGCCGTGATCATTACTCGATAAAAGCTACTTCTGCAGGACGCACAGTATCCGGCGCGTACTCAGCTATTTGAAGTTGCAAGTAGTTTGTGTCCATTGTGGTACCGGGTACTGCTAGTGTACTGGTCGAATGACGTTTCTATTTGTTTCAATTAATACTATAAATGATATTAATGCAGGTGGTGTTCCTCGTGGAACAAGGTGTGTAAATATATCATTAGTATGGTTAATTCATCCAAATAACATGAATCTTAATCATATAGGTAGAGCGATTGCAAATGTTAATGCTAAATGTCTTGTTCTAGTAAAGATGTAAGGGAATAATCCTATAAAATTATTAAATAGTATTGTAATAAAAATTGAGATATAGGTGAATGTTGTTCCATTAAATGATTTTGGTCCTAGTAATGTTTTAAATTCATTGTGTAAGGTTAGGTTTAGTTTATTTCAGATAATATTAATTCGTGATGGTGTAAGTCAAAATATTGATGGGGTAAGAATAGTCCTAAAAATGTTCTAGTTCAATTTAATGATAAATTGAAGACGGAGTTGGACGCGGTGGGGTCGACTGGATGATACCCGTGGATTTCCGACTGCGAGTAATCTACGTTACATCCTTCTCTCGGCGCTCTCTAAGCAAGCGCCTGTCCAGGGCGGATTTTACGAGAAATCACGGTGAGCATCCGATTAGTGTGCACGTCACTTGGTGTCGCGTGGTGGCTACTTTCATTCCGTATCGTGGTTGCCCGTTATTATACATATAATTGTGTTATTTATGGAGGTTTTTCCTGGTACTAATTCAGTTCCGTAAATGTGTGTGGGCTTGTGGCTGTCAGAATTCCAAAAAGCCGCGCGGCTTTAGCCGAGCGGTCTGAGGCGCTGCACTCATGGACTGTGCGGCTGGTCCCAGCGGAGGTTCGAGTCCTCCCTCGGGCATGTGTGTGTGTGTTTGTCCTTAGGATAATTTAGGTTAAGGAGTGTGTAAGCTTAGGGACTGATGACCTTAGCAGTTAGGTCCCATACGATTTCACACACATTTGAACATTTATTCCAAAAAGTGGTTCAAATGCCTCTAAGCACTATGGGACTTAACATCTGAGGTCATCAGTCCCCTAGACATAGAAACTACTGAAACGTAACTAACATGAGGACATCACACACATCCATGTGACCGTAGCAGGCGCGCAGTTCGGGGCTGAAGCGCCTAGAACCGTTCGGTCACAAGGGCCGGCCTGTCACTATTCCAAACTGATTTTAGAATGTAAGGGTATGGAATGGGTAGGGAGATGGTGTTGAGTGGAAAGGTACTGAGCCATAATGAATTTATTAACGCTTCTAAAAACACTAATGAATTTATTTTTAAAAAGCAAAACTCCAAGAATAATATTAACAAATTGCCTCCAGAACTGAAAAGACTAAATTTCAATAACACAACTGATAGCAAAAACCTGAAAACAGCAACAGTTTAAAATCACCTCCTCTTATTAAAGAATACAAAATGACGTAAAAATACATTTACATTACAAACAGCAAAACATATGATCAAATGAATATGTCACAAATACCAACCATCGCCTATTGCCAGTAATTATCAAAACGCCATTGCCTTCGTAGTACCCATAATGACTGACAAATGTGGTTCAAATTTATGATGATAGAGGCGGTGGCAGAGGCATCCCCAGTAGCCATAATTCCTCCTCCTCTAGTAACACAGGATGGCGATTGCCGCTACCACAGTACTACAAACCTTCATTAAAAATTGCAATCACGGTACACAGACATATTTAACTAGACCACAGTTAACAAGAGATATAATCACCTATCCTGTAACACAGAGAAAACTCATTATGTAGTAAAACTTAAACGTATTAGAAATGCAGAAAAGTACGAACATTGTGCGGGAAACTTTGGCTTGACTACTGAGACATAAAATTTTTCTTTAATTTTGTTTTGTTTGTTTTTCTTTGTTTAGTAGATGCAAACAATTTAGTAACCAGCTCGAGCTCGTGATACTAGCCAACAGATAACTACAGACATGCCTCAGAAATAAGGTAGATAGATTAAATAATCTTCACTGACCAGAAAGTATAATTCGTAAATCAGAATAATTACATCTGCATTCTATATCCTTACATTCTAAAATCAGTTTGGAATAGTGACAGCCACAAGCCCACACATTGACCTGAATTCAAGTAGTACCAGGCAAAACCTTCATAAATAACACATTTAGATGTATAACAACAGGCAACCAGGATGTTGTTGTTGTTGTGGTCTTCAGTCCTGAGACTGGTTTGATGAAGCTCTCCATGCTACTCTATCCTGTGCAAGTTTCTTCATCTCCCAGTACCTACTGCAGCCTACATCTTTCTGAATCTGCTTAGTGTATTCATCTCTTGGTCTCCCTCTACGATTTTTACCCTCCACGCTGCCTTCCAGTACTAAATTGGTGATCCCTTGACCCCTCAGAACATGTCCTACCAACCGATCCTTTCTTCTAGTCAAGTTGTGCCACAAGCTCCTCTTCTCCCCAATTCTATTCAAATCTCCTCATTAGTTATGTGATCTACCCATCTAACCTTCAGCATTATTCTATAGCACCACATTTCGAAAGCTTCTATTCTCTTCTTGACTAAACTATTTATCGTCCATGCTTCACTTCCATACATGGCTACACTCCATACAAATACTTTCAGAAACGACTTCCTGACACTTAAATCTATACTCGATGTTAACAAATTTCTCTTCTTCAGAAACGCTTTTCTTGCCATTGCCAGTCTACATTTTATATCCTCTCTACCTCGACCATCATCAGTTATTTTGCTCCCCAAATAGCAAAACTCCTTTACTACTTTAAGTGTCTCATTTCCTAATCTAATTCCCTCAGCATCACCCGATTTAATTCGACTACATTCCATTATCCTCGTTTTACTTTTGTTGATGTTCATCTTATACCCTCCTTTCAAGACACTCCCCATTCCGTTCAACTGCTCTTCCAAGTCCTTTGCTGTCTCTGACAGAATTACAATGTCATCGGCGAACCTCAAAGTTTTTAATTCTTCTCCATGGATTTTAATACCTACTCCGAACTTTTCTTTTGTTTCCTTTACTGCTTCCTCAATATACAGATTGAATAACATCGGGGAGAGGCTACAACCCAGTCTCACTCCCTTCCCAACCACTGCTTCCCTATCATGCCCCTCGACTCTTATAACTGCCATCGGGTTTCTGTACAAATTCTAAATAGCCTTTCGCTCCCTGTATTTTACCCCTGCCACCTTCAGAATTTGAAAGAGAGTATTCCAGTCAACATTGTCAAAAGCTTTCTCTACGTCTACAAATGCTAGAAACGTAGGTTTGCATTTCCTTAATCTTTCTTCTAAGATAAGTCGTAGGGTCAGTATTGCCTCACGTGTTCCAACATTTCTACGGAATCCAAACTGATGTTCCCCGAGGCCAGCTTCTACCAGTTTTTACATTCGTCTGTAAAGAATTCGCGTTATTATTTTGCAGCTGTGACTTATTAAACTGATAGTTCGGTAATTTTCACATCTTTCAACACCTGCTTTCTTTGGGATTGGAATTACTACATTCTTCTTGAAGTCTGAGGGAATTTCGTCTGTCTCATACATCTTACTCACCAGATGGTAGAGTTTTGTTAGGCCTGGCTCTCCCAAGGCTGTCAATAGTTCTAATGTAATGTTGTCTACTCCCGTACAGGATACGGAGTGAAAATAGCCACCACGCGACACCAAGTGACGTGCACACTAATCGGATGTTCACCGTGATTTCTCGTAAAATCCAGCGCCCACTGACAAACGCTTGCTTAGAGAGCGCCGAGAGAAGGATGTAACGTAGATTACTCGCAGTCGGAAGCTCCACGGGCACCATCCAGCCGACCCCACCACGTCCAGTACTTGCAAAGGTCAGACCAGACTCCAACCCGGCACCACAATGGACACAATCTACTTGCAACTTCAAATAGCTGAGTACACGCCGAGCACTGTGCGTCCTGCAGAAGTAACTTTTAAGGAGCAATGTTCAGGGCTGCAGCCAACACTCGGCACCGCGAAACCCTTTGTTTTGTGGGTTTACTAATACACACCGTCACCGGTCCAAATGTCTCGGTGGACAAGTGAGAGGAGACTCAAAGCAACGGCTGAATAACAGCCGAGCATAGCACGTTGAAGGTGTGGCGGTGGAATTTTAAGTTCCGTGCCACCCTCCGACGGTGGAAGTACAGAAGAGGGGTGCAGTAATTATTTTCTCCAGATCGCCGCAGCTCTGAAGTACCTTCTCCTCCGATCTGCCCTCTACCGGCGACAGTAACGCTCCATGTGCTCTTGCGGCCAAAGGGATTTCAAATCCGCGGGAAGTACTCGAAATTAAACACGGGCACACGACACAATACTCTTTGCAAGGTTCTAAATATAAAACTTGAAAAGCGGATGTCCTAACACTCTTTTGTGTGGTTCGCCTTCTATGTGAGTCAGTGACTCTCGATGCAGGATTACACGCTGCGTCCTGTCTAGCAAAAACTCCTCAATCCAGTCAAAAATTTCACTTGACACGCCATAGTACCGTATTTCCAATGATAAGCGTATCTGTCACCATCAGCACTGTAACTGAAGCCACTAGGTGCTCAGGTGTTGCGTCGCTCCGAAGAAAGACTCGCACTGGGATTGAAATTTTCGTTGGATCACAAAATTTAGTTTTTCCGCTATTTCTTTAAATTGTTCTTGGCAAATACAGAGATAGTGTCTGAGGAACAAACAGTAGCCATTTTGGCTCCCTGTTCTTGAGCAGCTGACCTCGTGTAAACAGCGCAATGAAATGTGAAATACCTGCTATGTTAGGAATGACACTCTCTACATGAACATCTGCGTGGCGGAGCGGACAGCTAGTCGTATAGGAAACGCAGAAGGTCAGCAACTAAGCGGCTGTTGCAAACCAGTTCAGCCTCACCTCTAAAAAAAAAAATGAGAACGTCATGATGACTCTGCAGCGTCCAGTCTTCAGAAGCCTAAAGCAATTCATCATCCCTTCCTGCCACTCATATACTGTGCTATGTTAGTTCCCTGGTTAACAAACGTTAGACATTGAGCATATCTTTCCGCTCGGATTCTCTGACCAGTCAGCCGCGAGGTGTCGCCGTCATACTTCAATACTCTCTTATGGTTGTACATGTCTATGCTGTGTGTGTAACTATGTTTTCAGAACACCAGGTGTTGTGCCTACAATTCTAGATATTTTACGTATAAATATCTTATTGTATGATATACTGCCTTTCCATATACTTGCCATATTTAATTTTACTCATTCCATTAATTTATTATTATTATTATTATTATTTTAAGTCAGGCAAATCACGCTCTGTGTCTGAAAGTTCATGACATTTAAACACAGACACTGCAAAATAAATGGGGTCCCACATAAAACCTCACGCACTGGTTAATCATCTCAAGTAGAGTTGCTTGTGAAGTGGCAACACTGTCACAAAAGTTGACTATACTGCACTTCCAGCCTCTCTTACAACCAGGTAACTATACGTTTTCTACCGTTACTACACTACTGGCCATTAAAATTGTTACACCAAGAAGAAATGCAGATGATAAACGGGTATTCATTGGGCAAATGTATTATACTAGAACTGACATGTGATTACATTTTCACGCAATTTGGGTGCATAGATCCTGAGAAATCAGTACCCAGAACAACCACCTCTGGCCGTAATAACGGCCTTGATACAAAAAAAAAAAAAAAAAAAGTGTTCAAATATGTGTGAAATCTTGTGGGACTTAACTGCGAAGGTCATCAGTCTTTAAGCTTACACACTACTTAGCCTAAATTATTCTACGGACAAACACACACACCCATGCCCGAGGGAGGACTCGAACCTCCGCCGGGACCAGCCTCACAGTCCATGACTGTAGCGCCTTAGACCGCTCGGCTAAAGCCTTGATACGCCTGGCTTGGATGGCGTGTACAGGTACAGCAGCTTCAACACGATACCACAGTTCATCAAGAGTAGTGACTGGCGTATTGTGACGAGCCAATTGCTCGGCCACCATTGACCATACGTTTTCAGTTGGTGAGAGATCTGGAGAATATTCTGGCCAGGGCAGCAGTCGAGCATTTTCTGTATTCAGAAAGGCCCGTACAGAACCTGCAACATGCGGTCGTGCATTATCCTGCTGAGATGTAGGGTTTCGCAGGCATCGAATGAAGGGTAGAGCCACGGGTCCTAACACATCTGAAATGTAACGTCCACTGTTCAAAGTGCCGTCAATGCGAACGAGAGGTGACCGAGACGTGTAACCAATGGCACCCCATACCATCACGCCGGATGATACGCCAGTATCGCGATGATAAATACACGCTTCCAATGTGCCTTCACCGCGATGTCGCCAAACACGGATGCAACCATCATGATGCAGTAAACAGAGCCTGGATTCATCCGAAAAAATGACGTTTTACCATTCGTGCACTCAGGTTCGTCGTGGAGTACACCATCGCAGGCGCTCCTGTCTGTGATGCAGCGTCAGGGGAATCGCAGCCATGGTCTCCGAACTGGTAGTCCATGCTGCTGCAAACGTCGTCGAACTGTTCGTGCAGATGGTTGTTGTCTTGCAAACGTCCCCATCTGTTGACTCAGGGAACGAGACTTGGCTGCACGATCCGTTACAGCCATGCGGATAAGATGCCTGTCATCTCGACTGCTAGTGATACGAGGCCGCTGGGATCCAGCACGGCGTTCCGTATTACCCTCCTGAACCAACCGATTCCATATTCTACTAACAGTCATCGGATATCGACCAACGCGAGCAGCAATGTCGCGATACGATAAAGCACAATCGCGATAGGCTACAATCCGACCTTTATCGAAGTCGGAAACGTGATGGTACAGGGTGTTTCAAAAATGACCGGTATATTTGAAACGGCAATAAAAACTAAACGAGCAGCGATAGAAATATACCGTTTGTTGCAATATGCTTGGGACAACAGTACCTTTTCAGGCAGACAAACTTTCGAAATTACAGTAGTTACAATTTTCAACAACAGATGGCGCTGCGTTCTGGGAAACTCTATAGTACGATATTTTCCACATATCCACCATGCGTAGCAATAATATGGCGTAGTCTCTGAATGAAATTACCCGAAACCTTTGACAACGTGTCTGGCGGAATGGCTTCACATGCAGATGAGATGTACTGCTTCAGCTGTTCAATTGTTTCTGGATTCTGGCGGTACACCTGGTCTTTCAAGTGTCCCCACAGAAAGAAGTCAAAGGGGTTCATGTCTGGCGAATAGGGAGGCCAATCCACGCCGCCTCCTGTATGTTTCGGATAGCCCAAAGCAATCACACGATCATCGAAATATTCATTCAGGAAAATAAAGACGTCGGCCGTGCGATGTGGCCGGGCACAATCTTGCATAAACCACGAGGTGTTCGCAGTGTCGTCTAAGGCAGTTTGTACCGCCACAAATTCACGAAGAATGTCCAGATAGCGTGATGCAGTAATCGTTTCGGATCTGAAAAATGGGCCAATGATTCCTTTGGAAGAAATGGCGGCCCAGACCAGTACTTTTTGAGGATGCAGGGACGATGGGACTGCAACATGGGGCTTTTCGGTTCCCCATATGCGCCAGTGCTGTTTATTGACCAAGCCGTCCAGGTAAAAATAAGCTTCGTCAGTAAACCAAAGAGGTGTAAACTCTGGCGCATGAGACGATACGTGGACGTTGGCGTCATTTGGACCGCAGCTGCAACACGGCGAACGGAAACCCGAGGCCACTGTTGGATCACCTGCTGCACTAGCTGCGCGTTGCCCTCTGTGGTTGCCGTACGCGGTCGCCCTACCTTTCCAGCACGTTCATCCGTCACGTTCCCAGTCCGTTGAAATTTTTCAAACAGATCCTTTATTGTATCGCGTTTCGGTCCTTTGGTTACATTAAACCTCCGTTGAAAACTTCGTTTTGTTGCAACAACACTGTGTTCTAGGTGGTGGAATTCCAACACCAGAAAAATCCTCTGTTCTAAGGAATAAACCATGTTGTCTACAGCACACTTGCACGTTGTGAACAGCACACGCTTACAGCAGAAAGACGACGTACAGAATGGCGCACCCACAGACTCCGTTGTCTTCTATATCTTTCACATCACTTGCAGCGCCATCTGTTGATGAAAATTGTAACTACTGTAATTTCGAAAGTTTTTCCGCCTGAAAATGTACTGTTGTCCCAAGCATATTGCAACAAACGGTGTATTTCTATCGCTGCTCGTTTAGTTTTTATTACCGTTTCATATATACCGGTCATTTTTGAAACACCCTGTACACATTTCTCCTCCTTACACGAGGCATCACAACAACGTTTCACCAGGCAACTCCGGTCAACTGCTGTTTGTGTATGAGAAATCGTTTGGAAATTTTCCTCATGTCAGCACGTTGTAGGTGTCGCCACCGGCGCCAACCTTGTGTGAATGCTCTGAAAAGCTAATCATTTGTATGTCACAGCATCTTCTTCCTGCCGGTTAAATTTCGCCTCTGTAGCACGTCATCTTCGTGGTGTAGCAATTTTAATGGCCAGTAGTGTATTTTCTCTATTCTCAAATGAGCTAATGTAACGCATCGGCAACATGTCCTTGCACAATGGCACACGCAGGAACATTTATAAAATCGAATATTTCGTCTGTGACTCGTTAATGTTGTAGTCTGGGCTAATTTAAGGCATTTTCGTTTTGGTTCCGACTTTCCGAGAACGCAGCTCCCTAGACGTGTCGAGAAACGTCGACGAAGATATCGGAAATGATCACGGAATTAAAAACAAATTTTAGGTCTTATACACTGAAATACGAGTATAAGCATTTTTTTCTTGACGTAAATCATCTGCAGGTTGTAATGGGAAGCGTGAATGGGGTGCTACAGGCCACAGTACTATGTCTTAACTAGTTTCAGATGCTGATGTTCTATCTCCACCACTAAACAGTTTCAGTTAAAAAATACACACAGCGTAAAAAAGGGCGTTTAAATAAAAATACAGGGTGTATCAAACAGAATCATCCGATTTGGCATTTGCATGTCGCTCAAACTGATAAACATATACAATGAATTTTGGTCTTTGGTGAAAGGGAAACTCAAAAAGTGTTCTTCATACCTTTTCATCGGTGTTCAGTATGCCTCTCTTGAGATGCGCGGCGTATGTCAATGCGGTATTCAAATTGTTCCCACTCAGGAGCGAGCATGTCTCGAGTTATTGCTTCCAGAGCTGCTGTTATGCGATGTCTTAGTTCATTCATTGTTGTTGGTAGCTGAGGCACATAAACACAGTCTTTTATATACCCCCACAAGAAGTAATTACACACAGTCAGTCCGGTGACCTTAGAGGCCAGTAATGTAAGGTTGAATCATTTGGTCCAGTGCTACCGACCCATCGTCCAGTAATCCTTTGATTTATAAATTCCCACATTTCCAGATGCCAATGTGGCGTGGCCACATCCTGTTGGTTTTTTTTTTTTTTTTTTTTTTTTTTTGGTCATCAGTCTACTGACTGGTTTGATGCGGCCCGCCACGAATTCCTTTCCTGTGCTAACCTCTTCATCTCAGAGTAGCACTTGCAACCTACGTCCTCAATTATTTGCTTGACGTATTCCAATCTCTGTCTTCCTCTACAGTTTTTGCCCTCTACAGCTCCCTCTAGTACCATGGAAATCATTCCCTCATGTCTTAGGAGATGTCCTATCATCCTGTCCCTTCTCCTTATCAGTGTTTTCCACATATTCCTTTCCTCTCCGATTCTGCGTAGAACCTCCTCATTCCTTACCTTACCAGTCCACCTAATTTTCAACATTCATCTATAGCACCACATCTCAAATGCTTCGATTCTCTTCTGTTCCGGTTTTCCCACAGTCCATGTTTCACTACCATACAATGCTGTACTCCAGACGTACATCCTCAGAAATTTCTTCCTCAAATTAAGGCCGGTATTTGATATTAGTAGACTTCTCTTGGTCAGGAATGCCTTTTTTGCCATAGCGACTCTGCTTTTGATGTCCTCCTTGCTCCGTCCGTCATTGGTTATTTTACTGCCTAGGTAGCAGAATTCCTTAACTTCATTGACTTCGTGACCATCAATTCTGACGTTAAGTTTCTCGCTATTCTCATTTCTACTACTTCTCATTACCTTAGTCTTTCTCCGATTTACTCTCAAACCATACTGTGTACTCATTAGACTGTTCATTCCGTTCAGCAGATCATTTAAGTCTTTTTCACTTTCACTCAGGATAGCAATGTCATCAGCGAATCGTATCATTGATATCCTTTCTCCTTGTATTTTAATTCCACTCCTGAACCTCTCTTTTATTTCCATCATTGCTTCCTCGATGTACAGATTGAAGAGTAGGGCCGAAAGGCCTTGTCTTACACCCTTCTCAATACGAGCACTTCGTTCTTGATCGTCCACTCTTATTATTCCCTCTTGGTTGTTGTATATATTGTATTAGACCCGTCTCTCCCTATAGCTTACCCCTACTTTTTTCAGAATCTCGAACAGCTTGCACCATTTTATATTGTCGAACGCTTTTTCCAGGTCGACAAATCCTATGAAAGTGTCTTGATTTTTCTTTAGCCTTGCTTCCATTATTAGCCGTAACGTCAGAATTGCCTCTCTCGTCCCTTTACTTTTCCTAAAGCAAAACTGATCGTCACCTAGCGCATTCTCAATTTTCTTTTCCATTCTTCTGTATATTATTCTTGTAAGCAGCTTCGATGCATGAGCTGTTAAGCTGATTGTGCGATAATTCTCGCACTTGTCAGCTCTTGCCGTCTTCGGAATTGTGTGGATGATGCTTTTCCGAAAGTCAGATGGTATATCGCCAGACTCATATATTCTACACACGAACGTGAATAGTCGTTTTGTTGCCACTTCCCCCAATGATTTTAGAAATTCTGATGGAATTTTATCTATCCCTTCTGCCTTGTTTGACCGTAAGTCGTCCAAAGCTCTTTTAAATACCGATTCTAATACTGGATCCCCTATGTCTTCTAAATCGACTCCTGTTTCTTCTTCTATCACATCAGACAAGTCTTCACCCTCATAGAGGCTTTCAATGTATTCTTTCCACCTATCTGCTCTCTCCTCTGCATTTAACAGTGGAATCCTGTTGGTAAATGAAGTCATTCCAATCAGTCTCCAACTGTGGGAAAAGAAAGTTCTAAAGCATATCGAGATATATGCTTCCTGTAACAATGTTCTCGGCAAAGAAAAATGGACCATACACCTTTCCCCGTGAAACTGAACAAAACACGTTAAATTATGGAGAGTCCCTCTCATGTTGTGCAATTCATGTGGTTGTTCCGTACCCCATATACTCACATTATGACAGTTCACCTTTCCGTTTCAACGGATTGTTGCCTCGTCACTAAATACTAAGCGTTTGGCCGAGTGGTTCCAGGCGCTTACTCTGGGTTCGAATGCTGCCTCAGGCATGGATGTGTGTGATGTCCTTAGGTTAGTCAGGTTTAAGTAGTTCTAAGTTGTAGGGGACTGATGACCTCAGATGATAAGTCCCATAGTGCTCAGAGACATTTGAACCACAAAGCGTGGAAGAAAACTGTTATCCTCCATCCCGCCAAGAACGAAATTGCAGAACTCCACACGTTGTTGTTTGTCACCTTCACGAAGAGCTTGTAGTAGCTCAATTTCGTGTGGTTTCATGTGTAAATGTCGATGTAACACACGCCAGACGGGCGTCGGGGGCATGTTGAGCTTGCGGGGTACACGGCGAACAGATTTCTGCGGACTCCTTATGAACCTACCGCGGATGCGTTCGACGGCTGTGTCAGACACTCGGGGACGGCCCGGCGATTTGCCTTTACACACACAACCTGTTTCTCGCAGTTCTTTAAGCAATAGTCTAAAGCTCTGTGCTGTTGGTGGGTTCACATCATACTTAGAACGAAAGTCAAGCTGAACAGTTATTACTGACCCGCAGTGCGCAAAACGTAGAACAGAAAAAGCTTTCTGTTGTGCCGACGCCATTTTTACTACAACTGAAGTGGATGCACACTGCTGCTACCTTACGGGAACCACGTAAAACTCGAGAGTTCGGCTCTTTCAACAGGATGTTGTTACCGCACATGTCTCAAATAACGTAATAATTATGATTTTATTAAATCTGTTGATTTTTCATATAAGGTGTATATTCTACCAAACCCTTCGTCGGAAATATCTCAGTAATTAAAAGGCATAGCATCAGTATACCCTCCACCAATGAGCCCTTGCGTAAAAATACCCTCACTGCTACGAGTAAAGAAATCAAACAGCCACGCACGTGTTGAAAAACTTAGATCTTTATATTAAGGTATTGGACAGATAGACAGACAGATCTTTTGTAGTATGTTTAAATAATATATGGCGGCAACAGGAACTAAAAGTTGTACACAAATTGCTATGCAATCTGAACATACAGCAAACAATAAACGAAACCAAGTACAAATTAGAAAAAACAACTGAAGTTAAGAGAGAAGCATTATAACTTTAAGTTCTGGCGATGACACTGAAAATTTGTCAGAAACGGCAAAGATCTTGGAACATGAGCTGAAGGGAATTGGGTGTAAAACAGCTATAACTGTGGGCAGCCACTTTAAATCAGGTGATGGTGAGGGAATTGGATAAGGAAATGATACACTGAAAGTAGTAGACCAGTTCTGATATTTGGGCAGCAAAATGACTAACGATGACCGAATAAAGAAGATACAAAATACAGACTATAAATACGAAGAAAAGCTTTTGTGAAAGAGAGAAATTTTGTTAACACCGAGTGTAAGAAGAATTTTGCCTGTTTGTGTAGAGAGTAGCGTTACACGGTTTTCGAACGTGGATGATCAACGGTACATATAATAAGAAACTTTTTCAATGTAGTGCGACGGAATAATGCTGAAGATTGTACGGGAACATCGAGTAACTAATGACGAAGAGGTATTAAAGTGAACTATGGCTAAAGAATTTTATGGAACAAATTCACTAAACACACAGATACGTTGATACGATATATACTGAATCATCAAGGAATATTAAATTTGATAGCGTAGGGAAGTGTGCAGAGGTTCAAATGGTTCAAATGGCTCTGAGCACTATGGGACTTAACATCTGAGGTCATCAGTCCCCTAGAACTTAGAACTACTTAAACCTAACTAACCTAAGGACATCACACACATCCATGCCCGAGGCAGGATTCGAACCTGCGACCGTAGCGGTCACGCGGTTCCAGACTGAAGTGCCTAGAACCGCACGGCCACACCGGCCGGCAGTGTGCAGAGGGGGAGGAAAAACTCCAGAGGGTGACAAAGACTTGACCAGTAAAAACAAATTCAAATGGACGTAGGCTGCCGTAGACACTCAGAGATGAAGAGGTTTCCACATGATGGGCTAGCGAGAAGAGTTCATCAAACCACTCTTTGTACTGAAGAGCACAACAACACAGAACAGCAATGAGAAGTGAAAGAGCCCCTCACACCAGCAGCATCCACACACTTTCACGAAACACCAGGGCAAGTTGAGAAAACAACCACTAGTATGCAATAAGTCCAGTTAAGAAGCTAAGAGTTGGACAGTTTATAAACACTATTGACGTCAAGAACCAAAGACTGTAACTTAGTTGCATTCTAACGATATAAATGTCAAGCAATAAAACAATGGCTCTGAGCATTATGGAACTTAACATCTGAGGTCATCAGTCCCCTAGAACTTAGAACTACTTAAACCTAACTAACCTAAAGACATCACACACATCCATGCCCGAGGCAGGATTCGAACCTGCGACCGTAGCAGCAGCACGGTTCCGGACTAAAGCGCCAAGAACCGCTCGGCCACAACGGTCGGCTGTGAAGCAATACCTGTTCATCTCCAGAATGAACCTTTCAATCAGCGACTGCAGGTACGCCGCTACGAAACTTTCAGACAGGTCAGAAATGGTTGGCGGAAATTTCATCTACAGTAGTTAGTGTTTTTACCACTAAACTATACAGCCACCATTCCCGACCGACGAGGTACATAATAAGAACAATAGTAGTAATAAGACCTTACTTCATTTAATGAGTTTTAATAACAGGCAAGCGACGGAAATGTTTTTAGCTGTGACTTAGTAGCAGGAGCCATCTTGGCATTCACATGGAATTATTTGGAAAACTATGTAAATGGAGGTCGAAAGTAGTGTGAAACGACAGAAATGAGAACAGTGAGAAACTCCACTTCAGAATTTGGCATCACGAAGTAACAAAGTTGAGGAATTCAGCTGTTATGGCAGCAAAATAACCCACGATGGACGGAGCAACGAGGAATAAAAAGCAGATTAGCACTGACAAAAAGGGCGTTCCTGGCCAAGAGAAGTGTACAAGCATCAAACGTAGATCTTAAGTTGAGGAAGAAATTTCTGATAATGTACGTTTGGAGCACAGCATCGTATGGTAGTGAGACATGGACTCCGGGGAAATACGAAACAGAAGAGAATCGAAGCATTTGAGGTGTGGTGCTACAGACGAATGTTGAAAATTAGGTGGACTGATAAGGTAAGGAATGAGGAGGTTGTCCGCAGAATCGAGGAGAACGGGAACATGTGGAAAATACTGACAAGAAGCAGGGACAGGATGATAGGACATTTGTTAACACATCATGAAATAACTTTCATGGTTCTAGAGGGAACTTAGAGGATAAATGCTGTAGAGGAAGACAGAGTTTAGAATACATCCAGCAAATAATTGAGGACGTAGAGTGCAATTGCTCTCTGAGACGAAAAGGTTGGCACAGGAGAGGAATTCGTGGCGGGCCGCATCAAATCAATAAAAAATAAAATAAATAAATGAAAGAATTGCAACGAGGGTATCTGCACTAGGCAGGCTAGCCTGTATCATATTTAGATGACTGGCTATCAACCATCTAAATACACTTCGATGACTTACAGTTAGAACACTCAAGTTTACATAAGATATTAACGGTACTGTATTCTACAGAACTGGTAACACCGAATTACATCCCCGTGCAATTGCGTAAACCTGTAACAGCTGTGCATCTGTTGCCATCTTTCCTCATCTTCGACTGTACCCAGTATTCATCACTCCACTCTTTATCCAAATGTGCCGGCCTTGCCTAGTACCGAGGACTTTTCATTTGTCACTAATAGGCTACAACTCTTCAAAGCTACTGAAACGCTGGAAAGTCTATATACAGCGGTATGCAAAACTTAAGGACGAAAGAGACTTTCGCGCGTGTATCAGTCTGAAGTAACGTAGCTCGACGAAACTTGACCATACATAGAAAGAACTGTTACGATATAGTACAGAAGGTAACTGAATGAAATACGCAATAACACTTCTTTTCAAATATAATAACTATTCTGAAGTCTGAAATTACAATTAAATCACTACGCTGAGCTGCTTACAGGCGTTGATATACGTCAACAGGGACAGCTGAAAATGTGTGCCCCGACCGGGACTCGAATCCAAGATCTTCTGCTTATATGGCAGACGCTCTAACCATCTGAGTCACCGAGGACAAAGAGGATGCGGATGCACAAACAGTGCCCGAACGCTTATGGGAATCGGCAAAAAGCCGCGAGTAATGAGTACAATGGGCAGGGGCAATATGAATATAGTGCGGGACAATAAGTTGAGAATTTGGGTCTCACGGGAGGCGTGCCAGAGATAAGTCACTGCAGTCGTACTCCCCTCCGTAACTATCGCGAAAGCCGACGGGCTTTCGCGATAGCTACGTCATCATACTTCTGAAGATTCCCCTAAGTTCCACGAGCATTTTTTTATATCTCTGTGTTGTCTATATCGATCTCATACAATCTTAGCAACGCATCTCTGATTTCCTACTATGTCTACTGTCATTCCTACTTGACAGAGTTTCCAAATACAGGACCAACAGATTACCCTCATTAGCGTTATGTTTGAAATCTGCTCTTCCATTTGGTTTCCATAATGCCGCGTTTACAGAGTCGTTACATTTCATATCACTTCTAGGTATTACCCAAGTACTTACATCATATGTGTTCAAGTTTTTCTTTCTTTTTTTATTTTTTGTTTTGTTTTGTTTGTGGAAGGCCATACAGGGTGCTTACCACTAATCTCCTGACGGGATGATGTCAGGTTATCCCCCTTCTTTACAGGCATTATCTTTGATTTATCCATATTGAGACAGCTGTCATTCTATCCACCAAGTGGAAACTGTGTCGAAGTCTTTCTGTATTTCCTTATGATCACCCAACGATAATACTTTTCCTGCAGTCAACGACATCGTCAGCGGAGAATCTGATAATGGTGGTAATCCTAGCTGACAAACTGTTTACGTATACTGAGTCCATTAGAGGTCCTAATACGCTTCATTGAGGTACACAAAATGCTGCTTTCGTATCTGTAGGACATTATCCATTCACTACAGTTCTATTGATCAAAGATTCATCGAGGCGATTCCATATAGAAGTGAAGATACTCCGTATGACATTTTCCTATTTTTTTTTGCTATGGATTAATACAAGTTTATAAACAAAAGAATAAACAACAGGCATCTCCCGTGCAAACACCATCTCAAGAAGTTCCTAAATGCACAAGGAAAATACTTGGTTTTCTCCAGTCATCGATGTGGCTGGCACTAACTCAGTAACTTTCTTACCTGCTGAACTCGGAACTCCGCAACTCGCCCTAAACTGCCCTTATCGCCAGTACCTAAGTTCTGCAAGTAGCAGCAGACCTGTGATTTTCTCTTGGCCACAGTAAGCCATATTGTAGAAACGTAGCAATATTAAATTTAGCGTACTATTACTTTTATAATACAAAATAAAGAAAAAGGTTTTGTTATCATAAATAGCCTAACTGAAACGGAGTGGTGAAACAGTGTTTGAAGAAAAGAAACGTAGTAACGAGCCTAAGTTGCAAGTACTTCTGACCTGAAGATGTTCGTAAGCGAACGACAAAATCTGTTGTAGCAAACACACTTCAGATAGAGCAATCTGTGTATTTCAACATTTTTACACGGCACGGTTCTGTTCTGGATGAATACTTCTCTTCGTCTTAATGTCAGTTTTTGGCACAGAATCAGAGTCGAGCCGCGCAGAGTGGCCGCGAGGTCAGGGGCGTCATGTCACGGATCGCGCGACTTCTCCCGCCGGAGGTTCGAGTCCTCCCTAAGGTATGGGTGTGTGTATTGTGCTTAGCATAAGTTAGTTTAAGTAGTGTGAAAGTCTAGGGACGGATGATTGCTCAAATGGTTCAAATGGCTCTGAGCACCATGGGACTTAACATCTATGGTCATCAGTCCCCTAGAACTTAGAACTACTTAAACCTAACTAACCTAAGGACAGCACACAAACACCCAGTCATCACGAGGCAGAGAAAATCCCTGAGCCCGCCGGGAATCGAACCCGGGAACCCGGGCGTGGGAAGCGAGAACGCTACCGCACGACCACGAGCTGCGGACAGGGACGGATGACCTCAGCAGTTTGGTCCCTTAGGACTTCACACACATTTGAACATTATCAACCAGAGTCGACACAATCTAACCGAAAGTAATAGTCTGTTGGTGCTCTTCTCGAGTTACAAAGATATAAATATTAGCCTATTAAACAAAAAGTTAGAAGAAGAATTTGTCGTTCCCTAAAGTGCAGAGGTTCAAGTGGTTCAAATGGCTCTTAGCACTATGAGACTTATCATCTGAGGTCATCAGTCCCCTAGACTTAGAACTACTTAAACCCAACTAACCTAAGTACATCACACACATCCATGTCCGAGGCAGGATTCGAACCTGTGAACGTAACAGCGGCGCGGTTCCGGACTGAAGCGCGTAGAACCGCTAGGCCACAGCGGCCAGGAAGTGAAGAGGACTGGTTGGCCTATACCTCGTACGTGCTCTTGTAACTGAAGAGCAAGTTGCGGAATTCTGGTACGGTGTGTCGTGGGGCACTTCCTGAATATTATCTGAATTGAAGTTCTCCAATAACTGTTAGTGTACCCTTTCTCGATCTGTTCTGGAATGCAGAACTCGGGTGGAAGGGTTGTTCGGCCCTTCATCAAACCTTCTTCAACATTTACCGAAATGCGGAATTCTGGGGTGTGTGTGTGCGTGTGTTTGTGTGTGTATGTCGTTTGTGTTGTGGGGAGGGGGTTGGGAGGAGGGGGGTCGTGGGTTAGAATTCGGGTAAGAGGACTGTTGGACCCTTCATCGAACTTTCCTCGACCTTTATTGAGCTGCGGAATTTGGAAACAGTGGTTGTTAGACTCTTACTCAACCTTTCCTGAATTGCGGATCTGTGCCCGTACGCGAAGAGGGAGCATACTGTTGTATACAAACGCAATGGAGCTTTCCCGCTATCTGTTACTGCCGTAAGCGAGTAGCATTTCCAGAAACAGTGACAGAGTTTCGCGGACAGTAACTGATGTCACGTGTTGTGTTTACTGAGGTGCAGACGGCGCAGCTATAGCGAACGGATGACAACAGTCCGCAGCGGCTAGAGCAAAAAGATGAGAGGGTGGCTGGGGGAGGGGGGGAGGGATTGGAGGAAAAGGATGCCCGCAGCTGGCTTCGAAGCGCGGCCAACCAGACGGGGCGCAGCGCAAGTTTCCTGGTAAGGCGCCAGCCAATCGCGCGGCCGGAGCAGGTAAATCAGACGATCATCCGGGGGCAGTGCTCCTCGAAACCGGTTCCGCGTCCGACTTAGCCTCGAGGACACTCGCCGGCGCTGTTGTGATGGCGTAACACACTTTCGCCTCGACGCACGATTCTGCACTAGGCTTCCTTTCAGGAGTCCGTCCGCTGCGCGGGTTCTAGAAACTGCACTTGGCGCGTACAGTCATACAGAAAGTCAAATTTCCACTCATCAGTATGCGAATGGGACACAAAATATTATTGGCACGAATACCCTCTGTAATGCGGAGTATACATGCTAGATTTAGATGTAGGTCCACGTGAGAAGCAAATTTCACAAGGAGTAACATTTCGGATTCCACGTTAAACTGTAGGCCTCCTTTCACCGGTTGGATGATTCGGGTAGGTTAGGGACACGCAAGTCGCCGAAGTGGCGCCCAAATGAAAGACCTGCACCAGGCCAGTAAGCCACAAACCGCAGAACTATTGGTAATCCACATTCTTACACAGCATGAAATAACAGGCGACACGCGCCCAGCATTGTACGGGTTTGGTGTCCTGCGTGTTCTCATATTTTACGCACATGTTGTTCGAACCCTCCTACAGGTCTTGAACTACATACAGTATTGGTGTTATTCGAGAGTTAGTCGATACAGCATTTTTCACTTTCTACTTTACTTTCATTTCGTCAGACGCAGATCCAAGACGGGGTGTGGGGACACGTCATGGAGATCATGTTCTCTCCTCCAAAGAACATTTTACTACAGGCGTTTGTATTTTCAGATAAGTAAATTTCCAAATATTTCAGCTAACTGTAAAGAACCACGGAAACTATGGCGCTTTAAAACGACAACAAGTGCAGGAAAATTACAAGCTGTGTACATCACCGAATACAGGGGGTTCCAAAACGATCCTTACAACTTTGATCCTGTATATTACATGACTAAAATCTTGAGTACCAGAAAAAATACTTCAGCTGATACACGAAAGCCGGCCGGAGTGGCCGTGTGGTTCTAGGCGCTGCAGTCTGCAACCGAGCGACCGCTACGGTCGCAGGTTCGAATCCTGCGTCGGGCATGGATGTGTGTGATGTCCTTAGTTAGGTTTAATTAGTTCTAAGTCCTAGGCGAATGATGACCTCAGAAGTTAAGTCGCATAGTGCTCAGAGCCATTTGAACAATTTTTCTGATACACGAAAGAAGGACGTACAAAAATGTTCACGGAAACTCAGGAATACAATTCACTTAGGAGTGAAGTAAACAGGAAGCGCTCGGAAGGTGAAATCGCCGCATAAAAAACGTGAAGAAACATAAAAAGAAATACACTCCTGGAAACTGAAATAAGAACACCGTGAATTCATTGTCCCAGGAAGGGGAAACTTTATTGACACATTCCTGGGGCCAGATACATCACATGATCACACTGACAGAACCACAGGCACATAGACACAGGCAACAGAGCATGCACAATGTCGGCACTAGTACAGTGTATATCCACCTTTCGCAGCAATGCAGGCTGCTATTCTCCCATGGAGACGATCGTAGAGATGCTGGATGTAGTCCTGTGGAACGGCTTGCCATGCCATTTCCACCTGGCGCCTCAGTTGGACCAGCGTTCGTGCTGGACGTGCAGACCGCGTGAGACGACGCTTCATCCAGTCCCAAACATGCTCAATGGGGGACAGATCCGGAGATCTTGCTGGCCAGGGTAGTTGACTTACACCTTCTAGAGCACGTTGGGTGGCACGGGATACATGCGGACGTGCATTGTCCTGTTGGAACAGCAAGTTCCCTTGCCGGTCTAGGAATGGTAGAACGATGGGTTCGATGACGGTTTGGATGTACCGTGCACTATTCAGTGTCCCCTCGACGATCACCAGTGGTGTACGGCCAGTGTAGGAGATCGCTCCCCACACCATGATGCCGGGTGTTGGCCCTGTGTGCCTCGGTCGTATGCAGTCCTGATTGTGGCGCTCACCTGCACGGCGCCAAACACGCATACGACCATCATTGGCACCAAGGCAGAAGCGACTCTCATCGCTGAAGACGACACGTCTCCATTCGTCCCTCCATTCACGCCTGTCGCGACACCACTGGAGGCGGGCTGCACGATGTTGGGGCGTGAGCGGAAGATGGCCTAACGGTGTGCGGGACCGTAGCCCAGCTTCATGGAGACGGTTGCGAATGGTCCTCGCCGATACCCCAGGAGCAACAGTGTCCCTAATTTGCTGGGAAGTGGCGGTGCGGCCCCCTACGGCACTGCGTAGGATCCTACGGTCTTGGCGTGCAACCGCGCGTCGCTGCGGTCCGGTCCCAGGTCGACGGGCACGTGCACCTTCCGCCGACCACTGGCGACAACATCGATGTACTGTGGAGACCTCACGCCCCACGTGTTGAGCAATTCGGCGGTACGTCCACCTGGACTCCCGAATGCCCACTGTACGCCCTCGCTCAAAGTCCGTCAACTGCACATACGGTTCACGTCCACGCTGTCGCGGCATGCTACCAGTGTTAAAGACTGC
The DNA here is from genome assembly GCF_023864275.1 of Schistocerca cancellata. Taxonomy (NCBI): domain Eukaryota; kingdom Metazoa; phylum Arthropoda; class Insecta; order Orthoptera; family Acrididae; genus Schistocerca; species Schistocerca cancellata. Next base: position 402,847,053 of record NC_064632.1, on the reverse strand, counting down.
GATGGAGCTCCGTATGCCACGGCAAACTGGCTGACACTGACGGCGGCGGTGCACAAATGCTGCGCAGCTAGCGCCATTCGACGGCCAACACCGCGGTTCCTGGTGTGTCCGCTGTGCCGTGCGTGTGATCATTGCTTGTACAGCCCTCTCGCAGTGTCCGGAGCAAGTATGGTGGGTCTGACACACCGGTGTCAATGTGTTCTTTTTTCCATTTCCAGGGTGTAATTGTCGGAAGAACTGACTCAGCACACAGAAAAGTCAAAACAACCTTCGGCAACATTAAAAGCAAGGGGAGTAACATTAGGAGGACAATGGGAAATCCACTGTCAAATGCAGAGGAGAGAGCGGATAGAAGGAAAGTGTACATTGAAGGCATCTACTGTATATTGGTGTGCAGCATCTATCAGACTGGCGAATACCATCATAATTTCGGAGGAACGTAATTCACACAGTTCCGAAGACTGCAAGAACCGACAAGTGCGAGAATTTTCGGACATTCAGCTTCAACAGCTTGTGCATCCAAGTTCCTGATAAGAATAACATACAGGAGAACGCAAAAGAAAATTGAGGATCTGTTATAATACGATCAGTCTGGCCTGGGAAAGGGATAGGCACCAGAAAAGGAGTTCTGACGTTGCGGTTGATAATAGAAGCAAGACTGAAGAAAATCAATACATGATCATAGAATTTTTCAACCTTGGAAAAGCTTTTGTCCCTACAGTTCAAAATACACATCTAAGAAGCAGTGACAGATAAAAGGAAGATTCAAGAGGGAGAGTAACAGAACAGCGAAAGGATATCAGTGATAAGATTCGCTGAAGCCATTGCTATCCTGAGTCAAAGTGAAAATGAATTTCATTATCTGTTGAATGGAATGAACAGTCTAATGAGTACAGAATATGGACTGAGAGTAAATCGAAAAGAGACGAAAGTAACGAGAAGCAGCAGAAACGAGAACAGCGAGAAACTTAACATCAAAATTGGTGATGACTAAGTAGATGAAGTTAAGGAATTCTGCTACCTAGGCGACAAAGAAAACCATGATGGACAGAGCAAGGAGGATATGAAGAACAGACTAGGGCAAGCAAAAAGGGCATTCCTGACCAAGAGAAGTCTGTTATTAGCAAACGTAGGCCTCTGTTTGAGGAAGAAATCTCCAAAAATGTACGTTTGGAGGACAGCGTAGTCTGGCAGGGAAACATAGACTGTGAGAAAACCGTAACGGAAGAAAGTCGAACCATTTGAGTGTGGTGCTACAGAATAATGATGAAAATTAGGTGGAGTGATGAGGTAAGGAATGAGGAGGTTCAGTGCAGAATCGGAGAGGAAAGGAATATTTGGAAAACACTGATAAAAAGAAGAGACAGGATAATAGGACATGTGTTGTAACATCATGGAATAAATTTGATGGTACTAGAGGATGCTGTAGAGGGTATAAATTGTAGAGGAGGACAAAGATAGGGATACATCCAGCAAATAAGAGAGGACGTAGGTTGCAAGTGCTACTCTGAGATGAAAAGAGTGGCACAGGAGAGGAATTCGTGGCGGACCGCATCAAACAGTCAGAACACTGTTGACCCAGCTCCTGCCATCATAAGATGTCAAAAAGCTTCAAACTTATAAAAGAAAGCTGTGCGTCAGTACTAAAACCTATGCCTAATATTTACAACCATCGCGGACACATACAGCGAATTATTTTCCTTTATTTGCAATTCGATTGCCTAAATTCCGAAAACAAAGTTAGGTAGAAAGCTGCAGTTTGCAGCGTAATGTACTCACCCACAGACACACACACACACACACACAAACACACACACACACTCACACACACACATACATACATACATACACATACGTACATACTCACAAGTATTTTTTCAGTGACATAAACCACAAACCGCCGTTTTTCGACATGTGTTATTCTTCTTGCCAGACTGCGATGTATGAACAGGATGACGCAACTTCCAGGCATTTTTGAGAAAATCAAATCTGAAGTTTTTGGGCGTACTTACATACAATTCATGGTCATTAGTATGCAACGTGTCCGCAGTCGGGCCAGTACGCGTTTAGTTTCATAAACGCGACGTCTGTGGATAGAATCTCCTTGCTGGTACATCTTTATTTTTTTTTCTTTCCCACGTTATTCTAACAACAGATTTATCATGATTCAAATGGCTCTGCTGTGGTCATCAGTCCCCTAGGACTTAGAAATACTTAAACCTAACTAACCTAAGGACATCACACACATCCATGCCCGAGGCAGGATTCGAACCTGCGACCGTAGCGGTCGCGCGGTTCCAGACTGTAGCGCCTAGAACCGCTCGGCCACTCCGGCCGGCGATTTATAATGACTGTGCAAATAATTAATATCTAGTGAATCACTTATTATTTTCATAGTCTCTATCTTAAAAAAAAGATAATTTTCGTAGGAAGCTTGGAAATAGAACTAGGTTACACAAGACCATTGAATGAAATCAGTGCAGCTATTTCATTTATATTAATCTATCTTCATTTGTGACAAGTATAATGTGTAACTAATGGAGCACCACACGAATCAGGATGATCGTAGAAAATGGAAATCAACAATTAATGAAACATATAGCACATGTAATGAAAGCCGAATTTTTGCATGTGCATGGTTTTTTCAATATTTCTGTTTGCAAAAAAAACTTGGTTTATTCATAAAAACTACAATTTTGCGCTTTACCACGCATATCCAAGCATATCACACAATATCCACTGGCGGTGACAATTGATTGAATGTTTTTGAAATCTCATCTACAAACTCTTTCCCTACTCTGCTGATGTATGCGCAATTTTGCAGTTTTTTTGTTAGGTTCTTCGCATGCCTGCAAAAATAAACATGGCAGAGCTGCACCGGCAGGGTACATTTTGGAGGAATTATTTCAATACTGTACGTTGGCCGACCACCTCCATCCCGAAACTTTTGTCTGGGAATGGAAAACGCAAGAAATTCTGGCAGCGAGATTCGACGCAGAGACCTCGCAGTTATAGAACTAAGCGCTCAATCTCTTGGCTGTGATCCCTTTGAGTAGTAGCGGGCATACATCTCTAAAACGGTTAAGAGTTGCGTCTTCCTGTTTACATGTCGCACCCCAGCAAGAACAATGACGCAGCTCAAAAATGCTATATTTGATCCATATTTTTTTCCCACGTTTCAATTATAATTGAGCCAATAATCAATATCTAGTGAATCATTTATTATTTTCATAGTCTCTATCCTGAAAAAAATAGTATAGACGTTGATTATGGATGTGAATGGTTTTTTCAATGTTTCTGTTGCGAAACAAACTTGGTTTATTCATAAACACTACAATTTTGCCCCTTACCACGCATATCCACGCATATCACAGACACAGTCCCTTTCACTGTTCAGAGATGTCACTAAACCCGCCCAAAGATGTAAACAATCCTGCATGAGCACCTCCTATTAGACGGAGAGGATCCGGCAGCCGATCAGTTCCAGTCATTCCGCCACGAAGGAGGTACACGGCTCGCGTTGTTTGTACTTCAACCACACCTAGACGATCAATACCGCGGTTCGATCGCGTTCGCATTGTTACTTTGTGCCAGAAAGGGCTCTCAACAAGGAAAGTGTCCAGGCTTCTCTGAGTGAACCAAAGCGATGTTGTTCGGATATGGAGGAGCTACAGAGAGACAGGAACTGTCGATGACATGCCTCGCTCAGACTGCCCCATGGCTACTACTGCAGTGGATGACCACTACCTACAGATTATGGCTGGGAGGGTCTCTGACAGCGGCCGGCCAGTATGGCTGAGCGGTTCTAGGCGCTTCAGTCTGGAATAGCGCGACCGCTACGGTCGCAGGTTCGAATCCTGCCTCGGGCATGGATGTGTGTGATGTCCTTAGGTTAGTTAGGTTTAAGTAGTTCTAAGTTCTAGGGGACTGATGACCTCAGATGTTAAGTTCCATAGCGCTCAGAGCCATTTGAACCATCTCTGACAGCAACGCCAACATGTTGAATAATGATTTTCGTGCAGCCACAGGACATCGTGTTTAGACTCAAACTGTGAGCAATAGGCTGCACGATGCGCAATTTCACTCCCGACGTAGATGGTGAGGTCCATCTTTGCAACCACGACACCATGCAGCGCGGTACAGATGTTCCCAAAAACATGCCGAATAGACTCCTCAGGATTGGCATCACGTCCTCTTCACCGATGAGCGTCGCATATGCGTTCAATCAGACAATCGTCGTAGACTTGTTTGGAGACAACCTGGTCAGGCTGAACGCCTTAGACACACCGTCTAGCAAGTGCAGCAAGGTGTAGGTTCCCTGCTGTTTTGGGGTGGCACTATATGGGACCGACGTACGCCGCTGGTGGTCATGGAAGGCGCCGTAACGGCTGTACCATACGTGAATGCCATCCTCCGACCGATAGTGCAACCATATCGGCAGCATATTGGTGAGGCATTCGTCTTCATAGACGACAATTCACGCTCCCATCGTGCACATCTTGTGAAAGACTTCCTTCAGAATAAGTACATCGCTGGACTTGAGTGGCTAGCATGTTTTACAGACATGAACCCTATCGAAAATGCCTGGGATAGATTGGAAAGCGCTATTTATGGACTCCGAAGGATCCTTGCCGAATCGCCGTTGAGGAGTGGGACAATCTGGACCAACAGAGCCTTGCTGGACTTGTGGTACTGGGTATTAGAGGTACCAGTATGTACAGAAATGTGGACCACAACCTCTGAAGGTCTCGCTGTAAGATGGTAGAATAAATATGCAATGTTTGGTTTTCATGAGCAATAAAAATGGCGGAAATGATGTTTTTGGCCGGCCGCTGTGGCCGAACGGTTCTAGGCGCTTCAGTCCGGAACCGCACTGCTGCTACGGACGCAGGTTAGAATCCTGCTTTGGGCATGGATGTATGTGATTAGGTTAGTTTGGTTTAAGTAGTTCTAAGTCTAGGGGACTGATGACCTCAGATGATAAGTTCCATATCGCTTAGAGCCATGTGGATCATTTTTTGATGTTTATGTTGATCTCTATTCCAATTTTCTGTACAAGTTCCGGAACTCTCGGAACCGAAGTGATGCAAAACTTTTTTCATGTGTGTATATTGTTTTTACAAGTTAGTTAATATCAGCAACTGTCACATCCCAGCAGATAGCAGAGTGTGTCTAATGATTGATAGAGACCGAATTCCACAACCAGATGCAGAGGAATTTCCGGACAAGTCACAGAAGCGGACCACCATCATGTCCAATCTTCAAACTGGAACACGATGCTCAGGGAACCCCGAAGTAGCATGGAGAGGACGAGTTTTGGGCGTGCAAAACACGCTAGGCCGAACAAGGCAGAAACTGGATGATCGCTTATAAGGGGATGTACGAACTTCCTCTCACTGATTTGATTCATGCTGATAAGGGCACGAGTAGGACTTCAACATATCGCACCCCGGCAAGGAAAATGACACAAGTGAAAAAACAGCATTTTTTTCGTTGATTTCACCGAAAAGTACGTGTGAAGTGCCCTGACGTGTACGAAAAACCTTGCAGCTTGTCCACCTGATGGCAGTGGTGTCACTTCTGTTGTAGGCCACTTCATGATCTGCCACTTCAAGAACAGTGGCACTTCTCCGTTGCTATTGGCAAGTGTGCACGGACCATTCAAGTAGAACGACACATTCTGAGCTACGACACGTTTAATGGATAACGCAAGCTGAATGTAATTTTTAATAACATTGATTATTACAACGTCGGTATTTATACATTGTTTATATCTTAAATAACAATGTCCATCACAGTCCGTTACAGTATATCGGAAAGAAATAGAAATTTCTACTATAAAGGAAGTTCGTATAGAATCCCTTTTCTCGATGAACAGTTTTCCTACATTATATAAACTGATTTATTGTTCAAAATGGCTCTCAGCACTATGGGACTTAACTGCTGAGGTAATCAGTCCCCTAGAACTTAGAACTACTTAAACCAACTAACCTAAGGACATCACACACATTCATGCCCGAGGCAGGATTCGAATCTGCGACCGTAGCGGTTTCGCGGTTCCAGACTGTAGCGCCTAGAACCGCTCGGCCACCCCGGCCAGCTAAACTGATTTATGAGTCTATGGTTTCATCTGCTATGTTCCTTAAAATTTACGTAATTGACACTCATTAAATTGAATAATTTTCATAAATTACTATTTTGAAATTTGTATTTTTCTAATACAACAATTTCAACTTGCCTTTCATTTTTTATTTTAACCTAAGTCATAATTTTGACTGATGGAAGTTCGAAAGCAGTATCATATTACTGTAAGTAAAAGAATAAATAGCTAACGGCCTTGTCGCAGTGGTAACACCGGTTCCTGTTAGATCACCGAAGTTAAGCGCTGTCGGGCAGGGCTAGCAGTTGAATGTGTGGCCATCCGGTCTGCCGAGCGCTGTTGTCAAGCGGGATGCACTCAGACCTTGTGAGGCAAACTGAGGAGCTACTTGATTGAGGAGTAGCGGCTCCGGTCTCTTAAACTGACATACGGAGAGAGGTGTGCTGACCACATGCCCCTCCATATCCGCATCCAGTCCTGTGGACTGAGGATGACACGGCGGCCGGTTAGTACCGTTCGGCCATCCAAGGCCTGTTCGGACGGAGTTTAAAAGAATAAATAATGGAAAATTGGCAACAATATTAGATGAGTGGTCATAACAAAAACAATTTTTTTGAAAATAAGAATTAATTAATAACTAATTAATTAATAATTGTTAGATAACACCTCACATTCGATTAAAGCAGAGCTGACTGTCCGTATTAATGTTGAATGGACTACAATGGATAGTTACTGCCAATATTAAATATTTGACATTCAAATGAAGCTTATACTATTGCAATATCTACATCTCTACATCTACACCCATACTACGCAAGCCACCTGACGGTGTGTGGCGGTGGGTACTTTGAGTACGTCTATGGGTTCTCCCTTCTATTCCAGTCTCGTATTGTTCGTGGAAAGAAAGATTGTCGGTATGGCTCCGTGTGGGCTGTAATCTCTATGATTTTATCCTCATGGTCTCTTCGCGAGATACACGTAGGAGGGAGCAATATACTGCTTGACTCCTCGGTGAAGGTATGTTCTCGAAACTTCAACAAATGCCGGCACCGAGCTACCGAGCGTCTCTCCTGCAGAGTCTTCCACTGGAGTTTATCTGTCATCTCCGTAACGCTTTCGCGATTACTAAATGATCCTGTAACGAAGCGCGCTGCTCTCCGTTGGATCTTCTTTACCTCTTCTATCAACCCTATATGGTGCGGATCCCACACTGGTGAGCAATATTCAAGCAGTGGGCGAACAAGTGTAGTGTAACCTACTTCCTTTGTTTTCGGATTGCATTTCCTTAGGATTCTTCCAATGAATCTCAGTCTAGCATCTGCTTTACCGACGATCAACTTTATATGATCATTCCATTTTAAATAACTCCTAATGCGTACTCCCAGATAATTTAGGGAATTAACTGCTTCCAGTTTCTGACCTGCTATATTGTAGCTAAATGGTAAGGGATCTTTCTTTCTATGTATTCGCAGCACATTACACTTGTCTACTTTGAGATTCAATTGCCGTTTCCTGCACCTTGCGTCAATTCGTTGCAGGTCCTCCTACATTTCGGTACAATTTTCCGTTGTTACAACCACTCGATATACCACAGCATCATCCGATGTTATCCACAAGGTCATTTATGTATATTGTGAATAGCAACGGTCCTACGACACTCCCCTGCGGTACACCTGAAATCACTCTTACTTCGGAAGACTTCTCTCCATTGCGAATGACATGCTGCGTTCCGTTATCTAGGAACTCTTCAATCCAATCACACAATTGGTTTGATATTCCGTATGCTCTTACTTTGTTCATTAAACGACTGTGGGCAACCGTATCAAACGCCTTGCGGAAGTCAAGAAACATGGCATCCACCTGGGAACCCGTGTCTATGGCCCTCTGAGTCTCGTAGACGAATAGCGCGAGCTGGGTTTCACACGATCGTCTTTTTCGAAACCCATGCTGATTCCTACAGAGTAGATTTCTAGTCTCCAGAAAAGTCATTATACTCGAACACAATACGTGTTCCAAAATTCTACAACTGGTCGACGTTAGAGATATAGAGCTATAGTTCTGCACATCTGTTCGACGTCCCTTCTTGAAAACGGGGTTGATCTGTGCTCTTTTCCAATCCTTTGGAACGCTACTCTCTTCTAGAGATCTATGGTACACAGCGAAAGAAGGGGGGCAATTTCCTTCGCGTACTCTGTTTAATAGAATGCTTTAAGCAAACTTTTGGCTTCAGCTGCCGGAGACTGTGGTATGTGAGTGTGTGTGAGTTGCTCAGCATCTCCGCTATGGAGAGAGTAGGAACTATCCTTTTAATAATATTGTTTCTCAAGTATAGCATTTTTGAGCTGTGTCAGTGTTCTTGCTAGGATGCGATACGTAAACAGGAAGACGCAACTCTCAACCGTTTTCGGGAATATCGAGTTTGGAAATTTTAGGCGTGCTTATATAGTTTGTATGGTCGCTAGTACTCAAGGGGATCACAGCCGAGAGATTAAGCTCTTGGTTCCATAAGCGCGAGGTCTATGCGTCGAATCTAGCTGCCAGAATTGTTTTCGTTTTCCATTCCCACGTAAATTTTTCGGGATGAAGGTGGTCTCCCAACATGGAATATTAAAGTAATTCCTCCAAAATGTGCTCTGCTAGTGCAGCCCTGCCACGTTTATTTTTAAAAATGTTCAAATGTGTGTGTATTCCTAAGGGACCAAACTGCTGAGGTCATCGGTCCCTAGACTTACACACTACTTAAACTAACTCAACGCTAAGGACAACACGCACACACATGCCCCAGGGAGGACTCGAACCTCTGCCGGCCGATGTGGCTGAGCGGTTCTGGGCGCTTCAGTCGGGAACAGCGCGACCGCTACGGTCGCAGGTTCGAATCCTGCCTCGGGCATCGATGTGTGTGATGTCCTTAGGTTGGTTAGGTTTAAGTAGTTCTAAGTTCTAGGGGACTGATGACCTCATATATGAAGTCCCATAGTGCTCAGAGCCATTTGAAACATTTGAACTCGAACCTCTGGCGGGAGAGGCGTTTATTTGTAAAGGCAGGCGAAGAACCTTATAAAAATGTAAAATTGTGCATACATCTTCAAAAAGAATAGGGAAATAGTTTCTAGATTAGACTGCACTAAAATTCAATCAACTGACCATCATCAGAGAACATTGGGTGATAGCTCGAATGGTTCAAATGGCTCTGAGCACTATGGGACTTAACATCTGAGGTCATCAGTCCCCTAGAACTTAGAACTACTTAAACCCACCTAACCTAAGGACATCACACACATCAATGACCGAGACAGGATACGAACCTGCGACCGTAGCGGTCGCGCGGTTCCAGACTGAAGCGCCTTCAACCGCTCGGCCACACCGGCCGGCTGATAGCTTGGATATGCGTAGTATGCCGCGAAATTGTATGATGACCGAGAAGTGTTTATGAATAAACCAAGTTTGTTTTGCAAAAGAAACATTGAGAAAACCATGCACATGAAAAAATTCGGCATTCGTTATATGTGCTGTATATTGCAGTAATGTTTGTTTTCCGTGTTTCTATGATCAGTATCATCCTGATTCATGTCGTGCTCTATGCGTTACACATTATACTTGTGACAAATGCAGATAGATTAATATAGATAAAATAAGTGCACTCATTTATTGGATGTTCTTGTGTATCCTATTTTTATTTCGAAGCTTTCTACGAAAAAAATTATCTTTTTTTCATGATAGAGACTATGAAAATAATAAATGATTGACTAGATGTTAATTATTTGCACAGTCATAATAAATCTGTTGCTAGAATAACGTGGGAATGAAAAAAAGATGTTCCAGCATGGAGATTATATCCATAGACCTCGCGTTTATGAAACTAGACGCGTATTCGCCCAACTGCGGAATTCTTGAATACTGACGACCATGAAGTGTGTATAAATAAGCCTACAGTTTTCAGATTCGATTATCTCGGCAATGGCTGGGAGTTGCATGATGCTGTTTACACATCGCACCCGGGCAAGAAAAAAACAGAAGTCGAAAGTGGGGAATTTTTAGTTAATGTCACAGAATAAATACGGGCGAAGACCCCAACGTGTACGATAAACGTCATATCACTATCTCGTAAATTGTCCACTTGATGATAGTTGTGTCATTTTGTTGTAGGCTACTTCACGATTCGCCGCGGCAAGGATAGTGTCACTGGAGCGTTTCTTCTGCCAGGTGTGCGTCGGTCGTTCAAGGAGAACGGCACATTCAGAGTTGTCACGCGTTTCATATTTAAATAAGTTGAATGTAATGTAATTGAATGTAATATCATTGATTATTACAATGTGTTCATACAGTGTCTGTATCTTACATTACAATTTGTAATTGAATGTAATATCATTGATTATTACAATGTGTTCATACAGTGTCTGTATCTTACATTACAATTTCCCTCAAATATGCATTCGTGTCTGTAGGTAACCTAAAAACACAGAAGTTGCAGAGCGAGGTGGCGCAGTAGTTAGCGCACTGGACTCGCATTCGAGAGGACAGCGGTTCAGTCCCCCGTCCGACCATCCTGATTCAGGTTTCCCGTGATTTCTCTAAATCGCTCCAGGGAAATGCCGGGATGTTTCCTCTGAAAGGGCACGGGCGCTTTCCTTCCCCGTCCTTCCCTAATCCTATGAGACCGATGACCTCGCCGTTTTGTCTCTTCCCCCAAACAACCCAACCCAACACAGACGTTGTAATAATAAATGATACTGAAGCTTCAATGGTCTAAAACGGCGACAGTAACAAAATGTCTTTCTCTAGTAGAGCCGTGTAGCGCGCCGCGTTTGGCATCCCTATCCTGCCTGCAGCCGACCGCTCCGTTCTGCTACCCGGACGGCGGGCAGTCGAGTTCAGCTGTCCCGGGACCAGGGTGCGCCAGTCGCAATGCGCCGTCGAGGCCCGCGACTCGTTAGGTTATCCGGCCGAGCCAGGGTGTCAACAGGCCTCGGTGCAACCGGGAAACAGGCAGCGCTGGGAAGGCGGCAATGTCGGGCTATACGCGAACGGAATTGCTGTCTGGATCGTTTGAACACCTCTGAGAGTAGTGGAGGTTTGATGTGGTAGGAAGAGGTTGTTCTTGAACGACTGTAAAGAAAAAAAGTTCGTAATGTGCACTGAAGAGCCAAGGAAACTGGTACACCTGCCTTATATCGAGTAGGGACCCGCGAGCACGCAGACGTGCCGCGTGGCACGGACTCGATAAATGTTTGAACTAGTGCTGGAGAGAACTGTACCATGAATTCTGCACGGCTGTCCATAAATCCGTAACAGTACGAGGGGGTGGAGATCTCTTCTGAACAGCACGTTGCAAGACATCCCAGGTATGCTCAATAATGTTCGTGTCTGGGGAGTTTGGTGGCCAACGGAACCATTCAAACACAGGAGAGTGTTCCTGGAGCCACTCTGTAGTGATTCTGGACGCGTGGGATGTCGCACTGTCCTGCCGGAATTGCCCAAGTCCATGGGAATGCACAATGGACATAAACGGATGCAAGTGATCAGAAAGGGTGCTTGCGTACGTGTCACCTGTCACAGTCGTATCTAGACGTATCAGGGGTTCTATAGCACTCCAACTGCACAAGCCCCACACCATTAAAAGAGTCTCCACCCGCTTGAACAGTCCCCTGCTGACATGCAGCGTCCATGTATTTATGACGTTGTCTCCATTCCCATACACGTCTATCCGCTCAACCCAATTTGAAACGAGACTCATCCGACCAGGCATCACGTTTTCAGTCATCAACTGTTCAGTGTCGGTGTTGACGGCCCAGGCGAGGCGTAAAGCTTTGGGTCGTGGTCATCAAGGGTACACCAGTAGGCCTTCGGCTCCGAAAGCCCATATCGATGATTTTTCGTTGAATGATTCGCACGCTGGCAGTTTTCGATTGCAGCACTTTGCGGAAGGTGTGCACTTCTGTCACGCTGAACGAATGGTTCAAATGGCTCTGAGCACTATGGGACTTAACTTCTGTGGTCACCAGTTCCCTAGAACTTAGAACTACTTAAATCTAACTAACCTAAGGACATCACACACATCCATACCCGAGGCAGGATTCGAGCCTGCGACCGCAGCGGTCGCGCGGCTCCAGACTGTAGCGCCTAGAACCGCTCGGCCACTCCGGCCGGCCCACGCTGAACGATTCTATCTAGTCGTCGTTGGTCCCTTTTCTTCCAGGATCCTTTCCCAGCTGCAGCGATGTCGGAGATTTGATGTTTTATCGGATTTCTGATATTCACGGCACATTCGTGAAGTGATCGTACGGGAAATTCCCCACTTCATCGCTACGTCGGAGACGCTGTGTTCCATCCCTCGTACGCCGACTATGACACCACGTTCAAACTCACTTAAATCTTGATAACCTGCTATTGTAGTAGCAGTAACCGATCTAACAACTATGCCAGATAGTGCCGTATTCTGCCGGTTTATAGATGTCTGTATTTGAATACCCATGCTTATACGAGCTTCTTTGGCGATTCAGTGTAAAATAATGAATGCAACACAGCAATGCGTAATACAACAACAAATATAGTACAAGTAACGTTTTATTTCTTTAATCAATTCATCCTTTCTTTTTCCGCTTCGTTCCAAAACCACTACTTTTCTGTGCTCTTTTATGAAACTTGATATCGCATTTTGTAGTTAGGTTTTTACTACACTTCGGTCGACAGTTTTATACCGTCTAGAAATGTTTCAAGAATGTGTTCGTACACCCTACTTTTTATATTTTCCTTTTCATGTAACATTTTTGTGTGATTTTCCACAAACGATTACTTTTGGAGTACAATTTTATATGTTTTATATGCGGTCAGTGGTCTATTCCTTCGCTATACTGAAAGCAACTGCAACTTGCTGTCACGAACAGGAAAGCTAGTGCACCCCGTTGCGCCACTTGAATAACTGCAAAGCTTTTGGTACCTTTCGGCGTCAGCAAATTGCATTGTCCTGGTTAGTGCGCATGTACAACTGACACATGGACAGGTGTGCACACTAAAAGGCATTATTTAGCTCTTATTACGACTTTAATGTTTTCAGAGTTCCAGTGCGTAAAACGGGTCCTGTTTGTTGGAGAAAAGTGTTACAAATGTACGGTTCAAAAATGGCTCTGAGCACTATGGGACTCAACTGCTGTGGTCATAAGTCCCCTAGAACTTAGAACTACTTAAACCTAACTAACCTAAGGACATCACACACATCCATGCCCGAGGCAGGATTCGAACCTGCGACCGTAGCGGTCGTGCGGTTCCAGACTGTAGCGCCTTTAACCGCTCGGCCACTCCGGCCGGCACAAATGTACGGGATGAACCTGTAACTAACATTAGCACGTCATGTATATTTACAAGTCATCTCTAGAAGTATGAAAATAGTAACTGTTCTCGAAAGAACAGATACCATTGATGACCGTGGAGCTTCTCTAGAATGAATGATAATTAATTGAAACCCTCAGCTGCCGACAGGTGTTGTTGATATACCTCGATATCACCTATTCTAGGGAAGCTGCGCTGTCATCAGTGGTATCTGTTCTTTCGAGAACAGTTACTATCTTCATATATATAATTAAAGGCTACCCAGTCATTGACCTTTGTCTGTGCGAATGCGGACAGTTTGTAGGGGAATCGTCACCTTAGTGTGCGCGAGTAATGAGTGGATGGGCAAATATATACTAGGTACATTACGTACGTAGCTTGTGGGCAGCTGGGAATGTGGGTCTGACGGGAAGCGTGCAAGGGATAAGTCCCTGCAGTCGCGCTATTCATCTGTGTCCTCGGTGATTCAGATGGATAGAGCGTCTGCCATGTAAGCAGGAGATCCCGCGTTCGAGTCCTGGTCGGGGCACACATTTTCAACTGTCCCCATCGAGGTATACCAACAACACCTGTCGGCAGCTGAGGGTTTCAATTAATTATCATCTCTAGAAGGTTACGTTCGTTACCGCTCAAGGGGCAAATGTGAAAAAGCCCCCGGAGAACTGCTGTCGCCATCCATACAAAAACCACTCGTTCTGCACTGTTCTGAGCTATACTCTTGCGGAAAAATGGTTGCAGGGATATTATCGTAATGTTCTCCAATCGTTGGAATCAACGAAACACGGCGTAACTTACATAAAAACGGAGTGAAAGTCTCACGGTTGTAGTTTACCGTGAAGCAACACGTTGAGACTCGCTGGAATACTTTGTGTGTCATGCTAACATCCGCGTTTATGCAGCATGGAAAAAGTACTGAAGATTTACGTGAGCTTGGAAAAAAATACACTTGTTTTGGATCTGGGATTACCAGGTAGATAAAAAATTAATTTATTTTATCGAAGTATTTCAGGGGGGATACCAAGCTTGTGGAAGCTGCCAGTGATTAAACTCCGCAGCTGCTTGTGCAATGAGTGTACCGGCTACACAAACACTGTGCTGAGAATCCGGCGGACAGTAAGGTAAACACTCCCACATATGTAAAACGACGCATTTACAAATGAAATTTATATTTTGGTGAGATATTTTAAACACCCGTAACTGGATAAGAGATCGTAATTTAAGAAGGCGGAGTGCCTCAGTATAGTCAAACATTTGCGGGAAGCAGCACAAGTGAAGGCAAGCGCTCGAAAACTCTTAAGCTAAAAAATGGAAATAAGATCAATACATTTGCTTGCATTATTTCTAGTACCACAGGTGCATCATCTAAATGATCTCTCGATAACAGTGAGAGAGAATGTTTAAGCCGCAGTACGTTACATATGTGCTGCATTACGAGGCAAATGCGATTTTAATTACGTATGCTAAGTAAATATTTTAGCAGTAGTGATGTCCTCAATGTTTGATCATATAATACTGAAAAGACCTAAATTTGTGTGAGCATGGCACCAAATTTAATAACAGCTACGCGATATAACATAATTGTCATCAGTGCTGGCGTGTTGGATTATTTTGCAAAGTGTCATACAGAGAATGAAGCCTCAGCATCGACTTCTTCAAAACGTGGAAAGAGTGTTTCATGTGAGAACAGTTCTGCCGCTATATAATCTTCTGACTTCATTGTGTGAACAAAAACTTTGAAATATTTGCCATTTACTCGTACACTGTCACAAAATTTCGGTAAAAGTGAAATGGAGAAAGTGACATAACAGTACTCAAAGTGCAAGAGAGTGACCCAGGCATTCTTTCCGTGAAAATCACATACGAGCAAAAACAATAAGCACAGATGATCGTCAAGAATACCAGGAGGAAAGAGCTGAACATCTCTACAATGCAGTGCGTTGCAACGTACAAGATCAAAAGAAAAAAATGAAATTCCGTTCCTTAAACTGTACCTTATTGATGTTTCTTATTACGTTGTATTAATTTCCACAAATAATAATTCTGAATTTTGTATGGTTGAAATAAATAAATTTCAACTTGTTTTTAATTTTTTATTCTAACTTAAGATTAATGTTGCCTGAAGCAGGTTCGAATGTCGTAAAACATAACAGTAAGTAAAAAGAAAAAAAACAAGAAAATAAAAAAAATTGGGTAGAATAGAAGCAAAAATCATAACAAAAACAAATAGAAAGCAAGAAAAGTAACACAATTCCAAAAAACTAATTAATAAATACCTGGTAATACCTCACATTTGACGAGGACAGAACTACAAGTCCATTTATGTCAATTTTACTGTTGCGTTGAGTATAATGTAATTACTGCCAAAACCACTATTTTGAAATGTAAAGGAAGCTTATACTACTCGTATTTCAGTGTAAGTTTTATATAATTCTCTAAGTCGATTTTTCTCGTGTATAGCATTTTTGAGTTGGGTCACTGTTCTTGCCGGGGTGTGATATGTTGAATTCATAGTCCTACCCTACACAACCTGTCAATATGAATAAAACTGGTGACTTGAAGTTCGCAAGGTCCTCTTTTTAGATATCCTGCGGGCTACAGACAGCGCACGCATTGAACTTCACTTGTGTGTAAACATTTCACCGCAAACTGAACCTTTCTACGCTATCCCCGTTTCTGCTTGTGTTGGTACTAGCCCACGTGGATGGTCCACATTCCTGAGATGTGGACGCGTTCATTCACTGGTGACCTTACCTGCTGCCAACACAGTTTATGAGTCCGCAGGTAGAACCGGCGCCGGCCGGTGTGGCCGTGCGGTTCTAGGCGCTTCAGTCTGGAACCGCGAGACCGCTACGGTCGCAGGTTCGAATCCTGCCTCAGGCATGGATGTTTGTGATGTCCTTAGGTTAGTTAGGGGACTGTTGCCAATAGATGTTAAGTCCCATAGTGCTCAGAGCCATTTGAACCATTCGTAGAACCGGCAAACCACAGAAAGGTGGGTAAAGGAAGGCAGAAAGGGAAATACCCTTCACTAAGAAAAACATAACGTTCCCGAATGTACGTGGAAATGGCTGAAGCTTACAGCAACTTTCTATGTACATTCACACATAGCCATAATATGCAGTGGTCACAGTAGTAGCGATGAGTCAAATACCGATAATGGCGAGTGCACGCTTCGACTTTACATCCTGCTGAAGTTGTTCGAATTACTGGCTATTGTTACTACTAAACTAACTAAATGACAAAGAAATTTCTCAAATTAATTTCTTCTGAGTGGGCACAACAGCCTTGACAAAATGTAAGAAAAATATCGTTACACCAGTCTGTATTTTAAAACTGTGGTAGTTCCGAATTCAGATCACTGTCAGGTGCATCTAAAAACATAACAAAACATCAGCTTATGTGATAGTGACAACATACAAAAATTTATACATTATGAGACAGATTCCCATTCTGTGACTATGCACTGACATCACCTGTTTGCGTCGCATTAAAATTTGTGCCACACCAGCACAAGCCGGATTTCCGGCTTATTGCGAGTGGTCGGCTTAAGGGGCTCCGGAACGCCCTATACTTGCAATGTTAAAATAACGCTTATAAATTACATCTTTCCTCACAAAGTATTTGAGGTAGGAAGTTAAACTTTTTACAGATTATTTATTGGAATATGGGCTACAACTTAACACAGGGATTTTACAAAATTTTAGTTCAGTTATTAAAGATTTTTTTTTCAATTGTAATGAAAATTCACAACATTTTTTGCAATTTTTTATATATATATTCAAAAATATACAGTTTTTTGGAAAAAGGCTGTGTTAAATTATGCAGAAGGTACTGTGTAACATTTACTGAAAGTTTGAAACAAATATGTTTGGAAGATCCTTAGAAAACATGTAATTAGTATGAGAAAATAAAAGTTTTGGGAATCGAGCGACAAAGATTGGATAACTTTTTAGTGCATTCCAGGTCCATAGGATGGATTATCTTCATCCTCTGCAAACTCCTCCTCCAGCTTCCTCTTGTTCCTCCTCCTGTTTACTCTTGCTTGTATTTCTAGACTCTTTACAGCCCTGTCTGCAGCCCGAAGGCGTTCCTTGTCTAAAGCAAGCATCGCTCGTACCATGTTAGAACCTATCGTCATTCCCATATTTCTAAATACCTTGCACCTTACAAAGTTGCCATCATTGAAAGTCGCAACAGCATCATACACACCAAAGTGAAGTGTTTCTATTCCAACAAATACAGTCTTGGGGATTCTCGACCATATAACACTATTTACACTTTCATTGGGGTTTTGAGTTTTTCCGTGAATACACTTTTTCAACAGTTCAGGTGCTGCTAAGTCTCTGAAAATAGGTTAGCCACAACACATACTTTATCTCACATCACTAAAATGTACCTGATGAACACGGACGTTAATAATAACACCATTTGACAGCAGTTTAACAGCGCCACAGGGTCACGCCCATGTAGAACACATTTCAAAAAAAATTTAAAAATAGTTGTAGTCTTTGGAATTGAGTAAATTATATATGTATTAAAAGGTAATAGTCTGCAGATTCAGAAAACGCAAAAAAGTAAAAATTGAACTTTTCATGTTTTTGAGCCTTTCCGGAGCCCCTTAACAACTTAGGCTAGCTAAGCACGCCTCGAGGACCGATCCAAAATTCCATGTGTCACGTAGTAAAAACCCTTACGCTTGCGACCGCTACGGTCGCAGATCCGAATCCTGCCTCGGGCATGGATGTGTGCGATGTCCTTAGGTTAGTTAGGTTTAAGTAGTTCTAAGTTCTAGAGGACTGATGACCTCAGAAGTTAAGTCCCATAGTGCTCAGAGCCATTTGAACCTTACGCTTGCACAATTCGTGATTCCTGCACAGTAAGACAAATATCGTATCGTCATTTTAGCCCGTCGATGCCATTAATGAGGATTACAGTGTTCGTTTTCACACAGTATCTCGATCTTCAATGAGCTAAAATGATTAAATCTGCGACAGAAAGTTCACTATTAAGGAAATGTCTATTCATTAACATGGAAGAAAACCTGATTCGAAAGCTACTCGTTTGAACTAAATGGAAAACAAATTTAGGAACGGCAATAACAGTGACGGCGGGTGACAACAAAGTGCAGTCAACAGTAATGATTTAGCTTTAGCAAAACCATGGAGTGTTTCCGCTCAGAACTGAATGGGCCGGACTGCGTCGTCTTGTTTGCGGACAATATTATTTCTGAAAAGAACTGTCCTGCCCAGAGTCCCGGCCTGAAGCCAGTGCAACACCTTTGGTATGAGTTAGAATTTGAAACTTCGCTCCAGATCGCAGCGTCCATCATTCGTACTTTCTCTGGTTTTGGCTCTTGAGAAAGAATGGGCTCTAATTCCTCCGCAGACATTAAGACACCTAGCTGAAAGTGTCGCACAGTGTTCACAGCGATAGGTAAAGTGCCGAAGGAAACTCACTGGTTTAATTTCAAGTAGTCTTGAGCTATTGACGGTGTCGCTGTCTTAAGTTTCGAAGTATGGAGATGATAATCGCGCAATATAAATAAAGAAGCTTGACTTAATTTAAACAGCGTGTAACGTATATAAGTACACGTGTTTTTATGTGTGGTACCTAAATACGTACACACATTGGTGCGTTGTTTTTTTCTTTGCATCAAACAGTCTCCCCAAAAACATGCCATAAACTTCACGACCTGATATATTCCGCGTGGCCGTACCGGGGCAGCGAAGTGAATGAGGCCTGTCAGTATAGACATTCCGTTTTGCGTGCATGCATCTATACAGCAATACCTCACCTGCTGCCCAGGAGGAAACAGACATTAATCGCTTGCTTATGAAATTTCAAACACAGCGTCAAATCGCAAGGAGCTCGCCATCGATCTCATGACGCGAATCTCCGTGATCACTATGGCGCGCCGTTTTTCTTTCGGTGTTCATGATGCAAGTTAACAGTTTGTTTAGAATGTTTTTTGAATGTCGGCGATATACATTTTGCGAAGCTAATACTTACATCCCGTGGGTTGATCTCTGCACCTCCTGAACGCTCATTTCCTATCGCGCTGCCGATGCAAATGGCGAGTCATAGTAGCTAATATTTTGCTTGTCGTAATTGTTAACATTATCAAACGAGCCTTACTAAAGATTGAAGTTGCGTCCTTGCATTCAAGGGGTTCCTCGTTAGTAGCTTGCCAATCGCGAGCATCATATACAGGGTGTTTCAAAAATGACCGGTATATTTGAAACGGCAATACAAACTAAACGAGCAGCGATAGAAATACACCGTTTGTTGCAATATACTTGGGACAACAGTACATTTTCAGGCAGACAAACTTTCGAAATTACAGTAGTTACAATTGTCAACAGTAGATGGCGCTGCGGTCTGGGAAACTCTATAGTACGATATTTTCCACATATCCACCATGCGTAGCAATAATATGGCGTAGTCTCTGAATGAAATTACCCGAAACCTTTGACAACGTGTCTGGCGGAATGGCTTCACATGCAGATGAGATGTACTGCTTCAGCTGTTCAATTGTTTCTGGATTCTGGCGGTACACCTGGTCTTTCAAGTGTCCCCACAGAAAGAAGTCACAGGGGTTCATGTCTGGCGAATAGGGAGGCCAATCCACGCCGCCTCCTATATGTTTCGGATAGCCCAAAGCAATCACACGATCATCGAAATATTCATTCAGGAAATTAAAGACGTCGCCCGTGCGATGTGGCCGGGCACCATCTTGCATAAACCACGAGGTGTTCGCAGTGTCGTCTAAGGCAGTTTGTACCGCCACAAATTCACGAAGAACGTCCAGATAGCGTGATGCAGTAATCGTTTCGGATCTGAAAAATGGGCCAATGATTCCTTTGGAAGAAATGGCGGCCCAAACAAGTACTTTTTGAGGATGCAGGGACGATGGGACTGCAACATGGGGCTTTTCGGTTCCCCATATGCGCCAGTTCTGTTTATTGACGAAGCCGTCCAGGTAAAAATAAGCTTCGTCAGTAAACCAAATGCTGCCCACATGCATATCGCCGTCATCAATCCTGTGCACTACATCGTTAGCGAATGTCTCTCGTGCAGCAATGGTAGCGGCGCTGAGGGGTTGCCGCGTTTGATTTTTGTATGGATAGAGGTGTAAACTCTGGCGCATGAGACGATACGTGGACGTTGGCGTCATTTGGACCGCAGTTGCAACACGGCGAACGGAAACCCGAGGCCGCTGTTGGATCACCTGCTGCACTAGCTGCACGTTGCCCTCTGTGGTTGCCGTACGCGGTCGCCCTACCTTTCCAGCACGTTCATCCCTCACGTTCCCAGTCCGTTGAAATTTTTCAAACAGATCCTTTATTGTATCGCTTTTCGGTCCTTTGGTTACATTAAACCTCCATTGAAAACTACGTCTTGTTGCAACAACACTGTGTTCTAGGCGGTGGAATTCCAACACCAGAAAAATCCTCTGTTCTAAGGAATAAACCATGTTGTGCACAGCACACTTGCACGTTGTGAACAGCACACGCTTACAGCAGAAAGACGACGTACAGAATGGCGCACCCACAGACTGCGTTGTCTTCTATATCTTTCACATCACATGCAGCGCCATCTGTTGTTGAAAATTGTAACTACTGTAATTTCGAAAGTTTGTCCGCCTGAAAATGTACTGTTGTCCCAAGCATATTGCAACAAACGGTGTATTTCTATCGCTGCTCGTTTAGTTTTTATTGCCGTTTCAAATATACCGGCCATTTCTGAAACACCCTCTAAATACTTCTCTTTGACCGCGAGCAGTAGTTTACACGCCTGGTTGACCGTTTCCAACTGCTGACTACTCTGAGGAAATGCCGGCGTGTCGTGCGTCTGCTGAGTTGCGACGGCCAACGTTCTCAGGATGACCAAGCGTGGAGAGTTCACTATTCAGGTCGCGGCCACGCGGCTGGCTGCTTTTCCACGAAGGGCTCGTAATCAGTTCTGGGAAGCCGGTGCGACCGATGCATCTTAAGGCCATCGGGGTGAAGGACAAGAGAGCTGCTATGAAACGTTCCCCGTCTGAAACATCATTTACCAATTTCACGTTCAGTACAATCATCAAAAGATATTTTAATACATAACGCATTACTGGAAGGAAACTGAACCATATAAGAGATTGTCATCAAGCAAAGGGTAGTGGTTTTAATGCTGGAAATTGCTTATTATGGCATTTGCTATATTTCTGTACGAATTGTCAGACTACTAGAATTATACACGGCGTAAAGTAATTCCCCTTATAGACCTTCAGAACACTAAAACAAGGAAATAATGTTGAGTAAACACGGGCTCTAAAATGCAAACCATACGCGCTATGACCTCTTGTTCATCTTCGATACTGTGAAACACATCTCTTCCACTGAAAGCTCTTCGCTTTCGATATTTTTGGAGTAAGTAGTATGCGCCAAAACAAGAAAAAATGTCCTGTAAACGTGGGCTCTAAAATGCATATCTGGGGAGCCACGAGCACCTGTTCAATAGAAGAGGTGTCTTCCACAGTAGCGAAGGTGAGCAAGTGCTCATAGCTTTTAAGCTTTGCATTTGATAGCCTATGTGTACCTGGCTTTCTTCTTAATTTGATGTAAGGAGCTCGTTCTAGAAGTCTGTAATGCACGTGTATCCTGTTATGTACATTAATAATACATTTCCTTCATTTCGGTTGGGTGGTTGAACGAAGTCACACAAAACCCAACAAAACAAACCAAAAAACCGGAGATTCCAGGGACACCAGGATGTCCCACGTATTCAAACATCACTGCAGTGCAGAGCAGGAACCTGGAACCAGTCTGCGGTGGTCAGTACAGCTTTTACTGCTCGAGTCAGATAGCAATGTTGACTTACAAGCAATTTTGCCGGCGTGCAACAACCACGATTGAGAAAGGGTCCGTTTGCGTAATGATCAGCACCACTCATGATAACATTGAAAGGGTACAGTACCGCCCAACATTCAAAATAAGTACAACATACTTCATTATTTTTGTCAGAACAACACATTTTTTTTTGTAAAATAACTCAGTTTCAATTAATACAGCGAAGCCGGATACCAGTGTGGGAAAGAATGACAATTTATTTATTTAATTTATCATATGTGCACTCCCACAAAATAAATCCCTACATCCAGTTTGGTGAGATCTTTTGAAATGAATGAATGTATGGTCGTCTGCTAACCGCAGATAGTGAATGTGAATATATGATCATCTTTGAGTCGATCCTTTGGCCACCTTTGGTGGAACCAAAGAGATGAAATTTACCAGAGCTTTGAGCGCCTGAAATGTGGCTGACCAATAGGGTAGTAAGGTGCTTCCCCCACCTCGACACAGAGGCGAGAGGACCTAGAGAACGGCCATATTTCAGCACTCTGCCGCTGGATCTTGTGCTGTTAAGATCTGTTTTAGTTGTGCTCCGTAATGACGAAAGAGTGGAGACATGGTATGCATGTGGAATATTTAAGAGTAGTTTGAAATAATAATTTCTCTATTTCAGGAACTTTTGTGGGGGGAAAATTAAATGCCAGGCAGGTAATATTAATGGGATTGTAGTAATCTTCGGAAGTGACCAACGGTCACAATGAAACCACGTCTAGCAATAAGTTGAAATACTTCCGTGTGCTTAAGTTAAGCTGAATTACTAGCGTGTGTACAATAAGTTGAAATATTTAAGAAATAGCGTGTGTACCATAAGCTGAAATATTTAAGAAATGGCGTGTGCAGGACTTGAAATTAGTGACGAGTACTTCCACGTGGTGAGTACTGTGTGAGTCTCAATCTGTGTATGAGACAAAGGATAAAGAGAAGTACTCGTCCATGGTATCAGTTGAGGACTCGCGTGTGTGATGAATATGTTCTTATATTACCTTGCGTGATATAATTCCGTGTGACGCTAGATTCAAACTCTGAGAGAGAAGCAAGGTGAGTCGGCCGTCTATCCAGCAACGCCACTTGGCTTGCATTGCACAAGAAGACGTGCATATATCTCCAGAGTTCATAGTAGGAAAGTAGAATCACGAAGTGGGGCAGTGTCATGTGAAACTGGGATAAATATTAATTGAAGTGGGAAAGCTGAAAGTGATAGTGTTGTGACTATTTAGTGTTTTATATTTCTTATTACAGTGTGATGTATGTGTGGTTTGCATGGGAGAGTAGCACGGTAGTTTCAAAAGATTAGTGGGTTATGCTTGTTCCTTCTGTACCGCTCGGTCTGGAGGAAAGTTTAGTGATGATGATTGTGAGAGTCTAAGTGTGAGGTATAATAAAAGATCCACCATCCTATCCAGAAAGTGCACTGTAGCGTTAAATAATTACGAGACCATAATATAGAGATTCACCAATTTAAAGTCATGCCCACTGGGCGGAATTTCTCATGTGTCATTGTTGTAGGTTATAGAATTTGTGTTTTTAGGTTAGAGAATTTATCGGAATAAATAAGATAGTGAAAAGAAAAAGATTGGTGGACTTTTCCATTGAATTGTATGTTGCCATAATGTCCCGAATTTATGATGTGTGTGCCATTCAAATTCAGTGCGGTGGCCACGTGTGGACAAAAGCCGTTAAATAAAAAAGGAAAGAAAATGTGGTATTGCCAGTGCGTTGTGTACAGTCAGAGTTCTATAAATTACTGATAGTCAGATGCGTGTTTCCGTTGCGTATTATTCATACAGGAGGATAATTTGTAACTTAATTGTGAGTACGAGAGTTCATGTTACTCGATAAATAAGAATGAATCCACTCGCTTGGCAGTCTACTCATCTTGCAGGCCTGACTGCTTGATGCCACAGTATGAGCAAGGCATGTGGGTGCCTCTCAACATGAATGCATTCGGGTGAGGCATTCTCCCACTTCCATTGGGTCACAACAGGCCGAAAGCTGTTCAAGTGTGGCCAGCAGGAAGTCAGGACTACTCTCGATTGGCCACAGAAAATTCTTCCGGCGGTTTCAAAGCGTTTAAACTGGCATATCCATTACATCAAGTTGTTTTCACTGTTGGAAAGAATGCCATGCCAGTAATACAAAATGTTCAAATGTGTGTGAATTCCTAAGGGACCAAACTACTGAGGTCACCAGTCCCTAGACTTGCACACTAATTAAGCTAACTTATGCTAATAACAACACATACACCCATGAACGAAGGAGGAGTCGAACCACCGGCGGGAGGTGCAGCGCAATCCGTAATATGGCGCCTCAACCACGCGGCCACTCCGCGCGGCTCCAGTAATACAAAGGAGAGCCAAAGAAACAGGTACACCTGTTTAATATCTTGTAAAACCTCTCCCCCCCCTCCCCCACCACCACCCCAAGCGCACGCAAAAGAGCCGCAACAAGACGTGGCACGGGCTCGACTAATGTCTTAAGTAGTGCTGGAGGGAACTCATACCACGAATCCTGCAGGGCTGTCCGTAAATCCATAAGAGTACGAGGGGGTAGAGATCTCTTTCGAACAGCACGTTGCAAGGCACTCCAGACACGCTAAATAACGTTCATATCTCGGGAGTTTCGTCCCCAGCGGAGGTGTTGAAATGTTCCTGGAGCCACTCTGTAGCAGTTCTTGACGTGTGGGGTGACGCATTGTCCTGCTGGAATTTCCCAAGTCCGACGGAACCCACAATGAATATGAAAGGACGCAGGTTCAAAAATGGCTCTGAGCACTATGGGACTTAACTTCTGAGGTCATCAGTCTCCTAGAACTTAGAACTACTTAAACCTAAGGACTTCACACACATCCATGCCCGAGGTAGGATTCGAACCTGCGACTGTAGCGGTTGCGCTGTTCCAGACTGTAGCGCCTAGAACCGCTCGGCCACTCCGGCCGGTAAAGGATGCAGGTGATCAGATAGGCTGCTTACGTACGTGTCACCAGTCAGAATCATATCTAGACCTATCAGGGGTCCCTTATCACTCCCACTGTACACACCCCACACCATTAAAGAGTCTCCACCAGCTTGAACAGTCCCCTGCAGACATGCAGCGTCCATGGATTCACACGTCCATCCGCTCGATACAATTTGAAACGAGACTTGTCCGTCCAGGTACCATGTTTCCAATCATCGACAGTACAATCTACTGGTTGATGGGCCCTGGCGTGGCGTAAAGCTTTATGACGTGCAGTCATCAAGGTTCCATGAGTGGGCCTTCAGCTCCGAAAGCCCACATCAATGATGTTTCGTTGCATGGTTCGCACGCTGACACTTTTTGATGGCCCAGTATTGAAATCTGGGACAATTAGCGGATGGGTTGCACTTCTGTCACGTTGGACGATTCTCTTTATTCGTCGTTGGTCCCGTTCTTGCAGGATCTTTTTCCGGCTGCAGCGATGTCGGAGGTTTGATATTTTACCAGATTTCTGATATTCACGTTACACTCGTGGAATGGTCGTACCCGAAAATCCCCACTTCATCGCTAGATCGGATTTGCTGTGTCCCATCCCTCGTGCGCCGACTATAACACCACGTTCAAACTCACTTAAATCTTGATAACCTGCCATTGTAGCAGCAATAACTGACCTAAAAACAGCGCCAGACACTTGTTGTCTTATACAGGCGTTGCCGAACGCAGCGCCGTACTTTGCCTGCTTACATATATTTGTATCTGGATATGCTTCTCTATACCAGTTTCTTCGGCGCTTCAGTGTATTAGGGGCACAGCAGTGTATTAGGGGCACAGCCCCGTGGCGAGGAACGTAATATTACGGGCAGCGCTCCCCACCCAAGTGTTAGCTCTCGTAAGTAATATTAGTCGTCCAAGAGATAACAGAAATCACTTCTAGTGAACATTTTAGCCAATTTTATTCACACCAATGCAGTCTGATAATCGACACAATCAATCTGTTGAGGGTAAAGCACCAATTCTAGGAAATTGTGTACTCGAAGTAATACTTCCAAGACTAGTTCACTCACTGACCTCTAGATTCGTCGCACTCTCTAAGATACCTTAGCAAACGTTTTGATGCTGATGACACGGAAGAAGATTATAGTTAACATTTATCTGACTCATGTGAAAAACTTTCTGTAATTTTTTATTTGTTCACATTGAAATATGTCAATAGAAAATCAAATTATAGTGTGCAAGGAAAATCATAAGACAAATGTTTTATAGAATTTATGTAAGCTCGTTGCATATCGATAGTGACAGTGAAGTATCCGCACCAAGCTCTTTGTTGGTGGGAGAGCCCGCGCATTGATACATAGGGAGCGCGGCGAGAAGCGCGCATTGTCGATAGAACACTCTTGAGTCGACCTTTGTGCAGTGAAGTTGTGTGGAGAGACAGAGCGGTGTGCCTGTTCGCCACCAGCTATATATTACTTGAAGAATACTATAATTATATAATTCGTAATTATTTATGAATTATTAAAAATCGACGTCATGAAGACATCAAAGGTATTTAAGCGCTAACTGCATATTGTAAGTTCGTTGTTACATTTTTAATCTGTTTTATGTTACGCGATCCCCAAACTAAAGTTTTATATATCGAATCATTATAAAGAACTAAAAATGTATATTCAATCATTTTCAGAATAGATCAGTTTATCTCAGTAAGTATCGTATTATTTTTCATTGAACCCAGTAAACACAAGATGTAACTTTTGTTGAGTTTTACCTTTTTTTATTTTATAATGGCATTGAATTTTTCATCAGTAACTTCAATCAAAAAAGCAAATCAATAATAAGTACAGTTTTAGCTCACATATTTGCAATTCTAGTAAATGAATGCCAACCAAAATAATTATCAACATTAGATCGGAGTGAGTATATTCAGACAGGAAGTCAGATGACGTTATCCAGAGGCGACCAAGTTAAATAAAAGGTAAGGAAAATATACATGTATGTTTTCAGATTCACTACATAGACAAAAAGTACTAAGGGCCACGGCGTAAGCTTATGTGTTCACGTCGAAATAATCTTCTTTTGATCAATCACATTAATATTGTTTCCAATAAAGGCACAAGGCGTACAAAATTGTATACGCTAAAGACAATCAGATCAGACACGTTGTCAAAAGCAAGTTCAGACAGGAAAGCTGCAAGGCACAAAAAGTTCAATTCTCTTTCTTTCTTTCATTAGACGGAAAGTAAGTTAAATTATTTTATTCTAGACGGAAAGGTTAACGTCTAAACGCATTAAGTTAAATTATTTAAATTATTTTATTCGACGTAAAGGTTTCAACATGTTTTCTTAACTTTAAAGAAGAATGTAATAATTCAAATTACAACGAAAGCAGTGGCTGACAGATGCGAACATAATCGAGCTATCAGTTTAGTAAGGCATGGTTCAAAATACTGCCACGAATTCCTCGCACAACAATGGAGAAATTGGCAGAAACCGACCATGGGGAAGATCGGCTTAGATTCTGAAAAACACACGATGTAATACTGACCCTAGACTTCTGTTAGAATATAGGTAAAGGAAAGGCAAACAAATGTTTATAGTATTTTTATAAACTTAGAGAAAGCTTTTAACAAAGTTGACTTGAATACTCCTTTAAAATTCTGAAGGTAGCAGGGGTAAAATACAGGGAGTTCAAAAATGGTTCAAATGGCTCTGAGCACTATGGGACGTAACATCTGAGGTCATCAATCCTCTAGAACTACTTAAACCTGACTAACCTAAGGACATCACACACATCCATGCCCGAGGCAGGATTCGAATCTGCGACCGTAGCGGTCGCGCGGTTCCAGACTGAAGCGCCTAGAACCGCTCGGCCACTCCGGCCGGCAAAGTACAGAGAATGAAAGGCTACTAACAAGTTGTAATACAGCAGAGTCGAGTCGAGGGCCATGAAAGGGAATAAAAGGTTGAGAAAGGAGTGAGACAGGGTTGTGGCTTATCTCTGATTTTATTCAATTTGTAGGCTGAGCAAGCAGTAAAGGAAACGAGAGAAAAATTTGGATTAGGAATAATTAAGAAAAAAAGTCTGAGGTTTGCGGATGACGCTGTATTTCTGTCAGAGACAGCAAAGAACTTGGAAGAGAAGTTAAATGGAATGGACAGCGTCTTGAAAGGAGTTTCTTTTTCCATTTTTCGAGTCGTCAGTCTTCTGACTAGTTTGATGCGTACCGCCATGAATTCCTCTCCTGTGCCAACTTTTTCATGTCAGAGAGCAATTGCAACCTACTTCCTTTATTATTTGCTAGATGTATTCCAATCTCTGTCTTCCTCTACAGTTTCTACCCTCTGCAGCTCCCTCTAGTACCATGAAAGGTGTTCCCTGCTGTTTCAACAGAAGTCCTCTCATCCTGTCCCTGCTTCTTGTCAGTGTTTTCCATATGTTCCTTTTCTCGCCCTCTTCTGCGGACAGCCTCCTCATTCCTCAGCTTATCGATCCATCTAATATTCAACATTCTTTTGTAGCACCACATATGAAAAGCTTCGATTCTTTTCTGCTTCTGTCTGCAGCTCGTGGTCGTGCGGTAGCGTTCTCGCTTCCCACGCCCGGGTTCCCGTGTTCGATTCCCGGCGGGGTCAGGAATTTTCTCTGCCTCGTGATGACTGGGTGTTGTGTGATGTCCTTAGGTTAGTTAGGTTTAAGTAGTTCTAAGTTCTAGGGGCTGATGACCATAGATGTTAAGTCCCATAGTGCTCGGAGCCATTTGAACCATTTTTCCTGCTTCTATTTTCCCGCAGTCCATGTCTCACTACCATACAATGCTGTGCTCCAAACGCACATTATCAGAAATTTCTTAGTCAAATTAAGATCTACGTTTGATGCTTGTACACTTCTCTTGGCCAGGAACGCCCTTTTTGTCAGTGCTAATCTGCTTTTTACTCCTCGTTGTTTGATACTTGTAGAATTCTTTTGGCCAGGAATAGCCTTTATGTCAGTGCCAATATGTCTTTTATGTTCTTCTTGCTCTGTGCATCATGGGTTATTTTGTTGCCCAAGTAGCAGAATTGCTTAACTTTGTCTACTTCGTAATCCCGAATTCTGATGTTAACTTTCTCAACGTTCTCATTTCTGCTGCTTCCCATTATTTTCGTCTCTCTTCGATTTTTTCTCAATCCATATTCTGCCTTCTGCATTAGACTGTTCATTTCTTTCAATATATCCTTCGTCACTTTCATTGTTGGCAGCTATGTTATCAGCGGATCTTATGATTGATATCCTTTCACCCTAAGTTTTAATCCCACCCTTGATCCTTTCTTTTATATATGTCACTGATACTTCGATGTATAGACTGAACAGTATGGGTGAAAGACTAAGCTCCTGCCTTGCACCCTTTTTACCCGAACACTTTGTTCTTGGTCTTCCAGTCTTATTGTTCGTTCTTGTACATATTGTATATTACCCACCATTCCCTATAGTTTACCCCTATTTCTCTCAGAATTTCAAACATCTTGCTTCATTTGACATTGTCGAACGCTTTCTGCAGGTCGTTAAATCATATGAACGTGTCTTGATTTGCCTTCAGTCTTGCTTCCAATATGAACCGCGACGTCAGAGCTGCCTCTCGGGTACATTTACCTTTCCTAAAGTCAAGTTTCTCCTTCTGTCACGTCGTCAGACAAGTCATCTTCCTCGAGAGGCCTTCAGTGTACTCTTTCCTCCTATCCACTCTTTCCTCTTCATTTAACATTGGAATTCCTATTACGCTCTTTTTCCATTTCTTCACATTTTTCGTGTAGCCATTTTGCCTTTGCTTTCCTACACTAACTGTTTATTTCGTTCCTAAGTGACTTGTATATCTATATTGCTGAATTTCCCTGAACATTTTTGTATTTCTTTCTTTCATCGATCAACTGAAGTATTTCTTCTGTTACCTATGTTTTTTTCGCAGTTACCTTCTTTGTACCGATGTCTTCCTTTCCGGCTTCTGTGATTGTCCTTCTTAGAAAAGTCCTGCCCTGTTCAAATGATCTTCCTACTGAGCTGTCTATATCCTCAGAGAACTTCAGGCGTACTTCTTCATCCCTTAGGACTTCTGTATCCCACTTCTTTGCGCACTGATTCTTCTTGACTAGTCTCCTAAATTTCAGCTCTAACAACCCTACCCCAACAAAGGTCAGCATTTAATAACGATTGTGGTGTTGCTCACGCTGCTAAATACTGCATTTTCGGGCAAAAACAGTCATATCATGTGGCAGGTGTCATTAGAGCACAGTTAGTAAAGTCATTTCATGTAATAATAAAAAAACTAGGCACTCATCTTTTTGTGTTCCCCACGCTGGTCTCGTCGTAAAATCATGGCTCAATCGTTGAAAATCTAGGTGGTTGTGATTCTAAGCTCGGATGCAAAGAGGCCTAGGTTTTATTCTGCTATATTCAAAAGTTTTGTAGATGCGCTTCACAAATCATTCTTGAAGATTACACTTTTGCGGGACAATGGAGATGTATAAAAAGCAATCAGCACTCCGAATTTAAGTTACACTTCCTTTTAATTGCAATATTACGTAAACACAAAACATCACTTCACAATACAAAACATACTTGAAAACATCTTCCTCACAGTGACTGTTAAAGTTCACATTTTGTAAACTGACTACGTTACGCGTCTTTCCAACATGACGTCCAACACTTGACTGTCTCAAGGTCCGGCTCTCTAATAAAAAATGGTTCAAATGACTCTGAGCACTATGGGACTTAACTACTGTGTTCATCAGTCCCCTAGAACTTAGAACTACTTAAACCTAACTAACCTAAGGACATCACACACATCCATGCCCGAGGCAGGATTCGAACCTGCGACCGTAGCGGTCACGCGTTTCCAGACCGTAGCGCCTATAACCGCACGGCCACTCCGGCCGGCGACTCTCTAACAACTTAACAACTAACTAATTATCGCTTACGCGCCCAAAAATCAGAGTTACAAGTACGTCAAAGATCATAGTGACAAAAGAAAGAATACACATAAGAATAATATCATTGCAATATAAACATATCTATGTATCACAAATGAAATAAAATCTGAATGTTGTCTCAGAAATATGTCAACTACTTTGCAGAAACACAGTAGAATATTACTGGTATCGAGAGGTTCAGGTGAGGTGCCGTAATGGTTGCGTAATTCAAGTACCATTACCCAGCCTACTCTTCATCACATCTGAATTATGATCTGAGCCCGTATCTGATCCTGGGTACGCCTTACAATCCAGTATCTGATTTCTTAATCTCTGCTTGACCATTGTAAAAAAATATCGTGTGACTAGGGCCTCCCGTCGGGTAGACCGTTCGCCGGGTACAAGTCTTTCGATTTGACGCCGCTTCGGCGACTTACGCGTCGATGGGGATGAAATGATGACGAGTAGGACAACACAACACCCAGCCACTGAGCGGAGAAAATCTGCGACCCAGCCGGGAATCGAACCCGGGCCCTTAGGATTGACATTCTGTCGCGTCCTGACCACTCAGCTACCGGGGTCGGACCTTGACTATGGTGTAATCTAACTGAAATCAGCGTTTTTCAAGTACATCTCTTCCTCTTCTGATTCTCGAACAGAGTATTAGGTATTACTAATTGACATTTATGCAGAACTCATTCTTCCTCCTCTCTCGTTCCTACTGTCAACTCATATTCTTCTGTAACCTTTTCTTCTCCTTCTTTCCCTATAACCGCATTGCAATTAGATTTTCATCTCCTTTTACGTACTGAATCACCCGTCCAGTATCTTCAAATACTTTCTTTATCCCTTCATCTTCTGACTAGGAAGTTGGCATGTATACCTGAACTATTGTCGTCGATTCTGATGAGAACAGTTCTATCACTGAACTCCTCTGTTGATCCACCGAGGACGCGGAACAGCGGCTGGTCAAATATTTAACACGAAAAATCTCTAAGCAGCCGAGAAATTTGAGAAATTATTTTATTTTATTTTCACTGCTATTTTCGGCAGTTCAGTATGCCAGTTTCAGGCCCCATATGCCCCTATCGATATTGGCATACCGGGGACATCATTTTATGAACGTCGTGAAATTTGTACTTGAAGTGCTTCTGTCGAAGACTCGACTTGTTGTCGGGTATTCGACGGGAGCACTTGAAACAGTTATTGGAAAATGAAGAGACTTACGCAGGATAGAATAGCATGGAGAGCTACATCAAATCAGACTTCAAAGTGCAGAACATCATCACTACCACGACCACCACCACCACCACCACCACCACCACCACCACAGCAGCATAACAACAAGAAGAAAGTATCTAATGAAACAGCGTGTTACGATGTTGTTTTTCGATATTTCTTTAGTGTTATGCTACACAGTCGCTCATGTTCAGTTACAATTAATATATTATTACATAATCAAG
The DNA here is from genome assembly GCF_023864275.1 of Schistocerca cancellata. NCBI lineage: Eukaryota > Metazoa > Arthropoda > Insecta > Orthoptera > Acrididae > Schistocerca > Schistocerca cancellata. The sequence continues at coordinate 402,814,381 of NC_064632.1, read as the reverse complement.
TGTGAGAGTGAAAATGTGGTGCCAGCTGCTGCTGGGCCCTCAGAAACTGCGAGGCATTTGCAAGCAGCAAACGGCGGAAGATGAAAACGGGCTAACCCAGGTGAGTGCTAATTTTAGACTGGTGCTAATGGGAAGATACAATTTGAAGAGAGGCAGCGGTCTGGCAGATTTCCATTACTAGTAGAGTGTGCTCAGAAGGAGGCAGGAAAGAAGGAGCAGCCAAAAGGAAAGGTAGGTCGTTTCAGTATGGTGTACGCAAAGTGGGGTTTCGTGTGCCGCCGTATTTTCAGCTCTACCACACCAAGAAGAACTTTTTGAAACATTATTTTCTTGTAATATATTCTTGCTTTCGACTGTATGTAGAGATTTCATATCACACTTTTTACTCGTAAATTGTAAAAGAAATGCTAAAATAAACTTTCTTTGCACATGAAAAAGTAAGTCTTTTTACGCCCTGTGATGATGAAAATTTAGCACGTGAACATATCATTCGCATTTATTTAAAAAGCAATTAGTAAACTTCATTTTTATTTTTTGTTCAATGTAATAAAAACGGTGTTGCTTTGTTTCTTGAATTTGTACCAGAGAGTCAAATTATGTGGAAAATTCCCGGCACTTTGTGAAGGAGAAGGAGACAACAGACCGGCACTGGAGTAAGTCGATTTACGTAAGTGACTGGTACTCAAAGCGTTTAATAACCTTGCTCCAGGAGAAAAGCCCTTTCATGGGCATAGCTTTTTCTGTTCAGTCTGGCAGGCTTCTCGTTGAAGAAAACAACTATTAAGTTCCTGCTAGCCTTTTACGATTAAAGGGACGGTACATCCAATCTAGTGAAAATTTAACACATCCTACTGTAATTACAGCTGAAATTTATTCTGTATATGAATCCAGGTGTTTGGTAAACAAAAGTATGTCACTCTCCTTTGTTAATTTAACTTTCAAAAGGAATAATTTTTCTATTTTTCATACAAGCTTCAGAGCACAACATTCGAGAGTTGTGGACCAGATGCTATACTCATTGCTAAAATGACATTGACACATTAACTTGGCTCACTTTAGAGGCGAGATGGCAATACGCATGCATTACTGTTACAGATACAGGGTGTTTCGCAGTTCATGTTACACATTTCTTGTAGAGGTTGTAGAGGGGAGTTAGTACATCACGCTTTACTTAGGAACCCAGGTCTCCTTTAAAATTATGTACATACAGGATGATTCCGTGAGGATGTTAGATACTTTCAAGGATGACGGAGAAGGTTAAAGGTATCAATTTGAGGTGAACGACTCTGGTGCGGAAAAGAGCGAGACGAAAGTTACAAGCAAAACCCTTGTGATACCTCTGCCAGTGGAATACGTTGCTGGTACTGTTGTTGCTAAGATCGTACGTTAGGCAACTTTCAGACGCGATAGTATGCATCAAAACAACAAAATATGTCCAGACAAGGGCTATAAAATGCATACCTTAAGAGCTATGAGCATTTGTTCAATAGAGGAGATGTGTTTCACAGAAGAGAAATGAACAAGTGCTCATAGCTTCTCAGGTAAGCATTTTACTGGACATTTTTTCCTTGTTCTGATCCACCCTACTATCTCTGAAAGTTGCCTACCATACAATCTTAGCATCAACAGTACAACTACATGTATTCCCCTGTCAGAGGTATTAGAACGGTTTTCACTCATAGCTTTCGACTCGTTCGTTTCTTGTACAGGGATCCCACGCCTCCAACTGATACATTTATCTTTCTCTACTACCCAAACAAGTTTGTGACACATAACGGAATCACTCTGTGTACACATACAATTACAAGCGCCATCCCTTATAACTTTGACGCTCTGTAGCGTCGTTGGATGGCATGGGTCCCTACGTAATACTTGATATACTAGGTCCCCTGTGCAAGGAAGTGCGTAACAGGATTGTCAAAGCGTCATTGCTTAAAATGGTTGGGTGTGTACATATGAACATTTAATTACCATTTCAGAGTATCAGAGGTGCACACAAAATTGAAATATTTGCTGAATGTTTTGCTCAGAATTATAATTACACTGTCATTGGTTTATCTGCTATCAAAGGCGTGCCTCTGCAATGACAAAATTTTGAAGGAGGTTTAGGTGACTTCACACTTTTCAAAGCAAACCGAGGTATAGTCCTGACCATTTAAACTGATGTTACATTAACTGTTTGTGGCTCTCTACATACAAACAGCTTTTCCATATTAAATAAATTCACTGCCACTGAACTTGAACACTTATGTTTGTTAATATACACTACTGGCCATTAAAATTGCTACTCCACGAAGATGACGTGCAACAGACGCGAGATTTAACCGACAGGAAGAATATGCTGTGATATGCAAATGATTAGCTTTTCAGAGCATTCACACTAGGCTGGCGTCGGTGGCGACACCTACAACGTGCTGACATGAGGAAAGTTTTCAACCGATTTCTCATACACAAACAGCAGTTGACCGGCGTTGCCTGGTGAAACGTTGTTGTGATGCCTCGTGTAAGGAGGAGAAATGCGTACCATGACATTTCCGACTTTGATAAAGGTTGGATTGTAGCCTATCGCGATTGCGGTTTGTCGTATCGCGACATTGCTGCTCGCGTTGGTCGAGATCCAATGACTGTTAGCAGAATATGGAATCGGTGGGTTCAGGAGAGTAATACAGAACGCCGTGCTGGATCCCAACGGCCTCGTATCACTAGCGGTCGAGGTGACAGGCATGTTGTCCGCATGGCTGTAGCGGATCGTGCAGCCTCGTCTCGATCCCTGAGTCAACAGATGGGGACGTTTGCAAGACAACAACCATCTGCACGAACAGTTCGACGACGTTTGCAGCAGCATGGACTATCAGCTCGGAGACCGTGGCTGCGGTTACCCTTGACGCTGCATCACAGAGAGGAGCGCCTGCGATGGTGTACTCAACGGCGAACCTGGGTGCACGAGTGGCAAAACGTAATTTTTTTTTTGATGAATCCAGGTTCTGTTTACAGCATCATGATGGTAGCATCCGTGTTTGGCGACATCGCGTTGAACGCACATTGGAAGCGTGTATTTGTCATCGCCATACTGGTGTATCACCCGGCGTGATGGGTTGGGGTGCCATTGGTTACACGTCTCGGTCACCTCTTGTTGGCATTGACGGCACTTTGAATAGTGGGCGTTACATTTCAGATGTGTTACGACCCGTGTCTCTACCCTTCATTCGATCCCTGCGAAACCCTACATTTCAGCAGGATAATGCACGACCGCATGTTGCAGGTCCTGTACTGGCCTTTCTAGATACAGAAAATGTTCGACTGCTGCCCTGGCCAGCACATTCTCCAGATCTCTCACCAATTGAAAACGTCTGGTCAATAGTGGCCGAGGAACTGGCTCGTCACAATACGCCAGTCACTAGACTTGATGAACTGTGGCATCGTGTTGAAGTGCATGGGCAGCTGTACCTGTACACGCCATCCAAGCTCTGTTTGACTCAATGCCCAGGCGTATCAAGGCCTTTATTACGGCCAGAGGTGGTTGCTATGGGTACTGATTTCTCAGGATCTATGCACCCATATTGCGTGAAAAGGTAATCACATGTCAGTTCTAGTATAATATATTTGTCCAATGAATACCCGTTCTGCATTTCTTCTTGGTGTAGCAATTTTAATGCCAGTAGTGTACTCAATGACAACGGCATTAGCCATATGTTTCTACACTGTGCGGATTGCCACCGCTCCATACCAACTTAACCACTGATAATTTTCGCGTCAAGTTAGATGATTTCTAGCATTTGTAAAGTTTTAACTTTTTTACTATATTGCAGCTTGTCAATATTGACAATACATAGCACATCATTCTTACCAATCACCAAGAAAATGACACTATTTATCAATTTTGTCCGAATAGGTATGTAATCAAAACATGTAAAAAAAAAACCAGGATAATTATGAGAGAACTGGTAAGCCGAAGGAAAAGTTTAAACTTCAGTTAACTTCTTTGTATTACTGGTGCTCATGGTGCTGGACGATCGTTCCAAGAAGTGCCGACCAAGACTGTATGGAGACGACAACCATAAGAAATTCACGGTGACGCTCGAGGCGGTACTAAGCCACTCTATTAAAATTACGAACAACAAAGAAATACAGTTGATCTCTGGTGCCTTTTCGATGGCGATAACACTCAACTGTTTCACAAAACCGCAACCTTCTGCATAGGCACTGAAACTAACATTGTACTTCAAACAAGCAGACACTCAACATGCCGAGTAGTACCCTAATCTTTCATATTTAGTCACAATAACAATTTACTCTAGTTTAATTAAGTAATAATTCTGTTTTTACTATTACTGCAATGTTTTGCATTTTTATTGTTAGTCTTCTGAACGATTTTGTTGAACAAAGCGTTAGTAACTTCATTTCTCGCTGAGCAGTGTATATGAGTGAACTAGTTACGAGGGAAGGAGCAAAGTTTGGGAAGACAGGAAAATTACGGAGCAGAGAGAAACACTTCCATTGTCAGCACACGATTTACACAACGTACGCAGAAGCAGGTAAGAGACGAATTTTGTCACTGGGAATTAATTTTCCGGGTTTTGTTATGATCCTTGAGGAAAAGTACAGAAAGCGTAAACCGAGGTGCCTAGTTCAGAAGGATTTACTCCGAGTTGTAAGGCAGGCTGACGAAGAGGAAGTAAATTGTATGCCTTCTCCGGACAGGAATCAATGCTCCTAGCTGGTGAATTCTTTTTGCATCAAGCCTTTGTACCAATGTCGGATACTATAACAGAGGCTTTCTCATTTCGATTCAGTTTTTCCCAGAAAAGTAGGGCGCTTTCTAATTCATTGAATTCATATCTGGATGAGCCGCATTTCAAGATGCTGTCACGATAAAGATTTTCCAGGCTACTACTAGTATTCGTAGGGGATGAAACATGTGCTTCACACTATAATTTACTTTCTCCTAATGGTAGCCAGGAGTAGACAAAATGATACGAAAGAAATGATTGGAAGTCTGTTTCGTTTATTTCCAGTGTACTAAAACCATTTGGGACCGTTCTAGTTGTTTATCACTCAATTCTGTGTCGTGACTTTATACCTAGACGAGATTTAAGGAAGTGTAGATACGCCCAACAAACGGACATGAAATAAGTCTAAATACGTAGGTAGAAGTGCAACAAGTAGTGTGTAAGTCGGTGTCTGGCGTTCCAAGCCACGCCGGGATATTTCTCCCATTCTACCTTGTAGTTCATTATTGTAGTCTGGCGTTTAAATGTGCGCCGAGATAACTGAGTGTCTTTTTAACTTCTAGACCATTATTGGTGGTTTTAAGCAATTGGTTCATTAAATTTTAAGAGCCGTGGTTGACCAAGAAACTCACGGAAGTTAATTGTGCTTGCATTTAATTGTGACGTATATCATTGAAATTTATATGAGTTAGTTCACATAGTCATATTTAGTTTTTCAGGTTTTATGGGCACTGTTCTAATTAGAGAAATTTTTTTATGTCATTTGTTATAGTTATGTGGCTTTATAAGGCAATCGCCTTTGTATTATTGTTATGATTGGGATTTGATAAAAGCTTTATGATTGTAATAAAAAAATATGTGGCAACTACAACGGATTACTCCTGTGATTTCTATGTGTTCTTGAGATCCACAACCCAACTAGGTACCGTACGGGTACCAAACATGATAGTATTAATGTTCAGAGTATGGGGTGCCTGTTTTGCATGCATCACAGCGCCACCGTCCAGTTACTACAATGGCTACCATGTGTCATGATCAGTCATCGTGGTTCATAACCTGACAAGACGCAGTGCACTTGTTGACGTGACAACATGAGCTTGGACTAAAGGAGCAGTGCATTACTGGTGAAGCTCAATTATCAAAACAGTAATGCTGCAGCTGCACTTCGAGAATATCGCCGGCTGAAAGGATTACGGAAGGAAGGGTCCTCTTGTACCACCTGGTGTCCGCCGTATGATGAATCAACTGGAGAACTGGGTGCCGCTCCGAGAAGAGGCCGCCGACCGGTTGCACCACAGGTGGTTGATGAAATCGCTGTTGCTATGGCAGACAACGCTGCGCGCAATTCCCGATCGTCAGGCAGTGCGCGTGCTGTGTCAAGACAGTTGAACATCCCGTGGTCCACTGTACGGAGGGTGCTTCGAACCATTCTCAAATGGTATCTGAACAAGATCCGTATCGTGTAGCAGCTTGCACCACAGGAGCACCACGATGTTTTGACTTCGCTCTGCACTTTCTCGCAAGGATTTAAGTTAACGAGGGCTGACCCTGGACCATCCTATGGACAGATGAAGGTCATTTATCGCTGACGGGTGAGGTGAACACACAGAAATACCGAGTGTGGGGATCTTCACATCGTCACTGTGCATGAAGTTCCTCTGTGAGGTGAACGTGTCACCATATGGTGTGTGGCTTCACGGTTACGTTCATCATAGGCCCATTCTTTTTTTAGCAGGACTCAAGGACCAAAGACGTGCACTGTGGCTGACCAGCGTTAATGCGATATGCTTCACCAGTATGTCATACACGCCCTACACAGACAGATGCATTGAACTCAACAGTTTTAATTGCAAGACGGGGCTCCATCGCACAGCGCTCGTGAAGTTCACCTGCTTCTCAGAAACACCTTTGGAAACGATCGAATTATCAGCCGATCGTTTCCAAATGCTCAGCCGGCACGACCACCTGCTCTCACCTATGATTTCTGGTTGTGGGGCTATGTGAAGGATATGGTTTACCAGGCGAACATTCACACGTGTGCTGATCTGAAGCGCAGCATATCAGGAGAGGTAGCGAACATACCAACGGACATTCTTCGTTCTGCTGTGCAGAATACAATTCTGCAAATTCCGAATCTTTTGGGTACTGATGGCCGCCGTATTGAGCCCCATCAGTAAGTGGCTCAAATGGCTCTGAGCACTATGGGACTTAACATCGCAGGGCATCAGTCCCCTAGAACTTAGAACTACTCAAACCTAACTAGCCTAAGGACACCGCACACATCCATGCCCGAGGCAGGATTCGAACCTGCGACCGTAGCGGTCTCGCGGTTCCGGACTGAAGCGCCTAGAACCGCTCATCCACTCCGGCCGGCCATATATCAGTAATGGCATCGGTATTTAATGATATGACGTTACGTACCGTAGTAGCACATTAAAAGTGCTTCAGTTGAATTGATAATGCATAATTTCTCTTCCCCATGACCTCGACATTAATGCTACCAAGTTTGGTACTCGTATGATAATTAGTTTCTGTGTTCTAACGTGTTAAATAAGGAAAGTTAAATATAACCACCTGGTATTTGACGCGCAGCGGTGTGTTGCAATTCTGTCTAATTAAAATTATTTGTGCTGCAGGAAACTGTCGTTACTCATATCTGGTACTCCACTGCTGGCATGTGTTACGCAGGATCGGGTGCCATTATTCACGCCCCGTCAGCTTGCTTAGCCGACTGATTACGTCATTTGGAGTGCGTCCACTCGGCAACTCTCGCCGCTGTGTTTCGCGCTGCTTCCTCCAACACAGCCGCACTACTAATTCTGAATTTGTATCCGTTAGCTTGTGGCCTTCACCTTAAACATATTAATCTGTTGTAAGTTAATCATCCTTGTGTTACTTGAAAATGTGTTAAATCTTCAGTTGATGTGTATTTCTGCGTTTAAAATTATCTGGCCTAGATACTGGCGTTAAATTGTTTTTCCTTGTTTTAAGCATGTTTTTCGGTCTTTTTTTTAATCATTCAAATTTAAATCATATTTTATTCTCACTATTTGGTGATTAAGGCCGTTCTGGTCGGTTCTGGTACTGGTTAGATTTACGTCTGCCTTTATTATGGCTTTACCCTTATTACATTTTGTGTCTTATATAAGGAGTGTCCTGGGTTAAAGTTATCTTTGAATTTTCTGTAAATTATTTCAACTGGCATTCAATTCTAACGAGAACTTCGATGTTTAGATTTTGTTAATTTAAAAATAAGTAAAAGCTTAATTGTCTGCTATGTGACTGAAACTGTGTAAAATAAATTTGTTCTACCAGTGAATGAAGTGTGTAAAAATCCCCACTGTTCCAGTCTATCCTGGCTGAATTAACAGGCCATAATTATCACTGTTACATACTGTTATGTACGCATACGTGGAACAATCCCAGCAAATAATCCAAGTGATAGTACAAGCATTTTACCATACAGCAGACTGGTGACAACGAGTAGTGCAGGCTGGAGATTGTAAAAAATGACACAAATTTTTATCTGTAGCGTAAGCATTGCAAGGATTTAGTAACTAACATAGCGAATTTCCTCCTTAAATATTTGCTCCTACATGCAGCTGACTGGCTGTTGCTACGTGTGAACTCGAAACTGCGAGAACTCCCTCACTGAACAAATAGTAGACTACGAGGTGACGTGTCGGCGAACACTGTCAGAAATAAATTCAGTAATTACTTTGTTTCTGAAGCTGTAACCGGCACCCGCCAAGTTATTTATTTCAGTGTTCAAATTTTCAATTACTCAAGAAAAAGTAACCAGGTACATCTTTAGTGTCAGATCAGAGTAATTCTGTTTACACCTTTTAAAAGTGCAAATACCGTATGAAAATTGAGAACCAGAGTGTTTTACAAATTCTCTATCTACTTTAAGCAAACGCAAAAAAATCGTTTATAAACAATGTTTGTAGACTACTTCTCTTGGTAAAAGAATAAAGGAATTTGTGAGTTACTGTATCGTAAGGCGACCAATGTGTAGTAAGGAAAACATGGCGGTCTCAAACAACAAACAACTGAGAAAAACCAGACGATAGACGACGGTTGGAACTTAAATATTGGCAACTATTTATTCTACTCAGGGATTGAGTGTTGTGTTGTCATCATCATCATTTCGTCCCCATCCGGCGCGCAGGTTGCCCAATGTGGCGTCGAATGTAATAAGACCTGCACCAAGGCGGCCGGACCTGCCCCATAAGGGACCTCCCGGCCAATGACGCCAAACTCTCATTTCATTTTCAATTCATTCACAACCGATTCCAAAGAGTTACATGTCTGCACCTGTTACTGTCCTTCGAAGTAGTCACCAGCGTTGTGTAGAACCCGTTGCCAGCGATGTGGAAAGTGTAGTATAACGTTAGCAAAGCCTGTTTTGTTGATGGTGGGAATGGAGCGGTCTTCTGTCTGTCGAATCTCTGGAACAGTTCTGAAGTTCCTTCATCTTCGGAATCAAATAAAAGTCACAAGGATTTAAGTTCGGGGAGTACGGTGGATGGTACAGTACTTACCAGTCCCATCGACCGAACAGAGCAGCCACAGCTTGCGCTGCATGCGATCACGCACTGTCGTGCAAAATGATGGGTGAGTTGCACAGAAAGTGGCGCCGCTTCTTTCGCAAAGCATTATGGGTCGCCGCGAAAGTCGGAAGTGCGTCAGAGCGTGAAAGTTATGGTGATTCTCGTGTACGACTGTGATTGTGTTATCCTAACGCATTACGTTTCTCCACGGCAGACCGCCAATGCACAGTATTCCTGTTCGTTTTTGGAGCATCTCCTGCGACCAGCTTCGCGAAAGAAGCGGCGACACTTTCTGGGCAACCCACCCATAATTTTGCACGACAATGCGCGGGCGCTTACAGCGCAACCTGTGGTTTCTCTGTTCGGTCGGTGGGACCGGGAAGTACTGTACCATCCACCATGCTCCCCGGACTTAAGTCCTTGTGACTTTGATTTGATTCAGAAGATGACAGAACGACTTCGTGGCATTCGCTTCAGAACTGTTCCAGAGATTCGACAGGCAGTAGGCTGCACTATTCGCACCATAAACAGAACGGGCTCTGCTAACGGTATACTACGCCTTCCACATCGTTGGCAACAGGCTGTACACAACGTTGGTGACTACTTTAAATGACAGTAACAGGTGAAAACATGTATCTCTTTTGTGTGAGCTGTGAATAAATAGTTGCCACTATTTATGTTCCAACCCTCGTATATATGTATGTTTTAGGAGTATTAAAGCAGCTATTTATATTGCTAACTGTAGGCAGTAGCAGTTATGAGTAATATGTTCTTAGGTTGGTTAGGATCTCCAAGTACATGTGGCACTATCGAGCCAATAATGTTTATTTTCTCCTGGATAGCAAGTCAGGTACTGAAGTGTCGACTCGGGGACGCAAAACAGGTCGTCTTAGTGACAGAAGCAGTCCACTTCGTGGCATAGTTATTACTGTGCTGGAAACACCAAGGTACTAAAATATATGATGCATTTATGGGAAGAGTGTTTGATGCAGAGTAAAAACAACTAACACGTGACAAATAAGTAAAAACACCTACAGCCGTCCTTATGATTTTATTTTGGATGGTTGGAATTGATGGTTGGAATTGATGGTTGGAGTGCTGACACATCATCTGCGTATCCAATAATGCGAGCAACTGATGTGTTAAGCATGGGGATCATATCAACCTTTATCGCATTAAAAAAAAAAAAAAAAAAAAAAACCTGAAGATGACGCACTGAAGCGTTGAAACTAGTGGCGACAAAATGAAATAAAATCATAAGGACAGCCGTAGGTGTTTTTATGTATTTGTCACGATAGTAAACGGCCGTCGTCCCAGAGACCTCCTGATAAAAGAATAGACACACGAAAACTGACACGTGACGTGGGTACATACTGTATTAAGTTACCAATTACCAGAATGGCTGTACCTATACCTATAATAATATATATTGGCGGTCATTGATGCCTTAAAACGTAGCGGTGGTCTAGCGGTTCTGGCGCTGCGGTCGCAGGTTCGAATCCTGCCTCGGGTATGGGTGTGTGTGATGTCCTTTTAGTTAGGTTTAAGTAGTTCTAAGTTCTAGGGGACTTATGACCTAAGATGTTGAGTCCCATAGTGCTCAGAGCCATTTGAACCTTAAAACGTACCCACTTCAGTGCGTTAGTTGTTTTCTTTCTGTCTTTGTGCCGACTTGGATCGGACGTGGCGGAAAAATATTGTGGCCCTCAAGATCACCTGATTTAACCCCAATGGACTTACGTGTATGGAGTTAGACTAGAGACATCGTGTTTGTTCACCCGCTTCCGGGAAACGTCGACGAGCTGTGACAACGGATAACACAAAAAGTTGCCACCATGCTGTAAGACTTGCTTCTTAGGATTTGACAGGAAACTGATTAGAGATGGGGCGTTCTGTGTGTTGCAAACCGTAGCTACACTGAACGTTTGTAGATAAAACCTGAACGCATAATGCATTCAGTGCTGTATGAAACGTTTCTGTAAGTTATTTACTTTTTTTCAAAATTAAAGGTTACTTTAGTATAATTTGAGAACACTCCATATATTAGAACGACTGTGAAGTGTCGAAGGTAGCAAATGAGGTACTGGCGAAGTTAAGCTGCGAAGGAGCACCGTAAACCGCTTGGCCTGTAGACTTCAGTCGGTGAGCCCACTGCCCTTGAAAGGCGGGGTCCCGGGTCCGAATCCAGTTTTAACCTGCCAGGAAGTTCCGCGCTGTACATCTGTCACGCTTCCTACAGAGACACCGGTCGCTGCTGTCTCTCCGTGTTGTACCTTCCGTTGCCAAAGGTGCACCGAAGTAGGGGTGACAAAAAATAACTTAACTGATAGAAACAAGCGGTTACTGAGAAGTAGCAGTTACCGTAATATCCACTCATCTGTTACTGGCAATTATTTTAGTAACTGCCAATAGTGTATGGCGCCACCTGTTTACTGAAGTGCGTATTACGCTTCCGCGTCATCTGAGATATGACCACAAGTAAGTGTGAGACTGCACTCCATATGTTTATCGAAGTGTGTACAACGCTTTCGTGCTACACAACTACGCAGAGTGACCGAAAGGAATTCGTGTGTCTATGGAATTCTGTCAGAGCATAAGTACTTTTCTGTAGCAGTTATACTATTCGCTCGCAGTTCTTGCTTTCTGGGAGTTATGGGCTATCGCTACAGGTAATCGATGAGTTGGTAACTGTGTTCCAAAGTCCAGCAGGTCGCAGCAGAAGAGATATTTCCAGGGAAGATAGATGTTCGAGTGAAACAGGTATTTTCGTTATACATGCCGACGTCGCAGGCAGAGAATTAAGAGATTGAAAAAGTATATGACGATGTGCTTTTGAGACTTTCCTGACGTAGTAACTGCGTCATTGGTTCACTGGTGCCCGGTACTGGGCCAACAACTACTATATACTGAGTGACAAGAGGCCAGTTATTTGCAAACTCCGGGGAACTTATATTTTTCTTCTGGCCGGTTTGATGCGGTCCGCCACGAATTCCTCTCCTCTGCCAACCGATTCAGCTCAGAGTAACAGTTGCAATGTACATCCTCAATTATTTTCTGCATGTATTCCACTCTCTGTCTTCCCTTTTTTTACCCTCTACAGCTCCCTCTAGTACCCTGAAGTCTTAACTGATGTTCTATCATCCTGTCCCTTCTTCCTGTCAGTGTTTTCCATATATTCCTTTTCTCGCCGATTCTGCAGAGAATCTCCTCATGCTTTCTTTTAACAGTCCACCTAATGCAGTCTCTTAAACTAGAGTCTACTCTTCATCATTGCCAAATTGTGATCTGAGCCCATATCTGCTCTTGGGTAAGCCTTACAAATCCAGTAACTGATTTCGGAATCTCTGACTGACCGTGATGTAATCTTCTCGTATATCCCAGCCTTTTCCAAGTACACCACCTCCTCTTGTGATTTCTGAACAGAGTATTCGTTATTAATAACTGATGTTTACTGCAAAACTCAATTAGTCCCTCTCCTCTCTCTTTCTTATTACCAAGCCTATCTTCTCCCGTAACCCTTTCTTCTTCCCCTACAATCCCCTGTGACTATTATTCATCTCCCTTTACATAATGAATTACCCGTTAAATATCCTCATCTACTGCTTCATTCGTTCACGGGCGTCGCGTCGGATAATATTGCGGAAGCTGCACAATATTTCAATGAGAGAGCTACGCGTCATCTTCAGATGTTTACTGACGTGTTGCTGCAATGGCTCGCCAAAACATGAGCTGACTCGCTAGAAAAGCGCAGGCGCCAAAGGGTGGGGCTGTAATGTCATCGTAGACGAATCGTAGAGCACGGCGACATCCTGTACCCCCTGCCGGAGAAACGGGCCACGGTCTTCGCCAATGCGACGCGGGAAAAGCGCGGTCGCAAATAGCAGCCCAGCGTGGGCCTGCTGTTGGCGCCCAGTTTAAGTGTACGGCCTCTGATTCTCCGTTGACTCAGATTCGTTCGCCTGTTGCCGACGATGGCTTAGTACGACCAATGCTGGTTCCCAAGCCTTGCTGAGTTGAAATCCCGTGTCTCTATTGGTAGGTCGGTACTTATACGTATTTCGACTGCTTCTTTAATGACGGAATCCCAGTATGTGGAAGCGGACGAAATGATCGTTTTGTCTCCGTAGTTCATGCTGTGTCCCGTGCCAATGACAGTGTTCAGCCACAGCAAACTTTTCTGTCTGATCGAGCCTGGTGTGACGTCTATGTTCAGCACATCTATACTCAACCGTGCGACACGTCTGGCCAATGTATGATTTCCCACACAGCGATTTAACACATATATCAAAAAAGTTTTGCATTACCCCGGTTCCCAGAACTACTGAAGACAGACGTTGACTGTGGATATTGTATCACAACAAAGACCCTTTTACTGTTCAGTAAACCCGCCAAAAGATATAAAGAACCATGCATGAGCAGCGCCTATTAAACGGAGGGGGTCCGCCAGCCGATCAGTTCCAGTCATTCCACCAGGAAGGAGGTACACGGCTCGTGTTGTCTGTAGTTCAACCATGCCTAGACGGTCAATACCGCCTATCGATCGCGTCCGCATTGTTACTTTGTGGCAGGAAGGGCTCTCAACAAGGGAAGTGTCCCGGCATCTGGGAGTGAACCAAAGCAATGTTGTTCGGACATAGAGCAGATACAGAGAGACAGGAACTGTCGATGGCATGCCTCGCTCAGGCTCCCCAAAGGCTATTAAGGCTGTGGATGACCGGTACCTACGGATTATAGCTATTATAGCTCGGAGGAACCGTGACAGCAACACCACCGTGTTGAATAATGCTTTTCGTGCAACCGCAGGACGTCATGTTACGACTCAAACTGTGCGCAATAGGCAACATGATGCGCAACTTCACTCCCGACGTCGCATGGCGAGGTCCATCTTTGCAACTACGACACCATGCAGCGCGATACAGATGGGCCCAACAACTTGCCGAATGGACCGCTCAGGGTTGGCATCACGTCCTCTTCGCCGATGAGTGTCGCATATGCCTTCAACCAGACAATCGTCGGAGACGTGTTTGGAGGCAATCCAGTCAGGCTGAACGCCTTAGACACGCTGTCCAGCGAGTGCAGCGAGCTGGAGGGATGTTCGATGCTGTTTTGGGGTGGCATTATGTGGGACCGACGTACGCCGCTGGTGGTCATGGAAGGCGTTGTAAGGGCTGTACGATGTGTGAATGCCATCCTCCGACCGATAGTGCAACCATGTCGGGAGCATATTGGCGAGGCATTCGTCTTCATAGACGACAATTCGCGTCCACATCGTGCACGTCTTGTGAATGACTTCCTTCAGGTTAACGACATCGATCGACTAGGGTGACCAGTCCGCAGCTCGTGGTCGTGCGGTAGCGTTCTCGCTTCCCGCGCCCGGGTTCCCGGGTTCGATTCCCGGCGGGGTCAGGGATTTTTTCTGCCTCGTGATGACTGGGTGTTGTGTGATGTCCTTAGGTTAGTTAGGTTTAAGTAGTTCTAAGTACTAGGGGACTGATGACCATAGATGTTAAGTCCCATAGTGCTCAGAGCCATTTGATTTTTAGGGTGACCAGCATGTTCTCCAGACATGAACCCTATCGAAAATGCCTGGGATAGATTGAAAAGGGCTGTTTATGGACGACGTGACCCACCAATCACTCTGAGGGATCTACGCCGAGTCGCCGTTGACGAGTGGGACAATCTGGACCAACAGTGCCTTGATGAATACAAATGAAATGGCTCTGAGCACTATGGGACTTAACATCTGAGGTCATCAGTCCCCTAGAACTTAGAACTACTTAAACCTAACTAAGGACATCACACACATCCATGCCCGAGGCAGGATTCTAACCTGCGACAGTAGCAGTCACGCGGTTCCGGACTGAAGCGCCTAGAACCGCTCGGCCACCGCGGCCGGGTTGATGAATACAGGTATGAATCAGTGCAAGAGGACGTGCTACTGGGTATTAGAGATACCGGTGTGTACAGCAATCTTGACCACCTCCTCGCTGTTTGGTGGTACAACATGCAATGTGTGATTTTCATGAGCAATAAAAAGGGCGGAAATGATGTTTATGTTGATCTCTATCCCAATTTTCTGTACTAGTTCCAGAACTCTCGGAACCGAGGCGATGCAAAACTTTTTTTGATGTGTGTATATTTCTGGTCTGCTTAGACTTAGGTTATCTTTAACAGAACCCAGCATAGTTTGCACTAGCTCTAGAGGGCGGAAAACAAATTGTATTTGATGTTTCTTGAACAGCCTGCCAATCTTATGGGATACACCACCAACATAGGTAGAAAAACAATCCTCTTGGAGTTCTCAATTTCTCCTGTCTGTTCTTGAGTTTTAGTAAGTGGAGGTTTAAATGCATTACGGATTTCTTTATCTGAGCATCTGCTTTGTACAAACAAAGAGCGAAGATGGCTAAGTTCTGCTGATAAGCTCCCTGCATTTGAAATAATTGTAGCCATATGAACGAGAGTGCATAACACGCCACTGCGTTGAGGTGGGTGATAGCAGTTCGTAGATATGGGTCAGTGTGAATTGGTTTGCGAAACACACTGTGAAAGATGGTTCCCTGAGTTTTCCAATAAATATCAGTTAGTATTAGCGAATACTTTGTTCAGGAATCACAAGTGGAGGTAGTATACTTGGAAAAGGCTGGGACATGCGAGAAGATTTCAGTTTGATTACATCATGGTCAGTTAGAGATTTCGAAACCAGATATTGGATTGTAAGGCTTACTCAAGAGGAGATATAGACTCAGATCAAAATTTAGCAATATTGAAGAGTAGGCACAAATTTAAGGGACTGCATTAGGTGAACTGTTAATGTAGGCCATGAGGAGATTCTCTGTAGAATCGGCGAGTTAGGAATATATGGAAGACATTGACAAGAAAAAGGGACAGGATGCTAGGACATCTCTTAAGATTTCAGGCAACATCTTCCTTGGTTCTAGAGGGAAACAGAGAGTGGAATACGTGTAGCAATAATTGAGGACGTCGGTGGCAATTTTTACTCTGAGATGAAAAGGCCGGCACAAGAGAGGAATTCGTGGCGGACCGCATGAAACAGGTCAGAAGAAAAACGTAAGTTCCACAAGGTTTGCAAAAAACTCAGAGTGGTCCACATGTTGCTACAAATGCAGTTGCCGTTAGCCTGTATGCAGTGGCTGTTAGACAGGTGCGGGGCACCAGAATCAACTTGTGTGACTACCAAACTGAGGCGAAATGAGCGCTGTATCGCTGTAAGAGGTACAGAGGCCAGCGAGTGTGCAGGGACGTACCCCAGTTCACTACAAGCAGAGCCAAGTCATCATAACGCGCCTGTGCCTAATACACAAAAGATCGCTCCATAATCTATGAGTGAAATTAAAAATTGAAATAAATTCTCCAAACTTCGGCAGTGTATGGCTCTGAGCACTATGCGACTTAACTTCTGAGGTTGGTTGGTTTGGGGAAGGAGACCAGACAGCGTGGTCATCGGTCTCATCGGATTAGGGAAGGATGGGGAAGGAAGTCGGCCGTGCCCTTTTAGAGGCTGATTTAGGGAAATCACGGAAAACCTAAATCAGGATGGCCGGACGCGGGATTGAACCGTCGTCCTCCCGAATGCGAGTCCAGTGTCTAACCACTGCGCCACCTCGCTCGGTAACTTCTGAGGTCATCAGTCGCCTAGAACTTAGAACTAATTAAACCTAACTAACCTAAGGACATCACACACATCCATGCCCGAGGCAGGATTCGAACCTGCGACCGTAGCGGTCGCTCGGCTCCAGACTGCAGTGCCTAGAACCGCACGGCCACTCCGGCCGGCCGTCAGTGTATGCTTCAATATATTAATGCTAACAGAGAATGTAAGGTCACAGAATGATCAAATGAATATGTTAGGCAAAATAAACTATCTTAAGAACAAATATAAGTGGCGCTGAATAATAAAACTACAAAGCTAAAAATTGTTCATAATGTGCAAAAGTTACAAGTCTCAACTTGATCAGCGCTATATTTTGCTCAAAATCGGCGTTTTTACTAAAAGTCGAAGGCGCTAAATATTAGACTCATAAAGATGAAAATTCGTATGTAGCCTCAGTTTCACACAAAACCTTTAACTATGTGATACCAATAAGCTACCTCTAGTAGTTTTCAAGTTATTCACTAGCAATCAAATTTCGAACGAAAACGTCCTTATTCATGATAGACGAAGTACCACTCGTGTTTGTAATAGACGCTTCTACCTACAGCACTCGATTAGACACATGCAAAAAGACAATTGCACCACGTTTCAAGACTGTATTGTAAATAAAAGTAATCTTAAAGAGGCAGTTCAGAGGTCATGTTCTACTGTCGGTTCCGTTCTAAAAATTTCAGTCGCAGTTGCCGATATCTTGGTGTTAACTTCGGGACATGCATCAATCGTCGGCTGTAGAGGCCCAGCGTTAGGAGTGTTCGATGGACTATGTACTGAGACACACCTGCATTCTGCCCAGCATTAAAGGCTGATGTTAGTTCCGTCACAGTTCGCCGCATGTCCTGTTTTACCAGTCTGCCCAGTCTACGATGTCCAACGTCTGTAACGAGGGGTGGTCGCCAAATCCCACGACGTCTGGACATAGTTTCTCCCTGGTTTCGCCACATGCTGAAGACACTCACCACAGCATTGCTTGAATACCTGACAAGTAGTGCAGTTTCCAAAATGCTAGTGCCGAGCCTCCGGGCCATCAGAATGTGCTTTCGGTGAAACTCAGAAAGATCGCGCGTCTTCCGCATTCTACACCTGGACAGCACGCTCACTGATACTTAATTCACCATGCGTGTGTCTGACTGTCATTCCTCGTCAGGTGACGGTGCTGTCGCGTGGGTGGGTTTACATCGATAGTAGGCCGGTAGCCATAGTGTTCTGGCTGAGCAGTGTACACAAATCAGTTAAAATTCAAAACTTGTATTTATAGTCATAGTTCCTGATCCCACTGAGTAAATTGCAAATAGGAACGATTTATTTCAGTGAGCACAAAGAGTCATGTGGACTTGCGTACTGGAAATTATGGTCAGTATGTTCTCCATAGCTTTTTGGCTGATCGCAAAAATAGTTTTTCAGGCTCTTGTAAATGGCGAAGGTAGATGTAAGGCACGCGCAGGCAAATTAAGCGTCGTTATGAAAAGAACATAACGAAAGTATCGACACGCTGCCAGTTCGCTTCCTTAAGAGTCTGGAATTTAACTGTTCCTAAAGATCGAGCGACAAAAGATAACTTAAGTAAAATATCTAAACATTCATAATTATTCTAATAATTTATTTTACTTATACTTCTTTAACGTTTTAAATTTGTATTTTACGTTTTACGTTCACTTTTTCTTGTTTTTTTGATTCTTTGTTTCACATATGTGTATTTTGTTAACTGAAAATAATAAATGACTTATTGTGGTGATACAAAATCTTTCAAAAATGATGATGTGTCAAGAAACGCTAAGAATATAACATTTTTTTACACCATAATGTAAACACAACATAAAACTAAATTCAGCAGGATTTCAAATGGTCATGAGTGATCCTCTAAGCATCCTGATATGTATCAGGCAAATTTCAGTGCATTCGTACGCCTTGGAGAAGTGATCATGTACTAGTGGCTGTAGCTTGATTGTATTACTTCTCAATTACAGAGTGCCATCACAATCATTCATCAGAACAAAATGTGGAAATCTTCTCACAAAGTTCTTCCTGTATCGAAAGCCGTGTACTTCCCACGGCTATAACGGTACCGTTCATAAATGATTTTGTATCATCATAATGACTTACTTATTTTATTCAATTATCAGAACGCACACATGTGAAACAGTTAACTAAAAAACAAAAATGAATATTACACATAAAAAAACAATTGTAAGTTAATAAAAATATAAGTAAAATAAATAATTAGCATAATAATCAATGTTTAGAATTTTTAATTAGGTACGTTGAACACAATGTGCTGTATGAGTATTTTCAACGTACTCATACAGCACATTGTGTACAACTTATTTTCTAAAAATGGTATTTTAGAAACCAGCATTATCACACGTGGATGTGGGTGGCTTGCAAATTTCTTTAATTTATCTTGTAATAAAGGTTTTAGTTTTTCAAAATTATTTATTGGTGATGAAGTATTTTGCAAAATTGAAATTATTACAACCGTTGATTACACAGTTTACAATAACGTTAATTATTTATTAACTTTCATATTAAAAACACTTTTTATATATCATCGTGTTTAAGATATTCCCTGAAACCTGATATGCCAATTACCTTTCGGCTTGTGATTTGTCCTTTAAAAGTGAAACTGGGCAAAACCAAAAAGAAAAAAAAATGCGTATTGCATTACTTTTCCTCCTCTAGACACCCACCAAGTTTCATTAAGAGCCTTGATTTACCCTTGGGAATGTTTCCTTTTACGTCCGAGTTAGTGCGTACACAAGCTGAGGCGCTCAGAGACAATTATACCCCGGTGTGGAAAATTCGGTCGTAAGAGTAGTTGATAGTTATAAATAACTGTTACAAGTAACTGGGATGAAAAAACAGTGATAACCACGACAACTGATACTCGGACGTAGCGTTTGGCTCACCTCTGCGCGAAAGCTGTTTACTACGAGTAGAAACGTGCACTGGTTGGACAGGCTTTAGACTCAGGCGAAGGACATGCCGGTCACTGTGAGGGGACCTCGCGTGAGGGAGCGGCTGCCACTCCTAGGCTAGCTTCTGTCACGTGCTGTGACGCTGTGTTTGCCTTCGCTGAGGCCGTGTCAGTTGTAGCGAAACCATCACAGTCTCCTGCGCCGTTCACAGGAAATCACTTCCTGCAGCCTCGTTTTACTCCCATTTCTCTCCCTGTTGTGTGGCTCACCTCGTTATGTATCGGCTACCGGTGACGATCAGTTTGTATTTCGGCAAGGTAAAGGCACCTGAGAGGCAGCGGTGACACTGCGCTTACTAATGGAAGCGGGATTTTTTTTTTTTTTAAAAAAAAGATACGTTCATAAGATTTCTCATCCTAGCGAAGCGTTCGATAGTGTAAAATTACAAAAATTCTGAGAAAAATATGAATAAGATATGGGGAAAGACGGGTTATGTACAGTATGTACAAGAACAAAGAGGGGACAATAAGAATGGGAGATCAAGTAAGAAGTACTCGTATCAGAAAGGATATAAGACTGGGATGCAATCTTTCGCCACTTCTGTTCAATCTATGTATCGAAGAAGGAATGATGAAAATAAAAGAAAGTTTTAAAAGCGGGACTCAAATTCGGAACGGGAGGATGACAATTAACAAGATTCGCTGAAAGTCAGGAAGAACCGCAGGGCCTCTTGAATGAAATGAACTGTCCACTGGGTAAGTAATATGGACTGATTAAAGCGAAGAAAGACGACAGTAATGAGCAGTAGCAAAAATGAAATTAGCAATAAACGTAACATTAGTGCCCTTGAAGTAGATGAAGTTAACGACTTTTGCTAGTGTAGAATATGCAAAGTGGACTTTCCTTGTGAAAAGAAGTACTCTAGGGTCAAACATCACCATTAAGTTGACGATCAATTTTGAGAATGTACGACTACAGAACACTTACACCGTACTGAATCACGGACTGTAGCAAAACCGAAAAAGAAGAGAAGCGAAGCATCGAAGAAGTGGTGTTTTAAAAGGATGTCGAAATCTGGGTGAACAGATAATGAATCTCTGAAAAGTCGGTGAAGAAAGAAACATATGGAATGGCTCGAATATCATTTCGTTTTTGGAAACTCAGAATCTACTATTTAGGAATCAACATGGCTTCCGGAAACAGCGATCGTGTGAGACCCAACTCGCTTTATTTGTTCATGAGACCCAGAAAATATTAGATACAGGCTCCCAGGTAGATGCTATTTTTCTTGACTTCCGGAAGGCGTTCGATACAGTTCCGCACTGTCGCCTGATAAACAAAGTAAGAGCCTACGGAATATCAGACCAACTGTGTGGCTGGATTGAAGAGTTTTTAGCAAACAGAACACAGCATGTTGTTATCAACGGAGAGACGTCTACAGACGTTAAAGTAACCTCTGGTGTGCCACAGGGGAGTGTTATGGGACCATTGCTTTTCACAATATATATAAATGACCTAGTAGATAGTGTCGGAAGTTCCATGCGGCTTTTCGCGGATGATGCTGTAGTATACAGAGAAGTTGCAGTGTTAGAAAATTGTAGCGAAATGCAGGAAGATCTGCAGCGGATAGGCACTTGGTGCAGGGAGTGGCAACTGACCCTTAACATAGACAAATGTAATGTATTGCGAATACATAGAAAGAAGGATCCTTTATTGTATGATTATATGATAGCGGAACAAACACTGGTAGCAGTTACTTCTGTAAAATATCTGGGAGTATGCGTGCGGAACGATTTGAAGTGGAATGATCATATAAAATTAATTGTTGGTAAGGCGGGTAGCAGGTTGAGATTCATTGGGAGAGTCCTTAGAAAATGTAGTCCATCAACAAAGGAGGTGGCTTACAAAACACTCGTTCGACCTATACTTGAGTATTGCTCATCAGTGTGGGATCCGTACCAGATCGGGTTGACGGAGGAGATAGAGAAGATTCAAAGAAGAGCGGCGCGTTTCGTCACAGGGTTATTTGGTAACCGTGATAGCGTTACGGAGATGTTTAACAAACTCAAGTGGCGGACTCTGCAAGAGAGGCGCTCTGCATCGCGGTGTAGCTTGCTCGCCAGGTTTCGAGAGGGTGCGTTTCTGGATGAGGTATCGAATATATTGCTTCCCCCTACTTATACCTCCCGAGGAGATCACGAATGTAAAATTAGAGAGATTAGAGCGCGCACAGAGGCTTTCAGACAGTCGTTCTTCCCGCGAACCGTACGCGACTGGAACAGGAAAGGGAGGTAATGACAATGGCACGTAAAGTGCCCTCCGCCACACACCGTTGGGTGGCTTGCGGAGTATAAATGTAGATGTAGATGTAGATTGACGAAAAGAAGGGACAGGGTGGTAGAATATGCGTTAGGACATCGGGGACTGACGTAATGGTACTAGAGGGAAGTGTAGAGGGTTAAAGTGTAGGAGAAGACAGAGATTGGAATCTGTCGCACAAATAATTGAGCACATAAATGCTGCTCCGAGGTGAAGAAAATGGCCCAAGAAAAGAATTCGTGGTGGGCGCCATCAAACCAGCCAGGAGACTGATTATTAAAAACACTCCTTATCAGAAATTGTGTGACAGAAATAACATAATAAGGGAATTTTCGGGAACGTTTAGGGAGCGGTATACCGTCCCTGCTAGAGTCAACTGTGTACTACTCGTATTTTGCACTGGTATATTTTGCGGAAACAAGCACACCAATAAAACAGATGGCCCTCTAAATGAGTCATTGTGCTTTATAACGTTACTCTTTATATGCGCTACATGATGTTGCGATCTTCTGCGTCGTCTCTAAATCAAATTATGACCCCGCACGGACTGAAGTTTCACCGCAAATGAGGCAAGTACCTCAAACAAACAACCTCTTCTTAGCTTAAAACCGTCGTAACTTGTAACTTCCGCAGGAGGATGATGTCCTCTTTCTATGTCGATCTGTTTTCCCTAATGCGGTATGGAAACACAAATGTAGTAAGATTTCCATCGTATCTCTTCATATCAGTTCCAGAATTCGAACTGCTCCATACCAGCTCCAGGTTCTGAACTAACCGGGAAGATCTGGTTCCGCCTGAACAGGTTCCGTCGGGCCACTTGGGAACTAGGGCGTCCCTACACAGATGGCGCATTGTCGACATCGCTGAATGTAACTGCGGAGCAGCAGAGCACATCGTGGAGATCATTATTCAACAGGGCTCCAGGAAAAGACCTTTTGGAAAGTGGAGCGATGTCGTTGAATCTACAGCTGAAGCTGTTAAATGGATATCTGACAAAAAGTGGAACAATGTGCCAAAGCACTTTTTTTCGCAACCTTCATTGCTTGTATTAAAGTTTTGTTGAATTTGTGTTTTATAAATACTCTGTCGTATTTCTGATTTGTAATTTTCTTTCTTATTTTATAATTTGGAAGTTGTGGACCTTAGTTTGCTACGTGTCAAACAGTGATAATAGTAAAGAAAGTTTTGAGAAAAAAGAACCAATATCAGACACAATGAGGAAGAGAAGAGTTGTATTCTATGGACACCTAAAACAACTCGATGAAAAGAGGAAAAAAAAGAATTTTTAGCTTTTTTTGACAGAAACACAAAAATATCAATGACATGAATCAACAAAGTTAAAGCAGACCCGAGAGAAATGGAAAAAAACGTAGGAAGAAAAAGGAAGAAGAGGAAAATTCACAGTAAAAGTAAATATCTTCCAGCTCAAAGCAAAGAAAAAGACTGGTGCAGCATGGACAGAAGAAGAAAGAGAAAAGCATAGGGAAAGGATGAAAAATTGCTGAAAGAAAAAATAAAGGAGGAAAGAAAGTAGACATAAGCTATTTCATGTGGTCCTTAGTAGGCAAAACTGATATAACAAAATTAATAATAATAATTGCATTACATTTTCATTACATTAGCAATTAGATACGTGGGAGAGGCGTCGCAAGGCTACAGAAAAAAACAAAAGATGCATATATTACGTAAGATACAAAGAAATCACTTAACATTACGAAATATTGCAATGGTAACGACAATTACAAAATAGTCTAAAACGATATGCCCCGAAAGATGTGTTCCGAAACAACTGCGCTCGCCCCAGCGTCGTACGCTGTCGTGAGATGAGCCACAGATCGCCGCCTTCCTGCTTTAGAGAAACGGCAAGCACGTCTAATACGTTGTCGCCTGCTCCTGGTTCCACCGTCCTTCAACACTTGGTGCTCACGAGAGCAGCACGTGATCACCAGACCACCTTCGCCATTTCCGAGTTGCTCGTTGCCAGGCGCCGGGCCATAACAATCCCCACCTACATCTACAAACATACTCCGCGAATCCCCGTACGGTACGCGGCATAGAGTATCTGTAGCGTTATTAGCCATTTCCATTCCTGTTCCACTCGTAAGATGAGCGAAGGAAAAACGACTGTCTATATGCCTCCATACGAACCCTAATCTCCTGCCTTATCTTCACGGTCCTTACTGGAAACGCACGTTGGCGGCCGTAGAATCGTTCTGCAGTCACCCTCAAATACTGGTTCTCTAGATTTTCTTATTAGTGCTCCTCGAAAATAACGTCTCCTTCCCTCTAGGTAATCCCGTTGGAGTTCCCGAAGACATCAGTAAAGCTGTGAGGACGGGGCGTGAGTCGTGCTTGGGTAGCTCAGATGGTAGAGCACTTGCCCGCGAAAGGCATAGGTCCCGAGTTCGAGTCTCGGTCCGACATACAGTTTTAATCTGTCAGGGAGTTTCATATCAGCGCACATTCCGCTGCATAGTGAAAATCTCATTCTGAACATCAGTAATACTTGCGTGTTGTTCGAATACCTAGCAGCCCGCCTCTGAATTGCTTCCATGTCTTCCTGTAATTAGACCTGGTCCGGATCCCAAATATTCGACCAGTGCTCAAGAATGGGTCCCACTATTCTCCTATATATGGTCTTCTACACTGATGAATTACACTTTCCTAAAATTCGCCTAATGAGCCGAAGTCGACTATTCAACTTCCCTATTATTGTCATTACGTGCTCGTTCCATTCCATATCGCTTTGTAACATTGTGCCTGGATATTTAATCGATGTGACTGTATCATCACTAACTTTTTATTCGAACATTACGGGTTTGTTTTTCCTACTTATAACTATTAAGTTACATTTTGCATTATTTAGAGCTAGCTGTCATTCATCACACTAAATACAAATTTTGTGTAACTCACATTGTATCCTCTTTCGGTCATTCGACGGCGCACCTTCCATTACACCACAGCATCATCAGCAAACAATCGCAGATTTCTGCTCACCCAGGCCGTTTATGTATGTACACTCATGCTCATAAATTAAAGATAATTGCACAATGTGGTGCCACACAACGTGGCACTATAAAAACTTGCGCTAACAGCATAGGCACATAGGGAACACACACGACACAGATCTGTAAGTCCACGGTATTGGTGATAAGTTGAGAAAACCGTCCCGAAACACCTGCGACCGTAGCGGCCGCGCGGTTCAAGACTGTAGCGCCTTTAACCGCTTGGCCACCCCGGCCGGCTATCCCAACATCAATGTGGGATATAATCACAATGCACACGTACACAGGCAGCACAACGTGTTGGCATACTCTGAATCTTGTGTTCGAGTAGCTGCTGGGGTATAGCCTTCCATTCTTGCACCAGTGCCTGTCGGAGCTCCTGAAGTGTCGTAGGGGTTTGCAGACGTGCAGCGATACGTCGACCGAGATCATCCCAGACGTGATCGAGCTACTCACATATCTGGGAACCTACTATGTATGCTCCTACCTCCTCTGGTATATGAGTGGCGCAAAGACTTCTTAAGTAATAGAGCCCAGTTTGTTGTCCTCGATGGCGACTGTTTATCAGAGACAAGAGTACCATCAGGAGTGACGCAGGGACGTATGACAGGATCGCCCTTGTCCTCTATGTAAGTACATAAATGATCTGGCGGTCAGGGTGAGCAGGGATCTGCGGCTGTTTGCTGATGATGCTGTGGTATACGAGCAGGTGTCGCCGTTGTGTGACTGCAGTAGGATACAAGATGACTTACACAAAATTTCTAGTGTGAAGAATGGTAGCTAGCTCTAAATGAAGAAAAATGTAAATTAATGCATATGGGTAGAAAAACCAACCAGTAATTTTCGGATACAGCGTGAGTAATGTGATGCTTCACACAGTCACCTCGATTAAACATCCAAGCATAACGTTGCAAAGCGATATCACACTGAATGAGCATGCAATGACGGTAGTTTGAAGTCGAATTGTCGACTTCAATTTATTGGGAAACATTTAGGTAAATGTGGTTCATCTGTAAAGGAGACCGCACTAGTGGGACCCACTCTTGACTACTGGTTGGATGTTTGGCATCTGCACCAGGTCAGATTAAAGAAAGACATCGAAGCGTTTGTGAGGTGGGCTACGAGATTTGTTACCGATATGTTCTAACAATACGCAAGTACTACGGAGAACTGAAACGGAAATGAAAGCGACATTCTTTTTTAGTAAAACTATTGAAAAAATTTAGAGAACCGGAATTTGAAGCTGAGTGCAGCTGTCAACGTGCATTTCACGTAAGGACCGTGATAATAAGATAAGAGATTAAGTCTCGTTCGGAGGCAAATAGATAGTCGATTTTCCCTCGCTCTGTTTGCGAGTGGAACAAGAAAGGAAAAGAGTAGTAATGGTACAGGGTACCCTCTGCCACGCACCGTACCGTGGCTTGCAGAGTGTGTATGTGCAGACGTACTCGGCAATACAGACTGGCATCTGTCTGCTAAAAAACGGTTGATTCAGTCTGATTTCTGAAAAGGTTTTTTTGGTGAGCAACGTTTTGCCACCGAGAGATCACTGACATTTATCGTAGGTTTTTAACACATAAGTTTTGATGAAATTAAAGTTTTTTGTGGCAGCGGTCTAAGATTATGTGGTGTCACCGCCAGACACCACACTTGCTAGGTGGTAGCTTTAAATCGGCCGCGGTCCATTAGTACATGTCGGACCCGCGTGTCGCCACTGTCAGTAATTGCAGACCTAGCGCCACCACATGGCAGGTCTAGAAAGACGGACTAGCACTCGCCCCAGTTGTACGACGACTTTGCTAGCGACTACACTGACGAAGCCTTTCTCTCATTTGCCGAGAGACAGTTAGAATAGCCTTCAGCTAAGTCCATGGCTACGACCTAGCAAGGCGCCATTAACCATATCTGGAGAGAGTCTCATTTGTATAGTCAAGAGCGATGTACCACAAGGATGAATTAAAGTTAAGTAAACACACGATATGTACTTTTCTTTAGTGCATTCATAATGTATCCTGTTCCAGACTTCACGCCCGTCTGCGTTAGATAGCGTGCATTTCAGCCTCCTCTATCTACAAGGTGTTGGCACATTTGCCAACACATCAGATTAAACGCTTCAAGGTCTGTTTTCTCGCGTTCATTTCTACAAATATCACGTTTTATCATCACCCCTTGAAGAATTCCGTCGGTTCAAACCAAAGAGGTGACTCACACTCTTGTTGTGGCTGCGTTATGACCTACGCTCGTGTGTTTCGAGATTTCTGGGAACACATTGGAACGTCGGTCAACACAAAAAGCTGGCCAACAGCAAAAACAAGAGTAAACAGAAAAACGAGCCCAGTTCGTGGCAGTTACTTAATGCCTAAGTCACTTGCAGCGCATGAGTTATAAATCACCTTAATAGCATCAATTGGCGTTATTGATATTCAGGCATGCGACATACTAAAAAAAATTTGTAATCTCGAAAATTTTGTTTAAAATGCGAAAAATTATGTTGTGGCACTAATAGTTTTGCCTGTAGCTGTTTTATGTATACCGTGAGAAAATAACTGTAGCATCACTAATGACTACCATTGTCATTGTACGCACTCGTTAACCCTGCACAACCTTCTTTCCAACCAGATCCTCCTCATTTGTCAATATTATTATCTGGAGTATTCGCCATAAATTACCTTTCCCAAGAACTCGCTGTATCAGAAAACTCTTACTTCGTACACCTATAAATTTCTTGTACATCTGCCACTATCTTCACTGTTATTGTTGTCATTATTATTACTATTATTATTATTACTATTACTATAATTGAAACTTCCTGGCAGATTAAAACTGTGTGCCCGACCGAGACTTGCCCGCGAAAGGCAAAGGTCCCAAGTTCGAGTCCCGGTCGGGCACACAGTTTTAATCTGCCAGGAAGTTTCATATCAGCGCACACTCCGCTGCAGAGTGAAAATCTCATTCTGGATTACTATAATTGCTATTAGTGGCAGCAGCTTTAGTAGTACGAGTACTGCCAGTATGAACTTTATTAGTTCATAGTCAGTATTATTTACTCACACGGCCCCTACAAACACTCAGATCATTTTAATACAATTTTTCATATCAAAATTGTTATTTTTTAGCTAACTATGACGTGAGAAAGGTATTGTATGTCTGAGACACTGGTCCGATGCACGAGAGATGGCTCTAATCTGTCAGCTTAAAAAAATGAAGAAAACATTATGACAAAAATTGAAATGATCTAAATAGAACACAGAAAGTAACAAATCACTTCTTGATGTAGTAACGTGAGCCCACTGCAATCAAACCTTGATTCAAAAACATCTTGTCTCCGCTGAGGCTGTGTTATTTGAGTAAGACATTTTACTCTTCAGTATTGGTCAATTTACAATTAGATGACATTCTCAAATAGCCATATAAAAGTAACAACGGACATAAATTAGGTCATAAACATGGAGATACGTACATACACAGCGATAACAGTCTATACAAAAAGAAATAAAAGAAAATACCATAATAATCAATACTTTATGTTTACACATGTTAACAGCAAATCCTGTATCTGTGAAAGCCTTGGAATTTCGTTTTTATTTACGACTGCGTATTCGATCTGCTATAAAGATACAGCATATATAAAATAACAAACAAACCGCCTTCAGCCACAAATCGTGATTTTTACTTCAATAAACGATGCATTTCGAAACCTGGGAGCTCATTTTCAGATGCCTGATCAGTCTACATCACTGTTAAATTTAGATTACTACTGTTAAGAGTACATAGGTAAGAGAGCTCTGGACAGAATGGGTTACTTCGTGTTTTTATAAAACAAGACTACGCAAGAAAACATTTCTTAGCAGTATAAAAAAATCATCTTGTAGTATAACCAAACGCACTTTACTAGGAAATTACTCAAGATTGTATGTTAAACAACATTGCTGGTAAGGTTCTGAGATGGATGGGGCTAGCAATTTGGTAACGATAATTCATTATCATTGTCATTAAATCTTGTTGTTGTAGAATTGGTGTGCAGCGACTGCGAGGCACCAACTGAAGGCAAACGTATTACTGGAGCAAAGAGACTGATAGAGGGTTTGCTGCTTCCGTATAAATTAACAAGTTATTGTGCCTATCCGTCCCAATAATGATGTTGCTGTAGCGTGTTCTTTCCATAAGGAGCGATGTTCGGGAGTGACCTGTAGACGCGTAGCTCAAGGTGCCCTCGATCTCTGTTAGTTGGATGTGCGCTCTTCTGAGTCCAACTGCCTCCTAATCTCATTCCCGAATCACCATTCTGAATGTCCGAGACCAAATCTGCATACTCCAGTATCCAAGTCTGAATGTAGCTATTGGCTGCCCCCAAATACGCACTCACGCAGTCCTCGAGGCCTGGCAACTATTCAGCGCGCGCATAAAATTTCCAGTCAGTTACAAGACTTACCGCCAACGTCAGGCAATTTTGTGATTTTATCTTTTTCATCCTCCCGCCAGTGGCTCTGTAAAACTGTCTTTCCTATAAACGTCTTTGCCGGCCCTCTCAGTCTAAAAAGTGGTACTCAAGGCCGTAACAGCTCGTCTACCAGCGTCAGACTGTGCCTTTCCCGCCGGCGCGTTTCCGCCTTTGTGGGAAACCAAAAAGGAGAAAGAAACGTCCCACTCTGTTGGGGTCATCTTGGTTGCCCAACAGCTGCGCAATAACATCTCAGTCACTGGTCTTTTGGGACGCTTTCTACAGATGTAATCTGCGGCTGGACCCTACGTTTTTGCTCACCCAGAGAATCCAATAGCGTTTCTCTGAAGCCCCTCACTCTACCAGGAATGTCTTTGTGGTTAACTTGAGGGCACGATATGCCGTCCGCCTGATAGACAGGGAATAACAGTGGGGGCTGCGTCCATAGCACCCTAACTGCGTCACTAAGGGTTGCCCTCGGCTCTGGTGGTCTGCAGCCTAGTCTGCCGACTGCTCTGCCGTCCACACAAATCCCCGTTGCCCTGCTTTCCCTCACCTGCAGGTTCACCGTCCAGCCTGTAAAGGACACCGCCTCCTACATCCCGAGGGTTTGACCCCTGTAGCGGCCCTCACTCTCCCCAGTGCTCGCTCACTCCCGACGGCACCTTGCCCACCTCTATATTTGGCATGCAAGAAATTGCACCAGAACAAGGAAGCACAGAGAGTTAGCACTGCCATAGCAATCACCGTCATTTATCTCATTAAAGTTCTAAATGCAGTTGGATTGCTTGATTATTAACACACTAATCCATCCCATTACTGCTTGCATGGATGAGATGTGTTCAGTCAGAATGGTTATCTCTCTTTAAGCACCGTATGAGTAGACAGATTTACGTACATAGTGTATACACAATTTTCGTCGTGCACCACATTTGTAAACAAAATTCAAACACGTCAAAGAATAACCAAATGTAAGCTGTTACATTTATAAAATAATTATTTTGCAGATTTCAGTTGTGACCTAATGAAACTTGTTTCCTTAGGAGAAAATAAATTTTTGAAAGTGTGATTTTTCTTTGATATGTCTGAATTTCGTTTACATATGTGCTGTGAGACGAAAAGTGTGTACATGTATATAAATATGTCCCCTCATACCATAACCACTGCTGGAAACAGTGAATAACTTTTTCGTTTTGGTTTGAATTTGTAAAAACTAAGTAGAATGTTCAAATTATTGAGATATTTTACTTGGTTTCTTTTTATACACACTTGAATCTATGTACCTAGTATGTACATATTTCTCTTTGTACATGCCCTCTTATATTATGTTATAGTGTTTATTCACTGCATAATGATCATTTGGTCGGAATTGGCCAGGAACGAAGAGTAAAGTATTTTACTCGAGCGACGGGCAGCCTCAATGAAACAATGACGTTTTTTAATTAGTAGCAGACAGAACTGGGTCCACACCTGTCCCTAACCTACATAAATGATCTTCCAGTGGCCCTTAAAAGGTGGTTAGAAAATTAATGTTTGCTAATGACACAAGTATGCTAATCAAGGGTCCAAAAAAATGTAACTCTTTTTGTGCAGTTTCAAACCAGCGATAATTACCTGATAACAACAGAATGTAGCTATTGGCTGCCCCCAAATACGCATGATCATACATGAAAATTATAATGTTCGAAGTTCCTTGCTGTTGAGTTGCATAACAACTTAAAATGGATTCAACATGTGTGGCACTATGGCCCCGTGCAATCTTTCAATTGGACGCCACTTCGATGACTTGTGTATCCTTAAAATCAGCGGCACCCAGTTTTTCCTGAACGGTCACCCGTCCAAGTTCTACCCAGGCCCAATGTTGCTTAAGCTGGGAGATCGGTCAGTAACTAGTGTCACTAATGTAACAAGACCGTAGGCTGTAAAGAAAATAATCAAGAAGCTCAGTTCATTGCGTTGTGCCCTTAGGAGCATCTCTCATCGTCCTGACCTAACGACAAAGCTGTTGACTCTACATATCTTCATTCTCTGTTGTCTTATGGAATTATCTTCTTGGGCATTACATCTGAGGCAAGCGAAGTATTTAGTCACTAGAAGCTAGCAGTGACAATAATGTGGAAACACACAACTCCCTTAGGAGGTTGGAGTTCTTACATTCGCTTTCCAATACATTTATTCATTAATGGTTTTCGTTACTGACAATAAAAGTCCGTTTCAGATGACCTGTGATATAAATGGTTACAATACAAGACACAAAAATATTGTTCGTGTAGATTTCGCCACTATGTGTAGAATTCTGTGGGGGATGCTATTCAACAAGCTCCAATGAACATAAACCAAGAAATTGTGAATCCCTACCAACTAAAAAAGATATTTAAAAACATATCTCATTAGCCACTCATTTTACAAAATATCTGAATATCTAAATGATAGTAAACAGCAGCTCTAGAATATAACAGAGGAGGCAGCACAGTTTTTCAAAGTAGAAACTTTCTTGCTATTGTACTCGATTAACTTTAGCTATCATAAACGCAAATAGCTATAAGTAGTAAAGTGATAGTTATTTTTACTACGATCTACAGGTTAAATTTCGACGATTTTTCTTGTCTTTTTAATATATCCCTTTACTCGTTTCACGTCTCTGAAGCGTCTCCTTGCTGGCATCTACGGAACATGGTGAAAAAATTAATTAAGTAATGACTAAGAGCACTTCAATGTAAGAAAATGTCGTGAAATATGTATAAACTAGCCATTATCACATATCAGTAGCTTTGTTACGATAAGTGATGATAAGTAAGACAGCAATTTGCAAATGTTTGGGTATATAGTGGTGTAAATATGTATATGTGTATGAATAAATGTATGTAATGCCACTATATAGGAATTTAATGAATGTGTTCCTTTTCTGTTCGTTGTCTGTCGAATCATGATTTTAAAAAATCTCAAAAACTAAAAAAAATTCTTACTTATCAATTATTTACTGAACAATCTTAACATTGTGCTACAAACAGTGTTTTCGGTCTTGCCTTTTATTGCAAGGACGTAAAGATATTTTGAATTGTATACGCATGAGCATGCCACATAGAGTTGTCCACGAGAAAAACACGATTTTTCTAAACACACACCGGCAACTTTGATGTTTGCCTTTGGTATATGTTTATGATCATTCCAGAAGCAATTTTTAGTGGGAATTTCAATCTTTCACAATGGCAGTCCGTTGGTATAATTGGAATTCGTGGAATCAAAACACTTTCTCCTTTAGTTGTGTTACTAATTATAATATCCCCAGCAATATTTCGACCCAGATACGTAATTTGTAAGCGTTTACTACTGCAGAGTCTGGCCACATCAAGATTTCTCATTGAGAGGAACGGATCGTCAACCTTTAACGTCAGTTGATGAGAAGATATTCCTGACAATTCCAAGTAGATGAGGTACTCTATAGGATATGGATATCCGTAATATTATCAACAGGCAGATAAAGTGATATTGTCAAAACTAAATTAAACACAAAATTGTAAAGTTCAAAATATCTATTGTCTACTAAAAAACTGACATTTGTTTTAAAGAATCAAGTTTAGCACTAAAATAAAAGTCCACTTCCTAAAATTATGAAAGAAGACCAAATTGACAATGAAATAAAGTAAATAATTTGTAGTTTGATGAAATGACCATTTTTTTAAAAATATTTGTACCTGCAATAAAGTTAGTTGCCCTCGTTAGTCTGCCTGTTTGGGTGTGCATAGCTCGTGATGTGGGCGCCAATAACCCCCACCCCCATTCCAGTTGGCACAAAGTAAAGGTTGCAGTACGTGCAGTGTTACTGCCAAAAGGTGTATTTGGAAGTGTGTGTGTGTGTGTGTGTGTGTGTGTGTG
Organism: Schistocerca cancellata; assembly: GCF_023864275.1. NCBI lineage: Eukaryota > Metazoa > Arthropoda > Insecta > Orthoptera > Acrididae > Schistocerca > Schistocerca cancellata. The sequence continues at coordinate 402,780,870 of NC_064632.1, read as the reverse complement.
TGTGTGTGTGAAAGTGTGTGTGTGTGTGTGTGTGTGTGGATAAGAACGTGCATCTGTGCATGGCACTATTCAAGTAGCAACAAATTTAGTAATGTTTAACGTGAGCAAAGAAGGGAAAGCAGAAAGGTGAAAGGAGTATATAGAGGGTCTATACAAGGGCGATGTACTTGAGGACAATATTATGGAAATGGAAGAGGATGTAGATGAAAATGAAATTGGAGATATGATATTGCGTGAAGAGTTTGACAGAGCACTGAAAGACCTGAGTCGAAACAAGGTCCCGGGAGTAGACAACATTCCATTAGAACTATTGACAGCCTTGGGGGAGCCAGTCCTGACAAAACTCTACCATCTGGTGAGCAAGATGTATGAAACAGGCGAAATACCCTCAGACTTCAAGAATAATATAATAATTCCAATCCCAAAGAAAGCAGGTGTTGAAAGATGTGAAAATTACCGAACTATCAGTTTAATAAGTCACAGCTGCAAAATAATAACGCGAATTCTTTACAGACGAATGGAAAAACTGATAGAAGCCGACCTCGGGGAAGATCAGTTTGGATTCCGTAGAAATGTTGGGACACGTGAGGCGATACTGACCCTACGACTTATCTTAGATGACAGATTAAGGAAAGGCAAACCTACGTTTCTAGGATTTGTAGACTTAGAGAAAGCTTTTGACAATATTGATTAGAATACTCTCTATCAAATTCTGAAGGTGGCAGGGGTAAAATACAGGGAGCGAAAGGCTATTTACAATTTGTACAGAAACCAGATGGCAGTCATAAAATTTGAGGGGCATTAAAGGGAAGCAGTGGTTGGGAAGGGAGTGAGACAGGGTTATAGACTCTCCCCGATGTTATTCAATCTGTATATTGAGCGAGCAGTAAAGGAAACAAAAGAAAAATTCGGAGTAGGTATTAATATCCATGGAGGAGAAATAAAAACTTTGAGGTTCGCCGATGACATTGTAATTCTGTCAGAGACAGCAAAGGACCTGGAAGAGCAGTTGAACGGAATGGACAGTGTCTTGAAAGGAGGATATAAGATGGACATCAACAAAAGAAAAATGGATAATGGAATGTAGTCGAATTAAGTCGGGTGATGCTGAGGGAATTAGATTAGGAAATATACTCTCATTATGCTGCACTGCAACAAGACATAACACGTACAAATAACAAGAGGCAGAACTGTCATGCATGATTCAACCGTCGTATATCGTAAACAAAACGACCTTGGAGGTCGTTGTTGCATACATTAAGTACAAACAAATAGCGAAAGTAATTAAAATAAAGACCATTTAAAAGCGAAATCCTTGAAAATACTCTCAATAGTATATAACTAAGCGAGATTTTTGTTTTAGAAAAAGGTTTAACCACATCAAAAATGTATTCGTCTTCTGACACTTTAAATTGGTCATAATTTTTAAAAAATGTTCAGAAACAAAAACTGATCACTGATATCATTCTAAGTTGAATACATCGGGAGCGCTCTAAAAGCAGCCTTGGAAGAAGGCTGAATGACCTTCGAGAACATGCATATTGTGCTGGTTCTCATATTCCAGTTTATATTTTGATAAGGATAGTAAATAATGAAATTGAAAATGGAACGTAAAGTAACGAAAAGAAGCAAGTTACGAAAGTCTACCAATAAAATAAAACATAGCATAATCTGTGGTGAAGTGCAGCTGTCGTCGCTATGTTACTCGTGGTTGCGTATTACTTCCTCTTGGCCACAGTTCTTGTTGTGGCATTCAAGGTAGCGAACGTTCCTGCCAGGAGCGGCTAAGATCTGTAGATGTTGGCGGCACCGTTGATCTCTGCAAGTCTTCGACGATGCACGATAGCACTTCTCACTAGGAGATCGTATGTCAGGAAATGAGTCTTAGAAGATTTCGAAATAAAAGTTTTGGTTGAAGACATTTCTGCTGTTAAGAACACGATCAGGACGTTGTTTACTGCTACCAACGCCGGCCGGAGTGGCCGTACGGTTCCAGGCGCTACTGTCTGGAACCGCGAGACCGCTACGGTCGCAGGTTCGAATCCTGCCTCGGGCATGGATGTGTGTGATGTCCTTAGGTTAGTTAGGTTTAAGTAGTTCTATGTTCTAGGGGACTGATGGCCTCAGAAGTTGAGTCCCATAGTGCTCAGAGCCATTTGAACCATTTTTTTGAAAGTGCTGCCAACGATTTCTCATTTCGTCCAAAAAGTATCTACTTTTGGAAGTGGTTTGGAAAAATCATCAAAGCATCTGATATGCCCTTTATTCTGTGTTTCTGATTTTTGTAAATGATCACCAAAAGCGTTTTGTTACGGGACTGTGTGTATTCTTTTAAACTTTGTTTCAAATGGTTCAAATGGCTCTGAGCACTATGGGACTTAACAGCTGTGGTCATCAGTCCCCTAGAACTTAGAACTACTTAAAGCTAACTAACCTAAGGACATCACACACATCCATGACCGAGGCAGGACTCGAACCTGCGACCGTAGCAGTCGCGCGGTTCCGGACTGCGCGCCTAGAACCGCGAGACCACCGCGGCCGGCATTTGTTTCTAAATTATGACCCTTCTCTCCAATATAAAAGCAACATTTCAAATTTACACAAAAGCAACTGCTTTTGTCACATGTAATTTTGTAAACGTCTGACGGTGAAAATTTACTGTGATTCTGGCCGATCTTATCGTGAAGAGGCATTTGCAGAGTGTTATTAATTTGGAAGCCCAACCTGACACTGGATTTGCGAAAACAATTTTCAGTTTTTTGAGACGCCTTTTCTGATATTCCATGGCAACATATTTCATTTCCTTGCTGTCGTTGATCCGATGTCTGTTTCCAAGCGCTGTCATTCGCTTTTTGGTCATGTAACAAATATTCCTTACGTCTCTACTTTTATAGCCATTTTCATAGGCTATTTGTTTCAGGATGTTGTGTTCTCTACCTGTTTCTTCTTTCTTATATTCAGTTGAGAATACTTTAAAGAACTATAATTTTAAATGAACTTGTTATATTTATTTGTACGTTATACATGCATCAAAGATCTATAGAACAGCTTTGCATCCTTTATATGACTGTTTGAAGCATGCATGGCAGTTTTGACTCGTGTTATTTTTACATGTTATGACTCGTTGAATTGCATCAGAATTACAGGTGTACTGTGTTTATGCTTATCACTTCTGTCATTAGTTCTTAACCTGTCGATGTGATAGCTAGTAATGTACTTCCTTGTGCCAGCAAGAGAATTCAGTAAATATTATGTACATCATGATAGCTTTCCAAATGGCCATTTTACGCCAAATTCTCTTTCTGCAGTTTTTTTAGTTTTCTGTTTTTCTTAATTCACCGTTTTCATTTTGAGGTAAAATTATTATAATATAGAATTTGAAACATAGTAGCAATACTGTACACTTTAAATATTCTCATATCTTTCTGTAACGTCGTTCGTAAAACTGTATTGGAACTGCCCAGCAAAAAGTAAGGAGTCACTTGTACTTAGCGGAGGGTCTAAATCTCGAAAAAGTCCAGAGTAAAGAAGCTAACAACTAAATAAAATACATCGCTGTTGTGAAATATTTCTCATAAGAAAAAAATAGATGCGAGGCAACATGTGCAAAATCCGTAAAAGCATAGTAACATTTCTCGTGATTTTACCAATGCAAAGCGTTACGACTGAAATGCTGGCGCTTTAGGATTCCAAACGTAAAACGTAAACAGGAACTAGTATGTTAGTGCATACCTTGTTGAGGTTGCTTGATGTGCAGTCTTCTCGATAAATGAAATCGTACTCACCTGAAACAAAAGAAGAGATACAGAGCTGTAGAATACGAGAGAAACATGCGGTTCTGAGATCTCATCCAGAATTATCTTTCATTTAAAATCTAGAGAACTAAACGCTGATGTCCACGACGTTCCAGAATGTTATATGCAGAAAGTACCAAAAATTCACTCACACCTCTATACGCAGTTCTTCTAAAGTAGCATCGCTATCACTACTGTGATTAAAAACCGTCATCTGAAAGCGTTTCATTAGTAATTATCATATACGGCTTCACGAACTAAATATTTTAAAAATTTTCAAAAGTGTGGCACCTGTGCTCAAACGGATATTGGACCATTCTCTCACAAAAATCTGCCCCGATTTCAACCACTGTTCTTCGGGAAAAAACGTACGTCTTGGGTTTTTTGCCATAGACTTTCGGCAACGTACCATCTTGTCTTGAATATAATACTGTGCTTCTCTTCCGAATAAGTTCTGTTCCACTGTTAACCATAATCTTGCGGTTGATAGATCAAAATTTATAGGGACTGGAAACAGGTAAATCTTCAGTCACAGTTCTTCAACAGTATTAACGTAATTACTTTACAATAAATGATATTTTCCCTAAGAGATAGCTTCAATTTCGTTTTTCATTATAACATTATACAAACTAAATCACAAAAATGGTGCAGAGTGGCAATGAATCAGCGAAACATTTTCGGTCGCCATTAAAATAACAACACTCAGACCAGCCATCTATGATACCTGGTTTTACATCGGTCTCCTGATTAATTTGTAGCACATACACGCAGTGTCCTCCTCCGTTATTTGCTGGATATATTCCAGTATCTGTATTCCCATACAGTTTTTACTCTTTGCATGGTAGTTATTCCCCGATGTATCAACCTATGTCCTATTATCCTGTCCATTCTTCACATCAGTGTTGTCCACATATTCCTTTCTCCACCGAATCTGTGAAGAACCTCCCACTTAATATTCAACATCCTTCTACAGTACCACATTTAAATGCTTATACTCTCTTCTTTTCCTGTCTGATAAATTGCAGTTTATTGCAAATAAACACTTTCTGTACAAAAATACTTTCTTTTCTATGCAATTCTGCGTATTTGATAATGCTTGCCACTCAGTTTTGTCTCATTTCTTTTTATAACGATATTTTCGGTATCTGATTTTTCTTTTGTGAAATTCAGTTGTTAGCTTAGCAGACTTCGAAACCATTCAGGTGACTAGCCTCGAAAATATACGTTAGTTACGAAATTCGTTGCCACAAAATGGAAACAGCCTTCAGAATTACAAAAGATATTTATACTACCATACATTAGGGACGATCAAAAACGTTACGTTTGAGGGCGTTGCTGCAGCGTACAGACGTGTTCAAATTAATAGACTAAACGATTATTTTTTATAGTCTTAAGTTTTCTCGTGTAAAAATATGAGAGAAAAGCGTAATAATTGATTTGTTTTAATGGTTTGATTGATGCCACGAAATTTCCCTTCCAATCAACTCACAAATCACTGAATTTTCCCTCAAAATCGCGTTGGTGTTAGTTGTCGGTGTACATGTTTTGAAACTGTGTTTACAGTAATGTTTTATATTTCTGTGGTGTACTTCAGCTTGTTATTTATTCTTCTTGCTACATTAACAAGATATTATATAGCTTGCGAACTTGCATAAATCGTGGAGTTTTCAAAGAAACTGAGCTCTTGAGGAAGATAAAAGATGTTTCACCCCGGAAAGTTTCAGCTGTGGTAGCACTTCTTGCTGAAAATCATTATACACAGCAAGAAATTGCTGACGGAATGAGAATATCACAGAAAACTGTCAGCAGAATCAAAGTTTCAGTGCAGAAAGGTGATGAACACAAGCCAAACAGGAAAGGAAAATGTGGACGTAAAAGAAAATGAGAAGACTTACAGACATGACAACAATGAACCGTAACCTTACTTCTACAGACATGAGCCATCACTTGAAAGGTTTGGGTGTTGAAGTTTAAAATGGCGCGAATGCCTCTAAGCACTATGGGACTTAACATCTGAGGTCATCAGTCCCCTATACTTCGAACTACTTAAACCTAACTAACCTTAGGACATCACGCACATCCATGCCCGAGGCAGGATTCGAACCTGCGGCCGTAGCCGCCACGTGGTTCGGGACTGAAGCGCCTAGAACTGCTCAGCCATCGCGAGCAGCGTTGAAGTTTCACCTGTGACAGTGAGGTGGAGGCTGTTTGAATGTGGTTTAAAGGCATGCCGACCAAGGAAAAAACATAAAATCACTCCTGCCATAAAAACTAAATTATTGCAGTGGACTATACAACTTCAGGAGTGGACAAGTAAGGACTGGGCTAAGGTATGTGCAATGATATGGTAAATAAAGTGGGTCTGATCTCTAAAGTTAGGAGTTTTGGCTTGAAATTGTGATGTTTTATTGATACTGAAGACATGCACATTTGAATTTTGGGACTGTTGAGGTCTCCCATGCTACTATTCCCAACTTTTCTAACTTTCAGTTTTGTACAAATGCTTTAGGTATGCTTCAGTGATGAATCTATATACACTGTGATGGAAGAGAGAAGCCAGTATGTTCGTTGCGGACCTGGAGAACAGTTCAAAGCTGAGTGTATGCAGCAATGTGTGAAGCATCCAACTTCCGTTATGGTCTGGAGTGTGATGCCCGTGGAAGGTCCTGGCAGACTTGAAGCGACAATGAGGCAAGAACAATATAAAGAAATCCTTGAAAAGGAACTTTTTCCCCTAATAACTGGTTCGAATGGCTCTGAGCACTATGGGACTTAACAGCTGTGGTCATCAGTCCCCTAGAACTTAGAACTACTTAAACCTAACTAACCTAAGGACATCACACACATCCATGCCCGAGGCAGGATTCGAACCTGCGACCGTAGCCCCTAATAACTGAGTGGTTTCCTAATAAAGATGCCATTTTTATGCATCACGGTGCATCTTGCCACAAAGCCAATAGTGTTTCCAAGTACTTGGAAGAAAAGCAAAGGAAAGTGTTGCCCTGGCCAGGGAATAGCCTTGATATGAACCCAATTGCAAATTTATGGGCTATTGCGAAACAGAGGAAAAAATTATTTGCACTAAGCACCAAATGGAAACCTGGTACCTTGACAATGATATCAAAATGTCTTATGAAAAGTTAATTATAACTATTCCAAACAGAATAAAAATGTTGATTAGGAACAAAGGCATGCATACGAAGTATTGAATGCATAAATATAAACTGTATGTGGATGTAAATGTGTAAAAAATGTAAAATTTTGGAAAAAAATGTCCTTAGTCTAATAATTTGAAAACGTCTGTATATGGAATATAGCTCGACTCCGATTCGGGTGTGTAAGCACCGACATGTAGGCAAGGGATTAGTGTAACATTAATGTCTTTTCGACGTGCGTGCAGTAAATGCTGAAACTAAACTATGGCAACACTGATACCAAATGCGTCCAAACAGGACCAAGGTACTGTTATTCTTTTCTTGGTTGCTGAAGGACAGACAATGCAACGCAGAATGAATGACGAACGTGTACGGGGCAGCGCATCTGCCAAAAACCACCGTTGGTGAATGTTGAACCAAGTTCCGTGCTGGTCGCATATCGAGACAAGACTCCGGTTGAACTGGGAAGCCAGCCTCACCCCCATCCTTACTCAAATGGGCGACACTCTAACATCCGATTCTCTCCTTCGGTCCCTTAAAAAAGGTCTTAAAGGGTCGACGATTCCTTTAGGACGAGGATGCTGTTCGGATCTTGTCAAGTAACAGGACATAGTGCTTCACCAGATGGGTATATTCAACCTCGCGTATCGGCGGGATGATTGCCTCAAAGCTGATGGCAATTTTGCCTGATTGGCATACTGATTCTGGGCTGTGAGGTCTTTCAATGGAAAGTTTTTATCGCCCCGTATACTACTAAACGACCATTCAGAAACATGTCGCAATACACACACAATCACTTGTCGCAAAGGTTTTTGTGTCCCTCTATTAACAATGCAGAAACTCCTCAAAACTGCTCATGAATTCCAACGGAATACGAGTGAGCATTGCTATTTCGTAAAAAAAAAACTGCTTGGATTCCAGCATTATTAATAACTAACTGGTAAGACAACGGACTTGCTGATTACTACACACCACGTGGTACACCACATAATGAAATTCAAAGAATTTTAGCTCTAGAATGTTACGAGCGTATCATTAATTTTAACGTAACAAATTACTTAGTAGTAGTTGTTGTGGTCTGAGACTGGTTTGATGCAGTCCTCCATGCTATTCTATCCTGTGCAAGCTTCTTCATCTCCCAGTACCTACTGCAACCTACATTCTTCTGAATCTGCTTAGTGTATTCATCTCTTGGTCTCCGTCTATGATTTTTACCCTCCACGATGCCCTCCAATACTAAATTGGTGATCCCTTTATGCCTTAGAAAATGTCCTAACAACCGATCCCTTCTTCTAGTCAAGTTGTGCCACAAACTCCTCTCTCCCCAGTTCTAATCAATACCTCCTCATTAGTTATGTGATCTACCCATCTAATCTTCAGATTCTTCTATAGCACCACATTTCGGAAGCTTCTATTCTCTTCTTGTCCAAATTATTTATCGTCCATGTTTCACTTCCATACATGGCTACACTCTATACAAGTACTTTCAGAAACGACTTCCTGACACTTAAATCTATACTCGATGTTAACAAACTTCTCTTCTTCAGAAACGCTTTCCTTGCCATTGCCAGTCTACATTTTATATTCGCTCTACTTCGACCATCATCAGTTATTTTGCTTCCCAAATAGCAAAACTCCTTTACTACTTTAAGTGTCTCATTTCCTAATCTAATTCCCTCAGCATCACCCGACTTAATTCGACTACATTCCATTATCCTCGTTTTGCTCCTGTTGGTGTTCATCTTATAGCCTCCTTTCAAGACACTGTCCATTCCGTTCAACTGCTCTTCCAAGTCCTTTGCTGTCTCTGACAGAATTACAAAGTTTTTATTTATTCTCCAAGGATTTTAATACCTACTCCGAATTTTTCTTTTGTTCCCTTCACTGCTTGCTCAATATACAGATTGAATAACATTGGGGAGAGGCTACTTAGTAGTTGCGAGATATGGGGCCGAGAAGCGACCACAGCAATATCGTGTAAATTCACACGAAGGTACTTGGCAAGAAACATCAATCAACATCTTTGTACGCTAATTCGTGAAACATGGAACATATGGAAACAATGTAAAGCAAAGCATTTGTATAACGAATGAGCACGGTAATAGAATGAGTAAGTGGCTGAGGGCCACATGGGCTTGGAAGAAAACCCATTCAAGAAATTGTTTTAGTAATCAGTTTACAAAACGTGCCGCAAATTGTTAACTGAGAGATTTCTAACGACAAAATAAATAACTCTCGCCCTGCCGAACAAGCTCAGAACAATACAGCGACGTATCATCCAGGCACTCCTACAGCAGCAGAAGCAGCAACAGCAGAGAAGTCCGTCGCAGTCACCGCCTCCTCCAGAAATATGTGAGCCACCAGCTCTTTATTCTCCGTTTCCGCTTTTCTGCATCCTTTATCTGAGAGCCGAAGATACGCTGCAGAGAGTTTGGAATTTAATCCAGGTCATTGGCGCAAGGATCGGTAATCAAAAGCTATATGTAACCTCTCATCCTCGCCGGCCAAATACTGACATTGAAAATTTCATCCACAACCAGGATTCAAATCGGTTTAACTCCAAGTTGATCGCCAGCGCTCAAGCGAGCATTAGCGACCTCCGATAGGGAGGTAGGTTATTAAAATTGGTGGAAGAGGCCGTGCTGAGATCAGAATACCTCCTCGATCGTGGTAATAAAAACTCAATGAATGAAGCTGTCGCTCTAGAGGAGCGCCGACCTCTTTGGGAAAAATATTGAGAGAACAATGTAATCAACTTCTGTGAAATAAAATTTAGTTCAGTTTTGTCAGGCGGGGTGGCCGAGAGGTTCTAGGCGCTACAGTCTAGAACCGCGCGACGCTACGGTCGCAGGTTCGAATCCTGCCTCGGGCATGGATGTGTGTGATGTCCTTAGGTTAGTTAGGTTTAAGTAGTTCTAAGTTATGGCGGACTGATGACCTTAGATGTTAAGTCCCATAGTGCTCAGAGCCATTTGAACCATTTTTTCAGTTCAGTTTCAGGTCCTTGAGAGTTCAAATAGAATTACACAGTCAACCTGCAGAGCGTCATTTACAGATATGACGACAAAAAAATATCCGGACACCTGTTAGTGGATATTAATATCGGTTATATCCACCGTTCGCCTTTCGGACGGGTGTAATTGTACTAGGGAAACTTTCGAGGCATTTGAATATCTGTGGAGGAATGGCTGCTCATTCTTCCTTAACAGCCGATACCAGAGAAAGTAGTGAGAGATGTTGGACGCTGGGACGTAGAACGAGGTCTACGTTGTAACTCATCCCAAATTCTATCTCTTATCCCAAGGGTGTTCCATTGGATTGAGGTCAAGACTCTAGGCAAGTCAATCCATTTCGTGAATATTATTGTCCACGATCCATTTCGGTAAAAGGTGGTTTTGGGGGGAAGCATCGTAAGAAGTCTTTGTAAGAGATATAGTCGGTGGCTAGCTTCCAAACGGTGAACATCTTGAAAGCGTTTGGGGCAAGGATAGCAGCAAGGTTGGAGTCATTATGCCTATTGGCTATCAGATCATGCAATCTATTGGTTTGCTATGAATCTTAAAATTCCGGCGGTAAGAAGATAATTTGCATAACTGTTTTACATCAAGAGCCATGATCAAGTATGACGACTTCACACTAGCGCTACAGAAAATCATCGAAGCCACTACCTTCATTGCAAGTAAAGTTTAATATTGTATTTACTAATAAATGCATAGGCCATTAAGTTGCTTAACGTGCAAATAATAAATAATTCCTTTTCAACGTTGGTTTAAGAATACTGATTTATTCCTCAGTCACTTACCAGGACAGGTTCCCATTCCTAGTGCTAAAATAATCCCGAGTGTCTAATGGACTACATAATCACTACTGTTGCTAGAGTGTTATCTTTTTTCGTGGTGCTACCATTCTCCCAACTGTTAATTAATCTTTGTATGAAATGCTCCACACATTCAGTAAACGTATTGCAAAAGAAAAATTGCTAAGAAAATGGCCTATTTACATGATTCAATTTTCATTATAATTAAAAGCTCTGGCTCAGTACTGATGTAATAGACTGGAGAGGTGATTATTAGAAATATGTATACATCATTACACTTTAAAAGCCAAGACAACAATTCCGTACTTTGTAGGTTTGTAATAGTGCTTTCTTTCTAATATCTCCATTTACATATGCGTATGTATGAGACAGGCGAAATACCCTCAGACTTCAAGAACAATATAATAATTCCAATCCCAAAGAAAGCAGGTGTTGACAGATGTGAAAATTACCGAACTATCAGTTTAATAAGTCACAGATGCAAAATACTAACGCGAATTCTTTAGAACCGAATGGAATAACTGGTAGAAGCCGACCTCGGCGAAGATCAGTTTGGATTCCGCAGAAATGTTGGAACACGTGAGGCAATACTGACCTTACGACTTATCTTAGAAAATAGATTAAGGAAAGGCAAACCTACATTTCTAGCATTTGTAGACTCAGAGAAAGCTTTTGACAATGTTGACTGGAATACTCTCTTTCAAATTCTAAAGGCGGCAGGGGTAAAATACAGGGAGCGAAAGCATATTTACAATTTGTACAGAAACCAGATGGCAGTTATAAGAGTCGAGGGGCATGAAAGGGAAGCAACGGTTGGGAAGGGAGTGAGACAGGTTTGTAGCCTGTCCCCGATGTTATTCAATCTGTATATTGAGCAAGTAGTAGAGGAAACAAAAGAAAAATTCGGATTGGTATTAAAGTCCATGGAGAAGAAATAAAAACGTTGAGGTTCGCCGATGACATTGTAATTCTGTCAGAGACAGCAAAGGACTTGGAAGAGCAGTTGAACGGAATGGACAGTGTCTTAAACGGAGGATATAAGATGAACATCAACAAAAGCAAAACGAGGATAATGGAATGTAGTCGAATTAAGTCGGGTGATGCTGAGGGAATTAGATTAGGAAATGAGACACTTAAAATAGTAAAGGAGTTTTGCTATTTGCGGAGCAAAATAATTGATGATGGTCGAAGTAGAGAGGATATAAAATGTAGACTGGCAATGGCAAGGAAAGCGTTTCTGAAGAAGAGAAGTTTGTTAACATCGAGTATAGATTTGTCAGGAAGTCGGTTCTGAAAGTATTTGTATGGAGTGTAGCCATATATGGAAGTGAAACGTGGACGATAAATAGTTTAGACAAGAAGAGAATAGGAGCTTTCGAAATGTGGTGCTACAGAAGAATGCTGAAGATTAGATGGGTAGATTACATAACTAATGAGGAGGTATTGAATAGAATTGGGGAGAAGAGGAGTTTGTGGCACAACTTGACGAGAAGAAGGGACCGGTTGGTAGGACATGTTCTGAGGCATCAAGGGATCACAAATTCAGCATTAGAAGGCAGCGTGGAGGGTAAAAATCGTAGAGGGAGACCAAGAGATGAATACACTAAGCAGATTCAGAAGAATGTAGGTTGCAGTAAGTACTGGGAGATGAAGAAGCTTGCACAGGATAGAGTAGCATGGAGAGCTGCATCAAACCAGTCTCAGGACTGAAGAGAGCAACAACAACAACAAAAAATTTTTACTACGCCTGGTCAGAAGTGTTTGTGCTAGAATCAGTTAATAGACAGTACAGTTTCTGTTTTTCCCCATTTAATGTTGAGCCAGCAGTTCAGTAATCCTTACAGTGAAAGCACTTTATGAAGTGCTATAATCAGCTAGATACATTTGTGTTCTTATGAATCTAACTGGCCACCAATTAGGAAGACCATAAGGTCCTTGGGCTTCACTCAGTGCAAAGACATATCTTCCACTTGAAAGTACTTAGAAAGCATACTGGTTAGTGTAACAGTTTGATGATCATTTCTATATTACTACCTCGCAGTTGTAAAGTGATAGAGCCGCCTTATGCTGTACTCCCTTATTAAGTAGTACAGTGTAAGAAAGACCTTTCTTATTGCTTTGAAACAGGCAATATACTCGTATATTAGTAAGAATGAGCTTATTGCCAATACGTTTCAAGATTTTATCTCTGTTGCTCATGAATAACTACTTCACAAACACATGGTAGGCTGTGCTATCGATTCGTATCCAATTTACAAAACAGACTCCAGTGAAAGTGAATGTATATGTACCAGTCAGTGTTCTTAATTAACAGTATATTTACTTGGAATCACTTTGCCTAGTTAGGCCTGCAACCGTTTTTACTTCAGTTGATTACAATTTTACTTCACTGCTTGGATAATATTCGTCCAACAGCCATTGACCTAACTACTACTCCTTGTCAATAAGTCATATTTCTGGTGACGAAGTATAGTCCGATTCCTTCTCCCTGGTGCACGTTCACGTTCAACCTCAAATTCCTTTCATAGGAGTAACAGTATCGGGGATTTATTCACTCGGTAATAATCGGTATTGTTACATCATCTTGCGCAGCTTCAGAATGGATTAAATGTTTCTGATGGCTTTAAAGCTAAGCTGACAACCCGTAACTAGTCCATGTCCGATGTGACTAACAAGGGAACACTCCCAAGTGTCAACAAACGATCTTCATGAAAATTGGAGGGTGCTTAGGGGGCGAAAATGGTGCAATACGTATTTTTTTGTGCTGCCCAGTTTCACTTTTAGAAGGTAAAACGCACCCCGAAAGGTAATTTGGCAGTTTAAGTTTTGTTTTATATAGTCTTTTCAGTCGTGTATATTACGAGGAAAAGTTCCGTTAATTTTATATGCTTGCTGTAACAAACGCTATGTTTTAAGCATATCTTGACAGATTACTATTACTGTAATTGTTTTCTATCACAATAATGAGTTACAAACTAATTTAAATCAACAGAATACATGAATGTGGAACAGTAAAGTAAAATACAAAGAAAACATTGAATTTAAAATGTAAAATAACAATTCAAAACATAAAACAAATATAAGTAAACCAAATTATTATAATAGTAATGAACGTTTAGATATTTTGTTAAGTATATTGAAAATATTCTAACAGAACATTATGTACAGCTCATTTTCTCAGAATGGTATTTCAGAAACCAGCTTTATTACACAGGAATGCATGTGGCTTGATAGCTTCCTTAATTTATGTTGTAGCAATTTTTTTTTATTTTTCAGTATTAATTATTGGCGGTGGGGTATTTTGCAAAATTCAAATTATAACAAAAGTTGATTACAAAATTTTCAAGAAATTTATTACATATCAACTTCTGCGTGAAAAACATTTTTATATATCATCATTTCGAGGTTATTCCCTGTACACCTAAAATGTCAAATTACATTTTGGGATGTGTTTTACCTTTTAAAAGTGAAACTGGGCAAAAACAAAAACATACGAATTCAACTATTTTTTCCCCCTCTACCCACCCACCAAATCTCATCTAGATCGTTTGTTGACATTTGGGAATGATCCATTGTCAGTTCTCCTAACACACTTTCTGATATGACTGCTTCTGTACTGACAACAAATTGGTCCCTGCTTTTATATTGGAGGCTCCGCCTCTCCTGAAATCAAGTTGTGAATTATTCAGTACACATGGGATGATCAGACAGTGTATCGCAGATAGTAAATTATGAAGAAATCGTTTGTTTAAACATGTTTTAGTGCAAAGTGGCACAATCAATTGCAGATGAAGAGTGATTGCCTAGAAGCCGGATACGTCTTTGACGAGAGCAGATCCAGGCAAGCGGATACATAAACCGAGCCTCACGAGATCACAAAAACAAAGAAAGAAGAACGAGAAAATACGGATGAAAACACTACGTCATCTAAACACATTTAGGGGTAATAATCTCAGACGGGTTGGGAAGTAGGCGCATCGAAAAGCTTCTGTTGGACCGTTACCTGGAGTCTCCAAATTCCTGGTGGTCCATTTTAGATTAAGCGTGAACCTAGACACGAAATGCATGAAAAGCAAAGATAGAGAACTTTTAGACAGACGAGTTGGAACCAACGAAATATTTCCTGTACATATTGTTTGACGACGGTGTAATGAGTGTCTGCGAAAATACGGCTGTACGTCTTTTACGAACGGTGAGTATAGTATGAAATGAAGACAAATGGTCAAATACTCCAAGGGCAGATAGTCTTACACATGATGAAATAGGAATGTACACTACTGGCCATTAAAATTTCTACACCAAGAAGAAGTGCAGATGTTAAACGGGTATTCATTGGACAAATATATTATACTAGAACTGACGTCTGATTACAAAAAATGGTTCAAATAGCTCTGAGCACTATGGGACTTAACAGCTGTGGTCATCAGTACCCTAGAACTTAGAACTACTTAAGCCTAACTAACCTAAGGGCATCACACATATCCATGCCCGAGGCAGGATTCGAACCTGCGACCGTAGCAGCCGCGCGGTTCCGGACTGCGCGCCTAGAACCGCGAGACCACGTCTGATTACATTCTTACGAAGTTTGGGTACATAGATCCTGAGAAACCAGTACCCAGAACAACCACCTCTGGCCGTAATAACGGCCTTAATACACCTGGGCATTGAGTCAAACAGAGCTTGGATGGAGTGTACAGGTACAGCTTCCCATGCAGCTTCAACACGATACCACAGTTCATCAAGAGTAGTGACTGGCGTATTGTGACGAGCCAGTTGCTCGGCCACCATTGACCACACGTTTTCAGTTGGTGAGAGATCTGGAGAATGTGCTGGCCAGGGCAGCAATCGAACATTTTATGTATTCAGAAAGGCCCGTACAGGACCTGCAACATGCGGTCGTGCATTATCCTGCTGAAATGGAGGGTTTCGCAGGGATCGAAGGAAAGGTAGAGCCACGGGTCGTAACACATCTGAAATGTAACGTCCACTGTTCAAAGTGCCGTCAATGCGAACAAGAGGTGACCGAGACGTGTAACCAATGGCACCCCATACCATCACGTCGGGTAATACGCCAGTATGGCGATGACGAATACACGCTTCCAATGTGCGTTCACCGCGATGTCGCCAAACACGGATGCGACCATCATGATGCTGTAAACAGAACCTGGATTCATCCGAAAAATGACGTTTTGCCATTCGTACATCCAGGTTCGTCGTTGAGTACACAATCGCAGGCGCTCCTGTCTGTGATGCAGCATCAAGAGTAACCGCAGCCATGGTCTCCGAGCTGATAGTCCATGCTGCTGCAAACGTCGTCGAACTGTTAGTGCAGATGGTTGTTGTCTTTCAAACGTCCCCATCTGTTGACACAGGGATCAAGACGTGGCTGCACTATCCGTTATAGCCATGCACATAAGATGCCTGTCATCTCGACTGCTAGTGATACGAAGCCGTTGGGATCCAGCACGGCGTTCCGTATTACCCTCCTGAGCCCACCGATTCCATAGTCTGCTAACAGTCATTGGATCTCGACCAACGCGAGCAGCAATGTCGCGATATGATAAACCGCAATCGCGATAGGCTACAATCCGACCTTTATCAAAGTCGGAAACGTGATGGTACGCATTTCTCCCCCTTACACGAGGCATCACAACAACGTTTCACCAGGCAACGCTGGTCAACTGCTGTTTGTGTATGAGAAATCGGTTGAAAACTTTCCTCTGAAAAGCTAATCATTTTCATATCACAGCATCTTCTTCCTGTCGGTTAAATTTCGCGTCTGTAGCACGTAATCTTCGTGATGTGGCAATTTTAATGGCCAGTAGTGTAGAATTCAGGTTTACTCTTCGCGAAGATCTCCAATTGTATCAACCATATCTACATCACTGCCTGTCTTGTGGGTCAACGAAGTTCATAACCGTCACTCCATAAGGCACAGGAGACAAATCTGGGATTTAATTCGTAAAACTGGCTCACTATCTGGTGTAATGGCCCAGCGGCTGCCAATGTCTTTTTTTCAGAGTAGCACTTACACTCTACATCGTCAATTGTTTGCTGGATGTAGTCAGATCTCTGCCTTCCCTGCAGTTTTACCGGCTGCAGTTCCTTGGAGGTTATTACCTTTACACATATCCTACCATCCTGCTCCTTCTTCCCGTCAGTGTTTTCCGTATGTTCCTTTCTTCGCCGATTCTGCGGAGAACCTCCTCATTCCTTTACCTTGTCAGTCAAACTGATTTTCACATCTCAAACGCTTCGATTGTCTTTTGTTCCGGATTTCCCACAGTCCGTGATTCACTACCATACCACGCTGCGCCTCCGACGTACATTCTCAGAAATTTCTTCCTGAAATTAAAGCCACTGTTTGATACCAGCAGACTTCTCTTGGCCAGGAAAGCCCTCTTTTCCCGTACCAGTCTTTTTATGTCCTCCTTGGTCCGTCCATCTTGGGCAATTTTGTTTCCAAGGTAACAGAATTCCTAAACTTCGTCTACTTCATGATCCCCAATTTTCATGTTAAGTTTCTCTCTATTTTCATTTCTACTACATCTCATTACCTTTGTCTTTTCCCGGTTTACACTCAATCCATATTCTTCACTAATTAGATTTTTCATTCCATCCAACAGATCCTATAATTCTTCATCACACTCACTGAGGATCGCAATTTCATCAGCGAATCTTATCATTGATATCCTTTCATCCTGAGTTTCAATCCCACTCATGAACTTTTCTTTTATTTCCATCATTGCTTCTTCGATGTACAGATGGAACAGCAGCGGCGAAAGACTACATCCCTGTCTTATATCCTTTTTAATGCGAGCACTCCGTTCTCTAGCTTCCAGTCTTAATGTTCCCTCTTTGGTTTTGCACATATTGTATATCATTCGTCTTTTTCCAATACCTTATTCCCGTTTTTCTCACAATTTCGAACATCATTCGTCTTTTTCCAATAGCTTATTCCTGTTTTCTCACAATTTCGATCATCTTGCACTATTTGACACCGTCGAATGCTTTTTCTAGAGTGACAAATCCTATGAACGTGTCTTGATTTTTCATCATCCTTGCTTCAACGCAACGTCAGATCGGCCTCTCTGCTGCCTTTTCTGTTCTTCTGGGTATTATTCTTGTCAGCAGCTTGGAAGCATGAGCTGTTAAGCGGACCGTAAGATTTAACACTTATCTGCCCTTGCTATGTTCGGAATTGTGTGGATGATATTTTTTCGAAAGTCTGATGCCACGTTGCCAGTCTCATAGATTCTGCACACCAACATGAATAGTTAGAATTATATATTAATACCTTGAGCTGCAGACGGGCGTTGGTATATAGCAACGGAGACAGGTGAAAATGTGTGCCCCGACCGAGACTCGAACCCGGGATCTCCTGCTTACATGGCAGACGCTCTGTCCATCTGAGCCACCGCGGGCACAGAGGACAGTGTGACTGCAGGAACTATCTCGCGCACGCCTCCCGCCAGACCCACCTTCTCACCTTATATGTCCACACACTACAATCGTAGTGTCCCTACCCAACATACTCATTACTCGTGGAAGACATTCTTACCACGTTCCGTAAGAGTTCGGGTAATATGTGTGCATCGACACAGAAGAGGAAGGTCATGGGCAGTATTGCCAGAATTATATACTTATATCGATGATGTCTGTTCTTTCGGACATGTCAAAGTACTATTCAAGTTACAAAGTACTATTCAAGTTACTTATATGAATATGGCGTCTGTTCTTTCGGACATGTCCGAAAGAACAGACGCCATATTCATATAAGTAACTTGAATAGTACTTTGATTCCCCCTCCCGCCACCCCCCCCCCCCCCAATCCATCCAAAATGACTTTAGGAACACGTTGGGATGTTGGTTATCCCTTCCGCCTTATCTGATCTCAAGTCGTTTGGATCTCTTTTAAAATCTAACCCCCTTATAAAAATAAAAGTAAAAATAAAAATTATTCTGCCATCATGGGCCGAACCAGCACATCCGTGCCCACCGCTATTTATTGAGTTGTTCTGAGGCGTGAGTTCCTTGATGATTACGGTCGGTCCGCGCTCCTTTCCAACCGTCGACGACGGTAATATCTTACAGAGAGTTACAGTAATGGTCAATACAAGCGGCCATTTCAATAATTACAAATGAATGAAGGCTACGCGATTCGTAAGCAGGAGAGGCCATTTGATTCTAGCTTCCACGCTAGGCACTTTAATTCTTCCGGGCGAAATAAATTTCGTTGATATAGTACTTGAATGTACCGTTTATGCAGCACAAGCTCGCAGGCAGATAAGCGAGCGAGATTTGCATTTGAAAAGGCGAGCCACAAACTGATCATTAACGGTCGTTCCACCGGCATTACAGTTCTGTCAGAGGTAGCAATGGGCCTAGAAGAGCAGTTCAGAACAATGGATAGTCGCTTCAGAACAGATTACAAGACGAATATGAACATAATTAACACGAGGGTAAATGAATGTGGTCGAATTAAATCTGGAGATGCCGAGGGAATTGTATAATAACATGAGACACTACTAATAGTAGACGAGTTTTTTTTTGTTTGCGCAGCATAATAATCGACGATGAGCGAAGCAATGAGGATATAAAATGCAGACTGACATTAGCAAGAAAAGCGTTTTTGAAGAAGAAAAATTTACTAACCTAAAATATAATTTGATGCGTTAGGTATTCTGTTCTGAAGTGAGTTATGTGGAGTATGACATTGTACGGAAGTGAAAAGCAAGAAGGCAATGGAAGCTTTTGAAAAGAGCCGTTACAGACGATTGAGGAGATAGTGAACCGAAATGTGGAGAAATGAAATTTATTGCACAAGCTGACTAAGAGAGAGGATCGGTTGATAGGAGAGAGGCATCAAGGAATCGTCACTCTGATACTGGAGTGATATGTGGAAGGGGTGGGGTGGGGGTAGATAAAATCTTATGACAGAGGCCAACGTTTGTCACGTTACTCAGGTTCTAAAGGATGTAGATTGCTGTAGTTATGCGGAGATGAAGAGGCTTTCACAGGACTGACTATCGTGGATAATTACACTGAACCAAACTTCGGATTGAAGGCCACAGCAATAACATGCACTGGGAAACATCGAACATGAAGCTAATGTACCTTGTTTTATATTGCTCTTAATCAATCGTAGAGCATTAGACGCCATACTCAGTCGTATTTTATACAGTTTTGTTAAATCGAACATCTCAGCATTGAAACGCCTGGTTAAATCCGCAGGACAGAACAGGTAGTTGGAACCGTGGAAAGGGGCCCAAAATGAGCGGCTGTTAGCTACACTCGAACACATATAACTTTATTTAAACATTAGAGCGTAAATTTCCGAGCTTAACTATCGACTGAATATACACTCCTGGAAATTGAAATAAGAACACCGTGAATTCATTGTCCCAGGAAGGGGAAACTTTATTGACACATTCCTGGGGTCAGATACATCACATGATCACACTGACAGAACCACAGGCACATAGACACAGGCAACAGAGCATGCACAATGTCGGCAATAGTACAGTGTATATCCACCTTTCGCAGCAATGCAGGCTGCTATTCTCCCATGGAGACGATCGTAGAGATGCTGGATGTAGTCCTGTGGAACGGCTTGCCATGCCATTTCCACCTGGCGCCTCAGTTGGACCAGCGTTCGTGCTGGACGTGCAGACCGCGTGAGACGACGCTTCATCCAGTCCCAAACATGCTCAATGGGGGACAGATCCGGAGATCTTGCTGGCCAGGGTAGTTGACTTACACCTTCTAGAGCACGTTGGGTGGCACGGGATACATGCGGACGTGCATTGTCCTGTTGGAACAGCAAGTTCCCTTGCCGGTCTAGGAATGGTAGAACGATGGGTTCGATGACGGTTTGGATGTACCGTGCACTACTCAGTGTCCCCTCGACGATCACCAGTGGTGTACGGCCAGTGTAGGAGATCGCTCCCCACACCATGATGCCGGGTGTTGGCCCTGTGTGCCTCGGTCGTATGCAGTCCTGATTGTGGCGCTCACCTGCACGGCGCCAAACACGCATACGACCATCATTGGCACCAAGGCAGAAGCGACTCTCATCGCTGAAGACGACACGTCTCTATTCGTCCCTCCATTCACGCCTGTCGCGACACCACTGGAGGCGGGCTGCACGATGTTGGGGCGTGAGCGGAAGACGGCCTAACGGTGTGCGGGACCGTAGACCAGCTTCATGGAGACGGTTGCGAATGGTCCTCGCCGATACCCCAGGAGCAACAGTGTCCCTAATTTGCTGGGAAGTGGCGGTGTGGTCCCCTACGGCACTGCGTAGGATCCTACGGTCTTGGCGTGCATCCGTGCGTCGCTGCGGTCCGGTCCCAGGTCGACGGGCACGTGCACCTTCCGCCGACCACTGGCGACAACATCGATGTACTGTGGAGACCTCACGCCCCACGTGTTGAGCAATTCGGCGGTACGTCCACCCGGCCTCCCGCATGCCCACTATACGCCCTCGCTCAAAGTCCGTCAACTGCACATACGGTTCACGTCCACGCTGTCGCGGCATGCTACCAGTGTTAAAGACTGCGACGGCAAACTGGCTGACACTGACGGCGGCGGTGCACAAATGCTGCGCAGCTAGCGCCATTCGACGGCCAACACCGCGGTTCCTGGTGTGTCCGCTGTGCCGTGCGTGTGATCATTGCTTGTACAGCCCTCTCGCAGTGTCCAGAGCAAGTATGGTGGGTCTGACACACCGGTGTCAATGTGTTCTGTTTTCCATTTCCAGGAGTGTATCACACAATCTTATGGCTTAATGGCACAGCCTCTTTAATTTTAGAAACGGCTGAAGGCCCATGATTTAAAATACAACTAAATAAATTTTCAAAAGGCAGAAAGCGCAAGGTTTTATCCTTACATAATATTTCCAATGAGACTGAAGGCCCAAACGATCTAAGACTTGACAAGTAAGGAATTTTATTTTTAAAACGGCTGAAGGCCTATGATTTAAAAACACAACTACAATAAATTTTCAAAGGCAGAAGGCCCAAAGCTTTATGCTTGAATAATTTTAAAAAAAGGAGGCTGAAGGCATAAACAATCTAAGATTTAACAAGCGAGGAATTTAAATTTTAAGATGGCTGAAGGCCCATGATTGAAAAACACAACTACAATAAATTTTCAAATGGCAAAAGGCCCAAAGCTTTATCCAAAAATATTTTAAATGAGGCTGACGGCCCAGACAATCTAAGACTTAACAAGTAAGAAATTTTAATTTTGAGACGGCTGAAAGCCGATGGTTGAAGAACACAACTACAATGAATTTTCAAAAGGCAGAAGGCCCAAAGCTTTATCAAAAAAAAGAAAAATTAGATTTGGCTGAAGGCCCAAACAATGCAAGACGTGACAAGTATTCAATTTTAAACCGGCTGAAGGCCTATTATTTAAAACCCAACTAAAAGCTTACATTCAAATCATCGACTATGAGCCATTAAAATACACAATCAAACATCAGTAAGAAAAGGCAGTACAGCCAGCGGCGCTCAGAAGTTTCCGGGGGTCGGTCTGCACTTGAAATATTAACGTTCGCTTTGGGGAGAGATAGTCGGCCCAACTATATCCCATCCACCAGTAACCCAACCGAGAGACAGTCAACGGACCCACCGACAAGACGACTTGCTTTCCACTCGATCAGTACACTAGGAACTCCAAAACCAAAACGTAAAAGGCGTAGCCGCCCACAACTAAGTATGCATAAGCTGTAAAAACTACACACACATGTTGGACAGTGACAACACGGTGAAGAAAGGACACTGCCTGAATTTTACGTCAGCGCGATTGAATAGATAACACAAAATTGTATACTCCTTTCTTTGTAAAAACTTTGATGTCATGATTTGATTCTATGCAATGTAGTGCATCTATCATTAAAATTCTTTGTCCCAGTTGGAGGGAGACAAAACTTACTGTATATATTTGGAATTTGTTTAAACAATTTTTTTAGAAATGTCAATATGTGCAAAGGTTCTGTTTTATTTAAGATGTTTATTTGCTGTTATGTAAACTGCTGACCTTCACTTAGGATTCGTAGTTAGTTTGTATGAAAAAGGTGTAGTGGTTCCCCTCGGGAACGGAACTGTGTAGCGCGCGCAAATTTTGGTTGGCACAGGTAGAAAAGGTGGAACAAAGAGTCAGTCGGGGACGAGCTACCAAACTGTCAACTGCTCATGTAAAAGTTGTATATTGTGCTGCTTCCGAGAGAAACTTTTCCTGCCGCTTTCCAATGCCTCGGATGGATGGATAAATAGCTGGAACTATTCTGGAATTGGTATCTATCATCGCCACGAAGAAATGACACAGTCCAGCAATTCTACCTGCAATTCCACCTACCAACATGCAATCGCTACCACATTGCGCAATCACTATAATGGAGCTCTATAGTAATGTACAGTGAAGGATCAGCTCATTGGATGTTTTAGTGTGCACAAATATAAGGTAACTTATAACTGAATACATGTACCTACCTTGATTTTTCCCTATCACAACACCTCTCAGGTTCCTCTCCATTTGAACTATGATTACCGAGTGTCCTAGTTTGCGGAAAAAATGAAAGCCTCAAAGCCAAACAGTTAATTAAATAATGTTGTTTGATCTTTGGTAAGAAGGGAGTATTCAGATTGACTGTGGATTTAGTGAAATTGTGGGAGTTAGTAAATGTAGTTTTGCGAAAGCCTCCCAGTGATGGAAACAGTCCAATTTAAAGTTTTGTGGAGTTTCAAAGTCACCTATTTAATCATTTACTTGAAAGTAGAGGACTGTGGTAATAAAGACAATTTACTGTTTCTTTTAAAGATTAAAAGTTCTTAAAACTGAGGCTTATAAAGTTTTACTTAGTTAATGATCATAGTGCTGCCTGTGGTAAATTTTAAAAGATGATTCAGTTTCTTGCAAATTTGTCAACATTGCGTCTCACTGTAGTAAAAGTGGAAAATTGCAATAGTGGAAAGTTATATACTCATGCTTGCTAAGTACTTGTTTCTTTTGGGTAATGATAGTGTATATTAATACAGGGTTATTACAAATGATTGAAGCGATTTCACAGCTCTAGAATAACTTTATTATTTGAGATATTTTCACAATGCTTTGCACACACATACAAAAACTCAAAAAGTTTTTTTAGCCATTCACAAATGTTCGATATGTGCCCCTTTAGTGATTCGGTAGACATCAAGCTGATAATCAAGTTCCTCCCACACTCGGCGCAGCATGTCCCCATCAATGAGTTCGAAAGCATCGTTGATGCGAGCTCGCAGTTCTGGCACGTTTCTTGGTAGAGGAGGTTTAAACACTGAATATTTCACATAACCCCACAGAAAGAAATCGCATGAGGTTAAGTCGGGAGAGCGTGGAGGCCATGACACGAATTGCTGATCATGATCTCCACCACGACCGATCCATCGGTTTTCCAATCTCCTGTTTAAGAAATGCCGAACATCATGATGGAAGTGCGGTGGAGCACCATCCTGTTGAAAGATGAAGTCGGCGCTGTCGGTCTCCAATTCTGGCATGAGCCAATTTTCCGCGGGCTACGCGCGAAACTTGCCCGCACGCGTACAACCGTTTCTTCGCTCACTGCAGGCCGACCCGTTGATTTCCCCTTACGGAAGCATCCAGAAGCTTTAAACTGCGCATACCATCGCCGAATGGAGTTAGCAGTTGGTGGATCTTTGTTGAACTTCGTCCTGAAGTGTCGTTGCACTGTTATGACTGACTGATGTGAGTGCATTTCAAGCACGACATACGCTTTCTCGGCTCCTGTCGCCATTCTGCCTCACTGCGCTCTCGAGCGCTCTGACGGCAGAAACCTGAAGTGTGGCTTCAGCCGAACAAAACTTTATGAGTTTTTCTACGTATTTGTAGTGTGTCGTGACCATATGTCAATGAATGGAGCTACAGTGAATTTATGAAATCGCTTCAATCATTTGTAATAGCCCTGTAGTGTAATAGGATCCACAAATTATCCTTTATGCTCATGATAAATAACAATTAATAGAAAGACCACTATTTATGAAAACAATAATTTCTTTATTCAAAAGACAGTGAGAAGTAACCTGTTAGTGAATTCCAATTAACTTTCATTCTAAATAAATTAGTATTTAGCTAAGAGAGTCTTAACCTGTGATCATTTCATAATTTTGCAGTGAACTACATTACGATTTTATGTCAGCTAGGAAAACGTGTGAAAAGTAATAGTGTGTAATGTTATCTGTTATATTTATGCAAATAGTCTGTTCTGCTCTGTCAGCTTCCAGTCTTCACAGTGAACATATGCAGGTGTCAGAGTTCATTGCACTCGCATGTGGCAAAATATAGGTTGTGTTTGTCCGTTGAGGTTACTCATATCTATTTTCTTAAACAAGAATGTTAATCATTCTCTTGCCTAATTAGGCTCGCGACCGTTTTCTTTATTCTTTAAACAGTGTAGATAGGCAAAAATATTGTTTGTTACTGTTCGAATATTTACATTATTCTGACTTTCATTTCCGATAAGCCACCTCCGTTAGGTATAACACGGTCAACATAACAAAATTGTAACCTGCCTCCAACTTTAAGGTTATGGTACAGTAGTAGCAGACGGAAGTGTTATACGTGGCTTTTCCGTGACAGGACTATTTGTTCTGTTCGGGCATACTACTTAATAAACAGAATTTGGTATTTCATTGCACAAGCTACGTAGAACCAGTTGCAGTGTTATAATCTCTGCTGCCACACGTGGAAAGAGGAGGAACCACGGCATCACCGCAATAACTGCAGGATACCAGACGCAGAGTAACAGTCAAGATTTAAACCAACGCATAGGCCGGGGCCAGCACGGCTCAAGCAATACATGTTTGTTAAAGTGGGAATGATCAGAGCCGCGACCACCTGTCAGATGCCCGAGTAATCACCTTTTGCAGCACGGACCGCTGCGAGATGTACAGGCAGAGCGTCAGTGCGGTTATAAAAGGTACCGACGAGGGTGCGGAGACGTGCAGACCCCAATGCCGTGGCCAGATGCGCTAGGTTTCTCGGTTGAGTATCCAAGGCACAGAAAGCCCGGCCGAGGCGATCCCCCAGACTCCTGATTAGGATCAAATTTAGGGAAGTTAGTGCCCATAGGATTTTTTTTCTTTTCTTTTTGTTTTTTGTTTGGGGTTTAAGGGCGCTGAACTACTGAGGTCATTAGCGCCCAGTCACAATTGTTAGAGCACATAGAATCTAGTAAAACTCAAGGGGGGGGGGGACACCAGAAAGTTCTTACAAAGATGCAGATAAAATAAGTGAAAGAGTTAGATGTCTTTGGACAAGCCAGTCAAAGTAATAAAACGAAGAACACGAGCAGCTGCTCGAGCGTCATCAGCCAAAATATCCTGTAAAGTAGATGGCAGAGACAGGACAACACGAGATTGACTAAAACGGGGACACGACAATAAAACATGGCGCACTGTCAAGGCATGACCACAAGGGCACTGCGGGGCTGGGTCACCGGAGAGCAGGTAGCGGTGGCTAAACCGGCAATGCCCAACCCGCAACCTGGTCAGAAGGACCTCTTCTCGCCGAGATGGTCGGGAGGAGGTTGTCCAAGAAGTTGGGAACGGTTTTACTGCCCGGAGCTTGTTTCCTTGAAGTGATGACCAAGTATCCCACCACAATAACACAAGCCTCTTACAAACAACTCCACTAATGTCAGATGACGGGACACAATGGGAGGCTGGCCGAGGCAGGAGGACTGCAGCCTTGGCTGCAGCATCAGCAGCCTCATTCCCAAGCACTCCTACATGGCCGCGAACCCACAGACAGCGGACAGGAGAGCCATCATCAGCAAAAGAATGGAGGGACTGCTGGATCCGTTGCACCAAGGGATGGACCGGATATGGAGCTGCAAGGCTCGTGCCCAGAGGAGTACGGTAAACTCATCCTGGTGCACTTAGGAACACGCACGTGCATTGCGAGCTGTGTGACACGTAGCATTATCCTACTGATAGATGCCGTCGCGCCAAGCAAGATCAAACGGTTTCTGGGCTGAACACGGTCCCCAATGATGGATACAACTTGTGTTGATCAATGGTGCCTTCTAGAAGGTCGACATCACCAAGGGAATGCCACAAAAACATTCCCCAGAGTCTAAGGCGCCGTCCTCCGGCCTCAACGATTTCGACGATTGTTGCAGGGTTTTGCTTTCAGACGTTTCACGCCATACACGGCAACAGCCGTCTGTCCGATGGCGCATTAAACGTGGTTCATCTGTAAAGCTACCTGTCGCCACTCAGCGGACGTACAATTACGGTTGTCGCTGATGAACAGCAGTCGGCGTAAGTACATTAACCAGGCCCCTGCTGCGGATGTCCACACGCAGCAACGTACACAGCACGGTGTTTGAGGAGACACTGTTGGTAACGCCTTGGTTCATCTGGGCGGTCAGTTGATGAACAGTTGCACGTCTGTTCGCGCTTACACATTTCCATAGTCGTCGTTCGTTCCTGCCATCTACAGACGGTGATGCACCACAGTTGTTCCAGGTTTTCAGTAGCGCTATTTTGTCACACATAGTATACTTTAGCCACGGAGGAACGCGAACAGTTTACAGACGTAGCCGCTTCGTTAACGCTTCCGCAGTTCACCCGAAAGGCAATGACCATGCTGTTCTGGACGTCACATAAATCACTTCATTAGTACAACTGCACTGGTTGTCCACACGCTATATACGCCCTCCACTGCTAGTGCTGCCACTTGCCGTCTCTGAGTGACTGTTGCACGTTGACGTCGAACGTAGGTAGGGTCGCATCAATATGAGTGGACCATATACTTTAAGAAAGGGAGAAATACGTATGCATCTTCGCTTCCATTGTTTGAGGATCCTTGTGTTGAGGACGTATGATTAATGTCGAGTCTATGTAGGCTCTGCACACCGTATATATATATAAACAGGCTAGAATGCCAGACCGACTTGATTCGGGAATACCAAGCAGGCTTCCGTAAAGGGCGGAACAAATTTGGAACCTGAAAACGATTTTACAACACAAACGCTGTGGCCGAGCGGTTCCAGGTGCTTCAGTCCGAAACCGCCCTGCTGCTACGGTCGCTGGTTGGAATCCTGCCTCGGGCATGATGTCCTTAGGTTAGTTAGGTTTAAGTAGTTCTAAGTCTAGGGGACTGATGACCTCAGATGTTAAGTCCCATAGTGCTTAGAGACATTTGAACCATTTTGAACAACACAAACAAAACCTGATCTTTACCTTATCGGCTTCAAAAAGGCGTACGACTCTACGGAAAAATCTCTTCAAAATTGTAGCTGAATACAAAGTAGACATCAAAACACGGACTATCATAGAGCAAACCTTGACCAACACGACCTCCAAAGTAAAGTTCTGTGGGGAACTATCAGAGCCCTTTGAAATTCGCACAGGTGTCCGACAAGGCGATGGCCTCTCATCTCTCCTTTTTAATCTGGTGTTAGATAAAGTAATAAAAGAATAGGAAATATCGTAACAGAGGATGACCTTAGGAAACCTACAGATTAAATGCCTGGCTTTTGCAGACGATTTGGCGATTGACACGAAATGTATAAACGAAACAAATAAAGCTATTGAAAACTACACGACATCCTATCCAAAACTGGACTACAGATCTCTTACGAAAAGACACAGGTTATGAGAACAAAGAAACTCTCATCTATGAACACAAAGTACGGCACGATTTACAAAACGACAAACTTCAAATACCTCGGTGAAACACTACAAATGAGCTGACATAACGAAGAAAGAAAAACTAAACTGGACAAGGCATACAAAGTACTGTGGAATCATTACAACAAGAATTCTATCTCGCTAAAAGCCAAATGATCCTAGGGCATACACGTCTCAGACAACTAGAAAAAAATAGAACGGAAAATACTTAGGATAATACTTGGCGCAACTAACAACAGTGGAATATGGATCAAGAAATCTACAGAGGAACTATACAAACACACGGAGAACATAAGAGAAAAGATTAGAAAACGCAGACTACAATTCTATGTACATCTATACAGAATTCCATCACACAGACTGACCAAACAGATCTTTGGCTGGGTAACCACTAGAAACAACAAATGGGTGGCAGAGGTAAAAAACGGCGTGAACGATCTCAACGTCACACCAGACACAATAAACTATAGAATAAAATTCAGAAACATCATTAAGAAAAGT
Source organism: Schistocerca cancellata (assembly GCF_023864275.1). NCBI lineage: Eukaryota > Metazoa > Arthropoda > Insecta > Orthoptera > Acrididae > Schistocerca > Schistocerca cancellata. Next base: position 402,751,904 of record NC_064632.1, on the reverse strand, counting down.
AAACTACATGAGATACACTGTGACAAACGAACAGGCGTAAAATGGACCGAAGATCGCAAACAATATCACAGCCGGAAGATAAAAGAAATATAGGCAACCAAAAAGGCAATCAAGATGAAGCCGAAGACACGAAGCCGACAAGAAGCACAGACAGAGGACCGGGAACAGAAACACAGCGAGCGAATGAGAGTTGTTTGGGCAGCATGGAAGGCAGCAAAGGGAATTGCCCATGTAGTTTAGTCTAATTGCGATCTTTAGGGGCAAAACACCAATTTTTTATAAACTAGGAAAGGGAAACATGTAGCATTGTCCTTACTAACCGTGTCAGTACGCAGTTCACTTGCGCATGGTGCAGTTTTTTACCTCAAGTCTCTGTCCGACAGTGCTTGTCGTAGTGCACGGTACTACAGTGTTGTTACGTGAACAACGAATATAGTTTTGTGTTGTGAAAATGCCACGTATCTTCACACATGCAGAGTATGCTGACATGGTGTTTGTCTGTGGTTTGTCCAATGGGAATTCCAGAGCTTCTGTGCGAGAATACCAACAAAGATTTCCGAATCGCAGACTGCCAAGTAGCAGGGTGTTTAGCAGGGTGTTTCTCGGATTGTGTGAGCGTGGTACGCTTCCCAGCGTAAATTTTGTCTCTGAACGTACAACAAACTCTTAATGAAGTTGAGAACATTCTTCAACTAGTGGAACGCAGCCCTACTACTAGCTCTAGAAGAATTGCTGCCCAACTTGGTATTCCACAAACACGAGTGGTACGCACAATACTCGAGCACGGTCTGTGTCCCTGTATCGACAGAGTGTACAACATCTGCATGAAGGAGATGCTGCCGCCCGGCAATAATTCTGTCAATGGATCATTGCCAATGAGCTATTAATTCCATGTATTCTCTTCACTGATGAGTCAACATTTACCCGCAACGGAATCAACAACACTCAAAACTCTCATGTATGAGCAAATGAAAATGTGCACACTACTGTGGAAACGAATTGTCAACGACGTTTCTCAGTCAACGTGTGGTGCGATATTATTGATGACCAACTCATCGGTCCAGTTGTTTTAGATAACCGTCTTACTGGGACACGGTATCTTGAGTTTCTTCAAAATGTGTTACCAGAATACGTGGATGATATACCTTTGGCAACACGAGCTCGTATGTACTTTCAGCATGACGGAGCTTCTACACATTACGTAGGGCCAGTGACACAGTATCTCAACGTATCCTGGTCGTTGGATCGGTCGCCGTGGAGTCATTGCTTGGCCACCGAGCTCACCAGATCTTACCCCATTAGATTACTGTTTGTGAGTGCTGCTGAAGAACGACGTCTACAAGCGCAGAGTGGACACAAGAGAGGAACTTCTCGCTCGTACTTTACTTTCTTGTGCCCAGGCAAGGGAATGGAAAACTGAGCTCCAATTGGCGACACAACACCTGTCTACAAGAGCATTGAAGTTGACGGTGGACTGTTTGAACATCTTCCGTGAGGAAACGCACACAATTAAACAAACCATAACATAACAGTATCTTAGTTTACCGTCACCTACACCTTTCCCGTTCCTAGCTGTTTTAATTGGTTTACCCGGAGACGGTTAACAAAAGGGCATATGTTTATCAGAAGTTTTTTGTTCAGAGTCACCAGTATATCATCCGTCAAAGCATGTACCTTTCCTCCTGCCGCACCCTGTGTGTATATACAGGGTGTTAGAAAAAGGTACGGCCAAACTTTCAGGAAACATTCCTCACACACAAACAAAGAAAAGATGTTATGTGGACATGTGTCCGGAAACGCTTACTTTCCATGTTAGAGCTCATTTTATTACTTCTCTTCAAATCACATTACTCATGGAATGGAAACACATAGCAACAGAACGTACCAGCGTGACTTCAAACACTTTGTTGCAGGAAATGATCAAAATGTCCTCCGTTAGCGAGGATACATGCATCCACCCTCCGTCGCATGGAATCCCTGATGCGCTGATGCAGCCCCGGAGAATGGCGTATTGTATCACAGCCGTCCACAATACGAGCACGAAGAGTCTCTACATTTGGTACCGGGGTTGTGTAGACAAGAGCTTTCAAATGCCCCCATAAATGAAAGTCAAGAGTGTTGAGGTCAGGAGAGCGTGGAGGCCATGGAATTGGTCCGCCTCTACCAATCCATCGGTCACCGAATCTGTTGTTGAGAAGCGTACGAACACTTCGACTGAAATGTGCAGGAGCTCCATCGTGCATGAACCACATGTTGTGTCGTACTTGTAAAGGCACATGTTCTAGCAGCACAGGTAGAGTATCCCGTATGAAATCATGGCGGTGAATCGAGGAAGTACAGTACATACTGACGAAACTAAAATGAGCTCTAACATGGAAATTAAGCGTTTCCGGACACATGTCCACATAACATCTTTTCTTTATTTGTGTGTGCGGAATGTTTCTTGAAAGTTTGGCCGTACCTTTTTGTAACACCCTATATAGGCCGAGTTTAGGTCAGCTGTTGTTTTTGGAGATCCATAATTTGTATTTGTGTGTTTAAATGCTCCATTGAGGATGTGTACAACGGCGGGGCCCACGAAGTAGAACAAACAAAGAGAATTATGAATCAGATGAAATGAAATAAAAAAAGCGAAGTGTTTGAGAAGTTGTGCTGCAGAAGGATTAGGTGGATGGATAACGTAACAAAAGAGATTCTCTGGAGAATCACCAAGGAAAGGAATGTGAGGAAAACATTGACAAGAAGAATTTAAGATATCGTAGAGTATCTCACATGGTACTAGAGGGAGCAGTAGTGAGGAAAAACTGTAGGGGAAGACAGAGATAGGAGTATATCAAACCAATAAATGAGATGAAGATGTAGGCACAGCTGACTAGGTCGTGGTAGGCTGCATGAAACCATTAAGAAGACTGATGACCATTGTACCCTCCTGTCTCCCCCCTCCCCGAATGCCCCCATCACGTCAAAAAAGGGATGTTTTATACATATAGTTTTTGGGTAATTTTTCCTTAGGTTTTGTGACAATGCGGACTGATGTAAGGAAACGCACATGCTGAGTATTTACCAGGCTGTTTTGTAACCATATAACATGCCTGAAGTTACATCTCTCATCAATCAAAATCGCCATAATAAAAGGTGGTGCCCGATTTTGTTCTCTTGAGCTGAGTCAAGAATAGCAAAATAAATAGTACAGGATAGGTAATCACAAAGTTAGTTGACAGCACCACATGAAATGCTTACAATAACATGCTGCACCAATGTACACACAAACACAGCGTTGTGATGTTACGGCATACTCTTATTTGACACACTACTACAGTAGCCTTTATGGAAACAATTACGTACTGTTGTAAAACCAACAGGCATTAATTACTACATACATCATTATAAACTACTACAAGAGCGTTTAAGAGGCAATCAAATGAAACCGAAACAGATGTAAGAAAAAGTAAGTAAACTGTTTATTATTTCAAAAGTAATTTCCGAAACTGTGAACACATTTATCCCACTGTGAGACAAGACGTTCAATGCATTCATGGAAAGATGTTTACCATTGCCTACGGAATGGTGATTGAACCCAAGTGTACACCTCTTCGTCCGAAGAAAATATACGGCCACGAATGTCTGTCTCAAGGCTCAAAAAATATGGAAACCGCAGGGAGAAACCGGACTGTATGGATGATGCGCAGTGGCTACCGACCGAAACTTCTGGAGCGTAGTCAACCTTGGCAATATGTGGGCAGGCCATCCATTTGCTTCGGACGAAGAGGTGCATGCCTGGGAACAATCATGCCTGACAGGCAAATATTTTTCCATGAAGGCATCGATCGTCTTGTCTCAAAGTATTAACAGTTATGGTGATTACTTTTCAAATAATAGTTTACGTACTCCTTTGTCTCGTTTTCATTTGACTATCCCTTATACAGTAACGTAACAGAAAGGAAATTGTGGAAATTAACATTGAATTTGTAGAATAAGGCGATGAGATCTTTTATTGGGGTAGTGTTGAAGGCGTTAACTGAACTGACAGCGAAATAAATAAACAAAAGAGTAAAAATTGCTTTAAGTGTTGTTTGTAAACTAAAGAGATGTCCCCAAAACTTTTAAATCGTTTTCACATTTAAAGATCATGTATCACTGGTAATAGACATTGATAGGGAGCTTTCCGTTTCAAACTCATTGTATGATCGCTTTTGAAAAACTCTGTTTAGTTTAGGAAAAGCATGCAAGGCCATTTTTACTCTCTTGTTTATTTCTTTTGCTGTTCACGCAGTCGTTGCATTTAACAGCCCGCAATTAAAAAAAACCCTATCAATTGATTCTGTGAATTCACCGTTAATTTGCACGATTTTCTTTTCGATGTGCTAATTATACATTATTTGTAATATTAGTACTAACAGTTTTCTAATCTATTTCCAAACTTCCTATATTAAGCTTTTCCACTGGCTCTTAAGATTAATGTGAACTGGAGCCAAACAGTGCAATCTCATCGCTGAAACGAAGGTGGTTCGGTAATGATCCGTTAAAGCGGATTCCTTCATCATTTACACAATTCGAGGATTTGAAAACTTATTGCCGGACTGCCCAGGATAGATGTGGTGAAATGGAATCTCCTAGCCTTTAATTCTACGTTTTCAACTAATGGATACCGTCGCACTGGAAAAAATATTCCTCGGTGTACCAATATAATTTGAATCAACCCCTTATTTTCTATGGCCCCTTGAAAAATTTTGTTGATAACACCGGTATGTATGATATCAGGTGTTTGAGAATAAATATGTATTCGTAAATAACTTTTTATGCTGATTTCAAAACGGTTCTCCGTTTTCTTCTATCGCATGTAGTTTTTTCATAATGGAATAAAGTTCATTTTATTTTTAGTCATACAAATTTTATTAGGAATGAAAGCTGGCTATACAAAAGTCTTCCCGCACACGTGAGTGCGGTAGCTGGGCAAAGCAAAAGCACTGTACTGTAAAGGTTTGCCCATATTGGAGCATTTGCAGCTCGGGAATGAAAGTATCTTGCATTACTCACCTGCAGGCCATAAAGAATATTGCTTCTACCACTACTTATCAAACTGGGACTGATGAAGCTGTGTGTAAGGTGAACATGCTTTAAGTACACTGGATATCCTTTAAGTACATTTCTACGAAATATTCATCAGTCAAGAAAAACTGAAAGCTGTATATTTATGTTAGTCCTCCAGTTCACAAATTGATGACGGACCACTAATTTGAGAATGCAATAAATATCAGGGAGATAGATGCAAGAGCTGCCTTCAGTTCTGTTATAGAAAACTTTCCAGGGCATTAAAATGTATCAAGATTACAAGAACATCGACAATATCATGTTCGAAAATTACAAGAAATAGGGCTATAACGTGGAAGTAGAAGTTCATACTCTCACATCTTGACAATTTCTTTGAAAATCTGAGACATAACAGTGAAAATTAAGGAGAGCACTTGCGTCAGGACATTAAGGAGATGGAGAAAAGCTACTTGGGAAGATGAAATGAAAGTGTGATGCCCACCTGTTGCTAAGCGTTGAAGGGGGACAGTGAAGATAAGGATTCTGCAAGGGAATCAAAAGTAAGAAAATGTGGATATTAAATGTAACGCAATACTCACGGTGTTGCAATACAATATTTTCTAGTACTTGTAGTATATGCTTAAATAAATAAAACAATAATCATAAAAAAGTATAGGCACTGATCGACCTCTAATTTTCATATTTGTGCTTCGATTACGTAAACCGTCAATTAAGATATAAGTCTTACTTTTTGAAAATTCCTGACCTTATAGAACAAATGGGAAGTAATTTTCAGAATCAGCATTACAAATTTATTCTCGAACTCCTGCTTTTGAGAAATTATTTGACGAATTTTGTAAAAATACAGGCTTGCGTAATGTGTGAAATGCTTCAATGAAAATAGTCCATTGTGCGACATTCATTTGCAATGGCTGCCTATTCCTTCACCTCATTAGAACCCAAGGCTCTTTGTCCGCTGGTGACAATTTTAATGAATATCTTCTACATTATGGAGATAAGGCTGATTGGTCATGAGTCTTTCACGTCTGATGTGTCTCCTTTCTTCTGAAGTAGAACAGTTTTAACATTATTCAATTATTTTCATTATTAATGGAACAGTTATTAATTAGCTATGTTTCTGATTCATTTATTGAACTGTGTTATCTTTTAACGCTACGGAATACTTGTACTATTTTTCATTGTTGTTGAAACTCTCGCATTCTCCTCAATGGCTGCATCATCACCATTCCAGATTATTTCGTTAACCGTCTTCATACTTACGATATGGTTTGTTACTTTTAAAAATATTTGTTATACCTTAATTATAGTTTACAAGCTAATATTTGACGAAATTTGAAGAGTGTGCTACTTAATATTACGTTTTCTAACCTGTGCAGATACTGACCTTAGTGTCACACTGAAGACATGTTACACCCTTCTGTTTACACGACGTCTGCTGCATGTGTTCTTTTAAGAATGTTTGGTCTTACATTATAATCTTTACAGTTGCTTTTGTGTCGAGCAGGAGGTTGTTGTTACAATTATCCTATCCCAATCCAGTCTACCGATCTGTACACCTGTGTGATTATAGTGTTTCATCTAAGTGGATGTCTGTGTGTAATAAAAAGGTAAGGGCGTGTCTTCATTCCTTGTTAGTGGTGTCACTGTGAGAGTGAAATCTGGAATCATTATTCTGGTACTCTGGGCTACAATCTTACTTTGATGTGTGTACTTTTCATACCTTGGTTTATTGCCCATTATCAGTTTGGTAAATAGCCTGGCATTCATACATGAACGACTGCCTCTAAGATGGTTCCATCGTAGGTGAAGTACACTTTCACAGGATTTGTCAAATGAATCTCACTGTGGCAGCTACCTTTCCTACAACAACTTTTATTCGTCGCTCGGTAAGCATACTCCCAGGTATACATGATGGTTAGAAGCTTGTAAGCTTGTTGCGGAGAAGACAATGCTGAGAAACAATTGTTAAGAAACGTTGCGCCATTTCCGAGTTGATTAGCACTGAAGTAAGCCGATCAGGCTTTTGCGCGCGCACTTTCAAGCGGACCGCCAAATAAAATTAGTATCAGTTGTTCTCATAGTGTAGATGATAGCGCACAAGACTGCTCAGCCTTTGGATCGGGTTGTATCGTTACTACCGTCCCATGTCAAATTTTTGTATAGCCCTCTTATCCGGTTTTAGGCAACCTAACGTCAGACGGGGCACTTGTATTTGCGCGCACAACGCTCTGACTACTTAACCGAAAACGGCGTAACGTATCGATTTTTTTCTTTACAAGTATTTTTTACCACAACCTACCCTGCAACACCCTTACAAGCTTTTCAGGCTCTTTCAGATCAGCCTGTATAACGATCGTGACTTAAACAATAATGGACGTTTTTGCTTAGTATTCACGAGCTACACGTTACATTTTTGTGTGCGTTTAGTATCAATTGCTTTTATCAGTATGAAGCGTCGACCCTCAGTAGGTCTTCATTTCGATTCAGTTGCCTAGCGTTGCGACTTCTCTACATACAACAGCATCATCTCAGAACGGCGTCACTAAACTCCCTCAAAATGAAATAAGTTCGTGCCTTATGGAAAATAATTTGATATTAAAACACAGTAAGACTCAGTTTTTTCAGTTTCTAACTCACAATTCAACAAGAACCGATATTTTGATCAGACAGAATAGGCATATTATAAGCGAGACGGAACAGTTCAAGTTCCTAGGCGTTCGGATAGATAGTAAGCTGTTGTGAAAAGCCCATGTCCAGGATCTTGTTCAGAAGCTAAATGCTGCTTTATTTACCATTAGAACAGTATCTGAAATAAGTGACACTTCAACACGAAAAGTAGTCTACTTCGCATATTTTCACACGCTTATGTCGTATGGTATTATTTTGTGGGGTAATTCTTCGGATTCAAAAAGGGTATTTTTGGCTCAAAAACGGGCTGTTCGAGCTACATGTGGTGTAAGTTCGAGAACCTCTTGTCGACCCCTATTCAAAAATCTGGGAATTCTGACATTGCCCTCACAGTATATATTTTCTTTAATGTCGTTTGTTGTTAGCAATATTAGCCTATTCCCAAGAGTTAGCAGCTTTCACTCAGTTAATACTAGGCAGAAATCAAATCTGCATGTAGAATGCACTTCCTTGACTCGTGTGCAGAAAGGAGTGCAGTATTCTGCTGCATCCATTTTCAATAAGCTACCACAAGAACTCAAAAATCTTAGCAGTAGCCCAAACTCTTTTAAGTCTAAACTGAAGAGTTTCCTCATGGCTCACTCCTTCTATTCTGTCGAGGAGCTCCTGGAGGAGCTAAAAAATTAAGCAAATTCCAGTGTTACATTGTTGATTTACTTCATTTAAACTTACGACTTGTCACCTGAATATGTTTTTTTATATTTCATTTTATCTGTTTCTAATATCGTGTTATAATTTCATGTATTGACTCTTTCCATGACCATGGAGACTTCTCCTTAATTTGGTCCCACGGAACAATAAATAAATAAATAAATAAAAATAAAAAACATAATTTATTGATATTGCGAACAGTAATGGTCCCTCAACATTTCCATAGTCTTACTTCAAGAATGGATAAGCTTCCTACTGTACCGCGAGACGATCGTTGGAATAAAAAATGGAAAGTTTCTACACGGTGTGGAAGCCGTTGGAGTCGGGGTGAGGTTCCCCAGGCGTCACGGCAGCTCCTGGGAAATGCGGACAGTAGCACAAGCCGGCCGTCGATCAAGGCCGGTCGCGGTGGAAACGCCCTACAGATGGGAGAGAGAGAGAGAGAGAGAGAGAGAGAGAGAGAGAGAGAGCAGCTGTTTGCTGCCGGCAAGCCGCGTCCACATCCCGATACGTTTCGGCGCTGTCCTTAACACCGTGCGAGATGGAATTATCTGTGACAGGGTGGAATAGACACTGTGCCAAATTAACCTCACCTCTTTCTTCTTTGATGGAAGATACAGGGGGCGCAAAATCTGTAAACACTGAAAACACAATAAATTATCATGTCTAATACGGTACAGGAAAACTGTTGGCATTCAGATCAGCTTCTAGCCGTCGCGGAATGGATGAGTAAAGGAACTGTATGGTCACGGGATTCTTATACCATTCTTCCTACAAAGTAGTAACAAGTGGAGGTAAGAATGGTAGAGGTTGACAGTGATCAGCTGTATGAACGGGGGCCCTGTCCTCCAGGAGGCGGGGTCAGGGATTTTCTCTGCCTCGTGATGACTGGGTGTTGTGTGATGTCCTTAGGTTAGTTAGGTTTAAGTAGTTCTAAGTTCTAGCGGACTGATGACCACAGCAGTTAAGTCCCATAGTGCTCAGAGCCATTTGAACCATTTGACCTCCTGGAAAACATGATCACCAGCAGGAAGCAAATATTGTAACATGGGATGGACCTGATCAGCCAAAATGGTCGTACAGTACTTGGCAGTAAAGCGACTTTGCAGAGTAACCACGGGGCTGACGGAATCCCACGATATGGCTGCCCCAAACCATCACTGAACCCTCGTCATTATTCAGTAGTGGAACGAAAACTCGATGAGAAGATGGAAATAGTGTTAAACAAGACTCATCAGAACAAACATCTTCGATTAGTCCACAGTCCAGATTTTGTGGTTTTGGCACGACGTTTTCCAGTCACAGATACTAATTTTTATGGGAATTTGGAATTACTGACCGCTCTACAATTCCCAGCTTATGGATCTGCCTTCGCCTTCTTTTGGTGTTGACAGGATTCGCGAGTTCGACACTCCGTTCTGAAGCAACTCGTGGAGCTGTCGTCCTTTTATTTTTCGTCACAGTCCATTTCAATGACCGTCTACAACGATCACTCAACACACAGTAGGTAGTATGTAAAGATGAAGGTGACAGCGAGGGAGTTTTGTTGGTGTGCCTGTGGACTTTGAAATAGATGAACATTTTGGAGAGCGATTGTCAAGAATTTTTGTATCTTCAGCAGTGGAACGTGGGCAGAGAAAATTGTTGGGGCGAATGAGGCTATTAATGGGACAGATTGGGACAGTGAGTTCTGTTCTGGCAGATGGTGGGTTGGCTTTGCATTTCGCAGAACAGGTGGGGTTAGATTCGTTGCAGGTATTGGAGATAGCAGGAGAGGTAAGGTTTGGTCACTGTTTAAGAAAATGGAGGCTTTGCCATGTGTACAGGTGGTAGGTTCTTGCAATCTGCAGCAAGATAATCATTGTATTAGAGACTTTTTCGGAGCAGCAGGACTGAGAATGGGATTTGGAAGGTTCGATCTCCTGGCGGCGGTGGTACATCTGGGCTCCCTCTTCAAGGACAAGATCTATGGTGGAGGCAAGTTTAGATAAAACACGAACAAGGCGAGAGGCACCAAGGTCATTATTCATTATAAAGGCTTTTCAGACCTCTACATCCAAGTTTTTGTTTAGTTCAGATGCCACTTCCTCAAACATGACCTCGATGTTGACCAAGGTGATCACCACAGTGAGGGTGGGAGGTCGGCAGAGAGATTGGGGTTGTTTGGCCAAGGATGTCGTGGTGAGGCGTCCTAAGGAGGTTTTGGAACCAAAGGTAACATGAGGAATTTTGGAAAGGATGTCAGTGTCAATATTTGGGTTCAAAAAATGGTTCAAATGGCTCTGAGCACTATGGGACTTAACATCTGAGGTCAACAGTCTCCTAGACTTAGAACTACTTAAACCTAACTAACCTAAGGACATCACACACATCCACGCCCGAGGCAGGATTCGAACCGACGACAGTAGCGGCCGCGGGGTTCCAGATTGAAGCGCCTAGAACCGCTTGGCCACTCCGGCCGGCTATTTGGGTTCAGGGATTTTATTAATATGAAGTCCTTTTCTGCGATAATTTGTTGGATTTGGGTGTTTGGAAGCTGTTTCTTGATTTCGAGGGTGAAGGATTCGTGTTTGAGGAATTTGCACTGAGCGTTGATGAGGATAAACGTGTGAAGGTCAGGGAAAGATGTTGGAGGGGGAGAGGTTGTGTTCATGTGCTGAATGTCGTCAGCTTCAGTTTTCGGTTACTTATGTATGGGAGAGGGAGAGGTGTTGGTTTTTTTTTTTTGTTTTTTTTTTTTTTTTTACAGGTGTTGGAGTGATGGTTGTGGGGTGGGGTGGCGGGATATGACTTTGTTGCGGGTTACCTGAGCATTGTGCAAGTCCTTCAGCACTGCCTATGTCGGTTGATGTGGTGAGATTCGTGGAAGGGCTGACTGAAACATCTGTTGCTACTTTTTCCCGGTGCTGTGAAATGTGCAGGAGTGGTACATGTGGTGTCTTGTGAGTTGTGGCTTAGAGAAAAAAGGCAAGGAGATGTAGGGAGGGAGAGAGATTCATGTGCTGCTGTTGTGGTTTGAGAGGATATTGTAGGTAGGGGAGGACAGACGTAGAGGATTGGGTTGGATGACAAGCTCCATGTGGTGACAGTGGGAGCAGGAGATGGGAAGATATAGATGATAGACGTTGTGGGATGGTACAAGATGGCAGACGGTCTAAGTGGCACTGAGGACGACGGTGACTTGCGGTGGAGTCACGGACGCTGTGTAGGTGGCTAATGATGAAATATTTCCAATGTGACAGACAGCAGCAACGTATGAACTGATGTGGTGGTGACGGCAAATAGATGAGAACGGCGGCGGCAACGAAGACGGTGGTGGCGAGAAAACAGCGGCGGCGAGACGGAAGTGGCGAGCGGAAGTGGCGAGACGAAGGCGACGAGAGGGCGGTTGATGAGTTATGCACTGTTGAGGTCGTCGACGGCGGTGACGGCGGCTGCGGCGACGGCGACTATGACGATGATCCACAAAGTGAGATGACAATGAACACACGCGATAAACCATACACACCAACAGGTACTGGTGAAATGAAAGGGGACTACCCCTACCAGTCTACATACGTCATTAAGGTAGTTGATGGCAAACGATTATATAGCACTAGAGAGTACCCTGGCCCATCTACTCAAAAAACTAGCGGAAGACAGTATTCTGCCAAGCTTCTCTATGTAGTGAGGCTTGATAGCTATCAAATGAGCACAAAATTTGTGGTCGCAAAATTATTTTGTTCTTCCTGTACCTACTGGCATTATCTGTGACAGTAATGTTATTAATGTCAATTCAGGTCATTATATATTTACTTGAGTTGTTAATATACCTTTTGCAGGAAATTTTATTGTATGTAATTTCATTCAAGAAACAAAGCCAAACAGATAATTGCAGCGTCCAAGAAGAAATCTTGGGAAGACTTTGGAAACAGGTTGGAGACTATGGGTCAAGCTGCTGGAAAACCATTCTGGAGTGTAGTTAGCAGTCTTCGAAAGGGAGGTAAGAAGGAAATGACAAGTATTTGGGAAAGGTCAGGAAAACTGCTGGTGAATCCTGTGGATGCCTTGGGCAGATGGAGGGAATATTTTGAAGAGTTGCTCAATGTAGGTGAAAATGCGATCAGTAATGTTTCAGATTTCGAGGTAGAATGGGATAGGAATGATGATGGAAATAGGATCACATTTGAGGAAGTGGAGAAAATGGCCAATAGATTGCAGTGCAATAAAGCAGCTGGGGTGGATGAAATTAAGTCGGAACTCATCAAATACAGTGGAATGTCAGGTCTTAAATGGCTACACAGGATAATTGAAATGGCCTGGGAGTCGGGACAGGTTCCATCAGACTGGACAAAAGCAGTAATCACACCAATCTTTAAACATGGAAACAGAAAAGATTGTAACAATTACAGAGGTATCTCTTTAATCAGCGTTGTGGGTAAAATCTTCTCAGGTATTGTTGAAAGGAAAGTGCGAGTATTGGTTGAGGACCAATTGGATGAAAATCAGTGTGGGTTTAGGCCTCTTAGAGGTTGTCAGGACCAGATCTTTAGCTTACGGCAAATAATGGAGAAGTGTTATGAGTGGAACAGGGAACTGTATCTATGCTTTATAGATCTAGAAAAGACATATGACCGGGTTTCTAGGAGGAAGTTATTCTCTGTTCTACGAGATTATAGAATAGGAGGCAAACTTTTGCAAGCAATTAAAGGTCTTTACATGGATAGTCAGACAGCAGTTAGAGTTGACGGTAAATTGAGTTCATGGTTCACAGTAGTTTCAGGTGTAAGACAAGGCTGCAACCTGTCTCCACTGTTGTTCATATTATTTATGGATCATATGTTGAAAACAATAGACTGGCTGGGTGAGATTAAGATATGTGAACACAAAATAAGCAGTCTTGCATATGCGGATGACTTAGTTGTGATGGCAGATTCGATTGAAAGTTTTCAAAGTAATATTTCAGAGCTAGATCAGAAATTTAAGGACTATGGTATGAAGATTAGCATCTCCTAAACGAAAATTGTGTCAGTGGGAAAGAAATATAAACCGGTTGAGTGTCAAATAGGAGGAACAAAGTTAGAACAGGTGGACGGTTTCAAATACTTAGGATGCATATTCTCACAGGATGGCAACATAGTGAAAGAACTGGAAGCGAGGTGTAGCAAAGCTAATGCAGTGAGCGCTCAGCTACGATCTACTCGCTTCTGCAAGAAGGAAGTCAGTACCAAATCTAAGTTATCTGTGCACCGTTCAATCTTTCGACCAACTTTGTTGTATGGGAGCGAAAGCTAGGTGGATTCAGGTTACCTTAACAACATCTACATCTACATCTACATCTACATCTACATCCATACTCCGCAAGCCACCTGACGGTGTGTGGCGGAGGGTACCTTCAGTACCTCTATCGGTTCTCCCTTCTATTCCAGTCTCGTATTGTTCGTGGAAAGAAGGATTGTCGGTATGCCTCTGTGTGGGCTCTAATCTCTCTGATTTTATCCTCACGGTCTCTTCGCGAGATATACGTAGGAGGGAGCAATATACTGCTTGACTCTTCGGTGAAGGTATGTTCTCGAAACTTTGACAAAAGCCCGTACCGAGCTACTGAGCGTCTCTCCTGCAGAGTCTTCCACTGGAGTTTATCTATCATCTCCGTAACGCTTTCGCGATTACTAAATGATCCTGTAATGAAGCGCGCTGCTCTCCGTTGGATCTTCTCTATATCTTGTATCAACCCTATCTGGTACGGATCCCACACTGCTGAGCAGTATTCAAGCAGTGGGCGAACAAGCGTACTGTAACCTACTTCCTTTGTTTTCGGATTGCATTTCCTTAGGATTCTTCCAATGAATCTCAGTCTGGCATCTGCTTTACCGACGATCAACATTATATGATCATTCCATTTTAAATCACTCCTAATGTGTACTCCCAGATAATTTATGGTATTAACTGCTTCCAGTTGCTGACCTGCTATTTTGTAGCTAAATGATAAAGGATCTATCTTTCTGTGTATTCGCAGCACATTACACTTGTCTACATTGAGATTCAGTTGCCATTCCCTGCACCATGCGTCAATTCGCTGCAGATCCTCCTGCATTTCAGTACAATTTTCCATTGTTACAACCTCTCGATACACCACAGCATCATCTGCAAAAAGCCTCAGTGAACTTCCGATGTCATCCACCAGGTCATTTATGTATATTGTGAATAGCAACGGTCCCATGACACTCCCCTGCGGCACACCTGAAATTACTCTTACTTCGGAAGACTTCTCTCCATTGAGAATAACATGCTGCGTCCTGTTATCTAGGAACAACAAGGTTGAGGTTACGGATATGAAAGGAGCTAGGATGATTGCAGGTACTAGTAGATGGGAACAATGGCAGGAGAGTGTCCACAATGAGGAAATCAAAGAAAAACTGGGAATGAATTGTAAGTAGGCTGTTTATGTTTTCTCTATGTAAGTAGGCTGTTTATGTTTTCTTTATGTAAGTTTGATGTTTATGTTTTCTTATTGGCAACGTTACGTAGCGCTCTCTGTGGCTGTGCTGTGTGCAGTATGTGGCTAGTTTGCATTGTTGTTGTCTGCCATTGTTGTCATGAACTGCTATAGCTGGATGCGAACAGCGCGTAGCGCTGGGCAGTTGGAGGTGAGCCGCCAGCAGTGGTGGACGTGGGGAGAGAGATGGCGGAGTTTTGATAATCTGTAAGACTGAATGTCAATTATGAATATTAAGGTAAATACATTGTTTGTTCTCTATTAATATCTTTCATTTGCTAACTATCCCTATCAGTAGTTAGTACCTTCAGTGGTTTGAATCTTTTATTTAGCTGGCAGTAGTGGCGCTCGCTGTTTTGCAGTAGCTTGAGTAGCGAAGATTTTTGTGAGGTAAGTGATTTGTGAAAGGTATAGTTTAATGTTTGTCAGGGCCATTCTTTTGCAGGGATTTTTGATAGTCAGATCGCGTTGCGCTAAAATTATTGTGTGCCAGGTTAAGCACAGTCTTGTACAATTGTTCTAAGTGGACGTTTCATATGTATAATTGTTCAAAGGGGACGTTTCATATACGTAATTCCAGCACATTATAGGGACCGTGTTAGAACAGAAATACAATCTATGCTTGACGAGGGCATTATTGAGCCTGCAGCAAGCTCATACAACAATCCGTTACATGTTGTTGAGAAGAAAAATGGATCGATCAGACTTGTCTTAGATTCGAGACAAATCAATACTATCATTATTCCTGAAACAGACAGGCCGCAGACGATGGAAGAACTTCTTCAAAATTTTAATGGTGTAAAAGTGTTGTCTTCCATTGATCTCAGATCCAGCTTTTATCAGATCGAACTTCATCCAGAATGCAGAAAATACACAGCTTTCCTTTGTTTCGGCGTTTGTTATCAGTTTCGGAAACTTCCTTTTGGTTTGAACATTTCTTCGGCAGCATTCATTCGTGGGTTAAATTCCATATTACCTGAGTTCTTAAAACGTCACATCACCTTATATGTGGACGATATTCTAATAGCAGAAGCTTCATGGGAACAACATAACCGCATACTCAACAGTTTGTTACGTATTTTTGCAGAATCTGGAATTACAGTTAACTTGGAAAAGTCTGAATTCGGTAGGTCAAAGGTGAAGTTTTTGGGACATATCAT
This sequence comes from Schistocerca cancellata, assembly GCF_023864275.1. NCBI lineage: Eukaryota > Metazoa > Arthropoda > Insecta > Orthoptera > Acrididae > Schistocerca > Schistocerca cancellata. The sequence continues at coordinate 402,735,875 of NC_064632.1, read as the reverse complement.
TTCTTCTGAAGGCATTCAGCCGGATCCTGAAAAGTTAGAAGCAATCAGAGCCATTCCAGTTCCATCCACAAAAAGACAAGTCCGCAGTTTTCTAGGTCTCGTAAATTTTTACCGTCGTTTTCTGAATATGCAAATTCTAGTTACACCAAAACTTTGTTCTCTCACTGGAAAAAATACTATTTGGAACTGGGACGAACAAGCACAGTTGGAATTCAATTCTTTGAAAGAAGCGTTACTTCACGCGCCAATACTAGCTCATCCAGATCTGTCACAAGATTTCTGCCTTAGCACTGATTCTTCCAAAGTTGGTCTTGGTGCCCATTTATTTCAAGAAGCCATAGAAGATGACATTACTGTTCAGAAAACCATTGCTTTTGCTAGCCGAGTGCTAACAAAATCTGAAAAAAATTATTCCGTTACTGAATTAGAAGCTTTAGCTATCGTTTGGGCATTTAACAAATTCCGTTTCTTTCTTTCTGGTAAGCACGTAAAAGTATACAGTGATCATCGTGCATTACAATTTCTTATGTCTTCAAAATTAAATCATGACAGGCTAAAACGTTGGGCATTGTTTCTGCAAGAATTCCGCTTCACAATAGTCTACATTCCCGGCAGGGAGAACATTGTTGCGGACGCGCTGTCACGCGCACCGGCTGGGCTTGAGAAAAGTAACACAGAAGGCAACCTCGAGAAAAATTTCAGTATTCTTTACATTCAGAAAGTCGCCTTTGAAAACTTCATCACCACATCTTTAAAGGACATTGCTCATGAACAAGATAAAGATCCGATTTGGAAAGACATCAAAGGTAAATGGCATGAAAAGACACACACTCAGATTCGGCATTATTACCTAGTTAGAAACAACATACTCTTCAAACGCTGCACTGTTGATGACAAGCTATGGGTACTTTGCATTCCAGACGATTTTGTTAATAAGCTCATTTGGTACATTCATTTCAGCTACGCACATTTTGGTCCACGAAAATGTTACCATATTCTTCGAACGACTTGTTATTTTAACAATATGGAAAAGAGAATTCGAAGAGTCTTGTCTATTTGTAAACTTTGTCAAAAGGCGAAACCATCTACTGTCTCGCATCGTGCTCCGCTGTTTCCTATCATTCCTTCTAAATTAAAAGAATTTGCTGCTGTTGATCTCCTGGGACCCCTTGTCAGAACATCGAATGGATTTTCGTACGTTCTAGTCGCTGTTGAACTTACTTCAAAATTTGTTTCTTTCACTCCGTTACGTAAAGCCACTGGACGGTCTGTATCCAACGCCTTTGTTAAAAATTTCTTACGTGAAGTTGGACACGTTAGTAAAGTCATTTCAGATAACGGACCGCAATTCAGATCTGCTGTTTGGTCACGCATGCTTCGGAATCATAAAATCAAACCTGTTTTTATTTCATTGTATTCACCACATTGTAACCCGTCTGAACGGATTATGAAAGAAATCAATAAGCTTTGCAGACTTTATTGTCACAGAAAGCATCAGCATTGGGACAGATATTTACACTTATTTCAAAATGTGCTGAATGAAATGCCTCATGATTCCACTGCTTTACCACCTACTCTTGTACTGAAGAATGAAGAACCTCCGAACAGAATCAGAGAGCTTGTACCTTTCCCGAATACACGTAAACTTCGACACAAAGACATAATTGATTTGGCTCTAAAAAATATAAAATCTGCAGCAGACAAAAGGAGAAAACTACACGGTAAAGCAAATGCAAAGAAATTATATATTGGTCAGAAAGTTCTCATTAAAGCTCATTCATTGTCACATAAGAAGAAACACTTGAGTCACAAATTCTTTCTAGTTTACAATGGACCTTACAGAATCCGACGTATACCACATGATAATTGCGTTGAAGTTGAAACTCTGCGTACTAGGAAGAGTAAAGGTTTACACCACATTTCTCATGTAAAACCATTTATTGACAGATAATCTGCTTTTTAACTTAGTCTTTGCAATTTTCACTTCACGCTACTTGTACAATTTGTCACACTGAGAAACTGTTAACATGCAACATTTTGGTTTGCTTACGAGTGGATTCTGGATTTGAGGTGCTTTATGTGAAATGCCAGATGACACAGTGGTTAGTTTATGTGACAGCTACACGATTATATCACGATGTTACTAATGAGTGACAATTTACAATGTCGCTTTTGCGGTGTATCTGTTTTATATCTGCACAGTTTTTTCTGAATTCTTCTATAAAGTGAGACATGTTTTAGTGGTGACTTTTGTGCTATTGCTACAATGAGACTTTGTGAAAAAAACTGTAATTACTTATGATGAATGATCAGGACTGTCTTTATTGACTGTGAAACAATATTAGCTGTTGACCAACATTGTATCAATAAGTGTGTGCATTGGATATCTTTGTTATTGTAATTATGAAAAATTTTATCAAATCTGTATTGGCCACTGGCCAAAAACATTTTGTAAAATTTTTTGTGGGGAGCATGGGGGCTATGTAAGTAGGCTGTTTATGTTTTCTCTATGTAAGTAGGCTGTTTATGTTTTCTTTATGTAAGTTTGATGTTTATGTTTTCTTATTGGCAACGTTACGTAGCGCTCTCTGTGGCTGTGCTGTGTGCAGTATGTGGCTAGTTTGCATTGTTGTTGTCTGCCATTGTTGTCATGAACTGCTATAGCTGGATGCGAACAGCGCGTAGCGCTGGGCAGTTGGAGGTGAGCCGCCAGCAGTGGTGGACGTGGGGAGAGAGATGGCGGAGTTTTGATAATCTGTAAGACTGAATGTCAATTATGAATATTAAGGTAAATACATTGTTTGTTCTCTATTAATATCTTTCATTTGCTAACTATCCCTATCAGTAGTTAGTACCTTCAGTGGTTTGAATCTTTTATTTAGCTGGCAGTAGTGGCGCTCGCTGTTTTGCAGTAGCTTGAGTAGCGAAGATTTTTGTGAGGTAAGTGATTTGTGAAAGGTATAGTTTAATGTTTGTCAGGGCCATTCTTTTGCAGGGATTTTTGATAGTCAGATCGCGTTGCGCTAAAATTATTGTGTGCCAGGTTAAGCACAGTCTTGTACAATTGTTCTAAGTGGACGTTTCATATGTATAATTGTTCAAAGGGGACGTTTCAGAATATAGATTTAGCAGTCAAGGCGAACAAGCTTAGACGGTGTGGTCATGGGTTACACGCATGGGAGAAGCAAGGTTACCCAAGAGACTCATGGGTTCAGCAGTAGAGGGTAGGAGGAGTCGGGGGAGACCAAGGAGAAGGTACCTGGATTCGGTTAAGAATGATTTTGAAGTAATAGGCTGAACATCAGAAGAGGTACCAATGTTAGCAGTGAATAGAGGATCATGGAGGAATTTTATAAGGGGGGCTATGCTCCAGACTGAACGCTGAAAGGCATAATCAGTCTTAAATGATGATGATGATGATGATGATGATGATGATGATTTCATTCAACAACTATGACACAGGAGTTCACATGACTTACCACGCAGTGTGTTAGCATGTAGTTTTTGGTGTTTTATTCAGTACATTGTAAAATAAAATTAACAATAAAACTACCTATTGTGATTTGATTGCACGAAACTATAACTATGATTATAAATTTTAAAAAAGTTTCAAATAAGTTTTACCATTTTAAGTCACTTGTTTCACATAAGTCAGTGTGTTGTTTCACTAGTTCATTATATCGTTCTTACTTTATCTTGTGATCCCATGAGACTCATCCCTATATTTATTCCTCTTAGCGTTCATTCCCATCCCTTTCCTCTTCATAACACTGCGCTACCCACCCCCCATACATAGAAGACCCCTATCTTTCCCTGCCACACCCGTCGACTCTATGGAACATATTCTCTCCTTCTGAAATCACTCTGTCACACTGTGTGTCTTTCTAATTTTATATGAAAGCGCAATGCTCTTCATTAGAAGAATTCCACCTTTCTGCGATGTATATAAATTATAAACTTATTTTTTAACTGAAAAAAGAAAGTCCCGATTTTTATATAGACACCTACAAAGTGCAGCCTGTATATCGTTTTTTTTTAAAAAAAACGTGTTATGCTTCTCCTTTAATAACATTTCTTCTTACCTTTGTCATCTCTTAGCTGCAGAGCGAAAATATTGTACCGCTGACAGCCCTCCCCCCTCCACCCCCTCTTCCCGCCAATACAGGGTGAGGGGGATGAAATAACAACAAAGGAAAAGAAAACTCTGATCATCTTTATGCAAAACCGCCATCTTGCTATACATGTTATTTGTCTGCTTTTACTTAAGTAAAGAGAAATGTTTAAACTGCTAGCCATACACTGATGTCACTGTTATAAAAGGCGTTGGTTATCCTCTACGATGTATACTGCGGCTGGTTATATAGTCCTGTAAGCAGCAGCCTCAATTTGAATTAGACTATGAACATGCTAAGGCCGTGTAATAATATGGGCATTTACAAGCGTGTTTAGTCTATATTACTCACTTCGTAATGTATGTTGTTACCCAGCGAGGTGGCGCAGTGGGTAGCACGCTAGACTCGCGCTGTGGATGACGATAGTTCAAACCCGCGCCCGGCCATCCTGATTTAGGTTTTCCGTGATTTCCCTAAATCCCTTCAGGAAAATGCCGCGATGGTTCCTTTGAAAGGGCATGGATTTCCTTCCCCATCCTCTAATGACTCGTTGTCGAGGGGACGTTAAACACTAACCTCCTCCTCCTTCAGTATGTTATTCGCTATGGGGTCTCCAATTCTGTATAACTGCGATACATATTTCGTTTTATGCCATTCAATGTCAGATTCCTTTGTATTTCTCGCATTTTCTAGTGCTAGTGATAGCTATAGCGTTGCTGACTTCCTCTCTGTTTGAATTCGCATCAACTGCTGCCACGCGATGCGGGAAGTGGCGCACCTGGCTGACTACAATTTCTTTTCGTGCTGCTCATCTTCTTAGCAGGCATCTGAAACGAGTAGATCTGACTCCAGGTTCCGTAAGAGTTAACAGATGAGGATACGGAAGATGCTGCGCGTCCAGATGAACCGATAAATACGAATCCTCAACAAAAACGAGCGAAGAGGGGCAGAAGAGGCAACCATTAAACGAGGCAACAGTATTGTTGCAGAGTATTGTGCAGCAACAACAACGAGAATACGATTCAGTCAGTGCCTTCGGGAAGTTCGCTGTCAGCAAGTTAAGGTAGCTGCTGTCCTATGAAACAGTATTTCTTGTTTTTTTCCATTAAAACAAAAGAGAAGAAGAAGAAGAAAAAAGACACTCTCTCTGAGGCAGAGAGCCATTTGTACAAGGAGGAGTCAGCAGTTAATGCTGTGAGTTGGCTCCCAACTCCCCTTACTTAAATATTTCAAATAAAACTCTACCAGAATGAAGTTTGAAAGTGTCCCATATTCTTTCTGGGGACGGCGCAACGGAGGATGTACGCCGATGGAATTTTAGAAAATATAAATTGAATATAGCGATTTGATATCGGCTCTATGGCGTATGGTTGCTTTAAAGAAATCTCTGACTTCTTCTTCGAATGACTGTAGGCTCTGGCCGTACGATAAGGAAAAATGATCATTTTAAATTACTAATAAAAACACGCCAATGGCGGAACGGTGGCACATCGAAGTGTTGCGTCTTCTCCGGGAGAAAATCTGAAAAAAAAACTTTTAACACGATAAAAATTGGCATAAAAATGTAGTATGGAGGATGAATAAAGGCATAACACGTTAGTGAGTCAAAATTAGTTACTTGCATTAGAAATCATTTACAGCTATAGTCCACGGTACCTATATTCTGACGGCTGGAAGAAGAAGGAAAAATATGGACAGCCAGGCTTCTTCTATCTGCTCTCTAAAGAGTTTGAAGGCCGCACCTTCCTTTATTACACATGACATTTGGATCAATACATGAGAAATTTGTACAGATGCAAAAACTAATTTTTTGAAAGGAGTATTACAATGCGGACTCCTCTGTCACATTCATTGGAGTCGCCATTGACTTTAAAATGGAAAATGTGCTGTTTGTTGAAAATGATGATGATTTGGTGGAATTTTTTATCTATTATCAATAAAATATGAACTTTACATAATCTTTCACTCCTTCAACAACGCTTCACAAATTACAGGAACTGCTTGAAATACGGCTGGCTTCGGAAATGTGTAATAAATATACAAGGGTTTGACAGAAATCTCCAAAAAACCGAAGTGTAACTGCAAGTCTTTGCTTCACAGTAATTGCTCTTCTGAAATACGTGTCTTTTTGGCCCTATCACAACCATTAAATTTACAAAATTCGCGTCGTCGTGAAGTTACGAAAACCAGAAAACCCTCTTAGAAACCCAAATCGCGCAGCTTACCATTCCTGTGAGTTTCTGTCCGCCAACAACGATTACATCTTTTTCTTCGTCTGCTTGTATACTCGAGTATTAATAGTGCAGCACCACGTAACATTAATTTATCCTCTTCACCTGTCGTAACGTAGTGTAAACTGTTTGCTGAGAGTTCAGCGTAGCAGACGATACAAGTACGTATACTGATCAGCCATAACATAATAACCACCTACCCAATAGGCGGTATGTCCACTTTTCGCACGGATAACTGCGGCGACGCGTCGTGGAATGGAAGCAATGGGGCCTTGATAGGTCGCTGGACGGAGGTGGGACCACTTCTGCACACACAAGCCACCTAATTCCCGTAAATTCTGCGGAGGGAAGCGATGGACTTTGACGCTACGTTCAATCACATCCCAAATGTGTTCGATCGGGTTCTGATCTGGCGAGTTGGTGGCTCACTACATCAGCTGGAACTCGCCACTGTGTTCCTCGAACGACTCCAGCACTCCTGGTCTTGTGACATGGTGCATTATTTTGTTGAAAAATGCTGATGCATTCGGGAAAAATGATCGCAGTGAAGGCATGTACGTGGCCTGCAACCAGTGTACGATACTCCCTGGCTGTCATGGTGCCTTGCACATGAATGTTCCCCAGAACATAATGGAGCCGCCACCAGCTTTTCACAGTCCCGGAGTACAGGTGTCAAGGAGCTGTTCCTCTGCAAGACGACGCATCTGGGCCCTCCCATCGGCTTGATGAGGAAGGTATCGGGATTCATCATCAGACCATGCAACGCTGCGCCTGTGCGCCAACGTTCAGTACCGATGGTCACGTGCCCATTCATCTACATCTACATCTACATCCATACTCCGCAAACCACCTGACGATGTGTGGTGGAGGGTACTTTGAGTACCTCTATCGGTTCTCCCTTCTGTTCCAGTCTCCTACTGTTCGCGGAAAGAAAGATTGTCGGTATGCCTCTGTGTGAGCTCTAATCTCTCTGATTTTATCCTCATGGTCTCTTTGCAAAAGGCCGGCCGGTGTGGCCGTGCGGTTCTAGGCGCTTCAGTCTGGAACCGCATGACCGCTACGGTAGCAGGTTCGAATCCTGCCTCGGGCATGGATGTGTGTGATGTCCTTAGGTTAGTTAGGTTTAAGTAGTTCTAAGTTCTAGGGGACTGATGACCATAGATGTTAAGTCCCATAGGCTCAGAGCCATTTGAACCATCTTCGCAAAATATACGTAGGAGAGAGCAATATACTGCTTGACTCCTCGGCGAAGGTATGTTCTCGAAACTTCAACAAAAGCCTGTACCGAGCTACTGAGCGTCTCTCCTGCAGAGTCTTCCACTGGAGTTTATCTATCATCTCCGTAACGCCTTCGCGATTACTAAATGATCCTGTAACGAAGCACGCTGCTCTCCGTTGGATCTTCTCTATCTCTTCTATCAACGCTATCTGGTACTGATCCCACACTGGTGAGCAATATTCAAGCAGTGGGCGAACAAGCGTACTGTAACGTACTTCCTTTGTTTTCGGATTGAATTTCCTTAGGATTCTTCCAATGAATCTCAGCCTGGCATCTGCTTTACCGACGATCAACTTTATATGATCATTCCTTTTTAAATGACTCCTAATGCCTACTCACAGATAATTTATGGAATTAACTGTTTCCAGTTGCTGACCTGCTATATTGTAGCTAAATGATAAAGGATCTTTCTTTCTACGTATTGGTAGCACATTACACTTGTCTACATTGAGATTCAATTGCCACCGTGCGTAAATTCGTTGCAGATCCTCCTGCAGTTCAGTACAATTTTCCATTGTTACAACCTCTCGATATACTACGGCATCAACCGCAAAAAGCCTCAGTGAACTTCCGATGTTATGCACAAGGTCATTTATGTATATTGTGAATAGCAACGGTCCTACGACACTCCCCTGCGGCACACCTGAAATCAGTCTTACTTCGGAAGACTTCTCTCCATTGAGAATGCCATACTGCGTTCTGTTATCTAGAAACTATTCAATCCAATCACACAATTGGTCTGATAGTCCATATACTCTTACTTTGTTCATTAAACGACTGTGGGGAACTGTATCGAACGCCTTGCGGAACTCAAGAAACACGGCATCTACCTGGTAACGCGTGTCTATGGCTCTCTGAGTCTCGCGGACGAATAGTGCGAGCTGGGTTTCACACGATCCTCTTTTTGGAAACCCATGCTGATTCCTACAAAGTAGATTTCTAGTCTCCGGAAAAGTCATTATACTTGAACATAATACGTGATCCAAAATTATACAACTGATCGACGTTAGAGATGTAGGTCTATAGTTCTGCAACCATTTCGGTTGCAATTGCCGATATTGTGCTGTTAACACCGACACATGCATAGGTCGTCGGTGACGAAAGCCCATCGTTAGGAATATTCTGTGCTCTGTGTGTTCAGGCACACTTATACTCTACCCTGGATTAAAGTCTGTTGTTAGTTCCGCCACATTTCGCCGCTTGTCCTGTTTTACCAGTCTGCTCAGCCTACGACGTCCGACATCTATAATGAATGGTGGCCACCGAACACCACAACGTCTGGATGTGGTTTCACTTTGGTTACTCCACATGTTGAAGTTACTCGCCACAACACTCCTCGAACATCCGACAATGCTTGTGCGGAGCCTCCGGCCACCACAATCAGGGCCATTGTCAAATTCAGATGGATCGCGCGCCTTCCCCATTCTATACGTGGGCAGTAAGCTCACAGGTACTACATGCACCGTGTGTGTGTGTGTGGCTAGGAGTCATTACTCGCCAGGAGAAGCTGCTATCTCCTTGCCGGGTTTATATCGATATTAGTTGGCGACTGTTCAATACATATAGAAACAAATATGTCGCCTGTGTAGACGGTGTAAGAGGTCCATGATTAAGGAATTTGTTTCTGGCGCACTCGAGCAGATGTAATTTCGATGGATTGCTACGCGCTGCCTGCGATATATAAGCTATAAGAGAATCTCAGACCAGAGAGCAGTGTTGATTGCAGTAGGAACTGTGTAGCAGTAGTAGTAGTAGTAGCGAGCAGTCTGGTGTATCGTATTGGCTGGGCCGGTCGTGTGGAGCGATGGCGGTGCCTGCCCGATATAATATAGGGTAAAAGCAGCCTCGCGCATATGTAGTATTGTTATATCAAGTCCCATGTAAATGTTTAAAATAAAATCTCTTAGTAATAATCTTTTTTATAAAAATTAACTTTTGACAATCATTTTATAAAAATTAACTTTTGACAATCATTCATCTCAATTTAAAGAATTTACTAATTTCTCCAAACATGGTCATCCCGATAATTGTAAAGAAAAATCAGTTGTTTCCTTTTATACGTGACAAAGCTATCGGCCAGCATTGCACTGGGCTGTGCCAGAAAAAAATTATTATAAGAGCAGACATACACTCCTGGAAATGGAAAAAAGAACACATTGACACCGGTGTGTCAGACCCACCATACTTGCTCCGGACACTGCGAGAGGGCTGTACAAGCAATGATCACACGCACGGCACAGCGGACACATCAGGAACCGCGGTGTTGGCCGTCGAATGGCGCTAGCTGCGCAGCATTTGTGCACCGCCGCCGTCAGTGTCAGCCAGTTTGCCGTGGCATACGGAGTTCCATCGCAGTCTTTAACACTGGTAGCATGCCGCGACAGCGTGGACGTGAACCGTATATGCAGTTGACGGACTTCGAGCGAGGGCGTATAGTGGGCATGCGGGAGGCCGGGTGGACGTACCGCCGAATTGCTCAACACGTGGGGCGTGAGGTCTCCACAGTACATCGATGTTGTCGCCAGTGGTCGGCGGAAGGTGCACGTGCCCGTCGACCTGGGACCGGACCGCAGCGACGCACGGATGCACGCCAAGACCGTAGGATCCTACGCAGTGCCGTAGGGGACCGCACCGCCACTTTCCAGCAAATTAGGGACACTGTTGCTCCTGGGGTATCGGCGAGGACCATTCGCAACCGTCTCCATGAAGCTGGGCTACGGTCCCGCACACCGTTAGGCCGTCTTCCGCTCACGCCCCAACATCGTGCAGCCCGCCTCCAGTGGTGTCGCGACAGGCGTGAATGGAGGGACGAATGGAGACGTGTCGTCTTCAGCGATGAGAGTCGCTTCTGCCTTGGTGCCAATGATGGTCGTATGCATGTTTGGCGCCGTGCAGGTGAGCGCCACAATCAGGACTGCATACGACCGAGGCACACAGGGCCAACACCCGGCATCATGGCGTGGGGAGCGATCTCCTACACTGGCCGTACACCACTGGTGATCGTCGAGGGGACACTGAATAGTGCACGGTACATCCAAACCGTCATCGAACCCATCGTTCTACCATTCCTAGACCGGCAAGGGAACTTGCTGTTCCAACAGGACAATGCACGTCCGGATGTATCCCGTGCCACCCAACGTGCTCTAGAATGTGTAAGTCAACTACCCTGGCCAGCAAGATCTCCGGATCTGTCCCCCATTGAGCATGTTTGGGACTGGATGAAGCGTCGTCTCACGCGGTCTGCACGTCCAGCACGAACGCTGGTCCAACTGAGGCGCCAGGTGGAAATGGCATGGCAAGCCGTTCCACAGGACTACATCCAGCATCTCTACGATCGTCTCCATGGGAGAATAGCAGCCTGCATTGCTGCGAAAGGTGGATATACACTGTACTAGTGCCGACATTGTGCATGCTCTGTTGCCTGTGTCTATGTGCCTGTGGTTCTGTCAGTGTGATCATGTGATGTATCTGACCCCAGGAATGTGTCAATAAAGTTTCCCCTTCCTGGGACAATGAATTCACGGTGTTCTTATTTCAATTTCCAGGAGTGTATATGCGTTATCCGGCGACTTCATTGAAGTAAGAATTTTCAGTATATTCAGTATGATCTTTCAGGGCCATGACGCAGCACTGCTCACGTCCAAAATTTACCAGTTTAAATTCACAGTCAATTATTGAAAGGTTATCTATGAGTCACATTTTTTTATTAGGAGATTAGTTACATTTTATTGTTCCAAGGTTACGGAATTTATCTGTTGGGAGGTTACACTTGGCGACAACCGGCCAGGATCGTATTTTCTTTGTGAATTTATGAGAAGTAGTCATATATCTGCTCTTATTTACTTAATGTTAAATGTAGTTTGCATCTGGCGCGACGCATTTACTAACTTGTCACTCTTTCTTTCACAGATCATCGGCAATTTATTGCTCTTTGTTATTATTGTATTTGTTCAATTTTTGCTTTGTCTTTGTTTGATTTTATGCTTACCTTTGACTTGTGAAAAGCCGGCCGCGGTGGCCGTGCGGTTCTGGCACTGCAGTCCGGAACCGCGGGACTGCTACGGTCGCAGGTTCGAATCCTGCATCGGCCATGGGTGTGTGTGATGTCCTTAGGTTAGTTAGGTTTAAGTAGTTCTAAGTTCTAGGGGACTTATGACCTAAGATGTTGAGTCCCATAGCGCTCAGAGCCCTTTGAACTTGTGAAAATGCCGCGAAAAACTGTAAACAGTACATTGCGATGTGCAATGAGCGAAAAAGCCGACTTGAATAATTTGACTGATAATACTAGGGACACTCAGTGTCATAATGATAATCCTCTAATTACAGATAATCAGTGCGTACCGACCACTAGTAATGATTTTAATCCAAATGATGAACAAATAAATTCAATTATGTCCACTGTAAATTTAACAATTGATGACGCGGCGCGTTTCGTTACAATGAACGCTGTCCAGTTTGACACACATGATTGGAAAAATTTACACAGTGAACAGACAAATGTTTCTAACGAAGGTAACAATGTACTCAAAATAAGTCAGATTTATTTGATTCCGGTCTAGTGACCAACAGTGCACATCCAATTGGTAAACCTTTTCAAGAATCAGAGAATGACCAAATGGTTACACAAAACGTGACAAATGCAGATACACCATCACACAGCACAGAGAATAGAGTAGGTAATGTTGGCATGGATAAAGTAATGGCATTATTGCTACAACTTAATGAATCGAACAAACAACTTAATGAAAATCTCAAACAACAACTTAATGAAAATCTCAAACAAAACTTAATGAAAATCTCAAACAGTCGAATGAAAAACAAGGTTACAACGGGAACAAGAACAACGACCACAGTAGTAACCATATTACATACTTTTGGTGAAGCAATGTTACAGAGAATATTAGGGACAGAAACGTATGCTTCAGTTCAGTATAAATGTGGCTCGTCGTAAACATGTAGTTAAAGGTACCATCAGCCCAGGATGTGTAAAATATCTGTGCAATCGAGGTAAAAAAATCAAATGAAATGGCACTTAGAAGTACCAATAAGCAATATACACTGAAGCGCCAAGGCAACTGGTATAGGCATGCCTACCAAATACAGAGACATGTAAACACGCAGGATACAGCGTTGCGGTCGGCGACGCGTGTATAAGACAAGTGTCTCGCGCAGTTGTTAGATCGGTTACTACTGCTACAATGGTAGGTTATCAAGAGTTAGGTGAGTATGAACGTGGTGTTATTGTCGGCGCACGAGCGATAGGAAATAGCATCTTCGAGGTAACGATGAAGTGGGGATTTTCCCGCAAGACCATTTAACGAGTGTATCGCGATCAGGAATCTGGCAGAACATCAAATCTCCGACCGGAAAAAGATCCTGCAAGAAAGGGACCAATGACGACTGAAGCGAATCGTTCAACGTGACAAAAGTGCAACGCTTCCGCAAATTGCTGCGGATTTCAGGGCTGAGCCATCAACAAGTATCAGTGTGCGAACTATTCAACGAAAATTCATCGATATGGGCTTTCGCAGCCTAAAGTCCACTCGTGTACCCTTGATGACTGCACGACACAAAGCTTCACGCCTCACCTCGATCCGTCAACCCCGACATTGGACTGTTCATGTCTGGAAACATGTTGCTGGTCAGGCGGGTCTCGTTTCAAATTATATCGAGCGGATGGACATGTACGGGTACGGAGACAACCTCATGAATTCATGGACCCTGCACGTTAGCAGCGGACTATTCAAGCTGGTGGAGGATCTGTAATGGTGTGGGGCGTATACTGTTAGTACGGTAAGGGTCCCCTGATACGACTGTGACAGATGACACGTACGTAAGCTTCCTGTCTGTTCACTTATATCGATTCATGTCAACTGTGAATTCTGACTGACTTAGGCAACTCCAGCAAGACAATGTTACACCCCACACGTCCAGAACTGTTACAGAGTGGTTCCAGGAACACTCTTCCGATTTAAACGCTGCCGCTGGCCACCAAATTCCCCAGACATGAACTTTATTGAACATGTCTGGGATGCCTTGCCACGTGCTGTTGAGAACAGCTCTCCACCCCTCATACTGTTACGGATTTATGGACAGCCCTGCAGGATTCATAGTGTCAGTTCCCTCCAGCACTACTTCAAACATTAGCCGAGTCCATGTCACGTCGTGTTGCGGCTCGTGGGGGCCCTAAACTATATTAGAGAGGTGTGACTAGGGCCTCCCGTCGGGTAGACCCTTCGCCGAGTGCAAATCTTTAGAGTTTACGCCACTTCGGCGACTTGCACGTCGATGGGGATGAAATAATGATGATTAGGACAACACAACACCCAGTCCCTGAGAGGAGAAAATCTCCAACCCAGCCGAGAATCGAACCCGGGCCCTTAGGATTGACATTCTGTCGCGCTCACCACTCAGCTACCGGGGGCGTACATTAGACAGGTGCACCAGTTTTTTGGATCTTCAGTGTATCCAGGGTGTCCAATTTCTCTTGACCACCCTAGATACACTACTGGCCATTAAAATTGCTACACTACGAAGATGACGTGCTACAGACGCGAAATTTAACCGACAGAAAGAAGATGCTGTGATATGCAAATGATTAGTTTTTCAGAGCATTCACACTAGGTTGGCGCCGGTGGTGACACCTACAACGTGCTGACACGAGGAAAGTTTCCAACCGATTTCTCATACACAAACAGCAGTTGACCGGCGTTGCCTGGTGAAACGTTGTTGTGATTCCTCGTGTAAGGAGCAGATATGGGTACCATCACTTTTCCGACTTTGATAAAGGTCGGATTGCAGCCTATCGCGATTGCGGTTTATCGTATCGCGACATTGCTGCTGGCGTTGGTCGAGATCCAATGACTATTAGCAGAATATGGAATCGGTGGGTTCCGGAGGGTAATACGGAACGCGGTGCAGGATCCCAACGGCCTAGTATCACTAGCAGTCGAGATGACAGTCATCTTATCCGCATGGCTCTAACGGATCGTGCAGCCACGTCTCGATCCTTGAGTCAACAGATGGGAACGTTTGCAAGCCAACAACCATCTGCACGAACAGTTCGACGACGTTTGCCGCAGCATGGACTATCAGCTGGGAGACCATGGCTGCGGTTACCCTTGAGGCTGCGTCACAGACAGGAGCGCCTGCGATGGTGTACTCAACGACGAACCTGGGTGCACGAATGGCAAAACGTCATTTTTTCGGATGAATCCGGGTTCTGTTTACAGCATCATGATGGACGCATCCGTTTTTGGCGACATCGCTGTGAACACGCATTGGAAGCGTGTATTGGTCATCGCCATACTGGCGTATCACCCGGCGTGATGGTATAGGGTGCCATTGGTTACACGTCTCGGTCACCTCTTGTTCGCACTGACGGCACTTTGAACAGTGGACGTTACATTTCAGATATGTTACGACCCGTGTCTCTAACCTTCATTCGATCCCTGCGAAACCCTACATTTCAGCAGGATAATGCACGACCGCAAGTTGCAGGTCCTGTACGGGTCTTTCTAGATACAGAAAATGTTCGACTGCTGCCCTGACCACCACCAGATCTCTCACCAATTGAAAACGTCTCGGCAATGGTGGCCGAGTAACTGACTCGTTACAACAAGCGAGTCACTACTCTTGATGAACTGTGGTCTCGTGTTGAAGCTGCATGAGCGGCTGTACCTGTACACGCCATCCAAGCTCTGTTTGACTCAATGCCCAGGCGTATCAAAGCCGTTATTACGGCCAGAGGTGGTTGTTCTCGGTACTGATTTCTAAGGATCTATGCACCCAAATTGCGTGAAAATGTAAAGACATGTCAATTCTAGTATAATATATTTGTCCAATGAATACCCGTTTATCATCTGCATTTCTTCTTGGTGTAGCAATTTTAATGGCTAGTAGTGTAACTATTTGTCCAGATGCAAATTACAAAATGTTTCAATCAAATGTTCTTTAGACGTCAGGGGAACATCAATAAGCATGATTGCCTTCTTTGTAGCTTTGTTTTTTTTACAAGGATACGAACACGGTATGACTTTTTTAAAATGGCACATTTTTTACTCGGTAATTCATTTCCTCTCCTAAAGACCTATTCAAAAATGTATCATAGTGTACCATTCAATGAAACACAACGTTATTAATTACATAACACAACATTGACTTTGAGCCGGGGATCACAAACTCGTCCACTTGCTGGAGTTGTTAGAAGACAAATGAAAACCAAGTAAAGACATAACACAGAATTGACTTTGACTCTCCTGTATCATTGACCAGGAGTAGAACATTCAAAGGTGCTCAAAGAGGTTACCATGGTCACTGACACTCTGGTGCACTCGTTGAATGAAAGAATTATTTACTGCTTCCAGTGCTGCCTGCTGAAGAGAATTACAAGCAAGCACGATAAGTACCTGCATGTTCTATGGAGCTGTTGGAATATCGCGGTAGACAACGTCTTTAATGCATCCCCAAAGAAAAAAGTCCAGATATTTAAATCAGGAGACCTAGCAGGCCAAGTAACTGGTCCTCCACGACCAATTCGTTTGGCTGGATACCTTCGGTTCGTAACACGACGTGCACGCAAGGCATTATGTGCTGGACATCCATCGTTTTGATACCACATAAGCATTCTGGTTCTTAGCGGCTCTTCATCCAGAAGAGGAGGAAGAATTCGTCTGAGGAAGTTGGCATACGCGGTGCCGTTTAGACTACCATTGATGAAATAAGGGCCAATAATTGTAGTACCAAGCATCCCACACCAGGCGTTAACTCTCCATTGACGCAGATGTTCCACCTGTCTACGCCATCGTGGGTTGTCGCTGGACCAATAATCTATGTTCCTTGTATTTACCTGTCCCTTGTTTGAGAATGAACATTCATCGGTAGGTAGAACATTGGAGAAGACGTTCGGGTTGGTGAGGATTTGCTGCTATGCTCACTGACAGAACTGTACAAGATTCTGGAAAACATTCCCATGCAATTCTTGATGTAGGTGTACATGGTAAGGATAGAACCGCTGACGTGTAAGAATACGATGTACACTGGTTTTAGGAATGCCAATCTCGTGTTCAAGCTGCCGTGTGCTCACATGTGGATTCATAGCAACGGAAGCGAGAACAGTAACTTCGGCAGCTTCGTCTGCGCGATTGCTACGACGATTGCGTTGTCGTGGGTTGAAACTTCTTGATTCCTGAAGCGTCGCAACAAGACGAGAAAACATCCGTCGGGAAGGTGGGTTCTTGTCAGGACATCGCTCTCTGTACAGTTCCGGTGCCTGCGTAGCATTTCGCCTACCTTCAACAACTATGTTGTTGTTGTTGTATTGGGGAAGGAGACCAGACAGCGAGGTCATCGGTCTCATCGGATTAGGGAAGGACGGGGAAGGAAATCGGCTGTGCCCTTTGAAAGGAACCATCCCAGCATTTGCCTGGCGCGATTTTGGGAAATCACGGAAAACCTAAATCAGGATGGCCGGACGCGGGATTGAACCGTCGTCCTCCCGAATGCGAGTCCAGTGTCTAACCACTGCGCCACCTCGCTCGGTCAACAACAACTATAAAAGAAACGTTATGTCGATGCAGTTTGTAGGAAGGACAGCATCTACTGTATGCCTACTCTATACAAGAATATTTAAAAGGACTAAACTACTGTACTAAATGTACCCACACATAAGAAAACTGTATTGCAATTACTGTTCTGCTAACTTACATTCCCCACAGATGAGTAGCATTTCTACCTTCTCTTCGTTGGTGTACATTCTACTCACGCAACTCTTCAACTGACGATTGTTGACGGAATGACGTGAGTGCATTCTACTTACGTTTACATCTGCCCTCAGTCAATGTCAGCACGTGGACGTGTTCTATTACCCCGAGTACCTGCACTAAGCCCTGGGAGCGTCAAAGTCAGTGTTGTGTTATGTAATTAATAACGCTGTGTTTCAGTGAATGGTACACTGTGATACAATTTTGAATAGGTCTTCAGAAGAGGAAATGAATTACCCAATAAAAATACAGGGTGCCATTTAAAAAAGTCATACCGCTGTTCGTATCTTTGTAAAAAACAAAGCTACAACGAAGGCAATCTAGCTGATTGATGTCCCCCTGACGGCTAAAGAACAATTTGCTTGAAACCTTTTTGTATTGCATCGGAACAAACAGCTATTTAGGGTGGTAAAGATAAATGGGACCCCTGTATATAAAATAGAAGAAAGGAGAAGATGAAAATTACACTCGTTGAGGCAGAGATTCATTTTTTTAGGAGAGAGGAGTCAACAGTGAACGTGGATTCGTCTGTCACACATTCACTGGAACTGCCGAAATTTGCATTTCTTCTCCACTGTGCAGTGGTTAGGAGAAGCACTGTCATCTTTTCTTACAAAATTTTGGTACAACTTAGGGTGAATTTTTTGCACACTCAGTTTCTCGATAATTGCTGAATGATGTAAATACTTCAATGCTGATTTGTCAATAATTTCAGTTGTGTAGTACCATAACCGTGACGATTTTTCTATATGAGCAGTGTGTTTATTTGGCGTCTCTACTATAGAATTTGTAGAACTATATTAATATTTGTCGTGAAAAATGATCACACCAACAAACGTAATTTGCCTATTGGACTGTAGTGTGGAATTGTATTGAAAACTTTCTTGAAGTCAAGAAAAACGATGACCTTGATGGATAATTTTCATTTTGAGTGTGTACTTCATCGTTTTCCACTGTATTATTCAGTCTCACACCACTTCTGCAAGACTACCTCCATGCTCTCCTTTGCCTTGCGCTTAGCATTCAGCAGGTAAAACCAGTACGTCTCTTTCTAGGGGAACGTGGCAACAGTACAGGTCTGTGTCATCTACCCATACGGAAACCAGATTGGCTGATTAGCTAATAAACAAGCTACACATATCTGAGGTACACCAAGTACTGGACTCAAGTAATTATGAAAAGCGCTAATTATTCTATAACTCGGTATACGTGGGTATGGAGGAATGCACTACGTCTCTTGAGTGACTTATATAAGGGTTACGCTTCTTTATATTCGGTGGAAGCGACGAAATAATTACCGAATACAGAAAATGTGGACATCGTTCACACGTTTCTGTTAGGATTTAATGCCTCGTCGACCTATAAATGTGTAAGGTGGAGGGTGTAATCGATAATGGCACTGGTGAAGAAACTATTCCAGCGTAGGCCTCTAGTTATTTGCGGAAAGGAGCAATTTCTTAAATTGGAATAGCGAAAGACATTTGAATTTCGCTTCTCACAAGCACTCATCCAGTATTTCGATATGAAAATTGAGAGGAAACTGCTGTGATTAATACACCAACTAGACAAGGACATGTTGCTTTAACCATATTTAATGCCAAATGACTGCCACTATGGATACTGGTGAACACTGTCGCTGTATATTAAGTGAATCGTATGAGAAGCGTTCAAAAAGTAATGCAACACATTTTTATCGGCCAATTTCGTCTGAAACGATGTGGAATTTGTTGCGAGACATCGTGGAATACTCCCGCTTTAGCCCCGATGGTTTCCCGAAATTGCGATACGTGGCAGCGGTATACATAGTCTTCAAAATGGCGTGTGTAACGGAGAAGCGTTCCCAGCAGAGAGCTGTCATTGAGTTTCTTTTGGCGAATAAATAGAGCATCTCAGACATTCATAGGCGCTTGCAGAATGTCTACGGAGACCTAGCAGTGAATAAAAGCACAGCGATCGTTGACGATGGGTCTGTCATCATCGCAACAGTGTCGAAAACCTGCCCGAGTTGCGACTCCTGTTATGTTGTGTAAGATGTCGTGGTCTCCTGACCTTCATTGCTCACATATTCCGCCCTCACAATCATATTCCGCACATCAAGATGCTTCATCCGAACCCAAACTCGATAAGATAAAGCCAATGTTTTGTGAATTCATGTAAACGATACGCAAATAACAAGTGCGCACTGGGGTTGAGATACTCGAGGCTGGCGTACACACACACATTCAAGACACGATGGCCACAAGAGCTTTTAGTTCAGGAGAGGCGGACCGCATGCTGAGAGGCCAGTCCCTTCAGAGGACGATTCAGTCTATCTATGTTGGACGGCGAACATCCGTGGAGCGGACAGCGTTTGCCCGAGTGAAAGGGGAGAATGACCCCGTGTTCTGCTTAAAAGCAAATTCCTCTACATTGTGTGGGAGCCCCCTGCCCACGCATTCTTTACAAACATAGCAAGCAGTTTCAGAGGTTTTCACAGGGAGACAGCAGACGTCAAACGCCAATGCTACAGATTTCCAGATTGGTCGCCTTAAACGAAACGTCATTCTCCCTTTTTAGAAGAGCAATGCTGATTGGCAGACGATATTCCTGACGCCTTGAGCTGAAGGAGTAATGGAAGACACCGAAAGATATACCCCTTAACGTCTGGCGTCGAGAGGGACTGTTCCGTTGTCACTCTTGGAGCGAGAACACGTAACGAGAACGTGTGCGCTCGTACATGTACTCATAGAGCGAGGAACAAGTCTCTCCTCAGTACTTCACTGGGAGAGCAGCTCTGTCGAGAGCGAATCGGAGTGCGACTCTATATTGAGTCCTTGCGATTAAGCGTTGTTCACTGTGTTGGCCACCACACTTATTGTGCGGTGTGAACGGACAGAGTTATAGTTAAATGCCTGCGAGCGAATTTTTGAGAGGCATCGCAGTGGACTGGTTATCTGACAGGTCAACCACGCCAATAATTAGACTAGGGGCGAGTAGGAGTCCTTGACTTCATCAAGGTGTAGGGAGAGTTTGATTGGCAAAGGTCAATCCAGATAGAACAGGAGTTATCTTATTTGTCAGCAGGGAGCAGCTCAGACAGCAGTCATTGCAGCTTACGGTATTGTGGGCTACAGCTCTTGCGAGCCCCATATCTCCTCCACAACAGTACACTTCACTACATTTCACACGCGACAGCCTCGACCATACCTAGGAACATTCTAACGGATAATTATTCAAGTTGAGTAGGCGCGGCTCTCAGCCATTCTGCCAAGTCAATAACAATCTTAAATTTTGTATAGAAATTTCATTAGCGAATCCTATCCTTAAGAGGTAACCTCACATTCCGAAAAGAACATGGAAATAGCTTGTTCAGTTCATAACTAAAAGTGCCATTCCGATTTCACAGAATTTTTGCAAAATAAATAATAACTTTCGTTAGTTCCATGTTTTTCTTATACTAACTAGCACTACTCCAGTACCCAAGTATCCCACTAGTTATGTAAGAAATTTTGTGAATTTTTGTGTCATTTCCTTACAGCGGACAACTCCAGAAGATATTTATTGCTGAAAGATTTTCGGGCATTTCTCTTTAGAACGTTAGGAGCGTCTGTCTGACTTCTGTAGTAATGTGGGGGTGGAAATTGCATCTTGCAGGAGCCACAGGGTAAAGGGTACATCTCAGATTAATCCGTTGCGCAGGATGACAGAATAGCACCCACACACTCACAGTTGGAACGTGCTGACAATCTCATTCGAGGTGATCGACATATCACAAACACACACATCGCTGCATAGCTGAAAGTTTCGGTTGGTAGTGCTGACACACTCGTGCACCAGTTGCAGTACTCAAAGGTGTGAGCCCCCTGGGTTCCTCGACACTTAACAGAAGATTGTTAAGAGCAACGGAAGACCATTTGTGCGGAATTGATAGCGCGTTACGAGGCAGATCGTGACAATCTTCTGTCGAACATCGTCACAGACGATGTAACACGGGTTCACCACTTCGAACCGGAAACAAAACGGCAATCCATGGAGTGGCACCACACACCTCTCCTCTGGAGTAAAAGATCAAAGCCGAACCTCAGTCGCTAAAGTCATGCCGACGGTCTTCTGAAAAATGCGGCCATATAGGCCCTCCCAGAAAGGTGGCGTAAGGCCACCGCATTGAACGGAGGTTATGTAGAAAAAATAGGATTTTGTAGCCAAAAGACTGGGGAATAATACGGTGTGTTGCAACCCTGAATAAAACCAACCAGCTTGCAGAAAAAAAATGTTACTTTACTAATTGAAGACCACTCGTAGCGACATACAGCTACAACCAGTCACTTAACGAAACATTGTTTTCGTAACGTTGTTATAAATACATTCTTTCAGATTATCAAGATATCAGAGATAAAATACAACAAACGAAAGATTATATACAACGGACAGAAATCAGATTGCTGTGTTGTAAGAGTTCAGGGCACAAGAGGGAGGAAGTAATTGAGGAGAAATAGAAGCCGGGTGCAGTCTGTTCCCCATGTAATTAATGTGTCCACTGAAAAAACAGCAAAGGAAACGAAGGCGAAACTGGCATGAGAATTTACGATCAGGGAGAAGAAATAACGACTTTGAGGTTCATCGGTGTCATTGAAATTCTGTCAGCGACAGGAAAGGACGTAAAAGAGCAGTTTGTAGGGAATGTGTTAAGGGGAGGTTTACTATCTTTGGCCCCAAAAAAGCATGTTCTCTGAGAATTTTTTTCTCGTGATTTATCATAGATAGAAATTTGGTCAAAATGTTTATTCATTTTTCCTCTACAAACGGGAATTTTTTTCGAACGGAAATGTCGAAGAGCAAAGGCGGAAGAACCGTCGGAACGTAACAACATTTCCATGTAGACTTCGACGAGCGGATGTCACAGGTCAGCCGGCTCGTATAAATCAAAATAGAGTTGACATTAGCGAAGTATATAAGATTCTTTAGGAGTTGTACCTCGCTTAAGTTATTTGGACCATAGGAAACAAAATGGCGGCCATTTGAAAAAATAGGGTTTTTTCATCATTTTTCGACTTCGTCGGCCAAGTAAAAATATTTATAGTTGGTGGATCGGCACAAAAGTGGTACAACTCGTGGACAATTTAGTTAGCGTCGTCGGGAACAAAGACTCATGCCAATCGGTTCAGTAGATTTGAAGTTACCATACCGCGCGATAAAAAAAAAGTCATTTCGAGAAAAACGCGTTTGAGGTTTTGACTACATATAAATGCAACTTACGTTCAATCTGCTATTCCGGGTCCATAAACTAGTCCTTCCTCTTCCTGATAGAGGGCGTCCTGCTCAATCTGGGCCATCCTGCGCTGCTCCAGAGTCGCTCGTACGGCCGGTGACAAGCGGTTTCCGGCCGCTTGAATCCGGTGCTCGTCCGAATGCTTGGCGAACAGCGTCGAATAGAGTCCCAGGGTGACGTCCATCGTTGTCATGGTCTTCAGAGATGCTGAATAACCATCGTTGAAGCTGCTCACTGCCAGGAAAGTCGCAGTCTCCACAGTCTTCGCACTAGAATGCAAATGCTTGGGGGCTAACTTCCAAACACACGCGTTCAAACTTTCATTTGAATTTTGTGCGTTTCCTCCCAAGCACCGGTACGACAACTCGTCCTCCGAAAGAAAAAAAAACTGGTGCGTGAAAAAGGCCGATTTCAGGCAGGTACATTTTTTGTTCAACTGCGAATAAAAAACATTTCCAATTATTCAAAAACAGTCTCAATCGCATTTATTATTATTATACCACCAACCGGTTTCAACCCGACGTAGGGGTCATCTTCTGGGCGTTTACACTGTGAAATTATAGATATCGGTCAGAAAGACTCCATTATACAACAACCAAAATTAAGTGTATTGAAAATATGTTACCCATTGGTCGACTGCTGGTGGTATCACTCCTGTCTACATAACGGCAGGAAACTACGCGACACTAGCCCTTCGTATGGGCTCCTTACAAGGAGTAGAAGGCTTTGTAGTCCTTCCATATTAGCCGTTTTAGTAAACTGACTCAAATGTTTTCTACGTAAATGTACGAATAGATATATTATAATACAAGACGACACCAGTTTTTGTGTGTCTTAATTTGTTTTACTTTATATTATGGCACATAATGTAATATATTTTTACAAATTTTACTAGTTGACTGCGGAACATTTGTTATTATTTTATAATTAACACTATAATAGCAACTCTTTTTAAATGGAATGGTTCCGTTTTCTGTTATTCACTATTACTTACATTTATGTTAAACCAAGGTGATTAGTAATTACATATAATAAATTGTATTAAATGCCGTTGATCGCTGCTGGGGTTGTTGCCATCTATTCACGTGATCTCAGCACGCTATTTAAGCCCATACGATGGGTTAGTCTCGCATAGTTTCCTGCCGTTATATAGAAATGAGTGACACCACCAGCAGTCGACCAATAAGTAACACATTTTAAATTTACGTAATTTTAGCTGTTGTATAATGGAGTCTTTCTACCGGATATCTAGAATTTCACAGTGTAAACGCCCAGAAGATGACCCCTACGTCGGGTTGAAACCGGTTGGCGGTATAATAATAATAAATGCGATTAAGACTGTTTTTGAATAATTGATTAATCATACTAATCGCTGCTTCATCTCCACAACCATGTTGTCCAAAAAAACAAACATTTCCGTTACATATTCGGAAAAAACCGTTTCAGGGCTGGATTCTAAACACTTTTATGGATCGAAAAATACAACTTCGAAAAAATCGATTTTTTTGGATCAAAAGATAGTAAATCTCCACTTAAAAGGGACGTTGTAAGGCGAAGACCAAGAAACGAAAAATAAGGATCCTGCAATGTAAACCAATTAAATCACACGATTCTGATAGGAAATTGGCAGAAGTAGAAAGGATATAACTGACTAGTCACATTAATGTGACCACCTGTCAGAGGCCTGAATAACTACTTTCTGTAGCGGGACCTGTGCGAGACGTGCAGCGGGAGGGTCAATGAGGTTCTGGCAGGTACCGACAGAGATGCGGGGCCACGCCGATTCCAGTGTCTTGGACACCTGCGCTAGGTTTCTCGGTTGAGGTCCCGTGGCGCTAAGAGCCCGATCGAGGTGGTCTCACAAGATTCTTGGCTGGGTTTTAATCCGGGCAGGTTGGTGAACAGGGGAGTACTATAAATCTATCGTGGTGTTCTTCGAACCACGCATGTACACTGAGAACTGTGTAGCGCGTTGCACTGTCCTGCTGCTACACGCCGCCGTGCCGAGGAAAAACAAAGTGTATGCAGGGGTGGACATGATCCCCAAGGATAGATGCATACTTGTGTTTATCCATTCAACATCTACATCTACTCCGCAAGCCACCCAACGGTGTGTGGCGGAGGGCACTTTAAGTGCCACTGTCATTACCTCCCTTTTCTGTTCCAGTCGCGTATGGTTCGCGGGAAGAACGACTGTCGGAAAGCCTCCGTGCGCACTCGAATCTCTCTGATTTTACATTCGTGATCTCCTCGGGAGGTATAAGTAGGGGGAAGCAATATATTCGATACCTCATCCAAAAACGCACCCTCTCGAAACCTGGACAGCAAGCTACACCACGATGCAGAGCGCCTCTCTTGCAGAGTCTGCCGCTTGAGTTTGTTAAACATCTCCGTAACGCTATCACGGTTACCAAATAACCCTGTGACGAAACGCGCCGCTCTTCTTTGGATCTTCTCTACCTCCTCTGTCAACCCGACCTGGTACGGATCCCACACTGATGAGCAATACTGAAGTATAGGTCGAACGAGTGTTTTGTAAGCGACCTCCTTCGTTGATGGACTACATTTTCTAAGGACTCTCCCAATGAATCTCAACCTGGCACCCGCCTTACCAACAATTAATTTTATATGATCATTCCACTTCAAATCGTTCCGTACGCATACTCCCAGATATTTTACAGAAATAACTGCTACCAATGTGTGTTCCGCTATCATATAATCATACAGTAAAGGATCCTTCTTTGTATGTATTCGCAATACGTTACGTTTGTCTATGTTAAGGGTCAGTTACCACTCCCTGCACCAAGTGGTTATCCGTGCATTGTGGCTTCCACAATTACGATTGTAGTACAGTGTCTGCTTTGAGACACTTTACACCGTCAGCTGCTCAACAGTTGCACGTCCATTCACCAGTACACGTCACCGCAGCCGTCGTTCACTTCTGTCATCAATGGCCCGAGGTTCACCACAGTTGCCTCGGCGCTGGTTTTGGACAGCATTATTTTGTCATGCACGGCATAGTTTAACCACGGCGGCAAGCGAACGGTTTACAAACTTTGCCGTTTCGGAAATGCTTCCACCTTTGATCTGAAAGTCAGTGATCATTCCATTTGGCACCTCAAACAAATCACTCAGTTTCCACATTACGACAATGACTGCACTGTTGTCCGTATCACCCCTCACGTTTTATATACCCTTCATTGCTAGCGCTGCCACCTGCTGTCAGTGAGTGGTCTTTGCGCGTTGGCTTCGAACGTACGAGGTGGTCACATTAATGTGACGGCACCTAGTAAAATGTCCGCCCCGATTGCTGAGTGGTCAGCGGGACGGATTGCCGTCCTACGGGCCCGGGTTCGATTCCCGGCGGGGTCGGGGATTTTCTCCGCTCAGAGACTGGGTGTCGTGTTGTCTTCATCATCATTTCATCCTCATCCGGCACGCAGGTCGCCCAGTGTGACGTCGAATGTAATAAGACCTGCACCAAGGCGGCCGGACCTGTCCCGCAAGGGGCCTCCCGGCCAATGACGCCAAACGCTCATTTCCATTTACCGAGTAAAATGCAGACCAATATACTGTCTGAGAAAGACAAATTCGTTAACATATGATATTAATTAAAATGTTTGGAACATTTTTCTGAGAGTATTTGTCTGGAGCACAGCCTTAGAAGGAAGTGAAACATAGGTAAGATGTACATAGAACATTTTGACATTTGGTGCTAAGGAATTCTGAAGATTAGGTGGGCAGATCGGATACAAAATGGAGAGGTACTGTATCGAATCGGGGAGTGTGTGCAACGCAACTTGAGTAAATGGAGGGATCAAGGAATAATGAATCCAGTACAGGAGGAAAACGGCGCAGGGTGACCGCGCGGTTGTAGGCACCATGTCACGGATTGCGTGGCGTCTCCTGCCGGAGGTTCGAGTCTTCCGTCGGGCATGGGTGTGTGTATTGTTTGTAGCATTAGTTAGCTTAAGTAGTGTGTAAATCTAGGGATCGATGACCTCAGCAGTTTGGTCCCTTAGGTGGGCAGATCGGATACAAAATGGAGAGGTACTGTATCGAATCAGGGAGTGTGTGCAACACGACTTGAGTAAAGGGAGGGATCAAGGAATAATGAATCCAGTACAGGAGAAAAACGGCGCAGGGTGACCGAGTGGTTGTAGGCACCATGTCACGGATTGCGGGGCGTCTCTCGCCGGAGGTTCGAGACATCCCTCGGGCATGGGTGAGTGTATTGTTCGTAGCATTAGTTAGTTTAAATAGTGTGTAAGTCTAGGGACCGATGACCTCACCAGTTTGGTCCCTTAGGAATTCACAGACATTTGAACAGCAGAAAAATTGTGACTAAAATTTCTAGAGGAGGACCTAGGTTTTACTACAGTAGTCGTATTCAAATGAATGTACCGTGCAACAGTTAATGAGATATGAAAATACTAGTACAAGATATTCTAAGGTGGAGAGTTGCGTCAAACCAATCTTCAAAGTGAAGGCCAAAAGGAAACAACTAGTTCTCTATCTATTTCAGGCTTATCTTCCAAAAATGTGAGCATAGGCTTACGTAGTTATCATTACAACAAGGTACTGGACAATGGAGATTGCTTCTAAGAGGCAGAAAATAGGGTAACCTATAATATATGGTCTTTTGACGTAGTTATCCTTCTACTTCAGTCGAAGGTTGAACTCATTTGCTTAACATGGCATCACAGGCGGCAGTAAAACTACAATACTTTTACCATTGTCTTTCAGTCGCAGAGTTAGGCCCTATGCACTGAAACTATCACTGAATATTTGTTTTTGATGCTTGGTAGATCAATGCTATAAAATCCGAAGGGAGAAGTGCTACACTACTGGCCATTAAAATTGCTACACCAAGAAGAAATGCAGATGATAAACGCGTATTCATTGGACAGATATATAATACTAGAACTGACATGTGATTATATTTTCACGCAATTTGGGTGCATAGATCCTGAGAAATTGGTATCCAGAACAACCACCTCTGTCCGTAATAACGGCTTTGATACGCCTGAGCATTGCGTGGAACAGAACTTGGATAGTGTGTACAGGTACAGCTGTCCATGTAGGTTCAACACGATACCACAGTTCATCAAGACTAGTGACTGGCGTATTGTGATGTGCCAGTTGCTCGGCCAGCATTGACCAGACGTTTTCAATTGGTGAGAGATCTGGAGAACGTGCTGGCCAGGGCGGCAATCGAACATTTTCTGTATCCAGACAGGCCCGTACAGGACCTGCAACATGCGATCGTGCATTATCATGCTGAAATGTAGGGTTTCGCAGTGATCGAATGAAGGGTAGAGCCACGGGTCATAACACATCTGAAATGTGACGTCCACTGTTCAAAGTGCCGTCAGTGCGAACAAGAGGTGACCGAGACGTGTACCAATGGCACCCTATACCATCACGCCGGGTGATACGCCAGAATGGCGATGACGAATACACCCTTCCAATGTGCGTTCACCGCGGTGTCGCCAAACACGGATGCGACCATCATGATGCTGTAAACAGAACCTGGATTCATCCGAAAAAATGATGTTTTGTCATTCGTTCACCCAGGTTCGTCGTTGAGTACACCATCGCAGTCGCTCCTGTGTGTGATGCAGCCTCAAGGGTGACCACAGCCATGGTGTCCCAGCTGATAGTCCATGCTGCTGCAAACGTCGTCGAACTGTTAGTGCAGATGGTTGTTGTCTTGCAAACGTCTCCATCTGTTGACCGTGGGATCGAGATGTGGCTGTACGATCCGTTATAGCCATGCGGATAAGATGCCTGTCATCTCGACTGCTAGTGATACGAGGACGTTGAGATCCAGCACGGCGTTCCGTATTACCCTCCTGAACCCACAGATTCCATATTCTGCCAACAGTCATTGGATCTCGACCAACGCGAGCAGCAATGTCGCGATGCGATAAACCGCAATCGCGAAAGGCTACAATCCGACCTTTATCAAAGTCGAAAACGTCATGGTACGCATTTCTCCTCCTTACACGAGGCATCACAACAACGTTTCACCAGGCAACACCGGCCTACTGCTGTTTGTGTATGGCCAGTAGTGTAATAGTCAACCTAGATACCGCGTGGTAGAATCAGAATTTGAAAGGGCTTCGTAAGACTTAAAATCAAATAAGGTAGTAGGAAGAGAAACATTCCAACGGCATTTCTAAAATCATTGGAGGAAGTGGTAAGTAAACGACTGTTCACTTTGGTGTGTAGAATATATATGACTGGCGATACACCATTCGACTTTCAGAAAAAAGTCATCCTCAAATTCCGAAGATAGCAAGAGCCAACAAGTACGAGAATTATCGAACAATCATGTTAACAGCTCATAAATACAAGTTTCTGGCATGAATGATATACAGAAGAATGCAAAAGAAAATTGTGAATCTGTTAGTTGGTGATCAGTTTAGTTTCATGAAAGATAGAGGCACAAGAGGGGCGATTGATAGTGGAAGTAAGACTAAAGAAAAATCAAGACAATGTCGTAGGATTTGTCGAGGTGTAAAAAGCGTTCGACAGTGTGAAATGGAGCAAGATGTTTGAAATTCTGAGAAAAATAGGGGTAAGTGTAAGGAATTATGGGTGCCAAGAAGGAACAATAAGGCTGGAAGAGCTGGGATTGAAGCTGGTGTAGGACGGGGAGGTAGTCTTCCGCCCCTACTGTTCAATCGACACATCGAAGAGGCAATAATGGAAATAAAAAAAGGTTCAAGTCTGGAATCAAATTTAAAGATTCACTGTTGACATTGCTATCGTCAGTGAAAATGAATTACAAGATACACTGAATGGAATGAACTGTCTAATTCCTACAGAACATGGATTGAGACTAAATCGAAGAAGGACTCAAGTAATGAGGACTAGCAGGCATGATAACAGAGATAAACTTAACTTTAGCATTGAGGTAGACGGAGTTAAGGAATTCTGCTACAAAGGCAGCAAAATAACCCAAGATGGACGGAGCATGGAGGACATTAAAAGCAGACTATCCCTAGCAAAACGGGCATTCCTGGTTAGGAGAAGAAGTTTACTAATATCAAACGTTGGCCTTAATTTGATGAAGAAACTTTTGAGAATGTACGTTTGGAGCACAGCATTTATGATGGTGAAACACAGACAGTGGGGAAAAAAACAGAATCGAACAATTTGAGGTGTGGTGCTAAGAAAGAAAGTTCATAAGCGGGTTAATAAGGTAAGGAATGAGAAGATTCTCCGCAGTATCAGGAAGGAATGTATACTAAGGGGAGCGAGAGGTTGTCACAAAAGGTTGGCGCATGACAAAAAAAAATTAAATAAATAAATAAAATAAAATAAAAATAATAATAAACCTGTTTCTCATGAGAAATCGGCCAGCTACTAGCATATTCTGCACAACTATGCTATAATATAACGATCTTACGTGAAACATATAACATTTTACTTACAAACATAATAATCATTGCAATGGAGTAACATTGTACTAATATTACTTGAACATGGATGTTAAACTGTCTCACAGTAAAAATACGGTCAGAGAAAAAAACGGTTAAAACGTTATGTGAATGGCAGACTTTTCCCCACAACATTATGTCAAAAAACCGTTATGTCAGCAGGTAAAGTGGTGAACGTTTTTAAGAGTAACTCTGTGTCAACAGTTATTTGGGAAGAGTAACATTGAGACCTGTTGTTAATAAACGTCATTGTGCCCTTTGTATTGCAGCAGCGAGAAAGATTGTCTGTCGTGCGGTAGCGTTCTCGCTTCCCGCACCCGTGTTTCCGGGTTCGATTCCCGGCGGGGTCAGGGATTTTCTCTGCCTCGTGATAACTGGGTGTTGTGTGATGTCCTTAGGTTAGTTAGGTTTAAGTAGTTCTAAGTTCTAGGGGACTGATGACCATAGATGTTAAGTCCCATAGTGCTCAGAGCCAAAGATTGTCTTGCGGCCAAGGGTTCTTGCACCAGAACTGCTTATGCATCGGCCATTGCGACGGAAAACGTGCACATGCTCTCCTTATTCCCCAAACATTAATTCCCAGATTTGGCCTGATGTAATATTTTTCTGTTTCCTGACTTCAAAACATTACTTGCAGTGATTCTGTCAAATGACAAGCTTATCTGGTCTTCAAACGAATGTTAGACAGACTTGAAAATGTATTTCATTTCCGAGCGAATAAATAAATCGTATCGTCACTAGACTATATGCGTATTCGTCAATGAGCCTCTTGTTGCGAAACAATTATTTTTCCGAAAAATGTATAGGTTCTTCAAACAAACTTCTTAAAAATGGTTCAAATGGCTCTGAGCACTAAGGGACTTAACTTCAAAGGTCATCAGTCCCCTAGAACTCAGAACTAATTAAACCTAACTAACCTAAGGTTCAAAATGGCTCTGAGCACTATGCGACTTAACTTCTGAGGTCATCAGTCGCCTAGACCTTAGAACTAATTAAACCTAACTAACCTAAGGACATCACACACATCCATGCCCGAGGCAGGATTCGAACCTGCGACCGTAGCGGTCGCTCGGTTCCAGACTGTAGCGCCTAGAACCGCACGGCCACTCCGGCCGGCACTAACCTAAGGACATCACACACATCCATGCCCGAGGCAGCATTCGAGCCTGCGACCGTAGCGCCTAGAACTACTCGGCCACCCCGGCCGGCAAACAAACTTCTTACTGTACCCTAATAACATAGGCGGCGTTGGTCTTCATAAGGAAAAAGTGAAACAATTTTGTATTGTTCGTTATAAAATGAAGAGCCAAAGGAATTGGTACACGTGCTTAATATCGTGTAGGGCCCCAACGAGCACGCAGAAGTGCCGCAACACGACGTGGCATGGACTCAACTAATGTCTGAAGTAGTGCTGGAGGGAGTTGACACCATGAATCCTGCAGGGCTGTCCATAAATCCGTAAGAGTACGAGGGGGTGGAGATCTCTTCTGAACAGCGCGTTAAAAGGCACCCCAGATATGTTCAATAGTGTTCATGCCTGGGGAGTTTGGTGGGCAGCGGAAGTGTTTAAACTCAGAAGAGTTTTCCTGGAGTCACTGTGTAGGAATTCTGGACGTGTGGAGGGTCGCGTTATTCTTATGGAATTGCCGAAGTCCGTCGCAACGCACAAGGGACATGAATGGATGCAGGTGCTCAGACATGATGCTTACATACATGTCACCTGTCAGAGTCGTATATCTAGACGTATCAGCGGTCCCATACCACTCCAACTGCACGCCCCCCCCCTCCCCCACCACCATTACAGAAAAAATGGTTCAAATGGCTCTGAGCACTATGGGACTTAACTGCTGTGGTCATCAGTCCCCTAGAACTTAGAACTACTTAAACCTAACTAGCCTAAAGACATCACACACATCCATGCCCGAGGCAGGATTCGAACCTGCGACCGGAGCGGTCGCGCGGTTCCAGACTGTAGGCCCTAGAAGCCCTAGAACCGCTCGGCCACACCGGCCGGCCACCATTACAGAGCCTCCACTAGCTTGAACAGTCTCCTGCTGACATGCAGGGTCCATTGATTCATGAGGTTGTCTCCATACCCGTACACGTCCATCCGCTCGACACAATTTGAAACAAGTCTCGTCCGACCAGGGAACATTTTGCATGTTCATCAGCAGTCCAGTGTCGGTGTTGACAGGTTCAGGCGAGGCGTAAGGCTTTGTGTCGTGCAGTCATCAAGGGTACACGAGTGGGTCTTCGGCGCCGAACACCCAATTCGATGATATTTCGTTGAATGGTTCGCACGCTGGCACTTGTTGATGACCCAGCATTGAAATCTGCAGCAATTTGCGGAAGGGTTGCACTTCTGTCACGCTGAACAATTCTCTTCAGTCGTCGTTGGTCCCGTTCTTGCAGGATCTTTTTCCGGTCGCAGCGATGTCGGAGACTTGGTGTTTCACCAGATACCTGATATTCACGGTACACTCGTGAAATGTTCGCACGGGAAAATCCCCACTTCATCGCTACATCGTATTCGCTGTGTACCATCGCTCGTGCGCCGACTATAACACCACGTTCGAGCTCACTTAAATCTTGATAATCTGCCATAGTAGTAGCAGTAACTGATCTAGCAACTGTGCCAGACACATGTTGTCTTATAGAGGCGTTGCCGAAGCGCCGTATTCTGCTTGTTTTCATATCTCTGTATTTGAATACACGTGCCTATACCGGTTTCTTTGGCTCTTCAGTGTATGACTTCCGTATTAATAACCAAGACGCAGTTGGAAGTTGAAAGATTAGCGCATTTAGACGACGGCTGAATCACTCCTCCAAATCGTGCAGTAAGTTACGTCCTCTTCCCGCACAGCCGGCTACGTCACGGCACCTACAACACTCGTGTATCAGGCCCATTATAGTTATCAGCAACATTTGGAGTAATAGAGACATATCTGGCATACAACTTGCGGAAACGACTGTACCATTGTCACGAAACTTGTCACACCAGGTCCCGCAAAGTACTGTAGATACCGCGGTGCATGTTTCAACTAACAGCACCGAGGAGGGAGGCGTATGTTGAGATAACTGTAATATTTCAGACGGCGACGTTTGGGCTCACCACCTATGAGGTATTGTGAGGCAGTATCTATGAAAGCAATTTCGCAAGCAGGAAGGAACTGTAGCGAACACACAGGGTCTACTGACGTTCACAGCTGTCTGGAATAATTAGACCTGAGGGATAGTAAGGTAGTAATTGGGAGAGCCAGAAGCACGAAGGACCTAAACGCCAATATCGTTAACGCCAGTTATAGAGGTGGCATTCAACTCAAAGCTAACTGGTGGTAGAAATCAAATTTGTTCAGCAATATTTGGCGAGAGAGCCCACATCAACAGATCTTGCGCCAAAGTTCTTCATCTCTCTTGAGTATCTCACTCGATGAGGGTGACACTGATGATGATTTTTACGTTAAGCTCGAGTCCCCAACCTGTTATTCGAGAGGCTTGCACACTGTGTGAATACCAATGTTTACCTGGCTCCTTCTCTTCGTTTTCTCGGTGACTCATCAGAATTGCCAGGCGATCTAGGTACAAATATGAGACGCTAAGCTAGATGGCATTTATAAGAGTCGAGGGGCACGAAAGGGAAGCAGTGGTTGGGAAGGGAGTGAGACAGGGTTGTAGCCTCTCCCCGATGTTATTCAATCTGTATACTGAGAAAGCAGTAAAGGAAACAAAAGAAAATTTCAGAGTAGGTATTAAAATCCATGGAGAAGAAATAAAAACTTTGAGGTTCCCCGATGACATTGTAATTCTGACAGAGACAGCTTCTACATCTACATCTACATATATACTCCGCAAGCCACCCAACGGTGTGTGGCGGAGGGCACTTTACGTGCCACTGTCATTACCTCCCTTTCCTGTTCCAGTCGCGTATGGTTCGCGGGAAGAACGACTGTCTAAAAGCCTCTGTGCGCGCTCTAATCTCTCTAATTTTACATTTGTGATCTCCTCGGGAGGTATAAGTAGGGGGAAGCATTATATTCGATACCTCATCCAGAAACGCACCCTCTCGAAACCTGGCGAGCAAGCTACACCGCGATGCAGAGCGCCTCTCTTGCAGAGTCTGCCACTTCGGTTTGTTAAACATCTCCGTAACGCTATCACGGTTACCAAATAACCCTGTGACGAAACGCGCCGCTCTTCTTTGGATCTTCTCTATCTCCTCCGTCAACCCGATCTGGTGCGGATCCAACACTGATGAGCAATACTCAAGTATAGGTCGAACGAGTGTTTTGTAAGCCACCTCCTTTGTTGATGGACTACATTTTCTAAGGACTCTCCCAATGAATCTCAACCTGGTACCCGCCTTACCAACAATTAATTTTATATGATCATTCCACTTCAAATCGTTCCGCACGCATACTCCCAGATATTTTACAGAAGTAACTGCTACCAGTGTTTGTTCCGCTATCATATAATCATACAATAAAGGATCCTTCTTTCTATGTATTCTCAATACATTACATTTGTCTATGTTAAGGGTCAGTTGCCACTCCCTGCACCAAGTGCCTATCCGCTGCAGATCTTCCTGCATTTCGCTACAATTTTCTAATGCTGCAACTTCTCTGTATACTACAGGACTTAGGACTTGGAAGAGCAGTTGAACGGAATGGACAGTGTCTTGAAAGGAGGATATAATATGAACATCAACAAAAGCAAAACGAGGATAATGGAATGTAGTCGAGTTAACTCGGGTGATGCTGAGGGAATTAGATTAGGAAATGAGTTTTGCTATTTGGGAGCAAAATAACTGATGATGGTCGAAGTAGAGAGGATATAAAATGTAGACTGGCAATGGGAAGGAAAGCGTTTCTGAAGAAGAGAAATTTGTTAACATCGAGTATAGATTTAAGTGTCAGGAAGTTATTTCTGAAAGTATTTGTATGGAGTGTAGCCATGTACGGAAGTGAAACATGGACGATAAATGGTTTGGACAAGGAGAGAATAGAAGCTTTCTAAATGTGGTGCTACAGAAGAATGCTGAAGATTAGATGGGTAGATCACATAACTAATGAGGAGGTATTGAATAGAATTGGGGAGAAGAGGAGTTTGTGGCACAACTAGAATAGAAGAAGACATCGGTTGGTAGGACATGTTCTGAGGCATCAAGGGATAACCGATTTAGTACTGGAGGGCAGCGTGGAGGGTAAAAATCGTAGAGGGAGACCAAGAGATGAATACAATAAGCAGATTCAGAAGGATGTAGGTTGCAGTAAGTACTGGGAGATGAAGAAGCTTTCACAGGATAGAGCAGCATGGAGAGTTGCATCAAACCAGTCTCAGGACTGAAGACCACAACAACAACAAGTTATGGGATGCACAATTCGATCAAAAGGAAACATGAACGGTTGATTATAATCGAGTGTCATGTCTCGAGCTCGTTACAGATGGAGCAGAAGCGTGGATGGATGAAGGTGAGGAAAGTTATGGGTCATTTAAGGGTACTACAGGAAGGTAGTACAGGCGTGCATCTGGGGTGGAGGTGAATCCCAGTTCTGAAAATTGTGTGTCGCAAATGTTCCACCGGTGATTTACGCTCAAAGGGAAATGGGACTGATAGCGGTAGATCTAATGTGCATGTACAGACAGTCAGGTAAGTATAATGTCAGAAAATCTGGAAAATATATTCAAGGCAAGGAGCTTTACAATCTGAGCAAGTCTAAAAGTTAGTAATCAACCTTTGTACAAAAGTCACGGATTAGAGTCTTCACCGGATCTCATGGGGTGAAGGTGTGTGAGGCTCTCCACTGTGATCTGTACTGTGGATAGGGGCGATAAGCTCGTCAGCTCTGTTGGTGCTTTTTCAAAAGAGCGGGCCATCTACCCTCGCCGACTTTCATCCTCCAACTGCAGGTACCGTCCTCGGATACTAAGCTCCACCCTCCCCCCTCCCCCCACACCCACACGCGTATCTGCACAAGACTTATAGTTAACGCGTTGTACATGTAAGCTTCCCAAGAGACGTGGCCTAGATAAGCTGAAATTATTCTACTTCGTCCCGTTTCGTTATGATTCACTTCTCTTGAAGGTCTCCTCAGGTTTGTTGCCGGACACTAAAATCAAAATGATTCAATATTTCGACGATCCATTCATCCGTCATCTTCGAGAGAACGCTGCTACTGATTCCTTAAGTATTCAGCGGGACTCAGCAGCAACAGCTTTCTTTGGAGATGGCAGACAAATAGATCACCGAAATATTGAATCATGTTGATTTTAGGATCTGGCAGCAAACCCGAAGAGACTTTCGAGACTTATTACGCCGGGAAAGTCTACGAAGCCATGATTCACTTCTCTTCATCGGACATATAGGGCTTTTTGGTGCGGTAGTTATCCGCCTATGGACTGTCAGGAATATGCCACTGTCTCGCTAATATCTTCGAAGTGACCGAAAACCACACTGTGGCAAGATAATCTCACGTCCAGCTTTCCCGTGTGGTTTCGGTATCGTCGATCATTTTACTCATCCTAGTCGCCTTCCTCTATTTGGTGTTTTCAAGTACCCTACAGTGTATTAATGCAGCTTTTGCAATTATTTGCGCTCAAAGGGAAATGGGACTGATAGCGGTAGATCTGATGTACTTGTACAGACAATCGGGTAAGTATTATGTCAGAAAAATTGGAAAATGTATTCAAGGCCAGGAGTTTCACAAACTGAGCAAGTCAATAACGCATTGGTCCATCTCTGCCTCTTTTGCAAGCAATTATCCCGCTCGGCACTGTTGAATGTTCTCCCGGGAATTATCGTGACAAATTATGACCAATTACCACGTTAAATCGTCAAATCACGATTTCAGTAGTGAGGCCTGCCATAATGCTCCAAACTTTCTCAACCGGTGAGAGATCTGATGACATTACTCGCTGAGGTAGTGTTTGGGAAGGACATTATCTTGCTGAAATGTAAGCTAAGGACTGCTTGCCAAGAAGGGTAACAAAATGGGGCGTAGAATGTTCTCAACGAACCACTGTGTTGTAAGATGTTGTAGATGACAACCAAAGGCGTCCTGCTATGAAAAGAAATGGCACCTTGGACCATCACTCCTGGTTGTTGGGCTATATATGGCAGGTGATTGTCGGATTGGTAACCCACGACTATACAGAAAGTCTCCAGACACGTCTTCGCCGGTCACCAGGCTCATCCCTGAAGACAATTCTACTCCAGTCAAAGAGATTCCAGACCCCGATGAACAGTGAAGACACGCCTGGAGACCCCCAAATAATGGTGAGACACCAACTTGATTCTCACCCTCCACATGGCCCGAAAACCAGGAGTGATTTCATTTCATAACAGGACCTCTTTTTCTGTCATCCGCTGAACCCTTACAGTACAGTGGTATGTCGATGATATTCTACGTACCGTTTTGTTGCTTTTCATTGCAAGCCATCCTGGGCTTACATTTCAGCAAGATAATACCCTTCTGCACATAGCGAGTGTTTCTACTGCTTACCTTCGTGTTTGACATATCCTACCACAGCCAGTAGAGTCTTCAGATCTCTCACCATTTGAGAAAGTTTGCAGCATTATGTGCAGGGCCCTCCATCAGCTCGTGACAATGACGATCCAACGCGGCAGTTGGATATAATTCAGCAAGTTACCCGTCAGGAGGGGATCCAACAATTCTGTTAGTCGAAACCAAACTGAATAATTGCTTACATGAGGGACCTGCTCAATTTGTGAAGCTCTTCCTCATGAATAAATCAATAAATTGTAATCATTTGTTTGACTGTACATTTACGTTACATTTAATGATTTCTGTCCCATTCGGATAATTCCTAATTCCTTTGTGGTGTGTTTTTTTTTTTTTTTTTTTTTTTTTTACTTCCTGGCAGATTAAAACAGTGTGCCGGACCGAGACTCGAACTCGGGACCTTTGCCTTTCGCGGGCAAGTGCTCTACCAACTGAGCTACCCAAGCACGACTCACGCCCCGTCCTCACAGCTTTACTTCTGCCAGTACCTCGTTTCCTGCCTTCCAAACCTTACAGAAGCTCTCCTGCGAACCTTGCAGAACAAGCACTCCTGAAGGAAAGGATCTCATTCAGATTTTTTTGTCTTAGAGTTGTACATATGTCTATATGTACAAGGGGCATTTGAAAAGTTCGTGCAAAAATTAAAACTACTTACGTGTTTAGGGTAAACTTTCTTTATTTTTCGACATAGTCTACTTTTAGACTTACACACTTCGTCCAACGCTGTTCTAATTTGTTGATCCCTTCCGAATAATAGGAATTGTCGAAGTCTGCAAAATAGCTATTAGTTGCTGCAACCATCTCCTCGTTTGAATAAAATCTTTGTCCCGCCAGCGCTTTCTTCAAATTGAGGAACAAATAGTAGTCCGAGGGAGCCAAGTCTGTAGAATAGGGAGGACGTGAAACGAATTGGAATCCTATTTCCATTCATTTTGTGACCACAAGTGCTGAGGTGTGTGCTGGTACATTGTCGTGACGGAAAAGGACTTTTTAGCGGTCCAATCGCCGGCGTTTTTATTACAGCTCGGTTTTTAAACAGTCCAATAACGATAAATAATATGCATCTGTAATAGTTTTACCCTTTTCCAGATAGTCGATGAGGATTATCCCTTGCGAATCCGAAAAGACAGTAGCCATAGCCTTTCCGGCCGAAGGAATGGTCTTCGCCTTTTTTGGTGCAGATTGTCCTTGGTCTCAGGAGTATATTAATGTATCCACGTTTCATCCACAGTGACGAAACGGCGCTTAAAGTCCTGCAGATTCTTCCTGAACAGCTGCAAACCATCATTGCAACACTTCACACGATTCCGTTTTTGGTCAATCGTGAACAATCGTGGAACCCATCCCGCGGATAGCTTTCTCATGTCCAAATGTTTATGCAAAATATTATGTACCCGTTCATTCGAGATTACCACAGCACTAGCAATCTCACGCACCTTAACTGTTGTCGTCCATCACCATATCACGGATTTTATCAATAATTTCTGGAGTCGTAACCTCCACAGGGCGTCCACAAAGTTCAGCATCACTTGTGCCCATATGGCCACTCCGAAAATTTTGAAACCACTTATAAACTGTTCTAATCGAAGGTGAAGAGTCACCGTAATGTTTATTTAGCTTCTCTTTAGTCTCTTGAGGCGTTTTGCCTTTCATAAAGTAATGTTTAACAACCACACGAAATACTTCTTCGTCCATTTTTTGACAATCACTCGACTTCTTTGATTAACACAAATGCCAAACACGAAGAAATAGACCAATATGGTTGAAACCTGTTGTGCGCTCTTTCCAAAGATGCCACTAACTAAACATGACCTCGTTACGCACCTGTGGCGCCAGCTCTCGGACTTTGCATGGAATTTTCAAACGCGCCTCGTATGCATGCTGCACATCTCCTCCTAAACTACAGTCTCGATTTCAATCAAATTTGATACATATACTGCTTATTGTGTGGAAAGAAGTACCGTGGAGGTAAGTATCACCTAGGTCCCATGGGTTTGGGAGTGGGGGTGAAACAAGGTTGGTACTACCTGACATCTAGGTTGATGCACACAACTGGTGTGTTGTGCAGACAGTATCAGGAGGTATATATGCAGATGGGCACAGCTGAGCAGAGAGAGTGGGACTGGGGAGATGGGCAGTGAGAGGGAGGAGTAAGACAAAGTAAAAGGGGGTGTACGAGAAGGACAAATATGGGAGTCAGAGATGTACATAGAGAGAGATGTTGGAGGCGATGAACAGAGAGAAAATGGCTCTGAGCACTATGGGACTCAACATCTTAGGTCATAAGTCCCCTAGAACTTATAACTACTTAAACCTAACTAACCTAAGGACATCACACACACCCATGCCCGAGGCAGGATTCGAACCTGCGACCGTAGCAGTCCCGCGGTTCCGGACTGCAGCGCCAGAGCCGCTAGACCACCGCGGCCGGCTCGAACAGAGAGATGGAGGAAGAAATGAACAGAGAGAGGGAGCAGAGGAACCAATGTAGGGGATAGGAGGAGATAGCGCGGGAGAAGGGGATGGACAGGGAGAACAGAATTAACAACGACAGTGGGGGGAAGACATGGGCAGAGAGGGAAGAGGCAGCCAGAGAGAGTTGAGAGAATGAGATGGACAGAGTGGAAGCAGCAGGAGAATATGGTCAGCAGGATATATTGAGCTACGCTGCCTTTATAGGCATTCATGATGGCGAAAATGTTGCCAGAGAATGATTTTGTGCATGAACTGACATCTCCATTATGTCCCATAAATGTTCGATATGATTCTTGTCGGGCGATCTGGGTGACCAAATCATTCGTTCGGATTCTTCAGAATGTTCTTAAAACCAGTCGCGAACAACTGCAGCCAGGTGCCATTATCCATTGTGATCCATAAAAATTCCATCGTTGTCTGAAAACATGAGCCCCACGAATGGTTACATATGGTTTATAAGTGGCCGAATATACCCATTTCCAGTCAATGATCGAGGTGTGAATCAGAGGATCCCGTTCATTCCAAGAAAACACAGTCCACACTATTATGGAACAACCATCTGCTTACACAGTGCCTTGTTGACAACTTGGGTTCATGGGTTCCCCTCACTCGAACCTTACCATCAGCTCTTAGCAAATACAATCGGGACTCATCTGACGAGGCCAGGGTTTTCCAGTCGCC
The DNA here is from genome assembly GCF_023864275.1 of Schistocerca cancellata. Lineage (NCBI taxonomy): Eukaryota > Metazoa > Arthropoda > Insecta > Orthoptera > Acrididae > Schistocerca > Schistocerca cancellata. Next base: position 402,695,120 of record NC_064632.1, on the reverse strand, counting down.
TAGTGTCCAACCGATATGGTCACAAGCTCAGGAGAGGCGTTGAAGGCGATGTGGTGTTGTTAACAAAGACACTCGCGTCGGTCGTCTGTTGCTTAGCCTATTAACGCCAAACTTCACCTCATGTGCTAACGGAGACGTTCATCATACGTCCCACATTGATTTCTGCGGTTATTTCACGCCGTGTAGCTTGTCTGTTAGCACTGACAACTCTATGCAAGCGCCGCTGCTCTCGATCGTCAAGAGAAAGCCGGAAATTTGGTAATCTCAGCACGCTCGTGTCACTGTGTGTGTCGGGATGCTGAATTCCCTAACAATTTCCGAAATAAAATGTCCCATGCTTCTAGCTCCAACTAGCATTCCGTTTTCGACATCAGTTTATTCTCTTCCGGCGGCTATAATGACGTCGGAAACCGTTTCACGTGAATCATCTAAATGAAATGAGCGTATGGCATCGTTGGCCGGGAGGACATCCGGGCAAGTTTGACCGCCGAGTGTAAGTCTTATTTCAGTCGACGCCACATTGGGCGACTTGCGCGCCGGTGATGAGGATGAAATGATGATGAGAACAACACAACAAAACACATAGTTCCCGGGAATCGAACCATGGCTCGCTTGCATGGCGGTCACGTGAATCATCTGACTACAAATGACAACTCCGCCAATGCCTTGTGTACGCGATACTATCGCCATTTGCATATGTGCAAAGAATCTCATGACTTTCGTCACGTCAGCGTAGGCGATTCTAACAAGGGAACCTACCCATCGCACCCCCCTCAGATTTAGTTATGAGTTGGCACAGTGGATAGGCCTTGAAAAACTGAACACAAATCAATCGAGAAAACAGGAAGAAGTTGTGTGGAGCCATGAAAAAAATAAGCAAAATATACAAACTGAGTAATCCATGTGCAAGATAGGCAACATCAAGGATAATATGCACTCAGGAGCGCCGTGGTCCCGCGGTTAGCATGAGCAGCTGCGGAACGAGAGATCCTTGGTTCAAATCTTCTCTCAAGTGAAAAATTTAATTTTTTATTTTCAGACAATTATCAAAGTTCAGGCACTCACACATAATCAACTTCGCTCTCCAAAATACCAGGATATGTTCAGATTTGCTTGGACATATGCAGGATTTGACGGTCTACACACGGAAAAATTTGAAAACGTTAAAAACATATGTTTTGACAGAGCACAGGGAAAGCTGTGCGATTGTGAAACTGTTGCACTCATTTGTTGCAGTTTATGTGACAAACTCTTATGTTTTCATCACTTTTTTGGGGGTGATTATCACATCCACAAGAAAACCTAAATCGGGCAAGGTAGAAGAATCTTTTTACCCATTCGCAAAGTGTACAGTCAATCGAGAAAACAGGAAGAAGTTGTGTGGAGCCATGAAAAAAATAAGCAAAATATACAAACTGAGTAGTCCATGTGCAAGATAGGCAACATCAAGGACAACATGCAGTTAGGAGCGCCGTGGTGCCGCGGTTAGCGTGAGCAGCTGCGGAACGAGAGATCCTTGGTTCAAATCTTCCCCCAAGTGAAAAATTTATTTTTTTATTTTCAGACAATTATCAAAGTTCAGGCACTCACACATAATCAACTTCGCTCTCCAAAATTCCAGGACATGTTCAGATTTGCTTGGACATATGCAGGATTTGACGCTCTACACACGGAAAAATTTGAAAACGTTAAAAACATATGTTTTGACAGAGCACAGGGAAAACTGTGCGACTGTGAAACTGTTGCATTCATTTGTTGCAGTTTATGTGACAAACTCTTATGTTTTCATCACTTTTTTGGGAGTGATTATCACATCCACAAGAAAACCTAAATCGGGCAAGGTAGAAGAATCTTTTTACCCATTCGCAAAGTGTATAGTCGTGGACAAAACGAGCGAGACCCCTCGCCTTTTCGTTATGCTGATCCGCACACCTTTAAAGTCTGCTAGACAGCATAAGAGGCAAGTCGTGAAATTAAAAACTATCCGAACTTTGTCAGACTGTTAGCAATCATGTGTAAGACTGTTTTAATGCTGATTGGTGCGTTAAACACAACACGTAAATGTAAGATATAAATGAAAGAAGAAACGCTAATTAGTATGAACTGTACTAATAAAAATGAATTTCAGCTTATCGGGATAACATAACTGTTTTAGTAAGACAAAGTACCCCAGATGGTTACGAATTAGCAAAATATTATGCGCATTCGGCCATAAAACGGTCTGTGTCAACGTTCAGCCCAGTCATACTGGATTACCGTTGCTCACCTACCATGAAAGTGTGCAAATTTAGCAATGCGTGAAGATTCATAACGAAATTCAGTTAAAAATCGTTCAGTGCCACACTTAAGTCAATTCATTTATTGACAGAAGCGGAAAAAGTAGGCACTAACAAGTATGAAATTCTACAATATTTTCATATTTACATCCACAGGCCGCCGGTACATAATAAAGGTGGCAGTAAAACGTACTGGGGGCGCGAGAATTTCTTACAATTGCTTTACTGATAGTCTATCTGCCTCCATCGAAATTAGAACCGGAAACAAACCAGACCTCCCATGCTGTAGCAAACACCTTTCACTACGCTAGCAGACAACCCAGGCAAACAGCCGTCTATTATTACCCCACACCTGAATAAGCCGGCAATTTCGCAATGAAAATGGCAAAATGATCTGCAGTTTCTGTTGCATAGAACTTTCTGGACTCAAAAACATGAATTTTCTACCCTTATGTCACCGCTTATGTGACAATCATTCGGAATGTTTATCGAAATAACAAAATACTGTTATTAGCGAGTAAATTTAGTAGGATAATTCTGCACCACCCCAGGAAATGGCTACATAGCTGCCAAACGTATTCTACAATGTTGCGAATTCTCCATTAGACTCGCCACAGCCAGAAAACGTTCATTAGCCGAAGTGTTTCTTAAGCTAGCTAGCAATTGGAACGCTCGCACTTCTAAAACGCGGTGGCACTAATACTGGGATCTGAATTACCACGTGTATAGGCAAATTGATTTTATTTGCATTCCTGTAAACGTGATTTGATCGAAAGCGTAGCTACGATTAATATACTGATGTATCGACTGCAACTAGAACATTTCGAATAAAGGATAGGGGGAATTATTTATGCGGCCCTCATCTTCAGTAAGTGTTGTAGCTATTTCCGTTGTTAGGATTTCGTCACCTAAATCGGTAAAAACGGAACCCTACGTCTCACTTTCTTGACCGTCTATCTGTCTACCCAACCCTTAAAACCCGTTTACTTCGAGTACAGGTAGACCTAATAAGCGGAAATGTATCGCACCTCCTGCGATATACGGTCCCTTGGTGGTGCAAAAAATTCATTTTTATTAGTACAGTTCATGCTCATTAGCGTTTCTTCTTTCATTGACCTTTTATATTTACGTGTTCAAAATGGTTCAAATGGCTCTGAGCACTATGGGACTTAACGTCTGAGGTCATCAGTCCCCTAGACGTAGAACTACTTAAACCGAACTAACCTAAAGACATCACACTCATCCATGCCCGAGACAGGATTCAAACCTGCGACCGTAGCAGCAGCGCGGTTCCGGACTGAAGCGCCTAGAACCGCTCGGCCACAACTATTTACGTGTTGTTTAACAAACTAATCAGCATTAATATAGTTTCACACGTGATTGAAAACAGTCTGACAAAGTTCGGATAGTTTTTCAATTTCACACCTGTGCATAGTATGTTAGTAGCACTTCGTCGCCTTGCCTTGTATGCTGTGTAGCAGACTTTAAAGCTGTGCGGATCAGCATAACGAAAAGGCGAGGGGTCTCGCTCGTTTTGTCCACGACTGTACAAGTTAGGTGGGTCGACAACATATTCGTGTCATGTGACGCACATGCCGTCACCAGTGTCGTATAGAATATATCAGACGTGTTTTCCTGTGGAGGAATCGGTTGACCTATGACCTTGCGATCAAATGTTTTCGGTTCCCATCGGAGAGGCACGTCCTTTTCGTCTCCTAATCGCACGGTTTTGCAGTGCGGTCACAAAACACAGACAATAAACTTATTACAGTGAACAGAGACGTCAATGAACGTAAGGACAGATCATACCTTTGAAAAATATAGAAAGTAATCTCTTCACTCGAGGGAAGACTTGAACCAATGACCTCTCTGCAGCTGCTCCCGCTAACCGCGGGACCACGGCGCTCCTGAGCTTACACTATCCTTGATGTTGCCTATCTTACGCATGGACTACTCAGTTCGTATATTTTGCTTATTTTTTCATAGTTCCACACAACTTCTTCCTGTTTTCTCGATTGATCTGTGTTCAGTTTTTCAAGGCCTATCCACTGTGCCAACTTATAACTAAATCTGAGGAGGGTGCGATGGGTAGGTTCCCTTGTAAGCAACGGGGCAATACCTTTAAAAATATATATTGTTTAACTGCAAGTGCTCATTAAGAATAAAAAACCGTCATTAAAAGAAAGGTGTGTAATTTTAATTCTTAATAAAAAGTTCCAATACGTAATAAAAATTAGTTTCGTGCTATAAAGCCGTTACTTAGAAATGCTTGAAGTTGAGGCCTCTCTCATTTTCATTTATTACATTGTAATTGTTTCGTACTAAAATGTACGTAGCATGTGTTGTTGCACTGTCTTATTTAATTTTCGCATAATAGTGGCAACTGATATTTGAGACGAATACTTACATGATATTTAAAATACACCAGAATGAACTTTTCGTTCTGCAGAGGAGCTTGAAAGGTAGGAGGCGAGGTTCTGGCGGATGTACAGCTGTAAGGGGGGGGGGGGGGGAAGGGGGGATCGTGAGTAGTGCTTTGGTAGCTTAGATGGTAGAGCACTTTCCTGCGAAAGGCATAGGTCCCGAGTTCGTGTCTCTGTCGCGAACACAGTTTTAATCCGCCAGGAAGTTTCATTTAAAATATTTTTCGAAAATTGGGGTGTTGCTATCTCTGATTGTTACTAGATGGTGCGACTTGTTTGATGTCCGCGTTGTGGCAACTTTAGCACGTGTGCCGCCATTAGTTACTGTTGCCTCTCGGAGCCCTCAGCGGCGAATAGCGTGCTACTCCATGTAGCTGTTACTAGCATCTGACAGCTTTGTGTTTGTTTCCATGTCATTAATTATATGGAGTTTTACTATTAACTTCTTAATGTAGTATTTTATGTGGCGAGACCATTATTGCTCTTAAGGATACGGGGTACTTATAAATGGTGGAAAAATGGAAATTTTTTTAGTGACTTTATTAAATTTTATAGTCTTTCCTGATAACATTGATTTATACATTATAGGGTTTCAAATGAAAAATGACCTATATATATACCAAATTTTAAAGTTAGTGTCATATATGCCACCATGCCCCCTTTATTTCTGTTACAGAAACCAGTGTTATTTCGAAAACAAATGTGAACTATCCGTTTCCAGCGATTATACGTATATGTTGGTAATAGTGCAGATTTTTGGTGTCTGTAAATGATTATCTTTGCTAATTTTTACTTTCGTTTCGCTGAAGCGGTTTGTTCACGTGTTACTAAATGTTTGTTGCCCAAGTGCTACCTGTATTTGTGGAAGTACATATCCTATAGTGTACAATAAATACGAACTATCCCACGCTTCAAGTAATTCAATAATAGGAAATTCCGTGGTAACCAGTTCACAAACAATGCAAGCCACACTGTTGAAAGTAACCATGTTCAGGGAAGAAACTCCCACATGGCACACCTCCTGGCGATTCAAATTTTTGCGCTAACAATGACTCTGTTTGTAGTGGATTTGTTGTTGATGTGGGCACCTTATCTTCTTTGATAAAGGAAGTGGCGATAGGTAGACAATGTGATGGTGTAGGCAGTCTGGAAATAACTAAACAACAAAGTAGGAGAAAGGGTTTAGCATCAAAATTAGTTGTTCTGTGTAGATCTTGCAATAAATATACCTCGAAAATGACTTCGAACATTGTGCATAATTTAGTGTATGCAATGAGTGCAATGGGAAAAGGAAAAAAGCCTGCTCAAACGTTTTGTGGTTTGATGGACCTTCCTCTTCCTCCCAGCAGGTTCAGCAAGAACATAAAAATACTTTTAGGTGCCTTGACGGTTTTGTCTAAAGCTGGTTAGAGTGGAGGTATGGAGTGTGATGGAGCTCTAAAAGTATTTCAGAAGTCGTTGTCCATTTATAACGTTAGATATACGAAGTACCTAGGCGATGGGGAATCTAAATCTTCCAATAAAATTAATGAGTTCATTGTTTATGGTGATACCTTGGTAACAAAAGTGGAGTGTTGCAGACATGTGCAAAAGAGGATGGTTGCTAGATTGCTGAAGCTACGAAGAGAAATAAAAGGAAAGTTGCTATCTGATGGAAAGTCTCTGTCTGGCCGAAGCAGACTGACAGAAACTGAAATAGACCTAGAATTATTATGAACTGGCCGTTAGACGAACTGCACCTCTGAATGATGTTACAGCAATGAGAAAAGCTATATCGGCCACCTACTTCCATAAGGTGTCCGCAGATGACCACCCTGTTCACGGACTTAGCCCTAAACGAGCAGATTCTTGGTGTGGATACCAAAAAGCAAAAGAAAGTTGTCAAATATACTATCATAAGCATTCCATTCCTGGGCCTGTTATGGATGAAATAAAACCAATTTTTAGAGACCTGAGTCATCCCGTTTTGCTTAGTAAATGTCTTCATGGAGGCTCTCAGAATACAGATGAAAGTTTCAACCATTGCATATCGGAAAGATTACCCAAGAATGTTTTTGTAGGAATAAATACATTAAAAGTTGGTGTAGTAGATGCAGGGATACGTTTCAATTATGAAATGATAAGGAGATTGAAAGTCCTAAGAAATTTAGGCATAAAATGTGGCTTTAGAGCCAATTGCTTCCGTGTGACAGACAACAAGTGCATAAAGCTGAAAGATTCGCTCTTCATGTTACCAAACAAGCAAGAAGTGCTAAAAGAAATGCCAAGAGGAATCCTGAAGATGAAGAAATGCTGCAGGATGAAGACTATGCTTCAGGAATGTTCTGAGGCACTGTTTAAATGGATTCATATCTTCATTCGCAATTTCCCGTAAGTTGTCCAAAATGTCCAAATGGCTCTGAGCACTATGGGACTTAACATCTGTGGTCATCAGTCCCCTAGAACTTAGAACTACTTAAGCCTAACTAACCTAAGGACATCACACAAATCCATGCCCGAGGCAGGACTCGAACCTGCGACCGTAGCAGTCGCGCGGTTCCGTACTGAGCGCCTAGAACCGCTAGACCACCGCGGCCGGCCCCGTAAGTTTTATTTTTCGGAATTCAGGTACAAATATTTCCTAAAGTTTATAAAGCACTGCTCTAATTTCATTCTGTAACTTTCAATAGTCCATACTTATGTAGTAGACCTAAGCTTTATTGCAGAATCAACTAAATTATGGAAAAATAACATTTTTATTAGGAAAAAATTATAAAAATTAAAATGTAAGGTGTGATATTTTTTTATCCTTGTAATAAACATAATAAGTGGAATTAAATAGGTCTAGTACCTCAGCCATCATGTCATGCATATCTGGTAAAAATTTGGTCTTCTTCAAATGTATAACATTGGATTAAATGATACGTCAATTTGAGGTACCATTTTGAAAAAAAAATGGCATCAATTTCTTTGTAATTTTTTTAATGACCCTAAGCAGGTTCAGAAATATTCGAAATACTTCTAATTTGTTTAGAATGTGTGCTGCATTACCTGATATCAACAAGAAATCTGTAAAACATATACATTATAAACAGTGCCTGAAAGAAAGAAATGTTGATTTTTACATAATATTGAGCCGGAAAAGTACCCTGTATCCTTAAATTCATTCGTCATTTACCGCACGAGAGTAGAGTCCTCTTGTAAATCTGTTCAGAATAAAATTGATTATTCTTCAGTTTTCTCTGCGTTAATGTTTATTTACAATCTTCTTAGGTAATCGTGAATTTCCTGAGGAAGACACCTACAGTCGGTGTTAAAACCACGAAATCTAAAATTTTGTTGCAACCAGTTGGCTGGTTTATATCTGTCACATTCTTGTACTTGTACAGCATAGGGCTTAAAAGAGCAACTACAATCCTTCAAACAGCCCGCTCCACCACGTCAGAATGGAGATTAAAAAGTGCAAAAAGAACTATAATAATAATAATAACAATAATAATGTGTTGTCAGTAGAGATGCAATATTAGCAGAATGGGTCAGTCATGAGAGCTCAGTGATCGTTACCTAAATAACAAATCCACCAGAGACATTTCAACTCTTGTAACGAATGTTAGTCTTGTGACAGTGAGGTGGAAATGTGAAGAAATAAGCACAACTAAACCAAGATAAGATGGACTTCATGTACTGACGAACAGGGACCATCGAGCTCTACGGATGGTGGTTGTAAAACATAGCATGAAATCACCGTAAGGAATCGCTCCTGAGTTCCAAAGTGCTACCGTTAGTCTAGCTAGCAAAATGACAGTGTGTAGGGAGTTAAAAAGAACGACGTTCAACTGCGCGGTTATCAGCGCCCGTACAAATTCTCACAATCCAGTGTCGCCAGTTTCAAGAATGATGAGGAAGTGATAAGGACAGCACAAATACCCAGTCCCCGGGAGGAGAAAATCCCCACAACCCAGCAGCGAATCGAAGCCGGGACCCCGTGATCGATAGACAGCACCGCTAGCCACTAGACCACGAGCTGCGGGCTGGAGAAAGAAGGGTTTTTAGGCAGCTGAACATAGTGCTCGGGTCTCCGGACAACAATGCCACACGAGCCACATATGAATTTTACCTCAAAATGGGCGCAGATCTCAAAACTGGAAGCACAGCATTAATTCAGGATTACCAAGTGAGAGACAGTAAGCAATTTATTATTAATATGAAACCTTGATACAGATTGCGGGTTGCGGATTTGGACGCTCTGCTCCAGATTTCGAATCTACTGCCACAAATTCATCACACCCGGTGTTCTCTATACCAACACTTTCGAAAGTGTGTCCTCCATTCAGTGTCAAACTAATGGCTAGGTACCATCAGCTCAGAACTGTGCGAACACGACATCTCCTGTTGAAATAATACAGAAACTTTTGAACCATCAGATTTCTTGTTGTGTACGATTAACCGACAAACGAAGGAACTAGCAAGGGGCCTTTGCCGGTCGGCTGGGGTCAACGAATGTTTCCACGAAATGCCAAGATATGGCCGATAGCGGTCCGGCTTTTACCATTTGATATACGAAATTTCGCAAGAAGCTGAGCTTGCCGTGAACGAGGAAACGACTGGACGACTGGATAAATTTCTGCAACCAATGCATTGAGTAAAGGGACAGAGCAGTGCTCGGAAATATTTTGGTATACTTTTGCGTTTTAGCTTTCAGCGTGACAGGTTATCCCACTGTCAGAAAAAACTTCAGTTCTTCTATTCAATACAGGGAGAAACTACCGGTACCTACGCAGAATATCCATTCAGAATTCAGTTAAACAATAATTTAAATTTCCTGAGAGACTGAAACTGTTTGACGGTCCGAGATTCGAACACGGAACATTACCTTTCAGAAACAGAGTTAATATCGATTAAGCTCTCCAAGCACGACTCACAACTCGCCCTCAAAGCTATTTCCAAACTTACGGAAGCTCTCCCGCATACCTTGCGGGTCTAGCACTTCTGGAAGAACAGGTTATCACGGAGAAATGACTCAGTCGCAGCCTACAGATTGCTTCCAGGCTGGAACTTTCACTCTAACGCCTGCACTAAAGTAACTAACTACAACCCGTTCTGAAAGTTGCACGCTGAAGGTATAAGACATTCAAAAGGAACATTGACAAATACTGATGCGACCGTCATTTAAACCACTTGCGACCATAGGGACGTGCAAGCATGAGATAATTTGTTATAACTCAGGACAAGGTCACTGGAAAATAAATTATCTCCCTATATAGAAGGCAATGTCCCGACTGACTCACTCAGTGATTCATTATCGCCCAGCGCAAACCACTAAGGACAGAAACTTGAAATTTGCAGACGGGTGAAATAGGCGACGAAAGATTTTTGGGAAAATGTCGCCATTAGTGCAATTTTGAATCTAGATCTACTCTAATTGGTATTTTATTTCTCGGCCGGAAATAAATACGTGTTTCACTATTTTTGGAAATATAACCCCTATGGGGATGAAAAAGTTGCTGATTTTTTTGAAAACAAATCATTACTAAAGAACTATTAAAGCATTTTTAAAGCTACATCTACGAAAATTGGTATCTGACTTATCGGTGTTGCAGTGTTTTTGGAAATTCAACCCCTAACGGGATGAAATAGGGAATGAAAATTTTTCTGAAAATATTTCATTAAGGAAGCATTGACTTTAGCTTCTCGGTTAGAAATAAAATAGCATGTGTTTCAGTATTTTTGGAAATTCAGCCCCTAAGGGAACGTAATTGTGTCTGACTGATACACCACCGTCGCCCAGCCCAAACAACTAGGATAGGAACATGAAATTTGGCCAAGGTGTTCGTTTTATACTGTAGGGATTAATTCGAAATTCCACCCCTAAGCAGGGTATGAAAGATTTTTTTGAAAAATTGTCGCTATTCAGGAATTTTTAAGCTAGAACTACAAATCTGGTATCTGAATTCTCTGTCAGAGATTCATGTACGCACTTACGCATTTTTGGAAATTCATCCACTAAAGGAAACAATAGCGAGAGACAGCTTTTTTTGGAAAATAAATCATTACTGAAGTCCTAATAAAGCATTTTTAAAGCTACATCTACGAAAACTGGTATTTGACTTTTCGGTTAGAAATGAAAACTGCCTGTTTCAGTGTTTTTGGAAACAGCGATGGAAATGTTTATAAAAACAATTCATTATTTAAGAAGTTTTTAAGTTAAAACTAAGAAATTCTGTATTTGGGTTCTTGGTTAGGAAAAACAAACATGTCTCAGCGATTCTGGGAATTCAACCCCTAATGGGATGAAATAGGGAATGAAAATTTTTCTGAAAATATTTCGTTACGTTAAAACATTTTTACAGCTATATCTATGAAAATTTGTTTATCTTATAAACAAATATGTGAAAGTTTCTACGGAAATATCACCACAAGAACTCAAATGGCAGGACTAACAAAGATCTGCAACTCTAACTGCCAGAATAGGTTTTCGGCCAGAAAATACCATGCTTCTACGGTCTTATTAGTGTAGAAAGTTTGGAAGACGTTGCAATTTGTGAGCAACATAAAAATTCGATTAAAGGAAAACAAAAAAATCTATGCAGATCTATACTGTCAACGCGACTGAAAAAAAATGGTTCAAATGGCTCTGAGCACTATGGGACTCAACTGCTGAGGTCATTAGTCCCCTAGAACTTAGAACTAGTTAAACCTAACTAACCTAAGGACATCACAAACATCCATGCCCGAGGCAGGATTCGAACCTGCGACCGTAGAGGTCTTGCGGTTCCAGACTGCAGTCAACGCGACTGAAGCAGGGGTTGCTAAGCTAATTGTACAACAGCTGGTTTCGAGATAAAAGGTCGCCGTGCAGATTTCTTCTCCCGTTATCTCTAACGTAACCAAATACTACACACAATACTGAATTGTACTAATTCTTCCTAACACGCGGTCTGCCCGAAATGTGAGGGCCGCTCAGTCACCACTTCGAAACATTTTTCGTAACACAAAATTGTTGAGGATTTCATAGTCATTTCTTAACGTGCTTTTCTACATCCAAGCGTTTAAATGTGCAGTCATCTTAGGAAGTCATCGAGCTGTTGCTCACCATGGCTCCACATGATGGAGGTGTCGACGTACATCTACCATACTTGGGTTTCCAAGGTGCCAAGTTCGTTGTCTGTCTTTCGAAAAGATCCCTGGAGAAATTGGCAACGACCAGACTAAAAGGACTATCCATGAGGACACCTTCCAGCTGTCGGTATGATATGCCATTTCACATAAAATGGCTCGCGTTAAGATATGTATGAAACGTCTTGATGATGGCATGCGGAAAAATGGAACCTATATGCGCCAGATAGTCATTGGAGACACTTGATAAACAAACAAGTAGCATCAAGGCTATCAGAACGTCATCCGTTACAAGTTACATTTCTTCAACTTCTCAGTGAAATGTTCCAAGTCCTTTACTATGTGTTGGTTTTCCCACGTGCAGCTGAAACAGAGAGGTCAAGTGTTTCCCCAGTTTAAACGGCAGGGGCAAAGTTGCAATTACGATCGATCTTAATATTCCTCTCTGTAGATGTTTGGGCCGGCCGGGGTGGCCAAGCGGTTAAAGGCGCTACAGTCTGGAACAGCGCGACCGCTACGGTCGCAGGTTCGAATCCTGCTTCGGGCATGGATGTGTGTGATGTCCTTAGGTTAGTTAGGTTTAAGTAGTTCTAAGTTCTAGGGGATTGATTACCTTAGAAGTTAAGTCCCATAGTGCTCAGAGCCATTTGAACCATTTTTTTGTAGATGTTTGGAATCCTTTCAGCTGAGGTGTTGGGGCTTCTGTGTTGGGCAGGTTCCTCTGTATGCCAGCCGAGAGAGAAGACACCTCTACTAACCGATTCGTAACCTGTGTGATCTATTGTGTAAGATTCGCTCTTAGATTTTGACGACATACCCCGACACCAGTTAAATAAGAAGTATCAGGAAACTTAACACTAGGCGAAGTAATACATCGGAAGAAGAAATATCAGGAACGGTCCTTTTACCATATATCTCCAGTGTGACGAATAGAACAGACATTGAATTGTATAAACTCGGCATAAAAACATTTACAAACTGCCCAAGATCAGTGATGTCTCCGATCGGCAAAGGGAAAACAGTACTCACTCGCAACCACATACCATGTACATATGGAACAGTCTTATGTTGGAATGACCGGATGAGTTCTCAGTATCAGGACATCGAAGATAAACACTACTGGAAGTTGGGAAAGTTGGATAAATAGGCCGTAGTGGAACACACAATGTGTGTGAGAACGACTACGTAATGTAATTCGCCGACGAGCAGGTTCTCGCTGTGGATACGAATTACCACGCCCGTTTGTACAGAGAAGCTATTGAAATTCATAAGCATAACAGTAGTTTCAGAAGAAAGAGAACATACTCAAGGTAACCGTATAAGCGTTTTCTGAATTCACGTGTTGCAGCGCACGACTGTTGCAGATAAAAAGGAGAAAAACTCTGCAGTAACGGTTAGCCACGAGCCATTGGTGCGCCAGGTACGAACATTCTTCGGCGGGAAGCTCGACTGCACCAGCAATGGAGGAGGGTGAATGTTTGACAGTGTCAACCTTACTACTGGTGGTAAGTTAGAAAATAAGCATTAAACAAACGTCAGCCAAAAATCAAAGATCTCGAGTCGAAAGTCACGTTACTTTTAGTAACGTTGCACTTACTTCTTGATAACTTCCGCGTAGAAGTTTTCTGCCTGGGATTTGAACAAGCTAATGTTTAGAGTTCAGCATCATCTTAAAAACATTGTCCAAAAAGGCATTGTTTCATGTTCAAGAAGAGATAATAGCCGCTTTGTGTGATGTCGGGACTGTAGGATGCACTGTCGACAACTTCCAATGAAAATGTTGAACCTTATTGACGCGTGCAGTGCTTCGATAGGAACTCGAAAGAGTGTTATACTTAGCCTGCGTATCGAAGCAACCTCCTCCTTCACGTCCCGCCAGGAGGCATGCGCCCTCCCCATCTCCATGTACATCGGTACTTCGCAAGCCACATGATGGTGTGTGGCGGAGGGTAATTCTGGTAGCACTAACTGATCCCCCCTTTTACGTTCCCTGTTCCATTCGGGAGTGGCGTGTGGGAAGAAAGGTAGTGCGTAAGACTTTGTATTTTCTCTAATTTCTTTATCGCGGTCATTTCGCGAGGTGTATGTGGGAGGAAGTAATATGTTGTCCGACTGTTCCAAGGAAATACTCGCACGAAATTTGAATAGTAAACCTCTCCGTAATGTACAACGCCTCTCTTGTAGCGTTCGCCACTGGAGTTTGTTGCGTTGCATCTCTGTAACGCTCTCGCGCCAGCTAAACGATACAGTAACGAAACGTGCCGCTCTTCGTTGGATCTATCTCTTTTATCAGTCCTACCTGGTAATGATTCCAGATTGATGAACAAGACTCAAGAATCTCAGTCTGGCATCAGCTTTCCCTACTACTCGTTTCATGTGGTCGTTTCGCTTAAGGTCACTCTGGAAACTTACTCCTAGATATTTTACGATATAATTTAATGTTCCCTGCAATTTTTCATCAGTAGTGTAGTAATACAGTAGTGAATTTCTTTCCCTGCGTATGCACAATATGTTATTTACGTTCGAGGTAACTGTCAAGAGCTACACCATTATCCAATCTTCCGTAGGTCATTTTGCAATCCGATACAGTCTTCTGGCGTTATTTACAACCGCATCATCTGCAAACAACCTTCAAGAGCTTCCGAAGCTTTCTACTATACGATTTATAAACACTGAAGAGCTAAAGAATCTGGTACACCTGCGAGGACGCAGAAGTGTCGCAACACGACGTGGTATGGACGCGACTTATGTATGAAGCAGTACTGGAGGGAATTGAATCCTGCACGTCTGTCCAGAAATCCGTACGAGTAGGAGGGGGCGGAGATTTCTTCTGAATAGCACGTTGCAATACATCCCAGACATGCTCAGTAATGTTCATGTCTGGGGTATTTAGTGGCCAGCGGAAGTGTTTAAGCTCCGAAGAGTATTCCTGGGCTTGTGGGGTATCGCATTGTCCTGCTGGAATTGCCCAAGTTCGTCGGAACGGACATGCATGGATGCAGGTGATCAGACAGAACGCTTACGTACGTATCACCTGTCTGAGTCGTATCTGGACATGTCAGGGGTCCTATATCACTCCAACTGCATACGCCCAACACCATTACGGAGTCTTCACCAGCTCGAACAGTACCCTGCTGATATGCACGGTCCACGGATTCATGAGGTTGTCTCCACACCCGAACACGTCCATCCGCTCGTTACAACTGGGAACGAGACTCGTTCGACAAAGCAATATGTTTCCAGTCATCAACAGTCCAATGCCGGTGTTGAGGGGCCGAGGTGCGGCGTAAATCTTTGTGTCGTGCAGTAATCAAGGGTCCACGAGTGGACCTTCGAATCCGAAAGCCCATATAGATGATGTTTCATTGAATGGTTCGCACGCTAACACTTGTTGATGGTCCAATATTGAAATCAGCTGCAATTTGTGGAAGGACTGCACTTCTGTCACATTCAACGGTTCTCTTCAGTCGTCGTTGGTCTCGTTCTAGCAGCATCTTTTTCCGGCCGCAGTGATGCCGGATATTTGATGTTTTACCAGATTCCTGATTTTCAGTAAACACTCGTGTAATGGTCGTACAGGAAAATCCCCACTTGTTCTCTAACTCGGAGACGCTGTGTCCCATCGCTCGCACGCCGACTATAACACCACTTTCAAAGTCTCTTAAATCTTGATAATCTGCCATAGGAGCAGCAGTAACTGATCTAACAACTGCGCCAGACACTTGTTGTTTTATATAGACGTTGCCGACCGCAGCACCGTATTCTGCCTGTTTATTCTGCCTGTTTATATATCTCTGTATTTGAATATGCATGCCTATACCAGTTTCTTTGGCACTTCAGTGTACTTTGTAAACAGTAATGATCCTGTCATACAAATTTCATTACGGAATTCTGGAAATTACCTTCACAGGTGTTGATTTCGTTGCATTAAAAGCAACGTGTTGAGTTCTGTTCGTACGGGAGTCTTGTATTCAGTTGCAAATTTGGTCCAAAATTCGATAAGTTCGTATTTTATTTTTTCACTAAACGGCAGTGTGGGATAGTGTCAAATGGCTTCCTGAAGTCAAGGAACATGGCATCAATCTGAACACCATTGTCTACGGCACTGTGGATCTCATAGAGGAACAAAGCGAGCTGGGTTCGCCAAGATCTCTGTTTGCGGAATCCGTATTGATTTTTATAGACAAGATTTTCGTTCTATAGTTCTATCTCCTCTATAAGGTAGGACTGATAGAGGAGATAGAGAAGATTCAACGAAGAGCGGCGCGTTTCGTCACGGGATCGTTTAGCTGGCGAGAGAGCGTTGGCGGAGATGCTAAACAAACTCCACTGCCAGACGTTACAAGAGAGGTGTTGTGCATCGCGGAGAGTTTTACTTTCGGGACAGCACTTTTCAGGAGCAGTCAGACAACGTTATTTCTCCCTACTCCCCCCACCCCCCCTCCACACACACACACACACGCACATACCGCCAATTGACAACGAGGGTAGAAGCTTACCGACAATCATTCTTCCCACGCACTACTCGCGAATGGAACGGCGTTGAAGGTATCAGATAGTGGTACCGAAAGTAGCCTCCGCCACACGCCATTAAGTGGCTTGTGGAGTACGATGTAGATGTAGATGTACTGGCGGAAGCCAAGCCATGAGGACAGGTCGTGTGTTGTGCGTGGGTACTGTCGGTAAAACACCTGCCCATCAAAGGTAAAGGTCCCGATTTCGAAAGTCGGTCCAGCACACAGTTTTAATCTGCCAGGAAGTTTCACCGTAACAGCACTTTGCTCTACATGTTACATAATATCAGTTGATCTTTCCTGGGTGACATGTGATGTTTTTTGTGGCCGGGCACCGTACCACAGCCAGCTCATTACTAGCTGTTCATTTTCGCTCCCTCTTGAGAAGGGCAGAGGCGCGTGGACCGCGCGTCGTAGAGCAGTTTCCTGCGCCGTCGAGTTTGTACGTTACGTCTCATCACGGTGAGCGTTTCGCAGTACATGTCAGCTGTCATTCTTGACGTGCGTTCCGCGAACTCAATTGGAAGAATGCTAGCGTTATCCCAGAAAACGGTAGCCACCATGTTTCGACTCGAGTAAGGCGGATGTCTCAATTTTTTTCGGTCTAGTGGAAGTTGAATAGTGCCACTGCAGTGCCGGTTTGGTTCTACGTCAACACAGAATGTCCATGTGTCGTTACCCGTAACGGTGTACGATAACGGATCTTCTCCCTCGTGTCGATAGTGGACGAAACACGCTCATCTTGAGTTGGTGTAAAGCGCGACGCCATTGTACAGTGGCCGGCCGCTGTGACCGAGCAGTTCTAGGTGCTTCAGTCCGGAACCGCGCTGCTGCTGCGGTCGCAGGTTCGAATTCTGCCTCGGGAATGGATGTGTGTGATGTCCTTAGGTTAGTTAGGTTTAAGTAGTTCTAAGTCTAGGGGACTGATGACCTCAGATGTTAAGTCCCATAGTGCTCAGAGCCTTTTGAACCATTTTTTGTACAGTGCATGATTGGAAACGAATAATCTGGAGTGATGAATAATGCTATACCCGGTTGCAGTCCTATGGAGGGGGCTAGGTTTGGCAAATTTCTGGAAAACTTTGCCTGCCATAATGCGTTGTGCCAACAGTGAAATACAGAGACGGTGGTGTTACTGTAAGAGTGTGTCTTTCGTGGTTAGGGTGCGGTCCCCTTTGTGCGCTTAAGAAAACGCTAGACGCAGAAGGATATAAACACGTTTTACTCTGTTGTGTACTGAGTACAGTAGATCAACAATTTTGAGGCGATGAATGTATTAACATGGCAGTGCACTCTGTGAAAGCAGTGGCTTGTGGACAATATAATTTCTAAAGTGGGCTGGCCTAGCCAGACTTGCGACCTGAACACAGTGGAAGGACTTTCGGATGCGTTAGAAAGTCCACTTAGCTCCAGACCCCAGCGTCCAGCATCACTACTTTGGCTGGTTTCCTCTCTTGATGAAGAATGGTCTGACACTGAAACTGCCACAACAGAGTTCAGGCCGTCATAAATGCGAAGGATGGACACACCCCCTATTAATATCCACCAACGGGTGTCCGGCTGCTTTTGGTCAGTTAATTTAAGTAACTAGATAGGTACGACTTATGCGGTCTGGCTCACAAGCCAATGGACTGCACATACTGCACATCGGAAACGGTATATTCTGCTAAGTGCGCATGGCCCACAATACAACAAACAGAATTTGCGAAATGTATGAACACAAGCAAGCACATGAACTAGGCCACCGGACAGAATCTGCGTTATAGATTCATATAATCAATTTTAAGCTCAAAGAAATGCACAGACGGTGAGATGGCAGCAAGGGTACACAAACAACTTCCGGGTATCATTACCTGTACGAAACACACTCCCTGAATAACGACCACAGAGCGTCTCAATAGAAGACCCGACAGGCTTTTATATACAGTTTTAAGAGAAAAGTAGCAACATGAATCACAAAAAGAAAGTTTTTCAATTACTTTCCGGAAAAGTAAGGGACCTAAGATGGAACCTTGCAGGACACCACATGTAATTAGTTCCCAGGTGGATAACGACAAATAGCTTAATACAGGTCACTTTCTCATTGACACTCTCTGTTTACCGTTAGATAGACTATAATATCCTATTTACATAAAAAGACATCATGATTTGGGCAGTCAAACGTCTTTGTCCGGTGCGTGTTGAAAACGAGCTGACAAGGCGTTATTGTGGCTCAGTTCCTCGTAGCGGCTGACATTTGCGGCCCGCAGCTCTACGGGGAAAGTTAAAGATAAAAGGTTCGTGTGTGGAAATGACAGAAGAATTTCAGCAATAGACGCAAATGGATAACTAAATAACAAGGGTCGCGCGTGCTAAACGAACTTCCGGGGCGTCGTGCGCGGACTGCCTTTCGAGCGTTAACGAGGCTGACCTAATTACAAGAAAGTGCACGATGTGACATGCTAACTCGGAACAACACGTGTTCATGCAATCTGGATCAACACGAAAGTCATCCACGAGGCTCTCGTTCCTACAACAGAACGGCCGCGTGAGACCAACCCCCAAAGCATAAAAAAATAAATAAATAAAAATAAAAAACGGGGAAAGCAGGAAGGTTGTTGTGCCATTACATTGGAGATGGTGTAGAGTGAAGGGGGGCAGTTTATAATATATTCGAGATGTAAGGTTGATTTCCAACACTATTTCTCATCTTTGGCGTTTGTTTAGGGAGAAGGCGCGGGATGAGTCTAACGCATACATTATCTCTCCCTCCAGATTTTTTATTCTTATTCAATATGTGCGCTACTTTCACTTTAGATTACATATGTACACAGTAACTTTCACTCCAACTTCTCACCCTACAGATGCAATTTGCCGATACCCCTTGCTTTAACATTCCGCAAATGCGTAGAGCTTTGATAGGGATAATATTATTAATAATAATAATAATAATAATAATAATAATACACAAGATTTTTCAGCATAGCAGTGGCAAATTTTCAGGAGTACATCTCCTCCGTCCGAACGGGCCTCAGAAGGCCCAACGGTACCAACCGATCGCCGTGTCATCCTCAGCCGATAGGTGTCACCGGATGCGGATATGGCGGGTCATGTGGTCAGCACAGTGCTCTCCCGCCCGTTCGCAATTTTCGTGAGCTGAGCTGCTACTTCTCAATCAATCCTCATCAGTCCTCACAAGGGCTGAGTGCACCGCACTTGCCAACAGCGCTCTGCAGATATGGACGGGAAGAGGGAGGGGGGGGGGCGAAATCAGTCCCGGCGTCTACTGCCGCGCCATTCACCGAGCCGCGAAATGTGGGCACTCATCAGCGATCTCCAACTGGACTGGTAGCTACATGGGAATCTGTATCTATGGCCGCGATTCAAACATTTTACGAGTCACTCGTCTAGTCGCATTGATAGGATTTACGATCCTGTTCTCTCGCGGCATGTGCCGTCGACATCCCTGGAAGTTAAATCTCGCTCATCTCGCTTCTCCGGACAGTCGGCTTGCCATCGAGCATACGTTCAGTTCGCGCGGCCGCCGCCTCCCTACGAAGAACCTTCATTACGTTCGATCGCGAGACCGCTGCTTGGAGGCGGCACAAACTAGATTTTTATTTCACCGTCCTTCGCGAATGTATCTACCTGCCAACCATGCTGGAAGGACAAACACCGTGCGAAGGCACAGATCGTAGCCCACGTACGCCGACACCTCGAAGGGACGATCGTCTGAGCCCGAACACATGGCAGAATAGCAACAGAACGACCGACCACGTACCACGTCATTCGACAACGTAAACTACGACGAAGGGCGCTGAAACACGCCATCACTAGTATGGGCAGTCGTCGCCTCACCATGCAGTGTGGTATTGGTGCAGCCTTCTTCGGCCATTACGCACTAGTTTATTCTGCTCACTGTTTCAACCCGACGACGGTGACAGGTGTCTCACAACTGGACTATGTCCTGTTCCACAGGACTTACAAACTGAATTTTTTTTTTTTGTTCATCAGTCTACTGACTGGTTTGATGCGGCCCGCCACGAATTCCTTTCCTGTGCTAATTTCTTCATCTCAGAGTAGCACTTGCAACCTAGGTGCTCAATTATTTGCTTGACGTATTCCAATCTCTGTCTTCCTCTACAGTTTTTGCCCTCTACAGCTTCCTCTAGTACCATGGAAGTCATTCCCTCATGTCTTAGCAGATGTCCTATCATCCTGTCCCTTCTCCTTATCAGTGATTTCCACATATTCCTTTCCTCTCCGATTCTGCGTAGAACCTCCTCATTCCTTACCTTATCAGTCCACCTAATTTTCAACATTCGTCTATAGCACCACATCTCAAATGCTTCGATTCTCTTCTGTTCCGGTTTTCCCACAGTCCATGTTTCACTGCCATACAATGCTGTATTCCAGACGTACATCCTCAGAAATTTCTTCCTCAAATTAAGGCCGGTATTTTATATTAGTAGACTTCTCTTGGCCAGAAATGCCTTTTTTGCCATAGCGAGTCTGCTTTTGATGTCCTCCTTGCTCCGTCCGTCATTGGTTATTTTACGGCCTAGGTAGCAGAATTCCTTAACTTCATTGACTTCGTGACCATCAATCCTGATGTTAAGTTTCTCGCTGTTCTCATTTCTACTACTTCTCATTACCTTCGTCTTTCTCCGATTTACTCTCAAACCATACTGTGTACTCATTAGACTGTTCATTCCGTTCAGCAGATCATTTAATTCTTCTTCACTTTCACTCAGAATAGCAATGTCATCAGCGAATCGTATCATTGATATCCTTTCACCTTGTATTTTAATTCCACTCCTGAACCTTTCTTTTATTTCCATCATTGCTTCCTCGATGTACAGATTGAAGAATAGGGGCGAAAGGCTACAGCCTTGTCTTACACCCTTCTTAATACGAGCACTTCGTTCTTGATCGTCAATTCTTATTATTCCCTCTTGGTTGTTGTACATATTGTATATGACCCGTCTCTCCCTATAGCTTACCCCTACTTTTTTCAGAATCTCGAACAGCTTGCACCATTTTATATTGTCGAACGCTTTTTCCAGGTCGACAAATCCTATGAAAGTGTCTTGATTTTTCTTTAGCCTTGCTTCCATTATTAGCCGTAACGTCAGAATTGTCTCTCTCGTCCCTTTACTTTTTCTAAAGCCAAACTGATCGTCACCTAGCGACTGTACATGATTACTGTACATGATTACTGAATTACTGGACGAAATTATGGAAGATGGAGTTATCGACGCTCTAGGTAAAAAGGCGTCGAATAAATCTCCTGGCCCTGATGGACTCCCTGTGGACGCTACGGTAGCAGGTTCGAATCCTGCCTCGGGCATGGATGTGTGTGATGTCCTTAGGTTAGTTAGGTTTAATTAGTTCTAAGTTCTAGGCGACTGATGACCTCAGAAGTTGAGTCGCATAGTCCTCAGAGCCATTTGAACCATTTGAACTCCCTGTGGAGTTTTATAGAACTTTTCAGTACTTAGTGGCTTGCAAGTTAACGGGTGTCGGGAGCTTATGTCCCCAGCGGTGCTTTTCCCGCTGTCTTCGTCGGAGGAATGATTGTACCTGTCCACAAACCGACAGGTCGCGCTCAAGTACATGATTACCGCTCACTGACCCTCCTCAACTGCGACATGAAGATATTCACCAGATTGTTAGCTACCCTTATACAGTCGACCCTGCCTCATGTCATCAGATCAGGCTTCCCTACAGAGCATCGATAACATTCACACAGCACTTTGTCGAAACCGTGACGCAACAGCTCTGGCGAGGGCACGCCGCATCTCAGGAGCTAGATTTTATCCAAGCTTCCGATCGGGTGGATCACGTGATCAGTCTACCTCGCTCGTGAGATCTCCGTTTGCTCATTCGACTCGAGGCAGCCGCACTGTACACACAGCCATGCCTTACCGTTGCAACAGCAGAACATACAGAAGGACAATGAGACTACCTGTTTACAAGAATGTAGATACCTTTGATACCTCGTAGTAGGGCAATCGTCAACCATGAATTACCACTCACAACCTCTGTAGTCGTACAAGAAAAGTTGATCTTACATCCAACAAACGTAGCTTAATCACATGCAGTACCCACAGCAATTCATAGACGCCGCGATGCGCCTCCTCCGAAGGGCGACTTCCAAGGTGCTCGTTAACGGGCGTCTCACGCAGTCCCTCCCGATCTCTTGATTGGTGCGTCAAGGCTGCCCCCTGTCGACCTTACTTACTCTACGTCGTGGGACTGGAACCGATCCTCTGCGGCCTCCGTCAACGCCTCACTTTACGAGGCGTCACATTTCGCTGTACAACTTATACAGACGAACTCGTTCTTGCGCTCCGCAACGGTAACGATATAACCAATGCACTACAATAGATTGACACATACGGTGTGGCTTGCAGCAGCAGCAACGTTGAAACCTGGGTAAACGATAAAGTTAACCTGCAACTGTAGGCTGTATATTCTTGCCCACAGTGCAACAAAGAGAACTTGCGAAATGTATGAACACAAGCAAGCACATGAACTAGGCCATCGGACAGAATCTGCGTTATAGATTCATATACTCAAATTTAAGCTCAAAGAAATGCACAGACGATGAGATGGCAGCAAGGGTACACAAGCAACTTCCGGGTATCATTACCTGTACGAAACACACTCCCTGAATAACGACCACCGAGCGTCTCAATAGAAGATCCGACAGGCTTTTATATACAGTTTTCAGAGAAAAGTAGCAACATGAATCACAAAAAGAAAGTTTTTCAATTACGTTCCGCATTCGGGAGGACGACGATTCAATCCCGCGTCCGGCCATCCTGATTTAGGTTTTCCGTGATTTCCCTAAATCACTCCAGGCAAATGCCGGGATGGTTCCTCTGAAAGGGCACGGCCGACTTCCTTCCCAATCCTTCCCTAATCCGATGAGACCGATGACCACGCTGTCTGGTCTCTTTCCCCAAAACCAACCAACCAACCAATTACGTTCCGGAAAAGTAAGGGAGCTAAGATAGAACCTTGCAGGACACCACATGTAATTACTTCCCATGTGGATAACGACAAATAGCTTAATACAGGTCACTTTCTCATTGACACCCTCTGTTTACCGTTAGATAGACTATAATATTTTATTTACATAAAAAGACATCATGATTTGGGCAGTCAAACGTCTTTGTCCGATGCATGATGTAAACGAGCTTACAAGGCGTTATTGCGGCTCGGTTCCTCGTAGCGGCTGACATTTGCGGCCCGCAGCTCTACGGGGAAAGTTAAAGATAAAAGGTTCGTGTGCGGATATGACAGAAGAATTTCAGCAACAGACGCAAATAGATAACTAAATAACAAGGGTCGCGCGTGCAAAACGAACTTCCGGGGCGTCGTGCGCGGACTGCCTCACTTTACGTGGCGTCACATTTCGCTGTACAACTTATACAGACGAACTCGTTCTTGTGCTCCGCAACGGTAACGATGTAACCAATGCACTACAATAGATTGACACATACGGTGTGGCTTGCAGCAGCTGCAACGTTGAAACCTAGGTAAACGATAAAGTTAACCTGCAACTGTAGGCTGTATATTCTTATATATGCAGCAGCTGTCTCAATAATACCAAATCTGTCGCTAGAAACATTGGAACCCGGTTGGCCACAGCGTATCAACCCTTTACAGCTTAATTATACTGTCAAAACCCTCGGATTAGAGTTTCGCGTCGACATACGGCACACTGCAGCCCTTAACTACCGCCGCTCGTTAAACAAATTAGAGCGAAGGTCGCCAGCCTTTGTCTGTGGACTCTCGACATCCATCAAAAGACACACTTCGTTAATGTTCCACACATAGCGCGTGTACCTCCAATAACGTTACTGATGGCTTGACGTATATTAACGGCATTTGGAGCCTGCATCAGTGTAGGCATGCTCTTCAAAGTCAGTTATGAATCGCTGCCCCTTCCCCCAAACAGACGAGGTCTTGGCCTAGCCTGTGTCCTCGACAAAGCTTTGTCCCTGTTTGTCAGCTCGCATGTCAAGCTGTGGCGCCACCGCCTGGAAAGTTTTACGGGTCTGCTGCTGGAGCCCCTGGTACATCACAGCGGTTAACAAGTCACCCGATCGCGCCTCTACACTATACATGTGACGCACTCGCCTCTATGTGAGGAATATGAAGTAGCAGACACAAAAATGGTTCAAATGGCTCCGAGCACTATGGGACTTAACATCTGAGGTCATCAGTCCCCTAGAACTTAGAACTACTTAAACCTAACTAACCTAAGGACATCACACACATCCATGCCCGAGGCAGGATTCGAACCTGCGACCGTAGCGGTCACGCGGTTCCAAAGTGAAGCGCTTAGAACCGCACTTCTACACAGGCCGGCGTAGCAGACACAGGTGAGCACCGTCTCAGGTGTGGCGCAGCAGAAGACGTAAGGCACTTGATGCGACAAATCTGATATACCTTTTACGAGTGACCCCGGAATGTATCGTACCTCGGCTTCTACTTTATCCGGATGAACTGTATTTCTCGCGCACGTGAATCTTTGGCCACGCAGTGAACCATTGATTTTTTCATGATGGACCGCCGGCCGGGGTGGCCGAGCTGTTAAAGGCGCTACAGTCTGGAACCGCACGACCCGAACGGTCACAGGTTCGAATCCTGCCTCGGGCATGGATGTGTGTGATGTCCTTAGGTTAGTTAGGTTTAAGTAGTTCTAAGTTCTAGGGGACTTATGACCACAGCAGTTGAGTGCCATAGTGCTCAGAGCCATTTGAACCATTTGAACCATTTCACGATGGACCTAAAGACGTGTTGGACTTTAGGAACTACCTTCGAGAACGTCATTGCAAGACTGTACGGAACCCAAAGAACATTCAATATTTTTCTAATTGCTTAGGTACTGTCCTACGCCACCCTGGACTCAGCTGGATCATCAACAGGTAGTAGAAACTATCCATTCACTGAGCTGAGGGGAATACGACAGATTATCGGTTGAGTAGCCTACGACATGCATGAAGAAATACCTGGGTGGTCAATCTTAAGGAAATCAGCGGTTCACCCTTTTCCGTTTCCACGTATATATCTCGTCGGAAAGTCTAGAATTATATGTTTTGTTTACTTAGAGCACGATGTGGTGCTAGTTACAAGTATTTTAGGTGTGGTATAAAAAAATCAAAAATAAAAAACTGAAAAATTAGAAAAGGTCCCATTGCTCATTTCCCTTCACAGCTCCTAATCCTTTGACAGCGGAGGGTACAACGTGGCTAGGCCTCGGGTTACGATCCCTGGCCTGGCCACTCTGCCCTTCCTGCCATCCCCTCCACACTCTCCTTAAAAAAAAAAAATCATGGTGAATTCATTGGTTCCCGGAAAAAAGCTATTGTCTTTGGTTAATAATCACCGTCATTCTGCAACGACCTTGTCAAAAAGAGCGGAGGAGTGGACATAGCCGGCCGATGTGGCCGAGCGGTTATAGGCGCTTCAGTCTGGAACCGCGCGACCGCAGCGGTCGCAGGTTCGAATTCTGCCTCGGGCATGGATGTGTGTGATGTCCTTAGGTTAGTTAGGTTTAAGTAGTTCTAAGTTCTAGGGGACTGATGACACGCACGTACAGCCCTCTCGCAGTGTCCGGAGCAAGTATGGTGGGTCTGACACACCGGTGTCGATGTGTTCTTTTTTCCATTTCCAGGAGTGTATGTCCTTCTTGCCTTGTCCGTCATAAGTTATTTTGCTACCTACGTAGCAGAGTTCCTTAACTTCGTCTACTCCGTGATCTCAAATTCTCATGTTAAGTTTCTCGTTTTTCTCATTTCTGCTACTACTTATTACTTTCGCCTTTCTTCGATTTATTCTCAGTGCATATTGTGCATTCATTAGACTGTTCGCTTCATTCAACACATCCTTTAATTCTTCTCCACTTTCATTGAGGACAGCAACGTCATCATCGATTCTTATATTTCATATCATCTCACCTTAAATTTCAATCCCACCTTTGAACCTTTTTTTATTTCCGGTATTATCTCTCCGATGTATAGATTGAACAGTAGGAGTGAAAGACTGCATCCCAATCTTACACCCTTTTTGACCCTAGCACTTCGTTCTTGGTCTTCCAGTGTTATTGTTCCCTCTTTGTTTTTGCACATATTGTGTATTACTCTTGTTTCCCTATAGTTTACCCCTATTTTCCTCAGAATTTCGACGTTGTGAAGCATTTGACTGGGTCGGACACTTTTTCTATGTCGACAAATCCTATGAACCGCCTTGATTTGTTTTTAGTCTGGCTTCTATTATCAACCGCAACGTCAGAACTGCCTCTCTGGTGCCTTTACCTTTCCTAAAGCCAAACTGATCGTCATCTAACACACTCTCAATTTTCTTTTCCATTTTTCCGTATATTATTTTTGTCAGCAACTTGGATGCATGATCTGATAAGGTGATTATGCGATAATTCCCGCACTTGTCGACTCTTGCTATCTTTGGAATTGAGTGGATGATGTTTTCCCGAAATTCTGATGGTATATCGCCACTCATACGTTCTACACACCAACGTGAATAGTTGTTTTGTTGCCACTTCCTACAATGAATTTAGAAATTCCGATGAAATGTTGTCCATCTTTCTTTCTTTCTTTCTTTCACTTGCGCCTTTGTCCCGAAATGATCGTAGGGTCGGCATGGTTACAACGGATTTGGCAAGGTTAATTTAAAGGGGTGACTGGATGCCTTTCCTGCCGCCACCCCATACCCCTCAGGATCAAATCAGTGTACCCCAGCTGTCTGCGTCTAGTGTAAACCACGAAATAGTGCGGAAGTGTTACAAATGTCTGTGTGTCGTGTAACTGTGGCGGGATGTGGGTACCAGCCCGGTATTCACCTAGCGGTATGTGGAAAACCGCCTAAAAACCACATCCAGGCTGGCCGACACACCGGCCCACGTCGTTAATCCGCCGGGCGGATTCGATCCGGGGCCGGCGCGCCTACCCAGTCCAGGAAGCAGCACATTTGCGCTCTCGGCTAACCTTGCGGGTAAATGTTGTCTATCTCTTCTCCATTATTTGATCTTAAGTGTTCCAAAGCTTTTTTAAATTCTGATTCTAATACTGAATCCCGTATACAGAACACATCCAGCAAGTAACTGAGAACTCAGGCCGCAAGTGCTACTGTGATAAGAAGAGGTTGGCACAGGAGAAGAATTCCTGATAGGCAGCATCAAACCAGTCAAAAGACTGATGACTCAAAAAATTTAAAAAAAAGTGGATCTGCGCCTACCCATTAAAGACGTAGTTTGTTAGATACTACTTTGTTCGTAAGAAATTAGTGCAGAAAATTAGGCGAACACCTGTAACAACTCCGGTATACTAAATCTATTTTGATATAGGCGGTACCTGTGGTATTACTGTATACCTTGAGACACTCGCTTTCAATGTACGCAACAACTGAAGAAATTCACCATCCATCCCCTGTGTTATACATTACAGTATCAGGTGACTCCGCAGAGGGAAGTCATTGTCATCTAGTGAGGTACACAGATGGCAATTGTCATTTGTGCGAGTTATATTCAACCAAGCACATGCAGTGCGACATCTTACTGCAGTACAAGTTCAAAGAGCAGTCTGTTTGATCCAAGAAAGATGGTATTTCCATCGTATTGCTACAGATGGAAATGTCTCTCCATCTGTCATCCATTGGCCGTGAACACGCACAACGCACAATGCACCTTTCTAGACTCTGAGAAGCTCATCTGCAGAAACCAGCACGGTTTTAGGAAACAGCGGTCATGCGAGACACAGCTCGCCCTCTTTGTGCATAATATACAACAGGCTCTAGATACCTCCTCCCAGGTTGATGTCATATTTCTCGACTTTCGAAAGGCGTTCGACTCAGTTCCGCACTGCCGCTTGCTACAAAAAGTGCCCGCTTACAGTCTATTCGATGACATATTTGGTTGGACAGAAAGTTTTATAACAGGCAGGGAGCAGTATGTCGTCCTGAACGGGGTGACTTCAACAAAAACAAGCGTAACGTCAGGTGCGCTCCACGGCAACGTAATAGGTCCTCTGCTTTTTACGATTTACATAAACGGTCTGGTTGATGGTATTGAGAGCGGCCTGAGACTGTTTGCCGATAATGCTGTAGTCTACAGGAAAGTAGTATCACACGAAAGTTGTGAACAAATTAATGAGGATTTGCAGAAAATAAATGCGTGGTAAGTGTAACCTACTTCGTATAACAAGGCGAAAAGCCCCATTAATGTACGAGTACAAAATAAATGCCCAGTCTTTGGAAGCGGTAACATCCGTCAAGTATCTCGGTGTCACTATTCGAAATGATCTCAAATGGAATGATCAGATTACACAAGCAACGGGTAAGGCGAACTCTAGATTGCAGTTTATAGGTAGAATCCTGAAACGATGCAGTCCTTCATCAAAGGAAATAACTTACAATACGTTAGCTCGTCCAGTCTTGGAGTATTGTTCGTCTGTATGGGACCCTTACCAGTTGGGTCTGATTCAAGAGATTGAGGAACCCCAAAGAAGAGCGGCAATATTCCTGACTGGTACATTTATCCATCGCGAGAGCATTACAAATCTCATAGAAAGTTTGAAGTGGAACACACTTTCAGATAGACGGCGCGCCAAACAGAAGGGGCTGATCACTAAATTCTGAAATCCGATCTTCACCGAGGATGTAAAGCATATATTATTACCACCAACTTTGAAATCGCGCAGTGATCGCCATTCAAAGATAAGGTAAATAAGAGCTCGTTCAGACAGTCGATTTCCCTCGCGCGATCGGCGAGTGGAACAGAGGACAGAGGGGGGGGGGGGGGAATATGACTTTGGCGTGAATTGTGTCCTCCGCTACACACCGCTTGGTGGCTAGCGGAGAACATATGTAGATGCAGGAGACTTTGACAAGGTCCCCCATGCATTACAACCCCAGGTGGTGACCGATACCTGGCCACGGCGTCTACGGATACCGCCAGAGCGCTGTAAGATGATCTCAGAAGGGCCACTGGAGCCGCTGTGTCCGGTCAGACGGTAAGAAACAGGTTACGAGAAACGGCTGTACGATCCAGACGTCCTGTTAGAGTACCCTGCTTCACACGACAACACCTCGTAGCTCAGTTTCAGTTCTGCCGCACCCATATCAGCTGGCAATATCGCCACTGGCGAAACGTGTTATTCACAGACGAGCCCAGACATGACGCAAGGTGATGGCCGTGTTCATGTGTGGAGACACCGTGGGGAGCGGTACCTGCAACATGTTGTCCACAAAATCGACAGATCCGGCAAACGT
Organism: Schistocerca cancellata; assembly: GCF_023864275.1. NCBI lineage: Eukaryota > Metazoa > Arthropoda > Insecta > Orthoptera > Acrididae > Schistocerca > Schistocerca cancellata. The sequence goes on along the minus strand of NC_064632.1, from coordinate 402,665,534 downwards.
TTTGTGATACCACGTAGGGTCATCAGTTTTGGCAGCTCTACGGATCTTGTCGTTGTTTGTGGCCGCCTTACTGCCAGGCAGTGCGTCTAGCAGATCCTGCTCTACCACGTGGTGGCTGCAGCATACGGTGATGGCCCTGAATTCCTTCAGCTGATTTTCATGCACGATAATGTCAGGCCTCACGTGACAGGCGTCAGCAGGGACATCTTGTGAAGCCTGGACATTCAAGTAATGGAATAGCCAGATGTGAGGCCCTGCATAAATGTAGACAAGTGTAATGTGGTGCTAATACATAGAAAGAAAGATCCTTTACCATTTAGCTGCTATATAGCAGGTCAGCAACTGGGAGCAGTTAATTCCATAAATTATCTGGGAGTAGGCATTAGGAGTTATTTAAAATGGAATGACCGTATCAGGTTGAACGTCGGTAAAGCAGATGCCAGACTGAGATTCATTGGAAGAATCCTAAGGATGTGCAGTCCGAAAACAAAGGAAGTAGGTTACAGTACACTTGTTCGCCCACTGCTTGAATACTGCTCACCGGTGTGGGATCCATACCAGATAGGGTTGATAGAAGAGATAGAGAAGATTCAACGGAGAGCAGCGCGCTTCGTTACAGGATCATTTAGTAATCGCGAAAGCGTTACGGAAATGATAGATAAACTCCAGTGGAAGACTCTGCAAGAGAGACGCTCAGTCGCTCGGTATGGCCTTTTGTTGAAGTTTCGAGAACATACCTTCACCGAGGAGTGAAGCAATATATTGCTCCTTCCTACGTATATCTCGCGAAGAGACTATGAGGATAAAATCAGAGAGATTAGAGCCCACACAGAGGCATACTTACAATCTTTCTTTCCACGAACAATACGAGACTGGAATAGAAGATAGAACCGATAGAAGTACTCAAGGTACCCTCCACCACACACCGTCAGGTGGCTTGCGGAGTATGGATGTAGATGTAGATAAACGCCATCGAGCGTGTGTGGGATATGCGTTTTCGTGGTCGTTGTGTTCTACCACAGACTCCTGAAGAGCTTTCTACTGCTCTTATTGTAGGCTGGGAACGGATACCACAGAGTAACTTCCGCAGAATCATACGAAGAAAGCACATAGGTGCCAGGCGGTGATAAACTCTCGCGGTGGCTCTCAAAGTCCAATGAAAAGGCACCCATGATGACGCGATGATTGATTGTTTCCACTTTGTTTTCGACAACTTACTGACCGTCATTTCAATTCCTGTAGTGGAAATGAACTAAGATGTAATGATGTTTTGTTGTGTACTTAATTTCTGAAAGATAGAGGGGAAATGTGGTAACACACACACACACACACACACACACACACACACACCCCTGACGTTTCGTTGCCTACTGCGGGCAGCATCTTCCGTGGTGAGTCGGCGATTGGCTGCTAGGCGCTGGAGGTCCCGCTTATATAGAGCGCTTAGATGGCGCCACCACTCATCACGTGCTTTCGACTTTAAAACTATCTCTGGCTAGTGCCATCTCTCTCGATTATAGGTAATCGATTATCACTTCGTTGGTACAAAGTCGACCGCCATATCTTGTCTAGTTTTAATCCTTTTTCTTTTTTATTAAAATTATTTTCGTGCTTGTAGATCTCTATAGCTTCTCTATACTTGCGGGTATAATAATATGAGGTCTTAGCTATCACGTTTGTCTCACTAAATTTTATTTCGTGATCACCGTCTTTGAAAACGTGTTCTGCTACAGCTGATTTGTCAATTTGTCCCAATCTACAGTTCCTTTTGTGTTCCGTTAGGCGGGTATTAACACTCCTTTTAGTTGTTCCAATATAAACTATGCCACAGCTACACGGAATTTTATGCACACCTGGGGTAGCTCAGGGGTGTTTTGGGTCTTTCACCGATCTTGGCCGCGCGGGAGTAGCCGGGCGGTTTAAGGCCCTGCAGTCATGGACTGTGCGGCTGGTCCCGGCGGAGGTTCGAGTCCTCCCTCGGGCATGGGTGTGTGTTTGTCCTTATGACAATTTAGGTTAAGTAGTGTGTAAGCTTAGGGACTGATGACCTTAGCAGTTAAGTCCCATAAGATATCACACACATTTGAACATTTGAACATCACCGATCTTAAACTTTCACTAATTTTCTTGGTAGGCCGAAAGATTGTCTCCACTTGAAACTTGGTCAAAACTTTCCCAATAGGGTCTGTGATGTTATGAATAAATGGAAGAAAAACTTTTCCAGTCGACGGTTGTTGTTGTCGAGTATTTTCGGACACTTTTCTTCTAGGGTGGAGTGCTCAATCTATTACGTTGTCAGTGTACCCATTTCTCTTGAAAGCCGTTCGCAAATGGCTTAATTCATCTTGCAAATAAATTGGCTCACAGATGTTATTAGCCCTGTCCACGAAAGTTTTTATGACTCCTCTCTTCTGCCTAGGATGATGCCTAATAACATCTGCGAGCCAATTCATTTGCAAGATGAATTAAGCCATTTGCGAACGGCTTTCAAGAGAAATGGGTACACGGACAACGAAATAGATCGAGCACTCCACCCTAGAAAAAAAGTGTCCGAAAATACACGACAGCAACAACCGTCGGCGGGAAAAGTTTTCCTTCCATATATTCGTAACATCACGGACCGTATTGGGAAAGTTTTGGCCAAGTTTCAAGTGCAGTCAATCTTTCGACCTACCAAGAAAATTAGTGGAAGTTTAAGATTGGTGAAAGACGCGCGACTCCCTTAGCTACCCCAGGTGTGTATAAAATTCCGTGTAGCTGTGGCATGGTTTATATTGGAACAACTAAAAGAGTGTTAATACCCGCCTAATGGAACACAAAAGGAACTGTAGATTGGGACAAACTGACAAATCAGCAGTAGCGGAACACGTTTTCAACGAAATAAAATTTAGTGAGACAAACGTGATAGCTAGGACCTCACATTATTATACCCGCATGTATAGAGAAGCTATAGAGATCTACAAGCACGAAAATAATTTTAATAAAAAAGAAGAAGGATTAAAATTAGACAAGATATGGCGGTCGACTTTGTACCAACGAAGTGACAATCGATTACCTGTAATCGAGAGAGATGGCACTACCCAGAGATAGTTTTAAAGTCGAAAGCACGTGATGAGTGGTGGCGCCATCTAAGCACTCTATATAAGCGGGACCTCCAGCGCCTAGCAGTCAGTCGCCGACTCACCTCAGAAGATGCTGCCCGCAGTAGGTAACGAAACGTCAGGAAGGAGAAGAAGTTTTATATATGGACCACGGCAATTCAGCCCGGAAGTTTTAATTAATGAACAGCTTGAAGTATTAGATTAATGTACGACTTGCTTACTTTGAACCCATTTGAAATGACAACAATTAGTATAGCTATATCAAATTCTTGTCGGGTTTCCAGCCGGATCAGACAGTCATGTGAGCACAATATTTCAGCGGTCCACCTGGCCGCCATCATCAGGTGAGAATAGCCACGCTGCTCTCGCCGATAACTGACTTCTCTCGCAAATGACTGTACCTTTATATGCATCGGAAGTACAACAGCGCATGCCCTAGATACAGTGCGCACGCGCTAATCATTCCTGCTGTCCCCTGGCGCAAAAAAAGTTGCAGCGCCTCCGGTGGTGAATGCTATTGAAAACGATATATCGTTACAAACGATTATTCATAGCCGGCCGATTCAGATGCCGTTGTTTCTTCATATCTGATAAAACAGGATTCCACGTTTTACTTAACGGGATCCATTATCACGATTAATGATATTATCTGCTAGTCTGATTTCAACAGATTCCTTTGAAACACAATCCCATTACCGAGAAGTATTTGCAACTACTTGCGTCTTATTGTATAGCATCCTGTGTCCGTCTGTAAGGCAATACTCAGCCGCCGCAGATTTATCTGGTTGTAATAATCGCTTATGGCAATGATGATCGATACACCTGTCGTTGACGGTACGAATAGTTTGGCCAATGTAAATTTTCAAGCACTCACACGGTATTTTGTAAACGCCAGACTTCCTCAAACCTAAATCATCTTTGGCAGAGCCAAGAAGTGCTCAAATCTTAGCTGGCGGACGAAAATCACATCTGATCTCATATTTATTCAAAAGTCTATCTGTCTTGGCGGACACATCCCCAGCATACGGAAGAAAAGCCACAGAATTATAGGTGTCTTCAGAAGGTTCAGGTAGAGGTCCAAACTCAAAAGCACGTCGAATTTGTCGGTCCATATAACCGTATTATTGAACACGACAAGAATTTGATATACTAATACACCGGGAAAGTCTATATAGTCACAATTAGTATAATGAAGGCTTTCACGACCGGTTGACATGGCTGTTTATATACTTTCCGGGATGCGAGGTCGTGGTCCAAGAACTTTTCTGCTCCTTACGTTTCGTCCAGGACTGCGCTGGACTTCCTCAGAGGCGCTGCTCCGCTGAGTCTTGCTGAGTCGGCAAGACTCAGCGGAGCAGCGCCTCTGAGGAAGTCCAGCGCAGTCCTGGACGAAACGTAAGGAGCAGAAAAGTTCTTGGACCACGACCTCGCATCCCGGAAAGTATATAAACAGACAATTAGTATAGCTGTTGCTATTGAACTGTGTGTGTCTGTCTGTGTTTAGTTATTTATGTGTTCTGTTGATCATACTTGACGTGTCTCTGTATGATGTGAAACAAAACAGTTTTAGAATTAGACTTATATAACTGCAGTAAATTTTCTAAGTGAAAAAATGCGGGTGTATTAAATGACCGTTTTAGGCTAGCTTTTGGGTATATACACACACGGATTGATTATGTGATGATATTACAAAGTGCCAGGTATGATTTATAAGGGTAAATGTATCAATGTGAGGTAAGGGATCCCAAACCGGAAACGATCGATTCGAAACAAATTAGCGAAACTCTATTCCAGTTACGCTTATCCTCGCTCATCGCACGAACTAAGAGCCCCAACGTCCCAACTCTGTTCATGTACAGCATTCCCGCTGAATACTCCCGAGTACCCTCAGGTAATTTCCCGTATTGGCGGACTAGTAAAGGTGGGCGTAACTTGATGCCAAAGAGACTGAAAATCCTAAGTCTACGGAACGGTAATAGTGGACTCCATTTACCTGCACACGTTCCAAAAGCTACTACATTTACAGAAGTTGTCTAAAATGGCGTCCCCCAGCCCACAAAGTTCTTCGTATCCGTTATAATATCTCTGACGTCATCTAAACAGTGTCTTCTCGCCAAAAGATCCTTTTCAGTCCCGACAAGCGTCTCGTAGACAAAACTTTTGACATCGTCCACAAGAGGAAATCATGTGGGGTGAGATCAGGTCAACGTGATGGCCACGATTTAGAACCTCCTCTGCACATCCACTTTTCAGGAAAAAGGTGGAAAGGTGGCCCAGATATTCACGAACCCTCATTGCAAAGTTAGGTGGGGCTTTATCATGTTGAAACTACATATGATGACGAATAACAAGTGAGATATGTTCCAGGAACCTGGTTAGTATCTATCTGATAAAAACTGTGTACACTGGCGCATTTAAGTCGGCAGGTAGAATAAACGGGCCTTGTACATATGTCTGCTCATATTTTGACCGATAAGGCTCTTCCCAAAGGTTGCTTGCAGATTCTCATCGGCCCAAACATTCTGCGACTATTTAGCATTCCGTCTCAGGCAAAATCGGTTTCATTCGCAAAAAGTATATACGTAAGAAAGTAACGATCGACTATGAGGGGCCGGGCGGAGTGGCCGAGCGGTTCTAGGCGCTACAGTCTGGAACTGCGAGACCGCTACGGTCGCAGGTTCGAATCCTGCTTCGGGCATAGATGTGTGTGATGTCCTTAGGTTAGTCAGGTTTAAGTAGTTCTAGGGGACTGATGACCACAGCAGTTAAGTCCCATAGTGCTCAGAGCCATTTGAACAATTCTTTGACTATGAGGGGATGCAAGATTGGGTGAAAAATACACGAGGTCCGAAAACAAGTTGTAAATTTATGGTAAGATCTTGTGGGACCAAACTGCTTGGGTCATCGGTCCCTAAGCTTACACACTACTTAATGTAACTGAAACTAACTTACGCTATGGACAACACGCACTCTCACGCCCGAGGGAGGAACCGAACATCCAACGGGGAGAACCGCGCAAACCGCGACAAGACGCCACACAAGGTCCAAAGTCACCAGGAGTTAACGCACTTTCTGAGAATCGAAGGATGTAGCTGCATTTCTGGTAATAGACGTCATACAGTACTCTGCGAAACATTCACTTCACGTGTAACTGATTAAATGCTGAATGCAGGTGTTTCATCCACTCAAGCAAGCACTGCGTGTTCTAAGTCTAGAGTCCAAAAAGTAGGTCGTCCTCCTCAGTCGTTCTACTTTGGCACCAATCGCCGTGTTTCATTTAACTGATAGACCAGTCTTCAAAATGTGTTGTGAACCAAGTGTCTTCTACATGGATCCTGTATCATCTGTCGGCTTTCCTGCCTCTTTCGGTAGTTTGTCCAAACACGAAAATCATATCTGCACCTTTCATCACCGGATAAAACTCCTTTAGGTTAATACTGACCGACGTTAGTATTTCATTTTGTAAACACAGACTGCTGTCTACTCCAGTACAGACAATGTACACTATGTGATCTAAAGTATCCGGATACCTGGCTCAAAATGACTTATAAGTTCATGGCGCCCTCCATTGGTAATGCTAGAATTCAGTATGGTGTGGGCCACCCTTAGCTTTGATGACAGCTTCCACTCTCGTAGGCATACGTTCAATCAGGTGCTGGAAGGTTTCTTGGGGAATGGCAGTCCATTCTTCATGGATTGCTGCACTGAGGGGAGGTATCGATGTCGATCGGTGAGGCCTGGCACGAAGTCAGCGTTCCAAAACATTCCAAAGGTGTTCATAGGACTCAGGTCAGGACTCTGTGCAGCCCAGTCCATTACAGGGATGTTATTGACGTGTAACCATTCCGCCACACGCCGTGCATTATGAACAGGTACTCGATCGTGTTGAAAGATACAAACGCCATCCTCGAATTTCTCTTCAACAGAGGGAAGCTCCAAGTACTATGGTACTTAACATCTGAGGTCATCAGTCCCCTAGACGTAGAACTACTTGAACCTAACTAACCTAAGGACATCACACACATCAATGCCTGAGGCAGGATTCGAACCTGCGACCGTAGCAGCAGCGCGGTTCCGGACTGAAGCGCCTAGAACCGCTCGGCCACAGCGGTCGGCCAGTGGGAAACAAGAAGGTGCTTAAAACATCAATGTAGGCCTGTGCTACGATATTGTCACCCAAAACAGCAAGGGGTGCAAGCCCCCTCCATGAAAAACACGACCACACCATAATACCACCGCTCCAGAATTTTACTGTTGGCAATGCATACGCTGGCAGATGAGCTTCACCGGACATTCGCCATACCTACACCCTGCCATCGGATCGCCACGTTGTGTCCCGTGATTCGTCAATCAATACAACGTTTTACCGCTGTTCAATCATCCAATGTTTACGCTCCTTATACCAAGCGAGGCGACATTTGGTATTTACCGGCGTGATGTGTGGCTTATGAGCAGCCGCTCGACCATGAAATCCACGTTTTCTCACCTCCCACCTAACTATCATAGTACTTGCAGTGGATCCTGATGCAGTCTGGAATTCCTGTGTGATGGTTTGGATAGATGTCTGCCTATTACACATTACGACCCTCTTCAACTGTCTGCGGTCTCGGTCACTCAACAGGCGAGCTCGGTATGTACGCTTTTGTGGTCTGCCTTCCACTTCACTATCACATCGCAAACAGTGGACCTAGGCATGTTTAGAAGTGTGGAAATCTCGTGTACAGACGTATGACACAAGTGACACCTAATCACCTGACCAAGATGGAAGTTGGTGAGTTCCGCGGAGCGCTCCATTCTGCTCTGTCACGATGTCTAATGACTACTGACGTCGCAGGCAGCAGGTGGCAGCACAATGCACCTAATTTGAAAAACGTGTGTTTTGGGGGTGTCCGGATACTTTTGATCACATAGTGTATAACACGACTGCTTATGTCAGTACAGAGTACGCCATCTGCAATGGATTAGATTAATTACCTCAATCGCTAGACCTACGTATTCGTTGGGATTGCCTAACCTACAACTTAGCAAGAACAGTACCGTTACATTGTGTTCCACTGTCAGAGGTATCAGGATGATTTTCGCTTATAACGGTCGACTCGATCGTTTCCAGACCTCATATTGATACATTTACCCTCTTCTATCATCCCTGAAAATTTGTATCAACATCAAGAAATCATCTCGTATAGAAGCCTGTGAGCGATCAATCGAGGCTCGTTGTGTATATAGCTGTTTAACGAAAATCAGATCAAATCACTACCTCCTCCGTTACAAGAATGACTGAAGTACGGTAAATAATTATGTTTTCTCATACATCACACACATTGACTCCAAAACCTACTACATTTCGCAAAAATTCTGCTGATCGGTACAGAATTTTTTGAAGTCATGAAAAAATTGAAAACTCGAGTTGAGCAGTATGTTGTATCAAACTGATCATATCTTTAGTAAATCACAGTGAAAAATCGTTCGCCTTATGTTTTGAGTATGCTGGTACCTCAGTCCGGAAACAAATGGAGCGCTCTGTGTAAATAATTTTGATCATTTTGTGCTCTATAAATGAATTCTGTAAATATTAATAAAAACCGCCGTGTCTGTATTTCGGGTCTGTTTATCAGGCCCCAACCGGTTTAGTTTTGAATGGACATCTTCAGATAATCTGCAGTTCAACAAGACACAGGTCAGGCTGAAAGCCACTACAATATCCACACAATATATTATACACATAATATGTTATATGTAACTCAAAACGAACGTTGATCGAAAGTCTTCGTTGCTAGTTCTCAAAATAAATGTGGCGTTGTCATGATTCAAAACTGCCTAATCACCGTACATTAGGAATTAGGCTACAAGGCACATTATGGAACACAACAGCCGTACTGAAACACTTCGCCGACAGAATCTGAGCACGTTGTTAACGTGTTGAAACGTCCCCTTAGAAAAATTCTGAGTGACTGTGCTGGTAAACCTCTTACGTTATTTGTTTCTCAAACAGTTGAGCAAAACTGAAGGTACTTACACATTTCTCTCTTTGCTTATTCTGATCATCATCACTAAAATGACACACAATATTTTTAGCGCAGCGCAATCTGATTTTCAATAATCCCTACAAAAGAATGGCCCTGACTAACAATAACCCATACCTTTCATGAATCAATTACCTCACACAACTCTTCGTTACTCGAACTACTGCAATACAGCGAGCGCCAATACTGCCAGCTAAATAAAAAATTCTAACTACTGAAGGCACTAACTACTGTTAGGCATAGTTAGCAAATGAAAGATTTTGATAAAGTACAAACAATGCATTTACCTTAATAATGTTCAAAAGTCATCATATACATATCTATCAATTCATGACATCCATGTTTACAAATTTCCTTTTTCTGGTGGACACACATCCAGGTCGTCCACTTGTAGTAACCTCTCAAAACTCTGGCATCTCTCCCTCCACATCCACCACTGCTGGAGGCTCACCTCCAACTGCGCAATAGAGTTGTGGCGATTCGTGAATGAGTCGTTCATTTGAACTCTAAATAAAGAATCGTAAGAATCGAATCGTGATACGGACGAATCGTCGTTCAAAAGAATCGTAAGAACGATTGCGTGTTTCCGAGTCGTGACGATTCGAAGTTCCAACGGTTCTCCGATTCTTAGTACGCACTATGCTATGCTTCGATCGAAGGCAACTTCCGAATCATGCCGAGTCGTGCCGAATCATTACGACCGCCAGATGGCAGTCAGGTCGAGGATGCGTGTGAACAAATGAAGTAATTTTGCGCCACCTTTTGCACAAATCGACTCCCCTTCCCTGGCATACTGAAATAAAACAATAGATGCAATCAAATCAAACGTAACATTTCGTCAATTAAGGCATTACACGTATAAATCGAGAATCACACTTGTAACGTCATATGCATGTTTACTCATAAATAAACCAGTTCTGACACAGTTCGATTCTAACCCCGTTGACGATTTCAGACATGTCCTGCCATCTGTGAGTAAGATGTAGAACTTTTTGCATTCCGTAAGAATCGTGCCATCGCAGACTACAATGAATCGTGAAAGAATCGTGAACGAATCGTAGGAGTCGATTCGCAATGTGAGATTGAATCGTAGGAATCGAATCGGGAAAAAGAATCGTGTTGCCCAACTCTACTGCGCAGCGCTATGCGCTGTTCACATCCAACTGCCCAACACTACAATAGCGAATATTCCAACAATGCCAACCAACCACAGTCAGTGATTTTCATACAGAGCGCTACGTGGCTACAGCCTACTTACAGTGTTTATTCTTTCGCTGAACGACCGTCTCTTGACAGACCTGTATAACGCAGCACGTTGTTACGGTACCTATCGTACTGATGGCGACATAACATCATACACTCCCTCAGTCCAAAAAGTTTCGAAACTGCGTTAATAATAATAATAATAATAATAATAATAATAATAACAATAATGAAAAGAGAAACGTTAATATAGTTACTTATTGGTATGCACAGTAAATGTTCATTGCGCAATTTTGATATCTTTGGAGATTCCATATTCGATTTTGTTAGGATGATTTGAAAATGCGTCTCGGCCCGAAACTAATCAACGAATGAATAAAAAGTAAAAATCTGCAACCTGGACTGGTTTGTCGTTCTACTGGTTAAGACAGTGGTTTTAATGCTTCAGGTGTTCCACATAGTCCCCGCCCACTCACACACAATGCACAGAACGTTCATACAACCACGTGGACCTGTCAGATACGTGTTCCTTTGGGGAGCTTTTCACTTCTTGCATCACATTGTCTTGAATGTCGCTTCTGTCGTCAAAGTGCTGACTCTTCATTTGAACTCCTACACCTTTTCGTTATGTAGTAGGTTCGTTTTGATCGCACCAAGTCTCGTCACCCGTGATTAGTTTTTCCAGAAAAGAATTTTCCGCGTTTTGAATTTGAATCACGTTGTAGCAGGTGTCTAAGCGTCGCTGTTTTTGTTCGGGAATTAAGGCGTAGTGGACAAACTTTCCACACATATTTTTCTTCTTGAAAACATCCTGGAGAATGTCGTGGACACTTGATTCCAAAATGCTGCTCCTTTGAGATATGTGGCACAACGCTGATATACTACGGCCACAAGTCCACCACTGAACACTGCCTGCAACTGAGTGATTCGATGCAAATCTGTTGTTGACAGTTGTTAATCCAAACGGCCACCGTAGTTAATGCGCTAAAGTCGCCTATACGCCAGGAACTCAACCTCAGAAAGTTTAGGACGGATAGTGGCCAGTCACATTAATGTGGTCACCTGTCTAAAGCATAAAAAATCGCCTTTTGCAGCGTGGCTCGCTGTGAGACGTGCAGAAAGAGAGTGAGTGAGGGTCAGGGATGTGGAGCCACATCGACTACAGTGCCGTGGCCAGCAGCACGCGGTTCATCGGTAGAGGATCCACGGTGCGAACAGTCCGATCAGAGTGGTCCCACGGAATCTCTATTGGGTTTAAATACGAGGATCTTGGTGGCGACAGGAGAACGGTAAACTCATCGTGGTGCTCTTCGAACCACGCACGTACAATGCGAGCTGAGTGACACCTTGCATTGTCCTGTTCGTAGATGCCATCGAGCCGAGGGAAACACAAACTGCATGTAGAGGTGGACATTATCCCAGGGATAAATGCATACTTGTGTTGATCCATTGTTCTTTCCAGAACGATGAAATGACCCAGGGAACACCGCGAAAAGATTCCCCAGACAATACTCTCCCTTCTTCGGCCTGCACCTTTCCTACGTGTTTTTTTTTTTTTTTTCGTGTTGGTACACGCATAAGTCCATCTGTCCAGTGTGGAGCATAAAACGTGAGCCATCTGGAAAGGTCACTCTCGCCACTCAGTGGAGTCCACTTGCAATATTATCGTGTATGTCCACCCTCGTCGGCGGTGAAGATTAGTTAGCATGTGTGATGCATGCTGCGGAAGTTCATACGCAGCAACGTTCGATGAACGTTCGTTTAGGAGACATTTTTGACAGCTCCTTGGTTCATCTGGGCGGTCAGTTGCTCAACAGTTGCAACTCTATTTGCACCCCTGTTTCACAGCCGTCGTTCATCCCTGTCATCTATGACCCGAGGCGCAAAAACTAAGCCCCGCGCCATCTTTGGATAGTGCCACTTTGCCATGCGAACAATTTACAAACTTTGCCGTTTCGGAATTGCTTCCACTCTTGGCCCGAAAGCCTCCACTGATAATGCTTCCACCTGCCATGAGTGGTTATTGTTCGTCGATGTCGAACATAGGCAGTAGTCACATTAATGTGATGGACCGTCTATTACACGCATGTTTTAATGGCCTCTATGCACCTAAAGATGGCTATTTAGAACGAAAGTTCTAATAAATGTTAGACACTGGACTCGCATTCGGGAGGACGACGGTTCAATCCCGCGTCCGGCCATCCTGATTTAGGTTTTCCGTGATTTCCCTATATCACTTCAGGCAAATGCCGGGATGGTTCCTCTGAAAGGGCACGGCCGACTTCCTTCCCAATCCTTCCCTAATCCGATGAGACCGATGACCACGCTGTCTGGTCTCCTTCCCCAAACCAACCAACCAACCAACATCTAATAAATGTACTTGGAGTATGGCTGAAACGGCTCTGAGCACTATCGGACTTAACATCTGAGGTCATCAGTCCCCTAGAACGTAGAACTACTTAAACGTAACTAACCTAAGGACATCACACACATCCATGCCCGAGGCTGGATTCGAACCTGCTATCGTAGCGGTCGCGCGGTTCCAGACTGAAGCGCCTAGATCCGCTCGGTCACACCGGCCTACTGGAATAGGGTCAACGCTATTTTGAAGCAATTCCTTTAAGTCCATTGTTCAGCGACTGACAGGCTCTCAACAATTCCGACCACAAAGGTTAGCCCCCTTAGCCAAGACACGTGCACAGATCTCTAAGACTTTCAGACAAATACACTCCTGGAAATTGAAATAAGAACACCGTGAATTCATTGTCCCAGGAAGGGGAAACTTTATTGACACAATCCTGGGGTCAGATACATCACATGATCACACTGACAGAACCACAGGCACATAGACACAGGCAACAGAGCATGCACAATGTCGGCACTAGTACAGTGTATTTCCACCTTTCGCAGCAATGCAGGCTGCTATTCTCCCATGGAGACGATCGTAGAGATGCTGGATGTAGTCCTGTGGAACGGCTTGCCATACCATTTCCACCTGGCGCCTCAGCTGGACCAGCGTTCGAGCTGGAAGTGCAGACCGCGTGAGACGACGCTTCATCCAGTCCCAAACATGCTCAATGGGGGACAGATCCGGAGATCTTGCTGGCCAGGGTAGTTGACTTACACCTTCTAGAGCACGTTGGGTGGCACGGGATACATGCGGACGTGCATTGTCCTGTTGGAACAGCAAGTTCCCTTGCCAGTCTAGGAATGGTAGAACGATGGGTTCGATGACGGTTTGGATGTACCGTGCACTATTCAGTGTGCCCTCGACGATCACCAGTGGTGTACGGCCAGTGTAGGAGATCGCTCCCCACACCATGATGCCGGGTGTTGGCCCTGTGTGCCTCGGTCGTATGCAGTCCTGATTGTGGCGCTCACCTGCACGGCGCCAAACACGCATACGACCATCATTGGCACCAAGGCAGAAGCGACTCTCATCGCTGAAGACGACACGTCTCCATTCGTCCCTCCATTCACGCCTGTCGCGACACCACTGGAGGCGGGCTGCACGATGTTGGGGCGTGAGCGGAAGACGGCCTAACGGTGTGCGGGACCGTAGCCCAGCTTCATGGAGACGGTTGCGAATGGTCCTCGCCGATACCCCAGGAGCAACAGTGTCCCTAATTTGCTGGGAAGTGGCGGTGCGGTCCCCTACGGCACTGCGTAGGATCCTACGGTCTTGGCGTGCATCCGTGCGTCGCTGCGGTCCGGTCCCAGGTCGACGGGCACGTGCACCTTCCGCCGACCACTGGCGACAACATCGATGTACTGTGGAGACCTCACGCCCCACGTGTTGAGCAATTCGGCGGTACGTCCACCCGGCCTCCCGCATGCCCAATATACGCCCTCGCTCAAAGTCCGCCAACTGCACATACGGTGCACGTCCACGCTGTCGCGGCATGCTACCAGTGTTAAAAGACTGCGATGGAGCTCCGTATGCCACGGCAAACTGGCTGACACTGACGGTGGCGGTGCACAAATGCTGCGCAGCTAGCGCCATTCGACGGCTAACACCGCGGTTCCTGGTGTGTCCGCTGTGCCGTGCGTGTGATCATTGCTTGTACAGCCCTCTCGCAGTGTCCGGAGCAAGTATGGTGGGTCTGACACACCGGTGTCAATGTGTTCTTTTTTCCATTTCCAGGAGTGTATTTGTTGTGGCAGACGTTATTGGAGTATCGTGATGAAGAACGTCGTGTTCGGTGGGAGCGGAACGCTTAGGCTTGTCCTGTCCAGCTAATTAAGTTTCCCACAGTCTTGCTGAAATAGTCATACAGTCTTAAAATCTCCCACTGGCCTTCAACAGATGAACTAGCGACAAGCCTCTGTTGTCGACGACGTTAAAATTCAGTCTTCCTTTCGTGTGTGGGCTCGTCACGAAGACGACACGGCTTTGCGTTACAGCGGCAGCAAGCCTGCAGTGATGTTTGTCCTTATCCAGGAAGGCGCCTATCAATATCTCTCGCAACCGGAGAGACATGAGCGGGAACACCCTATGATAACCACAAGAGATACAGGTTTCTTCGTACCAAGATTGTGGTCGGCAGGGGAAAAAACTTCAAGCGTTTCAGTAGAAGTGGACTTTTCCAGAAGAAACCTTGACCTTTGAGCTATGCCAATGTTTAACAGCCCACAGGTGACAGAAGTACAGGTAAAGAGAAACAGGAAAACGGACGATCTCGCTATCTCGGCCGCCAGGCAACGTTTAAGTAACTCACAGAGTGTCATTTGCTGTTATCAAGAACCAGTGATAATGTAAGTGGCCGATTGCTCATCTCCTTCACTGTACGGGAGGAAGAAAAAGAATAGCTACTGGAGTGAACGAGATATCATGAACATCCAGGCACCTAGCGCCAACAACAAGAACATTCGTGTCAACAAATTGCTCACTGATATGCGAGTGATGAGGTTCCCTTGCATAGTAGCCGTTTCCACACGCGTGTTTCGCCTCGGTTCATGGTCTCTTCTTAATATCAGTATCACGATCAACAACATCACCATCCCCACCACCATTATTACCCATTAGACAACCACATCTGGATAAAGGCACTACTTCAGTCCGGAGCCGCGCTGCTGCTGCGGTCGCAGGTTCGAATCCTGCCTCAGGCATGGCTGTGTGCGATGTCCTTCGGATATTTAGGTTTAAGTAGTTCTACGTCCAGGGTACTGATGACCTCAGATGTTAAGTCCAATAGTGCTTGGGGCCCATAAAGGCCTTTCTCAGGATTCACATTATTTCCTTGGTCCATCTAGTATCCGTTCTCCTAGAGATCATGTATTGGGCCAGTTGTTCTTAGCCTATATGTTTAAGATATTTCAACAGTTACCCAGATCGGATAAAACACAATGTCCGTGTTTCCAGCTCAATAACAGACAGGCAAACTGTCAACTGCAAATCTACAGTGACGTGCAAAACTTAACAGTAAAAGTAATTTTGGCATTGTGCGTCATCATCAAGTAACAGGTCGATTAAACATGGACCATACGTATAAAAGGACTGCTACAGTACAGTAGAGAAGGTAACTGTAAGAAATACGACAATGGTACGAAGAAAATGACACTTTTATTCAAAGAAAGTAATGACGCTGGAATCACCGGTAGTTATGATGGCCCCTGGACACTAAAACAGACGAGACATGGTCCTTAATAGGGTGTATGATTACCGCGGACGGTAATACACGCTCTGCAACGTATTCCCATGCTGGGCACTAGATTGGTACGGTGTTCCTGTGGTAGGGCGCCCCATACAGCGACCAGAGCGGCTAACAACAGCTGGATGGTCGGTGGTGCACGCGGTCGCTTTAAAACACGTCTCCTGAACACGTTCCTCACGTAATTCATGGGAAATTCGGAGGAATAAGCAGTTCAGTCCCTTCGCCGAATAACCTCTCGTTCCAAGAACATCTCAGCTCTTCTATCCAGTTATCCATAAAAATGAAGTCAGGGCCAAATGCACCAGTGGAAAGATGCACGGGTACAGTGTTACAATAACGTTGGCCGTCGAGTGTACCATTTTCAAAGATTTCTAGGTCAATATGCCAATGAAACGTTACGCCTCCCCACGCAATAGCCCGTCGACCACCAAAACGAGCAAGTTCGACAGTTTCCCTAGGTGCATTCTGAGTACCCGTAATGCACTTACGTCCCGCCATATAAAGGTACGTCTAAAAATATCTGCTCTCATCCGAAAAGAGCAAGCGATGCAGTTCTCGTTTGTCCAGTGCCTATGCTCTTAGCACCATTGCAAACGGTGTGGCTATGTGTGGGTGCCAAAAACACCAGCACACAATCACCACGCCACTATCGCCATGCCATTATGGATCGTGAGATCGCATGAATTTCTGTCCTGATAAATGTGGTTTCAGTTTCACTCGCTTTTTGACGTGGGCCCCTCTTGCCTGTTGCACAATGCAACAGTCATTTGTAGCAGTAGCAGCTTCTGCCGCTGCTACTGCTGCTACTGCCATATTTGACCGTGATCGACCACATTTTCTGTTTTTGAACGCTGCCCATGCATGTGTGACAATGCTCAATACCAAACTGCTGGGCTACATATTTCACACTTAGATCTTCTTCCAGTGTCACGATGATTTTTCCTCGTTTGACATCATCCAGATGTTGTCTCTGGACCATATTGTACTGAAGAATACCAACGCAGAGCATTGTAACTGCTCGTCCAATGATACACACTGTCTTTTGCCGCTCCTTTAATTGCCTCGTGTTCCGGACTCAGCTCTCGACTTCACGTCATCTGACGTCCAGCTTTCTGCAACTGACTGGAAGACATCTGGCAACATGTTCTCGCACTTTCATTGATTGCCACCTAGTTGTTAGTATTTTATGTTACTTTATCTCTCTCGTCTTTAAGTTTTGTTTTTGATGAAAGTCGTAGAAAATACTATTGTCCACGCGTGTGGCAATGGCTACTGTGCAAGGCAACCTCACAGATCTTTGACCTATCAGTCACACTTGGCTGATACTAGAGGAAAGTTCGCTCCAGAAATGATATCTTCCAAAATGTGCGTGGCACCACATGGGGATGAGAAAGCTGTAACGCTCCACTTCTCTACGTTGAAATTAGTGTACAACACAATGGAACATTCTGCTCAAAGTGGCTAAACTGCAACCACAACAGCTGGCTCCAAAGGCAGTTCAGTGAAACAATGTGTACAACAAAGTCCATCTAAAAACTACACCAACTTATTGGTTCTTCAAGTCTAAGTCATGTCTCTCCAACTGTACTAAGAAGGCAGGAAGCTTTGTTACATAATAAGATATTGGACAATCCCAAGGTTCCCATTCATGACTATGTCTCGAGTGCTACATCAGATAGAGTAAAATCCCAACTGCCAACAATGAAAACTGCTGTAGAACTTCTTGTGAAGTATTTGATATCTGTTCTATATATTAAGCTGTCTGAACGTGTGTGTGCATGTCTGGGATCTCCTCTGAAAACCTTCTATTGGTTTGAACCAAATTTGACACAGAAAGAGCAGGCCTCATGAGCATCAGCATTGTCGGTTTATAACCTCCCAGCCCCAACAGGAGCAGAGATATAGGCAAAATCGATTTTTTTTCAGCCGCTGGACGATATGTTGTGTGGAAACAGTTTCAGTCTTCCAATCACCCTTCTATGAAGGGCAGCCTACGCACCAGGAGTACACATGTAGGCTGCCCACATGTTAGGCATGTTGTATTGAACTAGTGATGACTTGCTTTGGATGGTGGCCTGTATGCCAAGGGCCAATAAATGATTTTGAATACTCTGATGTCTAGCCCACCCTGCAAGACAGGTGTGTTGTGGGAGTATTATCAGCCTGCTTGTGTGAACTATATTGCAAAGGCTACATATGCCGATGAGTATAGCTAGGGAAATATTGATATGGGTAAAGGAGGATATGGATAGAGTGAGGGGAGGAGGAAATTCACAGTGAAAGGGGGGAGTGGGAGATGCATGAGGCAACTGGAAAGTGTAGAGGGGTAGAGGGCTGTGGAAAAGGAAAAGGGGGGGACAGAAAGAGAAAGAGGGACAAGGATATGGTCAGATGGAGGGGGGAGGAAGATATGGTCAGAGAGAGGGGATGAGAGGGAATGGAGGAATGGACAAAGAGAGAGGGAGACGGAGTTGGGGAAAGAGAGATGGAGGAGGGAGAGAGAGAGTGGGGAGGAGATAGAGGTTGACAGACATAGGGAAGAAGAGGTGGACACAGAGATGGGGAGGGGAAGATGTGTTCAGTATGTGTTGAATGTATAAATTGTTAGTGATCTACAGAGGGAAATTGTGATCATGCAACCAGAACCATGAGTTCAAACCAACATAAATATCTGCATTAAACCAGCAGGCTTCGATATATATCAACGTATATGGAAGACAGCTAACAGAATCCGTGCAGTCCATTTAGACACTCCATCTAGTACGCGAGAATATTTTTCCCAATGGGAAAAATGTACTCAATCCATCTTGAATGTGCGGGAAAACACCCCACAGCGTTTGTCACATTTTGCAGCAGGCTACTTTAACACTGCATACACCCGAAGCAAATAAATGCCCGATTCTAGCTGCAGGTATTGTTGACTGTACGATGCAGCACAACGGTAAGATATTGGACTACTGTTCTGGAGGACAGTGACTGGAATTTTCATCCAAGTATACAAATTTACGCTTTCTGTTCTTTCCCTAAGTCACTTGAGGCGAATGGTAGTATGGGTCGTTTGAAAGGTCATGGTCAGTCTCTCCTGCCCAAGTTTGTGCTCTTTCTCTGACGACCAGGTCTTTCACAGGACACTAATCTTACTTCTTTCTTTCTCAGATGCTGTTAATTGGATTGAGACATTAATTTTAATATCGTGTTTTCCATTGAACTATACTACCATAGTACATATGTACTACATTTGTAGTTTGTTTTTATCTATTTTTCATTAGTGTCACTGTTTTGTACCTGTATACTAATACCATTTCTTAGAACCATTTGCTTCATGTTGCTGGCAATATATGAGGACAATGGCTGCGCTTAAATAAATAATGCACAAAATAGAATTAAATCAACAGTGTATATGGATAAGCGTCCGTAATCTCAATATTCCACTAGGTTCAGCTATAGATTTGCAAATGTTCATAAGCGACTACAACAATGAAAGAAACGGAAGAAAGTTTCGTTTTTTAAATCTGTTACTTCTACTTTTTAACTACACTGAAAGCAACCAATGGACAAACTAAAGTTAGCCAGACGAGAAGGGACTTCGCAAAAAGGAATAACACGCTGTGTAAATAGTGAATACCTATTTTCTTTCAATCACAAATTACTTTTAAATTTGGTCGTAGTTGATGGTCAGTTGTCAATCCCACTACTCATTAAAACTATGCATTAATGCACCATGCATGTACCATCAAATAACTGACAAGCTCATCGTACTAATATATTTCTGTTACTTGGGAGGTTACCAGAAGGTAATTACACTTATACTTAAACCAGACGCCATAAATAAATAAGTTTGCACTAAAACTATTCTATGTTTCTGCTCGCCCGTCATCCGTGTACACTTTGTATTCTTTAACTGCGTTTTCACATCTGTTAGTTTTCGTTGTCTTCTTAATCACCTTAAACAATTCATTACAGAAATTTATTCCCTGATAGCGATTGCTGTGGCGACTGACGTCGCTGATATCGACACTCGTCTGGTCTTGTGCCTCTGACTGTTCCGCCTTTGGTTTTCCGGCTTGGCGTGTGGCTGGGGTTCAACGAGGCAACATGTTTTGAAGGCAGTCCCTCGTCTCGATCCGCTGTGCCTGGGCCTCGCCGTCCTCGCCAATTTGCCGCGCGCCGGGTGTACGGTGCTGATTAGTCGACGCGTTTGCTTGCGAAACGGTGGCGGGTCCGTCATCTCATGCTGGACTTCTTCTCGTCGCGTAACTGGAAGCATGAAGTTATCTATGATTCATATTCTGCTGTTAACCTGTGAAGATTTGTGGAACTTATGGTGGCATGTTGTACCTACCGGAAATCAGTTAAGGATGGTTTTCAATAAGAGAGTGTTATACGGAACTCACGAAGTCTAAGGCTTCGAAGTGTTGTTTCCGCGGAGAGGAGTCTAATTATTTCGGCGAATGCAAAAGTAAATAGAGTTTTACAGCTTGTTTTAAAGGTTCCTTGCAGTGTTAATTCGACGTAGTATGTTAATTAGTGTGCTCTTCGCCCAGTTTTGGTTTTATTCTTTTAATATGAAGGGAAGAGCTTTTGTTAAGTCAGTGTAATTTTAATTGTTATTTTATTCGGTAAATGTATCACTTTGGTTTTCAGTTATGTTACAGATAGTCACGTAGTTAGTAAGCCTTGCATGGTCTTGAAAAAGGTGACTCACCAGCTGAATTTGTCTGCCGCGTGAATTATTTGCTGTTGCAGAAATGATCTGGTATGTGGGGCAGACGGGGTTTGTCGCCTTCGCGGGACGAGATCTTTTCATAAGTAACTCAAGGTGAAATATTAGTGTTGTGTAAATTTTGGTCACGTAAACAATGAACTTGATAGTGTGCTTATGGTGGTGACTGTCTGTGATCCTTTTGCAATCAGATCTAATTATTATCTTTAAAATACTGTTTGTTATATTAATTCATGATCTAATCACATAGTTGTCCTAAGTTTTGTGAAGGATAAGCGTCCGAAATTTAAAGACTTGATCTTTGGTAATCCCATTTGTATCTTTTTTTTTTTAAAAAAAAGAAAGAAAAAGAAGAGAAAGAAAAAAGGGGCAGACGGTTAAAGTCAGTTGTATATTATCTTAAGAGGACAAAGTTCCGAAATAAATTTTTATATTGTTATTCTGATTCTGTAATTCTATAATACTGAAATTTGTTCTCTAGTTGAAATTAAAATTATGTACCAACCACAAGTTTGTCCATCAGCAAAGATCCCTAGCTTCCTATCTCCTTTGAGTAGCTATGGTTCAATTGCAATTGGTTTCTCTAGCACGTTACTTGACCAGTAACACAGCTCAAGTTTTCGTTTATTTTTTACGTAATTTAAGTGTAGATCTTGATAAAAGTAAGGAGTAGAGCTGTGAACTACGTGGACGTGCTGAAAAAACACATTTCATTAACATTCTGCATCTTTATTCTTCATATCCACGTATTTATTTCATCACATAGCCACCCTGGTGGTTAACACATTTCTCCCAATGCGAAACCAGTTTTTTGATAAAGTCGCTGTACAATGTTTGAATTTGTTGACAGAGCCACAACCTCAGCTCAGCTAGCATCGCTTCATCGCTATCAAAGTGAAGTCCTGGAAGACGTTCTTCGACTTTTGGAAGCAGATGAAAATCTGATGGGATTACAATTAAATTAGTACAATTAAATGAATACACTTAGCTGCATACAGGCGTTGATATATTTCAACGGGGACAGTTGAAAGTGTGTGCCTCAACTGGGACTCGAGCCCGGGATCTCCTGCTTACATGGCAGACACTCTATCCATCTGAGCCACCGAGGACACAGAGGATAGTGCGACTGCAGGGACTTATCTCAGCGACGCGTCCTCGTGAGACCCACATTCCCAACTTATTGTCCCGCACTATATTTGTAGTTCCCCTGCCCATTACACTCATTACTCGCGTCTTTACCGTTTCCCGTAATACACTCCTGGAAATTGAAATAAGAACACCGTGAATTCATTGTCCCAGGAAGGGGAAACTTTATTGACACGTTCCTGGGGTCAGATACATCACATGATCACACTGACAGAACCACAGGCACATAGACACAGGCAACAGAGCATGCACAATGTCGGCACTAGTACAGTGTATATCCACCTTTCGCAGCAATGCAGGCTGCTATTCTCCCATGGAGACGATCGTAGAGATGCTGGATGTAGTCCTGTGGAACGGCTTGCCATGCCATTTCCACCTGGCGCCTCAGTTGGACCAGCGTTCGTGCTGGACGTGCAGACCGCGTGAGACGACGCTTCATCCAGTCCCAAACATGCTCAATGGGGGACAGATCCGGAGATCTTGCTGGCCAGGGTAGTTGACTTACACCTTCTAGAGCACGTTGGGTGGCACGGGATACATGCGGACGTGCATTGTCCTGTTGGAACAGCAAGTTCCCTTGCCGGTCTAGGAATGGTAGAACGATGGGTTCGATGACGGTTTGGATGTACTGTGCACTATTCAGTGTCCCCTCGACGATCACCAGTGGTGTACGGCCAGTGTAGGAGATCGCTCCCCACACCATGATGCCGGGTGTTGGCCCTGTGTGCCTCGGTCGTATGCAGTCCTGATTGTGGCGCTCACCTGCACGGCGCCAAACACGCATACGACCATCATTGGCACCAAGGCAGAAGCGACTCTCATCGCTGAAGACGACACGTCTCCATTCGTCCCTCCATTCACGCCTGTCGCGACACCACTGGAGGCGGGCTGCACGATGTTGGGGCGTGAGCGGAAGACGGCCTAACGGTGTGCGGGACCGTAGCCCAGCTTCATGGAGACGGTTGCGAATGGTCCTCGCCGATACCCCAGGAGCAACAGTGTCCCTAATTTGCTGGGAAGTGGCGGTGCGGTCCCCTACGGCACTGCGTAGGATCCTACGGTCTTGGCGTGCATCCGTGCGTCGCTGCGGTCCGGTCCCAGGTCGACGGGCACGTGCACCTTCCGCCGACCACTGGCGACAACATCGATGTACTGTGGAGACCTCACGCCCCACGTGTTGAGCAATTCGGCGGTACGTCCACCCGGCCTCCCGCATACCCACTATACGCCCTCGCTCAAAGTCCGTCAACTGCACATACGGTTCACGTCCACGCTGTCGCGGCATGCTACCAGTGTTAAAGACTGCGATGGAGCTCCGTATGCCACGGAAAACTGGCTGACACTGACGGCGGCGGTGCACAAATGCTGCGCAACTAGCGCCATTCGACGGCCAACACCGCGGTTCCTGGTGTGTCCGCTGTGCCGTGCGTGTGATCATTGCTTGTACAGCCCTCTCGCAGTGTCCGGAGCAAGTATGGTGGGTCTGACACACCGGTGTCAATGTGTTCTTTTTTCCATTTCCAGTAGTGTAGTTCGGGCAAAATCCGAAAGAACAGATAGCATCTTCACATACATAGTTAAGGTTCACCGGCCAATTGTCCATCTTCTGTGCAGATGCACACACTTTGCCCGAACTCTTACGGGATCGGTAAAGCCGCGAGTAATGAGTGTAATGGGCAGGGCACTATGAATATAGTGCAGGACAATAAGTTGGGAATGTGGGTCTCACGGGAGGCGTGGCAGAGAAGTCCCTGCAGTCGCACTGTCCTCTGTGTCCTCGGTGGCTCAGATGGATGTAAGCAGAGATCCCGCGTTCGATTCCCGGTCGGGGCACACATTTTCAACTGTCCCCGTTGACGTATAACACCGCCTGTATGCAGCTAAGGGTATTCATTTAATTTTATTGATTTCATTGTAATTTCATTCTAGCGAGCTGCAAGGTCACCAATGGCATCTGTTCTTTCGGGCATGTCCGAAAGAACAGATACCATCTTCACATAAATCTGATGGGGCCAAGTCAGGGCTGTATGGGGGATGATCATTTACAGTGAATCCGAAGAGTCTGATTGTTGCAGAAGGCGCAGCGTTCGTGTGTGGCCCGGCATTGTCATGCTGAAGGAGTGGGTTCTCCATTACAGCCCGCTGTTTCTCACGCACCGACATAGTTACGTTACACGCCGCGTTGTTACACACTACAGTTCGGACCACCTAGGAGCAGATAGTTACACTTACCGCCAGGGAAGCGAGGAGGACGACCGAGTAGTATGCATGGCATATAATACCTCAAATGGTTCAAATGGCTCTGAGCACTATGGGACTTAACAGCTGTGGTCATCAGTCCCCTAGAACTTAGAACTACTTAAACCCATCTAACCTAAGGACATCACACACATCCATGCCCGAGGCAGGATTCGAACCTGCGACCGTAGCAGTCGCGCGGTTCCGGACTGCGCGCCTAGAACCGCGAGACCACCGCGGCCAGCTATATAATCAACCGAGATTGAGAACAGAATAAACAGACAGCTGATTACTTGCTCTATTCACACTGTCCAATTCGAATTCCCAACTCTTGGAATAGATCTTTAAATGAGTCAAGTTAACATTTTTTGTTACGATTATTTTCGTTGTTTTCTGTAGTTTTCGAAAAGTTACTTTATTTTGTGTATTTGTTTTCCAAAATCTGATTAAAAAACCTTCGGCATGAATGCAAAATAACGACTTCGAAGTACTGCGTAGACGTGATATTGTCAAGCAACCCACTTACGGAAACGGATTGTCACTTCAGCATGAAAGCGCATTGTTATTCAGTTCGAAGTGGAACTTTTTCCTCAACACCCGGATTGCAGGATAAACACGTATACGGTCTCGCGCCGTCTTTACAACGAGCTCACGTCGAGGTACTTTTTTAAAAGCTGACTGGAAAAGTAGCTCCGCTGTGGTCTGACAGCAACGCAGGTGCGACACGTGAACCGCCGTGAACTGCTTACCAACTGGCGCAGTAGGAACGCCAGACGTGTCTGCCATATTAAGATGTAAATCGCTGCATATTCCTTTGTTTCGCTTGTAAGACGACCTACTGGAATTCCTGACTACTCGTGCACATCCTCTGGTATAAACACAGCAATAAAAAGGCCCCGCTCCAGAGTATGGTTCTTTATATTGCAGGTATGACTAAAGCGAGACAAAATGATCAGCATGGTATTACGAAAAATCGTTTTAATAGGCGAGTCCCAAAGTGAATAATACCTCGAAGAAACACTGGTCATATCTACCTGGAGCTAGAATACACACGGTAGCACTTTTTCGAATTATGTCCAAACTGTAACCCAGTGAATGATAACCGAGGCGATTGTGAAGGGAAAAGCGAGAAACCCAATCGAGAGCAAAACCGAACAACGAACCTGAAAAAGGATTTGAAAGTCTGTAATTATTCCAATTCTTCCATCTAGCGTCAGACCGACTTCGTATGGCATCTTAAACGAAAGACAGGGGACCGGTTACGTGAAATTTGTTACCAACGCCTTACTGCTACAAGTGCAGCCTAGTTGAAGTACTCGGGTGCAAATACTGTTATTACAACATCGCGGCTCCAGCTATTCAGCCACTAATACCATGAAGTGTAGAGGCAGTGTGGAAGTGGACACGGAAGGAACTCTCCTCCTTTTTCTTCTTCATTTTTCCAGTGTTACGCATTCGACTGTTACGTCTTCTTGATCGACGCCTCTGTGGTTAGTTTCTGTTTGATATCTCAGCCTCTTCCTCAGATAACCTATTGACCATTTCCCAATTGGTCGAGAACCCATTACTATTTCAGGCACTCTATTTTCAATCATTGTTGTAGCATGATCTCTCCATTTATTTCTGTGCTCATTTATGCTATTAAGTCCTAGTTCTTATCTGATTCTTGTACTCGTCAAACCAGATGGTCTACAGCCAGCTGCTGTATCTGACAACTTCGCTGCCGCAGCTCGTATCCTTCGGTCAGTTATTATCCATGTCTCACTGTCATAAATTGTAGGTGGTATTGACATAATTTAAGAATTTTGTTTCTTTCTTCACCTTCTCATGGTCCCCTTGTTACATACCTGAAGCTTTTACTTTTTTTCGGTACGTCTTTTCCGTTTGTGATGGAGTCGGCATTTCCCAGAAAGCTGATTCGTTCAGGCTCTCTGTTGTCTGGTCGTTTATTACAATTTTGTTTGGGACGGGGTGACGACCTTGAAAAGTTAAGACTTTTAATAGCTTTTAGCAGTGCAGTCAGCGCGAGAATTTCAAACGAATTCTCGAGTGATTACGAGGGTCGCGCTAAAGCAAACTACCGCTGAACATTAAAATGAGGATCCAAGTTCCAAAAAAGTCGAAAAAAGCATTATTTCTTGTAAAAATTCGGGGTTTCGCAGACGACTGATCATCTTTATGCCATCTTTCGTGTAGTAACAGTTGCATAGCTACTAGACTTCCCTTCATACAACTGTTTTGTCGGCGAACAGGGACAGAGACCTTAGGGGGATACGGAATCGCATATCTCCGCAATGTTAACATATGCCTACTATAGGGAACATTTTCTCACAAACTACTGGAGACAGAGAGATATAATTTTTACTGTATGTGCATTGATGGAACAATACTGAAACAACAGCACACTGTTCCCATATGGTTTGCTTTCCAAAACTTCTTTGAATGCTTTAGAGCCAGCACTCCCAGATACTTGATATAGCGAACTTTTAGCACTCTGAAGAGCGATGAAAAATTTTTTTAACCCCAGCAACCCTACCATAATAATTAGCAAAACAGTCATCACTATGTTCATTTTTCAGCTGTCTATGCAGATACAGTATTTAGACATTATTGCAACATCAATAACCTTGCAAGTGTCAACACTAGGTGCGGTTATAACACCATTGTTGGAGGTATGACCCCTTTTTTGCCACGTGCCATCAAAAGTTACTGTGAGGTCACGACTGCCATCATTTTCTTTCACTGCTTCTTCCACAGCTACCTGCATTGACTTCTGTGCTACATCTTCAACTGCAGATCCTAGTACATAGTTGTAAGCATCAAACTTTGAAGGTACACTTTGAAGATTTACAACACCATATAGCAGATCACCAGCTGCTTTGCCCTTACCAATTGTTCACAATCTATAAACTAACCTAATATTTACACTATAAAATTCAGTTTTCTTGTATCCATTATTTACAGTTACTGCAACAGAACTTGTAAACTTACTGCTGACTTACAAACACTGCACATTAAATTAAACTCGGCAGCTAGACCAACATGAGATTCTACTTTCAGAGAAACGTTTCCTTGACATTTTTTGCAGCACACACTGTTTTCACGAGTTTCGCACAATATACTCGTATCAGTGAGTTCAAAACATCAAAATGGTTCAAATGGCTCTGAGCACTATGGGACTTAAATTCTGAGGTCATCAGTCCCATAGAACTTAGAATTACTTAAACCTAACTAACCTAAGGACATCACACACATCCTTGCCCGAGGCAGGATTCGAACCTGCGACCTAGCAGTCGCATGCTTCCAGACTGTAGCGCCTAGAACCGCTCGGCCACCCCGGCCGGCTCAAAAACTCCCTTTCTCAAGTAAATTATATTTCTCTTCCAAATCTCTTAGGTTTTTTATGAGAAGCACTGTTTTCATTTGGAGTAAGTTCGTTCGGCATATCAGTAGTAAGTGGACTCACATTTTCCAACAGTGTTGATGAAGAACTGCTTTGCTTTGCTAATAAATCATCATTTCTTTTCTTTTGACAGTTCACATGTTTTTTAAACACTTTTGTTCTAGCTCTAGGCATTTTCACTGCGAAAAATGAAGCACTAAATACGAAATAACTCGACAACAACAACTTTCATGTAGCACACTGTTTACAAACAATCCCGTCACAAAGTCAAAGTGTAACTTGAGGAAACTAGAGGGAAACATTTTCGGAAAAATAGTGTATAAAGAGTCGCTGGAAAGCGGGATATTTGAATTCATGTCACATAAATGTACTGCCAAAATGTTTATGGTCAGCCATGAGAGACGTGTATAACTAAAGCACAATACCTGATCTCACAAATCTATAAAACTAAAATAGGTATAATTCTAGTATAGTTATGTATGATACGTTATTTGAAAGAGGAAACTTGGCGGAATATGACACGTCAATAAAACGAAAACAGATTTTTTAACCCAAAATCCGATTCCGTATCCCCTTAAAACGTAAACATTCTCTGGCAACTCTTTTGTATACATGGTGTAATAAAATAATTCTGACCGTCTTAGAAGGGTAGTAAAGGGAGTCCTAAGGAACAAACTGAGGACAGGAACGTCATCCAATAACGCTGAAAGCCTGCCGCTAGGTCACCGATTACGACGTTCGATGGCGGCTGGGTAGTAGAACTTCTCACAGTTTGTGTCAACAGTTTTCATGACGCTGTTACGCATTATGGATTACGCCGAACACGTTCTCACCTGCCAAAATAACATTGTTGTGTGTACTCTTTCATTCACGCTAACATCTTTGGATGACGTTACTGGACACGTACTTCTACCCTCAGTTTGTTCCTCAAGACTCTACAACCCGTCGAACACTGTCGTTTTATTACACCCGATGTATCATTGAGTGAGAACGGTCTTACCAGACTTTTGTGAGATATACGCTATCTGTTCAGAAGTATCCGGGCAGTACATTAACATGGAATGTGGCCACCCTTTGCATTACGGGTTTAACTCCGCTGGGGACACTCCCAATGATGCGTCTGAATGTCTGTGGAGGAATACAGCCCATTCTTCCTCAAGAGCAGAAACCAAAGTAGTGGTAAGAAACTTCCTGGCAGATTAAAACTGTGTGCCCGACCGAGACTCGAACTCGGGACCTTTGCCTTTCGCGGGCAAGCGCTCTACCATCTGAGCTACCGAAGCACGACTCATGCCCGGTACTCACAGCTTTACTTCTGCCAGTATCTCGTCTCCTACCTTCCAAACTTTACAGTATCTCGTCTCCTACCTTCCAAACTTTACAGAAGCTTCTGTAAAGTTTGGAAGGTAGGAGACGAGATACTGGCAGAAGTAAAGCTGTGAGTACCGGGCATGAGTCGTGCTTCGGTAGCTCAGATGGTAGAGCGCTTGCCCGCGAAAGGCAAAGGTCCCGAGTTCGAGTCTCGGTCGGGCACACAGTTTTAATCTGCCAGGAAGTTTCATATCAGCGCACGCTCCGCTGCAGAGTGAAAATCTCATTCTGGAAACATCCCCCAGGCTGTGGCTAAGCCATGTCTCCGCTATATCCTTTCTTTCAGGAGTGCTAGTTCTGCAGGTTCGCAGGAGAGCTTCTGTAAAGTTTGGAAGGTAGGAGACGAGATACTGGCAGAAGTAAAGCTGTGAGTACCGGGCGTGAGTCGTGCTTCGGTAGCTCAGATGGTAGAGCGCTTGCCCGCGAAAGGCAAAGGTCCCGAGTTCGAGTCTCGGTCGGGCACACAGTTTTAATCTGCCAGGAAGTTTCATATCAGCGCACACTCCGCTGCAGAGTGAAAATCTCATTCTCAGAGTAGTGGTGTTTGACACATGGGTACGAAGCAAAGTCGACTTTCCAACACATCTCAGAGGTGGTGCATTGGCTTGCGATCGGAACTCTCGGCACGCCAGTCCACTTCAAGTACGTTATTGTCAACAAACCATTGCCTCACAGACGCTGCTTTTTGGCAGTGTATACTATGTGGTGACAATAGAAACGATCATCTCCTGCAAACTATTTCGCTGCTGCATGCAGTACACAACGCTGTAAAGGGTGTTCCCTGCCCTTTCAGTTTTAGTAAGGGCAATAAGAGGACCATAACCTAAAAACTAAAGATACCTCCGTACCGCAACACCACCTCCTACGCACATCAATGATGGCCCTACACATGGTGGCAGGTAACAGTCCCAGAAATTCACCAGAAACGTCCGCCCCCGGTAGCTGAGTGGTCAGCGTGACAGAGTGTCAGTCCTAAGGGCCCGGGTTCGATTCCCGCCTGGGTCGGAGATTTACTTCGCTCAGGGGCTGAGTGTTGTGTTGTCCTAATCATCATCATTTCATACCCATCGACGTGCAAGTCGCCGAAGTGGCGTCAAATCGAAAGACTTGCCCCCGGCGAACGGTCTACCCGACGGGAGGCCCTAGTCACAAGACCAACGCAACGCAACCACAAACGAATCCTTGGGCTGTCACAGGACATAGCGTCATTCATCACTCCAAATCACTCGCTTCTAGTTATTCTCTATCCAGGGTCGTCGCTCTTTACACCACACCAAACGCGGCTTGGCATTGCCTACAGAAATGTGTGACCTAGGCCGGTATTACGCTATCATATATTTTGATAAAGAAATACGATCAAATATTCGTCAGATTTCTCTGACAAAGGTCTTTATCGTAACGGAAAAAGGGGGTATTACCCTGTCAACATATTTTTCATCAAAGTTCAAGATTATTATGCGCTGTAGTTGCTTGTACCAGAATTGTATTGTATGTGCATTTGGATGAGAAACAGCCGAGAAAAAGGGGAAAATACTTGGGCGAAACCGTGCGTTTTACGTCGAAGTAATAAAAATATTAAGAAAAATTTGCTACGAGAGCTGCACGTGGAGGACTTACAAATGGACGTGACTGCGTTTCAGTGTTTGCTCATTAAAGTGGCTCCTTGTATTACAAAGCAGAATACTCAGTTGAGAATAGCACGAGACAAGAGCACCATAACACTGCGATTTATTACTACAGGAGGAAGCTACTCTAGTTAACAATACAGCACTCGAATACCACACTGCAAATTAAACAAAATAGTTCCATAAATGTGTGTAGCGTTTTCTAAAGCACTGAAGGACAAATTTGTGAATGTTTAGTACGCTGTTTGGGCATTAAGAACTGTCTTTATTTTTGAATAACTTAATTAATAGAATTAATGTTTCAACAATTACAAAGTTAATAGAAAGTACGAAACAGATGAAACACTTTTTTAACTTGGTGCATCCAGAATTCAAAATCAGACAATGTGGAATTGAGAAATGGTTCAAATGGCTCTGAGCACTGTGGGGCTTAACTTCTGAGGTCATCAGTCCCCTAGAACTTAGAACTACTTAAACCTAACTAACCTTAGGACATCACACACATCCATGCCCGAGGCAGGGTTCGAACCTGCGACCGTAGCGGTCACGCGGTTTCAGACTGTAGCGTTTGACATATCAACTTCGACAAATAAATATGCTAGTGTTATACTAGCGAGAAGCTGCTCCACCATTGTACCCTATTATTTTTAAATCCCTACTTACATTGTGCTAAATGGAGTAATTGTAGAACTTTTCAACTCATGGTTGGTTCCTTCCGTTGATATGAGATGATTTTACAACCGCCCTCCGCAATGTTTGGCAGCCCCCCCCCCCTCCCCCATAAGGTCTATCTGGTCTGCGTTTAGCGGTGAGTGTTCTTTTGTGTTTCCACTTCACAACCACATCACAAAAAGTCGAGACGGGCAGATTTGTAAGGATTTAAATGTGCCTGATAAACTTTTTACTCAGTTAACATCCAGTAACTAGTCTAAGTTCGAAGTCACTGCCCGGCGTCAACCGATGGACCGTTAGCTGCTGACCTCTCGTTCTCAAAGACGAATGGAGATGTGTTACTTTCAGGAGATGGCTGTTTCTGCAGTCAGTGTGGAATCCTTTAGAGATGATACAACAAATATTGAGGTATATCGAACAGGATAGCTCCTCCAAGCCAACCAGCATGGATTCGCAAAATATAGATCTTGTGAAACCCACATTGAGCTTTCCTCATATGACAGTCTGAAAGCCACGGATCAAGAGAGTCAATTAAATGCAGAATTTCTTGTCTTCGGAAAGCGGCTCAGTACTACACATACGCTTACTAAACGATCATTTGCGACTGGATTGAGGATTTCTTGGTATTTGAAAATAGAGCATGTTAAGCAGGATGGAGAGCCATTGACAGATGGTAAAGTAGCTAGAGGTGTGCCACGCGACGGTATATTGGGATCCCTGATGTTTTGTTGTACAATAATGATCTTGCACACAGTTGTAGCCTTAAATTTGTGACTGAGTTGCAGGTAGTTCGGCGCTCTTCTAGTATGTACGACTTTGCCCGCATCTTCTGGAGGACATAGCACACACAAGATTAATGGTAACCTCAGACGTTCGCAGATGACACAGTTTTCTAAAATCAAATACTATCTGAAGAAAGTTGCATAAACGTCCACTGGGAGCTTCATAATATTTCGAAGTGGTGCAGATAATAGCAACTTATTTTAAATGTTCAGTAAAGTAAGACTTGTGCTTCACAAAACGTAAAAACAAAGTGTCCAATGATTACAATGAGTCACTGTTGGAACCGGTCAATTCATACAAAAAGCTGGATAAAGAGGGTTGCAGATTTAGTCTTATTAGTAGAATACTATAACAATGCTATCAGTCTACAGACGAAACTACTCACAAAACACTCATGCGATACTTCTGAGAATACTACTCACTTGTGTGGAGCCTATAGCAGATAAGATTGAGCTGATATATTGAACGTCCAGAAAGAAGAGTAACGGGAAAGAAAGGTCACAGGTTTGAAACGCTTCACGAGAGAGTGTCACAGACACTGAAAGAATTGAACTGGCAAGTGCTTGAAGATACATACAAGCTATCCCATGAAAACCTATATTATAAGTTTGAAAAACCAGCTTTAAGTAATGACTCTAGGACTATACAATAACCCCTGCCCATCGCGAAGACAAGAGTAACTACAGCGCGCACAGAGGTGATAAAGCAATAATTGTTCTTCGCCCTACACATTAATGGAATAGGGAAAACGCCTTAACAACTACAAAATGTAGAGTACTCTTTTCCATGCACTTCAAGTGGTTTGTGGAGTGTAAATGTAGATGTTGAAGAACACAGAAGAAGAGTCCCTTACCTTTCACTCAAAGTAGAATAACGAGCACAGCGTACTTCATACTCACCTGAAACATAAAAGAAAAATAGTATCGTCATACAACTGCTGCAGCTGAAGCGTAAAATTGTATACCTGGGATATACCTTAAAATGGCTATTATTAAGCACCTTAATGAATGTTTTGGCCCATTTTGATCTGTTACTGGGAAATGAGTCAAATTTATAAATGCATGTCTTCTGCAAAAAAAAAAAAGATAGCCTTTTTCTTCTTTTGCTTATTCAGAACTGCTTTGTCTGTTATTTGACGGAGGGGTTACCTGAAGTGAGTGGCAAAACCAGTAGTAGTAGTAGTATTAGTAATAGTAGTAACAGTAGCAGCACTAGCCAGTAGCAGCAGCATTAATAGTAATTTTATTCATCCATGGATCACTTTCACAAGAATGTTGGACACGCTTGTCTTTACAGTTTAAGAATACCGAGCTGTAGAAATGGTTTCAACTTCGTCCGCCAACAGATAGTGTACGGGCATAGCTACCAGAGTGCCATCTGTATGTGTATCCTTTAATAGGGAGTGTTCACAGCCAAAAGTTTCTATCTCCTGTACACTGCTGATATGCCCAAACCTCTTCTATCTCCATGATTTCTACCTCACCATTTATGGCTGTCCCTCAAATACCTTGGCCTCACCCTCGACCGCCACCTCACCTGGACTCCCCACCTCCTTACCATCCAACACAAAGCTCACAACAGACTCCACCTCCTGAAACTCCTGTCTGGCCAGACATGGGGTCCACATCCTTCCACCATCCTTCACACCTAAAAATCCTTGATCCGCCCCATCCTCTGTTATGCCAGCGTTGCTTGGATTTCCGCCCCTCCCAGGATCTATAAATCCCTCCAAATCCTCGAACGCCATGTGCTCTGCCTCGCGTTCCGCAACCACTTTCCGTACCCCATGTGCATCCTCTACGACCTCATCCCCTTCCCCCACTTCTCCTTTTCCTTGAACACATCCACACAGTATATATTGTCCGCCACATTGATCCCCCTCACCCCCTGGTGTCTCCATTCCTCTCCACCCCCAGCTCATTGCTTTGCCTTTACCGTTGTGTCCCACCCTCTCTCCATCTCCACACCCTCCGCCTCCTTTCCCAACGCAACTTCCACCATCTACCCCTCCTGGATGATGAGTTTCGCCCTGACATCTACCCTTCCTACCAAATCTAACCCCATCTTCCTCCAGCCTCCTCCTCAGTGCTCCCTCTCCTCCCCCTCCTTTCTCCTGAGCGGCTTTCCCCTCCTACTCCCCCTCCCTCTCTTGTGCTCCTCTTCAGTGTCTCTGCACTCCCTCCTGCCTTGTCTTCCCTCTTCATCTCCTGCCCCACCAGTCTCCTGCCTCTTAGTGTACCCACTGACGTCCCTACTCTTTTCATCCTGCTGCCTTCCCTGCTGCACCTTGCTCTCTCCTCCTTTTCCATCCTCTCCAGCCTCTCACTCGGCAGGTGGCACCTAGCAGTTTTATTCTTCATCGTGTGTGCTCCAAGTGGGTTTAAAGTGTGCTGTTCTGGAGTGTTTTTAATACTGTGGCCGACTTTTAACCTGTGTATGTGCCTTCAGTGTCTTCTTTGTGCTTTAAGAACCGCAAACTGCGTTTTTTAACTTTATGTCGATTTTTTTAATTGTCCCCCCATGAACGTCTCTATGTCAATGTATTTTTACCTCCATTATCTCCCCTTACTCTATTTTATGTCCCCCTTTTTTATCGCTTTATATGTAACATTTTATTCTTGTATTAGTTGTCATGTCACTTGGCTGAAGAGCGGCGGATTGTGCCGCTGACAGCCCTCCCCTGCCCATAAGGGGCAGGGGAATGAAATCGCAATAAAGAAAAAAAAAGTCAAAAGTTTCAGAGCGGTACAAACGTGTGAAGCAGGTCACTGTGCTATGATGACGCACTCGTGCGTGCTACAGCAAACTGGGCGAGTTTGAAAAGGATCAGATTGAGGCCTTCTGAGAATTTCTACACAAGTTAGACGTGCTGCGTCAGTTGTGTAACGGTGCTGGTACCAGTGGTCACGTGAACATTCACACACACGTAGACGAGGTTCTGGACGTCCACGCAGCACAGATATCAGCCAGGATTGTCGTATTTTAAGGGCAGCAGTGGCAGATCGTACATCTACCACAGCACAGAAAACAGGGCTCTTGACTCAAGACGTCTCAACAGGGTTGCGAACCGCAGTGGGCTTACGGGGACATACAACTGTAGCCCACCACAGCATCTACGTGCATGGCTCGAATGGTGCCAGCGGAGGATCACTTGGAAGATGGAATGGCGTGCCGTCGTCTTCAGTGATAAAAACAGATTCTGCCAGCAAGCTAGTGACGGTTGTTTGCGCATACGACGTAGATCTAGTGATCACTGTCTCGTAGAGTGCATTCCTCCAGGAAGCTCTGACCCACCCCAGATGTTATGGTCTGGGATGCGATAAGCTACAACTCTCGTTCACCTTTGGTGTTCCTGGAGAGGACGCCAACCAGCGCTCGGTACATACAGAATGTTGTTAAATCCGTTCTTTTGACGTTCTTGCGACAGAAAGGTAATGTGTTGTTGCAACAATATAATGCTCACCCAGACACCGCCGGTGAAACTCAACGTGCTCTGCAAGACGTGCAGCAACTTCCCTACCCAGCACGATCTCCGGATTTGACTCCAATCGCGCACATGTGGGATATGATGGGTCGAGATGCGACTCGTGCGACTCGTCAACCGAAACCTCTTACAGAACTACGTGAACAGGTCGAACAGGCGTGGCATAACGTATCTCTGGACCGTATCCTCCACCTGTACGATCGACTGGATGCCAGAGTAAGCGCCTGCATTGCCGTCCGTGAGGCTACACCACGTACTAATGTGAGTGTTTCAGCATGGGTCCATACCTGGTGCCGGCCGCTGTGGCCGAGCGGTTCTAGGCGCTTCAGCCCAGAACCGGACTGCTGCTACGGTCGCAGGTCCGAATCCTGCCTCGGGCATGGATGTATGTGATGTCCTTACGTATAAGTAGTTCTAAGTCTAGGGGACTGACGACCTCAGACATTAAGTCCCATGGTGCTTGGAGCCATTTGAATCATTTGGAACCATAGCTGGTACCTCTGATCGCTGGTATTATTGACTCTATATGCACTGTTACAACAATATATCTTGAATTAATTGCAAATCTCTAAAAGGGTGTACTAATTTTTAGGCGGCAGCGTACATATCGGTATTATTTCCAAATTATTATCCTACACCTAAATCTTTGAGCGTAGCGTAAGAAGACAGTACGTAAAATGCCGCAACTCAGTGACAAACGTCTTTACTGTGTGTAAAGCAATGTGAAATACAAATTATTTTGAACAAGCGATGATTTCTGCTTTTAAGAAATTTGGAAACTCGTGATTGCACACAGCTTCATTACTCCAAGATCATTGCACAACCGGTTCCAGTCGTTAACAGACTACCCTCGTGTGTATTTTCAAATCGTAATTAGATATTATACAATTCATAGCCATAATAAATAATGGCGCATGCCAAAGCTTTCAATTTAATTCTCAGGCGAAAATACTTACAGCGTCTCGTCATTCAATGACGATAGGTCTAGTTTACTGATAGGTCTAGTTTGACAACGATGAGACAGGTATTCGGTCACGCCCTTATAACAGCAACCATTCAGGCATTTGTCTCAAGAAATTTACGGAAACCACGGGAAACCTAAATCAAGATGACTCGGTGAAGATAGGAACTTCCATCTTCCCAACCTTTGAACAACAACTGCAGTGTTAAAAACAATGCTCTCCCAGTCGGTTTATCAGTAGTGTACAGTACTGTTTTGCAAAGAAGTTAGTTAATAAGGTAAAAGGCATTTCTCACAACCACTCACTGCAGACACTAAACACACAACATACAAATTATTGGATAATGTGACACTACACACACTATCAGCTAACGTCACGATCTTCATGACAATGCTTAGTTTCCATTTTATGTATCGCATCTTCCCATTTCCTAACCTGAAAAGCTGAGTCAACCTCAATTTCTCTATAATATATCAGACGTTGACCTCAGAAAAAGGATGAGGGTAAGGTCACACTACAAAAGAAAAGAAAAAAAAAGAAAGCGGAATGTTGAATGACAGATGTACACTCCTGGAAATTGAAATAAGAACACCGTGAATTCATTGTCCCAGGAAGAGGAAACTTTATTGACACATTCCTGGGGTCAGATACATCACATGATCACACTGACAGAACCACAGGCACATAGACACAGGCAACAGAGCATGCACAATGTCGGCACTAGTACAGTGTATATCCACCTTTCGCAGCAATGCAGGCTGCTATTCTCCCATGGAGACGATCGTAGAGATGCTGGATGTAGTCCTGTGGAACGGCTTGCCATGCCATTTCCACCTGGCGCCTCAGTTGGACCAGCGTTCGTGCTGGACGTGCAGACCGCGTGAGACGACGCTTCATCCAGTCCCAAACATGCTCAATGGGGGACAGATCCGGAGATCTTGCTGGCCAGGGTAGTTGACTTACACCTTCTAGAGCACGTTGGGTGGCACGGGATACATGCAGACGTGCATTGTCCTGTTGGAACAGCAAGTTCCCTTGCCAGTCTAGGAATGGTAGAACGATGGGTTCGATGACCGTTTGGATGTACCGTGCACTATTCAGTGTCCCCTCGACGATCACCAGTGGTGTACGGCCAGTGTAGGAGATCGCTCCCCACACCATGATGCCGGGTGTTGGCCCTGTGTGCCTCGGTCGTATGCAGTCCTGATTGTGGCGCTCACCTGCACGGCGCCAAACACGCATACGACCATCATTGGCACCAAGGCAGAAGCGACTCTCATAGCTGAAGACGACACGTCTCCATTCGTCCCTCCATTCACGCCTGTCGCGACACCACTGGAGGCGGGCTGCACGATGATGGGGCGTGAGCGGAAGACGGCCTAACGGTGTGCGGGACCGTAGCCCAGCTTCATGGAGACGGTTGCGAATG
Organism: Schistocerca cancellata; assembly: GCF_023864275.1. Lineage (NCBI taxonomy): Eukaryota > Metazoa > Arthropoda > Insecta > Orthoptera > Acrididae > Schistocerca > Schistocerca cancellata. Next base: position 402,627,717 of record NC_064632.1, on the reverse strand, counting down.
GTCCTCGCCGATACCCCAGGAGCAACAGTGTCCCTAATTTGCTGGGAAGTGGCGGTGCGGTCTCCTACGGCACTGCGTAGGGTCCTACGGTCTTGGCGTGCATCCGTGCGTCGCTGCGGTCCGGTCCCAGGTCGACGGGCACGTGCACCTTCCGCCGACCACTGGCGACAACATCGATGTACTGTGGAGACCTCACGCCCCACGTGTTGAGCAATTCGGCGGTACGTCCACCCGGCCTCCCGCATGCCCACTATACGCCCTCGCTCAAAGTCCGTCAACTGCACATACGGTTCACGTCCACGCTGTCGCGGCATGCTACCAGTGTTAGAGACTGCGATGGAGCTCCGTATGCCACGGCAAACTGGCTGACACTGACGGCGGCGGTGCACAAATGCTGCGCAGCTAGCGCCATTCGACGGCCAACACCGCGGTTCCTGGTGTGTCCGCTGTGCCGTGCGTGTGATCATTGCTTGTACAGCCCTCTCGCAGTGTCCGGAGCAAGTATGGTGGGTCTGACACACCGGTGTCAATGTGTTCTTTTTTCCATTTCCAGGAGTGTATTATCATAATTCTTAGGATGGAACACGATGCTCAGCCTCTAAAAATATGTATAGCTAAAGTTGGATGCATTGCTGGAATATGATGCAACAGACTCCGCAATGCATGTTGTTTGTCCTATAAATCATTTATCACGCTGACTCGGAATTTGAATTTCATAAAAGCAGGTAGTGCTCCGTGGTCCGCAGAAGAGCGCCTTTCTTTGCCGGGGGACGGTACGAGGAAAAGAAAAGGTTTTTCGTTCGATGTCCCCTCGGCGACAGGGTCGTTGCGCCCAAGCTCGGATTATGAAGAGGAGGGAGAGGAGATCGGTGTTTGACGTCCCGTCGACAACGAGGACATTAGAGACGGAGGATTAAGGAAGGATAGGAAGGAAATGGGCGGTGCCCTTTCAAAGGAATCATTGCGGCATATGCCTGAAGGGATTTAGGGAGTCACAGAAAATGTAAATCAGGATGGCCGGACGTAGGTTTGAACAATAGTCCTTCCGGGTGTGAGTGCAGTGTGCTAATTTTGCGCCACCTCGGTCTGTCGGATGATGAAGAATGCAGAAGGAAACTGCTCGTGTTTTTTTGAAAGAAATCATGCCGGTACTTTCCTTAAGTGGTTCAGGGAGCCGCGCGGGGTAGCCGCACGGTCTAGGGCGTTTTGCCACGGTCCGCGCGGCTCCCCCCGTCGGAGGTTCGTTTTGTGGCGGCGTTCGTAGCGACAAACACTTCGCTGTAGAAACGGCTTACGAAATCACCGCCACACTTTTAATAGCGGGCCGACCGGTCCGCTGGAACAGTGAACAGAAAGATGAAAACCCAAACACTCTGATTAAATAAAAGTCGGTACTTATCTTTATTAACGAAGATACAGAAACACAGTAGTGAACTCCGTGTCTACAGAAATCTGTCTAGTTCGAGTCGGAGCAGCTAGGTCAGCGTCAGCGGACGACAAACAACAACTCTGCTGCGATGAACACACAACTGACTAGCAAGTACACAAATCGGTGGCGAGTATACAACTGAGCGGCGAATACAGAACTGTCCTAGCGCTCGCGACTCCAGCGCTTAAGAAGCCAGAAGCCAGCGGTGGCGCGCGCAGACTTGCGGCGATTTCCTGTATCGCTGGCGCTGCTTATGCGGACGGCGTCCGGACTTTGATGCTGCCACCCTTTTGGCAGCGGGCTCGGTTGGCATTACTGGCTAGGATATAACAGTTCGAGTCCTTCGTCGGACATAGGTGTGTGTGTCGTCCATAGCGTAGGTTAATTTAAGTTAGGTTAAGTAGTGTGTAAGCTTAGGGACCGATGACCTCAGCAATTCGGTCCCATAAGCCCTTACCACAAATTTCAAAATCTGATTTAGGTTCAAAAATGGTTCAAATGGCTCTGAGCACTATGGGACTTAACATCTTAGGTCATCAGTCCCCTAGAACTTAGAACTACTTAAACCTAACTAACCTAAGGACACCGCACACATCCATGCCCGAGGCAGGATTCGAACCTGCGACTGTAGCAGTCCTGCGGTTCCGGACTGCAGCGCCTAGAACCGCATGGCCACCGTGGCCGGCTGATTTAGGGAAATGACGGAAAATCTAAAACTGTGTGACCGAAAGTGGATTTAAACCTCTATCCTCCTAAATGCGAGTCCAGGAAAAAATTTTCATATAAACAAGAAATACCTATCCTCTTCTTCTTCCGGTGGTTGGTATGGCGGTTTGGCTTGTAGTGCTTTTTCAATTGGAGTTGGATTAGAAAATGGAGGAATCGCAGTGTGTTTAGAGAGAATGTAGGTCAAAACTAGAAGAAAACTTCCTATAATAATATGTCCGGAAACCAATGCCTATGGGCCAGTCTGTCCTGTCATTCTCAGGTCTGTCTCGTTAAAACAGACATTATAGGCAGTGCCGCATGTGCTTACATACATACTGACACATCTTTCATCCCTTCTTCGCAGTGAAACAGGCGCTTTTCCAAATACTCCTAGCTCGGCTGGGATTGCTTCGCATGCTTTGGCTCTTGTCTGCATTTTGTCGATAGGATGGGCATACACCAATGCCTTTAAATGTCATAGGCGGGCTCCGTCCGCAGCTCGTGGTCTTGCGGTAGCGTTCTCGCTTCCCGCGCACGGGGTCCCGGATTCGATTCCTGGCGGGGTTAGGGATTTTCCCTGTCTCGAGATGACTGGGTGCAGTTGTGTCATCTTTATCATCATCATTGATCCCGATTACGGTTGGAGAAAGGCAATGGCAAACGACCTCCGCTAGGACCTTGCCTAGTCGGCGGTTCGGGTCTCTCGCGTCGTCCGCTACGCTCCTCGGAGGATGGGACCTCATTAGCATCAGGCAGACACCAATGAATGCAGGTCCGGTGAACTGGAAGACAATGCTACCGGACTACTTCGACCAATACGTTGCCAATGAAACGTTGTGGTGAGACACAGCGGCACGAACCTAAACAAATGGGACGGTGCCCCATCGTGCATAAATGAAAACCCTTTCTGTTTGGGTAACATTTTCTAATATCGGTCGTAATTCTGTGAACAGATATAAATGATAAACAGGACCTGCTAATCTGTTTGGTAATCTGTGCCACCCTACGAATGTGTCACCGGCAATTTTCGCCCTTACATTGACACTGGAACGATCCTGATGCCTCACCTCCATGATTACATGGATATTTATATCCGCCGACACGTACGTATTATGGTAATGTACCACACCATCTCTCGTAAGTCCTGCATCACCTGTAAATACATTGCGGACTATGAAATGCCGATCATCAACGGCCCATATCTCAATAGGCACTGCTTTCCGGACATATCATCATGGAAATTTTCTTCTAGTTTTGAGCAATACTCGCTCCTTTAGGAATATTTGACACTTCACCTGTTACGGCGTAAAGTCAAGCGCCGGCACGCCACTCGGCAACGACAGACCAGAGATGGCTGTGACAAGACGTCAACCAATCGCACGCTGACCGACCACTCTCCAGGGCGAGAAGGCGACAGCAGCGGCCTCTATGCGAAGAGGACACAAGCGCCGCGCCCGACTGGTGGCGGTCCAGTCGAGGAGAAGCTTCAAGAATTGCGAGCAGAATAGAAGAGTCTAAGCTCATTACTTCGCTTGTATTAGAATTGTTATACTGAAGAAGTTTGTTTATTTCGGATGTCGCCCTCTGCTTGAGACACATCTATGTTATCCTCAGAGTTAAATATTGTCATTTACTTTTTTGCTTGAATTATTGCCTACCGATCCGAGAAAGCAGGTTTCCTGTACACCCCACAATTGACTACTAGGCAGGATTTAACAACATCCTGTATATACAGACTGTAAGTGTATCAATTGTTCTGAAGGCTTCAGCGTTATATACGGCAAGGGCCCTGTAGACCGAAGATCTATTGACCGTTATTAGCCGGCAAAGGATAGCGGCAGTTCGTAAACAAAGTAGTTTTCGAAATTTCTTGCTGAAATTCAGTTTAATTGTATTTGGAGATTTGTGGTAAGGTCTTATGGGACCAAACTGCTGAGGTCATCGGTCCCTAAGCTTACACACTACTTAATCTAGCTTAGACAAACGTACGCTATGGACAACACACATACTCCCACGCCCGAGAGAGGACTTGAACCTAATTTAACTGTAGTACGTGTAAGTATATAACATACAGCGACATATGAAAATTTGTGCCGCAGTGGAACACGAACCCAAATTCCCCGGTCATCGCGAAATATCGCCTTGTATACGTCATCAAATATCAATATGTAAGGCAAAGACGGACCTGTGTCGAAAATAACGACGATAGCATATTACTTCTCGTTGTCTTGATTTTAAAACTTGCAGGGATATCACGAAATGTGGGAGTGTAGGCAAAGGAAATAACAATCTATAAGAACAAATAGTTTTGTGACATACATATCTTTCAATCGGTCTGAGGCGCGTGCTCGGATGGCCTAATGGCAAGGTGACCGCTCCCGATAAGCGAGAAATCATGGTTCGTGACCTGATCCGTCATATGTCGCTTTAGGTGATCTACATCTATAACAGATAAGTTAAACTTCAGGAATAAATTTTGATGTTTGAGACCGTAGTTCGTTATCAAATATAAATACACTAAAGCGCCAAAGAAACTGGTACACCTGCCTAAAATCGTGTAGAGCCCCCGTGAGCACGCAGAAGTGCCGAAAACGACATGGCATGGACTCCACTAATGTCTGAAGTAGTGCTGGACGGAACTGACACCATGAATCCTGCAGGGCTGTCCAGAAATCCGCAAGAGTACGAGGGAGTAGGGATCTCTTCTGAACAGCACGCTGGAAGACATCCCAGATATGCTCAATAATGTTCATGTCTGGGGAGTTTCGCGTCCCGCGGGCACGTTTAAACTCAGAAAAGTGTTCCTAAAGTCACACTGTAGCAATTCTGAAAGTGTGGGATGTCGCATTGTCCTGCTGGAATTGCCCAAGTTCGTAGGAATGCACAATGGACACGAATGGATGCAGGTGGTCTGACAGGATGCTTACGTGTCACCTGTCAGTGTCGTATCTAGACGTATCAGGGATCCCATATCACTCCAACGGCAAATGCACCACGTCATTACAGAGCCTCCACCAGCTTGAACAGTCCCCTGCTGACATGCAGGGTCTGTGGACTCATGTGATTGTCTCCATACTCGTACACGTCCATCAGCTCGATACAATTTGAAACGAGACTCGTCCGAATGTTTCCAGTCATCAGCAGTCCAATTACGGTGTTGACGGGCACAGGCGAGGCGTAAAACTTTGTGTCGTGCAGTCATCAAGGGTACATGGGTGGGCCTTCGGCTCCAAAAGCCAATGTCGATGATTTTTCGCTGAATGGCTAACACGCTGACATTTGTTGATAGCCCAGAATAGAAATCTGCAGCAGCGTGCTGAAGGGTTGCACTTCTGTCACGTTGAGCGCTTCTCTTCAGTCGTCATTGGCCTAGTTCTTGCTGGATCTTTTTCCGGTCACAGCGATGTCGGAGATTTGATGTTTATCGGATTCCTGATATTCTCGGTAATACTCGTGAAATGGTAGTACGAAAAAGTCGTCACTTCATCGTTACCTCGGAGACGTTGTGCCGCATCGTTCGTGCGCCGAGTATAACACCACGTTCAAACCTACTTAAATCTTGATAACCTGCCATCGTAGCAGCAGTAACCGATCTAACGACTGCGCTAGACACTTATTGTCTTATATAGGCGTCGCCGACCGCAGCGCCGTATTCTGCCTGTTTAACCTATCTTTGTATTTGAATACGCATGCCTGTATCAGTTTCTTTGGCGCTTCGGTGTATAAAGCAGTTTTCATTTACAAAACGCCCATGTCACATGTATTTGGGTCAAAGTGTTTTTTTGGCGTTTCAAGGAATAAATGGCCACTCTTTCACCTACAGAAGTCAGTTACCTTTCGTGCGAGGAACACAAATAAGGTAGACCACCAACAATATACAGGATGATAAACGGAACGTTCCTTTAAATTAAAAGAGGCGTTAGTGTCGAAAGAGAATAGATCGAAAGGCCGCACGCAGGAGAGGCGACACTCGATACTTGTGACACAATCACTCATACGGAACTCAACCCCATGTTCGGTGCAGTTTGCAGCTTTGTATCTGAAATGATCTGTCCATAACATGCGAAAGACACAGTGCCGACATCTACACAATATTCAGCTACATTACGAAGTAGGAAAGACCGATATTCAGATAATAAATTGAGCGAGATACGATGTTAGCGTTATCTTTATATTGGAAATCCAACACGGACTGATCATTGGCCCACAACTGTCCTTCCGTTATTTCAATGATCTGTCATTTTATTTGAATCAGGAGGCAGAATTAGTCCTGTTTTCAGATGATACAGGCATTGTGTAAGTAGGCAGTTTATGTTTTCTTATCGGCAACGTTACGTAGCGCTTGGTATGAAAATCACTGGCTGTGCTGTGTGCAGTCTGTGGCTAGTTTGCATTGTTGTCTGCCATTGTAGTGTTGGGCAGCGGCAGCTGGATGTGAACAGCGCGTAGCATTGGGCAGTTGGAGGTGAGCCGCCAGCAGTGGTGGATGTGGGGAGAGAGATGGCGGAGTTTTGTAATTTGTCATGAACTGCTATATATATTATGACTATTAAGGTAAATACATTGTTTGTTCTCTATTAATATCTTTCATTTGCTAACTATCCCTATCAGTAGTTAGTGCCTTCCGTAGTTTGAATCTGTTATTTAGCTGGCAGTAGTGGTGCTCGCTGTATTGCAGTAGTTCGAGGAATGAAGATTTTTGTGAGGTAAGTGATTTCTGCAAGGTATAGTTTAATGTTACTCAGGGCCATTCTTTTGCAGGGATCTTTGATAGTCAGATTGCGTTGCGCTAAAAATATTGTGTGTCACTTTAGTGAATGTTTGAGTACGTTCAGTTTTGCTCAGCTGTTTGAAAAGCAAATAGTGTAAGAGGTTTATCAGCACAGTCGTCTATAAATTGTTCTAAGGGGACGTTTCATATGTCGACCCTTAGCCAAGGATATCTCACTGGAATCTTCTGATTTTTTCTTGTAGTTTGTGTATTTAGTGTAGCTTTTGTTTATTGCTAGCGCGTAATTATAGAGAGAATTTCCTTGGTAGTTGTGGTTTTTCATTGTTGCACAGTAAAACAGTTGTGGCATGCATGTAGATTTGCACCAAGTATTTCGCAGCTGCAATTAACTAGATATTATTTTCAGTGCTATGTTAATGTGTTCTCTTATTTTTGCTCTTCAAATTGTGTTTTTCTGTGTTATCGTGTGAAATATTGTCACAATAATGGCGTGTGAAAAACGTAACACTAGGCTCCAAAGTAAACTGAGAAATAATAGTGACGACGAGCGTAGCTTATCAGCACCACTGTGTAGTGAATTAACAGACATCCCAAGTAGTAATTTGGTAATTGTGCATAGGGAAATGGAGCGGGCGGCAAATAATGGTGTAGACAGTGAAACAGGTTGTGAACAGGGAAGCATTATCGATCGATCGGTCGGCAACAGCTCGCCTCAGGAATCCGAAATGACAGGACACAATTTTACAAATACTGTAGATTCAGGTTTTGCGTCCTCACCGTTTTCTCAAATAAGTCAAGACACATTTTCAGCTTGTCAAAATGTGAATGTTGCCAGTGCAAATGCACTGCCGAAAAGCGTAGAGGAACAGATTCCAGACACTAATGCATTGTTATTACAACTAATGCAACAAATGGAACAAAATCAGAGACAAACACAGCAAAAGCTTCAAAAGTTAGACACAATGGAACAAAATCTTCAAAAGTTAGACACAATGGAACAAAATCTTCAAAAGTTAGACACAATGGAACAACACCAGAGACAAACACAGCAACAGTTAGACGCAATGGAACAAAATCTGCAAAAGTTAGACACCACGCTTGAACAAACACGTGAAGATTTAACTACTGAGTTACATAACATTGAATCGAAATGTCAAAAAGTCTGTAATGACGTAAAAACACAAATTTGTGAGCATTTCCAACCTATTTTTTCGCGTCATGAAAATGCATTACAGAATCACGAAGCAGCCATAAAAGAACTGCAAACTATTGTTCATGAAAATCATGAGACCTTGCAAGCTAAAATGGACTCAGTTGCATCTACCGATTCGGTTACGCAACTTGCAAAAACTTAGGAAAACTTAAAGGACACAGTAGATAGTCTGAAAATTGGTTCAGAAAGACACATGGAGGAAATTAGTTCATTATCAGAGAAAGTAGCCGAACTTTCGGATCAGGTCACTAACTTATCTACGAAGGTAGATGATAATCTGAATGACACAAAACCGGTAGTCTTTAATGACACAGAAGAGCGCGAACAAATTAGGAAAATGAAACAAAATCTGAATCAAATTAATACGCAACACCAAAGAGAAATCCGGGAAGTACAAGATCAGCTGACACAGGTAATACAAGAATTACGTATTTCAGAGGACACTCGCGCTCCAATACGGGAAGAGGGACATAGAAATACGGGACAGCCACAAAATAATAACACAGGGCATTTCGGTAATTGTGAAAGAAATTGGCAATGTGCACCGAATTTTGAGATGGAACCGCCGACACGACGTAACAATGACCGACATGCTACTCACCAACAGGATGATTTTGACTATAAGCTGTTCATTACTACACGTAAATTCAAAACGTTTAAGAATTCTGCCAACGACATTCATCCACAAGCGTGGCTCCATCAATTCTCTCATTGTTTTCCTCCCAACTGGTCATTAGAACACAGATTAGAATTTATGTGTGGCTACTTGGAGAATGAACCAGCTGTAAGAATGCGATCGGTCATTCACGATTGCCGCAGTAAAGGAGAATTTTACCATGCCTTCATCTCAGCATATTGGTCTCAAGCTACACAAGACCGAGTAAAACATAGCATCATAATGATGAAACGTTTCGAACAATCTGAATTTTCCAGTCTTATGAAATATTTTGAAGACATGTTGCATAAGAATCAGTATCATTCAAACCCATACAGCCCCTCAGAACTCATCTGCATTTGCTTAATGAAATTGCCTGAACATTTAAGAAATATTATTTTGGCAGGACGTTGCAAAGACGACATTGAAGCTTTTCAGGGACTCTTACAAGAATTAGAAATTGACACAGACAGTCGCGGGATGCGAAAACAGGAAAACAATCACTACAGGTCACATCCGTCACAATTCCGTGACGACAGAAAGAATAACTGGACACGACAAGGCTATTCTTACAACGCAAATCGTGATCAAAACAGACACCACCCATATGACAACCACTGGCAGAATAATAATAGTTACAGAGAAAGATCGCATTTTCATAGTAATGAATATGAAAGAGATTACCTTAGAAACAGACAATATGGGAACCAAAAAAATTATTATCAAGGGAGACAGAATAACTTCAGACGCAACGGTCCAGCGCGCAGTTACGATTCAGGGAGATATTCTCCACCACGTGACCGACAGGAAAGAAACTATGGAATGTACCGACATGACGACAGACGATATGATCGTAACGCCAGACCTGAACTGCATCAGAACTGGCGGGATTTAAACAGAGCAGAGCCCTCTCGGCAAGGCGAATTTGTAGAAGTTAGGTCTCCTAATCCCAATAACGACGCGCGCCAACAAAGAAACAGACAATGACTCGCACCGCAGGCAGCCACTTGCGCCCGCTGGCTCAGGGAAAAATAAGATTGACGCTAACCGTGAGCAAAATTCCAGTATTCTTTACGGACGAATACCGCATGATAATTGCATTCAAGTTGAAACTCTGCGTACTGAGAAGAGCAAAGGTTTACACCACATTTCACATGTAAAACCGTTTATTGAAAGACAATCTGCTTTTTAACTTTGTCTTTGCCATAAAACGTTTCACTTCACGTTACTAGTATGCTTTAGAAACTGTTACCATGCAACAATGTTTAAAGTTAAATATCCAGTCAAGAACCAAGAGAACTTATTCAAACAGAAATTACGAATGCATTGTTATTGCGAACAGATGACACAGTGGTTAGTTAATGTGACAGCTACACGATTTTATCACGACGTTACTAATGTGTGACACAATTTACATTGTTGCTTTTGTGGAGTATCTGTTTTATATCTGCACAGTTTTTCTGAATTCTTCTGTAAAGTAAAACATGTTTTAGTAGTAACTTTTGTGCTATAGCTACAAGGAGACAGCCTTTTCCGTAGGACAACAATATGTTACAGCACAGTACTTTCTTCATCACGGCAATAAGCGTAATAAGTAAGATATCTATACGCAAAGCATTTCACTTTTGTTTATCATGAAGTAAGTACATTGACTTCTGCAGAACTTAGCTTTCGGAGGACAATAACTACGACACTTCCACAGAGATTATCTTACAGCAAGACGCACATTTAGCACTACAGGACACGTATTTGAGTGATTAATTTTGTACTTAAAACATTTATTTTTAAAGATTTTTGAATTACAAAGAAAGTTTTCCATGATACATTTCATTCCATTGCTGTAATCTGTAACAGCTGAGGGTATAATTACAATAATCCTCAGGGGGGTACACGCCTACTTTGTGTACCATGTGTTTGGCAAGCACAAGGAGCCCTAGCTAATATGGTATTTGCTTATACAACTTTACACATCGGTACCACATTTCTCTAACACAAATTACACAGCTATCTGATCATTTAACTGAGAGAGACAAACTTTTTTATTACGTCAGTGACAGATGTTTACGTGATTACACCGTTGGATAACTTCACACTTACGAAATTGTATTTTGTCTGTATTTTGTAAACTGTTCATATTTTTTTGGACCCATTGTGATATTATGAGAGCTTTGAATGATATATTTGGTATGGGATCACGATTTTTAAAGTACGTTTGAGGCTGATGACACTTTTGACATGAGCAGAGAATTTTTTTAGGTTTTGAAATTATTGGAGGAAGCTACGACGATTTTGAGAATTGACTGAGATGTTATGATATTTTTACGACGACGATCTGTATTATGCTGTAAGATTTTGCTTCTACACATTTGCAACACAAATTCTTGACCTGTGAAATATTTTTATATGAGTCTGTCACTGTAGCGGAAACTGCTGTCGTAAATATTTCCGTAAGAGAGTTGAGTGACCACCTGCACGTAATGCGTTTTGGGCGCCCACCTGAGAGGTAGTCATCTGACAAAAGAAAGCCATTAGGTGAAAAAAAAAGGGAGGCCATTATCCACGCCATTGACATTCCTTTACAGAAAACATTGCAAATGCGACACCCTCATTACTTGGAAGGATACTTACATCTGCACACCTGATTAAGACAAGCGTCTTTCTACGAGAGTTGAGAGAATTTCTACTAACTTATGAAATGTCACATGACTACTGAATGATATTTTTATGTTTTGGTTTGCGTAAATGCTTATTTCATTTAATATCTGGTTTCCAACTGTGTTGCAGTGTTAGTTTTATAAAATAAACTTTGATGCATTTGCTAATGTGAACACTTTCTGTCAACAGATCTATTAAATAATTATTTTATGACCCACATTCTTCGATAGAGGAGCTCTTGGAATGGAAAGAAAAATAAGAAGGGACTAATAACAGTAACTGCATACATAATTTTCTTTTCAACTACTTGGTAATATTTTTCGTAGAATAAGTTGTGGTGCACCACTTTAATTACATAGACATTAAGATGTGAATATGCATTTCCCTTGTCTGCATTGTTGTCTTTAGTGTAATGTTTTTTTTTTTTTTTGCTTGAGCTATGTCATGTTTAGATATAAGTTGCTGCTGCTGTTTGCCAGGCATAACGTTACTGAATTTGACGTTGTATTACGCTGTTAAGCCAGTTTTACTACGGATTTATTTTTCTTGTTTGCTGCACAGTGCCTTATATTAGTTGTAATATTGCAATTGCTTTCCCTATTTAAATTTTTTGTCATTGATGTTTGTATTAATTGTTTTTTGCTGCTGCATTGCCTCGTCCCTTAGTTTAGCATCTGAGCTCAGTAGATTTAAGTTAGCTTAAGAGGGGGTAGACTATATAAGAAACTAACTATGATGAATTTATAAGAAATGCATTGAGAAGCTATCAGAAAATGGTTTGGCAAAAAAAAAGGATACTGTACAGTGGAGAAAAACTATTTTTGACAGAGGATGTGAACAGAATACAGAAAGCAGGCTTAGATAGGACTTTTTGGGAATAATGATGAATGAAGGGAGATCTCCAAGAAGCAAAGAAAGTTTTGTTTGCAAAATACTGCAATAAAGCAAAACCTGACCTTTCCTTGTGTTATCCCACTATGTGTTTATGTACCCTTGTTTATTTGTTTTTTCCTGTCTTTATGTGTTTAGCCAATGAGAGCTACGTTGTAGAATTTTTCTGATAATATGTTATTTTCTTTGTAAAGATGTTTAGACATTATTTATTCTGTTTTGTTTTAATGCTCATGTGTAAAGTTGATGTTTCAAAAGTTATTCTGATCTTTTATGTATGTACTCATGTCATTATCCCTGTAACACTGATGTATATGTTATTTCGATTCTTTTGTAAAGCTTGTACTACGAATGTTATCTGTATTGTTATGTTCTTTAATGATGTATTTTGTACCTTTGTTATTATATTCTCATGTTATAATATTGTAATTGACGCCAGTTCATAGTAATGCACAATATGTGAGAAGTTGGGACTCTTAGTGTTTACATGTGTGTTAATAATTCAGCAAGGGACTGGATAACAGCATTGCTGGTTCTAAGGACAATTCCAAAAACTTTGTTAGTGCACAAGTGGTGGTTATGGACTTGCTCTATTATCCGCAAGACTCTTCAGTGGTGATTGTGCACCTGCACAGTCGCAACGGATGGCTGCTAGCCATCTCTACAAGGACTACAGTGGGTCTACACCTTTCCTGACTCACCAATACTCTCTACCAGGACTACAGTGGGTCTACTCTGTGATGACCTACCTACCAATATTCTTCAAAACGTCGAATGACTCTGCTGTGGGTTTGCTCTGTTGTGGCCCATTACCTGTCTGCATGTCAAGAGTCAGCACTGTCTTTCCGTTGGAAGGACAACACTACTTCTTCAAGACTGCATGGAAATCCACTACTACTGTGTGCAATTTCTTTTACTAATGAGACTTTGTGAAAACAAAAACTGTAATTACTATTATGATGAATGATCAGGACTATCTTTATGGACTGTGAGAAAATTTTAGCTTTTGACCAACATTGTATAATAAGTGTGTGCATTTGATATCTTTGTTATTGTAATTACGAAAAAATTTATCAAATCATTATTGGCCACTGGCCAAAACAATTTGTAAAATTTTTTGTGGGGAGCATGGGGGCTATGTAAGTAGGCAGTTTATGTTGTCTAATCGGCAACGTTACGTAGCGCTCGGTATGAAAATCACTGGCTGTGCTGTGTGCAGTCTGTGGCTAGTTTGCATTGTTGTCTGCCTTTGTAGTGTTGGGCAGCGGCAGCTGGATGTGAACAGCGCGTAGCATTGGGCAGTTGGAGGTGAGCCGCCAGCAGTGGTGGATGTGGGGAGAGAGATGGCGGAGTTTTGTAATTTGTCATGAACTGCTATATATATTATGACTATTAAGGTAAATACATTGTTTGTTCTCTATTAATATCTTTCATTTGCTAACTATCCCTATCAGTAGTTAGTGCCTTCCGTAGTTTGAATCTGTTATTTAGCTGGCAGTAGTGGTGCTCGCTGTATTGCAGTAGTTCGAGTAATGAAGATTTTTGTGAGGTAAGTGATTTCTGAAAGGTGTAGTTTAATGTTACTCAGGGCCATTCTTTTGCAGGGATCTTTGATAGTCAGATTGCGTTGCGCTAAAAATATTGTGTGTCAGTTTAAGCACAGTCTTGTATAATTGTTCTAAGGGGACGTTTCACTTGGTGTGAAGCCGAGCAAAGAAGCATTAACAGAGATAATTGTAAACGATTGTTTTTGTGCAAGGTACTGAATGGTTTTGCGCAAATGAGCTACCTTTAAACTTCGAAACTATACAGTTAAGCCAGTTTTCTACTGTCAAAAATATCCCATCTGCTATTAATCCAAACTAACAATAAGAAATAGCAAGATAGAAAATTGTAAGTACTGTGGTGCACATATTGATGAAAACTGGAACTGGAAAAACTATGCCTAGATCCCTTAAAACGTTTAATTTCGGTTACTTTTGCCCTAAGAACAACTGCCAAGGATGTAGAAGTCAGTAAGTTAATATATACTGCATGTTTTCATTCACTGACATCTTATGGGATAAAGCTCTGGAGTAACTCCTCGCTTAGGCGATACTCATTACACAAAAGAGAGTCGTCAGAATTATGTGCGGAATTCACCCACATACGTCTTGCAGGTATGTCCGTAAGTAGCTGGGAATGTTAACCGCAGCCTCACTGTACATTCGGTCACTTATGAAATTTGTTTTCAACACTCAATCTAACTTTAGAGTAACAGAGATATTCGCAAGTAGAAAACTAGAAGGAATAATGATCTGCGTTACACCTTAATGAATCTAATTTTTGGCACAGAAAGTGTTGAAATAGGTACCTATAAAACTCTTTTGTTAAGCTATCCAAGGAAATAAAATATCAGATAGAAGAAATGTTTTCAAATGTAGGTAAAAGATGTGTCTCCTTAACAACTCCTCCTACGACATAGAAAATTCTTCAATAGAGATAATAAGTCATTTTTAATATATGTGTTTTAGAGTGCTTAATCTAAGATGAATGAGGAGATCGGACGATATCTGGGCTAAACTCAAACTGGTCGCCTTATGTCAACGCCTAATTAATCAACAAATGTATTTGCTTCAGCTCTTTGTTCTGGGATTTAATGTTATTAATATTTTCACTGTTTGAATTTCGTTAATATTAACTGGAAATGTTGTTGTAGCTGCAAAGTGTCATGATGATCTCTCCACTAGCAAAAGATAGCGGCATAGTCCCCCATTCGGATCTACGGGAGGGGCTGCCAAGGCGGAGGGCCACCATAAGAAAAATGAATAACCAACGAAAGGATAACATTCTATGAGTCGGGACGTGGACTGGAACAAGTTTGAACGTGGTAGGGGAGATACAAAATCTGAAAAATGAAATGCTAAGGCTCGCTCTAGATACTGTGGAGTTCCCTGAAGTTAAGTGAAAAGGGGACAAGGATTTTTGGTCAGATGAGTATATGGTAACATCAACAACAGTAGAAAATGGTATAACGGCAGTACGGTTGGTTATGACTAGGAACATGGAGCAGAGAGTGAGCTACTGTGAACACTTCAGTCATAGTATTGTTCTCATCAGAATGGACACAAAACCGGCATCTACAACATTAAATCAGGTATACATGGCGACGTCGAAAGAAGAGGATGAAGAGATAGAGGAATTGTATGAGGATACTGAACGGGTAATTCAGTAAGCAAACGGAGGTGAGAATCTAATAGTCACGGGGGATAGGAATGCCGTTGTAGGGGAAGGAGTAGAAGAAAAGGTTACGAGACAATATTGGCTTGGTACCAGGAATGAGAGAGAAGAAATTCTAATAATGTGTTCGATATAAACTTCAGCTCCTCACAAGAGGAGGAGGTATACTTGGAAAAGGCTGGAAGATGGAAAGATTTCAATTAGAGTACATCAGCGTCAGTTCCGAAATCAGTTGCTGGATTGTAAGGCGTACTCAGTAGCACATACAGTCTCAGATCACTATTTAGTAGTGTTGAAGAGTAGGCTGAAGTTTAAGAGACTAGTCAAAAAGCATCAATGCGCGAAGAAGTGCTAAGAAATGACAAGATACGCTTTAAGTTCTCTAATGCTATAAATATTGCGATAAGAAATAGCTCAGTAGCCAATTCAGCTGAAGAGCAGTGGGCATCTTTAAAAAGGCAATCAGACAAGCTGGAAAGAAAAACACAGGTACAGAGAAGGTAACTAAAAAAAGTCATTTGTAACAGAAGAAATACTTCAGTTGATCGATGAAAGAGGGAAGTACAGAAAGGTTCAGGAAAATTCAGGAATACAAAAATACAAGTCACTTAGGAATGAAATAAATAGGAAGTACAGGGTAGCTAAGGCGAAAAGGCTACAATAAAAATGTGAAGAAATCAGAAAAGAAATGACTGTCAGAAGAAATGACTCAGCATAAACAAAAGTCAAAACCACCTACGCTGAAATTGAAAGCAAGGTTTGCAACATTAAAAGTACAATGGGAATTCCACTGCTGAATGCAGAGAACACAGCAGATACGTAGAAAGAGTACATTGTAGGCCTCTATGAGGGGAAGAATTATCTGATAACGTGATGGAAGAAGAAGCAGAAGTCTATATAGAAGAGACAGGGGATACAGTATTAGAAGCAGAATTTAAAAGAGCGAAGAATTCAGAAGAGATCGCTAACATTCCATCATAATTTCTAAAATAATGGAAAAACATGATTAGAAGATACTAATAGCCGACAATTGCGAATATTATCGCACAATCTGCTTAACAGTTCATGCATCCAAGTTGCTGACAAGAATAAAGTAGAGAAGAATGAAAACGAAAATTGAGGATATGTTAGACGACGATCAGTTTCGCTGTAGGAAACGCAGAGACACCAGAGAGGTAGCTCTAACATTCCGATTAATAGTGGAAGCAAGAGTGAAAAAAAAATCAAAATACATTCAGAAGATTGCTCGACCTGGAAAAAGCGCACGACAACGTAAAGTGGTGCAAGATGTTCTAAATCCTGAGAAAAATAGAAATAAAGGAAAGGGAAAGACGGGTAATATACAATATGTACAAGAGCCAAGAGGGAACAATAAGACTGAAACGCCAAGAACGAAGTGCTCTGATAAAAAATCTTGTAAGACAGGAATGTAGTCTTTCTCCCCAACTTTTCAATCTATACGTCAAAACAGCAATGACAGAAGAAAAATAAATCTTCAAGAGTGGAACCAAAAACTCATGGTGAAAGGATATCAATGAAGAGATACGTTGATGACATTGCTATCCACAGTGAAAATGAAGAAGAATTACAGGATATGTTGAATAAAATTAACAGGCTAATGAGCGCAGAATATGGCTTGAGAGTAAATCTAAGAAAGACTAAAATAATCAGAAGTAGCAGAAATGATAATAGCG
Organism: Schistocerca cancellata; assembly: GCF_023864275.1. Taxonomy (NCBI): domain Eukaryota; kingdom Metazoa; phylum Arthropoda; class Insecta; order Orthoptera; family Acrididae; genus Schistocerca; species Schistocerca cancellata. The sequence continues at coordinate 402,610,521 of NC_064632.1, read as the reverse complement.
AGACTGTTCACATCAGGATTGGTGATCACAAAGCAGCTGAAGTTGAGAAATCCTGGTACCTAGGCAGCAAAGTGACCCATGATGGACGAAGCAAAGAGGACATAAAAAACAGTCTAACACCGGCAAAAGGGTCTTCCTTGCCGATAGAAGTCTACTGATATCATAGGCTTTAATTTGAGGAAGAAATTTCTGAGAATATGTGTCTGGAGAACAGCATAGTATGATAGTGAAATATGACGTGTGGGAAAACCGGAAAAGAATAGAATCAAAGCATTTGAGATATGTTGGTACTGGAGAATATTGAAAATTAGGTGGTCTGAGAGCTTTAGAAATGAACAGGTTCTCCAGAGAATTGACAAGGAAAGGAATATATGAAAAACAATGACAATAAGAAGGGGCAGGAAGGTAGGACATCTGTTAAATTCCATAGTACTCTTAGTACTAGAGGGTGTTGTAAAGGGCAAAAACAAAGACTGGAATATATCCAGCAAATAATTGAGGATGTAAGTTGCGAGTGCTACTCTGAGCTGAAGGATTGGCACGGGAGAAGAATTCTTGGCAAACCTCATCAAACCAGTCAGAAGTGACTAAATAAAACAAATACTGATTCTCTCACTGTTTATAGCATTCCAAAGTAATTTGCATCCTCTTTAAGGTTGTCATTAAATATTGTGACATTCTCATTGTGGTAGTCATTAACTTCTTTATATTAGCCCTTTTTGTGGTCTAGTAAGCACAACACACAGCACCAGGCAGCACCACAGCCATCAGTAGATGACACAGCCCACTTCAGATAAGACGTATAGCCCAGTGGTTGCCACACCAGGAAGTTGCAGCCAGAGAAGTGACATGCGCCGGCGCCACAGCAGAGCAGACAGTTCCAAAGTCAGCTCGACTACAAAGAAGACCACATGCTATAGTGCGCGCAAAATACAGTGGCCGCTAGGTGCGCAGTTGGCTGGGGAAGCATGGGGAGAGCGGCAGTGGTGGTGGTGGTGGGGGGGGGGGGAGTTGCTCAGAGCGTTGTAGGGGAAATGCCGAGCATTGGTGGGGAAGTGCGGTTCTAATCTGAAGCCCATGCTTATACTGTTTGTAAATATTAAGTGGAGCCCCTCTAGATCCACACTTGCTTGGTGGATCTAGATCCACTGTAACCTCTGCTTTGTTCATGTTTCTAAAAAGATTCGTTGTAGGTTGTTAACTGCTAAGTGATCCTTGATTCTCAGCCCAATCGCCCATTTACATGGTATCATGAAGGGAGACAGACAAAAAGAAGCGATTCTACAGAAGAGTACACCAGAGGAAAACATGTGCCTGAGCTTGAAGAGCTGTAGGAAAGAAACCTAAGCAACAGCATAGGTTGGGAAGTACAGCAGATGGCAGAAATTCCACTCCTGCGTCAGTTTTGGGGTTCAGGATCAGGACTGATTTGTTAACACTGTTAATGTGCATACAGGAAGTACAATGTTTCCATTAAACCTGCAAATAGAACATTTTTCATTAGGGGCTTTAACAAAGAATCAGTTGGAAGCAGTGCTAAATGAAAGACTGACAGTGCAAAGGAGACACCACAAAATACATCCTTCGTTGTTAAAACGATAAAAAATGCAGTGCACAACGTTATGTACAACAATGCTCAAAATGTAAGATAAAGACCAGGCAGAATGTCGAGTTTTCGTCGACTCGTCTTCCATTTATTGACTGTCCTCAGAATGGAAAGGTCGAAACTCATCATCATGCGCGCTAGTGTCCTCAGTATCACTGGCATGCAACTCAATAACCATTTATTTCACTTCATCCGTCAGTCTCATCTGCATATGTTTTTTCAGCACCTTCCACATGTCTGCAAATTACCATCCATTTTTGTTCAGTAGTGGAGGAAAATTTTTCCTCACTAGCTTCCACATGTTCTCTAGCTTGAAAGTAACATACGCAGATCTTTGCCAGTGCCCATACCATTTCTATAGCTTTTAGTTAGGGATAGCAAGAGGGTAAACCGAGAATGGAATGGTCATAATGTACCAGAAGTTTACATCCAGTGGAAACCTTTACAGGTTTGTTGCTTTCTATTAAGGCAAGCAACTCAATCTTTATATTTTCCTGGTCAAACTGAATGATACGGGAATTCAGCCAATATGCCATCTCAGCTTTCCTGCTATGCAAAACATTGTGACAGATAGCATTTTCAAGGACAACAACGGAGTTTTTCGGCAAGTTTGGTATCAGCTTATGTCCAAGCCACATGCTATAAAATATACACATTCGTTCAGACAAAGTGTGACACTGTTTACTTCAGTCAGATAGTAAATCTGTTACCTTGAAAAACTTTCAGCATTCATTTCTTCACGGTAATCTCCCGTCCTAGTTTCGGATTTGAAAATTAAAAGTGCATTTGGCACAAAACCTAACTTTCCACCTACGAACAGTAACATTTCATAAATGCATTAATAAAACTGACGGAATTTTCAGTCGCTGCTTGGCAGAACATGTTTAAATTTAAAAGAAATTCTCACTTTCTTCTCTTATACAGTATTGCTTCTTTTAAGTTTAAACACGTCAACACTCTGCAGTCTACGTAACTACATGTCCTTATCAGATATTTGTGTTATTTGCTTGTACTATAATGAGACGTCCTTTCGAAATTGGCGCCTTTACTTCCTCACTTGAGCCATCTGTCCACTCATTAGATGTAGTACGCGAACTATGAATGTATGTTTTATCGACATATTTCCTCGATCTACCCTTCTCGCGGTACTTTTTATTTTATTTAAATACTGTACACATTTAGGGCGTAGTTCTAAGCGTTCCACAAGCACCTTTCGGATATCTATTGTTTTGCGCCATATGGTAAATATTAGACATGTAACTACACAAAAATATGTAAGTAATATAAAGACACAAAAAACTGACACACCTGAAGCCTAACTTGTGGAGTAGCTGCCATAATGAAGAAGTACTTCCCTTAAAACAGGTGTTTCCTCTTATTACGCGAAAAAAGTTACTTTATTGTGGGACGCTGTTTGTTTGTAACATGGAGATTGTGTATTAGTCTCCACAAAGCTTGTTCGTCAAAATCATCTACATGTAAAATTTTTGTCTATCTATTCTTGTTTTTTCCTCGAGCAGAGAAATCCTCGGAACTACCGGCAACTACTTTTTTCCCTCTTTCTTTATCCTTCTTATTTCCCGAAGAGAAACACCAGTAACAACCTGAACTCTTTCTGGGATACTTTACAATGGGATTCTCATCCCCTCTTTTGCCTCTCCTGACATAAATTTAATTACATTGTACAGGCTATGCAGAACTCTTCCTGTACCTACAATACTTAGAGACTGCGATGCCATGTTGCGTATAGCAGTGGGATCACTAAACGTGCACGCGGCCGTAGGTGACAATGGACTGAGGCGGTCTCCCATTGAAACAAGCGAAAGAACTCGCCCAACACATTGGACGAAAATGCGTCACTATCTTGAGTAGACTATACTTGTGTACTTCACGCCGCATCGTCTGCTTCTAGTGAGTGCACACCAGCCCGTTTTCGGTGAACATTCTAGTGGGACAAGAACTGTTTACTATGCAGACTTAGCTTCTGTAATAGTAGTTGAACTTCAGGATTTGTTCCCTGAGCCGATTTGTATAAACTGAGTCCTCGTCAATAAATGTGTATATTCTATGTCACTAATCATTATCAGTGTTCTCCTAGTTATCCTCAAAAAATGGTTCAAGTGGCTCTGAGCACTATGGGACTTAACCTCTGAGGTCATCAGTCCCCTCCCTAGAACTTGAAACCTAACTAACCTAAGGACATCACACACATCCATGCACGAGGCAGGATTCGAACCTGCGACCGTAGCGGTGACGCGGTTCCAGACTGAAGCGCCTAGAACCGCACGGCCACACCGGCCGGCTCGTTCTCCTCTCACAGTGTTTTCCTTTATAAATAGATGTGGTGGTGACGAGTGAAATCACCTTCTCTGGTTGTATCAAAAATACGATACTACATTTATAACGCTTATTTTGGACTGTTTATTTTGTCAACATTAAAATGCCGCGTAAGTAAATAAATATTGTTAAAAGACTTTCTCTCTCTCTCTCTCTCTTTCTTTTTTTTTAGGCACCTTATCGTTCACAACTCCATGCTCCCTATCATTTCATTTTTATTTTTCGATTTTCACACTTTCCAATGATCCACTATCAAACAATATTGTGCTGCAAGTGTCCATTATCAACAATTTCGTCCTCAAAAAATGGTTCAAATGGCTCTGAGCACTATGGGACTCAACATCTGTGGTCATAAGTCCCCTAGAACTTAGAACTACTTAAACCTAACTAACCTAAGGACATCACACACATCCATGCCCGAGGCAGGATTCGAACCTGCGACCGTAGCAGTCGCGCGGTTCCTGACTGAGCGCCTAGAACCGCTAGACCACCGCGGCCGGCATTTCGTCCTCAAACTGAAGCATTTGCTTGATAGTAGTAGACTTCTTTTGACTAGGAATGCCCTCTTTGCCTGTGTTAGTCCTTCTTCATTCGTCCGTCATGTTTTATTTCGTTTCCAACATACCAGGATTCCTTAACTTCGCCTAATTCCTGGTCACCATTTCTGACGAGTTTACCGCTAATCTCATTGCTGCTACTCTTCATTATTTTCATCTTTCTTTGGTTTACTCTCAATACATAATCTGTTATCACTAGAAAGTCCATTTCATTCAGTACGTGTCGTAATTATTCTTCACTTTCACTGAGAATAGCAGTGTCATCAATGAATCTTGTCATTGATATCCTTTCACATTGAATTTTAATTCCACTCTTGAACCTTTCTTTTATTTCCGTCATTGCTTATCCATGTGCAGATTGAACGTACGGGCGAAAGACTGCATCCCTGTTTATGCCCATTGAAAGGTCTCTGTTGGATTCCTTTCATGTTTAATTTCTTAAATCTGTTGCCATTTATGGAATAAATTCCTGTTCTAAATGTACTGTGGCGTTTCTGACTATCTGGGAGGAGACTGAGCAGTGGAACGTGTTACTTTTACACATAAACAAGAACGATCTGTCACACTACTACACTTTAAAGCACAGTTTATATGTAATTCTTATATGTAATTCATGTCACACAGTCTCATACGGAACCTACATCCGCTTTCTTTTATATACTGTATATGATAAGATACTGTCATCCCCCTTCCCTTTTGTGTGAGAGGATGAATGAGCATATGTATTTCTAGTTGCATGCTTGAGGGTAGCAGACAAGGCTGTCTGCTAGAGAACAGTAGGACCAACGTCGGAACAGGTAGCTACGCTTCCTAAAAGCAAAGAGGTTTCTATCCTTAGTATGGTCCTGTCCGTCCGTTGTCATGTTGGTATAGGAAGCTGCCCCTCTGGCCACTTCCGTTGGTCTTTGTGAGCCACCCTCAGGAAGCACGCTCGGCAGTAGGGCAGTTGCAGGGTGGCCGTGGCGAGCGTCTGAAGTGGTAAGATCTCCGGCTAAGCGCGTGTCTGTTAAGTCCGTAGGACAATGGATTTCTTAAGTTCAGCCTAACTGAAAATTTAATCACTTTTATTTCGGGTTTAGGTCTAAAATATTCGATGTTATCTTAAATTGCAGCGCAGTGTAATTATCGTGTGAAGTTCAGATTATTTTTCGGTAGTTGCTTTGTTACTACTTTGTGAGTAAAGTGGAACCACGTGTTGATCAGTAACTCTAACTAAGTTCATCAATCTTAAATCCGAATGTGCGTGAGATTATAACGTCTCGTCTTGAGAATATTTTTTTAATATAGCAACTTTTCTTTATGCTTTTCTTTATGTTCAACCCACGTGGGGTGTACTTTGCGAGACCAGTACCACGTGCTTATATAACTGTTTGACCCATCAGGTTAATAGTAAGACGTTAGTAACCAGTTCAAGGTTTTTCTTTTGTCAATTGCTTTTCGATCTAATGTATTTTAACTATCAAAATTATTGTGGAGTTGTACGCTTTGTGTAAACCAAGTTGACCACGTGGAGCATGTGGTGTAATCATCAAAGTAGCCCTCAGCTATTCTTTTTGCGAAGACTTCACAAAGAGTTAATATGAATTTAGTATACCAGTGTGTGGTAATTACATGACGGACAGGATTGTGGTATGAACGTAATTTCTTTGGGTAAAAAACTGAATCTGTTGGTTGTGGTTAATTTCTTCTTGCTTATGTTTCAATGTTCTTCGTGTGTTATTTTATGAATGGAGTGTTGTATGCAGTTTTCCAAATCTTGGCTCCATATTTTATGTGTTCCGTAAGATTACAATCTCACATTCTTTTCAATCGTAAATAAGGCACCAGCTCAGTTATAACTCACGTATAATATGCTGAAATTTCAATGAACAATCTTAAAATAAATTTCCAAATATAAACTGATTTCTTTCTTTTTATTTAAATTCTCCTTTTTATATATATATATATTTTACCGGTTTTGTATGACTATTAAAAGATTATCATTAATGTTAGTCTGCTTGGTAAACCTAGACTAAATATCTGATGAAACAGTTGCCCAGTAATCCACGGTTAACGTCCCCAGACAGATCACGGCTTTTAACCCACTTTCATTGTCTATTAGCTCCGATTTCAGCATACCAAAATTAAAGTTGCAACATTACACCATTTCATTTTGAGCACTTCGCTCATGGTCTTCCATCCCACTTGTTTCTTGGCATATTGTGTATTACTCGTCCTTCCCTACAGCTTATTCCCATTTTTATCAGAATATTGAACAGCATGCATTCTGGAACGCTTTTTCCAAGTCGACAAGTGCTGTGAAGGTGTCTCGATTTTTTTTAAGTCTTGCTTATCAATCGGAACATCGTAACTGTATCTTATATTTTGAATGCGTAGCTTGCCTTGCGGTTTTCTGTTGGGTCCTAAAATGAAAGTGACTCGATATCCGACTATGTTTCGGCGATCCATCTGTCCGTCATTATCAACAGAAGCGCTGCAGCTGCTGCCGCTAAATCCCGCTGAAAACCGGTGCCACGGCTGGAGACTGTCTTCCATATAGTTACCGGTACTGTATACACCACATACGCCGCCCACCATAGGCACTGCCCCGCAGTACTGGGTTCGTGTCGCCACCCGTAGTAGAACAATAGCGCTTTCAATGTACTGCACTCAAAGGCTATCCTCAAACATTCGGACCGGAGCACCGAAGAACTTAGTGTTCTGATGGAAGACAGTATACACTGAAGTGACAAAAATCATGGGAGAGCGATATGCACACATACAGATGGCGGTAATATCGCATACACTAGATATAAACGGCAGTGCATTGGCGGAGTTGTCATTTGTATTCTGGTGTATCATGTGGAAAGGTTTCCGACGTGATTATGGCCGCACTACAGCAACTAATAAAATTTCAATGCGGAATGGTAGTTTGAACTCGCCGCATGGGACATTCCATTTCGGAAATCGGTAGGGAATTCAATATTCTCAGATCCACAGTGCCAAGAATCTGACGAAAATACAAAATATCTGGCATTTCTGCTCACCACAGGCAATGCAGGGACCCATGGCCTACAGTTAAACAAGAGCAGCGGCGTTTGTGTAGAGTCGTCATTGCTAACAGAGAAGCACCAGTGCGTGAAATTGCCTGAGAAATCAACGTGGGACGTGCGGCAAACGTGTCCGTTACAACAGTGTGGCGAAATTTAGCGTTAATGGGCTATGGCGGCAGACGACCGACGCGAATGCTTTTGCTAATCGCACGACATCGCTTCCAGCGCCTCTGGCAGGCTCGTGGCGATATCAGTTGGACCCTAAACGACTGGAAAACCATGGTCTGGTAGGTTCAAATGGGTCAAATGGCTCTGAGCACATAACATCTGATGTCATCTGTCCCCTAGAACTTGTAACTACTTAAACCTAACTAACCTAAGGACATCACACACATCCATGCCCGAGGCAAGATTCGAACCTGCGACCGTAGCGGTCACGCGGTTCCAGACTGAAGTGCCAAGAACCGCTCAGCCACACCGACCGGCGGTCTCGTAGGATGAGTCCAGATTTCAGATGGTAAGAGCTGACGGTAGATTCCGAATGTTGCGCGGTTCACGAAGTCCATGGACTCAAGTTATTGACAAGGCGCTGTGGAAGCTGTCATAATGATTACACAGAATGGACTGGATTCTCTGGTCCTACTTAACCGATCATCTATTGGAAATGGCTATGTTCGGCTACTTGGAGATCGTTTGCAGCCATTCTTGGACTTCATGTTCCCAAACAAAGATGGATTTTTTTTTTAAAGATGACAATGCGCCATGTGAATGAGCCACAATTGTTTGTGAATGGTTTGAAGTAAATTATGGATAATTCGAACTAAGATTTGGGCACCCATGTCACCCGACATGAATACCATCGAATATCAGTGGGACATCACCGAGAGGTTAACCGAGAAAAAGGCGCAGTGGTTAGCCCACTGGACCTGCATTCAGAAGGACGCCGGTTCAGAGCCATGTCGGGTCACCCAGATTTAGGTTTTCCGCGATTTCCCTAAATCACTTCAGACAAAATGCCAGCATGGTTCCTTTGAAAGAGCACGGACGATTTCCTTTCCCACCCTTCCCCAACCAGAGTTTGTGCTCGTCCCAAATGATATCGTTGTCGATTGGATGTTGAACACTAATCTCCTCCTCCTCTTCCTCCTCGAGAGGTCAGTTCGTGGACAACATCTTGCACTGGTAACACTTTCGCAGCTGTGGACGGCTATAGAGGCAGCATGGTTGAGTATTTCCGCAGGGAACTTCCAACCAGTTGTGTCCACGCCACGTCGAGTTGCTTCACTACGCCGGAGATCCGACACAATATTCGGAGGTATCCCAAGCCTATCGTCGTCTCAGTGTAAGATTCCTCGCCCTGCTAAGAGAAAAACTTACGTTTTTTATTAATCAACCTAACTTTGTCTCCATATGAACACTCTCCTAAAATTGGACATACAGGCAACTATCAGGCTCTTTCCAAATTTCATACCGTGTCCCTTCTTTGACAGCTACAGCCGATTTTTCAGGCTGTTTTAGCCTCGTGTGACACCAATGTTCCATGCACCTGTCCTGCTCATTCTGAGTCGATTGGCCGATGCAAGCCTTCGCATACTGTCACGAAATTTCTATATGCTATGCTTGCTAGGTCCCAAATCAACGTTAACCGAGACGGGTAGTGCTCTAATCTTGGCATGTGGTACGTTCACACTTTTAATATTAAATCTGCTTAAAATTCTTTCAGTTTTAAATGATATCTCCCCCCCCCCCCCCGCTCCAAATAGGAAATCGTCCAGAGACTCCAGTGCTACACCAAAATCAGCAACAGATATCGATACCACAGATGTTAGCGAGGTATCGTTGCAATCCGCAATGACATATTAGAGGCGCCTCTTACAGACCACACTTCTCCTCTTAGGAAAGCAGCGGCGTCACACCGGAGGTGAATATAGAGCCGAGCACAGAAGCGCTCTCCCCCAGTTTGTTACCTCAGTTGAAGAGGTAAACGTCATAGTGTATGACCAACTAGTCGATAAATTTTCTGATGATCTTGTACTTTAGTAAATATTGAACGTGGTATCTCCAGAAAATAGTTGGACCATGAGGGTAAGGACGTTATGTGGTGTCGTCCACAGAGCGAGGTACCAAAGCAAAGTTGGTATCTCGCAACGCAACCACAAGAAAAGAAAAGTCTCTGCAAGCAGCATCGGCGTATGACCGGCCCCGGTGTAGCCCCTCCCACCAGCGTTCCGATACGCCGCCGTAGCCGCTCTTCTACTTACGGCCGAACACGTAATCGCTTAGCCCACTCATCGATCAAGGTGACAATATCGCCTTATAATAGGTCAGCTGTGTAATCAATGTCTGAAGCAGAACTATAAGTTACGTTAGTTGTAAATTAAGTGAAGAGATTTATATTTTGTCTGCATCAAGTTGTAGCTTCCACACTACTTGTTTCTGTGGGAAATTTAGCACAAATTTGCCTCCCTTTCTACAAAGAGTCTACAAACTACAAAACTATGTACCCAAAAATTATGTACCCACAAACTATGTACCCACAAACTTTAATCCAACTTAAACTCGTATACTTACCTTTGACTAAACAGAACCTAATTTGAACTGAACTGTAACTTGTCTCAATACAACTTGTCTCTATATTAAATGCGCAACTGAAGTTAAACAATTATCAGGTCCTAATCAAAATTTCACTTACCTCGTGTCTTGACAACACTGTTGCAGATTTCTCGAAAGCAGTCAATGGCTAAGCTAGATTTCTATTTTTAAAAATAATTTCCAAACAATATTTAAACTGTTGAATAACATATGTTGCAATGAGGTAATGTGTAATGCCAAACCTCCTTTAAACAGTGGAATGGGGAGACTAACTACCCCTATGAAATCATATCCAAAACAACGATTTTAGAATGAAGTAGGTACTCAAAAAAGACAGAGTAAATCTCCGCGTGGTCGTCACACATAACTTTGCTTTGAAGACTACTGAGATCCCCTGCTATACCCGCAGGACAGGACAGATAGTTTAATTTATGGAAAAGTCCCAAAATTGGTGGCTGTCAGTTGCACTCGAACATATTACATTTTTCCTTTGACAAACTTTACAAGAGTAAAGAAAACATTAAAAACAGAGCAAGCCAAACATTAATTTTAGAACTTAATTCATGGCTAAATGCGGTATTCAATCTCACGCCTCAAGGGCAAAACAACTTTAATTTAAAACCAGCTGAAGGCCAATCACGTAAGACTCAAACACAAGAATTTGAATTTAAAAGGCACAAAGCCTCATCTTAAAACATTTCTCTAAATTAGGCTGAAGGCCCAAACAATCTCACGCCCTAAGGGCAAAACAACTTTTATTTAAAATAGACTAGAAGCCATACATAAAAAACAACAAGGACAAATAAGAAAAGGCAGCACATCAAACGGCGCTCAGAAGTTTCCAAGGGTCGGCCTGGAATTCAAACACTAACGCTGTCTTAGGTGAGACAGGCAGTCGGCCCAACAATTCTCAATCCGACGGCAACCCAACCGCAGACAGTCAACGGACCAAGCGACAGGATAACCTCCGCTCCACCCGACCGGCACACAACAAGGAGTTCAATGGAACAACGCAGAAGGTATCGGCGTCCACAATGAATTGCACATTCAGCTGTCAAACTACACGCCGTCCTTGGATAGCCAGAACACAACGAGAAAAATACACTGCCTGAATTTACGTCAACGGCCAGGGCAGCTAACCAGAACGTTGACGGCCACAAGATAGAAGATTCCGCTGGTGCACTTCAATTAAAAAATAATCAAGTTAAGTTAAACTCCACAGGAGGGCGGCTAGAATTTCGCCAACTTGAAAACACACGTTGTTGCTCACAGGATTTCCCAACAGCCCACAACGAAGCTCAAACGACACAATGTGAACAGTTGGGGCTGGCTGGTAGAATAATTAAAGACTCAACTTTCGTGTCTGGGGTAAGTGAGCCACGGACCTCGTAGCAATGGGAACAGTCCCTCACACTCTGAACGCGCGTGGACGCCGCCAGCGGCTCCGGGTAGACACGTGCCACGGAGACTTCCTTGCTGCTCCACGCCAGCCGACCAAAAGCCCGCACACGCCACAGCCGGAAACTACACTCCTGGAAATGGAAAAAAGAACACATTGACACCGGTGTGTCAGACCCACCATACTTGCTCCGGACACTGCGAGAGGGCTGTACAAGCAATGATCACACGCACGGCACAGCGGACACACCAGGAACCGCGGTGTTGGCCGTCGAATGGCGCTAGCTGCGCAGCATTTGTGCACCGCCGCCGTCAGTGTCAGCCAGTTTGCCGTGGCATACGGAGCTCCATCGCAGTCTTTAACACTAATAGCCTGCCGCGACATCGTGGACGTGAACCGTATGTGCAGTTGACGGACTTTGAGCGAGGGCGTATAGTGGGCATGCGGGAGGCCGGGTGGACGTACCGCCGAATTGCTCAACACGTGGGGCGTGAGGTCTCCACAGAACATCGATGTTGTCGCCAGTGGTCGGCGGAAGGTGCACGTGCCCGTCGACCTGGGACCGGACTGCAGCAACGCACGGATGCACGCCAAGACCGTAGGATCCTATGCAGTGCCGTAGGGGACCGCACCGCCACTTCCCAGCAAATTAGGGACACTGTTGCTCCTGGGGTATCGGCGAGGACCATTCGCAACCGTCTCCATGAAGCTGGGCTACGGTCCCGCACACCGTTAGGCCGTCTTCCGCTCACGCCCCAACATCGTGCAGCCCGCCTCCAGTGGTGTCGCGACAGGCGTGAATGGAGGGACGAATGGAGACGTGTCGTCTTCAGCGATGAGAGTCGCTTCTGCCTTGGTGCCAATGATGGTCGTATGCGTGTTTGGCGCCGTGCAGGTGAGCGCCACAATCAGGACTGCATACGACCGAGGCACACAGGGCCAACACCCGGCATCATGGTGTGGGGAGCGATCTCCTACACTGGCCGTACACCACTGGTGATCGTCGAGGGGACACTGAATAGTGCACGGTACATCCAAACCGTCATCGAACCCATCGTTCTACCATTCCTAGACCGGCAAGGGAACTTGCTGTTCCAACAGGACAATGCACGTCCGCATGTATCCCGTGCCACCCAACGTGCTCTAGAAGGTGTAAGTCAACTACCCTGGCCAGCAAGATCTCCGGATCTGTCCCCCATTGAGCATGTTTGGGACTGTATGAAGCGTCGTCTCACGCGGTCTGCACGTCCAGCACGAACGCTGGTCCAACTGAGGCGCCAGGTGGAAATGGCATGGCAAGCCGTTCCACAGGACTACATCCAGCATCTCTACGATCGTCTCCATGGGAGAATAGCAGCCTGCATTGCTGCGAAAGGTGGATATACACTGTACTAGTGCCGACATTGTGCATGCTCTGTTGCCTGTGTCTATGTGCCTGTGGTTCTGTCAGTGTGATCATGTGATGTATCTGACCCCAGGAATGTGTCAATAAAGTTTCCCCTTCCTGGGACAATGAATTCACGGTGTTCTTATTTCAATTTCCAGGAGTGTATAAGCGCCAGGCCAAAGATAGTACAAGGGTGTGAACATCGATACACGCTGCTGCTCAGACTCATGTAGAGAGAGGATAACGGCATAATTGCGATAACCGAGGGAGACTAATCACAGAAAGCAATCAAGGTTTAATGCAAAGCATAAGTCGAGATAGTCACGGCTCAACTACTATGCTTAATAAACTGAACAACGATTTAAAATGGGTATAATGTTAACAGAGAATTTCTATAAGAACCAAACAGCTTACACATTTGATATGTTAACGCCTGACTCAGGGAAGTGGGGTGCTCTGTACCTCAGCTCTGAGCAAGTGAACCAAGCTAACTAGCTAACTATAATCACTCCAGCAAACTAGCTGCGCTACGGTCGCAGGTTCGAATCCTGCCTCTGGCATGGATGTGTGTGATGTCATTAGGTTAGTTAGGTTTAAGTAGTTCTAAGTTCTAGGGGACTGATGACCACAGATGTTAAGTCCCATAGTGCTCAGAGCCATTTGAACCATTTTTGAAACTAGCTGCGCAGTGCTGCAGTCTTACCTCAGACTTCTTTTCTTTTTCCTTCATCTAACAGATAAAAATCACAAGTCAACATAGCACTCCTGAATACGGCCACCACCAACCACACTTCAACAAAGAATGTATCAGACTGCGCAACTGTAAAGACCGCGCCGCTACAAGACCAAAGATTGTTTAACATTAACATAACTTGATATCTCTGTGACGTGCACATCGATAACTAACAAAAATCAAAATGAGATGCTGACCTTTTAAAGTGATGCGTTAATGCTCAGAGACAGACGTAAATGCTTATGACATTTCTGTGGACACTGATTGTTCAAAGTAATTCTTCTACTCCATGTTGTAACGAAATGAACTAATATTTTACTTATTGGAGTATCCACTCGGACTCATCCCACAGCAAAACTAGAAAAAACACTATTGAACCGGCGTGAGTATTTTCTTCCGATTCAGCACTTTAGTCACACCAGGGATTTCAATGCACCATCTTGGCTCAGAGAAGTAGTACAAGAAAGTTAGAAGCTTCAGTTCTGAGTTGGGCCTGTTTTCAAAAGGACTTTGCTCCACTGCATGCAAACGTTGGTAACAGGGGACTATCTGATACTAAAAAGTGACTATGCACTAAGAACAACACTGCTTTCTTCAAAGTTTGAATTTCGTGGGCAAGCTGACGCTACAAAACCATCTATTGAAATTCTTCTGTGCGAAACATCTGTGGCTTGTTTCTCGTAAGTCGATCGCAGTTTCATTAATGAGCATTGACTGTAGTTCTGGCGCAAATACTTCTCTAAATGTAAGAAATGCCACCTATACCTGACTGTTTTCATCCATAACGTTCAGAACATCATATGAGAAAAGCGCGAGTTGAGATTCGCATGAGCGATGTTTTAAGAATTCATGCTAGTTGGCGTTCTTTTCGAAATACATTACGTTTGAGCTCAAAATGTGTTCTAATGTTGTAAAATGTGTTCTAACATGGTAAAACATATGGATGCCGAAGAAACTGGACGGTAGTTTTGTGAATCACTTCTGCTATCAAACGGAGGGATGGGAGGATAGGGAAAAAAAGGAGTGAACAAGAGAGACGGGACGGGACAATGAGAGGGGGGAGAGAGAGGAAGATAGAGTGTCAGAGAGAAAGAGAGAGAGAGAGAGAGAGAGAGAGAGATTAAGCTCCAATCAATCGTTCATTACACTTTCTTATCGGTTTGCGAAACAGGTGAACATCGAGCATACATTATGGCAGTGAACTAAGCATCTGAAACAATGTGCTAGCAGATAAACGCGATCGCAACCTTCATCTTCTGTGTTTGCGAATTTGTATTAAATGTTAGGCAATGTGAGTAACTGAGTCATTAAGATCTCGATAACGCAACAAAGCGAACGTCAGGAATTGCGAAGAGCGCTCCTGTGTTGTGTCGTGTGCCTCTGAGTCCTGTCAAACCCTTTCCATTGGATGCCACTTGGGTGGTCAGCGTGTCAGTTGCAAAACATACTTCAATGGACAACTTCTCGTTTGGCCGCACGATGCTGACACACCTTGTTCCAGACCTTTCCAGCACGGAAAAATCGGACTCTGGAATCCGGGTTCTTAAGGTCAATTGCGAGAGACGCTAGCAACTAGAGCATATTTTTTTAATGTAATCTTTTGGTGAGATAAAGTAAAATGAATTGCAAATGTTTATGCACTACCATCACAGCCTTCAAATTACTCGTATTGCACTAAGCAAGGAACTGAGTTAAAATAACTAACGAAGAATAGAAGAGAGGAATCAACAGAGTACATTTGTATGCACATGGATATATTAAAAAAAAAACAACCAACATAAATTGATTTTGATTTCTTCTTGCAAAGAATTTTCTCTGTTGTAGTTGATGTATGAGATACCAAACGGACAGATTGCTACATAATATTTGTTCTCTTTCGTAAAGTAGGAATTTCGCGTGTAATACAAGAAACTGACAGTAAGATATTTATTTTAATGATTTGAACGATTTCTTCAAATTTGCTGTAGATGAAAATTATTTTCCATATTTGTAAGAATTAAACTGTTCACATAACACGATAAGACGCGAATTGCAAAAATATACTTTTCTTCGATTTTACTGGGAGAAAATCCACTTTTGCACAAACAATGCTTTGTTTCTGTATAGTATTTATAAGGGCTCAAAACATTTTTAATTGAATCCATTTTCCTTACAATTTCACATTATTTTATCAGCTGTCTCGTTCAATAAGGTAACTCTGAAATGCGAAGTCTTCACTGTAGTTTTCCTTTCTTATCCGCCTCCACGGATAATTGCACACTGTCTGTCCATAAATGTTTCTTAGATGAGATTAAATGCATCAGTGTCGTAATGACTAAAAATCGATAGATTCCTGTACGTCTGAGCCCTCGAATGTGGCAAGAAGTGATTTGACTGACAGGACAGGTAAATGCAAGGAGAAAATTACAATATCGCTCCAAAACTTGGCCGACATTTTATTGTATTTATGGCTGTTCTCCTAATGATAGTTTTTTCCGCACAGAACAGAAAACAGTCATCCTTTTCTTACATGGATACTTGCCTGCGGTATTCCCTTCAGCTCTACACATTTCACATAAACCTGAAGAGGTCAGTACGGTTTTATATTTCTTGACACTAGTTCGGTAGGTTTCGTTAAAGACGTCTAGCCAAATGATTCTAACATTTGTGGCTGCAATCTTCTCCTGAGCATTTGGCTGTGAGGCGAAAACAGGTACACTTTTTATGCTTCACCCCGCGCACAGAATGAAAGAACTAGCCTTGTGTGTGTGTGTGTGTGTGTGTGTGTTTTTTATTAGGTGAAGGAAAAGAACTCACACGCGCGGTACCACATGCGAGATCTTTTTACCTGATAACCGCAAGTACCAGCCCAAGTCCTAAGCCTTCAGAAGGAAAGTGGAAGACGTAATGACACAGAAACCTCAGGCGGGAAATTTTCTAGATTGCAACGCAACGCCCACATTCCTGAGGGCATGTCTTTAGAGGCCAAACGTAGCACCCTCATGTCACCTTGGAAACCAATTTCCCTGCCACTCGACGTTCACTGCCTACAAAAACTGCCTTGATCTAGTTTCACTGCTTTTCAACCTCGTGTTTCTCTTGCAGCATCAAAAGTCACAGTATAAATCCACCTCTTGCAACCTGTCTTCCCCGCATAGAGAGTTTCTAGAAAAATAGGTTCCATAGGTTATTCCCCATAGTATCTGAAGTGCGATGAAAATTTTTTCTAATCTTTGTTTTTAGGAGACGGTAGCGATAGTATAGGTTTTGTATTTTTGTTGCTATATACATTCTAAAGTTACCATTTATCAAAATTTACGAACCCCGTACGTTTATTAGCATAGCGTATTTAGCATTTCTACACACATAATAGTATTAAATTGTAATTTCGCTTAAGAGTTTGAAAATTTCAATCTACATCTACATCTACATCCATACTCCGCAAGCCACCTGACGGTGTGTGGCGGAGGGTACCTTCAGTACCTCTATCGGTTCTCCCTTCTATTCCAGTCTCGTATTGTTCGTGGAAAGAAGGATTGTCGGTATGCCTCTGTGTGGGCTCTAATCTCTCTGATTTTATCCTCATGGTCTCTTCGCGAGATATACGTAGGAGGGAGCAATATACTGCTTGACTCTTCGGTGAAGGTATGTTCTCGAAACTTTGACAAAAGCCCGTACCGAGCTACTGAGCGTCTCTCCTGCAGAGTCTTCCACTGGAGTTTATCTATCATCTCCGTAACGCTTTCGCGATTACTAAATGATCCTGTGACGAAGCGCGCTGCTCTCCGTTGGATCTTCTCTATGTCTTGTATCAACCCTATCTGGTACGGATCCCACACTGTTGAGCAGTATTCAAGCAGTGGGCGAACAAGCGTACTGTAACCTACTTCCTTTGTTTTCGGATTGCATTTACTTAGGGTTCTTCCAATGAATCTCAATCTGTCAGTGACGTTCAGCTTTCGAAATGCTTCCAGAATTATTTGGCGAAACTGTAACAAAAGTTTTTGGAGAGGATTAAAGTGTATTGTATTGTCGCGCCGTACATATTAGAGGGAGGTGTGTTTTCGCAAAAGCAGTTTTACACAGTGTTTTAGCGGTGCATGCCGTGGAGTGTTTCGGTAAATACAAAAATAGACTTTGGGAAAGCGTGCGTCTACGCGGATCTTCTGCAGACACTTTTGGGTGTACTGCATTGCAGCTTACTAACAGCAGTTAATGCAGAAACTACAGATATGTTCGCAAAAGTATGGGCCGAGTTTGACTGTTCTCTGTATGTTTGTCGTTCGTACTGTGGAGGGCACACTGAGTCGTTCGTACTGTGGAGGGCACACTGAACATTTGAAAAAGGTAAATGTAAACTTTGATACTAAACATAATTGTAATACGTATGGCAGTGTTGTATGTGCAGACATGTAAAACATATACACTTGAAAAATCGGATAGTAGTCCTACGAGCAAGTTAAAATTTGCACGAAGTTTCTGTCTTCATTCCTGTCGAAGGATTGTGAAAATGGGATGAATCTTTCTGAGACACCATGTACTCGCTACACATTTTTCTATACAAATGTTTCTATTGTTTTTATTTTTTTACGCTTCACTAGCTAAAGCGAAAAACAAACTGTTAGCGAACCGAGGACTGGTCGCCGACTAATTTCATCTTCAGTAGCAGATACGATTCTGAATGTTATTACAGGTTCGCCCCAATTGGTCTGGGAAACGCTTAGTCTTTCACTTGCTTTATAAACTGGACCTGATTTACTTTGTAAAGTAAGTTATTTGAATCTGTGTATGTTAAAAGCTTATCTTTGTCATTAGAGTGTAGAGGTAGTCACAAGGTTTTAAACATTCAACCAAATTGGGATGTGAAAGCCGAACGGCTAAAACCGACACTGGTCTTCCTTGGTATTTGTTTGTTCTTGGTTATAACTGTTTTTTTTATTTTTTACTAATAACCTGATAAAAACCTGAAAAATTAATTATTCATAGCACCAGCGCGAAAAATTTTAATTTCTAAATAAACCCTTTAAAAAACGAGTAATTTTTATTCGCAAAATTTTCAATGTTTTTAAAAATTGCGTTATTTAAAATAAATGGAAAATAATGCCGAGAGAAACGAAGAACAGACGCGTCGCATAAGAATTGGTACAGCACTGCTGAGATAATAATGAACCTAATGGTTGATACATTTGTACATGCAGTGTGTGAGACTTGGCTTATATGGTCTATATGGTAGTATCACGGTGTCGTCGGCCAACATTAGTTGTATCGCAGAGTGGCAGCATCTCTAGTGTGGAAGCATTTTACGAAGTACTGCACCAGTGAAGTACAATGCTCCATTGCCTTTAAAAGTTTAAGGACGGAAGAAGCCACAACAGATTTGCGACATCACGCAAGAAGAAAGCTTACAGTTTGATAGTTCTGCTCTGTTGCCTGTGTCTACGTAACCTTCCCTTTTTTTTCTTGTAGCCCTAGAAAACAGACACGAAAAATAGAGTTTTTCAACCTCGGTTTTCTCCCTTTAACATTCACTGTTCCGTATGCCCAAATGGTGGCACGATCTTCGATTACAAAATGATTTTTGAGCAGAGTTTCAAAACGTTAGTATCAGTAGGACAATACTGTTGATTGTTTGTGGTATTCAATCACTTATCACTGTTTGTGAAAAGCGGCAAACTGTGGACGGACTAAGTTTTCTTTTATTTTCCTATTAAATTTAGTATCTTGAAACTGACGGAGTCAAAATTTTTCAATCATGTTCGATTTCTACGTATATTACGAGAAATAATAGGAACAAAAACGAAAATCGATCATTTCTGAAACCGATTATTTTGAGCGTTTTTAACACTCAGGTAAAATTGGCGTTGGAAAAAAAGATAAGATACAACCGAAAACCGCTTGTCCCAGCGATAACCGCCGTCTCAAAACCACTTACTCCTTACGACACTTCTGACGTACAATAAATAAATTTACGTCTTTCGGTATTCTGCCTAGTGTTGCAATGTTAACGGGCAGCAATCTACTTTGATTCTGTTCTACAATATTAAAGTTGCATGGCTGTTTCGGGATGATTTCAAGTCCTGCCAACCCTTGTCGAATGTCCTTACCTACGTGAATATGCCATACGTAACATATACTTAAGCTCTGGCTATTATATGTTGTTGTTGTGGTCTTCAGTCCTGAGACTGGTTTGATGCAGCTCTCCATGCTACTCTATCCTGTGCAAGCTTCTTCATCTCCCAGTACCTACTGCAACCTACATCCTTCTGAATCTGCTTAGTGTATTCATCTCTTGGTCTCCCCCTACGATTTTTACCCTCCAAGCTGCCCTCCAATACTAAATTGGTGATCCCTTGATGCCTCAGAACATGTCCTACCAACCGATCCCTTCTTCTGGTCAAGTTGTGCCACAAACTTCTCTTCTCCCCAATCCTATTCAATACTTCCTCATTAGTTATGTCATCTACCCATCTAATCTTCAGCATTCTTCTGTAGCACCACATTTCGAAAGCTTCTATTCTCTTCTTGTCCAAACTATTTACCGTCCATGTTTCACTTCCATACATGGCTACACTCAATACAAATACTTTCAGAAATGACTTCCTGACACTTAAATCTATACTCGATGTTAACAAATTTCTCTTCTTCAGAAACGCTTTCCTTGCCATTGCCAGTCTACATTTTATATCCTCTCTACTTCGACCATCATCAGTTATTTTGCTCCCCAAATAGCAAAACTCCTTTACTACTTTAAGTGTCTCATTTCCTAATCTAATTCCCTCAGCATCACCCGACTTAATTCGACTACATTCCATTATCCTCGTTTTGCTTTTGTTGATGTTCATCTTATATCCTCCTTTCAAGACACTGTCCATTCCGTTCAACTGCTCTTCCAGGTCCTTTGCTGTCTCTGACAGAATTACAATGTCATCGGCAAACCTCAAGGTTTTTATTTCTTCTTCGTGGATTTTAATACCTACTCCGAATTTTTCTTTTGTTTTCTTTACTGCTTGCTCAATATACAGATTGAATAACCTCGGGGAGAGGCTACAACGCTGTCTTACTCCCTTTCCAACCACTGCTTCCCTTTCATGTCCCTCGACTCTTATAACTGCCATCTGGTTTCTGTACAAATTGTAAATAGCCTTTCGCTCCCTGTATTTTACCCCTGCCACCTTTAGAATTTGAAAGAGAGTATTCCAGTCAACATTGTCAAAAGCTTTCTCTAAGTCTACAAATGCTAGAAACGTAGGTTTGCCTTTCCTTAACGTATGTTCTAAGATAAGTCGTAAGGTCAGTATTGCCTCACGTGTTCCAGTATTTCTACGGAATCCAAACTGATCTTCCCCGAGGTCGGCTTCTACTAGTTTTTCCATTCGTCTGTAAAGAATTCGTGTTAGTATTTTGCAGCTGTGGCTTATTAAACTGATTGTTCGGTAATTTTCACATCTGTCAACACCTGGTTTCTTTGGGATTGGCTATTATATATCTCACAACAATTCCAGCCTACTACAAGTCCGTTCTGGCTGATGCACTTATTTTTATCATACTTTATTCTGCAATACAGGAGAATAAAATATCTACTGACAATACTCAAATGTACACTTTATCAGCTGCTCTATTTTTGAAACACTGCCTGCAATTGTGTCCATTGATGATCACGGTTCTGGGTCTTCATGGAGAGTGTAGAAGGATTTCTACATTTACACCTACATCACTACTCATAATTTCACACTGAAGTATTTACGGTAGGATATACAGAACCACGTACAGACTATTTGCCGACCGTTCTAGTCTCGAATAGCACATGGGAAAAATGAACACCTAAATTTTTCCTTGCGAGCTCTGATTTCTCTTATTTTGTTACGATGGTCATTTTTCTCTAGGTAGAACAAAACATTTTTACATTCAGAGGAGAGACTTGGAGACTGACATTTCGTGACAACATCTCGCCGCAACGAAAAGTGCCTTTGTTTTAAAGATTGCTGCCTCAGCTCAAATGCCATTCACTTCCTTGTTTCGCGATAATACAAAACCAACTGCCCTTCTTTTAACTTTTTCGACGTCCTTCGTCAGTCCCATCAGATATAAATCTACACTCCTGGAAATGGAAAAAAGAACACATTGACACCGGTGTGTCAGACCCACCATACTTGCTCCGGACACTGCGAGAGGGCTGTACAAGCAATGATCACACGCACGGCACAGCGGACACACCAGGAACCGCGGTGTTGGCCGTCGAATGGCGCTAGCTGCGCAGCATTTGTGCACCGCCGCCGTCAGTGTCAGCCAGTTTGCCGTGGCATACGGAGCTCCATCGCAGTCTTTAACACTGGTAGCATGCCGCGACAGCGTGGACGTGAACCATATGTGCAGTTGACGGACTTTGAGCGAGGGCGTATAGTGGGCATGCGGGAGGCCGGGTGGACGTACCGCCGAATTGCTCAACACGTGGGGCGTGAGGTCTCCACAGTACATCGATGTTGTCGCCAGTGGTCGGCGGAAGGTGCACGTGCCCGTCGATCTGGGACCGGACCGCAGCGACGCACGGATGCACGCCAAGACCGTAGGATCCTACGCAGTGCCGTAGGGGACCGCACCGCCACTTCCCAGCAAATTAGGGACACTGTTGCTCCTGGGGTATCGGCGAGGACCATTCGCAACCGTCTCCATGAAGCTGGGCTACGGTCCCGCACACCGTTAGGCCGTCTTCCGCTCACGCCCCAACATCGTGCAGCCCGCCTCCAGTGGTGTCACGACAGGCGTGAATGGAGGGACGAATGGAGACGTGTCGTCTTCAGCGATGAGAGTCGCTTCTGCCTTGGTGCCAATGATGGCGTGTTTGGCGCCGTGCAGGTGAGCGCCACAATCAGGACTGCATAAGACCGAGGCACACAGGGCCAACACCCGGCATCATTGTGTGGGGAGCGATCTCCTACACTGGCCGTACACCACTGGTGATCGTCGAGGGGACACTGAATAGTGCACGGTACATCCAAACCGTCATCGAACCCATCGTTCTACCATTCCTAGACCGGCAAGGGAACTTGCTGTTCCAACAGGACAATGCACGTCCGCATGTATCCCGTGCCACCCAACGTGCTCTAGAAGGTGTAAGTCAACTACCCTGGCCAGCAAGATCTCCGGATCTGTCCCCCATTGAGCATGTTTGGGACTGGATGAAGCGTCGTCTCACGCGGTCTGCACGTCCAGCACGAACGCTGGTCCAACTGAGGCGCCAGGTGGAAATGGCATGGCAAGCCGTTCCACAGGACTACATCCAGCATCTCTACGATCGTCTCCATGGAAGAATAGCAGCCTGCATTGCTGCGAAAGGTGGATATACACTGTACTAGTGCCGACATTGTGCATGCTCTGTTGCCTGTGTATATGTGCCTGTGGTTCTGTCAGTGTGATCATGTGATGTATCTGACCCCAGGAATGTGTCAATAAAGTTTCCCCTTCCTGGGACAATGAATTCACGGTGTTCTTATTTCAATTTCCAGGAGTGTATATCACAGAGTAATACGCCAGAATACCAGAGCTATTCGGAATGTAAGATCTGATAGATCGCGACATGGAAACGACAGAAAAAATCCGATGAAGCTTTGCACAGAGGTGTTGCGCAGTATCTGTAGTATGCCTGTCGATCGCGTCACGTCGCTCTTTTCAATTCCGAGCGCACAATGAGCACACGAAGATTCCAGGAACAGTAGTGACTCCCACCAAGCATGGGTGCCCGCTGAGAGGTTTTGCCTGATTTCATGCAACCTCACATAATGCAGCTACCTATCATATATTTCCTTCTTCATGACTGCCTAACATATATCTGCTTCTTCATGACAATTCTCGGCCGCACAGTGCAGGGGCAATGAGGACGCACCTGCAGCGTTTCTGACAGAAAATGTTTGATTACCCACCATATATCCCGGAATTGGCCTTCTGTGATGTACACTTCTGCTCACGTGAACCGCTGGCTATGAAGACAACTTTTTGGCACAGACACCGAACTGCAGACCAGTGCAGAGAAATGGCGGAAAGCACAGACGGCTGCCTTTCTATGACGAGGGTACTGGAAAGATGGTACAACGATATGACAAATGTGAAGGTTGGAGCGGCGAATATGTAGAGAAGTAGCTGGAACCTGTAGCAAATTTTTGCAAATAAAACATTTTCGATTTTCACTGTGATTTCCACTTCGTGACCAATCGGACCTTACTTTTCCGAATAGTTTTCTCGTAGGACAAACAAGTACATTTGTTTCATCTTCTAAGTGTTACGTCAGTAAAATGCAGTCTTCGGTGCGTCTTGTTCACAACATTTTCTATATGCTGTATCAAAGTCAAGATTTTTATAATTATTCCTGAGTATTTAGTTAAATATACTACCTTTAAATTTGTGTTACTCATCGTGTAACCAAAATTTGGCGAAATTTTTTAGCAATCTTTACTACTTAAGATCGGTTACCACTTTTTGCACCGTGCAGGTATATAGTCTACATCATTATGCAATTAATTTTGATCTTCCGATGATTTTGCTAGAAGATAAACGATAATATCATCCACAAACAATCAAAGGATCTGCTCAGATAGTCTCCTAAATAGTTTATATTAATTAAAGACATCAAATAGCATACTCGTCGAACAGTTCGTTGGGAAGCCCAAGTATTAATTCAATCTCCTTATGTGAATTTTCGTAATTACTGTATCCTTTCTGAAAGTAAATCAGGAATCCAGTCTCACAATTGAGACCCACTGGCACGCAATATGATTAGAATCCACTTGTAGGGAACAATATCCTTTGGAATAGTATCTTTTGGAAACCCATAAACATGAATTCAATTTGCGTTCCCCTTTCGATAGAGCTCATTACTTTGCGCAAATAAAGAGCCAGTTGTGTTTCACAAGAACGATGTTTTCTGAACTCGTGCTGCTTATGTGTCAGCCGATCGTTTTCTTCGAGGTATTTCATAATGTTGGAACACAGTATATGTTACTTTGCAGGAAAGTAGGAGACGAGGTACTGGCGTGAGTCGTGCTTGGGTAGCTCCGATGGTACAGCACCTGCCGCGAAAGACAAAGGTCCCGAGTTCGAGTCTCGGATCGGCACACAGTTTTAATCTGCCAGGAAGTTTCATATCATACTCCGCTGCAGAGTGAAAATCTCATTCTGGAAACACCCCCCAGACTGTGACTAAGCCATGTCTCCGTAATATCCTTTCTTTCATGAGTGCTAGTTCTGCAAGGTTCGCAGGAGAGCTTCTGCGAAGGTTGGAAAGTAGGAGACGAGGTACTGGCGGAAGTAAAGCTGTGGGGACGGGGCGTGAGTCGTGTTTGGGTAGCTCAGATGGTAAAGCACTTGTCCGCGAAAGGCAAAGGTCCCGAGTTCGAGTCTCGGGCCGGCACATAGTTTTAATCTGCCAAGAAGTTTCATATCAGAGCACAATCCGCTGCAGAGTGAAAATTTCATTCTGGACAGTATATGTTCATCCGACTTCAGATCTACGTCAGTGATATGGGTCTATAATTCAGCGGATTACTTCTATTTCATTTATTATGTATTGGTGTGACGTCTGCAACTTTCCAGTCTAGAGACGGGCTATATATAATTGTTCTAAATGGAGATATTATATCAGCACACCCCGAAAGGAACATAGCTGGCACACTATCTCGCGCGTGAGACTTGACTTTATTACGTATGAGGGGCGATCAAAGAGTTTCCTTTCGAAGGCCACCAACTAGGAAAAACTGCCGTGGTCTCGAGGCAATCATTACACCGACGCACTAGGTTGAAGATAAACGTTTGGTAAAACAATGTTTCCCATGAGGGAACAAGTCCGTAACAGCCTGCTGCACATCCTCATCCGACAGAAATCGTTGACTTTTCAAGGTGTTTTTAAGGGACCGTCGGTGTGAAAATCATATGGGGAGAATAAGGGCTATAGGACGGATGCTCGACAGTCTCCAACTTGAGTTGGCGTATTGTATGAGGCCGGCCTCCAGACCGACGGGCGTCTTGAGTCGTATCGCGACCAGCACGGAACTTGGTGCACCATTCCACAATTGTGGTTTTCAACAGACGTGCTGCCTCATACGCGTTATTCATTCTCTGATGGATGTCTAACAGCGTTTGTCCTTCTGTAGCCAAGTACAGAATAACAGCACGTTGATCCTGTTTGGATGGGTTTAGTAATAACGACGCCATAGTTCACTTTTCTGCATTTACCGTGGGCACGTCGGAAAGATGTGGATGTCATACTAATCCCTTGGCTACATACCGGTACTTATATACCCGCATTGGAGTTACGTAATCATATACCAGCACTGAAGTCACGCTAAGATGCATTTATGTTGCAGCAACGCCCTCAAATGGAAACTTTCTGATCGCCACTTATAATGTGAGTTGATCCGCTACATCAAGGGTATGTGCTTGGAAATTATTCATATTTCATCCGAATTCTGGAATATTTACTGAGTCTTCCTTGGTGAAAGAATTTTGGGAAACTATGTTTAGTAACCCAGTGATGTCATCGGTAACATTACCGGTGTCATCAGGAAGTGTGGGGGAGTGTTGTGTCTTGCTGCTGGTGACTTCACATACTACAAGAATATCTTTGTATTTTCTGCCATATTTTGAGACTGAGCGGGTAAAAATGGTTCAAATGGCTCTGAGCACTATGGAACTTAACATCTCAGGTCATCAGTCCCCTAGAACTTAGAACTACTTAAACCTAACTAACCTAAGGACATCACACACATCCATGCCCGAGCAGGATTCTAACCTGCGACCGTAGCGGTCACGCGGTTCCAGATTGAAGCGCCTAGAACCGCTCGGCCACACCGGCCGGCAAAAAGCGGGTAAAATGAAACTGACCCATAAAATATTTCATGCACCTTAAGATAGGCAACCCAATTTACATCACCTGTCCCAGTAGTGGATGATGTAATTAGGATTGCCTATTTAACGGGCATGGAATATTGTCTAGATCAGTTTCTTTTTGACCAACCTGTATTAAAAACAGTTCCGCTCAAAATCCGCGCTTAGGTTTGAGTCTCTGAAAACCGTTACCAAGCTTGGAAATGTTGAGTTGCTTTAAATCTACCTTGTGGGTTCCCGCCTACTCGTCGCTAATAGGACGCCTGCGGACGCAGTGTTCTCGGAATGCTATACAACAATTTAAAAGAAATAACATTAGTAGTTTTTCAGAAAGCAAACTGACAATACTTAACTTTCTTTACAGCAAATGTTGCAAGCGAAAGGCGACATGAAAAAAAGTGCAGTACACACAGAGTCCAAGGAAACACTTGATACAGACAGCACAGCACTAATCACGTTGCAGACTCGGGCAGATCACGTGCGACCGAGGCTAGCAGGAGCTGCGTTTATAGGCAATTGTTGTAGGGGCGCGCTTGGTGCAGCGCGGTCCGATTCGGCGCACCACAAGCCGCCGTTTCTTCACTGCCTTCTCTGGTATTTCGTTTCATACTTTCGTTCCAATGTTTGTGGTTACGCCAGAACATTCTGCAGCAGAGTCCAAACCTGTTTCTTGAACCATAGCACATCTGTTCCGTCCCTTATTTATTAATTTCCTTGGTATAAAACCGTCAACTGCCGTCAATGTAGTTTCTTTGAATTTCAGCCACATTTAATCGACGCTTACACACTTAATATGGAAGGAATGGGGGCTCTTAGGAAGGCACCACGTGTATTTTTACTTTTTGCTTTTTGTTTATGTTTTTAATAGATATTTGTTACCGTCTCTTTACTACCTCGTACGAGTCGTACATATTAATAAAATCCCTTGATATCTAGTGAGTTTCCCGGATCAATAAAGTCAGATAAATGTACTAGTTCCACTGGCTGCGAAGAGGTCGTTTTGCGGAAGATGTAAATCTGTCGGCAGGAAACGTCGCCCTGACTGTAATGGTCTATGAAAGTAGCCCTTCGCACTCTCTCAGATCGTGACACAGCAGTTTAACTGGAGCAACCATTTATTCATAGTCGATGAAGAACAACTGCATGCTGCAGAACGAATTTTTCACTCTGCAACTCAGTGTGAATTGGTATGAAACTTCCAGAATGAAATTTTCACTCTGCAGCAGAGTGTGCGCTGATATGAAACTTCCTGGCAGATTAAAACTGTGTGCCCGACCGAGACTCGAACTCGGGACCTTTGCCTTTCGCGGGCAAGTGCTCTACCATCTGAGCTACCGAAGCACGACTCACGCCCGGTACTCATAGCTTTACTTCTGCCAGTATCTCGTCTCCTACCTTCCAAACTTTACAGAAGCTCTCCTGCGAACCTTGCAGAACTAGCACTCCTGAAAGAAAGGATACAGCGGAGACATGGCTTAGCCACAGCCTGGGAGATGTTTCCAGAATGAGATTTTCACTCTGCAGCGGAGTGTGCGCTGATATGAAACTTCCTGGCAGATTAAAACAGTGTACCCGACCGAGACTCGAACTCGGGAACTTCCTTACAGATTGAAACTATGCGCCGGGCCGGCAGTCCAAATCGGGACCTTTTCCTTTCGGGGAAACGTGGCCTACCGACTGAGCTACCCAAGCACGAGCCGTGAAAGGCAAAGGTCCCGAGTTCGGGTCTCGATCTGGCACAAAGTTTTAATCCGCCAGGAAGTTTAATAACCGCAATTCGTCTGAAAGACTGGTAGAAGATAATTACACGTGCAGTGTGCTGCTTCCAAGTTTCGTTGTTTTGTTTCTCATAGTCACAAGAAGAATGTACTCAGGACCTGAGCCTCCCTCACCCCCCTTTCCACCTTCCTTACTTCCGCGGTGAGTGACGAAGTGAGTTTTCACGACAAACAGCTCTGACTAGACTACCTACCACACACTACCCATTGCATCCGGCTGTATGTTTGGAACGTCAGGATACGTGTCTGGTTTGCAAAGACTTTCCTTTCCATTTTGTGGTGCAGTTCTTCGTGTTGTCTCCGTGCTTGCTAAGAAAATAGGATGAGAAGTTCCGCCTTATGCAAGACACCTTTTTTCTTTTGTTTCACCCATACATGTTTCAGCACTTTTGTGCTATCACCAGTAGGTTCTATTTTATTTTTAACTGTAAATTTGTTGTTAACATATTAATATTTGCGTCGTTTACAACATTATGTAAAAGTTGCATTTATAACTTAACTGCCGAAAAGTAACATACCTTACATTATGTTATCGTCCTCTTGTTTTGGTAGCTGTTATGCTACACAATGTACAACATGTCATCTGCAAACAGCAAAACGTAATTTATTTTCTATTTGTTATGTATTTAGGAACGGAAATAAGACTGTATCACGTTTTCTCTCTGTAACTTACAGTTGAAGTTGTGGTACGTTTTCCTGTTTTGTTGGCGAAGTAAATAGGCTTACTTCTTTGCCTGTGTTCGCGTGGCAATGCAGTTTTTCGATTACTCAAAACATGGCGGAGTTTTCGCTGCCATTACGTGTTGTTGTGGCTGTGTGGCGTTCATTTGTTTCGTAGCGTGTTCTGCTGGGTGAGGCGCGCGAATTTGAATTGTATTTGGTGTTAGTCGTGTGTGGTTTATGTGGGTTTGCGTGTGTGTGATGAGTACTGGGGCAGAGAGAGAGAGAGAGAGAGAGAGAGAGAGACAGAGTGTGTGTGTGTGTGTGTGTGTGTGTGTGTGAGAGAAAGAGAGAGAGAGAGACTGGTGAGACTAACACCAAATACAATTCAAACTCGCGCGCCTCACCCAGCAGAACACGCTACGAAACAAATGAACGCCACACAGCCACAACAACACGTCATGCAGCGAAAACTCCGCCTATGTTTTGAGTAATCGAAAAACTGCATTGCCACGCGAACACAGGCAAAGAAGTAAGCCTATTTACTTCGCCAACAAAACAGGAAAACGTACAACTTCAAAACTGTAAGTTACAGAAAGAAAACGTGATACAGTCTTATTTCCGTTCATAAATGCATAACAAATGAAAATAAATTACGTTTTGCTGTTTGCAGATGACATGTTGTATATTGTGTAGCATAACAGCTACCAAAACAAGAGGACAATAACATAATGTAAGGTATGTTACTTTTCGCCAATTAAGTTATAAATGCACCAAAACAAGAGGACAATAACATAATGTAAGGTATGTTACTTTTCGCCAATTAAGTTATAAATGCAACTTTTACATAATGTTGTAAACGACGCAAATGTTAATATGTTAACAACAAATTTACAGTTAAAAATAAAATACAACCCACTGATGATAGCACAAAAGTGCTGAAACATGTATGGGTGAAACAAAAGAAAAAAGGTGTCTTGCATAAGGCGGAACTTCTCATCCCACTTTCCTTTCCTTTTGTTTTCAGTATGCGATGCCTCAGTCGGTAAGAATGAAACCCTGATAGAATCGCTTTGTTGTCCGTTTATCTGTCTCTCTGTCTGACTATTGGGAACGCTTTTCTCGGCAACTGATAAACGTATCAAGATGAAATTTATGTCGCATACTAAAGTCTGCGGTCCCGTTGCGGCGGCGCGGTTCTTTCCGTACGTTTACGACGTACCTGCACCTATCTGTGAACATTGTTTCAGATCATCAATAGGAAAGCCGAGTGAAACCTACTGTACTTCGACGTGAAGCAGGCTGCAATTAAAGTCACTAATCTACGTTTCGAGGGAAACACGAAATGAAAGGTTGGAAATTTTGTCATCAATTAATATATTCTGAAACTTAGGTGAACAAGTATCACTGCCAAGCCCGTGCTAGTTTTAACACAGTCACTCATAATCCCTTTCACTCACGTTCGCAAGTTTATGGTGTTGCATTTCCCGAAAACGTAATAGCTACAAAAATACTGATTGTTTTTGATTGAGAATGCTCGCCAAATATTAAGTCTGTCGGTACCAAATGCAGTCACAGTTTTTAGCCACCGACCTGCTCAATACGCCACGCGGAATATATGTCTTATCTCGTCACAAAATTCACTTAAAAATTCCGAAATTTCTACACAAACGTCGGAATAATTATGCCGTCGCTTTGCAACACTTTTGATGTATGAAACACTGCTAGATCCGGCAATTTATCATTTCCATCGGAATTACTACTACCCTCGTCTGATCTGTTTCATGGCTAGGCTCCGACTCCTCTCTAGAACACTCTAAGTCTTCTCTACCAGCAGAGAAAGGCGCGCGAAGAATACTGCTTTACCATTGGTCAGTTTACTCAACAGCCAATAGCAAAACAACACTCTCCCGCGTCAGTCCGCGCTTTTCATCCATAACCAATCGCAAAATAGTAAACCTAACGACTGCACCTTTTACTGACGTAATTATCTAATATGTTGAAGTTTTGTTTATGCATAAAATTATTTACTATTGTTATTTATACCTGAATTAACTTTCCCTTTACCATAAACTTACTTTACAACTCTATTCTACAAAAATCCCCATTGTCCATATCCATACTTCTTCGAAATGTTCCCACACTAAATCCTACTACATAATTCGTTAAACAATTATCTTCATATTAAACTTAAACCACACTCACGCATCATTCATACCGCTAAAACACATTTATAACATTTTACATGCATATAAAGACATAATAACACTTTATGAAAATACTAGAACAGTTTATGAAAAACATTCTATTACTTTAGTGCACTCTACTGGGCACAATCGAAACTAAATCAGTCTCCTATCCAATACTGTTCTCTATCGGCCGATACATAAACTACGTGAGCATCCAGTCTCTCGTCGTCTCCGGCCATCCTGATTTAGGTTTTCCGTGATTTCCCTAAATCGCTTCAGGCAAATGCCGGGATGGTTCCTTTGAAAGGGCACGGCCGATTTCCTTCCCCATCCTTCCCTCACCCCGAGCTTGCGCTCCGTCTCTAATGACCTCGTTGTCGACGGGACGTTAAACACTAATCTCCTCCTCCTCCAGTCTCTCGTCACCATCTGTCACTCTCCAGCTCTGAGACACTTCCACTTAACCGCCTCCAAGGCAGGATCGTTATATGGCACTACGCCTCACCGTGGCGTTGTAAAAATCTGAGCTTCTAAATCAACGCAGTCGAAATATACAATCATTAACGTTACATATTTTGATACCTGCAAAAGACCTTATCAATTATAATTATACTTAATCTAACTTAAACTACTTACACTAAGGACAACACACACACCCATGCCCGAATGACAGCTCGAACCTCCGACAGTAGCAGCCGCGCGTACATCAGTCACAAAATAACGTTAATGAGACAAATTGCATTAAAGAAGAAGACCGTCTACGTACCAGCAAACTGTATGGAAAAAGCATCAGATAAAGTAAACGCCTTACTAAAAAATACAAACGTTAAATTAGCCTTCAGAACGACTAATAACATTAGCACAAAAGTACGTACAGGAAAAGTCATACTCCCGAAACGCAATCTCTGGGGTGTACAAAATTAACTGCAATAAGTGCACAAAATTTTTGTAGGATAAATGGGAAGATGTATCGTTAGATAAAATAAATAGCAACCAATCCACCTTCTTTACATGCCTCAAAAATGAAAAATACGAAATTCACAATATTGAAAATGCACTACAAATCCTGCACAAAATCGCAAAAGGTCCAATCATGAATATGTTGGAGGAATCTGGAATATACATATGCACCGAGAATTATCCCTAGTATATAGTAAATGAACAAACTGATTTCAGGCACACTCAGTTTTTTTTTAATGTATTGGAATTTTATATAGGGATAATTTGATTATCCAACCAAAACACCAGAGATTACAAACACATCAACAACAGTTCCCCAGATACATCACCCACTACAACACAAATATCTTCGAGTAAACAGCTACCTGTGAGCCTTGAATTTCTACGACTGACAGATAGTTAAAAAAAGTATTATAATATACGCGCAACAGCAAGTTATCGAACAGCTTTAAATCGTTGCTGGAAACAATATTACAGCCAACAACTACGGACAGCAATAATGGTTTGTTGTATGTTAACCGGCGACCTAGAAACAACGGAGAGGCTACGTCCCCGCCGCAGCCGCAGTGGTCCACAACCCCACGACGACTCTCGCAGTCCACTTCACCACTCCGCCGCCCCACACCGAACACAGGGTTATTGTGCGGTTCGTAGCGAGATGGGTATGAAATAACAGGTAAATAATGAAAATGTCCATACGATCGCCTTATGTACAAAAGAGCTGACGTGAAATGAGTTACTCTAATCCTACAGGGCTTTGAAAAAATTTGGAAACACTGCGAGATATGCTTGCTTGAACATAGACAAGCCTGCGGGTTGCACTGTTGTATTTGACCAAGACCGGCACCTGGGGGTGGCCGAGCGGTTCTAGGCGCTACAGTCTGGAACCGTGCGACCGCTGCGGTCGCAGGTTCGAATCCTGCCTCGGGCATGGATGTGTGTGATGTCCTTAGGTTAGTTAGGTTTAAGTAGTACTAAGTTCTAGGGGACTGATGACCTCAGAAGTTAAGTCCCATAGTGCTCAGAGCCATTTGAACCATTTTTGAACCGGCACCTGTGTAGTGTCCTCAATCCGTTACAAGCGTCAGTCGTGGTTTGAAACAATGCTCTGTGTAGTGTGCACATTACGTTGAAGCTAAATGATTTCGAACGTGGGCAGATTGTTGCTTTTCGTATGGTGGGTGCTTCCGTAACGACGGTAGCCGAAGTGTTTGTTTCAAGAGGCACCGTAATGAAGATTTAAAACGCGTACAGGAAAAGCGGAGAAACATCATCCACTAAGTCATAGCTCGGACAAAAGTGTGTTGAATGATCGTGACGTACGGTCATTGAAGAGGATTGTGATGAAAAATAAAAGAACAACATTTGCAAAAGTCAATAGAGAACTGAATGTTGCACTAGCGAACCCTGTCGGCGAGTTGGAACTCCAAAACTACTCTTCAATGGTGAAAATTCCCACACAGGAAAATTTGATCCTGAAGCCATAAAACCTGGACTTTGGAGCAACGGAAGAAAGTCATCTGGATGGATGAGTATCACTGCACACTGCTTCCAACTTCTGGCTGAATTTACGTCCCAAGAGCGAAACATCGCTTGGGTTCGGTGATGATTTAGGCAACCGCATCATGGTATTCCATGGACACAGTGGTCACTCTGCAAGGTCGCATTACTGCTAAAAATTATGAACCATTTCGACTAATCAGGTGCATCCCATGGTGTAATATTTGTTCCCCAATAGTGATTCTGTGTTTTAGGACATCAGGGCCCTGTACACACAGCTCATATCGTCCAAGACTGGTTTTGTGAACAGGAGGATGAATGGTCAAATCTCGCCTGGCCCGCCGCACTCACCAGATCTCAATCTTATTGAACTTTCGTGGTCTACTTTGGAGAGAAGTGTGCTTGATCGCTACCAACATCCACCACTGTTATCTGAACTTGCCACTATTTTGCAGGAATCTTATAGATTCCCTTAAAACCATACTGGTCCATTCCGAAACGACGCTGTATTAGGCACGGTAATGTTTTGTCTTTTCGGTCTTTCCATATTTTTTCTCCATCCCTTGTGTGTAGTATGTTGATTCTATTTAATTCTATTGTATGTAGCTAATAATTTAAGACATTTTGAGTATAGAAGGAATTGGAGAAAACGTTGCTGAATATGTACATCTTAAGCACACCACTGTATATAAGTGCTATGTTTACCGTCGCAATTTCAGAAACAATAGTGAAACGCTTCTGCTTCACTACTTTATGTTTAAAAAGATGCACACAGACGAATATGGACTCAGAATAAATAGATTTTGCAAGTACCAGGACAGGAAAGAAGCCCATGGAAAAATCATACGGGAATGAGGGGTAGGTAAGTGGAAATTATACAAGAACAGTTAATTTAGGACTGCAAGTAACTATAAAACGAAAAAGCTCTTGGTCTGATATAAGAAAATCAGCGTATGCAGGGTGTTTTGCAATCTTTGCATCAAACGTGAAAGGGCGATAGATTATGTCATGCGGAAGCACTTGTTTGTGTATCAAATGTTCGTTGACGCTCCCGGCAACATTAGGTGTCTTTATTATTGATCACAGCCCTGAGACGCGGCACTCTGCGGCATACGTATGCAACTAGTGTTGCCTATAATCAAGTCATCTGCTCCGCGTGAAGAGGGTTTGGACCGAGCAAAATTAAACTTCCTGATTCACTTCTAAAAATCTCAACTCTTCCACTAGTTCTTAATGTTTCCTTGTTGGAAATCG
The DNA here is from genome assembly GCF_023864275.1 of Schistocerca cancellata. Lineage (NCBI taxonomy): Eukaryota > Metazoa > Arthropoda > Insecta > Orthoptera > Acrididae > Schistocerca > Schistocerca cancellata. The sequence goes on along the minus strand of NC_064632.1, from coordinate 402,575,685 downwards.
CTTCTTCAATTTACTGGGGTGGAGCACACGATGCATACTGCAGAGTTCTGACGGCTGTCACCTCTCACGGGCGCAGTTGATGAGTAACAAACAGACAGGTAACATTGCCTCGGAGTGTCAGCAAACAGTTTGTGTCGAACAAAAGTTGTTCCCCGCGATGTGATCTATCACGGCTAGAAGTTTGATGCAAAGACTTTGAAACACCATGTATATACTACGCAGTACGCTGTGGAATGCTTATTGGAGACTATTTCGCACCAATTTCGTGTTATTCTATTCTGTTCGCACTGGGCGAAGAAGAAATGACCGCCCACATATCTCTGTAAGTATCCAAATATATCTTCTCTTTTTCTCATGATTTCTGTGTGGTGGTGGTGGTGGTTAGTGTTTAACGTCCCGTCGACAACGAGGTCATAAGAGACGGAGCGCAAGCTCGGGTTAGGGAAGGATTGGGAAGGAAATCGGCCATGCCCTTTCAAAGGAACCATCCTGGCACTTGCCTGAAACGATTTAGGGAAATCACGGAAAACCTAAATCAGGATGGCCGGAGACGGGATTGAACCGTCGTCCTCCCGAATGCGACTCCAGTGTGCTAACCACTACGCCACCTCGCTCGGTTTCTGCTTGAGCTATACGATTGTAATAGGAGAAACTCTGCACAGTCTTTCTCTAATTCCGGTTCTCTCAATTTATCCACCAGAGTACAGTGAGAATAACATTGTCTTCATCCAGACATCCCATCTGAGTTTTCCCAACATCTCTGTTTCGCTTTTGTATGTGATATACCTACACTGACCTAGCAGCACACCTATGTCCATGTCATTTCTTCAAGTACTTGATAAGGACGCCAAACGCTGGAATAAGACTCTTGAATTGATCGCACTACCGTGTTGTTGGCAATTTGCTTTATACATGCTTTGCACTTACCCAGACCCTTCCAGCAGATGTATGTCTCCCATTCGTCTCTCCAAATAGTGGCTGTACGGGACCAATCCCTATCATTTTGCTTCTTAGTATTACCCCAAAACCCTTACACCATATGACTTGCTTCAAACGATTGCCACTGATCTAAAAATCAGGTAGTAGCTGGTCTTTTCCCATTCTTATAGATTTTATCTTGCATGTATCCATATGTAAAGAAAGCTTCCATTTATGTCATCAAGTGCAAATTTTGTCCACGTCTTCTTACATTCACTTATGATCACCCAACGACGATACTCTCCTGTAGACATCATCGTCGTTAGTGAAAAATCTGCTAAATCGTTTATGTGTGTAGAGAATTTGAGAGGTGCTGTCATGCTTCAACCAGGCATGTTTTACTTTCGTTTGTGCTGAACATCCGCTGTCCACTAAAAAATTTCACGTTCATCTTTCCAAGACACATTCGAGTCGAACGAAAACTGTAAGGGTACCTCGTATCACACCTTTTGGACATTAGTTAACGACCTAGTACAGTGTCTAACGCCTTTCGGATATCAAAGAAGACTGAATCCATTTGTTGACCTGCACCACCTGTTTGCAATATATCGTATGGAACAAAGGTGCGTTAACACCTGTGTACCATGCGCTTAGTCATCGCGCGCCTATGTTTGCCTCATACACATGTAGGAGCAAACGTGCAGGTACACGGCTCTTTCTCAACATGTGTGCACGAGTGATCCGATTCCCATGTAAGCGTTCACAACGTCACAACGAGTGCAAGGCGAGGGGAATGCGCGTGCGACTGTGAGAAGGGGGGAAAGCTACTTTTCCGATTTTTACGCTGAAAAACACTTTGAAAAGTATGTGGCGCTACGCCAAATTGTTTTTTAACTTTTTTTTTCATCAAAAGCTTTACTTTTCTTGCGAAGAAATAAAACGGCTACTTTTCATTCCACGTGATTTTTTAGTTGTGTAATGTTTCTCAGTCTATTTTGCAGAAAGTAAACAATTTAAAACTCTGATTTTTTTCACGCGTGGTAGTGTGCAACCATTTCCCTTTACAAATCTGGTATCGAGAAACTGAGGTAGCCTGTAGCTTACCATTTGCTACATTTTAGACCACAATTTGCTGCGAGTGAAATGTAGCTAAAAGTATATTAAAAAAATTAAAATGACAGTGACACTGGCATCGTATCGAACTCTCATACGATTTTAATCATCCATTTTCTGAAAACTCCAAATATATACGAATTTTTACCTTGGCGAAAACTGATTTCACTCCACAGTCATCTGCTATGGTTTTGCAGTAGCCAACACATTATATTATAAAAGTGAAGCAATTAATTCTTGTCCATATCTTAAAATTAAATGGAATGTACGTTTTATACATGAAACTAAGAAGAGAATAAATTAATATTAGATATGAATTTGCTGTGAACTGACTATAATAAAACCGGTGAAATTATATTTAACTGATTTCTAGTTGTAGCTGAAAAACGACAGACACAAACATAGAAGTACATTTATAGATGTTACTACAGCTAAAGACATTAATACACAAGATGTTGAAATGTTCATGTTCGACATTTTTGGTTTCGTATTTCTAGGCGAGTGCAGTACCGCAAGCTGTAAATAATTACCTTATCTCCACTTTCAAACAACTGTGCACAGCTCTTAGCAATAATATTTCTTTTAGAAAAACCACATGGTGAAATGAAGTGGACATTCGTTTTAATGGACTTTTCCTTGGATAACCTTAATTCAGGAATTTTTAAATTCTTCTCTCTGTCTCTAAAGTGTTTACATTTTGATTTTCGTATTTTAACAGAAAGAATAACGGACTGGACGAGCGTAGCATCAAACACTGCACGCCAAGTAAACGAGTTAATATCGATGCAGGTGGACTGTTGTATCCTCATGCAATTCAGACCAGTTTAAACCGTGAGCAGTTCGTGTCATTGTTTTTGATATGTGTTTTTTTCACACTGATTGGCTGATCCAGACCGTTAAAAGAATTTTCCGTCTTCGGCAACTGACGTGCAAGGTTGTAAAGACACAGGTGCAGCTACCAACTGCTCACTGCGAGCCATTGAACAGAAAAATGACTTGATTTGTTTTATTAGCGTGGCTTCGACAGTACACTTACTCATCGAGTTTCAATGCACAGAACTAATAGGGCATTATGGACTCTTCCCACGAATATTGACCAGCATTTATGAAGTTTGTTGCCGTACAGGAAGAACTAAGAAATTTTTCAGAAAAGATTATTCATATTACGTAACGGACCATGGATTTCAGTATCCACGCGGAACAATCAAGAAAAATTTCAAAGCAGAACGAATTTTTGTAGGGGTATAAGAGCAGAAGAAAACTGTGTATGACAAAGTAAGATGAATTAGTTCACAATTGCTGTTTTGAAGGAAAACTTTACGCACAACTTACTGCATCCTATTCATTATCAAAAGCTCTCGTATTGTAAGTTTTATAAATATTTGCCTTCGAAGAAGAAGAGCGTTTATTGCTCTCTTGAGACTCCTCAGGAAGAAAGAAGTGCCATCGTCATGGATGGCGTCTTGCTATCTCTTCAATAAAGCTATTTTCTGCTTATTGAGCCGCCAAAATTCTTTCTCAATTTTTTTTCTTTTCCTTAATGATGCGGTGCTTGGTACATCTACTAAAGCTAATAACGTCCTCCTAGAATAATCTTCATCTTGTGACACAGACAGATTGAAAACCGAAAATTTTTCGGAAAATCCGATTTTACCCATTAGTTCTGTTTCCGCTGGTAAGGAACTAGACATAGGTCTTGCTTTAATACGTATTTCAAGGAATTCATGTGGAGACACAGAGATCATGCGGAATTTCGCAACGATGGACTTTTTCCTGGATCAGCTAACTTCACTCTGTCAAGTTCTTTTTAAGTTCTTCTTTGTAATTATCTCTAAGGTGTTTCCATTTCGATTTCACTATTTCAACCGAAATACCAATTAAGGATGTAAGAAAATGTGGCTTAAGTTCCTCATTGCTACAAGACTATGAAAATAGATGGACTAAGTAAATATCTATTTTACTAACAAATCTGAGAAAAAATTTGTTTGTCATTACATTACTTGAATTTTTTTGCTGCCGATTGTGAAATGAAAACAACTTCTTCTTTCTTTAGCAAACAAAAACAAATTAACTTGTGCAGAGACATTTTGATTAAAATAGACGGGAGACGTAATATTAAGTACAGCAGCCAGTCATTTTGCTATGAATTTTTATTTAATCTTATTTGCATTCCTAGTTTTCACCCATCTTCAGTGAGCGCAATGCGTACTTGGATCCTCAGTTAGCACATGGTTACAAAATAGACAGCAACTTTGATGCTGCAGCTGCCTTTCTTCTCCGCTTTTGTTATTCTAATTCTGGACAGTCGGCACAACATGGCGGATATTTGGCTGTTCCTGTGCAAAATACGATTAAAAACGTGTTTGCGGCACATCCATAAGAGATAGAATCTGAACAGGAACAAGCAGAGTAGAAAGACAGTTGCATCAGCCAATTTACTATCTGTGTTCTAACTATGTACTGACTGAAGTCTCAAATATGTATTTCGCTAACCGAAGATGGGTGAAAGCCCGAAATGCATATTAGCTTGAATGAGAATCCATAAGAAACTGGTTGATTGCGGCATTTGTTAAAATAAAATAATATACCCACAGCCACGAACAGCCAGTAAAATAGATAAATTATTTTAGACATGAGACGACTGATACATACACTGCAGGAAGTGAAGCGTAGCCCCACCTGCGCTCGCCGGAAATATTAAACATTCTGAAATGTCGCCCGCGGAGCACGGCCCGGCCGCTAGTCTGAACACTGCCCAAAGGCAGGATGACGAAACACCTACTATGTAAGGCTTACTGTGCGCAACAAAATACTTGCTACTTCTTACTATTTACAACGAACAGCTGAAGAATATTCGTGCGCAACATATGGTTCAAATGGCTCTGAGCACTATGGGACTTAACTTCTAAGGTCATCAGTCCCCTAGAACTTAGAACTAATTAAAACTAACTAACCTAAGGACATCACACACATCCATGCCCGATGCAGGAATCGAACCTGCGACCGTAGCGGTCGCGCGGTTCCAGACTGTAGCGTCAAGAACCGCTCGGCCACGTCGGCCGGCGTGTGCAACAAAATACTTGCCAAGTTCTTACTATTTACAATGAACAGGCGGAGAATATTCCAGTGCGAGTACTTTAATTTATATCAGAAAACGTGTAATCATAATGAGAAAACATAAAAAACTATCATTAACTCATCATGTTTGTTTACACTGTTGTTGTTGCTGTTGTGGTCTTCAGTCCAGAGACTGGTTTGATGCAGCTCTACATGTTACTCTATCCTGTGCAAGCTTCTTCATTTCCCAATACCTACTGCAACCTACATCCTTCTGAATCTGCTTAGTGTATTCATCTCTTGGTCTCCCTCTACGATTTTTACCCTCAACGCTGCCCTCCAATACTAAATTGGTGATCCCTAGATGCCTTAGAACATGTCCTACCAACCGGTCCCTTCTTCTTGTCAAGTTGTGCCACAAACTCCTCTTCTTCCCAATTCTATTCAGTACCTCCTCATTAGTTATGTGATCTACCCATCTAATCTTCAGCATTCTTCTGTAGCACCACATTTCGAAAGCTTCTATTCTCTTCTTGTCCAAACTATTTATCGTCCACGTTTCACTTCCATGCATGGCTACACTCCATACAAATACTTTCAGAAACGACTTCCTGACACTTAAATCTATACTCGATGTTAACAAATTTCTCTTCTTCAGAAACGCTTTCCTTGCCATTGCCAGTCTACACTTTATATCCTCTCTACTTCGACCATCATCAGTTATTTTGCTCCCCAAACAGCAAAACTCCTTTACTACTTTAAGTGTCTCATTTCCTAATCTAATTCCCTCAGAATCACTCGACTTAATTCGACTGCATTCCATTATCCTCGTTTTGCTTTTGTTGATGTTCATCTTATGTCCTCCTTTCAAGACACTGTCTTTTCCGTTCAACTGCTCTTCCAAGTCCTTTGCTGTCTCTCACAGAATTACAATGTCATCGGCGAACCTCAAAGTTTTTATTTCTTCACCATGGATTTTAATTCCTACTCCGAAATTTTCTTTCGTTTCCTTTACTGCTTGCTCAGTGTACAGACTGAGTAACATCGGGGATAGGCTACAACCTTGTCTCACTCCCTTCCCAACCACTCCTTCCCTTTCATTTCCCTCGACCATTGTAACTTCCATCTGGTTTCTGTACAAATTGTAAATAGTCTTTCACTCCATGTATTTTATCCCTGCCACCTTCAGAAAGTGAAAGAGAATATTCCAGTCAACATTGTCAAAAGCTTTATCTAAGTCTACAAATGCTAGAAACGTAGGTTTGCCTTTCCTTAACCTATGTCCTAAGATAAGTCGTAGGGTCAGTATCGCCTCACGTGTTCCAATATTTCTACGGAATCCAAATTGATCTTCCCCGAGGTCGGCTTCTACCAGCTTTTCCATTCGTCTGTAAAGAATTCGCGTAAGTATTTTGCAGCCGTGACTTATTAAACTGATAGTTCGGTAATTTCCACAACTGTCAACACCTGCTTTATTTGGGACTGGAATTATTGTATTCTTCTTGAAGTCTGAGGGTATTTCGCCTGTCTCATACACTATGAATGCCAATTTTTGGTTCATGCGGAAAGTTAGCAGAGTGTGGCATTAGAAAGAGCCTGAAACATTTGGACATTTGACTGTTTGTGAAGCACAGAGGTGAGCCGTTTCTGCAGTATTTGGATTTGCAACGTAAAAGGACTGGCTGGTACCTAATGAAAAAATACCAGACTCCATTTACAAACCAAAAAGGATGCCCATTTCTGCTAGATTTCAATGTTCTTTTACGGGCCCTCGTCGAATGAAAGCGCCTTGTAAAACAACCAGGACAGCTTCGTCACATCAAGGTATCCAGAATCATTCCTCTTCTTCAACATGTTTTTATCGAAAGTACGAACTAAGGCTTTTCATTTTGTTCTGCTTTACCTTTGTTGTTTCCCGGTTGTTTTCGTGTGTGAGGAACTGTAGACAGTTAATTAGCTTCACTTTGTCTTTTTAATCCACGGAAATAACCAGCCAGAGAAAAGGAAACACTCGATAACACAGTTCAATTTCTATCTGTGCCGAAGGAAAAGCAAACTTGAATACGAGCGAAAAACTGAATCTTAGCGAAGGTCGAGTCGTATTAATGTGACCACCGCCTACGTTTTCGACTTCAAAATGCAATAGCCACTCACAAACGGCAGATGGCAGCACTAGTTGCAACAGTGCAGTAGTTGTCGTAATGCAGAAGCGGCGGGACTTATCTGACGCCCAAAAGGGCATGATCATTGGTTTCCGGCAAAAGAGTGAAAGTATTTCCGAAACGGCTAAGCTTGTAAACTGTTCGCGTGCCGCCCTGTTTAAAGTAGACAGTGCATGGCAACATGGGGCACAGATGAAATTGGTGAACGACGGGTGCGGACATGTGTACGGGCGAATATATCTGCAACTCTTGAGCAACTGACGGCCCGAATGAACCAAGGGGCTACCAACAATGTCTGCTCAATGATCGTTCAGCGTATGTTGTTGCGTGTGCAAAAAATGGCTCAAATGGCTCTGAGCACTATGGGACTTAACATCTATGGTCATCAGTCCCCTAGAACTTAGAACTACTTAAACCTAACTAACCTAAGGACATCACACACATCCATGCCCGAGGCAGGATTCGAACCTGCGACCGTAGCAGTCGCGCGGCTCCGGACTGAGCGCCTAGAACCGCTAGACCACCGCGGCCGGCTTGCGTGTGCAACTCTGTAGCAGGCGCCTGGTGCGTGTACGCGTGCTGACTGTTGTTCATCAGCGACAAATGCAAATGAACGTCCACTGAGCGGTGACACGTGGCCTTGTCACATGACACGCATTTTATGCTCCATCGGACAGATGATCATTGGAGTGAACACCGTGAAAAGTCTGAATGCACCCTGCAACACTCGTCAGAAGTGTACCGGACGGAGGTGGAGCGCTATGGTCTGGGGAATGTTTTTGTGGCATTCCCTAGGTGATCTGATTACTCTCGGAGGCATAATAGATCAACACAAATATGCATCTATTCTTTGGAATCATGTACACCCCTACATATAGTATGTTCCTTCCCGGAATGATGACATCTACCAAAAGGATTACGCAACGTGTCACACAGCTTGCAGTGTACTCCGTGGTTCGAAGACCAATAGGATGAGGTTACAGTTCTCTCTGGCCACCTTTCTTCCCAAATTTAAACCCAATTCACGAGATATGGGAACACGTTGATCGGGCTATTCACCCCTTGGATCCTCAAAAGAGATACCTAGCGCAGCTGTCCAAGGCACTGAAGTCGTCATAGCTCCACATCCCTCTCAGTGCCTTCCACAACTTTTCTTGCAAAACTTAGTTACTCAGGCATTTCACACGTGGTCACGTTAATATGACTGGACAGCGTGTGACCAGCACGTGATAATACAGAGGACCAAAAGGACTCAGTCTGCGCTGAGCTATTGGAGAGTAAGGATGTACTGGATTGTCTTACGGGCGCGAATAGGCGCACGATTGTTGCACACCTGTCTCTCAACCTGGGGTGGGGAGACCTCTGCACATGTGCACTGTGGCTTGCACGCACGAAGTCAAAGCCTTCCTTCAGTTCGCACCGTTGCATGCGCCTTCTTGCCTATTCGTGTTACGGCCGCATGTGCCTAATGCACACGGGAAGTTGCAGAGTTGCAAAATTACCTTAAACCAAGCTGTGCTCCAAACAGGTGGTTTGATGCCACGAATTATTCTCCTGCGTTAACCTCTTCATCTCACAATAGCACTTGCACCCCAATCCTCAATAACTTTTTGGATGTGTTCACATGTCTGTCTTCCACTACATTTGTTACCCTTTACAGCTCACTCTAGTACCGCAGAGGTTACTCCCTGGTCTCGTAAAACATGTCGTATTATCCTGTCCCTTCTTCTCGTTAGTGTTTTCCATATGTTTCTTCGGTGAACCACCTCAGTCTTTATCTTATCAGTCCACCTAATTTTCAGCATTCTTCTTTACCGCCACATCTTAAACGCTCGATTCTCCTCTGCTCCGGTTTTCCCAAAGTGCCTAATTCACCATCATGCTTCAAAGGAACATTCTCAGAAATTTCTGCCTTAAAGTAAGGCCTTTGTTTGATACCAGTAGACTTCTCCCGGCCAGCAATGCCCCCTTTGCCCGTGCTAGACTAATTTTCCTGTCTTTCTTGCTTCGTCCATCATGGGCTATTTTGTGAGACCTGAGTTTCACCTGGCGTATACAATTTTCAAACAACTTACGGGAATTCAGCGAGGTAATGTTTACAGCGACTGCCGATATTTCGGCGGGAATACACCCCGCCATTTTCAAGGCACAAACTGACTCTGTCCCTCTGTTTTTTGACAAGGGAGAGAGAGCAAGATTCCAAGCAGAGTTTAAGCAGAAACCTCCATCCCTGTTTACAAGGTTGCTCGCTGATTTAATCTCAATAGCCTCCTTAATAACACTATCCCAATAGATGGACGTGCATGCCAATATCTCGGTATTGTTATTTAACATAGGGTGATCAGTATCCGAACAATGTTCTGCAATTGCAGATCTACTTGGTTGCTGTAACCGCGTGTGCCGTTTATGCTCAGTATATCGGTCATCCACGGTCCTGACAGTCTGACCAATATATGCCATGCCACAGCTACAAGGAATGCGATATACATCCCCCCAAACGCAAACCAAGATCGTCCTTAACAGAACCCAAAAGCACTCTAATTTTAGATGGAGATCGGAATACACATTTCATATCGTATTTCCGTAAAATATGACCGATCGTGTTGGAAGTGGTTCCCAGGTAAGGCAAAAAGGCACTAGACTTAGGTGTTGACTCAGTGTTATCATCAATCACTCTTTGCACAGTTAATCGATAGCGCAACGCACGTTCAATCTGCCTTTCACTATTCCCAATTTGACTAAATGTAACTTCAGGATGAGCCAGCTCAGTTGGCAAAGTTCAGTGTCGGAAATGACATGGGCCCTGTATACCAAGGTACGAAGTACCCATTCACGCTGAACCGGATGGTGACAACTATCAACCTGCAAATACAAGCCAGTTTAAGTGCGTTTCCCGTAAACTGCATGTCCCAATGATCCATCAACCTATCTCCTAACCAAAACATCAAGAAAGGGAAGGCAACCATCCTTCTCCCCCTCCATCGTAAAACGAATGTTCGGGTGGATCGAGTTCAGGTGTTCCAAAAAGGCATTCAAATGTTCCCTACAATGAGGCCACACAACAAAGTATCATCAACATACAGGCGGGTTTCAGAGGCACGGACTCCAATCCACGTTCCTCTAAGTCTTCCACCAACAAATTTGCAATCGCGGGAGACAGCGGACTACCCATTGCAACTCCGTCTGTCTGCTTGTAACACTGGTCATTGAATAAAAATTAAGTGGATGTCAACACATGCCGAAAGAGATTAGTTAATTCAACACCAAACCTAACCCCAATTAACCGCAACGAATCAGAGGAACACGAGTGAGGAGGGAGACCACATCAAAACTTACTAAAATATCAGAGTCATTCAACGGCACTCCCTCCAAACGACGTAAGAAACCAGCTGAGTACCTGATATGATGTTCACACCGACCAACTTGTGGTCTTAACAGAGAAGCAAATTGTTCGGTTACATGGTATGTCGGAGCGCCGATATTGCTCACTACAGGACGGAAAGGAACGCCTTCCTTGTGCACCTTCGGAAGGCCATATAATCTAGAGGGAACAATACCATAGGTGTTAATACTGTTGATAGTGTCCTGCGACAAACCACTTTTCTTCAAGAGACTGTTGGTCTTTCTCTCAACAGTTTTCGTGGGGTCAGCATCGATTCTGCGATTCCCACAATTGAATTTTTCTTTTATTTCCGTCATTGCTTCTTCGAGATATAGACTGAACTGTAGGGCCGAAAGGCTGCATCCCTGTCTCACATCCTTCGAGCACTTTGTCCTTGGTCCTCCAGTTTTATTGTTACCTCTTGGTTCTTCTACATATTACCCATCATTCCCTGTAGTTTACCCCTATTTTCCCAGGAATAGAATATAATGGACCGTTTTATATTTTAGGATGCTTTTCGTAGATCGACTAAGCCTATGGGTGTGTCTTGATTTTCCTTCGGCCTTGCTTTGATTATCAATCACAACAAGAAAACTGTCTCTCTGGTCTCTTTGCCTTTCTAAAGCCAAACTGACCGACATCTAACAGATCCTCAAGTTGCTTTTCAGTTCTTCTGTACATTATCCCTGTCAGCAGTTTGGATGCATGAACTGTTAAGCTGTTGCCCGAAAGTTTTCGCAGGAACCAGCCTTTTCTGAGTCAGTTCGCAGGATGATCATTTCCTTTTCGATTTCTTCGTATTTTTCCTGCTGCCATTTTGCCTTGTTCTTTAGTGGTTTATATTATTGTATTCCTGCCTTTTCTTGAACATTTCTGTATTTCTTTCTTTCATCGATCAGCTGAAGTATTTCATCTGTTGCCCAAGGTTTTTTCGCAGTTACCTTCCTTGTACCAGTGTCTGTCTGTCCAGCGTCTGTGATTCTCCTTTTTGTAGATGTCCGCTGCTCTTCAACTGAACTACTCTGGTGTTTCTTATCGCAGTATCCACATCTTTAGCGAACTCCAAACGTCTCGTCGTCTCTCCACAATACTTCAGTATTCCACTTCCTCCCACACTGATACTTCCTGACTAATCTCTTAAACTTCAGTCCACTTATTACTCAGTTGTGATCTGAGTCTATATCCGCTCCTGGTACGCATTGCAAGTCAGACCCCGATTTCGGTATCTCTGTCTGACCATGATTTAATCCATCTGGAACCTTCCCGTGACCCGGGTCTTTTCCAAGTATATCCCTCCTCCTCTTGTAGACTATGACAATCAAACATAAAATCCATATCACGGTATATTAACAATTTTTACTTATGGACCGTCTGACAGCAACTGAATAAAACATAATTTTAGTGCCATACGCGTTTCGCCTTTATTTTCTGCAAGGCATCATCAGTGGCCTGGAATATGTACATATGTTAGCTATTTTATTTACATTTTTGTCATAGTGCCTATAGGTTATAAACAGTTTTGGTGGTTGGTATTTCCTATTAAGTAGTAATGTTTTGAACTGTACTTACAGGTTGCGTGGACAATTTCCTACATATTACGCTCCTGTTCCATTTTTGGTGTTGTTCTTCTTCTTATGAACGCCAATTTGCGGTTTTTTTCCCCATTCCACAACACTATGCACTGAACGCTTGTTTTAAAGCAATGTTTTTGTTTCTGTTACCGACTGTCAAATGTTTTTGCCAAAGATCGAATGTTATTGCCAAACTTATGAGTGTAACTATTGAAATATCTGTGGTCTGTTCGTGTATGCATTTGTGTGTCGTTTGTGTATGTGTGTGTGTGTGTGTGTGTGTGTGTGAGTGTTTTTTGGTGTGATATATATTTTTTTGTGCTGTGTGTGTGTGTGTGTATGTGTATTCTGGTGTTTTATATATATATATATATATATATATTTGCTGTGTGTGTGTGTGTGTCTCCAGATGATGTGGAGAAGAGTTTTTTTTTATTTTTTGTTTTATGTTATCATTTCCTTTACTAAGTGTAGTAGGGAGCCTATGCTGATGTGTGTTTGTTCATTTATCACATGTTTGTTTTCTGCTATGACTTTCTGGATGTGGAAGTTTTTTTGCATTTGTCAGACGGTCCATAAGTAAAAATTATTAATATACCGTAATATTACACGCAACTGAGGAAGACAGGACTATAAAAGCTGAAGATATAAAATCCATATCATATAAAGTGTTACAACTCATACATTTATACAGATTCACCCTTATAAATAGATAACGATATTACTACAAGATATCAGTACAACGAAGCTGGCATGAAACCGGTATAACCTGATGCTCATTTAACCATTTTTCTTTCTTTTGGCAGTGAGTGAGCAAATACAGTACTGCAGCAGCCGTTACAGGCGGTAGAGCGTTTATTCGACACGGATATTAGTCTATTCTCAGGTAAGTTAAGCTGAATGCGGGTAGTAGTCCTTCAAAAAGGCCACTGATGACTATTTCCCTGTAGAGTTGGTCCCCTAACGACACGGCGGTCCAGAGAACGATACAAACAAGGACAGAAAGAGGAAACCAGTTTGGGCGACCGGCGAGCCAATAGCGTCTATTGGCCTACGTGAGCCATTTGTCGCTGTTGCAATGGGTTTACGAGTTTCACGCGACCGCAGCAGCAATACGCTGATGACCAACCACAGTTTACAACCCCACGTAGGCATTAAACACCAGCTACACAGAGCATAGAAGTACAATCTAACATTGCGGAACGCTTGCACCAACACAAGTGCAAAATTACTGTTCGTGATAGTAATAATAGTTTTATTTATTGCTTCATTCACGCTGACCATCTTACATCCGACTAGGAATACACATATCAGAAACTATTGGGTTGGTGCATAAGTTCGTAGCATTTTTGCATAAGTTTAATAAACACAACAGCCACATAACAGAGACTTGATTCCTCAATAACGTATTCTCACTCACTATTTAAAACATTTTCCAACGCTGGGGCAACTTTTCGATTCTACGATTGTAGAAATCACCTGGTTTGAGGCGAAGAAAACGTCGAGCCATGTTCGGAGCGTATTTTCATCCTGAAAGGATTTCCTTCAAGGTTGTTCGAAAGAGACCGCAAAAGGCGAAAACCTGAGTGGGAAAAATCAGGTGAACAAGGTGGATGCGGAATGACGTCCCAGCTCATCTCCTGTATAGTGCTTTTTGTCACTCTAGCAAAATGGGGGTGAGCGTTACCGTGGAGTATCGTGACTTCACGCAGATTTACTGCTCGTTATGCTTGGATTATGTCTGCAAGATGTCTCAGTTGTTGGCAAAAAAAAAAAAGTAGCGGATATAATTACACCTCGGGGTAGCAATTCTCAGTACAGCACACCGTCACTGTACCACCAGATGCACAACATTATCTTTTGTGCATGGGTGTAGGTCTTTGTACGGGGCGTTGCTGCTTTGTTTGGGCTCAACTATTCCTTTCTTTTCCTTATGTTAGCAGAAAGATGCCATTTCTCATCACAAGTAACGACACAGGACAAGGATGATAGGTGTTCCCAGAATGTGATTTTCACTCTGCAGCGGAACGTACGCTGATATGAAACTTCGTGGCAGATTAAAACTGTGTGCTGGACCGAGACTCGAACTCGGAACGTTTGCCTTTTGCGGGCAAGTGCCAGAGTTCGAATCTCAGTCTGGCACACAGTTTTAATCTGCCACGAAGTTTCGACGATCGGTATTGTTCACGAGTCAACTGATTACCAGCAAGCACAGATGCACATATGACCACCCACTGACTTGTGTGGTTTTGGCTTAGAGCATGCGGCACCCGATTTTTCAACCTCCCCATTGCATGCAAAAGTCACACTATAGTGGAATGATAACCGTTCATCACATTTGCCTGTTCTAGAGTATAATAACGTGGATCATTGTGGATAAATGCTTTTAAACGATCTTCATCAAACTCCGACGGCCTTCATGAACGTGGAAGTCACTAATGTCAAAACGATCCCCCTTAAAACCATTTTTTTGCCGTGCTCTGTCCAGTGGCACTAACCCTATACACGGCGCATTTGTTTTTGGTTACCTCTGCTGCTGTCACCCCTCTATTGAACTCAGACAGAAGAATATGTCAAAAATGGTTCGATTTCTCCACTTAAAACTCCATTTTCTAGAGTACGCAGCTCAACTCACTATCTCCAAATGACAAACGACAATATGTAAATGCAAACAGCATCAAGGAGGTACAAATAAAAAATATCAATCGATAAATAAACCAAAAGCCACTGGAATGCCAATATGTGGAACAAAAACCCTATGATTTTACTCACAAACATAATATTATAAAATATTCACAATTTCCAGAAGACATAACAATAACATTAATAAGTTTATCACTTTGGATGCCGTGGTTAATATCGTCAGAAATAGCAAGGATGATGACAGAGGAAAACACAGTAACTGTTGAGAAAGAGCTTATCTTTTCAATATATGACTCTGTAGACAAGGAGGAAGAAAAAGGGAGGGAAGGAGAGCGATTCACTAGAGCGAGCTGTGCACAAACATGTGTAAGACAGAGCTATTTTTATAATATGAGGAACATTAACCACCGTTTAAATTTGGTTATTGCAAATTTTGAATGGTCTCGAAGGCAGTACATCAGGACAGCAAGTCGTACTCGGTTATGGTTGGCCAACGACCATATTACGATCATACTTATACTGTTACTGAGACCTGAAATGTCAGATAAAATCATACCTTCAATGCACATGGTACCTGAGACATCAGGACATCACTATCAAGCACCAATTACAATGAATGTATGCCGTGAAGATGGATTTTGCTATTGGCCTGGACTGCTATCAAGAGTACTAAAATTTGTAATAAATAAAACAGATCACTGTTTCGTCTCTGTCTGGCGATTTCAGGATATGAAAGTTTTTAGCTTGGAAACGTAATTTCTCTGCCACTGGGGTTGGAAACTCCTGTTCACGGTTTTCCATGTTTGCGAATTAAATTTAAAAACTTAAACTCCGCCTTCTGCAAAATACAGTGTACGTCTGTTGTCTGACTACTCGAATATGTATCGATATCTATGTATCACCCTCAGTGGGTCTAGACTTATTTCTGCAAAAATATTACATAAATTTCAGGATTATTTTTCTATTTTATGCCTAAATCTATCACAAGTGTTTTTTCCATTTTTTTTGTTTGCTCACCTGCAACTACATTAATTATGACAGTCGATTTGTACAGGTCTTACTGCATTTATGCCTTTTATAATTTGACAGCACGTCGTCTGCACAGTAGTCTGAAGAATTTGCTTAAGAGTTACTAACTTTGGAGTACTTTTTCGAGAGTATTAGTGGTGTGTCCTGTACTTACGTTTTCCGTTCTGTTGTACACTTTTGATTTGTCCCGTCTTTTGGTTTGTAATTACGTACACTGTTTTTCAAGTCTTCTATCCTTCGCTCTCACTTGGTATCACATGTTTTTATACACAAAATTATGTCACCAAATCGATTGAGAGAAGTTAGGTTAAAGTCGCCACTCACTTGTTCATCATTTTATTTTGGGTTAGTGCGCTAATTTCGAATTTGTAGTGCAAGAGAGGAGGAATGGGATGTTAAGAATCATGTTTTTTTTGTTTTGGGTGATAATTGAAGGGGTTTCATATATACTGTGTTTTCTTTGAAGAAGTGTCTTTGTTTAGCACAATTAGGAAGAAGAAATCAATCGTACTTTGCAGAAGGTGTAGTTTTTCAGGCCGTTTGAGGAAGATCATTCCGAAGTTGATTTCCTGATGCAGAAAATGATTTTGAGAAGAGGGCTGTATTATATAGTGTAAGCAACAAGTACCTTTCCACCCTTCAATAAAAATTGCACACTGATTAAACCAAAGCAGAAAACATACAGCTTATAAATAATCATACCGACGTGGTAGACCATTTACATATAATAGAACAGTTGATATAATATTTAATACAGGCATAAGATCCTTCCTCTCGCCATGTCACCCCCTCCCCATACTACTCCCCTTCAGTCACCTCCCATAAAACCAAATCTCTGCTGACGTTTATAATACCGCGTGGATGATATTGGAACGGCCAATTCGGCGACTGGGGCTCGTCACATCAAGCAGTCAGTTTTGATAGCTACTGTTAATTATGTTTAATAAGTAATGAAGAACGTTAATCGATAGAAAAGGGCGTCTCGCGCATGACCTGTAACGTGACACGTTGAACTGCCAAGGTGCGTCAAGGCAGTAAAACAGTCAACGACCTGTTACGCTGCGGCTCACATGCATTTCCTTTTGCAATGCATGAAGCAAACTAATCTGCATGCACCAAGTGTAGCGTAATAACCGCACATCCGCTGCTCAGATAGCGAACGGAAGTCTTACGTAAAACGATCAGGCCAGCATTCTGCGTGGAATGGAGCCAAGAGACAACGATACTATTGCTCGTTACAATAAATACAGGAACTGGTAATTAGTTCCTGAGCGACAAACATATAGACTCACAAGGTGTGAGGTCACTTAAGGCCAATAATTTTTACGGCATTTGACGCCACACATATTGTCTAACATGCCAACATAGTATTCAGTACTAGCTGCTAATGGCAACAGGGGGCGTGACTGGAGGTCTCTAATGGTAAGCACAGCATGGGGCTACGCAGCGTAGTTGAACTGCTTAGTCGACGTGTAACTGACAACAGTGCCACAGTGCTAAGGTGTCGATACAAAGCAGAGCAATAGCAACGATAAACAAAGCAAGCATTGCATTATACCCACAAGAACAGTTGCCGAAGTTGACAATGCGTCAGAGAGGAACCGAAGGAATTTCGCAGAGTGAGAAAGAAGTGGTAGAAGACCCGCCAGGGTAGCCGAGAGAGCTAACGCGCTGCTTCCTGGACTCTGGTAGGCATCGAATCCGCCCGGCGGATTAACGACGAGGGCCGAGGTGCCGGCCAGCCTGGATGTGGTTTTTAGGCGGTTTTCCACATCCCACTATGTGAATACCGGGCTGGTGCCTATGTTCCGCCTCAGTCACACGGCTCGCAGACATCTGAACACTTTCGCACTATTCCATGGATTACACTCGACGCAGACAGTTGGGGTACATTAATTCCGTCGTGGGGAGTAGGGGGTGACAGCAGGAAGGGCACCCGACCACCCCTTAAACATTAACATGCCAAATCCGATTAACGATGGCTGACCCTGCTTAACTGCAGGACAAGGCTCAAGCGATAGTTAGAATAGATAGAAAGAAGTGGTAGATGAAATATTAGCGTTCCTGAAAGGTGAATCACTAGAATGTGTAATGTCGTTTACCCTTGACTCTGTGGAAAAGGTTCAAAAAATGGCTCTGAGCACTATGGGACTTAACATCGGAGGTCATCAGTCACCTAGAACTTAGAACTACTTAAACCTAACTAACGTAAGGACATCACACACATCCATTCCTGAGGCAGGATTCGAACCTGCAACCGTAGCGGTCGCGCGGTTCCAGACTGATGCGCCTAGAACCGCTCGGCCACTCCGGGCGGTGCGGAGGTTCATGAGGAGTATAATAATGACGATAAGTGCTTAACAAGTGAAAGTGACACTGAAACAGATGTCGAGCCATGTAGTTCATCATCTGGGTCGGAAAGGGAGCCACAAATACCGCCTCCAGTGAAACGTAGTGAAGGAGAATCATTGTCCAAGGAGCGGGTAATAAACATAATTACGTACGTGGAATATCATCCGCAACATAGTTAAAAAGCAGTTATGAACAGATTTCGAATACGTCCACAGCAATATGACCGTGCAGTGCATAAGAATAACTATGGATATGCAACGGAGGAAAGGCACACTTGTTACAAAAGTCGGTAGTTTCAAAGTTGCTCGATGCGGTTTACAGGATGTGCATGATAGTGAAATGCACATCAAATTGCTGGCGACTTAGATTGCAGTGGTTTCAATGGAAGCGATGGTTGGTTGCATATCTTCAAAAAGTGCTACAGAATTGGTTGACGTAAAATAACGAAACTTCAAACAATGTTTCACACTGACGAGCCACAGAAAACTGTGGAATCAGCTAGAAAATTTGTAGATGAGATAAACAAACTTATCCCAACTTTCAGTAAGGAGTTCGTTTCAAATTCCGGGTACATGAAGATGAAACGCATATAAAGGGAACACTAAAAATTAGAGGTACCGAGAGTATTGTATCAAGATCAACTAACATGAGTGCCTTCATGTATTCGTATACAATTGCGCTGACTGTTAACGCTGATGGTAAAATATTTGAAAAGTTATTTATTGTGCTGCGAGAAGTTGGCGGTGCTCTGTTCCCTACGATTCTTTCTCGTGTGTGTGATCTTGCATGAGCAAAAGGTAACATTTACGTCCCAGTAAACAAAAGTGGGAAAATTTTGAAAAGTATGTGACATTGCAGTTCATAGTTCATACGAGCTGGAATCACTGGACAAATTCAGCCTCTGGATGTTTCTCTTTTCCGTGCCTAAAAAGCATATTATTTTACTTTCTGCAGCTACGCTTTAAAGGATATCCCATTTCACGGTAAGCTGCATGACAGACTGGTTCGCATTCGGTTGCATGTCATTACATTTCATCAGTTCTCATCACCCCGTTACACCAAAATGATGATAAATGCATTCTTAAACAGTGGACACCTTTCTGAACATCCAGCACAGTCAGTAACTCCGAAGCAGTTCGCCTTCGAGTTTGATGTGCTGATCTTTGTGATCACTCTGGGGCGCCATTATTCTTTCGGTGTTCATTGCGCTAGTTAACGGTTTGTTTTGAACATTTCTTGAATTTAGACGATGGCCATTTTGTGAAGTGTAATACATACATACCATGGAAGGTATTTCGTCTCTTCACCTCCTGTACACTCATTTTCTGTCTCCCTTCCGATGCACATGGCGAGTCATTAGCACTTAATATTTTTCTTGTCATAAGTGTTAGCACAACACTTTGAAATGTGCCTTACTAAAGATCGAACCTCAGATTTCGCACTCAGTGGGTTCCTTGGCAGAATATGCCAACTTTTTTCATCCCTGTCCATTAATGCCATGAAACTATCATAATTCTGATGGCATACTTACCGGCAAGCAAAATGTATGAGACAGAAACGTACCCTCAGACTTCCAGGAGAACACAATATTCCAGTTCCAAAGAAAGTAGGCGCTGGCAGTTATCAATATTTCCGAACTTTCAGTTTATAAGTCATGGTTGCAAAATGCCAACAGGAATTCTTATTTACAGAAGACTGGAGCAAACGGGTAGAAACCAACCTCAGGGAAGGTCATTTTGGATTGCGCAGAAATGTAGGAATATGCAACGCAATACTGACCTTACGACTTATCTTGGGAGATAAGTTAAGGGAAGGCAAGCCTACGTTTATATTACTTGTAGACTTAGAGAAAAGTTTTTGCAATGCTGACTGAAATACTCTCATTGAAATTCTGAAGATGCAGCGATAAAATGTAGGCAGTGGAAGCCTGTATACAACTTGTACAGTAACCAGAAGGCAGTTATGAGCTGTAACAGTCAGGGAGCGTGAAAGGGAAGGAGTGTTGAGAAGGGAGTGAGACAGGATTCTACCCTATCCCCCATGTTATTCAATCTGTCGCTTGAGCAAGCAGTAAAGGAAACCAAAGAAAATTTAGGAGTAGGAATTAAAGTTCAGGGGGAAAAAATAAAAAGTCTGAGTTTTACTGATGACGCTGTAATTCTCTCAGAGACAGCAAAGGCCGTCAAAGAACAGTTGAAAGGAATGGACAGTCTCTTGAAAGAAGGATATAAGATAAATACCAAGAAAAGCAAAACAAGGATAATGGAATGTAGTCGAATTAATTCAGGTGACGCTGAGCGAATTAGATTAGGAAACGAGACACTAAATGTAGCAGATGAGTTTCGTTGTTTGGGAACCAAAATAACTGATGGTGGAGAAAGAAGAGAGGATATAAAATGTAGACTGGCAATGGCAAGAACAGCGTTTCTGAAGAAGAAAAATTTGTTAACGTCGAATATAGATTTAAGTGTCAGGAACTCTGTTCTGAAGGTATTTGTATGGAGTGAAGACGTGTATGGAAGTGAAACAGGGACGATAAACAGATAGGACAAGAAGAGAATACACATTTTTGAAATGTGATGTTACTGTACAATGCTAAAGATTAGATCGTGTAAGTAATGAGCTGGTACTGAATACAATTGGGAAGAAAAGAAATTTGTGGTACAACCTGACAAAAAGAAAGGGTCCTTTCATAGGACACATTCTGAAACATCAAAGTAGTATTAGAGGGAAGTGTATGGGGTAAAAATCGTAGAGGGAGACCAAAAGTTGAATGCAGTAAGGACTTTCAAAATGATGTACGTTGCAGTAGTTACTCAGAGATGCATATGCTTGCACAGGATAGAGTGGCATGGTGAGCTGCGTCGGACTAAAGACCACAACAACAACAAAAGTTTTGCACACCTGGACTAATTTTTACAGTAGTCAAACAATCTTTGACGCAGGCAAGGCCGACAAGAGATTGTTTACTGCCTGAGTAGAATGTGTCATCCGCGAAGAGACAAGAAGCAACCGACAGGCTCCAGCTGTTTACATCACTAGCAGTACTACATGTAGTCATTAAGACATAATTATCATTGCCAGACCCCAGCTAACAGTTTGGAGTCATATTCTGGGCAGCACCGTGTCCTTCCGCTAAGCCGGCAGACGACATACATTGCGTGCTCAGAGCCGCAGCCGAGTCAAGTGCGGTCTCAGCACTGTGCCCTGTGTCAGAGCTCTACTGTGCAAGCACCTCGCCTATACGCTTCTCCAGCCGTTACCTCGCCGGCCGCTCCAACGCTGGATATTATGCGAAGAAGAAAATGCGCTTGACCGGCTGCACTAGCAGGATTCGATAACTGAAGAAAAAAATGGTTCAAATGGCTCTGAGCACTATGGGACTCAACTGCTGAGGTCATTAGTCCCCTAGAACTTAGAACTAGTTAAACCTAACTAACCTAAGGACATGACACACATCCATGCCCGAGGCAGGATTCGAACCTGCGACCGTAGCGGTCTCGCGGTTCCAGACTGCAGCGCCAGAACCGCGCGGCCACTTCGGCCGGCAATAACTGAAGACTTGTTGTGTTTCTTGTGATGTTTGTCCACGACCACTCCTGAATTGGTGGAACCCAAGGTGTATAAATTAGTAGGGAATCAATAATGAAGTACTGTATCCTCACAGAGACTCGCCTCTGCTCTTGTCCGTACCCACATCTTCAACAGCGAAACCCAGCCCACGGCCAACCAAGTAACTGTCATATTAAACTTCCTTTCAGATTAAAACTTCGTGCCCAACCGAGACTCGAATTCGCGACCTTTGCTTTTCACGGGCAAGTGCTCTAACTGAGCTACCCAATCACGACTCATGATCCGCCCTCACAGCTTCATTTCTGCCAGTACTTCGTCTCCTACCTTCCACACTTCACAGAAGCACTTCTTTGCAGAAGAACTGGCATGAATGAAGCTGTGAGGGGGGATCGTAAGTCGTGCTTGGATAGCTCAGATGGCAGAGCACTTGCCCGCGAAAGGCAAAGGTCCCGAGTTCGAGTCTCGGTCCAGCACACAGTTTTAATCTGCCAGTAAGTTTCATATAAGTGTACACTCCGCTGCAGAGTGAAAATATCATTCTGGAAACTGTTATATTACAGTTCTGTTTCTTTTGTAATTTCCACAGTTTGAACAAGTTATCGGAGTACAGCAAAAAAAAAAAAAAAAAAAAAAAAAAAAAAAAAAAAAAAAAAAAGTACTGAGACAGACACGAACCAAACATTGTCGCCAGCCAGCTGTCTACACTGGCGTGACAAAAGTCATGGGATACGTCCTAATATCATGTCGGACCTCCTTTTGCCCAGTGTAGTGCAAAACTTGACGCGGCATGGACTCAAGTCGTGCGGTAGCGTTCTCGCTTCCCACGCCAGGGTTCCCGGGTTCGATTCCCGGCGGGGTCCGGGATTTTCTCTGCCTCGTGATGGCTGGGTGTTGTGTGCTGTCCTTAGGTTAGTTAGGTTTAAGTAGTTCTAAGTTCTAGGGGACTGATGACCATAGATGTTAAGTCCCATAGTGCTCAGAGCCATTTGAACCATGGACTCAACAAGTCGTTGGAAATCCCCTGCAGAAGTACTGAACCTTGCCGCCTCTATAGCTGTCCATGATTGTGAAAGTGTTGCCGGTGCATAATTTTGTGCACGAACTGACCTCTACATTGTGTCCAATAACTGTTCGATGGGATTCGTGTCGGGCGATCTGGTTGGCCAAATCATTTGCTCGAAGTTTCCGGAATGTTCTTCAAACCAGTCGCGAAAAGTTATGGGCCGGTAACATGGTACATCGTCATTCATAAAAATACCATCGTTGTTTGCTAGAAATGGTCTAAAAGGAGCCAAACACAACCATTTCCAGTCAATGATCAGTTCAATTGGAGCGGAGGATCCAGTCAATTCCATGTAAACACACCATGTAAGAGGTCCGAGCAGATGTAATTTCTATGTATTGCTCATGCGCTGCCTGCGATATGCAAGGTGTAAGAGAATCGCTGACCAGAGAGCAGTGTTGACTGAGTAGGAACTGTGTAGCTGTAGCAGTAAGTTGTTGCTAGTGGCTAGTCTGCAGTCTGCTCTGGTCTGGTATCGTGTTGGCTGGGCCGGTCGCGGTGCAGCGATGCCGGAGCCTGAGTATTATTGTATAAGGTAAGAAGCAGCGTCGCGCATATCTAGTAATGTTATCTGAACTCCCATGTAAATGTTTTAAAAATGTCCTAATAATAATCTTTGTCACATAAAGTAATTTTTAACAAGCATTCATTTCAATTTAAAGAATTTACTAATTTCTCCAATCCATGATCATTCCGATTGTTGCAAAAAAAAAAAAAAAAATCAGTTGCTTCCTTTCATAAATAACAAATCTATCGGCCAGCATTGCACAGAGCTGTCCCGGAAAAATTTATTGTAAGAGCAGATATATTCGGCGACTTTATTGAGGTAAGAAGTTTTCCTTTTTTATTCAGAATGATCTTACAGGGCCATGACGCAGCACTGCTGTCGTCCAAAATTTACCAGGTTAAATTCACAGTGAATTATTGAAAAGTCGTAAGTGAGCGACAATTTAATTGAGAGGTTAGTTACATTGTTTTACTACCAGGTTACTAAATTTATTTTTTTATTACGACGTTTAGGAATTTTTCTGTTTCGAGCTTACATTAAATGAGAAAAGAATTTTGTGGGTACATTAAATGGGAAAGAAATTTTGTGTGGAGGTTAAATGTGAAAAAATTTTTGTAGGGAGGTTGCAAATGAGAAAGAATTTTGTTTTGAGGTTACACAAAAATTAAAATTATTATCTATATTATTTTTTTTAAATTTTTGTGGGGAGGTTACAACCATTATGAAGTCACCACCGGCTGCATACTGCCTTGTTGACGACTTGGGCCCTTGGGCTTCTTGAGATCTGCACCACATTCGAAACCTACCCTCAGTCCTTGTCACCTGAAATCGGGACTCATCTGACCAGGCCACGGGTTTCCAATCGTCTATAGTCCAACCGACATTGTCACGAGCAGGTGATGTGTTGTTAGCAAAGGCACTCGAATCGCTCGTCAGGTGTCATAGCCAATTAACGCCAGATTTCACAGCACTATCTTAACGAATACGTTCGTCGTACTTTCTACATTGAATTCTGCGGTTATTTCACGGACTGTTGCTCGTCTGACAGCACTGACAACTCTACGCAACCGCTACTGCTCTCGGTCGTTAAGTGAAGGCCAGCGGCCACTGCCTTGTCCATGATGAGAGGTAATGCCTAAAATTTGGTAGTCTCGGCACACTCTTGACACTGTGAATCTCAGAATATTGGATTCCCTAACGATTTCCGAAGTGGAATGTGTATAGCTCCGTCTACCGTTCGGCATTAAACGTCTGTTAATTCCGATCGTGCGGCCATAATCGCGTCGGACTCCTTTTCAAATCAATCAGCTGAGTACAAATGCCAATGGACTGACCTTTTATACCTTGTGTATGCGATACTACCGCCATCTATCTACAGGGTTATTACAAATGATTGAAGCGATTTCACAGCTCTACAATAACTTTATTATTTGAGATATTTTCACAATGCTTTGCACACACATACAAAAACTCAAAAAGTTTTTTTAGGCATTCACAAATGTTCGATATGTGCCCCTTTAGTGATTCGGCAGACATCATGCCGATAATCGAGTTCCTCCCACACTCGGCGCAGCATGTTCCCATCAATGAGTTCGAAAGCATCGTTGATGCGAGCTCGCAGTTCTGGCACGTTTCTGGGTAGAGGAGGTTTAAACACTGAATCTTTCACATAACCCCACAGAAAGAAATCGCATGGGGTTAAGTCGGGAGAGCGTGGAGGCCATGACATGAATTGCTGATCATGATCTCCACCACGACCGATCCATCGGTTTTCCAATCTCCTGTTTAAGAAATGCGGAACATCATGATGGAAGTGCGGTGGAGCACCATCCTGTTGAAACATGAAGTCGGCGCTGTCGGTCTCCAGTTGTGGCATGAGCCAGTTTACCAGCATGTCCAGACACACGTGTCCTGTAACTTTTTTTTCGCAGAAGAAAAAGGGGCCGTAAACTTTAAACCGTGAGATTGCACAAAACACGTTAACTTTTGGTGAATTGCGAATTTGCTGCACGAATGCGTGAGGATTCTCTACCGCCCAGATTCGCACATTGTGTCTGTTCACTTCACCATTAAGAAAAAATGTTGCTTCATCACTGAAAACAAGTTTCGCACTGAACGCATCCTCTTTCATGAGCTGTTGCAACCGCGCCGAAAATTCAAAGCGTTTGACTTTGTCATCGGGTGTCAGGGCTTGTAGCAATTGTAAACGGTAAGGCTTCTGCTTTAGCCTTTTCCGTAAGATTTTCCAAACCGTCGGCTGTGGTACGTTTAGCTGCCTGCTTGCTTTATTCGTCGACTTCCGCGGGCTACGCGTGAAACATGTCCGCACGCGTTCAACCGTTTCTTCGCTCACTGCAGGCCGACCCGTTGATTTCCCCTTACAGAGGCATCCAGAAGCTTTAAATTGCGCATACCATCGCCGAATGGAGTTGGTGGATCTTTGTTGAACTTCGTCCTGAAGTGTCGTTGCACTGTTATGACTGACTGATGTGAGTGCATTTCAAGCACGACATACGCTTTCTCGGCTCCTGTCGCCATTTTGTTTCACTGCGCTCTCGAGCGCTCTGGCGGCAGAAACCTGAAGTGCGGCTTCAGCCGAACAAAACTTTATGAGTTTTTCTACGTATCTGTAGTGTGTCGTGACCATATGTCAATGAATGGAGCTACAGTGAATTTATGAAATCGCTTCAATCATTTGTAATAGCCCTGTATATGCACATCGCTATACTGTGACTTCTGTCACTAGACCACCAACTACGCCACTGAGCTACGATGCAGTATGCTACAGCCACCGACTTCTGCCTTTACTGGGTGTACAGCGACTAATGAGGCGAAGCAGTTTTCCCGCGTATTTTTATCGAGGTCGTCCTTATGCTACATGTCAAAAAGGTGTTAATCCTTCTACTACACCCACAACTGCTCATTACTTTTATGAGCAGATCGGTACATCTCGTAATGAGTTTGGCTCCTGGGTAACATAGCGAGTAATTCAAATATCAGCAACAGCCATTTTTTGCGCTGTGAAGGTTACATTACTGGTTTTCAATTATTTGTGCTTCGTGCGTCAATGCGTCCCCTGGTTAGCCTTCATTTGCTTCAAAAGCGAGTCATGATTACCACACACTCAGCTTCCTGATCGTGTGGTAACAGTCCTCTGAACAAGGTAACAAGGAAAGAGTTGTGCAAGACGCAGAAGTTAATGTAATTTTTTCCTTGTTGTCAATCTTGTGACAGATTTGATGCGAACGGCGACGACTTTCTCCCCTATGGCAACTCTGCATCTCAGAATAATTCACAATCATTTGTTTTTACTATCTTCGTATCCCTTCATCTCCTATCATTTTGTCCCTTCTTCTAGTCAGTGTTTTCGAAATATTCATTTCCTCGTCGACAGCACAGAGAATTTAACCTATTATCAGTCCACTTAACTTTTTGCACGTTTTTCTTCCACCTCTTCTTTTCCTGTTTTCGTTAAATCCGTTTCATTTACACTGATAATCGCCAAGGTTAAGCGATGGAATTAATCCCGCACGGCACACTGAACAGGTCTGAAAACTGTTGCAGAAACAGCGAAAAATTATGCGAAATT
This sequence comes from Schistocerca cancellata, assembly GCF_023864275.1. Classification (NCBI taxonomy): domain Eukaryota; kingdom Metazoa; phylum Arthropoda; class Insecta; order Orthoptera; family Acrididae; genus Schistocerca; species Schistocerca cancellata. The sequence continues at coordinate 402,548,725 of NC_064632.1, read as the reverse complement.
TAAAGTCACCAAGATTGGCACTGATTTACAGAAGCTCGAAATTTAGTGCATACTTCATTACGAGACGCTTTTAATAGTTTCTACAATGAAACTCTGTCTCGATATCTGGCAGAAAACCCAAAGAGGTTCTGCTCATGTATAAACTACGCCAGCGGCAAGACGCTGTTAATACTTTCACTGCCCGATAACAATGGTGATCTCACTGATGACAGTGCCACTAAATCAGAGTTATTAAACACCGTTTTCCGAAACACCTTCACCAAAGAAGATCAAGAAATATTCCAGAAATCGAATCTAGGAGAAGTGCCAACAGGAATAACTTAGAAGTTGATATCGTCGATGTAGCAAAGCAGCTTATATCACTCAATGAAGTCAAAGTCTCCAGTCCAGACGGTATACGTCATATTCCTTTCGGTGTTTGCTAATACAGAGTCCAGGCCTTGGTAAAAATTTTAATGGATTACTTCAGCTTCTATCCATATCGAAAATAGCTACATACTTAGAAATTATACACAATAGCTCTCTCGTCGAAAGATCCGTACCTAAAGACTGGAAAGTTGCCCAAGTCACACCACACCCAAGAAAGAAAACAGAAATAATACGCTGAATTACAGACCGATATCACTAACGTCATACTGTAGTAGTATTTTCGAACATGTATGGTGTATACATTATGAATTACCTCGAAGGAAACGATTTCTTGACAAATAGCCAACACGGATTCAGCATATATAGTTCTTGCGGAACACAACTAGCTGTTTAGTCTCACGAAGTAATGAGTGCTATCAACAGCGGACGTCAAATTGATTCCATATTTGTAGATTTCCAGAAAATTTTTGATACAGTTCCTCTCAAGCGACTTCAAACTGCATGCCTATACAGTTGCGCCTCAGTTGCGACTGGATTCGTGAGTTCCCCTCAGAAAGGTCACAGTTCGTAGTAATTGACGGAAAGTCAGCGAGTAAAGCAGAAATGGTATCTTGCATTCCCCAAGGAAGTATTATAGGCTCTCTGCAGTTCCTCATCTACATAAACTATTTAGCAGAAAATCTGAGTAGTCATCTTAGAATGTTGTCATTTACCGTCTTATAAAGTCATCAGATGATCGAAACCAACTCCACAATGATTTAGAAAAGATATATATACATATATGGTGCGAAAAGTGGCAGTTGACACTAAATAACGAAAAGTTTGAAGTCATCCACATGAGACTAAAAGAAATCAGCTAAATTTCGGTTACACAATGAATCAAAGAAATCTAAATGCTGTAAATTCTTCTAACAATTACGGATTACAGTTACGAGTAACTTAAATTCGAACGATCACACAGATAATGTTGTGGGGGAAGCAAACCAAAGACTGATTTATTGGCAGAACACTTACACTGAAGAGCCAAAGAAAGTTATACACCTGCTAATATCGTGTAGGGCCCCCGCGAACACGCAGAAGTGCTGCAACACGACGTGGCAGGGATTCGATTAATGTCAAGATAGTGATGGAGGGAATTGAAACCATGAATCCTACGGCGCTGTTCACAAATCCGTAAGATTACGATGGGGTAGAGATCTCTTCCGAACAGCACGTTGCAAGGCATCGCAGATATGCTCAATAATGGGAGTTTGGTGGCCAGCGGATGTGTTTAAACTCAGAAGAGCCACTCTGTATATATTCTGGACGTGTCGGGGGTCACTTTGTCCTGGCGGAATTGACCAAGTCCGTCGGAATGCACAATGGACATGGATGGATGCAGGTCACCAGACAGGATGCTTAAGTACGTGTCACCTGTCAGTCGTATCTAGAGGTATCAGGGGTCCCATATCACTCCAACTGCACACGCCCCCCACCATTACAGTGCCTCCACAAGCTTGAACAGTCCTCTGCTGACATGCAGGGTCCATGGGTTCATGAAGTTGTCTCCATACCCGTACACGTCCATCCGCTTGATACAATTTGAGACGAGACTCGTCCGACCGGACAACATGTTTCCAGTCATCAATAGTCCAACTTCAGTGTTGACGGGCCCAAGCGAGGCGTAAGGCTTTGTTTCGTACAGTCATCAAGGGTACACAAGTGGGCCTTTAGGTCCGAAAGCCCATATCGATGACGTTTCGTTGCATGGTTGGTACGCTGGCATTTGTTGATGGCCTAGCACTGAAATCTGTAGCATTTTGCGGAAGTGTTGCACTTCTGCCACGTTGAACGATTCTCTTCAGCCGTCGTTGGTCTCGTTCTTGCAGGACATTTTTTCGGCCGCAGTGATGTCCGAGGATTGATGTTTTACCGGTATTCTCGTGAAATGGTTATACGGGAAAATCCTCACTTCATCGCTAACTCTGAGATGCTGCACTCATTGCTCGTGCGCCGACTATAGCATGTCGTTTAATCTCACTTAAATCTTGATAACCTGCCATTGTAGCAGCAGTAACCGATCTAACAACTGCGGGCGGGCGAAGTGGCCATTCTAGGCGCTTCAGTATGGAACCGAGTGACTGCTACGGTCGCAGGTTCGAATACTGCCTCGGGCATCGTTGTGTGTGATGTCCTTAGGTTAGTTAGGTTTAAGTAGTTCTAAGTTCTAGGGGACTGATGACTTCCGATGTTAAGTCCCATAGTGCCCAGAGCCATTTGAACCATTTCTAACAACTGCGTCAGACACTTGGTGTCTTACATAGACGTTGCCGACAGCAGCACCGTATTCTGTCTGTTTACATATCTCTGTATTTGAATACGTAAGCCTGTACCAGTTTCTTTGGCGCTTCAGTGTAGAACATGCAACATATCTACAAGAGACTGCCAGCACTACGCTCGTCCAACCTCTTCGGAAGTATTGCTGCGCAGTGTGGGATATGCATCAGATGGGAGAGAGAGGGGCCACCGAAAAGCTTCAACGAAGGATAGCTCGTTTTGTATTATCGCGAAATAGGGGAGAGGGTGCCATGAATAGTGATGTGTTGGCAGAAGAGCCAACACCGTGTTGCTAGAGGAGGCCTAAATGCACGCGCTTAAGCTCACGGAGGCTGGCGTGAGGTCTGGAAAATGACAATGTAATTAATATATCCAATAAGGTACGTTCCTGAAGTAATACTTAACTTTATTCCATAATTGATGAACCTCGCTCTTAACGGTACATAATTACAATCTCAATATAAACTGGTAATGGCGCCTTGCTAGGTCGTAGCAAATGACGTAGCTGAAGGCTATGCTAACTATCGTCTCGGCAAATGAGAGCGTATTTATCAGTGTAGCTTCGCTAGCAAAGTCGGCTGTACAACTGGAGCGAGTGCTAGGACGTCTCTCTAGACCTGCCGTGTGGCGGCGCTCGGTCTGCAATCACTGACAGTGGCGACACGCGGGTCCGACGTATACTAGCGGACCGCGGCCGATTTAAAGGCTACCACCTAGCAAGTATGGTGTCTGGCGGTGACACCACAAATAGGATACTCGTATTGAGGTGGCAATCACTAAAACAAAGGCGTTTTTTGTTGCAGCAAGATCTTCTCGTGAAATATCAATCACCAACTATCTCCACTGACTGCGCAGATATTCTGTTGGCGCCCTCGTACGCAGGTGGAAATGATCATTATGATAAAATAAGGGAAATCTGAGCTCGCACAGAAAGATCTAAGTCCCCACATTCTACGCGCGCTTCTCGGCAGTGGAGCGATAGAAAAATAGGTTGAAGGTGTTTCGATGAATCCTCTGCCCGGCACTTGATTGTGAATTGCAGAGGAATCATGTAGCTGTAGATTAAGACCTTTGTCTGATACCAGGAGACTTTTTTGCGAATAATATTCTCCTGGGGCGCGCGGAGTGGCCGCTCGGTTTGAGGCGCCATGTCACTGACTGCGCGGCCCCTCCCGCCGGAGGTTCGAGTCCTCCCTCGGGCATGAGTGTGTGTGTTGTTGTTAGCATATCTTAGTTTAAGTAGTGTGTAAGCCTAGGGACCGATGACCTCTGCAGTTTGGTCCCTTAAGACCTCACACACATTTGAACATTTCTATTCTCCTGACATTTCCTAGCCTGCTTGCTTCTTCCGCCATGCGTTACTTCACTTCCGATGTATCATAATTAATTTACTTCATCTACTACGTGATTCCATTTTTTTGTTAGTACTTAAAGTTTTCATCTTCATTTGGTTTACTCCCAGCCCATTTTCTGTGCCAAACAGATCGTTCTATTCAGCAAGGCTGTAATGATTCCTCACTTTTGCATAGGTCACTTGTAACATCAGCTATTATTATCACTGATATTCTTCCATCTGGATTTTAATTCTGGTATCGAAAATTTCCTTTATATCTCTAATTCAGAAATGGAGATTTCGTTTCAAAACGTCCTGCTTTTATGTTGCAGCGTGGTACCGAGAAGTTGAAGTTATCATTTTTATACGCAAAATTCAGATATCATTATACTAGGGTTATTCCGATTTCTAATAAAACATAAAGCATTACAGATTTTTTCTTCAAAAACCAGTTTTTATTTAATTCCTTACATGTTTCTCTATTCTTCTACAAAATTTCCATATTTGTTTAAACATTTTTCGTAACGTTCTGCAAGAGTTTGTATCGTTAAGTCAGAGACGTTTGCCACCTGTTAAGATAGCCAGTCTTTAACTGCTTTTTTCGGCTCGTTATCTATTGCGAAGCTCTTGCCATCGTGAAATTCCCTTGTGTAGCGGGTCTTCACGAATATTTTCGTCCACGGTTTTCACCAAATCTTCTGAGATCATTGATGGTCGGCCTGATCGTTGTTCATTATGGATAATCTCCCATCCGTCTTTGAAATCTCTCACCCGCTTACGCACTTGCTGTCACTTATCACATTGGAGCCATACACCTCACTTATAGTTCGATGAATTTCCCCTGCTGCAACGTTCCTTGCTTCACAGTCGCCGGCCGCGGTGGTCTAGCGGTTCTAGGCGCTCAGTCCGGAGCCGCGCGACTGCTACGGTCGCAGGTTCGAATCCTGCCTCGGGCATGGCTGTGTGTGATGTCCTTAGGTTAGTTAGGTTTAAGTAGTTCTAAGTTCTAGGGGACTGATGACCATAGATGTTAAGTCCCATAGTGCTCAGAGCCATTTGAACCATTTTGCTTCACAGTCGGCGCGCTACCCAACTGTTTTGAACATTTTGAACTGGGACTGTAAGCAGTACATTACGATAATACCCAAGGAAATGGGAGTCGTTTAACGAGCAAGACATACCAGGAATCGGTGCGCAACAGCGTTTCAATATTCGCCCGTCATTCTATTAGCTACGGTGATTCGGACCTTACTTTCCGAATAAATCTCGTACATTTACCTTCACTTTTGAAGTAAGGATTTCTTAAATAACAGTTATGCGTGCGATTCCGTCACATCCAGGAAACAAGCTATTAGGCCTAGTAAATTTTCATTTACGTTTTCTATTTACAATTAAAATTAAAAAATCAGAATAATTATTTGTTATTACAGAATTAATTTTGATAACCTCAAATTACTGTAATGATCGTCCACAGCGGTTAGCATTGCAGCCTCTAGGTCGTGGTGTCCCGTAGTCGATTCCCGTCCGGTTCGGAGATTTTCTTCGCTCAGGGACAGGGTGTTCACATCGTCCTAATCGTTTCATCTTCATCACAAAGATGTGCAAGTTGCCAAAACAGCGTCAAATAAATAACATCAGGTGAGGTCTTCCGGAAAATAATGACATTTCATTGAAATGAATATACAAACTAAAACGTGCTGTAAAAATACATTTGCTTTATTCATAATAACCATTGCATTCGATTTGTTACTGCTCTTATCTGCCTCATAGGGTGCAGTGAGTTTTGCATGACTGTGCGGCTATATACGTCAGGAAGTGTTTCCTACTTAATTTTATCAAGAAAAAACTATAAGTGGTCTCTAAAATTCTGTTCGTAAATTGTAACAGTAACGGTAGAATAACAGCTAGTGTGGCTTTAAATTCAATTAACAACTGTTCGGTGTCGTTTGAATGAAGAACGCATTACAAACACTGTAGTGAGGCAGAAAGGAGCACCAGGCCATTGTGTTAAGAATATTAACACCTTCTAATGTATGTTGACATCATACATCACGCTCGCTGAGAAAAACATGTCTTATAATTACTTTTTTGTGTGCCCTGTTGCATCAACGACTCTGTTGTGTATGGCGTCTGAATTTCCGCGTTCTTCGGCACAGCTGCAAGCCTCTAATCTTTTCCTCGTCAGTGTAATTGTTCTCAACCTTTACAATGGCAGTGCCTTGGAGGAAATGTCATCGTCCGGTGGAGCTGCACTGTGGCACATGGTTAAGTAAGGCCCCAACTCGTCTGCTTGCGAGAGACAAACACAGGTAACATCTGGTAGTTGCAAGGAACAAAACTCTACCGCTCCTCAAACAACGCCTGTGTCTATACAGTGTGGTACTTACATATTTTGTGCTCCTGCACTTAAGAAAATGTATTTAAACTACTCAGTGAACGTCTAGTTGAGGTAACGGCGGGCAAATTCCAGCCTTTATTGCCGACGAACAGCAGTCACCATGTGTGCATCAATCACGTTCCTGCTGCGGAGGCCCATATGCAGCAACTTTCCCTGAACGGTCGTTGAGGACATATTGTTGATGACACCTTGCTTCAAAAAATGGTTCAAATGGCTCTGAGCACTATGGGACTTAACTTCTAAGGTCATCAGTCCCCTAGAACTTAGAACTAATTAAACCTAACTAAGGACATCACACACATCCATGCCCAAGGCAAGATTCGAACCTGCGTCCGTAGCGGTCGCGCGGTTCCGGACTGTAGCGCCTAGAACCGATCGGCCACCACGGCCGGTACCTCTCTTCAACTGGGCGGTCAGTTCCTTAACAGCTGGATGTCTATTCGCCTGCACACATCTCCGCAGCCGTCGTTTACCCCTTTCATCTATGGTCTGTGGCCGGCCTGGGTTTGACCGAGCGGTTCTAGGCGCTACAGTCTGGAACCGCGCGACCGCTATGGTCGCAGATTCCAATCCTGCCTCGGGCATGGATGTGTGTGTTGTCGGTAGGTTAGTTAGGTTTAAGTAGTTCTAAGTTCTAGGGGACTGATGACCACAGCAGTTAAGTCACATAGTGCTCAGAGCCATTTGAACCATTTTTTATGGTCTGTGACGCACCATATTTGCCTCAGCGTCAGTTTTGGATAGTGCCGTTTTAGTATGACCACGGCGGAGCTCGAACACTTTAAAAACTTACCCATTTCATAAATGCTTCCACCTTTGGTATGATCAAGCGAATGATCAAGCAGTCTGGACGTCGAATAAATCGCTCCGTTTCCGCATTACGACAATCACTGCACTGTTTCCCGCATCCCTCTGGTACACTTTATATACCCTCCACTCTTAGTGTTGCTACCTGCCTTCTGAGAGTGGTTATTGTACGTAGACGCCGAACATAGGCGGTGGTCACATTAATGAGACTGCACCATGTATAAAGCTTACCCTTTTTTGCGTTTATATGATCACGCCCAGAGGACTGCACACAGCAGCTAGGCTCCTCTCCTCCGAGGCTTCCTCGTAGCTTCTTTACCGTTACCAAGTTACCCGGAACCTGAAGTACCAGGGTTTTGAGTTTGAAGTAAGCTTCCCTTAGATGAATTTATTTCCGACAGCTGTAGAGGTTCGTCTCCCCTTTCCATAAAATGTTAAAGGCTGTGGGAAGATAGTGTCTGTGAGACATACTTCGTCTGGTTCATCGAGCTACAGAGATCCTACCAGTAGCTACACTACCACTGTTCGTGTCATACTGTAGCTGTCTTTGTTATTTCGGCGAAAGACTCTGAAATGAAAGAAGTAACTGAATTTTGCCTATCGCCGTCTCCCCTACCATTGGATTAGAAGGACCTCACCTGATGATCCGCTACTCTGCAGACCGTCATGGCGTCGGATTCATTTTCTCGTACACCAGAGATTTCGACTGGTGACCAAAATTAATTGTTTAATTAAGAGAACTGGGGGATACTACAGACCAGTAAGAGACAGCTAAAATAAAAGTCGGTGTATCCTCGTCAACACATTAACATGAGAGGCAGTCTCGATACAAATAGATAGAAACTAAGTTAGTCCACAGTTTCTGGATACACAAGCTATCCACAGGCTTGTGGCAGATGCCGTAAATACTTGAAAAGACATAAAATACGAACATAAATAACGATCACTATCCCAGTCCCTAGAGAGAGTTCTGATACAGCTTAATTAAAACGAAAGCCAGGATTCCTATCATAAATTAATGTTAAGTCATGGGTAGGAACACAGTGCGAGTACACGGGCAGGGGTAGCACTTTAAATACTACCGATTTAACACTGATAAAACCGCGAGGCTGATCTTTCGCGATGCAAACCGAATATTTGCATCTTAAATAGGTCAGATTTTTTTGTGAGTGTCCTACCATTAGCGACTTAGTGAAAACTGAACCTCACTGCACGGCTACTTCCAAGACGGTGGAAATAAACACATGAATCGCAAAATGTCGCTTACTAACAAGCGACTGCTGATCACGAAGTGAAGCCTATCAAGTATTGCCATCAATTGAGTGCGAAAATTTCTTATTTGAAGAGTTCGTCCACAGATGATGTATCCTCTCCTTCGCCGTTACAGTGCCACACCACAAACGAGCGCTGCGACATCTGTAGCAACCTGAAGCCTTGGGTTCGCTATCCTCCTTCGTCCTCCATACAGTTCAGACTGGGCCCCATCCGATTTTCATCTGTTTCCAAAACTTAAAGAACATCTTTGAGAACTTCACTCTCATAGTGATGAAGTGGTGCTAGCAGAGCTGAGGTTGTGCATCCGTCAACGAAGTCAAACATTCTGCAGTGACGGTGTCAACAAACTGGTCTCTCGTTGGGAAAAATACCGGGTGTTCAGAAAGTAACTATGCTGTGCCATGTTGCGGTGTGCTAAGTAATGACTGATATGATTTTCAATTATTAATACAGCATTTTCCATTATTTAACATTTTTGAACCATATTTTAAGCGTATTTGACCAGGTATTTTCATTTGTTCGCAGGTCCGGTTTGACTGAAGACCAACGTCTTGTGTGACATCATTGTGATCCAGGTCATCATGTTGATGATTGAACAAAGAATGTTTCTTGTGGAGCATGCGTTCCGCAATGGAGCCAAATTTTCCTGAGAAGTAGAAGCTGCATTTCCAGAAGATGCCTAACTGCAATGCTGTACGGAATCTCAGAACAAAGTGTCTAAAGAGCGGAAGCGTTCATAATGCCCCAAAATCAGGCAGGGCACGCACATCGACATCCGTAAAGAAGGTGGCGGAGGTGCGAGACATGATGCTGCAAAGTCCAAAGAAGTCGGTTAGACGACTAGCTCAGCACGCCCACGTGACCGTGGGTTCTGCTCACAAGATTCTCCGGATGTCACTGTCCATGTATCCGTACAAAATGTCGATCGTGCATGAACTGAGAGACACCGATCGCCCGGTGCGTGTGAACTTTTGCAACTGGTTTCTGTCCTTCCTGCAGGATAATTGTGAGGGGATTCTTGACACAATGTTTTCCACGGATGAGGTATGGTGTCACCCCTCCACTTACCTGAATAGCCAGAATAGTCGTGTGTGAACTAAGGACAATCCGCATGAATTTAAGGTGGACCCACTGCATGATCAAAATGTTGGTGTTTGGTGCGTCGTGACTCGTAAACGCATAATTGGGCCGATCTTGTTTCAGCACATCATAAATGCAAAATGGTACTGCACGTGCATTCTGGAGCCCATTCTAGGCGAACTGAATGAGGAAGAAATTGAGAATGTCTGGTTACAACAGGATAGGGCGACTGCACATACCGCCCAGAAGCCGATGAACTTTTTAAAGGACATCTCGGTGACCGCATCATCTCTCGTGGACTGGCCTCCGCGTTCACCCGACTTGGCTCCACCGGATTGCTCTCTACGGAGTACGTTGAAGGGAAAGGCCTATGAAGGCAATCCGCACACCATACATGAACTCCAAGCTGCACTGATACGTCACATTCGGAACATCACTTCCGATGTTCTGCACAACGTCTCCAAGAACATGCAGAAACGTGTGCATCCGTGTCTTCAAGCTCAAGGGGATACGGCAAGTTATAAACTGCACAGTTACTTATTGAACATCGTGTTCGTTGCCAGGGTGACTATGTTTAAAACTAATTATGTAGACACTAAGAATTAAAATGCAGAATGTTAATAACGTATGTTTTATTTAAAAAGTTTTAAGAGTTTTCACATAAAATTCGGACACGTTGCTTTTAGTACGTCTTCGTAGAAGGAATATTTGTTTACTGTGTATAGCGTATACAGTTGTTTACTGAGTGCTCTTGCTCGACATTCTTGCGCTGTTTGTTATTTAATGTATGTGCTGTACTCGTCTTGTATCGGTATTAAGTGGGCAATACAGTCATTTCTTGATTGAAACTGGATTTATTTATTCTTATGTTTGTGATGTCTGCCCCTTGCTGTTGATCATTATCTTAATCATTAACTGTTATATTTTATTATAAATCCTGTCACGGGCCACAAAAGTTTATCAAGAAAGTTATTGAATTCGGTCAACGATGACCAGACTTAAATCTAACGTACAATTATGCCTAATTACACGAAATATATATTCATAAATCACTGTCGGCAAAAATGACAACATTTCCGTATCTGAGTAAATGCTTTATACTATGCAATTCGTGTCATTGCCTACATAGATGATACAAATAGTTCAGATGGCTCTGCCGGCCGGTGTGGCCGTGCGGTTAAAGGCGCTTCAGTCTGGAACCGCGCGACCGCTACGGTCGCAGGTTCGAATCCTGCCTCGGGCATGGATGTGTGTGATGTCCTTAGGTTAGTTAGGTTTAATTAGTTCTACGTTCTAGGCGACTGATGACCTCAGAAGTTGAGTCGCATAGTGCTCAGAGCCATTTGAATCATTCAGATGGCTCTAAGCACTATGGGACTTAACATCTGAGGTCATCAGTCCCCTAGACTTAGAACTACTGAAACCTAACTAGCCTAAGGACATCACACACATCCATGCCCGAGGCAGGAATCGAACCTGCGACCGTAGCACCAGCGCAGTTCCGGAATGAAGCGCCTAGAACCGCTCGGTCACTACGGCCGGCCATAGATGATACAGTCACGTTAATTAGCCATACAAGCATCGTCACATAATTACAGATTTTGACTACCTCGAACATCAAACACTGTGTAATAATGACCATGGTATTGGAAATTTGTAATTTTATGACAAAGTTTATATGACTAATTAATACGACTGTACCATCTGTAAGAGGCGATCGAAAAGTTTTCGTTCGAAGGTTGTACAATCCAGATTCGGTATGCCAATCAGACAGATTCTTTGTGAGCATTGAGGCAACCATCACACCGACGCAACAAGCTGAAGAGGCTAGCTGGAGTGGCCAAGTGGTTCTAGGCGCTACAGTCTTGATCCGCGCGACAGCTACGGTCGCAGGTTTGAATCCTGCCTCGGCCATGGATGTGTGTGATGTCCTTAGGTTGGTTAGGTTTAAGTAGTTCGAAGTTCTAGGGGACTGATGACCTCAGCTGTTAAGTCCCATAGTGCTCAGAGCCATTTGAACCAAGCTGAAGACGATTGTTCGATTAAGCGACGTGTGCTGCTGCGCGAAGAAGACCGTAAATACTGCACATACTTGTCCGACACGAATCGTCGACCTTCAGCCCTTTTTTTTACGGATCGAAGGCGTGATAAACGCATGGGTAGAGACCGAAATTATTAGGCAAGCACTCGAGTGTCTCCCACTTGGGATGGCCTAACTTCTGCGTTACATCCGCGGTGTGGGTTATCATGAGCGGCAGCAGCACCCCTTGTAGCAGTTTCCCCTGACGTTTCGCCTTAATTGCACACCGTAATTTCTTCAACGCTGTTCAGTACCGTTCTAAAGTGGCAGAGATGCCAAGTGCCTTGAAATCAGTAAGCAATGGGTCCCAGTAATCAAAGAGTGGGATGAAGATGATCTTTCCAGCAGTTGTCTGGCTCTTGAAGTGCTTGTGACGAGGTCTGTATGAATATCACTGGCTGTGCTGTGTGCAGTCTGCGGCTAGTTTGCATTGTTGTCTGCCATTGTAGTGTTGGGCAGCTGGATGTGAACAGCGCGTAGCGTTGCGCAGTTGGAGGTGAGCCGCCTGCAGTGGTGGATGTGGGGAGAGAGATGGCGGAGTTTTGAAATTTGTAAGACGGGATGTCATGAACTGCTATATGTATTATGACTTTTAAACACTAGTAAGTTTGAATCTTTTATTTAGCTGGCAGTAGTGGCGCTCGCTGTATTGCAGTAGTTCGAGTAACTAGGATTTTTGGTGAGGTAAGTGATTTTTGAAAGGTATAGGTTGATGTTACTCAGGGCCATTCTTTTGTAGGAATTTTTGAAAGTCAGATTACGTTGCGCTAAAAATATTGTGTGTCAGTTTAAACACAGTTATGTATAATTTTTTTAAGGGGACGTTACAATACCAACAAGTGCTTCAGGCAAACAGCGAACGGGTTCTTTCTATCCAGCATTCAACACTCGAGATATCCACTGGCTGCCGACCTTACAATAGCCTAGTGGATAAGGTGGTGCACGCTACCGAAGCTCATGTCGAGATGCTAGCGCACGATTGGTAATGCGCCGGTCCGCACTAATTGTGTCATCTACCACCCGCTTGTTGTTGTCCTTAGTGATTGAGGCTGGCCTCCCAAATCGATCGGCGTCTTGTGTCAAATCACGACCAGCACGGAATTTGACGCACCTTTCCACAGCGGAGATTTTCGACATTCATACTGCCCCATACACATCTTCATTCTCCATCTAATGTCTACCGGTGTTTCTCTTTCGGCAACCGAGAAAAGAATAACAGCACGCTGGAACTGTTTGGATGCATTTCGTGATTACGTCCACATAGTTCATTTTTCTGCATTTACTGCACACACTTCGGACATTCACAAATGTGCTTTCTACACGTCGGTCCTTATATATCCACAACGGAGTCGCTCTACACTGCATATACGTTGCAGCAACCCCCCCCCCTCCCCTTATACGTACGCAGTGACAAGAGTTGTGTAGTATAATGCATTTACTCAAGCATGAAAATGTTGACACGTTTTGCTTATTGTAAGTTCTGATTCCGTATTTTGTGTAACTTGGAAACATTGTACGTCAAACTGCCTGTGTATGCCTGATTTTAGGTATGAAAATGGTCATCGTTGACCGAAAATAATAACCTGATTGATGAAAATTTGTGGTCCCTGCCTGGATTTATAATAAAATAAATTAAATAATAATCCCTGTATCTTAAGGATTTTACTGCCACCTTGTCGCAACCCGTTGATCATTATCTTACTTTTTAATAAGATACAACTGCTTAATAAATACTACAAATTCGAAAGATTCTGTTGCCTATATGGTGACAATATAAGGTACACCTACACGTAACAAGCCAAAATCTCTTGTCTTCTCGTTTCAGCAGTACCGGAGGTAAGAAAAAAATAAAGAACTGCGAGAAAATTCCGTAATGAATAATGCTCTCTACATCGGGAAGAGATACGAAAAGACAGGATTCAGCGGCCTCGGTAAAGTGGAGGGATTCTGTGATGGTATTAGTGATAAGAAATCATCATCACCATCACCCTGAATGTCCTACACTTCCGGCTCAGGAGTACATTGCGAGAGTGCACTTCGCGCTCACAGGTTGGGCACGTGTATACCACTCCGAATGAGAGGTTCGTCGGAGGCTTTTGTCTGCATGCTCGTTTCGCAGCTAAGTTGTTGAGCCCCGGGCCGTAATGGAACTTGCTCCTATCCTCCATGAGTTTCCTCCATTTGCTGCCGTTTTCGGCGAGCCCCTCCCATTTGTAGAACTTTATTCTGAAAGCTCTTTAAAAAGCAAAGCAGGTCTTTCAAAGGGCCTCTTGGCATGTGCTACATCACTAAGTACTGTGCGTCTGGGAAGACGGGAGTGGTGCAGACGACTGCAAGTGACGTTCCTTGAGGATGGCGGTGATACTTTGCAGATTAGCGCCATTAAGGACCATCTCATTTGTCACATGGTCCCTCCATGCTATGCCTACAATGTTTCGTAAGCGCCACAGATGGAAGGTGCTGAGCTTACGTTCATGTTTGGTGCGTGACGTCCAGCTCTCGAAACATACAAGAGGGTGCTCACTACGCATGCTTGGTAGAAGAGCATTTTTGTTGTCCCATACACTTGTGCGTTTCTTTCGTCGTGTAGAGAAAAATCTTCCGAAACTAATGAACGAAGGTAGCAGAATTTTAATCATTTTTTCATAATGCGGGGCCACAGTCATAATATATTTCTTTAAAGTCAATACCGCCATTAGACTGTTGTTTATTTACATTGTTACATTTACACTTACACAATGATTTCGGCTTCAACGTGCCATTATCAAGTGTTTTAAGTGCTATACAGTGCGTACTGTCGTATTTAAGATACACTATTTGGCACATTGTCTAAGGGTCGACATTTCTGGCAAAGCAGTAGATAATGTGTCTAATAGTGTATTTTAAATACGACAGTACGTCACCTTAGGCACTGTATAACACTTAAAACACTTGATAATGACACTTTGAAGCCGAAATCATGATTGTGTAAGTGTAAATGTGACACTGTAAATAAACAACAGTCTAATGGCGGTACTTTAAAGAAGTAGCAGAATTTGTCGACTACGTTCAATAAGAAGTCTTCTAATTACATGGCAGGTATGTCTGTGTATCCTTACACCATAGACACAGTTTTCTCTCCATTCAGATACATGGAGAAGAGCTTGCATGCAGCAGCAAATTTGTTCATAAACCTCTGGAGGTCGTCTTCGGTATCTGCTACGAACGCTGCATCGTTAGCGAGTATATAAGTCGTCAAGATTTTGTTCGGGACTGAGGGAGGAGATGTAAAGTTTCCCTGGTATGTAGATGGATGCCCTAGATTGTTTCTCCGAAAGCTGCTTTGAGAAGTAAGTAGAAGAATATACCAAACAGATAGGAGTCAGAACACAGCCTTGAAAAAGTCACCATTGCACAAGAAAATCTGATGCGCTTCCTTCAAATATCACAGCGCCCTCCATATTGTAATGAAAAGTCGTGATCATCTTCAAGAGTTTTAGAAGACATCCCATCTTTACTAGTAAAGTATACAGCCCCTCCACGTTTATTGTGTCAAATGCCGTATTTAGGTCCATAGATTCAGTGAACAATCGGGTCTTCCGCTCGCTGTATTTTTCCTGAATTTCTTGGTGTGTGAATGTAGGTCGGTGGGCTCGAAAAATAGTTGAGACACAGGGTACATATTCTCGCGGTAGCATTTGCAGTCACCACGATCGCCTTTATCTTCGTAGAGAATGACGATGCGTATCGAGTGGCACAGCGCCCTTAGTCCAACATTTCAATAAAAGATTTTAGAGCACTGGGAGGAGTAGAGATCAGACCTACACTATGTGATGAAAAGTGTCCGGACACCTGGCTGAAAATGACTTACGAGTTCGTGGCGCCCTACGTTGGTAATGGTGGAATTCAGTATGGTGTTGGCTCACCCGTAACCTTGATGACAGCTTCCACTCTCGCAGGCATACGTTTAATCAGGTGCTGGAAGGTTTCTTGGGGAATGGTAGCTCATTCTTCACGCAGTGCTGCACTGCGGAGACGTATCGATGTTGGTCGGTGAGGCCTGGCACGAAGTCGGCGTTCCAAATCATCCCAAAGGTGTTCTATAGGATTCACGTCAGGACTGTCCGCAGGCCAGTCCATTACAGGAATGTTATTGTCGTGCAACCACTCCGCCATAGGTCGTGCATTACGAACAGGTGCTCGATATTGTTGAAAGATGCAGTCGCTATGCCGGAATTGCTCTTCAACAATGGGAAGCAAGAAGGTGCTTAAACCATCAATGTAGGCCTGTGCTGTGATACTGCCACGCAACATAACCAGAGGTGCAGGCCCCCTTCATGAAAAACACGACCACACTATAACACCACCGCCTCCGAATTTTACTGTTGGCACTACACACGCTGGCAGATGACGTTCACCGGACATTCGCCATACCCACACTGCACACAACGTTTTTCCACTTTTCAATCGTCCAATGTTTACGCTCCTTACACCAAACGAGGCTTCGTTTGGTATTTACCGGCGTGATGAGGCTCGACCATGAAGTCCGCAGTTCGTGACCTGGCGGTTGCGTACTCGCTTCCCGAGCACGGAGTGTCAGGTTCGATTCCCGGAGGGGTCAGGGATTTTCAACTACCTCGAGATGACTAGGTGTTTGTGTTGTCCTCATTATTTCATCATCATTCATGAACGTGGCTAGTTTGGACTGAGCAAAGCTTGAGAATTTGTACGGGTGCAGATAACCGCGCAGCTGAACGCCCCACAAACCAAACATCAACATCATCATCATCATCATAATCATCATCGACCATGAAATCCAAGTTTTCTCACCTCCTGCCTAACTGTCTTAGTACTTGCAGTGGATCCTGATGCGGTTTGTAATTCCTGTGTGATGTCTGCCTATTATCTATTGCAACACTGTTCAAATGTCGGCTGTCTCTGTCAGTCAACAGACGAGATCGGCCTGTACGCTTTTGTGCTGTCCGTGTCCCTTCACGTTTCCACTTCACTATCACCGCGAAAACAGTGGACCTAGGGATCTTTAGGAGTGTGGAAATCTCGCGTACTGACGTATGACACAAGTGATATCCAATCACCCGACGAAGTTCGAAGTCCATGAATTCCGCGGAGGGCCCTATTCTGGTCTCTATGTCTAATGTATACTGAGGTCGCTGATGTGGAGTACCTGGCAGTAGGTGGCAGCAAAGTGCACCTAATATGAAAAACGTATGTTTTTTGGGGTGTCCGGATACTTTTGATCACATAGTGTACGACTCGAATGAGCTGCGCTGCATGCACTTCCAGCGCAGACCACGAGTTGCGCGGTAATGCGTCATGGAGAGGAATGACAACAAGGATTAGTACGAGGAAAAAACGAAGAACAAACGTGGTTACACGCGACAGCTGTGCGTAGGTGCAGCTTATCTGTCAAGGGCGGCACTTACATAAGAGTCGCGTTTCTCTGTGGTTTCCTTCCGTGTGGGGACTGCACTAATTCGAAGGAGCGCTGCTTAATTTGAACATCTAATTCTACGTTTGATCTCTGGAAATATGTGACAGAGACTCAACAGGATATGTTTATTTCCCTCCCCCCCCACCCTCCCCCCTCCAATCGATAAGTGGGAAGGATTTATTTTGAGCCTCATCTCCTGACGGCCGGACAGTGCTTTACGGTGCTGTTGTTTTACCACTCTTTAATCAAGTTCCGCACATGTCACTTAACCGAAGTCTTCTTCAAAGACTCTTTCTAATGCCACAGAAAAAAGTAGACTGTTCCATTAAAAAAGTTGATTCCAGAATTCTGCAGCTCCAAATGCTAAAAATCACTTGCTTACGTAATAAAATTCGTCACAGTATCCGCTGTAACTTAGAACAACTGGAACTTTGTAGGTTGACTCGTTGTGGACTTGCACTGCTGTGTAAAAAAGGAAAAAGTTACTTTAGCATGATGTGTCACTGACTATATAGCTCGCTGAAACGTGAACTATACATAGAGAGAACTGCTACGGTATAATACAGGATGTAACTGCAACAGATATGCAATGAGACGAACAGGAGCGTCTCTTGTACATTAAGAAAGGCGGGAGATGATGTGTAATCACGATGTAAACAGCCACGGACGACAATCCATGCTCTGCGATGTGCTCCCATGCAGTTCTCGCGGAAGGACGTTCTATTCCTCCACCAGTGCGGCTGGAATCTGCTGGATGGTAGTTGGCGCATGTGGATATGATGAAATACATCTCCATAACGCATCCCACATGTGCTCGATGGGATTTACGTCGGGGGAACGGGCACGCCAGTCTATTCGCCGAATATCTTCTCGTTCCAAGAGATCCTCTACCTTCGCTGTTGAATGCAGTCACGCGTGTCATATATTGACGACATAATAATTAGTACTTTGTTAAGCTTAAGGCTTTTTGGAGCCATCAAGGGCACTCCAGGGCAGGAAATCAGAGACACAATGCAGAGAGGAGGTAAAAGAGTTAGCGTCTGGGTTACCTGAGATAAATAGTAACACTAGAGCCGTGCAAATTGCAGACGCTCTG
Source organism: Schistocerca cancellata (assembly GCF_023864275.1). Lineage (NCBI taxonomy): Eukaryota > Metazoa > Arthropoda > Insecta > Orthoptera > Acrididae > Schistocerca > Schistocerca cancellata. Next base: position 402,530,540 of record NC_064632.1, on the reverse strand, counting down.
TGCAGCTGTCCCAGCGGAGAAGTTTCACTTCGGAGAATTAACTGGTAACTCCATCCACCGCCGAAAGGCTGTCGTAAGGCGTCACTGTAGAAGATGGCCCCGAAAAGGCACGTCGTAGCAGAGGCAGCAAGCTTGATACTCGCTGCTGAGAACTGCAACGTCAGTGGGTTTACGCAGAAGGACGGTGGGCGGGGTCAAATGACGTAAAACACTGTTGTTGGTGGCCATAATAGGAATGGCAGTGACGTTTAGCTTTCAGCTGAACGCTCTTGATACCAAACTTGGAGTTTGTTGATGTCAGATCCAGAAGCATCCCTACCTACCGAGTAAGAGTAGGAGAGGAATCTATTTGTGGTTGGCCTGAGGCGCCCTGGAGATGCAGAATGACTCGCCAGATTGTTAAGTGCCGGTTGGTCGACTGTAGAAAGGGAGAAATGGGGTGCCGCCACGATTCTTTAAAAACTAATATTTTTGCATTCAGAGAGAGTTCTCAGTCAGATCTCTTGAGGGCTGACTCCGTATCACTCGTGGCAAGCCTCGATAAGCTCCGACATTCCTGTTTATTACAACTATATTAATACCTTCAGCTGCTAACGGGCGTTGAGATATATCACCTAGGACAGCTGTAAATGTGTGCCCCGACCGTGACTCGAACCTGGGACCTCCTGCTTACATGGCAGACGCTCTATCCATCTGAGCCACCGAGGGCACGGAGGTTAGGGCGACTGCAGGGATTATCTCGCGCACGCCTCCTGCGAGACCCACATTCTCACCTTGTATGTACACACACTACATTCGTCCCACCCCAACACACTCATTACTCGTGGAAGACATTCTTACCGAGTCCCGTAAGAGTTCGGAGAATATGTGTGCATTCGCACAGAAGAAGGATGTCATGACCGATATTGCCAGAACTATATACTTATACGGATATGGTGTCTGATCTTTCGGACACGTCCGAAAGAGCTGACACCATTGATGGCCTGCAGCCGTACTCCCCGAACTCTTACGGGACTTGGTAAAATGTCTTTCATGAGTAATGACTGGGTTGGGGTGGGACACACAAGGTGAGAATGTGGGTCTCGCGGGAGGCGTGAGCGAGATTGTTCCTACAGTCGCACTATCCTCAGTGCCCTCGGTGGCTCAGATGGATAGAGCGTCTGCTATGTAAGCTGGAGATCCTGGGTTCGAGTCCCGGTCTGGGCGCACATTTTCACCTCTCCCCGTTGATATATACCAACGCCCGTCAGCAGCTGAAGGTATTAATATAATTCTAATTTCGTTCTAGACTGCTGCTGGTCATCAATGGTGTCTGTTCTTTCTGACATGTCCGAAAGAACAGACACCATATCCATATAAGTATATGCCTGTTTATCTCACTTGGAGTCCGGCTCTCTAGTGTGTACTTAACGTGCTGCTAGTATTCGCTACTTCTGTTAGCATCCGCCCCCGTAGCTTCAGACAATGACTTCCGTCGTGTAACCAGTTGCCTCTTTTGCTTTTCTGGTGTTTAGAATTAGCCTTCAGAGTAGTAGTTAATCTGATCGCAAATAAATAGTGCTAGTCAGACGCTTGAATTCCATGAGTCTCCCGCTTCAAACATCCTGTCGAGTCCCAAAATCTCGGGTGCATCTGTCGTAGGTGCCCTGCGACAGTGTTTGGCGCTGATACAAGTCAACAACCTGCCTTCACTGGGAATTTTGTCTTTCTACATTCGCTCCTCACCTCTCGGAAATGGCAGATTGGCCTTAGACCCCTGTCTTCCCTCTACCCTGTTTCAGGACGCGGCAATAGTCATCCATAGCAATGAAGTCGTGATCGAATACACACCTGAAAAGACGCACACGCCGAAGGAGTACAGTGTCATATAATGATGACCTGTAAATGCACCCTGTTCAACACGTCCCTGCTACGTCATGACTCTCTACTTTACAACACCTGGACCACCTGAACGATTATGTTCTACTATTTGGGACGTACCTTCACATGGCGACAGGAAATAGACTTAACATTTGAGGTCATCAGTCCCCTAGAACTTAGAACTACTTAAACCTAACTAACCTAAGGACATCACACGGTATTCATTCCCCTTGTGCGTCTCTTCAGGGACTTCATTTATACTGTTCCGTGCCTCAGTCTGTGAAAACAGAACCCGTATAGGATCGCTTTGTTGTCCGTCTGTTCAACTGTTAAGGTCCCTTTTTCTCAGTAACGTCTCAAGTCCAAATTTATGTCGCGTGTTATCGTCTCTAGCCTCTGGTGGTGTAAATATTTTAAGTTTCTAAGTCAATGCAATAAAAAAATAGGGCCATTTGTGTCACGTACTTTGATACTCGAAAACTCATTCGACAAAACCTATAGGGTACTTCCCGTTTACCTAGAAGCACTGTAAAAATAAAGGGAAAATCCTGAGTTGTTAATTTGTAATTATATCACATAGAAAAAACATTTCTTTTGTGTTTTGTTGTCCGACTTCAAACTCGAAATTTAAACATTATCGAAGGACTTGGAATCCCTGGGACCGATATCTTGCTAGCATCAACGTCGATAACAAGAAAACATTTGCAGTGTCTTCGATTCTCGGGCTGAACAAACTGTCTATATACAAAATTAAGTGTGCACGGTATCCTAAGTGAGACTTGCACCTGGCCATATTTTTGTGAATGACAATGCGCAACATAGTCGAAGAGCACAGGTGGAGTAGCTTTTTTAGCAGCAATATATTCGGCGAACTGATTGTCTGCCCGTCCCCCGACTTAAATCCCATAGAGCAAATGTGGAAAGCGTTGCCTTCTCGTATTGGAACACGTCCACAAGCACAAACGACCGCACTGGCGAAGGAATGGAAAGACCTACCACAAGAGCTCCGAACCAACCTCATGGTCATTATAGGATCACGCTGTGGAGCACCGCCGGCCGCTGTGGCCGAACGGTTCTAGGCGCTTCAGTCCAGAACCGCGCTGCTGCTACGGTCGTAGGTTCGAATCCTGCCTCGGGCATGCATGTGTGTGATGTACTTCGGTTAGTTAGGTTTAAGTATTTCCAAGTCTAGGGGACTGATGACCTCATATGTTAAGTCCCATAGTGCTTAGAGTCATTTGAGCCATTTTTTGAACTGTACAGCGTAAACGACTGTACGCAAAAACAATAGCCATATCTAGAGCTACGAAGAGGCATTGCCATGGAGACTTTTACAGAATCGATTTGTAGACACGCGAAGCAGATGGACTTATACATTTGCGTGACTGTATCATCTATGGCCGGCCTTAGTGACCGAGCGGTTCTAGGCGCTTCATTCCGGAACTGCGCTGGTGCTACGGTCACAGGTTCGAATCCTGCCTCGGGAATGGATGTGTGTGATGTCATTAGTGTGGTGTCACCGCCAGACACCACACTTGCTAGGTGGTAGCCTTTAAATCGGCCGCGGTCCGTTGCTATACGTCGGACCCGCATGTCGCCACTATCAGTGATTGCAGACCGAGCGCCACCACACGGCAGGTCTAGAGAGACTTCCTAGCTCTCGCCCCAGTTGTACAGCCGACTTTGCTAGCGATGGTTCACTGACAAAATACGCTCTCATTTGCCGAGACGATAGTTAGCATAGCCTTCAGCTACGTCATTTGCTACGACCTAGCAAGGCGCCATTACCAGTTACTATTGATGCTGTAAAACATGTACCGCCAAGAGCGGCGTTCACCATTTACGGATTAAAGTATTCCACAGCTACGTCCTTTTTTGCGACAGTCTAATTTCCTATTCCTGTTCCAGACCTCACGCCAGCCTGCGTGAGCTAAAACGCGTGCCTTTCGGCTTTCTCTCAGACCGGTGTTGGCTCTTCTGCCAACCCACAACAGTTAGGTTAGTTAGGTTTAAGTAGTTCTAAGTCTAGGGGACTGATGGATGTTAAGTCCCATAGTGTTTACAGCCATTTGAACCATTTGTGGAGCATCACTCCATTAGTACCGACATAAATCGCAGTGTAACTGTCATCTTTGAATAGAAGTGTCAATTCTGTTCGTAACATTGCTTATTTGTTTCATTGATCTTATCTACTTTCTATGCATGGTGAAAGCTACATCGAGCTATGATACTTGGCAGTGACACATCGTGCGAAACTTACTTTCGTGCTGACGTTTTGCACACCAGTGTATTAACAGTGGCGTCTCTCAGATGGTTCATCGTGTATATATAAGGTAACACAGATAAGCTGCTCCCCTCTCTAACACTTCCGTAATCGTTCACGATATCGTAATTCCGCTTTCAACCAGATAAACTGTGGGAAAGTCCTCATCAAACAACATATTGTCACTTTTCATAGCTATATTAATTACAGAGATATGGGTATCAAATACGCTTTTTATTTGGAACTACAGTAATTTATGCTGTTGACATTGTAGTTCTAACACAGACGAAGTCAACGGTGTTTCACTCTTCGAAATCGGTTTACTACGAACTTCCAACACGCTGGAGTAACTTGGGTCAGCAACTTGTGTTACTCAATAGAACGAAAAACCAGTCCAAGTTGCAAATATTTTATTTTTAATTCGATGGCAAGTTTCGGGCCGAGATCCAACATCCGAGATCAACATAACGAAGTCGAAAACGGCATTTCCGAAGATGTCAACAAAATGTGTAATATACATTCACAGTGCATACAGATATATCAGATATTTGTATGCACTGTGAAGGTACATTAAAAATTTTGTTGAGATCTTCGGAAATGCCACTTTCGACTTTGTTATGTTCGACGAATTGACTGACTACCCTTCCCCTGACTTAACTCCCATAGAGCAAATGTGGAATACGTTGCCGAGTCGTATTGGAACACGTCCTCAAGCACAAACGACCATCCAGCAGATGTCGTCCGCGCTGGTGAAGGAATGGAACGACCTAGCACAAGAACTCCGAACCAACCTTGTGGCTATTATGGGAGCATGTTGTGGAGCACGTATTTTGTTGACATCTTCGGAAATGCCACTGAGTCGTGGTACGATTTTTTTGGCACACCAGCCCTTTGGCAGTATTAACTATTACCCGGCTGTACTACGATCTTTGCCCCTGTTGTGTATTTGCGGGTATTTGCGGGTATTTGCGGCAGGGCAGTTGGTCGCCGGACTCTCTACGAGGCGCTAGGACGTGCCTGAGGTGACGACGGAGCAGACACGCGGGCTCGGCCAGCGGTGGCGTGGCCGGTCTGCCTTGCAAGACGGTCGCCAGTTTGTGCTGGACTTGTCCGATCTCAGCTTCGGACGCTGCTCCTCGCATTGCATTGGTGCCTGTTTTCTCAGAGAGAGCCATCCCTCTAGACCATATGGAACAACGCTCTCCATCGTAAGTGGTTTTGGTGCCTTCGTTTCGTCAAGCGATTTGCGTTGCAGCGAGTGTACTTGTTGGTCGGTTGGTTCTAATGTACGTGTTGTCGAAGTAAGAGCAGCCGGCAGAGTCTGTGTGAGTGTATGCAGACCAGCAGTTACTGTTTGCTTTAAAATCCTGTGGTTGGATGACTATTAAAAGGCAGATTAGCACGAAGGCGTGCGTATAAAAAAAATGGTTCAAATGGCTCTGAGCACTATGGGACTTAACTGCTGTGGTCATCAGTCCCCTAGAACTTAGAACTACTTAAACCTAACTAACCTAAGGACATCACACACATCCATGCCCGAGGCAGGATTCGAACCTGCGACCGTAGCGGTCGCGCGGTTCCAGACTGTAGCGCCTAGAACCTCACGGCCACTCCGGCCGGCGCGTGCGTGTAATTTAGGGCTATTGCCATCAAGCGACATCCCTGGTACATTGCTATAAAAGAAAAAAAAATTTTCTATTGCAAACAGTTATTCTGTTATTAGTAAAACTTGTATTTTGTAAAGCTAGTCATTTATATATACTTCCTTACATACGTGCACTTATTGAATGCACTCACTCAACAGTAATTGGTTTGTGTATTTTATTGTTTATCAATTCTTAATGTATATTGATTGATGTTTGGTTGGTGTTTGCCGTGTCTTCTGCGGTCTGTTTGTGTTTTAGTTTCTGCGAGTTGGGGTGCGTGGGTGCGGCGCCACGTCCCGCTTCGGTGCACAGAAGCTGTGACGTGTCGTCTAATGGGAAGTGACTCCCGGTTGGACCCCGGCGTTTAGGTGTTGTTTGGACGGCTGGTCTGCTGCTTCCGGCATTTAAGTTAAGTCACCTTCGCCCAGGGCAGCCTGGGGTCACTTTGATAAACATAACCCATTTCATGTATTTTTTTTTTAAGAAAAGGTTTCAAATGTGTTGAGTATGAATTGTAGCTATAGTCACGTGTTGTGCTGGTTGGGGTTTGGGGGGCTGTAAACGAACTGGTGCTTTTCGTAAGCCACCTTCATATTGTAAAGTTTTTTTTAATTTTTGTGCCATTTCTTTAAATCAGCTTCAGACTGTAATTTACTTGAAATATCTGTGGGTCATCTCTTTAAGTCTGTTGGTAATTGTTATCTGCTGTCTTGCTTGAGAAGCAAGATATCTGTAATATTTTATAAAAGATGGCCACTTTGATTGTCTCTTACCTGTTTTGAATAAACAATTAATTTGTTAGTTGTTGTTTAAGGAGTGACATTACAGGGGCCTTGAGTGACATTACAGGGGCCTTGTCTTTCCATCCTAAGTGTACCCCTCATCCCCACTTCCCAAGTTACAGCCATTTTCGACTTTTTTTTATGTTGATTTGAAAACGAAACTCGGCCCGAAACTAGTCATCGAATGAAAGATAAAATATTTGCAACTTGAACTGGTTTTTCGTTCTGTCTGATTACTAGTTTCGGAGTAATTACAATATTTAGAAGTTGGGATTTATTCACCATGAACACGAAACTGGTTACCGCCCTATGCGGAAGTTCGTGATTTTATACCAAAACAAGGAATGCGTCACGTCAGATATGGAGCAACTGAGTGTTTCACCGTCGTGATAAGGCTGTAAATGAGCCACAGAGAAAAGGAAGCCATCATTCTGTCTATATAGTTCGCATATATCGATTGCTGGTTAGTTTGGAAAAAAAATATCTTCCATAAACGAGGAGAAGACAGATATGCTACTTTTTTTTTACAGAGAATGCACAAGGAATGAACAAGGAAAGCAAAGAGAACAGCTGGGAAGTGTGGACAAATGTTTATTTTTTATTTTATTTATTTATTTATTGTTCCGTGGGACCAAATTAAGGAGAAGTCTCCATGGTCATGGAACGAGTCAATACCTGAAATTATAACACGATATTAGAAACAGATAAAATGAAATATAAAAAAACATATTCAGGTGACAAGTCGTAAGTTTAAATAAAGAAAATCAACAATGTAACACTGGAATTTGCTTAATTTTTTAGCTCTTCCAGGAGCTCCTCGACAGAATAGAAAGAGTGAGCCATGAGGAAACTCTTCAGTTTAGACTTAAAAGAGTTTGGGCTACTGCTAAGATTTTTGAGTTCTTGTGGTAGCTTATTGAAAATGGATGCAGCAGAATACTGCACTCCTTTCTGCACAAGAGTCAAGGAAGTGCAATCCACATGCAGATTGGATTTCAGCCTAGTATTAACTGAGTGAAAGCTGGTAACTCTTGGGAATAGTCTAATATTGCTAACAACAAACGACATTAAAGAAAATATATATTGTGATGGCAATGTCAGAATTCCCAGACTATTGAATAGGGGTCGACAAGAGATTCTCGAACTTACACCACAGCTCGAACAGCCCGTTTTTGAGCCAAAAATACCCTTTTTGAATCAGAAGAAATACCCCAAAAAATAATACCATACGACATAAGCGTATGAAAATATGCGAAGTAGTCTACTTTTCGTGTTGAAGTGTCACTTATTTCAGATACTGTTCTAATAATAAATAAAGCAGCATTTAGTTTCTGAACAAGATCCTGAACATGGGCTTTCCACAACAGCTTACTATCTATCCGAACGCCTAGGAACTTGAACTGTTCCATCTCGCTTATAATATGCCCATTCTGTCTGATCAAAATATCGGTTCTTGTTGAATTGTGAGTTAGAAACTGTAAAAACTGAGTCTTACTGTGATTTAGCATCAAATTATTTTCCACAAGCCATGAACTTATTTCATGAACTACATTATTTGATACTGTTTCAATATTACACACAAGATCCTTCACTACCAAGCTGGTGTCATCAGCAAACAGAAATATTTTTCAGTCACCTGTAACACTAGAAGGCATATCATTTATATAAATAAGAAACAGCAGTGGCCCCAGCACCGACCCTTGGGGAACGCCCCACTTAACAGTGCCCCATTGGGACTGAACATCACTACCACTCTCAATATTGCGGAGAATTACCTTCTGCTTTCTGTTCTTAAAGTAAGAGGCGAACCAATTGTAAGCTACTCCCCTTACTCCATAATGATCCAACTTCTGCAGTAATATTTTGTGGTCAACACAGTCAAAAGCCTTCGTTAAATCAAAGAAAACACCTAGAGTTCGCAACCTTTTATTTAAACCGTCCAAAACCTCACAGACAAAGGAGAATATAGCATTTTCAGTTGTTAAACCATTTCTAAAACCAAACTGAACATTTGACAGCAAATTATGTGTATTTAAATGCGCCAGTAACCTTGTATATACAACCTTCTCGATAACTTTAGCAAACACCGATGGCATAGAAATAGGTCTAAAATTGTCAACATTATCAGTGTCTCCCTTTTTATAAAGTGGCTTCACTACCGAGTACTTTAATCGGTCAGGAAACCGACCACTCCTAAAGGAAAAGTTATAGATATGGCTAAGTACGGGGCTAACATACGTAGAATGGCTCAAATGGCTCTGAGCACTATGGGACTTAACAGCTGTGGTCATCAGTCGCCTAGAACTTAGAACTACTTAAACCTAACTAACCTAAGGACATCACACACATCCATGCCCGAGGCAGGATTCGAACCTGCGACCGTAGCAGTCGCACGGTTCCGGACTGCGCGCCTAGAACCGCGAGACCACCGCGGCCGGCTAACATACGTAGAACAATACTTCAGTATTCTGCTAGATACCCCGTCATATCCATGAGAGTTCTTAGTCTTTAGTGATTTAATTATTAACTCAATCTTCCTCTTGTCAGTATCATGTAGGAGTATTTCAGGTAACAGTCTCGGAACACTTTTTTCTAGGAGCGCTATATGATTCCCTGTTGGGACTAGGTTTCTATTTAGTTCACCTGCTATACTCAGAAAGTGATTATTAAATACTGTACATATATGCGTCTTATCAGTAACACGGACATTCCCACTACGCACTGATTCTATATCCTCGACCTGTCTCTGCAGACCAGCCACTTCCTTTACGACTGACCATATGGTTTTAATTTTATCCTGAGACTTAGCTATTCTATCTGCATACCACATACTTTTTGCCTTCCTAATAACATTTTTAAGCACCTTACAATACTGTTTGTAATGGGCTGCTGCATTTAGATTTTGACTGTTTCTAACGTCTTGATATAATTGCCACTTTGTTCTACAAGATATTCTTATCCCTCTAGTCAGCCACCCAGGCTGCCTGTTTGTGCTAGTACCCTGTTTTGAACGTTCTAACGGAAAGCAACTTTCAAAGATCACGAGAAAAGTCTTGAGAAAAGCATTATATTTATCGTCTACTGTATCAGCGCTATAAACATCTTGCCACTCTTGTTCCTTGATAAGGTTTACAAAGGTCTCTACAGCAACTGGATTAGCTTTCCTAAACAGCTGGTGACTATATTTAACACGTGTTGCAGCACAAAAATCTTTTAGAGTTAAAATTTGTGCATCATGATCTGAAAGGCCATTCACCTTTTTGCTAACAGAATGCCCTTCTAGTAATGAGGAATGAACAAAAATGTTGTCTATGGTTGTTCTACAGTTCCCTTGCACTCTCATAGGAAAGAATACGGTTTGCATAAGATTATATGAATTAAGGAGGTCTACCAGCATCCTCTTCCTTGCACAGTCACTTATACAATTAATATTGAAGTCACCACATAAAACTAACTTTTTGTATTTCCTATAAAGTAAACCAATAACCTCCTCTAGCTTTAGCAAAAATGTTGTGAAATCGGACTCTGGGGATCTATAAATAACAACAGTTAGAAGTTTAGCTCCATTAAATTTAACCACACCTGCACAACATTCAAACACCTTTTCAGTGCAGTACTTTGAAACATCAATGAACTCAAATGGGATGCCGTTTTTCACATACATGGCTGTTCCCCCACACCGCAAAGAGCTCCTCGAAAAGCTGCCAGCCAACCTGTATCCTGGTAAAGGAAGCCTCTGAATTATCTCCTTATTTAAGAAGTGTTCAGATACACCAATAATTTCAGAGTCAACATCTATAAGCAGTTCACTAACTTTATCTTTAATACCTTGTATATTTTGATGAAATATACTTCCTTTGTTAGAGAGACTTCCATTAAGCAGGAGTACCTATCAGCTGACTTCAATCTAAAAAAGGTGCAGCTCTAACACCCACTACAGCAGGAATTTTCCCATGAGCGATCCCACCAACCCCACCTATGCTGTCACCTATAAGCTTTGCCAACCTCCCCTTCCCATACCTGTTGAGGTGCAGGCCATGTCTAGTGAAACCCGTCCTGCTGATAGACTCCACCGACACCACGGAAATGTGACCCATGCTTTCTGTCATGAGCGCACCCCAAGTCTCATGTTATTACGCCTGACGGCTGTATTAAGATGAGGCCGATCGTGACGCTGAAACAGTTCCACGAAATGCACATTCGTGTTGCCAGTCTGAGTGGCTATCTTTTCCAGGTCACCATCTATGTCATACTCCCCATCCCTATCAATACCATTACCAGCCCCACCCACAATCACTACCTGATCCTCTTTAGTAAAATGCCTACATAACCCCCCTATGTTAACAGTCACCTGAGCCAATCTTGCATTAGGCTTCACAATGCTGGTGACCTGGTACTCACTCCCCAGCACTTCCTGCAACTGCTGGCCTACACCTCTGCCATGAGAACTACCTAACAGCAGAACCTTCTTCTTCCTCTTCGACTTTGCAACTGTCCTAGCCACCGTAACTATTGAGGTCTGCTGCATACTTCCTACATCTACAGCTACTAGAGATTCCTCTCCACTAGACTCTGACAGTTGGTCATATCTATTGTAAACACCAATAGTAAAACTATCTGAAAATCTTCTTCTCCTACCAGATCTCTTGCCAACAGCGAGCTCCCATTCCCCAACCCCCTTCTCCCTCCTCATCCTATCTAGCTCGTCCTGTGCGTTTTTCAACTGCACCTGAAGGGCACAGATCTTACGCTCCTGCTCCTCTATCAACTTACTCTTGCTACATAACCTGCAGTTCCAGGAAAGGATCTCACCAGAATGCCCACTGGCTTCCCCACTGCATTCCCCCCAGTGAAAATACTTCGAACAAGTCTCACACCGCAATCCACTACTCACGAACCTACGGGGAAGCCCACACTTCTCGCTCATGGTAAAATTTTACTTTTTCTAAGTTCCGCTACTACAATAAGAAGGTGTTAAAAACCTGACTACAATAATCACAAACTTACTCTACAAGGGAAGTAACTACTATTATTAACAGTATTAATAAACAACACATGTGAATATAACAAAAGACTAATACAGAAAGAGAATCAAACGTCTAATGACACAGTAACGAAGCTGAAAACAGTTCCCAAAAGGTTTTTCTGAAATTATTTCACCAGAAAACACCAAGAACACCGGTTGAAGACTACTAAAGTTCCTAAATAAACCACTATACACAAACAATTAATTAGTACTTAGCTTTCGATGCGCTGCTACAGCTGCAACTGATCAGCGCGGAATGTAAACACAAGTAAGAGGTTACGTTGCTCGATACGAAACACTCACAAATATCAGGTCACAACACAAGAAAGGCAGAGGCGAATGAAGAAACCACTAATAAGTCACTTATATAGTAAATATTATCACAAAAACCGTTAAAATATGTATCTGAAACCTAAAAATATATAAAAACTTAGATAGCGATCTCACACGCAGTCACTCGCTTATGACGTCACACCAAAGAATTCTGTTCTTTGACGATTCAGCGAATGGGCGGGCACTGCAATTCGACGCAGGAGATAAGAGGCAAGCATGAAACTACTGGAGCGAACGAAATACACTGACGGAAAAATAATCGCAACACCAAGAAGGATTTGTGTTGCATAAAAGGACGTTGGTAGGCGTGTTTCTACATCTCAAAGATGTCTGTTCAAATTTCGCGCCAGTCGCATAACAGTGGCCATTATGAGGATGCAGATCACGTTTGCTATAATATATACGCTGCAACTGTCTTGAGTTTTAGTTACTTTTGGGATTGGACGCGATGAGTTGTTGATAGTGTGGTGTCACCGCCAGCCTTTACATCGGCCGCGGTCCGTTAGTATACGTCGGACCCACGTTCGCCACTATCAGTGATTGCAGACCGAGCGCCGCCACACGGCACGTCTAGTCTAGAGAGACTCCCTAGCACTTGCCCCAGTTGTACAGCCGACTTTGCTAGCGATGGTTCACTGTCTACATACGCTATCATTTGCAGAGACGACAGTTTAGCATAGCCTTCAGCTACGTCATTTGCTACGACCTAGCAAGGCGCCATATGCAGTTACAAAAATGTATTCTGAACAGATAATACTGTGAATCATGTGCCGTCAAGAGCGACGTTCATCGTTAATGGATTAAAGTTAAGTATCAATGTAATTACGTCCGCTTTCTGAGTTCTAATTCCTTGTCATGTTCCAGATCTCTCGTCAGTATAGTCCTTCCCTCGTCACGCCAGCCTGCGTGAGCTAAAACGCGTGGATTTCAGCCTCCTCTAGTAACACGGTGTTGGCTCTTCTGCCAACACAACAATTAGTCAAGAAAGCCCGTAAGGCGACGTGGACTCCGTTATCAACACATCACTGGGATGGAACGAGGTCGTGTAATAATGTGGATGTTCCTTCTACGATACTGCAGAAAGATTTGCAGGAATGTAGCCACTGTACATGATTGCTGGCAGCGGTGGTAACAAGAATGTACGGTCGGACGAAGTCCGGGCTCCGGACGGCCATGTGACACTATCACGAGGGAAGACCGTCGTGTTCGGTGTATGGCTCTGGCGCATCATACTGCATCTGCGGCAGCCGTTTGGGCACCAGGGAGCACCACAGTGACACAACGAACTGTTACAAATTGGTTGATTTAAGAACAGCTCCTAGCCAGAGGTACTGCGGCAAGCATTCCGCTCGCCCCAAACCACCGCCACTTGCCACTTCGGCACTGTAAAGTAAGAACTCATAGGAGAGCATGGGGGAGGTCTTTTTTTCTTTCTGATGAAAGCTGGTTCTGCCTCGGAGCCAGCGATGGCCATATATTGGTTAGGATGAGGCCAGTTGATGGCCTGCAACCAACACTGGACCTACATCTGGATTTACGGTCTGCGGTGTGATTTCGTGTGACAGCAGAACTCTCGTGGTTAGGCCACGCATCCTGACTGCAAAAGTGTACGTCAGTCTGGTGATTCGAACTCTTGTGCTACCAACCATGAACAGAATTTAGTTGGTGTTTTCCAACAGGATAACGCTCGCCCACATACCGCTGTTCTAATCCAACGTGTTATACACATTGTCGACATGTTGCCTACTCGATCAGCAAATGTGTCTCCAATCGAGCCGGTCTGTGTGGCCGAGTGGTTCTAGGCGCTTCAGTCTGGAACCGCGCGACCGCTACGGTCGCAGGTTCGAATCCTGCCTCGGACATGGATGTGTGTGATGTCCTTAGGTTAGTTAGGTTTAAGTAGTTCTAAGTTATAGGGCGACTGATGACCTCAGATGTTAAGTCCCATAGTGCTCGGAGCCATTTGTCTCCAGTCGAGCAGATATGGGACATCATACAGCGTCACCCACAAACAGCATTAACCGCCCCTGCATTCACCGACTAAGTGCAACAGACATGGAACTCCATACCAAAAACTGAGATCTCGCACCTGTATAACATCATGTAAGCGCGTTTGCATTCAACATTTCGTGTGGTTACTCCGGTTATTAATGTATCTGCATTTTACATTTGTAATCGCTTATCTCAAGCTTACATCTTGCCATGTTAATCACATCATTGTATTACCTATACAAATGAACTCCTGAAATTTTATTACTCTACACTAATTATTTTCTTTTGTTGCGACCTTTCTCAGTGTAGATGTTCTGGCAGTTGTAGCTCACAATCCACATGTTAGCTTCAGAGAAACTGAGAGTGCCTCTAGAATAAGTCATCACAGCGATACCCGCATTTTGCGAGCAAACAGCTTTCATCCGTACAATGGGTCACTTCACCAGCAGATTAACCAGTGCGACTGCCGAAGGAGCATGAGATTCTGCCACTCAGGTATGATGCGAGACGACCAATAAGTTCTTCCTTCATAAGGCCGATGAAACTACTTTTACAAATCACAGAAATGTGAATTGAGCCGTGCTGCGGCTCGCTTTGGTACTGTTTGTAGGTTTCCGGCCTCTGTTGGAGGCCACGCGGTATCGTTCAGTTGGCACGGTTGCGGTTGTTTGTCTTCTTCTCGTGTTGACTGGAGCCACTCGGTTTCACAAGCGTTGCCTGTCCGCTAGTGGCAGCAGAAGCGGTTATCAATATGTAGTAACTGTTGCCCTATCTTTGGGGCGACGTTGTCGTTTTGCCGGGTTGTGTGAGTGGCGAGTTCGGTTGGGGGCTGAAGAGGAACCAGGTCCGCACAGTGCCAAAACACGCCGGGACCGCTGGCGGCACGCATGGACTGCCGGATGGAAGGGCTGAGGTCACGAGGGTGCACGACCTCGTCGTAAACCGGATCCAGCAAGCTTTAAGATGAGTGCATTTCAATCCAAGTAGAGAAACCTCCACCATTGTGATATCCCGCGATTCTCCAGTGACTTGGGTTCGTGTTGCTGCTCGTAGCGTCGCCGAGGCGAAGAGCAGCGAGTGGAGTGCTTGGGGAAGGCAGATGATTAGCTTTCCTCGACTTCTTATTACTGTTTACCGCGTTCAGTTTGTGACAATTTGTTAAGGTCAACCAGCGGCAATTTTTCTTGCCTGGTGACCGCTAACGCCCCACTTACCTGCCCTGGGGGTTAGTGTATGTAACGGCAGTGTACATTTCCTCGCCTTGTCGTTGCTGTCCGGTAAGGCGTGTAGTTTTGTCAGCTTTCGTGATTGTAGGCCGGTTGGTGATTCCGCTACTCTGGTGGTAATGATTCCGTTCTCGTTCCGGGGGCTCTAAACTCAGCATTCTGGACGTAGTGCAGACCGCCGGTTCCGGCTTTGGCGTATTGTTCCATCGTTGCATTTGGGTTATCGGACATCAGGTAGCTTCAGCAAGATTATCATTAGTCATTCGTTAGACTACCACTAGTTTGAGTTACCATCTTGTGAAGTGAATGCAACTCTTGGCCACCCATCTCATCGCTCGCGAAAGTGTTTGTTGCCGGATCTTCTCAGAGGTCGATTCCTGGAGCACCGTCTGGATCAGTTGCTTGTTTCTTTTCAATTAAATTTTGCTACTATATTTGATGTTTTACAGCAGGTTTCAAATTTTTTTTATGTTATTGCCATTCCTAGCGTGTAAGGCCTTCAACAGTGATTGTGGTCATTTGTCTTAAAATTTTAATTTGGTATTTGTATTTTAGCAGTAAGCCTTAAAACTTTATTTACTGCCATTCCTGGCGTCTGATGCCTTCTGCTGTCTTTGTGGCCACTTGCCTTTAATATTTCAATACCTGTAATTTGTAAGTTGCAGCGAGTTTTAAAGAATTCTTAATTTATTGCCACTCCTGGCGTGTAAGGTTCAAACTCAAATGGATCTGAACACTATGGGACTTAACATCTGAGGTCACCAGTCCCATAGACTTAGAAGTACTTAAACCTAACTAACCTAAGGACATCACACACATCCACGCCCGAGGCAAGATTCGAACCTGCGACCGTAGCAGCAGCGCGGTTTCGGACTGAAGCGCCTAGAACCACTCGGCCACAGCGGCCAGCTCCTTAGATATTGCACATGCACCAAAAATGCGTCCTTTTATATTTTATTGGCTAGTGGGACCTTGGACATAGACCTCATATTTGATTTTACTCCAGTGACGCGAAATTTGGAGAACGTGCGGGCCAACTGACAACGCCTTCATGTCCTATCCAGCGACTAGCAAAGAGATGTATGAGGGATTTCCTAGTCACAAACGAGTAGTGAGTTGGGCACTTACTATTCTGGCACCATCTACGTACACGCTGTCCAGTCACATTAATGTGACCGATTGTCAAATAGCTGAATGAGCCATTTAAACCATTTATCTAAGGAATGTCTTCCGCCTTTCCATAAGTTCTTGACTTGACTTTGAACTTACATTACAGTAGACGGCGAGCATTTTGAGCAGCTGTTGACGTAAATGAAGTTTTAAGGAAGCGTTTGTTGAGGTCATCAGTCCGAAGACTGGTTTGATGCAGCTATCCGTGCTAGTCTATCCTGCGCAAGCTTCTTCATCTCCGAATAACTACTATATTCTACATCTTTCTGAATCTGCATACTGTATTCATCTCTTGGTCTCCCACTACGGTTTTTAGCCTCGAAATTTCCCATCAGTACTAAATTGTTGATCCTTTGCTGTCTCTGAATGTGTCCTTTCAACCGATCCCTCCTTGTAGTCAGGTTGTGTCACAAATTCCTTATTTCCCCAATTCTATTCAATACCTCCTCATTGGTCATGCGATCTATCCACCTAATCTTCAGTATTCTTTTGTAGTGATACATTTTAGAATGCTATATCTTTTCTTATCCAAACTGTTGATCCTGCATGTTTCACTTCCATATATGGCTACAATCAATAACAATACCATCAAGAAAGACTTCCTATCACTTAAACCTACATTCGATGTCAAAGATGTCAAAAATTTCTCTTCTTCAGAAACGTATCCCTGGGCATTCCGAGTCTACCTTTTATATCCTCTATCCATCGTTAAGTACTTTGCTGTCGAAATAGCTTCCCGTTTCCTAATCTAATTCCCTAAGCATCACGTGTTTTAATTCGACAACATTCCATCATCCTTGTTTTGCTTTTGTTGATGTTCATCTCGCATCCTACTTTCAAGACACTGTCCATTGCACTCAACTGCTCCTCCAAGTCCTTTGCTGCCTCTAATAAATTCTTATGTCTTTTCCCCGATCTTTAATTTCTTCTTTAAACCTTCCTTTGGTTTCTTTTACTGTCTGCGAAAAGAACAGACCGAATAACAATGATAGTAGGCTACAACCCTGTCTCACTCCCTTTTCAACAACTGCTTCCTTTTCACTGGCCTTGACTCTTATAACTACCATCTAAATGGTTCTAATGGCTCTGAGCACTATGGGACTTAACTTCTAACGTCATCAGTCCCCTAGAACTTAGAACTAGTAAAACCTAACTAACCTAAGGACATCACACACATACATGCCCGAGGCAGGATTCGAACCTGCGACTGTAGCGGTCGCGCGGTTCCAAACTGTAGCGCCTAGAACCGCTCGGCCACCACGGCCGGCTAACTACTATCTAGCTTCTGTCCCAGTTGTAAATACCCCTTCGCTCCATTTATTTTATCTCTGCTACCTTCAGAATTTCAGAGTGTATCCCAGTAAACATTGTCAAAAGCTTTAAGTCTACAAACGCTAGGAACATAGGTTTGCTTTTCCTTAAGCTATCTTATAAGTCGCAGGGTTAGTATTCCCTTGAGTGTTTCTACATTTCTCCAGAATCCAAACTGATCTTACCCGAGATCGCCTTCTACCACTTTTTCCATTCTGTAAGGAATTCATGTATTTTGCAACCACAGTTCGATAAAATTCGCATCCGTCAGCAAACTATTTTATTCGGAATTAAAATTATTACATTTTTCTTGGAGTGTGAGAGTATTTCGCCTGTGTCATACATGTTTTGTCATGGCTGGCTCTCCCGAGGCCATCAATAGTTCTGACTCAACGTCGTCTTCTCTAGGAGCTATACTTCGACTTTTTCGTAGTATCATATCTCCCATCTCATATTCGTCTACGTCCTTTTCCGTTTCTATAATATTGCCTTCATCTTCCTTTATGAACATATATTTTGTGGCTGATTTTTTGATGCTGCTGCTGAAGTAATTTTGCCGCGGAAGCGCATATCTTGACATTAAATTCATGTCGTGAAGTTTAATCTGAAATGGACCGAAATTAAATCGCTAGATGTGATATGCATGTACAGAAAAACAAATGGTGATAACTTCATGGAAATTTGATGATTTATTCAAGAGAAGGAGCTTCGCAAAACGAGCAAGTCAATAACCTCTGGTCCTTATGCAAGCAGGGAACGGTCCCGTGAGATCAGGGAAGTTAAGGGGCTCCGGAAAGGCTCAAAATCATGAAAAGTTCAATTTTTACTTTTTTGCGTTTGCTGAATCTGCAGACTATTACCTTTTAATAGATATATAATTTATTCAATTCCGAAGACTACAACTATTTTTAATTTTTTTTTGAAATGTGTTCTACATGGGCGTGACCCACTGTGGCGCTGTTAAACTGCTGTCAAATGGTGTTATTATTAACGTCCGTGTTCATCAGGTACATTTTAGTGATGTGAGATAAAGTATGTGTTGCGGCTAACCTATTTTCAGAGACTTAGCAGCACCTGAACTGTTGAAAAAGTGTATTCACGGAAAAACTCAAAACCCCAATGAAAGTGTAAATAGTGTTATATGGTCGAGAATCCCCAAGACTGTATTTGTTGGAATAGAAACACTTCACATTGGTGTGTATGATGCTGTTGCGACATTCAATGATGGCAACATTGTAAGGTGCAAGGTATTTAGAAATATGGGAATAAAGATAGGTTCGAACATGGTACTAGCGATGCTTGCTTTAGACAAGGAACGCCTTCGGGCTGCAGACAGGGCTGTAAAGAGTCTAGAAATACAAGCAAGAGTAAACAGGAGGAGGAACAAGAGGAAGCTGGAGGAGGAGTTTGCAGAGGATGAAGATAATCCATCCTATGGACCTGGAATGCACTAAAAAGTTAATCCAATCTTTGTCGCTCGATTCCCAAAACTTTTATTTTCTCATACTAATTACATGTTTTCTAAGGATCTTCCAAACATATTTGTTTGAAACTTTCAGTAAATGTTACACAGTACCTTCTGCATAATTTAACACAGCCTTTTTCCAAAAAACTGTATATTTTTGAATATATAAATAAAAAATTGCAAAAAAATGTTGTGAATTTTCATTACAATTGAAAAAAATCATCTTTAATAACTGAACTAAAATTTTGCAAAATCCCTGTGTTAAGTTGTAGCCCATATTCCAATAAATAATCTGTAAAAAGTTCAACTTCCTACCTCAAATACTTTGTGAGGAAAGATGTAATTTATAAGCGTTATTTTAACATTGCAAGTATAGGGCGTTCCGGAGCCCCTTAAGCGCTATCGAGCGTGGCCGGCACTTGGATGGGTGACCATCCAGGCCGCCATGCTCTGTTGCCATTTTTCGGGGTGCACTCAGCGTCGTGATGCCAATTGAGGAGCTACTCGACCGAATAGTAGCGGCTCCGGTCACAGAAAACCATCATAACAACCGGAAGAGCGATGTGCTGACCACATGCCCCTCCTATCCGCATCCTTAATTGAGAATGACACGGCGGTCGGATGGTCCCGATGGGACATTTGTGGCTTGAAGACGGAGTGCTTATGCAAGCAGTTATTTGACGGCGATGTTGGATGTCCGGATCATCAAAATCCTAGTTGGTTAGAGGGCCCTGTTCATAATGCTCCAAACGTCTCCACTGGGGAGAGATCCGGCGACCTTGTTGGTCAAGGTAGGGTTTGGTAAGGACGAAGACAAGCTGCAGAAAACCCAGGTTGGTTTGCCTTGAAGAGCAATAAAACGGGGCGTAGAAAGTCGTCGACGCACCGCAGTGCTGTAAGGGTGCCGCGGACGACAACCAAAGGGGTTCTTCTACGGTAAGAAATGGCGCTTGAGGCCATCATACCTGGTTGTCGGGCCATATGGAGGGCAACAGTCAGGCTGGTATCCCACAGCTGTCCAGGACGTCTCCCGTTAAATCTTCGGCCTGGAATCGCATTGGGTAGAGTAAAAATGTTTTCAGTGGTGTGTCCCGTTTCGGAATGAGCCCTGAGGCCAAGCGAAACCAAATGTATCCAAGTGTGATTAGTAAAGTAAACGATAAAATCTGTGGTCTGAACCAGTGGCTGGGCTGTTGACCTGATTGCAGGTACGGTGCTGCAGCCTTTCTCTGTGGTGGCATTAGGAATAGTTGGGCGAGGGGCTCATCACTCCAGACACCTTCTATCTCCGGGTAAGGTACCCGGTACTCATTTGATAGCAAGCTGGGTGAACATAGGTCCGTCCTGAGGGAACTGGAACATCCTTGACATTATCTGGGACTGATCATGGGACTTGGGCCAGAGTCTAGTGCTCTACCCACTATAATACCACGCTCATGAGTGCAATTAGTGTTTCAAGTATCAAGGGTAGTGATGTTGTGGACTCAACGGCATCCCCATCCATCACGCGCCATATGACGACACTTAAATCTAGCAAAGCTCGTTCTCGTAAGAGACTCCACTTACGGATACGCCCGTCCTCATACAGTATGCAGTACCAGAACTCGCATGTAAAGACTGTGATTGTAGGCACTCCTGCATCCAGTGTTCATTGTCGGCGCGTCTCTTTATGCGGCCGCGTCAAGGAAATCCGCAGTAATGGTCTTCATGCTGACAGCCCATGACAGATTTAGCGGTATTATCCGACTGCCTTGCTGCAAAAGTAATCGGAGGAACGTTATGTGGCTGACGAGCCCGCGCAGCCAAGCGAACAAATGCGTCTCGAGCTCTTGTCGCACGGGGCCGTTGAGAACCTGCTTGACGTTGAGTGTGGCGACCCTGAACATATTGATTCATGACAGTCGTCGTATCCCGACCAATGTAATGTGGACAGCAATACTTCGGAACGATAACCCATCTATAAGCCACGACCTTGCCGCTGTCGAGTTATGACTTATTCTGGTAGGCACTTGCGCATCTCACACAAGGCATAACAAAAACAATCAACATTTTATTATGCTTTTTAAACGAGAAACTCTCTACATAACCTCTCCTTACGTGCAGATGTGCGAGGAACGTTCCAAAAGTAAATTTCGTCACGGGAACTTCATGGTCAAAGACAAATACACTATGGCATTATGAACTATACACGGTGCACTATTCTTCGATGTAAAGACCAAAGAAATTGAGAAATTTGTCGTAGCGTGCAGTAATTTTGAAGAAACCACTATGATAAAACTCGGTGCCCTGCAGTGCAATGAATTGTCACATAATTTGCTCCATCTCAACGTCGATTTGTAAGTGACGTCTTGAGAGTGCGACTTTCAATACAGGAACAGGTAAAAGTCCGTTGGGCCAGGTGGGAGCTCCAGGTCGGATGATCCAAAGTCTCCCAAGCGAAGGGACGAATCTGGTCCTGTGTGAGCCTTGCTTTTTGTGGTTTTCCGTTGTCGTTCAAGAGCATAACACCTCCACTCCAGAGACTCGGTCTCTTTCGTCGAATGACGGACCTAAGTCTGGTGAGGATGTTGCAGTAGTGTGCCGCATTTATGGTCAAGGAGAACCACACGTTTCACGTCCCGGAATATTGTGACCGTAATATTACCTGCGGAGAGTGATACTTTGAATTTTTTTCCTCTCTCGTGAACTGGAATGCTTCCACGTCATTGAGGCGGCCATGGATTATGGGGTGAAGTGGTGCACCCATGTCTTGTGGCCTGTGACGATTCTGAACAGTGAGTCATTTCCCTCTCACACGTACTGCATCAAGTGATCGAGGCTGATTCCCATTCTTTCGCTCCTGTGATCCTGGGTCAGGTTTCTCGGCACCCATCTCGCAGACACTTTTCGGTATTCCAACTTATCGAGGAGCACGGCCAATGCACAGTGTGGACGCCACATATGACACCGTTATGTGCCTGTCCGCTATCACCATGACCTGTACTCTGGCAACGTTGCTTTTATTCGTGGATGTGTAGGGCACCTACTTCGGCCTTCATCCTCTACATTCGGCCTTTCTTCTGTGAACAAGGAAGGAGGCACAATGAGCGACTTCTTCACCGTGCACAGATGTTCATGGATGTCAGACACAATAGTCCCATGCGTCCATTCATACCGGATAACAGCACGCACTTCCACTGGTGACCACGTCGTCAGTAAACGCCCATCTGCCATCATGATGTGTACTTGAATAACCTATGTCACATCTAATCTCTGTTGGTCCATTAAGGCCAAGGGGACATCGGCTGATACGTACTTTGCAATTCAATAAACTTTACCAACAGCCGTGCACTTTAAGATATTTTATTTCATTCTGAAAGGAACCAGTTGCGGCAATTCATTTTGCCACCGTTCCGTCCCATCAGTCTGCTGCTACTTTCACTTCATCGGCACTCTGCGCAAATGTCATTTCTCCTCTGCTGAAGTCTTTTCTGTTGCTGAACCAGCCACAGGTGTATATCATTCGGCATTTGTTTGTGTCACGTAGCGTACCATCTTATCTTTCAAAGACAGTGGCGAAATTTACTTTCGGAGCGTCCCTCGCTGCTTGCGTTATCCTGCCTATTTTGTGAGGGTGTACTGAGGTTGCATATCCAAACATGCAGCACGGTTCATGTCAGTTCGACTATTGTTGTATGCCGCCTTCATGATGCTACAATTTTATTGGCTAAAGTACACCCATCAGCAAAAGTTTCGCATCACCCCGAAACGTCGCGCAGGAGTGCTGCTGTTGTGATTTTTCTTGTACCGATCGGAAGATCACCCCTGCCGTTGTTTGTAAACATAGACATAGTTACCGCAAGTGTTGCATGCCGGTAGACTGTCGCACACGAATGGAGTGCAGCATTTCGCATGAAAGTAAAGCACCAGTACGGATGCATTAGAGATTTCTGTGGGACAGTAGACTGAACATCCATCACGCCATGAGTGTAAATGATCGGGTCCCCATCATCAAATTATGCATAGAAGGTTTCTCAGCTAGGGATGTCTCTCATTGTAATGTGGTCGGACATGTAATCGCATCAAGCTGACAGATAGTCTTCAGGACTTACATGGGACAGGCCATCCGCTTTCGAAAAGTACACAGGATGATCGATATCTACGACTTTTCAGTCAAAGGAACCCCGCGCTAGGTACTCTAGAACTCAATTCGACGTTCGAAGCGGCTACAGAAATATACTTATTGCGCCAAACTGTTAGGAGACGACTGTATGATGCAAATCTCCAATTCGGACCACCATAGCGAGCACCATGCCCTACATAACAACATCGTGGACTCCATTATAGATAGTCAAGGAATCATGTAGACTGCACGCCCCAAGATTGGCGTCGGGTGGGTGTTGTCAATGGACGAAATTCGGATCTGTCTGTACCTTGATAATAAAAAACGACGTGTTTGGATACAACTTGGTAATAACGAACGCCTCCAGTACTGCGTCTCACATGTCCAACAAGGTGGTGGTGGAGTGATGTTCTGGGGTTGCATTAGATGGGACCACCGTACTCCACTCATGGTTGTCGATGGCAGTCTAATTGTTCTGTAGTACAGGAACGAGTTCTGCAACCAACTGTTGGTCCGTATCGCCAACATTTCGGTGACTGTTTTATCTTCATGCGCGATAACTCTCGGGTTCACTGTGCTGTTCTCGTGAACACGTGTATCTCAGCAAGTTAGGATCACCAAAATGGAGTGATCTGCATGTTCCCTGGACATGAGCCCAATACGAGATATGTGCGATCGACTGAAACGAGCAGTTTTTGAACGTCGACAACGATCTCGTAACCTGCTCAATTTATGCAGAATCTTCATCGAAGAGTGGGACAAATTTGGACAAGGGTTGGCTTGACTTCCTCGATGGTTTGCCGCGATGGATTCAAGCCTACATTCGAGAAAACGAATACACACATTCCGTGATGATGTTACAAATTATCAGGGATGCTGGAGAAGTCTAAATGTATCACTCTGAGGTAAGGTTCTTTGGTCCGGAAACGACGGAGTCGAAAGTTGTAAGCGAAAATCGTTCTGTTACTTCTGACAGTGGACCTCTTCAAATTCAAACTCTTTGCTTTCCATATTTTAGGAGGAAGTAGTATGGACCAAACAAGAAAAAACGCGCAGTAAATACGAGCTCTAAAATGCGTACCTTAAAGGATATGAGCACTTTTTCACCTCTGATACTGTGAAACACATCTTTTCTACTGAACAAGCGCTCGTAACTCTTAAGGTATGCACTTTTGATCCCAAGTTAACTGGCCAAATTTTCTTGTTTTGGGCCGGCCGATGTGGCCGAGCGGTTCTATGCGCTTCAGTCTGGAACTGCGCGACCGCTACGGTCGCAGATTCGAATCCTGCCTCGGGCATGGATGTGTGTGATGTTAGGTTAGTGAGGTTTAGATAGTTCTAAGTTCTAGGAGACAAGACCTCAGATGTTAAGTCCCATAGTGCTCAGAGCCATTTGAACCATTTGTTTTATCTTCGTTGATCCATTATGGATCGTGGGACGACGGCTGGCATGAACTTCTTGATGCAATAATTTACCAACAGCCGTATGTATTGTAGAAATTTATTTTATTTTATGAACTATGTGCTACCAGTTTCGGCATTATATTGATGGCATCTTCAGGTCCCACTCGTCATAGTCGTAAAACCGCGGTACACGGAAGGAGCCATATTACTGGATCCGTGTCGCCTGGTCACCAAGAGCTGTTGCAGGACGAATTGATTCACGGATCCAGTAATATGGCTCCTTCCGTGGTTCAAATGGTTCAAATGGCTCTGAGCACTATGCGACTTAACTTCTGAGGTCATCATTCGCTTAGAACTTAGAACTAATTAAACCTAACTAACCTAAGGACATCACACACATCCATGCCCGAGGCAGGATTTGAACCTGCGACCATAGCGGACGCTCCGTTCCAGACTGTAGCTCCTTCCGTGTATAGCGGTTTTACGACTATGACGAGTGGGACCTGAAGATGGCATCAATATAATGCCGAAATTGGTACCACATAGAAGTTCATAAAATAAAATAAACTTCTATAATACATACGGCTGTTGCTAAATTATTGCATCAAGAAATTTTTTCTTCTTGTTTTGTTCCGTACTACCGCCTCCCAAAATATAGAAAGCAAAGAGATTACAGGCTTCGAGGTCTACTGTCAGATATATCGGAAGGATTTTCGCCCATAACTTTCGATGCCATTGTTTCCGGTCCAAGGTCCTTTACCTCAAATTGATATACTTACCATTCTCCATCATCCCCGAAACTATATCAGGCTCACGTAATCACCCCGTATGTGTGTGCCTAAGAGCCTATTTTTGTATTCCGTGCTATGAATTTCTAAATAAAGGAGGTGATGCAAAACTTTTCATGTGTACAGCTACAATACTGGCCATCAAAATTGCTACACCAAGAAGAAATGCAGATTATAAACGGGTATTCATTGGACAAATATACTATACTAGAACTAACACGTGATTACATTTTCACTCAATTTGGGTGCATAGATCCTGAGAAATCGGTACCCAGAACAACCACCTCTGGCCGTAATAACGGCCTTTATACGCATTGGCATTGACTCAAACAGAGCTTGGATGGCGTGTACAGGTACAGCTGTCCATACAGCTTCAACACGATACCACAGTTCATCAAGAGTAGTGACTGGCGTATTGTGACGAGACAGTTGCTCGGCCACCATCGACCAGACGTTTTCAATTGGTGAGAGATCTGGAGAATGTGCTGGCCAGGGCAGCAGTCGAACTTTTTCTGTATCCAGAAAGGCCCGTACAGGACCTGCAACATGCGGTCGTGCATTACCCTGCTGAAATGTAGGGTTTCGCAGGGATCGAATGAAGGGTAGAGCCACGGGTCGTAACACATTTGAAATGTAAAGTCCAGTGTTCAAAGTGCCGTCAATGCCAACAAGAAGTGACCGAGACGTGTAACCAATGGCACCACATGCCATCACGAAGGTGATACACCAGTATGGCGATGACGAATACACGTTTCCGATGTGCGTTCACCGCGATGTCGCCAAACACGGATGCGATCATCATGATGCTGTAAACAGAACCTGGATTCCTCCGACAAAATGACGTGTTGCCATTCGTGCACCCAGGTTCGCCGCTGAGTACACCATCGCAGGCGCTCCTGTCTGTGATGCAGCGTCAAGGGGAACCGCAGCCATGGTTTCCGAGATGATAGTCCATGTTGCTGGAAACGTCGACGAACTGTTCGTGCAGATGGTTGTTGTGTTGCAAACGTCCGCATCTGTTGACTCAGGGATCGAGACGTGGCTGTACGATCCGTTGCAGCCATGCGGATAAGATGCCTGTCATCTCGACTACTAGTGATACGAGGCCGTTGGGATCCAGCACGTCGCTTCGTGTTACCCTCCTGAACCCATCGATTCCATATTCTGCTAACAGTCATTGGATGTCAACCAACGCGAGCAGCAATGTCGCGATACGATAAACCGCAATCGCGATAGGCTACAATCCGACCTTTATCAAAGTCGGCAACGTGATGGTACGCATTTCTCCTCCTTAGACGAGGCATCACAACAACATTGCACCAGACAACGCTGGTCAGCTGCTGTTTCTGTATGAGAAATCGGTTGGAAACTTTCCTCATGTCAGCACATTGTAGGTGTCGCCATCGGCGCCAATCCTGTGTGAAAGCTCTGAAAAGCTAATCATTTGCATATCACAGCATCTTCTTCCTGTCGGTCAAATTTCACGTCTGTAGCACGTCATCTTCGTGGTGTAGCAATTTTAATGGCCAGTAGTGTAAGTTCAGATACTAGGAGAAGTAAAGAACAGTCGACAGCGGGGTGTTGAACAACAAAACGAAAAGGACTTTTGCTTCCGGAGGTGCCTACCGATGTCCTTCTCTGTCCTTGCCCAAATAGTCTTCTGTCTCCAGTAACCTCAGAATAGAAAGAACGATAAAAACTAAAACCGGAGCATTCCTGAGTCACTGATTGGTGCAGGACGTGACAGTTCGGGAGAGGCGGGCGCGCATTCAACTTTCTAAACCGCGAGGAGTCATTTACCAACGTACGTCATCGAATATTTAGTTGAATGTACGTAGAGCAAGTTGTTAAGCAGAGTACACGATCGAGTGCAAGGCCTGTTGGGCGCTTCTGGCCAGCCTTGAATTGGATTAAAAGAAAAAAAAAGTTGCCGCTGGTTTAGCGTGCACCACGCGAGCGCAGAACGACATGTGCAGGCGAGGTTGGCTCCCGTGGACACCGCGTGCCTGAGCGGACACGTAACGAGGAAAAGCCACCAGCGGCCGGGCAAGAGCCGGCCAGGCCAGGTACCCGACAGCCAATCAGCGCTCCGGACGCCACCGGCGAAGCCTCCCTGCTCGCCGGGCCACCAGTTCAGTTCCAGAGCTGCAAATGCTAGCGGATACGCAATTCACACTCTATAAATACTCCGGAGCGTCGGTTACTTTCCTGCATTAACGTCATGAGCATTTTCCGCCTACTTTGCACTCAACAACAACAGAGCTGTTTACAAGTGTAAATTAACATCCATATTTTATCATTACGAGGTCTTACATAAATAAAAATGAAAGCATTCAGGTTACTTCTAGTTAATACGTTGACGAAGGTCTGAGAATACGGATTAGCTTCCCAGATGTGTGACTCGAAGACTTGTTAAGTAACAGAACCCAGCACGTTGTCCTCGAAGGCGAGTGTCTATAATACACGAGGGCATCGTCAACAGTGGCCCAATGAAGTGAGACAGGACCGCAGTTATGCCCTACATGACCACCTGTCAAAAGCCTAAAGAACGACATTTTGCAGCCTGGACCGCTACAAGACATGCAGCAAGAGAGTCACTGAGGTTCTGAAAAATACTGAGAGGTATTTGGATCCATGCCGACTACAGTGCCGTGGCAGGTGCGCTAAGTTTTTCAGTTGGGGATCCATAGCGCGAACCGCCCGATCGATGTAGTCCCGCAAATTCACGACTGGGTTTAATGATGATGATGATGATGTTTGGTTTGGGGGGCGCTTAACTGAGCGGTTATCAGCGCCTGTACAAATTCCCAACCCTTTCAGCCAAATAATGAGGACAACACAAACACCCAGTTATCTCAAGGCAGGTGAAAATCTCTGACCCCGCCGGGAAGCGAACCCGGGACCCTGTGCTCGGGAAACGAGAACGCGACCGCGAGACCAGAAGCTGAGGACGCGGCTGGGTGTCAATCCGGGATGACCGGTAGCCAGGGGAGTATGATAAATTCACCCTGGTGATCTTCGAACTGTGCACGAACACCGCGAGCTGTGTAACACGTTGCAATGTCCTGCTCACAGATGCGATTGTGCTGCGGAAAAACCAACTGCATTTAGGGGTGGACACGATCGCCAAAGATGGATCCATTGTGACTTCCGGAATGACGAGATCGCCCAGAGAATGCCACGAAAACATTCGCCAGCCCATAATGCTCCCTCACCCCTTGCTTTTCAGACGTTTTATGCCGTACAAGCCAACGGCCATCTGTCCAGTGGAACATCAGACATGATTCATCTGAAAAGGCCACCTGTCGCCACTCAGTGGACGTAGAGCTGCGGTACTGGCGTGCCAATTCCAGCCGTCGTCGTCAATGAACATGAGTCATCATGGGTGCATGAACCAGGCAGCTGTTGCGGATCCGTGTGCAGCAGCGTTCGCTGAGTGATCGTTGAGGAGACAATGTTGACAGCCCTCTTAGTTCATCTCGGTGGTTGGCTGCTCAACAGTTGCATGTTTGTTCGCCTGTGCACATCTCCACAGCCGTCGTTCACACCCATGTCCCGTGATACACCACAGTGCTGTAGGCGCCGGTTTGACTGGCGCCATTTTGTCATGCACGGTATATTTTAACTACGGGGCCACACGAACAGCTTACACGTAGCCGTTTCAGAAATGCTTCCAACCTTTAATCAAAGGCCAAGGATCATGCCCTTTTGGACGTCAGATGCATCACTCCATTTCTGCCTAGTGACAATGACCGCACTGTTTCCCGCATCTCCCCGACACGCTTTATATGATCTCTGCTACTAGTGCTGGCATCTGCTATTGAAGCGTTCTCAATGCACGTTGACGTCAGACATAGGTGGTGGTCGCATTAATGCGACAGTACCGTATATTAATAATAATATACCAACCTATATAATTTAAGTTTAACAAATTTGGCTCGCAAAAGAAATCCTGTCGTTGTACTGTTGATATTTGCCTTTGTTCACCACTGATTCTGTCAACCACTGTCCTGGATCAAAGTTAACAGACAATAAAAAAATTCAAAGATTCCTAAATATAGGGAACATACGCACCAGCCAAGTCTTTCTGTCCAGTTACCGACAACAATAACAAGGTAAAGTGGAAGCCGTCTTACAATCAAATGATTGTTTAAATTGGCTACGTTCTTTCTTCGGGATGCTGATCCACTTCAAGCTTCTAGCCAACACAACGGCTAACAACAGAATCCATATCAGTTTACAGAAGAACAGCGAACGAAATTCAATAGCAGAATCACAGGGGCTTTTCACGAACTGTAGTGGTCACTTCACCCTACACAAGAAATGGTGCTCAGTGTTATTCCAGCTTCGTGGAATTAAAAGGTGTATGTGACCACGTTAACCAACCAAGGCAGCAGGGAACAGGTCTAGTCGAAGTCCAGAGTATGGCCGACTACCACAAGGGCAGAGGGAAGTGGAGAATCTCCCAGTAGGCGTAGGCATACTCCTCACACCAAACACCCGCCGTCTAAACGCGGCAAGCGAACCTCCAAGGCTAGCAAGTTCAGGCCACGTTCCAGAGAGACTCCTTCCAAGACAGTCAACCCCAAGCAGGCAGGCCTTTAGAGTGAGCCTTTAGAATCTTAATCCCGCCTGAGCTGCTATAAGGCTGTCACCTACCGAGACGACAGAGAAACTGTAGCTAGGTAACGGAATTCGAAGTCGTTTCACAAGCAAAGATACAATATGTGTGCGCCCACAGTTCAACAGTCTAGTCTTCTGCGAACGTTCAGTTCTGGGGAGGAGAATGTGGAGGATATGTGGAATAAATCCAGTCGTCTTTTATAAGACATAGACGTAACATATATCGATATGGCGTCTGTTCTTTCGGACATGTCCGAAAGAACAGACACCATATCCATATAAGTATATAGTTCTGGCAGTACCGGCCATGACTTTCTTCTTCTGTACGGGACTTGGTAAGAATGTCTTCCACAAGTAATGAATGTGTTGGGTAGGGAGACAACGAATGTAGTGTGTGGACATATAAGGTGAGAATGTGGGTCTGCCGGCCGGAGTGGCCGAGCGGTTCTAGGCGCTACAGTCTGGAACCGCGCGACCGCTACAGTCGCAGGTTCGAATCCTGCCTCGGGCATGGAAGTGTGTGATGTCCTTATATTAGTTAGGTTTAAGTAGTTCTAGGGGACTTATGACCTCAGCAGTTGAGTCCCACAGTGCTCAGAGCCATTTGAACCATTTGAAGAATGTGGGTCTCGCGGGAGGCGTGCGCGAAATAGTCCCTGCAGTCGCACGTTCCTCTGTGCCCTCGGTGGCTCAGATTGGTAGAGCGTCTGCCATGTAAGCGGGAGATCCCGGGTTCGAGTCCCGGTCGGGGCACACATTTTCACCTGTCCCCGTTGATATATATCAACGCCCGTCAGCATCTGAAGGTATTAATATATAATTCTAATATACTTCACATGCTGGCGACGTGAAAGATAACGAGAGGTGGTAGTGACTCCCATTGGTTTAATGATGTTGTGAAGAAGACACTATGTCAGCACAGAGCTGCAAGGAGATTCAAACAAATCCGTTCCTTGCTGAGTAATCGGATGTGAAGAAAGCGAAAGTAAGCATCAAGCCAGCCAAGAGAGAAGCATTCAACAAACCATGAAGCAAAAAATCACCTGCTGAGTTAATAACAATTTTGGGTACCATATGAATTCAGCTTATGTAACTAAGGTGTCTTCACAAAATGCTCGTTGTCTGTGATAGCACTGAATCGGAAGTTGATAAAGTTAATCCAATATTCTATCTTCCGACACTGCTTCACCAATGATCACAACACAGTCCCAATGTTCGTCCATAGCTCTCATGCATAAATGACCGATAAGGAAAAAAGTGAGTACTGAATTGGAAAACGGATCAAATCGATCATTAGAGCAAAGGACACAGAGTCTGATGGTGTTTCTCTATCCATTCTATGTTGAATATGGGGAGGAACTGGTTTCTGCCCTAGTATACCTTTACCATTATATTCGAATACATATAAAAGACCAGCAAAATTGGTTCGCAGAGATGTGAACAAAAAAATGTCATTAGTCAAAGTCAAGGTTATTATCATTCGGGTTTTGGAATCTTACCAAGCTGTCCTCAGCAAGTTGGATTAACGAAACAAATCGAAAAGATTCAAATAAGAGCTGCACCATTCTTCGCAGATTTCTGTAGTCAGACTGAGAAGGTCTCTGAAAAGCGCAACGAACTGCAGTGAAAGTCGAGATATGTAACAATGAAACGTGCATCGAGAAGAGATTTACTCAGAAAATTCAAAACGCCCACGTTCAAAAACAAGTTAATAACATTATCAACGTATTTCCCGTATAATTACGACAATGAAATTAGACACTTTCTGGCTCATACTCAAACACACGGACAATCTTCCTTTCCGTATAGCATCCGGAAAAAATAAGAGTGTGCAATGAACGCTGGCACGCTAGGTACCCTCAGTTATTTTAAACACAGCGATAGGGAATATTATGCCACAATGTATTAAAAAAAAATACAGGATCTTTCAGGAAGAACAGTAAATATTTTACAAGAAGGTAGAGTAAATCAGTAAGTAATTCCATGTAACTTGTTTCCAGATTTTACAAATACAGAGATACGGTTGTTAGAACGTAACCCAAATAAATACTCACAGAAGCTGTAAGCAAAGGCAAATCATTAACTTGAGACTTGATTTGCATAAACTACACCTTCCATTTCAGTGCATTTTCAAATCCACTTGACAACAGCACACGTAGCTCTTCAGAGATCATCTTGGCTTTCTTTTATAAAGGCAGCACTGTTCATAATTCGAACGATCAGTCCGTCTCTTGTGTTTCCTTCTTCTTTGTAGACGTTGCCTTTCAACTATCCCTACAGAGAAAAATCTGAAATGGTAAGTACAAGAGACGTCGCTGGCCAAGAGAACTGGATATTTCCGCATAGAGTAATAAATCAACGGTGACTCACTGATACTTTGCAGTCAAATGCGATACTGAAGTATGCGATACCACTGACGCTACAATCCTAGAAGGTGGCCACTTGTCCTTGCTACGTGCAAGAGTTAGTGTGAGTTACCTACATGAGGGATAATGTTATCAGTGATGTCATCATCCTTATCAATGACAACATTAAACCAGGCACCTGACTTTCTCCCGTACCCATCACTACAGGTAATTACAGACTAGTATTAAAATGAAACTACCAATCATAATCTAAGATGGTGAACTAGCTCAATTGTGCTGTCAGGAGAATTAAGAAAAAAGCAAGCCATACCCCAATTCCTTCCCCCTGCCCTCCTCCCTTTCTCTAGCCAATCACAGCATGGCATTTAAATGAGGCAGCCAAATCAGAAAGTAGTAACAATAAATAAATAATGTAAATATGTGAATTTAAAAATGTTCTTCTTGCGCATGATTCCTCTGTTACAAGGTAATCCATTAACTGTGTGCGAAATGCTTTATTTCCTTGTACACACGACGGTGCTGAATACGTTGTAAAAGTATTCTACTTCATCCACACACTGCTCATTTCCACATTCAGATGAGATTTGACTTCTAGCCACTACGCAAGTTTCACGTAGTTTAGTTGAAACTCTAGTAAAAACTTTCGAATCTGGCACTCTGCGGTTAGAAAATCATCTACTGTGTTCTCTACAACTAGCTGCAGCATTTTATAAGAAATGATTATGATTCAATGTCACAGACTCAGATGTATTGCTATTGACATGGGATGTCAAATTGATTCCATATTTTTAGATTTCCAAAAGGCTTACGACACCGTTCCTCACAAGCGTCTTCTAACCAAACTGCGTGCCTACGGAGTATCGCCTCAGTTGTACGACTGGATTCGTGATTTCCTGTCAGAAAGGTCACAGTTCGTAGTAATAGACGGAAAATCATCGAGTAAAACAGAAGTAATAACCGGTGTTCCCCAAGGAATTGTTATAGGCCCTCTATTGTTCCTGGTCTATGTTAACGAGATAGAAGACAATCTGAGTAACCGTCTTAGATTGTTTGCAGAAGATGCTGTCATTTACCGTTTGTAAAGTCATCAGATGATCAAAACGAATTGCAAAATGATTTAGATAAGAAATAATGGTGCGAAAAGTGACAATTGACCCTGCATAAAGAAAAGTGTGAATTATTCACATGAGTACTAAAATAAATCAGCTAAATTTCGATTACACGATAAGTCATACAAATCTGAAGGCTGTAAATTCAGCTAAATACTTAAGGATTACAATTACAAATAACATAAATTGGAGCGATCACATAGATAATATTGTGGGTAGAGCAAACCAAAGACTGCGATTCATTGGTAGAACACTTAGAAGGTGCAACAGTCTACTAAAGAGACTGCTTACACCACGCTTGTCCGCCCTATTCTGGAGTACTGCTGTGCGCTGTGGGATCCGCATCAGGTGGGACTGACGGATGACATGGAAAAAGTACACAGAAGGGCAGCTCGTTTTGTATTATCGCGAAATAGGGGAGATTGTGTCACAGACATGATACGTGAATTGGAGTGGCAATCATTAAAACAAAGGCGTTTTTCGTTGTGACGGAATCTCCTCATGAAATTTTAATCACCATTTTCTCCTCAGATTGCAAAAACATTCTGTTGGTACCCACCTACATAGGGACAAATGATCATCACAATAAAATAAGAGAAATCAGGGCTCGCACAGAAAAATTTAAGTGCTCGTTTTTCCCACGTGCCATTCGAGAGTGGAACGGCAAAGAGACAGCTTGAAGGTGGTTCATTGAACCCTCTGCCAGGCACTTTATTGTGAATAGCAGAGTAATCACGTAGATGTAGATTGTGACGTCTCCTGGCAAGACATTTAAGAAATCGTTATAATATATAAAATAATAATAAAAATATTATTATTTCATCACTGTATGAATGGTGGTAGATTATGTAGAAGAGGAAATAAAAATTTTTCATTTTTATGTTTGTGCAATATTTATGTATCTATATTTCACAAATAACGTCTGTGGTCGGCGTATGTATGTATCGAAGCAGACAATAATAATTAAAAATAATTACAAACTTGCATATTAAATTACCTATAAATAATGGAGGTTAAAACATTACTGTCTCTGTCTTCTTGTAGCCGTTAAAGTTGTAAGACCTGTGACGCTCGCTTGGATGCTTAGGTAGCCTTCGTTTGTCCTTTGATCGAGAAAGACGCCATTGGAGGTTGATATTTGTAAAAGGTGTTTTCTTTCAATTTATGTTGATTTTTTTAATATAGAAATTGTTAAAATTATTACCTGTAATAATTTATTGTTAGCTTGCCCAAGATTTCATTCCACATTCTTAGCCGTTTTCAGCATATTAGGAATTTTTCATCACGCAGA
The DNA here is from genome assembly GCF_023864275.1 of Schistocerca cancellata. NCBI lineage: Eukaryota > Metazoa > Arthropoda > Insecta > Orthoptera > Acrididae > Schistocerca > Schistocerca cancellata. The sequence continues at coordinate 402,495,783 of NC_064632.1, read as the reverse complement.
GCCGTGCAGCGATGGCGGGAACCGCTGCCGCGGCAAATTCAAATTACATTGAATGAAAGCAGTTTTCCCGCAATATAGCGGGCAGGCAACGGCACATTAAAATTATCTTTCCAGCTTCCTAGACACTTCAGAGGGAAATTGTGGATTTTATTACGTCATTTTGAGGTGGACATGGGCAGCTGCTATTATACTATGAGTTACGTAAATAATTCATAAGTGACAAAATTTTACGTGTGTGTGATCAAAGAGTGCTGTGCAAAACCTGTTCTGGCTAGTAATATAAAAATCAAATTTCATCTTTTTTTTACTTTCATGCTCTCATGTTAGTCGTGGCAGTTAATAGTGTTAATATTTTCAAAAAAATCCACTGCAGCTTTTACGTTTACTGAAGATAACTTTCTGTATCTTCCGTGTAGGCAATCAGAGTAATTTTCAGTGCATTCAAGAGATGAAAGTAGCAAAGGGCATTTTTATTCCATAATTTGTTACAGTGATGATACCATGTTCCATATCTAACGAGCCAGATCAGTGCTATATAAAAATAGTTCGCAAATTAAAGATCGTACGTCCACAGCAGGAAATCTTTCAGTGTTGTGCGTATCCCCACATAACAGGTCAAAGTGCATAAAAATATTTTCAACTGCAGAAACTAATAGAGAGAATCGTATTTTATCTGTCGTTCTCGCAACAATAAGCAATATAAAATTAATTAAAATATTATGCCATATAAACTGCGTATAAAGTAAAAAGGATATGCGATGGGGATTACGTGGCAATTTGACGCCCAGAAGCGCGGGGCCCGAATAAGCAGTGGCCACGAAAGAAAAAAAATGTATTAACAATTTTATGTTTTTTCTTTCAGAATAGTTAGTGGATATATATATTTACTGATAAATGCACATACGTATTTTGTAACAAATGCTATGTATCAATGCCTGTATAATTCTTTCATGAAAACTACACCACTTCGAGCAGACTGAACGAGTATAAACTGATTCTACAGAGAAATTACAACAACATAGCCTGGAGCAGCCGAAATCAGAACCATGCAAATTAACGGTAAGACTACAGTGTAGTTGCCCTGTCAGTAGAGTGCGAATTTCAGTGAAGTCATCCCATGTCAATAGTGGTGTGTGTGTAGTTTAATGATAGTTGTTTGTGAAGGACAGAGTTTGAATGTAGATCCAACTTCGAAGCCATAAATATGGTCAAACTGCGTAGGCAACGCACAGGCAACATGGTTACTGAGGAACATCAATTAGCCAGAGCAGTACATGTAGAAACGAGTGGTTTAGACAGCACAAGCAATCTGTTTGAGGAAATACCCTGTGAAACTGTGGGGGCGGGGGCACAGGAAGAGTTGCCTCCGTCCACCTGTGTCCAAGCAGACGTAGAAAAAGAAGTAGTACAATCACCAGCAGAGCAGGGACCAGATATTGGTAATCTGCCTGGTGGATATTCGATTCAGGCTATGTTAGAGCGCATGCTAAATTATCATGCGAAGTTAGCGCAACAGCAAGCGAAAAAGGACAAGCAATTGGAAGCCTTTTTCTGCCAGCAAGCTGAGCGGGACCGCCAGCAGTCGGAAAAGGACAAGCAATTGAAAGTCTTTTTCTGTCAGCAGTCGGAAAGAGATGAAAAAATCGAAAGTTTTCTTGTACAGCAAGCAGAGCGTGACCAACAAGTAGTACAGTTCTTAGAATATGTGCAAAAGGAAATATCAAATGTGAAACAAACCTATGAGTCAATAGCTAAAGCTGTACAAGACTTGACTGCGCAAGTAAATAATCAGCAGTTAGCAAATACTACCATTGTAGTTGAAATGGGCATTTTAGCTAACCGAATCGAAAAATTAGAGCTAGATTCTACACAGCTTTTCGAACACTTACTGAACGAACAAGCTACTAAAATTGAGGCTGAGTTTAATTCCTGGTTAGAATCGAAAATCAATGAAATAGAGAAAAGGACTGATGCAAAGGTAAAAGCAGCTTTTGACGATAAGGACTCCGAATCTTTTAGCGCTGTAATAAACAGCCAGGTACAGAGTGATGTTCAGACTATCATACAAATACTAAGTGATGATACTGATCATTGGCAGATGAATAGAGCTAAGTGGATATCAAGACTTGGAAAAAAAGTTTAGCCGATAGTAGCAAGCGTGTGGAAAATGAAAGTGTGTCGCCAGTAACGAATGTTTTTGGTAACGCACAGACGTATGCGCGACGCAATAACGAGGATTTTTCGTGCGATAATGCGAATAGCCGCAGCTCCAGATCTGAGCAGGCAGCCTACGCACCAAGCGCAAATGTGTACAATTCAAAAATATTGGTCGTAGAAAGTGTAATTAAGTATAGACAATTCCAGGCTTTCGCTACCGAACGAAAGTCAGTACATCCGGTAGTGTTTATTAAAAGTTTCAGGAACATCTTGCCAGGCGCATGGAATGAAACGCAAAAAATACAGTATGTCATGTCCTATATTCAGGGCGACGCAGCATTATGGGCTACTGATGTAGCGGACATCTGCATGACATATACGCCATTTGAGATGGCATTATTAGCCAAATATTGGTCGCCTTGCATCCAAGAGCGGCTTAGGAAAGAGGTCTATAATCCTGAGCCTTATTTCGTCTTGGAAACCTGAGACGATATTTTGAAAAATACATTAACGAGACGCCCTACTGGGTCGAGCCTACATCGTCGAGAGACATTGTTAGGCTACTTGAATCACATTTACCTACCCACATCAAAGAAAAGCTAATTCACGTTCCCGAAAACGACATGGAACATTTCCTGTCAGTACTAGATTCGATTGACCTTATACAGAAAGACGTGAAGTCAGCGTGCGAACACGCAAGAAATAATGGCTCAGGACGCATAAACGGTAGAAGTGCTTATGCACCGAACCACAACCATGGAAATGGTGGGGGCGGTGGTAAAAGGCATGAATATCAGTTGAGTAGCAGCAACAACAGAAATCAAAATGGTTATGGTCACCCGTCAAATAATAAAAAACGTAGATTTGACCATCGATATGATTACGGACAAGCCGGGGCCAACCGCTGGAAAAATGCGCGAAGTCAATGGCACGACAAAAAATGGTTCAAATGTCTCTGAGCACTATGGGACTTAACTTCTTAGGTCATCAATCCCCTAGAACTTAGAACTACTTAAACCTAACTAACCTAAGGACATCACACACATCCATGCCCGAGGCAGGATTCTAACCTGCGACCGTAGCAGTCGCGCGGTTCCGGACTGCGCGCCTAGAACCGCGAGACCACCGCGGCCGGCTTTCCATACAGGTAATAAGAGTAATTTTCTGTGCATTCAAGAGATGAAAGTAGCGAAGGGCATTTTTTTTTCATTCCATAATTAGTTACATTAATGATACCATGTTCCATATCTAACACGCCAGATCAGTGTTACATGAAACTAGTTTGCAAATTAAAGATCGTACGTCCACAGCAGGAAATCTTTCAGTGTTGTGCGTATCCCCACATAATAGATCAAAGTGCATTAAAATATTTTCAACTGCAGAAACTAATAGTGAGATTCGTATCATATCTGTCGTGCTCGCAACAGTAAGCAATATAAAACTAATTAAAATTTTATGCTATACAAACTCCATATAAAGTAAAAAGGGTGTGCGGTGGGGATTACGCGACAAGATGTATGTGTAGAAAGCTTATCTTTTGTTTATATGCAGCTATCTGCGGAATTTTCGTTGTTCTGTTGTTTCAAAATGAAAAAACTGTATACAGCTCACACTTGTTATTCTTCCTGTTAGAGATGGTTCTGTATTTTTTGCTATGATAATTGCTAATTAAATAATAACTAAATACTTAAAAATACATTATATTTTAATTCGAGTGTTGTAATCAGCTCACTAATCCAAAAACTTTCATGTATGTTAACTAGCTAGAAGTGATTCGTTTGCTGACGCAACGACCGCACGCCATTGCTTCCAAATTTCAACGTAAATCATTGGAGACTGTACTTTGTAATGTTAACAAAAACCGATCAGTATTACTATTATCCCACAAATAATTTTTGGCTACGAAACCTAACATAAAACTAGGGCCTTGTGTCGCAACCTTTTCCACCTTCCAACAACGACTTCTGTGTCTATTGATTCTTTTTCAGAAAGATAAGAGGTATTTAAAAAATTCAAGGTATTAGACGAAGCAGGAGAACTTTGTTTCAAGCTATTAAATCGAAAGCCGCCATATTCGTGATTTTGTTGTTCTCTTGCTGTTGTCAGTGTGACAAATTTGACCTTGTTTCGTCAACATTTTACTTCTGATTCCAAAAAAGTTAGGAAGCCCTCAAGGGTAGGAAGAAGGGAGCAATATAATTTTCATTACAAAACCAGCATTTAGATATGATCTCGGCATAGTCAGTATTTGTAAATACATGCGGCGTGCTCAAGCGATACAGTGGAATTCGACAACAAATCACAGTCACTATCACAGTTGAAAAGCGCGGTTATATAAACTCAAGCACAGTTTCACAATCTGAACTTCAAAATAAAAACGACAATCGATAAACAAAATGAATGATGAATGATAAATAAAAGAAATGACAGACCCTATATCATTGTGATATGATCGTTTTGAGCCGGTGGTTGGCACTATTGCGCCCGATTGTGCCGTGTCGAAGATATCGCAGGGCCAAGTGACTTCTTCGACTCGTGATCTGGAGAAGTGAGGCATGATAGACAGGCAGCGAATGGAAGAGGACGGAATGTCTGTCTGAGGCGACAGAAATGCGTTTACTGACCACTTACACGGAAATGGTGCCGAGAAAAGATTTTTAGCTCGCGGGGAAATGACACATGGTTTCCGTAGTTTCGAACAACAACGTGTTTAGCTGCACTGTGTCAGAGGGTTAAAATGGTTAAAATGGCTTTGAGCACTATGGGACTTAACATCTGAGGTCATCAGTCCCCTAGACTTCGAACTACTTACACATGACGAACCTAAGGACAACACACATATCCATGCCCGAGGCAGGATTCGAACCTGCGACCGTAGCAGCAGCGCGGTTCCGGACTGAAGCGCCTAGAACCGCTCGGCGACAAAGACCGGCTGTGTCAGAGGGCTCCTGGTTAATATTTGCTTGTGTTGCAGTAAAATTCAGTGCTTCCTGGGCGGGAGTAGTTCTTACTAGGTAAGTAAATGGTTCAAATGGCTCTGAGCACTATGGGACTTAACATCTATGGTCATCAGTCCGCTAGAACTTAGAACTACTTAAATCTACCTAACCTAAGGACATCACACACATCCATGCCCGAGGCAGGATTCGAACCTGCGATCGTAACGGTCACGCGGTTCCAGACTGAAGCGCCTAGAACCGCACGGCCACACCGGCCGGCTGTATAGAGTTCTTTAAATTTTGGAGGCGTATTGTTTTGGAATGAATAAATTATCTTTATACACATGGACGCTACGAATGAAATGTCAGATACCTTCGGTTATACTGCTATCCCAGCGCCCCAATCAACAATAGCAATTTGGGTAGGAATCGTGAGCTAAACTGTGGACACACTTCGATGAATAAAGATTGTAAGTAGGCTGTTTATGTTTTCTTATTGGCAACGTTACGTAGCGCTCTGTATGAAAATCACTGGCTGTGCTGTGTGCAGTCTGTGGCTAGTTTACATTGTTGTCTGCCATTGTAGTGTTGGGCAGCTGGATGTGAACAGCGCGTAGCTTGCGCAGTTGGAGGTGAGCCGCCAGCAGTGGTGGATGTGGGGAGAGAGATGGCGGAGTTTTGAAATTTGTAAGACTTCCCCCATGAACCATGGACCTTGCCGTTGGTGGGGAGGCTTGCGTGCCTCAGCGATACAGATAGCTGTACCGTAGGTACAACCACAACGGAGGGGTATCTGTTGAGAGGCCAGACAAACGTGTGGTTCCTGAAGAGGGGCAGCAGCCTTTTCAGTAGTTGCAAGGGCAACAGTCTGGATGATTGACTGATCTGGCCTTGTAACAATAACCAAAACGGCCTTGCTGTGCTGGTACTGCGAACGGCTGAAAGCAAGGGGAAACTACGGTCGTAATTTTTCCCGAGGGCATGCAGCTTTACTGTATGATTAAATGATGATGGCGCCCTCTTGGGTAAAATATTCCGGAGGTAAAATAGTCCCCCATTCGGATCTCCAGGTGGGGACTACTCAAGAGGATGTCGTTATCAGGAGAAAGAAAACTGGCGTTCTACGGATCGGAGCGTGGAATGTCACTTAATCGGGCAGGTAGGTTAGAAAATTTGAAAAGGGAAATGGATAGGTTAAAGTTAGATATAGTGGGAATTAGTGAAGTTCGGTGGCAGGAGGAACAAGACTTCTAGTCAGGTGACTACAGGGTTATAAACACAAAGTCAAATAGGAGTAATGCAGGAGTAGGTTTAATAATGAATAGGAAAATAGGAACGCGGATAAGCTACTACAAACAGCATAGTGATCGCATTATTGTGGCCAAGATAGATACGAAGCCCACACCTACTACAGTAGTACAAGTTTATATGCCAACTAGCTCTGCAGATGACGAAGAAATTGAAGAAATGTATGATGAAATAAAAGAAATTATTCAGATAGTGAAGGGAGACGAAAATTTGATAGTCATGGGTGACTAGAATTCGAGTGTAGGAAAAGGGAGAGAAGGAAACGTAGTAGGTGAATATGGATTGGGGCTAAATGAAAGAGGAAGCTGCCTGGTAGAATTTTGCACAGAGCACAACTTAATCATAGCTAACACTTGGTTTAAGAATCATGATAGAAGGTTGTATACATGGAAGAACCCTGGAGATGCTAAAAGGTATCAGATAGATTATATAATGGTAAGACAGAGATTTAGGAACCAGATTTTAAATTGTAAGACATTTCCAGGGGCAGATGTGGACTCTGACCATGGACTCTGACCACAATCTATTGGTTATGACCTGTAGATTAAAACTGAAGAAACTGCAAAAAGGTGGGAATTTAAGGAGATGGGACCTGGATAAACTGAAAGAACCAGAGGTTGTACAGAGTTTCAGGGAGAGCATAAGGGAACAATTGAAAGGAATGGGGGAAAGAAATACAGTAGAAGAAGAATGGGTAGCTTTGAGGGATGAAGTAGTGAAGGCAGCAGAGGATCAAGTAGAGGGATAGTAGAAATCATTGGGTAACAGAAGAAATACTGAATTTAATTGATGAAAGGAGAAAATATAAAAATGCAGTAAATGAAGCAGGCAAAAAGGAATACAAACGTCTCAAAAATGAGATCGACAGGAAGTGCAAAATGGCTAAACAGGGATGGCTAGAGGACAAATGTAAGGATGTAGAGGCTTATCTCACTAGGGGTAAGATAGATACTGCCTACAGGAAAATTAAAGAGACCTTTGGAGATAAGAGAACCACTTGTATGAACATCAAGAGCTAAGATGGAAACCCAGTTCTAAGCAAAGAAGGGAAAGCCGAAAGGTGGAAGGAGTATATAGCGGGTCTATACAAGGGCGATGTACTTGAGGACAATATTATGGAAATGGAAGAGGATGTAGATGAAGATGAAATGGGAGATACGATACTGCGTGAAGAGTTTGATAGAGCACTGAAAGACCTGAGTCGAAACAAGGCCCCCGGAGTAGACAACATTCCATTGGAACTACTGACGGCCTTGGGAGAGCCAGTCCTGACAAAACTCTACCATCTGGTAAGCAAGATGTATGAGACAGGCGAAATACCCTCAGACTTCAAGAAGAATATAATAATTCCAATCCCAAAGAAGGCAGGTGTTGACAGATGTGAGAATTACCGAACAATCAGTTTAATAAGCCACAGCTGCAAAATACTAACACGAATTCTTTACAGACGAATGGAAAAACTAGTAGAAGCCGACCTCGGGGAAGATGTTTGGATTCCGTAGAAATACTGGAACACGTGAGGCAATACTGACCTTACGACTTATCTTAGAAGAAAGATTAAGGAAAGGCAAACCTACGTTCCTAGCATTTGTAGACTTAGAGAAAGCTTTTGACAATGTTGACTGGATTGTGGAAGACTCTGCAGGAGAGACGCTCAGTAGCTCGGTACGGGCTTTTGTCAAAGTTTCGAGAACATACCTTCACCGAAGAGTCAAGCAGTATATTGCTCCCTCCTACGTATATCTCGCGAAGAGACCATGAGGATAAAATCAGAGAGATTAGAGCCCACACAGAGGCATACCGACAATCCTTCTTTCCACGAACAATACGAGACTGGAATAGAAGGGAGAACCGATAGAGGTACTGAAGGTACCCTCCGCCACACACCGTCAGGTGGCTTGCGGAGTATGGATGTAGATGTAGATGTAGAATACTCTCTTTCAAATTCTGAAGGTGGCAGGGGTAAAATACAGGGAGCGAAAGGCTATTTACAGAAAGCAGATGGCAGTTATAAGAGTCGAGGGACATGAAAGGGAAGCAGTGGTTGGGAAGGGACTAAGACAGGGTTGTAGCCTCTCCCCGATGTTATCCAATCTGTATATTGAGCAAGCAGTAAAGGAAACAAAAGAAAAATTCGGAGTAGGTATTAAAATCCATGGAGAAGAAATAAAAACTTTGAGGTTCGCCGATGACATTGTAATTCTGTCAGAGACAGCAAAGGATTTGGAAGAGCAGTTGAACGGAATGGATGGTGTCTTGAAGGGAGGATATAAGATGAACATCAACAAAAGCAAAACTAGGATAATGGAATGTAGTCGAATTAAGTCGGGTGATGTTGAGGGTATTAGATTAGGAAATGAGACACTTATAGTAGTAAAGGAGTTTTGCTATTTGGGGAGCAAAATAACTGATGATGGTCGAAGTAGAGAGGATATAAAATGTAGACTGGCAATGGCAAGGAAAGCGTTTCTGAAGAAGAGAAATTTGTTAACATCGAGTATAGATTTAAGTGTTAGGAAGTCATTTCTGAAAGTATTTGTATGGAGTGCAGCCATGTATGGAAGTGAAACATGGACGATAAATAGTTTGGACAAGAAGAGAATAGAAGCTTTCGAAATGTGGTGCTACAGAAGAATGCTGAAGATTATACGGGTAGATCACATAACTAATGAGGAGGTACTGAATAGGATTGGGGAGAAGAGGAGTTTGTGGCACAACTTGACCAGAAGAAGGGATCGTTTGGTAGGACATGTTCTGAGGCATCAAGGGATCACCAATTTAGTATTGGAGGGCAGCGTGGAGGGTAAAAATCGTAGGGAGAGACCAAGAGATGAATACACTAAGCAGATTCAGAAGGATGTAGGTTGCAGTAGGTACTGGGAGATGAAGAAGCTTGCACAGGATAGAGTAGCATGGAGAGCTGCATCAAACCAGTCTCAGGACTGAAGACCACAACAACAACAACAAGACTGGATGTCATGAACTACTCTATACATTATGACCCTTGAACACTATTGAGGTAAATACATTGTCTGTTCTCTATCAAAATCTTTCATTTGCTAACTATGCCTATCAGTAGTTAGTGCCTTCCGTAGTTTGAATCTTTCATGTAGCTGGCAGTAGTGGCGCTCGCTGTATTGCAGTAGTTCGAGTAACGAAGATTTTTGTGAGGTAAGTGATTTGTGAAAGGTATAGGTTAATGTTAGTCAGGACCATTCTTTCGTAGGGATTTTTGAAAGTCAGATTGCGTTGCGCTAAAAAATATTGTGTGTCAGTTTAAGCACAGTCTTGTATAATTTTTCTAAGGGGACGTTTCAAGATATATAAAATAATCCATAGCAATGGGAGTAAAAACACTCGAATTGAAAACATCTCCATAAAAGCTGTATCGAACGTTTTATTTCAGTCAATCTATACTACCACCTTCTAAAATATTTACTGATTCTCCCAATAGACCGTGTATGTATGTACCGAATCTATCAGTACCGGAAACTGGAAATACGGGTGGAGACAGAGATTTTGATAAACTCTTCCAAACTTTCTACATCGACACAAAATAAACCAAGATACTCGCATTACCATGTAGCTGCTTATTACGAAGAATTAGTGTGCCACTGTTTCGCGACCTTGACGTGTGCCGAAATACGGTATCCTGATGATTGTCTCACTCAGTGGCAGGACACCGAATTTATCAGTAGCGGAAACTGGAAATACGACTGAAGACAGAGAAAGTGCTATACTCTTCCAAACGTTCTACATCGACACAAAATAAACTAAGATGCTCGCTTTACCATGTAACTGCGTATTACGATGAATTTGCGTGCGACTGTTTCGCGACCTTGGCGTGTCTCGAAATACGGTATCCTGATGTTGACCCACTCAGTGGCAGGACCTGCTCTCGCCCCCCTTGCCGGAAGGCATAACTCTCGCCGCGATCGAGCGTGCAGTCTGACGAAAAAACTGCATCTACAAATTATTTCAGCCGTGAAAGGAATATGCTCTGGCCAGAAGGTCATCGCATGTAACGCTTTACCGCAGAGCGCAAGGTCAGGTCTGTCGCAAACCCTCTGCGCCAGCACAGCTAACCGATCCTCATGAAAGGTGTCACTACTTCAGGTCGAACTACATTACCGCACTAACAGACTAACTGGCCACGACGAGTGGACTGAGTTGACGAAAGTTATGGGATAGCTTGTAACACTGTGTGGGACTCCCTTCCACCCAGCGCAATGCAGCTACTCGACGTGACTGTACTCAGCAAGTTGTTAGAAGTCTCCTGCAGAAGTATTGACCAATGCTGCCTCTATAGCCGTCCATAATCGTGAAAGTGTTGCCAGTGTATGATTTTATGCACGAACTGATGTCTCGATTAAGTCCCAGAAATGTTCGATGGGATTCACGTCGGACGATCTGGGTGACCAAGTCATTCGCTGTAATTGTCGAGAATGTTTTCAAACCAGAATATGAAGTCCATGAAACGCTGCATGTGGTCTCTAAGTAGCCGATCATAACCATTCGCTAACTGGCCACGACGAATAGACTGAGTTGACGAAAGTTATGGGATAGCTTGTAACACTGTATGGGACTCCCTTTCACCCAGCGCAATGCAGCTACTCGACGTGACTGTACTCAGCAAGTTATTACAAGTCTCCTGCAGAAGTATTGACCAATGCTGCCTCTATAGCCGTCCATAATCGTGAAAGTGTTGCCAGTGTATGATTTTATGCACGAACTGATGTCTCGATTAAGTCCCAGAAATGTTCGATGGGATTCACGTCGGACGATCTGGGTGACCAAGTCATTCGCTGTAATTGTCGAGAATGTTTTCAAACCAGAATATGAAGTCCATGAAACGCTGCACATGGTCTCTAAGTAGCCGATCATAACCATTTTAAGTCAGTGATTGGTTCAGTTGGCGCAACGGACCCACTCCATGTAAACACAGCTCACACCATTATGAAGCCACCACCAGTTGCACAGCACCTTGTTGACAATCTGGATCCATGACTTCGTTTCGTCTGCGCCACACTCGAACCCTACCATCAGCTCTTACCAACTGGAATCGGAACTCATCTGACCAGGTCACGGTTTCCCAGTCGTATCGGGTCTCATCGCTATCGTCACGATATGGTCTCACGATATGGTCAAGACACCGAAACCCGCCACAATCGTAGGACTCTTTATGTTTAATTCGCTTCGTTTCGTTACAGACCTTCAACTGAAGACTATGGAGCGAATGGGGTAGCGTGTTAGCCAGCTTATTTCTTCCATAAGCAATATTCATAAAAGTATACTAACAACAAAAGTATCATGATATTTCCTTAAAATTATTGGCGGTTCTCAAGACAGCGTGTCTTCAAAAAGCCTCTTGAAATGAAGTTGATGAAAAATATTCTAATGATCTTCCATTGGCCACTGTGGCCGAGCAGTTCTAAGCGCTTCAGTCCGGACCCGTGGGCATAGTACGGTCGCAGGTTCGAATCCTGCCTCGGGGATGGATGTGTGTGCTGTCCTTAGGTAATCTACGTTTAAGTAGTTCTAAGTTTAGGGGACTGATGACCTCAGATGTTAAGTCCCATAGTACTTAGAGCCATTTTTTTCTTCTCAGTTATCGACAGTCTTCAATATTCCTCAACATTTTTGGTGGCTTGCAAGGTAGCGTGTATTCAAAAATCCTTTAGAAGTTAAGTTGATGAAAAATATTCCAGTGATCTTCCATTAGCTTAGTTATCGATATTCTTCAATAATCCAGAGCAAACGTCCTTTTACCATTTCTGTAAACAAGTGACCTTGTAAGTAGGCTGTTTAGGTTCTTATATTGGTAACGCCACCGCCACGTAGCGCTCTGTATGAAAATCACTGACTGTGCTGTGTGCAGTCTGAGGCTGGTTGGCATTGTTGTAATTTCCTATTGTAGTGTTGGGCAGTTGGCTGTTAACAGCGCGTAGCGTTGCGCAGTTGGAGGTGAGCCGCAAGCAGTGGTGGATGTTGGGAGAGAGATGGTGGAATTTTGAGAGCGGACGATCTGGACGTGTGTCCATCAGAAAGAGTAATTTTGTAAGACTGGATGTCATGAACTGCTATATATTATGAGCTTTGAACACTATTAAGGTAAATACATTGTCTGTTCTCTATCTAAATCTTTCATGTGCTAACTATGCCTATCAGTAGTTAGTGCCTTCAGTAGTTTGAATCTTTTATTTAGCTGGCAGTAGTGGCGCTCGCTGTATTGCAGTACTTCGAGTAACGAAAATTTTTGTGAGGTAAGTGATTTTTGAAAGGTATAGGTTAATGTTAGTCAGGGCCATTCTTTTGTAGGGATTTTTGAAAGTCAGATTGCGTTGCGCTAAAAGTATTGTGTGTCAGTTTAGTGTTGATCAGAATAGGTAAAGAGAGTAATGTCTGAGTACGTTCAGTTTTGCTCGGCTGTTTGAAAATCAAATAATGTAAGAGGTTTATCAGCACAGTAATTCATTAATTTTTCTAAGGGGACGTTCCAACCTGAGCTCATTTCACGTGATGTGAGAGAATAAAGTCACTGCGAGGTACTCCCAACAAACATTAAGTGTGATAGGTGTTGATTTAAAAATAATTCCTTCAGGACCTGGTGCACTGCTTGCTTCGAAAAACTCTTACTTGTTAATCAGGTACAGGGCTTAATCATTTCGTTATCTCTCGTTTGAATGTGCAGTGCTCAAACGTTGGTACAGTTGTATTCTCAGGCATAAACAAAGTCATACATATGTTTTCTGACTGTTGTCATCAGTTTCAAATCCTGTTCCGCTCGCAAAACAGAGACTGAAAGATTTGGAACTAATTTTTCACTTTATGTGTACTGTATCTGTACATACCACGAAGCAGTTACAATAACCTAAGTACAAGAGTGTATTGCAAGTGTGAGTAATTTTAAATGATCAGAAGCAGATTTTCCAAACTCGGATGTAGCGAAAATTGTGTTTTCGAAAATACTTTGACCTCAGAAAATAATTTTATTGTTTCTAATTCACACTGGCAAAACTATAGTAAACTGATTAAAAGTATAATACTCTGAATCAAACAAGTAATGTTCAGTTAACAGTCTTTAGATCAAATTGTTAAGAGAAAATTCTTTGTTTTCAAAAGTGGACGACAAGAAATTCTATCATTTCTGTAACAGGCATGCTCACTAAGTTTATTTCAGTAAATTCCAGATTTAAATGAATATTGTTATCTTGAGAATTCTGCATTCATCATCACTGCGTATCTATACTGCATAAAGGCTGAAATTACGTTAAGTTTGAAGCGCTTATCTTTGGATTTAATTCCTGCTTCTAGATAAAGAAAAACGGGATCCGGATTTTAAACATGTTGTACGATAACATACAGTTCCGTTAATTAGAAAATCACACAAAGTTGCAAAGACCGTGGAGTAGAACTCAACTAATCCGTCATACTTCAAACATTCCCGTAATTTACGTTGACAAAATTCGGTATGCATGAAATATAGGGTGCGGGGCGTATAAGAAACTATAGTTAGTCGTACTTTTGTTGTTTAACAATTCATAATCTCCAACAATTTCATGACAAGTGTTATTGTAGACGCGCCCACGTAGGACGTATTTCATTATGTTAGAATTTATTGCACACTGGCCGCCAACAATGCAATAAAGTACTAGTATCAATCTTGTTGGTATACTTACTTTCTAGTACGTCTCGTACCGAAGCTCAAAAAGAAATGCTCCGAATCATGTCTTCCATATGCACATTTTCACTCGAAGGATTAACTCTCGCTCATTATCCGAACAGTGTAAAGCTAACTTTCAGAAACCCGTGTTGTAAAATGGCTGAGCGTGCTCAAGCATGTAGCGTAAATTTATAGGAAAATGCTCTCAATAAAGTTACACTTTCTGTATACTTCAACTCAAACATACAACCATATACAGGTAGTCCTAAATTAAAGTTCCATTTTGAAAACTCTGTGAAAACAGAATAATTGTTCAGAATGACGTGAAGTTTGAACAGCATGTTTTTAACGCAGTGGAAAAGTCATGGAACAAAAAAATTTAACGGAAATCTTACCAATAGATGGCGCTGTAAGCGTCTTAACGTAAACAGGGTCTGCTAAAAATGATAGATGAATCGCTGTACGACGGCCATGGTTTGAGCTGCACATTGTGCCATCCATATTGTTCAGTGTGCACTACTGCACAAATTTGATATTTAACAGTTGTGACGCTGCTAGTTAGGTAAGTCCATCCACGACGGCAGGGTTGTACATCTGATGGGAAAATCGGTTTTTAACTGTCCTGAGGCTAAAAACCGTGTAAATAGCAAAATGACAGCGTCGTGAGACTGGCGCAAGACATGTTCAATATGCTGTCCACCGTTTTGTGCCACAAGTTGATACAGAGAAACAGCATGATCCACAAAAGATCGGAGTGTCTCGGGGGTCAAGTTTAGAATGCGTTGCGCAATGCGTGCCTTCAATTCAGTTACGTTCGTAATTGGACCAATAACCACAAAATCTTTCAGATAACCCTACAGAAAGAAGCCACACGGATTAAGATCAGATGATCTGAACGGCCTGGCTGTAGGAAAATGACGGCTGATAATTCTGCCATTTCCGAAATGCCTATGCAGCAGCCGGTCCACTGGCTGTGCAATGTGCAGAAGAGGGCCATCTTACATAAAAATGATCCTACCCACACATCCACGCTGTTAAAGAGTTCGAATGACGATAGTGCACAAAAGACTCTCATAACGTTTAGCAGTGACGATATAGGTAAAAGGACCCGCAGGACTCATCTCCCGGAAAAAATACGCCCTACGATAAAAAAAAAAGCCGTAACCTGTACCACACAGTCACCTTCACAGAACGATGCGATAGCGGTTGATATGCGTGTGGATTTTCCGTTGCCGATATTCTGTAATTCTGCGTATTGATATGTCCTTGGAGATGGAAATGGTTTTCGTCCGTCCACAGAATGTTGCATGGCCATTCATAGCCCATTTCCATACGGGCAAGTAGTTCCAGAGCGAACGATTGTCTTGGCGGTAGATCAGCAGAAAGTAACCCCTGAACATGGGTGATTCTGTATGGATACCAATGCATTATATTTCTTAAGATTTTATGCACCATGCTCGGATGCAAGTCCAACGATCGGGCAATTCCCCACGCAACTCATGTTTGCACGCCACCGCTCGACCCCTTTCTGCAATGCTGTGGCCACATCTTCGACAGCCCTCCCTCATCCACTTCAAAAGAAACCGTCTTTTCGAATTTCGTAATCATTTTCTCGAGATTCTTGGCATAAGTCTGTCAAATGCCGTTTTTCATACTCTTGAATGTCCGGAACTTTAGCAGGGCTGTTGATGCAAGGTCACCGTTCTTTTACCAAAATTTTACCAGCAGCGCGCCATCCTACATATAGACAGTCATGTTGGGCGTCTCGGACGAAAAATGTAAAACAGCCATGTACTTCGCGTCTGCTAGCGTGCATAATCCGACGCGTACAGTGTGTTTTCGATGACGTGTCTTTCTACAGCGTTTTGAAACTGCAACTATAATTACGGATACTATGTACATATGAAATAAAGTTTACTGGGAGATGGGGATAGCATTTACATTTCCAGAAGGCTTTCGACACCGTTCCTCACAAGCGTCTTCTAACCAAACTGCGTGCCTACGCCTCAGTTGTGCGACTAGATTCGTGATTTCCTGTCAGAAAGGTCACAGATCGTAGTAATAGACGGAAAGTCATCGAGTAAAACAGAAGTAATATCGGGCGTTCCCCAAGGAAGTGTTATAGGCCCTCTATTGTTCCTGATCTATATTAACGACACAGGAGACAGTCTGAGTAGCGTCTTAGATTGTTTAGATAATGCTGTCGTTTACCGTCTTCATACTATCAAAACGAATTGCGGAATGATTTAGATAAGAAATAATGGTGCGACAAGTGGCCATTGACCCTGAACAAAGAAAAGTGGGAAGTTATTCACATGAGTACTAAAAGAAATCAGCTAAATTTCGATTACGGTACGCGATAAGTCACGCAAATCAGAAGGCTGTAAATTCAGCTAAATACTTAGGGATTACAATTACAAATAACCAAAATTGGAACGATCACATATATAATATTGTGGGTAGAGCAAACCAAAGACTGCGATTCATTGGCAGAACACTTAGAAGGTGCAACAGGTCTACTAAAGAGACTGCTTACACCACGCTTGTCCTCCCTATTCTGGAGTACTGCTGTGCGTTGTGGGATCCGCATCAGGTGGCACTGACGGATGACATCGAAAAAATACAAAGAAGGGCAGCTCGTTTTGTATTATCGCGAAATAGGGGAGATTGTGTCACAGACATGATACGTGAATTGGAGTGGCAATCATTAAAACAAAGACGTTTTTCGTTGCGACGGGATCTTCTCATGAAATTTCAATCACCAATTTTCTCCTCCGATTGGGAAAACATTCTGTTGGCACTCACCTACATAGGAAGAAATGATCATCACGATAAAATAAGAGAAATCAGGGCTCGCACAGAAAAATTTAAGTGCTCGTTTTTCCCGGGTGCCGTTCGAGAGTGGAACGGCAGGGTGACAGCTTGAAGGTGGTTCATTGAAGTTTCTGCCAGGCACTTTACTTTGAATAACAGAGTAATCACATAGATGTAGATGCAGAAGTAGAACCAGAACTTTCTACGACTACCTGCTCTATTTTTCCTTTGAATCTCACCGTGGAAATGACAGCAGACTTGACGCATTGCCTTTCTTAGGAATACACGACTTATGATTAAAATGTTTCTTTTAGTATTCCTAGATTTTGTAGTGAATTTAACAACGTATGTTTTCGCGTATGTTACCATTAAATCACTGTTGATCTCTTATTACTTTGCCTAGTACGTAAGTGCACGAGACAAAAATTCCTCCAGGAGACATCACGATAATATCGTGTAAAGGCGCACCTGGCTTTGACACTGGTCTCAGTTCGGCGAGGAAGAGTGTCACCCATCTCAGGCCACTCATTTGCGATTAGATCCCGCGGAGCTATGAAACTGCGAGGATGTTGGTTGCTAAGTTTCTCGCGCTGTTCCAGATACAGGAGTTGGACAAGAATATGGAAATACCGCGAGAAAATCATGCTTGAACATAAATGCAAATGAGAACCGAGCCTCGAGACTGCCTTGTCGTATTTTAACTTCTCTCCCCACTAAACTGATGTTAAATTATTATGACTGAGTAATATCCAGTTACTTTAACAGAAATCGGCGAGAGCAGTCGCTTGCCCAATGTTTTAACACAACTGTCACACCCCCAGATATAGATTTAATTCCTATTTGAATTCTCAAGTCTATAAAACAAAATGATTAGACAGTTACAGTTCATAACTATACTCTGTCTGCCTCTCGATGTCGAAGTCAGGATCTGCAATAAAATTTCTGTGGCTCTGCAGAATTCCGGCAATTCTCGACTCTGAAAATTCTTAAAACAGTCAGAGGCACAGTTGTACGCCGTGGGGTGGCTATCTTGGCTGGTATGGCGTACACATTCTGCAGCATGGGAATCAGTGACCAAATTGTGTCGATGAAAGTCCAGAAATTAATCTCTCGAAATAGAGCATAAACGACAGTGGTGCAGGCTTTACTGATTTCCCAGGATACAAAGTTCCCTACGAGTTTCGACACTCCAGATAATGTTCCGAGCCACAGACAAGGGAGAAGTTAAACTAATCAAAGAATTAAACGTACCTTTTCCGTTCATCAACTCCATAAATGATCTTCATAGCTACATTTAAGGGCCGGCCGCGGTGGTCTCGCGGTTCTAGGCGCGCAGTCCGGAACCGTGCGACTGTTACGGTCGCAGGTTCTAATCCTGCCTCGGGCATGGATGTGTGTGATGTCCTTAGGTTAGTTAGGTTTAAGTAGTTCTAAGTTCTAGGGGACTGATGACCACAGCTGTTAAGTCCCATAGTGCTCAGAGCCATTTGAACCCTTCTTGTAGGAGATGAAATGCTATCATAATTAATGGAGTTACATTCCGTATTCAAAATGGCAGATTACAACAATGCCGCTAATGACAGTTCCACTGCGATCCTGCTCTTCGCATTTGCTAAATCAGGAATTATAAGTATGTCCATAGTATAAGTAATGTTTCACATTCTAATATTTTCAACATTTCTCGGATCTGTCAGCAAGTGTATAAATATTACTTTTAAATTAACAACAGCCTCAGTTGCAATGGTTACCCGGATTTACTTAGGTTTCAGTTGGGATAACCCAACCTTCTTCATAATAAAAGGAACTACGATTTGTCCATAATGGACGACGTCAAAAACTAAAAACTATAATATAGTAATATGTCGTCATATTGCAATTACTTATCTGGGTAACAGCCATGGCCCCACATTCTATCCACAGAGCTTTTATATCACGAGTCAGAGATAATCTCTTTCTCTATCGCAGTCGTAATGAGTCTTTGATCCATGTAGATCAGTTGTTTAGTTACGCATAAACATTTGCGCTAGAAGAGAAAAAAGTGACAGAAAAAGGGTGATGCTACAGTATTTGTCAACGAATGACACCTGTGCAATGTCCGTAATACGTTGCAAGCGTTAGTCGTTCTCAGAACAGTGTTATGTGCAGTTGTGAGTGCTTTGTATCAGAGCGTAACAGAATTCGGTCGTGGACAAGTTGTTGCTGCTCGTATGCTGAGTGCTACCGTAACCAAGGCAGACCAAGTTTTTGATGTATCTAGAGGCACCGTATCGAATATTTATGCCGTATACAGGGAAAGCGGGAACTACGTCACAACGCGTAAGAATGTATGGTAGTGAGTATTAGTGATAAACGGCCACTCAAAAGGACTGTGACGAAAAATAAGGTGACGACAGCTGTAAAAGTCGCTGCAGAACAGAATGTCACACTCGCGTTACCTGTCAGCACCAAAACAACGCGAATGGAGCTCCAGAAGCTGGCAACTGCAGGGCGAGCTGGAATCTCAAAGCCACACGTCAGTGATAGAGACGCTGTAAGCTGTCAAGCAAATCCAACACCTTCCATGAAAACCCTGACATGATAAGCAAATCCAGTAGTATGTCACATAGCTCCGAATAAATCGTGACATTAAATTAACCAAAGTAATACGAGTAACGAGTGAGCAAATGGAATACCACAGACTAACACAAGAATGCCTAAATGCATGTCATACCTTCCCACCGTGAGACAGACGCAGTTCCGAGGGGAGAAACGAGAACAGAAGCCGAGAGCAGAACCATGTTAAGTTGGAAGGCCCTACGATAAGGGACGGACTCCCACGTCGCCAGCTAACCGCTAGGACCACCCCAGTCGCAAGTTTTAGCGTGAGTCTTTTTCGCGTCTCTGTTACGTCAGGACCACCCCCCAGCCCATGTTAAAAGCTAGAGCCCTCCAGAAGAACAGTATAGATCTTACGATAACACAAAAAGGGCCACCCCAACCACAAGTTTTAGCGTGAGACTTTTTCGCGTCTCTGTTACGTCAGGACCACCCCCCAGCCCATGTTAAAAGCTAGAGCCCTCCAGAAGAACAGTATAGATCTTACGATAACACAAAAAGGGCCACCCCAACCGCAAGTTTTAGCGTGAGACTTTTTCGCGTCTCTGTTACATTGCAAACTTTAAAAACATTGCCCCACCACGAAAAGTATAACGTTTCTAATTGGATGGACAGAATTTTTGTAGGCGGAGCTTAAGGTTAACGTTGAGACCCTGACTGGTCAGATGAAAACACAGCCAGATAGTTTTTTTTTAAACCAACTTTGGTAAATTGTAGTAAGGAGAAGTTAGGGGAGAGTTGCTTCCGAGACGGCGAGGTGGGCGGAGCTGTGCTGCCCACCGGCCCCTGACGAACATCGACAAGGTAATGAACGCACGCGATGCCGCATAACAGCGCATAAAGCTTCACTCAGAACTGCAGAAGTCTCATCTGTTACACCCCCTTTTTGCGTAATACTAGTGTCGATCATCAATTGAAGCTCATGGTGTTCACATTTGCCACTTGAAGTAAAAATCTGAAACGCGATGATTTTTCTGTTATATAGTTATTGAAAAGCCACATCAGCCACTGTAATTTACGACAAGTTAGATAAGTAATTAAAGATAATTGAGGGTCACTGTAGACCATTTTGATAGTTTTCTCTTTTGTGAAACTTAATTTAAAGCTAGATTATAGATGTGATATGGCATAGGTAATCCTTCGATCCATTGTAGAACTTGGAAACCCATTCAGGGAATATTCGTTCACATTTTTGTTGAATGCAGTTGGTTTTTACCATCCTGTATTAAAACATTTCCTTTTATCAATAGTGCAATTTATAAACAATGTTTTGTGAGTAGAATAAAATTTCCAATGGTAAACTTAACTGTTTTTTCGAAGTTATTTTACCAGCTAACTAAAAATAGGAAAGCCTTGAACCCCTTCCACTGAATTTAGTTAGTATTAAGATTCTTTTACAAGGAGTGCAGTGGAGCTGACGCTGAAATAATTAAGTATTTGGTTATATCATCGCTAGTCTCACTGAACTCTTCTGAACTCTACATGCCATGTGTGGTCTGGCATCTCCTTACCAGCAACAGGTCCCAGGTTCAAACTAGTCAATTCCCTAAAAAACACGCTCAGAGCGTCGTTGCGCGAAAGTGGTAGGGAGACACGATATAGAACAAACAGACACCACACAGAATGTTAGAACACCCGTAACATGAAAGCCGAATCCATAATACCTGAACTATGTAGCAATGGAAGAATTGAGACCTGGTACCAAGGAAGGCAGGAGTGGATTACGATTACTGTATTTGGAAACAACAACAGATAAAAGGTGACAATAAATTAAGAAATGTTCCACGGCGGAAGGGCCACGCGACCTCTACGGTCGCAGATTCGAATCCTGCCTCGGGCATGGACGTGTGAGATGTCCTTAGGTTAGTTAGGTTT
Organism: Schistocerca cancellata; assembly: GCF_023864275.1. Lineage (NCBI taxonomy): Eukaryota > Metazoa > Arthropoda > Insecta > Orthoptera > Acrididae > Schistocerca > Schistocerca cancellata. The sequence continues at coordinate 402,474,432 of NC_064632.1, read as the reverse complement.
AAGTAGTTCTAAGCTCTAAGGGAGTGAAGACCACAGCAGTTCAGTCCCATAGTGCTCAGAGCCATTTGAACCATTTTGCACGGCTGAAGGGGTTAATGACAAAAAATTCAAAACTATTTCTCGGCTGAAGGTCCCAACAGTGATAATTTAAGAACTATTTCACGGCTGAGGGCCTGAATAGCAATCTTAAGAACAAGTTACAAGTAACACCCACGGCTGAAGGCCTTAATGGCAACAATTTCAAACTTTTTCTCAGCTGAAGGCCCCAATAGTAATGATTTAAAAACTGTTTCACAGCTGAAGGCCTGAATAGCAATCTCTTAAGAACCAGTTAAACATCTTCAAACTTGAAATTAAAGTTATTAAAATATTATTATAAAAAATCATCAAATCTGACCAAACCAAGGGAGAGGGGAGGGGAGGGGGGCGCAGACATTGCTCCAAGGATAGACCTGGGAAAAGTCCCTCAATACTTCACAAGCGATGAGACAGGCAGCCAAGAGTTGCATTCACTTCACGAGATGGTAACTCAGACTAGTAGCAGTTTAAACGCATGACCAATAATCATTTGCCGAATGTACCTAAAGTGTGATGACCAATGCAATGCTGGAATAACACACCCAAGCCGGAACCGGCAGTCAGCACTACGTCTTCAGACTCCGGTGTTTAGAGCATCCAGAAGCAGAAAGGAAGCACTACTACCAGAGTAGGAAAAAAAAAAAAACGCCACCCGGCCCACAAAACAAGGAAACTGTCGAACTACACACCTTACCAGACAGCAGCGGCAAGGTGAGGGAAAGTACACTGGCATAACATACACTAAGCTCCACGGCAGGTAACTGGGGCGTTAGCGGCCACTAGGCAGGAAAAATACCACTGATTGAACTTAACAAATAATAACACATAGAATGAAACAATTAATAATAATAAATGTAGGAAGGCTAATTAGGTTCGCCTCCCCCAAAAGCTCCACTCGCTGCTCTTCGTCTCGGTGACACTGCGAGCAGCAACACGCAAGCAAATGGCGAGATCTCACAATGGTGGAGGTTTCACTACTTGAATTAAGGCCCACTCAACTTAAACTTCCTGGGTCCAGTTGACATCGAGGTTGTACCCCTCGCGACTACAGCCCTTCCATCCGGCATTGCATGCGTGCCGCCAGCAGTCCCAGAGCGTTCTCGTGCTGTGCGGACCTGGCTGCTCGCCATCCCCAATCGAACTGCTGACTTACCACACGGAAACACCACAAGGTCGCCCCAAAGATCGTAGCACCGTTACTAGATATCGACAACCGCCGTTGGTGCCACTAGCGGCCAGACAACGCTTGCAAACGGCGTGTCGCCAATGAACACAAGAAGAAGACGACAACCGTAACTATACCAACTAAACGATACCAACCTAGCAACGGTACCAATGCGAGCCGCAGCATGGCTCATTTGCTCGGATGAATCTTGTAACACACTGTTTCCAACTTCTGACCGAGTTTACGTCCCAAGAGTGAAACACTGCGGGGGTTTAGTGATGATCCGAGCAGCCATATCGTGGTGTGCTACGAGCTCCATTGTAACTCTACAAGGCTGCATTACTGCCATGGATTATGTGACAATTTTGGCTGATCAGGTCCATCGCATGATACAATGTTTGTTCGCTAGTGGTGATATTCTCCTCCCCGACGACAGTGCCCCATTCCTCAGCTCCGATCCTCCAGGACTTTTTGTGAGCACGAGGTTGAATTGTCACATCTCACCTTGTTACCACAGTTACCAGATCTCATTATTTTTTAGCCTTTGCGCTCTACTTTGGAGAGAATGGTATGTGATTGCTGTCTGTCTCCATCATCGTTACCTTAACGTGCCACTATTTTGTAGGAAGTATGGTATAAAATTCGCGTGAAAACCCCACAGATCCTATGGTTAGACACTTCGAGACGAGTGGAAGCTGTTTTCAATGCCATCGGGTTTCCTACACCGCATTAAGCATTGTCTTGTGCTGTGTTTTTGGTGTTTCCACGTTTTTGTACTCCCCCTGTAGATCCAGACTTCGTCTATGGCGTAAAAATCACATGGTTCAGCGCGACATCCGAGCTGCGATGAGACGCCCGAGTCTACGTTAAACCAAGAATGTATCAACATGGCTGATAGTACGTGAGCGAACGACATTACATGGAAGTGAAATATGGACAGTGAAGAATGCCGAAGACAAGAAATGGGAAGCATTAGAAATAGGGTACTAGAGAAGGACGTTAAAAATTGAGAGGACCAACAAGGTACGAAGTGAAGAGGTACTAGAAGGAACAGCTACGGAAAGATGTCTGTGAAATATCCATATCACAAAAAAGCTCGCTATATGTGTCAAGTGCTGTGGCGACCAGGAATAGTTCACGTTGCGCTGGAAATGGCGTTAGCTGATAAAAATAGTAGCGGTAGACAAAGACTAGATGCGTTAATATATTATATGTAAGTAAGTAAATAGAGACGAGAAAGTTCAGCGTAATATGCGAAATGAAGAAGGATTGCATAAAACCAGTCGTAAAGCAGAAAATGTGGAAGATCCGTATGGCAATTCAGGTAATGTCTGACTAAAAGAATAAATTCAATAAGAACACACATTACAGCTAATGAATATTCGACAACATTGTAACGTCGCTTTCAGGTGATACCTTACTAATAATCTAACACTTCCCACCTTTAATGAGAAAGAAATATGGTCTCCGAACATTGCGTTTCGATACAGAGCTTAGCCAAGTTAGTAAGATGAAAATGATTTTGCAGTTGATTTCATCGTAGTGAAGGCTCTGAGCACTATTGGACTTAACATCTGAGGTCATCAGTCCCCTAGAACTTAGAACTACTTAAACCTAACTAACCTAAGATCATCACACACTTCCATGCCCGAGGCAGGATTCGAACCTGCGACCGTAGCGGTCGCGCGGTTCCAGACTGCAGCGCCTAGAACTGCTCGGCCACACCGGCCGGCTCGTACTAAAGGATTCAGGATGTAGTCCTACTGCAAAGAAGTAGCTCCCTTACTGAACTGTGAACAGCGATTGCTCGGTACGTATCCTGATGAAACTGGTTGTTGTTGACATGCGTCAGTGCGAATCTGGGGAAAATTTTAAAGCCAGTCGTGTTCTCCTTGGGTACCTTTCCGTCAGAACAAACAAGGCTGTTCTTGCTAGATACTGCTGCTGAAAAACGGTCATACGCTGTTACGCTGCTCACAACTAACAGGCTGAGTCAGATGTTACAAACATAAAGGCAAAAGTGAAGTGATTCTGCGACGTAGAGCTTCAGAAAATGTTTTTGTAATGTGACGCAGCGAGTGCACAGTGAATGAGTCTGCAGTGTTTACATAAACAGAACGCGGAGGTTTCCTGGAAAGCACTGACATATGTACGTGTGGACATAAACAAGTATTTCACGCCTTGTGGACACATGATGACCAGTTTCCTTTGCAACACACTTCTGCAACTGTTCTACCCGCACCTTCACTCTCTGTTTCTCTTTCTCTCTCTCTCTCTCTCTCTCTCTCTGACTCTCTCTCTCTTTCCCGATCTCCTTGAGTAACACCAGATACATCAGTTCTGTTTCTTATGTAGTGAGAGTATGTGTTATGTTAGTATGTTTGTTATTACTTCATACTGAAACGGTTGGACGGATTGCGATAAAATCTGGAATCGAGATAACTTATACCCGGAATTAACTTATAGGCTACCTTGTATACACCTACCTATCAAAGGGGTAGGGGTTGCGAAAAAGAAGTGTAGTGTACGACGAGGGAATACCCACATTTTAATCATCCACTATTTGAGAATGAAAACACTTAGTGTCTTGCAGCAAACTTTACACATAATATCGAACATTTAAGAAAATTTTTCTCGCTGACGATTCTCACAAAATGGCGAAAGGAAAAAAAATTATCGCTTGCTACATTTCCGCTTTTCAATGAGTAAAAGTGCCGCATGAAGCATGAAGTTTTACTTTTTTATTTCTTCACTACTAACTGTATTCGTTACAAATTTTGCAGACAGTGTTCAAATATAGGCTTACCACTGAATGTACCAGCAAAATTATAACATTGTACGACACAATGTTCTGGAGATATCACGCCAAATACTGATGCGTGAAAAAGTATATGACGTTCCAGTTTATTCCTTATTTACTACTAACTCTATTCACAACACATTTCACAGATAGTAACCACATATACCACTGGATGTACCTGCAAAATTATATCACTGTACGACACATAGTTCAAAAGATAAGACTTTATAAACATTGATCTGTTCGAAAATTAAACTGCAGGGCGAAATTCGCTGGAGATGCAGGTGAAATATGTGCATAAATACGTGCGACATACGTTAAATGCATGTGAAATATATTTTAATGTTCATAGGTGCGCGAAGCCACGGGTAGAAAGCTCATCCTAAATCCTTACAATAATTTCAACCAAATTCACTACACATATTAGTTACGATCTGGAAAATACTGAGGGGTTAAGAACCACCAGCCTCCTATTGGGGTAGCAGTGACAATGTGGAGGGAGAAGGGGGGGAGAGGAGGAGATGGACAGACAAAGGGAAGCAGGAGATGGGTAGAGGAGAAGACGGACAGAGGGGGGGGGGGATGGGCAAAGAAAGGAATGAGGAAGAGAAGGTCAGGGAGAGAAGCAAAGAGGAGATGAACTGCAAGAATGGGGAGGAAGACATGAACTGAGAGAGTAGGGGAGGAGGATGAGGTGGACAGAGAGACAGAGAAGAAGAAATGGGCAGAAATGAGGAGGGGAGAACATGGAGGGGGGGGAGAGGATGATATTGAGAGAGTGGAGGGTGCAGGAAGTGGACAGAGAGTGGGGATGGAGATAGGCGGATCCTGGCGGAGGTTCGAGTCCTCCCTCAGGCATGGGTGTGTGTGTTTGTCCTCAGGATAATTTAGGTTAAGTAGTGTGTAAGCTTCGGGACTGATGACCGTAGCAGTTGAGTCCCAGAAGATTTCACACACATTTGAACATTTTGAAGATAGGCGACAACAAAGGGGGTGAGAGAATGGGGGGGGGGACGACATGGGGGAAGGATGACATCGAGAGAGTCGAAGGTCCAGGAGAGGAGGTGAATAGAGAGAGGGGATGAAGATGGACAGAGAGGAAGGGAAGGAGGCGGTGTACAAAGGGAAGGGAAGGGGGAGATAGATTAATAGAATATTGGAATGAATATATACCCGGGCACTTTTTATAAATAGCTGTTTAACCGTGGGTAACACCTTATGGCGCAGCCAGTATTATAAAAACGAGCTCCCGTCCAGGCCATGAAGGCCCGAGGGATGTCTGTCAGCTGCCGTGTCTTCATTTGCCTTGCAGTATGATGGGAATACTGTATGGAGGCGCATGTGGTCAGCACAAAGTATAACGGGCCATTCTGCAGCAGATAATACTCTATGAAGCAGTTCCTCGATTGGAACCACGTGGATGAGTGCGCCTCATAGCAGACCTGCCACCAAGGAAAACTCCTTGGCAGTACTGTAAATCAAACACAGGTCCTACACATGGTAGCTATATACGCAGACCACTCAGCTATGGAGGTAGACACAGCTATTATTATACATAAATGTAATTAAAATTTTCGCTTTTGTTGCCACACCTCTCTTCCTGACAGCGGGACAGTAGTTTGCAGCGCTGTTATCTTGATACTATTTCAGGAAGTCCCGTACACGACTATAAACAATAAAAATTATTTGCAAACGCCAGGAAATTCCCCATATTGTCCACTATAACTTGGCGAAAACCACACCTCTGTAGATGTTCTTGATGTATTTGTGACGGTCTATCTTAGCTGCCTCAAGCTTTGTATATAAGTATTGATTAGGACATTGTTGAGGACATAAGTGTATTCAAGAGTGCTTCAGAGTACTTGAGCATGAAACAATAACATTTTTATGAAGTTCATTATTACAGTATTCTCGAGTGATCTGCAATGTTTTCAGAACACAAGTGTAAATGAAGACCAAGTGAAAGCTGTCTTTTTCGGCTGGAATATAGTGAAATATTTTGCAAGCGGTCACTGTGTTTCGTATTTGGTCGTTATAAAGTGCAGCTACTCACAGCTGTTCAGTGCGGTAGCGAATATTCGTCGATATGCTAAATCGTTTATGCGGAACCGATTTACGCTGAAAAAAAAAAAATAGTTCCAATGTCGGCCACCAGATGAAAATCTGGCGCTGTACAGCATCTCGTCGACTCCTATGGTGCTCATATTGAAAGAATTGTGAAAGCGGGTAAGCGGCCGTTAATACTACGACCAACTTATGCTTTTCTCATTTGTTTGATCTTTTCTGCCCAGGTCCCACTCCTAATCCATTACAGAGGAAATATTCACAACAGCAGATTTGCACCTGGTGACAAAACAGGAACTAATTTTTTGCAGAGTAAATCGGTTCCACAGTAACATATTAGAATATACAGGGTGTTACAAAAAGGTACGGCCAAACTTTCAGGAAACATTCCTCACACACAAAGAAAGAAAATATGTTACGTGGACATGTGTCCGTAAACGCTTACTTTCCATGTTAGAGCTCATTTTATTACTTCTCTTCAAATCACATTAATCACGGAATGGAAACACACAGCAACAGAACGTACCAGCGTGACTTCAAACACTTTGTTACAGGAAATGTCAAAATGTCCTCCGTTAGCGAGGATACATGCATCCACCTTCCGTCGCATGGAATCCCTCATGCGCTCATGCAGCCCTGGAGAATGGCGTATTGTATCACAGCCGTACACGATACGAGCACGAAGAGTCTCTACATTTGGTACCAGGGTTGCGTAGACAAGAGCTTTCAAATGCCCCCATAAATGAAAGTCAAGAGGGTTGAGGTCAGGAGAGAGTGGAGGCCATGGAATTGGTCCGCCTCTACCAATCCATCGGTCACCGAATCTGTTGTTGAGTAGCGTACGAGCACTTCGACTGAAATGTGCAGGAGCTCCATCGTGCATGAACCACATGTTGTGTCGTACTTGGAAAGGCACATGTTCTAGCAGCACAGGTAGAGTATCCCGTATGAAATCATGATAACGTGCTCCATTGAGCGTAGGTGGAAGAACATGGGGCCCAATCAAGACATCACCAACAATGCCTGCCCAAACGTTCACAGAAAATCTTTGTTGATGACGTGATTGCACAATTGCGTGCGGATTCTCGTCAGCCCACACATGTTGATTGTGAAAATTTACAATTTGATCACGTTGGAATGAAGCCTCATCCGTAAAAGGAACATTTGCACTGAAATGAGGATTGACACATTGCTGGATGAACCATTCGCAGAAGTGTACCCGTGGAGGCCAATCAGCTGCTGATAGTACCTACACACGCTGTACATGGTACGGAAACAACTGGTTCTCCCGTAGCACTCTCCATACAGTGACGTGGTCAACGTTACCTTTTGAGCAGCAACTTCTCTGACGCTGACATTAAGGTTATCGTCAACTGCACGAAGAATTGCCTCGTCCATTGCAGGTTTCCTCGTCGTTCTAGGTCTTCCCCAGTCGCAAGTCAGAGGCTGGAATGTTCCGTGCTCCCTAAGACGCCGATCAATTGCTTAGAACGTCTTCCTGTCGGGACACCATCGTGCTGGAAATCTGTCTCGATACAAACGTACCGCACCACGGCTATTGCCCCGTGCTAATAAATATATCAAATGGGCATCTGCCAACTCCGCATTTGGAAACGTTGCACTGACTGCAAAACCACGTTCGTGATGAACACTAACTTGTTGATGCTACGTACTGTTGTGCTTGATGCTAGTACTGTAGAGCAATGAGTCGCATGTCAACACAAGCACCAAAGTCAACATTACCTTCCTTCAATTGGGCCAACTGGCGATGAATCCAGGAAGTACAGTACATACTGACGAAACTAAAATGGGCTCATGAAAATTAAGCGTTTCCGGACACATGTCCACATAACATCTTTCATTTATTTGTGTGTGAGGAATGTTTCCTGAAAGTTTGGCCGTACCTTTTTGTAACACCCTGTATAGCAAGATTCGTTCCCATACGATAATTACAACCCTGTCGAGTACCTACACTGTAGTCACACCCACCCAGTAGTTGTGAGCCTGGCCTTGGAAGAGACCTCAGACACGTGCAGTGACTAGCCACGTGGGTAACGCCAGACGCACCAGGAAGTCGACCACGTGCGCGCCGCTTAAACAAACAGCCGGAAGCCGTGTGTCGCGATAGCGTCCTCCGCCTTTGGCTCTCTGTTCCGAGTTCTCCTTTACCAACACTTGGAGACATTTTTCCCTGCGGCGGAACTCGATTGGTGCGTGTAGGCAGGGATATAACAGGAAAAACCGTGCTTTGAATTCCGTGCAAGGTCGCTTACCTAATTAGGGAGAAAGAAACAGAAACGATATAACGCACGTCAACAGTGAAGGACTGGTGTTAACGTTAACCACGAACGAAAACAGCTCCACCGCAGAGGGCGATCTAGGACGCTGATCTATCGCGAGGAGCTATTGAGGAAAAGCAAACTCAGGCCTTATTCGTCCTTGTCGGAAATTACGACAGCAGACACAAATTTGGTTGCTAGAGTCCATAGCGTCATTAATTTTTCAGAAGCTATCATAAATCCCTAGCGACACGTTACGAAAGCCTTTCATCTTTTTGGGTAAAAAAAGAAAAGAAGAAGAAAGAGAGTAACATCAGTCGGCCGGCCGGAGTGGCCGGGCGGTTTAAGGCGCTACAGTCTGGAACCGCGCGACCGCTACGGTCGCAGGTTCGAATCCTGCCTCGGGCATGGATGTGTGTGATGACCTTAGGTTAGTTAGGTTTAAGTAGTTCTAAGTTCTAGGGGACTGATGACCACAGCAGTTGAGTCCCATAGTGCTCAGAGCCATTTGAACCATTAACATCAGTCACACTAAATAGAGCACCTGATGTGCCAATAAGCAGACTGTATCTGGGTGAAATAGGCTGTCAGAGGTGTCTTTTAGAATGTAAATGTACTTACCTGTAGTAATTAACACACAAGTTCAAAACAAATGGTTCAAATAGTTCTGAGCACTATGGGACTCAACTGCTGAGGTCATTAGTCCCCTAGAACTTAGAACTAGTTAAACCTAACTAACCTAAGGACATCACAAACATCCATGCCCGAGGCAGGATTCGAACCTGCGACCGTAGCGGTCTTGCGGTTCCAGACTGCAGCGCCTTTAACCACACGGCCACTTCGGCCGGCAACACACAAGTGATCCAGAAAATTCATGCACACCAAATGTAAAGGTATTTACAAAAAGAAACAGTCTATTGTTTGAACTAAAGATGCACATAATTTTATAATCATTTAACAAAAATGTTGACATTATAGAATAAATAAAAATGAAAACCCACTGATGATGGCACAGTGGTGCCGAAACATGCTTGGGTACTGAGGAAAAATGGTGTTTTGCATAACTGGTGGATCTCATATCTAACAATTTTAACTGCAAACTCGACCAACAGATGGATCTGCAAATCAAAATGATGAATATGTACTTATATAGTTCTGAAGTCAATGTACAGTGATTTGCGGTGACTATTTTGCGCTAACATTATCTAATAAATAAGTAAGGCAACTCATTCTTCTCTGAAAGCAGGATGGTTTTGTTCAGGATTCCAGTACACCATATCATTCCCCACTCTTTTGGCTACAGAACCCTATTTTTCAATATAATCTCCGTTGAATGAGAAGGCCTTGCGCCACGTTACTCGGGAGGGCCGGTTTGCCCGCATGGTACCTCTCTACTGCTCGACGTCGGAGCCAACGCTTTGCTGCATCAGTCACCTTTATGTCATCCACGTACCGCTCCCCGCGGAGTGCATCCTTCATTGGGCCGAAGAGATGCAAGTCGGATGGTGCCATATGGTGCCTGTAGGATGGCTGAGGAAGAACAGTCCAATGCAGTTTTGTGCGTTCCTCTCGGGTACGCAGACGAGTATGAGGCCCGGCAGTGTCATCGAGAAGTGGCAACGGACACGCTGAAGTCGCTTCTTCCAGTTCTTGAGAGTAGAACAGTACACTTCTGAGCTGATCGTTGCAACACGACGGGGTAGATCTACGTAACAGAATAACCCCTTCACATTCCCAGAAGACCTTTGCCATGACTTTGCCAACTGAGGCTGCTGATTTGAGCTTTTACTTCAGAGGAGAAGTGATGTGGCGCCACTCCATGTGTTGCCTTTGTTTCTGACTTGAAGTTGGTTCAAATGGCTCTGAGCACTATGGGACTTAGCACCTGAGGTCATAAGTCCCCTATAACTTAGAATTGCTTAAACCTAACTAATCTAAGGACACCACACACATCCATGCCCTAGGTAGCGACTTGAAGTGATGAACCCATGTTCCACCGCCTGTGACGATCAGCCTCGTAACGCGCAAGCAATTTCGTGCAGATGATCCTTTGTTGCTCTTTATGATCTTCTGTTAGGCGGCGAGTAACCTGGGAGCACACACCACTGAGTACCCCAGCTGAGCCGGCCAGAGTGGCCGAGCGGTTCTAGGCGCTACAGTCTGGAACCGCGCGACCGCTACAGTCGCAAGTTCGAATCCTGCCTCGGGCATGGATGCGTGTGATGTCCTTAGATTAGTTAGCTTTAAGTAGTTCTAAGATCTAGGGGACTGATGACCTCAGAAGTTAAGTCCCATAGTGCTCACAGCCATTTGAACCATTTTGAACCCCAGCTGATGGACGAGTGTGTTAGAAATACCAACAGAGACATCCAGTTGAGCAGCGAGGTGTTTGTTTATGATTTATCGATTTTCTCAAATGAGTGGGTCTGAACGATCCAATGCTGTAGAAGTCACAGCCGTGTGCGGCCTGCCTCACGCGGGAGATCGGACTAGTTTGCGTGACCTTGAGATTCCTCGCTCAGCAAGACTTACCATGCTCTTGCCAGGTCTACGTATATACACTCCTGGAAATTGAAATAAGAACACCGTGAATTCATTGTCCCAGGAAGGGGAAACTTTACTGACACATTCCTGGGGTCAGATACATCACATGATCACACTGACAGAACCACAGGCACATAGACACAGGCAACAGAGCATGCACAATGTCGGCACTAGTACAGTGTATATCCACCTTTCGCAGCAATGCAGGCTGCTATTCTCCCATGGTGACAATCGTAGAGATGCTGGATGTAGTCCTGTGGAACGGCTTGCCATGCCATTTCCACCTGGCGCCTCAGTTGGACCAGCGTTCGTGCTGGACGTGCAGACCGCGTGAGACGACGCTTCATCCAGTCCCAAACATGCTCAATGGGGGACAGATCCGGAGATCTTGCTGGCCAGGGTAGTTGACTTACACCTTCTAGAGCACGTTGGGTGGCACGGGATACATGCGGACGTGCATTGTCCTGTTGGAACAGCAAGTTCCCTTGCCGGTCTAGGAATGGTAGAACGATGGGTTCGATGACGGTTTGGATGTACCGTGCACTATTCAGTGTCCCCTCGACGATCACCAGTGGTGTACGGCCAGTGTAGGAGATCGCTCCCCACACCATGATGCCGGGTGTTGGCCCTGTGTGCCTCGGTCGTATACAGTCCTGATTGTGGCGCTCACCTGCACGGCGCCAAACACGCATACGACCATCATTGGCACCAAGGCAGAAGCGGCTCTCATCGCTGAAGACGACACGTCTCCATTCGTCCCTCCATTCACGCCTGTCGTGACACCACTGGAGGCGGGCTGCACGATGTTGGGGCGTGAGCGGAAGACGGCCTAACGGTGTGCGGGACCGTAGCCCAGCTTCATGGAGACGGTTGCGAATGGTCCTCGCCGATACCCCAGGAGCAACAGTGTCCCTAATTTGCTGGGAAGTGGCGGTGCGGTCCCCTACGGCACTGCGTAGGATCCTACGGTCTTGGCGTGCATCCGTGCGTCGCTGCGGTCCGGTCCCAGGTCGACGGGCACGTGCACCTTCCGCCGACACTGGCGACAACATCAATGTACTGTGGAGACCTCACGCCCCACGTGTTGAGCAATTCGGCGGTACGTCCACCCGGCCTCCCGCATGCCCACTATACGCCCTCGCTCAAAGTCCGTCAACTGCACATACGGTTCACGTCCACGCTGTCGCGGCATGCTACCAGTGTTAAAGACTGCGATGGAGCTCCGTATGCCACGGCAAACTGGCTGACACTGACGGCGGCGGTGCACAAATGCTGCGCAGCTAGCGCCATTCGACGGCCAACTCCGCGGTTCCTGGTGTGTCCGCTGTGCCGTGCGTGTGATCATTGCTTGTACAGCCCTCTCGCAGTGTCCGGAGCAAGTATGGTGGGTGTGACACACCGGTGTCAATGTGTTCTTTTTTCCATTTCCAGGAGTGTATTTTGTAAGGGCATACTAGTTTTTGCGATGCTCTGGTTTTCCGCCAAAAGAAACTCAATGACAGTTCTCTGCCCGGAATGCACCTCCGTTATGTCATTTGCAGACTATGTATAGCGTCACCACATATTGGAACTTCATGAAAATACCGGATCAAATGGTTCAAATGGCTCTGAGCACTATGGGACTTAAAATCTATGGTCATCAGTCCCCTAGAACTTAGAACTACTTAAACCTAACTAACCTAAGGACATCACACAACACCCAGTCATGACGAGGCAGAGAAAATCCCTGACCCCGCCGGGAATCGAGCCCGGGAACCCGGGCGTGGGAAGCGAGAACGCTGCCGCACGACCACGAGATGCGGACAATACCGGATCTACAGCGGGAATATTCCACGATGTTCCACACCAAATTAGTCATTTTTTCAGCTGAAACTAGCCGATAAAAAAATTTGTTACATTACTTGTTGAACACTCCTCGTATTGAATTCGTACCCTATGTAAACGTTGTGCGATCGTGCATTCAGTGCTGTTTCAATGTCCAGTCACCTTAAAGTCACCACCTGTCAGATAATGAATAACCTTCCTTTGCAGTGCGGGCGTGAGGGAAGAGTGTCAATGAGATTCTGGGAGGTAACGTCTGGGATGTGGAGCCGTGCCGACACCAGTGCTGTGACACTGGTCCCTCAGTAGATGATCCATGTCGCTAACAGCTCGATCGAGGTAGTCTCTCAGGCCCTAGATTTGGTTTAAAACGGTGGATTTTGGTGGCCAAGCAAACACGGTAAACCCATGCTGGTGCCCTTAGAACCACGCACATACATTGCGAGCGTTGTGACATGTTGCATTAGCCTGCTGGTAAACCGCATTGCGGCGAGGAAAACCAACTGCATGTATGGTTGGATATGGCCCCCAAGGATAGATGCATACTTGGTTTGATCCATTGCATCTTTCAGAACGACGTGAACGCCCAGGGAATGCCACATAAAGTCTTTTGGAAGGTTACACATACCGACAGTTACTTGCATAAGGATGCCAATCATCATCCACAACAGAAAAGAGGTGTAATTAAAAGTCTAGTGGACAGAGCTAAAAGGATTTGTACGCCGGAACACCTGGACGCCGAGTTAAAACATCTAATGCAGGCTTTTGAGAAGAATGGGTACTCTAGTAAGGAAATAAATAGAGTTTTGCGATCGAATAACAGGAGGCCTAAAGACGACGATAAGACACAGCGATGTAAGAACACGGTTCCTCTACCCTTCATCAAAAAAGTGACGGATCAGGTCGGCAGGATCCTAAGGAAACATGACGTTCGACCGATTTTTAGACCAACTAAGAAAATAGGCCAAGCACTTCGTTCCGCTCTGTCTACAAGTGGTGTATATAAGATCCCGTGTACGTGTGGCAAGGTCTACATTGGAACTGCAAAGAGAAGTGTCAATACACGGTTGAAGGAACATAAAAGTCTTTGCCGACTAGGGAAAACAGACAAATCAGCAGTGGCGGAACATGCTCTTCAATCAGGTGATCACGAAGTGAAATTTTCGGAAACTGAAGTTTTATGTACTATGACGAACTATTATCTACGGCCATATAGAGAAGCCATGGAAATATATAAACATGGGGATAATTTTAACAGAAAAGAAGAAGCCATGAAACTCAGTGATATATGGACTGTGGCGCTACAGAATCGATGAGAAGTTTTTATCTTTGACGTACTATAATCGATAGTTAAAAAAATTATCTTTGACAATGTTTATCTCTGCTATCAAGTGATATACAGACTAGGCCCACTTTCCACAGTATTTAGGTCGCTCTTCGACGTCCGACTCGTCAGTCGGTAAGACTCAGCACAACCATGAGCACCTCCGAAGATGTCCAGCGTAGCCTTGGACGAAACGTCAGGGATTGAAGAGTTCCATGGACCACGGCCATACAACCCGGAAAATTATCAGCAGCTGAAACATCCGGTCGTGAAAGCCTTCATTGTTTGAATGCCACAAACCATTCCCCAAACCCTCCTCCGGTCTGGATTCTTCCGCCAGTGGTTGCAGGATCTTTACTACGAGACGTTTCACGCCGTACACGCCAACGGCCATCTGGCCGCCTGTCGCCACTCAGTGGGTGTTCAGTTGCGTTCATCGCCGATAAACAGCGTTCAGCATGGGTCCATGAACCAGGCACCTGCTGCAGAGGTCCGTACGCAGTAACGTGAGCTGAAATATCGTTGAGGAGACACTGTTCGTAGTCTCTCGATTCATCAGGGCCGTTAGTTATTCAACAGTTACACGTCTATTCGCCCGATCACATCTCCGCAGCTGTCGCTCACCCCTGCCATCAATAGCATTTGCTGCAGCACAGTTGCCTCGGTGCCGGTTTTGGATAGCACCACTTTGCTGTGCGCGGTAACCTATAACCATGGCGGCAGGTTTCGTCATAAAATACAACAGATTTCCAGCTTGCCCTCGAATGCGATTTCGCTTGACACCACTGAAGTCGCAAATGGCGGTGGTTCGAGATCAATGGAATGCACGCTACAGGGCATCCATCACGGAGTCTTCATTGAAGTAACCGATTTGTTACAGATTGTCGTGTCACTGTGGTGTCAACTACTGCTCAGATTGCTGCTACAGTTACAGTACGATCCGCCTGAGCCATACGGCAAGCCGGCCGGTGTGGCCGTGCGGTTCTAGGCGCTTCAGTCTGGAACTGCGTGACCGCTACGGTCACAGGTTCGAATCCTGCCTCGGGCATGGATGTATGTGATTTCCTTAGGTTAGTTAGGTTTAAGTAGTTCTAAATCCTAGGGCACTGATGACCAAAGATGTTGAGTCCCATAGTGCTCAGAGCCATTTGAACCATTTGAACCATACGCCAAACACGATAGTCCCCCAATAGCGCCACATGTCCACCCGTAGCCGGGTCTTCTTGCGACCGCACATTCTCGTGACCACCGCTGCCAATAACCATTTACACCGACTACGTTCCTGCCAAGTCCTTCTACAATACTTCAGAAGGAATATCCAGCTTCTCGTAGCCTGATTACAAGACGTCGTTCAAACTCAGTGAGGTGTTAATGATGGCGTCTTCGTAGCCTAAAAGGTGTTCTTGACTAACATCAACTCTCCACATCCAGTCTCCAAGGTACCCGCCAGGTTAGCCAAGCGCGCTAACGCGCTGCTTCCTGGACTTGGGTAGGCGCGCCGGCCCCGTATCGAATCTGCCCGGCGGATTAACGACGAGGGCCGGTGTGCCTGCCAGCCTGGATGTGGTTTTTAGGCGGTTTTTCACATCCGCCTAGGTGAATACCGGGCTGGTCCCCCCGTACCGCCTCAGTTACACGGCTCGCAGACATCTGAACACTTTCGCACTATTCCATGGATTAGACTCGTCGCAAACAGTTGGGATGCACTAATTCCTTCCAGGGGGGTATGGGATGGCCGCAGGAAGGGCACCCGGCCACCCCTTCAACTAACTTTACAACATACGATTAACCGTGCCGACCCTGCATATCCGCGGGAAAAACGGCACAAGCAGAAGAAAGAAAAGAATCCAGTCTCCGAGGTAACAAACGATCACGACCTCTACACCAAAGCAAACCTGATTTGCATCCTCTTAGTGGCGTTGCTAGCATCACTCTTATGCGACTAGCGCGAAATCTGAACAGACATCATATGATATGGAAATACGCCTATCAACTTTCGTTTACCTCAACCAGTTGCTTTCTTGTGTTGTGATTTTTTTCCGTCAGTGTGTTAATTGGCGCAGGATGTGTTTCCAACAGTGGATGCAATTGAGGAATCTTTCATCTTCCTAGAGTTCCGAAAGGTGTTACTCATGATATGAGCGTAGGGGAGCAGATCCAGGAATCCTGCACCGCCATCGTGGCAAGGTCGTAGTAGAGGTGTTTTGCCGTTTCCTTCCTCCTACCTGTTGTGTAGCGTTCAGCGTGTGTCTCTGCCATGTGGATGACTGTGACAGTGTAATATTTGTTTTGTGTTGTTATCGATGAAAGGAAGAAAGAGGATGAAAACCGGTGCCCGTACATATACAGAAACAAGGCATACAGTTCATTTCAGTTCTTGCCATTAATTATCGTTTTGATAATTTAATGTTTCCCACCAAATCACAGAGTCAATATTTACCTCTAAGCCAGGAATCAAATGTTTCAAATGGCTCTGAGCACTATGGGACTTAACTGCTGTGGTCATCAGTCCCCTAGAACTTATAACTACTTAAACCTAACTAACCTAAGGACAACATACACCTCCATACCCGAGGCAGGATTCTAACCTGCGACCGTAGCGGTCACGCGGTTCCAAACTGTAGCGCCTAGAAACGCACGGCCACTTCGGCCGGCGCCAGGAATCAATACTGACTCACATGGAGAACTTTCCTCTCGAATATGAATAATTCTGCCTTCAGTACAGGTCGTAAATCCTCAACGGACAAATTTTGAAGTCTGTGCATCAAACTTCAAACAGTTAATGAATTTATTTTTGAATTACCATAATTTTTGCTTTTAGTGCCACAATGAATGTAACAATTTCTTTAACGACTTCGTTGTCAACTATAACTTTACAAAACTTTGCACACAGAAATAAAGTCAGTTAATTGGCATCAGACTGAATTTACTTTAGTGGTGAGAAACTAAGGAAATGTGTTTAAGCAAGTACCGCTACAACCCCACACATCAAAGTAGCGTATCTCCACGTCGTTGCGTATATTAATCGCAAAAAAATATATTAAATGCAAATAATTTAATATTAAAAATTTCATGATAGAATTTGAGCAATGTAAATAGGATTTAATTGAAACAACAAGGTGACACTTTTGAAAATGATCTATTACTGTATTAATCCAGAGACACTATAAATCCCAATTTACAGTATGTTAAAGTAATTCTGGCGTTCCTTTTATATTTAATTACGAAATAAACGGTCATTAGATTGCCTTGGCAGAAACAGTGGAGCTGAAAATATGGTACTGCTTCCAAAGCATCTTCACGTCTCATATTATATAAATAAACCAAACACGCCATAATGTTTACTTTTTGGAACCATTCTTGTAGTAAAGCGGTGGAATTTTTGCAACACTATAAATTTACCTGGAAATGTATTGTGTCCAAGGCTACAATTTACGTGAGACGACTTATTGCTGCAAGAATAGTAATTATCGCCTTCCTCCATAAGCTGCATCAGTTTTAGAATAATGCAGCAAAATCACTAAGCCACCGCATTGTTACTTTGTGCCAGGAACGGCTCACAACAAGGAAGGTGTCCAGGCGCCTCGGAGTGAACCAAAGAGATGTTGTTCGGAAATGGAGGAGATACAGAGAGACAGGAAACGTCGATGACATGCCTCGCTCACGCCGCCCCAGAGCTACTATTGCAGTGGATGACCGCTACCTACGGATTACGGCTCGGAGGAACCCTGACAGCAACGCCACCATGTTGAATAATGCTTTTGGTGCAGCCACTGGACGCCGTGTTACGATTCAAAGTGTGTGCAATAGCCTGCATGATGCCCAACTTCGCTCCCGACGTCCATGGCGAGGTCCATTTTGCAACCAAGACACTATCCAGCGCGGTACAGATGGGCCCAAACATACCGCTCAGGATTGGCATCACGTTCTCTTCACCGATGACTGTCGTACATGCCTTCAACCAGACAATCGTCGGAGACGTGTTTGGAGGCAACCCGGTCAGGTTGAACGCCTTAGACACACTGTCCAGCGAGTGCATCAAGATGGAGGTTCCAAACCACGACACATACCAACTGCTTAGACATGAGGACACTTTCCACATGTTAAACACATTGGACAACGAGGTATCACGGAAAGTTTTAACAGAATACTTGAGGGACATGAACTAAATAACACAACCAACACTGATTGCGTCCAGAGCCCTATTCCCATACCGCCTGTGCGTGGACTGGCCGACTTTCCATCATAGTTGGAATCCGCCACGTGCAGGATTAGGGGGAGTGGGGGGTCAATGCAACCGATAAGGACATGCACCGGAAACGACGTAGGATAAGTTAGTTTGTAGGACTTAGTTTTTAGGAAAATTATATTAGGGAACTGCAGCGAATCAACATCTTGGCCTGCCCAGTGCCAGGGGCACGTTCTTCGGGTTTAGCTCGATGAGCAAGGTTATCAAAGTAGGTTTATATCGTTCTCTGGCACACATGTGACGCTGCAGGCGATAGGAATTAGTTACAAGAAATAGATATAAGCCGTAGATATTAGAAATTAAATGCCAATTGTATGAAAAACTACACTCCTGGAAATGGAAAAAATAACACATTGACACCGGTGTGTCAGACCCACCATACTTGCTCCGGACACTGCGAGAGGGCTGTACAAGCAATGATCACACGCACGGCACAGCGGACTCACCAGGAACCGCGGTGTTGGCCGTCGAATGGCGCTAGCTGCGCAGCATTTGTGCACCGCCGCCGTCAGTGTCAGCCAGTTTGCCGTGGCATACGGAGCTCCATCGCAGTCTTTAACACTGGTAGCATGCCGCGACAGCGTGGACGTGAACCGTATGTGCAGTTGACGGACTTTGAGCGAGGGCGTATAGTGGGCATGCGGGAGGCCGGGTGGACGTACCGCCGAATTGCTCAACACGTGGGGCGTGAGGTCTCCACAGTACATCGATGTTGTCGCCAGTGGTCGGCGGAAGGTGCACGTGCCCGTCGACCTGGGACCGGACCGCAGCGACGCACGGATGCACGCCAAGACCGTAGGATCCCACGCAGTGCCGTAGGGGACCGCACCGCCACTTCCCAGCAAATTAGGGACACTGTTGCTCCTGGGGTATCGGCGAGGACCATTCGCAACCGTCTCCATGAAGTTGGGCTACGGTCCCGCACACCGTTAGGCCGTCTTCCGCTCACGCCCCAACATCGTGCAGCCCGCCTCCAGTGGTGTCGCGACAGGCGTGAATGGAGGGACGAATGGAGACGTGTCGTCTTCAGCGATGAGAGTCGCTTCTGTCTTGCTGCCAATGATGGTCGTATGCGTGTTTGGCGCCGTGCAGGTGAGCGCCACAATCAGGACTGCATACGACCGGGGCACAAAGGGCCAACACCCGGCATCATGGTGTGGGGAGCGATCTCCTACACTGGCCGTACACCACTGGTGATCGTCGAGGGGACACTGAATAGTGCACGGTACATCCAAACCGTCATCGAACCCATCGTTCTACCATTCCTAGACCGGCAAGGGAACTTGCTGTTCCAACAGGACAATGCACGTCCGCATGTATCCCGTGCCACCCAACGTGCTCTAGAAGGTGTAAGTCAACTACCCTGGCCAGCAAGATCTCCGGATCTGTCCCTCATTGAGCATGTTTGGGACTGGATGAAGCGTCGTCTCACGCGGTCTGCACGTCCAGCACGAACGCTGGTCCAACTGAGGCGCCAGGTGGAAATGGCATGGCAAGCCGTTCCACAGGACTACATCCAGCATCTCTACGATCGTCTCCATGGGAGAATAGCAGCCTGCATTGCTGCGAAAGGTGGATATACACTGTACTAGTGCCGACATTGTGCATGCTCTGTTGCCTGTGTCTATGTGCCTGTGGTTCTGTCAGTGTGATCATGTGTTGTATCTGACCCCAGGAATGTGTCAATAAAGTTTCCCCTTCCTGGGACAATGAATTCACGGTGTTCTTATTTCAATTTCCAGGAGTGTAACTGTAGTTCACTTGGTTCAAATGGCTCTGAGCACTATGGGACTTAACTGCTGAGGTCATCAGTCCCCTAGAACTTAGAACTACTTAAACCTAACTAACCTAAGGACATCACACACATCCATGCCCGAAGCAGGATTCGAACCTGCGACCGTAGCAGTCGCTCGGTTCCAGACTGTAGCGCCTAGAACCGCTCGGCCACTCCGGCCGGCCATAGTTCACTTGAAAATTGTATCTAGCTGCAATTTAAGTACTAATTGTATAATTATTATGACCCACTAATGAGATAAGGAAGCCTGTTAATTTTGTATAATTATTATGGTTTTGTAAATTATGGTTTTGTAAATAAGTTGGAGGTTCCCTGCTGTTTTGGGGTGGCTGTACGGTACTTGAATGCCATCCTCCGACCGATAGTGCAACTATATCGGCAGCATATTGGCGAGGCATTTGTCTTCATGGACGACAATTTAACCCCTCATAGTGCACATCTTGTGAATGACTTCCTTCAGGATAGCAACATCGCTCGACTACAGTGGCCAACATGTTCTCCAGGCATGAACCCTATCGAACGTGCCTGCGATAGATTGAAAAGGGCTGTTTATGGACGACGAGACCCACCAACCATTCTGAGAATCTACGCCGAATTGCCGTTGCGGAGTGGGACAATCTGGATCAACAGTGCCTTGGTGAACTTGTGGATAGTATGCCAAGACGAATACAGGCATGCATCAGTGCGAGAGGACGTTCTACTGGGTACCGGTGTGTACAGCAGTTTGGTCCAATACCATTGAATGTCTCGCTGTACGATGGTACAACATGCAAGGTGTGGTTTTTCATTAGCATTTTGAAATTTGTGGTCAGCTCCTTCGGGACCACACTGATGAGGTCATCGGCCCCTTGGCTTACAATATACTTTAATCTAACTTTAAATAACTTACGCTAATGACAACACACACACCCATGCCCGAGGGAGGACTCGATAATGATGATGATGATGATTGGTTTGTGGGACTTTCAACTGCGCGGTTATCAGCGCCCATACAAATTCCCAAGCCTTGCTCAGTCCAAACTCGCCACTTTCACGATGATGAAATGATGAGGACAACACAAACACCCAGTCATCTCGAGGTAGGTG
The DNA here is from genome assembly GCF_023864275.1 of Schistocerca cancellata. NCBI lineage: Eukaryota > Metazoa > Arthropoda > Insecta > Orthoptera > Acrididae > Schistocerca > Schistocerca cancellata. The sequence goes on along the minus strand of NC_064632.1, from coordinate 402,453,227 downwards.
AAAATCCCTGACCCCGCCGGGAATCGAACCTGGGACCCCGTCTCGGGGGGAGGACTCGAATCTCCGGCGGTAGGGGCCGCGCAGTCCGTGACATGGCGCTTCAAACTGCGGGGCCACTCCGCGCGGCTGAACAACATCCCAGGAATATAGAAGCAGGTAAGGAACGACGAAAAACATAAGAAAATTACGCAATTATTCTGAAATCGTCCTTAAGGACTTCGTTGTAATTGCGACAGCAGCTAAAACACCTACTTGGGCATCATCATTTGTTGCAAGTCATGGTTGACGTTTCACATGTGGCTGAACACTTCCTGTTTCCTTAAATAACAGCGCCATTTATCACAAAGCGAAAAAAGTGGTCGAACTAAAACATTCATATTTCTTTACGTACTACACGAATAAGTAATAAAAGATGGGGGTTCCTATTTAAAAGACGCAGTTAATGTCCGTTTGACCTATGGCAGCGGCATCTAGCGGGCCAACCATAGCGCCATCTGTTTTCCCCCTTCAAGCTAGACAAGTTTCGTTCTATGCAGTTTTTTCGTTTGACGCTTATTTCGCGAGATATTTGTCCCGGTCACGATCAATGGACCACCCTGTAGACTATGGCAATACAAGGGAAGAGTGTGCATTTGGCAAATGCCTGGAGAACTTAGCTGCCATGATGTGGAGTACCACATCGGCAGTGAAGTACGTGGGGGTGGTTTAAGTTATGGGGGTGCTTTTCGTGGTTAGGGTGTGAACACCTTATTGCGTTTAAGAAAACGAGAAATGCGGAAGAGTATGAACACATTTTACAATATTGTGTACTGTTTACAGTAGAGGGACTGTTCGGACATGATGATTATTTGAATCAGTGTGACAGTGCACCCTGTTATAAGGCAGCGAATGTGAGGCAATGGTTTCTGGAAAACTTTTCAGAAGTGGGCTCACCTGCCTGGAGTACTGACCTGAACCCAATGGAACTTCTTTGGTGCGAGTTAGAAAGACTGCTTCGCTTCAGAACTCATCGTCCTAGATCACTGCCGCGAGGGTTTAGCCGAGCGGTCTTAGGCGTTGCAGTCATGGACTGTGCGGCTGGTCCCGGCGGAGGTTCGAGTCCTCCCTCGGGCATGGGTATGTGTGTGTTTGTCCTTAGGATCCTTTAGGTTAAGTAGTGTATAAGCTTAGGGACTGATGACCTTAGCAGTTAAGTCCCATAAGATTTCACACACATTTGAGCATTTCTTTTTTCCTAGATCACTACCTTCCGTGCTTCCTTTAGGAAAAACTGGCTGCCATTCCTCCAGAGACATTGGATACCTCACCGAAATTGTCCCCAGCACAATTCAAGCTCTAATGTTATACTGATGTCCACCAATAGGTGTCAAGATACTTTCACGAGATACAAACTGATCACTTATCATATCTTCAACGACATTATCCAGACGTGATTCTGCATATCGTCCATTACAGAGAAAATGGCGGAAGGCTTTGCCAGTTTGCATACATCGTCAAGGAAAACTGTTTTCACTGAGTTGACGAGTGACGGGATAGTGATACGCACATATACAAATCGCGGTAGTACCGCAGTGCAATGGTGGAGCTGTCATATGTACCCAGGCGATTCATATGGAAAGGTTTCGACCTGATTATGGTCTGTGTCTTGAAAGGAAGATATGAGATGAACATCAACAAAAGCAAAACGAGGATAATGGAATGTAGTCGACTTAAGTTGAGTGATGCTGAGGGAATTAGATTAGGAAATGAGTGACTTAAAGTAGTAAAGGAGTTTTGCTATTTGGGGAGCAAAATAACTGATGATGTTCGAAGTAGAGAATATATAAAATGTAGACTGGCAATGGCAAGGAAAGCGTTTCTGAAGAAGAGAAATTTATTAACATCGAGTATAGATTTAAGTGTCAGGAAGTTGTTTCTGAAAGTATTTGTATGGAGCGTAGCCATGTATGGAAGTGAAACATGGACGATAACTAGTTTGGACAAGAAGAGAATAGAAGCTTTTGAAATGTGGTGCTACAGAAGAATGCTGAAGATTAGATGGGTAGATCACATAACTAATGAGGAAGTATTGAATAGGATTGGGGAGAAGTGAAGTTTGTGGCACAACTTTTTCAGAAGAAGGGATCGGTTGGTAGGACATGTTCTGAGGCATCAAGGGATCACCGATTTAGTAATGGAGGGCAGCGTGGAGGGTAAAAATCGTAAAGGGAGACGAAGAGATGATTACACTAAGCAGATTCAGAAGGATGTAGGTTGCAGTAGGTACTGGGAGATGAAGAAGCTTGCACAGGATAGAGTAGCATGGAGACCTGCATTAAACCAGTCTCAGGACTGAAGACCACACACACACACACACACAACGGGACGTACCAGACTGATCGCGGAATAGTAGCTGGAGAGAGACGCATGTGACATACCATTTCGGAAATCGTTAGTGAATTCAATATTCCGCGGTCCATAGTGCCAAGAGCGTGCCGAGAATACCAGATTTCAAGCATTACCTCTCACCACGAGCGGTTCTAGGCGCTTCAGTCCGAAACCGCGCTGCTGCTACGGTCGCAGGTTCGAATCCTGCCTCGGGCATGGGTGTGTGTGATGTCGTTAGGTTAGTTAGGTTTAAGTAGTTCTAAATCTAGGCGACTCATGACCTCGGATGTTAAGTCCCATAGTGCTTGGAGCCATTTGAACCATTGAGCCTACTGCCTTCACTTAACGATCGAGAGCTGCAGTGTTAGCGTAGAGTTGTCAATGCTAACAGACAAGCAACAGTGCATGAAATAACGCCAGAAATCAATGTGGGACGTATGCTGAACGTATCCGTTAGGACAGTGGGCGAAATTTGGCGCTAATGGGCTACGGCAGCAGACGGCCGGCGACATCGCCGACAGCGCCTCTCCTGGGACAGTGGCCATGCCGGTTGGACCCTAGACTACTGCAAAACCATGGCCAGGTCAGATGAGTCCCAATTTCAGTTGGTAAGAGCTGATGATGGGGTTCGAGTGTGGCACAGATCCCACGAAGCCATGACCGCTGTTGTCAAGAGCCACTGTGCAAGCTGATGGTGGCTCCATAAGGGTGTGTGCTGTGTTTACATGGAATGTTGAAACTGAACCGACATTGATTGTAAATGGTTATGTTGGGATACTTGAAGACCATTTGCAGCCATTCATGGACTTCATGACAATGCTCTACGTCAATCGGCCACAGTTCGAAGAACATTCTGGACAATTCGACCGAATTGCTTGGCCTCCCACATCACCTTACATGAATCCCGTCGTACATTTGTGAGACATAATCGGGAGGTCAGTTCGTGCAAAAGATCCTGCGCCGGCAACACTTCCGGAATTATGGACGTCTAAAGAGTCACCATGGCTCAATATTTCTGCAGGATACTACGACCTATTGAGTCCATGCAAGCCAAGTTGCTGCACTACGCCCGGGAAAAATAAAGTCTGACACGATATTAGGAGGTATCCCATGACTTACGTCACCTCAGAGTAAATTCTGTGTAGTGGATGATGATGATGATGATGTTTGGTTTGTGGCGCGCTCAACTTGAAACGCGTACGCAGCGATGGTGAGGCATTGCACAATCTCTGACCAGAGAGCATATAGTCAGTTTGTTGCGAGGCAGTAGCGAGCCGCGAGAGTATGCAGTCGATTGCGAGTTTTCAGGGCAGTTGCATGTAGGCAGTCAGTGCTAGTAGCGCGCGAGAGACAGTCGGGTTGTGTATGAGGAGTCGGCGGGCGCCGACATGGCTCTGGTCAAAGATTCAGAACGAGGTCTATTGTTAAATAAGGTAATGAAGCAGCTTTGCGCTCATCTGATAAATTAATGGATCTTAAGTGTAATTAATTTGTTCAAGAATCGCCCCAATAATAATTTTGTTGTTAATACAACAATTTTGACAAACAATACTTTTTGAAATAACATTTCCCTTGGATTTCCTTAAAGAAAAGTTTTTACTTAATTTCAAAGAATTTTACGAAGCATTTCCTCCAAGCTATGGCGAAAAATAAGAGCAGATGCAGTTTTATTGAGGTAAGAATTTAAGTTTAATCGGGGCCTAAGATCGACATTTCGGTCTATTTGTGTTTTCATTGTCACTGAGATTTCGTTCATTTCTTATTAAATTGACTTACATTTTGTGGGGAGGTTACATTTAGCACGATTGTAATTGTCATTTCAAATTATTGCAATTTAAGAAAATTTCTCTGGGAGGTTACACTATTGTCTTTTTCTCTTACATTATTGTGGGAGGTTACACTTGGCCCCATTTAATATTAAAATAATTGTCTTAAGAAATTTTCTTGGGAGGTTACAAACTGCGCAGTTATCAGCGCCCGTACAAATTTCCAACTTTTGCTCAGTCCAAACTCGCCACATTCATGAATGGTGATGAAATGATGAGGACAACACCAACACCCAGTTATCTCGAGGCAGGTGAAAATCCCCGACCCCGCCGGGAATCGAACCCGGGTCCCCGTGCCCGGGAAGCGAGAACGCGACCGCGAGACCACGAGCTGCAGACTGCTGTGTAGTGGAATAGACTTACCACTTGGAAGGGCTGAGATGAGCTGTGAATAAACATAGTTTTTGAACAAATATTATTTCACAAAAATTTCATTTATAAGAAATGGGAACACTAATGATAAGAAAACTCAAGCCAATAACAAATCTGACTTATTGGCCGTAGATCATGCATGTAATTTCATCGTTGAGCGCTAAAGATTCGTATTACAACATTATTTCTCATAAAATTACTTAAACATCTATTGATTTAAGGTGCACTTCCTGTACCAACCCGTAACAATTTAACTGACACCCTTTTAAACGTATTAGTCATCAGTTGACCTGCAATTAATTAAATAGATAATTCGTGCCAGATGTGGCGTCACAGTCAGTATAAGCTCTGTATTGATTTGGTGAATCACTGAAGCAGAACTTTCATATCAATTTCATTAAATATAAGTTGATTTATAACGACTAAGATTAATTAAATTTGAAACACAAGTCTAACCAATAAAATTGTAATATCAATGGGGCTAGACAGTCACTTCACTCACGCTACTAACGCGCTATATTTAACAAGATAGATAGACTGTAAGCCCGCACCGCAACACATTTAGATGTACAGGCCTACCGAATACGAGGTACAGCTGACATTAACACAATCAGGCCATGTTACAGCCTATTTAACAATACTACGAGATGATAAATTCCACAAAACACTGTTACACCTCCGGCTCATGCGGAAATACTACATCATGGTTCAAATGGTTCAAATGGCTCTGAGCACTATGGGACTCAACATCTGTGGTCATAAGTCCGCTAGAACTTAGAACTACTTAAACCTAACTAACCTAAGGACATCACACACATCCATGCCCGAGGCAGGATTCGAACCTGCGGCCGTAGCGGTCACGCGGTTCCAGACTGAAGCGCCTTTAACCGCACGGTCACACCGGCCGGCACTACATCATGAAAGCATCTATTATCGCTAGGGTAATCCCCCCCTCCCTCACTAAAACTAACGCAACTATTACTCGCTTACTAAAGTAATGCTCATCCAGCCAGTTTTAGCACAGCAGTTAGAACATCACTGGATATGCAAGTAAACACATAGCCACAGTTACAGATCAGAAGGTTTAGAATGATAATCAGATCTACTCAGCTTTACCGATATGAAGTAATTGTACAAACATTCTCTGCATAAGCACTATGGCGATATTACATGCTCTGCACATATTAATCTGACCACCGTGTATGTTCGATGTCAAACTTTAATAACCACTCACAGACAGCACGTGGCATCACCAGCAGTGGAGGGTATATGAAAAACGCCTTTGCAGGAGGCATGAGGGGGGACGGAAACAGTGCAGTCATTTTTAAAAAAATGGTTCAAATGGCTCTGAGCACTATGGGACTTAACATATTAGGTCATCAGGATTCGAACCTGCGACCGTTGCAGTCCCGCGGTTCCGGACTGAAGCGCCTAGAACCGCACGGCCACCGCGGCCGGCGCAGTCATTTATCTGGCTTCTAAAAGGGCATGGGCATTGGATTTCGGGCCAATGGTGGAAGCATTCCCGGAAAGGATAATTTCGTAAATTCTACGTGGCACCGTGGTATACCGTACATGGCAAATGGTGCTATCAAAAACTGGTGTCGAGGCAGCTGTGATGAATGAGTGAACGAGGGCTTCGGAGATGTGCACGGGCGAACAGTAGTGCAACTGTTAAGCAACTGACCACCCACGCGAACCAGGTGGCTACCAATACTGTATCGACAACGACCGTTCAGCGAACTCTGCTGCGTATGCGCCTCCATAAGTCTGAAAGAAAACACTCTGCAACCAGGAGGGAGCCATGGGAATGTTGTCGTGGCATCCCTGGGTGATCTCGTTATTTTGGAATGGACAACAGATCAACGTAAGTATGTATCTACCCTTGGGCACCATGCCCAAGCCTACATGTAGCTTCTTATTCCTCGGCACAATGACATCTATCAACGGGACAGTGAAATGTGGCACATAGCTCGCAGCGTACGTGCGTGTTTCGAAGATCGCCAGGATGAATTTACCTTACTCCCCTGGCCATCAAACTCCCAGAATTTAAATCCAATAGAGCATATGTGGGACCGCTTCGATTGGGCTGTTCGTGCCATGGATCCTCAAACCAGAAACCTGGCGCAGCTAGAACGGCACTGCGGTCAGAAGGTGCCACATACAAGTCGGTACCTTCTAGAGCCTATGGGCAGCCTTCCTGCACGTCTCGCACTGCAAAAGATGGTTACTCCGGCTACTGACAGATGGTCACCGTAATGTGACTGGACAGTGTACGAGTAGATGAAAATATTAGCACTGTACTGGCTCGAGCACATGCCATGCTCTGGATAGACACTATAGACACTAACAGGTTACCTTGAAAATTGCATACCATAACTTTTTCGATTATTCGGCCGTTTATGAAATAGACCTACAACACACGAGGTGGAACCCAAAATTTTCGGGACTGGAACTGCCATCTGGGAAGTAGGAGTAGTAGATCTTTGCACCGCTAGGTGGCGAGAGCTGCATATCTGATGAGTCAGTGTACGGAGTGGCATTCAGCTGGGAGGACGTGTAGCGTGTCCACAGTGATTTCCGTAATACTCTTTGTTTGGTGAGTGGCGATTTTACGATGGATCCGCGAACAGAACAGCGTGTGTGTATCAAATTCTGTGTAAATCTCGGGAAAAGTGCTATGGAGACCCTTGCAATGATTCAACAAGTGTTTGGGGGACAGAGCATGAGCCGTACGTGTGTGTTTGAGTGGCATGCTCGGTTCAGGACCGGCCATACAGACGTCGAAGATTATGCTCACACTGGAAGGCCCGTTAGCTACACAACGCCAGTTATTGCTGCCAAACTTCTGCGATTGGTTCGTGCGGATCGACGTCGAACCATTCAAGACCTTGCGGATGAAGTAGATATTTGTTATGGGACATGTCATCAAATATTGACTGATGAATTGGGCATTCATCGCGTCGCTGCAGAATTTTGCCAAAGATCTTAACTGCCGATCAGAAGGCACAGCGTGTTAAAGTGTGCACGGACCTTCGTCAGATCGCATATGATGATCCAACATTCTTGTCACAGGTTATCACCGGCGACGAGAGCTGGTTATGACCCAGAGACAAAGGAACAATCGTCCCAGTGGAAGAGCCCAGGTTCTCCAAGACCCAAAAAAGCGAGACAGGTGAAGAGCAAAGTGAAGAGACTGATCATCGTTTTCTTTGACACCAAGGGAACTGTGCACAATGAATTCGTCCCAGTCAACCAAACAGTGAATTCCGCGTGCTACTGTGACGTTTCGCGACGGCTCCGTGAAAACGTGCGGCGACGACGGCTCGAACTTCGGCGTCAAGGGAACTGGCTGCTACATCACGGTAACGCGCACTGCCACACTTCCTTGCTCACCAGGACATTTTTGGCAAAAAACAACATGGCGGTTGTACCCCACCCACCGAACACGCCAGATTTGGCGCTATTCCCAAAACTGAAACTCAAGTTGAAAGGCCGTCGGTTCGACACCCTAAGAGAGGATTCAAGAAGCATCACCGGCAGTGATAAACACCCTCAAAGAACAGGGCTTCCAGAAAACGTTTGCCCAGTGGCAGTAGCACTGGGACCGGTGTGTATGTGCGGATGGGAATTACTTCGAGAGTGATGGTGACCATTAGTCCAAAGGTAAGGTTTTCAACAGATGGGAGCACCAGTCCCGAAAGTTTTGGATAACACCTCGTACATCCAGACAATACAATAACCGCAGGACCAAGAAATCAGCCTTCTACAAGCTGTTGACGGAACGTTCCGTCCATCAAACCATTGTACTTCTACAGGTGCAGCTGACGATCGACACAGCACGTTCGTCACGAAAAGGAAAGAAAAAAAAGGACCGAGTTTTACGGAGCATACTTGGGAGAGGCGAGTTCCTCACGGGCATATTTGGCGGCATACTTCACGCCGCAGCGGATATGTGACTCTGTGCCGTTTCGTGACGCCGCAGTCTGGAAGCCGGAAAATCATGGCTGACCTAGGCAACAATGGGAGAATAGAGTGACGTTTCACAACGCGATAAATCCACTGGCCATCGTAAATTAGTGTTGTTGTTGTTGTTGTTGTGGTCTTTAGTCCTGAGACTGGTCTGATGCAGCTCTCCATGCTACTCTATCCTGTGCAAGCTTATTCATCTCCCAGTGCCTACTGCAACCTACATCCTTCTGAATCTGTTTAGTGTATTCATCTCTTGGTCTCCCTCTACGATTTTTACCCTCCACGCTGCCCTCCAATACTAAATTGGTGAACCCTTGATGCCTCAGAACATGTCCTACTAACCGATCCCTTCTTCTAGTCAAGTTGTGCCACAAACTTCTCTTCTCCCCAATTCTATTCAATACCTCCTCATTAGTTTTATGATCTAACCATCTAATCTTCAGCATTCTTCTGTAGCACCTCATTTCGAAAGTTTCTACTCTCTTCTTGTCCAAACTAGTTATCGTCCATGTTTCACTTCCATACATGGCTACACTCCATACAAATACTTTCAGAAACGACTTCCTGACACTTAAATCTATACTCGATATTAACAAATTTCTCTTCTTCAGAAACGCTCTCCTTGCCATTGCCAGTCTACATTTTATATCCTCTCTACTTAGACCATCCTTTACTACTTTAAGTGACTCATTTCCTAATCTAATTCCCTCAGCATTACCCGACTTAATTCGACTACATTCCATTATCCGCGTTTTGCTTTTGTTGATGTTCATCTTATACCCTCCTTTCATGCACTGTCCATTCCGTTCAACTGCTCTTCGAGTTCTTCGCTGTCTCTGACAGAATTACAATGTCATCGGCGAACCTCAAAGTTTTTATTTCTTCTCCATGGACTTTAATTCCTACTCCGAATTTTTCTTTTGTAAATTATTATGAAACACATTTCTAGTCTAGAAGACGGGCCGCGTGGAGCCACGGTGCTGTTTTCACTCAAAACGCTATTGTTAACCATTTATATCTAGATCAAGTGCAAAGTTTGGCCTCTGGTTCAAAACACAATACGTCCAGCAGCAAATTTGGATCAAATCGCGATAGATTTTTCCCGACTGCCAATTTAAGTAGTGCCTAGAGTCCATTTTGCATTTCTGACTTTTTTTTTTTTTTTTGCAGATGTTTCCTATGTGGAAAATAAATTCTGACACATGGCAAGCGTCCTTGACGTAAAAATACACTGACAGAGAAAAAGTCGCCACGTCAAGAAAGAGACGTGTGAAATAAATGAAAATTGAAAGCGTATTTCTACAGCTCAAAGATGATTCTCTTCAAATTTCGTGCCAGTCGCATAAGAGTGGCTCTAGTAGAGTCACTATGAGAATGCAAATCGGATTTGCTTTAAATACACGCTGTTAAAGTCGTGAGCATTAGTTACCTTCGAGATTAAACGTGGTGAGTTGATGTTAACCAAGAATGTCCTTAATGAGAGAAACACGCTGTTATCAACACCTCACTAAGTTCGGACGAGGTCGTGTAATAGAGCTACGAGAAGTTACATGTTCCTTCTGCGATACTGCAGAGGTGACACAAAGACCTTTCGAGCCCACTCCACTGTCCCCGAATCGCCGCCATTTGCACCTTCTGTGGTGTCAAGCAAGAGCTCATTGGAGGTCACGATGGAGGTCTGTAATGTTTCATGACGAAAGTGTTCCGTCCAGCCTCGTCGTCAATCTTATTGTGTCTAGGAAGCCTGCATGCTTGGTTCGCTAGACAAACAATCAAACCATCCGTATTAATGGGTTTTATTACAATTAATCAAAAACAATACTTAACTTTGGCAACGACAAAAATTTGTCGCAAGCAAAGGGCGACATACGAAATAACCAGTCTCTGCAGTGACTGCTGATTCAAATTGACAACAGTGTTTCCTGAACTGCTATCGAAGAAATTACTTTGGGATACATTGTGGGAGCGAACAGTGATCAATGTTGTTACAAATATTTACTATCAAAAACAGTCTTGATCACAATTTACACTACTGGCCATTAAAATTGCTACACCATGAAGATGACGTGCTACAGACGCGAAATTTAACCGACAGCAAGAAGATGCTGTGATATGAAAATGATCAGCTTTTCAGAACATTCACACAAGGTTGGCGCCAGTGGCGACACCTACAACGGGCTGACACGAGGAAAGTTTCTAACCGATTTCTCATACACAAACAGCAGTTGACCGGCGTTGCCTGTTGAAATGATGTTGTGATGCCTCGTGTAAGGAGGAGAAATGCGTACCATCACGTTTCCGACGTTGATAAATGTCGGATTGTAGGCTATCGCAATTCCGGTTTATCGTATCGCGACATTGCTGCTCGCGTTGGTCGAGATCCAATGACTGTTAGCAGAATATGGAGTCGGTGGGTTCAGCAGGGTAATACGGAAGTCGTGCTGGATCCCAACGGCATCGTTTTCACTAGCAGTCGAGATGGCAGACATCTTATCCGCATGGCCGTAACGGATTGTGCAGCCACGTCTAGATCCCTGAGTCAACAGATGGGGGGACGTTTGCAAGACAACAACTATCTGCACGAACAGCTCGACGACGTTTGCAGCAGCATGGAGTATCAGCTCGGAGACCATGGCTGCGGTTACCCCTGACGCTGCATCACAGACAGGAGCGCCTGCGATGGTGTACTCAACGACGAACCTGGGTGCACGAATGAGAAAACGTCATTTTTTCGGATGAATCCAGGTTATGTTTACAGCATCATGATGGTCGCATCCGTGTTTGGCGACATCGCGGTGAACGCACAATGGAACCGTGTATTCGTCATCGCCATACTGGCGTATTACCTGGCGTGACGGTATGGGGTGCTATTGGTTACACGTCTCGATCACCTCTTGTTCGCACTGACGGCACTTTGAACAGTGAACGTTACATTTCAGATGTGTTACGACCCATGGCTCTACCCTTCATTCGATCCCTGCGAAACCCTACATTTCAGCAGGATAATGCACGACCGCCTGTTGCCGGTCCTGTACGGGCCTTTCTGGATACAGAAAATGTTCGACTCCTGCCCTGGCCAGCACATTCTCCAGATCTCTCACCAACTGAAAACGTCTGGTCAATTGTGGCCGAGCAACTGGCTCGTCAAAATACGCCAGTCACTACTCTTGATGAACTGTGGTATCGTGTTGAAGCTGCATGGGCAGCTGTACCTGTACACGCCATCCAAGCTCTGTGCCCAGGCGTATCAAGGCCGTTATTACCACCAGAGGTGGTTGTTCTGGGTTCTGATTTCTCAGGATCTATGCACCCAGATTGCGTGAAAATGTTATCACATGTCAGTTCTAGTATAATATATTTGTCCAATGAATACCCGTTTATCATCTGCAATTCTTCTTGGTGTAGCAATTTTAATGGCCAGTAGTGTATTTATTGTTAACTGTGACAGCCTATCACACATCCGTCGGGTACACCTAACATTAAGCTTACGTTTGTCGATTTTGTTCCACTAAAACCGATATGTTGAGTTCTGTTTTCAACAAAGTCCAGAATCCATTCGCAAATCTGGTCCGATATTCGTAAGTTGATAATTTGTTCACTAAACGACGGTCCGGAACTGTATAAAGCAATAATAATTGGTTTAGTATATGGCTAGAACTGACTGTGGAGAATGACACCGGGATTCCACGAAGTCCTCGTATCAGGTGCCCATCAGTTCTAAAGCCGTGCGTTGCCGATTAATAAAACCACAAGCTTTAACTGTCTAGACGGTCAGCCACAGAGGAAACAGGACCAGTAGCGTATTTATTCCAGTGATCGGTTTCGACCACTACTGTGGTCATCTTCAGAACAATGAGGAAGATCCTCCTTCTGGTGGTAAATCACCAGGAGATGGTTCTTACTCATTGGTTTGAAGATGACCACAGTAGTGGTCGAAACCGGTCACCAGACTAAATAAATTGTACAATTTTGGTAAACATTTTTGGAGAGCAGTGATCAATAAATTGTTATATTTTGACTAAAGTTCAGTCTTGATCACTCATGTATGTTTTAATGATATAGGTAACCGGTTTCAGTTCTTTCTACAGAACCATCATCAGACCCATGGCTCCCTTAGGAAGATAGGCGGAGCTCTCCTCGCTGCTACGAAGTTGACTGCGTAGCAGCGAGGAGAGCTCCGCCTACCATCCTAAGGGATCCATGGGTCTGATGATGGTTCTGTAGAAAGAACTGAAACCGGTTACCTATATCATTAAAACATACATGAGTGATCAAGACTGAACTTTAGTCAAAATATAAATAAAGTGTGATCAAGACTGTTTTTGATAGTAAATATTCTTTTTTTTTAATCTTTATTTACCATCAACAATAATATTTATACATCACAACCCACTACCTTATTTGATTATTGGGTCTTACTTGCTACTATTAGTTACAATTAGCAGCTAATTACAATATATTAAGTTGTGAGCTGCAGCTATAATCTAATTTCAATGGGCAGCTATATACAGCTATTTGTTTTTAATTCCTAAGATTTTTAACTAACCCTACGTTCTACGTCCTGCAGCGTCACAGATGTGTCAGCAATGTACAAACCTACTTTATTGCCCTGCCCATCGAGCTAATCCCGATGGGCGTGTCCCTGACACTGGGCAGGGCAGGATGTTATTCGCTGCAGGTTGTTAAATCTAGATTTCTAGTCTAATTCCTACTAACTAGTTCTAACCTAAGTCATCTCCAGTGTATTGTCAAATTCTGGTTATTTTATTCCCCACTCCCCCTAATCCCGTACGTGGCGGATTCCACACTAAAGGGTCGCACAGGCGGTATGGGAGTAGGGCATGTATTTGTCAAAATCTTGTGCTGTTTAGTTTTGTTCCCTCATGTATTCTCTCAGCACTTTCTGTGATATCTCGTTGGCAAGTCTATTCAGTGTTTGGAAGGTGTCTTCTCGTCTTATCCGGTGGTATGTGTCACGGTCGGGTAGTTGGTCACGTAGTGTAGAAGCAACATCATTGAAGAGGGGGCACTCGTAAATCTATGATCGGGAGTGCCCTCCGGTTCACCACATTCACACGCGGGTGTGGCCCTTTTTCCGAACCGACATAAGTACCGGGTTATTACAAATGATTGAAGCGATTTCACAGCTCTACAATAACTTTATTATTTGAGATATTTTCACAATGCTTTGCACACACATACAAAAACTTAAAAAGTTTTTTTAGGCATTCACAAATGTTCAATATGTGCCCCTTTAGTGATTCGGCAGACATCAAGCCGATAGTCAAGTTCCTCCCACATTCGGCGCAGCATGTCCCCATCAATGAGTTCGAAAGCACCGTTGATGCGAGCTAGCAGTTCTGGCACGTTTCTTGGTAGAGGAGGTTTAAACACTGAATCTTTCACATAACCCCACAGAAAGAAATCGCATGGGGTTAAGTCGGGAGAGCGTGGAGGCCATGACATGACATGAATTGCTGATCATGATCTCCACCACGACCGATCCATCGGTTTTCCAATCTCCTGTTTAAGAAATGCCGAAAATCATGATGGAAGTGCGGTGGAGCACCATCCTGTTGGAAGATGAAGTCGGCGCTGTCGGTCTCCAGTTGTGGCATGAGCCAATTTTCCAGCATGTCCAGATACACGTGTCCTGTAACGTTTTTTTTTCGCAGAAGAAAAAGGGGCCGTAAAATTTAAACCGTGAGACTGCACAAAACACGTTAACTTTTGGTGAATTCCGAATTTGCTGCACGAATGCGTGAGGATTCTCTACCGCCCAGATTCGCACATTGTGTCTGTTCACTTCACCATTAAGAAAAAATGATGCTTCATCACTGAAAACAAGTTTCGCACTGAACGCATCCTCTTCCATGAGCTGTTGCAATCGCGCCGAAAATTCAAAGCGTTTGACTTTGTCATCGGGTGTCAGGGCTTGTAGCAATTGTAAACGGTAAGGCTTCTGCTTTAGCCTTTTCCGTAAGATTTTCCAAACCGTCGGCTGTGGTACGTTTAGCTCCCTGCTTGCTTTATTCGTCGACTTCCGCCTTCCGCGGGCTACGCGTGAAACTTGCCCGCACGCGTTCAACCGTTTCTTCGCTCACTGCAGGCCGACCCGTTGATTTCCCCTTACAGAGGCATCCAGAACCTTTAAACTGCGCATACCATCGCCGAATGGACTTAGCAGTTGGTAGATCTTTGTTGAACTTCGTCCTGAAGTGTCGTTGCACTGTTATGACTGACTGATGTGAGTGCATTTCAAGCACGACATACGCTTTCTCGGCTCCTGTCGCCATTTTGTCTCACTGCGCTCTCGAGCGCTCTGGCAGCAAAAACCTGAAGTGCGGCTTCAGCCGAACAAAACTTTATGAGTTTTTCTACGTATCTGTAGTGTGTTGTGACCATATGTCAATGAATGGTGCTACAGTGAATTTATGAAATCGCTTCAATCATTTGTAATAGCCCTGTATGCCAGGTAAGGCCCATGTCCAGTGAGAAAATGGATTAGCCCTCTGGTGGGTTCAAAGTACTTCATTTTTAGCCGTTCCCTAATGCTTGGTATCAACTCATGTGTCCTGCGCCCTGTTTCATCCGCGTCCCACAGTTCTTGCCATAGTTGTAATCCCCTTTGCCGAATCTCACCCTTGTCCCCTGCCCCAATGCCTAAGATCTCCTATATTTTTGTTATATTTCCCTTCTTAATCCAGAACCATGCAGCCTGCTCCCTGATTTTGATGTCCAAGGGGCAAAGGCCCATTATGACTAGTAGTGCTCCCCCTGGTGATGTTCTGTAAGCCCCTACCGATCTAAGTATCATGTTCCTTTGAACCCTTCTCACTGTCATGGCGGGCACCACCCTCGTGAGCCTGTGTGCCCAGACTCCCGAGCCGTAACCCACTATCGATGTTAATATACTGTTATGATAGAGTCTTATGAGATGAGGTGGAAGATGAAATCTTTTGTGTCCTATGGATATGAGGTTGTTCAGTGTTTGGAAGGCTTTTTGGGTTACGGTTTCGATGTGTTTCCC
The DNA here is from genome assembly GCF_023864275.1 of Schistocerca cancellata. Classification (NCBI taxonomy): domain Eukaryota; kingdom Metazoa; phylum Arthropoda; class Insecta; order Orthoptera; family Acrididae; genus Schistocerca; species Schistocerca cancellata. The sequence goes on along the minus strand of NC_064632.1, from coordinate 402,437,660 downwards.
AAAATTCCACTTCTCATCAATGATGATGCCCAAGTATCGGGCGTCACGTCTCCGGAGAACCGAAATATTTGCTATCGATGAGCCTATCGTTGACGCTGCTATCCAAGTCGCTAATGTTGAAGCTACTGTTGAACTGGGATGTCACCGGTCGGTCGCGGCTCTTATGTGCTCTTCACATAGGGGCCGCTGCTGTCGCGTTGTCGTCCTGGAGGAAGGTCGGGTCAGCGTACGATTGGCTGACTTCTTCTCACAGCTTTCTCTACCCTGGCGTTCCCGCCTGGCGTGATGGCGCTTGACTTTACGCCGTGACAGAAAGCTGGCTGGCTCTGTCTCGATGTTTGTGACAGCCGTGTGTTGTTTAGAAGACCAGTCGAGGGCCTGGATCCAATCTGTCTGTGTGCTAGGCACACTGCACCTACAACCAGAGTTATGGTCTGTGGTGTGATTTAGTGTTACTTAAAATCCGTCTTGATTGCAAAAATTTTATTATTCATATGACCGGTTTCGGTTCATTCAGAACCATCTTCAGATCTGATGTTTCAGTTACAAGAGTAACCCGTCCAAATCCAGCAACTTTCACATGCTACGTCACATGTAGCATGTGAAAGTTGCTGGATTTGGACGGGTTACTCTTGTAACTGAAACATCAGATCTGAAGATGGTTCTGAATGAACCGAAACCGGTCATATGAATAATAAAATTTTTGCAATCAAGACGGATTTTAAGTAACATTATAAAATCAGTGATTGCTGGTATCCCACAAGACATTATGTCTGTTTTTGCAAACGTGATTTAGTGTGTCTGTGACTGTCCCATGTACTCTGACAGTAAATTAGTACGTCAGACTGGTGATTTGACTTGCTGTGTTGCCATTCATGAAGAGCATTCCAGGGAGTGTTTTCCAACAGGACACTGCTCACCCACATACCGTTGCTGTAATTCAACATGCTCTACAGAGTGTCGACATGTCTCCTCGCGAGGACATGTAAGACATCATCAGACAACAACTCCAATGTTATTCACAAACACCATTAATCGTCTCTGGACTCACCGACCGACTGCAACAGGCATGGAACTCCATTGCACAAACTGATATCCAGCACCTCTACAACATAGTGCATGGACTTATGCATGCTTGCATTCAACATCCTGGCAGTTATATCAGTTATTAATGTACCAGCGTTTCACATTTGCAGTGGTCTATCTCGAGCTTACATTAAAGTGCGATCTTGCAATGCTAATCACTTAAATATGTTACCTAGACAAATGTATTGCCGAAATTTCATTTCTCTGCATTATTTTTTTGATATTGCGATTTTTTTCCATCGGTGTTGTAAAGTTCAATAAAATTTGTAGCGCCATGGCAGCAAGCATTTCGTAAGTTCACAACAATGTTTCCGTTGTATACTGCAGAATGTTGTGGCCAATGCAGTGTCGTATAGAACAGGTTTGTTGTCTACGATTTTATTTTTGTGTGAGCATGCAGTTCATATAAAATATGATGGACATGGAAGATTGGGGTAGGGTTGTTTTGGGGGAGGAGACCAGCCAGCGAGGTCATCGGTCTCATCGGATTAGGGAAGGACAGGGATGCAAGTCAGCCGTGCTCTTTCAAAGGAACCATCCCGGCATTTGCCTTGATGGATTTAGGGAAATCACGGAAAATCTAAATCAGGATGGCCGGACGTGGGATTGAACCGTCGTCCTCCCGAATACCAGTCCAGTGTGCTAACCACTGCGCCACCTCGCTCGGTGACATGGACAAAAGTGTACGTGTAGGGGAGTACTTTTCTGGATCTAGGAGGCAAAATAAGGGCGTAGTGAAAAGAATAGTGGACCAGAAGGAAGGGTAAGTGATTTTGAAAGAAAAGTTTGGTGCGAAGTTGACTATTCAGCGAATTCCTGAATATTAAACGATCCAACTGCAAGAATTACGTATTGAATCCTTACCGCATGTTTCTGAATGCTTTATTCCAGTTCAAAGTCACTTAAAATATGAGCAGAAAAGCATCATCACGCTGGAGCGCAGCAAAAATATTTATTTGGCAAACAATATAAAGAGCAAGTTGAGGAAGGAAAGCGTGATTGTTTTGTAGAAGGAAACTGGATACAAAATGCATTGACAACGACCAAAAAGCGTTTTACCTGAAAAAAAAGTGTAACTAAGATAACTAGTTTAATTCTACTTCTCAAAGATTATTTAAAAGTATATTGCGTATTTACAGTTTTAAAAGAGTGCTCACAGAATAAATGGAGACTTCTCATACAAACATTATGTTATCATTAAACCAAAATCGTTAATTTTGACTGTATTCTTTACACTACAGTCGGACATATCTTCTTGTTTATTTGTACCGAGCATCATTGCTCAAAATAAAAGCTAAAGAATGGATTCATGAGTTTTTATCATATAAATTTGGTTCAAACTACGAAACGTCCCTTCTGGTTGGTGTAAAACGAAATAAATCCACAGATTCCAAAAACTTGAGAAGCAGTTGTGCCTTTAAATAGTGAGGTTTTTCCTTCTTATCCCACTCTTTTTATATTCAGTACCATTAGTATCTCCTCATATTTAAATTATCAGTTGTTATAAAACATAACTCGATATTAGTTTTTGGTCTCTCCAATAACTTTCTTTTTCTTCTTTTGTGTAGTCACCGCGTTTTGAAAAATTATTCCTCATATCATCGACAAAGACATGAAGACCAATGGTCTTCTCTATGCAGTATATGGGGACATGAGAAATTATGATCCAACATTAGAAAAGGCGGAATCAGACAAGGCTAGGATGAGCAAGAAAGTATTATTTCCCCACGTTGCACAGCGAGATCAATAGAAAACACTCGACTTCAAGGCTCCATTAGCTCATAACCGTGCGTCAACACGACGTCTCGTAAGAGGTGAAATGTCACCAGTGTGCTTTTTATTTGCTGGAGAATTTCATGCCGTTTGTGTAGGTTTGCACACACATTACTCGTTAGACCACTGCATGAGTGAAAGTCAGGCAGGCTTAGGTCAGATATCACGGTGACCACGCAGTTGGTCTCTTAGTTTTTGATAACATTACAAAACAAACACACACACACACACACACACACACACACACACAGGCACACACACGTATGCAGATTATCTCCGAATATTCAGTAAGAGCAATATCCTCCATTATATAAGCCAGTAGAACTCAAAATAACTTTATGCATGTTTTGCGTTGCGCTGCCGCTTCGAAGTTGTATAGAACACCACCTAAGCTGTGCACCGAAGCATCGGCAAGTTTCTAGACACCTATCGCCTCAATATGTTCAATAAACGAAACTGGTAATGGAGATTAAAGTACAGTGTCATTATAATTAAAGTTCCAGTTTCAAAAAAAGCACAAATGCGTAGAATGACGCCAAATTTGAACAGAATATTATCGACGAAGGGGCAAACACTGTGGTAACAAAAAACTATTAATGAAAATTTTATCAGTAGATGGCGCTATTAGCAGCAGAATATGCAAAACAAAAAGCGCGCTTTACGCGGCTGTTCCTCAGTTTGCGTTTGAGACGTGACTGTCCCAAAACAGGATCGTACTGCTTGTAAAGAAAGATCTTCTGCAAAAACGATGACAGTGCCCCAGTAGCTCTGCAGAAGTTCCGGACACTCGAAGAGAATGAAAAAAGGCATTTTACCGATGTCTGCCAAGGGCCTGGAAAAAACGATTATGAAATCCGAAAAATAAGGTTCTTTTGAAGTGCAATAGGCAGAGGGAGGAAAATAGTTGATTCGACTTCATTAGAAAATGTGGTCTCAGTACTGCAGGAGAGTTCTAGCAGTGGTTTGCAAACCTGCAGTGCACTGGGAATTGCCCGAATTTTGGACGTGCTAGTGAGCACGGTGCACAATATTCTACGAAATATCCTGCACTGCTATCCATACAAAATTATCATGTCCAGGAGCTGCTTAAAGCTGACCTGCCAGCAAGACAACGTTTGTTCTAGAATTTTCTCCCTCGCAAGGACTTGGACAATTAATGGCCATGGAACATTCTGTGGACAGATGAAGCCCATATTCAAGACCAGGACACGAACAATACACAGAATTGAACAATATAGGCAACGAAAAATCCACTCGCACATGAACGGGTTTCACCTCATTCTGGTAAAATAACTTGTCGTGCATCGTTTATCGTAGGACCAAATTTTTGCAAGGAGATGGATCCTGCTAGTCTTGCTCGTGCCTGTACCGTCACTGGTAATCACTGTGTGAGTCTTTTGTGCACCAACTTCATTCCAGCCCTTCAGCAGCATCGTTGTGTGGGTAGGATCATTTTTATGCAAAATTTTGCTTCTCTGAACATTGCAGAGCCAGTGAAGCGGCTACTGCAGAGGGATTTTGGAAGTACTAGAATCATCAGGCGTCATTTCCATGTAGCTTGGACGTCCAGATCACCTGATCTTAATTCGTGTGTCTTCTGGCTACGCGGTTATCCGAAAGATACTGTGTTCTGTGCTCCGATTACGAACGTACCTGAATTGAAGGCACGCATTGTGCTACGCATTCTGAATGTGACTCCTGAGACACTGATCTGTTGTGGAACATTCTGTTTCCCGGTTTCAACATGTGGCAGAAAACGGTGGACTGCATATCGAACATGTCTTGCGCCAGTCTCGCGATGTTTGTTGCTTTTCATGCGGTTTGGGTCTCAGGACAATTAAATATCGATTTTTTCCCATCCGATGTGGTATGACATTGCTGTGATGGATGGGCTTACCTAACTAAAAGTGCTACAATTGTTGAATGCCAAACTTCGGCGGTCATGCGCATTGCGCAGTACTATTGGTTTAATGCGCAACTCACACCATGGCCATCGTACTGCAATTCATCTGTCATTTGTAGCCGAACCCTTTTACGTTAATAATGCTTACAGCGCCATCTATCGGGAAAATTTTTATTAATTTGTTTTTTTTTTCCATAACTTTCCCTCTCCTTCCACACTAATGATTGAAATTTAAAGTCCTTCTGAGCAGTGATTCAATATTTACAGCGTTTTGAAACTGGAAGTTTAAGTATAGTCATCCTGTATTTCTTAACTGCAGCTGATGCGTTTTTCATGTACATGGTCTTCTACCTCAAATAACTTGTACCTCTCTCTCTCTCTCTCTCTCTCTCTCTCTCTCTTTTTTTTTTTTTTTTACCATGGGCATCAAGCAGGACGAATGCCTTTGCTGCAACTTTGAATGACAGTACATCTTTTTTAAATAGCGCCATTTTTTTATCCGGAAATTCACTTCTTCTTTACAGCGTCCTATATTTTTTATTCGAAAATCCACTTCCTCTCCTACAACAAACAGAAGATGGCTTGAAGGGGGTGAAGGAAGCTGACAATAGGCCAAAAATGACGAAGCACGAATTCAGATTTGGAACAACTAAAACGACTGTAGACTATACTTACTTTTGCGTTACGTTTGAGTAACTACACATGTTTTGGACAGGACCTGTGTAATTACTGTGTAACGAGTAAGAAACTGGATGCCATACCTGTCAGATCAAACGCAGCGAACCAAAACAAAAAAATGTTGTTAGTGTTCAAGTAAGTGTGAATTCCTAAGGGACCAAACTGCTGAGGTCATTGGTCACTACATTTACACACTACTTAGACTTACTTAATGTAACTTATGCTAAGAACAATAAATACACACACACACACACACACACACACACACACACACACACACACACACACACACACACACACACCCTTGGCCGAGGGAGGACTCGAACCTCCGGCGGGAGGGGCCGCGCCATCCGTGACATGGCACCTCAAACCGCGCGGCCACTCCGCGCTGCTGTAGTTAGTGCAACCACAACTTAGATTATACATTGTTAGCATAAAGAAATTTCTAAAAATTCTCCAAAACTTAAAAGTTCTTTAATTTTTTTTAATGAATGAAAATTCCTCAAGGACGCTTTAGCTGTTAAGAGGTTCCTCTACTAGGCAACACCACCGGTTTCACACAATTATACGTGCAACTTCAGGTTATAATCTATGTTGAACCCAGAAGATGCTTCTCTAAAATGCTGTTAATACATCGTGTAAAATAGCGAGAAAACGGGAGCAGGTTTTTGCTGAAAAATTTTCAGTTCGTAAGGCAAGAGAAAATGTACGGTGTACCAACATTCAAGTTGTAAAGTGATTAGTTGCGTAACCTCTTAAAAGGCTGAGCATCGAATGAATAAACTCTGAATTATGCACCTTAAGGTGAAAGTCAGAAGCGGCATGTTCCAATAAAAACCTAGGGAACGAGAGAAATCATTGCAATTAAAACAAATAGGACCATGGCAATTTTAAATCGTGTAGTGAAAGACGCCACCGACCTTTCTTTTTTTTCTTTCTTTTTTACTGACTGTAGTCGAGCATAAGCAGGGCGAAAATGGGGCAACAAGCGAACACCTGTTAACCGGGAAGAACGGATAGGAAAAAAAACGGCTTTATGGCAACTTACCAATAAAACTGTGCAAGACAGTGAGAAAGAGCTTTGATACTTTAAGTTGGTCATTCGCTAACAGGCTGCTATTGGGAATCCATCTTGTGCGAAATCCAAACAAGAATGGCTCGTGTTCCGTTCGTATTAGTACCTCTCAGTGGCCTCGTCTACCGTGCGACTGTTGCAACAGCGCATTGTAACGAATACCTTATAAGACGGATTCCCAGTACCAATGTGTAAGAACCACTCATCAGATGACCAGCTTAAACTATCATAGCTCCTTTTTTGGTTAGTTTCCAAAAACATTTTGCTTATCAATTCTTCCCGGCTAACAAGTATTCGCTTGTTGCCCCATTTTCGCCCTACTACTGCTCGATTACAACCGGTAAAAATATTTTCTCGCTTAATGTTTGTCCGTAAATTATCCTCATGAACTACGGTTTTGTTTGCCTGACGGAGACCTTGTACACGCTGACTGCAGGTCCCTTTCAAAGAGGACTGCATTTTACGACGACATCTGATGAGTCAATTTTTTAGACGTCGGGTCTAATAAGAGAGCTCTGTTGCACGTATCCGTTAGCGTGATGTCTCCTATATGTCGTAGTTCCAGTGATTTGCTCTCGTTCCCTAGGTTTTTTTTTTTTTAATTGGAACATGAGTTTCGACGCTTTCGGCGTTCACCTTACGGCGTATAATTCTGAGTTTAGCCACTCGATGGTCAAACTTTTAAAAGGTTACGCACCCAATCGGTTTACAACTTGAATGTTGAGACATCGTATGTTTCCTCTAGCCTTATGAAGTGAAAAGTTGTTAGTAAAAACCTGTTCCTGTTTTCTCGCTGTTTTACCCTACGTTATAACGGCATTTTATAAAAACATTTTTTGTATTCGATACAGATTTCCACCTGAAGATGCACCTATAATACAGTGAAACCGGTTGTGTTGCCTAAACAGCTAATGCGAGCTGGAAGGATTTTCATTTATTCTCAAACCAAAAGGTTAAAGGGTTTTTAAGACTATTTGGAGAATTTTTGGAAATTTCTTTATAGTAACAATCACAAAAAATACTAGAAATGAATAATGCGCGTTGTTTTCTAACACAACTCTACAACTGTATTAACCGCATAGTGCTATTATAAAGTTTTAAATGGAGACACTTTTCGTACATGAGATTACAACGTGCGTATTCTTTTGTGTACGTTTGCTAACTAATATATACTCAGGATGAAATTTTAACCCGGCACCGACAATTTTTCCATGGTTTCCACAAATGGTGTGAAAAACCTAAGGATGAAAGGAAGTTTCACATGATGAGTCACTGCCAAGCAAGACAGCTCGGTGAAACTTCGACCATACATAGAAACAACTTGTGACGCCCCTTCCCTCCTCCTCCACTCGCCGGTAGGAGACGCGACTCGCAACGATGTTCGTCCCCGTCGGTGTGGCGTGGAACAGCACCTGTAACTCTCGTAAGAACGCAACTCCTCGCGTGGTTCAGAAATATTCTCTTATCTGTCCACAATAGTCTTCTCAGTTTGTGCGAACTGGTAAAACTGCGATCGTTTACTTTTATTTTTATGCCCTGTTAGTGCCGTGATGAAATAAAATCTTGATTCTTGATTTCATCATTACGGGCGTTTTTCACATCATACGTACATAGCGAGGATGAAAATTTTCTGTCTACTATTCCGTTGCTATGCCGTAGCTACGTCCAGTTATTAACAACGGTCCGACGTACCTCCAGAGATAACTTGTTGTTGTTGTGGTCTTCAGTCCTGAGACTGGTTTGATGCAGCTCTCCATGCTACTCTATCCTGTGCAAGCTTCTTCATCTCCCAGTACCTTCTGCAACCTACATCCTTCTGAATCTGCTTAGTGTATTCATCTCTTGGTCTTCCTCTACGATTTTTACCCTCCACGCTGCCCTCCAATGCTAAATTTGTGACCCCTTGATGCCTCAGAACATGTCCTACCAACCGATCCCTTCTTCTGGTCAAGTTGTGCCACAAACTCCTCTCCTCACCAATTCTATTCAATACCTCCTCATTAGTTATGTGATCTACCCATCTAATCTTCAGCATTCTTCTGTAGCACCACATTTCGAAAGCTTCTATTCTCTTCTTGTCCAAACTATTTATCGTCCACGTTTCACTTCCATACATGGCTACACTCCATACAAATACTTTCAGAAATGACTTCCTGACACTTAAATCTATACTCGATGTTAACAAATTTCTCTTCTTCAGAAACGCTTTCCTTGCCATTGCCAGTCTACATTTTATATCCTCTCTACTTCGACCATCATCAGTTATTTTGCTCCCCAAATAGCAAATCTCCTTTACTACTTTAAGTGTCTCATTTCCTAATCTAATTCCCTCAGCATCACCCGACTTAATTCGACTACATTCCATTATCCTCGTTTTGCTTTTGTTGATGTTCATCCTATATCCTCCTTTCAAGACACTATCCATTCCATTCAACTGCTCTTCCAAGTCTGACAGAATTACAATGTCATCGGCGAACCTCAAAGTTTTTATTTCTTCTCCATGCATTTTAATACCTACTCCGAATTTTTCTTTTGCTTCCTTTACTGCTTGCTCAATATAAAGATTGAATAACATCGGGGAGAGGCTACAACCCTGTCTTACTCCCTTCCCAACAACTGCTTCCCTTTCATGTCCCTCGACTCTTGTAACTGCCATCTGGTTTCTGTACAAATTGTAAATAGCCTTTCGCTCCCTGTATTTTACCCCTGCCACCTTTAGAATTTGAAAGAGAGTATTCCAGTCAACATTGTCAAAAGCTTTCTCTAAGTCTACAAATGCTAGAAACGTAGGTTTGCCTTTCCTTAATCTTATGTTGGAGTAAATGTTTTTTTTTTTTTTTTAATACGCCGTAATACTGGTTTAACTAATCACTCTTCACTGTCTATTATTCATGCATTCACTTAGTCAGTTAAAATGTTTAAAGAGTTAGGCGACACGTAAGTTTTGTCTTTTGATTCAGATTTTATTGTTCTTTCTGTAATTAATTGTTTGTCCCTACAACATACGCACACGCACACACTTGTGTTTCTTTGTGTCTTCGTTTCATTGTGTCCTACTCAAGACTACGACTTGTTTTTCTGTCGTTGATCCAGTGCTCTAAAAGTTGGTAACTGTTCATCAGTACGAAGGCTAAGTCTGATAAACCAATACCACGCAACTGAAGTCTAACACTCGTCTTACCATATCGTCGCGTTGAGAACGGTAAAGATTAACTTTCATCAGTTGAATGACTGAGCAATACTTCAGTCTCTACCTCACGAATTATCAAACTTCCAAAATTGAAACAATTCAATAGCGTTTGCGTCCAGACAACTATCGCAAAAGTACTCTAGAGCGACTCAAGAGCAACTAACTAACTGAACTTTTCCATATCCGAGTTGCATTGTAGCAGCATTGAATTTCCTTTTCGATGCTTCTACAACTCTCTTCCATAGTAAATGTTATCTTTAATGACTTACTTTCTCGGATTTAACCTTCGTTCATATGATTTTAAATTTATTCTGTAGATGTTTGATAGAGAATCTATGATAGTCCTTTCCTTTTATCTCTCGTTTTTGTATGCTGTTCTCAATATCTGAATGATATAGATGTTAATCAAAATATTACCAGTGTAGATTTTATCGTCAATAGTTATCGTCACTGTCAAGATGACTCACTTCCCTACTCTAACTTTCCACAAAGTTGGTTAACTGGAGTTTTCCGTCCTTGGGACGTTACAAACAGCTAGAGTACAACACAGAAGAACAAACACGCAATGAGACACTTCTATTCAAATACAATAACCTGTTGAAGTTCCCGCGATTCATACTGGTCCCCTGGACATTGCAAAAGATGAGACATGATTGTTAACAGTCTCTGTCGGTCTATTATGACCTGGGGGACATCGGCTGGTACGTATTTCTTGATTCAAAAAACTTTACCAACAGCCGTATGTTTTGGTTTATACGTATGTGCATTCAACACGGTCCACAATTCAGGGTCTGCAACGCGCTCCCATGCCGGTCACGAGGTTGATAAGGAATGCCTGTGGAAAGGCGTGTCATTCCTCCAAGAGCGCGGCTGATAATTGTTGGATTTCATGTGTGCCGCAGGGGAGTGCCGTAGAACCGTTGCTATTCACAGTATACATAAAGGAGCTTGTGGATAACATCGAAAGTTCACTGAGGCTTTTTGCGGATGATGCTGTAGTATATCGAGAGGTTGTAACAATGGAAAATTGTACTGAAATGCAGGAGGATCTGCTACGAATTGACGCATGAGGCCGGCCGAAGTGGCAGAGCGGTTCTAGGCGCTTCAGTCTGGAACCGCACGACCGCTACGATCGCAGGTTCGAATCCTGCCTCGCGCATGGATGTGTGTGATGTCCTTAGGTTAGTTAGGTTTACGTAGTTCTAAGTTCTAGGGGACTGATGACCTCCGATGTTAAGTCCCTTAGTGCCCATAGCCATTTGAACCATTTTTGACGTATGGTGCAGGAAATGGCAATTGAATCTGAATGTAGACAAGTGTAATGTGCTGTGAATACATAGAAAGAAAGATCCTTTATAATTTAGCTACAATATGGCAGGTCAACAACTGGAAGCAGTTAATTCCGTAAATTATCTCGGAGTAGGCATTAGGCGTGATTTAAAATGAATTGATCATATAAATTTGATCGTTGGTAAACGAGATGCCAGACTGAGATTCATTGGAAGAATCCTAAGGAAATGCAATCCGAAAACAAAGGAAGTAGGTTACAGTACACTTGTTCGTTCACTGCTTGAACACTGCTCACCGGTGCGGGATCCGTACCAGATAGGGTTGATAGAAGAGATAGAGAAGATCCAACGGAGAGCGGCGCGCTTCGTTGCGAGATCATTTAGTAATCGCGAAAGCGTTACGGAGATGATAGATAAACTCCAGTGGAAGACTCTGCAGGAGAGACGCTCAGTAGCTCGGTACGGGCTTTTGTCAAAGTTTCGAGAACATACCTTCACCGAAGAGTCAAGCAGTATATTGCTCCCTCCTACGTATATCTCGCGAAGAGACCATGAGGATAAAATCAGAGAGATCAGAGCCCACACAGAGGCATACCGACAATCTTTCTTTCCATGAACCATACGAGACTGGAATAGAAGGGAGAATCGATAGAGGTACTCAAGGTACCCTCCGCCACACACCGCAGGTGGCTTGCGGAGTATGGATGTAGATGTAGACGTAGATGTAGATGATCGTTGGGGTGCAAGTGGACATTCTGCAGGATGCCTCCCCAACGCATCCCGTGCGTGCTCGGTGGGTTTTAAGCCGGGGCAACTGGCGCGCTAGTCTATTCGCGGAATATCCTCTCGTTCCCATGGCTCCATGTGTACTGCGATGCGGTCGCGCATTGTCATCCATAAAAACGAAGTCGGAGAAGAACGCGTCCTGAAAAGACGCACAAGGAAAAGGAGTACAGTGTCAGAATAATGTTGACAGAAGAGTGTACCGTTTTCAGAGTTTTGGAGATCAGTGAGCCCCCGCGCACTATACCTTTTGGACCGCCAAAACGATCGTGCTCGACGATGTTCCCAGGTGCGTTGTGTGTTCAAACCTTTGGCCATATGAGGGTACGCATTCAGCCAGGAACATGAGCATTTTGGTGATGCAGGTGTTGTGGTGTCGGGATTTATTTATTTGTTTATTGCCAAATTATAGACCTGTTACCTGATGTTTAAAACAGGTCGTACATCTTACATTTTTGGTTTTTCATCTTTTTACAGTTTTCTTTCCTTTTGTTTTATCTACAGCATTTACAAAGAATGATACTTTTTCAAAATAACAATAATTTAAGGTTGAAATATAAATAAAATTTTGTTGTTTTTTTAAAAAAGAATATAAAAAGTAGATAGGATAGATCAGAGATTTGTTAGTACCATCACCGAATGTGACTGACGGTGAATATCTCGGAATGCTTTCTTCGAACCGTTGACCGCCAGTCACACACACACACACACACACACACACACACACACACACAAACACACACACACACACACAAACACACACACACACACACAAATAGTTATTAGTAGAGAAATAATGTTGCTTACCCTATTTATCACTAATCCTATGTATTAACTACTTTAGGTGCCCATCGATGTACAGCATTTGGTGTTTTCTTGGCTAGATTGCCAGCACTTTTGCTTATTTACTGTCACATCTCAGGTTTCTCCTCCTGTTCCTCCTCATTGTCACTATTTTCGCTGTCACTGTGGGTATTGCTGTCCATCCTATGGAGATTGCTGCTACGCTACACATAGGCATGTCTGTAATGTCGTGTCCGCATATACTCTTCATGTGTTGATTTTGAAATACTGTTTGTCAGTGCGTTTAATTGTGCCCATTGTTCTTCGTCTCTTATTGCTGTGTATATATCTATGTCTATATCTGTGTAATCTAAGTGTAGTGTATGTCTATTGTTCGCGTATTGCCCGCAGAAAAAGACAGTGTGTTCTGGGGAACCTTCTTCCCCGCATGTGCACGTGCTAGCTGCAAAGCTGAGTACTGATTCGAAGAGCGCACAGTGTTATGTACGTATGTGTGGTAGAGGTAGTCTGTACTGTTTTGAATTTAGCCTAACCAGTTTGTGTAGTATTTTTTCTGGTTTGTCTGTTGTTAGCCTTATGTGTTCGTGGAAAATCAATTTTTCATCTATGTATACCCCAAGATAGCACGTAATGCGTGCTCGTTTGACGTTTGTGTCCCCAATTTTAACCGAAGGATTCCTTTGGAGTGATCCTTTCAGTAAAGTGTATGTTGTTTTGTTTTCGGCTATCCTGAGTTTGTTGTTGTGACACCACTGACTAATTGTTTGTAGTATTCCACTGGCTTTCTCTTCTAACTGGGCTCTGTTGTTTGCAGTGACTACAACTAATAGGTCATAGCATACTTACCTCCAGGTCTTTGAACACGGTACAAATAGCTCTGAGCACTATGGGACTTAACATCTGAGGTCATCAGTCCCCTAGAACTTAGAACTACTTAAACCTAACTAATCTAAGGACACCACACACATCCATGCCCGAGGCAGGATTCGAACCTGCGACCGTAGCGATCACGCGGTTCCAGACTGAAGCGCCTAGAACCGCACGGCCACAACGGCCGGATGAGCACGGTACACTTACCGGTCAATTTTATTTGTTTTACTCCTTCCGCCTGTGCGTCTTTTCAGGCATGCACTCGGCCATGGCGTCACTTTTATTAATGACAATGCGTGACTGCACAGGTGGAGGAGCCGTTAAAACGAGAGAATACTCCGCGTCCGCGAATAGACTGGCCTTGCTTCCCCCCCCCCCTCCTCCCCCGCCACCGACTTACGTCCTGTCGAGCAGGTGGAATGTGGTGGTGAAACGTACTGTTGTAAGCCGCGCTGGTGGAGGAATGAACGTCCTACCGCAAAGACTCCTCACCTGCTTGTGACCACCAAGGGACCCAGTTGCGGAGGAACGTTTCCGGCAATCTTATCTTTCTACAATACTAGCCATAAAAATTGCTACAACAAGAAGAAATGCAGATAATAAACGGGTATTCATTGGACAAATATATTGTACCAGAACTGACATATGATTACATTTTTACGCAATTTGGGTGCATAGATCCTGAGAAATCAGTACCCAGAACAACTACCTCCGGCCGTAATAACGGCCTTGATACGCCTAGGCATTGAGTCAAACAGACCTTGGATGGCGTGTACAGGTACAGCTGCCCATGCAGCTTCAACACGATACCACAGTTCATCAAGACTAGTGACTGGGGTATTGTGACGAGCCACTTGCTCGGACACCATTGACCAGACGTTTTCAATTGGTGAGAGATCTGGAGAATGTGCTGGCCAGGACAGCAGTCGAACGTTTTCTGTATACAGAAAGGCTCGTACAGGACCTGCAATATGTGGTCGAGCATTATCCTGCTGAAATGTAGGGTTTCACAGGGATCGAATGAAGGGTAGAGCCATGGGTCGTAACACATCTGAAATGTAACGTCCACTGTTCAAAGTGCCGTCAATGCGAACAAGAGGTGACCGAGACGTGTAACCAACGGCACCCCATACCATCACGTCGGGTGATACGTCAGTATGGCGATGAGGAATACGCGCTTCCAATGTGCATTCACCGCGATTTCGCCAAACACGGATGCGACCATCGTGATGCTGTAAACAGAACCTGGATTCATCCGAAAAAATTACGTTTTGCCATTCGTGCACCCAGGTTCGTCGTTGAGTACACCATCGCAAGCGCTCCTGTCTGTCATGCAGCGTCAAGGGTAACCGCAGCCATGGTCTCCGAGCTGATAGTCCATGCTGCTGCAAACGTCGTCGAACTGTTAATGCAAATGGTTGTTCTCTTGCAAACGTCCCCATCTGTTGACTGAGGGATTGAGACGTGGGTGCACGATCCGTTACAGCCATGCGGATAAGATGCCTGTCATCTCGACTGCTAGTGATACGAGGCCGTTGGGATCCAGCACGGCGTTCCGTATTACCCTCCTGAACCCGTCGATTCCATATTCCGCTAACAGTCACTGGATCTCGACCAACGCGAGCAGCAATGTCGCGATACGATAAACCGCAATCGCGATAGGCTACAATCCGACCTTTATCAAAGTCGGAAACGTGATGGTTCGCATTTCTCCTTCTTAGACGAGGTATCACAACAACCTGCCGGTCAACTGCTGTTTGTGTATGAGAAATCGGTTGGAAACTTTCCCCAGGTCAGCACGTTGTAGGTGTCGCCACCGGCGCCAACCTTGTGTGAATGCTCTGAAAAGCTAATCATTTGCATATCACTGCATCTTCTTGCTGTCGGACAAATTTCGCGTCTGTAGCACGTCATCTTCGTGGTTTATCAATTTTAATGCCCAGTACTGTATTTCAGGATCGTCGACACTACTGTTAATTCGCAAACAAGAAAAGAATAATTAATGTAATGATACGACGCAAATATATCTATGGTGCTAACAAACCTTTTTTCGTCGGAATATTGAGACTTTTATAGCAAGAGGTCATAGTTGGAAACAGTAACCTTTGTGACACCTGATCGGGTAACTGTTGCTGTTAATGCAGAAAGTCAGCTTTTCGTATAAAAGGTGATGTTAATAGGTCTCCGTTGAACATATAGATCGCAGACTCGAATGACGTACGTAATAATTTGAGTACGATGGCGTACAAATGGCGCACCATCGTTACGTAACCAAACCGACCACTTCCAACCAATTTCACGGGCTGAAAAGTACGTACAAGACTTTATATTACGGGGGTAGGGCTGTACGTGTACCTCTACTAATTGAAACACAATGCATGTTAACCATCTCACTGTTACTTTAATATAAGACAAGACCAATGTGTAGTTTTTTTAATAGATAAGGATTAAGGATACGGAATAGAACATTATTTAATTTCTATAATAATGAGTCAGATCACCAACTAGTGCGATCTTTTTACAGTTGTCAACACCTTTCACCCACACTGAGACAGATTCCGATTCATTTATTTTACGACGATTCCTGGTCCTGAGAACCAAAGACATAGTCGACGTGTAATACGATGAATCCTTATCTCTGTTATACACTTCACAAATCTGAAATGTCCGATAAGCGATGACATCACGTGAATTGATATTATTTAGCCCTTTATCGACTTTTGGTCCACGTAAAAGAGCAACGGTGACCCAGCCGTTACCGTGTTCATTCGTATCCTTGTTAGCGAGACTGAAGTTCAAAACTCCACCGCAAAACACCGATGGACCATGCAAGATGACTTGCGCGCCTACGAAATCCTTGGTAGTAATAGAAATGTTGTCTATTGCTTTAAAAACTGTAAGACGCGAACGCCTATTCCTCCTAAAATAACGCGGCATAACTAATCTAATAAAATATAGAGGATCTTCTCATGTGGAAGCTCTAAGAACAGAGTGAGAAGACAAGAGACAAAACAAGAGTGAGTTGTACATCGTTTTCAGTTTTTAAGACAACATAGAAACGAATTCCCGATCGACAGTAGAACATGCACCAGAGACGAGCTTTTGACAGAATAATTAAATCTCTGACAGTGAGTCATCAAGTTGTGTTACAAACGGGTTTGTGCCATGATTGTAATATGACGGTTGTTACAGTATATCACTATACAAATATAAACTTACGCTAAAATGTTTTCCACGTCAGCATGTTTCTATTTTAAGTCCCTGAAAATGACATATACGCCGAAATTGGCTGATGGCACAATTAATAAAGAATATTACTTCTTGCTACCGACGATGTTTTCCTTTTTAAAATCTTTTTATTGTTTTACTTTGGACCCTAGTTCGTAGTGCTCCACAGGCTCTTCGCAATGGCGCAGTCCTAGCTCAACGCGTTGTTTCCCTGCTACTCCAGTTTATAAATTTTTTAAAGTATTTCATCTTGCCTTGAGCCGTTAGAATTCTATTTTGCGATTGCAATTTAGGCATTAAGCCATTTTCAAGAATCTATAAAACATAACACAACGTAATGAGAACAATTTACAGGGGAATTAACTACAACCAGTTTTGTAGTTTTTTGACGATAATGTACGATACCTACAAGATTTTGACATACAGGCAGAGATAACAACGTAGTATGCACAACTGCAAAGGACAATTATTTAGTGATACTAGTCAATATCCTATTTTGTGTGCTGCGATTTGGAGTAGATTTTATATATCACATAACTACAAGTGTTCACTGACGATGAATTAGAGTAAATGTCTAAAACAGAGGAGAAAACTTTTATTTCTGACATCTGCTTGTTCACTGAGCACGTATTGTGATTGGTCTTTGAAGGTGCTACAAATTTCAGTTTCTTCTAGAGCGTCCATTGCTCTATCTTTCTCTACCCTTTGAAGGAATGAGAAAGACGCCCACAAATTCGGAATATTTCGGAATCCAACCTGCACAGAAGGCATACTCCACTACAGTTCATGCCACCCAGAAATGTATAAGAAAGCCTTTCTTCATTGCATGACCAACAGCATCGTTAACCTCCCACTGGAGCAGAACGAAATTACCGGAAACATATAGCAACAAATAACGGCTACAACAGTGATAAGGCAGACAAACTGCATACTACCAAATTACAGATCTAAATCAACATTATAGATAAAGAAATAGATAAACATAAGAAGCAGAGTGACAAAAGAACGAAATACATTGCTTTACCGTATTACGGTGCCATGTCAGGCTGAACAGCCGATAATTTTCATAAAACTAATGTACGAATCGGATTTCGAACGAACAACAAAGTAGGGACAAACATAAGAGAGAACTGTAAATCTTCGTTTAGTTCACACGTACGAAACTAGCAGCGCCGAGTAATCCTTAAAGATACTACACAGGGTAGTGAAATGCAAAGAAATGAACACTCTACAAAATTTGAAATTTTTGGCTCCTTCAAACAACAATGGCAGTACGTAGTCAATGAACAAACAGACCACAGAAATAAGAATTTTCTCGCCTTTTTTACATTTACTCTGGTGCATTAAGAGCGCACACTTATACGATGTATACAGCCCACTCAAAATCGCAGGACACAAGTTGGAATATTGTCTAGCATCGCTGAATAGTTGTTCTTTCATGTGCAGATGAGCCTATTACGTTGTTATCTCTGACTATTTGTCAAAATTTTGTAAGTACGATGTACTAACGTCAAAAAACTACAAGGCTTGTTCTGCCTACTGTTAATCCCACTGTAAATTGTTCTCATTACGCTGTATTATGTTTTGTAGATGCTTGAAAATAGCTTAACACCGATATTGCAATCGTAAAATAAAATTCTAACAGCCGAAAGCGAGATGAAATCCTTTAAGAAATTTATAAAATCTGTGGATCCATACTACATGAAAATTTATAACTTTGCACAAAACAAATTCGTAAAGTATTACGTGCATGCGCCTACTGAGTTACAATTACATCACAAGCGAAACAAATACTGCTCGACAAACATAAACAGAGCATTGTTTACGCATTATCAATCTCGTAATTATTACCAATACAAATCTTACGCTATTTTATTACACAAAAATGTTCGACCGACGAGCGAAGAGAGGTTTTCACGTCGAAACAGTGCCTGAGCGCATATTAACGGCAGCTTCTTTATGTATCTGTGACCTGTGGGCAGATTAGCGCGATCTTGTCGGAAGCAGAAGCGCAAGACACCAGCGGGGCCTGTGCTGGTATAATTAGGAGCGGTGCAGTGACGGAATTGGCGCCCGTGTCGCCGAGCGGAGCTGTCGTTCGACTGTTGTGACGCCCGCGGAGCCTTCCCCCACCCCGCGGGCAGGCAGCCCGGGACGCGCGCTGATTGGCTGAGAGGCGGCTCCCTCCGTAGCAGGAAAACGGCGGCGTTTTCCTCGTGCCGGTGGCGCTGGATCTGGGTCTACGGCTGGCTGGCTGGCGCGAGGTCATTGCCAGACCTGCCGTTGCGCCGCACGGCCTTGAGAAGCGAAGCCGAGCCGCAGCTGCACTGTTCGCTCACTTCCCTTTTCTCTTCCACATCGCATTATGACCCATTATTTATTAGCCGATAGCACAGCGCGGAGCGTCACAACCTTTTAACAGCACGTGCAGACCAACAAACAAGTCTCCTGCGATTACGCAAAAGGGGCGATTGTAATATTTCATTCGTCGAAGGTGCCATGTTTATTAATGAAACGACAGACATGAGATATTTTTACTCGGTGATGCTCGGCAAACAGTCAAGTGCAGGAGATAAGAAAGTTTCGATGATAGTAATACTGAAAACTCGTATCCACTGCAGACAAATGCTGCGTTATTCAAAGGAAACGAAGAAAGCTTACGTCAGACTTCAGATATCGTGTACTGAATGGGAGCTTTCCTTAAATGTAGATAAATGAAATGTAAAAAAGAGAATTAACCTGGCACTACAAAAAAGGACAGCGTGAATGTTGGTAACTGGTTTACTTGACCTACGGAAGTGTGTCACGTAAATACTCCAACCCTAAACTGCTAGGCAGCAGAAGATAGTTGTCAACTATCTGTAAAAAAACTGTTTATCATGTTTCACGAACCAGTGTTAAGTTCAAATGGTTCAAATGGCTCTGAGCACTATGGGACTCAACTTCTGAGGTCATTAGTCCCCTAGAACTTAGAACTAGTTAAACCTAACTAACCTAAGGACATCACAAACATCCATGCCCGAGGCAGGATTCGAACTTGCGACCGTAGCGGTCTTGCGGTTCCAGACTGCAGCGCCTTTAACCGCACGGCCACTTCGGCCGGCCCCAGTGTTAAGTGAGGAATATACTACATACAGAATCCATCCCTCTTCTCTTACGAAAGTCGTCCCAGGGATCTCGAAAACAACGTTAGACTAATGACAGCATTCATTATTGTGATGTTTCCTCTCGTGAGCGAATGATAATTTGTCACGCAAATTTTTATTTTTTGTAGATTTTTATTTTTCCAGTATTTATCTCAAGGACACTGCATTTTCGTTGTATGCACAGGAGAACAGTACAGTAATGTACAGTCTTCCATGAAGGTTTTCGTTCTGCACTCTACGTAAATTTTTTGCTAATGAGCTTACGCAAAAAAAAATATTGCTACAGTCGGAAGCCATACAACGCATAAAACACTGTATTTGAGATTTTCTCTATAAAAGTATCTGATTTGAATTAAATCTCTCTTCCCTGTCGGTTCAGCACAAAATTTCTAAACTTTCAATTAAAGTTTATTTCAGTAACGCCGACTAGCGCACAATAATGAGACCCAGAGATATCCGTTACTGAGAGAGCAACTAATCCTGACAATTGAAGAACGTTTTGCTTTGTCGCGTAAATTTCATGTAGTATATTCTTCTGAAAAAAATCACTTTTGGATAAAGTCTCGCAGTTTTCAGATTGCAAAATATCTCAAATACTAGAATGAAATTTTCACTCTTCAGCGGAGTGTGCGCTGATATGAAACTTCCTGGCAGATTAAAACTGTGTGCCGGACCGAGACTCGAACTCGGGACCTTTGCCTTTCGCGGGCAAGTGCTCGTAATCTGAGCTACCCAAACACGAATCAGGCCCCGTCCTCACAGCTTTGCTTCTGCCATTATCTCGTCTCCTACCTTCCAAGAGTTCAGTAGAGCACTTGCCCGCGAAAGGCAAAGGTCCCGAGTTCGAGTCTCGGTCCGGGACACAGTTTTAATCTGCCAAGAAGTTTCATCTCAAATACTGTCTGTCAAAATGCACGTGAATGTTCGAAAAAATTTGAAATCACTGTTAATTAGTCACTTCAAGGTATCTTCAAAAAAAATTAGTATATTTTTCTCTTATAGCACGTACAGTGAATGTAACACCAGGCAGAACTGGAAGTCGTGGCAGAAGAAAGAACGGCACTGATAGCAATAGTAGCAGTAATACTAACAATAAACGAAACAATGCCTCACATTAGCAATACACTGCAAAATAATAATAATAATAATAAGCTCAACTGCGTGGCCATCAGCACCTGTAGAAAGTCCCAATTTTTACACAATCAAATCTAGCTACAGTCACGAGTGACGATGATGATGTTGAAATAATGAGAACACAAACACCCAGTCCCCGTGCAGAGAAAATATCCAACCCGGTCGGGAATCAAACCCGGGAACCAGTGATCCTGAGGCAGCAACGCTAGCCACTAGACCACGAGCTACGGACTAATGATGGACTGAAGTGTTCGTTTTCTGTCATGATGGTTCAAGAAAATGATTATATTTACGTTTCACAGCATTTTAGACTTGGAGAACGCAATTATCTATGCAGTATTTGCTTTAACAATATCCGCGTTAGTCTTAGGAGAAGGGCAGAACGACAATGTAATGCCAGGAGTAGGAATCAGGTAAGATCCTAGAAGGTTGAAGACAGGGACATTTGCTCACTGTTAATGAAGGAGTTGGACCCCGAATATCCACAGGAATTCGGGATCTCCGTCGGATGTGACTTTTTTTGACAAGTTGCGAGTTTCGCGCAAGTGACACAATAATGAGGAAAACTGTTTCATAAGAGTGCGACACCAAAGTGCAAACCGGCTTTCACAGTCGTCACTGGTCAGGCTCAACACGACTGCTCTGACTGTTGTGGTTACTCCTCAGCTCTACCCTTGAAATAATACAAAAGAATCAGTCAATTCAAACACGTGCGGTACTTTAACGTCGTTGTTGTTACTGTCTTCCTCATTAGTTACGTGATATACCCATCTAATCTTCAGGATTCTTCTGTCGTACCATATTTCGAACGTTTCTATTCTCTTCTTGCCTTAACTATTTATCGTCCATGTTTCACATACATACATGACTACACTCCATACAAATACTCCTAGAAAAGATTTCCTGACACTTAAACCTACACTCGATGTTAACAAATTTCTCTTTTTCAGAAACGCTTTTCTTGCCATTGCTAGTCTACATTTTATATCCTCTCTACTTAGACCAACATCAGTTATTTTGCTCCCCAAGTAGCAAAACTCATCTCTACTTTAAGTGTCTCATTTTTTAATCTAATTCCCTCAGCATCACCAAATTTAATTAGAGTACATTCCATTATCCTCGTTTTGCTATTGTTGATGTTCATTGTATAATCTCCGTTCAAGACACTGTCCATTCCGTTCAACTGCACTTCCAGGCCCTTTGCTGTCTCTGACAGAATTACGAGGTCATCGGCAAACCGCAAAGTTTTTATTTCTTCTCCATGGATTATAATTCCTACTCCAAATTTTTCTTTTGTTTCCTTTACTGCTTGCTCAGTATACAGATTGAATAACATCGGGGAGAGGCTACAACCCTGTCTCACTCCCTTCCCATCCACTGATTTCCTTTCATACCCCTCGACTCTTATAACTGCCATCTGCTTTCTGTACAAATTGTAAATAGCCTTTCGCTCCCTGTATTTTACCCCTGCCACCTTCAGAATTTGAAAGACAGTATTTCACACAACACTGTCAAAAGCTTTCTCTTAGTCTACAAATGCTAGAAACGTAGGTTTGTCTTTCCTTAATCATCTATCTTTTAAGATAAGTCGTAGGGTCAGTATTGCCTCACGTGTTCCAACTTTTTTACGGAATCCGAACTGATCTTCCCCTAGGCGGCTTCTACCAGTTTTTCCATTCGTGTCAGTATTTTGCAGCCATAACTTAGCAAGCTGATAGTTCCGCAATTTTCACACCTGTCAACACTTGCTTTCTTTGGGATTGGAATTATCATATTGTTCTTGAAGTCTGAGGGTATTTCGACTGTCTCATACATCTTGCTCACCAGACGGTGAGTTCTCCCAAGGCTGTCAGTAGTTCTAATGCAATGTTCTCTACTCCCGGGGCCTTGTTTCGACTTTCAGTTCTCTGTCGAATTCTTCACACAGTATCGTATCTCCCATTTCATCTTCATTTACGTCCTCTTTCATTTCCATAGTGTTGCCCTTAAGTACATCGCCCTTGTATAGACCCTCTATATGCTCCTGCCACCTCTCTGCTTTCCCTTCTTTGCTTAGAATTGGTTTCCCATCTGAGCTCTTGGTATTCATCAGGTAGTTCTCTTTTCTCCAAACCTCTCTTTAATTTTCCTGTAGGCAGTATCTATGTTCCCCCTAGTGAGATAACCCTCTACATCCTTACATTTGTCCTCTAGCCATCCCTGCTTAGCCATTTTGCACTTCCTGTCGATCTCATTTTGGAGACATTTATATTCCTTTTTGCCTGCTTCATTTACTGCATTTTTATATTTTGTACATTCATAAGTTAAATTCAGTAGCTCTCCTGTTATCCAATGTTTTCTACTAGACCTCGTCTTTTTACCTACTTGATTCTCTGCTGCCTTCACTATTTCATTTCTCAAAGCTATCCATTCTTCTTCTACTATATTTCTTTCCCCTGTTCCTGTCAATCGTTCCCTAATGCTCTCTCCGAAACATCTCCTTTAATTCCTACCTTTTTGCAATTTTAATCTACAGATCATAACCAATAGATTGTGGTCAGAGTCCACATCTGCACCTGGAAATGTCTTACAATTTAAAATCTGTTTACTAAATCTCTGTCTTACCATTATATAATTTATTTCAAACCATCCAGTGTTTCCAGGCCTATTCCACGTATACATCCTTCCTCCATGATTCTTAAACCAAGTATTAGCTATGATTAGGTTATGCTCTGTGCAAAATTCTACCAGGCGGCTACGTCTTTACTTCCTTAGCCCCATGCCATATTCACCTACTACGTTTCCTTCTCTTCCTTTTCCTGCTATCGAATTCCAGTCACTCACAACTATTAAATTTTCGTCTCCCATCACTATGTGAATAATTTCTTTTATGTCATCAAACATTTCATCAATCTCTTCGTCATCTGCGGAGCTAGTTGGCATATAAACTTGTACTACTGTGGTAGGCGTGGACTTCGTGTCTATCTTGGCTACAATAATGCGTTCACTATGTTGTTCGGTATAGCTGACCCGCGCTTCTGTTTTTTTATTCATTATTAAATCTACTCCTGCATTACTCCTATTTGATTTTGTATTTATATCCCTGTATTCAACTGATCGGAAGTCTTGTTCCTCCTGCAACCGAGCTTCACTAATTCCCACTATATTTAACATTAACCTATCCATTTCCCTTTTTAATTTTCTAACCTACCTGCCCGATTAAGGGATCTGACATTCCACGCTCCGATCCGTAGAACGCCAGTTTTCTTTCTCCTGATAACGACATCTTCCTGAGTAGTCACCACCCGGAGGTCCGAATGTGGGACTATTTTACCTCCGCTATATTTTACCCAAGTGGACACCATCATCATTTAGCCATGCAGTAAATCTGCATGCCCTCGGGAAAAATTACGGCTGTAGTTTCCCCCTGCTTTCAGCCGTTCTTAGTACCAGCAGAGCGTGTTCAGTGCCGTTAACTGGTTTCGGAATACCATATCCATTATCAGATGGCTAACATTTCGAAGTACATTGACGTTTTGGTTAGCAGCATGTCGTCTGCTCTTGCATTTTACAAGAATATTTCAATATTTACAGCAATTCTTCAGTTGATTGATGAAAGGAGGAAGTACAAACATGTTCCGGGAAAATCAGGAATACAGAAATACAAGTCGCTGAGGAATGCAATAAATAGGAAGTGCAGGGAAGCTAAGACGAAATGGCTGCAGGAAAAATGTGAAGACATCGAAAAAGATATGATTGTCGGAAGGACAGACTCAGCATACAGGAAAGTCGAAAGAACCTTTGCTGACATTAAAAGCAGCGGTGGTAACATTAAGAGTGCAACGGGAATTCCACTGTTAAATGCAGAGAGGAGAGCAGATAGGTGGAAAGAATACATTGAAAGCCTCTATGAGGGTGAAGATTTGTCTGATGTGATAGAAGAAGAAACAGGAGTCGATTTACAAGAGATAGGGGATCCAGTATTAGAATCGGAATTTAAAAGAGCTTTGGAGGACTTACAGTCAAATAAGGCAGAAGGGATAGATAACATTCCATCAGAATTTCTAAAATCATTGGGGGAAGTGGCAACAAAACGACTATTCACGTTGGTGTGTAGAATATATGAGTCTGGCGATATACCATCTGACTTCCGGAAAACATCATCCACACAATTCCGAAGACGGAAAGAGCTGACAAGTGCGAGAATTATCGCACAATCAGCTTAACAGCTCATGCATCAAAGCTGCTTACAAGAATAATATACAGAAGAATGGAAAAGAAAATTGAGAATGCGCTAGGTGACGATCAGTTTGGCTTTAGGAAAAGTAAAGGGACGAGAGAGGCAATTCTGACGTTACGGCTAATAATGGAAGCAAGGCTAAAGAAAAATCAAGACACTTTCATAGGATTTGTCGACCTGGAAAAAGCGTTCGACAATATCAAATGGTGCAAGCTGTTCGAGATTCTGAAAAAAGTAGGGGTAAGCTATAGGGAGAGACGGGTCATATACAATATGTACAACAACCAAGAGGGAATAATAAGAGTGGACGATCAAGAACGAAGTGCTCGTATTAAGAAGGGTGTAAGACAAGGCTGTAGCCTTTCGCCCCTACTCTTCAATCTGTACATCGAGGAAGCAATGATGGAAATAAAACAAAGGTTCAGGAGTGGAATTAAAATACAAGGTGAAAGGATATCAATGATACGATTCGCTGATGACATTGCTATCCTGAGTTAAAATGAAAAAGAATTAAATGATCTGCGGAACGGAATGAACAGTCTAATGAGTACACAGTATGGTTTGAGAGTAAATCGGAGAAAGACGAAGGTAATGAGAAGTAGTAGAAATGAGAACAGCGAGAAACTTAACATCAGGATTGATGGTCACGAAGTCAATGAAGTTAAGGAATTCTGCTACCTAGGCAGTAAAATAACCAATGACGGACGGAGCAAGGAGGACATCAAAAGCAGACTCGCTATGGCAAAAAAGGCATTTCTGGCCAAGAGAAGTCTACTAATATCAATTACCGGCCTTAATTTGAGGAAGAAATTTCTGAGGATGTACGTCTGGAGTACAGCATTGTACGGTAGTGAAACATGGACTGTGGGAAAACCGGAACAGAAGAGAATCGAAGCATTTGAGATGTGGTGCTATAGACGAATGTTGAAAATTAGGTGGACTGATAAGGTAAGGAATGAGGAGGTTCTACGCAGAATCGAAAGGAATATGTGGAAAACACTGATAAGTAGAAGGGAAGGATGATGGGACATCTGCTAAGACATGAGGGAATAACTTCCATGGTACTAGAGGGAGCTGTAGAGGGCAAAAACTGTACAGGAAGACAGAGATTGGAATACGTCAAGCAAATAATTGAGGACGTAGGTTGCAAGTGCTACTCTGAGATGAAGAGGTTAGCACAGCAAAGAAATTCGTGGCGGGCCGCATCAAACCAGCCAGTAGACTGATGACCGGAAAAAAAAAGTGAAATAGTTTTATACACTTACATGTGTGTTCCAGCGGATAGCGATTAGTTTTTTTTTTTGTGGTTCTCGAGGTTATCGATTTATGCGCTGTAAAACGTTGTTAGTAAGAGAAGAATGAGTGTCAAGTCCGTCGCGCATACCTCGACTCCCGAACAAAAGCGAGGCCTGGCGCATGCCTGCTGCGGCTTGATTAAAATGCGCAGATCAGACAATTCTCTACGGAAGATTTGGTGTTATCAGTACGAACCTACCAAAAAACGACAAAGTGCAGAAATACACATGAAGGGTGAACACTTTGACGACATACCGAAGTTCAAGCCATTGCGAAGCGCGAGTAGAGCGCCCCAGAAAATCAGTTTTCTGAAGTTTTACGTAGTTATATGTACGTTCTGTGCTTCGTAATCAAATGGGGAGGGGAGTCTATGTAGAACATCCGAAACATTAAAACATGTTAACGGTTCTTCTCGGAACTTTTTGGAGCGGCGGCGTATGGAAGACAGCACATTCAGTCGACAGGAAATGTACTAACACTAAAGCAGTAACGAATGGCAAATGGAAAACTTAAAACTGTTTTGAGATTTCTGCGAACTTACAGTCCAGCTTTCAGTGAAAGCATGTGTTACCTATTCTACACAACTACCCTAGTGTTTGTAATGCTAAGTAAAGTTAGCGTGTGGGAGGAATACGGAGAATTGCTAGTACTTTAATCCGTTGCTATAGCGAGTGTGAACTGTTGACAGTGTTTGCTCATATTTTCCTATTTCGTATGTAGTATTGCGGTTCATTACGTACCACCTTACAACAAACAATGAAACGTTACGACTATTTAACAGTTGTTGGAGTGAACAGGCGGGTCTTCTGTGCCTACGCGGAAAGAGTGATAGAAATTTCGCTTGTTATTTGTGCCGCGTTCATCAGAGGCGTGCTATTTTTTATTCAGTGATGCTCGGCAAACAGCCAGGTGCAGAGCAGAATTTGAACAAGAGTTAATACTGCAACTCCTCTCGGTTTGTTATTGGGCAGCAAGAAATAAACCACAATGCCATGTGTAAAACAGAGAAAAAGTGACGAGAGTAGAACTTCAATTATTGACGAAAAAGTCCAAAAAGCATGTCACCTAATTTCTTCGACGTCTTCCGTTACGCTGTTCGCGCTATAGCTGACTGCTCAACGAGGTTGACCGTCTTGCGTTGTAGCCGTTTTCGATTCCCGATACTGCCAGGAACATTTCCTCCGTGAAAGGACTGGAAAAGGGCGCACTTAGCTTCGTGAGGTCACCTAAGGAGCAACTAGACCCATTAGCAGTGGTTCCAAATTCAAGAAACGCGACAACGAGGAGACATCATATATTCTATCGAGCCTTGTGAAGTGAAAAGTTATAAGCAAAAACCTGTTCCTGTTTCCTCGCTGACTGTATGCCACTCCATCTTACATCCAGTGACGTCATTGTTGGTTGATGACATGGCGGTCGGTCGTGCCCGATTGCTCCGTGTAGGATCAGAATGCGGAACTTTCCCCATTTTGTTTA
Source organism: Schistocerca cancellata (assembly GCF_023864275.1). NCBI lineage: Eukaryota > Metazoa > Arthropoda > Insecta > Orthoptera > Acrididae > Schistocerca > Schistocerca cancellata. The sequence goes on along the minus strand of NC_064632.1, from coordinate 402,409,710 downwards.
TTTTATAAGCATTCAACATACAAGATCAGTTGCCTAAAACAAGATTCACTAGTGTGTGTCACATGTGGTTTCGTTACAAGCTGCAGTGTGTCAATTAATTAAATTGATCATTTAATTTAAATAATCAGTCAATTATTTATCGTAGGCTTCCGCGGCCGTTGTCTCAGCCAATAAAATTTTTCTGGGTTTGAGGCCGCATTGTCAACCATAAAATTCCGACGTTTCGGCAACTGTTGCAAGGCGCTTTCCTCCGGGTGTGTTGCTAACTGCGAATGAGCACTAGTTTGGTTACTTATATACTATGGAGGAGTGCTGTCATTGGATATGAGGGTGATGAGGAAGGGTATTAGGAGTTCATTTTATAGGTCTTTGCATTGCGTGTTGTCATTGGCGGAAATAGGCGTTTTCCATTGGAGTTTCCTTTATTGCATGCCATTGGTGGAAATCTGCGAATAGGAAACTAAGCGGCGACTGCAGCGTAGCGTTGTTTACTAACTGCCTAGTATCTACTAGGGCGCGTCAGCACTCTTTGTACCCTCCGGTTCAGATGACTCTGAGCACTATGGGACTTAACATCTGAGGTCATCAGTCCCCTAGAACTTAGAACTACTTAAACCTAACTAACCTAGGGACATCACACACACCCATACCCGAGGCAGGATACGAACCTGCGACGGTAGCGGTCGGTACCCGTCTTCTCTATTCATGTTGTCGGGTCGCTTGGCTATTTCTATAGCCTCTCTCATCTTCCTCCTCAAGCTAAACAGCTGTTTCGCCAGTACGCCGGCCTCTCGAAATTCGATCTTCATCCTGCACTGTCGCCGATGTCCTGCCACCGCCGATTTGTTGTATTGTTTGAGTCGCATGCATTTCTCGTGATCAGTTAACCTTGTGCTTATTGAACGCGCAGTCTCACCTACATACACCAGTCCACATTCGCACCAGATTTCATAAACTCCGGCGGCACGAAACTTAACAATTGCATCTATCGTCGAGCCCAGAACGTCTTTTATTTTGTTGTTGCTACGGAAAATCGGCTTAATACCTGCCTGATGGACAATTTTGCCCAGACTTTCAGTAAGCCCTTGTATGTATGGTAGCAGGACGGTGTTCTGTGCTTCGTTCTGCATTTTCCTCTTGCCCTCCTCCGTCGGCGCCATGGTTTTGTGTATCATCCTCATGCCGTAACCATTAGCTCCAAAAATGAACCTGAGGTTCTGTAGTTCAGCTTTCAGATTGTGTTCATCGCTGATCCTGTAGTCTCTCTTAGTTAAAGTTTGCAAGGCCGATTTCTTTTGCGTAGGATGGTGCTGGGAGAAAGCACGCAGGTACCTGTCCATGTTGGTGGGCTTTCTATAAACTCTGTTTCCAAGCTTCCCGTCAGGCTTACTGTAAACTTCCACGTAGAGAAAAGGCAATACCTCGTCCTTTTCTATCTCCATGGTAAAGTGAATTTTTCTATGGTGCTGGTTGAGATGTTGGTGGAAGTTCTGAAGTTCTTCTTCTCCGTGTGGCCGGATAACAAAGGTGTCATCCATGTATTGTATCCAGCATTCTGGGCATAATGGTGCGGACTGGAGTGCTGTTTCTTCGAATACTTGGATAAAAATATCTGCTGTGGCAGGGGATCCCATAGCTTCCGTCTGCTCTTAAAAATCCCCTTTCCACCTGAAATAGGTGGTCGTCAAACAGTGGCGCACTAGCTCGCAGATATCAGCTGCTATGTGTTCCGCTAAGATTTTCATAGTGTCCATGATGAGTACACTCGTGAACAAAGACTTCACGTCCAAACTGACCATCAGATCGGTATCTGAGACACACCTTTCTTTCAAAAGTGCTATAAAACGGGTGGAATCCTGGGCATATGAATCTGTGTGGCTCACTAAATGACTAAGCTTTGGAGCCAATGCAAACACCAATAAAATGAACTCCTAATACCCTTCCTCATCACCCTTATATCCAATGACAGCACTCCTCCATAGTATATAAGCAACCAAACTAGTGCTCATTCAGCAGAAAGCAAAACACCCTGAGGAAGGCGCCTTGCAACAGTGGCCGAAACGTCAGAATTTTATAGCTGACAATGCGGCCTCAAATGCCGAAGAATTTTATTGACTGCAGCCATTAGTCAATTAATTTGGTATTAAACGTGTGCTTGTGTTGGCGGGGGGAGGGGGGGGGAAAGGTTATGAATTTCCCAGAGGGAGGTGAAAGAAGGGGAGGGGCAGGGAGGGGGGTTTCTCATGACAAATTGTCCCCATAGAGTCATAAATCAATCCCCAGGGGTACATAATTCAGTAAACAGACGAATACATTTGCCCCTGAATGAATGCAACCTGCAAAAACAAAATGTGCCAGAACCTGCTTTATCCCACTGCTTTCGACAATTCGAGTCAATGATTTGGCTACCCAGATTGTCAGACATGAACCCCATCAAACATTTATGGAAGATAATTCAAAGGCTAGTTCCAGCACAAAATGCAGCACAGGCAGTTCTCTCACACTTACGGATGTATATTCAGCAAGCATGGCTCAGTACTTCTGCAAGAGACTTCCAAAGGCTTGTTGAGTTCATCCAGTCGATTTGCTGCACGTACCAGGCATAAGGACAACCGACATGGTACCAGAAGGTATCCCATGAGTTTTGTAACCTCAGTATAAATCGTTCATTCCTCGATAGATGAGGATTATAAATGCTATTTATATGGTCATCTGGCGCTTCCACTTCTGTCAATTTCATTTCTGGTCAAGCCCTGCATATACCATAAATCCGTATGAAATCGAGGATGACAAATAGGCGCCATCCCCTCGTAAGCACAACTCCCTTACCAATCGTTTCATACCTACCGCGAAGAAAAGGCGCCGACAGTAAAGCACTAAGCTGTAATTCTAATTGCGCTCCATATGCAAATGGAGACAGAATGTCAATCCTAAGCTCCTGGGTTCGATTCCCGGCTGGGTCGGAGATTTTCTCCGCTCACGGACTGGGTGTTGTGTTGTCCTAATTATCATGATTTCAGACCCATCGACGCACAAGTCGCCGAAGTGGCGTCAAATCGAAAGACTTGCACCCAGCGAACGGTCTACCCGACGGGAGGCGCTAGTCACACGACATTTACATTTTAGTGGGACATAAGGACTTCAGAAAATAAGTCATACACGTCGTCCCGCATTAAGACCATTGTGCAACATAAGCGACGCATAGTCAGGAAAGACTATTACCGTATTTTACGGACTATAAGACGCAATTTGTTCTTCGAAGACTTGCCTTCAAAATTCAGGTGCGTCTTAGATTCGAAATTAATATAAAAATGTCCAGTGTTTCCAGAATGAAATTTTCATTCTGCAGCGGAGTGTGCGCTGATATGAAACTTCCTGGCAGATTAAAACTGTGTGCCAGACCGAGACTCGAACTCGGGACCTTTGCCTTTCACGGGCAAGTGCTCTACCAACTGAGCTACCCAAGCTCTTCTCACAGCTTTAATACCGCCAGTACCTCGTCTCCTACCTTCCTCATGTCCAGTCTTTGATTTAAAATTCCCGCCAGTCTTAAAAATGGCCATATATTCGATGCCGCGGAAAATCTATGTCTATCTGTCAACATTGGATTCAATAGGCAGCAGCAGTGCACCGATGAGACCAATATTTGCCGGAATTCACAAGCTTTCTAACACTGTAACCATACAGCCTCACCATCAAAAACCCTGACACTGTCTAGCCTATTAATCGTCATTGCAGTCTACAGCGCCAGTGAACCTTAACTAGAAATGTTTTATGTTATCGGTAACAAAAATGGTTCAAATGGCTCTGAGCACTATGCGACTTAACTTCTGAGGTCATCAGTCGCCTAGAACTTAGAACTAATTAAACCTAACTAACCTAAGGACATCACACACATCCATGCCCGAGGCAGGATTCGAACCTGCGACCGTAGCGGTCGCGCGGTTCCAGACTGTAGCGCCTAGAACCGCGCGGCCACTCCGGCGGGCTGTCGGTTACAGAACAATATCTTTGCTAGTAACTACTTTCGTAATGGAAAAAAAGAAAAGGTGTTCATATGATGCGGCCTATTTATTGAAAGTAACTGCATAAGCAGAACAACATGGTACTCCTCGACGTCTCCAAGGCGTTCGACTGCGTGTGGCACGAGGGCCTCGTGTACAAGCTGCTTGTGCACGGGGTCCCGACGTCACACGCGGTTCTGCTGCGGTCCTACCTCGCGGGCCGCACCTTCCACGTCCGGGCTGCCGGGGGCACCTCCACCGACCGGCCGATTCCTGCTGGGGTACCCCAGGGGTCGGTTCTCGGCCCCCTGTTGTACTCCTTGTACGCCGCTGACGCACCGCGCGTGGCGCGCGTGGAGTTGGCTCTTTATGCCGACGACACTGCGCTGTTCACCCGCAGCATGAACATGGTCGCGATGTGCCGCCGACTCCAACTAGCGTGCGACGTCCTGGGGGCGTGATCCACCAAGTGGAGACTCAAATTTAACGCCGCAAAGAGCCAGGCGGTCGTCTTCACTCGGAGACGACTGCCTACTGCCCTGCCGCCTGTCACGATCTCACGATCTTGGGAGGCCCCATCCCGTGGTCGCCGTCCGGCAAATACCTCGGTGTGACGCTGGACAGGCATCTCACCTGGCTGTCGCACATCCGAGACATCAGGGGACGAGCGATTGGGCGTCTCCGGGCGCTCTACCCGCTGCTGAACCCCGAATCCACCCTCCCACCTCGGCACGGCCTGACTGTGTACTTGGCCCTTGCCCGGCCAGTGCTCGAATACGCCGTCATAGTGTGGGGGAATGCAGCCCCGTCGCACGTCGCGAGGCTCCAGCGCGTCCAGAATCGGGCGCTCCGCCTCGCTCTCCACAAGCCGCCTCGTTACTCGACGAGGCTCCTTCATAAGGAAGCCGGCGTCCCGCCGCTGAGGTATCGCTTCAGGCAATCCGCCAGGGTGTTCTATGCCTCTGCCGCACACTTTGGCAGTCGTCTTATTCGTGGACTGTGACAACAGGTCCACCACAGGCCGACCACGCGCTGGCCTGATCTGCTGCGGCAGTAGTTTCTTCCGCAGCCCCGCTGTCGATTTCGACGAAGCGTCAGCTCCCACGCGGCCGCTCACACAGGCCAATGCCACCCGTCAGGCCAGAGTTCGTTCTTGAGGTCCACACAGGAACAGCAGCTTCACTGCTTAGCCTGTTTCACTCCTGGTTGCTGTCACCAGAGATTTGCAGGGCAGCGCAGTGCAAGCAGAACAACATGGAAACAGGGCAGCTGAGCGGCATTTCGGCCCTCCACCAACAGAAAGAAAACATTCGCGACTGGAGGGCTGGTAAAGAGGAACTGAAGAAAATGATAAAGACTAAATATACAAACAGGGACTGAATGCAAACTGGCCCACATAAGAAGATGTATTAAAATAGATTCAAGGAGACTGTCAAAATGGCTTTGTAATTAATATAAAAATGATTAAAATAAACGCTGGTAAGCTAGCGCTACGGTGGAACTTAACAGACTTTACGGGTGAAGTTGGTTGGTGCTACTGGTTTATGATGCATCATGGGCTTAGCAAGCGAACCAAAAACCAAAATAGCTCAGAAAACGCCGCAAGAGTACGAAGACAAAATATTATCTTGCCATCGCTTTATTATTCAACATTGAAAGAAAACTAGTGTGGAATTAAGCGAAATAGCGATTATGGACGAGACTCCTCTGACGTTTGATGTGCCGAGTAACAGGATTATTACCAAGAAAGGTGCTAAAACTATTAACTATAAAAAAGTGGACATGAAAAAAATTCTCTGCAATGTTGTCCTTTATGTTGTACTGACGGTACTAAACTTAATCCAATGATCATTTTCAAGTGCAAATAATGCCAAACCCTTCTCAAGTACCGCCAGGTGTTGCTGTTCACGTAGATGATAAGGATTTGATGGACGACGTGGTATGAAATTACGGATTAACAGAGTGTGGGAGAGAAGGAGGGCTGCGTTATTGAAGAAGAGTTCTCTTCTTGTGCTACACCAGTTAAGTAGTAATCCGAAAAATTCTGTGAAAGAGAAACTGAGCTTGCTGTTATTCCGGGAGGATTTACTTCAAAACTGCAAAATCTTGATGTCCCGTTAAATAAACCATTGAAAGTGTATATGAGACAGGAATAGAACAAATGGATGATGAATGAAACCCAACATGAATTCACGCCAAAGGGAGCTTTAATGCGACCTACAATCATACAAACGTGTAAGTGGATAAAACAGCTGTGGTCTAGCGTGAAAGAACACATTAGTGATAAATCTTTCAAGAAGAGCGGCATAAGTAACGCTACCGATGGCAGTGAAGACCATCTTATATATGAAGAGGACAACAATTTACATCTGCATATCTACTCCGCTAGCCACCAAGCGGTGTGTGGCGGAGGGCACAATTCACGCCAAAGTCATAATTCCCCCCCCCCCCTCCCCTCGCTGTTCCACTCGCGGATCGCGCGAGGGAAAAACGACTGTCTGAACGCCTCAGTACGAGCTATTATTTCCCTTATCTTTGAATGATGATCATTACGCGATTTGAAAGTTGGTGGTAATAATATATGCTCTACATCTTCGGTGAAGATTGGATTTCGGAATTTAGAGAGCAGCCCCTTCTGTTTAGCACGTCGTCTATCTGCAAGTGTGTTCCACTTCAAACTTTCTATGAGATTTGTAACGCTCTCGCGATGGCTAAATGTACCAGTCACGAATCTTGCCGCTCTTCTTTGGACCTTCTCAATCTCTTGAATCAGACCCAACTGGTAAGGATCCCATACAGACGAACAATACTCTAAGACTAGACGAACTAATGTATTGTAAGCTATTTCCTTTGTTGAAGGACTGCATCGCTTCAGGATTCTACCAATAAAGCGCAATCTAGAGTTCGCCTTACCCGTTATTTGTGTAATCTGATCATTCCATTTGAGATCATTTCGAATAGTCATACCCAGATACTTGACTGATGTTACCGCTTCCAAAGACTGATCATTAATGGGGATTTTCGCCTTGTTATACGCAGTATATTACACTTACTAATATTTAGAGATAACTGCCAGTCATTACACGACGAATTTATTTTCTGCAAATACTCGTTCATTTGTTCACAACTTTCGTGTGATACTACTTTCCTGTAGACTACAGCATCATCGGCAAACAGTCTAAGGCCGCTGTCAATACCATCAACCAGACGGTTTATGTGAATCGTAAAAAGCAGAGGACCTATTACGCTGGCATGGGGCACACCTGAAGTTACTCTTGTTTCTGTTGAAGTTACCCCGTTCAGGACGACATACTGCTCCCAGTCTGTTAGAAAACTTTCTATCCAACCGTATATGTCATTGGATAGACCGTGAGCGCGCACTTTTTGTAGCAAGCGGCAGTGCGGAACTGAGTCGAACGCCTTTCGAAAGTTGAGAAATATGGCATCAACCTGGGATCCGTTATCTAGAGCCTGTTGTATATCATGCACAAAGAGGGCGAGCTGTGTCTCACATGACCGCTGTTTCCTAAAACCGTGCTGGTTTTTGTAGATGGCCTTCTCAGAGTCTAGAAAGGTCATTATGTCTGAACACAAAATAAGTTCCATGATTCTATAACAAATCGATCTCAGTGAAATTGCCGGTAATTATGTGCATCCGATTTTCTACCCTTTTTATAGATTGCTATGACCTGCGCCTTCTTCCAGTCCCGTGGAACTTTCCGCCGTTCCAATGATCTCTGATAGATGACGGATAAGAATGGTGCTATATTTGTAGCATAATCAACATAAAATCTTACGGGGATACCGTCTGGGCCAGATGCCTTTCTGGCGTCTAAGGATCTTAACTGTTTTACAATCTCAGATACACTAAACACTATGTCAGCCATCCTTTCGTTTGTTCGATAATTGAATGGGGGATTGGTGCTGCAGTCCTCTGTCGTAAACGAGTTTTTGAAAGCTAGGTTTAGAATTTCGGCCTTCTGTTTATCATCATCAGTTACATTACCCGTACTGCCAGCAAGAGAAGGTATTGAATTATTTGTAGCGTTCATAGATTTTACGTACGACCAAAATTTTTTGGGGTTATTTTTAGAATCTGCAGATAAAATATTGCTTTCAGATTCGTTAAAAGAGTCTCTCATTGTCCTTCTGACAGCTGCTTTTTCACAAATAAGAGGAAGAAGAAGTCCAAAAAAAAAAGAAGAAGAAAGTTCTGAAGACGATTTTCAGGGATTTTAAAGATCAGTTCGGTTTTATATAAAAAAATTTTAGTCTTTCTTTGTAATCTAATGACAAAAATGACAAAAATGTTGTTTTTAAAAAGTTGCTTAAAATTGAGCATGTCTTATAGTCCACAGCGTCTTACAGTCCGTAAAATACGGTAGTCGATCATAATATCACTGCACTTGGGAGTAAGAGTGCTCGCCCGGTTTATCGTGAGTCAGCGTGTGCTCGGGATTCATAGTACGGGGTTATTCAAGAAGAAGGAACAGATTTCAAACATTTATTGCTTCCAAAAAGACGGAAACACAATTCCAAAGTTCCGCGAAAGGGAAAAGATCAAATCTTTATACATTCAATGTGAGTACCGTGTGTTACACGACAGATATCACAACTGTGGCTCATTTCCTGCCACGCACGAAGCAGCTGGTCTCTGGTTATCGAATTCACAAATTCAACAACGCGATGTCGCAGACTTTCGAGAGAGTCAGGTACAGGGCGGAGGGGAGGGACATAAAAACGCGATTTTTACGTAGCCCCAAGTCACAAGGTGTGAGGTCTGGAGACTGGAAGCGCACCGGCGATGAAGTTCATCTTCTGTTCCTCCTCTTCTAATCCAACGTCCTGGAACCGTGTCATTTAAGTAACGTCGGACGTGCTTAGAGAAATTCTCTACGTAAAAGACTATGTTTTTGTCCCCCCTATGCCTGAAACTCTTGTTGTGTAACACACAGTAATCATATTGATAAAAATTTTCCGGCCGGTGTGGCCGTGCGGTTCTAGGCACTTCAGTCTGGAACCGCGTGACCGCTACGGTCGCAGGTTCGAATCCTGCCTCGGGCATGGATGTGGGTGATGTCCTTAGGTTAGTTAGGTTTAAGTAGTTCTAAGTTCTAGGGGACTGATGACCTCAGCTGTTAAGTCCCATAGTGCTCAGAGCCATTTGAACCATTTGATAAAAATTTGAACTTTTCTCTTTTGACGAACGTTGGAGTTGTGTTTCTTACTTTTTAGTTTGTAAGCAATAAATGTCTGAAATCTGTTCTTTTTTTTAATAGCCCTGTGCATGCACCAATTACCTGAAAGCATTGGCACTGCGATGCGCTTTCCTTAGTCACCAGTGTACTTGTTTCCTGTGACGTCACGGCGTGTGTCCGATAACAGCCAAGTGCAATAATATCGTGGTTGAGCAATAGATGTATCGGGTTTTCTGCAGGCACAGTTCTGCGGTGGATAGGGTAACGGGCACATTATAGTATGGGAGTGAAATGGGGCAGCAACTGGAAACGTGCTGCAACAGTCGACTCTCGAGGCCAAAACATACACAGTTTCAGAGTTGAAATCGTGGCGCTATATGGACCAAATACAACGTCGTTTCCAGCTGTAGAGAAATGATATCAACAATATGACCACGGGCGCACAGACGTCGCTGATCGGGAGGGAAGGTCATCGACCTTGACCATAGAAGACGATGTCCATGTAACCTTTATGGCAGGCTGGAGGAACATCTAGGGGGAAAGAGATTTTCTGGTGATGAGGACGTTCACAGAGCGGTTCTCGAATAACTATATGACCATGTAGGGGATTTCTGTCATCGAGGAATCGAACGATTGGTACAACGACCCGATATTTGGTTACAGAGAGTTGATGACTATGTTAAAGACCACTGTCATGTATCTGTGTCATTGTAATGTGTAGTGCAGTATTCAATAAAAGCTACTTTCTTTAAAGTCAGTACCGCCATTAGACTGTTTTCTTTTTTTTTTATTTGCAGTGTTATATTTACACGATCATGATTTCGGCTTTAAGTTGCCATTATCAAGTGTTTTAATGTTATACAGCGCCTAAGATGGCATACTGTCTTATTTAAAATATACTATTAGACACATTGCCTAAGGGTGAATATTTCTGGTATTTCTGGTATATCTGAGTATATCATCTCTATTTTTAGTTAATGTGATTATTTTTATGTGACAAAAAATATGCTTTAAAACGTAAACACTGTCATTTTTGCATCTTCTGTACAAATAATATCTGTGTAAGTTGCACAACGTGTTTATCTGTGTTTGCGACATAAGATGACCTGAGTATCTGAAAGCCGGTTAGTGACCAAATAAATACCGTATAATTTTGCAGAACGTTACTGAAGTGTTTTCCTTTTTCATATAAAAGTTTTCACTTATTCGTCATACTCCAAATTTAATTTACAAGTATAAAATCGAAGTGCCATGACTACAATCATAGTTCATGAAACAAGCCAGAATTAAAGACTCGAAGATATTAGTTTTTATTCGCAGTTGCTGAAAAGACGATCGTTCTGATTTGACTCCCATTCCTGCCCAGACGTGATGCAACGGCAGCGCAGTTTTTTTCCTATCGACATCCACTGTCCAGCGTTCTCTTGCCGGAAGAGTGGGCCGGTAAGAAAAGCAAATTCCATGCAGTTCGCGTCAGTGCAAAGATATATGCAAAGATATAGTTGTAGAGAAGCTGTAGGGAACTAAACCGTCATTCTTCATGACGTAGAAAGAGAGAAATATGTCGAGCCCCATATCTAATGACGGTGTTTTTACGAGGTTCTAGTCCCGGTCAGGCACAAATTTGCATTGCCCTCTATCCATTATACAGCTGAAGGTTGTATATATTCGTAACTGCGAATGCATTTCATGTACCTTGTTTGGTACATTTTATCGATGCTTCTCAAATATCCTTTAAGAGAATCATACCTTCGCATCCATCTACGTACAAGGGCTGGTGGAGATCCACACATCTTGCTACTTAGATCCAAGCTCTGTAGTGATGTCGTACAATGCTCCACTGTGACGTAAGGGCGAGACAGATTAAGTAACGTAACATATTACCTACTCCGTAAAAACGAATTAAAGTGCGACAGCATGTTGCCATTCGTACATATGAAGTTGGACGTCACATAGCCTGACGTCAGCGTGACTGTAGCGTCTAATGGGGCTGACTCCACAACTCTTGGTAGTTAAAGGAACAGGACAGGACAGGACAGTGTGCGTCAATCGACGAGTAGTGACGGTGCGCTCTGGTGGGCTCCTTCATTACGATGTGTCCCAGCATAACTTCAGACGGTGAAGAATCATCGGGAAACTGGAAATGGAAGTGTGTCGAGTGCAGCTCTGAAGTTTGGTATTCCTCACAGCATTGTTTCACGTGCATGGGGAGCGTTCCGAGCGACAGCCACCGCTGCCGAATGAGAAAAATTGGTCGACAACGGTAGCAGATGACCGCTAGATTGTGCAACGGGCAGGAAAGGACCCACTTCAAACAGTGGGTGCAATTGCAATCACATTTAACAGGACTACAAGTCAAACAATCTCACGCTCCACAATAGCAATGCGATTGCATGGGGATGGTCTCTTTGCCAGACGAACAGTGCTCTGCGTTCCGTAGACACCCACACATTTGCGATCGTGACAAGGGCATAGGAACTGGACAAACGACGAGTGAGATCTTCTCGGATGAGAGCAGATTAAGTCTGGTGATTCTGGACGTAACCAAATGTGGCGAGAAATAGGATCACGGATTGAACCCAGGAACATTGTCAAACAGGATCGTTTGATGGTCCAGGTGTGTGGGGTGGCACAATGTGGCCTGGAAATACTGACCTCCAAATCTTGGAACACGATACACTTGTTGGTCGAAGTTACTGTGATGCTGTACTCCTTTCCCAAGTACGTCTTTTCACGGTCCATTCGGCCCTGATTTCACTTCTGAAGATGGCAATGCGCGAACGCATCAAATAGCACTGCTGGTGGAGTTCTTGGAACGAAGAGAATATTCGTTGAATGGACTGGCCTGCGCGTTCACTCATCTTATATCCCATCGAGTACTTGTCAGATGCCGGCCAGAGTGGCCGAGCGGTTCTAGGTGCTACAGTCTGGATCTGCGCGACCGCTACGGTCGCAGTTTCGAATCCTGCCTCGCACATCGTTATGTGTGATGTCCTTAGTTCTAAGTCCTAGGGGACTGATGACCTCAGATGTTAAGTCCCATAGTGCTCAGAGCCATTTGAACCATTTGAACTTGTCAGATGCGTTGGGAGACTTACTACTGTACGTACACATGCACCAGTACTATCCAGCAGTTGTCAAGCACCTGGTGGAAGAATGGAACGTCCTACACTAGATATCCTTACCGAACATATGGTCAGCCTGCGAGCACGTTGAAGACCATGCACTGCCGTCACTGGTGATCATAAACCTTATTAAGAACCATGTCCCGCCATTAACAATGACCAGGTGACCACTGACATCTGTGTTTTACTGCATTTGAAGAAAACTGTCATTTCCGTTCGTCTCATTTCGTATTTCTATCAGTTACCATCAGTACTGTACTCTATTGTAGAAGTTCTTTGTATGTATGGTCCAAGTTTCATCGAGCTGTGTCAGTTGGCAGTAAGACATCATGTCAAAGTTACGTCTGTTCTCAAGTTCTCATCACCAGTGTACCCCTAAGCAACAATTTACTCGCTGGCGTTGCAGTATTGTAACACATACTCAAGACGCTTGTGGACAAATTTGCTACTGCGTGCGAGCTCTTCGTTATGTCTGAATACAAAGAAGATTATGGTACTAAGATACACTAATATGCTTCCCGTGAGATTGAATGGTCTCCTGTTGAATGTCGTCGACAAATTCTGCTACCTCGGCTCGTTGTTGTCAGAGGATCTCTCTCTGCACGATAAAGTAAAGGCGAGAATTAACAAACTGACGAATACTTTCGGAAATCTCCGTACAAGAAACTGGGGCAATAAACAACTTACACTGCGCACAAAAGTTGTCTATCAACACCCCCTTGTAGTGGACATATATCAAAATCAGAAAGAAAGCTCGGTAGCTTTCACCCGAGCGGGATGGCGCATTGGTTAACACACGGGACTCACATTCGAGAGGACGACGGTTCAGATTCCCGCCCGTCCATCCATATTTCTCTAAATCAGAAAGAAGGTCAGCGTTGGCCGTAATATTGATGGTTTATTGACAGCAAAATCGATTTTCAATCACATAGTGATCATCTTCAGTGCTGTAGTGTGCAAATTAAACTCATAGGCACTGGTGTCAAGTTATTATCAGTAACCAAAGCTATGAAACGATCACAATAACTCTCTAAATCGCTCCCGTGAAATATCGAGGCGGTTCCTTTGGACAAAGCACAACCGATTTCTTTTCCCACCCTTTGGTAATCCGAGCATGTGCTGCATCTTTAATTAACGTGCTGTTGACAGGACTATAACTCTGATCTTCCAACCTGCCTTCCTTCAATACCTTTTATCTGCGGTGCTTACGAAACATTCTAGGCAAAACATGGAGGGACAAAGTGACAAATGAGATGGTCCTCAGTGCTGCGAAGCTACCGAGTGCCACCGCCACTTGAGGTGTTAGGACACTCCCGTCTTCCCCGACGCACTCTACTTGCCAGGTATCACTTGCCAAGATACTCCCTGGAACGCCTGCACTGTGCTTTACAGATTACACCTAGTGCCATATGAACACTTTTAATACAGGGATATTACAAATGATTGAAGCGATTTCACAGCTCTACAATAACTTCATTATTTGAGATATTTTAACAATACTTTGCACACACATACAAAAACTCAAAAAGTTTTTTTAGGCATTCACAAATGTTCGATATGTGCCCCTTTAGTGATTCGACAGATATCAAGCCGATAATCGAGTTCCTCCCACACTCGGCGCAGCATGTCCTCATCAATGAGTTCGAAAGCATCGTTGATGCGACCTCGCAGTTCTGGCACGTTTCTTGGTAGAGGAGGTTTAAACACTGAATCTTTCACATAACCCCTACAGAAAGAAATCGCATGGGGTTAAGTCGGGACAGCGTGGAGGCCATGACATGAATTGCTGATCATGATCTCCACCACGACCGATCCATCGGTTTTCCAATCTCCTGTTTAAGAAATGCCGAACATCATGATGGAAGTGCGGTGGAGCACCATCCTGTTGAAAGATGAAGTCGGCGTTGTCGGTCTCCAGTTGTGGCATGAGCCAATTTTCCAGCATGTCCAGATACACGTGTCCTGTAACGTTTTTTTCGCAGAAGAAAAAGGGGCCGTAAACTTTAAACCGTGAGATTGCACAAAACACGTTAACTTTTGGTGAATTGCGAATTTGCTGCACGAATGCGTGAGCATTCTCTACCGCCCAGATTCGTACATTGTGTCTGTTCACTTCACCATTAAGAAAAGATGTTGCTTCATCACTGAAAACAAGTTTCGCACTGAACGCATCCTCTTCCATGAGCTGTCGCAACCGCGCCGAAAATTCAAAGCGTTTGACTTTGTCATCGGGTGTCAGGGTTTGTAGCAATTGTAAACGATAAGGCTTCTGCTTTAGCCTTTTCCGTAAGATTTTCCAAACCGTCGGCTGTGGTACGTTTAGCTCCCTGCTTGCTTTATTCGTCGACTTCCGCGGGCTACGCGTGAAACTTGCCCGCACGCGTTCAACCGTTTCTTCGCTCACTGTAGGCCGACCCGTTGATTTCCCCTGAGCGCTCTGGCGGCAGAAACCTGAAGTGCGGCTTCAGCCGAACAAAACTTTATGAGTTTTTCTACGTACCTGTAGTGTGTCGTGACCATATGTCAATGAATGGAGCTACAGTGAATTTATGAAATCGCTTCAATCATTTGTAATATCCCTGTATAGAGTGCAACAAATGGGAAGAGGTCGCCAAAGACTGACGTGAATGGAGGGAACCCTTCAAGGACGACACCAAGTTCCACGTCGGCGCCTTGCTCAACAACTTCCCCTCAAAAGAGTTTGCAGTCACGCGCCTCCGACGAATCCCTATTTCGAGGTGGTGTACAGTTGCCGTAACTGTGGGCGCAAAATAACCTCTCGCATTGGACTCTTGAGTCAACAACGAAAATACTTGCGTGATGCTACTTAAATCCTCCGGTTGAAAGAATAGGTCACTGATTGACGACTGTCATGTCTTCTTTTTCTATTATCAACTATCTACTAACAAAAATGTAGCACGATATTGTGGTAGACTGCATCTTTTCATGGTGACTTGGTATGGCTTTCAATTGTTTTGTTAATCACTTTTTGGGTGAAGATCCACTCAGCCATATTTCATTTAAGAAATTAGTATTACATTATAGCTTTCAAGATTATAGAAGCCCATCTTCAGACGTCCATCTAGTTGACTGATTGAAATCTGCGTACGCCGTACAAACCAAAACAAACAGGTAGACAGTGGAACTGTTTGGACGAGTATAGAATTCTTAATACCGCAGATATTGGTCGTATACAGTACCCTTAAAGATGAGACACTTGCAAAATCTCTAGAAGCCTTTTTGATTTGCACTACTTATGCAGGTTTAGATTACCACAACAAATCCATAAACATCTGAAGATAGGGTGCTGCAATCCTAAAACAGCAATGTAATATTGATATCTTACATAAAAGACAGCTGAAAAGAAATTTACTGGTACTGGGTTAACAGTATCATGTAACGAGATGTAAAATATTTCTTACAGTGGGCGTTCGTTTCAGTCACTCTTATAAAGTATTCCAGAATTGAGCTTTCTGAACCGACGCGGAGAAAGATTATTTCTCTTTGTGTCGCTAAGTTAGAAAGGCTGGTATTGTTAACTTTCCATTGGTGTTATCGGTGCGGAATTGAGCTCACAAGTGAAAGCTATAGTCGCAATTGATTGACGACGATCTGTCACATCTAGCAGATAACGGTGACCCGTAATAGTAGTGTTTCGCAACGGAGAAATTTTTTTCAAAGTGTTGTATGGGCGACAGGAAAAAGGTGCCGTCATTAGTGAAAAGCCTTTGATGAGTGTATTCGCTTAAACAATCTTTTAGCTGAAACTTAGATAACGTTACGCTACAGCCAGGAAAGTTGATTAGTCTTTCACAATTTCGGGCTTTTAAAGTAACGAAAGTTAATACACCTTGTGATCAAAAGTATCCGAACACCCCCAAAAACATACGTTTTTCATATTAGGTGCATTGTGCTGCCACCTACTGCCAGGTACTCCATATCAGCGACCTCAAAAGTCATTAGATATCGTGAGAGAGCAGAATGGGGGCGCTCCACCGAACTCACGGACTTCGAACGTAGTCGGATGATTGGGTGTCACTTGTGTCATACGTCTATACAAGAGATTTCCACACTCCTAAACACCCCTAGGTCCACCGTTTCCGATGTGATAGTGAAGTGGAAACGTGAAGGGACACGTACAGCACATAAGCGTACAGGCCGTCCTCGTCTGTTGACTGACGGAGACCGCCGACAGTTGAACAGGGTCGTAATGTGTAATAGGCAGACATCACACAGGAAATACAAACTGCATCAGGATCCACTGCAAGTACTATGACAGCTAAGCGGGAGGTGAGAAAACTTGGATTTCATGGCCGAGCGGCTGCTCATAAGCCACACATCACGCCGGTAAAGGCCAAATGGCGCCTAGCTTGATGTAAGGAGAGTAAACAGTGCAAAAACGTTGTGTGGAGTGACGAACCACGGTACAAAATATGGTGATCCGATGACAGGGTGTGGGTATGGCGAATGCCCGGTGAACAACATCTGCCAGCGTGTGTAGTGCCAACAGTAAAATTCCGAGGCGGTGGTGTTACGGTGTGGTCGTGTTTTTCATGAAGGGGGCTTGTTGTTTTGTGTGGCACTATCACAGCACAGGCCTACACTGATGTTTTAAGCATCTTCTTGCTTCCCTCTTTTGAAGAGCAATTAAGGGATGCCGTCTGCATCTTTCAACACGATCGAGCACCAGTTCATAACGCACGGCCTGTGGCGGAGTGATTGCACGACAATAACATCCCTGTAATGGACTGGACTGAGTTCAAAAAATGATTCAAATGGCTCTGAGCACTATGGGACTTAACATCTGAGGTCATCAGTCCCCTAGAACTTAGAACTACTGAAACCTAACTAACCTAAGGACATCACCCACATCCATGCCCGAGGAAGGATTCGAACCTGTACAGAGTCCTGACCTGAATCCTATAGAACAACTTTTAGATGTTTTGGAACGCCGAATTCGTTCCAGGCCTCACCGACCGACATCGATACCTCACCTCGCTCCGTGACGAATGGGCTGCCATTCCCCAAGAAAGCTTCCAGCACCTGATTGAACGTATGCCTGCGAGAGTGGAAGCTGTCATCAACGCTAAGGGTGGGCTAACACCATATTGAATTCCAGCATTACCGATGGAGGGCTCCACGAACTTGTAAGTCATTTTCAGCCAGGTGTCCGGACACTTTTGATCACATAGTCTATAAAAATAAGCGGCATGACGAAAAAGTGAGACACCCCGAAGACATATATGCTTGTTAATGTCCCTGGTATGCCTCACACCATCGGCAAGTATGTAGACGATTAGAGTTGCATATCCCTGTGACGGATATAACGACCACAGGAGTGCATTAGTTATGTTGGCGTTTATTGTTAACGCTAGGCCTGGTAGGGTATAAAAGAGCATGCACAGCGTCAGATATTGAGTGATCACTGCGAATGACACGGACATGCCGTGTACTAATGCGAGACAACGTTATCGGCACCTGACTGAGGTTGAAAGGGTCTTCATTGTGGGTCTCCATTTGTCTGGCTGATCAAATAGTGCAATATTCAGATTTTTGGAGGTTTCGGATGTGACAGTGTCCCGATATTAGACTGCATGGGTAACTGAGGCAGGCATACTCGTCAAGGTTCCGGTTGACCACGTCGGACCACCAAAAGGTAGGATCGCTACACTGCACACCGAGCACATTGTATCCCTTCACATCTGCGTGTGCCCTGCAACGTTCTGTGTCATACCATACCTGAAACGCCCTGCTAAACCCGGGGAATAGGACAGGTAGTTTAAGTTGTGGAAGGGGACCAAAATAAGCGACTGTCAGTTACGCTCGAACATACAACCTTTTATTTGATCATACACTACAAGAGCCAAGAAATTAAAAAAAACACAGCTTTAGTTTTGGAACTTAATTAGCCATAGCTTAAGGGCAGGGTAGTAAAGGAGTTTTGCTATTTAGGGAGTAAAATAACCGATGATGGTCGAAGTAGAGAGGATATAAAATGTAGACTGGCAATGGCAAGGAAAGCGTTTCTCAAGAAGAGGAATTTGTTAACATCGAGTATAGATTTAAGTGTCAGGAAGTCGTTTCTGAAAGTATTTGTATGGAGTGTAGCCATGTATGGAAGTGAAACATGGACGGTAACTAGTTTGGACAAAAAGAGAATAGAAGCTTTCGAAATGTGGTGCTACAGAAGAATGCTGAAGATAAGGTGGGTAGATCACGTAACTAATGAGGAGGTATTGAATAGGATTGGGGAGAAGAGAAGTTTGTGGCACAACTTGACTAGAAGAAGGGATCGGTTGGTAGGACATGTTTTGAGGCATCAAGGGATCACAAATTTAGCATTGGAGGGCAGTGTGGAGGGTAAAAATCGTAGAGGGAGACCAAGAGATGAATACACTAAGCAGATTCAGAAGGATGTAGGTTGCAGTAGATACTGGGAGATGAAGAAGCTTGCACAGGATAGAGTAGCATGGAGAGCTGCATCAAACCAGTCTCAGGACTGAAGACCACAACAACAACAACAGCTTAAGGGCAAGACCACTTTAATTTAAAAATGGCTGAAAGCAAATAACTTAAAGCTCAACCAAAATCAGAAATTTAGAAGGCACAACATTATCTTAAAACAGTTCCTTAATTAGTCTGAAGGCACAATGAATCTGACACTTTAAGAGCAAACAACTTAAATTCAAAATCGTCTGAAGGCTCAATACTTAAGACTCAATAACATTAATTTTAAAAATGCCAAAGGCTTTACGCAAAACAGTTCTTAAATTAGGCTGAAGGCCCAAACCATCTGACCCCTTGAGGGCCATACAAGTACAAACAACAAGAACAAACAGGAAAAGGCAGTACACCCAAGGGCGCTCAGAAGTCCCGAGGGTCGGCCTGGAATTGAAACACTAACGCTCGCTTAGGTGAGACAGGCAGTCGGCCCAACCATTGACAGACAGTCAACGGACCCACCAGCAAGACAACCTCACTTCACCCAACCAACACACAACAGGGAGTTCAATGGCTCAACGTAGAAGGTATTGGCACCCACAACGAATTATCCATTGAGCTGTCCAACTACACACTGTGCTGGATAGCGACAACACGATGAGGAAAATACAGTGCCTGAATTTACATCAACGGTCAGGGCAGGTAACTGGAACGTTAACAGCGACGAGGCAGAAGATTCCGCTGGTGCACTTCAATTCAAATAACCAAGTACAGATAATCTCCACCAGAGGGTGGTTAAAATTAGCCAACTTGAAAACACACTTTGTAGCTTGTGGGAATATCTCAACAGCTGACAACGAACTCCAAACGACAAAATGTGAACAGTCGTGACTTGCTGGTAGTTGAAGTCAAAACTCAACTTTCAAGTCCAAGACCGATGAGCCACGAACCTCGTAGCAATGGGAACAGCACCACACACTCCGACACCGCATAGAGGCCGCAAGCAGGCCCAGCCAAACTACGAGCCGTGGAGATTTCTTCGCTGCTCCACGCCAACCGACCAACTCTCCGCACACAGCCCAGCCGGAAACTACAAGCGCGAGGCCAAAGATAGTGCAAAGCATCGATACACACCGCTGCTGCCACCAGGGGAAAGAGAATATAACAGCATAATCGCGATAACCGCTGGAGTCTAAACACAGAATAGCAACCAAGGTTTAATCCAATGCATAGCACGAGCCAGCCATGGCTCAGTACCATTCTCCAGAGACTAGCAGCAGCCACACCGGGGAATTACCACCCCATGCCGTAACACCACAACACAAACATACGGAGAAATGGCGTGAAGCGTTGACTGCTGATGAATGACGTCGCAATGTGTTCAGAAATGAGTCTTGGTTCTGCACTACCCCAGCTGACCATCGTCGACGAATGTTGTGGCGACCAGGGAAGAGGTCCCATTCTTTCAGTATTTTGGTGCGGCACAGCGGTGTTACTCCTGACGACATGGTGTGACCAGTAGTGACTGAAGGAACTAACAAGGGAACGTCCCCATCGCACCCCCCTCAGATTTAGTTATAAGTTGGCCCAGTGGATAGGCCTTGAAAAACTGAACACAGATCAATCGAGAAAACAGGAAGAAGTTTTATGGAACTATGAAAAAAATAAGCAAAATATACAAACTGAGTAATCCATGCGCACAATAAGCAACGTCAAGGATAACGTGAGGAGCGCCGTGGTCCCGTGGTTAGCGTGACCACCTGCGGAACGAGAGGTCCTTGGTTCAAGTGAAAAGTTTAACTTTTTGTTTTCAGACAATTATCAAAGTTCAGTTACTGACACATAATCAACTTCGCTCTCCAAAATTCCAGGACATGTTCAGATTTGCTTGGACATATGCAGGATTTGACGGTCTACACAAGGAAAAAATTGGAAACGTTAAACACATATGTTTTGACAGAGCACAGGGAAAACTGTGCGACTGTGAAACTGTTGCATTCATTTGTTGCAGTTTATGTGACAAACTCTTATGTTTTCATCACTTTTTTGGGAGTGATTATCACATCCACAAGAAAACCTAAATCGGGCAAGGTAGAAGAATCTTTTTACCCATTCGCCAAGTGTACAAGTTAGGAGGGTCGACAACATACTGCTGTCGTGTGACGCACATGCCGTCACCAGTGTCGTATAGAATATATCAGACGTGTTTTCCTGTGGACGAATCGGTTGACCTATGACCTTGCGATCAAATGTTTTCGGTTCCCATCGGAGAGGCACGTCCTTCCGTCTGCTAATCGCACGGTTTTGCGGTGCGGTCGCAAAACACAGACACTAAACTTATTACAGTGAACAGAGACGTCAATGAACGAACGGATAGATCATAACTTTGCGAAAATAAAAAAATTAAAATTTTTACTCGAGAGAAGACTTGAACCAAGGTCCTCTCTTTCCGCAGGTGCTCACGCTAACCACGGAACCACGGCGCTCCTGAGCTAGAAATATCCTTGGTGTTGCCTATGATGCGCATGGACTACTCAGTTTGTATATTTTGCTTTTTTTTCATAGTTCCACACAACTTCTTCCTGTTTTCTCGATTGATCTGCGTTCAGTTTTTCAAGGCCTATCCACTGTGCCAACTTATAACTAAATCTGAGGGGGGGGGTGCGATGGGGAGGTTCCCTTGTAAGTAGGTACAAACAGTACGCCACGGACATCCTGCGTCCTCATGTGTTGGCTCTCACGTGACCGCGTGGTCATGCCATTTTTCAACAGGACAATGTTCGTCCACACAAGGCACCTGTCTCTATGAACTGTGTGTGTGAAGTTTAGATATCTCCGTCGCTCCGACGTCATCTTCGTGCCAATGCCAGTATCGACAGCTGTGGGGCACCTTGCCTCAGGAAACAATAAAATGGTTTTACTACACATTTCACACCTGAATCAGTGCAAGTATGCATGCAGCCCAGAAGGGATGCAGCTTTGTACTGATGAGTGGCTCACACTGCCAGTTTCCTTGTAAATTTTCTCGGTTTTGCAATCACTGTATTACATAAACTATCAGTCCGTGAATTTTAATTTCGTTTCCTCTCTCACTTCTGTGTGGGTATCTTTTTCCGTTACTCACTGTATAACGCAATAAGTGTCCCTATAGACAAGACAGCAACTGACATCCTTAATCATCCAATTTGGCCATTCACTCGGTCCGCTAGCTCCATAAGGCGTTAATGATAGCATTATTGAGCTCCCTAAGCACGTACCTCCAATCACCCGGAATTGTCTGAATATTTCCACACATTACTGAAATTGACGATGATATGGATCAACACACACACGTTTCTGCGAGAAGTTCCAAACGGAGGCGGTTTGATCTTGCTCTCGTTTGATAGATGAAATGGAAGTCAGATCCAACGGCGTCTCAAAAGTGAAGACTTTGAGAAAAGGAACTAATGACCAGAAACGAATTGTTTACGTCAGTAAATAGCTCAACGTGTGCTTTCCAATGATGCACAAAATTTTTTCTCAAATATTATTCTTGTCTGTTTTGAAAAAATGAAGATAGTTACGACGTCACGAATCAGTTCCCCCCGGTTTCTGCTAGAATGTTGGTGTAACCTGACAGGTAAAAATCCATAGGAGTGAAATCTGAAATAGTGCTGGCAATGGGACACAGCTTCCCTTTCAAGTGTAGCTATAATGGTTTCCGTTATTCAATATCGAAATGGGATACCCTACAACCTAGCAGTGAAACAAATGACAAAATTAGTGATGTATATGCAGTTTGTACCCGTTACTGCCAAGTTCACAAATAACTTTATTATGGTACCGTTAGATGTTGCTTCCATCACACTAATGTGTGAGAAATAAAATACGAGTATATAATAAAAAGTTTTCTCTGCGACGAAAGTGTGTAAAACGTCTTTACGTACATCTCTGTCTACTTTTCTATTCTGAAGTTGCCATAGCTTTCGTCATTAGTTTCATTACTAGATAACTTGAAGATGCCCAAGGGGGCGAAAGTAGCTAATAGCGCAAAAGCATGAAATAAAGAAATGGCTGCCGGCAGGAGTGGCCGGGCGGTTCTAGGCGCTACAGTCTGGAACTGCGCGCCCGCTACGGTCGCAGGTTCGAATCCTGCCTCGGGCATGGTTGTGTGTGATGTTCTCAGGTTAGTTAGGTTTAAGTAGTTCTAAGTTCTAGGGAACTGATGACCTCAGCAGTTAAGTACGATAGTGCTCAGAGCCATTTGAACCAAAGAAATGGCTCTGAGCACTATGGGCCTTAACTGCTGAGTTCATCAGTCCCCTAGAACTTAGAACTACTTAAACCTAACTAACCTAAGGACATTACACACATCCATCCCCGAGGCAGTATTCGAACCTGCGACGGTAGCGGTCACGCGGTTCCAGATTGTAGCGCCTAGAACCGCTCGGTCATTCCGGCCGGCCGCATGAAATAAATTCTTTATTTCAAAAATAAAAATATTTTACGCAGGACAACAATTTTCCTCAATCAATTCTACGAAATGGCAACAATAATGTAGGCCTATACAGGGCGAGTCACCTAACGTTACCGCTGGATATGTTTCGTAAACCATATCAAATACTGACGCACCGATTCCACAGACAGAACGTGGGGAGAGGGGCTAGTGTAATTGGTTAATACAAACCATACAAAAATGCACGGAAGTATGTTTTTTAACACAAACCTACGTTTATTTAAATGGAACCACGTTAGTTTTGTTAGCACATCTGAACATATAAACAAAACGTAATCAGTGCCGTTTGTTGCATTGTAAAATGTTAATTACATCCGGAGATATTGTAACCTAAAATGACGCTTGAAACCTCCGACGTTCAGTTGCGTGTTGTAACAAACTGCTGCAACATACATCGCGTTTCTACAGAATGATCTGCCAACGTTGCTCGAAAATGTCCCACTGGAAACGCGTCGACGTTTGTGGTATCAGCATGATGGTGCACCTGCACATTTCGCAATTAACACTAGGCTGACCCTTGACAGGATGTTCGACGGGCGTTTCATAGGACGTGAAGGACGCATAAATTGGCCAGCCCGTTCTCCTGATCTTACACCTCTGGACTTCTTTCTGTGGGGTACGTTAAAGGAGAATGTGTACCGTGATGTGCCTACAACCCCAGAGGATATGAAACAACGTATTGTGGCAGCCTGCGGCGACATTACACCAGATGTACTGCGGCGTGTACGACATTCATTACGCCAGAGATTGCAATTGTGTGCAGCAAATGATGGCCACAACATTGAACATCTATTGGCCTGACATGTCGGGACACACTCTATTCCACTCCATAATTGAAAACGGAAAGCTGGCCGCGGTGGTCTAGCGGCTCTAGGCGCTCAGTCCGGAGCCGCGCGACTGCTACGGTCGCAGGTTCGAATCCTGCCTCGGGCATGGATGTGTGTGATGTCCTTAGGTTAGTCAGGTTCAAGTAGTTCTAAGTTGTAGGGGACTGATGACCATAGATGTTAAGTCCCATAGACCTCAGAGCCATTTGAACCATTTTTGAAAACGGAAACCACGTGTGTACCTCACCCCTCATGGTAATGTACATGTGCGTCAGTGAAAAAGACCAATAAAAAGGTGTTAGCATGTGGACGTAATGTGCTGCTCCAGTCTCGTCTGTACCTAAGGTCCATCACCGTTCTCTCTGGATCCCTACGTAATTCGGTGCTCTCCGATACACACGATCGAACAGCGGAGGAGTGGTACTCAAGCGTCAACTTGAGGTTACAATATCTCCGGATGTAATTAACATTTTACAATGCAACAAACGGCACTGATTACGTATTTGTTTATATGTTCAGATGTGCTAACAAAACTAAGGGGGTTCCATTTAAAAAAACGTAGGGTTGTGTTAAAAAACATACTTCCGTGCATTTTTTTATGTTTTGTATTAAACAATTACACTAGCCCCTCTCCTCACGTTCGGTCTGTGGAATCGACTCGTCAGTATTTGATGTGGTTTACGAAATATATCCAGCGGTAATGTTAGGTGACTCACCCAGTATACTTTTATTTCTATAACTTGTTTGAAAATGTAATGTAAAAAACGGCCTAGTGTGTTAAGCAAGTGATGCATCATCAATTAAAATAAATACAGTAAATTTAAAAAAGTACCGTATATTAAATGCGCGTCTGCAGTTTCCTGTAACGAATAACGTTCCCTCTGCAAGAATGGGGCATGAACAGTAAACTGTAACCCCACATTGGGCATTATGCAATTGACTGTACATTGTTTTTCGAGATAGGACACCACAGTTGATACAGCATTGTGCTGATTGTTATGAAACTTAAGCAGCTCACAAACACATGTCTCACACACCCCGCCTATTCGAGACATCGCTCACCCACAAATATCCATCTCTAACCATTAGTTTTTTATCTCAGAGTACCTAAATGTACTAATAGAAAAAAATTGCAACACCAAGGAGAATTTGTGCAACATAAAAGAAATTTGGTAAGTGTGTTTCCACATCTGAAAGATGATGTCTATTTAAATTTCATGCCAGTCGCGTAATTATGGCGCTACTAGTGCGATTAAGAGGATGCAAATCAGGTTTCCTTTAAATGCACGCTGTAGTGATCATGAGTGTTAGTTATCTTTGAGACTGGTCGTGGTGAGTTGATGCTAAAATTGAATAGATTTAAAGAGCCATTATAAACAGCTCACGGAGTTTGAAGAGATCGTTTAACAGGGCTTTGAAAACCTGAGTGTTCCTTCTCCGAGACTGCAGAAAGACTTGACAGAAATGTAAACACATACATGATTGCTGGCAGCGGTGGCCACGAAGATGTACTGTCGCAAGAAGACCGGGCTCCGGGCAGCCACGTGGTACCACGAGAGGGAGCGCAACGCACTGCATCTTCAGCAGCAAATTGCGCGGTGGTTGGCACCACAGTGACGCAACGAACTGTTACAAATCGCTTAAAACTTCCGGGCTGATAGGCCGTGGTCGAAGTATAAAACACTCTCCTGATGTTTCGTCTCCTACTGCGGGAGACATCCTCGGAGGTAAAGCGGCGAACTGCTTACCTCCGAGGATGTCTCCCGCAGTAGGAGACGAAACATCAGGAGAGTGTTTTATACTTCGACCACGGCCTATCAGCCCGGAAGTTTTAAGTGAAGACAATACCGGCCGTGAAAGCTTACATTGTATGTTACAAATCGGTTACTTCGAGGACAGCTCCGAGACAGACGCTGTGAATCGTGTATTCCACTGGCCTAAAACCACCGCCGTTTGCGACTTCAGTTGTGTCAAACGAGACCTCATTGGAGGGCAGGGTGGAGATTTGTTGTGTTTTCTGATGAAATCGGTTTCTGCCACGATGCCAATAATGGTCGTGTGTTTACTGGAAGGAGGCCCGTTAAGGGCCTGCAACCAATCTGTCTGCGTGCTAAACACGCCGGACCTGCAACTTATGGTTTGGGGTGCGATTTCGTATGAAAGCAGGAGCACTATCGTTGCTATCCCACGCACCATGACTGCAAAGTTATACGTCAGTATGGCGATTCGACCTGTTGTGATGACTTTCATGTGCTGCGTTAGAGGAGAGGTTTCCAACAGGATAACGCGCGCCTACACACCGCTGTTGTAACCCAACATGCTGTGCAGAGTGTCGACATGTGGCCTTGGCCAACTTGATCACCGGATCTGTCTCTACTCGGACAAATATTGGACATCATCGGATGACAACTCCAGCCTCCTCCACAACTGGCATGAACTGTCTGTTTTTTGACCGAATATGTGCGACAGGCATGGAACTCCATCCCAAAAACTGACATCCGGCACCTGCACATCACAATGCTTGCACGTTTGCATGCTTGTATTCAAAGTTATTAATATACCAGCATTTCACATTTGCAGTGGCTTAGCTCGCGCTTACATTATATTATGATCTTGCAAAGTAAATTACTTAAATATATTATCCAGACAAATGTATTCCCGTAATTTCATTATTCTACAATAATTATTTTTTGGTGATGCGATTTTTTCAGTCAGTTTATTAGGAACAGTCTCTTCACGTTTGGATAACTGATGGGTACTTGCACAGTGCAGTATTGTATTTTTATTGAATATGGAAATTAAAGGCAGAACGAGCAACCTCCATCTTCATGGAAAATACAGGAAACCTATACCTGGACGGCTGGACGAGGCTCTGATCGTCCCATCTTTCCTAATGCGAGTCAGTGTCTTACTGCCACTGTGCTACTGTATATCGCTCGGTGACAAGGGTTCTGTTTCTAGTATCCAGACAATGTCTCGATGCCATTGATGCGTGAGACGCCTGAATGGACGGGCCTTATCCAGTGCCCTTCTTGGCACGGAGTAATAAATCCTTCTGCTGGTGTCACGCATTCCCACAACTGACCTGCACAACTTCTTCAAATCGCTGAATGGGCAACCATATCAGTTCCCGGCGACACACAGTGATGAAACCCGTCATCCGGCCTACTTCCAGCAGCGGCTGAACCGCTGAAGTTTCTTTTCTTTTTTTTTTTTATTTCACTTTCCCATACTTCTCAAGTAGGGATTTGTCGCTCTATAAAGGTATTTTAATCTCTGGCTAGATGAGTTCCACTTCACTTAATTTCGCAGCCCCTTGGGCTATGCTTCATGGTGGTCTGCCTGTTGTATGTTGCATCCGTTCCTTTTGCAGTGTGTGTGTGTGTGTGTGTGTGTGTGTGTGTGTGTGTGTGTGTTTACGTAAGTGTTTGCGAAAAGAGAAACCACAGGCTATAAATTTTTCTGATTGTGGAACTTTTATGGATATCATTAAGTTGTTCAGACACAAATGAGTCTGAAACTTCTACGTTTAACTACGTCTACAACGGAGTTAATACAGGGTGATCAAAAAGTCAGTATAAATTTGAAAACTTGATAAACCACGGAATAATGTAGATAGAGAGGCAAAAATTGACACACATGCTTGGAATGACAAGCGGTTTTATTAGAACCAAAAAAAGTTCACAAAATGTCCGACAGATGGCGCTGGACAGCAAAACTGCTACCGTGACGGATGAGAGGTACGCCGGTATGTTACAGAATCGCATCATCCCCAGCCTGGCTGATAAACACCTGTTGGAACGTACGATTTTATGCAGGATGGCGCTCCACCACATATTGCTAGACGCGTGAAAGATCTATTACGCGCGTCGTTTGGTGATGATCGTGTACTCAGCCGCCACTTTTGTCATGCTTGGCCTCCCAGGTCCCCAGACCTCAGTCCGTGCGATTATTGGCTTTGGGGTTACCTGAAGCCGCAAGTGTATCGTGATCGACCGACATCTCTAGGGGGGCTGAAAGACAACATCCGACGCCAATGCCTCACCATAGCTCCGGACATGCTTTACAGTGCTGTTCACAACATTATTCCTCGACTACAGCTATTGTTGAGGAATGATGGTGGACATATTGAGTATTTCCTGTAAAGAACATCATCTTTGCTTTGTTATGCTAATTATTGCTATTCTGATCAGATGAAGCGCCATCTGTCGGACATTCCCTGAACGTTTGTATTTTTTTCGGTTCTAATAAAACCCATGTCATTCCAAGCATGTATGTCAATTTGTACCTCTCTATCTACATAATTCCCTGATTTATTTAGTTTTCAAGTTTATACTGACTTTTTGATCACCCAGTAAATAAAACTAAATGGTTCAAATGGCTCTGAGCACTATGGGACTTAACATCTGTGGCCATCAGTCCCCTAGAACTTAGAACTACTTAAACCTACCTAACCTAAGAACACCACACACATCCATGCCCGAGGCATGATTCGAACCTACGACCGTAGCAGTCGCGCGGTTCCGGACTGAGCGCCTAGAACCGCTAGACCACCGCGGCCGGATAAATAAAACTAGCTCGGCTAGTATTTAGAGGTAACGATCCCGGAAATGCCTTGCAATTGCTAAACATATGTGAGAATTGCATCTAGCTCCACAGCCATCAGTCTGCAGTGTCGAGCGAGTGACGCCACGGAAGATGGATTGCAGTGCGCGAGCGTTCCGGGCAGCAGCCTCGGCAGCTCAGGAGCTGGTCGGTTGCCTTCCGGCTCTGGTTGCCCCATCGGCCACTCCGTTTATGACGACCCCTGCAAAGGAGGAAGGACACCCGAGTACGACACAGGCAGTGGCGGCTGGACTGCCGTGTGTGACGACACCGGCTGTTGCGGAACGACGACAGCTTCGGATGCGGCACACTCTGGCGCCGCTTTGGACGTAAACAACAAATGGCCCAGGCCCCGGCAGCGGCCGGTAAGCCCGCACCCTCCAAGCCAAATGTCGAGGTCAGGAACGAGGAACGGTTCCGCTGGTAGGAGCGTTGCATTAGGAACGTATACTCCGTCTTCCATCAACACCGCATCTAAAGAAAAGGACCGTGACCAACGGTCCACCAGTGGAGACAGACGAAGGAGGGATCAACTGCCACGAGACAGGCCGCCAGATGCGGTCAGACAACACTCGAACGTAACGCAGACAGCATCTTAGGAGACGTAAAAGCACAAGAATTGGCATTAGGCTCAGATTCAGATGTTTACCAGCAGCCAGAACACATAGTAGAAGGTAACTTTCAGCTCATCCGCCGCAGACGAGCCGTGAGAAAACGAAAGAACTCTCAAGAGCTTATCGATGTCACCAAGAGGCAGCTACCAATCGCTGCTTCGTGCCATTTCACCCCCATCCAAACAGACAGTGAACAAACTGATGTCTCACCAGCTCCTGAAACTGAAGAAGCACGCCCCCGACTGCACTGAGCGCTTCACAGGACGTCAACACGCCACCGCCTAAACTTCCACCCATCGCTATTAAGTACACGGGAAAATATCTGTCACTGAACGCTGAGCCCACCGAAGTGGCCGAGCGGTTCTAGGCGCTACAGTCTGGAGCCGCGCGACCGCTACGGTCGCAGGTTCGAATCCTGCCTCGGGTATGGGTGTGTGTGCTGTTCTTAGGTTAGTTAGGTTTAAGTAGTTCTAAGTTCAAGGGCCTCCCCCAAGAACCATGGACCTTGCCGTTGTTGGAGACGCTTGCGTGCCTCAGCGATACAGATAGATGTACCGTAGGTGCAACCGCAACGGGGGGAGGGGTATCCGTTGAGAGGCCAGACAAACGTGTGGTTCCTGAAGAGGGGCAGCAGCCTTTTCAGTAGTTGCAGGGGCAACGGTCTGGATGATTGACTGATCTGGCCTTGTAACACTAACCAAAACAGCCTTGCTGTGCTGGTACTGCGAACGGCTGAAAGCAAGGGGAAACTACGGCCGTAATTTTTCCCGAGGGCATGCACCTTTACTGTATGATTAAATGATGATGGCGTCCTCTTGGGTAAAACATTCCGGAGGTAAAATAGTCCCCCATTCGGATCTCCGGGCGGGGACTACTCAAGAGGACGTCGTTATCAGGAGAAAGAAAACTGGCGCTCTACGGATCGGAGGGTGGAATGTCAGATCCCTTAATCGGGCAGGTAGATTAGAAAATTTAAAAAGGGAAATGGATAGGTTAAAGTTAGATATAGTGGGAATTGGTGAAGTTCGGTGGCAGCAGGAACAAGACTTTTTGTCAGGTGAATACAGGGTTATAAATACAAAATCAAATAGGGGTAATGCAGGAGTCGGTCTAATAATGAATAAAAAAATAGGAGTGCGAGTAAGCTACTACAAACAGCATAGTGAAAGCATTATTGTGGCCAAGATAGACACGAAGCCCACGCCTGCTACAGTAGCACAAGTTTATATGCCAACTAGCTCTGCAAATGACAAAGAAATTGAAGAAATGTATGATGAAATAAGAGAAATTATTCAGCTAGTGAAGGGAGACGAAAATTTAATAGTCATGGCTGACTGGACTTCGGTGGTAGGACAAAGGAGGGAAAGAAACGTAGTAGGTGAATATGGAGTGGGGCTAAGGAATGAAAGAGGAAGCCGCCTGATAGAATTTAGCACAGAGCAAAAGTTAATCATAGCTAACACTTGGTTCAGGAATCATAAAAGAAGGTTGTATACATGGAAGAACCCTGGAGATACTGACAGGTTTCAGATAGATTACATAATGGTAAGACAGAGATTTAGGAACCAGGTTTTAAATTGTAAGACATTTCCAGGGGCAGATGTGGACTCTGATCACAATCTATTGGTTATGAATTGTAGATTAAAGCTGAAGAAACTGCAAAAAGGTGGGAATTTAAGGAGATGGAACCTGGATAAACTGAAAGAACCAGAGGTTTTACAGAGTTTCAGGGTGAGCATAAGGGAACAATTGACAGGAATGGGGGAAAGAAATACAGTAGAAGAAGAGTAGGTAGCTTTGAGAGATGTAGTAGTGAAGGCAGCAGAGGACCTAGTAGGTAAAAAGACGAGGGCTAGAAGAAATCCTTGGGTAACAGAAGAAATACTGAATTTCATTGATGAAAGAAGAAAATATAAAAATGCAATAAATGAAGCAGGCAAAAAGGAATACAAACGTCTCAAAAACGAGATCGACAGAAAGTGCAAAATGGCTACACAGGGATGGCTAGAGGACAAATGTAAGAATGTAGAGGCTTATCTCACTACGGGTAAGATAGATACTGCCTACAGGAAAATGAAAGAGACCTTTGGAGAAAAGAGAACCACTTGTATGAATATCAAGAGCTCAGATGGAAACCCAGTTCAAAGCAAAGAAGGGAAAGCAGAAAGGTGGAGGGAGTATATAGAGGGTATATACAAAGGCAATGTACTTGAGGACAATATTATGGAAATGGAAGAGGATGTAGATGAAGATGAAATGGGAGATACGATACTGCGTGAAAAGTTTGACAGAGCACTGAAAGACCGGCAACAGACAACATTCCGGTAGAACTACTGACGACCTTGGGAGAGCCAGTCCTGGCAAAACTCTACCATCTAGTGAGCAAGATGTATGAGACAGGCGAAATACCCTCAGACTTCAAGAAGAATATAGTAATTCCAACCCCAAAGAAAGCAGGTGTTCGCACATCTGAAAATTCCCGATCTATCAGATTAATAAGTCACGGCTGCAAAATACTAACTTGAATTCTTTACAGACGAATGGAAAAACTGGTAGAAGACGCCCTCAGGGAAGAGCAGTTTGGATTCCGTAGAAATGTTGCAATACGTGAGGCAATAGTCCCTAAGACGTATCTTAGAAAATAGATTAAAGAAAGGCAAACCCACGTTTCTAGCACTTGTGGACTTAGAGAAAGCTTTTGATAATGTTGACTGGAATACTCTGTTTCAAATTCTGAAGGTGGCAGGGGTAAAATACAGGCAGCGAAAGGCTATTTACAATTTGTACAGAAACCAGATGGCAGTTATAAGAGTCGAAGGACATGAAAGGGAAGCAGTGGTTAGGAAGGGAGTGAGACAGGGTTGTAGCCTATCCCCGATGTTATTCAATCTGTATATTGAACCAGCAGTGAAGGAAACAAAAGAACAATTCGGAGTAGGTATTAAAATCCATGGAGAAGAAATAAAAATTTGAGGTTCGCCGATGATATTGTAATTCTGTCAGAGACAGCAAAGGACGTGGAAGAGCAGTTGAACGGAATGGACAGTGTCTTGAAAGGAGGATATAAGATGAACAGCAACAAGAGCAAAACGATGATAATGGAATGTAGTCGAATTAAGTCGGGTGATGCTGAGGGAATTAGATTAGGAAATGAGACACTTAAAGTAGTAAAGGAGTTTTGCTATTTAGGGAGCAAAATAACTGATGATGGTCGAAGTTGAGAGGATATAAAATGTAGACTGGCAACGGCAAGGAAAGCGTTTCTGAAGAAGAGAAATTTGTTAACATCGAGTATAGATTTAAGTGTCAGGAAGTCGTTTCTGAAAGTATTTGTATGGAGTGTAGCCATGTATGGAAGTGAAACATGGACGATAACTAGTTTGGACAAGAAGAGAATAGAAGCTTTCGAAATGTGGTGCTACAGGAGAATGCTGAAGATTAGATGGTAGATCATATAACTAATGAGGAGGTATTGAATAGGATTGGGGAGAAGAAAAGTTTGTGGGACAACTTGACCAGAAGAAGGGATCGGTTGGTAGGACATGTTCTGAGGCATCAAAGGATCACCAATTTAGTATTGGAGGGCAGCGTGGAGGGTAAAAATCGTAGAGGGAAACCAAGAGATGAATACACTAAACAGATTCAGAGGGATGTAGGTTGCAGTAGGTACTGGGAGATGAAGAAGCTTGCACAGGATAGAGTAGCATGGAGAGCTGCATCAAACCAGTCTCAGGACTGAAGACCACAACAACAACAACAAGTTCTAGGGGACTGATGACCTCAGCAGTTAAGTCCTATAGTGCTCAGAGCCATTTGAACCATTTGAACTGAACGCTGAACTTAAGAAACACGTGGCCGGCCCAATTAAAGGCATATATGAAGGGAAAACTGTAAAATACCATATGAAACACAATCTGATCAACTAGTAGGTCTTCGCTTCTTTTGGGAAGCGAAGATCCTCTTCTATACATACCAACCACGTACGGAAAAGACACTTAAAATCGTAGTCAAATACTTCACAGCTGACATACCAGGGCACGAACTGGAAAAAGAACTCCACGCCATTGAATTTCAGATTGCATCAATGCATCAATTCAAATCACGAGGCGAAAAGATCGCCAAACTAATTCCACAGTCAGTTTATTGCGTCACGCTGCCGACTGGGCCAACCAGTGAATCTATTTATGAGATCAAACGCTTGATGAATACCAAGGTCCAAATTGAAACTTATAGACCGAATTTTCTAATTATGAGGGTACTGAAAAACCATTCAAAAGCCAAGATCGCACAAAAAATTTGTTATTCAAGACAACCGTTTTCAACAGTCTTAACTGTCACGTTTAGGTCTTAAACTTTTTTTGTAGTAAAAAATGTCCAATTGACGCTGATCTCAGACACTAGATGTCAAGTGAATAAAACTCGGCACATTTTAAACGCTTGTCATCGTTAAAATACTTAAAAACACACAGCATCTTGTCGAAAAGGCTACGTCCAAATATATCTGCGCGCAATATGTCTATGGTCTCTCCCTGACAACTGAGTTGACAGTTGACGATTCGAGAGACGACATCACAGTTACAGGTTGTTGTGTACATAGTTCCGCGTAGTCAGCACGTACACAACTTTCCTACTAGAGCGCGTCCCACTAACCACAACAGCGCAGGCGCAGCGCTCGTCCGTCTCCGCACTACGAGATGGCGCTGCCATAAAGACGGACCAAATTCTGCTTCCCCCGATCCGCGTATAAATATGTAACGCAGCCAATGAGATTGCTGCTAACGTAGAAACTTTTCTCCTCGCGGATCACATTCGCGCAGTGATACCTGAACGCGCGAGATATTATAACGAGTGTACAGACCTCCGATTAGTCAGTCTGCATTAGTCTGTAGTCAAGTTTCAGTCTGCGCCTAATAAGAGTACCATATTCTTGTTTATAGCCATGAAGATAAATGTATAGACACTTTGACAAGTATCAGAGATATGTGAGAATAAGATTAACGTACCAAGACCAAAGGAACTTCAGATTGTCAATTGTAAATAGCATCCAGAATCAAGTTAAGTAATTTCTATGCTTTTTATTATTTTAATAAATGTGTGTGAAAATTAATCAAGTTCTGCTTAAAGTTGGTCACCGTCAATCTGCTACTCCAAGCGTGCAAGTGGCATTTGTATCGTCTGACCTAACGGCAGAAATAAACACGCCACGATAAGACCACGAGACATATTGCTGACACTCGCCTACTTCGTTAGAGCGACAAGTCAAATAATCTGATGGTGTGTGTACCGAAGGTCTTACAGTACGCACACCACACAGGTAGGCTGCGTAAACCAGCTTGTTGGTCACTGATGCATCGTGATAACCCCTTCAGCATTAACTAAAGCCTGTAGATGGTGAATTGAAGCGCCGCAACTGATAGCTACACCGTTAATGACATCATAAGGACGGCTGTACGGGTTTCATTTTCTTACAGTGTTCAGACCTGTTCAACCAAGGCTATCGGCCGTACTATCGGACGTTACGGAATATACAGGGTGAGTCGCCTAACATTACCGCTGGATATATTTCGTAAACCACATCAAATATTGACGAATCGATTCCACAGAGCGAAGGTGAGGAGAGGGGCTAGTGTAATTGGTTAATACAAACCATAAAAAAATGTACGGAAGTATGTTTTTTAACACAAACCTACGTTTTTTTTAAATGGAACCCCGTTAGTTTTGTTAGCACATCTTGCATTGTAAAATGTTGACTACATCCGGAGATATTGTAACCTAAAGTTGACGCTTGAGTACCACTCCTCCGCTGTTCGATCGTGTGTATCGAAGAGCACCGAATTACGTAGGGATCCAAAGGGAACGGTGATGGACCTTAGGTACAGAAGAGACTGGAACAGCACATTACGTCCACATGCTAACATCTTTTTATTGGTCTTTTTCACTGACGCACATGTACATTACCATGTACACGTACACGTACACACGTGGTTTCCGTTTTCAATTACGGAGTGGAATAGAGTGTGTCCCGAAATGTCAGGCCAATAGATGATCAATGTGGTGGCCATCATTTGCTGCACACAATTGCAATCTCTGGCGTAATGAAAGTCGTACACGCCGCAGTACATCTGGTGTAATGTCGCCACAGGCTGCCACAATACGTTGTTTCATATCCTCTAGGTTTGTAGGCACATCACGGTACACATTATCCTTTAACGTACCCCACAGAAAGAAGTCCAGAGGCGTAAGATCAGGAGAACGGGCTCGCCAATTTATGCGTCCTCCACGTCCTATGAAACGCCCGTCGAACATCCTGTAGGGGGGTCAGCCTAGTGTTAATTGTGGAATGTGCAGGTGCACCATCATGCTGATACCACATACGTCGACGCGTTTCCAGTGGGACATTTTCGAGCAACGTTGGCTGATCATTCTGTAGAAATGCGATGTATGTTGCAGCTGTTTGGGCCCCTGCAATGAAGTGAGGACCAATGAGATGGTCGCCAATGATTCCGCACCATACATTTACAGTCCACGGTCGCTGTCGCTCTACCTGTCTCAGCCAGCAAGGATTGGCCACGGACCAGTAATGCATGTTCCGTAGATTCACTGCCCCGTGGTTTGTGAAACCCGCTTCATCGGTAAACAGGTAGAACTGCAACGCATTCTCTGTTAATGCCCATTGACAGAATTGCACTCGATGATTAAAGTCATCACCATGTAATTGCTGATGTAGCGACACATGAATCGGGTGAAAGCGGTGACAATGCAGTATGCGCATGACACTACTTTGACTCAGTCCACCTGCTCTCGCAATGTCCCGTATACTCATGTGTGGGTTCATGGTAACAGCAGATAACACACCAACTGCACCCGCTTCTCCTGTAACGGGCCTGTTATGGACCTGTTTGCGTGCTACGACCTTACCTGTTGCACACAGTTGGCAGTTCTGCATGCACCCTGCAGGCTTCAGCTGCATTTCGTCGACACTCGCCATACATATCATCTCCGGCTTTTCAGAGTTCGAATACACCATGGTCACAGTTCCTACTACACTACACTATCACAGACGTCTGGTAACACGGTGTACTACAGTTGGTCTGCGTGCGGAGACGAATGCAGAATAACAATAGCAGCAAGCGCTACGTGCGAACACTGCGACAGCTAGACCAAACCACAACAGTGCACTACAGCCACATTCGTAAACACGGTCGTCATCGTAAACATGTCCCTGCAGATGCTGCTCGCTGACCGTGGCCCGTGTTTGTTACAACACGCAACTGAACGTCGGAGGTTTCAAGCGTCAACTTTAGGTTACAATATCTCCGGATGTAATTAACATTTTACAATGCAACAAACGGCACTGATTACGTATTTGTTTATATGTTCAGATGTGCTAACAAAACTAACGTGGTTCCATTTAAAAAAAACGTAGGTTTGTGTTAAAAAACATACTTCCGTGCATTTTTGTATGGTTTGTATTAAACAATTACAGTAGCCCCTCTCCTCACGTTTGGTCTGTGGAATCGGTTCGTCAGTATTTGATGTGGTTTACGAAATATATCCAGCGGTAACGTTAGGTGACTCACCCTGTATAGCGTAGGGCCTACAACACGAGTAGATCTAACTACATTGCGGCTGCTTTCCTGGAAGTCGAAAAATCCTACGACCGTGTATGGAAGGATAAACTGGTCGTCAAAAATCACGCCTTAGCTTCAATATCGGACTGCTGTATCAAGATTGTCGACAGTTACCTCCAAGGACGGAGCAATTTTTTCAAGATAAACGAACAATGCTCCAACACGCTACAGTTACAAGAAGGCTTACGACAGTATCTGTCCTCTCGGCAATACTTTCTATATTGTACGTGAATGACATAACAATGCTCCTGCAGGTTCTCCTCGCGCCGTTCGCGGACGACACCGCGTTATTAACAAGCAGTCGATACATCATCGCAGCAATTTGTTGACTACTGCGGCAGCTGAACATCACAGAACTATGGAGAAAATAAGGACAATTTTCTTCACCAGACGACGACTTGACCTTTGTGACAACCTGGTTATAAACATTCTCCCAATCCCTTGGGCTGTTCACGTCCGGCACTTGAGAGCCATAATGGATTAAAAAAATTATTCAAGGAGCACGTCAAAACTAAAAATGCTATAAAGCTTGTACCTTCTCCTCGTCAGCTCACTAATGTCTTAAGCTATACCGATCAATGGTTCTAATCTTAATGTTATATGGCTGCTGTTCGTGGGGGACCATAAGCAACACATTGATTAAACAACTACAGGCGTTGCAAAATCGCTGTCTTTGGCTCATTCTCAAAGCTCCTCTGTGGGCTCGGATGAGGGACCTTCATCAAGAACTTGAGATTGACCCCATACAGGACACCATCAGGAAGACAACACGTAAAATCCTGGACACCACTGAAGACCTCCGACTAGCCACTCGCCATCTGAACAACGTCGGACCTGATGCCCCACAGCGTTGGCACCGGATTCGGGTGCCACGGACCGTCATCGAAGCTCGTCAATAACCAACAGAAACGTGTAGAAAACACCATCACAGAAGAGCTCATGGGCCCAGAGCCCGCAGTCCTTCTTTAGAGTAAATGAAGAGAACACTGCCCATTTACATTTCATTCGGGAATTCCAACCACACCGTGGTAGCACTTCTCTTACAATACACACACAAACACACACACACAAAGCATATACGTCCCTATGTCCTTCTCTTCCCTCTCTCTGTCCATTTCAGCCGGCCGCGGTGGCCGAGCGGTTCTAGGCACTTCAGTCTGGGACCGCGCGACTGCTACGGTCGCAGGTTCGAATCCTGCCTCGGACATGGATGTGTGTGATGCCCTTAGGTTAGTTAGGTTGAAGCAGTTCTAAGTTCTAGGTGACTGATGACCTCAGACATTAAGCCCCATAGTGCTCAGAGCCATTTGAACCATTTTTTTTCTGTCCATTTCAGTATCCCCCTCTCCGTATTCGTCTTCTCCTTCCCCTCTCTATGTCCATTACCTCTCTTCCCCTCCCCCCTTCCGTTGTCCATCTACTGTTCCCTCTCTCTCTGACCTTGAGCACTGTTTATTGTTAATGCAAATTAGTATTTCTTAGTAGTATTCTAATCGTAAGCTGATAAATCATAAATACAGTTTTACTGGTTTCTGAGAAAATCGACTGCGAGGCAGAAAATAGTACAGTGATACGTGGCGCCGTTGGCGCAGTCGCTTCTTTCCTTTCATTAAGATCTCTGCGATCGACTCTGTATAGCGTGGCCTCGGTTTTCCTCTTTGGTCGCTTTTCGGCTATTTAAACCCACGACGCGGTGGGGAGAAGGCTGGTTTTAGTCGGTTGGTTGGCGCTCCGGTGTGCAATCGGGTTGTCGGCGGTCGCTCTTTGCGCATGCTCTGCCTCTTTCTGTCACGTGGGCAGTTGGGCTGCGGAGATGTGCGTGCGGTCGGTAGTATGTACTGCCTCCATTGAGAGGACGATGGCGACCTGTGCTGCTAAACGATGTGAACATGTGAAAGTGGCTTTGGAATGTATCAGCCTGCATGGGGATACGCAACAGAATCAAACAGTGTGAATTATTCAGGTTCTTAAAAGCCTGCTGTATGTATGTATTTTGAACTTTGTGCTGTTTCCAGATAATGGCTCTTCCATTGTTTGGATTACCATGTTATGTTTCGTATTGACCACTGGTATTCAACGTATTGCACAGTGGTTACCTCTGTAAATGAGATTTGCCTGTTTTGGAATTTTCACGCGAACCCACGTACGCAAGGGCAGCTAGATTGTAATGAAGGACACCATCGTGCTTAAAGTTCGAAATGTTCTATCTTCAGCGGAGACGGCATCACATATTTGTCTAGCATCTGTAGGTAATGAGCTGATGTTGGTGTACACTAAATGAAGAAGGGCCCAGCAAATCGTCAACCCCATATTCCAAAGCAAGCCATCACTTTCGCTGACCACCTCAATGGAGCCATCCAGAGAGGTTTGACATCTGCTCACTATCAATGAATCTTTGTTTTTCCTTTTTTTCATTCAAACAGAAATTAGCTTTAACCTCCAACAGTATCGGAATAGCGAGGTATTTCGTTCGGTAACCGAGCGAGGTGGCGCAGTGGTTAGCACACTGGACTCGCATTCGGGAGGACGACGGTTCAATCCCGTCTCCGGCCATCCTGATTTAGGTTTTCCGTGATTTCCCTAAATCGTTTCAGGCAAATGCCGGGATGGTTCCTTTGAAAGGGCACGGCCGATTTCCTTTCCAATCCTTCCCTCACCCGAGCTTGCGCTCCGTCTCTAATGACCTCGTTGTCGACGGGACGCTAAACACTAATCTCCTCCTCCCATTTCGTTCGGTCTGCTTGTCACCCATTCTGCATTCTGCAATCCAAACGATCTGTATTGTCCTCACTGAGATGTTTTAACATTTGCATTTGGTAAGTGTAGCATTTACGTGCGAGCCAGATGCACATCATCAACAGACGGATATTCCTGGTTTCCTTCGAGATGCGGCTTATACTGTGCTCTGGCCTCTTACTGAACACTGTTGTTCGAAGGCTGCTAGAACAGCAGTTAATTTTGGTTCATCCGAACCTGTTTTCGATAGTCCAGCTTTCACTTTTGTCTGCAACGTGGCCAGTCTCACGTAATGGCGCGAGAAGCTTCACCACCGCTCTGTGTGTCTTGATGACGTTGGTTGAACCACCCTGAGATAAAAAGGATGCTCCTCTCTCATGATATCATGACGATCTCGGATCGTTTGACTTACGTTAACGCTGAATGCTTTCACGTGATGTGTAAAGAATAAACATCAGTCATAAACTGATAATAACACTGCCCTAGTCACATTTGACTAGCTGAATAACCACCTTTCGCAGCGCTGACTGCTGCGAAACGTGCAGGAAGAGTCAGTGATGTTCTGGAAGATACCGACGGGGTTATAGAGTCATGCCGACTCCAGTAGCGTGGCCGGCTGCACTTGGTTTCTCGGTTGAGGATCGATGGCACGAACACTGATCGAGATGGTCCCACAGATTCCCGATTAGGAGAATCTGTTAGCTCTGGGAGCATGGCAAACTCTTCCTGGTGCTCTTCGATCCAGGCACGTACACTGGGAGCTGTGTGTCGGCCGATGTGGCCGAGCGGTTCTAGGCGCTACAGTCTGGAACCGTGCGACCGCTACGGTCGCAGGTTCGAATCCTGCCTCGGGCATGGATGTGTGTGTCCTTAGGTTAGTTAGGTTTTAAGCAGTTCTAAGTTCTAGGGACTGATGACCTCAGAAGTTAAGTCCCATAGTGCTCAAAGGGAACCTCCCCATCGCACCCCCCTCAGATTTAGCTATAAGTTGGCACAGTGGATAGGCCTTGAAAAACTGAACACAGATCAATTGAGAAAACAGGAAGAAGTTGTGTGGAACTATGAAAAAAATAAACAAAATATACGAACTGAGTAGTCCATGCGCATCATAGGCAACATCAAGGAGACTGTAAGCTTAGGTGCGCCGTGGTCCCGTGGTTAGCGTGAGCAACTGCTGAATGAGAGGTCCTTGGTTCAAGTCTTCCCTCGAATGAGAAGTTTACTTTTTTTATTTTCGCAAAGTTATGATCTGTCCGTTCGTTCATTGACGTCTCTGTTCTCTGTAATAAGTTTAGCGTCTGTGTTCTGCGACAGCACCGCAAAACCGTGCGATTAGTAGACGAAAGGACGTGCCTCTCTAATGGAAACCGAAAACATTTGATCGCAAGGTCCTAGGTCAACCGATTCCTCCACAGGAAAACACGTCTGATATATTCTATATGACACTGGTGACAGCATGTGCGTCACATGACAGAAATATGTTGCCGACCCACTTAACTTGTACACTTGGCGAATGGGTAAAAAGATTCTTTTACCTTGCCCGATTCAGGTTTTCTTGTGGATGTGATAATCACTCCCAAAAAAGTGATGAAAACATAAGAGTTTGTCACATAAACTGCAACAAATGAATGCAACAGTTTCACAGACACACAGATTTCCCTGTGCTCTGTCAAAACACCTGTTTTTAACGTTTTTAAGTTTTTCCGTGAGTAGACCGTCAAATATGTCCAAACAAATCGGAACATGTCCTGGAATTTTGGAGAGCAAAGTTGATTATGTGTGAGTGCCTGAATTTTGATAATTGTCTGAAAATAAAAAATTAAAATTTTCACTCGAGGGAAGAATCGAACCAAGGACCTCTCGTTTCGCAGCTACTCACGCTAACCACGGGACCACGGCACCCGTGAGCCCATATACTCCGAAATGTTAC
The DNA here is from genome assembly GCF_023864275.1 of Schistocerca cancellata. Lineage (NCBI taxonomy): Eukaryota > Metazoa > Arthropoda > Insecta > Orthoptera > Acrididae > Schistocerca > Schistocerca cancellata. The sequence continues at coordinate 402,368,104 of NC_064632.1, read as the reverse complement.
CTATCTTGCACATGGACTACTCAGTTTGTATATTTTGCTTATTTTTTTCATAGTTCCACACAACTTCTTCCTGTTTTCTCGATTGATCTGTGTTCAGCTTTTCAAGACCTATCCACTGTGCCAACGTATAACTAAATCTGAGGGGGGGGTGCGATGGGGAGGTTCCCTTGTCAGAGCCATTTGCACCACCACATGAACACAGGCCGCACAACGGGTTGGCGTTGTATCAGATGGTCGAGCAGCTGCTGGGGTATGGCCTCCCATTCTTGCACCAGTGCCTGTCGGAGCTCCTGAAGTGTCGTAGGGGTCTGAAGACGTGCAGCGAAATGTAGACCGAGAGCGTCCCAGAAATGCTCGATGGGGTTTAGGTCTGGAGAACAGGCAGGCCACTCCATTCACCTGATGTCTTCTGTTTCAAGGTACTCCTCCACGATGGCAGCTCGGTAGGGCCGTGCTTTATCATCCATCAGGAGTAAAGTCCGACCAACTGCACCCCTGAAAAAGCGGACATACTGGTGCTCAGAGCCATTTTTGCGAGCTGTGTGACACATTGCATTGTCCTGTTGGTGGTTACCATCGTACCGAGAAAAAAAATGAACTACATGCAGGGTGGACGTCGTCCCCGAGGCTGGATGCGTACTTGTGTTGACCTACTGTGCCTCCCAGTAAGACGAAAACGCGCAAGGAATGTCACAGAAACGTGCCCCAGACCATAACGTTCCCTTCTCTGGGCCGGAACTTCCCGCCGAATTTTGCTGGGTGTTTGTCTTCAGACTTTCCACGTCATACACTCCCACGGTCGTTGAGGAGAAACTTGGTAGACCCTTAGGTCGTCTGGGAGGTCAGCTGCTCAACAGTTCAGTGTCTATTTGTCTGTACAGATCTCCGCAGCCGTCGTTCACCACTGTCATATATGGCCGGTTGTGCGCCACAGTTGCCTCGGCGCTTGTTTTGGATAGCGCCATTTTGCTATGCACAATATAATTTAACCACCGAACCACGCGAACAATTTTCAGACTCAGCAGTTTCGGAAATGCTTCCACATTTGGCTCGAAAGCGAACGGTGTCCCTTTAGGCGTCAGACAAATCGTTCCGCTTCCACATTACGAGCCGGCCGGAGTGGACGTGCGGTTATAGGCGCTACAGTCTGGAGCCGAGCAACCGCTATGGTCGCAGGTTCGAATCCTGCCTCGGGCATGGATGTGTGTGATGCCCTTAGGTTAGTTAGGTTTAGTTAGTTCTAAGTTCTAGGCGACTGATGACCTCAGAAGTTAAGTCGCATAGTGCTCAGAGCCATTTGAACCACATTACGAGAGCGGCTGCATTGTTTGCCATCCCCCCCCCCCCTCACCCCTCACCCGCCGCCCCTCTCCCCGACTCGCATTATGTACGCTCCACTGCTAGTACGATCGCTTGCCGTCTGTGGATAGTTATTGAACGTTGACCTCGAAGATAAGCAGTGGTCACATTCATTTGACTGGACCCTATATTTTCTCACGTAATTCTCTGTATGTCTGATATGCCACTTGACCTCCTTTCCATTTGAAAATTAGCCGGCTGCTGTGGCCGAGCGGTTCTAGGTGCTTCAGCCGGGAACCGCGCTGCTGCTACGGTCGCAGTTTCGAATCCTGCCTCGGGCATGGATGTGTGTCATGTCCTTAGGTTAGTTAGGTTTAAGAAGTTCTAAGTCTAGGGGACTGATGTCTTCAGATGTTAAGTCCCCTAGTGCTTAGAACCATTTGAACCATTTTTTTCCATTTGAAAATTACGAGTTGCATTCAAGATGGCGACTTCCCATGTTGGTACCATAGCCTCACAGGTTTTCCACTTCTCCCGTCTGATGCTACTTGACTTTAAACTGCTGTTCTTGTTTTAGAAGGATGGCTCCACACGTCTGTACCATCTTGTAAGATTTCCGTAATGCTCAGTCACGAATTATACATGTGTCAAGCTTTATCCAGTAACGAACACCAAAAGAGTAGCAGCCCAATTTTTTTTCACACTGGTCCACCTATTTATCTACCTGCAACACTTTTCCGCCATTCGTGTGGGTAGTAAAGTTATGACACTGAGTAAACGGACGTCCAAATTTTTTACGGCATGACGGATGACCACAAAGATCACAGGCTCTTCCAAGAATTCTGCTCCTTGGCACTGGCAGATCGGACACACACAGGTGATTCCCCTTACCAGAACCACAGTACTTCCTCCCCCCTGTAGCGAGAAGTGATGAATTGAACAGGATACACAGAAATAGCGCGAGAACAGTGTCTTCCTCCTCTCAGAGCAACGGCTCTGGTATCCTGGTGCTTTTGCGTCACGCGACTGTCCGTTAGATGGGGAAGCATTTACAGATCGTCCCACATATTGCTTCTGAACAAACAAGTATGTGGCGCTACTGGTCGTCACTTGGGTCTATACAAAGACGTCGCACAATGTCACAACAACTGTCTGTTTGAAATATCTTTACTGGCGGAAAGTAATGGACCTGCGTGGGCTGTGAAGGAGCGGGTAGTGGGGGTATGAAGTGGCCTCCCGCCGAAACGAGTAGTAGGTATCTATATACAGGGCGTATCATAATTAACAGCGAAAACTTGGACGGATATAAAAATACGGGTAATGCAATGAGCGGACGGCATTTGTGGCCGGGAGACCCCACGCGGGGCGGTTCAGCCGCCGCTCCACAAGTTCTTTAACGCCACTACGGCGGCTTGGGAGTGAATGTGGATGAAAGACACACACTACCCACTCATCTAGAGGCAGAGAAAATCCCTGACCCCGCCGGGAATCGAACACGGGACCCCGTGCGCGGGAAGCGAGAACACTACCGCAAGACCACGAGTGGCGAACAAAATACGGCTCATTTCCAAGGTTACTTGCAAACGATATATATTGAGCGCGCGGCTGTCATTGCGCCATACGTCTATTAGTTTTCCATTTTGTTCACAGCGCTGACAGCAGAACATTAGTCACGAGTGCTCTTGACAAGAGTGAACCCGTTGCAATGTCGACTTGCTGCTACTTAATTCTAAGATTGTGTACTGTGGAAAATAGCTTAGACTGCTGTCTGGAATATCATTTATTGCTGAACGACGATTGTAGGAAATGTGCGGACTGTCATGGAACGTTGTGTGTGAAACTTGGTAAAAAACGAACTCTTTGATTTCCCATTCCAGTTATATTGTGTGAAAGGTAACAAAGGAACTACAAACAGGAACGGCACGTGGTTCGATAAACTTAAGTTGTGTATTCAGCAGAGTACTATTTTAGTTTCTAGCTGGGTTAAAGCATATACGTTACAAGAAACTGGATTAACTACTAATTCTGTTCACGATTACTATGTTTATGTTTTCTATCGTGAGGTGTGTTATGTGATGGTTGAAACGAGCGTAGGTACCCTACAGCAGCTTAATACGCTGTTGAGCGATAGAGCGCGCCAGAAGGCAAGAAAACAGCGCTAAAAGTTGAAAACATGAATTATAACTTATTTAAATAAAAGCTAACAGCTTATGACGTCAGTAAAGTAGCTTTTAAAAACAAGTAAGAAACAACTAGTCGAATATTAACGAGGAAATGAGATCAGAATTGACGTCAGAAAAAGAGGCTTTAAACAATAAAGAAACTAAGCTGCTTGTCAAACATTAACAAGTATCTGAAGTCAGCCAAGCTGCATGTTAATAATCAAAAGCTTAACATTTGCCATTTTTTTCAATTGACTTTTAAAATGTAATATCTTGAATAAGTGCAGCAGATTTGTTAACTGCAATAGCAACATAAGCAACGCGTCACTTCCGTTGGTGACATAAGTTCAGAACCAGGAAAAGTTGCACAGATACAATTCAGCCGCGTGACAGCGGGATAAACCGACGGACAGAGAGGGCGGTGTGCACTCGACACCCACGGATATGCTGGTGGACGCGGCACGTCCCGTACAACGTTAACTACAGCAGACTAAAAACTAACCTTCGAAAACTAGTAACAGTTCACTGCTTTACAAAGGGCGGCACATATTTCATCATATTACCATTTAAAATCCAATTTAAATAAATAAACAAACGTCTACCCAGCGAATATGGTGATAAGCAACAAAGCACTTAACAACTGTGTAGCACTCTGATTATAGGAATGAGAAAACCAATAAGGCTTGCGTGCCTCCAAAATTAATTGGCAGTTACTTGTACTAATTATGCCGCAGGACAGTCATTACACATTATTTTGAAATGGAAGAAAATTCAAATTTGCTGACTTCCAACATGTTTTACAGAAATACTACCCATAAATAACTAATACGGCACCTCTTACTAACGCAAAATCCTCTATTTCGAATAGCTAAGCAACCGAATCTCAGATGTCAAACTTTGTTTACCAGGCTGCCCGTAACAACCACAGTGGAATGGTATATTCTTATTTTAGCAGAGTTTACTATAGAAAATCTCATGGCAGATGCTTCAGTCTGGAACCGCGTGACCGCTCCAGTCGCAGGTCCGAATCCTGCCTCGGGCATGGATGTGTGTGATGTCCTTAGGTTAGTTAGGTTTAAGTAGTTCTAAGTTCTAGGGGGCTGATGACCGCAGATGTTAAGTCCCGTAGTGCTCAGAGCCATTTTCTCATGGCAAATCAACTTACAACGCCACCAAAATGCTTTACATATACTTGTCTAAAATTATTACAGTGAAAAGACACTCTGGTTAAGTTAGACTAACTCCACTGAAATGTATTGCAAATGCTTAATTAAAATGATTGCAGTGAAAGGCACTCCGATTAAGTTAGACTTAATTATTTAAAAGGAAGAGCAACACATAGTTTACAGTTGAAACTTCCGGGCTGAGAGGCCGTGGCCGATGTATAAAATTTGCACCTAACGTTTCGTCTCCATCTGCGGGAGACGTCTGCCACTGAGGCTCCAGGTACTGTCGCCTTTATAGAGCGCATAGAGCTCACCACCATTCGTCACGTGATGCCGGTGGTATGCCTGTCTTTGGAAGGCGTCATCAGTCTCAATTAAGAGTAATCACGGCCTTGCCGCAGTGGGTACACCGGTTCCCGTGAGATCACCGAAGTTAAGCACTGTCGGGCGTAGCTGGCACTTGGATGGGTGACCATCCAGCCGCCATGCGCTGTTGCCATTTTTCGGGGTGCACTCAGCCTCGTGATGCCAATTGAGGAGCTACTCGACCGAATAGTAGCGGCTCCGGTCAAAGAAAACCATCATAACGACCGGGAGAGCGGTGTGCTGACCACACGCCCCTCCTATCCGCATCCTCATCTGAGGATGACACGGTGGTCGGATGGTCCCGATGGGCCACTTGTGGCCTGAAGACGGAGTGCTAAAATTTTCATTCTACTTGCGCAACGTCGACATCCATATTTTGTCTAACCTTAAAACTTCCTCCTTTCTATTAAAATTGTTATGGTGTTTGTGAATCTCTATTGCTTCTCTATACATGCGAGCATGATAATGGGATGTACGTGCTGGAACGCTTGCCTCATTAAATTTAATTTCGTGGTTCCCATATCGAAAAACATGCTCAGCTATGGCCGATTTTTCGATGTGTCCTAAGCGACAATTTCTTTTATGTTCGGCTAAGCGGGTGTTTACATTTCTTTTTGTTGTTCCAGTATATACTTGTCCACAACTGCATGGCATTTTGTATACCCCAGGTGTTGCTAGGGAGTGTCGGGCGTCTTTTGCAGTTTTCAAATATTTCTTAATCTTCTTGGTGGGTCTGAAGATTGTTTCGATCCCATACTTGGCCAGAACTTTCCAGATACGGTCCGTGACTTTATTAATGAACGGTAGGAAAACTTTTCCAGTAGATGACCGTTGTTGCTCTTGACTTCTGGCTTCTTTTCTTCTTTGATGGAGGGCTCGATCAATTTCCTTCCTGGTATATCCGTTTTTCATGAAGGCTGACCGTAAGTGATTTAGTTCACCTTGTAAATAATCCGGCTCGCAGATTTTGTTGGCTCTGTCCACCAAGCTTTTCATGGAACCTCTTTTTTGCCAAGGATGATGGTTTGATTCCTTATGGAGGTATCGATCCGTATAAGTGTTCTCCCTGTATACCTTGTGGCCCAGCGTCCCATCCACCCGTTTAATTACCGACACCTCCAGGAAATTGAGTTGACCGTTGCTCTCTTTCTCCATCGTAAAGTGTATTTTCTGGTTAATACTGTTCAGATGCACCAAGAAGATATCCAGCTCTTCTTCACCATGAGTCCACACTACAAATGTGTCATCAACATAGCGATACCGTTTAGCTGGCTTTTTACTGGCAGTCTGCAGCGCTCGCTGTTCGAAGATCTCCATAAATAAATTGGCAACAGCTGGGCTGAGAGCGGTTCCCATCGCCACCCCGTCGATCTATTCGTAAAACTTGTTGTTGTACTGGAAATAAGTTATCGTCAGGCAGTGTTTAAATAAAAAAATAAAAAACAGTGTACCGTTTTTGATTCCTAATAAAAAGGTCTTCGGTCCCGGGTTCGATCCCCGCCCCTGCCTACATTTTGATAAATAATCAGCATTGGCGGCCGAAGACTTCCGGCATAAGAAGTCTGCCTCATTCTGCCAACGGCCTTGTCAAAGAGCAAAGAGGGCGGAGGAGCGGATAGAGGTTCAGGGCACTCTCTTGTCCTAGGGGTGGGAAATTGCCCCTAAAGGCGACATGAGGATGCAGAAGGCAATGGAAACCACTGCATTAAAGACACGTAACGTGTATCCACAGGACATGTGGCCTGTAATTGAAGAAGTGTCATGATGATCTCTCCATTGGCAAAAGATTCCGGAATAGTCCTCCATCCGGATCTCCGGGAAGGGACTGCCAAGGGGGAGGTTACCATGAGAAAAAGATTGAATAATCTACGAAAGGATAACGTTCACGAGTCGGGGCATGGAATGTCAGAAGCTTGAACGTGGTAGGGAAACTAGAAAATCTGAAAAGGGAAATGCAAAGGCTCAATCTAGATATAGTAGGGGTCAGTGAAGTGAAGTGGAAGGAAGACAAGGATTTCTGGTCAGATGAGTATCGGGTAATATCAACAGCAGCAGAAAATGGTATAACAGGTGTTGGATTCGTTATGAATAGGAAGGTAGGGCAGAGGGTGTGTTACTGTGAACAGTTCAGTGACCGGGTTGTTCTAATCATAATCGACAGCAGACAAACACCGACAACGATAGTTCAGGTATACATGCCGACGTCGCAAGCTGAATATGAACAGATAGTGAAAGTGTATGAGGATATTGAAAGGGTAATGCAGTATGTAAAGGGGGACGAAAATCTAATAGTCATGGGCGACTGGAATGCAGTTGTAGGGGAAGGAGTAGAAGAAAAGGTTACAGGAGAATATGGTCTTGGGACAAGGAATGAAAGAGGAGTTCTGTAACAAGTTTCAGCTAGTAATAGCGAATACCCTGTTCAAGAATCACAAGAGAAGGAGGTATACTTGGAAAAGGCCGGGAGATACGGGAAGATTTCAATTAGATTACATCATGGTCAGACAGAGATTCCGAAATCAGATACTGGATTGTAAGGCGTTCCCAGGAGCAAGAGAAGTCTACTAATATCAAATACCGGCCTTAATTTGAGGAGCCGGCCGCGGTGGTCATGCGGTTCTAGGCGCTGCAGTCCGGAACCACGGGACTGCTACGGTCGCAGGTTCGAATCCTGCCTCGGGCATGGATGTGTGTGATGTCCTTAGGTTAGTTAGGTTTAATTAGTTCTAAGTTCTAGGGGACTGATGACCTAAGATGTTAAGTCCCACAGTGCTCAAAGCCATTTGAACCATTTTTGAATCTTAATTTGAGGAAGAAATTTCTGAGGATGTACGTCTGGAGTACAGCATTGTATGGTAGTGAAACATGGACTGTGGGAAAACTGGAACAGAAGAGAATCGAAGCATTTGAGATGTGGTGCTATAGACGAATGTTGAAAATTAGGTGGACTGATAAGGTAAGGAATGAGGAGGTTCTACGCAGCATCGGAGAGGAAAGGAATATGTGGAAAACACTGATAAGGAGAAGGGACAGGATGATAGGACATCTGCTAAGACATGAGGGAAAGAGTCCCATGGTACTAGAGGGAGCTGTAGAGGGCAAAAACTGTAGAGGAAGACAGAGATTGGAATACGTGAAGCAAATAATTGAGGACGTAGGTTGCAAGTGCTACTCTGAGACGAAGAGGTTAGCACAGGAAAGGAATTAGTGGCGGGCCGCATCAAACCAGTCAGTAGACTGATGAAAAAAAAAATGTCAGTCCTAAAAATATCTGCTATGTATGAAATAGATTCGTTTACAGGCACCATGGTAAACAATGACATTACATCGAAGCTCACAAGAATATCACTTGAGCTAACGTTAATCTCCCTCAGTTTTTCAATAAAATGCGCCGAGTTTTTAATGTAACTGTTCGTTCTGCCAATGTATGGTTACAGCAAGCAGGCGAGATATCAGGCCACCTGTTGTGTTGGAGATCCTATGGTACTCACAATCGGTTCAACGGGACCTGTGGTTTATGTCCATATAGTCTGGGTGGATAAGCTTCCGTTTTGCAGAGTTGTTTTTTATCATCCGAAGAAAGAGAAGATATTTCTGTCAGTTGATTGGTATTTCTCAAAATTTGGTTCTAGGATCCTTCTGAAGTTTTTTATACGTAGTGGGATCCAAAAGGTCACTAATCTTCTTGTGATAAACTCCGGTGTTCAGCAAAACCGTAGGATTTCCTTTATCAGCTGCAAGTACAATAATGCTCTTATCCGCATTGATCTCCCTCAGCGGCCTCCTTTCCGCTTGAGACAAATTGCTGGTAGGTGGTTTCGCTTGGCGTAATATTCAGGCTGTTTCAGTCCTGATTTCATCCGCGGAATGCGATGATAACAAACGGATTCCTGCCTCCACATTCTCTATAATGTCCTCCGTAGGAACCTTTAGTGGCGTGACTGCAAAGTTGTCTCCTTTCGATAGAACTGAATGTTTCTCTTTTGTTAATTCTCTCCCAGACATGTTAAGTTAGACAAAATATGGATGTCGACGTTGCACCAGCAGAATGACAATCGATTACTCTTAATCGAGAATGATGACGCCTTACAAACATAGGCATAACGTCGGCACCACGTGACGAATGGTGGTGCCCTCTATGCGCTCTATAAATCCGAGAGTACCTGGAGCCTCAGTGGCAGTAGCCGGACGACCTCAGAAGATGTGTACCGCAGATGGAGACGATACGTCACGTGGAAATTTTAAACATCGACCACGGCCTCTCAGCCCGGAAGTTTCAACTTAAGACAACACCGGCCGTGAAAGCCTACACTGTATGATTAACATATCGTTTAGCCCTCAATATGGCCACTCGAAATATGGCCAATTTAAACAGACAGTTCTGATTTATGTACCTCCACTAGGTCTGACACACAGACCAAGGATAGTGAATTCGAGGGATGAAGAAACTTTAGTGCCTCTTATTAAGCGTTTCGTCTTTCCAAGAACGAAAGTAATTATGGACGGCTGGAGATCCTATAGAAGCTTGTAGCTAGAAGGTTTCGAAGACGAATTTGTCAATTATTCAGTGGAATATGTGTTGTGGATTGGCAAGAGAGCCAACCCACTAGGAGAGGAAACCGAAAGGCACGCGTTTTAGCTCACGCAGGCTGGCGTGAGGTCTGGAGCAGGTCAAGGAATTTAGACTTCAGAAAAAAGGAGGTAACTGGTAGAATACTTAACTTTAATCCATTAATGTTGAATGTAGCTCTTGTCTGTACATTATTTACAATATCAATAGTAACTGATAATGGCGCCTTGCTAGGTCGTAGCAAATGATGTAGCTGAAGGCTATGCTAACTATCATCTCGGCAAATGAGAGCGTATTTTGTCAGTGAACCATCGCTAGCAAAGTCGGCTGTACAACTGGGGCGAGTGCTAGGAAGCCTCTCTAGACCTACCGTGTGGCGGCGCTCGGTCTGCAATCACTGACAGTGGCGACACGCGCGTCCGACGTGTACTAACGGACCGCGGCCGATTTAAAGGCTACCACCTAGCAAGTGTGGTGTCTGGCGGTGACACCACAATATGTATCTTCGGAAGATCCGTTAGTTCATACACAGAATTAGAGCGCTTGTGAAAAATCTGTTAAATCCTCTATTAATAAAGAGACGAACCGTACGTATTTCAGTACCTTTATTTTCACAATTTGCTAGACTATCACTGTTTTCCTGGACGACAGAGCTACAGTGTACCCTGGCTGTCCGCTGCTCGTGCTCTAGTGCCTAGCGTTGCTGCCTCTGGATCACGGGGTCCCGGGTTCGATTCCCAGCCGGGGTGGGGGATTTTCTCCTCGCGGGGACTGAATGTTTGTGTTGTCCTCATCATTTCGTCATCATTCATGAAAGTGACAAGATTGGACTGAGTAAAGATCGGGAATTTGTATTGGCGCTGATAACCGCGGAGTTGGGCGCCCCACAAACCAAGTATCATCATCATCATCATTATCAAAAGCGACGGTCCCAGGTTGTGTACACAAAACACGGGATTGTCGCTGGCGAAGATCTGGATGACGAGTAATGTAAGTTAAATTGTTGTGCTGTCAGTGTTTTTTTTTCCTTTATTGTAATTTGAACACCCCATACAAGGTGGGCTGGCAGCGGAAAAGTTTACTCCGCTCTTCAGCCATAAGCAGTACAATAAAAGAGAAAGGGAGACAGAAAAGTAACAGACTGGCGGTTTAAAAAAACAGTAGATACAATAATTAAAAAACATGAAGCCGTTCACACAAACAAGAAAACTGTCGGCACTGTGCACAAACACTGACGAGTTAGACGACACATGTGAACGAAGGAGCGTGGACGGTGAAAAACACTGATGCACAAACACGACGGCACAGACACTAAACCGAGGGTGATGATCTCCGGCGCGCGAATGTTCACTATGCGTGTGCGAGTCCGGGGACCTGCCAAGAGAGGAGGAGGAGGAGGAGGAGGAGGAGGATGAGGGGGAGGGGGAGTGGGAGAGCGAGAGGGGAGAGCAGAGATGCCACAGGCAGGGGAGATAGGGGAGGAGGGAGGAAGGGGGAGGGGAAGCCCGGGTGAAGAGGGGTGGAGAGAGGGGACGGGGGAAAAGGATAAAGAAGGGAAGAGAAGAGAAGGGAGGGAGGGTGCCGAAAGGAAAGGACACCGGAAGCGGGGGGTGGGTCAGGGTCAAAGTTCATAGGAGGGGTAGATGGAGGGGACGAGGACATCATCAGGGAGGGGGAGCTGGCGGAAGCCACCTTGGGAGAGGGTAAGGAGGGTGGAGAGATGGAGACCGGGTGGGATGTGGGAATACAGCGCGGCAGCGGGCGGGGGTGGGAGAGGATTGGGGACACGAGCGGGTGAGGAGGATCAAGTTTACGGGAGGTGTACAGGATCCATATCCTTTCAAGGAAAAGGAGGAGGTGGGGGAAGGGGATGAGATCATACAGGATCCGCGTGGGGGAGAGGAGACGGATGCGATAGGCAAGGCGGAGAGCATGGAGTTCAAGGATTTGGAGGGATTTATAAAAGGTAGGGGGGGCGGAGATCCAGGCTGGATGGGCGTAACAAAGGATAGGGCGGATGAGGGATTTATAGGTGTGGAGGATTGTGGAGGGGTCCAGACCCCACGTACGGCCGGAAAGGAGCTTAAGGAGACGGAGGCGGGAACGTGCCTTGGCTTGGATTGTCCGGAGATGGGGAGTCCAGGAGAGGCGACGGTCGAGGGTGACGCCGAGGTACTTGAGGGTGGGAGTGAGGGCGATAGGACTGCCATAGACGGTGAGATAGAAATCAAGGAGGCGGAAGGAGGGGGTGGTTTTGCCTACAATGATCGCCTGGGTTTTGGAGGGATTGACCTTAAGCAACCACTGGTTGCACCAAGCAGTGAAGCGGTCAAGATGGGATTGGAGAAGGCGTTGGGAGCGTTGCAGGGGGGGGGGGGGCAAGGGCAAGGAAGGCAGTGTCACCGGCAAACTGGAGAAGGTGGATGGGGGGTGACGGCGGCGGCATGTCCGCCGTGTACAAAAGGTACAGAAGGGGGGAGAGGACGGAGCCTTGGGGCACACCGGCGGAGGAGAAAAAGGTGTAGGAATCTGTGTTATGGATTGTGACATAGGAAGGACGGCGGGAGAGAAAGGAGCCGATCAGACGGACGTAGTTGATGGGAAGGGCGAAGGTTTGGAGCTTGAAGAGGAGACCGGAATGCCAGACGCGGTCATAAGCGCGTTCGAGGTCAAGGGAGAGGAAGATTGCGGAGCGACGGGAATTTAGCTGTTCGAAAAGGAGATGAGTGAGGTGAAGGAGAAGATCGTTGGAAGAGAAGGACAGCCGAAAGCCACACTGGGTAACGGGAAGGAGGCAGTGCTGGCGGAGATGCTGGTGGATGCGGCGGGTGAGGATAGATTCCAGGTAAGGCTGATGGGACGGTAGGAGGAGACGGCGGACGGCGGTTTGCCAGGTTTAAGGAGCATGAGGATACGGGAGGTTTTCCACAGTCGGGGTAGTAACCGGTGGACAGGACTACATTGTAGAGCCTGGCTAGGATGGAGAGAAAAGAGACAGGAGCTTCACGAAGGTGACGGTCACCAGGAGCGGTGTTGCGTTTGGTGCGGAGTGTAGCAATGAGATCCTGTGTAGTGATAGGAGTATTGAGTTCCGTGTGTGCAATGTTGTCCAAGTACTGGAAACCAGGAGCGAGGGGAGGGACAGAGGTGTCAGTTCGATCGCGGAAGAGGGAGTAATCAAACTGGGGATCATCGGGGATGGAAAACACATTGGACAGGTAGGAGGCAAAGTGATTGGCCTTACTAAGGGCGTCAGGGAAGGGGTGATCATCATGGAGAAGAGGGTAGTAGGGGGAGGGCTTAGTTCCGGTAAGGCGACGGAAGGCTGACCAGAACTTGGACGAGTTGATAGGGAGGGTAGCATTTAAACGGATGCATGTCTGTCGCCAGTCCCGGCGTTTCTTAGCCGCGAGCAAATTACCAATGTGTCGCTGGAGTTGCCGGTGGCGTCGTAGGGTGTCCGGGTCACGCGTGCGGAGGAAGGCACGGTAGAGACGGCGGGATTCACGGAGGAGGAGAACGGCCTGTGGGGGTAAGGTAGGACGGTGGGGATGGATGACGACAGTAGGGACGTGGGTCTCCACGGCCTCAGACAAGGTCTGCTGGAGAAAGGAGGCAGCACGGGTGACATCATCAGGGTGGTGGTAGCTGAAAGGGTGGCTATCAACCTGGGTGGAGAGGGTATCCCGGTAGGCATTCCAGTTGGCACGGAAATAGTCATGGACGTACTTAGGGGGAGGGTCATTACCAGGGTCGGGTCGGGGGCGACGTCCGTCTGAAACGGTGAGGAGGACAGGGAGATGGTCACTACCAAAAGGCTCCAGGACATCCACCGTTATGCGACCAAGGAGGTTGGGGGAGGAGAGAATAACATCGGGAGTGGAGTTGGATTTGGGACGGGTGTGCTGGGGGATGGGGATGAGGTCGCCTTGAAGGGTGGAGAGGAACCGATGCCACCACTGTAACTGGGCAGCAGAACGACTATGGATGTTGAGGTCGGCGGCGATCACGTAGGAGGAGAAGGTACGTTCGATGTGGGAGAGGAAGTCGAAGGGAATAGGAGCATTGGGGCGGACATAGATGGTGGCGCAGGTAACGGTAAGGCCAGGGAAGAAGAGACTAAGGATCAGGTGTTCAGTGGGGTCGGGAAGGAGAGGTTGGAGCCGAACAGGAATCTGGCGGTGGTGCCCAATGGCAACTCCGCCACGTGCAATCGGGAGTGGATTATCGGAGCGGTGGAGGAGGTAGGGCGAAGTGTGGACTGTGTGGTGAGGTTGCAGGAATGTTTCATTGAGGAGGAAGGCATCCACACGGTGGGTGGCAAGGGTGTGCAGGAAGAGGTTCTTGTTGGCGGTAAGGGAGCGCTATGTTGTTGAAAAGCATACGGTGCTGTCGCGCCATGATAGGGATTTAAACGAGGGTGTCAAGACGGGAGAAGGTGAAATGGGCCTGGTTGTTGGAGTAGGTGGCGTACATTTAGAGCTGGAAAACGGAACGGGCGGCAAGGGAGATCTGTTGGAGGGTGTGCGGGCGCTGAAAAGGATGGACATTCTGAAGGACGATGGTGAGGAATCTGATGATGTCCTCAGTGGTAGGGGGTGGGCGAAGGGAGTTGCCGGGAGGGATGGGGGCGTCCAGAGGGTGGACAGGAACGGTGAGTTCGGGAGTGGTAGGAGGGGGTCGGGCCTTACACTTCTGGGAGTATGTGGGATGAGGGAGGTTACAGGTATTACAGGAGGGGGGGGATTGGAGATTGGGGCACTGCTGTAAAAAGTGGGCTTGCCTACAGTGCGGGCAGGTGGGGGCCTCGCGGCACTCAGATGTTGGGTGCGCATTATACCGCAAGCACCTTTGGCAGCGGAGGGATTGAGGAGGGGAACGGGAGGGGTCGACTTTGTAATGTTGGTTAAAAAGGAGGGCACCCTTCTTCAGGAGACGATCTATGGAGGGGGCGTGCTCAGAAAAAACCCGCATAAGGCGGGTGGGGCCGGCAGCGTTATGGATCCGGCGAACCGCACGCACCTCCAGATGGGGATGGGCCTGAAGCTCCGCCAACACCTCCTCCTCCGTGATCACTGGACTGAGCCGAGTGATCACGGCGGTGAGGGTCGGCGGGCGACGCGGAGGTTGGGGTTGGCGGGAGGGAGGTGGCGAGGGAGCAGGGGTGAGAGTGGCATGAGGGCCAAAGCGGGTGACAGGGATGCGGGAAAGGAGGTCTGTGTGGAGGGTAGGGCTGGGGGAGGAGATGAGTACCAAATCACGGCGAGGAGTGAGGAGGGAGATGGGGGCACCAGGACAATTCTGGCGAAGGAAGAGGGTGAGGTTCCGGGTTTCAAGGAGGTAGGGATCCGGACAGGAGAGGAGGTAGCGGTAGGAGGAGGGGGTAGAGGAGGAGGAGGAGGGGGCAGGGACGGGGGGGGGAGACATCCATGGCATCAGTGGTGGGGGAAGGGGGACGAGGCGGAGCCTTTTTTGGAGCAGACGAGGCAGGGGTGCGACTGGGGCGCTTGACGGCGGCGGAGGTGGTGTGGGGGATGGGAACAACAGGAATGTGGCGGGGAGTGGCAGGTCCCGGGGCTTGTGTCAGCGCCGGAGGTGGTGATGGTGACGGTGAAGGCGAAGGCGACGGCGACGATGACGATGACGGTGGCGGTGGCGGCGGTGATGGCGACGGGCAGAGCTGAGCAGGGACAGTGGCCCGACGGGCCACCACCCGAGCCGGAGCTGCAGTGACAGGCTGGGGGAGTGGGGGGAAAGGATCAGATCGAGAGAAGCGGGAGGAAGAAGCTGGAGAGGGGGCGACAAAGAGCGAGGGCGAAGGGAGAGTAAGAAGAGGAGGGATGGAAGGAGGGGGGTGGGACTGGGCACACCAAGTTATAGTGGTGGAGGCGGCGGAAGGGGAAGTATAAACTATGGCGGTGGTGGTAGCGGTGGCGGTGGTGGTGGGGGCGGACATGACGAGAGGGAGAAACAATAACGAACAGAACGAAAAGGAAAGGACACAAACTGGGGACAGACAAAGACGAAGACGGATGATGACGAAGACGGCCGTAGACCAGGGTCAGGACGGCGGCGACGGCGGCGACCAGGCGGCGGCGGCGACGGCGGCGGCGAGCACCGGCTGGCGACGGCGGCGGCGGCGGCGGCGAACAGACGGACGGCGGCGGACGGACGGACGGACAGCAGGCAGCAGCGGTAGCGGCGGCGGCGGCGGCGGCGAACAGGCGGACGGCGGCGAACAGACGGTGGACGGCGGCGAACAGACGGTGGACGGCGGCGAACAGACGGACGGACGGACGGACGGACAGCAGGCAGCAGCGGTAGCGGCGGCGGCGGACAGCGAGCAGGCAGGCGGACGGACGGACGGACGGACGGACTAACAGCTACAGCAGTAAGCGGCAGGCAGGCGGGCAGGCAGGCAGGCAGACAGACAGACAGACACAATCTTCGAAGTCGGAGATTACAACCTGAGAGTAGCCCAGGCGTTGCAATCTGACGCCGTCGAATGAGGGGATCCAACCCTCTGAAGTCAGTTTTTTCGTACATCTTGACATTAAGTGAGCAAAATACGTTCTATAAATGCGCGAGTATATAGCTTTCTTTTTCATTTAAGTTCATCATTGGAAGACGTTCAGCTTTTGTCGTTATCGTTTTGGATGCTGTACACAAAATCGATATCTGGCGCCATGACAGTCGCGCTCTCTAAACACATCGTTTGCTAGCAACATGTCAAAATTTCATGGAGTCGTTAACAAACGCGTTACAGCGCTCCTTGCGGTAACGAAAGCTAACTCGGCCGCCATTTCCAGGACACGATCGTCCGAACATAAAGAAGAGGCCAACGATTTAAAGTCAGACTCGTCAATTCCTGTTTTCCATTAAGTCTGGCGACACCTACGGATTCTGAGAATTTCTGCTTTTTATGGAGTAAAATTATTGTTATAATCTTATGACTTAATTTCATTCTTTTGGTGCCTAGTATGCCTCTTTATAATGATCACACTTTCGGGCTTCCAAGTCCAAAAAAATGCTACAGGCTCAATATGGCTGAGTACAAGATGAGAATGTGCTACTGAAGGAGCATATAAAGTAGCTTAGTGTGTGACACAAGAAAATAATAGTGCTGTTAGAAACTTGAGTTGCTTACCGAGCGGGGTGGCGCAGTGATTAGACACTGGACTCGTATTCGGGAGGACGACGGTTCAATCCCGCGTCCGGCCATCCTGATTTGGGTTTTCCGTGATTTCCCTAAATCACTCCAGGCAAATGCCGAGATGGTTCCTCTGAAAGGGCACGGCCGACTTCCTTCCCAATCCTTCCCTAATCCGATGAGACCGATGACCACGCTGTCTGGTCTCCTTCCCCAAACCAACCAACCAACCAACCAACTTGAGTTGCTTGTTTCAAAAAGTACTTTGTAATTCAGCTTCTGATACGCTAAACAGTTTTGAAACTTTTGGAACTTCAAGCTTGTGCTAAAATATCACTGTATTCTCAGACCGTACGGAAATTGGCTCTGACCCTACATTTTTATCCTGCTGAGGCATATAGGTGCTTAGGGAAGTTTGTGAAATTATCTCGCCTAAGAACGTTTCACTGCAATTACTGTGAAGTTCCCTATTTATAAAGAGTGACCATCTTTTCACAGGTACTGACCTTGGGGAACAGGTCAAGTTGCGATGCAACTATATACCAACCTTATTTCATTGAAAGGTCAATGAATACAGGGCAGAAATAAAATGTCATAGAAAAATGAAATGCTGATTAACAGTCAATAAAACATTATAAAAATGAAATGGAAACATGTTACTTCATTGTGTTGTAAGTTATAATTATTATTATTATTATTATTGTATTACTTGCAGTAACTACTTGTCACTCAGTTTTTTTAAAATATTGTCGTCCATGGTGCACTGGTTTTTGAGGCTGTGACCGTATCCTTATGACAGAAACAAAAATACAGAATTTCTGAGCCAGCTAGCGTTTTTATTAGCCAAAAAAGCGCGTTTTGAAGTTTACGACATAATCTAGACGTGGTACTTGCTGAAATTTCATTCATTTATGTTCAATTTCCGTGCATTAAAAACATGTGAGTAGACGAACATGTTTTGAGTCATCTTGCAGTTTTATCTTGTAATGGTCGCCTGGTCGTAGATATAGCTAATTGCTATAATCGCACTATTTCACTCCCATTTACGGAGCTTGTTAGCACTTGATGTTAGGTTGGCGCCATTAAAATGCATTGTGTTGTGGTAATCGCTGCTACTTTCTGGATCGCTGCTGTGTCTCGATGCTGATGCTGGCTCTAAATCTGGTTATCTATGGTTAAAAAACATGAGGTCCCGTGTTTTTTATATGCTTTTGATGATAAAGAACGAGCGAAACCAACAAATATGTAAACTTCAAATATTTATTACTCTGGTGGCCATCTTAATTCCATTGTCCACCAAAGACCATGACAACACAAAGTAGTATTTCCGTTATATGTTCTTTGCATTGTTTATCCACCTCAAACAATAACACACAAACACACTTTACCAAAGTGACATTCCGACTGCCTCCCGACCCTTCTTGCTGCTTGTATTTATAACATTGTCAAAGAACTACTAAAAAGAGATATAGTTTACAAGTCACATCTGTTATCATAATTTGTGCAGAAAAGTTATTAATTTGCATCGAATGACATAATTTAACATGTTATTAAAATGACAGACAGATTTGTTGACTTGACAGAATAATTCTTTGTTACAAAAAGGCCGTTTTTTAGAAGTTTGTCAATTGACTTCTCTAATTTGCATAAATAAGTAAATAACATGAATTATTAAGAATTACATTGGTTTTCGTCTAAAATAGGATTGATTTCGTGAATACTGAGTGAAAACGCTCCTAGCGAACAAATAGGTTTCACTGGGTGATTTTTATTTAAGGAGATCCAAAATACCACTATTTTTCGTACTTCATATTAATTATTTAAGATGAACTTAGTGTTTTTACATTATGACATTTGCTGTATCAGTGATCAAGTGATATAAACTTTTGTGTGGGTCAGTTATTCAGTATAATTTAATGGGTTGACTGTTTATGGAGACATGTTATGCAATCATTGTTAACATACACAAAACCTTTGCTATAATCATAAATACTCCTTAAACTGGTTGAATTTGGAGGGTATCGCATACTTCGGTACAGTAAAGCCTTTAATATGTTCTGTTACAATCTGCATCGAAAAGTTTATCCATACTTCGACTGAAAGTGTACTTGTTGCTGCTAGTTTCCGCAGAAATCACCGATGTTTCCTGTTTTTTGAGAAAAACTAAAGCTAGCATGAGCTGTCTGAAGTTAGTTGAACGTCATTTCAAGGGGGCCGGAGAAGCATACGACGCCCTCGGCTACAGAAAAAAATGGCGCATGGGAATTAAATTGGCTCAAACATGGCGGACGTATGGCCACTCTATGAAATTTAAACTCGTTGTTTGCTATTACTCTTGGAAATTACCAAAATACGGCGAAAGAAGCAAAAACTTTGTAGTAATCAATAGTCTGAAAACGAGACGTTTGTGATATAAGTGTAAGTACGTGGTTACGAGCCACCACGGACTCCAGTATGAACTATTGCCTTAGTTGTACAAAGCATTGAGTCCATTTTGGCACCTGTTTCATGTGTCGCTCTCTCATTTGGATAAAATGCTGCACTGATCTCTGCAGTGAGTTGGAAGTTCTTGGAAGAAGACGCCAATCTTCTGGTAAATCTAGACAAGATGATACAGTTCACTGCTCCACTTCCTCAGGCGTATTAGTGGGAGTGCTGTGCAGTTCAATTCTGAAACAACCCCCGACAGAAAAATACAAAGGACTTGAGGCCAAGATACAGACCTTGCACAACGCATCCATTTCTTGGACCATATTGGCGCTTTAGATGTCATCTTACATATACAGAAAAATTTGGTTGTGCCGCAGCATATACACTCCTGGAAATTGAAATAAGAACACCGTGAATCATTGTCCCAGGAAGGGGAAACTTTATTGACACATTCCTGGGCTCAGATACATCACATGATCACACTGACAGAACCACAGGCACATAGACACAGGCAACAGAGCATGCACAATGTCGGCACTAGTACAGTGTATATCCACCTTTCGCAGCAATGCAGGCTGCTATTGTCCCATGGAGACGATCGTAGAGATGCTGGATGTAGTCCTGTGGAACGGCTTGCCATGCCATTTCCACCTGGCGCCTCAGTTGGACCAGCGTTCGTGCTGGACGTGCAGACCGCGTGAGACGACGCTTCATCCAGTCCCAAACATGCTCAATGGGGGACAGATCCGGAGATCTTGCTGGCCAGGGTAGTTGACTTACACCTTCTAGAGCACGTCGGGTGGCACGGGATACATGCGGACGTGCATCGTCCTGTTGGAACAGCAAGTTCCCTTGCCGGTCTAGGAATGGTAGAACGATGGGTTCGATGACGGTTTGGATGTACCGTGCACTATTCAGTGTCCCCTCGACGATCACCAGTGGTGTACGGCCAGTGTAGGAGATCGCTCCCCACACCATGATGCCGGGTGTTGGCCCTGTGTGCCTCGGTCGTATGCAGTCCTGATTGTGACGCTCACCTGCACGGCGCCAAACACGCATACGACCATCATTGGCACCAAGGCAGAAGCGACTCTCATCGCTGAAGACGACACGTCTCCATTCGTCCCTCCATTCACGCCTGTCGCGACACCACTGGAGGCGGGCTGCACGATGTTGGGGCGTGAGCGGAAGACGGCCTAACGGTGTGCGGGACGGTAGCCCAGCTTCATGGAGACGGTTGCGAATGGTCCTCGCCGATACCCCAGGAGCAACAGTGTCCCTAATTTGCTGGGAAGTGGCGGTGCGGTCCCCTACGGCACTGCGTAGGATCCTACGGTCTTGGCGTGCATCCGTGCGTCGCTGCGGTCCGGTCCCAGGTCGACGGGCACGTGCACCTTCCGCCGACCACTGGCGACAACATCGATGTACTGTGGAGACCTCACGCCCCACGTGTAGAGCAATTCGGCGGTACGTACACCCGGCCTCCCGCATGCCCACTATACGCCCTCGCTCAAAGTCCGTCAACTGCACATACGGTTCACGTCCACGCTGTCGCGGCATGCTACCAGTGTTAAAGACTGCGATGGAGCTCCGTATGCCACGGCAAACTGGC
This sequence comes from Schistocerca cancellata, assembly GCF_023864275.1. Classification (NCBI taxonomy): domain Eukaryota; kingdom Metazoa; phylum Arthropoda; class Insecta; order Orthoptera; family Acrididae; genus Schistocerca; species Schistocerca cancellata. The sequence continues at coordinate 402,347,349 of NC_064632.1, read as the reverse complement.
TGACACTGACGGCGGCGGTGCACAAATGCTGCGCAGCTAGCGCCATTCGACGGCCAACACCGCGGTTCCTGGTGTGTCCGCTGTGCCGTGCGTGTGATCATTGCTTGTACAGCCCTCTCGCAGTGTCCGGAGCAAGTATGGTGGGTCTGAAACACCGGTGTCAATGTGTTCTTTTTTCCATTTCCAGGAGTGTATTTACCAAACTCCGCAACAATGGGTAATGGGTGAAATTCGAGCCCAGTGAGATTGGGACTTAATCGAAACGTTTACTTTCAAGTATATCTGTATTACAATTTTGGCCTGTTTAGTGGCCGAGTGGTTCTAGGCGCTACGGTCTGGAACCGCGCGACCGCTACGGTCGTAGATTCGAATCCTGCCTCGGGCATGGATGTGCGTGATGTCCTTAGGTTAGCTAGGTTTAAGTAGTTCTAAGTTCTAGGGGACTGATGACCTCAGAAGTTAAGTCCCATAGTGCTCAGAACCATTTTTTTATTACAATTTTAAACATTGGCAGTGAGAAAGCAACCGTACAAAAATATGATAAGTATATAACAGCCAACCGGTTGCAACAGAATTTTACTTGTACCAGGTTTCGACACCGACTGCGGATGTCTTCACCAGAAAGGCCACAACTGCTATGTAGTAACTGACGAACAAATTTAAGAGCAATAATCGTCTAGTCATTGAGAAGTTGATATTAAAACCACATAAAAATTAAGAACATTTAAACTGAAATAAAGTTGGTAACTGCCAGTAAAGCTAGAATTTCATGGCTTAGTACGGTACACGGCGCTAAGGACTGCAAGAGGAAACAGTGGTTGGAGATGCCGTCGGACTAAGAGGTTCTCAAACCAAAGTTGCCACACCGTGGACACGAAACAAGTCGCGCCATCTAGTGACACACGAAGATACCAATCTGTTGCCACCTTCTCTTACAGCCCTTACAAGGAAGTCGTACGAACTTTCCCTCACCGATTTGATTCGTATCGACAGGGTGCTCAGGGTATTATTAGGACTTCAACATATGTACACGGGGAGACGCAACTCCCAACCATTTGCGACAAAATCGTGTTTGAACATTTTAGGTGTGCTTATAACTTCGTCTGATCGACGCTAGTATTCGAGGAGTACGCAGCCGAGCGAGTAAGCGCCCAACTTCGTTATCGCCAGGTCTCTAGATCGAACATCGCTTCCAGTATACTTCTTGCTGTTCTTCTTCTTTTTTTTTTTCTTTCATTCCCAATAATTCTACCAACAGATGTGCGTGGTACGAAACGAAATTGTGTGATGGCCGAGAATCGTTCATGATTGTAGACTCACTGTTTTGTATCGACAAATTGGAAAACCACGCACACACAAAAATTAGGCTCTAATTACATGTCCTGTACATCGCAATCACTATTGTTATACATGTTTGTATGATCAGTATCAGCCCGATTCGCCAGTACTCTGTAGATACAACAAAATAAATAAGAAACTTCCTGGCAGATTAAAACTGTGTGCCCGACCGAGACTCGAACTCGGGACCTTTGCCTTTCGCGGGCAAGTGCTCTACCAACTGAGCTACCGAAGCACGACTCACGGCCGGTACTCACAGCTTTACTTCTGCCAGTATCTCGTCTCCTACCTTCCAACAGAAGTAAAGCTGTGAGTAGCTGGCGTGAGTCGTGCTTCGGTAGCTCAGTTGGTAGAGCACTTGCCCGCGAAAGGCAAAGGTCCCGAGTTCGAGTCTCGGTCGGGCACACAGTTTTAATCTGCCAGGTAGTTTCATATCAGCGCACACTCCGCTGCAGAGTGAAAATCTCATTCTGGAATATAAATAAGATTGCTATGCTGATTTAACTGAAAATTCCTATGTATCTGATTTTTACATTCAATCTCCAACGAAAAAGAACTGTATCCGTTTTTGAAGATGCAGATTGTCAGAATAACAAATGAATCATTAAATATTGACAATTTACACAGTCATAAAACTTCTGTTGTTACAATTACGTGGGAATGAAAAAAAAAAGATGTACTGGCAGTGAGATTCGATCCAGAGATCTCGCACTTATAAAGCTAAACGCTTGCTCTTTTTTTTTATCTCCCCTGTACAGGGAACGAAACTACAAAAATAAATCTACTTGCCACCACCACTTGTGTCCTAAGAGAAAAAAGAGCTGCACCTACTCAGGCGTTGGCGTCTATCTATGCCTATCCCAAAACAACTAGCCTTTTACTAAAATTGGGATAGGGAAGGAAGAAAGTATGGGAAAATAACAGACAGCAAAGCGATAAAAATGAAAGGAGTTGTGTAAAAGATTTTTTATTTATTTTTAGATGTACCGAAATTCCGGGAGTCACTCGCACCTTCGGATTGTGGAACATCCAAAGCTGTCTTCACGAAATTTTTAATGAGATTCTGTTTGTAGTTCGTTCAGAACATCATGTCGTCAAAATAAACATCAGAATCTCATGGCTTGGCTGTTACAGCTAGAAGTCGCGTGATTAAAGGCGCTCGATTAAAAATTTGAAAAGAACTGCTTGCTTCTAGGGTTTCGAACAAGTGTGCAGTGTCGATCATTACAATATGTCCAGTAACCAAATTCCAATTTCTCGTCGTAGCCCGAAAGGTAGCGGACCGTATGGCCGCGTATCTTACTCACAGCGTTTGTTTTCATTGCAGGGGCCGGCCGCGGTGGTCTAGCGGTTCTAGGCGCTCAGTCCGGAACCGCGCGACTTCGACGGTCGCAGGTTCGAATCCCGCCTCGGGCATGGATGTGTGTGATGTCCTTATGTTAGTTAGGTTTAGTAGTTCTAACTGTAGGGGACTGATGACAACAGATGTTAAGTCCCATAGTGCTCAGAGCCATTTGAACCATTTTTTTCATTGCGGGGTAATGCATCAAGTTCGGGAATAAAAGCGTATGGAAAGTGGTCTAAGCAGAAGTCTGCCTGGCAAGAAAAGCCTCCAAACATCAGACGACAGACCACACGAGAATCGGTGGACGGCTGTGTCGTCCACACTACAGTGAACACGTAGCGGTGTGCCAGCGAGGCGGATGCGGTGCCAACGAAACTGGTTGACCTGTTTGCCATCGATTGTGACATACTAGGCGGATTGGACGCTGGTGTCGAGAAGGCCTGCATGTACCGCTTTCCACATCTGAAGCCATATGATCTGGGGAAACTTGTTCGATGGGACTGGGGACTGATACATTTGTAATGCGTCGTGTATCGTCTTTGTCCGGAGTGGAAATGGTAAGAAGTGGAGGGTGTAACTTAATTCCAGAAAGAAATGCCGAAAGTGGTTAAAAGGGAGGGGGTGAAATGTCTGATAACATAACTGGGCTGACAACGAGACCGCCACATAATCTTGTAAAAGCAGTTCGAGCAGGCTCGTCGGAAAACGGCGCCAGACTTGGAAGCTAACAAAAACTGTCCTAACTCTGTTCGGCTCATAGCATAAGCTAACCCCACCACGTTCCCGTCGGATGGCAAGGGGAGTATATTGAACTTTGGATAACATCCCGTTACAGACAAAGGATCCTAGTGCCATCAACATGCTACAGGCAAGGGTAATCGGGACTGTGAACACTTGTGCCAGGTGAGGAATACAAGAGGCATGGTAGACGTTCGCGAATTGCTCCCACCGAACAGTGTCGGAGGATCTAAGCTGGGATAAACGAGACCCGACCTCATCGTTTGGAGGAGACGTCTACTGTTTGATGCCGCCGAAAGACGAATATCGTTCGTGAAATCAGTGTCGAAGCAGCGGACGATGGTTGCCATAGAGGGGCGACGCACCCGTTCAGGTAGGTCACTTCCAGTGAGCAGAACCTATGATTTGAAAACATTAAGAGAACTGTCCGATGCTTCACCAGATGACGCTACCCGTGTCAGTGCCGTACGATCACCATCTTCACAACGCGAGCATCTCTAATTTTACCTTCATGGTGTTTCTGTGAGACGCACTTAGGACGGAGAAAGGAACGTACGCTCGCTGAATTTTAATAGCAAAGTAGAATACACGAATACATAGAATAAATAGAATACATGTTCGAGTATAATGACTTTTCTGGAGACTAGAAATCTACTCTGTAGGAATCAGCATGGTTTTCGAAAAAGACAATCGTGTGAAACCCAGCTCGCGCTATTCGTCCACGAGACTCAGAGGGCCACAGACAGGGGGTCCCAGGTAGATGCCGTGTTTGTTGACTTCCGCAAGGCGTTCGATGCAGTTCCCCACAGTCGTTTAATGAAAAAAGTAAGAGCATATGGACTATCAGACCAATTGTGTGATTGGATTGAAGAGTTACTAGATAACAGAACGCAGCTTGTCATTCTTAATGAAGAGAAGTCTTCCGAAGTGAGAGTGATTTCGGGTGTGCCGCAGGGGAGTGTCGTAGGATCGTTGCTATTCACAATATATATAAATGATGTTGTGGATAACATCGGAAGTTCACTGTGGCTTTTTGCGGATGATGCTGTGGTATATCGAGAGGTTGTAACAATGGAAAATTGCACTGAAATGCAGGAGGATCTGCAACGAATTGACGCATGGTGCAGGGAATGGCAATTGAATCTCAATGTAGACAAGTATAATGTTCACCGAATACATAGAAAGAAATATCCTTTATCATTTAGCTACAATATAGCAGGTCAGCAACTGGCAGCAGTTAATTCCATAAATTATCTGGGAGCTGGGAGTAGGCATTAGGAATGATTTCAAAAATGGTTCAAATGGTTCAAAAATGGTTCAAATGGCTCTGAGCACTATGGGGCTCAACTTCTGAGGTTATTAGTCCCCTAGAACTTAGAACTAGTTAACCTAACTAACCTAAGGACATCACACACATCCATGCCCGAGGCAGGATTCGAACCTGCGACCGTAGCGGTATCGCGGTTCAAGACTGCAGCGCTTAGAACCGCACGGCCACTTCGGCCAGCAGGAGTGATTTAAAATGGCATGATCATATAAAGTTGATCGTCGGTAAAGCAGATGCCCGACTGAGATTCATTGGAAGAATCCTAAGGAAATACAATCCGAAAACAAAGGAAGTAGGTTACAGTACCTTGTTCGCCCACTGCTTGAATATTTCTCACCGGTGTGGGATCCGTACCAGATATGGTTGATAGAAGAAATAGAGAAGATCCAACGGAGAGCAGCGCGCTTCGTTACAGGATCATTTAGTAATCGCGAAAGCGTTACGGAGATGATAGATAAACTCCAGTGGAAGACTGCAGGAGAGACGGTCAGTAGCTCGCTATGGGCTTTTGTTGAAGTTTCGAGGACATACCTTCACTGAGGAGTCAACCAGTATATTGCTCCCTCCTACGTGTATCTCGCGAAGGATAAAATCAGAGAGATTAGAGCCCACACAGAGGCATACCGACAATCTTTCTTTCCACGAACAATACGAGACTGGAATAGAAGGAAGAACCAATAGAGGTACTCAAAGTACCCTCCGCCACACACCGTCAGGTGGCTTGCGGAGTATGGATGTAGATGTAGATGGAGATGGAGATACCGTAATGCTTAACGCCTTTCTTGTAGCTTCTGCTATTTGTAGGTAAATCACCGAAAAAATTGACAGAATTCTTACATATTGTTTATCCGGCTCCATAGTTAAAGTTGATGAAATTCAGAGCACAGTAAGTGCTTAAGGGAGCCGACGGTTTCTTAATTGTTAAAACAAGAATAATATTTTATATAATTCATTAAAATGTGAATGTACTGGTTGCGACTCTGAATCGTTCAGTTCGTAAGGGCACTGATTGCGAAAGCCAAGATCCCTGGCCATACTTTAACGTTTACGAAATAGATTTGCATTCAGCGAGTGTTCATTGATGTTAGCTGTTTGCGTTACATCAAAATTTGTGCTGGACTGGGACTCGAACCCGGATCTCCTGCTTACCGCGAGCGGTCGCCTTAACCATTCGGCTGTCCGTGCACGCATCCAGGACCGATCCAAATTTCGACACGTCACGTAGTCACAACCCTCGTGCTCGCGTAATTCGTGATTCCCGCACAGAAAGTCAAATATTATCTCATAATTTAAGCCCGTCGAGACGTGCAAACATCATTGACGGTTGCAGTGTCTGTGTTTATATAGTGCCTGTATCTTTACAGTACAATGTCCTTTAGACATGCATGTATGTCTGAAGGACGATGTATTGTGAAGATACAGACACTGTACAAACACGGACATTGCATCGTCAATGAGACATTAATCTGTCACAAGTAAGCGGAGAATGTCAGGCAGTATTTGAGACAAGGGCACGTGAGCCTACCTAGACGACCAGTTTTCCTGCTAGCCGGTCTCTTTATTGTAACATGTTATACAACGTATTAGATCAGAACGGACGTGTGATGGAAATGATTACACCAGTGTTCATTTAACGGAACATGCTATGAGGAACTGACCGCAGCTTTTAATTATTGTTAATTTGTTTGAAATCTCGCAATGCCTGACAATGACAAGTGTAGGTAAGGTTCCAGTGGAAAATAGGAACTCACGCGAAGAATATCCCTTGTTAGTCGGAAAGAGGAAATATGCAAATGAAATATCAGGACAGCAACGTACAATAAAAATGATCATAAATTAACTTTTCGTGCTTCAATATATTTCATGTCAATGCTGTTTATAAAGACTAAGGGAATATGTTTTACCCGCATTTAATTACTAATGCTCTGCATACTTAGACACAACGGCGTACTGTGTTATTGTTACGAGCTTCCTTTAATGTCTTCAGAAGTGCTTTGCGTTTATCACTGCAGATATAGATTATATTATTTTCCAGGTTAGTTGCTTCAGGCGAAGCTGTATGTGTGTGCCTATTATCACAACTGCAGTCCGCCCCAGTAGCTGAGTGGTCAGCGTGACGGATTGCCGTCCTCCGGGCCCGGGTTCGATTCCCGGCTGGGTCGGAGATTTTCTCCGCTCAGGGACTGGGTGTTGTGTTGTGTTCATCATCATTTCATCCCCATCCGGCGTGCAGGTCGCCCAATGTGGCGCCGAATGTAATAAGACCTGCGCCAAGGCGGCCGGACCTGCCCCGCGAGGGGCCTCCCGGCCAATGACGCCAAACGCTCATCATCATCATCATCACAACTGCAACGAATGTTCGTTTTATAAATTTTTATGTTCCGATTGTGAATGTCATCCAGATTCTTTTTTTTTATGAAAAATAAGGTTTACTATATCGATGCTTACATGTGACACTGTTTAGTAAATATTAAAGTGACATACTCGCCCGCTTGCCACGCAAGTTGTAGTATACGACGAAAGACGTCCTGCGAAATTATATATGGATACATTTCTTTTAAGATAATTTGATTGTACTCTCTTTGACACAGTTCTCACGCATACATTTGTAACCATGACGTGGTACATTAAACAAATGTGTGTGAGTATGCTTTGTGACTACGTATGCGTTGCGAGATTCAACTTCCCGTTGTTACTACTGGTTACGTGGGGCTTTTTAATTTTATTTTAGTTCTCGTATCTGTTATCACTTCTTGCATTTTACACGAACGTGCTATGTACAACGACACATGGCACACGAGGATGATATATCTATATCAACTGTAGGGAAACACTGTTTCTGAAAGCAACGCTACATCCGATAAGCTAAATAGGATTTTGACTTTCATTTAAACGTGTTGTGTTGTTACGTTTGCAGATGCGCTTGAGATGAACCGCGATCGAAACTAGTAATCCTTCATAAACTACTACACTACTGGCCATTAAAATTGCTACACCAAGAAGATGACGTGCTACAGACGCGAAATTCAACCGACAGGAAGATGATGCTGTGATATGCAAATGATTAGTTTTTCAGAGCATTCACACAAGATTGGCGCCGGTGGTGACACCTACAACGTGCTGACATGAGGAAAGTTTCCAACCGATTTCTCATACACAAACAGCAGTTGACCGGTACTGACTGGTGAAACGTTGTTGTGATGCCTCGTGTAAGGAGGAGAGATGCGTACCATCACGTTTCCGCCTTTGAATAAGGTCGGATTGTAGCCTATCGCGATTGCGGTTTATCGTGTCGCGACATTGCTGCTCGCGTTGGTCGAGATCCAATGAGTGTTAGCAGAATATGGAATCGGTAGGTTCAGTAGGGTAATACGAAACGCCTTGCTGGATCCCAGTGGCCTCCCATCACTAGCAGTCGAGATGACAGGCATCTTAGCCACATGGCTGTAACGGATCGTGCAGCCACGTCTCGATCCCTGAGTCAACAGATGGGGACATTTTCAAGACAACAACCATCTGCACGAACAGTTCGACGACGTTTGCAGCAGCATGGACTATCAGCTCGGAGACCATGGTTGCGGTTACCCTTGACGCTGCATCACAGACAGCAGCGCCTGCGACGATGTACTCAACGCTGAACCTGGGTGCACGAATGGCAAAACGTCATTTTTTCGGATGACTCCAAGTTCTGTTTACAGCATCATGATGGTCGCATCCGAGTTTGGCGACATCCTGGTGAACGCACATTGGAAGCGTGTATTCGTCATCGCCATACTGGCTTATCACCCGGCGTGATGGTATGGGGTGCCATTGGTTACACGTCTCGGTCACCTCTTGTTCGCATTGACGGCACTTTGAACAGTGGACGTTATATTTCAGATGTGTTGCGATCCGCGGCTCTACCCTTCATTCGATCCCTGAAAAACCCTAAATTTTAGCATGATAATGGACGACCGCATGTTGCAGGCCCTGTACGAGCCTTTTTGGATACAGAAAATGTTCGACTGCTGCCCTGGCTAGCACATTCTCCAGATCTCTCACCAATTGAAAACTTGTGGTCAATGTTGGGCGAGCTGCTGGATCGTCACAATACGCCAGTCTTTACTCTTGATGAACTATGGTATCGTGTTGAAGCTGCAGGGGCAGCTGTTCCTGTAGACGCCCGTTTATCATCTGCTTTTCTTATTGCTGTAGCAATTTTAATGGCCATTAGTGTATTTCATAATAAAGTGTGGTGGAACGGTATTTTGTTTGAAAATTGTCATAGTTTATGTGTAAAAACATAATTTCGAGAGCATATTGGTAATATTAATAAAAGAACGTAGGAAGCAACACTAAATAAAATTCTTAAGGTAATATCCCTTTGATTCATTGCATGTCGCGCAGCGAGTGTCTAGTAGTTTCCTATGGCATCCATTTTAGTCGATCTTTCCTGTTAATGAAAGCTGTAGTTAAGTTTTATAGCTGTTTTCTTGACAGCATCGACTGAATTGAAAACACATGCAGTATATTTCTTTCACTGACTGGGGTTAAAATATTTCATCGCGCGCTCGCATAACAGAGAGCCTTAGCAGCTTGGCATCGTGACGAAGGCGCTTCCCTCTGTACGGAAGCAAGTGTGATGACAAAATCTACTCTCCGAGCACACCTACAGATAAATGCAATGGCGCGAACATGCTTTATTAGGAGCCTATCTAACCGGAGAGCGGCTGATTCTGGGTTACTGTCTATGGCTTGAGATCTATCCTGACGTACACCGTACTTACCAGTTGTGTCTCTTCCCACAGTTACACTCGTTCTATAGTTAAGAACATCTTGCCACAAGAACAAACAGCAGCGCGGGATTGGCCGAGCGGGCTGAGGCGCTGCAGTCATGGACTGTGCGGCTGGTCCCGGCGGAGGTTCGAGCCCTCCCTCGGGGCATGGGTGTGTGTGTGTGTGTCCTTAGGATAATTTAGGTTAAGTAGTGTGTAAGGGACTGATGACCTTAGCAGTTAAGTCCCATAAGTTTTCACACACACTGGAACATTTTTGAACAAGAACAAACGTTGTGCTAACGCTTTCGTATGATACACGCCCCTTCTCCCAACCCCCACACCTCCATAGTGAATTTCCCGGAAATAAGTGTCCATTGACACGTAAACTGAAACAAAACAGTGTCCGAGGAGACATTTACTGACGTCGATATACGTCTGAAGAAAACAGACCTTGGATTCTGAGACGTGTCATACAGTAAGAATAATGTATTCGTGAGCGTTTCTCATATTCTCAGAGATGACACGTACAGCAGCAACAAGCTCGTTCGCATTCCAGGTTGTAGATTTTGTAGTACAGGAGAACAAAAGCTGTTTGACTTTCCTTTAAATCCTTACAGTAATAATGTTAACATCCCACAGCTCTGAAAACTTTACTTTCCTCCAATCATTCCCTGTATTTGAATCCCTAAACACTCACTCATTCACACACACAGCCACAGACAAGCACGCACACACACACACACACACACACACACACACACACACACACACACACTCACACATTCGCTGCCCCCACATCTCTCTCTGTCCTCCATGGAAATACGGAAGCGTCCGATCCCACCCGTCTGCTTTGACCCATGACGTCACAAATATGGCGGAAACAAAAACACACACACACTTTCCACAAGAAGCCTAATGACACTAACGGGACAAGCGTGGGAAATGGGGTGTTTTGCGTGGGGGCAAACTAAATATAAACAAATTTAGACGCCTTGCGTAGCTACAACGTGTAAGTGAAGACAGCCATGCATGAATACCCACCCACCTCCCCAGGGGTCGTAACCCCTGCAACCCATAGAAGGTAAAGATGCTTCAGTAGCTGATTAGTGTTTTTTGTCTTTTTAAAAAAAAATCTCACGGGATAGAACGAACAGATCAGAAAAGTAAATAAAATAAGATAAAACAGAACTGGAGACAGCTACACTCAAACCAAACTCCGCGCCGTCATGACGTCACACACGACAACACCCTTACGTCACGGGTCAAAGCCGACGCGTGGGATCGGACGCTTCTGTCGACCCTCTTCCATCGTCCCCTTCATCTTTACAATAAATTAATTTAGTTATTTGCTTGCTCTCTTAGATTTTTTGAAATGAACAACTGGCTTGCCTAACTCACAAAACTAATAGATCCACCCAAATAAAATGAAGTGTTTGTACCACATGACTGATGGATATTACCTACATATGCTTATATTAATAAGAATGTATCTGATATCTCACAACTAGGGCTGGGATTGCCTTAAGGATAACACACGGAAGGTCAACCCACATATTTTATTACTTAACAACAATATTATCATTACAATTTAAAAACTTACGAAAAGAATCAGAATTCTCGACAAAACTTGATCAGGCTCGATTCATTAAAAACCAACTTTAACAATTATATCATTAAGAGCACGGCATGAAAATCGGAAGTAAACAGTTCCCAAAAAGAATAAATTCTCACCAACTGGGCGTGGCTGCAAGCAGGTTCAACAAATAATTTTATGAACCAAATGAATTAAAATAACAGCCATTAAATGTACTAACAATTTGCAAACCTAAGTGACAGTTACATAATTGGACAACATTCATCAAAACACCAGAATGACCACAAGATACACCACTGATTGTAGCTGTTGGAAGGCTGCTTAGCAATGGATAACCCTTAATAAAATCCCTTAAGCAATAAAATACACAGTCCCTCAAAACAGACAAACCGGGAGGGTATAAAATTTAATTATAAATGCCCACCTGTATATTCTAACCGAACATTAACAACAACCTTTAATAAATAGACAGTTGCCCATAATTCAAAGTAAGCAGAGAGCTACAGCAGACGGCTACCACAGCCAACAAGGAACGGGGAGCCAAATTTCACAACAAGGGGAGTAGCTAATGACTGTGGATCATGGTAAGGTTCGGCAGTTTAAATTGATAAGTAACAGGTCTTAAACTTGACGCGCGGAGAAGCAGTAATAAGAGTGCAAAGTTTAAACGAATAGTTACAGACGTATAATGAGGAAGAACCTCAAGCTTGGAGAACACGCCTTAACTTCCTGAGCTCTTTAAATTCACCAAACAGATCCAACTACTTGTTCTGCTTAAACGGCGACACTCCACAGTGGCACGCATCAACGATCAACTTCACTTGAGCCACCACGACAGGGCTGATAGGGTCACCAGACTACCGACCAACCTGGACGCCGTGCGACGACGGAAGTGCCTTCGTGGCAAAAAGTAAACACGCCTCTGCTCCGGGCAGAAACATTAACGCATAGTTTGCCGCCAAGGCTACCCTGCCAACACACTTCAAAAGCGAACAGTAATTTGCGCAAATAAGACTTCACACAAGAATAGCCAATGAGTAACGGAACTTATAGCCGGCCGCTGTGGCCGAGCGATTCTAGGCGCTTCCGCCTGGAACCGCGCGACCGCTACGGTCGCAATTTCGAATCCTGCCTCGGGCATGGATGTGTGTGATGTCCTTAGGTCAGTTAGGTTTAGTAGTTCTAACTCTAGGGGGCTGATGACCTCAGATGTTAAGTTCCACAGTGCTTAGAGCCATTTGAACCATTTTTAGTCGAAGACCTCCACAGAGTCATGTTCTGAAATATTGTTTTGTACTCTACTACACAGTGCCATAGGTTACCCCAAATATGTAATATAACATATACACATGTCGTACTAATACGTATAAATCTAATTGTTGATGGAAGATTATACCCTTGAAACGCATTGTGGATAGAAACATACAGTGACTGGTAGGAGTACGCTAGTAGTATTATTTGGATTAATTGAATTCATCAGGTCTAGTGAGACCACGTCAGTCGAAGGTACTTGATAATGAAACGAGACACAACTTTCGCAACTCTGATAAGAAAACATAAATATCAGAAAGAAGACTATAAAAATTACAAAGAAACATAAATTAGATCTACAGTTGTACGTACATTAAATAATATGGTTCACTACATGTCTTTAAAGTATTGCGATGAACTCGTGAACAGAATAATATCTTATTATTGTTATGGTCTCCAGTCCAAAGACTGGTTTGATGCAGCTCTCCATGCTAGTTTGCCGGCCAGAGTGGCCGTGCAGTTCTGGCGCTACAGTCTGGAACCGAGCAACCGCTACGGTCGCAGGTTCGAATCCTGCCTCGGGCATGGTTGTGTGTGATGTCCTTAGGTTAGTTAGGTTTAATTAGTCCTAAGTTCTAGGCGACTGATGACCTCAGAAGTTAAGTCGCATAGTGCTCAGAGCCATTTGAACCATATGAGCCATGCTAGTTTATCTTGTGTAAGCCTGTTCAATGCAATGCGAGCACTGCAACATCTGTTTGAATCTGATTACTGCATTCAGCCCTTGGTCCCACTCTTCCTACAATTCTTACCACCCACACCTCCCACCCTCACACAAACTCCTTCATTCATCTGGGTGTGTCCTAACTACCGATGCCTTCTTTTAGTCACCTTGTGCCATAAATTTCTTTTTTCTACGTTTATATTCAGTAAATCCTCATTTGTTATCCCACATACCAGTCTACAGTCCACACTCCTTCGAAAAATGTATCCTGATAATTTCCTTAAACTTAAATTCGACGTTAACAAAGTTCTGTTTCTTCACTAATGCTTTTCTTGTTATTGCCATTCTGCTTTTTAAATCATCTCTACATCGGGCATCATCAATTATATTGCTGGACAAGTAGCAAAATTCATTTACTACTTTTAGTGTTCCTGTTTCTCAATATAAATGGTTCAAATGGCTCTGAGCACTATGGGACTCGACATCTGAGGTCATCAGTCCCCTAGAACTTAGAACTACTTAAACCTAACCAACCTAAGGACATCACACACACCCATGCCCGAGGCAGGATTCGAACCTGCGACCGTAGCGGTCACGCGGTTACAAACTGAAGCGCGCTAGAACCGCACGGCATAATTTTCTCAGCATCACCTGATTTAATTCGACTACATTCGATTACCCTTGTTTTACTTTCGTTTATGTTATAAGTTTTCCAAGACACTGTCCATTCCGTTCAGCTGCTCATCGAAATCTTTTGCTGTCTCTTACAGTCTACAATGTGATCGGCAATCTTCAAATTTTTATTAGTTCTCCCTCATCATTAATTTCTTTCCCAATTTCTCCTTAATGGCTCGTTCAGTATACATATTGAACAATATCGCGGATAGACTAAACGCTGTCGTTCTAACTTCTCAACTTTTGCTTCCCTTTCATGTCCTGTAACAGCAGTCCCGTTCCTGGAAAAGTTGTTCATGAGTCTTAGATCCTTGCATTTTATCCTTTCTACTTCAGAATTTCAAAAAGTTTATTCCAGCCCACTGTCAAACGCTTGCTCTAAACGTACACACGTTACAAATGTAGGTTTGCGTTCCGTTATCCAATTTGTAAGGTAAATCACAGAATCAGTATTGCCACAAGTGTTCCTAAATTTTTTCGAAACTTTAACTGATCTCCCACTATGTGGCTTCCACCAGTTGTTCTGTTCTTCAGCAAATATTTGTTTTCAGGATTTTTGCAACCATGATTTATTACATAATTATCAAGGTGAAAACCGTTTTTCAGTATAATGTTCACTGAATGCATGTGATACGCTCTTTCCAACGAGTCCGTATCGTTTACTACGAGTCGGGAGGGATGATAAAATTCCAAGGCTAAATTCCTAGGCTGCTTCCCTTTCATATCCTTCAACCAACTCTATTAGATGTCGAGATTAGTTTGGGAATGCTTGCTTGTATAGCTTATCTAGTAGGTAGCCGATCACGTGACTCTGCGAAGTGCAATACATGTCCAAAGCCCGCTCTCACTACATGCTTGCAAGCTGGTTATCGCATCGCCAATAACCTTTTTTTTGTTGTAAGAAATCACTATTACGTATTTTAGATGATGCTACTTTGCTTTGTAAAATTGAATGTAAGTTCGACTGTACTTGCTGGGTTGTAAAGCTTTTCTGTTAGACCGATGACCATCGCAGTCTGGTCCCTTTAATCCCACACTTTTCTGTTATTTTTAAAGTAAATATATTCTCTGTTAAACTCACGACTTCATTTGCCAGACATATCGTTCTTTGTGGACCGTCACCTTGTCCTATACTAATATCAAATACGCGGGGCGCAGTCACTCTGGCGACTGAACTAAAAATCTGACACCAGCAATTACTAAGAATAATAATAGGAATATCTCTGCACTGCAATTAGGTTGCAGATACTGATAAAAAAGATACGTGGTACAATGTTGGGCAGCTGGTGCGGCAATGCGGTACTGTGTTGTATCACCTCATTCATCTAGTGCCGTGTTATGTACGAAACGAATTATGGTTGCAAATTCTCACCAGAATAATTTTTTTCTGTGTTCTAAGTTATGTGTACACACCCCCGTAGCACAGCTGGATGCTACATGTGGAAAGGCAACACATGTTTAAAGTAATCGACTGGATTCAGGAATATGTTCATTTATTTGCTACTTACACATCCTAGATATACAAACCCTCATTTAATTTCTTTTCGTTGCGCTGAATTTATAAAAGCGAGTATTGCAACTTATTTTCGAGTCGCATTCCGTTACTAGGTTTCTTCTTTTAGACATTATAAATTTTATTCTGCATATCTTCAAAATATTAGGGCCTATTTGCCACACACACGCACACACACGCGTGCGCGCATGCACACGCCTTTCAGCAGTAAAGATATTGTGTAATGCTAAGTAAGGAAAATAGAAAAACTCTATGTCCAAAAATGGACAACTGACAGAAACGAAAATTTGTTCACCGGAAAACGTATATGCACTTGTTGATAAATTAAAAGAAAATAAAAATGTTCAAATGTGTGTGAAATCTTATGAGACTTAACTGCTAAGGCCATCAGTACCTAAGTTTACACACTACTTGACCTAAATTATCCTAAGGACAAACACACACACCCATGCCCGAGGGAGGACTCGAACCTCCGCCGAGACCAGCCGCACATTCCGTGAGTGCAACATCTAAGAGCACTCGGCTAATCCCGCGCGGCAAAAGAAAATATCCTCGTAAAAAACTACAAAAAGTTTCACTAATAATATTGCCTAAGACAGGCAAGGTCCTGTGTTTGACACCCAGTCCAGCACACAATCGTAATCTCACATTTGACAACGCAGCAAATTTCGCTCCTAAGTAAAATCTTCATTCAGATCAGAGGTTCTGCCCTGATTCATGTTGCGAGGAAACGATGTTATACAAGAGGGAAACAAGGTCAAGGGCAAAAAGAAAAATGTCGGCAGCATTTGGGTCAGGGGCGTTTAATACTATACGATACTTTTCCTGCTACCTGGCCTCTACAATGAAATGTGTTGTCCAACCTATACTTGGAGTAAGATGCGCATCCTCTCGTTGGTGTGACATTTCCTTTGTCTCTCAAACGGGACGTGTTATGAAGTTTCGTCTTAAATCTTTAATAAGCTTTTTCTTATTCGAAATTCCTCAGTGCCTAAATACACTGAAGAGCTAAAAAAACGGGTCACCTGGCTAAAATCGTGTACGCCCCCCGCAAGAACGCAAAAGTACCACACCACGACTTGGCACGGACTCGACTAATGTCGGAAGTAGTGCTGGAGGGAACTTAGAACATTAATCCTGCAGGGCTACCCATAAATCCGTAAGACTACGAGGGGGTGGAGATCTCTTCCGAACAGCACGTTGCCAGGCATCCCAGATACGCTCAATAATGTTTATGTTTGGAGAGTTTGGTGTTCAGCGGAAGTCTTTAAACTCAGAAGAGTGTTTCCTGGAGCCATTCTGTAGCATTTATGGACGTGTGGGGTGTCGCATTGTCCTACAGGAATTGCCCAAGACCGTCGAAATCCACAATGGACATGAATGGATGCACGTGATCAGGTAGGATGCTTACATACTTGCCATCTCTCAGAGTCGTATCTAGACGTATCAGGGGTCCAATATCACTCCAACTGCACACTGCACACGCCCCGCCGGCCGCTGTGGCCGAGCGGTTCTAGGCTCTTGAGTCCGGAACCGCGCTACTGCTACGGTCGCAGTTTCGAATCCTGCGTCGGGCATAGATGTGTATCATGTCCTTAGGTAAGTTAGGTTTAAGTAGTTCTAAGTCTAGGGGACTGATGACCTCAGATGTTAAGTCCCATAGTGCTTGGAGCGTTGTTTTTTTTTTTTTTTTCACACGCCCCAAAACATTACACAGCCTCTACCAATTTGAACAGCCCCTGCTGACATGCAACGTCCAGGGATTTATGAGGTTGTCTCCATACCCGAACACGTCCATTCGCTCGATGCAATTTGAAACGAGAGTCGTCCGACCACGCACCGCGTTTACAGTCATCAACAGTCCAGTGTCGGTTTTGACAGGTCGAGGCGAGACATAAAGCTTTGTGTCCTGCAGTCGTCAAGGGTACGCGAGTGGGCCTTCGTTGAATGTTTCTAACATTGACACTTGTTGACGGCCCAGCATTGAATTCTGCACCAATTTGCGGAAGGATTGCACTTCTCTCATGTTGAACGTCCCTCTTCAGTCGTCGTTGGTCCAGTTTTTACAGCATCGTTGTGGCCGCAGCGATGTAGGTGATTCGAAGTTTTACCGGATTCCTGATATACACGGCACACTCGTGAAATACGGGAATATCCCCACTTCATCGCTACCTCGGAGATGCTGTGCCCCAACGCTCGTGCGCCAGCTGTAACACTACGTTCAGACTCACTTAAATCTTGATAACCTGTCATTCTAGCAGCAGTAGCCGGTCTAACAACTGCGCCAGACACTAAGTCGTCTTATATAGGCGTTGCCGGCTGCAGCGCTGTATTCTGCCTGTTTACACATCTCTCTATTTGAATTCGCATGCCTATACCACTTTATTTAGCGCTTCAGTGTATTACGACTGTAGCGAAGTTTCAGTCGTCCGGCCGAAAATGGGAATTGCCTCTCTCCACACCAAGCCTTGATGCCACCTATCCTACGGAAATGTCGGCTGCGTATCGGCCCCACCAACATTGTATTAATCCCTCCAAATCCTTGAACATTACGCACTTCGTCCTTTTTTCTGAATCCGCTTACCCTCTCCCATAAGAATCTTTTACCAGTTCACATCTTTTTCCCACCTTCTAGCTCACTGAACTACTCTTTATATCTTATATTTCTGTTCTTCCCGTAACCACTACACCACAAACCTCATTCTCTTTCCCCTAATCATAAATCCTGATTTGCAGCCACGCATACGTAAACACATCCCACCCTCTCTACACTTACATACGCTTACACACGCTCCGTATCCTCTCCCATCACAATTTCAACTGACTCCCACTTCATGACAACTAAATTCGCCCCAAACACCTACGTCCCCCACCAGATTTAATCCGCTTTTCCATTTTCATTTCCGACTTCATGGCTCCCCTCCCTCCGCTGTCTGCACCCAGAATCTCACATTTTCGTACCACATTACACCTATCCCCAAACCCCAACACAACTGAACCGCTTTGCTCCACAAACACTTCAATTACTCCAAATTACCAATCCTTTTTCTTCCTCATTACTCTTTCTAAGTGCAGATCGCTTCGATCAAGTGGTAGTGAAGTGTTTGTTTCAACTTTCTCGCAATGCATTGTTTTTACTAAATGAAAAGCGCAATTTTGTGTATGTTCCACAGGATTAATTTATTTAGTTAAACAGTTTTCGATTTAAAAGGCCACGATCAGACTTGAACTAACTACACACAAAATGTATTTGCAGTTGCAAACATGGACAACCATCAACTGTGTAATGGAATGGCGACAATGACAATTTGTGCCGAACCGGGAATCGAATCAGGATTTCCAGCTTATTGCGAGCAATTGCCTTAGCGTTAAGCTGTCCGAGCAAGACTCACGGCAAGACCAAACTTGCCTGTGTCATCAACCACGTGTCTACAAGCTGCACGCGCACATCGATTATGTACACTACTGGCCATTAAAATTGTTACACCAAGAAGAAATGCAGATGATAAACGGGTATTCATTGGACAAATATATTATACTAGAACTGACATACGATTAAATTTTCAAGCAGTTTGGGTGCATATTTCCTGAGAAATCAGTACCCAGAACAACCACCTCTGCCCGTAATAACGGCGTTGATACGCCTCGGCATTGAGTCAAACAGAGCTTGGATGGCGTGTACAGGTACAGCTGCCCTTGCAGCTTTAACACGATACCACGGTTCATCAAGAGTAGTGACTGGCGTACTGCGATGAGCCAGTTGCTCGGCCACCACTGACCACAAGTTTTCAGTTGGTGAGAGATCTGGAGAATGTGCTGGCCAGGGCAGCAGTCGAACATTTTCTGCATCCAGAAAGGCCCGTACAGAACCTGCAACATGCGGTCGGGCATTATCCTGCTGAAATGTAGGGTTTCGCAGGGGTCGAATAAAGGGTAGAGCCATGGGTCGTAACACATCTGAAATATAACGTCCACTGTTCAAAGTGCCGTCAGCGCGAACAAGAGGTGACCGAGACGTGTAACCAATGGCCCCCCATACCATCACGCTGGGTGATACGCCAGTATGGCGATGACGAATAACGCTTCCAATGTGCGGTCACCGCGATGACGCCAAACACGTATGCGACCATCATGATGCTGTAAACGGAACCTAGATTCATCCGAAAAAATTACGTTTTGCCATTCGTGCACCCAGGTTCGTCGTTAAGTACATCATCGCAGGCGCTCCTGTCTGTGATGCAGCGTCAAGGGTAACCGCAGCCATGGTCTCCGAGCTGATAGTCCATGCTGCTGCAAACGTCGTCGAACTGTTCGTGCAGATGGTTGTTGTCTTGCAAACGTCCCCATCTGTTGACTCAGGGATGCGGATAAGATGTGGGTAAGATGCCTGTCATCTCGACTGCTAGTGATACGAGGCCGTTGGGATTCAGCACGGCGTTCCGTATTACCCTCCTGAACCCACCGATTCCATATTCTGCTAACAGTCATTGGATCTCGACCAACGCGAGCAGCAACGGCGCGATACGATAAACCGCAATCGCGATAGGCTACAATCCGACTTTTATCAAAGTCGGAAAGGTGATGAACCGCAGTTCTCCTCCTTACACGAGGCATCACAACAACGTTTCACCAGGCAACGCCGGTCAACTGCTGTTTGTGTATGAGAAATCGGTTGGAAACTTTCCTCATGTCAGCACGTTGTAGGTGTCGCCACTGGCGCCAACCTTGTGTGAATGCTCTGAAAAGCTAATCATTTGCATATCACGGCATCTTCTTCCTGTAGGTTAAATTTTGCATCTGTAGCACGTCATCTTCGTGGTGTAGCTATTTTAATGGCCAGTAGTGTATATTCCTGTACAGGGGAGACATTTCAATGGGAAGTCGTTGCCAGGTGTCACCGAATAGATACGATATTGCAGTGCATGTGTTGTTCATAAATACGGTGAATCGTTGTTTTGAACAACATGCATGTCCGAAGGAATTCTGCGTCATATTTCTGAACTACAAAGGCTCTGGAATATCGTATTAACTGCTATCGTCGTCGAAGAGATTGCAATATTTGTAGACGACATTGGAAAAGATGCTACTCCTCTAGACTGAGGCACAGACACACAGCGAATGTCAGCTTTGATAATGTAATTAAAAAGTTGTACAACAAATAAATGTAAAGGAAACAAACCAGGAAAAAGATGAGCACTAAACTCGAAAAACAGTGCCTATATAAAAATTTAAATTAAGTTAACAGTACCAATAAAATAATATTAGTACTTGACTAGACTACTATAGAATAGTTTGAAGAAGCGGAAAAAAGAATGGTAATTGATGGCGAAATCCGTTTTTTTAATTTTTTCAGCTGATCTAGATTTCAACTATTCTTATGTGTTCTTATTAGCACTAAAGATAAATATGTAATACAGGGTTATTACAAATGATTGAAGCGATTTCACAGCTCTACAATAACTTTATTATTTGAGATATTTTCACACTGCTTTGCACACACATACAAAAACTCAAAAAGTTTTTTAGGCCTTCACAAATGTTCGATATTTAGTGATTCGGCAGACATCAAGCCGATAATCAAGTTCCTCTCACACTCGGCGCAGCATGTCCCCATCAATGAGTTCGAAAGCATCGTTGATGCGAGCTTGCAGTTCTGGCACGTTTCTTGGTAGAGAAGGTTTAAACACTGAATCTTTCACATAACCCCACAGAAAGAAATCGCATGGGGTTAAGTCGGGAGAGCGTGGAGGCCATGACATGAATTGCTGATCATGATCTCCACCACGACCGATCCATCGGGTTTCCAATCTCCTGTTTAAGAAATGCGGAACATCATGATGGAAGTGCGGTGGAGCACCATCCTGTTGAAAGATGAAGTCGGCGCTGTCGGTCTCCAGTTCTAGCATGAGCCAATTTTCCGCGGGCTACGCGTGAAACTTGCCCGCACGCGTTCAACCGTTTCTTCGCTCACTGCAGGCCGACCCGTTGATTTCCCCTTACAGTGGCATCCAGAAGCTTTAAACTGCGCATACCATCGCCGAATGGAGTTAGCACGTGGATCTTTGTTGAACTTCGTCCTGAAGCGTCGTTGCACTGTTATGACTGACTGATGTGAGTGCATTTCAAGCACGACATACGCTTTCTCGGCTCCTGTCGCCATTTTGTCTCACTGCGCTTTCGAGCGCTCTGACGGCAGAAACCTGAAGTGCGGCTTCAGCCGAACAAAACTTTATGATTTTTTCTATGTATTTGTAGTTTGTCGTGACCATATGTCAATGAATGGAGCTATAGTGAATTTATGAAATCGCTTCAATCATTTGTAATAGCCCTGTAGTTGAAACCTAGATGTGCTGTAATAAAACGACGGATTTCGCGATCGATTGCTTTTCTTTTCTCCACTATTTATATTCAACGATCGCCGCGCAAAACGGGATCACATGGATTCCAATCTGATTAATGGGTTAAAGGAGTATTACATATTGAAAGTGATAGTGTAGAACATGTTTGTAGCAACAGAGTATGTGGAGAACATGGGAAATAGCAGTAAAATAAAACTGTAAAAATAAAATAAATAAATACAGAAAAATTGAGGAAAAGAAAGGAATTCGACACGATGTGTGATTTCCGTGTTGCATATCAGAGACTGGAATGACTTGACTTCAAATATCATAATATCAACGCCCAATAAAATAGTTGTCGTAGTATACAATTAAATATACAATTAGGATATTGGAATGAGAATAGCGGTAAAAAGTAAAAGTACGTTCAAGTCATTTGCTATGTCTCCTTGTCAATATTATCAATCTGCTCCCCTAATTTCTTTTATACTTCTAAATATGACGACATTTTACTGTGCATTGCTATCGTGGTGAATCGAATGTACATGCTACTAATGGGGAAACAACTGAATACAGAAATAGGTGGAAATAACTTTCAGATGTACTGAAAGACGAGAGACTGTCCAAGAAAACCTCGAAATATGCCAGAAAGGATGGAGATAAATCGGCTGACCAAGGAAATAGATACAAACGTTTTGAAGACATGAGAGATACATTCCTAGTACCTGTTTCATAAAAGAGACGATGATGATGACGAATAAGGATAAAATATACTAAACAACATTTAAAAATTCCTGAAGCTAACCTCGTTTGCTTCAGCGCATTTGGACCAGAAAGATTCTCATACTTTGCTGTGGCATCAGCTTCAGCCGGACTTTCCTTTTAATGAGAGTTGCTATTTTAACTGTTATCACAGTGGAACGTTTTTGACAGCACCCTTTGAACTTGCATGAAGTCTGTTTATGGCACTGAAATATCACAAGCAGTGACCGGGTCAGAAACACTTCAGAACGGTTTCTCATAACAGGAGGCTTACATAATTGCCTTAGCAGCTTGGTGCAATGTCCGAGGTACTTCCCCCAGCAAAAATACTGATAAACACTACTCTACGACCATACGTACAGGCAAATACAAATAATAATCAACTTACGCCAACCATCTGCGTTCCCAAATCATCCAAGCAGACAGAGTCTCCTTGTTGTTGCCTCCTTAAGACATCACAATACACGGTCCAGCCACATTAACGTGACCATTGGCTATGTTCGACGTCAACGTCAATAAGCACTCATAGCTAGCACTAGCAGTGAGAAGTGTACAGGATGGTCCCTTGCTAGTGACCGGGCCACATAGAACGAAACTCGTCTAGCTTGAAGGGGGAAACCAGATGGCGCTATGGTTGGCCCGCTAGATGGCGCTGCCATAGGTCAAACGGATATCAACTGCGTTTTTTTTTTTTTTAAATAGGAACTCCCATTCTTTATTACATATTCGTGTAATAATTAAAGAAATGTGTATGTTTTAGTTGGATCACTTTTTTCACTTGGTGATAGATGGCGCTGTAATAGTCACAAACGTATAAATACATGGTATCACGTAACATTCCGCCAGTGCGAACACTATTTGCTTCGTGATACATAACCCGTGTTAAAATGGACCGTTTACTAATTGCGGAAAAGGTCGATATCGTGTTGATGTATGGCTATTGTGATCAAAATGCCCAACGGGCCTGTGCTATGTATACTGCTCGGTATCCTGGACATCATCCAAGTGTCCGCACCGTTCGCCGAATAGTTACGTCTTTTAAGGAAACAGGAAGTGTTCAGCCACATGTGAAACGTAAACCACGACCTGCAGCAAATGATGATGCCCAAGTAGGTGTTTTAGCTGCTGTCGCGGCTAATCCGCACATCAGTAGCAGACAAATTGCGCGAGAATCGGGAATCTCAAAAACGTCGGTGTTGAGAATGCTACATCAACATCGATTACCCCCGTACCATATTTCTATGCACCAGGACTTGCATGGTGACGTCTTTGAACATCGTGTATAGTTCTGCCACTGGGCACAAGAGAAATTACGGGACGATGACAGATTTTTTTGCACGCGTTCTGTTTAGCAACGAAGCGTCATTCACAAACAGCGGTAACGTAAACCAGCATATTATGCACTATTGGGCAAAGGAAAATCCACGATGGCTGCGACAAATGGAACATCAGCGACCTTGGCGGGTTAATGTATGGTGAGGCATAATGGGAGGAAGGATAATTGGCCCCCATTTTATCGATGGCAATCTAAATGGGTCAATGTATGCTGATTTCCTACGTAATGTTCTACCGATGTTAAAATTGTGAGCCATATGTTTGTGACTATTACAGTGCCATCTATCACAAAGCGAAAAAAGTGGTCCAACTAAAACAATCATATTTCTTCACGTACTACACGAATATGGAATAAAAATGGAGGTTCCTATTTTTAAAAAAAACGCAGTTGCTATCCGTTTGACCTATGGCAGCGCCATCTAGCGGGCCAACCATAGCGCCATCTGGTTTCCCCCTTCAGGCTAGATAAGTTTCGTTATTTGTAGTTTTTTCGTTTGACGCTTATTTCGTGAGATATTTGGCCCGTTCACGATCAGTGGACCACCCTGTATAAACAGTGTCCGGGTATGTGCAAACCAGAGCGTCGTTGTCATAATGCGGAAACGGAACGACTTCTCTGATGTCCAAAAGGCCATGATTATTGGCTTTCGGGCGAAGGGTAGAAGCTTTTTCGAAACGGCTAACTTCGTGAACTGTTTGCATGCCACTGTGGTCACAGAGCACCGTGCATGGCAAAATGGCGCCATCCAAAACCGTGCTGAGGCTACTGCGGTGCACACGGGCCGTAGATGATGCGGTGAACCCAGATTAACCAAGGAGCTACCAAGTGTCTTCCCAACGACCGTTCAGCGACCGTTGCTGCGTATGGACCTCGCCCAGTCGAGAATTTGTGGGGGCTCCTTGAACGGGCAAACGAGAAACCTAGCTCAGCTGGCTAATATACTGGAATTGGCATGACTCCACATCAATGCACGTATCTCCAGAAACCTCATCCACTCCCTTCCCGCACGTCTAGCAGCGGTACGCGCTGGAAAAGGTGGTTATTCAGGCATGTGAAAGACGGTCGTGTTCATGTGACTGGACAATGTGTGTTTTCTGCCATATTGTTCTGCTTTACCCACCATTCGCGCGACTCCAGCTTAAATTCAATGCACGTCTATAAAATTCAAATAGTGACACAAAAATAAACGCTGCGTCAAACCCAATTTTCCCCTAACCAACCCCCCAACCCCCACCCCCGCCTATCTAGAAATTAAGTTGCTTTAGGGCCGTAAACAGAAAAGACAACGTAGGTCCGTGCAGACATTTCTGAACCCGATGTTATAATACCTGAGCTACCTGTATGGGAGACAGCAGGAACCTTCATAAAAAGTTTTGTATTCCCGAACATTTACCATTAGTGAAATGAAGAAGAACTGTAGACAGCTATGACACACTGGCTTTATTCGCAGGCCACAGACATTTGTGCCACGCGAATTTGAAAGCCCTTCCCGTTGGCGAATACATACACTGAAGCGCCACAGAAACTGGTATAGGCATGCGTATTCAAATACAGAGATATGTAGACAGGCAGATTACGGCGCTCCGGTTGGCAACGCCTATATAAGACACCGAGTGTCTGGCGCAGTTGTTACACCGGTTACTGCTGCTAAAATGGCAGTTTGTCAAGATTCAAATGAGTTCGAACGTGGTGTTATAGCCGGCACACGAGCAATGGGACATAGTCTCTTCGAGGCACGGATGATGTGGGGATTTTCCCGTTCGATCATTTCACGAGTGTACCGTGAATATCAGGTATTCGGACAAACATCAAATCTCCGACATCACTGCGGCCGGAAAAAGATCCTGCAAGAACGGGACCAACGACGACTGAAGAAAACCTTTCAACGTGACACAAGTGTAACCCTTCCGCGAATTGCTGCAGATTTCCATGCTGGGCCTTCAACGAATGTCAGCGAGCTAACCATTCAACGAAACATCATCGGTATGGGCATTCAGAGCCGAAGGCCCGCTCGTATACCCTTGATGACTCCACGACACCAAGCCTTACTCCTCGCCTGGGTCCGTCAACTCCGACAATGGACTGTTGATACTGGAGACATGTTGCCTGGTCGGATGAGTCTCGCTTCAAATTGTATCTAGCGGATGGACGTGTACGGGTATGGAGACAACCTCATGAATCCTTGGACCTGCATGTCAGCAGGGGACTGTTCAAGCTGGTGGAGGCTCTGTAATAGTGTGGAGTTGGAGTGTTACGGGACTCCTGATACGTCTAGATACGACTCGGACAGGTGACACGTACGGAAGCATACTATCTCATCTCCTGCATCGATTCCTGTCCATTGTGCATTCTGACGGACATGGGCAATTCCAGCAGGACAATGCGACACCGAACACGTCCAGAATTGCTACAGAGTGCCTCCAGGAACACTCTTCTAAGTTTAAACACTTCCGCTGGCCACCAAACTCCCCAGACAAGAACATTATTGAGCATATCTGGGATGCGCTGCAACTTGATGTTCAGAAGAGATCTCCACCTCCTCGTACTGTTACGGATTTATGGACAGCCCTGCAGGATTCATAGTGTCCATTCCCTCTGGCACTTCTTCAGACATTCGTCGAATCTATGCCACGTCGTGTTGTGGCACTTCTGCGTGCTTGCAGGGGTCCTACAGGATATTAGGCAGGTGTACCAGTTTCTCTGGCTCTTCGGTGTACGTATATCTTCATTTTAATCATGAATTCGCTGACAAGTAGCCCGAGATTCTCTGTTAGCCCGAGATTCTCTGTATCTCGTAAGAAGTTCACTAATGTCCAGGTTACAAACAGTTTCTGGAGCGAATCGATTTAGATTTCACTTAGAAATGAAAAGAGGTCCTTCTGTCGATTCTTAACTTATAAATCTCATATTTAAAGGTGAAATACAAGCAAATACTCTTTCGTTCTACGATTATTTGGTTTTTATTAACTAGTGTTCCGATTATTATATCATCGTAAATTAACAGCTGACTAGGGTCCAGGAAGATATTTATGTGCAAGAATCCAATAATTGATAATTTTTTTTTCGAAAACGGCACATAATCTATTACGCAGGAAATATTATATGGAGCTATGATAACTCGTGTTGTGAAACCTCACTGTTGTGAAAAAGAATGTCTGTCGGAATGAACTATGACACAGCGCTGGATTAAATGTGCACAACGGATTAAATTAATGCTTTAGACATTTACAGCCCTAGCAGTGAAGCTTAAGTTAATATATTGACAATTCTTTTATTAAAAACATAGATCATAATAGAGAGTTTGTCAACTACGTTGATCATAAGCATGATGTGCGCGACTCTGAATTAATTACAAGTTTAACACTTTGAGATCCTACAATATTTAAAAAAAATTTAATTTTTCACAGAATTAATCTTTCTTGTCAGTACACCAGGAATACAAAAGGTAATTGGTAAAAAGTAAACAACCAATTGTTCAAAGGATGTGCTTTCTCTTTCTAATATAATTTTAAAGTTTTTCACAGAATTAACTTTTACCGTCACAGTCAGCACCGAATAAAAGGAAGATCTTGGCTAAAAGTAAATAGTCAATTGTTTTATGGAGGTAGTTTCACTTTGGAATCATTGGGATATACAGTTTTCAACCGCTCATCATTTCATGAGACATATTTGAATGCCATTTCGCATTTTTCCTCGGCACAATCCCACATTTCGAAACACCCATGAACTCATAACGACTAAAAAAAATAATAGTCCTAAATCACGAGCAAAAATTGGCCTAAAACTTATCAAATTTATATAAGGATAACTATAGATATATTTACGAGTACTTTCACTGTCAGCGATATCAGTAAAAAAAAAACCACACACACAATCTCGTACAATCAAGCGTCGACTATTGCTTTGACCGCTGTAAATGACTGCTGCAATGCACTACGTTCGTGAAAGTACATTAGTATACCATTAGATGTCTTGCAGTAGCACAGGTAGCTATAATAAAAAAGGAAAAAAAACTATGGTTTCTGATGGAAGTCACCGGTACACAAAGGGTTAAATTCATAAAATATGGTAGAAGTATAACATGAAATTACTCAGTGCAACTATCGAAACAACTATCATAACCCGCCCTTGAAATTTCAAGGAGGGAGGCAAGATGCAGTGCAACAGTTGCACAACGAGCAGGTTACCGAGTCATTTCACATTTCCCAGACTTGAAAGCCATCGCCGTGAAACAGGATCCCCTAGACTAGACTGACTGGGAAACTGGTACACAACGCAGAATGCCTACTTTACGCTCTGAAGAAGTCGTGTTACAACCTCAGCATAGTCACACGGTCGATAGCGAAGGAACTAAAAAACTAACGCCAATGTGTGGAATGTCCTTAACGAGACGCGCGTGCAGTCATTCAAGTATCTGAAGGTACAGAACTTCCCACAGAGCGTGAAATTCTGACAATCCTATCTAAAACAAACAGCGAATATCCCAGACTTCCAAACCCCTGCTTAGTAATTATGTTGCCGTCATAATGCAAGGAATGCGTAGGCCGGTATCGTTATCGACCATCTTACTGCGGCATATCTTATGGTTAATAGTCGGAAGAGTTAATTACCGTATCTTTCTCAGTGAAGTGCTGCCGGAAATAATGAATTTGCCGCTAGCGGTAAGGCAACGATTATGGTCCATTACTTGGCCTCTCCACACTTTGCCGTTTGTGTCAAGAGAACTTTTAGACAAAAGATTGGGAGATGTGGGCCAGTACCGTGGCTACCACTTTCTCCTTACCTCACTGCTGTGGTTTTCTTCTTGTGCGAGGAAAAGAAACACTTGGCTTACAAGACACCGGTAAACATGACATAAAAACTGGTTGCCCATTTGGCTGAAGCTGCAATCATTATTGGTGAAACATCCGGTTTTTTTTAGACAATCATTAGTACGCAAATGCCAGTTGTGTACTAACGAAAACGGACAACATTTTCTGGAAAATCTCTAAAACAATACTCATCACACGGCAGTGTCAATGCCGTGTCTGAACATCACTAGCGTCAAAAGCTTCATGGCTCACTAGCCGGGAAACGATGCACCACGAGTGATATTTTTGCCATACAATTTTTTTTTAATCTTCTCTAAAAGCTCTACATGAAGTTTTGTATATGTAGTTTTTTTACACCCTGTATTTATTGCACTTCTGAAAATCGCTGCCACTAGGGTATTAAGGAGATGGAAAAGCTGTGCTAGGGAAACAGTGATGAAAGTATGGTGGATGTTGAAGAAGGACAGTAAACACGAAGGTTCTGCGAGGAAACCAAAGAGAAAAAATGTGAGAATCAACTGTAACAGTTTATTAATAAAGTTGGTGAGAGCAGTTTTTCTGAAGTAATATAGACCTTCATTGAATCTCTTTTTTCAATGTTTGTGCCTCAATTCCTTAACTCTGTAAAATATGAGATCTTATTACATGATGAATTCTGACGAGACTGAGAAAAATGGAAGTAATTTTCAGAAACAGCATTATAGTTTGATTCCAGAACACCTATTTTTGAGAAATCATATCTTAAATTTCCTTTCGAAAATGCAGGCTAATCTTATCAGAGGATGTGCCTCTCTGTAGCAATAGCGCTGGCTTTCTCGCAGCGGTGAGCGTCAAGCAGTGTCTGCTCGCAAACAAATTGAGAACACCACAGCAGACGAATCTGCTGTTGCGAATACAGGCAACCTCCAGTTGTAGAATGGAATGACGACATTGTAAATTTGTGCCGGGCTAGAACTCGAACCCGGGTTTCCCACTTATAGCTAGTGGTCGTCTTAACCATTTCGGCCACCAGTGGACGCTTCACGGCCAAACCCAAACTTCCCTTTGTCGCCGTCCATGTCTCATTAACTTGCACACGTGCACTTATCATAACTTCCATATGGGAGAGACATTTAATCTAAAACCGCTAGCTTGGTATTGGCGGATAAATACGATATTGCAGTACCTGTGTGGTGTCACCGCCAGACACCACACTTGCTAGGTGGTAGCTTTAAATCGGCCGCGGTCCATTAGTACATGTCGGACCCACGTGTCGCCACTGTCAGCGATCGCCGACCGAGCGCCACCACACGGCAGGTCTGGAGAGACTTACTAGCACTCGCCCCAGTTGTACGACGACTTTGCTAGCGACTACACTGACGAAGCCTTTCTCTCAATTGCCAAGAGACAGAATAGCCTTCAGCTAAGTCCATGGCTACGACCTAGCAAGGCGCCATTAACCATATTTAGAGAGAGTCTCACTTGTATCATCAAGAATGCTGTATACAAATGATGGATTAAAGTTAAGTATTACAGAAGCTACGTACTTTTCTTTATAGCATTCATTACGTGTCCTATTTCAGACCTCACGCCAGCCGGCGTGTGTAACGCGTGCATTTCGGCTACTTCCGAGTGGTGTGGCTGTCTTGTTACGCCACAACAACCTGTGTTTGCAAGAAATACGATGCAGTGTTTCTTTGGACATGCATGCATAGTAAATTGAGAGCCCTTTTGGACCCACCCGACAGGTCTGCCATTACTGGCACTTTCCTGTGACTGAAAATGAAAATAAAATAAAAGTGCTGTTAGAATTAAGATGAAGCGAAAAATATAGCCGAACAAGTGGCACAGCTTTTATGAGAACTAGCATTCCGACATAATGCATCTGCACGGATCTGATTGGGCAAGTGGTCAAATCAAAATGTACTGAAGACACTTACAGGTTTATCGCCTACTGAAAAATAATTCTCACTCACTTTGTATTCTCCCTAGCATGAATGAAAGTCTTCACAGGGCAGCTCATGTGTAACTTGGAACGGGACAAGCTCTGCACAGAGCTGGGTCGTGCCACACGAAACAGCAGAGGCATTACCAAATGGAATACGAACGACCGGTGTTCAAGTATCATTTCCCGTCTCCTTGGTTCATTGTCCCGACCAAAAGGATGCATACTGGCTTGCGGCCCTACGAAGAGCGCCAACGTGGGAGAAGAAATGGAACAGTAGACTCTATAACACGATGCGTTTCGAGGCAGTCACTGATCAAGAAATCAGACACTTATACTGGAGGTTACGGGGCCAATTATCAGCCTGCCCGTGCCGGTACGGTTTACCTGGATCACCTCTGGCGAATGGGGCATGCCTCTGGTCACTTTTACCGTAAAATGAATGGTACCTGCTTCTCACATATTACGAGTACTACTGTAACATCCGTTGGTCTACGAAAAACGCAACAAGACCATTTCATCGCTTTAATTAATGTATTTGAGTTGAGGCATGTGTCCACAATGAAGTGTCCTGCTTTCTCACATGAGGAACTGGTTGTAATTTTTATGAATAATTACGTCTATCTCACAGAAGTTTCCTAATTATATACTTCCACACAGCACATTACGGCTCTTGCAATGTTTGGTCTAGGGGTCGCGTCTTTCGCTACTAATCTAAACGTCGTGCATCCCACGTGTGAAACCAGCCACTGATTACATTTTCAATAAAAATCATCAACAATGGCGGCCGAAGACTTCCAGCATAAGAAGCAACCTCGTTCGGCCAACAATCTTGTCAACGAGGGCGGAGGTTCAGGGCACTTTCTTGCCCTTGTGATGGGGAACAGATGAAATACTTCAATTGATAAACGAAAGGAGGAAGTACAAACATATTCCGGGTAAAAAGATAAGAATACAGTAGTATAAATGCTTCGGGAATGAAAGAAATAGCAAGTGCAGGACACATAATGTGAAATGAATGCAGGAAAGAAATAAAGAAATCGAAAAAGAAATTATCACCGGAAGGATGTAGAGAAGTCAAACATTCTTTGGTGATGTTAAATGCAAGGGTAGTAATATTAATAGGCCAATGGGAATTCCGCTATTAAACGTAGAAGAGAGAGAGCGTATATGCGGGAGAGTAAAAATGGCTCTGAGCACTACGGGACTTAACATCTGTGGTCATCAGTCCCCTAGAACTTAGAACTACTTAAACCTAACTCACCTAAGGACATCACACAACACCCAGTCATCACGAGGCAGAGAAAATCCCTGACCCCGCCGGTAATCGAACCCGGGAATGCGGGTAAAGAAGAAGAAACTGGAGTCAATATGGATGACTTAGGGAATCCAGGATTAGAATTTTAAAGAGCTCTGCAAGACTTGCACTTCAGTAAGGGAAAAGGGATAGCTAATATTACATCGAAATTTCGAAAGTCATTGGGAATGTGGCAACCAATTATTCACGTCAGTGTATAGAATCTATAAGATTGGTGACGTAACATCAGGTTTCCGAAAAATATCATCCACACAATACTGAAGGCAGTAAGGGCAGATAAGTGCAGAAACTACCGCACGATCAGCTTAACAGTTCATGCATCCAAGCCACTGACAAAAAGAAAATTGAAGATCAGATAAGGATCACTTTGCCTTTACGAAATGCAAAGGCACCAGAAAGGCAGTTTCCGCGTTGCGCTTCATAACGGAAGCAAGCCTGAAGAAAAATCAAGACACGCTCATAGGATACATCGACCTAGAAAAAGCGTTCGACAATGTAAAATGGTGCAAGATGTTCGAAATTCGGAAAAATACGGATAAGCTACAGGTAAAGACGGGTAATGTACAAGATTTACAAGAACCAAGAAGGAATAGTAAGTCTGGAAGACCAAGAACGAAGTGGTCGGGCCGGCTGTTGTGGCCGAGCGGTTCTAGGCGCTTCAGTCTGGAACTGCGCGACCGCTACGGTCGCAGGTTCGAATCCTGCCTCGGGCATGGATGTGTGTGATGTCTTTAGATTAGTTATGTTTAAGTAGTTCTAAGTTCTAGGGGACTGATGACCGCAGATGTTAAGTCCCATAGTGCTCAGGGCCATTTGAACCATTGAAGTGGTCGTATTAAAAATGGCATGGGACAGAGATGCAGTTTTCTGCCCTTACTGTTTAAGATCTACATGGAAGAGTAAATGAAGGAAATAAAAGAAAGACTAAAGAATGGGGCTGACATTCAAGGTTCAAGGATATCACTGATACGAGGGTTGCCCAGAAAGTAATGCACCGCATGAGGCGTGCATGGCTCGTGTTCATGCCATTTATTGTTTGTCATCTTCCTTTACGCAACTGCCGCCTCGTTTTCGTATTCCATTCACTGGCGTCACTAACTTCCTGCCTTACTTGCCCCTGAGCGGCAGCAGCAGCAGCACGTATCGATAGTGCACTGTCATACCATCTCTGGAGCGACCGATAGTATTTCCGGGACGTCGTGTGTGCAGTGTGTGCAGTTGGGAGCTCAGTCGGGAGTGGAGCAGCAGTTGGGGAGGAAGGAGCGTCGGGCACGGACGCCCCAGTGAGTTGTGGGCAGCCAGTACACGTCGACCGCTGGCGACACACATGTACTGTCCGACTGAAGGAGACTGGAGCGGGAACGACCGTTGGTTGGTCGTTCGGTCGGTCGTCCCATCAGCCGACGTCTGTTTGGTCCTTTGACCGTTTCCGGGTGGTGGCAGTCGGTCGGTTCAGGCAGAGTTGCGAGGAAGTCTCCATGGCGCGTAGTCAGGCCGGAGCTGCTGGCAACGAGCACGCACGGCTCGAGTTATGGGGCGCTTCTTGCAAGGGTTACGAAGTTTGTCACCCACCGATCCTGGACACTAAAGTTGAGTGCTCACTTAACCTACTATCAAGCCTCAACTGCTATCACATCTCTTCGTTTGATCCTGGTTGTCGCTTTCTGGGAGATTCCCACAAACAACAACGTGTGTGCATTGAAGTCGGATAGGATTGTAGCCGTCTTCCTCTGTGGTGTTTAACTTAATTTAATTCATTCCTTCCTTAATGAAGTGTACCACCGGTATCTTCTGCCTTGTGCCCGTTGACGTTCCAGTGACCTGCCCTGGTCGTTGACGTAATTTTCGGCAGTGTATTTTCCTCGTCGTGTTGACACTGTCTAGCGCGGCGTGTAGTTCGACAGCTGAGGTGTTGTTGGTAGTTCTGGGCGATTATTCTGACTTGGCTGGATTGGGCACCAGTAACCACAACGTTGTACTATTGACCTCTTGTTGTCGTTTTGCTGGTCGGGTGGAGCAGAACGTATCTCGTTGGTTGGTTCGTCGGCTTTCGGTTGGGTTGCCTTCCGATTAAGAGGTTGTCGGTCTGGCTGCCTGTCTCACCTAAACGTGCGTTAGTGTTACCTTCCCAGGCCGACCCTTGGAACCTTCTGAGCGCCGCTCCTTGTGCTTTACATAGTGATTGCCTTTTTAGACTCTGTGTGGCCTTCAGTCGAGTTTTAGCTTATTAAAATTGCAAGCTTTTCTCCTTAGGCCGTAGACCATAAAAAAAATTGTTTCTTGTTTGGTATGTCGCCTTCAACCGACTTTCAGCATTTCAAAATTAAAATTGAAAATTCCTTGTGCCTAGGCTTTAAGCTGTAAATTTGTTTCAAGTTGGTATGTGGCCTTCAGCCGAGTTTTCAGCCTTTACAAATCAAAAGTTGAAAAATTTTGTGCCGCCCGGGGTGGCCGAGCGGTTCTAGGCGCTACAGTCTGAAACCGCGCGACCGCTACGGTCGCGGGTTCGAATTCTGCCTCGGGCATGGATGTGCGTGATGTCCTTAGGTTAGTTACGTTTAAGTAGTTCTAAGTTCTAGGGGACTGATGACCTCCGAAGTTAAGTCCCATAGTGCTCAGAGCTGTTTGAACCATTTTTTGAAAAATATTGTCTACGCCTTAAGCCGTAAGAAATATATTCTAGTTTGTATGTGGCCTTCAGCCGAGTTTTCCAGCTTCAATTAAAAATTGGAATTTTCTTTGTCTGGGCTTTAAGCCATGAGATTGTCTGGGTTTCGTGTGTGGCCTTCTGCCGAATTTTATGTGAAGGATTTTAGGATAAAGCCCTTAGCCTATTTTAGTTCAAATTTAGAACCTCTTTCCTTTAGGCCTTAAGCTGTAAAATTGTTTTCTGCATGCTGTGTGGCCTCAGCCAAGTTTTAATCACTCTTAAATTAAAAATTAAAAATCCTTGTTTTGCCCTTAAGTCATAAGATTGCTATTCTTTAGTATGAGGCTTTCAGCCGAGTTTTACACGAAATATTTTAAGATAAGGTCTTTAGCCTTTTCAAATTGAAAGCTCTTCTTCCTAGGCCTTAAGCCGTTAAATTGTTTTGTTGATATGCGGCCTTCAGCCGAGTTTTCAACCTATTTAGATTAAACATTGAAAATCTTTGTCTCGACCTTAAGCCGTAACGTTGTTCTTGATTAATGTGAGGCCTTCAACCGAGTTCTGTGGGAAAAATTTAAGCTAAGGCTTTCAGCCTATTTATATTGAAGATAATTTTTTTTTCTAAAGAAGTGAAACCTCCAGAAGAACTCCTATACCTCAGTTCCTCGCTTAGACCTTGTGCCTTGGATTTTCGATGTGTCCTTCAGCTGATCTAAATTAAATCAAAGGAGGGCTTTCGTTAAAACCTTGAGAGTTATTAATCAAAATATCCACGGGTATGCTGCCGGTCTATAGTGTCCAACGGGCACAATATTTCGGCGATCAAACATGTCGCCATCATCAGGTGAACTGACGGACTGAGCTCCTGTGAACGTGCCGGCACGGAGATCCGTACGCTATGGCTGCTCAGAGGGAACTGGGTTCGGTCGCGGCGGCGGCCGATTTAAATACCCTCCGCCCGCGGCGCGCTCCCTCCGCCGTCCGCGCCCAGCGCCACGGTCGCGCGGTGGAACAGATTGCGACGGCGTCTGAGATGACGTCGGTGTGATGGCTCTGTCCGCCGTGGTCGTCACAACCATACGTCTGCTCGATTTACTCTTGATTAACCCGATCGCTGGTTCCCAAGCCTTGCTAAGATTATAGCCACAGTCCCGGTTTATGAGGTCGTCATTGGTGCGAATTTCGATGGCCTCTCTAACAACGCTGTCCCAGTATCTCGACGTCTGTACCAGAATCCTCGTGCGGTCACACTCCATGGCGTGATTTTCCGACAAACAATGTTCAGCGACCGCCGACTTGCTCGGATACATCAGTCGAGTGTGCCTCTGGTGTTCACGGCATCGATCCTCGACGGTACGCATCGTCTGACCAATATACGACTTGCCACATTGACACGGAATCTGGTACACGCCGGCCTTCCTCAAACCGAGGTCATTTTTGGCGCTCCCCACTAGTGCACGAGTTTTATTTGGAGGACAAAACACAGTTCCGACCCGGTGTTTCTTCAGAATGCGGGCGATTTTCCCCGAGAGTGCGCCTGTGTATGGAATAAATGCAGTGCCTACCTCCTCCCTCGTGACTTCATCCATCTCAACAGGTTGTGCTGCAGTGGTTATTGATTCTTGCTTGTGCGATTGTCTGTTTTAAGAAATAAAGTTTATATGTTGAGTGAAACTGACAGTAACTTATTTTGGCTTCTTTCCACAAATATAACCTCACCCTCTCTGTCCTGCTAGCCCAGGGATTTCACCGCTTTCTTTTTCTCAGCCGAAAACAATGCTACGAATGTGAAACGTTACGTATGTATTATTTGAATTCTCCTGAGTGATGGCGCCAAGTTTCAGTCACTT
Source organism: Schistocerca cancellata (assembly GCF_023864275.1). Lineage (NCBI taxonomy): Eukaryota > Metazoa > Arthropoda > Insecta > Orthoptera > Acrididae > Schistocerca > Schistocerca cancellata. Next base: position 402,311,098 of record NC_064632.1, on the reverse strand, counting down.
CCGACAGACAGTGAGTGTAATTGCAGGACAGTTTCAAAGTGGCGTCTGTAGGTGACGTACATTACAAGCAACATGCCGTCATTGAATTTCTTACTGCAGGGAAAGAACTTGTGGGAAATATTCACAAACGCTTGTGCAAAGTCTAAAGAGCATCTGCTGTCGACAGAAGTAGAGTTAGTCGCTGGGCACGGAGGGTGAGGTCATCAGAAGGCGGTTCGGCGGAGCTCCACGATCTACAGTGGTCGGGAAGACCATCCACGAGATGACGTTGTCATTTCCGAGTTTGTGCCACTAAAGGATTCCATTCGTGGAAGACATTTTGAGTACAATGAGGAGGTGATTCACACAGTGAAGCACTGGCTCCGCCACCAGGACATGGAATGGTACCGACAGGGCATAAACGCCCTCGTTTCGCGCTGGAGAAAGGCCATAGAACGGGATGGAGATAACGTGGAAAAATAGTGTGCGTAAAGAAACACCATTCTTTCGTGTGTGTAATTCTCATTACGTTCAATAAATAATTGTTGAAGAAAAAAATGTGGTGCATAACTTTCTGGCGATGCTTCGCTGATGACAATACCGTCCTCAGTGAATTTTAAGTAGATTTACTGGATTTATCCAACGTAATGAACATCCTAATGAGTACAGAATATGGGAAAAGACAAAGGTTATGAGATATAGCAGAAATGAGAAAAGCGAGAAATTTAACATCAAGATTGATGGTCACGAGGTAGATGAAGTTACCTAGGCAGCAAAATAACCTATGAAAGACGGAGGAAGAAGGACATCAAAAGCAGACTAGCACTGGAAAAAAGGGCATTCCTATCCAAGAGAAGTCTACTAGTATCAAACATAGGCCTTAATTTGACGAAGAAATTTCTGAAAATGTACGTTTGGAGCGGAGTATTGTATGGTAGTGAAGCATGGACACTGTGAAAACCGGAACAGAAGATAATCGAAGTGTTTGAGATTTGGTGCTACATAAGAATGTTGAAAATTAAATGGTCTGATAAGATAAACGATGAGGAGGCTCTCCGCAGTGGTTACAAGATCGAGTCAGATGTACAAAGAACTTTTAAGCACGCCGATGCACCCTACTGGCATCGATGCATGCGCCGAATCGGTTGGGTTGAGTGTCATAAAACTGTACCTCCTGCAGCAAGCTGGCCCACAACCACTGTAACTGATGCTAGATATCATGGATCCTGGCACTGGGGTGGAGTTGACGTTCGATATGGTCCCACGCGTTTTATCGGCGACAGATCTGGGGATCGTGCTGGCCTCTGGAGTGCCTCAACATCAGGAGAGTTCATAGAGACACATGCCTAACGTGGACGAGCATCGTTCTGCTGAAAAATGGCACTGCAATACTGTCGCAGTCTGGTAACAACAAACGACGCAGGATGTCCGTTGTGTGCTGTTGGGCCGTCACTGTTCCCTCAGTCACTACTACCAGCCGTGACCTGAAGCCATACTCTACGGCTCCCCACACCAAAACTGCAGGAGTAATATTCCTGTCTCTCTCCAGAACATTGGAACAATCGGATGTCTTCCCAGGCCGCCATCACATTTGCCAAAGATGCTCAGCTGGGGCAGTGCAGAACCGCGACACTCCAAACGTAGGCGTTTGTGGTGTTGACCACAGCCTAGGGGTGGGACGGTAATTCCTAAATCTGGCTGACCGTGCGGGATGACACAGAATGTTGCAGGAAATTCCATTACTTGTTCTTGGATGGCAGGGGCAGAAGCGAAGAGGTTACGATGTGGCTGGCGCAGCTCGGTGATCCTCCCTCGTTGTGGTCCGGCGATGTCAGCCAGAACGTAGGCGACGAGTGTGGCTGGCGTCACGTACCCATGCAGTCCCGATATTGGATCCCTGTCACATCCGAATGCTCCAAAATCCGGATACTGCAAGATTTGGCCAGCCGGCCATACGGAGACCAACAATGTGGCTGATAACGTTGTCGCATACGAGTACGCAGCACTTCTGTCTCCTTCACAGAGATGACTCAATATCTGGCGCTGTCCAATGACTTAGGTAGCGTACCAGGCATGGTAACAACACTGAACACGAACGATACTAATACAGTCGGATGGTCTTTCTTCTTCTCCTATAGAACTACAGATTTAAAAGCCGATGTTGTGTACGTGAAGGATGTTACGTTGACGGCCGAGCGTGATTTCTGGGTGCTTCACTTTTCTTGTCTAGTAGTATATTGCCCCTAACAAATCAGAGAGTTCTTTTGAAAAGAAAAAACTTTGTCGTCCTACGTGTAAGCTAAAATTCATCCCACCTCATGCAAGGGGATGTAGGAAACAGCGCACTTGTTGTAAAGCGGAAGTGGAGCAACTTATCTGACGCCCAAAAGGGCATGATCATTGGCTTTCGGGCCGAGGGTGGAGGCTTTTCCGAAACGGCTAGGTTTGTAAACTGTTCGCTTGCCGCCGCGGTTAACGTATACGGTGCATGGCAAAATGGCGCTATCCGAAACTGGAGAGGAAGCAACTGTGGTGCACCACGGCCCATAGATGAACGGATGAACCACCGATGCGGAGATGTGTACGGGCTATTAGACGTGCAACTGTTGAGCAAACCGAACCCTCAGCGAACGTCGGTGCAAGTTTCTGGTTCGTGCGCCTATGTTGAATGCGGTTCATTGGTGACGAAGGATGGAATTTGCACGCCAGCACAGCAACTGCACATCTCCTGAATGGCGACAGGTGGCTTTTTGAGGTGTATCATGTTTTGTCTCCCATCGGACAGATGGCCGTTGGCGTGTACCAGTGAAACTTCTGAAGGCAAATAGCCTGTAACAGTCGTCGGAAGAGCCCAGGCTGGAGGAGGGAGCGTTGTGACTTGGGGGATGTTTTCGTGGTCATTCTGGAAGGCACAATGGATCAACGCAGGTACAGAGCTGTCCTTGGGGGCCATGTACTCCCTCTGCTCCGTTGAATCTACCAGCAGGATAATGCAACGTGTCACACAGCTCGCAGTTTATGTGTGTGGTTCATAGAGTACCAGGATGCATTTACCACATTCCCCTGGTCACTAAACTCTCCGTATTTAAACCCATCGAGAATGCGTAGGACCACCTCGATCGGGCTGTCTGCAGCATGTGTCCTTAAACCAGAAAGCCAGCGCAACTGGCCCGCGGCACGAGTGCGCATGTCTTCACATCCCCGTCGGGACCTGTCACAACCTCACTGACTCGATTTCTGTGCGGTATCTAGTTATTTAGGCTGTTGACAGGTGGTCACATTAATGACCACAACGAGATCCGATAAGTTATAGCTCATACAGTGGTTCATAGAGAACCGTTCTTCCCATGCACCATTCGAGAATAAAACGAGAATAAAACGAGGATGTATCTACAGGCGCACACAATAATATGGCTTGCAGAATATGAATCTGGACGTTGATGTAGAATCGCTAAATCGCTTTCGATTAGTAAGTCAATTTTAATAGCACCGTGGAAGATTACGAAGAAATTGTATGCGTCGTTGCGTCACAGTATGCCAATAAATTCCCATAACGTTACTTATAAGGCTGATGTAGATTAGTTACGTACTCATTTAGTACAGGGTGATCAAAAAGTCAGTATAAATTCAGGGTGATCAAAAAGTCAGTATAAATTTGAAAACTTAATAAAGCACGAAATAATGTAGATAGAGAGGTAAAAATTGACACACATGCTTGGAATGACATGGGGTTTTACTAGAACAAAAAAAAAGTTCACAAAATGTCTGACAGATGGCGCTGGACAGCAGAACTGCTACCGTGACGGGTGAGAGGTACGCCGATATGTTACAGAATCGCATCACCCCCGCCTCGCTGATAAACACCTGCTGGAACGTACGATGTTTATGCAGGATGGCGCTCCACCCCACATTGCTAGACGCGTGAAAGATCTCTTGCGGCCGGCCGGAGTGGCCGTGCGGTTCTAGGCGCTACAGTCTGGAGCCGAGCGACCGCTCCGGTCGCAGGTTCGAATCCTACCTCGGGCATGGATGTGTGTGATGTTCTTAGGTTAGTTAGGTTTAATTAGTTCTAAGTTCTAGGCGACTGATGACCTCAGAAGTTAAGTCGCATAGTGCTCAGAGCCATTTGAACCATTTTGATCTCTTGCGCGCGTCGTTTGGTGATGATCGTGTGATCAGCCGCCACTTTCGTCTTGCTTGGCCTCCCCGGTCCCCAGACCTCAGTCCGGGCGATTATTGGCTTTGGGGTTACCTGAAGTCGCAAGTGTATCGTGATTGACCGACATCTCTACGGACGCTGAAGGACAACATCCGACGCCAAATCCTCACCATAACTCCGGACATGCTTTACAGTGCTGTTCACTACATTATTCCTCGACGACAGCTATTGTTGAGGAATGATGGTCAACATATTGAGCATTTCCTGTAAAGAACATCATCTTAGCTTTGTCTTACTTTGTTATGCTAATTATTGCTATTCTGGCCAGGTGAAGCGCCATCTGTCGGACATTTCTTGAACTTTTGTATTTTTTTGGTTCTAGTAAAACCCCGTGTCATTCCAAGCATGTGTGTCAATTTGTACCTCTCTATTTACATTATTCCGTGATTTATTCAGTTTTTAAATTTATACTTACTTTTTGATCACCCGGTATATCGGTATAATGCATTCGTACGTCTGTGTGTATATAGTGTGTTGTAATTTGTACAGAACTATTGAAAGTGGGTTACCAGTATAAGAATCGTTTAAGCCATTACAGAATTTACGTTACTATGTGACTGCGTTAAACTTTATTGTTAAACGTAGTGCTCTATCGGATGCTAATCTTCAGTAACGTGGCGAACGTAACTTTTCACTACTCGTTACCAGATAGGTATCCCTAATTCAGTTGTTCTGACTATATTTGCGACCTTCAGTTTATGAGTCTTTTGATTGGTTTGACGCGGGACCCTACGAATTCCTCTCGTGTGCCAACCTTTTCATCTCAGAGTAGGAATAGCAACCTACGTCCCCAGTTATTTGCTGGACGTATTCCAATCACTGTCTTCCTCTACAGTTGTTACCCTCTACAGCTCCCTCTACTACTAAGGAAGTTATCCCCCGATGCCACAACACATGTCCTATCATTCTGTTCCGTCTTCCCGTCAGTGTTTTCCACATGCTCCTTTCCTCGCCGATACTATACAGAGCCTCCTCATTTCTTACCTTATCAGTCCACCTAATATCCAACATTCTTCTGTACCACCACATCTGTGGTTTTGTCACAGTCCATTTTTCACTACGATGCAATGCTGTGTTTTAAAAGTACATTCTCAGAAACTTCTTCCTCAAACTAAGACCTAAGTTCGATACTAGCAGACTTCTCAAGGCCGGGGACGCCATTTTTGCCACTGCTAGTCTGCTTTTTAATTCCGCGTTGCTCCCCCCGTCAAGGTTATTTTGCTGCCTAGGTAGCAGAATTCCGTATCTAATTCTACTTCGTGATCCCCAATTCTGATGTTAAGTTCCTCGCTGTTCTTATTTCTGCTACTGCTCATTACTTTTGTACTTCTTCAACTGACTCTCAGTTATACAATGTAGGCTTTCACGGCCGGTGTTGCCTTCAGTTGAAACTTCCGGGCTGAGAGGCCGTGGTCGGTGTATAAAATTTCCACCTAACGTTTCGTCTTCGGCTAGTTGCCGGACGACCTCAGAAGATGTCCCCCGCAGATGGAGACGAAACGTTAGGTGGAAATTTTATACATCGACCACGGCCTCTCAGCCCGGAAGTTTCAACTGAAGATAACTCTATATTCTGTACTCATATTCTGTACTCATTCGACTGTTCATTCCATTCAGCAGATCATGTAATTCTTCTTCGCTTTTTCTAAGGATAGCAATGTCATCAGCGAATATTATCACTGATATCCTTACACACTCAATTTTAATCGCACTCTTGAACCTTTCTTTTATTTACCTCATTGCTTCTACGATGTATAGACTGAACAGCACTGGCGAAAGACTACATCGCTGTCTTACACCCTTTTTTAATCCGAGCAATTCGTTCTCGGTCTTCCACTCTTATTGTTCCCTCTTAGCCCTTGTGCACATTGTATATTACGAGTCTTTCCCTATAGCATACTCCTATTTTTCTAAGACTTTCGAACATCTTGCACGATTTTACGTTGTCGAATGCCTTTTCCAGGTCGACAAATCCAATGAGCGTATCACGATTTTTTTCAGTCCTGCTTGCATTAACAACCGTAATGTCAGAATTACCTCCCTGTTGCGTTCACCTTTCCCTCAGGCGAAACTGATTGCCTTCTAACTGATCTTCAATTTCCTTTTCTATTCTCCTGTGTATTAGTCTTCTGAGAAACTTGGATGCATAAGCTGTTAAACCGATAGTGCGATAATTTTTGCATTTGTCGGCTCTTGATATCTTCAGAATTGTGTGTGCGATGTTTTCCCGAATGTCTGATGGTACATCGCCTGTGTCATACATTCTACAGAACAAAGTGAATGATTTTAGAAATTCTGATGGAATGTTAATATCGCTTCAGCCTTATTTGATCGTAATTTTTCCAAAGCTCTTTTAAATTCCTGTCTCATACATTCTACTCACCAATGTGGATGATTTTAGAAATTCTGATGGAATGTTACTATCCCTTCAGCCTTATTTGACCTTAAGTTTTCCAAAGGTCTTTTAAAATCTGATTCTAATACTTAATCCCCTATCTCTTCTATATCGACGAATGTACTCTTTCAACCTTTCCGCTCTCTCCTCTGCATTTAACAATGGAATTCCCATTGTACTCTTATTATTACCATTCTTGCTTCTCATTTTACTGGAGGTTGTTTTGACTTTTCTGGAAACTGAGTCCGTCAATAATTTCTTTTTCAATTTCTTCACATTTTTCTTGCAGCCATTTCGCTTGAGCTTCCTTGCACATTCTATTAATTTCATTCCCAAGTGACTTATATATCTGTATTCACAAATTACCAGAACATTTTTGTACATCCTTCTTTCTCCAGTCAACCAAAGTATTTCTTCTGTTACCCATGGTTTCTTCGCAGTTACCTTCTTTATATCTATATTTATCCTGCCAACTTCCATCATGGCCCTTTTTAGACATGTCCATTCAGCTTCAACTGAACTGCCTACTGAGCTATTCCTTATCATAGTACCTATAGCCTCAGGGAACTTCAAGCGTGTTTCCTCATTCCATAGTATTTCCGTATCTCACTTCCTCGCGCACTGATCCTTCCTGTCTAGCCTCTTAAGCTTCAGCGTACTCTTCATCTTTAATAAATTGTGTCCTGAGCCTATATCTGCTCCCGGGTACGCCTTACAATCCATTATATGATTTCGGAATCTCTGCCCGACCATGATGTAAACTAATTCAAATCTTCCGGTATCTCCCGGTCTTTTCCAGGTATACCTCCTTCTCTTGTGATTCTTGAACAGAGTATTCGCTGTTACTGGCTGAAATTTATTGCAGAACTGAATTAATCTTTCTCCTCTCTCATTCGTAGTACCAAGCCCATATTCTGCGGTAAAGCTTTCTTCTATTCCTTGCCCTACAACTGCGTTCCAATACCTCGTGAGCATTAGATTTTCGTCTCCCCTTACGTACTGAAGTACCCGTTGAGTATCAACATATATTTTCTCTGCCTCTTCATCTTCGGCTTGCGCCGTTGGCATGTATACTGAACTATTGTTGTCATTGTTGGATTGCTGTCAATTCTGATGAGAATAATCCTATCACTGAACTATTCACAATAACTCACTCTCTCCCCTACCTTCCTATTCATAACAAATCTTATTCCTGTTATACCTTTTTCTGTTGCTCTTGATAATATCCTACACTCATCCGACCAGAGAACCTTGTCTTCTTTCCATTTCACTTCACTGCCCGCCATTCTGTCTAGACTGAGCCTTAGCATTTCCCTTTTCTGATGTTCTGGCGTCCCTGTCAACTTTTGATATTGTTTGTCCCGATTCGTAGAACATTATCTTTTCGTTGGTTATTAAATCTTTTTCTCATGGTCACCTCTCTCTTGACAGTCCCCTGTCGGAGGTCCGAATGGGAGACTATTCCGGAATTTTTTGGAAATGGCGAGATCATTATGACACTTTATCAACGACAGGCAACATGTCCTGTGGATACACATTATTTGTCTTTAATTCAGTGTTTTTAGTTGCCTTGTGCATCCTAATGCCGTTGACCATAGCTGATTCGTCCGCCCTTTAGGAGCAATTTTCCACATGAGAGGGTAATTGCATACCATGTTTACTCTTCAGGTTACCTTTGATAAGCCCTGTCCTTCAGGTAACTATAGCCAGAAAGCAGTGCCCTGAACCCGCCCTCTTTGACAAGGCCGTTGGCAGAACGAGGGTGAATTCTTATGCCGGAAGTGATCGGCCGCCATTCCCGCTTATTTTAATTCAAAATTTAAGCAGTAACGAAGTTCGAAACCAGGAGCGAGGACATTTTGATTGGTAATCAAAGACGCTACCCCTAGACCACTTGAATGTATTCATATATGGGCTGTTTGGAAATGAGAGTTTGGCGTCATTGGCCGGGAGGCCCCTTACGAGCAGGTCCTGCCGCCTTGGTGCAGGTTTTATTACATTCGACGCCACATTGGGCGACCAGCGCGCCGGATGGGGATGAAATGATGATGAAGACAACACCCAGTCCCTGAGCGGAGAAAATCCCCGACCCAGCCGGGAATCGAACCCAGACCCCTTAGGACGGCAGTCCGACACGTTGACCATTCAGCTATTGGGGCGGATAATTAGGAGCTGATAACTGGTAACATATGGTTGAGGCTCTACGACGGTTTCAATTAAGAACTTTAACTCATGCACTTCTGCTTGAGGAAATGAATTAGGCGTGCTCAGTACAGTTATTAGGTAACAATTCCAAAGCAATCACACCGAAACATCCATATATCATTTAAGGACATTTGTTTGTGTTAACACTTAAACATTACGTGCTTACACTATTCCAAAACACAAAGGAACGAACAGAATAATACTGATACATTACAACAGCGACTCGATACAGCGACCACCAACATTGTTACAGATGTTCCCCCTACGAAGCACGTTCTGGTGTACACTTTCCATCCCACCTGACGTCTTTTCCTTTCTAGAGCAGTGGCAAGACGTCATGGCCGCAGATCATCCTCTGGCTCTATAGCAGTCACGTAAATTAAACTCCGCACCGTAGATGTTAAATGACATCTGAGGTATCACACGTCATCCTGAGTAACCTATTGCATACCAGGACGAGGAACTCCGAGACTTTTTTCTTTCTCTCAGCAGATATGGACGCGTTACACATCTGAATTGAACCCGTCGTAGAACGGAAACTGTACGTTTCCGGTCATGGGTTTCTCTTCGTAATATTATGCGCGCACTCCCCACTCCAATCCTAGAAGGTTCCCGAACCACCTGTATACGAGGTGCATTCAAGTTCTAAGGCCTCCGATTTTTTTTTTCTCCGGACTGGAAAGAGATAGAAACATGCGCAATGTTTTAAAATGAGGCCGCGTTCATTGTCAATACGTCCCAGAGATGGCAGCACCATACGGCAGATGGAATTTTACCGCCAGCGGCGAAAATGAGAACTGTTTTAAATACTTAAAATGGCGACGTTTTCCTTACTTGAACAGCGTGCAATCATTCGTTTTCTGAATTTGCGTGGTGTGAAACCAATTGAAATTCATCGACAGTTGAAGGAGACATGTGGTGATGGAGTTATGGATGTGTCGAAAGTGCGTTCGTGGGTGCGACAGTTTAATGAAGGCAGAACATCGTGTGACAACAAACCGAAACAACCTCGGGCTCGCACAAGCTGGTCTGACGACATGATCGAGAAAATGGAGAGAATTGTTTTGGGGGATCGCCGAATGACTGTTGAACAGATCGCCTCCAGAGTTGGCATTTCTGTGGCTTCTGTGCACACAATCCTGCATGATGACCTGAAAATGCGAAAAGTGTCATCCAGGTGGGTGCCACGAATGCTGACGGACGACCACATGGCTGCCCGTGTGGCATGTCGCCAAGCAATGTTGACGCGGAATGACAGCATGAATGGGACTTTCTTTTCGTCGGTTGTGACAATGGATGAGACGTGGATGCCATTTTTCAATCCAGAAACAGCGCGCCAGTCTGCTCAATGGAAGCACACAGATTCACCGTCACCAAAAAAATTTCGGGTAACCGCCAGTGCTGAAAAAATGATGGTATCCATGTTCTGGGACAGCGAGGGCGTAATCCTTACCCATTGCGTTCCAAAGGGCACTACGGTAACAGGTGCATCATACGAAAATATTTTGAAGAACAAATTCCTTCCTGCACTGCAACAAAAACGTCCGGCAAGGGCTGCGCGTGTGCTGTTTCACCAAGACAACGTACCCGCACATCGAGCTAACGTTACGCAACAGTTTCTTCGTGATAACAACTTTGAAGTGATTCCTCATGCTCCCTACTCACCTGACCTGGCTCCTAGTGACTTTTGGCTTTTTCCAACAATGAAAGACACTCCTCGTGGCCGCACATTCACCAGCCGTGCTGCTATTGCCTCAGCGATTTTCCAGTGGTCAAAACAGACTCCTAAAGAAGCCTTCGCCGCTGCCATGGAATCATGACGTCAGCGTTGTGAAAAATGTGTACGTCTTCAGGGCGATTACGTCGAGAAGTAACGCCAGTTTCATCGATTTCGGGTGAGTAGTTAATCAGAAAAAAAAATCGGAGGCCTTAGAACCTGAGTGCACCTCGTATAAGGAGAGTAAAACAATGGACCCGCAAATGTACAGGCCAATATCCTCAACGTCGGCTTGCTGCAGGATTCTTGGACATTTTCTGTGTTTGAATGTAATATACGATGTTATAGCTAAACATTCGCTATTTGAGAAGTCCCCCATGAGACACGAATGATTGTAGGGCAATGAAATACTGTGGAAACATTTGTAAGCAAATGCGGAAGAGAATGGTTCAAATGGCTTTGAGCTCTATGGGACTTAACATCTGAGGGCATCAGTCCCCTAGAACTTAGAACTACGTAAACCTAACTAATCTAAGGACATCACACACATCCATGCCCGAGGGAGGATTCGAAAAGCGACCGTAGCGGTCGCACAGTTCCAGACTGAAACGCCTAGAACCGCTCGGCGACAGCGGCCGGCTTCGGAAGAGAAATAACGAATAAATCATTGCACTACCGCTTTTGAATTTCCACATGAAAGGGTAATTGCATACAATGTTTACGTTCCAGATTACCTTTCATAAGCCCTGTCTTTCAGGTAACTACACCCGGAAGACACACGGGTTCAAATCTGATGAGCTTGGTGGCCATGCAGTTTGGAACAATCGGCCAATGATTCGGTTTTCTTCAAATGGGTTATGGACTAACCGAGTGATCTTACGGCAAGAACAACGCCACTGCTTCTGTGGTTTTGATAAAACAGCTTTGGGAATAAACCCCTGCTCACCTTGTCCACACGCATGTTGACCGTCTTCAACTGCAAAGCACACTTATGCATGTGTTTCAATCGTACGTACCCATGCTGGTACCTGTGCCTAACGACAGGTCATCACACTAACACTATTAACTATACAAATCCTACAGTTCATACTCTGGACATCACCCTTTAAAGTTGACTACCTAAAAGGTAAATAGTTTGTAAGTGGGCTGCTTCTGTGTTGGCAGCGCTTTGCATTGGAAATGACTGCGCTTTCTTTGTAAGAGAATCTGTGGCTGGTTGGACTCGTTGTTGGAAGTTAATCGCCAATAGGGTTGGGCAGTTGGAAGTTAGTCGCCAGCACTGATGGAAGTACTGTTGAGCAGTTGGGACTCAACAGCCTGCAGTGATGGATGTTAAATGTGAGAAGTTAGCACTGACGGAGGGTAGAGGTCTGAAGTGTTAGCTTGGGCTAACGATCTGGAAGTATCCGACTTGTAGATTGAAAATTATTCATGATTATATATCTTTGTACTGGATGTCAATGACTGTGCGCCTGGTCCCAGCGGAGGTTCGAGCCCTCCCTCGGGCATGGGTGTGTGTGTGTCTGACCTTAGGATAATTTAGGTTAAGTAGTGTGTAAGCCCCCCCCCCCGCCCCCCCCACGAACCATGGACCTTGCCGTTGGTGGGGAGGCTTGCGTGCCTCAGCGATACAGATAGCCGTACCGTAGGTACAACCACAACGGAGGGGTATCTGTTGAGAGGCCAGACAAACGTGTGGTTCCTGAAGAGGGGCAGCAGCCTTTTCAGTAGTTGCAAGGGCAACAGTCTGGATGATTGACTGATCTGGCCTTGTAACAATAACCAAAACGGCCTTGCTGTGCTGGTACTGCGAACTAAAAACGGAGTAAAAAACTGGCGTTCTACGGATCGGAGCGTGGAATGACAGATCCCTTAATCGGGCAGGTAGGTTAGAAATTTTAAAGAGGGAAATGGATAGGTTTAAGTTAGATATAGTGGGAAATAGTGAAGTTCGGTGGCACGAGGAACAAGACTTCTGGTCAGGTGACTACAGGGTTATAAACACAAAGTCAAATAGGGGTAATGCAGGAGTATGTTTAATAATGAATAGGAAAATAAGAATGCGGGTAAGCTACTATAAACAGCATAGTGAACGCATTATTGTGGCCAAGATAGATACGAAGCCCACACCTACTACAGTAGTACAAGTTTATATGCCAACGAGCTCTGCAGATGACGAAGAAATTGAAGAAATGTATGATGAAATAAAAGAAATTATTCAGATAGTGAAGGGAGACGAAAATTTAATAGTCATGGGTGACTGGAATTCGAGTGTAGGAAAAGGGAGAGAAGGAAACGTAGTAGGTGAATATGGATTGGGGCTAAGAAATGAAAGAGGAAGCCGCCTGGTAGAATTTTGCACAGAGCACAACTTAATCATAGCTAACACTTGGTTTAAGAATCATGATAGAAGGTTGTATACATGGAAGAACCCTGGAGATACTAAAAGGTATCAGATAGATTATATAATGGTAAGACAGAGATTTAGGAACCAGGTTTTAAATTGTAAGACATTTCCAGGGGCAGATGTGGACTCTGACCACAATCTATTGGTTATTACCTGTAGATTAAAACTGAAGAAACTGCAAAAAGTTGGGAATCTAAGGAGATGGGACCTGGATAAACTGAAAGAACCAGAGGTTGTACAGAGTTTCAGGGAGAGCATAAGGGACCAATTGACAGGAATGGGGGAAAGAAATACAGTAGAAGAAGAATGGGTAGCTTTGCGGGATGAAGTAGTGAAGGCAGCAGAGGATCAAGTAGGTAAAAAGACGAGGGCTAGTAGAAATGAACTATACTTAACACTGAATTCACCCAATAAACCGAGATCGACCATTCGCCTTCCCCACAACCGATCTTACATACTCGTTCCATTTCCTATCGCTTTGCAACGTTACAAGACTGTGTCAAGCAGCATACAGTATTCGAACATTCCATGGTTATTTTTCCTACTCATCAACATGACTTACACATTTTCACATTTAGAGCACATTTCCATAACAGGAGACTATTTCCTCTATGCATTGGAACTGTAGGATTGTGCTATGTTATTTTTCGGTCCCTAGCCATTCCTTGCTCAAGAATCCGTCCCCCTTCATCAGCAACGATATGTTTTTACACTCCGACTGCCTGTTAAAAGCTGGTAGTTCTTTGCTTTCCAGAGAATCTAGGATAACCTATGAGACGGTACAGTAGGACTGGGGCGAAATGCTTTTAACTCTGCCCCCTGGTTGACCAAATATAGCCTCAGATGCGAGTTCCGTATGAAACACTTAACTCTTGCTACTCAGATGCAATGCTGCAGGTTATATATTATTATTAAGTTTAATGAAACGCTGCGAAAACTTTATGACACCGAGCCACAGCAACAATTATTAGTGAATGACAAAACAATTAATTACAAGCACACACAGTGAAAATGTCTCGCGTTGTCCCTGTATGTATTAGTAGCGTTTTCTTTCCATCTTATTTCTCCGGAGAGAAGGTGCAGCAAGTCATGAAAATACTTAGGCAAGTGCTGCTGGTAAGCTCTCGAAGCTAATCGCAAGAGGTTCTAGACGACCAACTTACTGCGCAAAGCACTGAACTCAGTCGGTTATCCAGAACTGCAGTTATGGTGGAGAAACAAATGGAACGTTTCTTAAAAGCCATAAAGCGAGATTTGGTGCTTGGGGCGGGGGTAGAGGGTGGGAGAAGACGGTGTTGGGGGGGGGGGGGGAGGGGGTTCTAGTGGTGGCTTGTCAGTCTATATGGTGGATTATTCTCCCCCATTGTTTATGGCACTTAGAGCTGGTGAAACACACACTACGAAACAGGGAAGTAAATTCATCATTTCCTAAGTACATTAGAAAATGAAGATTCGACATTTTAACGTTTTAAATGCGTTAGTCTTTCTTTCAATGACATACACTGTGACCGCAGCCATTTTGAAAAAGCCTCACACAGTTTTTAAAAAGATGAAGTAGCACGATTTCGGGAAAAATGTATGTACTGAAACTGTTGACCAGGGTTTCTAAACGCAATGGAACGAAAGACTGCACGGACCACTGCCTAAGAAATTATAATACGTATTTCACATACGAATATTTTTATTTGTAGTAAATGCTCCAGAAAATTTAACATTATCTTTGGTATATTGTCATTCCTACGAATCGATTGAGGTAACAGGCTTTAAATGGTGCAGCATACTTCAATTAGACCTGGCATACACCAAAAATTGCAACTCATTCGCAGTGGAATTCACTACAAATATCCCCTAATACATTGAGTCATGAAGGCCACATCAGAGCAATGTGCGCCATTCATTGAGCGGTTACACAAATGCCGGGGCAATTCCTATCAAAATGATAAGTCTTGTTTCCCAATCCGAGCTTGTACTCCGTCTCCAATGATCTCGTTGTAGAAGGGACGTTAGAACCTACTGTTCCTTTGTTCCTGTCTATTATGTCTCCATGCTCCGTTTTTAAATATGAGTTGTCTAAGAAGCCTGCTTACTAAGTTAGCTAGACAAACGTGCAAACAAATCGTATTAATGAGTTTTGTTACAAAAAAAAAATGACAATACTCAACTTGATAACTACACGGAAGTGCCGCAAGCAAAGGGCGACATACAAAACAGTCAATGTGTGGTATGCGTACTGTAAGACCTTCGGTACACACACCATCAGATTATTTGACTTGTCGCTCTAACGAAGTAGGCGAATGTCAGCAATATGTCTCGTGGTCTTATCGTGGCGTGTTTATCTTCTGCCGTTAGGTCAAACGATAGAAATGCCACTTGCACGCTTAGAGTAGCAGATCGACGGTCACCAACTTTAAACAGAACTTGATTAATTTTCACACACATTTATTAAAATAATAAAAATATAGACATTACGTAACTTGATTCTGGATGCTGTTTACAACTGACAATCTGAAGTTCCTTTGGTCTTGGTACGTTACTCTTATTCTCACATATCTCTGATACTTGACAAAGTGTCTATACATTTCTGTTCATGGCTATGTACAGGAATATGGTACTCTTATTAGGCGCAGACTGAAACTTGACTACAGACTAATGCAGACTGACTAATCGGAGGTCTGTACACTCGTTATAATACCTCGAGCGTTCAGTTATCACTGCGCGAGTGTGATCCGCGAGCAGAAAAGGTTCTACGTTAGCAGCAATCTCATTGGCTGCGTTACATATTAATACGCGGATCGGCGGAAGCAGAATTTGGTCCGTCTTTATGGCAGCGCCTTCTCGTAGTGCGGAGACGGACGAGCGCTGCGCCTGCGCTGTTGTGCTTAGTGGGGCGCGCTCTAGTGGGAAAGTTGTGTACGCGCTGACTACGCGGAACTATGTACACAACACAATGTTCTTCAGTATAAACAATTGCAAGTCGGTGCTACACAGGCTGTACAAGGGAAGTAACGAGCGTTGACGCTTCTATCCCACTCGCTAGTCTTGAAGCTGCTACTCAACGGGGCGTCGCCAGTCGGTCACGGCGCCTCTGCCCTCTTCACATAGGAGCCGCTGCTGTCGCGTTGTCGTCCTGGAAAGGGGTCGGTCAGCGTGTGTTTGGCTGACGTCTTCTCACAGCCATCTCTCCTCTATCGTTCCTGATTGGCGTGCCGGCGCTTGACTTTACGCCGTAACACTTTCTTGTTGAAGGATTTAATAACATGATTTCTCCAGCATGAATAATATATTACGAGAATTTATATGTTTTAGCAGTAAACACATTGTAATAGACTACCTGCAAATAACAATTTCACAAAAGGAAACCCTTCAAATTTTCCTCTGACCACAAAAAATATTTCTGAGGCTTGCACAGAGAGGATACCACCAAGAAATAAGTTTTGTTTCTGGTATGCTATCGTATGTCAACTTGAACAATTCTGTGTGTTCGACTTTTAAAAGCGTTTGCGTTGAATGTGTATCATTGAAATTCATAAACGGAAGTACCTGCCGTGTCGTCATTGCATTCTTTGCTTCGAATTGGTTATCTCCACCACAATTATTTCAAAGTTGGTGAAGATTTGTAACTCCGTTTGTGCATTCACTGTTAACAGTTAAAACTGCGCCTTTTAACTGAACCTGATCGTCCTTGAGAATTGTTATCTATTTATTTATTTATTTTTCGTGTGGGATACGTTAAGAGTTTTTGAATCATAAGAATAGCTCTATAGATGTAAACTGCCATTCAACAAAAAACTCTCTTCGTCTTCGTATTCGGTTTGCCACCAATCGCCTTCAGTTCATACTAGAGTATCGCAAATATTTTTGAACAAAGAACATCTATGTACTCCCTATCTACAGGGCGCCTTTGTATTGTGCTGCCCGAATGAATGGCTAAATAGTGGTGCAACCAGCATCACCACCATTACAAACACCAGCAGCCATTTCTCAAGCGCTGCAGAATAAAAACCTGCTCTAGGCTTCTCAGTCTGTTAGGGCCTTCATCTTCGTTTCCCTTCACGTTTCCTAATGTCACCTCTCCATCCTCTATTCCGTCGTCGCCTCGTTCTGTTCTTGTATATTCGCAGCCAGCAAGGACTCCTGGCTGAATGACCGGACCACTACAGTTTTGAGTCTCCTCACAGGTGTAGTTAAATCATGCGTTCCCAGATTAACCTGTTTATTTTTCATCTTTTTTCCTTGTGACGCCCGTAGTGTATTTCACCATAACTCGCTGAACATGCCGTAGCTTTTTAATGGACTTCCTGATAAAAATCCATGTCTCACATCCATAAGTTAGAACTGGCAATGCACGCTGACTGTAAACTTTATCCCCCATACCGTTCTGTTTCTTATCCTTCAATAACTTGTGTTAGATAGGTATTACTTCCTGGATGGTTACTGTCATTCTGTCAGTTTCTTTTACTCAATATATTCAGAACAATCCGTCTTAGCTCAAGTCTCCATTTCTCTGTTTCGTCCAGCTACTAGTTTCGGTTTTTACCTTCATGCTACAGATGCATGTAACTTAGCCTAATGAGTAGAAAGACTCCCACACTACAACTGCTTATATTTTGCTCACTTAATAAGTTTTGAGAAAACACAGCACTGGATTTTCAGATTAGGAGAAGCATTGAATTGTAGCATCCGTTCGAGTTAAGATTCATTCTTAACATCTGTATTACTAAGCGACTATCGAAATGCAGTTGCAGGTTGCCTATCGAACGGCATCCGGGGGCAACAAAAATATGATTTTCGATATTTTTTATAAGTAACGACCGAAATAAAAATTTTAAAATGCGAACTACTAATTTTGAGTTACACTCTCATGTGAAAGATTCAACACACTAGGAGAAGTATTACAGTCATATCCTGTGTATATGTCTTGCGGCAGCGTAATTTACCGCGCGCAGACATCCAGACTATATTCATCCAAAACATGAGAAAAAGAACACTCCGAGACCTGTAGCAAGGTTTTAACATAACTTAAACCTTTTCGAAACTTGTTTCCGCTTACTCCCCTCCCAAAATGCTGAAAGGAAACAAAGTTTATCGCTTGCTATATTTTCGCTCCTCATGCAGTAAACCTGCTGCAGCAGGCATGACGTTTTAATCTCTTACTTCTTTACTACTAACTATGTTCGCAATGCACTTTTCATATAGTCTCCATATACAAATCGTAAAGTTGTATCATTCTCATTAGGAGATATGACGTCATTAACACTGAGATTCATACAAAACTAGCTTTTATAGTTAGACTGTATTTATCCAGTGTTTATGAATGCGAGCACTTGTTGATTTGTGACAAACTTGACACAAATTTTCACATCTTCTCTAAACTTTTTCTCGCTTAGATGCTTGACGTAAGATATTTAACTCGTAAACTCCTAATTACCTCTACACGAGCGAGTTCATTTTCATTAAGGAATCGTGAGTTTACTGGTTAAGACTAAATTAGGGAGATGAGAACCAGCCAAACTAGCTGTGGAAAAGGTAAAATATACACAGTATTTGAGTAACACCCCTTACCTGTTCACAATGTGATAACGTCAACGATGAATTTGTACTCACCTGCAACAAATGAGAAAAATGTTATCATTAAGACAATGTAATAGTCAAGGAATAATGTTGTACAAATGGGATATAACTAGTAATTATAGTTATAGTTATAAATAATTGCTATAACACATGCTGTAGCTCTTGTTCCCCGTCTAATGCATTAACAAATGCTGGCTGATGTGACACGTTAGATGCAGAGTGTGACTGGCTTCGAATGCACTAAAGGTCATAGTGTGAAGGGAGTGGCGCACTGCACAGCTGTACTACTGAGTGATTTAAGTACGACTGTAGCAGCAACGGCAGACATCCTAGCCTAGAAGCAATCTTCATTAAAACTAAAGCCAAAAAACGACGACCAGTATTTGTCCACGCTCTTCGTTTTGTAGTCTGCTAGTGAATGTCGTTGTACGAGGTGCAAGATTCTTCGCTACCAGTATCCAGTACCTAGCTTCGCTCTTGCCTAATGCGGAAGCAGTCTTACAGTTAAAGACAAAACACACGAATGTAACGACGTCATGTATATATGTCATATGATTTTTTGGTTTCGACGTGTGCTAAAGCACAATGATTTCTACTTCATAATGCTGATTACAAAGAATTGCAATAGTTGTTCAAATAAAGAATTTTACATTCAAAGGTGACCATGACGTCTTTCAAAAAATTTTATTTTGTGAGCCCTAGCTACTTAAGCGTGTTAGATCAATATGTAAACCCAGGATATTCGACTGTAATAAGTGATTATGTCAGGCCCCATACTTTACACAACCGTCTTGAATCAAAACGCGTCCCTTCCTTCTAGATCAGCTGCGCAAATGGGTTTTCCAGCTATTGTCCCTTATCTGTCTCCCAAGAGAGGCACCCCACTCTATGAAAGGTTGTTACGGTATGAGAAATGGCAGTTTTTGTATGCGATATTGTCCACAGAAGTATATGTATGAACGAGATCCTATGAATTCCAAAGCTTATGCCGTTGTCAAGCAGTCAATCTGCGGGAGAGGGAAAGACTTGTCGAGCGTGGTTAAAAGCAGACGTGTGTACTGTTGCGAAGCCCAAATTTCGCAATGCTGTTGCTGTAATTTGGAAGATGTTAAGAAAAGCTAACTTGCCTCATTCGCTAGCGTCGTAGATAGTAGGATATTGGGTTCAGGAGATATTTTCAGAGTCGATCTGTAAATTTTCGTAACTCGCGTTGTTCGACCATTATCGTACTGTTGTTTCACTATCTTGTAAATGCATGAACTCAGAAAAGGGATACATCGCTCTTTACTCCTTTTCATTTTTAAATACTGAATGTAAATTTTGTTTAACGAGGTACTTTTGATAAAAGTTTTGGCTAGGAGCTAACTTTGTAAATTTAGTGCCTATTTCCAAACTATAACTATTTGCTAATAACAATGTGTAATGACGTGGAAATCTTTGTTCTTATTATCTAATTTGTTTAACGAATATAAAGGGTAAGTTCAGTCAGTTTGCAAATTATTAGTCGAGTCTGAGCCTCCCCCTGCCACTTACTATCCAAAAGTTTTAAAAGTCAAATATTTCGGACCCGAAATGCGTTTCGCGAATTCGAGTATTAAATTTAGCTGGCGGAATATCTTACACAGCACATGGAAAAATGAATTAAATAATAGCAAGCAGCGTGGTTGTTGCAGGTAGGTAGTTGCATGAAAAACAATTTACCCATTTGTGCACAGCAAACCTAAAGTGTTTCTTAGGGCCATTGTTTTGTGCACTTAAGGAACACTGACTGTCTAGTCAGATTACATTCATATTTTGACGTTATTTAGCTCAGTGACTGTGTAACAGCTTTTCATTAGAGATCAGATTATTGAGGTTATTCACATGTGATGAGCCAGATGCGTATTGTTCATGAGGACGGCACTCACAAGTCAGTATACATAATAATGCACGTAGTGACTTACAATACACAACCTTCATATGCAGGACAAGTAATGGTTACATACAGCCGCTAGTGAGCATGAGCTTACATTATTAATTAATTAATTAATTAGGGCCATACGGCCTTCTTTTACATCGTAAATGGGCTTCAGACGTACAGTATCTTTATTATATTTAACAAATGACAATTTTCATATGACAAATAGTGTTAAAATAATTTGAGTGTCTATAGTGACAGCGTGAGTAAATTGTACTGAATGTGAACTGATAAAGTTAATATTGGCAGGACCTCTACTACTATTGCTGCTGCCGCCGCTAATAATGGTAATAATAACGGAAATGATAATAATAAATAATAATAACAACTACAATTACAACAATAATGATAGTGGTATATAAAGTAGATGTTTTCTGACGCAGTGAGTTCTTGGGGAAGGAAATTTAAGGACACTACACCAGCTAAAAATACTGGGAAATGAGGGAGGTCTGGTTAGTAAGAAGGGTAACGAGTGCGTTCAGGGACAAGTTAATCGTCATTGCTTCGGTTGTAGATTTGTTGTTAAGTGTCTTGTCAATTTGGAGATGT
The DNA here is from genome assembly GCF_023864275.1 of Schistocerca cancellata. Classification (NCBI taxonomy): domain Eukaryota; kingdom Metazoa; phylum Arthropoda; class Insecta; order Orthoptera; family Acrididae; genus Schistocerca; species Schistocerca cancellata. The sequence continues at coordinate 402,290,099 of NC_064632.1, read as the reverse complement.
TACTCAGTTCTCGGATATAACCTGGGAGATTATTAAGAGTCGGATTACTACAACTGAAAAAGACTTCGAGAATGTGGCTGAACAATGGTGTGGGACAGACTGGATTTTACGGTGATAGGAACGGGTGTTTCTGGCATGTTGGTTACACAAGAGCGCTATGGTCGAGAAGAGATATAAGGGACAGCCTACGCTCATGAGACAGCAGAAAAGGCAGAGGGAATGATCTGCCAGATTAAATTCTAAAGGTTTCACTCAGATCCGAAAGTAGAAACTCTCTTTTGAAAAGTCATACCAGATAGGAAATTAGAAAGCACAAGACACACTGAATATTAGTCCCTTTTGAAAACTCACACTTACAAAGCTGAAAATGTAGACATAAGTAGTAGCACAGAAAACTTCCCAAGCACAAGAGAAAACTTTTAACTGTCCAATCAGGACGATTCATTCAGGTGTACTGATGGGCCAGTGACCACTGTCCAATGGCGAATCGTTATAGCGACAACACAAGGGGTAAACTGCAGAGTTTGATTCTGACTTGTATAGTGAGCATATGTATATTGTGACATTTATGTACAGTCACTGTGCGGTGCATGTATTGCCAATTTTAAATAGTTTCCATCAAGATCAGGCAGTTTTAGTGCAGCCTCAGAGGATCAGGCTTGAGAACGAACCAGTCCGTTGGAAACTAGGGAGCGGCCGTCAAGAAATTAGACACGTCGAGGTCATACCCGCTGCAGTCCGCTGGCACTAAGATCTGTAATTTGCCCCCTCATGGCTTTGTTGCCACATGTACACTGTTAACAGTGCAGTAAGTAAGTACCAGATGAATGTTCTGTGTTTCTGTGCAATGTCGCGTGTTTACATATGGTTTCGGTCTTCCGCGGAACCGTGCATTGACGTGCGTTTGATAGTGACTGAAATGCAGGAACAATGGCCTACGTGTAGTGCTACACAAGTCGGTGAGCTTGAACGGTGAAAATACATTCGAAAACTATCTAAAACTATCGTATAGAACGTACTGAATATTTCTTACTGATCTCGCCAAAGAATAAAAAGGCGAGGAATAATATAAATTCTGCGAAAGTTCATAAAATGACTACAAAACCTTGTGGTATTTCCGAATCGACCGTATTCCGTAATAAAAGTCCAATAACTCTAGTAGAATCTTTAGTCGTGAGCTTTTGTTTTGATTCTCCAAGAAAAAGATTACAAATTAACACAGAAATTACGGAATTTGACAATTTTGACAAAAAGTTAGTGCGCAGAACTGTACTTTAGAACGAGATGCATTCAATTTCTAAGGCCTCCGATTTTTTTTTTAATTAACTACTCACCCGAAATCGATGAAACTGGCGTTACTTCTCGACGTAATCGCCCTGCAGACGTACACATTTTTTACAACGCTGATATCATGATTCCATGGCAGTGGCGAAGGATTCTTTAGAAGTCTGTTTTGACCACTGGAAAATCGCTGAGGCAATAGCAGCACGGCTGGTGAATGTGCTGCCACGGAGAGTGTCTTTCATTGTTGGAAAAAGCCAAAAGTCACTAGGAGCCAGGTCAGGTGAGTAGGGAGCATGAGGAATCACTTCAAAGTTGTTATCACGAAGAAACTGTTGCGTAAGTTAGCTCGATGTGTGGGTGCGTTGTCTTGGTGAAACAGCACACATGCAGCCCTTCCTGGACGTTGCAGTGCAGGAAGGAATTTGTTCTTCAAAACATTTTCGTAGGATGCATCTGTTATCGTAGTGCCCTTTGGAACGCAATGGGTAAGGATTACGCCCTCACTGTCCCAGAACATGGACACCATCATTTTTTCAGCAATGGCGGTTACCCGAAATTTTTTTGGTGGCGGTGAATTTGTGTGCTTCCATTGTGCTGACTGGCGCCTTGTTTCTGGATTGAAAAATGGCATCCACGTCTCATCCATTGTCACAACCGACGAAATGAAAGTCCCATTCATGCTGTCGTTCCGCGTCAACATTGCTTGGCAACATGCCACACGGGCAGCCATGTGGTCGTCCGTCAGCATTCGTGGCACCCACCTGTATGACACTTTTCGCATTTTCAGGTCGTCATGCAGGATTGTGTGCACAGAACCCACAGAAATGCCAACTCTGGAGGTGATCTGTTCAACAGTCATTCGGCGATCCCCCAGAACAATTCTCTCCACTTTCTCGATCATGTCGTCAGACCGGCTTGTGCGAGCCCGAGGTTGTTTCGGTTTGTTGTCACACAATGTTTTGCCTTCATTAAACTGTCGCACCCACGAACACACTTTCGACACATCCATAACTCCATCACCACATGTCTCCTTCAACTGTCGATGAATTTCAATTGGTTTCACACCACGCAAATTCAGAAAACGAATGATTGCACGCTGTTCAAGTAAGGAAAACGTCTCCATTTTAAGTATTTAAAACAGTTCTCATTCTCGCCACTGGCGGTAAAATTCCATCTGCCGCACGGTGCTGCCATCTCTGGGACATATTGACAATGAAAGCGGCCTCATTTTAAAACAATGCGCATGTTTCTATCTCTTTCCAGTCTGGAGAAAAAAAATCGGAGGCCTTAGAACTTGAATGCACCTCGTACTACAACAGAGGAGAGTATCCGGCGGATAGAAAAGTACAGAATGATCTCCGTTAAAAAAATCATTATTCTGACCCAGAGACCCCCGTCCTTTGTCTTCTCTGCTCACCTGGTTTTTCATTCGGGAAATATAATGCTGGACAAAAATTTTTAATCGTTTACAGAGACATCGCAGTAGTAAGAACGAAGTTATGTGTAAAATGTACTTACCGCGTGCTGAGCGCAATAGTCTTGTAGTATACTTCGATAGACCTTGGGTTTCACAAAACCACACGAACTCTATGTTTGCTCTACTTATACGAAAATATTCGCATGACACTACCTACAGTTATTTTTGTATTGCGCGTATCGGCGATTTTGGCGGTAGCTGCTTTGACAAATAGTCAGAAAGAGCTGCAAATAAAAAATTCTCGGAATGTAGGTTGGCTCAAATGGCTCTGAGCACTATGGGACTTAACATCTGAGGTCATCAGTCTCGGAATGTAGGGAATATTCTTGGTGGTATTAAGTAGAGACGTCGCAATCAAAATCCCGGTGGCATCATATAGCTAGTCGCGCGCTGTCGCCCATCGTGTCTCTCGTAAAAAAAAAAAAATTGCGTTGATACATGACATGATACAGTAATAATGTCTCATATTTTACTAAAATTAATTTCATAGTTTTCTTAACAAATTTCACGCTGGAAGTTTCTACAAGGTCCAACACAACGCAGATTCATTGGTGACGACATTTTCCATTAGACAGGCGGATCAGTTTCACAACTCTTTGGGTATGTTATTTTTTATCGCAGAATACTTTCATATTTTCACGATAAAATACCTTTCACAGGCATCAATAAACTTTGAGAAAGTTCATATATTATTTTCGGTTTAAATGTGTCAGTGGGTCTGTTGTTTTCGACAGGGTGAAGTAAAAAGATAATTTTCTTCAAGGTTCCTTGTACCACTGGATTTTTTTCCGTAGCGCCTGGCAAGAATTTTCTTTTGGAAAATACTCCATCATACTGTACATAGAGAGAAAAAAATTTTTTTTGGAATTACTATCATTTGAAATTATCACTGGCTGGCAATGCTGTAGGACGATGAGAAGACCTTGCGGTGCGTATTTTCAGGACGGCCGCTACAGTCGCCAAAATATTATATTTTGGAGACTGTATCGGCCGTCTTGTTATATAGGTGGTCCCTTGATAGTGACCGGCCCAAATATCTCATGAAATAAGCATCAAACGAAAAAGCTACAAAGAACGAAACTCGTCTAGCTTCAAGCGGGAAACCAGATGGTGCTATCGTTGCCCCGCTAGATGGCGCTGCCATAGGTCAAACGGATATCAACTGCGGTTTTTTTTAATAGGAACCCACATTTTTATTGCATATTCGTGTAGCACGTAAAGAAATATGAATGTTTCAGTTGGGCAACTTTTTTCGCTTTGTTTTAGATGGCGCTGTAATAGTCACAGTCGTATAAGTACGTGGTATCACGTAACATTCCGCCAGTGCGGACGGTATTTGCTTCGTGATACATTACACGTGTTACACTGGACCGTTTCCCAATTGAGGAAAAGGTCGATATCGTGTTGATGTATGGCTATTGAGATCAAAATGCCCAACAGACGTGTGCTATGTACGCTGCTCGCTATCCTGGACGACATCATCCAGTGACCGAACCTTTGGCCGGATAGTTACGTTATTTAAGGATACAGGAAGTGTTCAGCTACATGTGAAACGGCAACCACGACCTACAACAAATGATGATGCCCAAGTAGGTGTTTTAGCTGCTGTCGCGGCTAATCCGCGCATCACTAGCAGACAAATTGCGCGAGAATCGGGAATCTCAAAAACGTCGGTGTTGAGAATGCTACATCAACATCGACTGCAACCGTACCATATTTCTATGCACGCGGAACTGCATGGCGACGACTTTGAACGTCGTGTACAGTTCTGCCACTGGGCACAAGAGAAATTACGGGATGATCACAGATTTTTTGCATGCGTTCTATTTAGCGACAAGCTTCATTCACCAACAGCGGTAACGTAAACCGGCATAATATGCACAATTGTGCAACGGAAAATCCACGATGGCTGCGACTAGTGGAGCATCAGCGACCGTGGCGGGTTAATGTATGGTGCGGCATTATGGGAGGAAGGACAATTGGCCCCACCCATTTTATCGATGGCAATCTAAATGGTGCAATGTATGCTGATTTCCTACGTAATGTTCTACCGATATTACTACAAGATGTTTCACTGCATGACAGAATGGCGATGTACTTCCAGCATCATGGATGTCCGGCACATAACTCGCGTGCGGTTGAAGCAGTATTGAATAGCATATTCCATGACAGGTGGATTGGTCGTCGAAGCACCATACCATGGCCCGCACGTTCACCGGATCTGACGTCCCCGGATTTCTTTCTGTGGGGAATGTTGAAGGATATTTGCTATCATGATGCACCGACAAAGTCTGACAACATGTGTCAGCGCATTGTCAATGCATGTGCGAACATTACGGAAGGCGAACTACTCGCTGTTGAGAGGAATGTCGTTACTGCCAAATGCATAGAGGTTTACGGACATCATTTTGAGCATTTATTTCATTAATGTGTTATTTACATGTAATCACGATGTAACGGCACGCGTTCTTAGAAATTATAAATTCACAAAGGTACGTGTATCTCATTGGAACAACCGAAATAAAATGTACAAACGTAGCTACGTTATGTATTTTAATTTGAAAAACCTACCTGTTACTAACTGTTCGTCTAAAATTGTGGCTGTTGTGGGGTGGCATTATGTGGGGTCGACGTACGCCACTGGTGGTCATGGAAGGCGCCGAACGGCTGTACGATGCGTGATTGCCATCGTCTGACCGATAGTGCAACCATATCGGCAGCATATTGGCGAGGCATTCGTCTTCATGGACGACAATTCTTGCCCATCTTGTGAATGACTTCCTTCAGGACGATGACATCGCTCGACTAGAGTGGCCAGCATGTTCTCCAGATCTGAACCCTATCGAACATGCCTGGGAGAGATTGCGAAGGGCTGTTCATGGACGACGTGACCCACCAACCACTCTGAGAGATCTACGCCGAATCGCCGTTGAGGAGCAGGACAGTCTGGTACAATAGTGCCTTGATGAACTTGTGGATAGTATGCATCAATGCAAGAGGACGTGATACTGGGTATTAGAGGTACCGGTGTGTACATAAATCTGGACCACCACCTCGAAGGTCTCGCTGTATGGTGGTTCAACATGCAATGTGTGGTTTTCATTAGCGATAAAAAAGACGAAAATCATGTTTATGTTGATATCAATTTTCTGTACAGGTTCCGGAACTCTCGGAACCGAGGTGATGCAAAACTTTTATCAATAAAAATGCCGTTTAAGGCGGATAAGCAGCTCGGAAGCCGTAAAGGTGGTCGGCTGTTCTTGTGATACTGTCGTGTGATTCTATGGTGACATAACGCAAATCATAGTTGGACGAGCATTTCACGTTGCAGAACTTACAGGTCAGATGTTTAATCGCTCTGTAAGGCAGGGCAGGTCGCAAATGTAGCACATCTGACGATACAATACGATACTGGTGCAGACACAGGTGTTTTGGAGCACATTGTTCAATACATTGATGAACATGGCGTTCCGCAGCTGGTTCAAATGGCTCTGAGCACTATGGGAGTTAACTGCTGAGGTCATCAGTCCCCTAGAACTTAGAACTACTTAAACCTAACTAACCTAAGGACATCACACACATCCATGCCCGAGGCAGGATTCGAACCTGCGACCGCAGCGGTCGAGCGGTTCCCGACTGTAGCACCTAGAACCGCTCGTCCACCCCGGGTGATTTGTGTCTCGTAAATCAGTTGGAAACTTTCCTCATGTCAGCACGTTGTAGGTGTCGCCACCGGCGCCAACCTTGTGTGAATGCTCTGAAAAGCTATTCATTTGCATATCACAGCATCTTCTTCCTGTCGGTTAAATTTCGCGTCTGTAGCACGTCATTTTCGTGGTGTAGCAGTTTTAATGGCCAGTAGTGTCGTTTGGTCCCATAGCAGGAGCGGGCAGGAATTCTGCACGTGTGCGGTGCACATGCACTTGTGCAGTTATAACGGGTGTTCCGCGCGCACACAGGGGCAAGCTGGCCACCGGCTTCTCTCCCCTCCCCGCCATACCGTCTCAACGCTTCTTCCTTTGTAATGCGTCTTGTTTCCTGGCCTGCTTTATTGAATGAAGGAATAAGGTTAGTAGGAGTGCTTGAAAGTAATCGTGGTTTGAAAGAGTACCTATTACCTACGATACGTTTTATTTAATTATCACAGGTGGAGTTTACAATACGTTTAATGTCTGCAACAAAATTTCTACATACAGACAAACGCAAACAGTTACGTAAATTTTCATTACTGATGTTTGCTCTTAACCGAGACTTCGGTTGGTTGGTTGGTTGGGGAAGAAGACCAGACAGCGTGGTCATCGGTCTCATCGGATTAGGGAAGGATGGGGAAGGAAGTCGGCCGTGCCCTTTCAGAGGAACCATCCCGGCATTTGCCTGGAATGATTTAGGGAAATCACGGAAAACCTAAATCAGGATGGCCGGACGCGGGACTGAACCGTCGTCCTCCGGAATACGAGTCCAGTGTCTAACCATTGCGCCACCTCGCTCGGTACCGAGACTTTCATAACAGAAAAAAATCTCTCACAAACGTATGTCGAGCGAAACATTGACATTATCTTCATGGCTTCACGATGGAGACGAGGAAACTCTTGCTGTGGAAAGTCGTGATAAAAATCTATTACACGTCTTGCCAAAAGGAACTTGTATCTCAGACGAGAATTACGCTGTAGATCTATTAATTCCATTTACAAACCTCGTGATAAGTAAGATATATCCCCAAATCGCTTGAGAAATTCCTCTTTTATTGCACCAAGAACGGCAACATACTGAAATTTATTATAATGGCGTTCAATATTATACTTCCGCTGACCAGCCAGAATACTGTCACATATTATACATTTCCAATTTTCACGTTTTTGCACAGAGAAAAAAATGATTCTCCCATTCCTTTTTAAAAGATAGCAAATCTCCAATTCTCCGTTTCCTTGATTCACTCTGCATTTTCCGGTTATTGAAATACAACGTTCACTACGTAGTGGTCGCTTCGCTTCAACGTCCGCATCTTAGCCTGGTACTTCCGCAAGGCGTTCGATACAGTTCCCCACAGTCGTTTATTGAACAAAGTAAGAGCATATGGACTATCAGACCAATTGTGTGATTGGATTGAGGAGTTCCTAGATAACAGGACGCAGCATGTTATTCTCAATGGAGAGAAGTCTTCCGAAGTAAGAGTAATTTCAGGTGTGCCGCAGGGGAGTGTCATAGGACCGTTGCTATTCACAATATACATAAATGACCTGGTGGATGACATCGGAAGTTCACTGAGGCTTTTTGCAGATGATGCTGTGGTGTATCGAGAGGTTGTAACAATGGAAAATTGTACTGAAATGCAGGAGGATCTGCAGCGAATTGACGCATGGTGCAGGGAATGGCAACTGAATCTCAATGTAGACAAGTGTAATGTGCTGCGAATACACAGAAAGAGAGATCCTTTATCATTTAGCTACAAAATAGCAGGTCAGCAACTGGAAGCAGTTAATACCATAAATTATCTGGGAGTACACATTAGGAGTGATTTAAAATGGAATGATCATATAATGTTGATTGTCGGTAAAGCAGATGCCACACTGAGATTCATTGGAAGAATCCTAAGGAAATGCAATCCGAAAACAAAGGACGTAGGTTACAGTACGCTTGTTCGCCCACTGCTTGAATACTGCTCAGCAGTGTGGGATCCGTACCAGATAGGGTTGATACAAGACATAGAGAAGATCCAACGGAGAGCAGCGCGCTTCGTTACAGGATCATTTAGTAATCGCGAAAGCGTTACGGAGATGATAGATAAACTCCAGTGGAAGACTCTGCAGGAGAGACGCTCAGTAGCTCGGTACGGGCTTTTGTCAAAGTTTCGAGAACATACCTTCACCGAAGAGTCAAGCAGTATATTGCTCCCTCCTACGTATATCTCTGGAAGAGACCATGAGGATAAAATTAGAGAGATTAGAGCCCACACAGAGGCATACCGACAATCCTTCTTTCCACGAACAATACGAGACTGGAATAGAAGGGAGAACCGATAGAGGTACTGAAGGTACCCTCCGCCACACACCGTCAGGTGGCTTGCGGAGTATGGATGTAGATGTAGATGTACTACACTGCCGCAACCTGCTGGCTGTCGCCACTGCCCCAGTCGACGATTGCACGCGAGCAGCACACGTGCAGCGCTGTGTGCTCATGAGCCGCGTGCAACGTTTGCCCGCCCCTGTCCCATAGGAACTTACCACAAAATTTTATAAACATTCGCCTGATCTGGAATCGATGAAACCAATGTGGGACGCTATTGAACGCCAGCTCTGGGTCATGAAACTATCGGTCTGTAATGCATGACCTGTACGTAGATATGTGGCGTCACAAACTTATGAAGGACTTGTCGAATGCATCCCACACAGAAGCGCTGCTGTTCTGCGTGTACGAACACGCAATTCAGAAGGTGGTCATAATGTTCCGTCTTGTCAGTATTTCGTTTTATCCTTACTTATTTTACGATTTTCCCTGTTATATTAAGGTAATTGACGTAAATCCCAGGACCAACAAATGAGAATTATGTCCCCAAGCATCCTCTGCATACATTCCAATCCCTGTCTTCCGCTATAGCTTTTACCTTTTTCAGTTCCCTCTAGCACCATTGAACTTATTCCCTGACGTCTTAACACATGTGTCCCTTCCTCTCGTCAGTATTTCTCACATGGTTCTTTCCTTGCTGATTTTGATGAGCTGGTCGGTGTGGCCGAGCGGTTCTAGGCGCTTCAGTCTGGAACCGCGTGATCTCTACGGTCGCAGTTCGAATCCTGCCTCGGGCATGGATGTGTGTGATGCCCTTGGGTTAGTTAGGTTTAAGTAGTTCTAAGTTCTAGGGGACTCAGATGTTAAGTCCCATAGTGCTCACAGCCATTTGATTCTGATGAGAGCCTTCTCATGCCTCATCATTTCACCTAATTTTCAACATTCTTCTACAACACCACATATCAAATGGTTCGTTTCTCTTCTGTACCGGTTTTCCCCCTGTTCATGATTCACTGCTACACAATGCTGTTCTCTACACATACATTCTCAGAAATTTCTTCCCAAAATTAAGGCCTTTGCTTATACCGGTAGACATGTCTTCGCCAGAAATGCCCTTTTCGCCAGTACTAGTCTGCGTTTTATTTTGCTGCCTCGGTAGCAGCATTCCCTAACTTCATCTCCTTCGAGATTCCCAATTCTGATGTTAATGTCTTGCTGTTCTCATTTCTGCTACTTCTCATTACTTTCGTCTTTCTTCGATTCACATTCAATTCATACTCATTAGACTTTGCATTCCATTCAACACATCCTGTAATTCTTCTTCACTTTCCTGACGATAGCAATGTCATCAGTGAATCTTATCATTGACATCTTTTACCATGAGTTTTAAACCCACTCTTGAACCTCTCTTATTTCCATCATTTCTTCTTCCATGTTTCAATGTACAGACTGAACAGTAGGGGTAAAAGACTACACCCCTGTCTTACAACATTGTTAATTCGAACATTTTATTCTTGGTCGCATACTCTTCTTGTTCCCTCTTGGTTTTTCTACATACTTTATGTTACCGGTTTTTCCGTATGGCTAACCAATATTTCTCTCAGAATTTCGAACACCTTGCACCACTTTACACTGTCGAACGCTTTTTCCAGGCCGACAGATCCTGTGAACCTGTATTTTCTTTAGTGTTGCTTACATCATCAACAGCAATGTCTGAACTGACTCTCTGGTACATTTCCCTCTCCTAAAACCAAACTGGTCGTCATCTAAGAGATCCTCAATTTTCTTTTCCATTTTCCAGCACACTATTCCTCTCTGCACCTTGAATGCGTGAGCTGTTAAGCCGATTGTGTGATATTCTCGCAGTTGTCGGCTCTTGTTATATTCGGAATTGTGTGGCTATTGTTTACCCAAAGTTTGATGGTACACTATGTGATAAAAAGTATCCGGACACCTGGCTGAAGACGACTTACAAGTTCGTGGCGCCCTCCATCGGTAAAGCTGGACTTCAACATGGTGTTGGCCCAACTTTAACGTTGACGACAACTTCCACTCTAGCAGGCATACGTTCAATCGGGTACTGGAAGGTTTCTCAGGGAATGGCATCCCATTTTTCACCGAGGAGAGGTATCGATGTCGGTCGGTGAGACTCGGCACGAATTCCCCGTTCCAAAACATCTCAAAGGTATTCTATAGGATTCAGGTCAGGACTCTGTGCTGGCCAGTCCATTACAGGGATATTATTGTCGCGTAACCACTCGCCTGCCGTTGTGGCCGTGCGGTTCTAGGCGCTACAGTCTGGGACCGCGCGACCGCTACGGTCGCAGGTTCGAATCCTGCCTCGGGCATGGATGTGTGTGATGTCCTTGGGTTGGTTAGGTTTAAGTAGTTCTAAGTTCTAGGGGACTGATGACCTCAGATGTTAAGACCCATAGTGCTCAGAGCCTTTTGAACCATTTTTTTTTTTTTTTTTTTTTTGTCACCACTCCGCCACAGGCCGTGCATTATGAACAGGAACTCGCCATCCCAGAATTGCTCTTCAACAGTTAGAAGCAAGAAGGTACTTAAAACATCAGTGTAGGCCTATGCTGTGATACTGCCACGCTAACAACAAGGGGCGCACCCCCTCCCCCTCCATGAAAAACACGACCAAACCATAACACCACCACATCCGAATTTTGGTTCAAATGGCTCTGAGCATTATGGGACTTAACAACGGAGGTCATCAGTCCCCTAGAACTTAGAACTAGTTAAACCTAACTAACCTAAGGACATCACACACATCCATGTCCGAGGCAGGATTCGAACCTGCGACCGTAGCGGTCGCGCGATTCCAGACTGTAGCGCATAGAACCGCTCGGCCACCCCGGCCAGCCCTCCGAATTTTACTGAAGGCACTACACACGCTGGCAGATGTCGTTCACCGGACATTCGCCATACCGACACCCTGCCATCGGATCGCCACATTGTGTACCGTGATTCGTAACTCCAAACTACGTTTTTCCTCTGTTGAGTCGTCCAATGTTTACGCTCCTTTGGCTACACCAAGCGAGGCGTCGCTTGGCATTTACCGGCGCGATGTGTGGCTTATGAGCAGCCGCTGGACCATGAAATCTCAGTTTTCTCACCTCCCGCCTAACTGTCATAGTACTTGCAGTGGATCAAATGGTTCAAATGGCTCTGAGCACTATGGGACTTATCATCTGTGGTCATCAGTCCCCTAGAACTTAGAATTACTTAAACCTAACTAACCTAAGAACATCACACACATCCATGCCCGAGGCAGGATTCGAATCTGCGACCGTAGCAGTCGCGCGGTTCCTGGTGTCCTGTGTGATGGTCTGGATAGATGTCTGTCTATTACACATTACGGCCAGAGATCACCATTACTGGAGATCTCTGTCAGTCAACAGACGAGGTCATCCTGTACGCATTTGTTCTGTCGTGTCCCTTCACGTTGCCACTTCACTATCACTTCGGTAACAGTGAACCTAGGAATGTTTAGGAGTGTGGAAATCTCGCGCACAGACTTGTAACACAAGTGACACCCAATCACCTGACCACATTGGAAGTCCGTGAGTTCCGCGGAGCGCCCCATTCTGTTCTCTCACGCTATCTAATGACTACTGAGGTCGCTGATATGGAGTACCTGAGAGTTGGTGACAGCAAAATGCATCTAATACGAAAAACGTTTGTTTTTACGTGTGTCCGGATACTTTTGATCACATAGTGTATATCGCTAGTCTCATACATTCTACACACCAACTTTAACACCCGTTTTGTTGCCCTGTCTCACCCGACTAATTAATCACGGCTTAGTTTTGGTAGTTAGCCGCGTCCTCAGAGACCAGCCACTCAGGTGACTGACGAGTACCGTTTTTCCGCCTGGATGACCTCGCTCGGTGCCAGCAAGACTGGCCTGCTGCGGTGCCGTTGCAAATGTGGAAGCGAGTGCCGGTCTCACCTCTCACTCCGGCCCCCTCTAACAGCCGCCTCCATCCACCTGCTTTGTCCTTGCCTTTCCCGTTACTGCGGGTCGGTTTTCCTCCTCATGCGGCTCCGTCTAGCCTGCTGATAGGCGGCGTCTTCGCGAAGGCCTGCCTTGCTCCTTCATATCACCTTGGTTACGTCAACCAGCTGCTCTTTGCAGCCGTGGACATGTCCTTCAGATCTTAGTGTTACGTGTCCGTTCCACCTCAGCCTAGATTTTCATTTACAAGGGCGACTTTAAAACTACCTCTTATCATAAAAACGTTTCTACAGGTTTCGGTCTATAATTCAGACCATCATCAGGCCGTAGGCACCACAATGGAGACTGGTGGTGGTGGACAGTGCAGATACGTAATAGCATGGACGTCAACTGTTTTGAGCATTGTAATGGGACACCCTTTCTAACATTTTTTTTTTTTTTTTACAAAAGTAGCCGATACCAGGATTAATCCAGAATATGGTATGGGTGAGCATTCTCGGCTGCTTCACTGAAAGAATTTCATTTGATTTTATACATACATGGTGGTCCATTGATAGTGACCGGGGACAATAACTCACGAAATAAGCATCAAACGAAAAAACTACAAAGAACGAAACTTGTCTGGCTAGAAGGGGGAAACCAGATGGCGCTATTGTTGGTCCGCTAGACGGCGCTGCTGTAGGTCAAACGGATGTCAATTACGTTTTTTTTTTAAATAGGAACCCCCACTTTTTATTACAAAATATGACTCTGAGGTCATCAGTCCCCTAGAACGTAGACTACTTAAACCTACCTAACCTAAGGACATCACACACATCGATGCCCGAGGGAGGATTGGAACCAGCGACCGTAGCGGTCGCGCGGTTCCAGACTGAAGCGCCTAGAACCGCTCGGCCATACCGGCCGGCTTTTTTTATTACATATTCGTGTAGTACGTAAAGAAATATGAATCTTTTAGTTGGAGCACTTTTTTCGCTTTGTGATAGATGGCGCTGTAAAAGTCAGAAACTTATACGTACGTGGTATCACGTAATATTCCGCCAGTGCGGACGGTATTTGCTTCGTGATATATTACCCGTGATAAAGTGGACCGTTACCAGTTGCGGAAAAGGTCGAGATGCTGTTGATGTATGACTATTGTGATCAAAATGTCCAACGGGCGTGTGCTATCTATGCTGCTCGGTATCCTGGACGAATCATCCAAGTGTCCGGACCGTTCGCCGGGTAGTTACGTTATTTAAGGAAACAAGAAGTGTACAGCTACATGTGAAACGTCAACCACGACCTGCAACAAATGATGATGCGCAAGTAGGTGTTTTAGCTGCTGTCACGGCTAATCCGCACATCACTAGCAGACACATTGCGCGCGAATCGGGAATCTCAAAAACGTCGGTGTTGAGAATGCTACATCAACATAGATTATCCCCGTACCATATTTCTATGCACCAGGACTTGCATGGCGACGACTTTGAACGTCGTGTACAGTTCTGCCATTGGGCACAAGAGAAATTACGGGACGATGACAGATTTTTTGCATGCGTTCTATTTAGCGACAAAGCGTCATTCACCAACAGCGGTAACGTAAACCGGCATAATATGCACTATTGGGCAACGGAAAATCCACGATGGCTGCGGCAAGTGGAACATCAGCGACCTTGGTTGGTTAATGTACGGTGCGGCGTTATGGGAGGAAGGATAATTGGCCCCCATTTTATCGATGGCAATCTAAATGGGCAATGTATGCTAATTTCCTACGTAAAGTTCTACCGATGTTACTACAAGATGTTTCACTGCATGACAGAATGGCGATGTTATTCCAACATAATGGATGTCCGGCACATAGCTCGTGTGCTGTTGAAGCGGTATTGAATAGCATATTTCATGACCGGTGGATTAGTCGTCGAAGCACCATACCATGCCCCCACGTTCACCGGATCTGACGTCCCCGGATTTCTTTCTGTGGGGAAAGTTGAATGATATTTGCTATCGTGATCCACCGACAACGCCTGACAACATGGGTCTGCGCATTGTCAATGCATGTGCGAACATTACGGGAGGCGAACTACTCGATGTTGAGAGGAATGTCGTTACTGCCAAATGCATAGATGTTTACGGACATCATTTTGAGTATTTATTGCATTAATTTGTTATTCACAGGTAATCACGCTGTAACAGCATGTGTTGTAAGAAATGATAAGTTCACAAAGGTACATGTGTCACATTGGAACAACCGAAATAAAATGTTCAAACGTACCTAAGTTATGTATTTTAATTTAAGAAATCTACCTGTTACCAACTGTGCGTCTAAAATTGTGAGCCATATTTTTGTGACTATTACAGCGCCATCTATCACAAAGCGAAGAAAGTGGTCCAACTAAAACATTCATATTTCTTTACGTACTACACGAATATGTAATATAAAATGGGCGTTCCTATTTTTAAAAAACGCAGTTGATATCCGTTTGACCTATGGCAGTGTCATCTAGCGGGCCAAACATAGCGCCATCTGGTTTCCCCTTCAAGCTAGACAAGTTTCGTTCTTTGTAGTTTTTTCGGTTGACGCTGATTTCGTGAGATATTTGGCCCGGTCACGATCAATGGAGCACCCTATATATAAAAGAAATTAATTTGTTAGTACTCAGTACGTACAGTTAAAATTACTTTTCTTTGAAAAATATTTGAAATTACGAAATTTCTGGTATGCTTAAAATTCATATTATTAATTTGAGAATCTAAGGCTAATTATTAAATTTATTTCTGGATTCATTTATAAAATAATGTTATTTCTTCATGATGACTCTTCTTTTGTCAAAATAGTTTGTAAACTTCTTACTTTGTAAACTCTTTGGAATATTCTGAGTACCGGAGAATGTTAGTAGTAGTGGGCATGCCTGTGATGAAGACAGACGTATTTATATGATCGACACTAACGATGTAATTTGGAATATTAAGAGGAAATTGTAGAAACGGTCTGAAGTGACAGAGAATAAAATTCATGAAATATACAGACAAATCTTCATCAGTTATTTATTCATCAGGAACACACAACGCTAAATCAAAATTTCACCCGCAAGAATGTACCCTTAGACGCAAGACATGGAGCTAACGAGAAGAGAAAATGAAGATAAGCAAGAAGTTTTTCTTATGTATATCTTGCGCCTCTCGAAGCTTTTGAAACTAACGGACACACCAAGACAACTTTAATAGTGATGTGTGGGAGGGTAAGATTACAACGTTCTTGATCTTAACGGATCTCGCTCCGTCCACCACCACTAGCATCAGCCGCCATCATATTGCCTACGGCCTGAAATTATAGACCGGAACCGGTTGCCAAACAAAATAAACATCTGTTACGATGAAGGCTGGTTTAGTAAAATTTTTAAAACATTTTACGCCGATCGCTGCACACTTTCCATTGGAAGAATGATTCCTAAAATTTTAAATACCTCTAATGAATTCACTGAGCACTTTGTCCTTCAGTGTCATTTTTCCCACCCATCGTTACATGCGCATTACTGTTGTGTGCACCTTGCGTTGATCGTTCTTTTTCATGTGCAGACTTCCTTTCCATTCGTTGGCACTGGTCCCGCAGCTGGTTTATAAATTTTGTCTTTTATTATTATGGGCATTTACGCGTAGCGCAGATTATTTCTATATAGTTCCATGATATGTTCTTCCATATATAGGAGAGATGTTATTACAGAAAGATAGAGTATCTAGAGAACAATGTGATGTTACCTGATTGGTGTTTCATTGTATTGATTTACATTAGAACCACATGAAACAATGCGGACTTGAGAAAGCCATAATGTTTCTGGCATTTTGTACGCCTTTGTTGTAGGTGGAGTTTTTAAACATTACAAGTTTCACATATTTAAGTTCTATATTATGTATTAAAGCTATTTGAAGGATACTTTTAATTCTTCAGTTTCAGAGTTTTATTGTGAGTAAAATGCTACATATTTTTATAGCTGGATCCAAACGTGAGGACTGTTAAACCACACTTCGTCGGCCATGCAGCGTTTTGTACCTTGAAACGGAAGGAGACCTTATACCATGAGACAAATGAACTGGTTTTCTTTAATGTAGTATGTTCTTAACTAGTAACTGGTTTTTCACAATACTGCTTCTTAATTTAATTTCATTTACTGACTACTCAAATACAGAAGAGTACTAATTTAACAATACAGACTATCGGCAGTATTTTTTCGACTGCAGCACTTTTAAATTTGAAAGGAATATTTTTTCCTAGTTACATGGCCATGTTGTATCTTCGCACAGTTATTAGCCTTTGGAAAAATCTTATTTTTCTGCAGTAATTTTTGGGAAAGCATACATAAAGTGAATGCTATCATTTCAAAATGGAAAAAGAAAATATATTAAGTACTAGAAGTGAAAGCCTGAAAAGCGTTCCATGATACAAAACTCTCCCCTACATCTGATTTTAGTGATACGAAATATGTAAAAATTTTATCTCTTGGAACTGAGACATTATCAAGTTTGATAGCTGGCTGGCTGCAAATGCTCATCATGACTCGGTCTTTCTTCTGCTAATGTGTGAGCTATCTGTAATTAAGTGAGTCTGTCACTTCTCAAGGTTGCCTTGAATTTTATAGGTGTTATCAAATATATTGATTACAACAACAGCACATTTAATACTGTACGATGTTAGTTTTAGATCTTGCCCCTTAGATAACACAAACCTAACTTTTTAATTTTTTTCGGATCATTTATCAATAATAAGTGTTCTATAATACATATGTCATTATTCAATCTGTATATTGGGCAAGCAGTAAAGGAAACGAAACAAAAATTTGGAGTAGGAATTAAAATCCGTGGAGAAGAAATAAAAACCTCGAGGTTCGTCGATGACATTGTAATTCTGTCAGAGACAGCAAAGTAACTGGAAGAGCAGTTGAATGGAATGGACATTATTTTGAAAGGAGATTATAAGAGGAACATCAACAAAAGCAAAACGAGGATAATGGAATGTAGTCGTGTTAACTCGGGTGATGCTGAGGGAATCAGATTAGGAAAGGAGACACTTAAAGTAGTAAAGGAGTTTTGCTATTTAGGGAGCGAAATAACTGATGATGGTTGAAGTTGAGAGGATATAAAATGTTGACTGGCAACGGCAAGAAAAGCGTTTCTGTAGAAGAGAAATTTGTTAACATCGAGTATAGATTTAAGTGCCAGGAAGTCGTTTCTGAAAATATTTGTATGGAGTGTAGTCATGTATGGAAGTGAAATGCGGACGCTAAATAGTTTAGACAACAAGAGAATAGAAGCTTTCGAAATAAGGTGCTACAGAAGAACGCAGAAAATTAGAAGGGTAGATCACATAGTTAATAAGGAGGTATTGAATAGAATTGAGGAGAAGATAAATTTGTAGCACAACTTGACTAGAAGAAGGGATCGGTTAGTACGACATGTTCTGAGGCATCAAAGGATCACCAATTTAGTATTGCAGGTCAGCGTGGAGGGTAAAGATCGTAGAGAGAGACCAAGAGATGAAAACACTAAGCGGTTTCAGAAGGATGCAGGTTGCAGTAGGTACTGGAAGATGAAGAGGCTTGCACAGGATAGAGTAGCATGGAGACCTGCATGAAACCAGTCTCTGGACTAAAGACCACAACAACAACAACAATATATTTGTACTGCCGATTCGGAAATTTACTTTTTTTCCTATCACGTCAGACCTTTTTCAAAAAAGAAGTTATATTTTAAAGATCTGAGTGATTGAGGCACAAGTATTCTAATGAAATTTCAGTCAATGTCTATATTTTTATAATTACTGTTTCACATACTAGAAGTACGACAAACAGTGATATCAGCAACAATATAAGTACTCTGTTACATTCAACTTTCAAATTTTAATTTTTTTTATTTTCTCACAGAATCTTCATCTTTACTAGCCTCTTGTCACCATCCAATAATAGTCAGTCATTACACTTTCATTGCATTATGTGAAAGAACCCTTTCGTAGTGCTTCGTGATGTCATTGTGGTCTGTGGTGGTGAAAGCAATATCTTTGTACAGTGAGGGCCGATACTGAATGAATTTATTAATATAAACATTTGATTTTTATTTTTTCACTTTATGTTCGTCACCGCCTTCTGCCTGGCGGTAAGCTGCAGCGTTTCAGTCACGTGGCCCAGAACCGGATAGAACCACCCTGAAACTCACGTGTTGGACCATCAGCAGCTAAACTCACGTGTTACTGACGAGGTAACGCTACCGAACTACGCGTCTTACGATCTGACCGACCAATACGGCGGCTTGGCGGTGGTCAAGTGGGGGTGGAACCGCGGCCGGCTGCTGGGAGCGGACACACCGTTCGCTCTCTTCTCCTGGCAGCTTCCAAACCGATCAGACGCCCTCCTCACCTGCTCTCTTGGGCGGCTACCCATTCAGTCCCGGCGGCTTCTCCAGGCCTGCCTTTCTTTTAAGGCATTAAAACTTCACACAGGTTAAACTATGTTTTGTTCTTCACCTCAACGGGTGTCTACCGCTTTCGCCTCCTGGCCAATCCTGACGCATTAACAATTGGTGTCAGGAGTGGGACGTAACAATTATATCCCCCCTTCCTGGCACGTATAACTTTACATCTTTTTGTGGACTAAATGTGGCTCAGGCAAAATGTTTCTGATGGAAGATTCCGCCTTCCACTTGAGTATAATGTCGAAGACTTTCAGGAAGGTAGTCATTATGTGAGTGCAGGAAGTGGACTTTTACACTCATAACGGAACCCAGCTTCTTGAAATACACGAACTTGATTTTGAAAATTTTATCGTAATTTGACTGTTTCCCGTCTCCTAGAAAATTTTCAGTAACAGATTTTAAGGAATTCCGGGCATCTTTTCCTCTAACATTCGTTGTAGTACTCTCAAATACGTGATGCTTCATCCGTTTTACGACCAAAAACGTGCTTCAGCTTTCAGTTTTACATCTTGATTGATGAAGGAATATTTCATAGTGTGGAATAAAATTTACAAACTGCTTCTCCGAGCCCAATGTGGTATGTAGTGGGGGAAGCAATAAGTTTTAGTGTCTAAAATGGTTCATGCAAGGTGTTTTCAGTCTCAATCAGAAGATGTCTCCGATTTGGCAAACCATAATACACTCCAATGCTTTCGCTTTGCCCAGATACGACACTCACACATAAAGGAGGACATTTTCGTATTTTCGTATACATAGCTTGCTGCCATAATAAAATCCCAAAACTAAAAATAAAACATAATTTACTCCAGTATCAAAAAACTGTGCGTGATAGAAAAAACTAAGAGTTGTTTTGAAATAAGCATAAAAAGTTTGTGAATAACATATACTTACTTTGAATCACCTAATGTCATTTAGACTGTTGTAATTTGTCACAACATTAAACAATAAAATTTCCGACGCCTCTGATCACCGTATTTTATCAATTTATTGTGCGATATGCCACACTGGTCACGCGAAACGCATTTGTATCTGTATGTGAACCTAATGACAGAGCGTACGGCTCAGGACGCCTCCTGCTACGACAGCATGAGTTGGTGGGAAGACCAAGCTCTACTTCAATTTGTGATGTACTGTTAGGCGTAAACGGTTGAGATAACGAGTGCATTGAATCAAGGAAGATATCTCGAGGTATTGGACACCTCGTCATCTTAAAGATGACTGTCATGTTACCAGTTCGTCATTCCAAGATAACTGCCGGGAGGGGGGCAGTCTATACAAGAGCAGTCTGATACAATAAGGCCGCTGTACCAATAAGAATTTCCGAGAGTGTGACAATTTTCAAAATCTCTAAGGCGGAGTGACGTCTCTGTTCGAGCTTCAATAACAAACAACGACCAAAAAACACATTACGACGGTTAGCAACGCTATCAACAGTAAGCCCAGTATGGACTATCAGACCAGTTGTGTGAGTAGATTGAAGAGTTCCTAGATAACAGAACGCAGCATGTCATTCTCAATGGAGAGAAGCCTTCCGAAGTTAGAGTGATTTCAGGTGTGCCGCAGGGGAGTGTCGTAGGCCCGTTGCTATTCACTATATACATAAATGATATATATACTAAGATGGTATCTGTTCTTTCGGACATGTCGGAAAGAACAGATACCAGCGGTGACCATGCAGCTCGTTAGAATGAAATTACAATGAAATGAACACCCTTAGCTGCTTACAGGCGTTGACATATGTCAACGGGGACAGATGAAAATGTCCCCGTTGACGTATGTCAAAGCCTGTAAACAGCTAAGGGTATTCATTTCATTGTAATTAATACATAAATGAGCTTGTGGACAACATCGGAAGTTTACTGCGGCTTTTTGCGGATGATGCTGTAGTATATCGAGAGGTTGTAAAAATGGAAAATTGTACTGAAATGCAGGAGGATCTACAACGAATTGACGCATGGTGCAGGGAATGCCAATTGAATCTCAATGCAGACAAGTGTAATGTGCATCGAATACATAGAAATAAAGATCCTTTATCATTTAGCTACAATATAGCAGGTCAGCAACTGGAAGCAGTTAATTCCATAAATTATCTGGGAGTAGGCATTAGGAGTGATTTAAAATGGAATGATCATATAAAGCTGATCGTCGGTAAAGCAAATGCCAGACTGAGAGTCATTGGAAGAATCCTAAGGAAATGCAGTCCGAAAACAAAGGAAGTAGGTTACAGTTCACTTATTCGCCCACTGCTTGAATACTGCTCACTGGTGTGGGATCCGTACCGTATAGGGTTGATAGAAGAGATAGAGAAGATCCAACGGAGAGCATCGTGCTTAGTTACAGGATCATTTAGTAATTGCGAAAGCGTTACGGAGATGATAGATAGATAAACTCCAGTGGAAGATTCTGCAGGAGAGACGCTCGGTACGGGCTTTTGTTGAAGTTTCGACATCATACCTTCTCGGAGGAGACAAGCAGTATATTGCTCCCTCCTACGTATCCATGAGGATAAAATCAGAGAGATTAGACCCCACACGGAGGCATACCGACAATCCTTCTTTCCACGAACAATACGAGACCGCAATAGGAGGGAGAACCGATAAAGGTACTCAAAGTACCCTCCGCCACACACCGTCAGGTAGCTCGAGGAGTATGGATGTAGATGTAGATGTAGAAGGTAACAGGCATCTAAACAAAAACGAAAAGTAAAATGTTTAAGTGAAATGTGTTCACAAACGCCGAAATAATGATTTAAATTTACGAAACTTGCTCTCTAAAAAGTTCTTTGTAATCTAATTAGAAGGGAGTATGAAGATACTGTACTATAATTGCATATATGAAAAAATTATACAGGGTGAGTCACCTAACATTACCGCTGGATATATTTCGTAAACCACATCAAATACTGACGAATCGATTCCACAGACCAAACGTGAGGAGAGGGGCTAGTGTAATTGGTTAATACAAACCATAAAAAATGCACGGAAGTATGTTTTTTAACACAAAGCTACGTTTTTTTAAAAATGGAACCCCGTTAGTTTTGTTAGCACATCTGAACATATAAACAAATACGTAATCAGTGCCGTTTGTTGCATTGTAAAATGTTAATTACATCCGGAGATATTGTAACCTAAAGTTGACGCTTGAGTACCACTCCTCCGCTGTTCGATCGTGTGTATCGGAGAGCACCGAATTACGTAGGGATCCAAAGGGAACGGTGATGGACCTTAGGTACAGAAGAGACTGGAACAGCACATTACGTCCCCATACTAACACCTTTTTATTGGTCTTTTTCACTGACGCACATGTACATTACCATGAGGGGTGAGGTACACGTACACACGTGGTTTCCGTTTTCAGTTACGGAGTGGAATAGAGTGTGTCCCGACATGTCAGGCCAATAGATGTTCAATGTGGTGGCCATCATTTGCTGCACACAATTGCAATCTCTGGCGTAATGAATGTCGTACACGCCGCAGTACATCTGGTGTAATGTCGCCGCAGGCTGCCACAATACGTTGTTTCATATCCTCTGGGGTTGTAGGCACATAACGGTACACATTCTCCTTTAACGTACCCCATAGAAAGATGTCCAGAGGTGTAAGACCAGGAGAACGGACTGGCCAATTTATGCCCGTGTTTATTACAACACGCAACTGATCGTCGGAGGTTTCAAGCGTCAACTTTAGGTTACAATATCTCCGGACGTAATTAACATTTTACAATGCAACAAACGGCACTGATTACGTATTTGTTTATATGTTCAGATGTGCTAACAAAACTAACGTGGTTCCATTTAAAAAAAACGTAGGTTTGTGTTAAAAAACATACTTCCGTGCATTTTTGTATGGTTTGTATTAAACAATTACACTAGCCCCTCTCCTCACGTTCGGTCTGTGGAATCGGTTCGTCAGTATTTGATGTGGTTTACGAAATATATCCAGCGGTAACGTTAGGTGACTCACCCTGTATAGCATATTTATTATATATACACTTCTGGAAATGGAAAAAAGAACACATTGACACCGGTGTGTCAGACCCACCATACTTGCTCCGGACACTGCGAGAGGGCTGTACAAGCAATGATCACACGCACGGCACAGCGGACACACCAGGAACCGCGGTGTTGGCCGTCGAATGGCTCTAGCTGCGCAGCATTTGTGCACCGCCGCCGTCAGTGTCAGCCAGTTTGCCGTGGCATACGGAGCTCCATCGCAGTCTTTAACACTGGTAGCATGCCGCGACAGCGTGGATGTGAACCGTATGTGCAGTTGACGGACTTTGAGCGAGGGCGTATAGTGGGCATGCGGGAGTCCGGGTGGACGTACCGCCGAATTGCTCAACACGTGGGGCGTGAGGTCTCCACAGTACATCGATGTTGTCGCCAGTGGTCGGCGGAAGGGGCACGTGCGCGTCGACCTGGGACCGGACCGCAGCGACGCACGGATGCACGCCAAGACCGTAGGATCCTACGCATTGCCGTAGGGGACCGCACCGCCACTTCCTAGCAAATTAGGGACACTGTTGCTCCTGGGGTATCGGCGAGGACCATTCGCAACCGTCTCCATGAAGCTGGGCTACGGTCCCGCACACCGTTAGGCCGTCTTCCGCTCACGCCCCAACATCGTGCAGCCCGCCTCCAGTGGTGTCGGGACAGGCGTGAATGGAGGGACGAATGGAGACGTGTCGTCTTCAGCGATGAGAGTCGCTTCTGCCTTGGTGCCAATGATGGTCGTATGCGTGTTTGGCGCCGTGCAGGTGAGCGCCACAATCAGGACTGCATACGACCGAGGCACACAGGGCCAACACCCGGCATCATGGTGTGGGGAGCGATCTCCTACACTGGCCGTACACCACTGGTGATCGTCGAGGGGACACTGAATAGTGCACGGTACATCCAAACCGTCATCGAACCCATCGTTCTACCATTCCTAGACCGGCAAGGGAACTTGCTGTTCCAACAGGACAATGCACGTCCGCATGTATCCCGTGCCACCCAACGTGCTCTAGAAGGTGTAAGTCAACTACCCTGGCCAGCAAGATCTCCGGATCTGTCCCCCATTGAGCATGTTTGGGACTGGATGAAGCGTCGTCTCACGCGATCTGCACGTCCAGCACGAACGCTGGTCCAACTGAGGCGCCAGGTGGAAATGGCATGGCAAGCCGTTCCACAGGACTACATCCAGCATCTCTACGATCGTCTCCATGGGAGAATAGCAGCCTGCATTGCTGCGAAAGGTGGATATACACTGTACTAGTGCCGACATTGTGCATGCTCTGTTGCCTGTGTCTATGTGCCTGTGGTTCTGTCAGTGTGATCATGTGATGTATCTGACCCCAGGAATGTGTCAATAAAGTTTCCCCTTCCTGGGACAATGAATTCACGGTGTTCTTATTTCAATTTCCAGGAGTGTATATACAACCAAAAATATTACAGATTGGTGCGGACGCTTCACAAATAAAAGAACGTGAAAAGCGTATGTCAAAAAAACAAACAACCTTTTATTTGGTTGCATAAAGAGACCAAATATTCAGGTAAAAATAATGGTGATATAAAAGCAACGACAGAAAACATAACAATAACGATTTATTGTCATTCCCCTTTTCAGCCCGATTGGTATGGACAGCAGTTATTTATTTGATACATCGCACGCATGTAGCGAAAGAACGCCGTCCCACATCACGGAGGCTGCAGTAGATCAGCTGTCGCTGCCCATGAAGGAGGAATGGGATGTGGGAAAACAGTTTTGTGGAAACGCTTGCCTGTCTCGCCGACACTCCCGCCCACGTTCGCCGGTAACATATGAAGGTCGGTGCGCCAAACCTCGACACGTTCCTATCCTCCACGTGGTGGGAAAAAACTGCTAGCGGCTGCAGTCCAACTGCTCCAAGCGATATGCAGTGCTGCGAGCTCTCTCAATAAATAGCGGATCACCAAAAAGACTTAAGCCCATGGTAATTTAATATGTATGGCTAGTGGCATTCTTAACTGATAAGTCGGAAACGGTGAAAAAATTCACCTTACTTTGTGGTGCACCGCTAGTCATTGCTTGTAACCAGAGCATGTGATCATTTAACATCTCCACTACTGGCCATTGAAATTGCTACACCAAGAACAAATGCAGATGATAAACGGATATTCATTGGACAAATATATTATACTAGAACTGACATATGATTACATTTTCACGCAATTTGGGTACACAGATCCTGAGAAATCAATACCCAGAACAACCACCTCTGGCCGTAACAACGGCCTCGGTACGCCTGGGCATTGAGTCGAACAGAGCTTGGATGGCGTGCGCAGGTACAGCTGCCCATGCAGCTTCAACACGATACCACAGTTCATCAAGAATAGTGACTGGCGTATTGTGACGAGCCAGTTGCTCGGCCACCATTGACCAGACGTTTTCAATTGGTGAGAGATCTGGAGAATGTGCTGGCCAGGGCAGCAGTCGAATATTTTCTGTATCCAGAAAGCCCCGTACAGGACCTGCAACATGCGGTCGTGCATTATCCTGCTGAACTGTAGGGTTTCGCAGGGATCGAATGAAGGGTAGAGCTACGGGTCGTAACACATCTGAAATGTAACGTCCACTGTAGAAAAAGGCCGTGACTGCGAACAAGAGGTGACCGAGACGTGTAACCAATGGCACCCAGTACCATCACGCCGGGTGATACGCCAGTAAGGCGATGACGAATACACGCTTCCAATTTGCGTTCACAGCCATGTCGCAAACACAGATGCGACCATCGTGATGCTGTAAACAGAACCTAGATTCATCTGAAAAAATTACGTTTTGCCATTCGTGCACCCAGGGTCGTCGTTGAGTACACCATCTCAGGCGCTCCTGTCTGTGATGCAGCGTCAAGGGTAACAGCAGGCATTGGTCTCCGAGCTGATAGTCAATACTGCTGCAAAGTCGTCGAACTGTTCGTGCAGATCGTTGTTGTCTTGCAAACGTCCTCATCTATTGACTCAGTGATCGAGACGTGGCTGCACGATCCGTTACAGCCATGCGGATAAGGTGCCTGTCATGTCGACTGCTAGTGATACGAGGCCGTTGGGATCCAGCACGGCATTCCGTTTTACCCTCCTGAACCCACCGATTCCATATTCTGCTAACAGTCATTGGATCACGACCAACCCGAGCAGCAATGTCACCAAACGATAAACCGCAATCGCGATAGGCTAAAATCCGACATTTATCAAAGTCGGAAACATGACGGTACGCATTTCTCCTTCTTACACGAGGCATCACAACAATGTTTCACCAGGAAACGCCGGTTAACTGCTGTTTGTGTATGAGAAATCGGTTGGATACTTTCCTCATGTCAGCACGTTGTAGGTGTCGCCACCGGCGCCAACGATGTGTGAATGCTTTGAAAAGCTAATCATTTGCATATCACATCATCGTCTTCCTGTCGGTTAAATTTCGCGTCTGTAGCACGTCATCTTCGTGGCGTAGCAATTTAAATGGCCAGTGGTGTATTACACACCCTATCCACCTGCGAGATGGGTAACTTCATAGCCGATCTTCCGCCTCTACGTTAACACTTCTCGGGCAGCGTAGTACTGCGCGGGAAGCTTGTATCATGTTTGCCACCAACATCCATGGACGATACGAGGATTTTATCAACTGTGTGAATTTTATCATCTGCCTGTATTTTACCAAAAGGACTGCTATTAAAACGTGTATGAGTGGGGAGTGCTTCTTATGCCTTGATTTCATGTAATGTTCAATTTTATAACAAGTTCCATAACGTACGTGATATGCATATCCACTCTCCCTCATTTTCTTCATGTTTTCCCCTTAGGTCAGATGATGGCACCTTAAGCCTGTTGAAGCCGGTCATCTTGAAAGAATACACTGCGATCGCGGCATACGAAGTGTGTTCACTGTCGATTTATCTGACGTCCAAGCCAGCATGATCATTGGCATTCGGTCCGTGGGTGACAGTATTTCTGAAACGGCGACGTTTATAAACAGTTCGCATTCCATCGTGGTTGAAGAAGTATACTGTGCATGACAAAATGGCACTATCCAAAACCAGTCCCGAGGCACTGTGGTGCACTACAGTCCATAGATTACAGGGGTGAACGACGGCTGCAGAGATCTGTAAGGGCGAATAGACGTGCAACTGCTGAGCAAATGACCGCCCAGATAAACCGAGCGGCTACCAACAGTTTCTCCTCAACGACCGTTCGTCCAACGTTGCTGCGTATAGGCCTCTTCAGCAGGTACCTGGTTCACGCACCCATGCTCACTGCTGTTCATCGGCGACGAAGGCTGGAATTTGCACGTCAGTGCCGCAACTGGACTTCCACTGGGTGCTAACAGGTGGCCTTTCCAGGTGAATCACTTTTTACCCTCCATCAGACAGATGGCCGTTGGCGTTTGCGGTCGTCCAACAATCGTCGGAAGGGTCCAGGCCGGAGGAGGGAGCTTTATTGTCTGGGGAATGTTTCCTACATCTACATACTCCGCAAGTCACCTGACGGTGTATGGCGGAGGGTACCTAGAGTACCTCTATCGGTTCTCCCTACTATTCCAGTCTTGTACTGTTCGTGTAAAGAAGGACTGTCGGTATGCTTCTGTGTGGGCTCTAATCTCCCTGATTTTATCCTCATGGTCTCTTCGCGAGATATACCTAGGAGGGAGAGATATACTGCTTGTCTCCTCGGTGAAGGTATGTTCCCGAAACTTCAACAAAAGCCCGTACCGAGCTACTGAGAGTCTTCCACTGGAGTTTATCCATCATTTCCGTAACGCTTTCGCGATTACTAAATGTTTCTGAACGAAGCGCGGTGCTCTCCGTTGGATCCTCTCTATGTCTTCTATCAACCCTGTCTGGTATGGATCCCACACCAGTCAGCAGTATTCAAGCAGTGGGCGAACAAGTGTACTGTAACCTACTTCCTTTGTTTTCGGAACTGCATTTCTTTAGGATTCTTCCAATGAATCTCAGTCTGCTTTATCGTCGATCAACTTTATATGAGCATTCCATTTTAAATCACTCCTAATGCCTACTCCCAGATAATTTATGGAATTAACTGCTTCCAGTTGCTGACCTATATTGTAGCTAAATGATAAAGGATCTTTCTTTCTATGTATTCGCAGCACATTACACTTGTCTACATTGAGATTCAGTTGCCAATCCCTGCACCATGCGTCAATTCGTAGCAGATCCTCCTGCATTTCAGTAAAATGTTCCATTGTTACAACCTATCGATATACTACAGCATCATTCGCAAAAAGCCTCAGTGAACTTCCGATGTTCTCCACAAGGTCATTTTTGTATATTGTGAGTAGCAAAGGTCCTACGACACTCCCCTGCGGCACACCTGAAATCACTCTTACTTCAGCAGACTTCTCTCCATTGACAATGACATGCTGCGTTCTGTTATCTAGGAACTCTTCAATCCAATGACACAATTGGTCTGATAGTCCTTATGCTCTTACTTTGTTCATTAAACGACTGTGGCGAACTGTATCAAACGCCGTGCGGAAGTCAAGAAACACGGCATCTAACTGGGAACCCGTGTCTATGGCCCTGTGAGTCTCGTGGACGAATAGCGCGAGCTGGGTTTCACACGCTCGTCTTTCTCGAAGCCCATGCTGATTGCTACAAAGTACATTTCTAGTCTCCAGAAAAGTCATTATACTCGAACATAATACGTGTTCCAAAATTTTGTGACTGTTTGACGTTAGAGATATAGGTCTATAGTTGTGCACATCTGTTCGAGTTCCCTTCTTGAAAACGGGGATGACCTGTGCCCTTTTCCAATCTTTTGGAACGCTACGCTACGGTACAGCGCTTCACGTACTCTGTGTAAATTCGAACTGGTATCCCATCAGGTCCAGCAGCCTTTCCTCTTTTGAGCGATTTTAATTGTTTTTCTATCCCTCTGTCATCTATATCGATGTTGTTGTTGTTGTGGTCTTCATGCCTCAGAACATGTCCTACCACCCGGTCCCTTCTTCTCGTCAAGTTGTGCCACAAACTCCTCATCTCCCCAGTTCTATTCAATACCTCCTGATTAGTTATGTTATCTACCCATCTAATCTTCAGCATTCTTCTGTAGCACCACATTTCGAAAGCTTCTATTCTCTTCCTGTCCAAACTATTAATCGTCCATGTTTCACTTCCATACATGGCTGCACTCCATACAAATACTTTCAGAAACGACTTCCTGACACTTAAATCTATACTCGATGTTAACAAATTTCTCTTCTTCAGAAACTCTTTCCTTGCCATTGCCAGTCTACATTTTATATCTTCTCTACTTCGAACATCATCAGTCATTTTGCTCCCCAAATAGCAAAACTCCTTTACTACTTTAAGTGTCTCATTTCCTAACCTAATTCCCTCAGCATCACCCGACTTAATTCGACTACATTCCATTATCCTCGTTTTGCTTTTGTTGATGTTCATCTTATATCCTCCTTTCGAGAAAACGTCCATTCCGTTGAACTGTTCTTCCAAGTCCTTTGCTGTCTCTGACAGAATTACAATGTCATCGGCGAACCTCAAAGATTTTATTTCTTCTCCATGGATTTTAATAGCTACTCCGTATTTTTCTTTTGTTTCCTTTACTGCTTGCTCAATATACAGATTGAATAACATCGGGGAAAGGCTACAACCCTGTCTCACTGCCTTCCCAATCGCCTTTCGCTCCCTGTATTTTACCCCTGCCACCTTTAGAATTTGGAAGAGAGTATTCCAGTCAACATTGTCAAAAGCTTTCTCTAAGTCTACAAATGCTAGAAACGTAGGTTTGCCTTTCCTTAATCTTTCTTCTAAGATAAGTCGTAAGGTCAGTATTGCCTCACGTGTTCCAATATTTCTACGGAATCCAAACTGATCTTCCCCGATGTCGGCTTCTACCAGTTTTTCCATTCGTCTGTAAAGAATTCGTGCTAGTATTTTGCAGCTGTGACTTATTAAACTGATAGTTAAGTAATTTTCACATCTGTCGACACCTGCTTTCTTTGGGATTGGAATTATTATATTCTTCTTGAAGTCTGAGGGTACTTCGCCTGTCTCATACATCTTCCTCACCAGATGGTAGAGTTTTGTCAGGACTGGCTCTCCCAAGGCCGTCAGTAGTTCTAATGGAACGTTGTCTACTCCCGGAGCCTTGTTTCGGCTCAGGTCTTTCAGTGCTCTGTCAAACTCTTCACGCAGTATCGTATCTCCCATTTCGTCTTCATCTACATTCTCTTCTATTTCTATAATATTGTCCTCAAGTACATCGCCCTTGTATAGACCCTTTATATACTCCTACCATCTTTCTGCTTTCCCTTCTTTGGTTAGAACTGGGTTTCCATCTGAGCTCTTGATATTCATACAAGTGGTTCTCTTTTCTCCAACGGTCTCTTTAATTTTCCTGTAGACAGTATCTATCTTACCCCTAGTGAGATAAGCCTCTACATCCTTACATTTGTCCTCTAGCCATCCCTGCTTAGCCATTTTGCACTTCCTGTCGATCTCATTTTTGAAACGTTTGTATTCCTTTTTGCCTGCTTCATTTACTGCATTTGTATATTTTCTCCTTTCATCAAGCATATTCAATATTTCTTCTGTTACCCAAGGATTTCTACTAGCCCTCGTCTTTACACCTACTTGATGCTCTGCTGCCTTCACTACTTCATCCCTCAGAGCTACCCATTCTTCTTCTACTGTACTTCTTTCCCCCACTGCTGTCAATTGTTCCCTTATGCTCACCCTGAAACTCTGTACAACCTCTGGTTTAGTCAGTTTATCTAGGTCCCATCTCCTTAAATTCCCACCTTTTTGCAGTTTCTTCACTTTTAATCTGCAGTTCATAACCAATAGATTGTGGTCAGAGTCCACATCTGCCCCTGGAAATATCGTACAATTTAAAACCTGGTTGCTAAATCTCTGTCTTACCATTATATAATCTATTTGATACCTTTTAGTATCTCCGGGATTCTTCCATGTATACAACCTTCTTTTATGATTCT
This sequence comes from Schistocerca cancellata, assembly GCF_023864275.1. Taxonomy (NCBI): domain Eukaryota; kingdom Metazoa; phylum Arthropoda; class Insecta; order Orthoptera; family Acrididae; genus Schistocerca; species Schistocerca cancellata. Next base: position 402,258,937 of record NC_064632.1, on the reverse strand, counting down.
TGAACCAAGTGTTAGTTATGATTAAGTTATGTTCTGTGCAAAATTCTACCAGACGGCTTCCTCTTTCATTTATTAGCCCCAATCCATATTCACCTACTACGTTTCCTTCTCTCCCTTTTCCTACACTCGAATTCCAGTCACCCATGACTATTGAATTTTCGTCTCCCTTCACTATCTGAATCATTTATTTTATCTCATCATACATTTCATCATTTTCTTCATCATCTGCAGAGGTAGTTGGCATATAAACTTGTACTACTGTAGTAGGCGTGGACTTCGTGTCTATCTTGGCCACAAGAATTCGTTCACTATGCTGTTTCTAGTAGCTTACCCGCACGCCTATTTTTTTATTCATTATTAAACTTACTCCTGCATTACCTCTATTTGATTTTGTATTTATAACGTATTCACCTGACCAAAAGTCTTGTTCCTCCTGCCACCGAACTTCACTAATTCCCACTATATCTAACTTTAACCAATCCAGTTCCCTTTTTAAATTTTCTAACCTACTTGCTCGATTAAGGGATCTGACATTCCACGCTCCGATCCGTAGAGCGCCAGTTTTCTTTCTCTTGATAACAACGTCCTCTTGAGTAGTCCCCGCCCGGAGATCCGAATGGGGGACTATTTTACCTCCGGAATATTTTACCAAAGAGGAGGCCATCATCATTTAATCATACAGTAAAGCTGCATGCCCTCGGGAAAAATTACGGCTGTAGTTTCCCCTTGCTTTCATTCGTTCGCAGTACCAGCACAGCAAGGCCGTTTTGGTTAGTGTTACATGGCCAGATCAGTCAATCATCCAGACTGTTGCCCTTGCAACTACTGAAAAGGCTGCTGTCCCTCTTCAGGAACCACACGTTTGTCTGGCCTCTCAACAGATACCCCTCCGTTGTGGTTGCACCTACGGTACGGCCATCTGTATCACTGAGGCACGCAAGCCTCCCCACTAACGGCAAGGTCCATGGTTCATGGGGGGATATTACGATATGTACCATTTTGTCATCTGTGCGACAGTCTAGAGAAGGAACAGTAGTATGCGTATATTCTTGGCGACCCTGTCCACATGTCCACCCCTAGAAGCAGTTTGTTTTTCCTCGACACGATGGCATGTACCAGGTGGACAACGCAACGTGTCACACAGCTCGCAGAATACGTGCGTTGTTCGAAGATCACGAGGATGAGTTTTCGTACTCCTCTGGCCATCAAACTGCACGGATTTAAACCCGATCGGGAATGTGTGTGACCACTTCGATCGCAGTGTTCGTGCCATGGATCCTCAGTCGGGAAACGTACCGCAACTACAGTTGGCATGGCTCTGCAACCCGGTCGGTACGTGCCAAAATCTCACTGACTTTCTTCTTGCACACCTCGCAGCGGTTTTCGCTGCAAGCGGCTGTCATTCAGTCTTATGGCAGGTGATCACATTAATGTCACTTGAAAGTGCAATACGAAGCTAGTGGACTTGACAATGATTGTAGACTGAAGGTCCACTTCTAATGGTTCAAAAGGCTCTAAGCACTATGGGACTTAACACCTATCGTCATCAGTCCCCTAGAACTTAGAACTACTTAAACCTAACTAACCTAAGGACATCACACAACAACCAGTCATCACGAGTCAGTGAAAATCCCTGACCCCGCCGGGAATCGAACCCGAGAACCCGGGCGCGGGAAGCGAGAACGCTACCGCACGACCACGAGCTGCGGACGGTCCAGTTCTATGTCGCAAGAGATGTATACGAGAAGAGTACAAAATGGATACTTTCCTGACCACTGTGCCTCTTGGCTTTCACCTCAAGATCCTTGATTTACGTTTCTTTCTTTCTTTCTTTTTTTTAAAAAAAATCGTATGGGACTTAGCTGCTAAGGTCATCAGTCCCTAAGCTTACACACTACTTAACCTAAATTATCCTAAGGACAAACACACCCATGCCCAAGGGAGGACTCGAACCTGCCCCGGGATCAGCCTCTACGTTTCTTTGATGTGGAAAATTCCATGCTCTGCTCTGATGACCAGATGATCCATCAGTACCACGATTATTGAACATAAACGGTATTTCAGGATGGGACAGGTGGAGAAATCCGCTGTAAAGGAGCATGTGCTCTATGAGAACGACAACATAATGAAATTCGCCGAAAAGCAAATGGTTCAAATGCCTCTGAACACTATGGGACTTAACATCTGAGGTCATCAGTCCTAGAACTTAGAACTACTTAAACCTAACTAACCTAAGGACATCACACACATCCATGGCCGAGACAGGACCGTAGCAGTCGCACGGTTCCAGACTGTAGCGCCTAGAACAGCTCGGCCACTCCGGCCGGCTCGCCGAAACGCAGTTTGTCGCTGTGGAGAAGAGCTACAACGGTTGTAAGTCAGGGGGGACCACTAAAATTCATAAATATGACAACAGGTTTAACAATAAAGAAGAAAGCCTCAAGGTAAATGGATCTTTTGATTCCCGTGACGCAGCGAAAGACCGTTGTAGGCAACGAGGGGGGGAACGACAGTGGAAGTGACCAGCGAAGGACCTGAGACGTTACATTCAGGGTGATTCCGTGATGATATTACAGACTGTCAGAGATGACGGAGAAGCCTAAATATATGAATTTCGTGTTAGGTACCACGGTCCGGGAACGACTGAGCCGAAAGTTACACTTGAAAGTCGTCCTGATACTTCTGATTGCAAAAGTTTGTTTACCGTATTTTAGGATGACATAGTATGGCCCAAAACAAGAGAAAATGTGCAATAAACATGGCTTCTAAAATGCAAACCTTAAGAGCTAAGATCACTTGTTCATCTTCACTACCGTGAGACCCAAGTCTTCTACTGAATAAGTGCTCATTTCTCTGAAGGTCTGCATTTTAAAGCTCTTGATTACTAGACATTTTTACATGTCTTGGTCCGTACTACCTCCTTTCAAAATATTGAAAGCAAAGAGTTTGCAGTAGAAGAGCTCCACTGTCTGAGATATCAGAAATATTTTCGCTGATAACTTTCGAGTCGCTCGTTTCCACACCACCTCAAATTGATACATTTATTTTCTGTCATCCCTTAAAGTTTGTACCGTCATCACGGAACCACCCTGCATAATCTCCGGCCGCGCGTTCGAGTCCAGTCCACCACCAGCAACAGAAGATGAATCTTTGACAAGACCAGCCGCTCTTGCTGCGACTTGTCACAAAAATCGTTGACCGTCGACCACAGCCAACAGGCAATACTTCAGAGTATAAACTCTTGCCACCGTGGCAATTGATGCTTTTCGTAAATGCTCGATAGTCGAGGGCCTAGCACCGAAGGTCCTGAATTGAACGTTTAAGTTGGACAACTCAGGCACTTGCGACGTTTTTTCCTTAGTAAATCAAGTAAATATGCATGCCATTGACTCAAGACTAAAATACTCTTAGCAAAGGGGGAAGAATTCCATCTTTTCTAAACACACTGAGTGTAGCTTTCTTTTCGGTTACCATTGTTCCGGTACTTGACAGAGTAAAAATGCGGTCTTTGCTCTGGTGGGATGGTATCAGATGTATCTTATACAATGAAACGCCAGAGAAACTTGTCTAGCCATGCGTATTCAAATAGGCAGAATACGGCGCTGCGGTCGGTAACGCCTACAGAAGATAACAAGTGTCTGTCGCAGTTGTGAGATCGGTTACTGATGCTACAATGGCAGGTTATCAAGATTTAAGTGAGTTTGAACATGGTCTTATAGTCGGCGCACGAGCGATGGGATACATCATCTCCGACGTAGCAATGACGCGGGGATTTTCCCGTACGACCATTTCACGAGTGTTCCGTGAATATTTGGAATTCGGTGAAACAAATCTCCGACAGCGCTGCGGCCGGAAAAAGATCCTGCAAGAACGGGACCAACGACGACTGAATCGACTCGTTCAGCGTGACAGAAGTGCATGCCTTCCGCAAACTGCTGCAGATTTCCTTGCTGAGCCATCAACAACTGTCAGCGTGCGAACCATTCAACGAAATATCATCGATATGGGCTTACCGAGCCGAAGACCCACTCGTGTACACTTGATGACTGCACGACACAAAGCTTTACGACTCGCCAGGGCCCGTCAACACTGTCAATGGACTGTTGATGACTGAAAACATGTTGCCTGGTCGGACAAGTCTCGTTTCATATTGTATCGAGCGGATGAACGTGTACGGGCATGGATACTACTTCATGAATCCATAGCCCCTGGACTGTCCAAGCTGGTGACGGCTCTGTAATGGCGTGGGGCATGTGCAGTTGGAGTGATATGGGAGCTCTGGAAGGTCTCTGTATGGCTCTGACAGGTGACACGTACGTAAGCATCCTGTCTGATCAACTGCACCCATTCATGTCCTTTGTGTATTCCGACAGACTTGGGAAATTCCAGCAAGACAATGCGACACCCCACACGGCCAGAATTGCTACAAAGTGGCTCCAGGAACCCTCTTCCACTGGGCACCAAACTCCCCAGACATGAACATTACTGAGCATATCTGCGATGCCTTGCAACGAGCTGTTTAGGAGAGATATCCACCCCCTCGCAGTCTTATTGATTTATGGACATCCCTGCAGGATTCATGGTGTCAGTTCCCTCCAGCAGTACTTCAGGCATTAGTCGAGTCCATGCCACGTCGTGTTGCGGCGCTTCTGCGTTCTCGCGGGGACCTACACGATATTAGGCAGATGTACAGTTTCTCTTCTCTTCAGTGTAACTTTGGCCAAATTCCTTTAAAATGTCAATCTGCGCAAACTCCCTGTCAGGACCATGATGATCAAGCTTCAGATTTCTTTTTGCACTGGCGCGGGTGTAGTTATGTCTACTCACACTTGGCATGATTAGAGATTCATGTGAAATTAGGGGAAAGGAGCGGAGATTTACCAACGACAGTCAGCGGAGAGCCGTACGTAGACCCGGATAAAACAGATACAAGCACATGGGACGAAAAATTTAGTCGTCCCCAGTCGATGTCATGCTAATATCGAATTTAGCATTCTTAAGGGCACCAATAAGGTCAAGAAGAAAGTCCTCAACTTGCTTCAGATACCCCTTATTTACCTACATCCACACACTGTTCGTTAGAACCAGTAGAGCTATAAAATTTCGCGACTGTTGAATGTCACAGTTCACCCGATGTTTCGAATGGCCTTCATCTACATTCTTCAGTTCACAATCAAGTACCTGGAAGAGCGTTCGTTGTACCACCTTCAAGCTATTTCATTACCGTTCCGTTCTCGAACAGCACGCGGTTAAACGAACACATACTTCTTTCCGCGCGAGCTCTGATTACTCTTATTTTATTATGATGGTCATTTCTCCCTATATAGGTAAGCACCAAAAAGATATTTCCGGATTCGGAGGAGAAAGTCGCTAATTGAAATCTCAATTTCAATTAGATTCCTGCCGCAACGAGAAACGCCTTTGTTTTAATCGTGCCACCCGATTTCGCGTATCATATCCGCGGCACTATCTCGTCTACTTCGCGATAATGCAAAACGAGCTGTCCTCCTTTGAACTTTCTCGATTTCCTCCGTCAGTCCTATATGAAGCGGATCCCACAATGCGCAGCAATACTCTAGATGAGGACTGACAGGTATAGTGTGGCCAGTCGTATTAGTAGATGAGTTGCATTTTCTAAGTGTTCTGCCTATAAATCTCAGTCTTTGGTTCGCTTGGCCCCAGAAAATTGTGTATGTGATCAACCAAATTTAATTTACCCGTAGTTATAATCCATAAGTATTTAGTTTCATTCACAGCCTTTAGATTTGTGTGCTTTATCGTGTCACCGAAATTTTGTGGTTTCCTTACAGTACCCATGCGGATTTCACACTTTTGATTACTTAAGAGTCAATTGTCAGTTTTCGCACCATACAGACATCTTCCCCAAATCATTTTGGAATTGGTTTGATCATCTGACGACTTTACAATAAGGTAAATGGTAGCACCATCTAAGAGAACTACTCAGGTTTTTCCTAAATCGTTTATGTAAATCAGGAACAGCAGTGGCCGTATAATGCTTCCTTCGGGAACGCCAGATATTATTTCTGTTTCACTCAGTGGCTTTGACAATTACTACGATCTGCGACTTTCTGACAGGATACCACAAATCAAGTCACACAACAGCGACGATACACCGTAGGCATGCAATTTGATTAGAAATCCCCTTCAAGAAACGGTATTAAAAGCGTTTTGGAAATCAATTGACATCCCTTGTCGACAGCACTCTTTACGCCATGAGAATGAAGAGCTGGTAGTGTCTGACGAGAACGGTGTTGGTTATTTGTTAATAATTAGTTAATTCATGATGTTCGAACACAGTATATGTTCCGAAATCCCACTGCAAATCGATGTTACTGATATGAGTCTGTAATTCAGCGGATTACTCCTATTTCCTTTTTTGCATACTTCAGGTACGGATGTTTCGACGAGCGAGCAATTGTATGTGATTGATAAGTACGAGGCTACTGTATCAGCATATTCTGAACGGTATAAATCCGGAGCGGAGGCGCTGCTTTTATTAAGTGTTTAAAGCTGCTTGGCTACACCGAGGATATCTATGTCTACTTACTCATTTCGGCAGTTGTTCTTGATTCGAATTCTGGAATACACATATAGTTTTCATTGGTGAATGAATTGGGGAGTACTGTTTAGTAACTCTGCTTCAGTGGCCAGGTCGTGAGTGACATTCTCATTTACAGGGTGGCGCACGAAATGTGTTACCAATTGTTTCTTTCACAATTTACGACGCACATTAGATATCCCGCTGGGATCTCTACAGCAGTACCAGCAGAGCTTCGAAAAACAAAAAGTTACGAAATGACGTGTAATTCACGATACTGGCGCTAGGAGACTAGTAAGTAGCAATGGCTGACAATGGAAGACTGACGACACAGCAACGATCGGCAATTGTGTTACTTTTTCATGAAACGAAAACTCTTGTTGTGACCCAGAGGCGTTTTCGACAACAGTTTAACACTCGATTGGTCCTTTGCAAGAAGACCATCCACAGATTGTACGATAATACAGGAAGGAACAGTATTGGAAGCGAAGCGACCTCGGCCTAAGCCTGTTTGTTCGCTTTAGAATATTGAAGCGGCACGAGTTGCTGTACAGAGAAGTCCCGGGAAATCGTGTAGAAAGGCAGCAGTGCAACTGGGGATATCCAGACGCTCCGTTCAACTAATTCTTAAAAGTGACCTCCATATGGACGCATACAAGATGACCTGTGCACAGAAGCTCACTGAAGAACACAAGCAGCAGAGACTACTGTTTGCTCAGTGGGCGGAGGATAGGTAAGAAACTGTCAACAACGTTTGGTTTTCAGACGAGGCGCATTTTCATTTAGACGGCATGGTTAACAAACAAAATGTACGCTTTTGGGCCACTGAAAACCCACAAGTGCTTCATGAACGACAATATTATGCTCCGAGGATTACAGCGTGGGCAGCAGTTTCCAGTCACGGTCTTATTGGACCCTTTTTCTTTGAAGAAACTGTGAACAGCGAGCGTTATTTGAGCATGCTTCGGAATAGCTTCATTCCACAGCTTTTTGCTACTGCCTTGCCCTTCAACACGCAGTGGTTCATGCAAGATGGAGCAAGGCCACATACTGCAAACACTGTGTTGGAGTTTTTACACGAGCATTTAGACATGCGAATCATTTCACTCAGGTTTCCAGATTGCTTCAATGACGGACAAAATTGGCCCCCCAATAGTCCTGACCTCAATCCATGTGACTTTTTTCTTTGCGGGTACCTAACGGAAAAAATTTTCCCGAAACGACCAAGTGATTTAATGGAGCTGAGAAGACTTATTCTTCAAGCTTGCAGTGAAATTACGGAAGACATGTGCCGTACGGTAATTTTTAACTTCAGTGTTCGTTTGAAGGAAGTCAGGAAACGAATTGGTGGGCGTATTGAGCATGTGCTGAGGTAGAACAAATCTCCATGAACGGCTCTTCATTGTAGTTTATGTTCCTTTCAGATTGTATTGACACTAAAGTTTATATTAAAAAACAAAATGGTAACACATTTCGTGCGCCACCCAGTATATAGAGTAGTGAAGGTATTGACTGCGTCCTGTCGCTGGTGTACTTTACATACAAACAGAATCTCTTTGGGTTTTCTGTCAGACTTCGAGCCAGAGTTTCGTTGTGGAAACTATTAAAAGCATTCCACAAGTCTTTGATGAAATTCTTCGATGATGTAGCAGATCAGTCAAGGTGCAGTAGAGTACCTGTGTGTTCGTTACACCAGGAAGGTATCCGTGCTGCCTTGTTAACACGGCTGCTGCCATTGTAGAAGACGAAGGTGTCCACACTCCACAGCATACTCGTCACGGCAGGTGTACAGGAATGGGTGTAAACCTTTTCCGCAATGTAACACGACGCGAGAGTCCTCAGCAACCATCTCATACGGTCATTTACAGTGGGAGAGTAATTAATAATTTGACTAATAAAATTTCCAGTCACAGATTCGTAGAGGAGGTGTAACGCCGCTTCCTTTGGACGCAAAGATGAAAATATAAAAATAGTACCCAAAACCCAATACAAGCCCCAAACCCAAGATCCAAGCAGTACTCTTTGAGGACACCTCGCAATACAGAAGATAAAGTAATACATTGTTAATGTGCTTCTAGCGCTTGCTCGACCGTGTCGTAACTTAACGTGTGCTCTTGTACGTAGGCGATACGAGATTGTTTTTACATTGTGGAGATTTGCGATCTGCTGGAAATCATTAAGCTTGAAATAGGTAGATCAGCAACTTTGAGTATATCGTTACGTAATGTCAAGATAGGAACAGAACCGAAATTTGTCTTAAACTGATTATTAGATATCAATGGAAGACTGAACTTAGTCCCAAAGTAATAGACTCCTAGTAATTTAACGAAAAAGAGAAGCGAATATTCGTATCGAATTGTGGGAAAATACTTAGATTTCGTTAAAGCAACTGGTGAAATCTGGATCTTACTGCAAACTCTTTGACTGAAATTTACGTATCTAATTCCACCCAGCTTAGGAAAGGTTACTTCTTTAAGACAATGACAGGATGTGCTTAGACAATAATAAACCAGCATAACGTGAATTTACCGTGTTTGACATTACGAAACATTTTATCAGTGCAATGATACAGATTAATAACAGAGCACTGTATATATATACACTACTGGCCATTAAAATTGATACATCAAGAAGAAATGCAGATGATGAACGGGTATTCATTGGACAAATATATTATACTAGAACTGACATGTGATTACATATTCCGTTGTGGCCGAGCGGTTCTAGGCGCTTCAGTCTGGAACCGCGCGACCGCTACGGTCTCAGCTTCGAATCCTGCCTCGGGCATGGATGTGTGTGATTTCCTTAGATTAGTTAGGTTTAAGTAGTTCTAAGTTCTAGGGGACTGATGACTTTAGATGTTAGGTCCCATAGTGCTCAGAGCCATTTGAATCATTTGATTACATATTCACGCAATTAGGGTGCATAGATCGTGAGAAATCAGTACCTAGAACAACCACCTCTGGCCGTCATAACGGCCTTGATACGCCTGGGCATTGAGTCGAACAGAGCTCGGATGGCGTGTACAGGTACAGCTGCCCATGCAGCTTCAACACGATACCACAGTTCATCAAGAGTAGTGACTGGCGCATTGTGACGAGCCTGTTGCTCGGCCACTACTGACCAGACGTTTTCAATTGGTGAGAGATCTGGAGAATGTGCTGGCCAGGGCAGCAGTCGAACATTTTCTGTATCCAAAAGGCCCCTACAGGATCTGCAACATGCGGTCGTGCATTATCCTGCTGAAATGTAGGGTTTCTCAGGGATCGAATGAAGGGTAGAGCCACGGGTCGTAACACATCTGAAATGTAACGTCCACTGTTCAAAGTGCCGTCAATGAGAACAAGAGGTGACCGAAACGTGTAACCAATGGCACCCCATACCATCACGCCGGGTGATACGCCAGTATGGCGATGACGAATACTCGCTTCCAATGTGCGTTCACCGCGATGTCACCAAACACGGATGCGACCATCATGATGCTATAAACAGAACATGGATTCGTCCGTAAAAATGACGTTTTGCCATTCGTGCACCCAGGTTTGTCGTTGAGTAAACCGTCGCAGGCGCTCCTGTCTGTGATTCAGCGTCAAGGGTAACCGCAGGCATCGTCTCCGAGCTGATAGACCATGCTGCTGCAAATGTCGTCGAACTGCTCGTCCAGATGGTTATTGTCTTGCAAACGTCCCCATTTGTTGACTCAGAGATCGAGAGGTGGCTGCACGATCCGTTACAGTCATGCGGATAAGATGCCTGTCATCTCGACTGCTAGTGGTGCGAGGCCGTTGGGATGCAGCACGGCGTTCCGTTTACCCTCCTGAACCCACCGATTCCATATTCTGCTAACAGTCATTGGATCACGACCAACTCGAGCAGCAATGTCACGATATATATATATATATATATATATATATATATATATATATTCTTTGCCGCTCTAAAAAAAGTTATCGTACTGATTCAGACTATTTAGCTTACGTAAACTGAAAACTGTAGTGGAGAAACTATTGCTGGCTATAGACTGTAAACATGATTAGTGCAATAATAGCAGTTTGTATGCATCTACATGTAGCTGTGCTCGTACATGTCGGGGAGTATATGGTTATTTGAGTTGGCCGGTACAATCAATACGCACTTGGCGTGAATATAGTGCTACAGGACAGACTTCTTTTGTAACGTTCCTCATCAGACAGTATACAGACATGCTACCGCTAGTTGGTCGTAGCACGAACTTCATCAACGAACATTTTCAATAGAAGGAGCAGTTATAGAGGCAAAATTCGGAATCAAATGACAGTAATCACACGCCGATTGCATGAATTTTTAACAAGTTTCGAAACTAAATAAGCAAATATGAATTATAATATTTTTCTCGGCGTTCGGACCCACCGATGTTCCGCCTAGATGCAGGAGTATCGAATGGTGAAGATGAATCGATTTTTATATCAGGCGAACAGCTAGCTTGAGAAAGTCACAAAATTGCATATCCCGGTAAAGACGTAGACTCATTAACGGAAAAGATACTTTTTTTTTTGGAGTCGCCTTCTTGTGCCACCGCAGAATGACCAATCTAAGCGCCAGAGAATCTTTAACTGCCTCTGTCGTCAAAACGTAATATATACCGCAAAATGTTAGCAATTCGAGTTGCCTCTGATCGTTACTAGAGATAAGGTGATCGTGAATAGTAGTTTGCAGTGCGGAATACGAAACTCTGTAATCTTCGAACATGAATGGCTAGTTACTGAAAAATGTTAGGAAAGTCATTACGACCATTTTAAATTCCCAGTTCGCTGCCCTTGTTAGCTTACAGTACTCATTGATGTTAAAATGTATATGTATTCTTAAAACAACAAATTGTAATTGTGTTAAAAGTTATATGTGCATACTGTGTTCTCGTTACGTTCCTTCAGCCTTTGTCAATGTGACCAACTGTCAAGAGCCACAGTAACAACGTGAGGATCCACTGCATGGTCAGCTACGCCAGATTTCTCGGTTGAAGATCCATGGATCAATGTGCTCACAAGGATTCTCGATTGAGTTTAAATCCCGGGAGCTGCTCGACAGTTGCACAACTGTACACATTTCCACAACTGTCGTTCACTTCTGCCATCTATGGCCCGAGGTTCACCACAGTTGCCTCGGCGCCAGTTTTGGATGGCGCCAGTTTTGGATGGCGCCGTTTTGCCATGCATGGTGTTCTTTAACCACGGCGACACGCGAACAGTTTATAAACTTAGGTGTTTCGAAAATGCTTCCACCCTTGGCTCCGAAAGCCTTTTCAGCGTCAGATAAATACCGATACCTATCCGCATCACAATGATTGCACTGTTTTCTATGCCCTCCCCCCTTCCCCCTTCCCTTCACGCTTTATATACCCTCCACTTCTAGTGCTGCCATCTGCCGTCTGTGAATGGTTACCGCACGTTGACGTCGAACGTGGAAGCTGACCGCAGTAATGTGACTGTACCGTGTAACATTTATCACGCAAAGGAAAAGATTTGAAATGCCAAACAACAGCAAACATTTTTGGACGATTTTCATTTTGCTCTAATTTGTATCTTACCTGGTACGGCAATTGCTTGGGACGATACATGCCAAGATTAGTCACAGTAGAAAGGCGAACTTGCAGCCTTACTATTCAATTTCATGTTTATCTTTTTACAACAAGTTGCGAATGAATTATTTTTCCTCTTTTCCGTGTGCCACCAAATAGGGCAAGCAATGATAATATCTGATATTTTGTCTGCCAAATAAGTATTCATGCAAATAAATAAATAAATAAATGCTGGTGGAATGTTCAGCTCTCCCGCCTGCCGGTAACGTTGGTTTTTTGTTGGCCATAGGCTCTGGTATTTTTTTTTTTTTTTTTTGAGTAGGCACTCCACTGTGTTTCCTCCGAGACAATAAAACAAGGGAGAGCTGCCCTCCGAGCCCATTCGCTTACAGATTTCAGACGGCGTTCATTCATAAACGGTGTTGTTAAATCGTTAGTCCAGAAATTGCCACCGTCTTTAGTCAACACGAACTGGTTACCACTACTTTATAAGCAGTTGGGCGTCAAATTATATCAGTAGATATTTTCTCATGTCGTGAGAGTATGCACGTGCTTACTCCAACTGCCGTAATTACGCACGCTCGAAGTTAGCTTTGTGAGCCGCCTCTACACTACTCACCGGTGCTGAAGACATGGGTCAACAACACACTCTCCAGTGCGCTTCTTAAGAGGGTTTTTCAGACTTCATTATTCAGGACTCGCTAGGCGCTAGGTGAACATTTACGCCCTGTTCGATTGCTTTTCTTTTGTGACCTTTAATTCCTACGGAGGAGTGGCTATCCTACTCGTAAACTGGAACTACAGATTGATGTCATCTTGTGCTGTAACATGGCTGACTTGGGTTTTTTGATGCTCTGAATATAATTATTCCAATGATTTACTGCTTGTCTGTTATGTGTTTGTGGCCTTCGCCCTGACATTATATAACTTCTTCTGGCGAAAATACTGCTATGGCGTCGACCTCCGACACACTCACAGTCAAGTGACAGCAGACCTGTACGTAAGGTATCTTTAATCTGATAACAGAAAACTGGTAACAGTTGGAGCTAATTCCACTTAATTTTTCTCCTCTTCCACTTCAAGTTCGTCCGCGCTACAGGGATAACACTTGGTCTCCGATAAATCTGAATTAAGCATTGTAAGGAGCGTGTCAGAACTCTCCATTACATTATCGAAAACAATATAGCCATTCTTTGCATTGTGTAAGATTCTCAAATTCTCTATGGAAATAAATAAGCACTCAGATACTGATAGTTACAATCTGAGGGCACACCATGGGAGCGCGATTCTAAGTACTGTTGCGAGACGAGGTCTGTCTGCGAGAGTAAAACTTCTGTAGTGATGACCGTGAGCTCGGAGACAGAAGACGTGTCATACTGCCTTGAAGTCGATGATGGCAGATCTTAGCACACTCAAGGCCTGATTTCATTTACATGGCCAGGAGAGATTTAGATGGCTTAACTACGGCTGAAGATGGAATTCAAGGTAAAATTCGAAAGCATAGAGTAAAGCGCAATTGCACGGTTAGGCTCGTGTTTGTTAGTACGAGTTTGGAATAATCCCATGTTTTGCTTGTCAGTTAAAGAAGCCTCGTTATCCTCCAAATAATAATAATTATTCTCCACATCTAACTGAATAAATATGCTACGGTTATTAATTTTTAATGTAACTTCGAAATTGAAATAACCTGTTATTGTGGCACTCAGCCCTTATTGATACTTATAAGGTCATTGTCAGGCATGTCACCATTATTAACACTTGTAAAACTGTTATCGGTCATGATGATTTCTGAAGTTTTTAAATAGACTTAATTTATGAAATGCCTCCTTACAAGTTATTAACAGGACGCAAGCAAACTCCTTTTTATTAAATTCATTCTTAGCAACAGTAAGCTTTAGCCGCTGCCTCATGCTGCTGCGAATTGCTATAAACCACTTGGAAAAAGGCAGTCATTTAAAGACGTGAGTGCAAAACTTAGAGCTAGAGTAGACACTGACACACTACAAAATGTCATACACTCTAATCCAGTAAATTCCGTTGCACAAGCCAGAATTCTTATTTAAATACGCAGTCAGATAGCTTACCCAAATGTTAGTTTTAATTTGTTCATGTAGCTATCAGTTGAGGGCTTAAATGACAGTGAAAGTGACCCTGACACAACAAGCACACAGTGTTATGCAGGCCAGACTCCGAATACTTATAGCTCGGGTTGCTTATAGAGTCTATTTTCACAGACGAACATAGGCTTCATTTGTTGTAGGTACGTTACAGCATTCTAGTCTATGTTTACGATCACCTGAATCAGTGGGCTCATTTCGTGGTATGATAAACACCCACAGTGAATCACAGACGCACCTCCAACCTGAACTACTGCTACGAATTAAGCGCCATTTCTCTGTCGTTGCACTCATCCACTTGCATCATGTGAAGAAAGGAGGACTCACGATTCATCTGGCACACTAAACGCCTCCTATGAGTTCCTGTCCAGTTTCGGTGATGTATGGCCCACTGAAGACGTGCAGCTGTGAGCAAAGCCCTTTCGGGAGGTACCAGATTCCAGGTGTCCACATTGCTTCACTTCGAAATATTCGCTCGGAAACTGGTTGAGATGGATCTGTACGCATCGACAGGAACAATCAGTCGGGTTTGAAGCCGATTGTCATTAGCAAGCCATGATACTCGCCACCGGTCCCTGTGGATTACAATCTTTTCACGACCGCGCTGTTCTTTCGCTATGTAACACGGGTGAGTGTGTTACGCTATTCCTTGTATACAAAGGTGTTTGTTTTAACTTGTAAAACCTAAATATCTCGAAAAATATGCATCGTAACCAAAAGGGTGCCAAATAAAATCTTAATATTTTCGAAGGAAACATTTATTTGTGGAAAAAGCTGGCTGCCCTGAAACTCACCCCGTCACCCGTCCACCAATGGGCTGGTCAACCATTTATTTTCAAAAAGGTGTACCCCCATTTTATTTGGAAAATCGGAATGTACGCCAAAAATTACCTAGAATTTAACCGAAACATTTTCCCCATTTGTGGTAGTTGATCGGAAAATTTTCAGTTTTTTTCAGTTTTTTCAGTTTTTGCAATTCAGAAATATCTCTTACGATTCTGCATTACACTTGCAATAAAAATTAAATTTCTTTAGACATTTAAATGTCTAACCGTAATGATTTTAGTGTACGCCGGCCGCGGTGGTCTAGCGGTTCTGGCGCTGCAGTCCGGAACAGCGGGACTGCTACGGTCGTAGGTTCGAATCCTGCCTCGGGCATGGGTGTGTGTGATGTCCTTAGGTTAGTTAGGTTTAAGTAGTTCTAAGTTCTAGGGGACTTATGACCTAAGATGTTGAGTCCCATAGTGCTCAGAGCCATTTGAACCATTTTTGATTTTAGTGTACAATCAAATTTGCCAAAAACTAAATTAAATTTTTAACAAACTATCGACTACTTAGAACAAAAAAGTTTATTTTTATCTCAGATATGATGTAGAATCAAATTAATCGGTTGTAAATTGCTGAACAGGAAATACTGCCGGCCGCAGTGGCCGAGCGGTTCTAGGCGCTTCAGTCTGGAACCGCGCGACCGCTATGGTCTCAGGTTCGAATCCTGCTTCGGGCATGGATGTGTGTGATGTCCTTACGTTTGTTAGATTTAAGTAGTTCTAAGTCTAGGGGACTGATGACCTCAGATGTTAAGTCCCATAATGCTTAGAGCCATTTGAACCATTTTGAACCACGAAATACTGAATTTTGTCCAATACAGCGCTATCTACCACAAATGGAAAAAAAATTCGAGTAAACGCCAGATATTTTTTCCGTAGACTCCGAATCTGCGATAAAAATTAGTGTTTCGTACTTCAAAATAAATAGTGACAGCCCCCCCCCCCCTCCATCATGGGGGTCGGGTGAGGAGAAAGGCGGTTCTAGGCGCTTCAGTCTGGAACCGCGCGACCGCTACGGTCGCAGGTTCGAATCCTGCCTCGGGCATGGATGTCTGTGATGTCCTTAGGTTAGTTAGGTTTACGTAGTTCTAAGTTCTAGGGGACTGGTGACCTCAGATGTTAAGTCCCATTGTGCTCAGAGCCATTTTTGGAGGAGACGGAGTCACGGTGTGGCCAGTTACAGCACAGACAGATAATTCCCTTTGAAAGTACACGCTCCAAGCACGTTAATATGATCAGTGCCTATGTTCGACGTCAGCGTGCAATAACCACTCACAAACAGCAGGTGAAAGCACTAGCAATGGATGGTACATAAAGCGTGTCGGAAGGGGGAGAAGCGAAAAACTGTGCAGGTGTGGTCGTAGTGCGGAAATGGAAAGTTTATCTGACGTCCAAAAGGGCGTTCCGGGCCAAGGATGGAAGCATTTCCGAAACGGCTATCTTTGTATACTGTTCGCGTGTCGCTGTGGTTAAAACATACCGTGCACGTCAAACTGGTGGCATCAAAAACCGACGCTGAGACAACAGTGGTGCACCACGGATCGGAACAGGGGTGAACGACGGCTGCGGAGTTGCATACGGGCTAACAGACGTTCACGGAACGTTACTGCTTGTGGGCTTCCGCAGCAGGTCGCTGGTTCATGCGCCCATATTGACTGCTGTTCATAGGCGACGAAGGCTGGAATTGACACGTCAGTGCCGTAACTGGACTTCCATTGACAAGGGAACCTCCCCATCGCACCCCCCTCAGATTTAGTTATAAATTGACACAGTGGATAGGCCTTGAAAAACTGAACACAGATCAATCGAGAAAACAGGAAGAAGTTGTGTGGAACTATGAAAAAATAAGCCAAATATACAAACTGAATAGTCCATACCGAACATAGGCAACATCAAGGACAATGTGAGCTGAGGAACGCTGTGGTCCCGTGGTTAGAGTGAGCAGCTGCGGAATGAGAGGTCCTTGGTTCGAGTCTTCCATCGAGTAAAAATTTTAGTTTCTTTATTTTCGCAAAGTTACCATCTGTCCGTTCATTCATTGACGTCTCTGTTCAAAAAATGGTTCAAATGGCTCTGAGCACTATGGGACTTAACATCTGTGGTCATCAGTCCCCTAGAACTTAGAACTACTTAAACCTAACTAACCCAAGGACATCACAGACATCCATGCCCGAGGCAGGATTCGAACCTGCGACCGTAGCAGTCGCGCGGTTCCGGACTGAGCGCCTACAACCACTAGACCACCGCGGCCGGCGTCTCTGTTCACTGTAATAAGTTTAGTGTCTGTGTTTTGCAACCGCACCGCAAAACCGTGCGATTAGTAGAGGAAAGGAGGTGCCTCTACAATGGGAACCGAAAACATTTGATCGCAAGATCATAGGTCAACCGATTCCTCCATAGGAAAACACGTCTGATATATTCTATACGACACTGGTGACGGCATGTGCGTCACATGACAGGAATATGTTGTCGACCCACCTAACTTGCACACCTGGCGAACGGGTAAAAAGATTCTTCTACCTTGCCCGATTTGGGTTTTCTTGTGGATGTGATAATCACTCCCAAAAAAGTGATGAAAACATAAGAGTTTGTCACATAAACTGCAACAAATGAATGCAACAGTTTCACAGTCGCACAGTTTTTCCTGTGCTCTGTCAAAACATATGTTTTTTACGTTTTCAAATGTCTCCCTGTGTAGACCGTCAAATCCTGCATATGTCCAAGCAAATCTGAACATGTCCTGGAATTTTGGAGATCGAAGTTGATTATGTGTGAGTGCCTGAACTTTGATAATTGTCTGAAAATAAAAAATTAAACTTTTCACTCGAGAAAAGACTTGAACTAAGGACCTCTCGTTCCGCAGCTGCTCACGCTAACCACGGGACCACGGCGCTCGTAAGCTCACATTCTCTTTGATGTTGCCTACCTTGCGCATGGACTACTCAGTTTGTATATTTTGCTTATTTTTTCCATAGTTCCACACAACTTCTTCCTGTTTTCTCGATTGATCTGTGTTCAGTTTTTCAAGGCCTATCCCTGTGCCAACTTGTAACTAAATCTGAGGGGGGTGCGATGGGGAGGTTCCCTTGTGAGTAGCGACAGGTGGCCTTTTCAGATGAATCACGTTTTATGTTTGATCAGCGGATGACCGATGGCGAGTACGGCATGAAACGTCTGAAATCAAAGGATCCAGGTCGAAAGAAAAGGTGTTATTTTCTCGGGAATGTTCCCGTGGCATTGACTGGGTGATCTCGTCATTCTGGAAGGCACAACGGATCAAGACAAGGACGCGTCTATACTAGGAGATCATGTCCACCCCTACATATAGTTTGTGTTTCCTCGGTGCGATTACATCTGCCAGCAAGATAATGGAACGTGACACACAGCTCGCAATGTACGTGCGTGGTTCGAAGAGCACCGGGATGAGTTTACCATACACCCCTGGCCGCCAAATTGTCCAGATTGAGAATCTGTGGGACCACCTCGATCCGGCTACACGCACCATGGATCCTCAACCGAATAACCTAGCGCAGCTGGCCACTGGCTCCATATACCTGTCGGTAGCTTCCAGAACCTCATTGGCTCTCTTCCTGCACTTGTTGCAGCGGTCAGCTCTGCAAAATGTGGTTACATCTACATCTACGTGATTACTCTGCTATTCTCAATAAAGTGCCTGGCAGAGGGTTCAATGAACCACCTTCATGCTGTCTCTCTACCGCTCCACTCTCGAATGGCACGCGGGAAAAACGAGCCTTAAATTTTTCTGTGCGAGCCCTGATTTCTCTTACTTCATCAAAAAAATGGATCAAATGGCTCTGAGCACTATGGGACTCAACTGCTGAGGTTATTAGTCCCCTAGAACTTAGAACTAGTTAAACCTAACTAACCTAAGGACATCACAAACATCCATGCCCGAGGCAGGATTCGAACCTGCGACCGTAGCGGTCTTGCGGTTCCAGACTGCAGCGCCTTTAACCGCACGGCCACTTCGGCCGGCCTTACTTCATCGTGATGATCATTTCTCCCTATGTAGGTGGCTGCCAACAGAATGTTTTCCCAATCGGAGGAGAAAACTGGTGATTGAAATATCATGAGAAGATCCCGTCGCAACGAAAAACGGCTTTGCTTTAATGATTGTCACTTCAATTCACGTATCATGTCTGTGACACTATCTCCCCTATTTCGCGATAACACAAAGCGAGTTGCCCTTCTTACCCACGTTTTTGACAGGTGGTCATAATAAAGTGACAGGACCGTGTAATAAGAACAGTGCAAATGCGGTAAAGAGTGCTTAAAACGGCAGAGGGGAATACACAACAATTCTAGCAGACATTGCTTGGGCAATCGAATTCAGAAGAATCCACTCTTAACAACAACCGTTTCATGTTAAGGGGAGTGACAGACAGCCTGACGAGTTACAATATAGCGGCAGTAGCACAAATGGTTCAAATAGCTCTGAGCACTATGGGACTCAACATCTTAGGTCATAAGTCCCCTAGAACTTAGAACTACTTAAACCTAACTAATCTAAGGACATCACACACACCCATGCCCGAGGCAAGATTAGAACCTGCGACCGTAGCAGTCCCGCGGTTCCGCACTGCAGCGCCAGAACCGCTAGACCACCGCGGCCGGCTGCAGTAGCACATTTTTGCATTATCTGATCAGCGACATCACTGATCTGCCGGCTCAGTGGCGATAGTACATCTGTGCTACAATCGTTAAATTAACCAGTGTGTTACGAGGACTCGTGAGTAATAAAACAATTGCGCATTGAAGTAGTTTCTTTGTGTGTTTCTTCTGACGCATGAGCACGCACTCAGTGAAACTTCTACCGTAGCCTCTACATTAGCCCCTACATTGCAAGTGCAAGTTGACTGGCAGCAACAAGACCGATTACGCTAAGCCCGTGACGTCTCCGCGAAGTCCAGGTAGAAACTGAGGGCAGCTGTTCCGCTGGGTCTTTCTGAAAGAGGTTCTGGTCGTCAGTGTCTGACGACGTTTTACCGCTGCCTGAGGAAAATCATTACGCTATAATCACTTCTCTGTCGTTTCAGGAACATACATAAGAGTTACGTTTTAATTTCAATACATAATAACGTCTTGCTATTAATTTTTATCTTTGGTCACTTCAACTAGTCTCTGTGTGCAGTTTAATTATAACCACGTTGTCTCCGCACAACAGCCACAACTAATTGTGCTGGTCTCCACTAGCGTACCATACGCAAAAAGTCAAAGGACAATGTAACAACTTCACTTTCTAGTAAGTTATATTTAGTGATATCAAAGGAAGGAATGTTCACAACGTACGTCAATTTCTAAAGAATTTCTCATTTATTTGTACTGTCTTCTTGTGCTAGGTTTGATTACTGGAAGATGCGACCTCTTGTTCAATATTCTGCTGGTGCCTGGTACGTCAACAAGTGCTAGAAGAGTGCATCGTCGACGTACAATAGAGGAAATATTGCATTTCCTTGACGTATTGTTCGCTACCCATATAAACGAGCCGCTGCTGAGGCGCCTTGTCAGGGTTCGCGCGGCAGCCCCCGTCGGAGGTTCGAGTCCTCCCTCGGACATGGATGTGTATGTTTTCCTTAGCGCAAGTTAGTTTAGGTTAGATTAAGTAATGTGCAAGCTTAGGGACCGATGACCTCAGCAGTTTGGTCGCATAGGATCTTTCCAATTTTACATCTACTTCTACATGGATACTCTGCAAATCACATTTAAGTGCCTGGCAGAGGTTTCACCGAACCACCTTCACAATTTTCTATTATTCAAATCTCGTATAACGCGCGGGAAGAATGAACACCTATATCTTTCAGTACGAGATCTGATTTCCCTTATTTTATCTTTGTGATCGTTCCTCCCTATGTAAGTCGGTGTCAACAAAATATTTTCGCATTCGGAGGAGAAAGTTGGTGATTGGAATTTCATGAGAAAATTCCGTCGCAACAAAAAACGCCTTTCTTTTAATGATGTCCATCCCAATTCCTGTGACACTCTCTCCCATATTTCACGATAATACAAAACGTGCCGCCTTTCTTTGAACTTTTTCGATGTACTCATTCAGTCCTATCTGGTAAGGATCCCACACCACGCAACAGTATTCTAAAAGAGGACGGACAAGCGTAGTGTAGGCAGTCTCCTTAGTAGGTCTGTTACATTTTCTAAGTGTCCTGCCAATGAAACGCCTTCCCCACAACTTTTTCTATGTGTTCCTTCCAATTTAAATTGTAATTCCTAGGTATTTAGTTGAATTTACGGCTTTTAGATTAGACTGATTTATCGTGTAACCGAAGTTTAACGCGTTCTTTTTAGCGCTCATGTGGATGACCTCACACTTTTCGTTATTTAAGGTCAACTGTCACTTTTCGCACCATTTCGATATTTCTTCTAAATCGTTTTGCAGTTTGTTTTGATCTTCTGACGACTTAATTAGTCGATAAACGACAGCGTCATCTGCAAACAACCGAAGACGGCTGCTCAGATTGTCTCCCAAATCGCTTATGTAGATAAGAAACAGCAAAGGGCCTATAACACTACCTTGGGGAGCGCCAGAAATCACTTCTGTTTTACTCGAAGACTTTCCGTCAATTACAACGAACTGTACCTCTCTGACAGGGAATCACAGATCCAGTCACACAACTGAGACGATATTCCATAAGCACGCAATTTCACTACGAGCCGCTTATGTGGTACAGTGTCAAATGGTTCACATGGCTCTGAGCACTATGCGACTTAACGTCTGAGGTCATCAGTCGCCTAGAACTTAGAACTAATTAAACCTAACTAACTTAAGAACATCACACACATCCATGCCCGAGGCAGGATTCGAAACTGCGACCTTAGCGGTCACGGGGTTCCAGACTGAAGCGCCTAGAACCGCACGGCCGCAGCGGCCGGCGGTACAGTGTCAAAAGCATTCCGGAAATCCAGAAATACGGAACCGATCTGAAATCCCTTGTCAATAGCACTCACAAGGGAACCTCCCCATCGCACCCCCATCAGATTTAGTTATAAGTTGGCACAGTGGATAGGTCTTGAAAAACTGAACACAGATCAATCGAGAAAACAGGAAGAAGTTGTGTGGAACTATGAAAAAAATAAGCGAAATATACAAACTGAGTAGTCCATGCGCATCATAAGCAACTTCATGGACAGCGTAAGCTCCGGAACACCTTGGTCCCGTGGTTAGCATGAGCAGCTGTGGAATGACAGGTCCTAGGTTCAAGTCTTCCCTCGAGTGAAAAATTTACTTCTTTTTTTTTCACAAAGTTATGATCTGTCCGTTCGTTCATTGACGTCTCTGTTCACTGTAATAAGTTTAGTGTCTGTGTTTTGCGACCGCACCGCAAAACCGTGCGATTAGTAGACGAAAGGACGTGCCTCTCCAATGGGAACCGATAACATTTGATAGCAAGGTCATAAGTCAACCGATTCCTCCACAGGAAAACACGTCTGATATATTCTATACGACACTGGTGACGGCATGTGCGTCACATAATTGTCTGAAAATAAAAAATTAAAACTTTCACACGAGGGAAGATTTGAACCAAGGACCTTTCGTGCTGCAGTTGCTCACGCCAACCACGAGACCTCAGTGCTCCTGAGCTGATGTTGTCCTTGATGTTGCCTATGTTGCACATGGACTACTCAGTTTGTATATTTTGCTTATTTTTTTCATAGTTCCACACAACTTCTTCCTGTTTTCTCGATTGATCTGTGTTCAGTTTTTCAAGGCCTATCCACTGTGCCAACTTATAACTAAATCTGAGGGGGGTGCGATGGGGGGGTTCCCTTGTCAGTACTTCATGTGAATAAAGAGCTAGTTGAGTTTCACAGGAACGATGTTTTCTAAACCTATGTTGACTGTGTGTCAACGATATCTCGGATAGGATGAGTAGAAATCTGGTATTGTTTGCAGATGACGGTGCATTGTAAAGGAAAGAGTCGTTATTGAATGACTATAGGAACATACAGGATGACTGGGGCAAAATTTTCATTTGGTGTGATGAATGGCAGTTTGCTCTAACTGTTGAAAAATATAACTTAATAAAGAATGAAAAACTATCATGCAATATCATGTACAATATTGGCGGAGAGCTGCTTGACACAGTCATGTCAACTACATATGTAGGAGTATCGTTGCAAAGCGACACTAAATGGAACAGGAACGTAGGGTGGGCTGCAGAGAAGGCGAATGGTCGATTTAGGTCTGTTGGGAGACTTCCAGGAAAGTGTAGCTCATTTGTAGAGAGGGCAGGATACAGAACGCTTATGCGACCTAATGTTGAATAGTTGGAGAAATGTGTGGTAAACACTGTGCTGTCTTACAATATACACTGAAGCGCCAAAGAAACTGGTATAGGCATGCGAATTCAACTACAGATATATATAAACAGGCAGAATATGGGTTTGTGATAGGAAACGTCTATAAGAGAAAACAAGTGTCTGCTGGAGTTATTAGATCGGTTACTGCTGCTACAACGACAGGATATCAAGTTTGAGTTTGAACGTGTTGTTATAGTCGGCGCACGAGCTATGAGATACAGTATCTCCGAGGTAGCGATGAAGTGAGGATTTTCGCGTACGAACATTTCACGAGCCTACCGTGAATATCAGGAATCCGGTAAAACATCAAATCTCCGACATCGCTGTGGCCTGAAAATGATCCTGCAAGAACGGAACCAACGACGACTGAAGGGAATCGTTCAACGTGACAGAAGAGCCACTTTTCCGCAAATTGCAGCATATTTCGGTGCTGAGCCATCAACAGGCGTCAGCGTGCGAACTATTCAACGAAACATCATCGATATGGGCTTTCGGAGCCGAAGGCCCGCTCGTATACTCTTGACGACTGCACGACACAAAGCTTTACGTCTCTCCTCTGCCCGTCAACACCGATATTGGGCTGTTGATGACTGGAAAGTGTTGCCTGGTCGGACGAGTCTCATTTCAAATTGTATCGAGCGGATAGACATGTACGGATATTGAGACAACATCATGAATCCATGGACCCTGCATGTCAGCAGAGGACTCTTCAAGCTGTTGGAGTGATATGGGACCCCTGATACGTCTAGATAAGACTCTGACACGTGACACGTAAGTAAGCATCCTGTCTGATCACCTGCATCCATTCATGTTCATTATGAATTCCGACGGACTTGGTGAATTCCAGCACGACAATGTAGCATCCCGCACGTCCAGAATTACTACAGAGTGGCTCCAGAAACTTTATTCTGAATTTTAAAATTTCCGCTGTTCACCGAACTCCCCAGACATGAACACTATTGAGCATATCTGGGATGCCTTGCAACGTGCAGTTCAGGAGAGATCTCCACCCCCTCGTACTCTCACGGATTTATGGACAGCCTTGCAGGATTCATCGTGTCAGTTCCCTCCAGCACTACTTCAGATATTAACCGAGTCCATGCCACGTCATGCTGCGGCATTTCTGCATTCTCGCGGGGGCCCTACACGATATTATGCAGATGTACCAGTTTCTTTGGCTCTTCAATGCATTTATTCAAAACAGAATTCGATCATTGATCATCTTCACAGTGGAAAATATTGTGACAACTTCACATGTCATACGTGCTATTTAATCAGAAAAGGTGCCAAACCGGTGCGACCATTGATCATCTTCAGTGTGGAAAAATATTGTGACAACTTCACTTGTCGTACATGCTTTTTAACCAGAAAATATGTCATAGCTGACTTGCAGACATCAGAATAAAATACTTCGCCGTATAATACCGGCTTAAGAAAGCAAAAAAACTTCACGGTAAATCTTGAAACAAGCAAAAAACATTGAAAAATGAAACCATGTAACAGCAGTAAGTTCTGGCTTTGCCTGAGCAATGATGCTGTGCACTTTCTGCTTTACATGGTTGCATTTTTCGTTGTTTTCTGCTTACATTAGCCAGTATTTTGAATGAAGTATCTTTTTTTTATGTTTTCTAGTCAGCTATGGGATCTTTTCTGGTTAAATAGCATGTACGACATGTGAAGCTGTCATAATACGAGATGCATTCAAGTTCCAAGGCCTCCGATTTTTTTCCTCCGGACTGGAAAGAGATAGAAACATGCGCATTGTTTTAAAATGAGGCCGCGTTCATTGTCAATACGTCCGAGAGATAGCAGCACCGTACGGCAGATGGAATTTTACTGCCAGCGGCGAGAATGAGAACTGTTTAAATACTTAAAATGTCGACGTTTTCCTTACTTGAACAGCGTGCAATCATTCGTTTTCTGAATTCGCGTGGTGTGAAACCAATTGAAATTCATCGACAGTTGAAGGAGACATGTGGTGATGGAGTTATGGATGTGTCGAAAGTGCGTTCGTGGGTGCGACAGTTTAATGAAAGCAGAACATCGTGTGACAACAAACCGAAACTACCTCGGGCTCGCACAAGCCGGTCTGACGACATGATCGAGAAAGTGGAGAGAATTGTTTTGGGGGATCGCCGAATGACTGTTGAACAGATCGCCTCCAGAGTTGGCATTTCTGTGGGTTCTGTGCACACAATCCTGCATGAGGACCTGAAAATGCGAAAAGTGTCATCCAGGTGGGTTCCACGAATGCTGACGGACGACCACATGGCTGCCCGTGTGGCATGTTGCCAAGCAATGTTGACGCACAATGACAGCACGAATGTGACTTTCTTTTCGTCAGTTGTGACAATGGATGAGACGTGGATGCCATTTTTCAATCCAGAAACAAAGTGCCAGTCATCTCAATGGAAGCACACAGATTCACCGCCACCAAAAAAATTTTGGGTAACCGCCAGTGCTGAAAAAATGATGGTGTCCATGTTCTGGGACAGCGAGGGCGTAATCCTTATCCATTGCGTTCCAAAGGGCACTACGGTAATAGGTGCGTCCTACGAAAATGTTCTGAGGAACAAATTCCTGCGTGCACTGCAACAAAAACGTCCGGGAAGGGCTGCACGTGTGCTGTTTCACCAAGACAACGCACCCGCACATCGAGCTAACGTTACGTGATAACAACTTTGAAGTGATTCCTCATGCTCCCTACTCACCTGACGTGGCTCCTAGTGACTTTTGGCTTTTTCCAACAATGAAAGACACTCTCCGTGGCCGCACATTCACCAGCCGTGCTGCTATTGCCTCAGCGATTTTCCAGTGGTCAAAACAGACTGCTAAAGAAGCCTTCGCCGCTGCCATGGAATCATGGCGTCAGCGTTGTGAAAAATGTGTACGTCTGCAGGGCGATTACGTCGATAAGTAACTCCAGTTTCATCGATTTCGGGTGAGTAGTTAATTAGAAAAAAAATCGGAGGCCTTAGAACTTGAATGCACCTCGTATTTTTCCACTCTGAAGATGAACACTGATCGAAATCGGTAGTGAATAAATATATTGTAAGACAGCACAGTGTTTACCATTCATTTCTAGAAGCATAGCGATGCTGTTGACAGTCATCTGAAAAAAATTTTGATCCATTTTTGATTGTTAGCGAATCTCTCCAGTTCGGATTAAAGGTAGACATAGAAGCAATTCAGAGGCGTACTGCTAGATTTGTTACCGGTAGGTTCGATCAACATGAGAGTATTACAGAAATGCTCCACTAACTCAAATGGTAATGCCTGGGGGGGGGGGGGGGGGGAGGGGGAGGGAAAGACTTTCTTTTCGCCAAACACTACTGCGAAAGTTTAGAGAAACGGCATTGTAACCTCCCCGCAGAGAAAAATGTCAATTAAAATGTGCCAGCCAAGAGTAACCTTCCCACAGAAAATATAATTTATAATTAAATGAATTTTAATATTGTAAACTCTAAACAAAATTGATTTTAATGTAAAGTCTGTATGCAGAAATGCATTCACACTTAATATTCCCACAAAATTCTTTTCTCATTTAATGTCAAGTTCGAAATAGAAAAATTCCTAAACACCAATATAATAAAAAAAGTTCTGTAACCTGATAAATTTTATGAGGACAGCAGCGCTGACCTTCGGCCCTGTATTCTGAATAAAAAAGCAAAAATTCTTACCTCAATAAAAACCGCAATTATATCTGCTCTTAAATTAGTCATTTTTCGACACAGCTTCGTGCAATGCTGGCGTATATATTTCTTTTTATTATTGGAAGGAGTGATAATGCATTGGAAATATTCTTTAAATTGAAATGAATGCTTTTCTTTAAAGGAGTTACTTTATATTATAAAAATTATTATTGGGGAATTTTTTGGAACAAATTAAATTACAATTAACATACATTATTTAATATGCGCAAGGCTGCTTCTTTACCTTCTACAACAATACTCATCATCCAGAGTCCTGACCAGAGTCGCGAGCCGAGCACACAGCCGACGCATGCCGACTCCCGCCGACTAGCACGGACTAGTACGGACTAACGACTACTGTCGACTGACTACTACTACTACTGTCGACTCGCGCGGTCAAGCGCAGACTAGCAACAACTAACGATAAACTACTCTCTGGTCAGAGATTCTGTCATGCCTCGCCCATCGCCGACAATGTATACGTCTTTCAGCATTTGCGACAGAGTGCAAAACGCTTCTGCCGCTACCTTACCCCGAGTAAGGAGCGCAAAGAAAAAACAAGCCAGGGATCTTATTGAAGAATGTAGAGACTCGTTTTTGCTTTGTTCCATTTGCTATTGTAGCAGGAATGGGAATGTGTAGCGGTGACACAAGGTAGCATCCACCATGCAGAGAATGGTGGCTTACACGTAGCTGTAGATGTGGATGTGTTGACTGATGCAGCACCAGTGTTATACGTAGCCAAGGCTTACCAGACGACTCCACCCGAACGAGTACGTAATACTGATATGCACACATACCACCTCCTCTCTGTATAAGAAGCAAAATGTTGGCAATAGCGTTTTTAATAGAAGATAATGAATGATATTGAAACGTGGGACTTACAGAAAGGCAGGATTCAGTGTGGATGGGGCCGTACTCAGTTACCATTGGATGCTCAGTTTTCTTTTCTTTTTTTTTTTTTTAGTCACATACACTTTACTTGAAAACAATTGCAAATAAGGTTGACAATAATGAACAATTATAAAATTTGACTTTTAAGACACAATGTCTAATAAAAAGTTTCCTAAGCAAGTTTCACTCACGGTTGAAGGCTTTATTCACCAGAAATTCAACTTATTTGTCGGCTGAAGCCCCAATAGTAATAACTCAAAAACAAATTGACGGCTGAAGGTTCAAATGGCTCTGAGCACTATAGGACTTAACATCTGACGTCAGCAATGCCCTAGACTTAGAACTACTTAACCTAACCTAATGACATCACACACATCTATGCCCGTGGCAGGATTCGGACCGGCTACCATAGCAGCAGCGCGGTTCCGGACGGAAGTGCCTAGAACCTCTCGGTCACAACGGCCGGTACGGCTGAAGGTCTAGATAGCAAATTCTTAAGAACCAGTTAACTTCTCCAAGAGATACTAAAACATTACAAAAAAGGGACAATCATCAAATTTTCACTATTAACAGACAATATCTAATGAAAAATTCTTAAGACTAATTGTATTCACGGCTGAAGGCCTTATTGACAAGAAATTCATATTATTTTTCAGCTGAAGGCCCCAGTGGTAAAATTCAAAAGACAATCATCACAATCTGAGAAAATCAAGAGAGAAGTGGGCCTCAGACAGTGCTCCAAGGATCGAACTAGGAAAGTCGGTCAACTTCGTAAACGATGAGACAGATGACAACTCAAACTAGTGACACTTTAAACACAGGCCATCACTCTTACAACATCTACCTAGCGTCTGATAACCAACACAACGATGGAATAACCCAGGCAAGGCAGAACCGGCGGACAGCACTGCGTCTTCAGAATACAGTGTTTAGAACATCCAGCAGCAGAAGGACCCACTACGACAAAGGTAGACAAAAGAAACAAATATCCGAACCACAATCAAGGAGGCTGTCGAACTACACACCTTACTGGACAGCAGCGGTAAGGCGAGGAAAGGTGCACTGCCGCGAATATACGCTAACTTCCAGGGCAGGTAACTGGGGCGTTAGCGGCCACTGAGCAGAAAAATACCGCTGGTTGAGCTTCATCCAGTCGTGGACTGTGCGGCTGGTCCTGGCAGAGGTTCGAGTCCTCCCTCGGGCATGGGTGTGTGTGTTTGTCCTTAGAATAATTTAGGTGAAGTAGTGTGTAAGCTTAGGGACTGATAACCTTAGCAGTTACGTTCCATAAGATTTCACACACATTTGAACTTTTTTTTAACTTCATCAATAAACACAAGGAATACAATGATTAACAATAAAAGGTGGAGAACAGCTAATTAATTTCGCCAACTCCAAACACTCCACTCGTTGCTCTTCGTTTCAGTGACCCCGCAAAGGCGCGAACAAACGGCGTGATCTCAAAATAGTGGATGTTTCACTACTGGGTTAACGTTCACTCAACTCAAACGTCCTGGGTCCGGTGGAGAACAAGTTTGCGGCCCTCGCAACTACAGCCCCTCGATCCGGCAGTGCCTGTGTGCCGCCAGCTGTCCTGGCATGTCTGCGCACTGCCGGACCTCACTGCTGCTCTGTCCCAACGGAACTGGCGACACACTCCGACCCGGAAAACACTTGACGCCCTTCCAAAGATAGTAATACAAATCGATAACCGCTGCTGCTGCCACTCGCGGACAGACAACACTATCAAACTTAGTGGCTCCAAGTAAACACGAGAAGAAAACAAGACGCCATTATCCCTATTACACGATGCCAATCTACCAACGGCACCAACAGTTCCCCACAGTCGTTTAATGAACAAAGTAAGAGCATATGGACTATCAGACCAATTGTGTGATTGGATTGAGGAGTTCCTAGATAACAGAACGCAGCATGTCATTCTCAATGGAGAGAAGTCTTCCGAAGTAAGAGTGATTTCAGGTGTGCCGCAGGGGAGTGTCATAGGACCGTTGCTATTCACAATATACATAAATGACCTGGTGGATGACATCAGAAGTTCACTGAGGCTTTTTGCAGATGATGCTGTGGTGTATCGAGAGGTTGTAACAATGGAAAATTGTACTGAAATGCAGGAGGATCTGCAGAGAATTGACGCATGGTGCAGGGAATGGCAATTGAATCTTAATGTAGACAAGTGTAATGTGCTGCGAATACAAAGAAAAATAGATCCTTTATCATTTAGCTACAAAATAGGTCAGCAACTGGAAGCAGTTAATACCATAAATTATCTGGGAGTACGCATTAGCAGTGATTTAAAATGGAATAAGCATATAATGTTGATCGTCGGTAAAGCAGATGCCAGACTGACATTCATTGGAAGAATCCTAAGGAAATGCAATCCGAAAACAAAGGAAGTAGGTTACAGTACGCTTGTTCGCCCACTGCTTGAATACTGCTCAGCAGTGTGGGATCCGTACCAGATAGGGTTGATAGAAGAGATAGAGAAGATCCAACGGAGAGCAGCGCGCTTCGTTACAGGATCATTTAGTAATCGCGAAAGCGTTACGGAGATGATAGATAAACTCCAGTGGAAGACTCTGCAGGAGAGACGCTCAGTAGCTCGGTACGGGCTTTTGTTAAAGTTTCGAGAACATACCTTCACCGAAGAGTCAAGCAGTATATTGCTCCCTCCTACGATTATCTCGCGAAGAGACCATGAGGATAAAATCAGAGAGATTAGAGCCCACACAGAGGCATACAGACAATCCTTCTTTCCACGAACAATACGAGACTGGAATAGAAGGGAGAACCGATAGAGGTACTCAAGGTACCCTCCGCCATACACCGTCAGGTGGCTTGCGGAGTATGGATGTAGATGTAGATGTAGATGTAGAACGCGAGCCGCAACACGGCTCAGATATTGTTAGCGGATTCAACGAACTAAATTACTTAAGCAATTACAAACGCGCGCACACACACACACACACAGAGAGAGAGAGAGATAGAGAGAGAGAGTAAGCTTTTCATATTTTTCTGTTACTACAATAATCCATCTCTACTGTACTGGGACAAAGATGAATGAGTGCACTGCACGAGTAGTGACTAAGATCTCGACTCTGTGATTTGTTTTATCTGTGGTTCATTTGCTAGTCAGTCAGTTGTGGAGCGCTGGGGCATTCTTATTTGACCCATGACAGCGAGCAGTTTAGTTTTTCAGAGAGTGAGATCTGTTATTTGTGAATCTGGGAGAAACTGTCTGTTATACTTTATTATCGAGATAAGAAGTTGTTTATATCAATGGAGAAGATTTTTGGAGGAATTTTTGAAGGTAACCCATGTATACGCAAGATTAAGATGGTTGTCTGTCATAACTAGTAATTGAAGGAAATCTTTGTCCCTCAGATAACTAATAATATTTATTATTAGTGTTAACTTGCTCTCTGTATTTTCATTATGTCACAAATTACGCGGTTGGTTTCATAATGAGAGACTTTCGCAGTTGCTTGACTTTTCTTATGCTGTACTGTCCTCTTTGTCAATAATCAGAACTTAATTTTTCAAGAGTGATTTTCTTTAAAATGGGTTGAGTTGTTTGGGGGAGGAGACCAGACAGCGAGGTCATCGGTCTCATCGGATTAGGGAAGGCGGAGAAGGAAGTCGGCGGTGTCCTTTCAAAGGAACCATCCCGGCATTTGCCTGGAGCGATTTAGGGAAAATCACGGAAAACCTAAATCAGGATGGCCGGACGCGGGATTGAACCGTCGCCCTCCCGACTTCAGTACATCAGACACAAAATAGCATGCTGAACAAGAAGTAAAACACTTTTATTTCAAGGCAGATGGTTCAAATGGTTCAAATGGCTCTGAGCACTATGGGACTTAACTTCTAAGGTCATCAGTCCCCTAGAACTTAGAACTACTTAAACCTAACTAACCTAAGGACATCACACACACCCATGCCCGAGGCAGGATTCGAACCTGCGACCGTAGCGGTCGCGCGGTTCCAGCCTGTAGCGCCTAGAACCGCTCGGCCACACTGGCCGGCTTTCAAGGCAGATCACTCCTTGCATTCTTATGAGGAAACAGTACACAATCAGAATTATCTGGTGTTTTTCTAAGCAAACAGATTAATTATCAGTGAAGAGTGTTGGTAATTTCTTGCAGCTATTTATTTCCTGAGTAGAGAAGTTATTTCTTTTTGTGGTTAATCCAAGTCAAACATTGCACTTCACATCACGCAACTTTCATAATGTACTTTGGTATTGAGTTTCAATTACACTGTTTTCAGTGGGCACACTATTAGTCTCTTTTGGCAGTTAACCAGATTCATTTTCATTATTTCAAATACCGAATTTCATCAAGTTTTGTTTTACGGCATTGTTCACGTGCACAACACGGGGCCATCCGACAGTCAACATTGCTCAGCAGTTGAATGCGGTATCTAAGGTACACACAGCGTTAAGAGTAAGATTTGGAAAACAAAATATTCAGTATTCACACATACAGGCAACTTTTTACAGAAATCTTACAGCACTTCTCTTGTAATGAATGTTTATTTACTTTAATTTCCATTTGGTTCAACACTAAGCAAAACAAACTTCTATCAGTCTGTTCTAGTTTATCAGCAAGCCACTGGAACTAACGTACCACCTCGTCGAATGCAACAGTCGAGTCTCGTTGCAAAAGCGACGAATAATCTGTGTCCATTAGCTGTAGTGCTATCGGTGCTTTTAATGTAAGCATGAAAAATACGAAAACACGGTTTCAGTCGATTCATCATGCTTTAACGACTGCATGCACAAGACGTCTAGGGTAATCTTTCCACTCGTTATCTCGAAGGGAGTGTACTAAGCGTAAACATTACTCACAGTCGTTTTAAATCTTCAGTCAACAGCGTTTTCATTTCACAAGCTTCTGGGTAAGTAAACTGGATAAACCTCTCGCTGAGAACGCAAACAAGCCATGAGCTCAATTAAACGAACGATCTAAGTTCAGAATTCAACCTTTTTACTTGACGCGAACCAAAACAGACCACAAAAAGCACAGGCAATTAAGGACCAATTGCATACTTGACAAAACATTTGAGACACGGTCGCGAGCAACAGAAACTGAATAAAATAACTTCGTGTTACATGTCTAAGAGCCGGCCGCGGTGGCCGTGCGGTTCTGGCGCTGCAGTCCGGAACCGCGGGACTGCTACGGTCGCAGGTTCGAATCCTGCCGCGGGCATGGGTGTGTGTGATGTCCTTAGGTTAGTTAGGTTTAAGTAGTTCTAAGTTCTAGGAGACTTATTACCTAAGATGTTGAGTCCCATAGTGCTCAGAGCAATTTGAACCATTTGAACATGTCTAAGAGCAAAACGACGTAAACAGATTCGTTGCTTTGCAACATTAATTCAAATCTGTTGAATTTTCGACGGTAAATTAGTAATGATTGCAGCTCGTCTACGGATTCTTATAAACAAACAACGTAAATCTAAAAACTCAAAGCAGGGAAGCAGACAACGATTTAGGTAATACAATCATAACAAATAGTTACGTTGAAAGCTAGCAATTATTTTATTAGTCTGAATATATCACATGAAGTAGGTAAAGGATATCTCATAAGTATTTTAGAAGAGATCGAGACTTATAACCATTATAAAAGACACCCAGAAAAGATTTTAAAGCAACAGACGGAATTGAAAAATAGACGGTATTTAGACAGTTTTTATACAACTTTCAAACTGTTATAATATTACGCTGCTTTTTCTTTGTGCTTGGCATGGATCTTTCTGTCAAGAGCATAAGACATAATTTTTTATAAAGGACCTTCATGGCACAAAAAGCTTAAGATATATTATTGCCAGTTACAATGGATCTTCCTGTCGCAAAGGATACATAATACTCATATACTTGACAATTTTATTTCATAAAATTGTGTGCGTGTCTGTATTTATGGTTTAGAATTTTGCTTGTTAACTGTAGTACTGTTTTAGAAGATTACATGCAGCGGCTGTACGAAATGGTCTCACTGGCTATTGGAGTATTACATGTAATCGCTCGTCGAGCCGACATAAAAACTTCGAGGACACAGTCCTACGCTGTATCGTAATAATTTTGTGACTAAGCAAGACTTCTGTTGTGTTTTGGCAGGCTATTTGCTTCCTCACAGACGTAATAAATAGGGCTGTAGACTCTCCACCTTCCCTATAAATTTTTGAAGCTTCACATTTCTCCAGTTTATTTCACTTACGAGATTTCTAACATATGTAGGAATGCTTTTGCCCAGGTGGTTCTTTGGTTTAAGCTGCATTTTTATCTCTGACAACGCAATAGTGCATTTAAATTCACTGTCATGTAGGACTGGCACTGCGTCAAATCCCAAATAAGGGTTACATTTTATCATTTGGCCTACGGAATTCACATTTGTGTAAGTTGTAACGTCATTTGACGGTAAAACCGAATATTATTCGCATTTTTGCATTTTTGTATGAATTATGCTGACTAGAGATCTATCCGCCACGTTCACAAATAACGTTCATTAGAGACACTATTAGACGGCGTTTCCTCCTGACTAATATGTGGAAGATAAAATATGTGATTACAGTTTTTCATTGTGACGGAGGTGCATAAAAAGTTTTTATGTGTAATTCGAACTTTATTTTTCTAATATTGAAGCTGTTGTAGAAGGTGCACAACTTTGCTTCCGCCGTTTGCCGATAGGTGGCGACAACGGTAAGTAGCTGTCGAAAGGAACAGGCAGTTAGCTAGGAACTCTGTCAATATAATCTCATTCAAACATTAGTCTATTTGTGTCTGCATCATAAAGTTGTTCTTGATTGAAAATGTCAGTTTACGAGCCTAATTCTCGTTGTTTGCGGGAGGTGTTCCTGTTTTGTTTCAATATGAAGAAAACAGCAGCTGAGTCTCATCGAATGCTCTCAAGTACGTATGGTAAGGACGCTATTAGTGAAAGAACGTGTCGTGAGTGGTTTCAGCGCTTCAAGAAGGTGATTTTAACGTCGTAGATCGCCATAATGTTGGAAGAGAGA
Organism: Schistocerca cancellata; assembly: GCF_023864275.1. Classification (NCBI taxonomy): domain Eukaryota; kingdom Metazoa; phylum Arthropoda; class Insecta; order Orthoptera; family Acrididae; genus Schistocerca; species Schistocerca cancellata. The sequence continues at coordinate 402,223,931 of NC_064632.1, read as the reverse complement.
ATGTTTTCGAAGATACAAATTTGGAGACATTGCTGAGTGAAGCTCACAAAGAATTATCATGATCAGTGGGAGTGACACAGCAAGCCATTTCAAAACGTCTCAAGGCTATAGACATGATTGGGTCCCGTGCGAGCTGAAACCAAGAGACGTTGAACGGCGTTTGTGTGTTTGTGAACAGTTGCTACAGAGGCAAAAACGGAAGCGATTTCTGCGTCACATTGTGACCGGGGACGAAAAATGGGTTCATTATGATAACCCTAAACGCAAAAAATCATGGGGACATCCCGGCCATGCTTCCACATCGACGGCCAAACCGAATATTCAAGGCTACAAGATCATGTTCCGCATTTGGTGGGACCAACTCGGCGTCGTGTAACATGAGGTGTTAAAACCAGGTGAAACAATCACAGATGCTCGTTATAGAACGCAATTAATGCGTTTGAGCAGAGCATTAAAAGACGAACTGTCGCAATACAGCGATACGCATGATAAAGTGATTTTGCGGCACGACAACGCTCGACCCCACGTTGCAAAAGAGGTCAAAACGTACACTACTGGCCATTAAAATTGCTACTCCAAGAAGAAATGCAGATGGTGAACGGGTATTCATTGGACAAATATATTATACTAGAACTGACATGTGATTACACTTTCACGCAATTTGGGTGCATAGATCCTAAGAAATCAGTACCCAGAACAACCACCTCTGGCCGTAATAACGGCCTTGATACGCCTGGGCATTGAGTCAAACAGAGCTTGGATGGCGTGTACACGTACAGCTGCCCATGCAGCTTCAACACGATACCACAGTTCATCAAGAGTAGTGACTGGCGTATTGTGAGGAGCCAGTCGCTCGGCCACTATTCACCAGACGTTTTCAATTGGTGAGAGATCCGAAGAATGTGCTGGCCAGGGCAGCAGTCGAACATTTTCTGTATCCAGAAAGACCCATACAGGGCCTGCAACATGCAGTCGTGCATTATCCTGCTGAAATGTAGGGTTTCGCAGGGATCGAATGAAGGGTAGAGCCACGGGTCGTACCACATCTGACATGTCCACTGTTCAAAGTGCCGTCAAGAAGAACAAGAGGTGACCGAGACTTGTAACCAATGGCACTCCATACCATCACGCCGGGTGATACGCCAGTATGGCGATGACGAATACACGCTTCCAATGTGCGTTGACCGCGACGTCGCCAAACACGGATGCGACCATCATGATACTGTAAACAGAACCTGGATTCATCCGAAAAAATGACGTTTTTTCATTCGTGCACCTAGGTTCGTCGTTGAGTACACCATCGCAGGCGCTCCTGTCTGTGATGCAGCGTCAAGGGTAACCGCAGCCATGGTCTCCGAGCTGATAGTCCATGCTGCTGCAAACGTCGTCGTACTGTTCGTGCAGATGGTTGCTGTCTTGCAAACGTCCCCATCTGTTGACTCAGGGATCGAGACGTGGCTGCACGATTCGTTACAGCCATGCGGATAAGATGCCTGTCATCGCGACTGCTAGTGATACGAGGCCATTGGGACCCAGCACGGCGTCCCGTATTACCCTACTGAACCCACCGATTCCATATTCTGCTAACAGTTATTGGATCTCGACCAACGCGAGCAGCAATGTCACGATACGATAAACCGCAATCGCGATAGGCTAGAATCCGACCTTTATCAAAGTTGGTTCTCCTCCTTACACGAGGCATCACAACAATGTTTCACCAGGCAACGTTGGTCAACTGCTGTTTGTGTATGAGAAATCGGTTGGAAACTTTCCTCGGTTAAATTTCGCTTCTGTAGCACGTCATCTTCGTGGTGTAGCAGTTTTAATGGCCAGTAATGTACCTGGAAACTTTAAAATGGGAAGTCCTACACCGCCTGCCGTATTCTGCAGACATTGCTCCCTCTGACTGACACCTGTTTAGGCCCGCCCGGTTAGCCGAGTGGCCTAACACACGGCTTCCCAGAGTGGGAAGGAGCGCCTGGTCCCCGGCACGAATCCGCCTGGCGGACTTGTGTCAAGGTCCGGTGAGCCGGCCAGCCTGTGGATGGGTTTTTTGGCGGTTTTCCATCTGCATCGGCGAATGCGGGCTTGTTCCCCTTATTCCGCCTCCGCTAAACTATGTCGGCGATTGCTGCGCAAACAAGTTCTCCACGTACGCGTACACCACCATTGCTCTACCACGCAAACATAGGGGTTACACTTGTCTGGTGTGAGACGTTCCCTGGGGGGGGGGGGGGGGGGTTCCACCGGAGGCCGAACCGCACAATAACCATGGGTTCTGTGGGGCGGCGGAGGGGTGAAGTGGACTGCGTTAGTCGTCATGGGGTTGTGGACCACTGGCTGCTGCAGGGACGGAGCCTCTCCGTCGTTTCTAGGTCCCCGGTTAACATACAATACAATCACCTGTTTAGATCAATGGCGCATGGCCTGGCTGACCAGCACTTTCCGATCTCATGGAGAAGTCACAAATTGGATCGATTCGTGGATCGCTTCAAAAGATGAACAAATTATTCGACGCGGAATTCGTACACTGCCCGAAAGATGGGAGAATGTAGTGGTCAGCGATGGAAAATACTTTGAATAATATATGTGTAACCAATTTATTTTATTAAAGTGTCAAATGTTGGGGAAAAAACGGCGGAAGCAAAGTTGTACACCTTGTACTTTTTGTCATTTGTTTCACTACCAGGCAGCATGAAAATGACAAACGAGGTGCAATTAGCTGATAGCGAAAACGCATGAAACAAAATGTGTTTATTTCGAAAATAAAAACAGCATACTCAGTACAATGACTTCGCTCAAGAAATTATTTTGTTGTTTTAATGATGGAAAATGAATAGCATCGCACATAATGATAAAAAATTTACATTACATCACCATCAAAAACCAGTATCTTGGTGTTCGTGTTTCATTAATGTAGGAAAGAACTTCCTTGAACAATTCTCCGGGCAAGATGGCCACATCGCCACTAGGTGGTCACACTTGCTGGTGGCGTGAGAAGTTCCTATAACACACGGTACTTGAGTAGATTCTTTTCGTTTGTTTCAAACCTGCGCCAGGAAGGACTGCCCAAGCAGAAAAGATTCTTGCAACAGACATATGAGCGCTTGAACGAAGTTCAAATAAAGTTCCCAACTTCCGCATGCTTAGCTCCACAACGGGAATCAGATCTATCATTTTCTCTTGGCCCCTCTCCAGGTCAGTAATCCATATTGCACGAGAGTAGCAATGTTAAGCTAAAGAGTACTATTACATATTTATTACACAATTTTAAGAAGGTAATTTAATGTAATATCCTAATTAATGGAAAGACCTGAAAAAAGTGTCGAAAGAAAAGAACTTCAGTTATAAGTACTTTTATTCAGAACTTTTTTTTAGCTGATGTTTAACGTTGAAGCATCGTGTGAAACACACACAGAGGTGACAAAAAGTCATGGTACAGCGGTACGCACATATAGCATCGCGCACACAACGTATAAAAGGGAAGCGCATTGGCGGAATTGCCATTTGTACATAGGTGATTCCTGTGAAAAGGTTTCGGACGTGTCAATGGCCACATGACAGGCATTAACACACTTTGAACGCGAAAAGGTAATTGGAGCTAGACGTACGGGGCACTCCATTTTGGAAATAATTAGGGAACTCGATATTCTACATCTACATCTACATCCATACTCCGCAAGCCACCTGACGGTGTGTGGCGGAGGGTACCTTGAGTACCTCTATCGGTTCTCCCTTCTATTCCAGTCTCGTATTGTTCGTGGAAAGCAGGATCGTCGGTATGCCTCTGTGTGGGCTCTAATCTCTCTGATTTTATCCTCATGGTCTCCTCTCGAGATATAGGTAGGAGGGAGCAATATACTGCTTGACTCTTCGGTGAAGGTATGTTCTCGAAACTTTGACAAAAGCCCGTACCGAGCTACTGAGCGTCTCTCCTGCAGAGTCTTCCACTGGAGTTTATCTATCATCTCCGTAACGCTTTCGCGATTACTAAATGATCCTGTAACGAAGCGCGCTGCTCTCCGTTGGATCTTCTCTATATCTTCTATCAACCCTATCTGGTATGGATCCCACACTGATGAGCAGTATTCAAGCAGTGGGCGAACAAGCGTACTGTAACCTACTTCCTTTGTTTTCGGATTGCATTTCCTTAGGATTCTTCCAATGAATCTCAGTCTGGCATCTGCTTTACCGACGATCAACATTGTATGATCATTCCATTTTAAATCACTCCTAATGCGTACTCCCAGATAATTTATGGTATTAACTGCTTCCAGTTGCTGACCTGCTATTTTGTAGCTAAATGATAAAGGATCTATCTTTCTGTCTATTCGCAGCACAATACACTTGTCTACATTGAGATTCAATTGCCATTCCCTGCACCATGCGTCAATTCGCTGCAGATCCTCCTGCATTTCAGTACAATTTTCCATTGTTACAACCTCTCGATACACCACAGCATCATCTGCAAAAAGCCTCAGTGAACTTCCGATGTCATCCACCAGGTCATTTATGTATATTGTGAATAGCAACGGTCCTATGACACTCCCCTGCGGCACACCTGAAATGACTCCTGAAATGACTTCTCTCGATTGAGAATGACATGCTGCGTCCTGTTATCTAGGAACTCCTCAATCCAATCACAAAATTGGTCTGATAGTCCATACGCCCTTACTTTGTTCGTTAAACGACTGTGGGAAACTGTATCGAACGCCTTGCGGAAGTCAAGAAACACGGCATCTACCTGTGAACCCGTGTCTATGGCCCTCTGAGTTTCGTGGACGAATAGCGCGAGCTGGGTTTAACATGACCGTCTTTTTCGAAACCCATGCTGATTCCTACAATATCTAGTCTCCAGAAAAGTCATTATACTCAAACACAATACGTGTTCCAAAATTCTACAACTGATCGACGTTAGAGATATAGGTCTATAGTTCTGCACATCTGTTCGACGTCCTTTCTTGAAAACGGGGATGACCTGTGCCCTTTTCCAATCCTTTGGAACGCTACGCTCTTCTAGAGACCTACGGTACACCGCTGCAACGATCCTTAAGTAAAGGTTAGTGTTACAGAATAATGGAATTCCGAGATCCACAGCGTCAAGACGAGAATGCCAAATTACAGGCATTACGTCTCACAACGGACAACGCAGTGGCTAACGGCCTTCACTTAATGATCGAGATTAGCGGCGTTTGCAAATAGTTGTCAGTGCTAACAGACAAGCAACACTGCATGACATAACCGCAGAAATCAATGTGAGACGCACGACGAACATATCCCTTTTAGAACAGTGCGGCTAAAACAGGGATTAATGGACTATTGCTGCAGACGACCGACCGACGCGAGTGCCTTTGCTAACAGTACGTAGTCGCCTGGAGCGCCTCTTCTGGACTAGTGGCACAATCTGTTGGGCTCTAGACGACTGGAAAACCGTGATTAGTCCACATTTCAGTTAGTAAGAAACCTGCTGATACCTAGGCAACAAAAGAATCCATGACAGACGGAGCAAGGCGGACGTAAAAACATACCAGCACTGGTAAAAGAGGCATTCCTGTCCAAGAGAAGTCTACTAGTATCAAACATAAGCCTTGATTTGAGGAAGAAATTTCTGCGAATGTACTTCTGGAACACAGAATTGAATGGTAATGAGACCTGAACTGTGGTAAAACCGGAGAAGACAACCTAAGCATTTGAGATATGGTGCTACTGAAGAATGATTAAAATTAAGTGTACTGATAAGGACTGAGGAGTTTCTCCTCACCTACAACTGGGTTTCATTTGCAACAATCCTTAAGTAAAGGTTAGTGTTACAGAATAATGGAATTGTATATACAACATTTAAAATATCATAAATATGCTTGCCCAAACTATAATTTACAAATTCGAAAAGTCTTATCAAGTATTAGCTAAATCAAAAATTATTTGACCTCTGAAGAGACAAGGACAGCTGGACAACTATATGTAATATTACATTCTATGCACTCACAGTCCATTTTATAGACGAGGAATCTGAAAGTTGTACCTTCTTCAGTGCTTCCAGTCTGAAGAAAGAGACATTTCAGAAAATATGTCAAACTGAGTAAAAGCTGTCACCACCAAGTACGGCATCAACCTTAAAAATCACTGCCATAATAATGGGTGTAACAGTTGTGTTACTAAATGTGACACTTCTGTCACTCAATGTAACTGGGTTTTCTCTTTTGATGCTGTCAATTGCCAGGATGAGCATTCTAAAACATTCTGTCAGGGTGAAAATATTAAATAAATTAACTTTTCTCTCTTAACAACATGTGGGCAGGGTGGGTTCTTCCTTGGCTCGGGTATGAGGTCGAATGAAACATCATTTTTACATAAGATAACTTTTATTGAAGATTTGTACAACTGTATCTTACGGGATGTTCTGGTTCGGAGAGCGGCAGCTGTGTCGTTTACGTAGCCTTCTGCTGCGGCAGCGGCGGCGGCGGCGGCGTCTGATTACGCGTAGCGGTGTGTATCTCGTGTCGCCGTCTCGCCCAGCTGACCGGAGACGCGCAGCGCGAGGTGGCCCGTTTAATTATTGCGAGCGACGTCGTGCATCGGATGGTGATACCTTGAATGTGGCGTCCCAGTGTTTCTCTTCTCTAAGCGGCCGCGTGTGTTGTGCGTCGGCCAGCAGAGCGGCGCGGCGGGGGAAGGCCAGTGTCCCGGACTCGAACCACGGACTCCCGCTTGCCAGTCTTCGGCTGTCAGGTCTTCATCCCAGCTCACAGGTGACTTCTGAAGTGAGGCCGTCTCCTTCCCGTCCTCACGAGTCACCCGGGTACGTAAAGATCAGACTTCAAATACCTTTTAACTTCTGTCTTCTGGCGCCGAGGCTGCTGCTTGCTATTCCATTACAGCGGCGGACTTGGTGCGGTGTGCATGATGTAGTCTCTTCTTGTATGACGGTCTTCAGCACCGAAACTAACTTAAAACAACTGCTACGCTTCTTCACTTCTTCGTCTTCTTCGTCGCTCGTCTTCGTCTTCGTCTCCGTCTTCGCCTTCGTCTTCCTCTCGTCTTCATCTGTCGGGCCCACTGCGTCTCGCGTATTTATTCACTTCAGTTTACTGGAGGTGAACGACTTCACGGCCATTGCCTCTTCTGTCACGTTGAAAAGATTCTCGGAGATTCTTCTTAACGTCGGTCATTGGCTCTTGGAATGTAGGCGAGGGCCTTTGCTCACATGCGACAACTGAGAAACACGTGAGCCGGTCATTGCCTCTTCTGTCACGTTGAAAAGCTTCTCGAAGAATCTTCTTAACGTCGGTCATTGGCTCTTGGGATGTAGACGAGGGCCTTTGCTCGCATGCGACAACTGAGAAACACGTGAGCCGGTCGGGCGATGCCCTGACGGCTGAATCGACAGCGCCCGCTTATGTGGAACTTGCTGACTTCACGGTCATTGTCTCTGCTGTTATGCCCGCTGAATGCCAGTATGTAACTCTCTAAACTAAACCAAGTTTTTCATTTATATTCTAATTTCTACTTCACTTTGATTTCACTAATTTATTTACTTAAGTACCACTCAACATTCCTCCACCCTTCGGAGAAATTCGCCCTCGAATTTACCACTCAAGATTCCTCCACTCTTCACACGGCAAAAGCACTAACACAAGTAATGAAAACTCTCGACTTAGAAGATCACACACGCTTCACATTAAGTATGCTGAAAATACTTTATCACTTGACAAAAGCACTGTGCGCTCATGAATCACATAGTTCACACATAAATGGTTATAATAAGTGTAACAAATCTTGATGAGAATGAATAAACAAAAATAGATTTTTCACTTAGAAAATTACATAGGAACACCTGTTTAATCTACCCTATATTAATGCAAGAATATCTATTCTACAGTATTGTTTATTTTAACAAGAGACTGTTTAATGAAGAATGAAGTACAATAAACAAAATTAATACACTAATGCTCAAAAGTAACTACTGAAGTACACCAGTTAAGAGTGTGGTATCCAGTTAACAGGGATTTGATGAAGTGGTATATTATTATTTGGCTTTTTTTTCGTCTTAAATAAAAGAGAACTGTACAAAGCAGAAACACCAACACAAAGGTTCCAGATATACCCGTTCCTAGTATTATAATTTTAGTTTTGTGTTCACCTTTTAATTTTAAGACATGTTGCATTATAACATTGGCATCAATTTTGTCTTGCTGTGAGTTTATGAACGTATCTAATGACTTCAGAAGGGAACTGTCAAGGGAGTCATTGAGGTATGATAGGTTTTGTGTAGGAAATGCTTTGCATGACATTTTCTGAAAAAAGCAAACAACATGGTTATGGGCCTACCAACCTAGTAAAAACAAAAACAAATAAAAGAAGAAATACATTGTTAACTACAAGATCTACATCAATCTACGTTCAACCTTTTTTTTTCTTAAAAAAATAAACCATTATCATTTATTAATTATCTACATTTGTATACTATCCACAGTCTACTATGATTCAACTAGGACATTCGCACCCTTGGTCGAAGATTGTATGGTGCCATGTCTGTATGTTGTGCTGGTGTGGCCACTCTTTTTCCTTTTCGGGTACTTCCTCCACCCTTCGGAAAAGCAGACACTATTGTTGAAGGAAATACATCTGGAGCGCCCTTAAAAGGTTTTAAACGACTTGCATGGACAATGGTAGTTCGGGTGGGCAGTTGCAATTTAACGTTGACTGGTGACGTGATCTCAATAATTTGATAAGGACCTCTGTAGTTTGTTACAAATTTCTTCGTTTTTCCTTTCGCTATGTAAGGAGTTGAAAGCATAACCCACTGACCGATTTTGTAATTTGGATATTTAGCTTGGGTATTACCTAATCTTTCCTGTCGTTCCAAAGCCTTTGTATTAGATTTTTGAACCTTTTTCCATACATCCTTCATCATTCGACTGAAATCTCTTACTGTTTCTCCGAATTTTCTGTTTTTCTGCCTGATTATATCAAAAGGGGACGGCATTTTTCTCCCATAGACCACTTCATAAGGTGACATGCCAGATGCTTCATGCGTTTTGGCGTTGTATACCGACACGATTATTGGTAAATACGTATCCCAATTAGAATGTTGTTCGTTAATATAATAACTAAGCATCTTGCCAATTGTCCGATGAACTCTTTCTGTGCGTCCGTTGCACTGAGGGTGTAACGGAGTGGTGCGTAATTTACGTATTTTTAGTAAGTGGCATAGCTGTTTCATTAGTTCAGACATAAAATTAGATCCCTGATCTGTGATAATAGCTTCAGGTACGCCAAATTTAAGTATCCAGTTGTTAACTAAAGCTTGGGCAACTGTATTTGCTTGCTGATCTGGGAGATTCACCATAGCTAGATAGCGTGAAAAGTGATCTATAATTGTAAGAACATACTTATTACCAGCAGGTGTTTTATGAAATGGCCCGTAGAGATCCAGTCCACAAATTTGAAATGGACATGAAGCCTCGGGGAGCCTCTGTAAGGGTATTTTTGAACGAGAAAGTTCAGCTCGTTTTGCGCACGCAATGCAATTACGAACGTACTGCGCAACATCCTGCTTTCTGGTTTGCCACCAAAATCGCTCTGCTACACGTCTTTCGGTTGTCCGCTGTCCACCGTGTCCTGCAAGGATATGATCGTGGGCCTCTGCCATTATTTCTTGTCTAAGGTGTTGGGGAACAACAATTCGCGGTCCAAGTTTTGTTTTACGGCATAATACACCATCTTCAAAGCAAAATTGTTTTTGAGATGCGTATTTTTTGCATTCTGTATCCTCATCTTGTGCCTTTCTCCAGTCCTCAGTATCTCAGCCTGTTGCTTCCAAAAGTGCTATTTTCCGACTTAGACAATCTGCATTCGTGTGTTTTTTGCCTGGTTTATGGATAACTTCGAAATCCATTTCGGAAAGACATAGGGACCAACGGGTAAGACGACTAGATGGATCCTTTAACCCAAGCAACCATTTTAAAGCTGCGTGGTCGGTAATAACCTTGAATTTCCTACCATACCAGTAGCATTTAAAGTATTTGATACCATAAATAACACTTAACAATTCTTTCTCTGTTGTGGAATAATTTCTTTCTGCTGTTGTTAGTTGTCTCGAAGCGTAGGCTATGGGGTGTTCCGCGCCATTAATATTCTGACTCAAAACAACTCCTACTGAATGACCACTTGCGTCACAGGAGAAAATAAATTCTTTATTATAATCTGGGTAGGCTAATACTGGACTGTGTGTTAACTTATCTTTAAGGGTTTCAAATGCTGATTCACAATCTTCAGACCAATGAAATTTTGCACCCTTTTTCAATAATTGGGTTAATGGTCGGGCCATTTCAGCAAAATTTTGAACATATTTTCGGTAATACGATGCGAGACCAATGAAACTTTGTACTTCCTTAACGCGTTGTGGTGTTGGGAAGTCCTTAACTGCCGAAATTAATCGAGGATCTGTTCTAATTCCTTTTTCACTAATGACATGCCCTAGGTATGTAACCTCTGTCAATGCAAAACTACATTTTTCCATATTTAATGTTAATTTAGCTTTTCTAAGTCTCTGAAAAACATTACGCAGACGCACAGCATGTTCATTAATGTCTTTGGAGAATACAATAATATCGTCTAGATATACACAACATTGCTGAGTTTTTAGTCCTCGCAATACTCCATCGAGTAGTCTTTGAAAAGTTGCTGGTGCATTTTTCAAACCTAAAGGCATTCTTTTAAATTGCCAGTGGCCTCCAGGGGTAGAAAATGCTGTTTTATGCCTATTTTCAGGTGCAACTTCCAATTGATGATATCCGCTACGTAAATCGATTGTTGAAAAGTATTTACTGTTACCTAAACTGTCAATGATATCTGTAATGTTTGGAAGAGGATAAACATCTGAGATAGTTTGTTTGTTAAGGTGTCTGTAGTCACAACAAAATCTGTATCGTTTCGTACCGTCGGGAGACTTCTTTGGAATAATTACAATATTTGAATTATAAGGCGAATCAGAATATTCTATGATTCCATCTTTTAGATGCTGTTCTAAAAATTCATCCAGTACTGGCTGTAAGTGATGCGCAACTCTATAAGGCTTTCTATAAACTGGGGGGCTATTTCCTGTTGGGATCCTATGCTGTGTGATATATGTTGCTGGCAGTGGACCTTCTGCATTAAATAAATCTTGGAACTCAACTAAAACTGCTTCTATCGTGTCTCTATCCTTTCCTTTCAAATGCTCAATCTTCTGGCGCAATGCGGTTTTATAGGCGTCTGGTTTCTGACCATCATTAATATCTGACCAAATAAAATCTTCTTCTTCAAAAGTACTGACTGTAGCTACTAATATTCCCTTATGCAACTCTTTGTCCTCCACTCCGAAATTGCCAATATGTACCGGTACTTTTCTTTCTCCCTCAACGTCTCGAACCCGTACAACACTTCTACGTACAAAACAATGTGATACATCTAATTCCTCATTTTCCTCTAGTGGCTCTATTAGACATATTGTGTCTATAGGTACCTCGGGGTCAACGGTCATCCAGAGAAGTTTTCCTGAGCCAGATGGTATCTGATCCCGCGAATCAACCTTCAAGGACGTTGCACGCAGTGTAGTTGATTTCGCCTTCCGGTTAGGGAAATCTTGCGGCAGAGGGCCCTTTGCAGCGGTGTCACCTAGCTGAAATACTATTCCGCTAAGTTCTACAGTTTGCTGTCTGAGGTCAATTTTAGCGTGATGTTTATTCAGGAAATCCAACCCTAGGATCGCGTCGTACCCGTCAGTTATCTTTGTTACCACTTCTACATCTTCTTGAAATTGTACACCGTGAATATAGAAAATCAATAATGTACATCCTAATGACTTCACTGTACCTCCTCCTACTCCACTCAATCTATACCTTGGAGGGTCATATTTCTTTTCTCCAATACATTCATTACTCACTATTGATACGTTTGCGCCTGTATCCACCAGTATCCTTGCCTCTTTATCCCGTATGGTAGCAGATAACCAGCATTCCGCCTTCACATTCGCCTTAATGGCATGAAATTTTATTGGGAACGCCTGGCGGCGGTTCCGACATTCCCGTTTGAGTTTAACTGATTTCTATTTCCAAAAACTTTCTTAGACCTGCATTCCTTGAATGTGTGACCCATTCTTTGACAATTAGTGCATTGAGGTTGTCTGCAGTTTTTTTCTATATGGCCCTGTCGATCGCACCTAAAACATCGTACTCCTGCTGAAAATACATTTCGCTTCTCCTTGTATCTGGTGGCAATGTCAATTTCTTCAAAAGCCGTCGCCACAGATACAGCTTCCGCTAAACTTTTAGGAAACTCTGCCCTGACACGACGGGACGTTTCAGGAGGTAACCCACGTAAAAATGTATCTAGAGCTCTATCTTCTGCCTCTTGTAAAATAACTTTATTTGCTTCATCACTAGTTGTCAACTGATAGGTGTTAATATTAACTTTTCTAATCCTATCTACAAAGCTTTCTAATGACTCGTTTTGCCTCTGAGTGATAGTGTGTAATTTTTCCCTATAAAATCTACAGCTGTTCTGTTTTTGAAAACGTTTAAGTAATCCTTTCTTCAATTCCTCAAATGTTGGAGCATTCCGTAATTCTTCATGGTATACTACGTGTGCTTTAGCCTCTCCTAGCAATCTTAACTTTGTCATTTGTAAGAGCTGTTCATCTGACCATGATCCTAACTTTGCAGCTGCTACTAAATCATCAAAAAAGGCTGTTATGTCTTCGCCAGGTTTACCTGAAAAAGGAGTTACCAAGGCTGCTGCTGAGGAATCTAGGTTGGGAGGGACTGAACTGGTTTGCCTAACCTCACACAACTGTTTAAATAATGCATTATTATCATTTTTAAGCTGTGCTATTTGATTAACTAAGCTCTGAATAGCTTCCTCAGTAGAAACCGCTTGTGGTGCTGACTCTGACTTTGTACGATTTCGTGTCATCATTTTACAAACTGTTAGTTACACAATCTTACCACACTGAATGAAAAGGATGTTTAAATATTTTCGACAAACTCTTAAAATTATGAGAGAGAATACACTTCTAAATAAAGAAAATATTACGACTGCTATGCAAACCTCTATCCTTTCACACATTAAACAATACTAACTGTGGATCTTTAGTGACTGTCATTCACACCTCATATTGAGCCAAGGGTTTTTTCTCTGACACCAAATGTAACAGTTGTGTTACTAAATGTGACACTTCTGTCACTCAATGTAACTAGGTTTTCTCTTTTGATGCTGTCAATTGTCAGGATGAGCATTCTAAAACATTCTGTCAGGGTGAAAATATTAAATAAATTAACATTTCTCTCTTAACAACATGTGGGCAGGGTGGGTTCTTCCTTGGCTCGGTTATGAGGTCGAATGAAACATCATTTTTACATAAGATAACTTTTATTGAAGATTTGTACAACTGTATCTTACGGGATGTTCTGGTTCGGAGAGCGGCAGCTGTGTCGTTTACGTAGCCTTCTGCTGCGGCAGCGGCGGCGGCGGCGGCGGCGTCTGATTACGCGTAGCGGTGTGTATCTCGTGTCGCCGTCTCGCCCAGCTGACCGGAGACGCGCAGCGCGAGGTGGCCCGTTTAATTATTGCGAGCGACGTCGTGCATCGACTGGTGATACCTTGAATGTGGCGTCCCAGTGTTTCTCTTCTCTAAGCGGCCGCGTGTGTTGTGCGTCGGCCAGCAGAGCGGCGCGGCGGGGGAAGGCCAGTGTCCCGGACTCGAACCACGGACTCCCGCTTGCCAGTCTTCGGCTGTCAGGTCTTCATCCCAGCTCACAGGTGACTGCTGAAGTGAGGCCGTCTCCTTCCCGTCCTCACGAGTCACCCGGGTACGTAAAGATCAGACTTCAAATACCTTTTAACTTCTGTCTTCTGGCGCCGAGGCTGCTGCTTGCTATTCCATTACAGCGGCGGACTTGGTGCGGTGTGCATGATGTAGTCTCTTCTTGTATGACGGTCTTCAGCACCGAAACTAACTTAAAACAACTGCTACGCTTCTTCACTTCTTCGTCTTCTTCGTCGCTCGTCTTCGTCTTCGTCTCCGTCTTCGCCTTCGTCTTCCTCTCGTCTTCATCTGTCGGGCCCACTGCGTCTCGCGTATTTATTCACTTCAGTTTACTGGAGGTGAACGACTTCACGGCCATTGCCTCTTCTGTCACGTTGAAAAGATTCTCGGAGATTCTTCTTAACGTCGGTCATTGGCTCTTGGAATGTAGGCGAGGGCCTTTGCTCACATGCGACAACTGAGAAACACGTGAGCCGGTCGGGCGATGCCCTGACGGCTGAATCGACAGCGCCCGCTTATGTGGAACTTGCTGACTTCACGGTCATTGTCTCTGCTGTTATGCCCGCTGAATGCCAGTATGTAACTCTCTAAACTAAACCAAGTTTTTCATTTATATTCTAATTTCTACTTCACTTTGATTTCACTAATTTATTTACTTAAGTACCACTCAACATGGGCAATACTTTAAACAGGAAATAAACTGCCAAACTTCTGAACTTCCCACATGTCTCATAATTTGCACATTCTTTAACTCTCGTTTGGCTATGTGCAATACAAAAGGCAGTACTGTTGACAAGATCAAAAGAGCAGTTACGTTTTTTTTTTTTTTCAAAGAGTGTTGAATTGCCTTAAGAAAACCTCCTGAAGTATAAGGAAAATTTTAAAAATTACAAGAAAATTATTACCTTAACAGTTGCAAATTCCATTTTGGATGATACCACCAGTCATTTCCGAAAAAGCCATGAACCGCAACCGGCAGCGATTGTCGAAATTGACATATACAGTATTTATCTAAGACATAGTTTCCTGGAAGTAGTAGCGTTCCTTAAACATGTGGGAGTTCAGATAACTGCTGTAACCAGTGCTTCACCAGTGTGTTCCAAAAATACGGGTATTACATATTCCATCTGTAACTGTGACCTGTGAGTGTAGCTTTTCAAAAGAAAGACAGATATGCTCTGGGCGAAGACACTAGTTCGTGTCAAGTAAAATTGTTCAAATTTTGTTTATGAATCGTCCTACTGACTAATTCCTCATGTTGACTGTAAATGAAAACGTACCACTGAAATGAAAAAAATGTAGATAATTGCAGGAGGTAGAAAATTATTTTTCATTCAATAAAATTATGAAAAAGTAACAAGAATGGGTTTTATTTTTATAATTTCCCAACTTGATAAAAATATTCAGATTTTTGTTAAGGTGTTTTAAATTTTTGCTGAAGACAAAATGTACTACTATTCGGAGATTTTAAAACTAGAAGGAATATAACAGAAATTATTAATCCTCTTTCAATATTCTTTCAAAAAGAGTTAAAATAAGTTAAAAATATAGGTACATTGACCATGAATTAAAAAGGCATGGTGCCTTATTTTCATTTAATTTAGTAAGTGAGTGGTGAGTCATGATAAAGAGCCGGTCACTCCAGTGAGTTACCAGTTCTAGTCTGATCTCCAAAACGAAGAGGTGTCCTTGAAACCCCCTCCCAGCCACCCCCTTAGTTCTGCACCTGTCCAAATGTACACCACGCCATCAAAAGTATCTGGACATCCGTCAACGGAGAATAATATATGGTCTGTCTACCGCTTGCCTTTATGATGCCTTGAACTCTGCTAAGGACTTTCAATGAGGTGTGTGAAAGTATGTCGAGGAGTGACAGCCTACCTTCCTGAAAAGCCCAAAAGTGTTCTGCTGGGTCCAGCTCAGGAATCTGGACAGATCGGTCCATATCAAGAACGTTACTGTCCACAATGATAATGGAATGTAGTCAAATTAAGTCGGGTGATGCTGAGGGAATTAGATTAGGAAATGAGACACTTAAAGTAGTAAAGGAGTTTTGCTATTTAGGGAGTAAAATAACTGATGATGGTCGTAGTAGAGAGGATATAAAATGTAGACTGGCAATGGCAAGGAAAGCGTTTCTCAAGAAGAGAAATTTGTTATCATCGAATATAGATTTAGGTGTCAGGAAGTCGTTTCTGAAAGTATTTGTATGGAGTGTAGGCATGTATGGAAGTGAGACATGGACGATAACTAGTTTGGACAAGAAGAGAATAGAAGCTTTCGAAATGTGGTGCTACAGAAGAATGCTGAAGATAAGGTGGGTAGATCACGTAACTAATGAGGAGGTATTGAATAGGATTGGGGAGAAGAGAAGTTTGTGGCACAACTTGACTAGAAGAAGGGATCGGTTGGTAGGACATGTTCTGAGGCATCGAGGGATCACAAATTTAGCATTGGAGGGCAGCGTGGAGGGTAAAAATCGTAGAGGGAGACCAAGAGATCAATACACTAAGCAGATTCAGAAGGATGTAGGTTGCAGTAGGTACTGGGAGATGAAGAAGCTTGCACAGGATAGAGTAGCATGGAGAGCTGCATCAAACCAGTCTCAGGACTGAAGACAACAACAACAACTGTCCACAAACCATTGCCTCATAAATGCTGGTTTATGACAGAGTACACTGTCACACAGATACAATCGTCGTCTCATAAGTGTCCCACAACTGTACATAGCACACATTGCTGTAAAATGTTTCCACATTTAGCGTTTCTTAAACGCAATAAAGGGAGCTCGCCCTAACCAGGAAAAATGTCCACATACCGTAACACCACCTCCTCAATACTTCACTGTTGGCACTATACGTGACGGCAGGTAACGTTCTCCATGCATTCGTCAGACCGAAACCCTTCCATGGGACTGCCACAGTGTGATTCATCACGCCAAACCACTCTCTTCCAGTCACCCACTGTGCAGTAACGTCCCTCTTTTCTCCACCTCGATGACAGCTTCGCAATGACTACAGAAATGTGTGGGTTATGAGGAGTTTCTGGCCACTGTAACCCACTACTTTTAACTCCTTCGGCGGCCGGAGTGGCCGAGCGGTTCTAGGCGCTACAGTCTGGAACCGCGCGACCGCTACGGTCGCAGGTTCGAATCCTGCCTCGGGCATGGTTCAAATGGTTCAAATGGCTCTGAGCACTATGGGACTCAACTTCTGAGGTCATTAGTCCCCTATAACTTAGAACTAGTTAAACCTAACTAACCTAAGGACATCACAAACATCCATGCCCGAGGCAGGATTCGAACGTGCGATCGTAGCGGTCTTGCGGTTCCAGACTGCAGCGCCTTTAACCGCACGGCCACTTCGGCCGGCTCGGGCATGGATGTGTATGATGTCCTTAGGTTAGTTAGGTTTACGTAGTTCTAAGTTCTAGGGGACTGATGACCTCAGAAGTTAAGTCCCATAGTGCTCAGAGCCATTTGAACCATTTTTTAACTCCTTTACCTCATTTCGCGCCATTTTATACAATTACGTTCCATAATGCTCGACGGTTCCTGTCTCTCGGTCTATGAAGCCTGTATTTGTTGGATGTCTGGTTAGATGCCTTAGCGGTGGATGTTCTTTCACGTTTCCACTTCACAGTCACATCATCAAGGGCAGACTTGGACAGCTTTAGAAAGTTTGAAATGTTATTGACGGTTCTGTTACTCGCGTGCCATTCAGTGATTATTCTACATACGAAGTCACTGAAACTCTAACCAATCATTCTGCAGTTAGCTTTTCACTATTGACAATACAATACGCCATGCCTGCTTTTATAAGGTCGGTGACAGATTAGGTAACCCTTCCCTTGTCAGTACCGTGTTACCGATTTTCAGACCCATATGTGTTAGCATCTGTATTTCAGTAACGTATGACTGCATTAGATGTTAGTACAGCTACTTTATGCTGAAGGCGAGACGAAACGTAGCTTATTACGAATAAGTAACGAGTAGTGCACCTTGCTCTACGTATTCACTTTGGATTGGATGCCACATCCCAATCGAGCACATTATACAAAAACACGGACGACTTCATTCAGAGGTCGAACGTGTTATTATTACCAGAAGAACTCACTATTTACTCCTAACGCAGATGCAGATCGTTAACGCGGTGCTCCAGACACGCCGAGCGCTGAGTGCCCTTGAGTCTGGAGGCGCCCGTGCTACGTAGGCCCTTGTGTCTGCAGGCTCCCGCGCAACGTAGCTGGTACACTGCCCAACCACAGGCCGCGAAACCTGCTCCGCACGGTCCCTAGCTACAGGCAGAACCACAAGTTAAGGACGTGGTGCAACCGCTGAAGAAGCGGTGCTGTGCACCAGTGTAGGCTTTGCGGCCACTGTTCGCCTTCGCAGCGACTTATCCTTTCGATGCGGGGCGTCACATATATTAACACAACACAAATCACATGAGTAAGGACTTGAAAGTAGCGCTTCATCAAAAACAAATGACTGTGAACATAATACAGCCAACGTTGAAAATTCTCTCCTCAACAAAAAAAATATTGTGCCTGTGGTACCCGACACATCAATACTTGTCCGTGGTGGGACTCCAGAATGGGGTAGCACACCACACACACACACACACACACACACACACACACATATACAGACACACGACATGTGACTAACACGGAATCAACATACTAAAGAATTGAGAGCCGAGCCGATGGGAAGCTTACGGTACCTAATAAACTCTAACTCAGTAATCCCCGTTCGCACCATATTTAATCGGTCGATTTTATCCGTAGTTATTTTTGTTGTCTGTAGGCTAAAGCACTTCTTATCTCGTTTGAAATCACAGATACACTAGCGCCAGAGACGTTGATCTGCGGCATGGCCGGCTTCTGTAGCCGAGCGGTTCTAGGCACTTCAGTCTGGAACCGCGCTGCTGCTACGGTCGCAGGTTCGAATCCTGCCTCGGGCATGGATGTGTGTGATGTTCTTAGGTTAGTTAGGTTTAAGTAGCTCGAAGTCTAGGGGACTGATGACCTCAGATGTTAAGTACCATAGTGCTTAGAGCCATTTGATCTGCGGCATGACTGAATCTGTGGTTACATGGTCGATTTATGCTGGAATATCAAAGTACCATTATTGGCTGCACTGTAGACACTGTTTCTCTTAAACAAAATTCATCACGAAACCAATGCCCACAACTGTTTCACCACCGAGTAAAAAAAAAAAAAAAAAAAAAAAAAACACCCACCTGCGCTGGAATTGCGAATTTTTCATACAGCATAGAGTGACCACTGTCGCGCAGTGTTTTGCGACTCTCGGTTTATTGAGCTATAAGAGTCGGGTATACCTAGGTGTTCCGTGAATCTTTCATGCTGTACGAGTAGTCTATCCATACTCTTATAGTCCCTGAAGGATGTATGGAACATCGTAGACGCACCCGGCTCTTACAACCCAATAAATCGGCTGTGACAGAGCACTGCATCGACATCGGCCATTCTGTGGGGTTTGAAAAAGGCGAAATTCTTGCGTCGACTTCGTATTTTTGGAATTCGGTGGTGGAATAAGCAGTTGACATTTATTTCGTGGAGAATTTAATTAACAGAGAGAGTGGTTTCAAACTGGACAAATCATCGAGTCCGCAGTTTTCTGTAATAGCCCCACACAAATATCGCTATAGTGCAGCTAATAATGAGACACTGATATCTCAGCATGGACCGATCGCGTATCCACAGATTCAATTTGTGCATACTATTTTTCCAAAGATTAGCGTGCCTGCCACTTATGTAGGTGTGGTTCAAAATGAGGGAGCAATTGCTGTAGCTTCAGTCCGTCGTCTCACTCTGCAAATGATCAAAAGGTATGGTTCCTAAATACTATAAAAAAAGCGGAGAAACGTTCCTATCGGACCACAAAAAGGCCAGTATGCTCATGTTCAAATGACCGGTAAGTTGGTACCAGCTGCCTCATTCTACCCTCCTCAGCACCTTTAAAAATGTTCCAAGAAATTTTGGCATTTGAACATATTTTTAACATCCAAATCAGCTCTCACTCCAACTAGCTGCCCTAACTGTAACCCACTCATACCCACTAGTCCATCGCTGTAAGTCGCTGATACCCACCCACTATCACTTGCCCATTCTCACTCACTCATTCAGCCCAACTCGTTTCCTTATTCAGTTGTGTCTCTCTGTCTCTGTGTCCTGTCCCACACCCACAGTCTCCTTCGTTCTGTCTTACTACTACTACTACTAAAAAAAATGTTTCTAATGGCTCTGAGCACTATGGGACTTAACTGCTGAGGTCATCAGTCCCCTAGAACTTAGAACTACTTAAGCCTAACTAACCTAAGGACATCACACACATCCATGCCCGAGGCATGATTCGAACCTGCGACCGTAGCGGTCGCGCGGGCCCAGACTGAAGCGCCTAGAAACGCTCGGCCACACCGGCCCTCCTACTACTACTGCTACTACTTCTACTTCTACAACTAATGTCTCCTATCACTGTCTCTGACGCCCTCTTGCGCTGTCTCTCCTACTACTATCTCATTCATTCATTCCCACTGTTGCTATCTCTTCTTACTGTCTCTCTCTCTCTCTCTCTTGCTAATTGTCAATGCCATAGACTCTCTCTCTCATTATCACTGGCTCTCATCCACTTCCTTTCTCCTCTTTATTCTCTTTCCTACTAGCACTGATCTATCACTTTCATCTACGTTCCACTGCCATTACGCCCCTCTCTTTCTCTCACACTGTCTCGTTCTCGCTCGTTCTCTACCACAACCACTACCTACTCTCTTCCAGTATTTCCTTTCCGTCTCTTTCCCCCTGCCACTATTTCCTTCTCTCCCAGCATAAGAAAGGGCGAATATGTTCACTTGCCAAAGTTTTTGAGCAAATTGTTGAAGATACTGAGGAAGGTGGAATAAGGAAGCTGGCACTCCACTTTTCAGTAGCTCTTTTAAAACAGGAGCATATTAGCTTTTTAGCAATTTTCCGCTGGTTTCCTTCTTTCTTAACTGCTAAGGTCATCAGTCCCTAAGCTTACACACTACTTAACGTAAATTATCCTAAGGACTAACACACACACCCATGCCCGAGGGAGGACTCGAACCTCATCTGGGACCAGCCGCACGTTCCATGACTGCAGCGCCTAAGACCGCTCGGCTAATCCCGCGCGGCATCCTTCTTTTCCTTCCTACAGCAGGACATGTCATTTATATGAAAATAACTTTATAAATCAGTAAAATTTTAACAGTTCACTTTAAATGCTTATTGACAAATGGTTCAAGCTAACCATAAAATGTGTTTGAGAGCTAAGAATGAGTTCAGTCCGGAGATACTACATAAGTAAATGATGTTCCATAATATCCGAATTTCGCCTATTTCCTTTCCAAAGAATGGGGGTTATTTCTTAGATGTGTCTTTCCAGGGAAAGAGATTGTAATGAACACGTGTATTGTGTGGTGCCTTGTTAGTGTTTTATGATAAGAGAAGGGGCTGAAATTCGCTACTGGCACGCAGCCTGCTCCACTGAATAGCTTCAACGGGGCGGCCCAACTCAACGTCTCCATCCGTCTGAAGGATTACGGTCAACAGCGTCGCATGCTCATGCTACACCAGACACTGTGATGGGGTTTGTAATGTCATCCAAGACAGTGGCACAAAGTCCGGTGATCGAGAATCTTACTCCACTACGGTATCTTCACTAGCCGGCCAAATACTGGTGGTGAAAATTTCCCCCACTACGTGGTTTCGAACCAGCAACCTCCGAGAGGAGGTGATTACACAAGGGAAATCATAAAATGTATGCTTTCAGGCCCAGTACTGATTTCATTTGAAACTTCCGGGCTGGTAGGCCGTGCTCGGTGCCTAACATTTTCTCCCAACATTTCATCTCCGGCTGCGAGAGACATCTCCAGAGGTAAAGCGGCTGACTACAACCAGAACTAGAGGGAGCGCCAAATATATCGGCAGTCTAGGAGGCACCACTGTCCGTCACATGGTGTCAGCTACGAGATTACCTCTGGAAATGCCAACATTCTCGATTTATAGTAAGCGATCGTCATTCATAGTGTGCAAAGTTGGCATCCAAATTATACGTAATTTAACACCATCCTCTTTTCTGTTAAAATGATTATGGTTCTTATACATCTTAATAGCTACTCCATACATGATAATGCGATGTTTTCAATACGACAATAGTCGCACTGAATTTTATTTCATTATCACCCTCTTGGTAAACATGTTCCGCTACGGCCGATTTATCCGTACATCCCAGGCGACAATTCCTCTTGTGTTCAACCAAATGGATGTCAAAACTTCTTTTCGTGGTACCAATATAAACCAGGAAATTATGGATCTTTGCTACTCGGGTGGATACAACTCAGGGGGCACTGAGTAACCAAGTGCTAGAAAGGTGTCAAAGCTTCGCCTCCGACCTTGGAACTAAGGACCGTGTTGTCGACGGGACGTAAAACTCCAGTCTTCCTTCGTTGCTTCCAACCCAGAAAGGTTGAAACTTCCAACCGAATTCAGAACTCCGGCTCCAGTTCAGAGATTTCTGCGAAGAAGTTGGTTTAAAGTTTGATCTTCAAAACTCGAGACGTCAAATAGCAGTACAAAAGTTGCCAGCCTGATACTCTGAGTTGTCGAAAGGCGTTGCTGCTTGCTGAGCCGCCTCGTCCCAACCCAAAGAATGTCACCTTCTAACAACCGTACCACAACAAAGGTCAAAAATTAATTATGATTGTAGTGTTGGTCACGCTGCTAAATATTGCATTTTCTGGCAACAACAAAGTTATATTATGTGGCAGGTGTCATTAGAGCACAGTTAGTAAAGTCATTTCTTGAAATAATACATAAACTAGGCACTCATCTTTTCGTGTTCCCACGCTGGTCTCGTTGTGAACTAATGGCTCAATCGTCGAAAATCTAGGTAGTGATGATTCCAAGCTCGAATGCAAAGAGGCCTAGGTGTTATTATGCGATATACAAAAGTTTTATAGATGTGTTTCATAAACCATTCTTGAAGATTAAACTTTTACAAGTTAGGACAATGGAGATGTAAAAAGGTAATCAGCACTCCGAACTTAAGTTACACTTCTTTTTTATTACTTTTGTTGCAATATTACGTAACTCGTTCCAAAACATCACTTCACAATATAAAACATACTTGAAAATATCTTCCTCACTGTTTAAGATTGGTTCAAATGGCTCTGAGCACTATGGGACTCAACATCTTAGGTCATAAGTCCCCTAGAACTTAGAACTACTTAAACCTAACTAACCTAAGGACATCACACACACCCATGCCCGAGGCAGGATTCGAACCTGCGACCGTAGCAGTCCCGCGGTTCCGGACTGCAGCGCCAGAACCGCTAGACCACCACGGCCGGCCTCACTGTTTAAGTTCACATTTCATAAACTGACTACAATTTGCGTCTTTTTAACATGACGACCAAGGCTTGACTCTCTAATAACCGCTTACGCGCCCAAAAATCAGAGTTACAAGTACGTCAAAGATCATAGTGACAAAAGAAAGAATACACATAAGAATAATATCATTGCAATATGTACATATCGATGTATCAAAGTACCTCTACATTAATGAAATCAAATCTGAATGTTGTCACAGAAATGTGTTAACTATTTTACAGAAACACAGTAGAATATTGCTGGTATCGAGAGGTTAAGGTGAGGTGCCGTAATGGTTACGTAATTAAAGTACCATTACAACCTCTCGTGTGGCCTGTTCAGGGATATAACAGAAGAGTGGGAACTGTAGACACTGCACAAACGGTTTTCATGTGCCGACTAGAACTCTGAATAGTAGATCTTTAAGTGCGGTCTTTCATGTGCTGCTCGTCTTCCCAGTAGCTTAGGGTTCATATTTATCAGCCGCTCCTAAAGCTGAAAACAATCATAAGGAAATCTAAAACTTGACTTGGAACGCACGCGTTCTCGAGAACTATGTCACCTTTCTTCCAAAGATTCCCACTCAAGTTCCGCCAGTATTTCTGTATCACTTCAATGTGGCCCATACCGACCTGTTATGTGTCCCGGAGCGCGTCTTTCAATTCGCCCGATGTCTGTTGCCATGTCTACTTGATAACGGCTCGAAACACTGGAGCAATAGAGTTGTTCGCACTGTCATCTTGTACACGATTCACATATGCATTATTGCAGGTTGTAGGTGGTCGTATCGTTTTATAACGCTTCATAGCTTCAAAGTCTTACCCCCACAAAATTATACGATATAACGTGCTCAAGAAATTCACCAATAGTACTGTAATCAGGTACTATATAATTCTTCCTCTTCGTTATAGACGTAGCTTACTTTTATGCACATTTAAAATGTCTTTCATAATGCACTTTAGGATTCTGCAACTGACGGACGTTTAGTGACATTAGTGAGTATTCGATCTACACTGACAGAAAAAAATGGCAACTCAAAAAAAATAATTAATGAGGAGTAGTGAAATTTCGGGAATATTTGCCTAGGAAACATATGTAAATGATTAGCTCTACAAGATTACAGGGTAGTGTCAGTGGGAGGTAAGTCACTGAAAATGTGAAATGCTGGTACACTAATAATCGGTTTAACCCCCAGCATGTTGAATGCAAGCATGCAAACGTGCTTGCATTGTGTTGTACAGATGCCAGATGTCAGTTTGTAGCATGGAGTTCCGTGCCCGTTGCACTTGATCGGTCGTACAGGGACAGTAAATGTTGTTTGCGGATGACGCTGAAGTTGTCGTCGGATGATATCGAACATGTGCTCGATTGGAGACAGATCTGGTGATCGAGAAGGGCAAGGCATGTCGAAACTCTGTAGAACATGTTGGGCTACAACAGCGGTATCAGGGCTAGCGTTATCCTGTGAGAAAGCACCCCCCCCCCCCCCTCCGGAATACTGTTCATGAACGGTAGCTCAACAGGCAGAATTACCAGATTGACGTCCAAATTTGCAGTCAGGGTGCGTGGGGTAACCACGAGAACGCTCTTACTGCCATACGAAATCGCACCGCAGACTACAACTCCGCGGATGGGACCAGTGTGTCTAGAACGCAGATAAGTTGGTTTCAGGCCCTCGACTGGCCTCCTAACCAACACACGACGATCACTGGCACCAGGTCAGAACCATTTTTCATCAAAAAACACAAACGATCTCCACCCTGCTCTCCAATGAGTTCTTTTTTTTTTTTACATCTACATCCATACTCCGCAAGCCACCTGACGGTGTGTGGCGGAGGGTACCTTCAGTACCTCTATCGGTTCTCCCTTCTATTCCAGTCTCGTATTGTTCGTGGAAAGAAGGATTGTCGGTATGCCTCTGTGTGGGCTCTAATCTCTCTGATTTTATCCTCATGGTCTCTTCGCGAGATATACGTAGGAGGGAGCAATATACTGCTTGACTCTTCGGTGAAGGTATGTTCTCGAAACTTTGACAAAAGCCCGTAGAGTTTTCCACTGGAGTTTATCTATCATCTCCGTAACGCTTTCGCGATTACTAAATGATCCTGTAACGAAGCGCGCTGCTCTCCGTTAGATCTTCTCTATGTCTTGTATCAACCCTATCTGGTACGGATCCCACACTGCTCAACAGTATTCAAGCAGTGGGCGAACAAGCGTACTGTAACCTACTTCCTTTGTTTTCGGATTGCATTTCCTTAGGATTCTTCCAATGAATCTCAGTCTGGCATCTGCTTTACCGACGATCAACATTATATGATCATTCCATTTTAAATCACTCCTAATGCGTACTCCCAGATAATTTATGGTATTAACTGCTTCCAGTTGCTGACCTGCTATTTTGTAGCTAAATGATAAAGGATCTATCTTTCTGTGTATTCGCAGCACATTACACTTGTCTACATTGAGATTCAATTGCCATTCGCTGCACCATGCGTCAATTCGCTGCAGATCCTCCTGCATTTCAGTACAATTTTCCATTGTTACAACCTCTCGATACACCACAGCATCATCTGCAAAAAGCCTCAGTGAACTTCCGATGTCATCCACCAGGTCATTTATGTATATTGTGAATAGCAACGGTCCTATGACACTCGCCTGCGGCACACCTGAAATCACTCTTACTTCGGAAGACTTATCTCCATTGAGAATAACATGCTGCGTCCTGTTATCTAGGAACTCCTCAATCCAATCACACAATTGGTCTGATAGTCCATATGCTCTTACTTTGTTCATTAAACGACTGTGGGGAACTGTATCGAACGCCTTGCGGAAGTCAAGAAACACGGCATCTACCTGTGAACTCGTGTCTATGGCCCTCTGAGTCTCGTGGACGAATAGCGCGAGCTGGGTTTCACATGACCGTCTTTTTCGAAACCCATGCTGATTCCTACAGAGTAGATTTCTAGTCTCCAGAAAATTCATTATACTCGAACACAATACGTGTTCCAAAATTCTACAACTGATCGACGTTAGAGATATAGGTCTATAGTTCTGCACATCTGTTCGACGTGCCTTCTTGAAAACGGGGATGACCTGTGCCCTTTTCCAATCCTTTGGAACGCTACGCTCTTCTAGAGACCTACGGTACACCGCTGCAAGAAAGGGGGCAAGTTCCTTCGCGTACTCTGTGTAAAATTGAACTGGTATCCCATCAGGTCCAGAGGCCTTTCCTCTTTTGAGCGATTTTAATTGTTTCTCGCTTAACACCAATGAAGTTGCAAATGGCGGTAGTTAGGGATGAGGAGACTGCACGCTACACGCGTCTGTCACTGAGCTGTCCGTGAAGTAACCGATCTGTAACAGTTCGATTCACTTGATGCCAACTGCTGCTAAAATTGCTGATGCAGATGCAGTACGATGCGCCAGAGTCATACGTCTTCCCTCTCGATAGTGCCACGTGGCCGTTCGGAGCCCGGTCTTCCTGCGAGCTTACATTCTCGCGACCCCACTGCCAGTAATCAAGTACAGTGGCCTCGTTCCTACCAAGTATTTCTGCAGTATCGCTGAAGGAACATACAGTTTCTCGTAGCGCACGTCACTCCGTTCAAACTCAGCGAAGTGTTGACAATGTCGCCTTAAGGGGAGCCGGAGGTGGTCAAATCCAAAAAATTACGATTTTTTTTTTTTGCTACCGAAAATTAATTGGAACATTCCTCTTTAATGTAAACTTTGAATTATTGTTCTACTAGCCCTAGAAGTGGAGTTATTACCATTTTCCCCCACGCCTGCAGAGGAAATGGGCGGCCGCTGAATGCATCTAACACCCTCTCGTGACTTCCTGGCGAACTGCTTGGGATTTTCTCGGCCTGTTACGCATACAGCGCCTTATGATACGCATACAACGAGTGTGCAAGGGTTGGCTACATTGTTTTCTGTGACAAATGAAGCGCTAAGAGCGCGGAACATCGTCTCTTTGCTATTTACCGTTTCGAATCAATTCAGTGTTGCTCCTGTTGTTGGTAGTATTATACTTCTTGTGTAAAGCGTTGTTCTGGTTACGATGCCACGTTTTAGTAACCGTGTATATAGGAAGAGGAAGAGCGTAGGGAAAAGAAAATTAACACTAATACCAAGTTGCGATACTACAATTACTGAAACAGTGCGTTCTTCTGCTAAGCAACACATGGCCGGCCATAGCCCTGTGACATCTTCTAGCAAATACTACCTTGGGGATGGTGACTCCAAAGGTTTCAAGACTATAGAGGAACTGAAACCATACGGAAATGAATTTGTAGTTGACAAGTTGGAATGCACTGGGCATGTGCAAAAGCGTATGGGTGCACAGCTTCGAAGGCTCAAACAAACTTTGGGTTCAAGTAAGCTCAGTGATGGAAAGACAATAGGAGGGAGAGGCAGGCTTACTGATGAGGTGATTGAACATCTACAGAGATACTATGGGTATGCTATAAGGCAAAATACTAGTAATGTTAGTGACATGCAAAAAGCAGTGTGGGCATTGTTCCTTCATACTGCCTCTTCCAATGAATACCCTCAACACAGCCTGTGCCCAAAAGATTCCTGGTGCAAATATAATGCAAAAAAGGACTATGATCACAAACATAGTTTGCCAGCAGCTGTGATAAATGCAATAAAACCAATTTTTCATGACTTAGCACAGCCATAAATGTCTACACGGAAAGACGCAGAATCCTAATGAGAGCGTAAGCAATTTGATTTGGAAAGTGATTCCTAAAAGGGTGTTTGTAAGCATAAAAACACTGCACTTTGGCATTTATGATGCAATAGCAACCTACAACCAAGGAAACAGTGTGAAGTGTGAAGTTCTGAAGGTATTAGGATTTACAGCTGGGGTGAACACTGTACGAGCACTAAGAAATATTGACAGAGAAAGGATAAGAGGAGCAGAAAGAAGAGAAAGGCATATGAAGTATGATGGAACAACAGGCCAGAAAAGAAGACAGAAGAGGAAGCTTTTGGAGGATGAAGAAGGAGACCCTGATAATCCATCCTATAGTGCAGGAATGTATTGAGAAACTTTGATAGCCATTTCCAATAAATTAGAATTTTTCGAATATAAGGAAAATTTTCTCAAAATCCACTCAAGCTAGAGAGATGAAATTTTTATACAGCACTCCTAGTGGTCAAAGTTACATTGTAACACAGCCATTTGGCAATATGTTCAGTAGTTTCATTTCAGTTTAATTATAAAGCAATTATTTGTAAAAAAATTTGGGTGATTAATAAAAAAAATAATTGGAAGGAAACTAGAAAAGATACTCCAAAATCCCTCTGTCATAACTGAAATACTAAACCACTCCATATGTAAAAAAAATTCAAATTTTTCTATTTGGTAGTTTATTCATAAATGTTCCTCAAACTTAGTGGTTTTAACATGGGCAGCATAGGCACCTCTGGCTCCCCTTAAAGTCATTTCTGACTGCCATCAACTCACCGCGTACAATCTCAAAGATAACTAAGCTCAATACCGTTACAGCGTATATTAAAGCAAACCTGATTTGCATCCTCATAGTTGTGCTACTAGCGGCACTCTTATGCGAATCGTGCCATATTGGATATCATCTTTCGGATGTAAAGACACGCCTACTAACTTTCCCCTGATGTCACACACCTCCTTCTTGGTGATGAGATTTTTTCCCTTTAGTATATTACCCTTGCTGAAAACAGAAGGTACGTGTGCTTTTTTCCACTCATACAAGATAGTTCCGCTGCGCAAGCTGTTCTTGAGAAGTTTGTGATAATATCACTACTGCTCATTTACGAGTCTGTTCAACGGTGAAATGTTGGTACGATTTTGTTCTGTCGCGTTAATACATTTTGAAATGTGGAATTAAATACTTCTGATACGTGTCTGCTGGCTTTAGATACCAGACGTATCTACGGTGTGTCCTAGGAAGTAAGTTCAAGGATACGACACGAACCATTATTTGAAGCACAAGACTCCGTCTAGACATAAGCCCTATAGCCCTATAGCAAATGGTTCCCGGGATATTACACATTTTATACACGTTGTTCTTTATTGTCTGTACCAATCAGTACATTGTCAGGTTTACATATACAACACATGGTAAACATTTCAACATGCACTTTAAGACGTACCCATTGAAAAACCGACTGAGGTAACAAAAGTCTTAGGATACCTGCTAATACAGCGCCGGACCTCCTTTTGTGTGGCGCAGTGCAGCAACTCGACGTAGTATGGATTTAACAAGTCGCTGAAAGTGCCTTGCAGTGATGTTGAGCCATCCTGTCTCTGCAGCCGCCATAATTGCGAAAGAGTTGCCGGTGCAGGAATTTGTGCACGAATTGACCTGTCGATTATGTAGGTACCACAAATGTTCGCCGGAATTCTTATCGGGCGTTCTGGGTGGCAAAATCATTCGCCCAAATTGTCCAGAATGTTCTTGAAACCAATGGTGAACAACTATGACACGGTGACACGGCACAGTCATCCATAAAAAACTTCCATTGTTATTTGGGAACATGAAGCCAGTGAATTACTGTAAATGCTCTCCAAGTAGGCGAACATAACCATTTTTAGTCAATGTTCGTTTCGGTTGGAGCAGACGACCCAGTCCATTCCACGTAAACACAGCTCGTATCATTATGGAATCACCACCAGCTAGCACAGAGCCTTGTTGACAACTCGAGTCTATGGCTTCGTGGCGTCTCAGCCACACTCGAAACCTGTTGTTGTTGTTGTTGTTGTAGTCTTCAGTCCTGAGACTGGTTTGATGCAGCTCTCCATGCTACTCTATCCTGTGCAAGCTTCTTCATCTCCCACTACCTATTGCAGCCTACATCCTTCTTAATCTGCTTAGTGTATTCATCTCTTGGTCTCCCTCTACGATTTTTACCCTCCACGCTGCCCTCCAGTACTAAATTGGTGATCCCTTGATGCCTCAGAACAGGTCCTACCAACCGGTCCCTTCTTCTAGTTAAGTTGTGCCACAAACTCTTCTTCTCCCCAATTCTATTCAATACCTCATTAGTTATGTGATCTACCCATCTAATCTTCAGCATTCTTCTGTAGCACCACATTTCGAAATCTTCTGTTCCCTTCTTGTCCAAACTATTTATCGTCCATGTTTCACTTCCATACATGGCTACACTCCATACAAATACTTTCAGAAACGACTTCCTGACACTTAAATCTATACTCGATGTCAACAAATTTCTCTTCTTCAGAAACGCTTTCCCTGCCATTGCCAGTCTACATTTTATATCCTCTCTACTTCGACCATTATCAGTTATTTTGCTCCTCAGATAGCAAAAATCCTTTACTACTTTAAGTGTCTCATTCGTGGTAGAGTTTTGTCAGGACTGGCTCTCCCAAGGCCGTCAGTAGTTCTAATGGAATGTTGTCTACTCCCGGGGCCTTGGTTCGACTTAGGTCTTTCACTGCTCTGTCAAACTCTTCACGCAGTATCATATCCCCCACTTTATCTTCATCTACATCCTCTTCCACTTCCATAATATTGCCCTCAAGAACATCGCCCCTGTATAGACCGTCTATACACTCTTTCCACCTTTCTGCTTTCCCTTCGTTGCTCGAAACCTATCATCAGCTACTGCCAAGTGAAATCGGGACTCACCTGACCAGGCCACAGTCTTATACTCGTCTATGGTCCAATCGATATGGTCGCCAGCCCAGGAGAGGCGCTGTCGGTGATGTCGAGCTGTCAGCAAAGGCACTCAAGCCGGTCGTCTGCTCCCATAGTCCATTAAGGCCACGCACGGATTGTCGTATGTCGCACAATAATTTCCGCGATTTTTTTCACGCTGTGTTGTTCGTCTGGTAGCGCTGACGACTCTTCCCAAACACCGCTGCTCGCGGTCGTTAAATGAACGTCGCCGGACACTGCGTTGTCCGTGGTGAGAAGTAATGTCTGAAATTTGGTATTTTCGGCACACAGCTGACATTATTGATCTCTGAATATTGAATTTCCTAAATATTTCCGAAATGGAATGCCCCACCCGTCTAACTCTAGCTACCATTCCACGTTCAAAGTCTTAATTCCCATCGTGCGGCCGTAATCACGTCGGAAACCTGAGTACAAATTACAACTTCGTCAATGCACTGCCGTTTTATACCTTGTGTACGCGATACTACCGCCATATCTGTTATGCGCATACCGCTATGGCATGACTTTTTTCACCTCAGTGTACGTTTC
The DNA here is from genome assembly GCF_023864275.1 of Schistocerca cancellata. NCBI lineage: Eukaryota > Metazoa > Arthropoda > Insecta > Orthoptera > Acrididae > Schistocerca > Schistocerca cancellata. The sequence continues at coordinate 402,192,500 of NC_064632.1, read as the reverse complement.
CTTAACACATTAATACACGTCACATTACAGCTGTTGTACAGCTCAATAAGTATTCGAATATGCCACCATCAGCTGCAGTAGATCTGGGCACTCTTGGCAGAAAATTTTATATTTGTTTTCTGTGTGTCCTTATATGCTTCTTTATGAGGGCAGCAGCGTTCGTGGTGCGACTAGGCAGTTCATGTCACATATTCGCTTCTCGTTTGCACACCTCACATTTCATCCAACGCCGTAAACAAACATCTAATGCCGTAGGTCTGGCGATCTTGGTGGCCAGTTAATTGCACTACCGCTACCAATCCAGCGATTATGGTTGGGGCGGTTGAGATGTTCCCTCACACGTCTGGTAAAATATGGAGAGGCTCCGTCATACTAGAAGTACATTGCATTCCGCATGACCAAAGGAACGTCCTCGTGGTGTTCAGAAAACAAATTTTCCAAAAAAAATGCGAGTAAGTTTGTTGCATCATTCGTTCTCCGAAATGACTGGACCTGTCAACTTGTTACCAATCGTGGCAAACCAAACAATGAACTGTAGCGTAAGGATTTTCATGCCACCATCATTGTTGTTAAGTGTGGAGTTGATTTCATTCCGTGTAAACGTGGCATCTTCAGTAAATAGCATTAATGGAAGCAAATGACGATTATCGTTCAACTAGCGACAAAATCAAGGCGTGTGGGTTTGTCGTCAGTGTGAAGACAGTGGACACGCTCGATGTGAAATGTGTACAAGTTTCCCCTCACATAATGATCATCATACACATGTTTTTGGGACACGCGTAGAAAGTCACTGTGCACTGGCAGTAGGACTACGCTGCACCATTTACGATGTGTTGCTGTTCCTGCACATGTAGTTGAAACACCCGTGCAGAGCAAAAATGGGGATTTCCAGGAATACCTGTTTCACGCAGTGTGCTCAAAACTCCGGCAACCACTCTACGATCAAGAATTCGACGTATTGGAAAGCGCCGACTGTATTCTTCAACAGCAGAAGCCTTAAACGTACACCATATCAGCATATCCCTCATTAGTGTAGTTGTGTGGAATTTTAGCCGACGTGTATACAATAAAGTTAACCTATGCTTCACTCTGGTACACCCTCAATCCTTCATAACACATCATGCCCAACTGTGCGTTCGGTGGGCTATTTTAATGGCAGAAAGATATCCCGAGCAAAGAGACTGAAAGCAGAGAGGCAGGTTCGATTAGAATATAACGTCAGAGGATGGCTGGCTAAGACACGTATTTGAGCACCAGTTGCCCAAACTTAAATATTCTATCTCGGAAACCATTCGGAATAGTGTATACGTCCATGAGAAGATTTTTACTTCAAATGAGCGTTCCTGTCATATCCCTGAATACTAGGCATTCCTATTGGGACAACCTGAACAACAGAGTGAATGGACAAAAGCATTACTTTTCTTTCAAACACATTTTTGTTGCATCATTTAATCGTCGATTATGCAAGTAGTTCAGGATGAAAACACAAATTTTACGTATATAAAAATTACAATTTTATACTATTTTGCTGTTCAGGACTGGTTACTTGCGTGAGTTGAACTATCGCCAACGACTCCTGCAGACAGTTCGACTAAAACCAGCTATGTTAGAGCGCAGCAATGAAGGCCATTGAACTGTACCCAACCCTGTAACAACTATCCCTAACGTTCATTTGTGTGACCGCCTAGTCTTGGAGGTAGCTGGTTGCTATCCATGCGATAAGAGAGATTTTCACCGACAGTATTCGTCCAGTCGGTAAAGCCAAGCGCCATCCGGTACCTACGATTTTTTTTTTTTTTTCCCATTTGTGAAACATACATAACCCACTTTCTGACACTTTTGAGTGGGTGTATTAAGACAGACTATCTCTACTATTAGTACTACAGAAGCGGTTTATTAATGCATGCACACTATCTATTTATTACGCAACTTTGTGCTTTATATTAATGATCGGCCTCTTAGCCTCTCTGGAATCTTGCCAGAGAGTTGCCCGTCCCTAGCCACGTGGAGGCGGGCCGCTACTACTACTAGGAGAAACCACTCCATTTATACCGCTCTTTTAATCCCCCCACCACCATACTCATCTAACTACAACTACTACCTACTACTATTAAAGACTCAAACAACGTAGTATTTACATATTTACAATTGCGCATTAGATCTCAAGCGCATTTATCCTCTCCCAAGGTAGGCACGCTGGGCCTCTCTTGAGATTTTGTTCACTAATTTTGCAAAATTGCTAAACAATTCGCCATTTGTCAGTATGTCACTTATCTCCCTTGTCTGCAGAAGCTGTCTCTCAACTGAGACAGCCTGCTCATATATTGGGCAATCGAACACTGTGTGTTCTGGCGATCCCGTGTGAGCACCACAGTCACACTCCGGTGTTGGCCGTTTACCTATTTTATGCAGGTACGTGGGGTAGGGACCGTGGCCTGTAAGAAAGTGGACTAGGCCCTGTGAGGGCTTCATTACCTACGATTGCCAGAACGACATCTCGGGGTACCGGACCCCTGCGAGGTCAGCTACCCGCTTCACACCAGCGTCCCCACATGCCGCGTAGCACGTGCCGTCCGGTCACGAGCCAGCCGCTGACGTCATAAGCCACGTGGCGCAGCCGCAGAAGCAGACCGCAGAACCAGACATTGCACCCAGCCGTCCTTGCTTCGCCTGCGGAGCGACATACAATACTTTGCTGCTACCTGTTTCCACTGTGGCTGACCATCTACACAGTTAAAGCTTGTGGTTTTATTAATCGGCAACGCCTTAGAACTGATGGGCACCTGATACGAGGACTTCGTGGAGTCCCGGTGCCATTCTCCACAGTCAGTTCTAGCCATATACTAAACCAATTATTGTTGTTTTATACAGTTCCGCACCGTCGTTTAGTGAACAAATTATCAGCTTACGAATATCGGACCAGATTTGCGAATGGATTCTGGAATTTGGTGAAAACAGAACTCAACATATCGGTTTTAGCGGAACAAAATCGACAAACGTCAGCTTAATGTTAGGTGTACCCGACGGATGTGTGATAGGACGTCACAGTTAACAATAGATACACTACTGGCCATTAAAATTGCTACTCCAAGAAGAAATGCAGATGATAAACGGGTATTCACTAGACAAATATATTATACTAGAACTGGCATGTGATTACACATTGACGCAATTTGGGTGCATAGATCCTGAGAAATCAGTACCCAAAACAACCACATCTCGCCGTAATAACGGCCTTGATACGCCTGGGCATTCAGTCAAACAGAGCTTGGATGGCGTGTATAGGTACAGCTGCCCATGCAGCTTCAACACGACACCACACTTCATCAAGAGTAGTGAGTGGCGTATTGCGACAAGCTAGTTGCTCGGCCACCATTGACCAGACGTTTCCAATTGGTGAGAGATCTGGAGAAAGCGCTGGGCAGTCAGCAATCGAACATTTTCTGTATCCAGAAAGGCCCGTACAGGACCTGCAACATGCGGTCGTGCATTATCCTGCTGAAATGTAGGGTTTCGCAGGGATCGAATGAAAGGTAGAGCCACCGGTCGTAACACATCTGAAATGTAACGTCCACTGTCCAAAGTACCGTCAATGCGAACAAGAGGTGACCGAGACTTGTAACCAATGGCACCCAATACCATCACACCGGTCGATACGCCAGTATGGCGATGACGAATACACGCTTCCAATGTGCGTTGACCGCGATGTCGCCAAACACGGATGCGACAATCATGATGCTGTGAACAGAAACTGGATTCATCCGAAAAAATGACGTTCTGCCATTCGTGCGCCCGGGTACGTCGTTGAGTACACCATCGCAGGCGCTCGTGTATGTGATGCAGCGTCAAGGGTAACTGCAGCCACGGTCTCCGAGCTGATAGTCCATGCTGCTGCAAACGTCGTCGAAGTGTTCGTGCAGATGGTTGTCTTGCAAACGTCCCCATCTGTTGACTCAGGGATCGAGACGTGGCTGCACGATCCGTTACAGCCATGAGGATAAGATGCCTGTCATCTCGACTGCTAGTGATACGTGGCCGTTGGGATCCAGCACGGCGTTCCGTATTACCCTCTTGAACCCACCGATTCCATATTCTGCTAACAGTCATTGGATCTCAACCGACGCGAGCAGCAACGTCGCGATACGATAAACCGCAATCGCGATATGCTACAATTCGACCTTTAACAAAGTCGGAAACGTGATGGTACGCATTTCTCCTCCTTACACGAGGCATCACAACAATTTTTCACCAGTCAACGCCGGTCAACTGCTGTTTGTGTATAAGAAATCGGTTGGAAACTTTCCTCATATCAGCACGTTGTAGGTGTCGCCACCGGCGCCAACCTTGTGTGAATGCTCTGAAAAGCTAATGATTTGCATATCACAGCATCTTCTTCCGGTCGGTTACATTCCGCGTCTGTAGCACGTCATCTTCGTGGTGTGGTGTAGCAATTTTAATGGCCAGTAGTGTATATTACTTCCTTCCACACACGTCTCGCGAAATGACCACAACGAGATTATCCGAGAAATTAGAGCAAATAAAAGGTTTATCGGCAGTTATTGTTCCCATGCTCCAATCGCGAATGGAAGAGGGAAGGGCGGAATAGGTATTGGTACCAGGAGTACCTTCCCTCACACATCGTGAGGCGGACTGTGGAGTATGGGTGCAGTTGTTGTTGAAATTATAAACTCCATATGTAATTTTTTGTGTATGTGATATAATTAATTTTTTTTTAATATCCTGCTTTCCCCAAGACGTAATGTTCATCCATATATGTTTCGGCATCTTCGTATTAGCTTACGTGGATCTGGTATTTATTTCTGATACGTTGATTGCTTATTTATTTTAAGCTACAACATTAGTGTGCCTATCAAGTGATGATTTCTCGCGTGACAGATGTTATGCTACTACCGTAAATAGAAGCACTGACGAAGGAGAAAGAAAATGAGAAACGTGTTATTTACCTCACTTGAGACAAGACGGTTCATTTCTGTTTCGTAGAAGGCGGCCGGCCGCTTACGGATCTAGAACCACACCCACTGTTCCACTTTCTCGTCCAACTGAAACGGACAAACCCGCATCTCATTCTTAAGATCGCCAAAGATGTGAAAAATCACACGGTGAAAAATCCTGGTTGTTCGATTGAGCCGACCTGTGTGGCCTAGCGGTTCTAGGCGCTTCAGTCTCGAACCGGGCGATCGCTACGGTTGCAGGTTAGAATCCTGCTTCGGGCATGGATGTGTGTGATGTCCTTAGGTTAGTTAGGTTTGAGTAGTTATAAGTTCTAGGGGACTGATGACGTCAGATGTCCCGTAGTGCTCAGAGCCATTTGAACCATTTTTTGTTCGATTGAGATAAAGGGGGGGGGGTGCGTTATCGTACAGCATTACCAGGCATTTTGACTTTATGGCGGGTTGCATCTTCTGCAAAGAGCCTTCACAGCTCTGAGTACTGATTGTGGTTCTAGTCTCGAGGAACTCCCCGAGCAGAGGACCCCTCGAAGAAGGAGGTCATCATGACCTTACTAGAACTTGTGTGAATAACTTTGGACTTCTTTGGCGTGAGAGATTTGGGGGGTTTCTACTGTCGGCTTTGCCGCTTGTCCCCGCTGTCGGACTGAATCTTCCTCTTGTACAATAACGCCCGCTCCCACACTACCAATCGGGCGAGGGGTACGCTTCAGCGATTTGGTTGGTTCAGATGGCTCTGAGCATTATGGGACTTAACTTGACAGGTCATCAGTCCCCTAGAACTTAGAACTACTTAAACTTAACTAACCAAAGGACATCACACACATCCATGCCCCAGGCAGAATTCGAACCTGCGACCGTAGCGGTCGCGCGGTTCCAGACTGTAGCGCCTAGAACCGCTCGGCCACCCCGGCCGGCGATTTGGTTGGGAAAGACTTCAACGTCCTCCGTACAGCCCGGATCTTTCACTGTGTGATTTTAACATCTTTGGCGACTTGAAGAAAGAGACGCGTGAACGTCGGTTTCAGTCGGACGAGAAAGTGCAAGGGTCGGTGCGGTTATGCATCCATCAGCGGTCGACCGTCTTCTGCGAAACAGGAACTGATCGTCTCGTCTCCCAGTAGGATAAATGTCTTAAAGCGTGCAGTAATTACTTTTGAATGAAAACACTCCATGGTCCCGTTATGGTGTGTGTTCGGTTTCCATTCGACTGCCCCTCATAGTCCTTCAAAAATGTTCAAATGTGTGTGAAATCTTATGGGACTTAACTGCTAAGGTCATCAGTCCCTAAAGCTTACACACTACTGAACCTAAATTATCCTAAGGACAAAGACGGATCAGCCGCACAGTCCATGACTACAGCACCAAGACCGCTCGGCTAATCCCGCGCGGCCCTAGTAGTCCTAATCATTCGGTAGATATACGGAATATACTACGGTGAAATCCGTATTAGATGCAGATAACAAAAAGAGGAGCAAAATATCATCTGCATTGCAGATGATAGAGAATAAAAGGATAATCAGTAGGTAAAGTCAAGGAATATAATATGTTATTAATGTTACAATTGTGTACACCATAATGCCAAAACTGTGTATATTAACATGCAAAACTTTTTCTAGTTTTCGACAGCTTTTGAAAATGCACCGAAAATTATGTTGGTGTCGCGTTTCCAAAGTTGTTTTGAGAACAGAAGTTTCTCAGGGACTCACTTAAACAACCTCCATTAACTCCTGATCTCTCCCAATGCACTTTCCATATTTTTTGAGCTTTGAAGACGAAGAATTGTGCACGCCTTGGCACAATCATTGTTTCCCAAGTAATCGCAAAATACTTTTCTGTGAAGACATTGGTCGTCTTATATCATATTGGGATAAATGTATTAACAATTTCTTTTGAAATAATAAAGTGTACTTACATGTTTTTCGAACTGTCTCGTTTTCATTTGACTGTCTCTTATATACAGAGAACAATAGTGGTCCTATGACACTTCTCTGCGGCACTCCTAACGATATCTTTGTCTCTGACGAACACTCGCCGTCCAGGACAACGAAACAGGAGTTATTGCTTAAAAAGTCTTCGAGGCACTTACATACCTGAGAACCTATTTCGTATGCTCGGTTCTCCCTTAACAGGTTGCAGTACGGTAATGTTGCACTGTGTCAAACGCTTTCCTGGAATCTAATAATATGGAATCTGCGTGTTGCTGTTCATCAATGGTTCACAGAATATCGTGCGAGGCATGAGCAAGCTGAGTTTCACACAAATAATGGTTGCTGGATAGAATCTTTGTGTCTCAAGGAAATTTATTATATTCTAACACAGAATACATCGTCAGTGCAAAAAGTTTCATGTCTCGATTAATAAAAAATACAGAAACGTTAAAATGATAGTTTTAATGATTCAGGTGTTCTACACAGGCTTACCCCCTCCCCCCTCCCGATCTGAATACAACACACATTACGTTCACAAACCCATAACCACGTGAAACTCTCAGAATAAATATTATAAAAATGAAATTTCCTGACAGATTAAAACTATATGAAGGAGCGAGACTCTAACTCGCGACCCTTTCCTTTTGCAAGCAAGTGCTCTTTCATCTGAGCTACTCAAGCACGATGCACAACGCGTCCTCACAGCTGCAATTTCGCCAGTACCTCGCCTCCTGCTTCACAGAAGCTCTCCTGCAGGACCTTGCAGAACTGGCAATGGTCCGAGTTCGAGTCTCAGTCCGGCACACAGTTTTAATGTGTCAGGAAGTTTCATATCAGCTCACAGAGCTGCGGAGTGAAAATTTAATTCTGGATTATAAAAGTGTCTGGAAAAATACTTGTTGCCTGTTCGGAAAATCTCGTAGTTATTTTTGAGGCCTTTTTTTTATTTCCACGTTTACAACATGTTTCGGGCCAGCCCATCGTCTGATGATCTGTCAGTGATCAAAATTTGAGATCTCAAACTCTTCCCATAATACAAATGCATGTATACACAATTACAAGTTCCAAAACGTACAAAAATAATAAAAAAATCGAAGAAATCAAAACAGACAAAAATGTACATACGATATGCAATTACGTAAGTTCAAGAGGCAGTTGCAAATGTCGTACGTCAAGAAATCCTTATTATATCAGGTGCAACAACCTTTCACTCGTACAGGTAGAAACAAATGTACCAACGCCAGAGCTGCGGGTAGTACGCGCCGAGGCCGATAGAGGGCAATTGGGCTAGCACAATGCCATGTGGCGGAATCGAACCGCCACTACCATAAGGAAATTTAATAAAAGTTGCATATCAAGATTACTAACAATGACAAAAGTGAAGCTCAAAGACATAAATTCGTGGAAGGCATGACAGCAACTATTACATGTACGACAATTACAGCATGTTAAATTAAACTCAACGGCAGTCGTCGATTTTTACTTTCAATGGCATTTGAATTAATTATCAAAAATATAAATCTCTTGTTCTACTGATCTGTTCATTAAGTAATCGGTCATGGAAACGCCATCTATATTCGAAAATTTCTAGGTCTTCCAAAATATCCAAATAAACATTTATTCTCATAATGTAGACTCTGTAAATCGTTTTCGATGTCACGAAGCTAATGAATGCAGTGACGTAAATGAGCGCCTAGAGCACTACCACAGCTAGGATAACCGTGTTCCCTATATCGCGTTCTGAACTCTCCCCAGTCTGTCCGTTGTAAAACTTGTCTCAAGCTCCACACGTAACGTTATAGAACTCCTTCGCAAAACTTATTAACTGGCTGCTCTATAATATTTCGGAGGAGCATCCCCAGTTGTTAACAGCATTAAAACCTACTACCACATTATGCTTTTTAAACTCATTACTAATCTTCAGAGAAGATGGGCACAGTAAGACGTCTAACTTCTTCGTTCTTTACTTCGGTCCCTTCGCGAGTCTGTGATAGAATTTTTTCACCCATTTTCCTAATAGCCACTTTTGCTAAATCCGTTTGCAGTCCCTATCTAGACAACGGTGGCTGTTTCCCTATCGGTGATCAAGTGCATTTAAGCTGTGGAACATTGAACGAAAAAATGCTTTCTTGTGTGATGAGGGATGATTAAAATTCTCAGCAATGATGACATCTGTTGTTGTCAGCTTACGGGAAACCTCCTATTTTAAACACTAGCCAATCCTACTTATCCATAAATCCAAAAAAGTTAAGAGAACCCTCAACTTCAAAATCCACACTGAAAATTAAATTATGGTGTCAAAAGCTAAAAATTTCTTGTAGCCTGAGCGCCTCGTCCTTGGTCCCGTTAAAAACGACGATTATATCGTCACGATAACGTTTCTGTGTCTTGGCCAACAATGCCTTTTTGCCAGTGCTATCTACTATGCTTTTTGGGTCGTCCTAGATCCGTCCGTCACGGGTAATTTTGATGCCTACATAGCAGAATTTCTCATCATCATCTACTTCGTGATCACCAAGTCTGATGTTAAGTTTTTCGCTGTTCTCGTTTATGCTACTTCTCATTACTTCCGTCTTTCTTCGATTTACTCTAACCCCGTTTTCTGTACTGATTAGACTGTTCATTCTATTCAACATATCCTATCCTGCAATTCTTCAGTTTCACTTAGGATAGCAATGTCATCAGCGAATCTTGATATCCTTTCAGCTTGAGGTTTAACTCCACTTTTGAACCTTCCTTTTATTTCCGTCATTGCTTCTTCGATGTGCAGATTGAACAGTAGGGGCGAAAGACTGCATCCACACCTTACATCCTTTTTAATCGGAGCACTTCGTTCTTCGTTTTCCACTCTTATTGTTCCTTCTTGGTTCTTGTATGTACTGTATATCACCGATCTTTTCCTGTAGCTTACCCCTATTTTTCTCAGAATTTCGGACATTTGCACCATTTTACATTGTTAAACGCTTTTTTCAGGACGGCAAATCCCATGAGCGTGTCTTGATTTTTTTTCAGTCTTGCATCCATTATCAAGTCCAACGTGAGAACTGCCTCTCTGGTACCTTTACTTTTCCTAAAGCCAGACTGTACTTGGTGGCATCCAGTCAATGAATATTTTAGGGGATTGGTTTAAAAAATGTATTTCAAAGGCCCAGTCAAAACTTTACAAAAGTTTTACGAGGTACATATACATAACACTGTTTAGACTTCTGACGACGTACGCAGCTCCTGTCTGGGGATATGCAGCTCCACACGCCTGCGCCGCCTGCAGATCATACAGAACAAAGTGCTACACATCGTTAGCAACGCTCCACGCTACACACGCACAGTGGATCTTCACAATGAGTACCGCCTTGAGACCCTCAAGGAAGTGTTCACACGACTATACAGGAACTCGAGACACTAGAACAATCCTTTCATCCTTACTGTGGAAAACTATGATCACAACCATAGGTGGAAGCATAACCGGCCAAAGACACTACTAGCTAGGGCATAACCAGCTATGGCAAGCTAACATACACCCACAAACGACAACGTCGGCAAGCCCCTGCAAATCAACAAGGTTGACTGGGTATGCCAGCTGCTATTAAAGCCGACCAACAGGCTAAAGCAGGAAAACCGACAATCTCGCACACTGACGCAAAAACAAATAGTCAACCAACATTACCCTACACTGTGAATCTGACTTATGAACTATCGGACACAAAACTATGATGAACCTAACTGTTACAGGCTTACTGACGCTGACCGAGAAATCAACACCGGCACCCGGCGGCAGCTGCCGAGTAACAGCACCGCACAACGTCAAGGTATCGACACGCATGATACCCACTACTAACAAAGCCTACCCTTGCATGACTTGTCGCAGGCAGCAAGAAAACCCTACTGCTCTTACAAGCCGACCCAACTATCGCAGACGTTTTTTCTCTTGGCTCTTGCCTTGCCACTTCTTTCCCCTCTGCCTTTCAAACCGCTACCCTCCGTTCAACTTTCGACCCAATTTATCTCCAGATGAGCGAGTATTAATGGTTAACCTTAACCAGACGCACGCAAACATCACAGCTCCCACATCCTGCGAGACCTCAATCTAGTGAAAACTAATCCTTTTGCAGAGATGACAATAGACCTTTTGTGTTGGCCATCATACGATAGAGGGAGAGAGAAGAAAAAAAAGTGAAGAAAATGCACATTGACTTTACTGTTCTCATCGATGCTGCAATAAATGTTCAAAATGAGAACCAGTAACTTTAGCGAAGAACCGGTATTGACTTCGCAAGAAGTCCCGTATTCGACAGAAAATGTGATATTTTTTCTGTTTGTGTGTGACCGCTGCTAGAATATTTGCAACTATTTCCGCCTCTGAGTCCACAGTGGTGGAATACAGTTTGGTTTTCTTGTCGCTCAGAGAAAGAAGTTTAAAGGGGTATGATCCAGCGATCCTGCAGGTCAATGTGCAATGCATAGCTCCTCTGCAGCCGATCCATCGATTGCCGAGAGTACGGGTCACTGATGGAAGTACTGACTCTGCTCCATCATGTCGGAACTACATCCCCCTTTGATATACAGTGGTAGTTCGTCCAAAACGTCGGCAGCTGCTCTTACAAAAGCAGGCTGTACACTGGTAACCTGAGTCGAGGGGGCAACATCTATGCCGGCCCGCATGTATACTGCAAATTGTCTCTAATAGTCTCTCATAACTGTTGCACACGGATTTTCACCCTCCCATACGTGCAACTTTTAAGATTAATACGTGCATTCCCGAGCAAAGTGAGCCTCATGCATAACAGCAGAGCTTCAGGAAATTGTTACTGAAGTCAGCCTTTCATATTCAAGTCGACGTGTACAATCATTTGCTGCAAGGGACTATACATCTACATCTACATCCATACTCCGCAAGCCACCTGACGGTGTGTGACGGAGGGTACCTTCACTACCTCTATCGGTTCTCCCTTCTATTCCAGTCTCGTATTGTTCGTGGAAAGAAAGATTGTCTCTGTGTGGGCTCTAATCTCTCGGATTTTATCCTCATGGTCTCTTCGCGAGACATACCTAGGAGGGAGCAATATACTGCTTGACTCCTCGGTGAAGATATGTTCTCGAAACTTCAACAAAAGCCCGTACCGAGCTACTGAGCGTCTCTCTTGCAGAGTCTTCCACTGGAATTTATCTATCATCTCCAAAACGCTTTCCCGATTACTAAATGATCCTGTATCGAAGCGCGCTGCTCTCCGTTGGATCTTCTCTATCTCTTCTATCAACCCTGTCTGGTACGTATCCCACACCGGTGAGCAGTATTCAAGCAGTGGGCGAACAAGTGTACTGTAACCTACTTCCTTTGTTTTCGGATTGCATTTCCTTAGGATTCTTCCAATGAATCTCAGTCTGGCATCTGCTTTACCGATGATTAATTTTATATGGTAATTCCATTTTAAATCACTCCTAATGCCTACTCCCAGATAATTTATGGAATTAACTGCTTCCAGTTGCTGACCTGCTACACTGTAGGTAAATGATAAAGAATCTTTCTTTCTATGTATTCGCAGCACATTACACTTGTCTACTTTGAGATTCGATTGCCATTCCCTGCATCACGCGTCAATTCGTTGCAGATCCTCCTGCATTTAAATACAATTTTTCATTGTTACAACCTCTCGATATACTACAGCATCACCGCAAAAAGCTTCAGTGAACTTGCGATATTATCCACAAGGTCATTTATGTATATTGTGAATGGCAACGATCCTACGACACTCCCCTGCGGCACACCTGAAATCACTCTTATTTCGGAAGACTTATCACCATTGAGAATGACATGCTGCGCTCTGTTATCTAGGAACTCTTCAACCCAATCCAATCACACAATTGGTCTGATAGTCCATGTGCTCTTACTTTGTTCATTAAACGACTGTGGGAACTGTATCAAACGCCTTTCGGAAGTCAAGAAACACGGCATTTACCTGGGAACCCGTGTTTATGGCCCTCTGAGTCTCGTGGACGAATACCGCGAGCTGGGTTTCATACGATCGTCTTTTTCGAAACCCATGCTGATTCCTGCATAATAGATTTCCAGTCTCCAGGAAAGTCATTATACTCGAACATAATACGTTATCCAAAATTCTACAACTGAGCAATGTTAGCGATATAGGACTATACTCTGGTAGGAAAAGAGGGATCAAGCAGCTGTTCACGCAACACATTTCTGGTGAACACCGATATAGGTGGAAGTTGCTCAAGTACTTGCCTCGGGACTGTTCTCAAAAGGTAACAGCACGTCTCATTCAAAAGTAGGTGTCTCCATTGAGCCCGCTTACCATCAGTATACCGGTATTGCCCTCTCGAAATGGACTGCAGGAAATGTGCATCAGTACTGACAGTGCAGAGAAGCGTTCGCGGTACGTTCGTTGAACTCTTCGACCATTGTCATCAGCTGCACCGGAAACAAATGCGTGTCTGACAATTTTTTCCATGTGTAGCGCTCCATGTTATCTAAAGTGGCACTTCAGAACTAAATGCCTTCTAGTGGCTCAATACGAAAAACAGGACGTCACAACATTACGCACCTCAAATCATCTTTTGTGTAACGATGTTTCTGGAAGATACGGTTTGTACATCTCCTCCGCCACGGGTATTCTTACGCTAACTTAGGGCTGACTCAATCTGCTTTTCCGACACTTGTTTGCCTTAAGAAATATATTTGTTGGCTCCCTCTGTCGTAATATGTGTCAATATATGTGTCAATTCGAGCACTGAATTTCAGAACAACCTTATATTCGTATGCCGCACAACGGGTTGCCATACTCTGGATCAGGTGGTCGAGCAGCTGCTGGGGTATAGCCTCCCAATGTTCGAATGACCATGCACTGTGTTCTTGACATTAGGCTAAAGCCTGATTCCTGTGACCAGGGGTCAGTGGAATGCACCTTGCATGTCTCCGGGTAAATAAACCATGTCTGTTGAGTTGCCTGTAGACAGTGTGTCTGGAGACAACTGTTCCAGTGGTTGCGGTAAGGTCCCGAGCAAGGCTACCTGCAGTACTCCGTGGCCGCCTGCGGGCACTGATGGTGAGATATCGGTCTTCTTGTGGTGTTGGTCCCGTACTGTAACCCCTGACACGTTTCCTGTATGCTGGAATCGTTGCCATAATCTTGAGATCACATTTTGTAGCACACGGAGGGCCCGTGCTACGACGTGCTGTGTTTGACCAGCCTCCAGTCGCCCTAGTATTCTATTCCGCATAACGTCATCAATAAGTGTTCTTTGAGCCATTTTCAACACACAGTCACCATTAGCACGTCTGAAAACGTCTGCAAACTTACTCGCTGCACCGTACTCTGACATGCACCAACACACCTTTGCTTATGTGGATTGCTGCCAACTCCACTGTGCGACGACCGCAGGTCAAGTGCAATGCATTGTCATACCCCCAGGTGATTTAAACCAGCAAACCGCTCACCAGAGCGTTGTTTCGCCATGAATCAGCATTATCCTTAATTTATGAGCATGACTGTAGGTCGTTCGTGGAGCAGTGCAACACCGTGACCACGACGCCGAAGTTTCGTAATATACAAGTTCTTTCATCTGTCTCCACACCTTTTAAAATGGAATATAAGCTAAGGTGCTTTGTATTAATTGCCAAAAGTGTAAGAAAACCATCCTGAAAGGATCATCAATCAGTGTCAGCAGTTATTTAAGTCCTCTGGTTGACGTACTTTTTTTTTTACTGCGTAAACCTCAATGTACCAATCCCAAAATCCTTTTAACATTAGAAGTGGAATGTGGTACTTGATGATGTTTAGTTTGTTCGGCGCCAGTACAAAATCCCAACTTTTTCATAGTCCAATTTTTTTCACAGTCCAATATAGCCACTGTCTCGAATGATGGGGGTGATGATGAAATGATGAGGACAACACAAACACCCAGTCCCCGGGCAGAGAAAATCCCCAACCCGGCCGGGAATAGAACCCGGGACCCCGTGAGAATGTGGTACTGATGGTCAAGTTTGTTTAGCATCTACGCATGTAATGCGTGGAACATCAACATTTCCTTTATCCCTGATGCCACGGGCCAAATGTTTTCGTTATTCTTTAATCGCAACTGAATGTAGGTGGGATAGATTATCCTATACGCCACAGATCTGTATCATTATACGTGGATGCAGGCTTACCTTCAACACTGATCACTTGGTTGATTCAGATCATACATTCCATTCATTAACGATGATGTGCCTATCAATTTGCATCATAGATGCGACAGGGGTTGATTCAGTTCATACATTCCATACATTAACGATGATGTGGCTATCAGTTTGCATCACAGATGCGACAGGATTTTTCATAAGAAACGAATAGGTTGATCTGTTCCATTGTTTTTCTTAGCGAAAGTAAATTTTACTTTGAAGAGCATAAAACACATCAGTCACCCTGATGTTTGCCTTATCTCTGTGTGTTACAGCTACAATATACATACCTTGTAACATGTGAGTTCTCGTCGTTAGCTAGCCACGAGTACTTGTGAACTGAACACTGACTACATAAAATTCTAATCGTATGGGTGCTTTAACGCAAGTGCCGATGAGCTACGATCTACACACCGTAACATTACGTGATGCTTGCATCGTTAAGAATCTTTTATAACTCGTTACTTTCGTGGAAGATATTCCCGTTTATTTTGTTTCTACTACATCAATGTGTCCAGATTTGCTGCGCTTCCTACATCTCGGAACTCTTGGAATCTAGTGTGGCTATTGTAGCTATCATCCTTATCTGCTTGAAGGGCTGCGTCATCAAAACTCGAATTGCCGCATGCATCATCCTTTCTATCCTACAGTAATTTGTCCTTTACTAAATATCCCGTTATCACCGCAGTGGACTTCTCCAAACCCTTTATCACTGATTTTCAATATAAACTGGCCCTGCTAGTATGAAACATCCTACTACGTTCCTCGTTTACTTTAAAGTTAAAATTATTCTATTTCTTCGATGTTTAAACAATATTCGACACATATTCTTTCACAGATCAATAGTTCTGCAATAAAGCAGATGAGAGTGTTTCCACCAGTCCTATTTTTCGGTATAGTCCAGAGTTCTCACACATTTTTTTTTAAATTTATTCCTTGCTTCTTTCACAGTTGAAGCTTTCTGTAGAAGCACATAAACGAAAGGACCATGTAACAAGATTATGTTACAGGTTTCAGTGCACATTTTACTCTTACCTGAGATCTCGTCCGCTACGCGCTGTCGCAATTGTTCGTGCTGCAAGAACATTTTTGTAGCAAACTGCCATGGTTCTACAGTTAATTTTAACTTTTCAACGGCCTGTGCACCGATTTTAAACTTCCTGGCCACTTAAAACTGTGTGCTGGCCTGGGATTCGAAGCTGCGTCCTTTGGCTTTCACTAAAAAGTGTACATTGACGACCGGATGTTCTAGGCCCATATCTATCTTTTTTATTCCTTCAGTAAATGCTTGTTACTACTGGAAACAGATAAAAGACATATTTTTAGACATAACTAATATATATGAATTATTACGCAATATCTGTGACACCTAGTGTAAAATTTTACCCATGTGTTACAATATGGTGGCCTATAGTCTTTTGACTTACAAGCGTAGTAATCGTGACTAAATTGAATATATTAATTTTACGTATACAGATTGAACTGTTCGAATATATTTAAATTTTATAATTAATCGTTCAACATTGCGAGGAATACAATAAAATGAAAAATGTGATAGTATCATCCGGAATCAAACCCGAGCTGACGACTTGCCAGTGAGAGGGCCGCAGCACCGTTACGGCAACGGTTCCTCAAGAATAGCTCGTACTCTATGGTCGCACAATACGCTACACACACACACATTCAAAGAAACATACTGACCTGGTGCTATGAGAAACATAGCGCTCATAGTGCCGGAAGGGATCACGTCACATCAGAGCACGCACACTCGAATAAACAGCTGCGGTCCCTTCTCTGAGCTGATCGAAGTGCTGCTGACCACTCGTTTCTGGTTATCGCGTAGAGAGCGTAACAAAACTTGTTTTAGTCCATTTTATTTGCATACTAGCACGCATTCGAAGAGAAATGGCGTAGTTTTAGTGTGATATTTATACTGTGCTGCAGAACATTAGCACATGATAACCAGCCGCTACTGCACAATACAGATAGCACATGACAGGCCGCTATGTGATACATGAAAACATACTATTGCATACGTTACTTATAGCTCAGCCAGGAGGAGTGTGCTTGTAAAGGTAACTATTTGGTTGGGGTCTAATGGAGGTGCAGTATGGAAAAGTATGCATCGGTTCTCCTCCTGTGCAACAAGAAAAGAATGACTAGCAGTGGCACAAAGTGCTTGGGTCATTCACTGTATACTGGCTGGCAGAGCGTGTATGTACTGTAAGTAGGCTGTTTAGGTTTTTATGTTGGTAACGCCACGTAGCGCTCTGAATGAAAATCACTGACTGTGCTGTGTGCAGTCTGTGGCTGGTTTGCATTGTTGGAATATTTGCTATTGTAGCGTTGCGCAGTTGGAGGTGAGCCGCCAGCAGTGGTGGATGTGGGGAGAGAGAAAGGGAGAGTTTTGAGAGCGGACGATCTGGACGTGTATCCGTCAGAAAAAGGAAATTTGTAAGACTGGATGTCATGAACTGATAATCACTATTAAGGTAAATAACATTGTTTTTTCTCCATCAAAATCTTTCATTTGCTAACTATGTCTATCAGTAGATAGTGCCTTCAGTAGTTAGAATCTTTTGTTTAGCTGGCAGTATTGGCGCACGCTGTATTGCAGTAGTTTGAGTACCGAAGATCATTGTGAGGTAAGTGATTCATATTGTTGGTCAGGGCCATTCTTCTGTCAGGATTATTGAAAGTCAGATTGCGTTGCGCTAGAAATATTGTGTGCCAGTTTAGTGATGATCAGAGTAAGTAAAGAGAGAAATGTCTGAGTACGTTCAGTTTTGCTCAGCTGTTTGAAAATCAAATAACGTAAGAGGTTTACCAGCACTATCATTCATAATTTTTCTAAGGGGATGTTTCAGTACACCACGCAGCAGAACGCGATTAAGAGTAGTGAGTCCGACTGCTGTACAAGCGCCCTCTGAAGCTGAGCAATGGGCTGTAATGATGGTCTTAGGGACAAAATTAATTGGCCTAGAACGTCCTCCGCAGATCCAAAGCCGCATCCCTTGACTTCCAGAAGGCTTTTGATACACATACAGACTGTCTTTTAGTTAACAAAATACGAGCTTACCGAGGATCGAACCAGAGTTGTGATTGGATTCAGTCACTCCTTGCAGATAGAACTCAACATGTCGCTCTTAACGTAAAAACTTCAGGAGTATTTGAAGGAAGTGTGATAAGGTCGTTGCTGTTTACAATAGCAAAAATGATCTAGTGGATAACGATGCAAGGTCCTTGAGGCTGGCTGCAGAGGCTGCTGTTGTCTGTAAGAAGGTAGCAACGTTAGAAGACTGTAGCGATCTGCATGAAGGACTGAAGGGGATCGACGACTGGTGGAGAAATTGGAAGCTGACCCTGAACTTGGGAAAAATAGACGAACAAATCCACGACTGTATGATTATACTATCGTTCACAAGTCTGTGGAAAAAGTAACTACCGTAAAATATCTAGGATTAGCCATCGTGTGTCCCGGTGGAGGTTCGAGTCCTTCGCCGGGCATGGGTGTGTGTGTTTGTCCTTAGGATAATTTAGTTTAAGTAGTGTCTAAGTTTAGGGACTGATGACCTTAGCAGTTAAGTCCCATAAGATTTCACACACATTTTTTGATTAGCCATCCGGAAGCGGTATGACCACATAAAATAAAAAGTAAGAAAAGCACACGAGGCCGAGATTTATTGAAACAACCTTAACGATACGCAGTTCATCCACGAAAGAGGTGTCCTGCAAAACACTTGATCGACCGATTTTTTTTGTACTACTCATTAATCTGGGACCATCAACAATTTGGAATAACGTGAAGTTCTTTTTGAAAATTTGAAAAAATACCTTTTTGTTTTTGTTTTTGGCTTAAAATGTTCTCCAGGATGTCTTTTATATTGTAGTGTTGATCCCAGTTTACACAAAATAAGCACATACGTTTTCTGACTTTTGCGTAATCCAGTAGAGATACCTAAACGGTATCAAGAAGGGAAGCGTAATACATCACTAAATGTTCATTATATTGGTGTAGTGAGCTACATATTAACGGTATGTCGTTTCAAAAGCTTAGTCATTCACCAAGTTTCACATCCCAGTACCAACATCCATCCTAGCTTTCAACTCATGGAAATACCTCTGCAAGTATTTTAAAGTAATTCACTTACACAACTGAAGCTTTCGTCACTTTACCTAATCTGTAGGATGCAAATGTGAAGGTCTTTATGTCTGCATCTAGTAAAAAGCATAACAGCACAACATTTGATCTGTCAAAAAATGTCATAAATTGTGCACTATAAACGCGTAATGACATACTCGTATTCGTGCTCCGGGTCACGTGACATAGATGTTGGTTTCAGTAAAATGACGTCATGCGCAGTCTGTGTTATCTATGGTCTATGGCTTCAACACATCGCCCTTTTGTTAGAACGTAATATATTTCACTTATCCTATGTGCGCTAGTTGAAAATATATTGAAAATAATGTATACGACATTATTTTGTTACAGGTTCAACAGGAGGGTTTCGGGAATTAGCACCGGTGACCGATGTTCCGGTTGCAAGTGATCCTTCCGCCTGTTGCAGCGGTTCAAAGGGAGCCTCCTGTGTGGACAGACAACAGCCAAAGGGGTAAAACTGTATCACCAGATTTCGCATTACTTTTTATTTTACTCGAAAAAAATAATCACGAAAATCAACTACACTCCTGGAAATTGAAATAAGAACACCGTGAATTCATTGTCCCAGGAAGGGGAAACTTTATTGACACATTCCTGGGGTCAGATACATCACATGATCACACTGACAGAACCACAGGCACATAGACACAGGCAACAGAGCATGCACAATGTCGGCACTAGTACAGTGTATATCCACCTTTCGCAGAAATGCAGGCTGCTATTCTCCCATGGAGACGATCGTAGAGATGCTGGATGTAGTCCTGTGGAACGGCTTGCCATGCCATTTCCACCTGGCGCCTCAGTTGGACCAGCGTTCGTGCTGGACGTGCAGACCGCGTGAGACGACGCTTCATCCAGTCCCAAACATGCTCAATGGGGGACAGATCCGGAGATCTTGCTGGCCAGGGTAGTTGACTTACACCTTCTAGAGCACGTTGGGTGGCACGGGATACATGCGGACGTGCATTGTCCTGTTGGAACAGCAAGTTCCCTTGCCGGTCTAGGAATGGTAGAACGATGGGTTCGATGACGGTTTGGATGTACCGTGCACTATTCAGTGTCCCCTCGACGATCACCAGTGGTGTACGGCCAGTGTAGGAGATCGCTCCCCACACCATGATGCCGGGTGTTGGCCCTGTGTGCCTCGGTCGTATGCAGTCCTGATTGTGGCGCTCACCTGCACGGCGCCAAACACGCATACGACCATCATTGGCACCAAGGCAGAAGCGACTCTCATCGCTGAAGACGACACGTCTCCATTCGTCCCTCCATTCACGCCTGTCGCGACACCACTGGAGGCGGGCTGCACGATGTTGGGGCGTGAGCGGAAGACGGCCTAACGGTGTGCGGGACCGTAGCCCAGCTTCATGGAGACGGTTGCGAATGGTCCTCGCCGATACCCCAGGAGCAACAGTGTCCCTAATTTGCTGGGAAGTGGCGGTGCGGTCCCCTACGGCACTGCGTAGGATCCTACGGTCTTGGCGTGCATCCGTGCGTCGCTGCGGTCCGGTCCCAGGTCGACGGGCACGTGCACCTTCCGCCGACCACTGGCGACAACATCGATGTACTGTGGAAACCTCACGCCCCACGTGTTGAGCAATTCGGCGGTACGTCCACCCGGCCTCCCGCATGCCCACTATACGCCCTCGCTCAAAGTCCGTCAACTGCACATACGGTTCACGTCCACGCTGTCGCTGCATGCTACCAGTGTTAAAGACTGCGATGGAGCTCCGTATGCCACGGCAAACTGGCTGACACTGACGGCGGCGGTGCACAAATGCTGCGCAGCTAGCGCCATTCGACGGCCAACACCGCGGTTCCTGGTGTGTCCGCTGTGCCGTGCGTGTGATCATTGCTTGTACAGCCCTCTCGCAGTGTCTGGAGCAAGTATAGTGGGTCTGACACACCGGTGTCAATGTGTTCTTTTTTCCTTTTCCAGGAGTGTATATTGAAAATAATGTATACGAAATTATTTTGTTACAGGTTCAACAGGACGGTTTCGGGAATTAGCACCGCTGACCGATGTTCCGGTTGCAAGTGATCCTTCTGCCTGTTGCAGCGGTTCAAAGGGAGCCTCCTGTGTGGACAGACAACAGCGAAAGGGGTAAAACTGTATCACCAGATTTCGCATTACTTTTTATTTTACTCGAAAAAAATAATCACGAAAATCAACTATTTCATGTGATCATAGAGGGCTAGCCCTTAATAGAAGAGAGAACAAACGGCGCGCTTCTTCACTGGATCATCTAGTCGGCGCTACACCTTTCCGGTGATGCAGACGCTACAACAGAGGTATTGTGCATCACGAAAAGGTGAAATTTGCAAGAGTCCGTTTCCGGAAAAGTTGGGCAACATATTACTTCCTTCAACGTACGTGTCGCGAAATATCACGGTAAGGAAAGCAGATAAATTTAAGCTAATCCGGAGCTTTACTGACTTTCATTCTTCCCATGAGCAAGTCGCGAATGGAACACGGAAAGGGGGAAAAGATTGCCGAACCAGAAGTATCCTCCGCCACATATCGTAAAGTGGCTTGCATAATACAGACGTAGATGTACTCTATGCGTAGTCTTTACCGAACGTCCCTCATGTATGACTCAGAAGGCCAAGCTAATATACAAAAAGGATCGAGTGACGTACGTGCTGCTAACAGGTTCCAGCTTCAGATGAGAATACACAAACTGTCATATTGGCCCCAGGTGGAAACACAAGTAATCCACATTGATTTCTCATAGCGTTGTGACACCTTGTAGGACAGCGCCAGACGAACAGGCTACGCCGTTCCTGTTAACCCTAGTGTTATGCACCCAGTCAGGTAGTGCATACCACTGCACAGTGTTTTGCATCAGGGGGAATGCATACGGCGTGTCGCGTAGCGTACGTAACTGTCTCTCGGAGTCGACGCCTCGCAGCCTGGTGGGAGGTGTGTGAGCCACACCGCCACGAGGAAGATCATGTCGACGTAAGTACCTGAATAAATTCCGCTAGCACGGCACCTGTCTTAGATACATACCTAGCCTCTGACTCAGGATGCACATCTTTCATCAGGCTGTGTAGTATAAATTCTCTGAGACTTCAGTGTGTGCTATGCGACACGCCAGGCGGAATTCCACATCTTACAGTGACGGGAGCGGACAGTGTTATACACTGAAACATATGGTGCTTACGATAAATCGTGGAAAACACTGAGAGGGTCCGCTGAGCAACACCAGACAAGTACAAGTATAATTTTTTGTTATTGATTTTGTATGAACTGATGTACTAAAATGTTTGCTTGGTATTTGTTTTATAATCCACGACCGAGTCCAGACAAGGTGTTCCCCGTGCAGTTCTGATTACTCTACTCGAGTCCAAGCGTTGGCTAGCGGGTGGCAGATGACCTGGAAGACAATGCCGAGATTAAATGTTAAGTTTTAAAAATGTCTCGCTAAAGAATGAAATGACGAATTGTGTTACTGATGTCCCGCTGTAAACATCAAAAATTGTGTTCTCTCAGGTACGTGTCCGTTGGTGTTTCATTGTACGTAAGAATTACTCAGAACAAATACTTCATAAGAAGATGTTTAATTCTCGTGCCTTCGAGTTGCAGGAAGATGTGCAAAGCAATTCTAATGGAAATTCTCATAACTCAGACTAAGTTTATGGAAATTTAAATTGGAGGCTAAAGGACAGTAAATATACTTACGCACTGTGTATGATCAAAAGTGTTACAATATCTCTGACGGTTAGTAGCGAGCAGACTTTGACTGATAATATTTCTCTTCGGTATTCAGGCACGTACTGGACATTGACGAAGCTTTAGGAACTAGTAGTGGTCGCTGAACCAGCATAAATAATGATTTGATAGTTAAATGGAAATCACAGAATTCTATTACGAGAGTTTCAAATTTAGTGCATGTGGGCTGAGCCAAGTGATCCAAAACGGTCTATTAACATTAATTAAGCATTGTTAAAATATTTATCCCTCTAATTAGGACTGTTATAATTTATGTTGTCTTAAAAGCAAATTGCAACCAATATCGGAGTGATATATTTTCTTGGTAAGAGTGTATTCTCTGATTGCCGTCCACAGCTAACGTGAACAAGTGGTTCAAATGGCTCTGAGCACTATGGGACTTAACATCTGAGGTCATCAGTCCCCTAGAACTTAGAATTACTTAAACCTAACTAACCTAAGGACGACACACACATCCATGCGCGAGGCAGGATTCAAACTTGCGACCGTAGCGGTCGCGCGGTTCCAGACTGAAGCGCCTAGAACCGCTCAGCCACTCCGGGCGGCTAACGTGAACTTTAAGGTTTAAACTATATTAACGAAGTGCAGATAGTGACGTCAATTAATGCAATTATTCAATGCTTCTGTACTCAAGAAAAGCTTTTTGTAAAATACTTTTATCGTAAAGGTATATGAAGGAAGACACTGAAACAGAGATTATCAAATTGTCAGAATATCGATATACTGATCTTTAGTTTGTTTCACAAAATTGCAAAATTTTTGCCAGAAACGGAATTTAATATTATGCGTCCAAAATGATCCCTGAGTCTCCTTGTTTTTATCGAAAAGGATCTGATACTTGAGAACAGTATTTAATAGAAAAAGACTTTAATTGGATGAAAGCTAAAGCGGGTTCGTCTAATTCCTAAATAGAGTACGATCTGCAACTGCGCCGTGGCGTCATACGGTCACAACAACGACTGAAAAAGTTCTTATCAGTTAGATAGTTCGTCGCAGGTAGTCTGTAGTTGACATCAGGGGAGGCGGAACAGTGCAATCATCAGTCCGATGTATGTCAAACTTTGTATAAATGTTCATCCTATAAAAGGATACTTTCTTTCAGTTAGGAATTAATATCCTTCATCATCATTATCATCACCATCACAACCACACCACAGGAATGAATTGTACCCCCTACAGAACTTAGAACTACTTAAACCTAACTAACCTAAGGACATCACACACATCCATGCCCGAGGCAGGATTGGAACATGCGACCGTAGCGGTCGCCTGGTTCCAGACTGTAGCGCCTGGAACCGCTCCGCCACCCCAGCCGGCACCCTCTTCTCACATCCATTAGTTCCCCACAGTATGATTCCAGGCGTTTGGCAGGTATGGACCAAGAAAATCCTTGTTTCTTGTGTACCAGATCGGTTCAGAGAACGCTGCGGCATCAATTACTAAATGTGTCATGGTTTTACCACAACGTATTTCGGGACTACGTTAGCCAATCATGAAGTGCAATTGCGAGAATATATACAAATAAATTAATAAGAGATGGCAATGATACACCATGTACACAAAACAGATCAGAACACCGTTGTCCGCAGCTCGTGGTCGTGCGGTAGCGTTCTCGCTTCCCGCGCCCGGGTTCCCGGGTTCGATTCCCGGCGGGGTCGAGGATTTTCTCTGCCTCGTGATGACTGGGTGTTGTGTGCTGTCCTTCGGTTAGTTAGGCTTAAGTAGTTCTAAGTTCTAGGGGACTGATGACCATAGATGTTAAGTCCCTTAGTGCTCAGAGCCAGAACACTGTTGCAGAAGAAACGGGGAAGGATGCCAAGTTTATAAGGACTCAAAATGTCCAAGATTTGCGAAGTTTTACAGAAGCTCGAAATTTAGCGCGATCCTCAATGCGAGTTGATTGTAATAGTTTCCACAACGAAACTCTGTCTCCAAATGTGTGCATAAAAATTCTGAGTCTTTTACTGATTATTAGTTTCAGCTCACTGACAAGCCATCTTCAGATCAATAATAATTATCGCTTAATTCATTGTGTATCAACCACCAGGCACTACACATCGTCATAATCAGTTGCGCTGAATCGTTCTTATTATCAAGTACACACTAAAGTAGGTTGTCCTGGTTACGTAATGTACAACGTTAGCCATTCATGTCGCCAGTGTGGCAATATGAGCGCTGCCAACATGTATGGCTAATGTTGTACTTTATGCAACCATGACTATCCTCTTTAGTGCGTGCATGATAACAGGAGCAATTCAGCTCAACAGATTATGACGATGTGTAATGCTTTGTAGCTGATACACACGGAATTAATTAATATTTGTTACTGATCTGAAGATGTCTCGTCAATGAGCTGAAACCAGTAATCAATAAAGGAGTTTTACTGATCTTGACCTATGTTATTTATCTACACATTATAACATAACATATCGCCTGTCTCCCGAGTTGACAGTGTCAAATAACAATGAAGCAGCTTAAATCACTCAATAAAGACAAGGCATCCGGTGCAGATTCTATAACAGCTAGGTTCCTTACACCATACGCTGGTACGATAGCTCCATACTCAACAAGCATGTGCAAACCCCTCGCATATCCGAAGATCCGTACCTAAAGACTGGAAAGTTGCACAGGTCACACGAATACCAAGAAAGGAAATAGGAGTAATGTGCTGAATTACAACCCATATCACTAACATTAATTTGCAGTAAGATTTTGTAACTTATACTGCGCTCAGATATTATTAATTTCCCCGAAGAAAGCGATTCATTAACAAACCGCTAACACGGATTCAGAAAATCTCTTTTTGCAAAACACAGATAGCACAATTACCTCTTTATTCACATTGAGTAACGAGTCCTATCGACAGGGCATGTCAAACTGATTCCATATTTTTAGGTTTCCAGTAGGTTTTTGACACCGTTCCACACATGTGAATTCTAAAAAAATTTCGTGCCTACGGAGCATCGTTTCCGCGGTGCAGCTGGATTCGTGGTTTCCTGTCAGAAAGGTCACATTTCGCAGTAATTAACGGAGCATCATCGAGTAAAACATAAGGAACACCTGGCGTTCCCAAAGAAAGTATTATTGGCCCTCTGCTGTCACTGATCTACGGAAACGATTTGAAGGGCTTATTTCAATAGTGGTACAAGTCCATTACCTCCACTTTTCTGTCTATAATGCTACTGAAATTAATGAACCAAGCAAACAGGAGAAAAGGTTCATCTCTAGCACGAAGCCATATGCTTGAATATTTCTGTTATCTCAATTGCAGATTTTTCAGCGCTCATGTAATTTTAGGACTCTGTAAATCAAAATGAACAAAAACAGACTTGTAACACTATTGAAATAAGCCCTTCACGTAAGAGTAGCTCTCTTAGATTGCTTTGAGATGATGTTGTTACTTATAGACTTGTTAGATGCTCAAAAGTAGTTGAAAAATGATTTAGACAACACATCTGTATGGTGTAAAAATGATAATTTACTCAAAATAATTAAAAGTTTCAAGTCATCCACGTGAGTACCTAAATGAATCCGCTAAATTTCGGTTAGTCGATAAATCACACTAATTTAGAGGCTGAGAATTCAACTAAATAGTTAGGGATTACAACTACGAATAGCAAATTGGAACGATCACATAGATAATTTTGTAGGGAAAGCGAACCAAGGACCGCGTTTTATTGACAGAACACTTAGAAAAAGCAACAAATCTACTAAAAAACTACGTACACTACGCTTGTCCGCCTTCTTGTGGAGCACTGCTGCGCGGTGTGGGATCCGCATCAGATACGATTGAAAGAGGATATCGAAAAAGTTCAAAGAGGGCAGCTCGTCTTGTATAATCAAGAGATAGGGGAGAGAGTGACCTGGATATGATACGCGAATTGGGGTGGCAGTCATTAAAACGAAGGTGTTTCTCGTTGCGTCGTGATCTTCTCGTGTAATTTGAATCACCACCAACTTTCTCCTCCGACTGCGAAGATATTTTGTGTAAATGAGATACACTGTATATCAGTGGGAAGAAAGGAAGCAGTGGGAGAGAGATATATACAAAAAGTGGAAGTAAGATGGAGATGCTGAGAATAAAAAGAAGTTGGGTGACAGGACTTAGGATGTTCTGTGTTAAAAGAGCGCGAATACGTCCGGTTGGAAAAAGTTTGGTGAGAGAAGCGGAATGAGGATTGAAGCAGATGGTTCCCCACTTTTCTGTCAGAGTCTGTCAAAGAGGAACAGATGCGCCTTTTTGTGCTTCGATAGGAGCATTTTTTAGCTAGTTTCCTTATTTTCCCTACTACAGTAGTGTGTGTTCTTTATATAAAACGAATTCTGCAGATATAGTTTTGACAGTTCATTTACATACTTCGACACATTCATATATTTTGACACATATAAACTACAATAAGCACGCACAATATAAGGTCAATTCAAAATCGTTAGCGTTATATTTTTTGAGGACACTTTAGCCATCAATGACAGTTCATCGAAAAGCCTGGATTATAATTTGAATCTCAAACAATTTAAAATTTTACTAGAAATATGGTACTGAATTTAGAGTTTTTCCAGTTTTACATAATTTTTGGTAGTAACTTAAAATTCTTTTCAGGCTTATTATGCCCATTTTTTGTCACTGAAGTACCACTTCATAACTGTACAGGCATAAAATGCCCATCATAAGGTATTATTAGTGGCTCTGAGCACTATGGGACTTAACTACTGTGGTCATCAGTCCCCTAGAACTTAGAACTACTTAAACCTAGCTAACCTAAGGACATCACACACATCCATGCCCGATGCGGGATTCGAACCTGCGACCTATTATTAGTGAAAAAATGGTGACTGAAAACGCAGTTTGGCGATCTTAGAGCCCTTGCGATGACCCTAGAACCCTCGCCATGTGTTCACTACGTTGGGTAAAACTACGGGGGCATACAACAAGAAACGCAACGCATTTTTATTTTTCTCGACCGATTTCGATGGAAAAATGTACTGAATTTGTTGTACTACATCGTGGACTATTCCCACTTCAGCCCCTATAGTTTCATGCAGGCACTTGTAGAATGTCTACGTAGACTTCGTAGTGACCAAAAGCGAGGTGAGTCGTTGGGCGAGGCGCCTGTTATCATCACAACAAGATCGCGTAAACTTGTCCGACCCCCCGCGTGCCGACCGGCCGCACACAGCTTCAGGAAGTTGAAGAACCGACTTCAGCGCGTTCATCAACACAAAAATGCAAACGAACTTCTTCTTCTCTACAACAGTGCAGGACCACAGGTAAGTCTGCGCTGCCGAGAGAAGCTCACAAAACTTCACTGGACTGATCTTCCTCATCCACCCCTCAACCCAGATCTCGCACCTTCCCTTCCGACTTCCATCTGTTGGACCCAATGAAGGATGCCCTCCTTGGGAAGCAGTACGTGCATCATGCGAAGGTTACTGATGCAGCAAGAAGTTGGCTCCGAAGTCGACCGGTAGAGTGGTACCATGCGGGCATGAAGGGCCTCCCAATAAACTGGAGTAAGGCCTTCGCGTTGAACGGAGATTATGTTGAAAAGCAGGGTTTTGTAGTCAAAAGACTGGGGAGCAATATGGTGTATTGGTATCCCGAATAAAACCAACCTACTTTCAGAAAAAAATGGAGCATTACTTATTGAACGCTCTTTGTACATTTCGCCTCAGACCGGAAATTACGTGCATATATTACTCAAACTTTGAATCTCTGGATTTCGGTAGCAAAATTTCCAAATGTCCCCGAGATCATCATCTTAAGAACATATGGTAAAAACTTCAACGATTTACCATGAATAGAAATTACAGAAGTAGCCATCCACACAGCTGGTAGTTTTCGTAGTCAAAAATCATGGTTTTTAGGAGTTATCTTTGGAATCGCCGATACAAAAAAGATACTTTCACAAGCCGCTTAAGATCCAAGCTAGACAACACACAATATAAAGACACAACTGCTTTATTCAATTTGCTTGGTTTGGAGGAAGTGCAAAATGTTTAAATTTTGAGCCTTTGCTTTAGCATAGCTACTGTATGCCCGTTCTCCCGATAGGTATAGAAATCGGCGCTACGTCCTTTCCAAAACACTTGACTCTTTACCTCTGAGAGCAATAGAATTCGAGATGGGACCCCTGAAAAATCTCCGTTTCGTGTGCGGCTTCTTGGAACATACTGGTACCGTGCACAGTCCCCACTGTCCAGCGTCCGTGGCCCGGTGCTTGTTTCGAGCAGCCATTCTCCAGGATGTCTACGTATCTGGACACGACCATCGATAGAATATAATCAGGAGTATAATTCATCCTACTAGACAACATGTTTCCATGAATCCACCTTCCAATCTTGATGATCCCGTGCCCTCTGAAGTCGTAACTGAAAATAACGATGGTCAACATACAAACACCTATGGGTCGCTGCTATGGGGCCCTAACTTCAAGAACGTGCGCTGAAGGGTGTGCTCGAGCAGCGTCGTCCAGTTTCCCACAGATCATCGCCTATCCTGTTTTACAGTTCTGGACATCCAAAACCTTTCCGACTTTTCGTGGGCTCACCGTTCTTCGACCACTTTCCACAGGTATCACGGCAGTAAGACACAATCAGCCAACTAGCTTCGCCGATATGATCGGTCCCAGGAACCAAGCGTTAATAACTGACCCTTATGCAGTCAGGTGTTAATCAGTCTCGCTATTGGGCAGTAGTCCTAATGTTTCTGCTCCAGATCAGAATGGTGGAGTGATTAACGCGTTGAAATCCTTTCCGCTACATTGTATATTCTCGAAACTGCTGTCACTAACTTTGCAGCTGGCGGGAGAAAAATTCAGATCTATCATTTTACACAGTCCAGTCACATTAATCTAATCACCGACTATGTTCGACGTCAACGTGCAATCACCACTCGCAGACGGCAGGTGGCAGCACCAGTGTCGGCGGGGAGTAGGCGGCAGACGTCGTAATGCGGAAACAGACGTATTTATCTGATGTCCAGGAGCGCTTTACTACTGGCTTTCGGGCCAAGAGTGGAAGGATTTCAGAAACGGCTAAGTTTGTACGCTGTTCCCTTTCCGCCATGGTTAGAGCTACCGTGCAAAACAACAGGGCGCTATCCAAAACTGGCACCAAGGCAACTGTGGTGCACGGAGGACCATAAATTATGATGCGGATAATGTACAACTGTTGAGCAACTGACTGCCAAGATGAACCAAGGGGCTACCAACAGTGTCTTCTCAATGACTGTCCTGTGAATGTTGCTGCGTATGGACATCCGCAGCAAGCATCTGGTTCATGAACCCATGCTAACTGCTGTTCATCGCCGACGATCGCAAAGCGACAGGTGGCCTTTTCGCATGAATCGCGCTCTATGCTCCATCGACAGAGTGTCGTTTATGTGTACGACGTGAAATGTCTGGAAGTAAACAACCTGCAACAGTCGTCAGAAGGATCCAGGCCAGAGGGACGGCTACGGTCTGTGGAATGTTTTCGTGGAATTTCCTGGGCGATCTCATCATTACGGATGGAAGAGTGGGTCAACACAGCTATGCACCTATCTTCGGAGACCATGTCCACCCCCGTATGCAGTTTGTTTCTCCTCAGTACGACGGCATCTATCAGCAGGACAATGCAATGTGTCACACAGTTCGCAGGGCATGTGCGTGGTTCGAACGGCACCAGAATGAGATTATCGTACTCTCCTGGACATCGAACTCCCCAAATTTAATCCCAGTCGAGAATCTGTGGGATTACTTCGATCTGGCCGTACACGCCATCGATCCTCAACCGGGAAACATAGCGCAGCGGGCCACGGCGCTTAAGTCGGCGTGGCTCTACATCCCTATCGGAACCTTCCAGAACCTCACTGACACACTTCCTGCAGGTCTCGCAGCAGTGCGCGATGCAGAAGGTGGCTATTAACACTTCTGAAAAGTGGTCACAATGTAACTGAACAGTGTACAAGGAGCATTCAAATGAAAATGAGACAGGTGGGGACGGCCGCTGTGGACGAACGGTTATAGGCGCTTCAGTTCGGAAGTGCGCTGCTGCTACGGTCGCAGGTTCGCATCCTGCCTCGGGCATGAATTTGTGTGATGTCCTTAGGTTAGTTAGGTTTAAGTAGTTCCAAGTCTAGGGGACTGATGACCTCAGATGTTAAGTCCCGTAGTGCTTAGAGCCATTTGAACCATTTTTTGAGACAGGTGGAAAAAAGAAACTGTTTATTATTCCAAAAGTGGTCGCCATAACTTTGTATGCATTTATTCCACTTTCAGGCAAGACAGTGAAAGCCTTAATGAAAAAACGTTTGCGGTTGCGTATGGAACCATGAGTACCCAGGGCGAGCACCTCTTCGTTCGAAGCAAATCGACGGCCTCGAATGTCTTCCTTCAGGGCTACAAAAATATGGAAATCGCCTTCGGAGCGATCGAGGTGACATGGAGCATGTGTAAGGGCTTCCCAGCGAAACTCCTGCAACGTATTCGACACATTCTAGGCAACATGTGAACCTGCCTGGGTACAATCATGGCTCCGTTGGCAACCGTAAACATTTTTTTCATGAAGGCATTGATCCGTATTGTCTCACAGCGGAATAAATTAGTAAACAGTTGTGGCGACTACTTTTGAAACAATAAACGGTTTACTTTTTTTTCCATCTGTCTCGTTTTCATTTGAGTGTCACTTATAATTCGCCTTCCATAAACGAGAAAGTGCCGATAGCAATATACAACACTTATGCACTGAATTTTTCACGTACTTCCACTCGCATTTCGTAGTATATGAGCCAATATCTTTCGGCGCTCTGGGAAGGTCCGGGTGGCCCTTGTATTTGCTAAAGTGTTCGTTTACACAGAAAGCGAAATCAGTATTAATGCACGTGAAAACTTATTTCCGGTTTTGAACACAATGTGCACTAGTAAGTGTCTGTCATTGGTGTATTTTGCATTTGATATGTACGTACCTCCGAACAGGTTACATGATGACTGGAAAAGTAATCCCAAAGGCTCCATGCAGTCTTCTCTCCGACATATCACATAAGAGCCCGATATGCCTGTACCAGTCCCCTAAAGTGCCTCTATAGCATCGCTTACATAGGTCATAAGCCCAAAAATCGTTTCGTTACTGTCTTAAGCTGTTCATCTCCTGGTCCAAGCAATAGTTGCTAACTGTTCCGATACCCCTAAGTGAATCCTTTCATATCTCATGACATTCCCCTCCCTTATGTTGGAAATTGAACATCCTATTCATCTTGTTAATTGCACTTACTAACCAGGTCACATCCCACACAAACGATGTAATGCTACTCATATATCCTTCTCAGCAGATACAACACACACCTATCGTTTCCTTTATATAAGATTTCCTACCTCCGTTCCCACCCTGATCTTTTTCCCTCTTCATAACAATGGCCTGGTCTGTGTGATGGTTACCCCCACCCCTGCCCCTTGCTTTCTGCTACCTGCTCACCCACACCGCAAACCCAATCTATCTGTCCACCGTTGCCACCTCCCTTCAGCAGTGCTCCCAACTTCTAGTCTCAACACACGACGCACGAATTAGTGCAGCGCACTAAAGTGCTTTTTTTAATAATTGCAAGCAATTATTTTATAACCATAATATTTTAAAATCTGATCCTGTCTTTTTTATAAATGTCCTTGGCTGAAGAGTGGCAGATGTGCAGCTCGCCTCACGAGCAAGAGAAAGAATTTACAAGAAACAAAAAAAGTAGTCCTGACCTGGACAGTCAACCAAATAATCTCAGTGTCAAACAAGCACTCTCAGAATAAACTTAGTTCATTTTTGTAGAGTCGCACTACTACAATTCTATTGCGCTTGATTTTAACAAATGTCAGATGCAGCCCGTTTCCATACGCTTGTGAAAGAAGGGATCTTCAGTTTTTATGCATATGTAAAAACCGACCGAAGGTATCTCTCCAAGGAAATTTTCGATGTATTAAAGCAATATCATAAGCCAAAATTTCTACTGTTTACAACATGATTTAGTACACTTGACAAGTAGTTAACTACCTCACAAGGCCTGTAAATTGGGGTAATATTCCATGGTGAAGTGAACCAAATCATGTGTTGCTTCGAGGGCAACTTTCTCCGATGACTTACGTAATCTGTCGCACAGAATTCTTGTTCACCAGCACCTCATCCCGTGTTCAGTGAGGCGTGCTGCCTTGCAAGCCTGCCACCCTGTAACTCTTGCTTTCGCTTTATGTAAAGAGAAGCCAACACCTTGCATCCTTGACTGCTCGGCGATTCGCATCTGCCCTGTTGTCAATTGTAATAATTTATTAATCCACTCTGTCTGAATCCATTCCCACCACCTCCCCCGCCGCTATCTTTAAATAGGAGGTGTTAACTGCAGATCTACAACACTCCGCCTTCGAAGCCGATGGCCATTTGTACTGTATTATAGCTACAGTAACTGCCGTTGAAGAATTTACCAGGCGAGAGCGTGTCTGATGCCTTTAGTAGCGGCAGTTCCTTGCTGATTTGTTTCAGGATAATGTTCTTCTCGTTGAAAAACCAGCCCCTACATATCCGGTTTGCGACACGGGCAGACTCAAAGTTTCTGGAATAACCTGTTGAATGTTTTCTTTTTCACCCAGGTGGAACGAGACGTGACGCTGTGGACGTCATTCGGCCCGCATAGCTGTCAAGTTGATTGACGTCATTGGCTACATTACTGAAAGATGCCGCGGCAATTTTTCCCACACCAAATAACGTCGAATTTTTTTACGTTGTTTATAGTGCACGAGCTTGTTAATCTTGGTCTAATACCAGCGAAGCTTCAATACTGAATGTAACACATAGCTGATATAACAAGTGGAACAGTAAGAATACGAACGCACACAAGAAATAGTGTGCAATGAACTGCGACGGGACGATAACCAGCAGCACTGAGTGCTGGGTATTCTGGACAAATCTTAATAAGCTTATCTATTACGGATGTTCTGTGTATTGAATTGAATACACGAAATTGCAACCGGTCACTTGTATGAAACATTAGTTCATTCGCACAAATCTCTTCAAGCTCATCTTCACATTGGGCACGTTGTACAGACATGGTTATTTTCGGAGCGTGATCCTGGGTACGAGCTCGCGACACGGTCCTAGACCTCGGAGAAGAGGGGGGGAGGGCAAATGATTTTCAGAGATGAGACGTGGAACAACAGATCTGATTGCACAAGCGTGGTGTATACGATTTCTTCTACAGATGAACTACGTTTCCCCAGAATCTTTCCAAAAAACCTTCCTGACAATGATTCCAAGTGTTCATACTATTTCATTTTGCTTTTCAGTGTAGCCCCTGCCCGAGATGGCCGTTAATTTTGCAACAGCATTAATATGAAGTTTAACGATCGTCAAATTAACACGAAGTGTACTTCATTCCCGATATGTAAATGATTGGCCTTTGAGCACAGCCTCACAAGACAGGAGTAATGCTATACATTCTTTACGCAAAGAATGACTACCCAGCGGATTTCTCATTCAAAATGTGCATTTGTATGTTGATTGTTTGAGAGACATCTATCAGTACTTAGAATTCGATAGTGGGAGTATCTTGGGCTAATAAGACTGCAGTTCTTCGTTCCACAATACTGCATAGGTCGGAAGCCGTTCACCTCTTGTAGGACGTTTAGTCATGGAAACAGCATTGTTAAAACATTCATTCATTTCTCAGCAAACTACAAAATCTTTGCGATGCTCGAAGGAACGAACGCCTGCGAGTCATAAGCTATACACTGATGACTTGTCGCACCAC
Organism: Schistocerca cancellata; assembly: GCF_023864275.1. Classification (NCBI taxonomy): domain Eukaryota; kingdom Metazoa; phylum Arthropoda; class Insecta; order Orthoptera; family Acrididae; genus Schistocerca; species Schistocerca cancellata. The sequence continues at coordinate 402,157,770 of NC_064632.1, read as the reverse complement.
TCGGTTGCTGAAATGGTTATGAGCTGAGATATTTGTGGTTGTAATAGTGCATAACCCTGAGATGCAAATATTAAAGTCCCTGTGATCGGAAAATAGAGTGAAGCTCCCTATACAATCAGGTGAATTTACTTTTGGAATATAATGGAACAAATCGCGCTAAAGATAACATCTTATTAAATCTGAATTTCATAGGGGTAGGCCCACCTTCAAAAGTTAATAGTCGTACATGAAATAACCAGTCAACAACAACACAACACCACATATTAGTTACGGGAGGCATCTCATTACTGAATGAAAATCCACTATCTGAAAAGTTGCTATTTATTTCCCTTAAAGTGCAGTTAAGTGGGAAAACCTTCAACAAGATGACAATGAATGCAAAGTTAAAGAAACAGTAATGTTGCTGGCCGGTGTGGCCGAGCGGTTCTAGGCGCTTCAGTCAGGAACCGCGTGACCGTTACGGTCGCAGGTTCGAATCCTGCCTCGGGCATGGATGTGTGTGATGTCCTTAGGTTAGTTAGGTTTAAGTAGTTCTAAATTCTAGGGGAGTGATGACCTCAGATGTTGTCCCATAGTGCTCATAGCCATTTGAACGATTTGAACAGTAATGTTTAACTCCGATCTCGGTACCACTTGTAGAGTCGCGTAATGAATATTGCCAATGATCAAGCGAAAAAGAATATCAGAAAGTGCTGATGAAAAGTGAAATCGGAAGAGAAAACCCGTTCAGACGTACAAAATGCATCCTGCAAATCAGAGAGCTAAATGCTGTCATCGGTTACCAAAACGACTAACTCTGCAAAGTTAAAAAATACGGCGCCCACTGAATTGCACCACGGAAAAGCACTGCTGCCCGAACATCACCTAATAACTTCCAGTACTCATGGCTACGCGCGTGCAGTCAACAACATTCGGGACCCGTCTTCGCGTGGGGGATCCATGGGGCTGCAGCAAGACTATCGTTCTTGGAGGCAGAACGCAGAGTATGTGACTTTTACTGAAATTCTAGATTTTCTCTGGTTCTGGAAAACCTCCAAGTTGCCCACCATGGATGGTAATGATTCCGAGGGCAGTCCAATCTCTAGCCAAGATTCACCGAAACTGCGACCACCACTTCAATGTAATTTCAACAGGGCGGCTGTAAGAGGGAGACTTTTCGTTTTATTTCTAGACAGGGACAAGGGCAGATCCAAACCGGCTTCCTAGTCACATCCCTAAGCACCCGTTGAGAAGGTGTGACTTTTCAGTTCCCATGGACCGTTGCAACCACCGCTTTTTTAAATGGAGACATTCCTTCTGCTGTGTCGCCGAACAAGAGACAGCCACGTAAAAGCAGCACAGGCGCAAAGATGCGAGCTGGTGCCAGTGCATAGAGACTCGCCACTTTCGCGAGTTCCACCAGCGCCACGAGCGGCGCTGAGGATGAAGGTATCCACTTCGCCTCGGCCAATGGCCGGCCGAGTACAATCCGCCAATGACTGAACGACAACAGACAGAAGCCTACTAGGAAGACAGAGCAGCAGCTCTCGCCACTTGGTGATATCGTCCAGGGCTGATTATACAGGGAACGTCGTTTAGTGACCTCTTGGAAGTGTACAGACGGTTGTTGTAAATTGCATTTGTCATCTACTGTGTAGTTTACCTACGATTATTTGCACTTAGCCATTGAGGGCCTTTTTTGTGTTATATTACAAGCAGTGTTGGAGACTTAATTATTCAACAGGCCACAAAGATAAGTAAACCTTTTTAACTCATTTGTGTGACTTTGTTACTAATTTGTTGGGTGCTGCATAACCTTCGTTTTCCTATGCTGTTACCTGACCCTAGGCCATAGCTATGTAATAGTGGCATCTTAGCGGCATACTGCACCAGTAGCTGATTCACGAACTCACAGGCCGGTCGGTGAGGCCGAGCGGTTCTAGGCGCTTCAGTCTGGAACCGCGCGGCCGTTACGGTCGCAGGTTCGAATCCTGCCTCGGGCATGGATGTGTGTGATGTCTTTAGGTTAGTTAGGTTTAAGTAGTTCTAAGTTCTAGGGGACTGATGACCTCAGATGTTAAGTCCCATAGTGATCAGAGCCACTTGAACCATTTTTGAACGAACTCATAAACTCGACCTACCGTAACAGCAGTAGCAACCCGGCCTCCACAGCAGTAGCGATGAGGCCTTTACAAAATTGGCGATATACGAGTATCACGAGTCGTCACGCGCAAGCAACCCAACATACACGTCGTCCGATAAGACGACCGACCGTCGACCAACCAAGGTGGTCCGCACTCAAGTGATGTGTACGTGCAACCGTCGGGCGGGTCTGGCTGTCCGGGCATCACTGCAGCCGCGCCCCGACTGAAATTCTGCCGCGTCCAAGCCAAACACTGCCAGGTCCGAACTAGCGCCTCCAAACTCACTGGCAGATCCAACTAACTCCGAACACACGACAACCGGGAAGTAAGGGCAGTCAGGAAAGATAATACATCAGGGCTTATGTCGATAAGCGCCGCTGCTGCCACTCACGGGCAGGCAAGGCAACAACTCGGTGACACCAGTAATTGAAATTAACATAACGAGGTGGTATTACAGTAAAAACAGGATGTCAAATGAGATATGGCACGAACACGCGCCACGCACGGCTCACTCAGTATACATGCAACACATCCTGCAATCTTTCTTCAGTTTCACTCAAGTTAGCAATGTCATCAGAGAAACTTATCACTGACACCCTTTCACAATGAATTTTAATCCCACTCTCGACACTTATTTTTATTTCCCTCTTTGCTTCTTTGATGTATAGATTGAACAGTAGGTTTAATCCGAGCACTTCGTTCTTCGTCTTCCAGTCTTATTTTTGTCTCTTGGTTATTCTACATATTGTACGTTACCCGCCTTTCCCTATAGTTTACCCCTATTTTTTCAGAATTTAGAATATCTTGCATCATTTTACACTGTCGAACGCTTTTTCCAAGTCGATAAATTCTATGAACGTGTCTTGAATTTTCTTTAGTCTTGCTTCCATTCTCAATCGCAACGTCAGAAGTGCGTGTCTGGTGCCTTTATCTTTCCTAAAGTCAAACTGATCGTCCTTTAACACATCGCCTTTTTCTTTTCCATTCTTCTATATACTCTTTTTGTAAGCAGGTTGGATGCATGAGCTGTTAAGCTGATTGTGCGATAGTTCTAGCACTTGTCAGCTCTTGCAGTCTTCGGAACTTTGTGGATGATATTTTTGCGGAAGTCAGATAGTACACCACCAGACTCGTACATTCTGCACACCAATGTGAAAAGTCGGTTTGTTGCCACTTCCCCCAATCATTTTACAAATTCTGGTGGAATGTGATCTATTCCTTCTGCCTGATTTCTTTTGATGTCTTCCAAACTATTTTACATTCTGATTCTAATACTTGGTCCCCTATCTCTTCTATATAAACTTTTGTTTCTTTTACTGTTACATCAGACTACTCTTTAACCTCATAGAGGTCATTAATGTACTCTTTCCGACTATCCGCTGTCTCCTCTGCATTTAACAGTCGAATTCCTATTGCACTCTTAATGTTACCACCCGTGCTTTTAATTTCACTGAAAGCTGTTTTGACTGTTGTGTTGCTAAGTCAGTCCTTCCAACAATCTTTTCTTTCTCTGTTTCTTCGCATTTCTCTTGCAGCCATTTCGCTTTATCTCCCCCCGCTCCCCCCCTCCCCACCCTTCCCCTCTCTGCCCACGCCTGCACTTACTATTTCTTTATTTTCTAAGTTACTTGTACTTCGGTATTCCTGAGTGTCCCTGAACACTTCCTTCTTTCATCGATCAGCTGAAGCTTTGCAAAAACAGACATAATGTCTTATGGGATAACAGCAATCAGTGATTTTATAATGTTACTTAAAATCCGTCTTGATTGCAATTTTTTTTTTTTTATTATTCATATGACCGGTTTCGGTTCATTCAGAACCATCTTCAGATCTGATATTTCAGTTACAGGAGTAACACGTCCAGATCCAGCAACTTTCACATGCTACGTCACATAAAATTTTATGTGACCTAGCATGTGAAAGTTGCTGGATTTGGACGTGTTACTCCTGTAACTGAAATATCAGATCTGAAGATGGTTCTGAATGAACCGAAACCGGTCATATGAATAATAAAAAAAAATTGCAATCAAGACGGATTTTAAGTAACATGATCAGCTGAAGTATTTCTGTTGTTACCTACGGTTTCTTCGCAGTTACCTTCTTTGTACCTACGTTTTTCTTGCTAACTTCTGTGACAGCCCTATTTACAGATGTCCATTGCTCTTCAGCTTAATTTCCTACTGAGCTATTCCTTATCGCAGTATCTATAGCCTCAGAGAATTTCAAGCGTATCTCCTCATTCCTTAGTACTTCCGGATCCCACTTCTTTGCGTACTGATTCTTCCTGACTAGTTTCTTAAACTGAGCCTATATCTGCTCCTGTATTCGTTTTAGAATCCAGTATCTGATTTCTAAATCTCTGGCCGATCATGACCTTTTGAAAAATACTCCATCATGCTGTACATAGAGACGAATAATATATTTTTGGAATTACTATCATTTGAAATCATCACTAACTGGCAATGCTGTAGGACAATGAGATGACCTTGAGGTGCCTATTTTCAGGACGGCCGCTATAGTCGCCAATGTATTATATATATATATATATATATATATATATATATATATATATATATATATATATATATATATATATATATAACAAACTTTTGCGTCACCACGGTTCCCAGACTTCCTGAAGATAGACGTTGAATGCGGATATTATATCACAGGCACAGTCCCTTTGAGTGTTCAGATATGTCACTAAAACCGCCCATACACATAAACAACCACGCATGACCAGCGCCTATTAGACGGAGGGGGTCCGGCAGCCCATCATTTACACCAGGAAGGAGGTACACGGCTCGTGTTGTCTGTAGTCCAACCACGCCGACGGTCAACACCGCGGTTCGATCGCGTCCACATTGCTACTTTGTGCCAGGAAGGGCTCTCAACAAGGGAAGTGTCCAGGAGTCTCGGAGTGCACTAAAGCAATGTTGTTCGGTCATGGAGGAGATACAGAGAGACAGCAACAATCGATTACGAGCCTCGCTCAGGTCGCCCAAGGCCTACTGTTGGAATGGATGACCGCTACCTACGGATTACGGCTCGGAGGAACCCTAACAGCAACGCCACCATGTTGAACGATGCTTTTTGAACAGCCACAGGACGTCGTATTACGAATCAAACTGTCCGCAATAGGCTGCATGATGCGCTATTTCACTCCCGACGTCCATGGCGAGTTCCATCTTTGCAACCACGACACCACGCAGTGGAGTACAAATGGGCCCAACTATATGCCGAATGGACCGCTCAGGACTGGCATCATGTTATCTTCACCGACTAGTTTCGCATATGTCTTCTACCAGAAAATCGTCGGAGACGTGTTTGGAGGCAACCCGGTCAGGCTGAACGCCTTAGACACACTGTCCAGCGAGTGCAGCAAGATGGAGGTTGCCTGCTGTTGTAGGGTGGCATTATGTGGGGCCGACGTACGGCGCTGGTGGTCATGGGAGACGCCGTAACTGCTGTACGATACGTGAATGCCATCCTCCGACCGATAGTGCAACCATATCGGCAGCGTTTTGTGAGGCATTGGTCTTTATGGACGACAATTCGCACCCCCATCGTGCACATCTTGTGAAAGTCTTCCTTCAGGATAACGACATCGCTCGACTAGAGTGGCCAGCATGTTCTCCAGACATGAACCCTAACGATATGCCAAGGATAGATTGTAAAGGGCTGTGTATGGACGACGTGACCCACTAACCACTGTGAGGGATCTACACTGAATCGCCGTTGAGGAGTGGGACAATCTGGACCAACAGTGTCCTGATGCACTTGTGGATAGTATGCCACGGCGAATACAGGCATGCATCAATGCAAGAGGACGTGCTAATGAGTATTAGAGGTACCCGTGTGTACAGGAACCTGGACCACCACCACTGAAGATCTCGCTGTATGCTGGTACAACATGCAATGTGTGGTTTTCATGAGCAATAAAAAGGAGGAAAAGATGTTTATGTTGATCTCTATTCCAGTTTCTTATACAGGTTCTGGAACTCTCGGGACCGAGGTGATGCAAAACTTTTTTTTGATGTGTGTGTATTTCTTCCTCTAATGATTGTTGAACAGTGTATTCGCTATTACTAATTGAAATTTACTGCAGATTTCAATGAGTCTTCCTCCTCTCTCACTCCTAGTACCCAGTCCATATTCTCACGTAACCCAACTTCTTCCCCCACAACGGCATTGCAATCCCCATTGACTATTAGATTTTCAATTCCCTTCGTGTACTGAATTATCTTTCAATATCCTCATATCCTCTCTGTCTCTTCATCTCCCACTTGCGACGTCGACATGTATAGCTAAGCAATCGTTGTCGGTGTTGGTTTACTGTAGATACTGATGAGAACAACCATATCACTGAACTATTCACTCTCTGTCCTGCTTCCCTATTCATAACGAATCCTACTCCCGTTATACCGCTTTCTGCTGCTGTTGATATTGCCCTACACTCTCCTGACTAGAAACTGGGCATATAACACACTAATTTGATCAGCAGGTACTAAATTATATGACACGTTCAGGACAGCGTTGTGCCTTATCTCCGAATTCTTCATAACGTTGTCTCAGTCTAGACTTGAACTACCTTGATTGTGTGTTCTCTACTCTCCCCATGCGATAACGTTCTCCAGACCTCTCACCAATTGAAAGCATGGGGTCATGGGTACCGAGCTACTGGCACCTAACCAGTCATCAGCCACTACAGTTGATGATCTCAATAAGTCAAATTTTGTACCTTACATGAATCCATATTTTACGAGAGCTGAAGTTCCTTTATCATGTGGATGTTGTGTCTTTCTACGTTTCCTTACAATTACTCCGGAAACGATAACATCGCCAGTGGATAATCTTACAGTGCTGCTGATAAATGGTAGTAATGGTTCAAATGGCTCTGAGCACTATGGGACTTAACATCTGAGGTCATAAGTCCCCTAGAACTTAGAACTACTTAAACCTAAGTAACCTAAAACATCACACACATGCCCGAGGCAGGATTCGAACCTGCGACCGTAGCAGGTGCGCGGTTCCGGACTGAAGCGCCTAGAACCGCTAGGCCACAGCGGCAGGCTTGATAAATTGTTTACGTATATTATAATCATTACAGGTGGTATTACGCTTTCTTGAGGCACGCCCAGTTTTACTTTCCTTTTCATGGAATGTTTAGCGTGTAGTACACTGTATAGTCACTGTGATCAACTGCCGAGAGCCTGAAAAACCACCTTTTGCAACGCACACCTCTGCGAGACGTCCAGGGGTGGAGTCAATGAGTTTTTGTAAGATACCGACAGGGATGTGGTGGCCAGCTGCCATAGGTTACTCGGTTGAGGATCCACAGCACGAACATCCCGATCGATATCATCTCGGAGATTCTCGGTTGGGTTTGTATCCGGGAAGTACAGTAAACTCATCCTTGTGTTCTTCGAACCACGCACGTGCACTGCAAGCTGTGTGACATGTTGCATTGTCCTGATGGTAGATGCCACTGTGCTGAGGAAAAACAAACCCCATGAATGGGTGAGTATGGTCCCCAAGGATATATGCATACTTGTTCTAATCCACTGTGCCTTCCAGAATGACGATGTCACCCAGGGAATGCCACGAAAACATTCCCCAGTTCATAACACAGGCAAGGTGTTTGCTTCCAGACGCTTCATGCCGTTCATGGCAACGGCCATCTGTCCGATGGAACATGAAACGTGATTCATCTTAAAAGGCCACCACTCAGTTGATGTCCAGTACTGGCGTGAAAATTCCAGCCTTCGTCGCAGATGAACAGCAGTCAGCATGGGTTCATGAACCAGACGCCTGCTGCGGAGTCCCATAGAGAGCAACGTTTGCTGAACGGTCGTTCAGGAGACACTGTTGGTAGCCCCTTGGTTCACCTGGGGGGGGGGGGCGGTAATTTGCTCAAGAGTTGCACGTCTAGTTGCCCGTACATATCTCTGCAGCTATCGTTCATCCTTGTCATTTATGGCTCCTGGCGCACCGCAGCTACCTTGGCACCCATTTTGGATAGCGCCATTTTACCATGCACGAACCACGGCGGCAATCAAACGATTTAAAAACAGCCTATTCGGAAATGCTTCCAACCTTGGCCCGAGAATCAATGATCATGCCCTTTTGGATGTCAGCTTCCACATTACGACAACAACTGAACTGTTTTCCACATTCCCTCGGCACGTTGTATGTACCCTCAAATGCTAGTGCTGCCACCTGTCGTCTGTGAGTTGTTATCGCACGCTGACGTCGAACATAGCAGGTGGTCACGTTAAAGTGTCTGGACCTGGGCCGCGTAATGGTCAAATATTCATTGAGGTAATCAGATTTTTCGGCGAAGACTTTAGCAACCTAAACAATGCCGCCAAATATTTCTGAAGTCTTTAGGGGAATAGAGGCTCTATTAAATACTATAATTGTACTTTCAAGGATTTACACTTTTTAGTTATTCTGTAAAATTCAATGATACTGTACATGTAAAAGATTTCATCTTCACATCACGCTGTGATATGAATAGTCTTATACCTGTTGTACTTTACTCTCAGTAAGTTAATTTAAGGTTCGCGAGAAATGCAAAAAAAAAAAAAAAGAAAAGAGGTGCAGATGGCTCTGAGCACTATGGGACTTAACATCTGAGGTCATCAGTCTCCTAGAACTACTTAAACTTAACTAACCTAAGGACATCACACACATCCATGCCCGAGGCAGGATTCGAACCTGCGACAGTAGCTGTCGCGCGGTTCCAGACTGAAGCGCCTAGAACCGCTCGGTCACAGCGGCCGGCTGAGAAATGCCTAAGAGGAGCAAAACCCCAGTGGCCGTGTAGTAACTTCAGCCAGTGCAAACAACACCACGAAACATCAGAATGATCCAGAACTAACGATATATTGCAACTGGTGTTACCTTCTAGTAGGAGTTTTCTTTTCCCCCATTGCATCTTCAGTCTCTTGACTGGTGTTAAGAGCGTCGCCACGAGTTCTTCTCCTCCGCCAGCCCCTCTATCTCAAAGTAGCGCTTACACTCAACGCCCTCAATTGTTTGATATATAAAGGACATTACAGGTAAGGTGTTTTCCTCTTTAACTAACGTGATAACCGATGTAAGTAATATATATGAAAAAGCATAAGAAACTTTGCCCTTTCTGCAGATTTATGGTCATAATTTATATAGTTGTTTTCCAAAGAGTGACAGCAACGATTGCAATTTTTGAAATAAATCATTTTTCCCCTATCATGTAGGTTGATGTGTTAACTCAATGCAAATCAATTTTCTATCGGTTTATTTATGAATCTAGAAAAGGGCACTGAAGTTTTGGGTATGAAAGCAGCACGCTCTACACAATTGGCTATGTTTAGATGGCTGTTCTGGTTGCGGAACATTCATTTAAATGTGATATTCAAACGAGTGCCCATTTTCCTATGCATTCCAAACGCCTGGCGCACGAGACGTAAAATCCCTGCTATCACGGAGCGACAAGCTTTCTCGATGTGCTGTTTGAAGGCATCTGGGTCTGTGGGTTCGGTGACATAAATACGACTCTTAAAGAATCCCACAAAAAGAAATCTATTGGTGTTAAATCGAGTGACCAAGCGGGCTTTTCTCGAGGAGCACGGCGTCCTAACCATTTACCAGGAAACCTGTTGTTCAATTCTTACTCAACACGAGGCGCAGAATGGGCTCGGTTACACATCGTACTACATCCACACATGGCCTCTAATGTCTAGACCATTGGTCGTCAAATTGTGGCCCATGGACCGCATATGGCCCACATCGACTATTCGTGCTGCCCACGATTGTCATCAGTATTTTCATAATAACATGTTTGCAGCAACTAGTAGCCGAAGGTAAAAACTTCAGCTACCATTACAAGATTCTTAAGAGGGTAGTTTCCTGATCAGTAACAAACACAAATACTTACGGAGACAGCAATATTTTACGACGTACTTAATTTTAATTCACGTTGCTGAATCCGGCCATGAGCTACGTAAAGTCGACTGCTTAGCTCAGGGGCTGAGAGGCAAGTGGCGCGGTCACTGTAGGGCTAGAGGGTGTGAAACGGGGACGTTTTACTGATTGTCTGCCAGTAGTGGCAACTAACTAGCGTACATGACTAGTACCCACCAGCTGCTACGGTATAAATTACAAACTGAAGTGACACGGATTCGTTAATGTATATTATACAGAGGGTCATATTTGTAGCAAGCAGTATTTAGTAAACATTTGTGATCGTGTCTCGTATTCCATAATGCATTTAAACATAAATGGAACTGCTGTCATTAATCAATTAATCATACTCTCACACAGAAAACACAGTAATACTTTGTCTGGTAATTACAGTGTGACAACTTTTGACTCGCTGAGGGTGGCAGCAACTTGAAAGCGAGAACAGTCAGATCGAAATATTACGAATGGCGCCGCTTTTTAACGACCAGACCATGATAAAAATGCGCTATTTCAAAAATTATAAACCGTTGCTGCAACTTTCTGGAAAATAAGTAAATATACCAAGTCCAGAGCTCCACAGAAAGAGAACGTACGTTATGTTTACAAATCTAATTAAATATTACTCTCACTTGTTTTTGTAAGTTGTAGAGGAAAATGCTCTGAATCTTCTAATTTTTATCTTCTCCAACAATTTTGCTCTATATGTCTCCCTCTCCTATCACGATGTCTTAACACACATCATGTAGTAACTTGTGTTTCTCACATATTCCGTTCCTCGCCGAATCTGCGAGGAAACACCTCACTTCTTACCTCATCAGTCCACTTACTTTTCAACACCCCTTCTGAAACTCTTTGATTCTTTTGCAGTAGTCCCGCAATCGACGAGATCTGTTAACAACATAAAATGTCTGCACCGAGAGTTTTTTCACTGCCTTATAACTACCACAGAGAGCTCATTCCGCGGGTTTGGCCCACTAATTGGACCGCTGGTCTGCAATTAGCTGTGATGTCTAATTATCTGTAACGGCGTCTCCTCCACGATTACTGTAACTGATCGGAAGTGGCAGCTTCTTTCAGCTCGGAGCATTTTTATCGACATCTTGGCGCGTTGCTATAGCGAACAACACGTGGTGCGGGGCCTGCCTATGTATCCTGGTAACTGGAACACATTGTACGTAGCGATGGTACAGAACTATATGGTATCTACTCAGGATGTCGTGTGCAGCATCAATTTGCAGTCCCCCTCGCCTCTCGGTTTTAGCTTGTCACGCTGCAGCGAAATATTCGTACTCCATCTGAATATGCCAACTCCGTAAGTTGTTCCCTACATTTGGAGGGCTGTGTTGGATAAACTGCGTTAATGAACAATCTAACCTCGGCGGTTTGCTGGTAATTGGTACAGAGGCGTGCTTATCTAATATCTTCTAAAGATGTTTCTTTATCCCTATTGGAATTCTTCTCCGCCGGCTGCATCTTGTAACATTGCTGTTTTCAACGGTGAAAGTATGTGCGACCATTGAGATCGCTGCTACCATGTCTACAACAGCGCTCAAAGACTTTGATTTAAGGAAAAACGGATGCCACATTATCTATTTGTCCAGTTATGTAAAATAAGCAGACATACATATCTGGTGATATGGTGGAATCAGAGCCGCGTGAGAGGCAGTGACAATCTACGATCGCAATGTCTAATCATAACATCGAGCACCGCAATGACACCTATTAACACTGTGCTCTCAATATCACATCAAACGGTGCTGATGGCACTTTTAACACTTATTTCACTTCTACCTAAAAAATTGTAACTTGTTCACTTGATAGTGTGTCACAGGCTGGCATCGCCAAACACCGAGCTATACAGCTTAATGACCGCACCAAACACCTTCTCAGCTTAATGACCGCACCAAACACCTTCTCAGCTTAATGACCACACCAAACACCTTCTCAGCTTAATGACCGCACCAAACACCTTCTCAGCTTAATGACCGCACCAAACACCTTCTCAGCTTAATGACCGCACCAAACACCTTCTCAGCTTAATGACCGCACCAAACACCTTCTCAGCTTAATGACCGCACCAAACACCTTCTCAGCTTAATGACCGCACCAAACACCTTCTCAGCTTAATGACCGCACCAAACACCTTCTCAGCTTAATGACCGCACCAAACACCTTCTCAGCTTAATGACCGCACCAAACACCTTCTCAGCTTAATGACCGCACCAAACACCTTCTCAGCTTAATGACCGCACCAAACACCTTCTCAGCTTAATGACCGCACCAAACACCTTCTGACTTGCCCGCCGTAGGGCACGTTTCCGTCACAGACCAATCACTTCCGCTAACGTTTATTCGATTCATTTTTCTACCTTCCAAAGGCCTTTTGAAGATATTGATATGATTTGAACAGGGAGACAAAAACACTATTACTCCTATCAAAACATATATATCACTTCTTCTGGTCCAGTACCGTTTAAGAGTACCAGGAGGCCCTTTACTATTTCTGTACTACACACCATTTCTTCAAGATCTGATGATCCGAATATTCTGTCTTTCGATCTCCAAAGCTATGAGTTAGAAAAATGAATGTGGTTTGCTTTTATAACCCTCAACATATAGCCTACACTTAAAGCCTTCTTTCACTATACTCTCTATTGAAGATGTTTCTTAAAGTTCCTGTGACCAGTCATGAGTTCTACTTCGAGTTCAGCCTGCCTCCCACGGTTACAGATCTTAAAACGTGACTTTAGTATTATTAGCTTGCCAAGTTTTTGTTTTTGGATAGTAGTCCAGTATTCTAGATGCTGTCTTCTGATCCAGCTTCGTTGTCTTGATTTAACTATTATTTTTTAATGATTAGGACAGATTCCGGTCCAATAAATGGACTTGTCATACATTTCCTGGGCACCCTAATAGCTCGTTCATTGTCATTGATTCCTGAGTGACCATGGACCCACAGCAGGTTTGCTCTTTTGCTTTCCCCTAGTCTCACAACGGTTTTGTCACATTATGCAGATGTAATTGCAGTTATTAAACAGCAGTATCAGTAAGGCTTCTAGGGCGGTCGACACGGTTTTTGATAAGTTATTTATTTATTACTATCAACTGTAGTTATTCGTATTGTCTCCAATTGTGCTGGCAAGTCTCTACAGTCTGCTGTATCTCCTGGACAAAGTCTGCTACAGACTGAAACTTTCGAACACGCCAGGTCCAGGTAACTTGAGCAAATTTCACAGTGGAGTGGGGAACCTGAGTTTGTCTTCTGACACGCACATCCATAACAATGATTGTAACTACGTAATTAAATTCTATCAGGACCAGTAACATGGCATGAACGCCAATATTCTTTAGCGAAACATTTCAACACCAACATTAACCGCCCCTATTTCAAAGTCCTCGTATTTTCAAGAGCTTTCGAATATCGTTAATAGAAGTTTGGGAAATAAAGGAGACACAAGTTTGTTTCATATTGTATGCGGTTAATACTGTAGACGAGAGTGACCCAATGTATGGCACATACAGTTCCCAAACATTGGAATGATCTCGTGCCAGACACTAGGCCCCTAGGCCCATTTACTTCCACAGCGTTAATATGTGCAGCATATTCTGCGATAATAGACATCTGTTAACATCAATTTTAAGCTTTAAGTTTCCCAGATGATGACGAAATAACCGAAACTCGTTGCAGGCTAAAATGGCTCTGAGCACTATGAGACTTAACTTCTGAGGTCATCAGTCCCCTAGAACGTAGAACTACTTAAACCTAAGGACATCACACACATCCATGCCCGAGGCAGGATTCGAACCTGCGACCGTAGAGGTCGCGCGGTTCCTGACTGTAGCGCCTAGAACCGCTGGGCCACTCAGGCCGGCAAACTCGTTGCAGCAAAATAGTTTTATAGCAGCTTCTTTGGTGGTACATATAACAAACTTTTCCAACGCTCATCAGCATTTCCCACTACATACCATTCCTAGAGTAAAGAATATGACAGGACAATTGCTAGACGACAAGCTTGACGCCCTCTGCAGAGAGAATGTGGATGGAAACGTGTCTGAAGTTGTAGACCGTATCAGCAGATAGAACGTGGTTCCCACGCGAAGGATTTCAGTACTTGCTAATATTCCATGAGGATGACAAACCAATAAATCTAGCAAAATTTGCACCATAATCATCAGTAGGGACAGCACCTGCTACGGCTACATCTACACTCTGCAAGCCAACTTACTGTGTGCGGTGGTGGGCACTTCCTCCCATCTTGTTTCAGTGGCGAATGGTCAGTGGGAGGAATGATTGATTGTAAGCCTCCGTATGAGGTAGAATCTGTATTTTTATTATTATGGTTTTTCAGAAACGTGTACGTAAGAGGAAGGAGTATATTGGTTGACTACTAAAGACACCTAAGCTCTCCGAACTTGCCTCTGATCTTCCAATGAATCTCAGCCTGGTATAAGCCTTTACCTCAGTTTGTTTTATGTAGTCGTTCCAATTTCAATCACTCCGCCGGAAAAAAGTATCATTTTACAAGTTTCCAGTTCACTCAACGTTCATTGTTGCAAAAGTGTGTATGGAGTACGGGAAATAATTACATTTACAGATCAAGTCGAAACAAGGCCCCGGGAGTAGCTACAGTCCATTAGAACTACTGATAGCCTTGGGAGACCCAGTCCTGACAGAACTCTACCATCTGGTGAGCAAGATGTATGAGACAGGCGAAATTCCCTCAGACTACAAGAAGAATTGGACATCCCAAAGAAAACAGGGGTTGACAGATGTGAAAATTACCGAACTACCAGTTTAATAAGTCACAGCTGCAAAATACTAACGCGAGTTCTTTACAGGCGAATGGAAAAACTGGTAGAAGCCGACCTCGGGGAAGATCAGTTTGGATTCCGTAGAAATCTTGGAACACGTGAGGCAATACTGACCCTATGACTTATCTTAGAAAATAGATTAAGGAAAGGCAAACCTACGTTTCTAGCATTTGTAGACTTAGAGAAAGTTTTTGACTGTGTTGACTGGAACACTCTCTTTCAAATTCTGAAGGTGGCAGGGGTAAAATACAGGGAGCGAAAGGCCATTTACAATTTGTACAGAAACCAGATGGCAGTTATAAGAGTCGAGGGACATGAAAGGGAAGCAGTGGTTGGGAAGGGAGTGTGACAGGGTTATAGCCTATCCCCGATGTTATTCAATCTGTATATTGAGTAAGCAGTAAAGGAAACAAAAGAAAAGTTCGGAGTAGGCATTAAAATCTATGGAGAAGAAATTAAAACTTCGAGGTTCGCCGATGACACTGTCATTCTGTCAGAGACAGAAAAGGACCTGGAAGAGCAGCTGAACGGAATGGACAGTGTCTAGAGAGGAGGATATAAGTTGAACATCAAGAAAATCATAACGAGGATAATGGAATGTAGTCGAATTAAATCGGGTGATGCTGAGGGTATTAGATTAGGAAACGAGACACTTAAAGTAGTAAATGAGTTTTGCTATTTGGGGAGCAAAATAACTAATGATGATCGAAGTAGAGAGAATATAAAATGTAGACTGGCAATGGCAAGGAAAGCGTTTCTGAAGAAGAGAAATTTGTTAACTTCGAGTATATATTTAAGTGTCAAGAAGTATTTTCTGAAAGTATTTGTATGGAGTGTAGTCATGTATGGAAGTAAATCGTGGACGATAAACAGTTTAGACAAAAAAAGAATAGAAGCTTTCGAAATGTGGTGCTACAGAAGAATGCTGAAGATTAGATGGGTAGATCACATAACTAATGAGGAGGTATTGAATAGAATTGGGGAGAAGAGGAGTTTGTGGCACAACTTGACAAGAAGAAGGGATCGCTTGGTAGGACATATCCTGAGGCATCAAGGGACAACCAATTTAGTATTGAAGGGCAGCGCGGAGGGTAAAAATCGTAGAGGGAGACCAAGAGATGAATACACTAAACAGATTCAGAAGGATGTTGGTTGCAGTAGGTCCTGGGAATGAAGAAGCTTGCACAGGATAGAGTAGCATGGAGAGCTGCATCAAACCAGTCTCTGGACTGAAGACCACAACAACAACAACATACATCAATAGCACAAGCGGTTCTGAGGTAGCGGGTATCGACCCATGCTGACACACCCATGTCTGTATTAGGTGTAACCTACACGGACGACTAAGTAGGCGCTGACTCTGGCGTCCAGTCAATCGTACAGATGGCGAATATTGTCATGGACAGACTGCCTGCTCGATCTCGTCTCGTATATCTGTAAGAGCCGTTGGTTGATGAGTCGTACGAGTCACTTGTCGTCCCCTCATAACCGACATGTGTCCGATTGGAGACAAGTCTAGAGATAATGCAGAGCACGTTCAGTTTCACAGACAGTGTGTAAGAGAGCATTATCCTGATTTAACAATGCATCACCTTCACGTTGCAAGAACGGCATAAGAACGGGCCTAACTACATTCTACATGTTAGCGTCCCCTCCAGAATCACCAAAGGTGAATGATAGTTGTACCTTATGGCACTCAAGACCATAAGTCCTGTGTGGAGCCACTGTGTCTTGGACAAATGCACTGTACAAGACAGTTCTCACCAGGTCTATGTAGTACGCGCAAATGATCGTCACTTGTGTGGAGGCAGAATCTGCTTTCATCGCTGAAGACCACGGCGCGCCATTCCACCTTCCGAGCGATCCTCTGATGTAAACAGTCGAGCCGTCCACGTTGATGGCGTGGCGTGAGTGGAAGATGGGCTTGACGTGTGAATTCCCCTCAGTCCCACTGGTAATAACCGCTTCGCAACAGTTCGTGTGGTAACTTCTGGACTCATAAGCCCTATATCTGCGGGCCCTTTGAAACTCTCTCACTTGGCTGTAGGAAGCACGAGTGCTCTCCATGGCATGGTTGATTACTTGCTTCACACGTCTGCATCACACTTAGTCCTCTGGTTGTGATTACTTCCTATTGAACGGTAGACACAGATGGTATTCTAGTAGCAGTCTGTTGGCGGGTAATGTTGAAAACATTATGAGTACATCTGGTATCCCACAGGTGGCATATGCCGTCATCGGCTCAAAATTGTCGTCGCCTTTCCAGGTGTGCCAAATTCTTTGCGGCAGTGTATTTGGTTGAAGTGACCGCTTCCAGTGATCGTTCTGCAATCGTATAGACATATTATAACGCGTCTTTCCACCAATCTTCGCATGACACTTTACATTTGTTTACATTAAGGATCATGTGGGAGTTCCTACACCACGTGTAGATCCTCTGCAGACCATATTGGATTTTGCTATAATTTTATAGCGTCACGATTTTTCTGTCTAGAATAGCATATCATCCGTGAACGTCCTTAGGGAAACCCATGTGAAACAGATCTATTGGAAGTTAATTATTTGCATTCCTGGAATTTGTACTTGGTCTGAATGTCTCAAACACTAAGCGACGATGTTGGATCGCTTATAATTCGCGCCCAGTCTTTGGTCAAAGTAGCTGTGTCGCTGGAAGGTGTGCTTGTTTGGTCATAGCTGCCTGGCAGCAAGGAGCGCGGAGGTTCCATCGTTGGAGGAGTAGTTAAGTCAGACGCCGGGCTGAAGACTTGTGGCAATGTGGACGTAAAGCTAAGCGCATCTGTGTTTAAGTATAATGCATTATGTTTGAGTATTGTGAAACAGAGGAGAAAGATTCAATTAGTGGTTTAGAAATAAATGAGATGTAATGAGATTAAAAAGCATAGGAAGAGGAATGAAGGTAATATTTTTTATTTAGTTGCATTGTAGTGGCATATAGTTTGGAATCATTGTTGACTGAGACATTCACATCAGGGAACCTCAGATTTGTCATTCAAGATTGAGTAATTTTCACAGTCAGGTATTTTCCATGATTCTTAATTGTTTCTCTAACATTTGTGAGAGTAAGAGTTTGACATCAATGTTGCCATTTGTCAGTGATAATGAGTGTTGTAACATGAATCTAAAAGTAATAATATATCAGATAATTTAAAAACATCCTGGCAGATTAAAACTGTATGCCGGGCCGAGACTCGAACTCGGGACTTTTGCCTTTCGCGGGCAAGTGCTCTACCAACTGAGCTACCCAAACACAACTCATGCCCCGTCGTCACAGCTTTACTTCTGCCCGCGAAAGGCGAAGGTCCCGAGTTCGAGTCTCGGCCCGGCACACAGTTTTAATCTTCCAGGAAGTTTCATATCAGCGCACACTCCGCTGAAGAGTGAAAATCTCATTCTGGAAACATCCCCCAGGCTGTGGGTAAGCCACGTCTCCGCAATATCCTTTCTTTCAGGAGTGCTAGTTCTGCAAGGTTCGCAGGAGAGCTTCTGTAAAGTTTGGAATGTAGGAGACGAGGTACTGGCAGAAGTAAAGCTGTGACGACGGGGCGTGAGTCGTGCTTGGGTAGCTCAGTTGGTAGAGCACTTGCCCGCGAAAGGCAAAGGTCCCGAGTTCGAGTCTCGGCCCGGCACACAGTTTTAATCTGCCAGGAAGTTTCATATCAGCGCACACTCCGCTGTACAGTGAAACTATCATTCTCAATTTAAAAACAGTTTGTTAAATAAATATTTCACCTAACACCATTTCAATATCCCCCATCCAAGTCATTCTTATTTAAAGAGTGTCTCTCTCAGTTATGTATATAAAATAGTTTACTTGTTGTCTGGAGAATTGCACTAAGTTCTCAGCAACTGTAGTTAGAAATTTGCATCTGGCACACGGAAAGCAGCAAACACAGCGGTTACAAACAATTATGTTACGAGGCAAGATATTTTCGCTACAGGGTCAGTTTGCTACGAAAATCGTCTAGGCACAGGGACCATTTCATGAAGAGCATTATTAGGCAGATCATTAACGCACATCATTGTTTAATTAAAGAGATCAACAGCAAAGTTTAGGAGTTAGTGAGTTTACACTTTTTAGAAAGATTATATGACAGGGCTAAATTCATCTTATATTCTCACAGGCCGACATATTTGGTTTCTCTCGTAATTGGGAATGGGTAAAATCACCCAAAGCTAAACAACAGCAGAGTTAACAACGAAACACCAAGCAAGTACAAGTTCAAAACCAAACGAAAAAAAACTTTAAAGGAATCTTTAACATGTTATCAAATGAGTCACATGGTCTTGTAACAACTCCTTTACGCCTGACGATGTCTGTCAGCTGAGAATGACATTCTATGTTCTGTTTGCCAGAAAATCTTTAATCCAGTCACTAAGCGAGTCTGACATTCCGTTCGGTCATATTTTGTACATTAGGCGAATCTGTATCTGATGCCTTCTGGTTGCCATGGAACACGGTATCAATGCAGGTAACCGAAAGTCTCCAGTTAATATTCTTCACACCGGACGCTAAAGAAACTGTTGTCTCAGGAAGTGACGGCAGAATGTAAATGTGCAATGAACAGTCCTTCATATCGACATTAAAGTTTTCTGGGTGTGGTACCGCGTCATAATGTATAAAACTACTGCTGCTGGAGAAAAACTAACGTTTCGGCCACCGTTGCAGCGGCCTTCTTCTTGGTCTGCATGTATCGTGTAGACCCAGAAGAAGGCCGCTGCAAAAGTGGCCGAAACGTTGGTTTTTCTCCAGCAGCAGTAGTTTTATACATTATGACGTGGTACCACACCCAGAAAACGTTTATGTCGACTGATCCTGGCTTACGCAACTATATGATAATTAAATCAAGACCGTAACCTGCCGACAGGTGTGAATATAGATCAACGGGGATAGTTGAATATGTGTGACCCGACCGGGACTCGAACCGAGATCTCCTGCTTACATGGCAGACGCTCTATCCATCTGAGCCATAGCGTTCTCGCTTCCCGCGCCCGGGTTCCGGGGTTCGATTCCCGGCGGTGTCAGGGATTTTCTCTGCCTCGTGATGACTGGGTGTTGTGTGATGTCCTTAGGTTAGTTAGGTTTAAATAGTTCTAAGTTATAGGGGACTGATGACCATAGATGTTAAGTCCCATAGTGCTCAGAGCCATTTTTGAACCATCTGAGCCACCGAGGGCAAGGAGGATAGTGCGACTGCGACTTGCACGCTCCCCATAAGACCCACATTCCCAACTTAATGTCGACATACTACATTCGTAGTGCCGCTGCCCATTACACTCAGTACTCGTGGCAGACAATCTTACCGAGTGCCGTAAGAGTTCGGGCAATGCGTGTGCATCCAGCACAGAGGAAGAACGTCAATGGCCGGTTAGCCTTAACTACATGAAGACGGTATCCGTTCTTTCGGACATGTCCGAAAGAACAGATACCATCTTCATACATGCAATTATAGTCTTTCATATGTTTGACTTGCTGTCGGGCCTCATGTATGGAAATTTTTGTCACTGCCATTGGAAGAGGTAAAAAAAAATTGTTCAAATGGCTCTGAGCACCATGGGAGTTAACATCTATGGTCATCAGTCCCATAGAACTTAGAACTACTTAAACCTAACTAACCTAAGGACAGTACACAACACCCAGTCATCACGAGGCAGAGAAAACCCTGACCCCGGCGGGAATCGAACCCGGGAACCCGGGCGTGGGAAGCGAGAACGCTACCGCACGACCACGAGCTGCGGACTTGGAAGAGGTCCTTTTGGCTACAAGACTGGATTTCTTCTTGTCAGTGTGAGGGAGTGGCAACATGTTCTGGTGTCAGGTAATACATTATCCACTCGGACTGACCCTCACCTGTCACATTTATTGGCCACGGATGAAGCTGGACTTTGCTCTAATACATCTGTGGAGATGGACGTAAGGAGGTACTTGCACAGAGAAAACGTGAACACAAGAGTCCAGTTAGACGCTCGAAATATAAACATTATAACCTCCACAAAAGTACGGCAAAATATTCTCAGAAGAGCTACAGATAATTTTGCGAACAAAACGAAAGTTCGTGAAACCGGTAGGGTAAGGTGTCCTAATGTGGAACACTTGCCTGATGTGTTCACTCTGTATGAAGGTGACATCTGGTGGAAAACAATGCAGCTGCTACTACAGAGACAACTGATGTAGAAAGCAGTACCGTTAGTTCGTTGCTAACCTTCGTTGGTCTTTTTCTGTCGCAATAAATATTTTCACAAGTTTTCAGTTTTCTGACTTCATGATTGAGTAGTAAAGCAGAATAAAGTAAGCAAAATTAATATATAACTATTATACTTTGATAAAGGAATCATTGTGGGACTGTGCTGCATAATTTGCTAAAATATTGGTAAAACCGGTTTGCGTGCAGCATGGTTAGAACAAAATGGAGAGAATGTTCCTAATGTGGAATACCACGTAGATCTCAATGTTTAATATTCCATATTAGGAATACTTTTACATGTTTTGTGTGTAGAAACTAAAATAACTTAACAGTACCACGATCCCACTAGGAGCTTCACTATATTAATGACTGGAATGCATAAATGAGAAATAATTTGCAACTATTTGGAAACATGCTCAGAATAAATTTCTGGCTTTCCTTTGTTATTGTTTCCTCCGTTTTGAATGACAATATATTTAAATCTCTGACGATGATATTGTTAACCTACGATTAGGAAGAAAGCCCACTTTACCAGTCAGTATGGGAAAGGACCTTGCGGATTATTATATGAAGACATAAATTTTTTGGCCTCTCCAGCAAGGATATACGAAAATTTACTTTTCAGCTTGCTCGGGCCAACGATATACCAAACACCTTCAACAGAGAAGAAAGTGGTTCAAGAAATTTCTGAAGAGGAATCCCTCCATATCTGAATCAACATCATTGTCCAGAGTGCGATGGCTCAGCATGCAAAGTGTGTCTCAGTTCTTTGATATTTTAGAAGGTGAATTTAAACGAGATTCCTACAAACCTGGCTCAAATTACAATTGATGATGAGGAACTAACCGTTGCACAGGTAAAACAGGTCTAGGACGTAGCAAAGAAAGGGAAGAAGCAAGTAACTTCGCTTTCTTCGGCTGAACTGGGATGCTTAGTCACCGTTGTTATTTGCATGAGTGCAGCTGGAAATTATGTACCACCTCTCCTGATGTTTCCAAGACAGAATATGTGTTTATGGACGGTGTATCCCCCAGGTTGATATTCGACTGCCACAAAATCTGGATGGATCCAGATGGGCATATTCACAAAATGGTTTAAACATTTTGTATCAACTGCCAAACATTTTGTATTAGATCCAGTCTTCTTAATACTTGCTGGTCACTATTCGCATTCTATAAATTTAGATGTCGCTTTTGCAAAGGAGCATCACATTCCAATTGTGTCAAAATCTCCACACATTTCTCATAAACAGCAATCACCAGATATAGCATTTATCAATCCACTGAAGAGTTTCTACAGTATCGAAATTAAGACATGGTTGGTGAATCAGGGAAAGCCAGTATGTCCTGTTACACACCACCAGATATCTGAGCTTTTGGGAAAAGCTTATATTAAAGCGGCATCAACGGAAACCGCCATAAATGGATTTAGGAAACATATATCTACCCCTTCAACAGGAACACGTTTGATGAGGACGACTTGCTACAGGAGCTCATTAACAAAGAAACAACCAATCACAAAGAAAATTGAGATAATTTAAACAATCACTAGCATATCTGAACTAACTTCACTTCACAGCCTAGGTCCAACTACAACAGGCAAGAGAGGTTTAAGGGCGAGTTCACCGCAAGCCAGAATGAGTTGCAACCGTCTAGGTCCCACACTGCAAATAAACCTACTTCCACTAAACGCAAGAAAGAGGCAGTAAGAGGCTAAAGAAAAATTGCAATTAGACGTGCACCACTTCTGAAGATGACACAAAAATAATAGATACGTCTAGTGAAAATTCATCTGAGGAGGATGCCGAATGTATCTTCTGTCGGATGTTATGGTTAAAAAATGTTAATGGTGTCTGGGTCCAGTGCCAAAGGCGCAAGTTATGAGCCCATGAACAGTGTGTTGGAAACTCAAAAAAGCAGTTCATTTGTGGTAAGTTTGTGAAAAAAAAGTACTATGAAAATCAAATTCATAGTACTGAAATTACTGCAACGTGTTTTTTTTTCTTTTTTTTTTAATGTGACAATTGACGATAAAACCCAAACGGAATATTGAGTTAAAGTGTTTACATACTATAATGTTTACTTATTTCAAACATGTGTTACCCTAACTCATTTGATATTTAAGTTGTTCATATACGGTATTTCATACTAGGCTCTCCAATCCGTTTACTTTTTTTTTTTTGTGTTTTGAACTGATATTTGCAAGTAAGTCAGAAAATTGTTCTGTCAATTACCACTATTGTTTATCAAACATAATTGCTATAAATTAAGTAAATGTAAAAAGTATTTCGCATTAGGGCACTTTACAGTTCTGGGGTGATGGAAAAGTTAGTTTTGATTTGATCCGAATTAATCTTGTTGTTTGCATCAGTATATTACGAAAGTAAGTTGGTTGTGAGCTTCTGATTATTTAAGAGGGTTTTTTATGAACAACATTGGAACATCTACGACTACATACCAAGCCTAAAGAGTCAGTATTTTCTCTCCTAACGTAATAATCAATCTTGCTAAACCTCTCTTGAGTCATTCCATGATCAACAGCTGTGGCCCACGGGTCACACGAAACCTTTATTTATTTCTGCTCATCACTCTAGTTTTTGCAGCCCCTCACAATTTCATTCACCTAATTGGCACTTACACCGAAAGACCTCAATTATTTGTGGTATATTTTCTACTCTCTGCCCACTACTGTTTCCTGTAGTCAGCGAAAGTTATCCCCTAAGGTCTTAACGTATGTTTTGTCATGCTGTTCTGGGATCTGGTTAGTGGTTTCCCACATATTCCTTCCCTCGCCGGTCCTGTGGAGATCTCATTTATTATGTCTACTTAATTTTGAGAATTCTTCCTTAATACTATATCTCAAATGCTTCAGTTCCTCTTCTTTTCACCCTCCTCATAGTCCCTGATTATGGTTCCCACATACTATGCTTGCTAAGAAATATCTTTATCAGAGTAGGGCCTGTGTTTGCTATGACTAGACTTGGCTTCTGTTGGTTAATGCTCCCATTGACTCTCATTGTCTGCTTCTTATGTCGTCCTTGCTTCGTCCATCACGCGATATTTTGCTTCTAAATCAGCAAAATTTTCTCACTATGTCTACTAAGTTGCAGTCGTGGACTGTGCGGTTGGTCCCGGCGGAGGTTTGAGTCCTCCCTCGGGCATGGGTGTGTGTGTTTGTCCTTAGGATAATTTGGGTTAAGTAGTGTGTAAGCTTAGGGACTGATGACCTTAGCAGTTAAGTCCCATAAGATTTCACACACATTCGAACATTTTTGTCTACTAAGTGGTCCCCAGTTATGAAATTTATGACTAATTTCATATCTGCTGCCTCTCAATACCTTCGTCTCTCTATGATTTCTTCTAGTTCCATATTCCGTGCTTGGTACATTGTTCATTTCATTCAACACATACTGTCACCCTTCCTTACTTTCACTGAGGATAGCAATGTCACTAGAGAATGTTATTGATGTCCCTGAGCTTTAATCCTCGTTCTTAATCTTTTTTATTTTCTTCGTTGCTTTTTCGGTGTATATAAGTTGAACAGTAAAGGGGATGTAATTCCTGCATGCCCTTCTTAATCCGAGCGTTTGTCCCTTGGTCTTCCATTGTTATTGGTCTCTCTTGCTTCTTGTATACAGTGTATGTTGACTGTCTTTTCCTATACCTAATAACTATTTTCTGAAATTTTCAAATTTCTTGCACCACTTTACTTTTTCTTACCAAGCCTAACATCAGGACTGCCTCTGTAGTAGGTTCACTTTTCCTCAAAATCATACAGACCATCATCCAACAGTTCCTCAATTTACACTCCTGGAAATTGAAATAAGAACACCGTGAATTCATTGTCGCAGGAAGGGGAAACTTTATTGACACATTCCTGGGGTCAGATACATCACATGATCACACTGACAGAACCACAGGCACATAGACACAGGCAACAGAGCATGCACAATGTCGGCACTAGTACAGTGTATATCCACCTTTCGCAGCAATGCAGGCTGCTATTCTCCCATGGAGACGATCGTAGAGATGCTGGATGTAGTCCTGTGGAACGGCTTGCCATGCCATTTCCACCTGGCGCCTCAGTTGGACCAGCGTTCGTGCTGGACGTGCAGACCGCGTGAGACGACGCTTCATCCAGTCCCAAACATGCTCAATGGGGGACAGATCCGGAGATCTTGCTGGCCAGGGTAGTTGACTTACACCTTCTAGAGCACGTTGGGTGGCACGGGATACATGCGGACGTGCATTGTCCTGTTGGAACAGCAAGTTCCCTTGCCGGTCTAGGAATGGTAGAACGATGGGTTCGATGACGGTTTGGATGTACCGTGCACTATTCAGTGTCCCCTCGACGATCACCAGTGGTGTACGGCCAGTGTAGGAGATCGCTCCCCACACCATGATGCCGGGTGTTGGCCCTGTGTGCCTCGGTCGTATGCAGTCCTGATTGTGGCGCTCACCTGCACGGCGCCAAACACGCATACGACCATCATTGGCACCAAGGCAGAAGCGACTCTCATCGCTGAAGACGACACGTCTCCATTCGTCCCTCCATTCACGCCTGTCGCGACACCACTGGAGGCGGGCTGCACGATGTTGGGGCGTGAGCGGAAGACGGCCTAACGGTGTGCGGGACCGTAGCCCAGCTTCATGGAGACGGTTGCGAATGGTCCTCGCCGATACCCCAGGAGCAACAGTGTCCCTAATTTGCTGGGAAGTGGCGGTGCGGTCCCCTACGGCACTGCGTAGGATCCTATGGTCTTGGCGTGCATCCGTGCGTCGCTGCGGTCCGGTCCCAGGTCGACGGGCACGTGCACCTTCCGCCGACCACTGGCGACAACATCGATGTACTGTGGAGACCTGACGCCCCACGAGCAATTCGGCGGTACGTCCAACCGGCCTCCCGCACGCCCACTATACGCCCTCGCTCAAAGTCCGTCAACTGCACATACGGTTCACGTCCACGCTGTCGCGGCATGCTACCAGTGTTAAAGACTGCGATGGAGCTCCGTATGCCACGGCAAACTGGCTGACACTGACGGCGGCGGTGCACAAATGCTGCGCAACTAGCGCCATTCGACGGCCAACACCTCGGTTCCTGGTGTGTCCGCTGTGCCGTGCGTGTGATCATTGCTTGTACAGCCCTCTCGCAGTGTCCGGAGCAAGTATGGTGGGTCTGACACACCGGTGTCAATGTGTTCTTTTTTCCATATCCAGGAGTGTATTTCTCCATTTAACGGTATATCACTATTGTCAGAAACTGATATTCGTGAGCTGTCGATTTTCTCGTGTGTTAATTGAGGCACTCATGGTACACGTGGTGCAAGTCCTGAGAAAGTGTTTCTTAGATATCGGAGGATAAAGATATATGGGAATAAAATAATCAGCATAAACTTTACAAACGTAAATGTACTTTATTTTGAAACAGACAATTGTGCTTCATCTTTTAAGTGCAGAATGGAGTACATAGGAGAAACATTGAAGACCGCAATAATGTTTGAAACGGAAAATACGGACTTGCTTCAGTAGTCTTCTGAAAAGAATTGCAAGCAAAGTAGTACACAATAAAAACTGTTCAGTGTTCAATTTTTACATATCCATTATAACCATTTCGTCACCGTCTCCTTTTCACACAGAATAAAAGCGCTGTTCCCGGAAGATAAATATTCTGTTGTGAATAATCACCTAAATTCCAGAAATAATCAAGGAATTTCGTAGACTGCCCTTCTGTAATTCTTGGAGAGTTTCTTAATCGACACGTATTGGTAAAAGCTTTTTCTTTAACCAGTTGTCACCGGCCGGAGTGGCCGTACCGTTCTGGGCGCTACAGCCTGGAGCCGAGCGACCGCTACGGTCGCAGGTTCGAATCCTGCCTCGGGCATGGATGTGTGTGATGTCCTTAGGTTAGTTAGGTTAATTAGCTCTAAGTTCTAGGCGACTGATGACCTCAGAAGTTAAGCCGCATAGTGCTCAGAGCCATTTGAACCAGTTGCCCCTTTCTGGTTATATACACTTGTCCAGTATTTCGTAAAGTTTTCCTTTTGTTGGTCTTCCATAGCTCCACATTTCTTGTACGTTTTCTTACTCTGCTTTAGTGGTGACTAACTATTCTCTACGAGTCTCTCTATCA
Organism: Schistocerca cancellata; assembly: GCF_023864275.1. Lineage (NCBI taxonomy): Eukaryota > Metazoa > Arthropoda > Insecta > Orthoptera > Acrididae > Schistocerca > Schistocerca cancellata. The sequence continues at coordinate 402,130,556 of NC_064632.1, read as the reverse complement.
GCCCTACAACAAATAATGTAATAAAAACAGCTATTACAAACACCAAAAGTAAAATTTCAGACAATTAAGTTCTTTATAAGTTTTCAAAAAAAGGTTATGTTGTCGTCAAACCATGTACACAAATGGTATAAGTGATAAAAACGTGACCTTTGTTTCGCAGCACGTTGTAAATTACATTAGTTTACCTTCATTTTCTTCTGAACAGTCGTCCCTAGTAGCGATTATTTGGTTAATGAAACTACAAAACCTCGAAATACAGCATTCAGCCTGAACTTGCTTCACACGTCTGAAATAACAAGCATCTGTTTCAGTTGCAAAGTGCAGTGCTGCCATGTCGCACCCCACAGATCAACAAGGGACTTCATTCACTAGTCTGCGGAAAAGGTCCCGTAACGAAGAATGCACTACGCCTCTGTTCTCAAACTAACTTTAGTCTACTTCCACTCCTAGCACTCTCATCGGCTCAAATCAAATGTGTGAAATCCTGTGGGACTTAACTGCTAAGGTCATCAGTCCCTGAGCTTACACACTACTTAACCTAAATTATCCTAAGGACAAAGACACACACCCATGCCCGAGGGAGGACTCGAACCTATGCCAGGATCAGCCGCACAGTCCATGACTGCAGCGCCTCAGACCGCTCGGCTAATCTCGCACGGCGGATAATTCCTTTGTAGCGTGTTGTTTTTTTTTTTCCCTTAGAGTGTACGTGAAAGTTTCTGCCTTTCAACTGATTTTCATGCTGGGGAATAAAAAAAGTCACTCCGTGCCATTTCTGGGTAGTGCTATCATTTTGTTATTCGCCAGTAGCACCTAGGTGGTCAATGCAGTATGCGACCTCGCCCATGGGGTGAACCACTTTTCCGGACGTTTTATTCTTACGTTCTTTATCCCTCAACAACGTCAGGGCATCACGGAAGAACACTGCGTTGATGGATTGACGAGGATGGATTAAATCCTTATGGATAAATACTTCCATTCGAAGGAACAGATCAAAATGGATTTTACATTTCTCTTCACTTGCCTGGCTTTATTGTGGTGGGATCACAGTGGTCTCTTCCATTGAGACGAAAGCAGCTTGGTTTCGAGACAGTACCCATAAATCCGGCTTTCATCGCCACTAATAACCCTCGAAAAACAGTCTGATTCACTTTCAAGCATCTATTGAAATTTTCTGCAGACTTGCACACAATGGTTTTTCTGCTCGTCGCTCAGAATTCGTGGCACACAATTTGCAGGAATACATCTCATTTGCAGTTCGTCGGACAAAATCCTCTGACATGTTCCATAAGATAGCGACAAGGTATTGCATATCTCTTGCATGGTCTGCCTAAGATCTTGCACCACCGTAGTCCGAACAGCAGTAGCATTTTCAAGAGTAATGCTGGTTGGCGGCAGTCCTGAACAGGCACCATTATCAGGCTATGTTCTATCATGTTGAAGAAGATTAAACGAGTCGTAAGTTTGACTGCGATCTAAGGCGTCTTCCCCGTATGCTTGCTTCAACGTGTATGTGTTTCTGCAGCATCTTTTCCGAGTCTACAAGGAAAGTTTATGCAACACACGACAATAAGGAAATGTGCACAACATGTAAACACGACCACACAGCACGGAGCTGCTGTATGCACTGACTCACAAAAGGTGTATGAGGTGGCGTTTCATCATACTAGCTACACTTCACGAGCTACACTTGCATTCCGGCCGTTTGGGTAACACCTCATATACTGGAGTGTTGCATCACTGCTTACAGAAATTAAAATGTTATTGGATTGAGGGAGACCAGTGAAGCAAGATGTTCACTTTTGTCTCACTCTCTCCTGCATAGCTTGTGGCACGCTTTATTACGAAGGCGTTACTCCCCCTCCCCCCCCCCCCTCCACACACACACACACACACACACACACACACACACACACACACACACACACACACACACAACATTTTACAAACAGCGTTTATATTTTTACACATATTAATTTCAAAAATTTTTAGTGAACTCAGGGAGTACAGCAACGTGAAAACTAGCAACCTCGAAAATGGCCTCAAATTGTAAAACAAATCACAAGCTTCGTTTCAGTCACCCACTGCCCCGTGGTATATCGGTCTTTACACCATCTCAAGTCTCGCTTGGCAATCACGACTGAAATATTTGTTTTATGACAAGCTGATCACCCATTATACACTGTTCTTTTTAACACCCTAACCACAATGATTGTGTTAACTGGACTTAGGGTAGCACTTTAGAACGATAGATTTCTTCTGCCGATTCCATTCTGTTGTTTGGCTCTATTTTGTCAGTACGTGATGTCTGCCTGCTCTTCGTTTAGCAGTGATTTTTACTTCACGCCAGTAACAGGTGACTTGGCAGCTTTAGAAGGGTTGAAATGTCACAGAGGAATTTCGGTGCTCAGGTGACGTCCAATGCCAAGTTCACGTGCTTAGTCATTTGAGCTATCCTGAACGACCCGTTCTGCAGTTAGTGCGTCTCTACTGGTAAGACACTACTCCTCGCCTCTTTTACATTGCCGTGTCCATCTCTTGTGACATCTGGTGGTCAATTGCGTATTACTTAAAGGAGTCGGCATACTTTTTATCAGATAATATACCTCTGAAACTTACTAAGGACTTCTAGAATCTATACCGCGCAGAACCGCTACAGATTTGCTTTCCAAAGGTAGACCCACGACATTTAGCAACATTAGCATCAACAGTGTAATACTTTTCTTTTTTCCAATGTCGGTAATAGCACCGGAAGTCCCGCACGACACAGATCCCAGATAGAGAACTCCGTGTCATACAGAAGTGCAGCGATATTAACGTTGCGCAAAAAGCCTGAGTCAGCTATGGCCGAGGTTCAAATCCCTGTCCTTCCGATTGCGATTTCACCTAGTGGTTCGGCTGCACGTGGCAAGGCCAAGGCAGGTTACGTAAGGAATGTGGCTGTGGATGTGAAAGAGCTATTGACATCAGACCGGGCCTCCTCAGCCTCATTTTCAGCTGTCGACCGCGGCTTTCAACATACGGTGACTGGTACTTTCTGCGCAGCTTTCCCAGCGGACGGTCCCTTCTTCTGACATACCAGGCGCGGACCTAACGTTCGGTTCCTGATAGCGTGTGATGGTCGTGGCCGTTGGTGGTGGTGGTTTAAGAAACAGTTTCTTGTACTGACCCCTACTCCTCCGCCCCCCTTGCAAATATAAATTGCCGTCATCCTGACTTTTAAAAAGCAACAAACGCCTAAGATTTAAAAAATAACAAATAACATAAATAAATATAAATAAGTAAAACATTTTACATAATGAGCGGAAAATGGCTCCTGTCGTGGCACAAAAAAACGCGAATGTGTTCCTCTTTAAAAGCCTCTGGCAGAAAAGCGGATAACCAGCTGCCTCAATCCTCATCTCCCCCTTGATCTCCAAACACTTTGGTATGCGCAAACATAATCGCGCTCTTTAAACACAGAACATTCTAAATCAATTCACCCAATATCTTTTTGTACCGCAGCCTCCATACTCAGCACCTCCCTCTTACTTCCATTGTCCGTTTACGTCTCTCTCCCATTATCTCCTTTTTCACCCATTGTCGGCCGCGCTGGATTAGCTGAGCGGTCTCAGGCGCTGCAGTCATGGACTGTGCGGCTGGTCCCGGCGGAGGTTCGAGTCCTCCCTCGGGCATGAGTGTGTGTGTTTGTCCTTAGGATAATTTAGGTTAAGTAGTGTGTAAAGCATAGGTACTGATGACCTTAGCAGTTAAGTCCCATAAGATTTCACACACATTTGAACATTTTTTTCACCCATTGTAACAATCTCCTCCTACCTGTCTCTCCGACTGTCAGTGTCTTCATCCTTTTCTCTCTCTCTTCCTTACCACTGTTTGCTTTTTGCACTGTCTCTCTGTCCCACTGTCATTGTCTTTGTCCCATTCTCTTTAGCTCCCATTGCCACTGTCTCTTACGATTTGCTATATTTCTCTACAAGAGATAATGTACCCACACATGCCCATGGGGAAGATTTGTTCGAGGTTTCGATCCCTAGATCAGGAAACTTCAACAGATAGTTATAGGGTACGGGGAAAAATTAGGGAATTTTTTAATGCGTGAGTATAGGGCGATGGGTGATGATGGACAAAATTCGACCCTCCTCCCCGAAACAGGCGACGGGCTGACATGTAGGTTCCTCTGTACGTCTGCCATTGTTTCTTTCTCTCTCACTGATGTTGTCTCTGTCTCTCTTTTTACACCGTCTCCTGCATTTACAGTAGATCCCACTGCCACTATCTCATCACTAACTTACATTGTCTCTTTTCGTCTTTCTTTCCCACCACCACTGCCTCCACCATAATTCGCCACTTAAAACATTTTGGGTGTTCCAAGAATTTTTTCCTCCCTATACCTGTATGTTAAGTTCGCCGGTGTGTGGTAGTGGCGGAGGTGTCCAGACCCACAAACCTATAAATGATCTCCAGTCATTTCTCTTTTTCATTTCCACTGTCTCCTCTCTGTTTTCCTCCACTGATACTACCTCCATTTATGTAGACTGAATAAGTTTCACGGAAGCTCGAAATTTAGTGCGGACGTCAATGCGAGATGCTTTTAATAGTTTACACAATGAAACATTGTCTCAAAATATGGTAGAAAACCCAAAGAGATTCTGGTCGTATGTTAAGTACACCAGTGGCAAAAAACAGTCAATACGGTCACTGCGCGATAGCGATGGAAATGTTACCGATGATGGTACTACTAAACGGAGTTACTAAATACAGTTTTCCGTAATTCCTTCATGAAAGAAGGCGAAGTAAATTTTCCAGAATTGGAAACCAGAACAGCTGTTAGCATGAGTGACGTAAAAGTAGATATCTTAGGTGTTGCGAAATAACTCAAATCACTCAAGAAAGGCAAGTCTTCTGGTCCAGATAGTATACCAGTCAGGTTCCTTTCAGAGTATGCAGACAGAATAGCGCATTTCTTAGCAATCATATACAACCTCTCACTTGACGAAAGGTCTGCTCCTAAAGGCTGGAAAGTAGCACAGCTCACACCAATATTCAAGAAAGGAAATAGTAGTCACCCACTGCATTACAGACCCATATCACTGACCTCAATTTGCAGTAGGATTTTGGAGCATGTACTGTACTCGAACATTATGAATCACCTTGAAAAAAATGACTTATTGATACATGACCAACACGGATTCAGAAAATATTGTTCTTCTTCTTTATTCCTATGAAGTAATGAGTTCTGTCGACAAGGGGTCTCAGATCGATTCCATATTCCTTGATTTCCAGAAGGCTATTGATACCGTTCCTTACAAGCGACTATTAATCAAATTGCCTCCATATGGAGTACTGTCTCAGTTGTATGACTGGATTCGTGATTTCTTCTCAGAGAGGTAACAGTTCGTAGTGATAGACGGTAAACCATCGAGTAGAACAGAAGTGATATCTGGCGTTCCGCAAGGTAGTGTCATAGGCCCTCTGCTGTTCCTGATTTACATAAATGATCTAGGTGATAATCTGACCAGCCCCCTTAGATTGTTTGCAGATGAAGCTGTAATTTACCGTCTAGTAAAATCATCAGACGGTCAATTCCAGTTACAAAATGATCTAGATAGAATTTCTGTATGGTGCGAAAAGTGGCAATTGGCACTAAACAAAGAAAAGTGCGAGGTCATCCACATGGGTACTAAAAGAAATCCGATAGATTTTGGGTATACAATAAATCGCACAAATCTAAGGGCTGTCAATTCGACTAAATCCCTAGGAATTACAATTACGAGCAACTTAAATTGGAAAGACCGCACAGATAATATTGTGGGGAAGGTGAAACAAAGACTGCGCTTTGTTGGTAGAACACTTAGAAGATGCGACAAACCCACTAAAGAGACAGCCTACATTACACTTGTCCGTCCTCTGCTGGAATACTGCTGCGCGGTATGGGATCCTTAGCAGGTAGGATTGACGGAGGACATCGAAAAAGTGCAAAGAAGGGCAGCTAGTTTCGTGTTATCGCGCAATATGGGTGAGAGTGTCACTGAAATGATACGCGAGTTGGGTGGCACTCACTGAAACAACGGCGGCCTTCTTCGCGTCGAGATCTATTTACGAAATTTCAGTCACCAAATTTCTCTTCCGAATGCGAAAATATTTTGTTGACACCCACCCACGTAGGGAGAAATGATCATCATAATAAAATAAGAGAAATGAGAGCTCCAACGGAAAGATTTAGGTGTTCCTTTTTCCCACGCGCCATTCGTGAGTGGAATGGTAGAAAAGTAGCACGAAAATGGTTCGATGAACCCTCTGCCAGGCACTTAAGTGTGAATTGCAGAGTAACCATGTACATGTAAATGTATGTTTTACTGAGACTGTTTCTCACTGTCCATCACTATCTCCACGCTCTTTGGCTCCCACTGCTATTGCTTTCATGGATATTTCTTTCTTTTTCACTGCCACTTTCTCTCTCCCACCATCTCTTCCACCATCACTGTCTCTGTGCTATTCCCTTTCAGCACAAAGAAAAATGAGAATATCTTCTCATGCTTAAATATTTGGTGAGGAAGGCGGAATGACGATCAAGCAGCTTGTTGCTCACTTTTCTGTCAGGGTCTTTCAAAGTGAAACATATTCTTTGTTTTTTTGCTCTGGCGGCAGCATTTCTCCGCTGGTTCAGTTCTTTTCCCTGCTAGTGATTAAACACTCTATATCCTACAGAATCCAGTGGAAGTGCGTGGAGAACGTCATCCACGTCGTGTGTAGTACCAACAGTAAAGTACAGATAAGGTGCTGCTAAGGTACGGGGTCCTTTTTCGTGTGGACGGATATGAACACATTTTACAGCATTCCATGGAGCTGAAGCCTTCTATCTCATTCTGTTTACCCCATCCGATCTCTTGTATTATCTTCCCGCTTGTCATCCTCTGCGCCTTACTTTCTTTAGGTCAAGGAATTTTAATATATTTCGACGTTGCATTCACGATACATACGCAGAACATACTCGGCCGATTTCGGCTAGTACCAGCTACACCGCGCACTACATCACAGGATACCGAAGTAAAACGCGGAAGAGAGACAGCATTCGGGAAAACAAGCACTGCCATCTATCTGCCAATAGGAGAGGAATTCTCTTTACATCTGGATCTCCTCTCGTATATGGAGTTAAGCACTATTGCCCCATTTGGGCTACACGTACGTGGTAGCTACAAGATAAATTTCAGCTAAGCTGACATACGAAACACTGCTATGCACAGAAGTCCTACTGAACATAAAGCAAGAGGATATTGGCATCCAAGTCAAGAATATTTCTTTTCCTTTTTACATCACCAGTCTTCTTATTGGTTTGAAGCGGCACTCCATCACTTCCCCTCCTATGCCAATCTCCTCGTCACTTGTGCCAAACGTTCTCAATTATTTCTTATATATACCTACACACGGTGACTCCGTAATGATGTTTCAGACTTTCGGGAGTGACGGAGAAGAGTGAGTATCAATTTGAGGTAAGAAATCTGGACCCAGAAACGATCACGTCGAAAGCTAAAAGCGAAAATCTTTCAGATACCTCTGACAGTGGACATGTACCGGTACCGTCGTTGCTAACATTGTATGGTAGCAACTGGTACCACGAAACGACGACCAAGGAGGATGGCGAACTACGAAGACTGCCGACTCAGAAGACGCAGTACTTGTTCGAGTGGATGAGGCGCCTGGAGTCAGAGAATTCGATCAGCTGCACGTGAAATAAATGTTTTGCAGAGCATTGTGAGGCGACTTTTATGGGAAATGCAGCTACACTACTGCCATTCACAGAATGTGCACGGTTTGACTCTTGCTGCTGATATCGGACCTCGGGTCGCGTTTAGCCCACGGTGTTTGCAGCGCCTTACAGTCAATCCTCACTTTCTGGTGTATGTAGTTTTCAAGGATGAAGTCAGTTACACCAGAGACGGGATGCTAAATAGCCGCAACAGTCGTTTTCGGGCCGACGAGCCCTCAATGCAGATGATAATTATCAGTCAACATGTGGACAGGCATAGTCAATGACAACAAACTAGGCCCATTTTTTCATGTCATTCTTCCCCACTTAAATAACTAGTGCACACAATGTTTCTCAGAACTATTTATGGCCTGATTTTTTTTATTCTTTGACTGACATTTCGAAATTTTTCTGCGTTATTATAGTTGTTAGGAAATAGGTTTAGTATAAAGAAAAACCTTATCAAATAATATTATGCGAATTTTATTAATTTCGTTCAAAAAGGGACTTGATAGTCCCTTCAGGTCATAACGGTTAAGATACTAACAACCATTACTTCATGAAAAGTGGTACTCATAAAAACAGTTTCTCCTTTACAGAATGGTAGAGCACTTGCCCGCGAAAGGCAAAGGTCCCGAGTTCGAGTATCGGTCCGGTACACAGTTTTAATCTGTCAGGAAGTTTCAGTTTTTTCTTTCATTGACACACAAAAATACTCTACAATGAAAACATTACAATGACGCCTTGATTCTATATTACGAATAGCACAGTTTTCACATATACCACGATTTGCAACAAAATTTGGCCAATGAGTTCCGAGATTTTGGATTCGAATTTCATCTGAAGGTGAAAAACCTTTCTTCCTTCTTTTATTCAGTAAAGAGCTAGGAGACATTTCTTGCTTTGGTCTTCCTCTTTTCTTCCTCTTTTCCTTTTGTAGAAGTCCCTGAGTTACCATACACTTGAACTGAAGGAAAGATATTCGTCCATTGAAATCTGAATATATAACGTATGAATTCACAAGTGTTATATCAGTGACAGCGGAAAACAGGCGGTGCCACAAAGCTTTACAATCTGTCATAAATGGAACGGAGCATATGTGCTTTATTAACTTCACCCATATGTGAATTATAATCTCTAACCACTACTGGGGCCGTCACATCAATTTTTGTACCATCTTTTCGTTTCCGTTTTACGTTAACTGTTTCAGTTCCATGAAAATTAGCTAAAAATATACACTAATATTGTCTTTCCATTTGAAAAATGTGATCCCTTCTTCCGAAGTTTGACTGCCAAATTCACCTCTTACCAGTTCTTGATCGCTCTTTAGTTTTAGTAGGCCAAGTCTATTGGGACGCACAGTTCCACATGCATATACACCATGAGCTTTTAGATACTCAAGAAGATACACAGAAGAGAAACAGGTGTCCATCACAACTACATAATGATTGTAGTGAAGGCAGGATGTCAGATTTTGCACTACACTTCCACTAAGTCCGAACTTTCCTTTGCCGCTATCTGATGTTTTACCCTGGTAGACATCAAATTCGTAGATGTAACCTGAAATATCTGGGTGACTCCGAAGTTTGTACCCACGTTTCAATGGCTTCATCGGATTGTATTGTTTTAGGGAAGATCGCACTTTGAATCGAACAATACTCTCTCGTCGATACTCTGTATCTGATCTGGAAGCTGTAGTTTCTGAAAGTTTTTGTTCAACACTGTAATTAGCGGACGTATTTTATACAGTTTGTCTGTACTGTTCTTACGTATAGAAAGATTCTCATTCAGCTGGATCACAGACAGAATTTGTTTGTACTCTCTCTTTTGTTATTGTTTGTGTGACCAGTGGAACATTCAGATCACTATCACAACACCAATAATGACGTTTTTGTGGCAAACAATAATAGCTGCACATGAATTCAAGACCAAGAAATCCGTAAAGCTCTTCTTCAGTTATAGGCTGACTCCGTTTCCCCTTTTGCACAATATATAGATTACTTTGAAAACTAATGTTTTCAATCACTTTGCTCGACAAAACAGTCAAAAAGATCACTGTTGCAGAATCCTTTTGGGAAAAGTATTTTTTTCTTTTTCTTGTTTCACTTGCTGCTCATTATTTATTGATCCACCTTCTAATTTCTCATGGTGGGTCGTATTAAGACTCTTAGCCACTGTGGGCTCGGGCCCAGGAGTGGTTTGTGTGTCACCTCCCCTGTTCTCGATCCCACTCACACTGTTGCCCGTGTTGAGCTATTTGTTCATTTTTACTCGTTGTGCAGCTTTTGGATACATTTAGAAATAATATAAATAATACGAAAATGGAAAACAATTTCATTTTGTATTTAAGAAGAAGTAAATAGAAAGATAGGAAAGAAAAGGATAGAGAAATTACCACCACCTGTGTGTGGGTTGCGGTCAGGGTCTTGGAATGACCTTCAAGACGCTGGCCGCCACTCACAGTTCACTCATATGCTAGCATACTTAATTCACTTATTACTACTTGCATGGTACTGAGTTAATTATTAACTAGTCTAGATGTGATGGAGTGATTTTTATTATATTTTGTTCGGTCTGTGTATGTATGTCAATGTGTGTGCTTGTGGCTGTGTATGTGTGCGTGTCAGACCAGTTCTTGCTTGATGAATGGTTGGCACCTCCCGGCTACATGGCAACTCAGCCTGGACGGTGGTTTTCCCCGATCTACATTATGTATCCGTCGGGTTGGGCCCTGCTAAGGGGAACCACAATTAAGATCCTTCCATCCAAGCTGGGTGTTGCTTCTCGCCAGGATGCGTAGGTCCCTGGGGTAGGTGCCTGGCTTTTGGCTATTTCTCGATTATGTGACTTTGTGTGCATGTGTGTGTTCTTTTGTGTTGGATGCTGTTCAGGTACCTAGACCACTCATACGCAGGTTGCCACAGTGGGTCGCCGACATGACTCATCTCAACATCTGAGTCTTCGCCCGAGGTGTTTGTACTGCTATCCGTCCCATGGGCACTCTGTGGTCTGCGTCCCCGGCCTTACCTTCTGAATGGTCTGTTGTTCAGATATTCTGTATACAGGGTCCTGGATATTTCGTCAGTTAGTGTATAAAGTTTGTCGCATAGGTCTGGGTCACGTAAGATAGTGTATATTTCATCTTGGGTATTCTGCCGGGTAATGTGTAGTGTGTGTCTAATGTTTGTGCGTTGCCCGCAGAATAGGACAGTGTGTTCTGGGGAGCCTTCTTCCGCGCAAAGTATTTCTCGATCACTCCCTTTAGGAGCACAAATTTAGGAAAATGTGTTACACAGATTTGTCTCCTAAATTTGCGAGAAATTTTAGATTGCGATTCACAATTTCGGCATTTATTTCATTTTCAGCGAAGTGACAGTCTATACTCTATATTGTCTTTGCGACTAGCTGCTTGCTTGCTTTTTGTTATTTCCCTCTTTTTGTGCTTGTACATTGTTACTTTCTTGTTCGTCGTCTGTCAGATCATTTTCAAAATCACTACTTTCTTCAAAATGTATTTCTACAGCTTCTTGAGAACAGGTGGGAATATTCTCTTGTCGACTGGTGGATGGTGTGGCATAATTTTTTGTTTTTTGCACTTTTACATTGTTGAGTTCGAAGTTTTCTGAAACTTGTTCTGTTTCAGAATCACTGCTCTCCTCATCAGGCGTATCGATGTCAGATGGAAAATTCTCCAGGAGTAACTCCAGTATCTCTTCATTTTTCAACTTTCTCGCAGTAGCTTGTCATGCAAAAACCCATATCTATAGGCCTGACGGATGCGTATTTATAATATATTTTGCTTCTAGCCAATTTAAATTAACATAGGATTATCACAGGAAATTCGCGGAACTAAAACTGAAAGATCACTGCATGTGCAAACAACTAAATACCGCGAGGACTGGGCGCACTGAAATTCGAATTGCTTTGGCGTCACAGATAACACAACCATGAAAGAAGCGCGATGCATTAACAATGTACCAAAGCTCGAATAAGTGGAGCGCTACATTTCCGGGGCAATTCAAATGACGAAGAATGTTTTCCACCCATTTTTGTAAAGTGGCACTTTGATCAGATCAGATCATAAAGGGTTAAATGCACTAGTGCACACAATGTTTCTCAGAGACATACTATCCAGGTTCGTGGAACATATACCAGTTGTTATTCGTCCACCGACTGTGCAGCTTTTCTACTACGACAGATGCCGCAGCATTCTGTAGCCCACGGCTCCTTACAATCGTAAACGATTTCGTGCACAACAAGTTTGAGTCGACTTTGTAATCACTGAAATAACATCATATACCCTCTTATCTCGTAACGTTTCATTTCGTTTCCTCCTCACCTACCGGGTGCTACACTTTTTTCTTCTGAAGCAGTGTAAAAAGAGAAAGTCCTCCGCAGAATCAGTGAGGAAATGCTGCAAGACGAAGGGACAGGACGTAGAACGAATGTTTAGATATCAGGGAACAACTTCCATGCTAGTAGAAGGAGTTGTAGAGGGTGAAAAGTATGGGAGAAAGTATTGGAATGCATCCAACACATCAATGGGAATGCTGACTGCAATTGTTACTCTGAGACAAAGAAGTTGGAATAGGAGAGAAATTCGTGAAGGGTCACATCAAACGACTCAGAAATCTGATAACACAAAAAAGAAAAGAGAGAGAGTCCAGTATCTTCACCTTTGCCAATATAGAGTGGATCTACGCACCCCAAAAATTTTTCCTCTCCTCACAAGTCTTCGGACACAGTGCACTCTGCCTCGCATTCCGTAACGACCTCCCTTCTCCTATACGTATGTTCTTTCGATAGATCCTGTGGTGTCACAGCCAGACACCACACTTGCTAGGTGGTAGCCTTTAAATCGGCCGCGGTCCGTTAGTATACGTCGGACCCGCGTGTCGCCACTATCAGTGATTGCAGACCGAGCGCCGCCACACGGCAGGTCTAGAGAGACTTCCTAGCACTCGCCCCAGTTGTACAACCGACTTTGCCAGCGATGGTTCACTGACAAAATACGCTCTCATTTGCCGAGACGATAGTTAGCATAGCCTTCAGCTACGTCATTTGCTACTACCTAGCAAGGCGCCATTACCAGTTACTATTGCTATTGAGTCATGTACAGTCAAGAGCGACGCTCATCATTAATGGATTAAAGTTAAGTATTCCACCAGCTACGTCCGTTCTAAAGTCTAAATTCCTTGTCCTATTCCAGACCTCACGCCAGCCTGCGTGAGCTTAAACGCTTGCGTTTCGGCTTCCTCTAGTACCCGGTGTTGGCTCTCCTGCCAACCCACTACAGATCCCTTAAATATCTTGACAAATCCTAAACATCCTGCAAACTTCTGTACCTCTGTCTTTCCAATCCGAGGCTGCAGCCACATCTATACCAACACGTCTCACCCTCCTCTTGCCACCACACTCTCCATATGCTTTCTCAAGGCAATTCTACAGGCTCCCTCTCTCTCCAGAAATCCTGCCAGCTATAGCTCTAGTCTCCACATCCCCTACTTAGATCAAGATTCCAATAACTCTTCCAGACTCCTGAACTGAGCGAGCGGGTTATTTGGCAAGCAGAAGAAAGTACCGGGATAGTTTTAGCAGAGCCGATGTATGTTTAATTTAGTAAATTATTAGCTTAAGTGCGTTTACTTGATATGTCATTAGCGTGTATCTCACATCAACTGCTTCCTTTGCAAGTTGTTTCTTGTGAGATTTAACATTATTACTGTGTGATATTAACACAAGTTCTTTTGCTGATTCCATATAATGTTAATCTGGCTTCCCTAGTTAAGGGATGGACTATGCTGAGCCATCCCCCACACAGTGCTCCGAATCCGTTTAATTTGTCTTATAACTGAATGTTTTCCTTAGACATTTAAGTCTCTTTTTATTATCTACGAAATGAATTAAAATTTGTGCTGCGGCCGGAACTCGAACCCGGTTCTTCTTGCTGGATAGGCAGAAATTCTAACCATTACAAACTTCAATTCATTTTTCCCTTACATATTGTCACTACTGCCAGGGTTCTCCGATATTGGCAAGCACCCCAGCATTGGGCGTAATGGGGTGCAGCAATGTTGACCATCGTGCTGTCGTGGTGTAATGGTTAGCATTTCTTCCTAGCAAACAAGAAGACCCGGGTTCGAGTCCCTTTTCCGGCATTGTAGCTCAGCGTGTTCGCTCAGAAGGCTGGGTGCTCTCTGTAATAAAAAAAAATGAGTTAAGGAATCAACGATCAACTTGAACGGATGTCTTCTGCCGTCCGCCCACACCAAACGCAGCGAACTATATATAAAAAAAAAGTCCCGACCGCAGCACAAATTTAATTCATTTCGTCTGCTTCGATCATTACCGTTTAAGTTGGTTAATGTGCAGCCTACGTTTGAGAGGTAAAAAAGAAGGAAGGAAGATTGGGTTTAGCGTCCCGTCGACATCGGGGTCATTAGACACGGAGCATGGATTGCGTCTAGGATGGGGAAGGAAATCGGCCGTGCTCATTCAAAGAAACCATCATGACATTTTCCTGGAGCGATTTAGGGAAATCTCGGAAAACCTAACTGTGGATGGCCGGACGCGAGTTCAAGCATTCATCTCCCCAAATGCAAGTCCAATGTGCTAACCACTGCGCCACCTCTTCCGGTCTTTGAAATGCAGGGCCACTTCGAGACCTATCCTTGTTCTAAAAGATTTTGAACTTTTAAGATTCAGTAAGTTTAGCTTTTAGTAGAACTCTGACAATATTCTTAAAAAGACAAAAATTTTACAGTAAAATTCTTTTGTTGTCATTTTTTTCAATTTTTTACCGATATTGTGCACAAAGTAAATTTTGGCGCTGGTAAAGATGCATTGTGAGTGTTAAAAATACGAATTGACGCAGTGTGATGTTCTTGGAAAATAAATGCGTAATACAAGTGCAACCCGTGAGTGAACTGGCAAAGCCCAAATCACAATTCCTCCTAGTTGTATTAGCATATTGTTTTAATCTCGTGTTGGTTTTGTGCGCGAGTAACTACACTCATGCTCATAAATTAAGGATAATGCTGATACATGGTGAAACGACGCTCTGGTGGACGGTTTGCGGGTTTAAATCACCTCGGCGTATGACCATGCGGTGCATTTGACCTGCGGTCGTCGCACGGTGGCGCTGGCAGCAGTCCACATACGCTAAGGTGTGTTGGTACATGTTAGAGCACGGTGCAGCGACTTAGTGTGCAGAAGTTTTCAGACTTGCTAATGGTGACTGTGTGTTGAAAATGGCTCAAAGAACACAAGTTGATGACGTTATGAGGAGTAGAATACTAAGGGCGACTGGAGGCTATTCAAACACAGCAGGTCGAAGCACAGGCCCTCCGTGTGCCACAAAGTGTGATGTCAAGATTATGGTAACGTTCCCAGCAGACAGGAAACGTGCCCAGGAGCTACAGTACTGGACGTCCACAGTGTACAACACAACAAGAAGACCGGTATCTCACCATCAGTGTCCGCAGACGGCCACGGAGTACTTCAGGTAGCCTTGCTCGGGACCTTACCGCAGCTACTGGAACAGTTGTCTCCAGACACACAGTCTACAGACGACTGAACAGACATTCGCCTGGAGTCCTGCAAGGTGCATTCCACTGACCCCGGGTCACAGGAGAGCCCATAAAGTCAGGTGTCAAGAACACAGTACATGGTCATTGGAACAGTGGTCCCAGGTTATGTTCAGGGATGAGTCCAAGTATAGTCTGAACAGTGATTCTCGACGGTTTTCATCTGGCGTGAACCAGGAACCAGATACAAACCCCTTAATGTCCTTGAAAGGGACCTGTATGGAGGTCGTGGGTTGATGGTGTGGGGTGGGATTATGATTGGTGCACGTACACCCCTACAAGTCTTTGTCACAGGAACTGTAACAGTTCAGGTATATCGGGACGTTATTTTGCACCAGTATGTCCGCCTTTTCAGGGGTGCAGTTGGTCCCACCTTCCTCCTGATGGATGATAACGCACGGCACCACGGAGCTGCCATCGTGGAGAAGTACCTTGAAACAGAAGATATAAGGCGAATGGAGTGGCAAGCCTGTTCTCCAGACCTAAACCCCTTCGAGCACCTCTGGGATGCACTCGGTCGACGTATCGCTCCACGTCTTCAAATCCCTACAACACTTCAGGAGCTCCTACAAACACTGGAAACACTGATGCAAGAACGGGAGGCTATACCGCATCATCTGCTCGACCACCTGATACAGAGTATGCCAATCCGTTGTGCTGCCTGTGCACGTGTGCATGGTGATCATATCCCATATTGATGTCGGGGTACATGCGCAGGAAACAGTGGCGTTTTATAGCATGTGTGTTTCGGGACTGTTTTCTTAACTTATCACCATACCGTGGACATACAGATCTGTGTCGTGTGCTGCTATTAGCGCCAGTTTTGTGTAGTGCCACGTTGCGTGGCACCACATTCTGCAATCATCCTTAACTTAAGAGCATGACTGTATGTATAGAAAATTCTAAACAGTGAGAGGCAATATTTTTAAAAGCTTAACGGAAACAACCGATTAGAAAATTACATGAGAATTTTGTCTTAGAAGAAAGTTTACTACATATCGTAATACCTTTATTAGAGACTGTGCAAAAAAAGAAAAATTACCTAGGAGGAGGTAAAAGATGATCCGCAGGAGAGTGAGTAGAAATAGATAACCACAGGTGCTGCTAGAGACTTAGAAGTAACTGCGACTGAGGTTTGTAATCACAGTTTCATTACAGTGCACGTCATGAGGAAAACTGCACAGGTGAAGGACTAAAGACACACAACCAGAAGCGCTGTTAAAATCCAAAATTAACCTGTCCTTAGCCGCCAAAGGTCGTTGAAAGCAGAGCAGCACTAAAGCTGTGTATACGCAGCTTTAGGCGACGCATCTTCACTTCCTGCAGCCAGGCCAAGCTGCAGCACAGCCCCGGGACGGAGATCGACCACAGGGAAACCATCCTCGCTCTCATGAGACATCAATCTGCTCTACTGCACATTTTCACACATTAAAATGTCGCACCACGCATTAAAGACATGATCCTATTAGAAAGTACGTAAATTTCACGGCTGTGTATTAAAAAAAATACTAAAAAAGTAAAGAAGAGTAGCGTCTCGCAGAGCACAATCTAGGACTGATTCAAGGATAGCGAAGGATATGGTCAGTGCCCTTTGGAAGACATTTTCCAGGAGCGATTTATGGAAATCACGGAAAACCTAAATCTGGATGACCTAACGCGGTTTTGAACCGCCGTCATCCGGAATGCGAGTCCAGTGTACTAACCACAGCTCGGTTAAAACGTGCCGTATACGAGTATTCGTTGCTGTTGTACGCACGTTATGTTAGACGTTAATTACAACGGACGAGAGAGCACGGGCGATGGCAGAGTCCTCTAGTGAGAATGGTGATGATATCAACCATGGAAGCTGCTTGACATTCTCATCATCGCGCGATAGTTGCACTTAAAGAAACTGAAACAATATAAGCTGCTCCTTAAAACTGAAAGCCAGCATTGTATTCATCACTGTAAAGAACCGAAACACTAGTCCTTTATCCGAATTAGTATTTATATAACAAAGATCAAGGTAGTTTGATAGCTTTTATCTCAGCCAGCACATTGGATATGGTGATGAACGAGGACGTGGTAATACGTTCAAAGTAGCGCACAGAATAATTCTAATTAAGCTTTTGTGACTTGAGTGGGCTCCCACGCAAAACCAGTGATCACAGGTCAATGAAATTTTCTGAGAAATGTGTAAGCACATGCTGAAGAGAAATAAAGATTAAACTACTGAAATTTATTTTGATTTCCACATGACACTGTAACATTTGTTAACTGCGTACCATGTTTACATTCCAGGTAAACATCAATGGGGCGATCATCTGCATCCACGACAGCCTGGGATGACACTACAACTAACATTTCACCATTTTCAAATAACTAACGGGAATGCAGCTGGATGACGTCGTCGAAAACCGCGAATATCTCGACATAATTACACCCTGCCATTTTCAAGGCAGAAATTCATAATGAATGTGTGAGGCAGCATTAACTCTGTCCCTCTGGGTCTTTTTTTTTTTGACAAGGGAGAGATCAGTATTCCATGCAGTATTCAAACAAAAACCAACATCTCTGTTTGTAATGTTGTTTGATAATTTAATTTCAATGGCTTCCTTAATAACACTACCCCCAATAGCTGAAGTGCATGCCATAATCTCCGTGTTGTCACGCACTATGTGATCAAAAGTATCCGGACAACCCCAAAACATATGTTTTTCATATTAGGTGCGTTGTGCTGCCACCTACTACCAGGTACTCCATATCAGCGACCTCAGTAGTCATTAGACAACGTGAGAGAGGAGAATGGGGCGCTCCGCGGAACGCACGGACTTCGAAAGTCGTCAGGTCATTGGGTGTCACCTGTGCCATATATCTGTACGCGAGATTTCCACACTCTTAAACATCCCTAGGTCCACTGTTTCCGATGTGATAGTGAAGTGGAAACGTGAAGGGACAAAAACGGTTCAAATGGCTCTAAGCACTGTAGGACTAAACATTTGAAGTCATCAGTCCCCTAGACATAGAACTTCGTAAATCTAACTAATCTAAGGACATCACACACATACATGCCCGAGGCAGGATTCGAACCTGCGACAGTAGCAGCAGCGCGGTTTTAGGCTGAAGAGTCTAGAACCGCTCGGCCACAGCGGCCGGCATGAAGGGACACGTACAGCACGAAAGCGTACAGGCCAACCTCGTCTTTTGACTGACAGAGACCAACAACAGTTCAA
Source organism: Schistocerca cancellata (assembly GCF_023864275.1). NCBI lineage: Eukaryota > Metazoa > Arthropoda > Insecta > Orthoptera > Acrididae > Schistocerca > Schistocerca cancellata. The sequence goes on along the minus strand of NC_064632.1, from coordinate 402,112,011 downwards.
GACGGTCGTAATGTGTAATAGGCCAGTAAATGCTCTACGATGCCTCGCTTGGTGTAAGGAGCGTAAACATTGGACGATTTAACAGTGGATAAACGTTAAACCAATTTCCACTACAAAAATTATTGAAAAAGAACGGAGAATAACAAAATGTAACTGACAGTGAGAAATGGCGTAGATAAGAGTTCATCCTTTACCAGGTTAATATGTCTTCTTTCGTGCGGCGTCCAGGCCTTCAAAAATCTCCTACTTCATTTCTGCGTGAAAAGTCTGCTCCGAAATCTTGCAATAAGTTTCATTGTCCAGAAATTTCTAATGTACACAAAACCGTCTTGATATTAAATGCAATTTATTTTACGCTTCTTCCCTCCTCCAAATTTCATAACAACTTCCTCAATATCTCTAACATTAAAATCAGATCAAGACTAGCTATTACGTTTTTTACGTCAGCATTAAGCGTCCGCTCTCGAGAGACAATAGACGGATAGAAAACAAAAAAAAAGAGTTAAAATTTAGTATTTTCTCTGCCGTCAAGCGCTCATACCGCTGCGACGGTATAATTTATATCTGAGGGGACGAGTGTATATTGAGCAAGCTCTAAAGTAAACAAAAGAAAAATTCGGAGTAGGTATTAAAGTCCATGGAGAAGAAATAAAAACGTTGAGGTTCGCCGATGACATTGTAATTCTGTCAGAGACAGCAAAGGACTTGGAAGAGCAGTTGAACGGAATGGACAGTGTCTTGAAAGGAGGATATAAAATGAACATCAACAAAAGCAAAACAAGGATAATGGAATGTAGTCGAATTAAGTCGGGTGATGCTGAGGGAATTAGATTAGGAAACGAGACACTTAAAGTAGTAAAGGAGTTTTGCTACCTGGGGAGCAAAATAACTGATGATGGTCGAAGTAGAGAGGATATAAAATGTAGACTGGCAATGGCAAGGAAAGTGTTTCTGAAGAAGAGAAATTTGTTAACATCGAGTATATATTTAAGTGTCAGGAAGTCGTTTCTGAAAGTATTTGTATGGAGTGTAGCCATGTGTGGAAGTGAAACATGGACGATAGATAGTTTGGACAATAAGAGAATAGAAGCTTTCGAATTGTGGTGCTACAGAAGAATGCTGAAGATTAGATGGGTAGATCACATAACTAATGAGGAGGTATTGAATAGAATTGGGGAGAAGAGGAGTTTGTGGCACAACTTGACAAGAAGAAGGGACCGATTGGTAGGACATGTTCTGAGGCATCAAGGGATCACAAATTTAGCATTGGAGGGCAGCGTGGAGGGTAAAAATCGTAGAGGGAGACCAATAGATGAATACACTAAGCAGATTCAGAAGGATGTAGGTTGCAGTAAGTACTGGGAGATGAAGAAGCTTGCACAGAATAGAGTAGCATGGAGAGCTGCATCAAACCAGTCTCAGGACTGAAGACAACAACAACAACAACAACAACAAACCTTGTGTCGAGTGACGAATCACGGTACACAATGTGGCGATCCGATTGCGGGGTCTGGGTATGGCCAATCCCCTGTGAACATCATCTGCCAGCGTGTGTAGGGCCAACAGTAAAAATCGGAGGCGGTGGTGTTATGGTGTGGTAGCGTTTTTCATGGAAGGGACTTGCACCCATTGTTGTTTTGCGTGGCACTATCACAGCACAGGCCTACACTGATGTTTTAAGCACCTTCTTGCTTCCCACTGTTGAACAGCAATTCGAGGATGGCAACTGCATTTTTCAACGCGATATAGCACCTATTCATAATGCACGGCCTGTGGCCGAGTGGTTACACTTCCAATAACATCCCTGTAATGGACTGGCCTACACAGAGTTCTGGCCTGAATCCTATAGAACACGTTTCGGATGTTTTGGAACGCCGACTTCGTGCCAGGCCTCACCGAACGACATCGATACCTCTCTGCAGCACTCCGTGAAGAATGGGCTGCTATTCCCCAAGAAACTTTCCAGCACCTGACTGAACGTGTGTCTGCGAGAGTGGAAACTGTCATCAACACTAAAGGTGGGCCAACACCATATTGAATTCCAACATTATGGATGGAGGGCGTCAAGAACTAGTAAGTTATTTCCAGCCAGGTGTCCGGATACTTTCGATGACATAGCGTATTCCACAGGATTACCGGTGTCAAGACAATGTTCTGCAATGGTGGATTTGCTCGTCAGTCTTAAGCGTGTGTGCCGCTTATGCTCGGTACACCGCTCCTCTACAATCCTGACAGTCTCACAAGTGGTTGACATGCCACAACTACAAGAAATGCGGTAGACACTCGCACCTCACGCAAACCAACATCATCCTTTACGGATCCTAAAAGAACCCTGATTTTAGATAGTGGGTGAAAAACACACTTCACATCATATTTCCGCAAATACGACCAATTCTGTTCGAAATGCTCCATGTGTAAGGCATAAATGCTGTAGACTTTCGTGCCACCTCGGTATTATCATCAGTCACCCAGTGCACAGTTGGTCGATAGAACATTGTCTTGATACCGGTCATCCTGTGGAATATAACAACACGGAGAATCTGGCATGCGCTTCCAGCTGTTGGGATGATGTTATTAAGAAAGCTGTTGAAATTAAATTAGGAAATAATCTTATAAATATTACTGGTGGTTTTTGCTTGAATTCTGCTTGGGATCCTTCTCTCTCACTTGGCAAAAAAAAAAACAGAGGGACAATTTCTGACGTCGGTCATCTCTGGTTTGTATTGTTCCTAAGTGTGTGTGTGTGTGTGTGTGTGCGCGCGCGCGCGCTTGCGCGCGCGTTTGTGTGTTACCTTTACGGAGTTTCTGGTGAAACTGACGTTTTAAATTCGCTTGAACAGCACTTACGAGCTGCAGTTTTGCCTTGAAAATGGCAGTTGTGCTCCTGTCTAAATGTCGGCGGTTGTCTACGACGCCACCTGTCTGCATTCTCGTAACATATTCGAATAACCACAATTGTTCGCGCCACTTCTCGTAGGGTGGACCGTGTAATGTTTAGATGCCGTGACATAGCTCGTGCACTGCTTGAAGGTTGCAAATTGCGTCCCGCATTCTCAGCTGTGGAACAGTGACCTTCAACAATTTGTGGCGCAATTGGCCGCTGGCCACTCACAGGAGCAATTCCCAAATCACCAGTTACTTCGAAGTTCCGAATCGAGTTGTTAAACCCCGGCGCGGAAAGATGCCTCTTCGTGTTCCTTTAAAGCGTCGATAATCGCGAAGACTAGCGGCACTATTTCTGTTGTTCCGATAAAACAGTTTTACGAGTAACCCGTGCTCGCCTTATCCAGAACCGTGTTTACTATCTGCAACTGTAATGTACACTGATGCTTGTGTTTCAACCTAACGTCGTCGTATCAGTAGCTGCTCCCAAAGGCCAGTCATGACACTAACACTACAAGTAACAACGGAAATCGCGCAGCGAGTGGTCTGAACGTCATTGCTGCAATGTTGGGTACCCATACCGCAAATAGTTTTCGCCTACATCGGCTCAGATAGTTTTACATCACCGACGTTGGCGTGGTTGCTTGAGTTTTAGCTGTGGAATATTGGAAAGTAATAGGATGTAAAACTTCCTGGTAAATTATGTGCCGAAACGGATGTCGAACTTGGAGCCTTTGACTTTCGCGGACAGGTGTTTACCGTTTTAAATATCCAACCACGACTCAAGACTCGCCCTCATAGCTTTTCTTCAGCCAGTTCTGTTCGCCTACCCTCTAAACTTACGTGCGAAAGGCAAAGGTGCTAGTTTCCAATCCCTGTTAAAATTCATTACGGGTCTAGCGGAGTATATTTTTATACTGGGTAACACCTGAACGGGGTAAAATGTCTATCTGTTTCATCTTGCTCGGGATGGAAGCCCCTGCTGACTTCTTTCCCTGTTTCCGTGATTGCGAACTTTTTTTAAAGCTTCAACTTATGAAAAACACTGTACTTCTCTTTCTGTTTACTCAGAAATGTTTCGACACGTGTTGTAATATTCTGTTGGTATCAATTTATTTCTGTAATTATCGTATAATTCTTTTGTATTTCAGGTTTAAACATTAAAACATGTGCATTTTTTTTCGATTGCTCACCTGAAATTACATTACTTACGAAAATGACTTTTTTTTGCCTTTTTGTAGTTTTGGCAGCGTGACACCTTCAGAGTAATTCGAAAGAAATTTTCTGATTTTCGAAATACTTTTTCATCAGTAGTCGTTGTATGTGTAACCATCCCTACGAATTCGATCCAATTGTACATCTCTATCGCGATTGTATACACAGTTTTCCATATGTTTTTATGTTTCATTCTCACTTGTTTTCAAACTTTTCTCTTTTTTCACGAAACCGGATTTGAAAAAAAAATTATGTCGCCATATCCAGAGATGCGATGTGTCATTGTCGCTGCTCACTCGTGCATCGTTTCGTTTCTGTTCAGTGTGGGGCTAATTTTGAATGTTAGGTGAAAGCTATTGTGGTTTGCTTGCTGGGGGAGAATATATATTTGTGTGTGTGTTTAACGAGAGGGAGTGGAAGGAGAAGGGGAGGGAGGGGCAGAGAGAAAGAGAGAGAGAGAGAGAGAGAGAGAGAGAGAGAGAGTACAAGAAACTGCGACTGCGCGAATTCTTTCATCTAATCAACCTTCGTTGGTCTTCGTTGACTGGGCTAAGTACTCCGTACGCACCGTATAAGGGGGTGGGTGTCTGATACCGCGCATTGAACGTTTTATTATGCACCCACTGCATTTAGTGAAGCACCTTGGTGCGACTGGAAAACAAAGCAGCTGCACTGGAAACTGGTTTCGCTGCGCTGCGTTTCGGTCGGGCTATTGGCGTATGTCGAGACTATAGCCTTGGAGCCGCTTGTGGAACCAGTTTTGTAGTATGTGCCTGTCCAGTTTCTTCCCATCGCCAATGGTAATGTAAATCTGGCTCCTGCGCTTTCCTGCGTGCAAACACTTTGCGACCAGCTGTGATCGTGCACCTGCAAGGCAACTACGAAGAGCCTGCAGCGTGAAGGGGAAAAGAAACTGTTTCGTGTCGTAGCAGGTTTAATTTTCCAATTTGGTAGCATGTAATCCAAGTCATAAGCAGCAGAGAAAATCTAGTGAGATGTATATTAGTGTAGCGGTGTCACGGGTCCGTCAGCTAATTCTTCTGTTCTCGTAGTTATCCAAAGTCAACTGAGCAGGACCTAATTATCAGTGAAGGTGAGTAAGATGTTCAGCGATCACTGCAAAGACTTGAGACTGGAACTTAAAATCTGAATAAGTGTTATACAATGATTGTAGATCGACTGTTGTTTATACGATCTCTGAGACTCCGACGGGCATGTTTTATGGCCTAATTGGTAACGTTTTCTCCCGTCGTGCACAGTGGCAATTTCCACTCGCGAAGTGTTGCTGACGTTTAACCGTCTCGTGTACGTGACAGTGACTTTCGTATTTACAATGGAGTGTTTCACTCATATGTGTTGTTTATGCCTCCGGTATGGTGCTGTGCAAACTTTGTGCTACAGTCGATGAGTTGAGGCAGTGGCGTCGTCGCGCGAATGCAAACGCGGCAGCCTGTAACAAAGGCGGATGACGCTGACAACAGCGGAGAATGGCAACGATTAGCCTCCAGCTCGAGAACTGCGAGTCAAAAAAATCCGAAGCCCAGATTATAAATCATATATTCGTTATCCGTACTACTAACGCTATGTGTTTATCAGTAGTGTTATCGTTTTCGTTGACCGTTAAGACCAATACGTTGTTCATTGAAGAGTGTCACATCATTGTCAGTTTGCGGAAACGTAACTGAGGATTCAGCTGCTGCAATTAAGTAAGTTTCCAGTTTTCATATTTTTATGTATACTGATAGCTAATAACATAATTATCTATTGTAATGACTTATTTAAGTTTAAGGTTTGAATAACATAATTGTATATTCTAGGGCCTTATTTTAAATCACTGTAGTTTACAATGGCTAGTTTGGAGAACATTGAGAAAAAGACTGTGAATGACCCTCGTTCCCTGAAGCTAACATTTTAAAGAAAGAGGCCTTACATATGTCCATCGAAGGCAGACACCAAAACTTCACAATACTGTAAGAAATGTAAAAAAACGTATCTGTAATATGTGTCTCCAAACCATTTGCAAAAATTGTGTACAACAGGAAAAAATTTTATTGTTATTATTGTCTTCAAATCTACTTTTGAATACGAAAAGAAACATGTTATAAAGTTTCAGTATAAATTCTGTCTACTTTAAGTAGTCTTGAAATGTGTGTTCTCTATCTTTATCAATGTATGTCTATTCAAATAACTTTTCAATAAAATACTTTCAATATATTTCATACCGCTGGCACAAGGAAAAAAAGTTGTCCAAGTGCGAGTATGACTCCCACACGAGGGTTCTGTACAAACTTAATTATGTACGTATGTAGTTCATTCATCCTGGAAATCGAACATCTCAACGATTCTTACCTGTTTTCGTTATCGATACTAGCAGGACATTGATCCCGGGAATTCCAATACCACATCGAAATCTCTCAAGTTGTTTCCCAGACTAGCCCAGACACAAAAAGAGAACAAGGGACTTGAGTTTATAGATGGAGAGAGAGGCAAGAGTTAATAAAACAATACTGCTGCTACAATCAAGATTTAGGTGACTTTGAATGTAGTGTTATAGTCGGCGCACGAGCGATGGGACACAGTCTCTCCGAGGTAGCGATGAACTGGGGTTTTCCAGTACGACCATTTCAAGAGTGTGTCGTGAATATCAGGCATCCGGTAAAACATCAAATCTCCGACATCGCTGCGGCCGGAAAAAGACCATGCAAGAACTGGACCAACGACGACTGAAGAGAATCGTTCAACGTGACAAAAGTGCAAACATTCCGCGAATTGCTGCAGATTTCAATGCTGGGCCATTAACAAGTGCCAGCATGCGACCATTCAACGAAACATCATCGACATGGGTTTTCGGAGCCGAAGACCCACTCCTGTAGCCTTGATGACTGCACGACACAAAGCTTTACACCTTGCCTGGGCCCATCAACACCGACATTGGACTATTGATGACCGAAAACATTTTGCCGGGTCGGACGAGTCTCGTTTCGAATTGTATCGAGCGGATGGAAGTGAACTGGTATGGAGACAACCTCATAAATCCATGGACCCTGTATGTCAGCAGGCGACTGTTCAAGCTGGCGGAGGCTCTGTAATGATGTGGAGTTGGAGTGATACGTGACTCCTGATACGTCTAGATACGATTCTGACAGACGACACGTTCTAAGCATCTTGTCTGATCACCTGCATCCTTTCAAGTGCATTGTGAATTCCGACGGACTTGGGCAATTCCAGCAGGACAATGCGACACCCCATACGTCCAGAATTGCTACAGAGTAGCTCCAGCAACACTCTTCTGAGTTTAAACACTTCCGCTAGCCAAAAAACTTGAGCATATCTGGGATGCCTCGCAATGTGCTTTTCTGAAGAGATCTCCACCCCCTCGTAGTCTTGCCGATTTATAGACAGCCCAGCAGGATTCATGGTCTCAGTTCCCTCCAACACTATTTCAGATATTGTGTGTTTCGTGTTAAACCGGGGACCTAGAAACGACGGAGAGGCTTCGTCCCGCCATAGTCCTCAGTGGATCACAACCCCACAACAGGCCACAACAGTTCACCCACCCCACCGCCGACTCACACCGAACCCAGGGTTACTGCGCGGTTCAGCCCCCGTGGACCCCCCGGGAACGTCTCATATGAGACCAGTGTAACCCCAAATGTTTACGTGCTAGAGTAATTATGGTACGAGGGCAGTTCAATAAGTAATGCAACACATTTTTTTTCTCGGCCAATTTTGGTTGAAAAAACCTGAAATTTCTTGTGGAATATTTTCAAACATTCCCGCTTCGTCTCGTATAGTTTCATTGACTTCCGACAGGTGGCAGCGCTTTACGGAGCTGTTAAAATGGCGTCTGTAACGGATGTGCGTTGCAAACAACGGGCAGTGATCGAGTTTCTTTTGGCGGAAAACCAGGGCATCTCAGATATTCATAGGCGCTTGCAGAATGTCTACGGTGATCTGGCAGTGGACAAAAGCACGGTGAGTCGTTGGGCAAAGCGTGTGTCATCATCGCCGCAAGGTCAAGCAAGACTGTCTGATCTCCTGCGTGCGGGCCGGCCATGCACAGCTGTGACTTCAGTGGACTGTTCTTCCTCATGCACCCTACAGCCCCGATCTCGCACCGTCGGATTTCCATACGTTTGGCCCAATGAAGGACGCAATCCGTGGGACGCACTACGCGGATGATGAAGAAGTTATTGATGCAGTACGACGTTGGCTCCGACATCGACCAGTGGAATGGTATCGTGCAGGCATACAGGCCCTCATTTCAAGGTGGCGTAAGGCCGTAGCATTGAATGGAGATTACGTTGAAAAATAGTGTTGTGTAGCTAAAAGATTGGGAAATAACGTGGTGTATTTCAATGCTGAATAAAACAACCCCTGTTTCAGAAAAAAAAGTGTTGCATTACTTATTGAACTGCCCTCGTATATGCTTGCGTGGAGACAGTGTTTGCACAGGAATCGCCGACATAGTGTAACTGACTCGGAATAAGGGTAACCAGCCCACATTCACCGAGGCAGATGGAAAACCACCTTAAAAATCATCCACAGGCTGGCCGGCACCCCAGACCTCGACACTAATCCGCCGGGCGGATTCCTGCCAGGGACCGGCACGCCTTCCTGCTCGGGAAGCACCGCGTAAGGTCGCGCGGCTAGCCGGGCGGGCTAAGTCAGACATTAGTCGAGTCCATGTCATGTCGTGTTGCGGCACTTCTGTGTGCTCGCAGGAGCTCTACACGATCTTGCTTACCAAATTTCATGTCTATAGCTTAACGGGAAGTACCTACAGGCTTTGTTGAGTGAGTTTGCGAGTATGAAAATATGTGACATAAATGAGCGTATTTTATCACTGAAGTGGCTTAGAAGCTTAAAATTTTTACAGCTCCAACGGACCATAGACTTTAATTTGCTCCAGTTATGTACGAGTTTTTTTACGACTCCTATTAAAGGTTAACCGAAGTAAACGTGTCTGCCGGAATTGGACTGGAACATGGAACCCTTGCTTTTCGTGGGCAAATGCTCTAGGCCCCAACTATCCTGGCACGATTGACGATTCATCCCCGTAGCTTTCCTATCGCCAGTAGCCATCTATTGCTTTCCAAAATTCAGTAGCTCTCCCCGACTTTCCAAACTTCAAAGAAGTGATTGTGCATACCTGCAGGGGTTACTCCTGGAAAGGAGAAAGTGCGGATAAATGGGTTGGCCACAGTCTAGGGGATTATTTCCAGGACGAATTTTCGAAAAGTAATATCGATATACTGAAAAGTGTATATGTAATGAGAAATGGCACTTTGAACTGTTTGCCATTATGAACGTCTACATGCCTGAACACACAAGGGATACGTATTCTTTGCCTACTAGCAGAGCACGAGTGAGTGAGTCGAGTGCAGAAATAAAGAAAGAAAGAAAGAGAGAGAGAGAGAGAGAGTGGTGTCACTGCTGAGTGATATTTGATGGCGGACGTGCCGTACAGAGAATGAATTTTATTTAGATACTCACTGCTGTGGCTGAATATAGAGGATGAACTTCTGAGATGATTTTGTAGAGAGAAGTCACCGAAAAAAGATACTACGCCTTGAGTTCTGTTTTGCGCAAGCGCTAGTCGAGTGGTTATTGTTGTTGTTGTTGTTGTTGTGGTCTTCAGTCCTGAGACTGGTTTGATGCAGCTCTCCATGCTACTCTATCCTGTGCAAGCTTCTTCATCTCCCAGTACTTACTGCAACCTACATCCTTCTGAATCTGCTTATTGTATTCATCTTTTGGTCTCCCTCTACGATTTTTACCCTCCATGCTGCCCTCCAATGCTAAATTTGTGATCCCTTGATGCCTCAGAACATGTCCTACCAACCGGTCCCTTCTTCTTGCCAAGTTGTGCCACAAACTCCTCCCCAATTCTATTCAATACCTCCTCATTAGTTATGTCATCTACCCATCTAATCTTCAGCATTCTTCTGTAGCACCACATTTCGAAAGCTTATCTTCTTGTCCAAACTATTTATCGTCCATGTTTCACTTCCACACATGGCTACACTCCATACAAATACTTTCAGAAATGACTTCCTGACACTTAAATCTATACTCGATGTTAACAAATTTCTCTTCTTCAGAAACGCTTTCCTTGCCATTGCCAGTCTACATTTTATATCTTCTCTACTTCGACCATAATCAGTTATTTTGATCCCCAAATAGCAAAACTCCTTTACTACTTTAAATGTCTCATTTCCTAATCTAATACCCTCAACATCACCAGACTTAATTCGACTACACTCCATTATCCTCGTTTTGCTTTTGTTGATGTTCATCTTATATCCTCCCTTCAAGACACTATCCATTCCGTTCAACTGCTCTTCCAAGTCCTTTGGTGCCTCTGACAGAATTACAATGTCATCGGCGAACCTCAAAGTTTTTATTTCTTCTCCATGGATTTTAATACCTACTCCGAATTTTTCTTTTGTTTCCTTTACTGCTTGCTCAATATACAGATTTAATAGCATCGGGGAGAGGCTACAACCCTGTCTTACTCCGTTCCCAACCACTGCTTCTCTTTCATGCCCCTCGACTCTTATAACTGCCATCTGGTTTCCATACAAATTGTAAATAGCCTTTCGCTCCCTGTATTTTACCCCTGCCACCTTTAGAATTTGAAAGAGAGTATTCCAGTTAACATTGTCAAAAGCTTTCTCTAAGTCTACAAATGCTAGGAACGTAGGTTTGCCTTTCCTTAATCTTTCTTCTAAGATAAGTCGTAAGGTCAGTATTGACTCACGTGTTCCAGTATTTCTACGGAATCCAAACTGATCTTCCCCGAGGTCGGCTTCTACTAGTTTTTCCATTCGTCTGTAAAGAATTCGTGTTAGTATTTTGCAGCTGTGGCTTATTAAACTGATTGTTCGGTAATTTTCACATCTGTCCACACCTGCTTTCTTTGGGATTGGAATTATTATATTCTTCTTGAAGTCTGAGGGTATTTCGCCTGTTTCATACATCTTGCTCACCAGATGGTAGAGTTTTGTCAGGACTGGCTCTCCCAAGGCCGTCAATAGTTCCAATGGAATGTTGTCTACTCCGGGGGCCTTGTTTCGACTCAGATCTTTCAGTGCTCTGTCAAACTCTTCACGCAGTATCGTATCTCCCATTTCATCTTCATCTTCATCCTCTTCCATTTCCATAATACTGTCCTCAAGTGCATCGCCCTTGTATAGACCCTCTATATACTCCTTCCACCTTTCTGCTTTCCCTTCTTTGCTTAGAACTGGGTTTCCATCTGAGCTCTTGATGTTCATACAAGTGGTTCTCTTATCTCCAAAGGTCTCTTTAATTTTCCTGTAGGCAGTATCTATCTTACCCCTAGTGAGATAAGCCTCCACATCCTTACATTTGTCCTCTAGCCATGCCTGCTTAGCCATTTTGTACTTCCTGTCGATCTCATTTTTGAGACGTTTGTATTCCTTTTTGCCTGCTTCACTTACTGCATTTTTATATTTTCTCCTTTCATCAATTAAATTCAATATTTCTTCTGTTACCCAAGGATTTCTACTAGCCCTCTTCTTTTTTATTGTAGAGTAAATATTACATTGTGTTTAACAATATCTCGTTTTGGTATCCAGGGCGAATTATCTGTCATGTCTTCAGAATCATAATTATTTTTCTTCACCCTCCACCTTCAGTTAAAAGTATTTCATCAGAAAAGCAAAGAGTAAATTTTACTTAATTTAAATATTACTTGTGTGAGTTCATTTTCGTGGTGTATGGCAAAGCTAGGAAAAAAAATCGTAGTTCATTTTAGTACGAGTCACTTCTTTGTAGTTAAAATGGGTTTAATATAAATTCAAAATACCCTTTTATTCGTTTGCAACCACTTCACTAAAGTTTATTCTCGCAGTTTGAATGCAATTCCAACATTACTGCACTGTCGCACCTTGCGCTATTACGTAGATACGTAGCTGCATTTTCGAAAATATAAAAGTCTAGTTTGCAAAGGCAGCCTAAAGCAAGAGATAAAGCAATTAGCCACGTAGTGATTTATTTCAGGGACACGCTGTTTACAGTTCATATTACGCTCTTCAGCATTTCATGAGAAAGATCAGAGCTGACCTATCAGTTGCAAGATAACAATCAACTGTAAGGCCTAAGCGATCTTTCTATGATGAACTTTGTAACTCTTTTCATTTGCAAAATTTCTAACCGGACGTAATTTCAGTACTCAGCATTAGTCATTGCGCGTGATTGTTTCATAAGAAGCAATTCTGCAGATTTCCAGATTATTGATAACCATTCTTTGCATTTAAATTCATCAGATTTAATTTCCGTTAATTGGTATCACACACATCAAAAGTAATTTACATAGTTAATGTTCGAGTTAATATACTCAATTATATGCTGGATGCATTTCAATTTCACTTTTCCTCCATTTCCTGTTCCTGTTTTTACTCTCTACAGCCTTTAGTACCGTGGGAGTGTTTACTCGATGCCTTAACAGATGTCCTTCCATTCTGTGCCTCCTTCTTGTCAGTGTTTCCCATATATTCCTTTCCTCTCCGACTCTGTGCAGAACGTCATAATTCCTTACCTTATCAGTCCACTTAATTTTCAACATTCGTCTTTAGCACCACATCTCAAATGCTTCGAATCTCTTTTGTTCTGTTTTTCCCACAGTCCATGTCTCACTACCATACAACGATGTGCTCCAAACATACTTTCTCAGAAATTTCTTCCTTAAATTATGGACAATGTTCGATACTAGTAGACTTCTCTTGGTCAGGAATGCCCTGTCTGCTAGTGCTAGTCTGTTTTTGATGTCCTCCTTGCTTCGTCCGCCATGAGTTATTTTGCTGCCTAGGAAACAGACTCCCTTAACTTCATCTACTATGTGATCACCAGTCCTGATGTGAAGTTTCTAGGTGTTCTTATTTATGCTACATCTCATTACTTTCGTCTTTCTTCGATTTGCTCTCACTCCACTGTATTCGATACATTAAGGCCATTCTAGATCAGAATACACTGATGATACTGTAATCGGATTTTAAAAGTTCTTGATTTCACATTGCTAGCGAGAAGTTTTATCACACACGCAGTCTCTAATTATTAAGTTTATGTTTTTAATTACTAAGTTTATATGTAAAAGTTTCAATACTGACAACGATTTTGAAGTGTCTATTTAATGCTACATCAACACATACCCTCGATTTAGCACGCACACATTATACAGTTTCGTACAGTCATGCTTCCAATAGGGTTTGTAACTATGTACTGGCTGGTTTTCACACATTCTACCGAATAAACGTAACAAACAGAACATTCATTACATATTCCACTGTCACATGGCCACATGACACATCAGCTCACAAGCACGGGAAGTACATAACTGCTGTTAGTGAATTCATTTCAACATGTTGGCGGGCTGTATACTCTGAGGAACAAAAAGTTTATGGCCGTTAACATCACGAAACTGAATGCCGCCTGGTGACACTGGTCACGTGACGCAGTAAGGAAATTATACACAGTGGTCACAGGTTCGAGACTCGGTCGGCACACAGTTTTAATCTGCGAGAAAGTTTCAAACAAGCCCACATTCCACTGCTGAATTATCGTTATATCTTCTTCTGACGCGTATTAATGAAATATGTTGTATAAAACTTTTGTAACTTGATTTTTAATCCATCAGTCTCATTAGAAAATTCGACTTGTTTTTGTTACAGTGTAATCTCATACAGGACGCCATCTGTCTTATGATTTATTTCCATTTACATTCTGTTGGTATATATATAATTTTCAAATTCCAAATATAGTATGCTTATGGTCTTCAGTAAAACTGAGTTATAGCTTCTCGGAAGTACACACCAATAGAGGGCACTATAGGGCCTCGATGGTGCATTTTATCACTGTCTGTACTGGTTGAATACAACGGTTTCAGTTTTGTTTCTGCCATGTAAAAGCTAGCGTCAATTGTCACATGTTCATGCTCTGATTTGGTTATGCCCGTACGACTCTTCTGGTAATCGTATGTATTCTTATTTTGCGTTTATATGGACTCGTGTAACTGCGTTCTTTGCCTGTTCTTGATTCCTTCCGTTTTCGTATTTTACTACCGATGTTATAATTGAAATCCGGATCAGCAATAAATTACGGATTCTGTGACTGACTACTATCCTTCTTCACATTTGAATATTAGCTGCTCACAGCGGATAAGATACATAATTCAGCCAGCCATCTAATTTCTAATTTTTGAAAAGGATGGATCTGAAAAACAGCCTAGCAAGAAAGAAAAAGAAGTGCGATGTCCTCATTATGCATATACTGATCCACCAGGGCCGTGTGTGACTTCTGTTAAAAACAGCTGCCAAAATCAAAACTCGAATCACCATCCTCCAGAAACTCTGTAGCACATCATGGGGATCAACTGCATCAACATTCCGTACTTCAGGTCTGAGACGGGTTACCCTGTGGCGTAATACTGCCCACCAGCTTGGATGAGTAGTGCCCAAAGAAAAGTTGTTAACACACAGCTCAACCTACCATGCATCTTATAACTGGTAGAATACCCATACCTTCTTTCCGTCTACCCATACTTAGCCGTGTACCACCTACATCTCTGCGGCGCGAATGTGCATTTGTGCCACAGCACAAAAAACTACAGAAAAACTCCCTGTTCACGGGGGTATTCCAAGGATTAGCGAAGGTAAGCTTCGCTCTCGTCATCCACATTTAGAAACCGCAAGCATTTTTGGTGGATGCGGCTTTAATACTGACGACTAGTTGGTTGGTTTGGGGCGCAGAGGGACCAAAATACAGTGTCATCAGTCCCTTTTCCCTCATGGAAACAAGGCTCAAGTTAAAACAATTACCAAAAGGAGTCGGAGAAAGGAAAAGGACGGTAAAATAACCGGGAACTGCACGGAAAGAGAAAACGAAAGAAGTTAAGCAAAAGAGGTAAACATACACTAAAAGGAAAAGTAGTGGAAGGTAAAAAATGTAAATGTCGTGTGATTAGGGCCTCCCGTCGAGGTAGACCATTTGCCGGGTGAAAGTCTTTCGATTTGACGCCACTTCGGCGACTTGCGGGTCGATGGGAATGAAATGATGATGATTAGCACAACACCGCACCCAGTCCCTGAGCGGAGAAAATCTCCGACCCAGCCGGGATTCGAACCCGGGTCCTCAGGATTGACATTCTGTCGCGCTGACCACTCAATAACTGCACAGTGACTGTGACCCTGAGAAGTAGATTGTTCGCCACACAATTCGAGAATATCCTCTGAGAGCTTTGCCTGGCGACCCAACAGAGTTCCTGGTGATGACAGAAAATCAATAGACTATATTCATGGCCCGGATATTAGTTTGAAATTTAAGATAATTGTATTACTTGTTTGTGATGTAACCGTATGCTAAACAAATAAATTAAATCAATCATATGAAATACAGATCCATATACACGGTGAAAAAGGTTAACCTACCGTTTCACGAGAATGAGAACACTATTGGTTAAAAACAGTCTTCGTTGAAATTTTAGTTTTTTATTTTTCAACGACGCGTTTCGCCTTATTTAGGCATCTTCAGGTTATCTTTTCTAGATGTACGCGAGAAGCACCAAGATCTGCATAACGCGTTCCCGTTCACAGTACCTGAGCCCCCATCTTACTCTGTTACTCGCTCCTGTGAACGGGAACGCCTTATGTAGATCTTGGTGCTTCTCGCGTCAATCTAGAAAATATAACCTGAAGATGCCTAAACAAGGTGAAACGCGTCGTTGAAAAATAAAAAAATAAAACTGCAACCAAGACTGTTTTTAACCAATACTGTTAAGCACTGGTTTGCTGTATGCCACATATGGATTGGAAGAATTTCTAATGACAACACTGTTGCAGTCATATTGGTCTATCATTGGAGGAGCAGCTTACGGGCGCTCATTGCCAAGGTTATCACGGTCTGCCATTGGAAGGACGGTAAAGCATCTCATTGTTACACCAGATGCGCTTAAGTCGAAGACCAGTCTCTCGTCTGAACCTTGAAACGTCCACCAATAGGACGCTGGCCGACTGTTCCTGAATTCTGTCACGTTGAACTTTTTTTTTTTTTTTGTCATCAGTCTACTGACTGGTTTGATGCGGCCCGCCACGAATTCCTTTCCTGTGCTAACCTCTTCATCTCAGAGTAGCACTAGCAACCTACGTCCTCAATTATTTGCTTGACGTATTCCAATCTCTGTCTTCTTCTACAGTTTTTGCCCTCTACACCTCCCTCTAGTGCCATGGAAGTCATTCCCTCATGTCTTAGCAGATGACCTATCATCCTGTCCCTTCTCCTTATCAGTGTTTTCCACATATTTCTTTCCTCTCCGATTCTGCGCATAACCTCCTCATTCCTTACCTTATCAGTCCACCTAATTTTCAACATTCGTCTATAGCACCACATCTCAAATGCTTCGATTCTCTTCCGTTCCAGTTTTCCCACAGTCCATGTTTCACTACCATACAATGCTGTACTCCAGACGTACATCCTCAGAAATTTCTTCCTCAAGTTAAGGCCGGTATTTGATATTAGTAGACTTCTCCTGGCCAGAAATGCCTTTTTTGCCATAGCGAGTCTGCTTTTGATGTCCTCCTTGTTCCGTCCGTCATTGGTTATTTTACTGCCTAGGTAGCAGAATTCCTTAACTTCATTGACTTCGTAACCATCAATCCTGATGTTAAGTTTCTCGCTGTTCTCATTTCTACTACTTCTCATTACCTTCGTCTTTCTCCAATTTACTCTCAAACCATACTGTGTACTCATTAGACTGTTCATTCCGTTCAGCAGATCATTTAATTCTTCTTCACTTTCACTCAGGATAGCAATGTCATCAGCGAATCGTATCATTGATATCCTTTCACCTTGTATTTTAATTCCACTCCTGAACCTTTCTTTTATTTCCATCATTGCTTCCTCAATGTACAGATTGAAGAGTAGGGGCGAAAGGCTACAGCCTTGTCTTACAACCTTCTTAATACGAGCACTTCGTTCTTGATCGTCCACTCTTATTATTCCCTCTTGGTTGTTGTACATATTGTATATGACCCGTCTCTCCCTATAGCTTACCGCTACTTTTTTCAGAATCTCGAACAGCTTGCACCATTTTATATTGTCGAACGCTTTTTCCAGGTCGACAAATCCTATGAAAGTGTCTTGATTTTTCTTTAGCCTTGCTTCCATTATTAGCCGTAACGTCAGAATTGCCTCTCTCGTCCCTTTACTTTTCCTAAAGCCAAACTGATCGTCACCTAGCGCATTCTCAATTTTCTTTTCCATTCTTCTGTATATTATTCTTGTAAGCAGCTTCGATGCATGAGCTGTTAAGCTGATTGTGCGATAATTCTCGCACTTGTCAGCTCTTGCCGTCTTCGGAATTGTGTGGATGATGCTTTTCCGAAAGTCAGATGGTATATCGCCAGACTGATATATTCTACACACCAACGTGAATAGTTGTTTTGTTGCCACTTCCCCCAATGATTTTAGATGGTTCAAATGGCTCTGAGCACTATGCGACTTAACTTCTGAGGTCATCAGGCGCCTAGAACTTAGAACTAATTAAACCTAACTAACCTAAGGACATCACACACATCCATGCCCGAGGCAGGATTCGAACCTGCGACCGTAGCGGCCACGCGGTTCCAGACTGAAGCGCCTTTAACCGCACGGCCACACCGGCCGGTATGATTTTAGAAATTCTGATGGAATGTTATCTATCCCTTCTGCCTTATGACCGTAAGTCCTCCAAAGGTCTTTTAAATTCCGATTCTAATACTGGATCCCCTATCTCTTCTAAATCGACTCCTGTTTTTTCTTCTATCACATCAGACAAATCTTCACCCTCATAGAGGCTTTCAATGTATTCTTTCCACCTATCTGCTCCCTCCTCTGCATTTAACAATGGAATTCCCGTTGCACTCTTAATGTTACCACCGTTGCTTTTAATGTCACCAAAGGTTGTTTTGACTTTCCTGTAAGCTGAGTCTGTCCTTCCGACAATCATATCTTTTTCGATGTCTTCACATTTTTCCTGCAGCCATTTCGTCTTAGCTACCCTGCACTTCCTATTTATTTCATTCCTCAGCGACTTGCATTTCTGTATTCCTGATTTTCCCGGAACATGTTTGTACTTCCTCCTTTCATCAATCAACTGAAGTATTTCTTCTGTTACCCATGGTTTCTTCGCAGCTACCTTCTTTGTACCTATGTTTTCCTTCCCCTTTTTAGAGATGTCCATTCCTCTTCATCTGTACTGCCTCCTGCGCTATTCCTTATTGCTGTATCTATAGCGTTAGAGAACTTCAAACGTATCTCGTCATTCCTTAGTACTTCCGCATCCCACTTCTTCGCGTATTGATCCTTCCTGACTAATGTCTTGAACTTCAGCCTACTCTTCATCACTACTATATTGTGATCTATATTGTGAACTATCGTTGTCGGTGTTGGTCTACTGTCCATTATGATTAGAACAACCCGGTCACTGAACTGTTCACAGTAACACACCCTCTGCCCTACCTTCCTATTCATAACGAATCCTACACCTGTTATACCATTTTCTGCTGCTGTTGATACTACCCGATATCAACAGCAGCAGTAAATGGTATAACGTTGAACATGACATCAAATTACCCCAGCCGCGGAGCGCCTTTTTCTGCTGGAGGGTAGACCTGGCGAGACGTCGAACATACAGAGCAATGAACCGTCGGGTAGACCGTTCGCCGGGTGCAAGTCTTTCGATTTGACGCCACTTCGGCGACTTGCGCGTCGATGTGGATGAAATGATGATGATTAGGTCAACACAAAACCCAGTCCCTGAGCGGAGAAAATCTCCGACCCAGCCGGGAATCGAACCCGAGCCCTGAGGATTGACATTCTGTCGCGCTGACCACTCAGCTACCGGGGACGGACAATGAACCGTTACGCTGCACATTAAAAAAGCCATCATACCCTAGACAAGGCTTACATGCTCCCAACACGATGCAGCCCAACTAATACACTCCTGGAAATTGAAATAAGAACACCGTGAAATCATTGTCCCAGGAAGGGGAAACTTTATTGACACATTCCTGGGGTCAGATACATCACATGATCACACTGACAGAACCACAGGCACATAGACACAGGCAACAGAGCATGCACAATGTCGGCACTAGTACAGTGTATATCCACCTTTCGCAGCAATGCAGGCTGCTATTCTCCCATGGAGACGATCGTAGAGATGCTGAATGTAGTCCTGTGGAATGGCTTGCCATGCCATTTCCACCTGGCGCCTCAGTTGGACCAGCGTTCGTGCTGGACGTGCAGACCGCGTGAGACGATGCTTCATCCAGTCCCAAACATGCTCAATGGGGGACAGATCTGGAGATCTTGCTGGCCAGGGTAGTTGACTTACACCTTCTAGAGCACGTTGGGTGGCACGGGATACATGCGGACGTGCATTGTCCTGTTGGAACAGCAAGTTCCCTTGCCGGTCTAGGAATGGTAGAACGATGGGTTCGATGACGGTTTGGATGTACCGTGCACTATTCAGTGTCCCATCGACGATCGCCAGTGGTGTACGGCCAGTGTAGGAGATCGCTCCCCACACCATGATGCCGGGTGTTGGCCCTGTGTGCCTCGGTCGTATGCAGTCCTGATTGTGGCGCTCACCTGCACGGCGCCAAACACGCATACGACCATCATTGGCACCAAGGCAGAAGCGACTCTCATCGCTGAAGACGACACGTCTCCATTCGTCCCTCCATTCACGCCTGTCGCGACACCACTGGAGGCGGGCTGCACGATGTTGGGGCGTGAGCGGAAGACGGCCTAACGGTGTGCGGGACCGTAGCCCAGCTTCATGGAGACGGTTGCGAATGGTCCTCGCCGATACCCCAGGAGCAACAGTGTCCCTAATTTGCTGGGAAGTGGCGGTGCGGTCCCCTACGGCACTGCGTAGGATCCTACGGTCTTGGCGTGCATCCGTGCGTCGCTGCGGTCCGGTCCCAGGTCGACGGGCACGTGCACCTTCCGCCGACCACTGGCGACAACATCGATGTACTGTGGAGACCTCACGCCCCACGTGTTGAGCAATTCGGCGGTACGTCCACCCGGCCTCCCGCATGCCCACTATACACCCTCGCTCAAAGTCCGTCAACTGCACATACGGTTCACGTCCACGCTGTCGCGGCATGCTACCAGTGTTAAAGACTGCGATGGAGCTCCGTATGCCACGGCAAACTGGCTGACACTGACGGCGGCGGTGCACAAATGCTGCGCAGCTAGCGCCATTCGACGGCCAACACCGCGGTTCCTGGTGTGTCCGCTGTGACGTGCGTGTGATCATTGCTTGTACAGCCCTCTCGCAGTGTCCGGAGCAAGTATGGTGGGTCTGACACACCGGTGTCAATGTGTTCTTTTTTCCATTTCCAGGAGTGTAATTATAAAATGGCGTATCGGCCCCCACCCAGAAGCTGCAGTATCGGTTTCCTTTCACATTACTCATAGCGTTGTAACGTGTAGCAGAGGTGCACCACATGAACGGACGAAGAAAATCTCTCTGCAGAACTGCAACTCAGCCGCGGTTTACCGAACCGCTTTTGTTACACGTCCAGGCACGGTGCGCAGAGCACGGAGCGGCGCTGTTAAGCGAAAGGAAGTGGGTGTGATGCGTCGCATAGTACACAGAGCAGGTACTAGAAGCCGAGGCTTCCGAGTCTGAAGGCACGTGTGTGACCTAGCTCTATATGCAGGGCAGGTGCTGTGCTGATTGGCTGCACCCGAGCACTTGGAGCATGACAACTGTCTTGGTGCTGTGATGTAGCACGTGATTACCTTGGCTTGCCAGATGCTGAATATTTTCTCCAGCACTGTCTTCTCAGCCAGGAAATGACGCTACAGACTGGCTCACTGTGGCCGCCCTCACAATCTGCCAAGTTTTTTTTCTGTTCTGCCCGCCAGTCAGGTCCTTAATCGTACTCCTGATAAGCAAAACCGCAGCAGCTTTTCAATAACCCTTTACTCTTACAACCTGTTTTGCAACACTAGACTTGCGTCATTAAGAGCTCTAGGGAGATAGTGTTGAGTGGTAAGGTGCTGGGTCAGAGCAAGTTTACTCACATTTCAAAAAACCACTTTATTTCAAAAAGCAGGAAATTTAACAAGCGTAAAATATATCAGCAGATACCACCGGAACTTATGTCACTTTACAAAAGAATACTGGTGGCAGAATTTACCACAAA
This sequence comes from Schistocerca cancellata, assembly GCF_023864275.1. Classification (NCBI taxonomy): domain Eukaryota; kingdom Metazoa; phylum Arthropoda; class Insecta; order Orthoptera; family Acrididae; genus Schistocerca; species Schistocerca cancellata. The sequence continues at coordinate 402,090,691 of NC_064632.1, read as the reverse complement.
AATCTCAAGACAACAATTTAATGACGTCAACATTTAAGTAACATTGCCAACCAAATTAACTATTAAACTTAAGAGAAGAAACGGTTGTCACCTCAAATTTGAACAACCATTGCCAACAAGATTTACTACAGTGATCTACTAAGCCACAGCTGGCAGAAGTTAGTAGAATGAGCATAAAGCTAAACAGCAACTGTCTACCAGATTTACTGTTACAATTTAAAAAAAGTAACTGTTGGCATGTTGTTGTTGTGGTCTTCAGTCCTGAGACTGGTTTGATGCAGCTCTCCATGCTACTCTATCCTGTGCAAGCTTCTTCATCTCCCAGTACTTACTGCAACCTACATCCTTATGAATCTGCTTAGTATATTCACCTCTTGGTCTACGATTTTTACACTCCACACTGCCTTCCAATGCTAAATTTGTGATCCCCTGATGCCTCAGAACATGTCCTACCAACCGGTCCCTTCTTCTTGTCAAGTTGTGCCACAATCTCCTCTTCTCAATTCTATTCAATACCTCCTCATTAGTTATGTGATCCACCCATCTAATCTTCAGCATTCTTCTATAGCACCGCATTTCGAAAGCTTCTATTCTCTTCTTGTCCAAACTATTTATCGTCCATGTTTCACTTACTGTTGGCATAATTTAAAAGAATAATCAATGAGCAAGACAGCAACTGCCAACAAGATTTACTATTACAACTTAAGAAATGCAACTGTCGGCAGAATTCAAAAATGGAAAAACAAGATTTACTGAAAGAAAAACCACTGGCGTGAATATAATTTAATGTGTTATGACAATTAAACTGTAAGTTAAATATTATTCAGAATGGGTACTCCAGCAAAATACGGGAGCAAATATGTTTACTTCTACCGGCCCAAAAGGCCCTTTTAAATGATGAAAAACAAACAGTACGAGGAGATGCTGTAAAGTTCTTGGCTTTGTTGCCTTATAGTTGAAACAAAAAAAGAAGAAAAAGAAAATAGATGCTCATTTGAAAGATTGAAATTTTAATACGTAACTACGTAAATAAAACGTGTTCACTATTCGTACAATTGGTTCTGTGGCACGTAACTGCCGAAATGACACAGACCCAAGCAAGTTTCCCGTCACTGGGGTTATCCGGGCAAAGTTCGTAAAGGACATTCACACTGCACTGCAGTGCTTCCTACAGCACTGTGAAAACTTGTATATCTCGACGAGCCCCGCAGCAGTGGCCCTCAAACTGCAACAGACATTGCAACATCGGATGCTGTCCATGAATTGCTTCATCAGGACTAACAAACAGCCGCCAAAAAGATAGCCGAGATACCGGACATCTCCCGGGAGCGTGTTGGTTTCATGAGCGCCACAATACTAGATATTCGCAAGCTTTCAGTGAAATGGGTGCCGAAATATCTGAACTGTTATCAGCAGAAGGAACATCTAAAATCACTTTGCGTCATTTTGAAGCTCCAGAGATCTTTTTAGAAGTTATTGACTGAGGATGGAACCTGACTTCACATTTATGGCCCTGAAAGCAAACAAGAAACAAAATAATGGCGCCACAGCAATCCTGAAGAAGTTACACACTTACTGATGCTGTCTGTTTTCTGGGAGAAGGACGGCATTCCGGAGTGGCCGAGCGGTTAAAGGCGCTACAGTCTGGAACCGCACGACCGCTACGGTCGCAGGTTCGAATCCTGCCTCGGGCATGGATGTGTGTGATGTCCTTAGGTTAGTTAGGTTTAAGTAGTTCTAAGTTCTAGGGGACTTATGACCACAGCAGTTGAGTCCCATAGTGCTCAGAGCCATTTGAACCATTTTTGACGGCATTCTGCTGGTGGACTATTTATCTCAGGGATCCACTAGAACCGGAAAATATGCTAACCTGCTGTACCAGCTGATCGAAGCAGTTAAGAATAAACGCCGAGGACCAAAGGGATTCTTTTGATGAATGACAACGCACCTGCGCACAAGTCCAACTTTGTGGCTCACAAATTGACGACCCACGACTCTGAACTAGGCCGCTCGAACTATCATCTTCCCCGAACTTGAAGAAACACCTGAAGGGTAACCGTTTTCAGGAAACTGAAGATGTTAAGGAGGCTGCGGAGAGCTACTCTCAGGAAATAATATATTGAATAAATGGGTAAAACTATAACCTTATTCATTCTTGGTAAGGCCAGCAACTTTTCAGCAACCCCTCGTACGCACCTTCGATCAGACAACAACTTGCAGAAAAGCACTCAAAGATGTATGATCAAAAAAATCAGTACCGTTATCTGTACCTTGAAATAGTACCAAAGCCCTTCTGTAAGACGGAACTATCAGACAGTAGCAACTCAAAAGCACAACAGAATTTTGCTTAGGAGCACTAGACTAAACAGCTGGCCTGTCTAACTAGTTTCCTTATTTAGTTCAATTATCGTAGCTTATGGATAACGTAAAGCTTATAGTAGCAAGTCATCTATCTGTTCCTGTAGGAGCCTTACTAATCATTTGCTGCCACCGGTTCCAGGATCCATGAATACACAAAATGGACAGACAGAATAACAAGAGCCCCTTCCTGTAACACACAAGGCAGAGATAAACAATCAAAATAAATTTACGAACTACACATACACAGAACAGGCCACCTTCAGATTAAAGAATTGCTCGTCCACACAAGGTACAATAAGTAAGACTTTAACTGCCACTTCACAGGAGTGAATTTGCATTCAGATTTGCCATTTTCAACAGGGCCCATACTTAACACGATCCATCTTGGCCTAGTAGTTCTGCTGATACCGTATGATTAATAAGAAATAATTTTATAGGAAATCATTAGTGCCCAATCTGAGATAACTAGTTCACTGTATGAAACGTCCCCTTAGAAAAATTATACATGACTGTGCTTAAACTGACACACAATATTTTTAGCGCAACGCAATCTGACTTTCAAAAATCCCTACGAAAGAATGGCCCTGACTAACATTAACCTATACCTTTCACAAATCACTTACCTCACAAAATCTTCATTAGTCGAACTACTGCAATACAGCGAGCGCCACTACTGCCAGCTAAATAACAGATTCAAACTACGGAAGGCACTAACTACTAGTAGGCATAGTTAGCAAATGACAGATTTTAATAGAGAACAAACATTGTATTTACCTTAATAGTCATAATATATATAGCAGTTCATAACATCCATTCTTACAAATATCAAAACTCCGCCATTTCTCTCCCCACATCCACCACTGCTGGCGGCTCACCTCCAACTGCGCAACGCTACGCGCTGTTCACATCCAGCTGCCGCTGCCCAACACTACAATGGCAGACAACAATGGAAACTAGCCACAGACTGCACACAGCACAGCCAGTGATTTTCATATAGAGCGCTACGTAACGTTGCCAATAAGAAAACATAAACAGCCTACTTACATAAAGAAAACATAAACAGCCTACTTACAACTGGTGATACTGTGCTTCTGACAAGTGGTTCAAATGGTTCTGAGCACTATGGGACTTAACATCTGAGGTCATCAGTCCCCTAGAACTTAGAACTACTTAAACCTAACTAACCTAAGGACATCACTCACATCCATGCCCGAGGCAGGATTCGAACCTGCGGCCGTAGCGGTCGCGCGTTCCAGACTGAAGCGCCTAGAACCGCTCGGCCACCCCGGCCGGCTTCTGACAAGCCAACCAGAATGGCGAGCACACAAACGGGGAGATCACAAGCGACATAAAAATCGTAAAACAAAATGCTCACCGTTATTTCTGAAGATCGATCAGGAAATAAATAGCAGCCCCAAATAACCGAGGCTGCTAGCAAGGGGTACTTTCACCGTACAGCTGCAGTTCAGCAACCAACGCACCACAATCTAAAGGTAGCCCTTACGACCACTGTTCGGAATTGACGGGCAGGTAGCAAACTCGGCACCACAGCTGATACAGAGATCCTTCAGATGTTCGGTTGCTGAGCAGAAGCAAAGATCCAACCGTTACGTCGGAACAAGTCCCCACCAGTCGACATTTGTTGTCCAAACATCAACAACCGTCACATCAGAACAGCACAGACTAATGTTTTACGTGTAGCTGCTGCTGCCGCAGCTCCACCGCCGGCTGCGAAAACACTGCCCTCGCTCGCAGCTCACTGCCTGCCCGGAACTGAGTGAGGCCGGTGCCGACCGCGGCTGTCCTTAAATCGCACGTCAAAGCGGCCGTCCCTCTGGAGCCAGATACACCGCACCGGCCGTTCCACAGCCACCACCAGCGGCTGAAGCTGGTGCTGAGTTGTCGTGGTCTTGTCTTGACTGTAGATATTTTAATATATGGTTCTCTTAAGCTGTGGCGTCGTCATGTAAGCAAAACTCGACGTAAATCGTACGAATTGTTACCGGAGTATGCTAGGTCTTATTTCAGGGCCGGCGAGAAATTCTGCACGCGTGCGGTGCTCTTGCACATGTGCAACTTCCGGGTCACAGCGTGCACGCCGCAGCCGTCAGCGTTTATGTAGTGCATGTTTCTACGCACAGGTGTCGCTCCTCTGTTACACAAAGTGCGTTATCTACACCTCGAATGTATATCACAACCTGGGCTGTATCTGTAAGATCTGTTGCTTCATCGAGCGCATCAGAGAAAGCAACAAAGTCTTTAACCTTATTTATTAGCTGCCTGTGCAGATCGCCGGCCATAGCACTGACACGTCTTGTCACTGTTTGTTTGGACAGATTGATTTCTTCAAACCTGCTAACGTTCGTGGGAGACACAAGTTCTGCAGCATCAATCAGACACCCTTTCACAAACTCCCCTTCGGAAAATGGTTTCCCAGATTGTGCAATTCTTAATACGATTTTAAAACTTGCTCGCAGTGAACATTTAGTGTGGTTGTCATCTTGGAAAATTGAAAACAGTACATTCTACAGCGTACAGTAAAACAGACATAAATGTAACACAAGAAACTAAGAGTTCAAGAAGTATCAGTTACTTTGACTTACAGAAAAATCGAGTTGATGTGTCTCATCCATTTTCTTAAGGACATTTAATTTTGCTTGCCGTTCTTCACTGTTGAGTACACTACACTCGTCTTTGTGATATTTATTGTAATGTCTCTCAATTGAAAACTTACGCTGGACGCCTATTATTCGGCGGCACAGCAAACACTGTGAGTTTTCACTAACGGCTACAAAAAAGAATTGCAGTTCCCAGTCATTTTTAAACGACTGAGAACATAGATCGCCCGTCCTTCGCTTTTTCACAGTACTTGCCACTTCTCAGTACATCTCTGTTAAGGTTACGGTCGCCAGGGATAAACGAGACTGGATATGTTGCGCTCTTGCTTGTACCACAGGGAAGTGGAGCCGCCGCCGTTCATTTAGGACACATGTCTAATAACAGATGTCGCTGTCGCACACGTGCGCACATGTGCAGCACTTCCGCACGTCTGCACACTGTGCAGAGTTTGGCCCTGTCTTATTTTGTTTTATTTCAATAATGCGGCGACGAAGCTTCAAATAGAAAATGGCTCTGAGGACTATGGGACTTAACATCTGAGATCATCAGTCCCCTAGAACTTAGAGCTACTTAAACCTAACCAACCTAAGGATATCACACACATCCATGCCAGAGGCAGGATTCGAACCTGCGACCGTAACGGTCGCGCGGTTCCAGGCTGAAGCGCCTAGAACCGCTCGGTCACAACTGCCGGCGACGAAGGTTCGACTCAGTTATTACGTTCTGATCACGTATAAGAGCACAGAGTAAAAACCAACATCTCGCTTGAAGAAAACACAACTCGTTTCAATTTAATTTAAATAGTTTATAGTCACTGCGCGTGATACCAGTGAACTGTCCATTACACACGTTACAGAAGGGACTGCGTCGACGTAATTATCTGGCCTGCACTATTCATTCTGATTTTTAATTATGGGCTTGCAAAGTTTATAGCCTTTCCTATTTTTCTTCTTTAGATAGGTCAATAAAAATTCATTAATAAGTTGTCAAAACGATCCAACTAGCTCAAAGTAACGTCCGATCAGAAAAAAAATGTTCAAATGTGTGTGAAATCTTATGGGACTTAACTGCTAAAGTTATCAGTTCCTACGGTTACACACTACTTAACCTAAATTATCCTAAGGACAAACACACACACCCATGCCCGAGGGTGGACTCGAACCTCCGCCGGGACCAGCCGCACAGTCAATGACTGCAGCTCCCCAGACCGCTCGGCTAATCCCGCGCGGCCGTCCGATCACAGACTACAACAGTCTGCAGTACTGAAATTTTATACTAACACTTGAATGTCGATATCGATACTGTTAACTACTGTAAATGTTCACACTAAAATGCAGTTAATTTCACTTTTTACTTTTCACTTGGTAATTCCGTTTAATGTCAAATACCACAAACCATCAGCCCTAATCAGTAAAAAATCTGACTTTCCCTCTCTTTAAATAAATCCAAATCTCTGAAATTATATCTTTGGATGGTGAAAATTACGCCGACTAAGGGCATGTAATATTTTCGTAAAATGGCCGGCAAACTTTTAAAAATAACTTGGTATATTTTCAGTACTTCGCCCTACACAACGCGCAATATTAGCAATCGCAATGACAGTAATAACTGCAATCAAAGGACAGGAACCCGAACAGGAATCGGAATAGTAATGAGCTAACGCCGCACGGGATTAGCCGAGCGGTCTGGGGCGCTGCAGTCATGGACTGTGCGGCTGGTCCCGGCGGAGGTTCGAGTCCTCCCTCGGGCATGTGTGTGTGTGTGTGTGTGTGTGTGTGTGTGTGTGTGTGTGTGTGTCCTTAGGATAATTTAGGTTAAAGTAGTGTGTAAGCTTAGGGACTGATGACCTTAGCAGTTAAGTCCCGTAAGATTTCACACACATTTGAACAGTAATGAGCTAACAATAATGTTTACGTACATATATAGGCAAAACAAACTATGGTGTTACAGCTTTGTTCTCTTACAACTTCATGTTCTTAGTCATTTTACTTCCATTTAATTAAAATTTTTAAATATTTCAAATAATGCTAATTTAAAAATTATTTTGAAAGAAAGAACTACTGAAATATTTCCCTAACACTGACGGAAATGCGAGAGTGGTTACAACTAGAGGTCCTGCCACCCTGACGCACCTATTGAGTCACCCTCTCTCTCTGTCAATCTCCCCACCCCCTTCGCTCTGTCCAAATCCTCTTCACCCCTGTCTATCCATCTCAACTTCTTCCCTTTATCTGCCCTTCCCTCCTCGCCCTCCCCCTCCTCTTTGTGTTCATCTCTCCCTCCCCCTCTCTGTCCGTGTCGTTCTCTCTCTCACCATGACCAAGATATAATTCCCACCACAATACCAGCCTGGCGGTTCCTAACCCACGGTATTTCTTTCCAGATAGTAAGTAATATGTGTACCAAGTTTGGTTGAAATCGATCAAGGGGTTAAGGAGGAGCTCTTTTCCCCGCGTTTTTTTTCCAAAGTAAGCACCTGTTACATACATTTAATATATGTCATACATATTTGTATATACGAGTATATTCCAGCAGTATCTTTAGCGAATTTCGCCCTGCAGATTCGTTTTCACGCAGCTCAGTGTTTATGACATCATATCCCGTAAACGATGTGTCACACAAATATATCATTTTGCAGGTACATTCAATTGTGTATTGGGATGCTATCTGCAAAACTTTTTGCGAACTGAGTTGGTAGTAAAAAAAAGTAATAAGTCAAACGTCATGCATGATGTGACAATTTTTCACGCAACTCGGTGTTTATGACGTCACATCTGCTGAAGTTCGTGTCAACCATGATATACTGCAATTTTGGAGGTACATTCGTTGGTGTATGAGAGTACTGTATGCAAAAGGTCTTGTGAATAAATTTAGTAGTAAAGAAGTAATGAATTAAAATGTCACATCTCCTGAAGTATGTGTCAACCATGATATACTGCAATTTTGGAGGTACATTCGTTGGTGTATGAGAGTACTGTATGCAAAAGGTCTTGTGAATAAATTTAGTAGTAAAGAAGTAATGAATTAAAATGTCATGCCCGATGCGGCAGTTTTACTGCATGTACAGCGAAAACGTAGTAAGCGATACACTTTTTCGCTTTCATCATTTTATGAGGGTTTCTCTGCGAGAAAAGATTTTGGAAAGGTTTGAAGTAATGTGTAAAATTTTTTGCAAATCATTGAGTTCTCTCATTGTCAAATAATGGATGAATGAGGTCTGCGAACTCGCGTATGATGTGCTGCATTTGTTTTTCATCCCCAACCTCTCCCCTTTGATAGGTACGAGGTTCTCATCCCCACAGCAATTTTTTCCAGACAATAAGTGATTTGTGCACCAAGTTTGGTTGAAATCGGTCCAGTGGTATAGGAGTAGATTCTAACATACATACATACAATTTTATCATATGTATGGATTTGGACGGCGTAAATGCTATGTGGCTACGCGAAAATATGAATTATCTGCATATCCAAAAATATAGTACACTTCAAAACAATTTGACATTTGCTGTATACTGCCTTGATAGCATTGCAGTTTTAATGACTGAAGTATATTTGGGAGCGAAATAACTGACGATGGCATAAGTGAAAAACATACCTGATAAAGGCCTAAGTAAAAAACATATTAAAACAGTCTTGCAATTGCAAGAAAAGTGTTCCTGAAAAAGAGAAATATGTGAATCTTCTCTGAAGGTACACGTCGTAAGTGTAGCCTTCGACGGAAGTGAAACGTGAGAGATGAAAAGTGCGGATAAAAAAGCTGAAGCTTTTGAAAGGTGTTCCTGCAGAAGAATGTTGAAGACCAGATGATAAGTGATGAAGAGCTACAGAGCCTAATCGGCCATAAAAAGAAATGTAAGTCGCATATTGTCTACTAGTGTGATTGTGGTGGTCTAGCAGGTGCAGCACTAGACGTTTGTCCCGGTAGGTCCTGGGACCACTTCCACATAGGACAGGGACCTACCTTGTTCCAGTCTCTCCACGACGTCCCTACGTCCTCTCAGCCAGCTGACAAATGAGTACGAGGTATCTCTCCTACAGCCGCGGGAGAGCCTACATCCTCCTCCTCCTAGTGCTGCGACTACGAAAGGCTGTACTCTAACCGCAGTCGAGCCAATAACACGGTGGCCGCTTGGGATTAGCCGAGCGGTCTGAGGCGCTGCAGTCATGGACTGTGCGGCTTGCCCCGGCGGAGGTTCGAGTCCTCCCTCGGGCATGGGTGTGTGTGTTTGTCCTTAGGATAATTTAGGTTAAGTAGTGTGTAAGCTTAGGGCCTGATGACCTTAGCAGTTAAGTCCCATAAGATTTCACACACATTTGAACATTTGAATAATACGGTCACAGCCTTGCGCCTCAAACTTTACCTTCTTAGCTGACTAAAAGAAAGGAAACAATCACTGTCCATTCATTCCGCAAATATAAGCGAAATAAATAAATTTCCGATTCTCAGTGACAGTGGTCTATTTTTTGTGGGTGGAGACAGCAGGACACATTTACTGCTCGAGATCCTCATTGGGAACTTGGAAGACAGTACTTATTCAATTCCATAAATTTTTAATAGTCCGATTACATCTATTTTACCATGTCCTGATAATAAATCATCACTTCTAATAACATTTCTACGTTTTTTACAGGCAATATTCCACATCTTCCGCGATGGGTCTACTATCATCTGGATAGAAAAAATTTTTTCATCGTAGATCATGTTTAATTATGACTTATTGACTCATCTCAACAGCATAGCTATTACGAGCCCAAAACACTTTGCTTACATCACGAAACCCTGGTCATCAACCTCTCCATGATAACATCACGAGCCACGCCCCTTATCTGTGGCATTATCAAGCCGTGCCCCTTTCCCACTGCCCTCCGCTACTGTCCCCGTCCAGCTACACACAGTGTAGTAATATCATGAGACAACCAATCTAAATCAAAGATAGGGGAACCAGTCCAACTGTGCTAGCATGGAAAAAAAGTTACGCCGCCTTTCACCCATTCCTACTCTTTTCCAACCAGTCACAACGTTGTAATAAAATGCTGCGTATAAATGACAAATTCATGTAAAATGGTAATGATATTTTCCATAAACAAAGAACCCCCCTCCCCCACACACACAGTGCATAATGTACCAGCCCCTCTCATCTTCCCTTCTCCAATCTGAGTGAGGTATTTCATCTCCTATTAAAATGAAAGAGCCAGTTACAATGTAGCTCCATCTGGGTTGTCTTCAAATGTATCTAAACCATCTGAATTATTTATAAGAAATTACGTCACGCACGTATCACGGGGTCCCGGCTTCGATTCCCGGCCGGGTTGGGGATTTTCTCTGCCCGGGGACTGGGTGTTTGTGTTGTCCTCATCATTTCATCATCATCATTCATGACAGTGACGTCAAATAGAAAGAGTTGCACCAGGCGAACGGTCTACCCGACAGAAGGCCCTAGTCACACGACATTTACATTTATTTATCATCACTTATCGTCACGCACTTAAAAAGGTATCTGGATTGCGTAAACTGACGAAGATGTTTTCAATTATGTTTTCATTATTGACTTCAAAATCTTTTATGTTCTGGTACACCAGCCGCATCGGTAACTTCGTTGAAAGGTGTAAAATATCAGAAAAATTCATAACATATTCTCTAAAGAGTTAAAAACCAACATTTGTTTATCCAATGTAATTAAGGAATTAGTAATAAATAGTTTAACATGAGTTTTACTTTAAATAATATTCAACAAAACTTCAAAATAAACTACTTGTTTAAGCTCCTATTGCTCGTCATCACCACAAGGTGGCGACGTTCATAGTCGATCTGACAAGCAGACCACCTGGCAATGGTATTTTTGCATTTTTTTTTAATTTATGGTCCGTGAAATTCAAACATCAATCATCAATATCACGTCAATGCAACTCTCAAAAATTCTCAAGAAAACTATGGCTTTTTCCGACTATCTTGAATGTGCTAAAGTAAGATCGATACTTCGACAAGCAGCATGACTGTTTGCTAATATCCGATTGCCATTGGGGGCCTGGACTGGTTTTCCGGTGGATTCAAATTTTTAAACAAAGCCACGTCTTCTACGAGCATTTACCTGAAGCGTAAAACACACAAAGATGGAAAAAAAGTCAGTAGCGCTCGAGTATGGTAATCGTTAGATCGAGTCTCGTTTTGGTGTATTTTTCCTTTTCGTTCGCATCCCTTCTTTTTATTGAACTGGGTGTTTTCCATAGTGAGCCACAGTTTTAAATTTTCAGACTGAAGCATTGTCTTCCTACTTCATGTTAATCATACACCGATAAATTTCGTCATGGTTGGATAAAGATGTCAGGGAAATTATTTTTAGTGTTTCAAATAATTCAATATCGTACCCCGACTTTTCCTGTCTTCTTATCTTTATGCAGCTGGCTCTCACCATCCTCAATAACATAGTTTTCAAATTCTAGTCTTTCTCAGTTCCTACAATTTCCTTTTTACCACTCCTTTCAGAGCCAAAATAATTAGTAATCTGTTCGATCAAGGATGTTTAGATGGAATACATTCGTTGTGTAACATTAATCTGTTGAAATTAGGGGATTCACCTAAGCTGTACATGTGGAATAACTAAGAAAGCAAAATGAATCTTTCACTCTGTATCAGAGCGAGAGCTGTTTTGAAACTTCCAAGCAGATTAAAATAGGAGACTGTGGTTCAAACCTGAACCTTGTCTGCCACGATGAAAGCTTGTATCGACTGAGCTATCCAGGCACAAGCTGACCCTCCCTCACAGCATCTCTTCCGCAAGGCTCCGCATTCGAGCCCGGATCTGGCACCCAGTTTTAATCTCCCAGGAACTTTCATTTTCAGAACCGTTTAATATACCTTAATTTCGTTTCCACGTAAATTAATCGTAAGGAAGTTTTCACTAAATGACTTACGAGCACTTGTCATAGCTGTGAAAATTACAGAAACTTGCTGACTCCATGACACAAGTATCAACTTAATTTTTTCTAGTGGATCTACAGTAATTTCTGCTAGAAGTATAGTAGATATGAAACGGATGAATTCAGCCGAGTTTCACTATTCGAAATCTGGTAAGTTGTCTTGGATAAGATTTCCCTATTCTGAGTATGAAACAAATTGCTGTCTTATATGAAAGTTTTTGATTTCCTGCCCTAATAAGGAAATAAGCCACGTCGGATAACAAGGAACCAATGTAAGGCATCGTCGTGATGCAGGTGTAAAAGAGCAACAGAGGAAATGAAGCTTTCTATTTGACTACTTAGGTCACGTTTATTTATTCTCGGTTACTTTGAAGAAGCGAAAATTCTTCTACAGACAATGAGAAAGAAGACGCTCTACTTCTTAAGAACGCAGAAAATTAGGTTGTATCTGCAAAGATATCCTGACAGTGTCCAACAAAAATGACGATTTAGCGAATGTGCTGAAGTTGTAGTTGGAAAGGTACTAGAACGCTACGCATGCGTTAAAAGGCAAAACTTCGACGAGCGAAATGAATGAAAAAGGTTTTCTGGTAGCTGTTGCTCATAACCCACATTAGCTCCAGAGAAACTGCGAGTATCGCTGACATTTAGCTTCCGTGTGCAGGCATACAGTTTCCAGACTCATCACGTGTCGCTTCGCCACCAGATTAACCAGCGGGTTCCGAGAAGATACACGCAGTTCTTTCTCTCTGCTCTGATGCTGCTTCAGAACGCATGTTGCTTCGTCAAAGAATTCTTTTTTATCGATGAAGCAACGTTAACAAATCTTCGAAAGCTTATTAGATGGCCTGCACGTTTATTTGATTTGATACAGTTGAACTTCATTATTTGTCGTAAGCTCAGAGGCTATTCACAAATTCCAACGACCTAAGAGAATATAATCAATCGTATTGTTGCAACATGTTCACCGATACCGAAGTTATATCGCAAGTCCGACCAGAAGTCCTTCCACCAGAGACTATATACATTTAATGGAGCAGACGCAGGATATTTCGAAGATTCAATGGCATAAATCAAATTTTATGAAAGAGTTTGTGTGATTTCCTTTTGGTTACTGTTGCTGATGTTTAAGTTTTAGATTGTTAGTACGTCACTAGAAATGAAACTTACGATGGTTATTTTATTGATGTGCAACTACCTTTCGCCGCGTAGAGCAATAAGTTGATGTGGCATGGACTCGAAAGTTGTTGGAAGTGCTCTGCAGAATTATTGAGCCTTGCGCCTCTGTAGATGTCCATTATTACGAACGTGTTCGCGGTGCAGGTTTTTATACACGAACTCACCTCTCGATTATGTCCCATAAATTTTCAGTGGGATTAATGTCGGGCGAATTGTCCATAGTGTTCTCCAAACCAATCTCGAACAATTCCGGCCCGGTGACATGGCGTCTGTCATCCATAAAAATTCCATTGTTATTTGGGAACATGAGGTCCATGAATGGTGCAAATAGTCTCCAAGTGGCCGAACACAAACCTTTCCAGTCAACGATGGGTTCAGTTGGAACAGAGGGCCCGGAACATTCCATGTAAACACAGTCCACACCATTATGGAGCCACAACCAGCTTTCACAGCGTCTCGTTGACAACTTGGGTCCATGGCTTCGTGGGGTCCGCGCCACACTCGAACCCTACCAGCGGGTCTTAACAACTGAAGTTGGGACTCATCTCACTAGGCCACGATTTTCCAGTCGTCTAGGGCCCGACCGACATGATCACGAGCCAGAAGAGGCGCTGCAGGCGATGTCGTGCTATTATGAAAGGCAGTCGCTCCGATTGTCTGCTCCCACAGGCCATTAACGCCAAATTTCGTCGCAGTGTTCCAATGGATGCGTTTGTCGTACGTCCCACATTGATTTCTGCGATTATTCCACACATTATTGCCTGTCTATCGGAACTGACGCCACGCGGGGTAGCCGCGCGGTTTAGGGTGGCTTGCACGGTTCGCACGCTGCCCCCGTCGGAGGTTCGAGTCCTCCCTCTGGCATGGGTGTGTGTGTTGTCCTTAGCGTAAGTTAGTTTAAGTTAGACTAAGAAGTGTGTAAGTCTAGGGACCAATGACCTCAGAAGTTTGGTCCCTTGGAAGCTTACCACATATTTCCAAAAATTTCAGCACTGACAACGCTACGCAAACGCCGTTGCTCTCGATTGTTAAGTGAAGGCCGTCGGTCACTGCGTTGTCCGTGGTGAGAGATAATTACCTGAAATTTGATATTCTCTTACTGAGAGTGTTGAACAGAAGGCTATGTGGCAAGCTGGATAGAGGGATTGCAGAGGAGCAGTTCGGATTTAGAAGAGGAAAAGGAACAAGAGATGCTATCGGCATGTTATGAAAATGGTTCAAATGGCTCTGAGCACTATGGGACAACATCCGAGGTCATCAGTCCCTTAGAACTTAGAACTACTTAAACCTAACTAACCTAAGGACACCACACACATCCATGCCCGAGGCAGGATTCGAACCTGCGACCGTAGCGGTCACGCGGTTCCAAACTGAAGGACCTAGAACCGCACGGCCACTCCGGCCGGCTGACATGTTAACAACTATAGGGGAAAGATATATGGAAAAAGATAGAGAAGTCTTTACTGTTTTTATAGATTTAGAAAAGGCTTTTGACAGAGTTCAGTGGAACAAGCTGATGGATACTTTGAAGAAGAAAGGAGTAGATTGGAAAGAGAGACGACTCATACAGAATCTATATTTACACCAGAAAGTAGGGATAAGGATTGGAAATGAAATGTCAGAAGGAAGCAGCATTGAACGAGGTGTTAGACAAGGTTGTTGCCTTTCCACACTGTTGTTTGGCTCAAATGGCTCTGAGCACTATGGGACTCAACTGCTGTGGTCATAAGTCCCCTAGAACTTAGAACTACTTAAACCTAACTAACCTAAGGACAGCACACAACACCCAGCCATCACGAGGTAGAGAAAATCCCTGACCCCGCCGGGAATCGAACCCGGGAACCCGGGCGTGGGAAGCGAGAGCGCTACCGCACGACCACGAGATGCGGGCCCCACTGTTGTTTAATGCATACCTTAAAGAGGTTATTGCCAAAGGCTTAGATGGGAAAAGAGGAACATGTATTGATGGAAAGAGAATAGAATGTATAAGATTTGCTGATGACATGGTATTAGTGGCAGAAAGCGAGCGGACAGTGAATAAATGCTGAAAGATCTGAAAGAAGCTTGTGTGGAATATGGGATGCAAATAAACACAGCAAAAACAAAGAGTATGGTCATCAGTACAAGACGCAGACTGTCCAATATTAAAATAGGACAATCTACCATTAGCCAAGTAAGTGAATTTAAATATCTTAGAAGCACAATAACTTAAGACTTGAGATGTCACTCGAATTGCCATAGCGAAGGAGGCATTCAAGAGATAGAGGAAACTCTTATGTGGTAAATTAGATAAAGGTCTAAGGAAAAGGCTTGGCAAATGTTTTGTCTGGAGTGTGGCACTATATAGGGCAGAAACATGGACGCTGAGACGAGAGGATAAAAAAGATTAGAAGCTTTTGAGATATGGATGTGGAGGAGAATGGATAAGCTGGATAGAAAGAGGGCGTAATGAAAAGTATTGGAAAGGGTTGGTGAGAGAAGATGTCTGCTGAAGGTTGTAAGAGAAAGAAAAAAGAACTGGTTGGGACATTCATTGAGAAGGAAATGCTTGCTAGCATATGCTTTGGAAGGATTGGTTTGTGGGAGAAGACTGAGAGGATACAAGATGATAGACGACATAAAGGGAAGAGGAAATTATGCAGACCTGAAGAGAATGGCAGAAGACCGGGCAACCTGGAGAACTACCATGTGAAAACCTGCCTTTTGGCAGAACACTGATGATGATGATGATGATGATGATGATGGTATTCTAGGCACTCTATTGACTCTGTGCATCCCGGAATATTGGATTCCCGAACGATATCCTAAATGGAGTAACTCATGCGTCTAGCTCCAACAACCATTCCGCGTTCAAAGTCTGTTAATTCCAGCCGTGCGGTAATAGTTACGTCGCAAACCTTTTCAAATGAATCATCTGAGCATGAATGACAGCTCCGCCAATGCATTGCACTTTTACACCTTGTGTATGCGATACTACCGCCATCTGCACACGTGCATTTCTCTATCCCATAACATTTGTCACTTTAGTATATACTTCACCTTGTAAACCTGTGACAAAAACAACAGCAGAAATGTAAATTGTAGTAAAATATGTCACATTCTTTGCCCTCCTATTGGGGGATGATTTCAACAACACGTAGCCAAGTGTGATTAACATCGGTTTTATATTAAACTTCTCTTAGCTGTTCAAATAAGTAATTAAATTCTATTAGTGGCATTCAGACGCAATTTCTCATGCATTTCAGTGTTCATGACATCGTATCTCCTGATTTATTTTAATTATTTTAAGGTAGTTTCAATTTAGATGAAAAAGTTCTCTGCCTCGTGATGACTGGGTGTTGTGTGATGTCCTTAGGTTAGTTAGGTTTAAGTAGTTCTAAGTTCTAGGGGTCTGATGACCATAGATGTTAAGCCCCATAGTGCTCAGAGCCATTTTGAAAAAGTAAAATAGAGAATATAAACATTAGTTTTAATAGTTTAAGAAAACACCGGTCTTGTAAACCGGAAATAAATCAGTTATCAAGAAATAACAATATCTTTAGAAAAATTATATAATAGACCAACATTTATTATTATAAAAGAATAAAAGTCACCACCTTAAAGAATCAAAGCCTACAATATTCTCATAAAAAGGGTTAAAAACGTTCAAATGTGTGTGAAATCTTATGGGACTTAACTGCTAAAATCATCAGTCCCTAAGCTTACACACTACTTAACCTAAATTATCCTAAGGACAAACTCACACACCCATGCCTGAGGGAGGACTCGAACCTCCGCCAGGACCAGCAAAATGGGTTAAGTTTAGTTTAATCCAGATAATATTAATTCATGATCGTGTAAGTCAAAATATTGATGGGATTAATAATAATCGTATGTTACAATGCTATATTTTTGTACGTACATTGAACGGAATATGTGGATACTAATTTTAATTTTAATAATCAACAGCCTCAGTTGCACCGTTTACCTAGAATTTACCTAGTTTTCAGTCGGGATAACCCAACCTTCTTCTGAATAACAGTAACTACCGTTTCTCCATAGTGGACATTGTCAAGCTAATACCAGAAATCCATAAATTATCATCAGACTGTAAAAACGTATCTTAATCTGCCTCGGCCCCACTTCGCCACCGCGATGAGGCAGCCACGAGTGCTGTATTGGAACTGACCGTAGCGCCATGAGGCCCCCCCCTAAGGCGGACACAATACCTTGCGCCTGCGCATGAACTGTTTGATAGTTACTTGTTGGGACAAGACTCGAACCTAACACCTGACCTTTAACTTACTAGTAAAGTGAAATAAAAGATATAACTGAGGAAAAGGGCGTATATGTTATCCTGTGCACAACGTACTTAGATCGACTGTCTTAACATTTATGTTCATTGGTCACGATATGAGGAATACATCAGGTGCTTACAAGGTGTGGCCTA
This sequence comes from Schistocerca cancellata, assembly GCF_023864275.1. Lineage (NCBI taxonomy): Eukaryota > Metazoa > Arthropoda > Insecta > Orthoptera > Acrididae > Schistocerca > Schistocerca cancellata. The sequence continues at coordinate 402,073,185 of NC_064632.1, read as the reverse complement.
TCTAGGAAAATGTTTGTGCTTAAGCACGAAGTTTAATCACCTAAAAAGAACTTAGGAGTGGGAAGGATAGGCCGGGCGGATTGGCCGTGTGGTTCTAGGCGCTACAGTCTGGAACCGAGCGACCGCTGCGGTCGCAGGTTCGAATCCTGCCTCGGGCATAGATGTGTGTGATGTCCTTAGGTTGTTGTTGTTGTTGTGGTCTTCAGTCCTGACACTGGTTTGATGCAGCTCTCCATGCTACTCTATCCTATACCTACTGCAACCTACATCCTTCTGAATTTGTTTAGTGTATTCATCTCTTGGTCTCCCTCTACGATTTTTACCCTCCACGCTGCCCTCCAATGCTAAATTTGTGATCCCTTGATGTCCTACCAACCGGTTCCTTCTTCTTGTCAAGTTGTACCACAAATTTCTCTTCTCTCTAATTCTATTCAATACCTCCTCGTTAGTTATGTGGTCAACCCACCTAATCTTCAGCATTCTTCTATAGCACCACATTTCGAAAGTTTCTATTGTCTTTTTGTCTAAACTATTTATCGTCCACGTTTCACTTCCATACATGGCTACACTCCACACAAATACTTTCAGAAACGACTTCCTGACATTTAAATCTGTAATCGGTGTTAACAAATTTTTCTTCTTCAGAAACGGTTTCCTTGCCATTGCAAATCTACATATTATATCCTCTCTACTTCGACCATCATCAGTTATTTTGCTCCCCAAATAGCAAAACTCCTTTACTACTTTAAGTGTCTCATTTCCTAACCTAATTCTCTCAGCATCACCCAACTTAATTTGACTACATTCCATTATCCTCGTTTTGCTTCTGTTGATGTTCATCTTATACCCTCCTTTCAAGACACTGTCGATTGCGTTCAACTGCTGTTCCAAGTCCTTTGCTGTCTGTGAAAGAATTACAATGTCATCGGCGAACCTCAAAGTTTTTATTTCTTCTCCATGGATTTTAATACCTACTCCGAATTTTTCTTTTGTTTCCTTTACTGCTCGCTCAATATACAGACTGAATAACATCGGGGAGAGTCTATAACCCTGTCTCACTCCCTTTCCAACCACTGCTTCCCTTTCATGCCCCTCGACTTTTATGACTGCCATCTGGTTGCTGTACAAATTGTAAATAGCCTTTCGCTCCCTGTATTTTACCCCTGCCACCTTCAGAATTTGATAGAGAGTATTCCAATCAACATTGTCAAAAGCTTTCTCTAAGTCTACAAATGCTAGAAACGTAGGTTTGCCTTTCCTTAATCTTTCTTCCAAGATAAGTCGTAGTGTCAGTATTGCCTCACGTGTTCCAACATTTCTACGGAATCCAAACTGATCTGTCCAGAGGTCGGCTTCTACTAGTTTTTCCATTCGTCTGTAAAGAATTCGTGTTAGTATTTTGCAGCTGTGACTTATTAAACTGATAGTTCGGTAATTTTCACATCTGTCAACACCTGCTTTCTTTGGGATTGGAATTATTATATTCTTCTTGAAGTCTGAGGGTATTTCGCCTGTCTCATACATCTTGCTCACTAGATAGTAGAGTTTTGTCAGGACTGGCTCTCCCAAGGTTGTCAGTAGTTCTAATGGAATGTTGTCTATTCCAGGGGCCTTGTTTTGAATTAGGTCTTTCAGTGCTCTGTCAAACTCTTCACGCAGTATCATATCTCCCATTTCATCTTCATCTACATCCTCTTCCATTTCCATAATATTGTCCTCAAGTACATCGCCCTTGTATAGACCCTCTATATACTCCTTCCACCTTTCTGCTTTCCCTTCTTTGCTTAGAACTGGGTTTCCAGCAAAGCTCTTTATATTCGTGCAAGTGGTTCTCCTATCTCCACAGGTCTCTTTAATTTTCCTGTAGGCAGTATCTATCTTACCCCTAGTGAGATAATTCTCTAGCCATCCCTGCTTAGCCATTTTGCACTTCCTGTCGATATCATTTTTGAGACGTTTGTATTCCATTTTGCCTGCTTCATTTACTGCATTTTCATATTTTCTCCTTTCATCAATTAAATTCAATATTTCTTCTGTTACCCAAGGGTTTCTACTAGTCCTCGTCTTTTTACCTATTTGATCCTCTGCTGCCTTCACTATTTCATCCCTCAAAGCTACCCATTCTTCTTCTACTGTATTTCTTTCCCCCATTCCTGTCAATTGTTCCCTTATGCTCTCCCCGAAACTCTGTACAACCTCTGGTTCTTTCAGTTTCTCCAGGTCCCATCTCCTTAAAAAAATTCCCACCTTTTTGCAGTCCTTAGGTTAGATAGGTTTAATTAGTTCTAAGTTCTAGGCGACTGATGACCTCAGAAGTTAAGTCGCATAGTGCTCATAGCCATCTGAACCATTTTTTTAGTGGGAAGGATAATATGTGAATACTGTCTGCTTGGTTTCATTGTTGGGTAATTGCCTTGGTATTAACTTCAGGTGGCGGCCACCTGTTTCCTGTAGAATAAAGACCTCGGTTCCCCGTCTGGGATCCAATGAAGGCGGCCACAGAATTAGCCGAGCTGCCATCCCGTGCCGTCGGTGTGGATGGTGGCGCCGGCCCTTACTCTGCAAAGCGCCTTGGCACCGGCCTCAGCCTCTGCGCCACGTGCCAGACGCGGCCTTCGCCAGAGATTAACCTGTCTGACAGCTCCGTCCCCCCCAGCGCCCCCGATGGTTTTCGCCAGTCAAAGTGGGCGAGGCCGACAGCTTGACTGCGCGAAATTCGCACCAGTCTGCTCACCGCACCTTTCTCGTCACGTGCATAGATCGGTCTTAAAATTCCTAGACCTTTCAGAAAATTTTCCAAGATGGCTTCAAGTTTTGGCGGCAAGTTGGCACACACACACTCCAATAATTACCGCCATATACCCACAATCACGTACAAAAAAAGTTATGTCGGAGTTGAAGAAATAGTTCTTCCGATGAAAACGCTTTGTTATAAACATATTGTAGGGGAAGACAGGGCATAGAATACTTCCAACGAAAAAGTGAGGTTGTAGGGTACAAATAATTTATACACTACTGGCCATTAAAATTGCTACACCGAGGAGAAATGCAGATGATAAACGGGTAATCATCGGCCAAATATATTATACTAGAACTGACATGTGATTACATTTTCACCCAATTTGGGTGCATAGATCCTGAGAAACCAGTACCCAGAACAATCACCTCTGTCCGTAATAACGGCCTTGATACGCCTCGGCATTGAGTCAAACAGAGCTTGGATGGCGTGAACAGGTAAGCTGCCCATGCAGCTTCAACACGATACCACATTTCATCAAGAATAGTGATTGGCGTATTGTGACGAGCCGGTTACTCGGCCACCATTGTCCAGGTGTTTTCCTTTGGTGAGAGATCTGGAGAATGTGCTGGACAGGGCAGCAGTCGAACATTTTCTGTATCCAGAAAGGCCCGTACAGGACCTGCAACATGCGGTCGTGCATTATTCTGCTGAAATGTAGGGTTTCGCAGGGATCGAATGAATGGTAAGGCCACGGGTCGTAACACATCTGAAATGTAACGTCCACTGTTCAAAGTGCCGTCAATGTGAACAAGAGGTGACCGAGACGTGTAACCAATGGCACCCCATACCATCACGCCGGGTGATACGCCAGTATGGCGATGACGAATACACGCTTCCAATGTGCGTTCACTGCGATGTCGCCAAACACGGATGCGACCCTCATGATGCTGTAAACAGAACCTGGATTCATCCGAAAAAATGACGTTTTGCCATTCGTGCACCCAGGTTCGTCGTTGAGTACACCATCGCAGGCGCTCCTGTCTGTGATGCAGCGTCAAGGGTAACCGCAGCCACGGTCGCCAAGCTGACAGTCCATGCTGCTGTAAACGTCGTCGAACTGTTCGTGAAGATGGTTGTTGTCTTGCAAACGTCCCCATCTGTTGACTCAGGGATCGAAACGTGGTTGCACGATTCGTTACAGTCATGCGGATAAGATGCCTGTCATCTCGACTGCTAGTGATACGAGGCTGTTGGGATCCAGCACGGCGTTCCGTAATACCCTCCTGAACCCACCGATTCCATATTCTGCTAACAGTCACTGGATCTCGACCGACGTGAGCAGCAGTGACGCGGTACGATAAACCACAATCGCGATAGGCTACAATCCGACCTTTATCAAAGTCGGAAACGTGATGGTACGCATTTCTCCTCCTTACACGGGGCATCACAACAACGTTTCACCAGGCAACTGCTGCTTGTGTATGAGATATCGGTTGGGAAATTTTCTCATGTCAGCACGTTGTAGGTGTCGCCACCGGCGCCAACCTTGTGTGAATGCTCTGAAAAGCTAATCATTTGCATATCACAGCATCTTCTTTCCGTCGGTTAAATTTAGCGTCTGTAGCACGTCATCTTCATGGTGTAGAGATTTTAATGACCAGTAGTGTATATTACTCTGATAATTTTTTCGTTATGCCCGTCTATTGAAAATGTGTCAACCATTTTGTTGTCCTTGGAAAAAAATGATATTCTGTCTTCAGAGAAATTCTGCACTTATTTGGTATAGATCTTGTTACCCATCTAAATTAGGGCCAGACACGGCATGCCAAACTGCTCGCGATCGAGATGTGCGGGTTGCGTGCATGCGAAGGGGCGGCCTGTTTCGGCTTTGCTCGACGCTCCTCAGAAGTACCCACTAAAACGCGACGTTTCTTTTAGTATTTGCGGAGTGGCATCTTTCAGTCGGCACAATTCACTTCAGTTTTGCCGAATCGTGGTGTCAGCGCTGTTTACCATTCGTTTTTTGTTCATGTTCGCGGTATGAAGGACGTTCACAGGTCCAATGTCTGTTTGCACAAAAACAGACAGTCTAGAGATCTGTCCGCACAAACCTCTAAAACTGAATGACTGTCACACAAAAGATGGATGAAAATTCTTAATATGTATTATACAGTCGCATAATCGATAGATACCAGAACTTTGCTATGAAATGACAATGTAATACCATGCAACAAGAATTTAATGATTATTTGACTATGAAAGAACAAAAAATTACAACGATCGCTAGACATGATTCACTGTTACATACAGCAACACTTACTTTACGCTAAATTTGTAGGCATGGCGGACCTGAAGAAATTTGTGATAAAAATAGTAGAATTCCTGAAGTCACACGCATTATTCCTCTGTCAGTTGCAACCGTTTTCAATGGGATTGAACGAAGAGTATGGGGACTTTAATATATTACTGAGAAGTACGTTGTTTAAGTGCAGGGACATGCCTGGAACGATTTTTCTATTTAAAATCCACTATTGTTGAGTTTATGAAGGAAAAAGGATTACAGGAACGAAAATTAGAGCATCCAGAATGGATTGCAGACCTTGCATTTTAAGTGAACTTGACTGTATGCTGCCCAAAGTAAGACAGTGCAAGGTGTGAAAAAAAAGATTTTTGATTTGATTGGGATACTTTTGAAAAGAAAATCGCATACTGAAAGGGGCAAATTCTGACAAAACACAGCATCCGTTTTCTTAAACTTACAGGAGCTAACAAAAACACAAGGTTTGATGAATTCATTGTCACCTTCATAAAATTAAAATGTAGTTTTCTAAACGCTTTAAGGACACTGCTAATCTTATATACACTCCTGGAAATGGAAAAAAGAACACATTGACACCGGTGTGTCAAACCCACCATACTTGCTCCGGACACTGCGAGAGGGCTGTACAAGCAATGATCACACGCACGGCACAGCGGACACGCCAGGAACCACGGTGTTGGCCGTCGAATGGCGCTAGCTGCGCAGCATTTGTGCACCGCCTCCGTCAGTGTCAGCCAGTTTGCCGTGGCATACGGAGCTCCATCGCAGTCTTTAACACTGGTAGCATGCCGCGACAGCGTGGACGTGAACCGTATGTGCAGTTGACGGACTTTGAGCGAGGCCGTATAGTGGGCATGCGGGAGGCCGGGTGGACGTACCGCCGAATTGCTCAACACGTGGGGCGTGAGGTCTCCACAGTACATCGATGTTGTCGCCAGTGGTCGGCGGAAGGTGCACGTGCCCGTCGACCTGGGACCGGACCGCAGCGACGCACGGATGCACGCCAAGACCGTAGGATCCTACGCAGTGCCGTAGGGGACCGCACCGCCACTTCCCAGCAAATTAGGGACACTGTTGCTCCTGGGGTATCGGCGAGGACCATTCGCAACCGTCTCCATGAAGCTGGGCTACGGTCCCGCACACCGTTAGGCCGTCTTCCGCTCACGCCCCAACATCGTGCAGCCCGCCTCCAGTGGTGTCGCGACAGGCATGAATGGAGGGACGAATGGAGACGTGTCGTCTTCGGCGATGAGAGTCGCTTCTGCCTTGGTGCCAATGATGGTCGTATGCGTGTTTGGCGCCGTGCAGGTGAGCGCCACAATCAGGACTGCATACGACCGAGGAACACAGGGCCAACACCCGGCATCATGGTGTGGGGAGCGATCTCCTACACTGGCCGTACACCACTGGTGATCGTCGAGAGGACACTGAATAGTGCACGGTACATCCAAACCGTCATCGAACCCATCGTTCTACCATTCCTAGACCGGCAAGGGAACTTGCTGTTCCAACAGGACAATGCACGTCCGCCTGTATCCCGTGCCACCCAACGTGCTCTAGAAGGTGTAAGTCAACTACCCTGGCCAGCAAGATCTCCGGATCTGTCCCCCATTGAGCATGTTTGGGACTGGATGAAGCGTCGTCTCACGCGGTCTGCACGTCCAGCACGAACGCTTGTCCAACTGAGGCGCCAGGTGGAAATGGCATGGCAAGCCGTTCCACAGGACTACATCCAGCATCTCTACGATCGTCTCCATGGGAAAAATAGCAGCCTGCATTGCTACGAAAGGTGGATATACACTGTACTAGTGCCGACATTGTGCATGCTCTGTTGCCTGTGTCTATGTGCCTGTGGTTCTGTCAGTGTGATCATGTGATGTATCTGACCCCAGGAATGTGTCAATAAAGTTTTCCCTTCCTGGGACAATGAATTCACGGTGTTCTTATTTCAATTTCCAGGAGTGTATGTTTTCGAGGCTATTTGATATTTCAGGTGAAAGCGCCCCTGTGCATTTGCAGATGTAACTGACTGATCTGCAACGTAATTCCCGTTTTAAAGACAAATCCTTTTTACTTTTGTCCAGGACATGTACATTGTTTTCCCAAGGTAGAGTTTCCGCGTCTCCTCAGTCAGGTTACAACACTGCTTCAATATTTCGAGCAAAACGTGTGTGAAAGACCTCTTTCGATTATGTGATTAAGTCAGTCATGATCACGTGGCAACCTCAGTGCAAAAATCTGTGAAAATTTCCGCATCTGGTCTGTACCAGATGAAAACTATATTATGCCTTCAGTGCGTCAAAAATAATTACATAATACTGAAAATTTGTTTTGTTTGTGATCTATGCTGTTCAGAAATGTGAGAAATAACACCAAGTCGTCTGCAATGTGATTGCATTGCAATTTAAATGCAGGCATTCAGTTTCTCCTCTCCTCACGCGTGGACAGCATGCTGTGGTAGTGATGTAAAAGTAAGCTAAGTTGAGCGATATGGCACTTATGCCAGGGCAAAGTTTGCGAGTTTAATTTTTAGCCATCCCTGGTCTAAACTGGTTTTTTTCCTAGATGGCCCGTTTCAGTTTCCTTTAACCATCCTAACCATCCGATTGCATTGGTTACAAGAGGAGTAACCCGTCCAACTTAGCAGCAAAAATTTACTTTTTACATAAAATAAGCCTCAAGTGATGTGTGCAAATTTGTGCCGGTAAATTGTACTTTTTACTCTTATAAACGAACAACAAATCGTTATCTTCTCCTCCGATACAATTATTCCTTTTCTTCATTACGTCCCTTTTTGTCTTTTTGAGATAATATTACAGTTGTCTTATAGCTTCCACCCCAGAGCTCTTCCAATTTTAACACTTTCCTTTTGAAGACTTTGTTTCAGCTGCATGTTTTCCTTTATATTGTGTAATTCCAAACGTTTTTCAAGCTGCAAGGTCGACATTGGTGTTAATTTCTTACTTCAGAAAAAATCTAAAATCTGTTGCTTTTTAAAAAAAATCTTCGTATTAACCAACTACGACCATGTGACACCTTCATGTCCTTTTTCGATGTTGTTTGTTATTTTTCCAGTACTCCATATTCTCCCCAGGCTGTCTTTTCCGTTCTTTTAACCATAGTTCCCGATTTCTTATTTCTTCTGCTGTGAAAGACTTCTAAATTTACTATTTTGTTATTATGTTTCTTTCTGTTACTTCTGATTCTTTGATGTTGTTCTTTCTAGTTCTTTATTTCCTTAACACATGCTATCGTTGATGTCTTTCCTTAGGAACACAGGAATATTAGTTTCGTTAGTCTGCAGTAGCACTAGTTCTGATTGCTGGCTTTTGCAGACGATCTTGTCATCTTAGCTCAATTTACAGAAGATGCAACAATACGGATAAATCTCCTACAAGAGACAGCTTCAAAAGCAGGCCTATGTATATCTTCAGGAGAAAATAGAGGCTCCAAAATACATGGAAACTGATTATGGAAGGCTATACAATTTAAATACCTAGGTGAAATATTGCAATCAGGTGCTTTGGACAAAGAAGCTAACTTAGCAAGAACACGGAAAATGGGAATGGCTACTCAACCAACGAAAGACCATATAACAAAAAATGTAATTCAATATTCTGGCACTACAATATCATCATGTACTGCATTTTGTTAAATACAGCTAAAAAATTAGGTGAAATAGACAAGAAGGAAAGAAAAATAATCAGGTAAGTCTTGGGACCAAAACACTGGATTGGGAAATGGAAATTAAGAAGTAATACAGAAATTTATGAAAAAATAGAACCAATGACAGACACAATGAGGAAGAGCAGAGTCATATCCTATGGACACCTGAAATGACTGGATTTAAAGATGGTAAGAAAACGAATTTTTAACTTTTTTGACAGAAACGCAAAAACAACATTGACACGGATTGAGGAGGTTAAAGCAGATTTGAGAGAAACGGAATTAACGCAGGAAGAAATAGAAGAAAGAGGCAAGTTCAGAGCGTAAGTAAAAAGTTTCAAGGGCTTCCAAGAGAGAACAAAGAAAAAGACAGACACATTGTGGACAGAAGAAAGAAGAGAAAAACCATAGGGAAGGAAGATATTACTTCATGTATTCTTTAGTAGCCCAAACCAACAAAAAAATAGTAATAGTGAGATTAAAAGATGCAGAATATATTTATAGGTGTATTCATCTACTTATATGAGGGCTACTTTTTTTCCAACCTCCGATCGGCTGCGCAATGGAAACCATAGTGAAAATCAAAACCTTCCAGCTACTGGTCGGCATAGTCAACGCTCCGAGTGAGACATCTGTCGTAGTGTGGTACCAGCTTCCCAATAGCATCTTCATATGAAGCAGCCGCCCAAGATATGAAGCCTTTTTTTTATTTTAACCAAATTTAACAATCCTGCAGCTTTAAATAGCTGTAAACTTAAAACTAATTAAGAAAAGAGAATACACTCCTGGAAATGGAGAAAAGAACACATTGACACCGGTGTGTCAGACCCACCATACTTGCTCCGGACACTGCGAGAGGGCTGTACAAGCAATGATCACACGCACGGCACAGCGGACACACCAGGAACCGCGGTGTTGGCCGTCGAATGGCGCTAGCTGCGCAGCATTTGTGCACCGCCGCCGTCAGTGTCAGCCAGTTTGCCGTGGCATACGGAGCTCCATCGCAGTCTTTAACACTGGTGGCATGCCGCGACAGCGTGGACGTGAACCGTATGTGCAGTTGACGGACTTTGAGCGAGGGCGTATAGTGGGCATGCGGGAGGCTGGGTGGACGTACCGCCGAAATGCTCAACACGTGGGGCGTGAGGTCTCCACAGTACATCGATGTTGTCGCCAGTGGTCGGCGGAAGGTGCACGTGCCCGTCGACCTGGGACCGGACCGCAGCGACGCACGGATGCACGCCAAGACCGTAGGATCCTACGCAGTGCCGTAGGGGACCGCACCGCCACTTCCCAGCAAATTAGGGACACTGTTGCTCCTGGGGTATCGACGAGGACCATTCGCAACCGTCTCCATGAAGCTGGGCTACGGTCCCGCACACCGTTAGGCCGTCTTCCGCTCACGCCCCAACATCGTGCAGCCCGCCTCCAGTGGTGTCGCGACAGGCGTGAATGGAGGGACGAATGGAGACGTGTCGTCTTCAGCGATGAGAGTCGCTTCTGCCTTGGTGCCAATGATGGTCGTATGCGTGTTTGGCGCCGTGCAGGTGAGCGCCACAATCAGGACTGCATACGACCGAGGCACACAGGGCCAACACCCGGCATCATGGTGTGGGGAGCGATCTCCTACACTGGCCGTACACCACGGGTGATCGTCGAGGAGACACTGAATAGTGCACGGTACATCCAAACCGTCATCGAACCCATCGTTCTACCATTCCACAAGCCACTGCTGTTCCAACAGGACAATGCACGTCCGCATGTATCCCGTGCCACCCAACGTGCTCTAGAAGGTGTAAGTCAACTACCCTGGCCAGCAAGATCTCCGGATCTGTCCCCCATTGAGCATGTTTGGGACTGGATGAAGCGTCGTCTCACGCGGTCTGCACGTCCAGCACGAACGCTGGTCCAACTGAGGCGCCAGGTGGAAATGGCATGGCAAGCCGTTCCACAGGACTACATCCAGCATCTCTACGATCGTCTCCATGGGAGAATAGCAGCCTGCATTGCTGCGAAAGGTGGATATACACTGTACTAGTGCCGACATTGTGCATGCTCTGTTGCCTGTGTCTATGTGCCTGTGGTTCTGTCAGTGTGATCATGTGATGTATCTGACCCCAGGAATGTGTCAATAAAGTTTCCCCTTCCTGGGACAATGAATTCACGGTGTTCTTATTTCAATTTCCAGGAGTGTATTTCAAAATTTATGTATTAACAAGATAAAAAATTAGAAAGATTGCAAAAGATTTAGATTTATAAAATACCGCTACCGATGCTGTCCAGGAGGAAGTACGTCAGAAAGACACTGAGTTTCTCTGTCGTGCGCAGCCACCGTCCGACCTACCACTACCCTTCATCTGAGGGTATGTGCCTCAACAATACTTTGAGCCTCTCGCCCTCAGAGAGAGAAAAGTCTGCGCTGTATGGCGGGTGATCAAACACATCCCGTCGAAAGCGCTGCAGTAGCGTCTTCATTGCACCTGCAGAATGAGGACAAGAATTGACATGAAGATGGAAATGCATGACAGGTACTTTATGTAGGATGCACGGAATCAGGCGAAACCCATCGTCGGAGCTCCACACAGATGCTAAGTTCTAGGCTTCTTCGCGTACTCACTGTGCATTCAGACTTGAACAGTGTGAGGTGATGTGATAGTTAGGTATACTACTCGTAGAGACGCTGCACAACACATCTGCGCAAAGATTCGCCGAATTTTCACTGTGTTTTTAATTTTGCGACCGGTCGTGGGCTGGAAAAGAAAAATAGCCCTCGTTCAGTCGGCAAGTCACCTTGTGGTGTGTGGTGGAGGTTACTTTGGGTACTACTGTCACTTCTGCCTTTCCTGTTCTAGTCGCGAATAGTTCGCGGAAAAACGTTGCTGGTGAGCATAATTTCCTCTGTTTTTATCTTCACTGCCCTTTCACGAAATAAACGCAGGAGCAGGTAATATACACGGTCTACGTCAGCGTGTAATAACCACTCACATGCGGAATATGACAGTACTACTAGTTGTATGGTACGTGTTATGCGTATCGGTTGAATGCGCAGTCACTGCCGTAATGCGGAAACGAAGCAAAAAAGGTATGATAATTACCTCTCGGGTTAATAGTAAAAGCATTTCCGAAACGGCTAATTTCGCAAACTGCTGCTGTGCTACAGGCAATCTGTGTATGGCAAAATGATGCTACCCAAAACAGGCACAGAGGCAAGTGCGGTGCACCTATGAACGATCACAGCAGAGGTTTGTACAGTCTAATAGCCGCCCACCTGTTGAGCAACTGACTGACCAGGTGAAACAAGGAGCTACCAACAGTGCTTCCTCGGTGTCGGCATGGCTCCATACGCTGTCTGCACCTTCCAGAAGCTCAATGACTCTCTTCCTGCACGTCCACTCTGCAAAAAGCTTTTGACAGGTGATCATATTAATGTGATTGGGCCGTTTATTTGTTGACTTTTCTAGGAATGTACGCTCTCGGAATGTTTACTGCTGTAAACAGTTTTAAAGGCGATAGATTTTGGTAGATTATACCATCTGAGGACTTTGGGGAATGAGGAAGGTGTGATGGGATTGAAGGATCACTCAGCTGTAATGACGTAACGTTACTGTGCATTGGCAGACATTGTTGTTGTAGTAGATATGTCGTTTATTGTCTTTTGAAGCTGGATATTTTATTCAGTTCTCTCATATGGGGAAGGAGAAAGGCCTAGAATCGGGTCCCTGCTACTGACGAGGGCTTACAGGCTGGGTGATGGAATCGGACGTGAAGGGCTTTTCTCTGGTTGGGACGAATGTTTCTGTAGTGTATTTCAGACGAGAGCGTTAATGTCGAGAAGAAATATCAGGGACTGCATACTTCAATAAAAGGGTAGAAACGATGAAAGCTATGGAAATCGCTACGCTTGAAAGGATGTATCCAGGATAGATGTATATAAGATAGTGAAATATGATAAACAGTCGAACATCACAGTTGTATCGTGCCGGCCGCTGTGACCGAGCGGTTCTAGGGGCTTCAGTCCGAAACCGCGCTGGTGCTACGGTCGCAGGTTCAAATCCTGCCTTGGGCATGGATGTGTGTGATATCCTTAGGTTAGTTAGGTTTAGGTAGTTGTAAGTCTAGGGGACTGATGACCTCAGATGTTAAGTCCCATAGTGCTTAGAGCCACTTGAACCATTTGAGATTATCGTACACAGGTATTTATCACCAGTTCCAAGCACATAGAGCATTCCTGAGAAAGATTTTGTAGCAAAACAGCGCTTTAATCAACAATTGGAAGCGCAAGTTTTCTTTTTGATCCAAAAGAGAAGGGATTTTTACATTTTTGATTAGGGAGATAAATTTATATTCGTCCCATTTAGGATTAAAGATCGTAGGGTCTCATCAAGTTTCGGATTAATGAGCCCATTATGACTAATCAGGACCGCTTAGGTTTTGGATGGATTGAGCTTTAACCTTATATTACTCTGTTCCCATTTTCAAAACGCCTGCAGAACTGCAGTGACATACTCGGTAGCTGCCTTCAAGCTGGTTTCGTACTTAGTTATGACTCATTCTCATCACCACACATTATTTACAGTGGGACTAAGTTGATAACACGTCATAGAAATTTAATTAAAACAGTATAGGACCTAATTTCGGAACCCTGGTGAAAGCTTGATACTGTCTCCGATTGCGACTTCGACGTCCCAAATAAAACGCATTGTTGGCGAGACGGATGGTACATGCCCTTCGGTATTCCTTTACTTAACTGATGAATGTCACACTTTCTTTCGTCGCCGTTTCCATACACGTCGCAGAAACTGATCCTTAACAATTCCGAAACTTTAAAGAAGGAATATGTCAGTTCCTATTAACAACTACGAAGATAGAAGCCTGGTTTTTGACGCCATATGGTTGAAAGATTTATTCTTCGTGACTGACATAATAAAACAACAGCGCGATATAAATTCAAACCTCCAAGCGAAAGGTCGGATTATCATGAACATGTGTGTCGAAGCATTCAAACATTAACTCGATCCTTGTGAAAATCAGTTGAACAAAGAAGGTGGGCGTACTTTCCAACATGAAACATAAAATCTATTTCAAGTAAAACCGCGTTGAATCAGAAATACCCGTTGAAAACTCTAACTCAGAGACCTGAATCTGTCGACTTCACAATTTTGGAAGGGAAGTTATCTTTGCTTCATTAAAGTTATTCAATTGATATTGAATCAGGGCCTAATCACATGGGACTCACTGAGATTCAGTGCGATTCAAATTCTAAGACAAATTTCATTGTAAATAGTTTGACTGCATCTTACGAATATTGATCTGCCAAGATTAAAAATACCAGAAAACTCGCATAAGAAATTATATCCACGTTCGTAAGTACTTGTCGGTGATTTGTAATCACTAAGGGAAATAAGGCGCCAGTCATATCCAGAACAAGTGACAGTCGTCTTTGGTTAGTTTTCTGAAAGTAGTCTCTGTAAGGGCCAGATATAAAAGATAATATCAGGCCAGGACGAATATATTAACTCCATCGCTGTTCTTATTATTTTGCTCATTCAAATTAAATCTGCATTTCTATAGGAGATTATTTTTCCGGTCCTATCGACATTACACATACTATATTTGTCCCTTTTGATTCATATAAACCTTTCTTGTAAGAACATAGACGGACAGCCGCAACTCGTATCTAACGTATTGGGCAATTCGTTGCACGGTTCCGAAAGGTTCGCAATATGAATTCGCTGAATGGACGTTAATTCACAAATTATGCTCCTCCATATGCTGCAAGCGGGACAACGCAACGGGAATTTTACAGCACCGCTTGTAGCTCGTGCCTTTAGGTATAATTTTATTGTTTTACGTCATTAACGTAGATAGTTGTTTGGCTTATTTGATAGACCGTGACTATTGGCTGGCTGAAAATTGCTACATCATTGCGAAATGCTCATCCCATTGTGTCGTAAAGTATATAAGAAATCTGGAAGTTCTTTGCGCGTAAAGCGGACCACATTCACAACACATGCTGTGAGTGAAAAGTGACATTCAACAAAATGCTACATTTTCTCTGTGAAGACATAAATACACTCCTGGAAATGGAAAAAAGAACACATTGACACCGGTGTGTCAGACCCACCATACTTGCTCCGGACACTGCGAGAGGGCTGTACAAGCAATGATCACACGCACGTCACAGCGGACACACCAGGAACCGCGGTGTTGGCCGTCGAATGGCGCTAGCTGCGCAGCATTTGTGCACCGCCGCCGTCAGTGTCAGCCAGTTTGCCGTGGCATACGGAGCTCCATCGCAGTCTTTAACACTGGTAGCATGCCGCGACAGCGTGGACGTGAACCGTATGTGCAGTTGACGGACTTTGAGCGAGGGCGTATAGTGGGCATGCGGGAGACCGGGTGGACGTACCGCCGAATTGCTCAACACGTGGGGCGTGAGGTCTCCACAGTACATCGATGTTGTCGCCAGTGGTCGGCGGAAGGTGCACGCGCCCGTCGACCTGGGACCGGACCGCAGCGACGCACGGATGCACGCCAAGACCGTAGGATCCTACGCAGAGCCGTAGGGGACCGCACCGCCACTTCCCAGCAAATTAGGGACACTGTTGCTCCTGGGGTATCGGCGAGGACCATTCGCAACCGTCTCCATGAAGCTGGGCTACGGTCCCGCACACCGTTAGGCCGTCTTCCGCTCACGCCCCAACATCGTGCAGCCCGCCTCCAGTGGTGTCGCGACAGGCGTGAATGGAGGGACGAATGGAGACGTGCCGTCTTCAGCGATGAGAGTCGCTTCTGCCTTGGTGCCAATGATGGTCGTATGCGTGTTTGGCGCCGTGCAGGTGAGCGCCACAATCAGGACTGCATACGACCGAGGCACACAGGGCCAACACCCGGAATCATGGTGTGGGGAGCGATCTCCTACACTGGCCGTACACCACTGGTGATCGTCGAGGGGACACTGAATAGTGCACGGTACATCCAAACCGTCATCGAACTCATCGTTCTACCATTCCTAGACCGGCAAGGGAACTTGCTGTTCCAACAGGATAATGCACGTCCGCATGTATCCCGTGCCACCCAACGTGCTCTAGAAGGTGTAAGTCAACTACCCTGGCCAGCAAGATCTCCGGATCTGTCCCCCATTGAGCATGTTTGGGACTGGATGAAGCGTCGTCTCACGCGGTCTGCACGTCCAGCACGAACGCTTGTCCAACTGAGGCGCCAGGTGGAAATGGCATGGCAAGCCGTTCCACAGGACTACATCCAGCATCTCTACGATCGTCTCCATGGGAGAATAGCAGCCTGCATTGCTGCGAAAGGTGGATATACACTGTACTAGTGCCGACATTGTGCATGCTCTGTTGCCTGTGTCTATGTGCCTGTGGTTCTGTCAGTGTGATCATGTGATGTATCTGACCCCAGGAATGTGTCAATAAAGTTTCCCCTTCCTGGGACAATGAATTCACGGTGTTCTTATTTCAATTTCCAGGAGTGTATACGCTGGCCAATTACATAACTGGATTTTTAGTTAAATGTTAATCCATATCAAAATTTAATAAATTTAACCAAAAGTACACACGGATATCACCTATTCAATAATTCTATGGGGTACAAGTATTTTGAAGCAGGAATTATTCCGGAAAAAACATATTCCGTTTGCGGAGATAGTAATTGACTTACTGTACGTCAAGCGCGCCAGAGAGCTGAACAAGGAACTGCCCTGTTCATCCATTCCACGTCATCTCTCCTAAGCTTATTTTCAGTGGCGTAAACATCAAGCAGCGTGAAGTTCAGCGCCATCGGGCACCGGAAGTATGTCATAAGGATTGCTACTCTATCACTTTTACTGTAAAGACCTCCCTATGTTCTAAATAGGTTCCGCTGTTTTAACAACTGGTATTTACTTACATATTTTATGTATAACTGATTCAAATATTTTTGTCATAATTTTCATATTGTATGGTTTTTACAATTTATGATGGTCTTATAAAAAAGTGCGCATCTATGTAAGAGAGTAGGGAAGGAGAAGTTCTCTTGGTTGTATGTCTATAATTCCCTGACTTCTGATTTTATATTCACTTGACAACGCATGTACACTTGTTCATCAAATTCCACCCATAGGTATGGACGGTATGCATGTCATTCGGACATTATTAAGCTCACATGTAGACCTAGTGAAAATAACGACTTGTTTTCGGTCCTAATTTAGGCTTTTCTGTTCTCTATTGTAGCATCTGAAGATAGCCCTTGAAGACCGAAACCGGTTATGATTGTAGCGCAAAAAAGTGGTTGTGTCAAAAATTAAAAAAAAAGAAATTATTTCACTTACGCTCTGAACTTGTCTCTTCCTCCTATTTCTTCCTGCGTTATTTCCATTTCTCTCAAGTCTGCTTTAACCTCCTTGATCCATGTCACTGCCGTTTTTGGGTTTCTGTCAAAAAAGTTAAAAATTCTTTTTCTTAGCGTCTTTTAATCCAGCCATTTTAGGTGTCCATAGGATACGACTCTGCTCTTCCTCATTGTGTCTGATATTGGTTCTATTTTTTCATACATTTCTTTATTACTTCTTAACTTCCATTTCCTATTCTCGTATTTTGGTCCCAAGACTTCCCCGATTATTTTTCTTTCCTTCTTTCCTCCATTATTGGAAACTATCAACGCGTCTAGCAAATATTACAGCTGTAAGTCATCTCATTAGAAGTTTCTATTTTCAAGGAGTCACTCTGTTCAGTCACATTAATGTGGCCACCTGGCAAGAGCCTGAATAACCTCCTTTTGCAGCGCAGTCCATTGCGAGACATGCAAGAAGGGAGAGAGAAAGAGAGAGAGATGTTCTGGAAGGTACCTACAGGGATGTGGATCCACGCCAACTCCACTGACGTGGCCAGCCCCGTTGGGTTTCTTCATTAAGGATCCATGGTGGGAATAGCCCGATCGAGGTGGTCTCGCAGATACTCGACTGGGTTGAAAACTGGGTAGTCTGGTGGCCAAGGGAGTACAGTTAACTCAACCCGGTGCTCTTTGAACCATGCACGTAAACTACGAGTTACGTGGCACGTTGCATTGTCCTGCTGGTAGATGTCATCGTGCCGGGGAAAAACAAATTACTTGTACGTGTGACATGATCCCCAAGGATAGATGCATACTTCTGTTGATTCATTGTCCCTTTCAAAATGACAAAATCATCCAGGGAACGCCATGAGAACCGTACCGCTCGCTCTTCCAACCTGCCTCTATACGACGATTGTTACATGGTGTTTACTTCCAGACGTATCACGCCGCTGGAGCATAAAACGCGATTTATTTCAAAAGCCCATCTGTAGCCAATCAGTGAGCGTACAGTTGCAGTACTGTCGTGCAAATTCCAGCCCTGATGAACAGCAGTCAGCTTGCGTACATGAACCAGGAGCCTGGTGCTGAGGGCCATATGTAGCAATGGTCGCTGAACGGTCGTTGAGGAGAGAGTGTTAGTAGCGCCTAGGTTCATCTGGGTGGTCAGTTGCTCAAAATTTGCATGTCTCTTCACCCGTACACATCTCCGTAGCTGTCGTTCACCCCTGTCACCACTGTTGCACCACTGCAACAGTGGTCTTGGTGCACCACTGTTGCCTTGGCACCAGTTTTGGATAGCGCCATTTTGCAACGCACGGTAGGGGAGAATGGGGCAGGTTGACCCACATTCTCTTTCTTGATATTTTTCCAGCTTGTATTTCAAATGTTGCCATTGATTTTGTTATGAGAAAACACTGGTACATTATTTCAGTATCTTTACTGCTAAGTAATTATGTCGTCTCACTGATTGTCTATTCATAAAAAAATATTTAGTACAGTAGAACCATCGGGACCACGCTACGTCACCCATAAGGTAAGCTGGCCCAGCAGTTTGGACAAATTCCCCCATATGATGTTATCATTTAATTAGTTATGACTTTATTTAACTGAAAATATATCGATTTCCACTCAGGTTTATTGTAATAGAAATTCTTACAACCTTATGATAAATATTATAATCATAAACTGTTGGAATAACTGTTTGATAGAAAAGTATGTACAGAACGTTTATCTCTTTTTGTCTGAATGCCCTATAGGATTTTTACCGTTCAAACAATCTTCAAAAAAAGATTTTCCGTGTCGTTTTCAATACATAATGGATGTGCTAACAGCTTACGACTTGTCCATTGAATCTTTTCATCAGGTGGATTGTTGAGAGAAAATGGTTTAACACACCTAAGATTTAACACACCTAAGACGTAGGGCATTCTTACCCTCTCACCTTCGTCTTGAAGGACCTTCTTAGGAATGCCCGCTTCCCTACTGCATTTTATTTAAGTTTTATCATGTGATTTAGCTTGATCACGGGCACTTTTTTAGAAAATTGGTTTTTACGCAGAACATCCTCATTTCCCCTTTAAAGTGCTTTCTTTTCTGTCTGTGGAGGCTTGTTGTTTTCATTGCAACGCATCGTTCATTGGAGTGCCTGTCAGTATTGCTGAAGTTCTTTACTGTTAGCGTTCTATGTTTTTTCTTGGTTGCCATTTCTCTAACGGCCGGACTTCCTCAGGCGCTGGGTACCACGGTTGGTTAGCTGAAGTGACGTTAATAGGCGTCATTTCGACAGCACAGACCAACCGCTGCGTCCTTCAGGAGTTGAAGGGCCAGCTTCAGCAACATAATCAGAACAAACAGCATTAAGATCAAATATACCCGTTATGTACGAAAGCATATGTCAAAATCAAAAAATCAAATAGAAAAAAAAAAAAACAAAATCGCATACAGGTTACCGGTTTAAATTCATCGCAACACATAATTGGCCTCCGTAAATTCCACTGGATATGATTTGGAGTACTTACTTACTTACTTAAAGATAGAGGGGCAGGTTGGCCATGTGGGCCAAAGTGCCCCTACTTGAGTGGGACACTGTGCTCCGTCGCCATATTGCAATTATCTTAGAACGTTTATGGAAACTATTTAGGCATTTATCGCAGTAAGCAGTGTCAAAATAAACATTAAACTACGGACTTTGAACGTTGTACTTACCTCTTAAGTACGAGCGTTGTCTTCGAGTACACAACAAAAATTTTTCACTAAGAAGAAAATAAATTTACTTTCACTAACAAGAATAACAAGGAGAAAATATAAAAATGCAGTAAATGATATAGGCAAAAAGGAATACAAACGTCTCAAAAATTAAAACGACAGGAAGTGCAAAATGGCTGAGCAGGGATGGCTAGAGGACAAATGTAAGGATGTAGAGGTTTATCTCACTAGGGGTAGAAGAGATACTGCCTACAGGAAAATTAAAGAGACATTTCGGGAATAGAGAGCCACTTGTATGAATATAAAGGGCTCAGATGGAAACCCAGTTCTAAGCAAAGAAGGGAAAGCAGAAAGGTGGAAGGAGTATATGGAGGGTCTATACAAGGGCGATCTACTTGAGAACAATAATATGGAAATGGAAGAGGATGTAGATGAAGATGAAATAGGAGATATAATACTACGTGAAGAGTTTGACAGAACAATGAAAGACCTGAAACGAAACAAGGCCCCGAAACAACATTCCATTAGAACTACTGACAGCCTTAGGAGAGCCAGTACTGACAAAACTCTACCATCTGGTGAGCAAGATGTATGAGACAGGCGAAATACCCTCAGACTTCAAGAAGAATATAATAATTCCAATCCCAAAGAAAGCAGGTGTTGACAGATGTGAAAATTACCAAACCATCAGCTTAATAAGTCACGGCTGCAAAATAA
Source organism: Schistocerca cancellata (assembly GCF_023864275.1). Classification (NCBI taxonomy): domain Eukaryota; kingdom Metazoa; phylum Arthropoda; class Insecta; order Orthoptera; family Acrididae; genus Schistocerca; species Schistocerca cancellata. The sequence goes on along the minus strand of NC_064632.1, from coordinate 402,052,705 downwards.
TAACACGAATTCTTTACAGACGAATGGAAAATCTGGTAGAAGCCGACCTCGGGGAAGATCAGTTGGGATTCCGTAGAAATGTTGGAACACATGAGGCAATACTGACCTTACGACTTATCTTAGACGAAAGATTAAGGAAAGGCAAACTTACGTTTCTAGCATTTGTAGACTTAGAGAAAGCTTCTGACAATGTTGACTGAAATACTCTCTTTCAAATTCTAAAAGTGGCAGGGGTAAAATACAGGGAGCGAAAGGCTATTTACAATTTATACAGGAACCAGATGGCAGTTATAAGAGTCGAGGGCCATGAAAGGGAAGCGGTGGTTGGGAAGGGAGTGAAACAGGGTTGTAGCCTCTCTCCGATGTTATTCAATCTGTACATTGAGCAAGCAGTAAAGGAAACAAAAGAAAAATTTTGAGTAGGTATTAAAATCCATGGAGAAGAAATAAAGACTTTGAGGTTTGCCGATGACATTCATTTCTTTCAGAAACAGCAAAGGACTTGGAACAGCAGTTGAACGGAATCGACAGTGTCTTGAAAGGAGGGTATAAGATGAAGATCAACAAAAGCAAAACGAGGATAATGGAATGTAGTCGAATTAAGACGGGTGATGCTGAGGGAATTAGATTAGGAAATGAGACACTTAATGTAGTATAGGAGTTTTGCTATTTGGGGAGCAAAATCACTGATGATGGTGGAAGTAGAGAGGATATAAAATGTAGACTGGCAATGGCAAGGAAAGCGTTTCTGAAGAAGAGAAATTTGTTAACATCGAGTATAGATTTAAATGTCAGGAAGTCGTTACTGAAAGTATTTGTGTGGAGTGTAGCCATTTATGGGAGTGAAACATGGACGATTAATAGTTTAGGCAAGAAGAGGATAGAAGCTTTCGAAATGTGGTGCTACAGAAGAATGCTGAAGATTAGATGGGTAGATCACATAACTAATGAGGAGGTATTGAATAGAATTGGGCAGAAAAGGACTTTGTGGCACAACTTGAGAAGAAGAAGGGACCGGTTGGTAGGACATGTCCTGAGGCATCAAGGGATCACAAATTTAGCATTGGAGGGCAGCGTGGAAGGTAAAAATCGTAGAGGGAGACCGAGAGATGAATACACTAAGCAGATTCAGAAGGATGTAGGTTGCAGTAAGTACTGGGAGATCAAGAAGCTTGCACAGGATAGAGTGGCATGGAGAGCTGCATCAAATCAGTCTCAGGAGTGAAGACCACCACAACAACAACAACGACAACAACAAGAAAACGTAAAATGCGTGCCCATCCTTGCTCAACAATTAGATACATTTAGATGTTTGTGGAAAGACGGTGGTATTGTGCCGGCCGGAGTGGCCGATCGGTTCTAGGCACTAAGTCTGGAACCGCGCGACCGCTACGGTCGCAGGTTCGAATCCTGCCTCGGGCATGGGTGTGTTTGATGTCATTAGGTTAGTTAGGTTTAAGTAGTTCTTAATTAGGGGACTGATGACCTCAGTAGTTAAGTCCCATAGTGCTCAGAGCCATTTTCACAGTGGTATTGTTGCTACCAACCTCCTTGGTATGTGGCGTATTCTGATGACGGTTTAATGAAATAATACCAGTTGGCCACTGTGCCCCTCGTCGCTAATGAACAGCAGTCAGCATGGATCCATGGATCCATGAAACAGGAGCCCGCTGCGGAGACCCATGTGCAGAAATGTTCGCTGAACATTGAGGAAAGACTGTTGGTAGCCCCTAGGTTCATATGAGCGGTCACTTGTTCAACAGTTGCACGTCAGTTCGCCCATGCACATTTCGGCGGCCGTGGTTCACCCCTCACATCTATGGCCTGTGGCGCCGGTTTTGGATAGCTCCATTTTGCCTTATATGGTATACTTTAACCTAGGCGTCAGTTTAGAGGCTTAGCCGTTTCGGAAATTCTTCCACCTTAGACACGAAAGCCGATGATCATGCCCTGTTGGACATCAGACTAATAGCTCCGCTTCTGTATTACGACAAGTACTGATTTTCCGCGTGCTCCGGACTTACTCTATACTGTGAACTCTGCATTCCTAGTGGTGCAACCTGCAGTGGGTGAACCGTTATTGCCCGTTGACGTCAAATATAGGCGGTGGTCACATTAACGTGATTGGGCCGTGTATATTAACAGGTATGATTAAAGCAGAATCTGGAAAGTCTGAATTTCTGCCAAAACTACGAAGACTTACGTCAATGTGCAGGCAAACACGTGGCACCGGCTGCAGTCGAGAGTTGCCAAGGCCGCTACCCACGAAAAGTTTGGACGGGTTTCAATTTTCTTAGGCCTGCTTCGCCGCGAGATATTACGTAATAACTGGTTTCAAACGATTCTAGACGTAATTTACTATTGTAAGTACGATATTGCTATCAATAATCCTGAAGTAGTTTCTTGTACCCTATATTGGACAATATTATCTTTGACCTCGATTTATTTGTGAGCTATATCGTTATTTATTGAATTCAGTCTAGACCCCAAGGCTACTTACGCCTTCTCTTTGCATAACGTTTAACGGAATTCTGCACGTATAAAACACAGGAAGGCTCATAGTATCCACTTCCGCAAGTGCAGCAATACGCATCTAACGAATTGTAATATATTGTAATATATACTGTATTATATATATACAGGGTGATTATAACTAAAGTTAAACTTTCAAAGCGCTGGAGAAATAACACCACTCGACAGAATGACGTCAAATTGCAACGGAGTGTTATCGGAGAAGGAGGAAGACGATGGCAGAAGAAAAAAATAGTGTGAAAATTGATCAATAGATGGCGCTGTATGTGTCAGAACACGTAAATGAAAACACCTGTCATGTGCACGAACCATGGTATATAGACGCCGGGTACACAGTCTTCCCTCCTTTCGCGTCTGCGACGTTCACCATGACTGTATCAATGCAGGATCAAGCTCTACTTGTAAAGTTGTATCACAAGAATGATGACTGTTTACACGTCGCTCTGCAGAACTTCCGGACACTGGAGGGTTTGAAAAAAGGCGAAGATGCTATGATTTTCGTGGGTCTGGAGGAAATGACTCGGAAATTCGAAAAGACGGGTTCTTTTGGCGTCCAACCTGGTAGAGGGAGGAAACGAACTGATTCGGTGCCCGAACATTGTAGATACCCGTGAGCACGGTTCGTAAAATCCTAGTAAACATCCTTCTCTGCAATCCATTCAAATTTATTCATGTGCACGACTTGCTTTTTGTTAACCTGTCAGCAAGAAAGAGCTTTGCTTTAGAATTTCCTGCTCGCGTGAGAGTGGACAATGATTCGCCGTGGAAGATTTTGTGGACAGACGACGCCCACTTTCATCTGACAGGACAAGTCAGTAGACAGAATTGTCGAATATGGGCAACAGAAAATCCACACGCAAATCAAACAGTACCACTTCATCCTGAAAAGGTCACTGTGTGGTGTGGGTTTAAGGTATCATTTATCACAGGGCCATATGTTTTCGAAAAGACAGGTGCCTCCGGTCCTGTTACCTGTACCGTCACTGGTAACCGCTATGAGTGAGTGTCTTTTGCGCAACCACGTCATTCCAGCTCTCCAACAGCGTGGATGTGTGGATGGGATCATTTTTATGCAATATGGCGCACCTCCGCACATTGAAAATCCGGTTAAGGAGCTGCTGAAGCGCCATTTCGGAAATGGTAGAATTATCAGCAGCAATTTCCCTACAGCCTAGCGTCACGATCAACTGATCTTAATCCGTGTCACTTCTGGCTGTGGGGCTGTCTGGAAGATATTGTGTTCAGTGTTCCGATCGCAAACTTAGCTGCATTGGAGGCATGCGTTGCGCAACACATTTTGAACATGACCCCGCAAACACTTTGATCGGTTATGGAACATGCTGTTTCTCGATATCAACTTGTTGCAGAACACGATGGACAGCATATTGAACATGTTTTTCACCAGTCACACCGAAATTAATAATCCGATTTTATTTTGATTGATGCTTTTTATACGGTTTTTGGCCTCAGGACAATTAAAAACCGATTTTCCCATCCAATGTGATATGACCTTGCCGTGGTGGATGCGCTTACGTAACTGACAGTATCACACTTGCCTAACGACAAATGTACACCTCAGGCATTGATGTATAGTTCATTTGTCATTTATAGTCGACCACTATTAAATTACACTCCTGGAAATGGAAAAAAGAACACATTGACACCGGTGTGTCAGACCCACCATACTTGCTCCGGACACTGCGAGAGGGCTGTACAAGCAATGATCACACGCACGGCACAGCGGACACACCAGGAACCGCGGTGTTGGCCGTCGAATGGCGCTAGCTGCGCAGCATTTATGCACCGCCGTCGTCAGTGTCAGCCAGTTTGCCGTGGCATACGGAGCTCCATCGCAGTCTTTAACACTGGTAGCATGCCGCGACAGCGTGGACGTGAACCGTATGTGCAGTTGACGGACTTTGAGCGAGGGCGTATAGTGGGCATGCGGGAGGCCGGGTGGACGTACCGCCGAATTGCTCAACACGTGGGGCGTGAGGTCTCCACAGTACATCGATGTTGTCGCCAGTGGTCGGCGGAAGGTGCACGTGCCCGTCGACCTGGGACCGGACCGCAGCGACGCACGGATGCACGCCAAGACTGTAGGATCCTACGCAGTGTCGTAGGGGACCGCACCGCCACTTCCCAGCAAATTAGGGACACTGTTGCTCCTGGGGTATCGGCGAGGACCATTCGCAACCGTCTCCATGAAGCTGGGCTACGGTCCCGTACACCGTTAGGCCGTCTTCCGCTCACGCCCCAACATCGTGCAGCCCGCCTCCAGTGGTGTCGCGACAGGTGTGAATGGAGGGACGAATGGAGACGTGTCGTCTTCAGCGATGAGAGTCGCTTCTGCCTTGGTGCCAATGATGGTCGTATGCGTGTGTGGCGCCGTGCAGGTGAGCGCCACAATCAGGACTGCATACGACCGAGGCACACAGGGCCAACACCCGGCATCATGGTGTGGGGAGCGATCTCCTACACTGGCCGTGCACGACTGGTGATCGTCGAGGGGACACTGAATAGTGCACGGTACATCCAAACCGTCATCGAACCCATCGTTCTACCATTCCTAGACCGGCAAGGGAACTTGCTGTTCCAACAGGACAATGCACGTCCGCATGTATCCCGTGCCACCCAACGTGCTCTAGAAGGTGTAAGTCAACTACCCTGGCCAGCAAGATCTCCGGATCTGTCCCCCATTGAGCATGTTTGGGACTGGATGAAGCGTCGTCTCACGCGGTCTGCACGTCCAGCACAAACGCTGGTCCAACTGAGGCGCCAGGTGGAAATGGCATGGCAAGCCGTTCCACAGGACTACATCCAGCATCTCTACGATCGTCTCCATGGGAGAATAGCAGCCTGCATTGCTGCGAAAGGTGGATATACACTGTACTAGTGCCGACATTGTGCATGCTCTGTTGCCTGTGTCTATGTGCCTGTGGTTCTGTCAGTGTGATCATGTGATGTATCTGACCCCAGGAATGTGTCAATAAAGTTTCCCCTTCCTGGGACAATGAATTCACGGTGTTCTTATTTCAATTTCCAGGAGTGTATGATGTTTACAGCGCCATCCATTGCTACATATTGTAACTATTTATTTTTCTTTTGCCCTACGTTATCCCCCTTCTCCGATAATATTCGGTTGCAATTTGACGTCATTCTGACCAGTGCTGTTCTTTCTACAGCGGTTTGAAGGTTTAATTATAATCACCTTTTATATATAATATATTGTAATATATATAATATACTGTAATTCTAAGGCTTCACTTATATATTTGTTTCCTTTACAAAGAGAGCATTTTATATTTACAGTGCACATCTAATAGCTGACAAGTATGTGCTGCCATCTGTTGGCAGGTCGTGTAACCATGTAAAACTATGAAACTTACTGGCAGATTAAAATTGTGTGCCGGACCGAGACTCGAACTCGGGACCTTTGCCTTTCGCGGGAAAGTGCTCTACCAACTGAGCTACCCAAACACGACTCACGCCCCGTCCTCACAGCTTTACTTCTTCCAGTACCTCGTCTCCTACCTTCCAAAGGAGTGCTAGTTCTGCAAGGTTCGCAGGAGAGCTTCTGTTAAGTCCGAATACCTGTAGTGACGTTTGCGTGTTGAATGAAATGTGTGCACGCCGTATTTGTAACTAATTTACGTTTTTTGTTATATAGTTTAATTATTGTCAGCCTTGATGGCATGAACTGACCTTAAACGGCAAGGAATGTCAATCGATACGACACTAATTCTTCTTGTGAAAAATTGACGATTTGTAAAGAGTGTCTACAATTTCTCTCAAGATCACAATGAAATACATTTTCTATTTGTGGGATAAAGCCGACGATACAGCTTTATACGGAGACTATACGCTATAGCATAGTTCGCCAATGGTAAGTAATATTCCTGCAGAAGTCTCTCTACCTACTGCTTTCTCGGGTATTTCCTGTGGCGATGCGGTGCCTACGTTCAGAATGCAGCGTCTTTGACAACAAAGTACTTTCTTCCTACCACCTGTGACATTCTTTACTACCAGTTCGCAGTGCTTCACTCATAGCCCACTATCTGTAACTGTCCTCGATCAATTTGTGCCTGCAAAAACATGATCAACTGATATATTTATGTTTAAACGCAAAATCATAGTTATTAGGGCTTTCTAAGGTATTACTAGACGTACATTGTTAGTTACATAAGTTATACATTGCGTCAGTCGTTGAGGGTTATATTATTCTTGAAGAATCAATGTAGCCAAAATCAATAGTAATTCTTTTATTACTTTTAAACTGTTTCGACAGATCTACGCTGACGTCATCGGATCTTTTAACATTCTTAGATGTTAATGGTTTTACAATATATATAGTTGTGTTGCGTCAGACTGTAATAAAAAACGACAGGGAACATAAGCATGTCACAAATAAAATACTACACAATTGAAACATATAACCTGTTGTGTTCATGTCGAGCAGTGCGTAAAGTTACCAGATATAACGATGACAGCGTGGTTCTGTCGAAACCGGTAACTGTCATCATCATCATCATCATCATCATTTAAGACTGATTATGCCTTTTAGCGTTCAGTCTGGAGCATAGCCCCCCTTATACAGTTCCTCCATGATCCCCTATTCAGTGCTAACATTGGTGCCTCTTCTGATGTTAAACCTATTACTTCAAAATCATTCTTAACCGAGTCCACGTACCTTCTCCTCGGTCTGCCCCGACTCCTCCTACCCTCTACTGCTGAATCCATGAGTCTCTTGGGTAACCTTGCTTCTCCCATGCGTGTAACATGACCCCACCATCTAAGCCTGTTCGCCCTGACTGCTACATCTATAGAGTTCATTCCCAGTTTTTCTTTGATTTCCTCATTGTGGACACCCTCCTGCCATTGTTCCCATCTACTAGTACCTGCAATCATCCTAGCTACTTTCATATCCGTAACCTCAACCTTGTTGATAAGGTAACCTGAATCCGCCCAGCTTTCGCTCCCATACAACAAAGTTGGTCGAAAGATTGAACGGTGCACAGATAACTTAGTCTTGGTACTGACTTCCTTCTTGCAGAAGAGAGTAGATCGTAGCTGAGCGCTCACTGCATTAACTGGCAACAATCAGAGCAAAATGCCTCGGACCTTTGGAAGTGACGGAGTCCCACCTCTAACTGACCGGTAACTGTAATAAAAAGAATTGCTAGCGATCTTGTCAAAGCTAATTCTTCAAGAAAACTATTCATTATTAATTTTAACACCATTAATTAATGGCATTTGTTAAAATATATTAATTCTAAAAACAGTCAAAATTTTAAGTGTTCTCCTGAAAATGCAATAATCATAACTGACAAAACTTTAGTAAAATGTATGGGAAAGATGGCAGAGCATCAGAAATAACGAGGAAACAAAAGTGTGAATATGCCATCAACAAAGACAATTTACTCAGATGTCCATAACAATGTTACTAGGTGAGCACTCACGCCACAGTACTTCCGAACCTGCATCGGCTGCTAAAGTAGATTCCAAGGTTCCCAAGTGTACTACAGGCTGTTGTCTTACCTGTAAATAAAGAGAAGACTGTTTTAATGTGAGAGATACTGGATGCAATATAATATAACAGTCGTATACACTTAAAATGCGAAAGCATGCAACGCGAAGTAGCAAACTGTTCTGAGGCTGACTTGTCTCATTTTATTCTATGTAGAGGACTGAAACTGTCTACAGAAACCGGTCAGCAAAAGCAGCATATTTTTCCTCATTTTCAGGCACTCTTGTCGACCGGTAGTGCTGCATTTTAAGTTGTTTACAAGCTCTGTTCCGAGATACTTTCTGAGTTAAGAAACGAGTTTCTGATCAAACTGCAAGCACTGGGAGAACAACTATGCACCAGACTGTCCATATTCGTCATCGATGTGAATCTATGCGCCTTGTAGAAGATAGCCATAGGGAGATGCTAGGCCACGCTGAGGCTTAGCAGGAACCGTTCTCGATGCGAACCACTCGCGACAGGAATAGGAAAAGGGGAAGTGAAATTGGTAGACAAAGTACCCTCTGCCACACACAGTAAGTTAGCCTGCGGAATACAGATGTGGATGTAGGCGTATAAGGCTGCAGTGAGAAGTTAATTGACGGCGCTATGCTAGGTTCATACGTGATCCAGTGACTTTAGTGTGACCACCGCCTATGTACGGCTCCAAACAGGAGAATTTCATTGGCTGTTCTGTAGTGTTCCCTGATCAGGTTACCCGGATTCGCCTCCCTGATGAATATACCGTTTTCGCAGCGGAGCTCCACGCGATCCTGAAGGCACTGGAGCGGATGAATCGTGTTCGGTGTAATCGATTTCTCCTCTGCGCCAATGCTCTTAGTGCCTTACAATCATTGCAGAATCTGTACCCAACAGAGGAGATGGTCCAGCTGATATATGACCAACTGTACTTGCTCCAAAGGCGGGGTAAGCAGGTGTCCTTCTGCTGGGTGCCTGGGCATGTAGGAATATGGGGCAATGAACAGGCCGGTCGGGCTGCCAAGGAGGCCTGCAGAGAGCAGGATGTGGTCCAGTGTCCTTGCAGTCTGTCATTTCTGCACTCCACAAGAAGTGCATGGAGTTGTGGGAGGAAGAATGGCTGGCGGTGACGACCAATAAACTGCGGTTGGTGAAATCAACAACTCGGCCGTGGCGTACCTCCTGCAGGGTGCTCAGGCGGCAAGAAGTGACCCTCACGCGTCTTCGGATTGGGCACTGTCCTCTCACACATCTCTGTCCGCCACATTTTAACAGACTGCATTTTATACCGTGATGCAAGGTCAGAAGCACAAGTTGATGGGGATCTGCCCTGTGTTTTAGCTAATGATGAGACGTGTGTGTCTAGGGTTTTAAAGTTTTGTGATGTGTCTGGACTCTGGCCCAAACTTTTAGAGTGGAGGTTTCAGTGTATTGCACAGTGGCTAGCTCCTTCCTTTTCCGTTGCAGTCAGCCAGCCACTTCCATCTCCTATATTGTTTTAGCTCCCTCTACCACTTTCTTCCTGGATTGTCCATGTTTTACTGCTGGCGGCATTCTTCGTCCCACGCTTCGGTGTAGGTAGGCGCATATTTTTCCAAGCTAGTTTCCTGTGTCTTACGTTCTGTTTTATCTTATTGTTCTGAGTCTTTTCTTGACACCCGTCTCAATCTGTTACGGAGCGAGCGCTGAAGACCTTGCCGTCGTGCGCCCTTAAAACCCTCTCCATCCATCCATCCATCCATCCATCCAACGCCTATGTACGATGTCAACGTGCAGTAACCACAGGCGGCAGGTGACAACACTGGCAGAGGAGCTTATGTAAAGCGTGTCGGGGCGATGTGGAAAACAGTGCAGTCGTTGCCGTAATACGGAAACAGAGTGATTTATTTGACGTCGAAGCGGCCATGATCATTGGCTTTCGCGCCAAGAGTGGAATTATTTATGAAACGATTAGGTTTGTGAACACTTTACGCGCTGCCGTGGTTAAAGTATACCGTGCATGGCAAAATGGCGCTATCCGAAACTGGCGCTGAGGTAACTGGTGCACCACGGGTCATAGATGACAGCGTGAACGACGGCTGCAGACATGTGTACGGGCGAATAGACGTGCAACTATTAAGTAAACGAGCATCCAGATGAACAAAAGGGCTACCAACAGAGAACGTTATTCAAATGGTTCAAATGGCTCTAAGCACTATGGGACTTAATATCTGAGGTCATCAGTCCCCTAGACTCAGAACTACTTAAACCTAACTAACCTACGTACATCACACACATTCACGCCCGAGGCAGGATTCGAATTTGCGATCGTAGCAGCAGCGCGGTTCCAGACTGAAGCGTCTAGAACCACTCGGTCACAGCGGCCGGCAGAGAACGTTATTCCATATGGGTCTCTGCAGCAGGCACCTGGATCATGCGTCCACGCTGACTGCTGTTCATTGGCAAAGAAGACTGGAATTTGCACACAACTATCGCAGTTCGATGTCCACTGAGTGGAGACAGGCGCTGTTTTCAGATGAAACTCGTTTCAGGCTCCATTGGAGCCACTAGCATGTACGACATGTCTGAAACCAAAGGGTCTGTGCTGGAGGAGAGAATGTTATGGTCTGAGGAGTATATTCGTGGCATTCTCTGGGTGATCTCGTTATTCTGAAAGGCACAATGGATCAACATACGTATGCATATATCCATGAGGACCATGTGCAACCCAGCATGCAATTTATTTTTTCTCGACACGATGGCATCTACCAGCAGAACAATGCAATTTGTCATACAGCTCGCAGTGTACGTCAGGGCTCGAAGAGCAACAGTGTGAGTCTACCATATCCCCTGGCCACCAGACTCGCCGCATTTAAGCTCGATCGAAAATCTGTGGGGGCCACCTCGTTCGGGCTGTTGGCGCCACGGTGTAACCTCCCCAAAGATAATTATATAATAATTTCCCAACAGTAGAAAATATAATTATAACATTGACATTCAGCGTAACCTCCCACAGATAAATTCCGTAACCTTGGAACAATAAAATGTGACTAATCTCCTAATAAAAAAAATGTGACTCATAGATAACCTTTCAATAATTGTCTGACTCTGAATCTAAACTGGTAAAATTTGGACGTCAGCAGTGCTGCATCATGGCCTTGAAAGATCATTCTGAATAAATTGAAAATTCTTACCTCAATAAGGTCGCCGGATAACGCGTATATATCTGCTCCTATAAGAAATTTTTCTGGTACAGCCCTGTGCAATGCTGGCCGATAGATTTGTCATGTATAAAAAGAAACAACTGGTTTTTCTTTACAATAATCGGGATGACCATGGATTGGAGAAATTAGTAAGTTCTTTAAATTGAGATGAATGATTATCAAAAGTTAATTTTTCATAAGAAGGATTATTATTAAGAGATTTTTTTAAAAAAACATCACACAACAATAGTACATATGCGCGAGACTGCTTTTACCTTATATTATATCGCTCAGGCTCCGCCATCGCTCCCCACGACCGGCCTAGCCAACTTCATAAACACGACTGCTAGCTACTACTACTACAACTGCTACAGACACTGCTCTTACTGCATACAACACTGCACTTTGGTCTGAGATTCTCTTATACCTTACATATCGCAGGCAGCACGTGAGCAACCCATCGAAATTACATCTGCTCGAGTGCGCTAGCGACCAATTCCTTAATCATGGACCTCTTACAATGGATCCTCAGCCGAGAAACCTAGCACAGTTGGCCACGACACTGGAATCGTCGAGGCTCCACGTCCCTGTCGGCACCTTCTAGTATCGCTTCTTGTGCGTCACTACAGCAATACGTGTGTGCCGTGCACGGCTCGTGTTCATCCCATTAAGTGTTTGTCATCTTCTATTACGGTAGTGCTGCGTCGTTTTCTTATTCCATTTACTGGCGCCACTAACTTCCTGGCTTGCTTGCCCGTGAGTGGCAGCAGCAGCGCGTATCGATAACCGCACTGTTGTACCATCTCTGGAGCGACCGATGGTATTTCCGGGTCGTCGTGTTTCGGACAGGAGTGAGTGGAAGACGCACCAGCAGTGCAGTCGCCACAGAGCAACAGTCCACGACGGACCAGCAGTCCAGTCGGTCGGTTGGCGTGGAGCAGCAAGCAAGCCCCCGTCGCGCGGGTTCGTGACGTCACGTCAGCTAGGCACGGCGAACCCCAGGTCTGTTGCAGGCGTACTCATAATGGTGGTGTCTCCCTCTCTGACACAGGAAAATGTGAAACTATTGGCGGTAGTTGACCAACACAGATTGTTCTGAGAGATTTCTGCAATCAATTAATTGTGCAATTCATTACACTTCTTAACAAATAGTGTACTCCTGAACTTAAATTTCCACCTGTTTTAAGGACTGACATACAAGAACAACTTCATGGTCCAGCAGCAACAGAATTCGTGCTTCTTTACTTTATTTGTAAATCTGAGGAAGTTACGTTTGTACTGGGTTGCTTTTACAAGAAACTGTGAACATATTGGTGCCCTTCTTTAGGTATCTTGGTTGACTATGGGGTGAGGAGCACTGAATGTTAATGAAATATCTTGCGATTGTACACGTTGGGAGAGGGAGTGGGGGACAGAAGAAGAGACAAAAGAGAGATACTTGTTTTATCCAATAAAATTTTTTTTATCTTATAAAGTTTCTCCTTTCAGTTGCAAGAGGGGAATATTTATCTTTTCTAATGTGCATGTTTAAAAAAGTTTAAGCTCAGCAGTATTTTCGATGTATGAAGCTATTTTGTTTCCTGGTTAGAATTCCTTCGTTGAAAACGACTGTAATCTAATGACTTGCAACAGTTGGACATTTACACATGTAAATTAGTTCACATTTCCAGTGACGTTGTCAAACAAAAATAAATAAATAAATAAAAGAAACGAGTTAATTGTAAGGGGGTTTGGGTATGTTTCGATAACAAAATGGATCAAGTAAATATAGTTACTTGAATGTAAAATTTCCGAAGCTTGCAATGTGGCAAAGGATCTTATCATATTGATCTACGTTTGTTTCGACAGGATTCAGTAATACAGAACTATGATCTTCATTTGTAGCTTTACGATAAAAAGAAAATCTTTCATCTAAATAAAACTGCAGAATCCAAAACAATACCAAACAGTTTGTCCAAAAATAAGAGATTTATAGTGATAAGCACTTCCAGGCGTTTCTGCCTGCAACAGACCTGGCGTTCGCCGTGCCTGGCTGACGTGACGTCACCAACAAGCGCCGAGGCCTTCCTTTGAGTCGGTGTTGGCTGCAGCCACTGGCGGCGTGCACGCGCGGTTGGAGTGTGAGGTGCTGCTTGCTAGTGCTACGGAGTTCGTCGCCCACCGATCTTCGACATGGAAGCTTAGTCCTCACTTAACTTACCATTGAGTCTCAACTGTTTACATTTCTTCGTTTGATCCTGGTTGTCGCTTTTGGGACATTTCCGCGAGCAACAACGTATGTGTATTTAAGTCGGCTAAGGTTCGAACCGTCTTCCTGCGAAATTTAACTTAATTTATTCCCTGTTATGGAAGTTTACCAGCGGTATCTTCTGCCTTGTGGCCGTTGACGTTCCGGTTACCTACCCTGGTCGTTGACGTAATTTTAGGCAGTGTATTTTTCTCATCGTGTTGTTGCTGTCCAGTGCGGCGTGTAGTTCGACAGCTGAGGTGTTGTTGGTCGTCGTGGGCGCCAATATTCTGTGTGTCGTGTATTGAAATCTTGTGGTCGTTCTGCTGGTTGCGTGGAGCGGAACTGATTTGGTTGATTGGTTGCTCGGCTGGCTGTCCGTCGGTTTGGTTGCCTCCAGATTAAGAAGTCTTTGGACAGGGTGTCTGTCTCACCTAAACGGGCGTTAGTGTCACAATCCCAAGCCGTCCCTTGGAAATTTATGAGCGAGTTGTGTTGTAATTTCCCTGTTTGGATTTTAGTTATTTGGTTGATGTGTGGCTTTCATCCGAGTATCAATACCTCTTAAATTAATGTCTCGTCTTGTCCTTAAGGCATGAGATTCTTGTATTTTTATATGGGGCCTTCAGGCGAATTTTACTGGAGATGTTTTAAGATAACGCCTTCTGCCTTTTAATTGAAACTCCTCTTATTGCTTAATATGCGACCAACAGCCTAGTTCCATTAAAATTAAATTTCTAAGGCCTTCAGCCGATTAAATTGATGACTGAGAAATTATTCTTGGGTGAAACCTCCAGAAAATCCTTGTATTTCAATTTTTCTTAAGCCTTATGTCTTGGATTTTGAATGTGGCTTTCAGCCGATCTAAAGTTAATCAAAGGAGTTCGATTAAAGTTTTGAGTGTTTTGCATCCGTGTTGCAATATTGTGTGTTGATAAATAAAGTTTGTATGTTGAGTGCAACTGACAGGAACTCATTTCCACAACCTAATCTGCTCTGTCCTGCTAGCCCAGGCATTTCAACGTGGTTATTGAGTGTTTGACAAGTGTCCACATTAATGTGACTGGCCCGTGTACCACTGCCATAAGACGATCGTCGCCCGGATATTTCGTCAGGAAACTATAGAATTTCTCATTACTATGAGTACTATAGAAACATCTCGCTGATAGTCGAAAGCTTAAGAATGATAGGTACTTGCGTTGTTAGCAGGTAAAGAGTGTACAAAAGTCCACGACCAAGTACATGCCGTATGAGCCAAAACATTACGAGTGCTCCCCAACTGGAGACTAAATGCCACCTGGTGGCGTAGCGGGCGTCTCGCGAACGACGAAGCTGGTCTGTTGTCCGCGTGCTACTGTACTGATCATCAATAGAAATCTTGGGGCGGTGAGCCCATTTACACGCCATGGTGTTCGCAGCCACGCCTCATCACAGAACGTGGAGGCTTGCCTGCTCTGTAAAGCAAGATAGGCGGTGATCTGCGGCAGGCCTAATGACAGGGTACAGCAGTGATGTAGACACGAGTATTTTGGAGCACGGTGTTCAGCGCACATTGTTCAACACGGGCGCCGCAGCAGGCGAACCCTACGTGTGTCCACGATGACTCAACATCGTTAATTACGATGGCAGTAGACACAGGTTCAACGAGATTGGGTCGTGGATCAATGGAAACGTCTCGCCAGGTCGAATGAATCACACTTCATGTTACACCAGATCGATGGTCGTGTTCACAAGTGATCTGCATAGTATGGGTACTAGAACCCTGCAAACGTTTGCCCTGTCCGCATGGCCCGCATGCGCCTGCAGTGTGCAAGTAAGAGCGCGAATACGCTTAGCGAACGTTGGCGGAAGCTGCCGAAGATTAGCGATGCTAGTTACAGCCTGTGCGTAAGTACACCCGGCCGCATGGCCGGCACAGCTGAGTGAGGACTTATTCGAATAATTATCCAGATAGAATTTTTTTTAGAAAGATAACCATCTCTTCACACCACTACACCTTTCGCTTCCTTTCTCTTTCCGTTCATACTATCAACTGTAACGAGTCCTATTAGTTCATCTGCTCTATTTATTCACGAAAACGGACATTGTATCTAGATTGCTGTTTTCTCTTGATTACAAACACAGTTGACAGTTACAGTCTGTTGTCACGCTCCTCAACACGAATCTCTTTCATCTGTTCTGTTCAAAATATGTGTCAATGTTAGCAGCTGGGTGAAAGCGAGCATTATTCCTTCAGGTATGACGGGAGAGGTGGCCTAGCGGTTCTAGCTGCTACAGTCTGGAACTGCGCTGCTGTTACGGTCGTAGGTTCGAATCTTGCCTCGGGCATTGATGTGTGTGATGTCCTTAGGTTAGTTAGGTTTAAGTAGTTCTAAGTTCTAGGCGACTGATGACCTTAGAAGATAAGTCCCATAGTGCTCAGAGCCATTTGAACCATTTTGAACCGTCAGCTATTCTTTCACGAAAATATAAAGTTCTACAGGCAAAACAGCTTCAATAACATTCAATAGTCGATTATCGGTTTAATTTTCGTTACACTATGGTCACATTTGGTGAATCTCATATAGCATGTGGTCGGAAATTCCTGTTACAAACTTCTAGGAAATTTAGAGGGTAGTGAGTACATAACATTTTGAATAGGAACCCATGCCCGGAAACGTATCTTTTCCGTTCTACGACAGTTTCAGTGCTGATGATTATCTCATCCACACCCACGTGAGGAATGTACTTAGCCGTGACCCAGTACAATTGTTGCAATCTATTTGAAAGGAATACTAACTCGTTTCGTTATTACTTACGCATTTGCATTACAACTTACACCTTATGGTTTACATCAGTCGACAACAACAAGAACTCAGCATCTACAGCACAAGTCGCAACGTACCGATACATAACAACAGCGGCGACCACCAACGTTGTTACACACATTGTATCTCCATGTATCTCCAAAGCACTTTCTCCATCCCACTTGGTGTCTCTTCAATGTCTTGTGCAGCGGCCAGAGCTCGTGCCAGCAGATCTTCCTCTGTCTCTACAGGTCTCTCATAAATTAGGCTCTTCATACGATCCCACAAGAAGTAGTGTGACGTTGTTGAAAACGTTCGTGATACTGCCGACTAGCAGCTCTTCCGTTACCTCCAGCTTCGCCATACACAAGGAGCATGTCTGTGTATTCCGCAAACGTGTACGACACCATCTTTCCTCTACCGGTGATGCACATGTATTGGCTCGGTCTCACAGCAAAGCGGACAATAAGTGACATCTGGGGATCGTTCGACGTAGTACACGTCATCGCGTCTACCCTGTTGCATACCAGGATAGGGAACTCTGAGGCGTTCCTCCTGCCCTAAGCAAGACTTTGACGAGGTACACATCAGAACTGAAACTGTCTTAGAACGGAAACGATGCGATTCCGGACATGGATTTCTATTGAAAATGTTCTGTACTCACTGCCCTCTACATGTCCTAGAAGTTTGTAACGGGAATTTCCGACCAACCTGTATACAACGCACACTTTCTCCATAGAAAGCATGGAAAATCGACAACTACAAAAAGAAATTCTAAGTGCTCTCCTTCGCTGGCCGGCCCTACTAGTGCCGCTACGTTGTGAAGAATCTGTATAGCGACTTTGTTCCCTTACCCGCAAGGCAAGACCACGCGGCTGTTGCCCATCACTCGATGAATGAGCGCCGCGTAATACCGAGTGATACCGCGTGCGCGTGCATAGCGAGTGACAGACGAACGCTACTCACTCGGATTCACCACTCTGATGCAGTACTCTAGCGGGTACGATCGAGTACATATGCAGCCCACCGCATCAGGCTTCAATCTTGCGACACAACAGTGAGCCCTAAATGCGCCGCCCAGTCGGATCTACCGGGTATATGCGGGTATGGACGGGTAGGAGCGGCTGTTCAAATGGCGACTTGAGACGTCGGCGCGCCGACCGCGCATTCGAACGTCAACGGTCAGCGTGCCGAGTTTCTGAAGTCATAGCATGGCAAAAGCACGTTCGGGAGTGTTTCCGAACGTGCAGAGCAATATCTAGCGCCTACGATATTCTGAACGCGCATCTGAACGTTGACCAGTCATACGGAGAACCCCAGCTACGGCACATGACGCCATTCCTCTTCACTACAGGGTCGGGAGATGCCATATTGGACTTCAGTTGAAGACCCATATGTGGTGGGTTTTAAGTGAGTACATGCCGTTTCAAAGAAACAGCAATTTGAGAATCTCCCGAAAACTCGTCGTTAATTGTACCATTTGTCGTAATGTCCAGAAACTCTGTGACTAAAATGGTACTGTAACAGAGGATGACAGACTAAAGGCCGAAATACTAAATGTCTTTTTCCAAAGCTGTTTCACAGAGGAAGACTGCACTGTAGTTCCTTCTCTAGATTGTCGCACAGATGACAAAATGGTAGATATCGAAATAGACGACATAGGGATAGAGAAACAATTAAAATCGCTCAAAAGAGGAAAGGCCGCTGGACCTGATGGGATACCAGTTCCATTTTACACTGAGTACGCGAAGGAACTTGCCCCCCTTCTTGCAGCGGTGTACCGCAGGTCTCTAGAAGAGCGTAGCGTTCCCAAGGATTGGAAAAGGGCGGAGGTCATCCCCGTTTTCAAGAAGGGACGTCGAACAGATGTGCAGAACTATAGACCTATATCTCGAACGTCGATCAGTTGTAGAATTTTGGAACACGTATTATGTTCGAGTATAATGACTTTTCTGGAGACTAGAAATCTACTCTGTAGGAATCAGCATGGGTTTCGAAAAAGACGGTCGTGTGGAACCCAGCTCGCGCTATTCGTCCACGAGACTCAGAGGGCCATAGACACGGGTTCCCAGGTAGATGCCGTGTTTCTTGACTTCCGCAAGGCGTTCGATACAGTTCCCCACAGTCGTTTAATGAACAAAGTAAGAGCACATGGACTATCAGACCAATTGTGTGATTGGATTGATGAGTTCCTAGATAACAGAACGCAGCATGCCATTCTCAATGAAGAGAAGTCTTCCGAAGTAAGTGTGATTTCAGGAGTGCCACAGGGGAGTGTCATGGGACCGTTGCTGTTCACAATATACATAAATGACCTGGTGGATGACATCGGAAGTTCACTGAGGCTTTTTGCAGATGATGCTGTGCTGTATCGAGAGGTTGTAACAATGGAAAATTGTACTGAAATGCAGGAGGATCTGCAGCGAATTGATGCATGGTGCAGGGAATGGCAATTGAATCTCAATGTAGACAAGTGTAATGTGCTGCGAATACATAGAAAGGTAGATCCTTTATCATTTAGCTACAAAATAGCAGGTCAGCAACTGGAGGCAGTTAATTCCATAAATTATCTGGGAGTACGCATTAAGAGTGATTTAAAATGTAATGATCATATAAAGTTGATCGTCGGTAAAGCAGATGCCAGACTGAGATTCATTGGAAGAATCCTAAGGAAATGCAATCCGAAAACAAAGGAAGTAGGTTACAGTACACTCGTTCGCCCACTGCTTGACTACTGCTCAGCGGTGTGGGATCCGTACCAGATAGGGTTGATAGAAGAGATAGAGAAGATCCAACGGAGAGCAGCGCGCTTCGTTACAGGACCATTTAGTAATCGCGAAAGCGTTACGGAGATGATAGATAAACTCCAGTGGAAGACTCTACAGGAGAGACGCTCAGTAGCTAGGTACGGGCTTTTGTTAAAGTTTCGAGAACATACCTTCACCGAAGAGTCCAGCAGTATATTGCTCCCTCCTACGAAGAGAGATTAGAGCCCACACAGAAGCATACCGACAATCCTTCTTTTACGAACAATACGAGACTGGAATAGAAGGGAGAACCGATAGAGGTACTCAGGGTACCCTCCGCCACACGCCGTCAGGTGGTTTGCGGAGTATGGATGTAGATGTAGATGTAGATGAAATTATGGGAAACGTCTTACTGGTTGTTAAAGAATTATCAAATTATAAATTGCATGTTATGAAAGTATTCCGTTTCAAGGCAACGGTACATTTACGAGCGAGCAAAAACGCATTTTCTTGGTGCAATTTATTATGGTGAAATGTCAGCTGATAACATATCTACGATTAAAGTTTTCAGGAGATGGTAAGTTGTAAAGCATCGTCGTTGGTCATCATCAGTCGTTGTAGTGTACTGAACAGAGAAGCGGCATTGGAAGGTAATGCGTGGTGTGTTTCTCGTTCTCACCTCACTGCAACTAAATACTTTTCACTCACATTCACGTTAAATAACTGTTTCTCCAGACGCAAATTACAAAATGTTTCAACCAAATGTTCTTTAGCCGTCAGGGGGACATCAATCAGCATGATTGCCTTCGTTGTAACTTTGTTTTTTTACGAAGATATGGACAGCGGTATGGCATCCTGTATTTTTTATTTGGTAATTCATTTCCTCTCATAAAGACCTATTCAAAAACGTATCACAGCGTACCATTCATTGAAACAAAACGTTATTAACTACATAACAAAACATTGACTTTGAGCCCGGGATCACAAACTCGCCCACTTGCTGGAGTTTTCAGAAAACAAGTGAAAACCAAGTAAAAACATAACACAAAATTGACGTTGACTCTCCTGTACCACTGCCCAAGAGTAGAACACTCAAAGGTGCTCAAAGTAGTGACCCTGGACACCGATACACTGGAACACTCGTTAAATGAAAGAACTATTTACTGCTTCCAGTGTTGCCTGCTGAAGAGAATTACAAGCAAGCACGATACGTTCCTGTATGTCCTCTGTAGTTGTTGGAATATTGAGATTGACAACGTCTTTAATGCATCCCCTACGACAAAAGTCTACAGGGTTTAAATCAGGATATCTAGCAGGCCAAGTAACTGTTCCTCCTCGACCAAACCATCTGGCAGGATACCTTCGGTTCAGAAAACGACGTGCGCGCAAGACCTTATGTGCTGGACATCCATCGTGTTGATACCATATAAGTATTCTGGTTCTTAGCGGCACTTCATCCAGAAAAGGAGGAAGTATTCGTCTGAAGAAGTTGGCATACGCTGTGTCGTTTAGACTACAACTGATGAAATAAGGGACAATAATTGTTGTACCAAGCATCCCGCACCAGACGTTAACTCTCCATTGACACTGATGTTCCACCTGTCTAAGCCATCGTAGGTTGTCGCTGGACCAATAATGCATGTTCCTTGTATTTACCTGTCCTTTGTTTGAGAAGGAACATTCATCGGTAAATAGAACATTGGAGAAGAAATTCGGGTTGGCGAGGATTTGCTGCTGCGCCCACTGACAGAACTGTACACGGTTCTGGTTCTGGAAATCATTCCCATGCAATTCTTGATGTAGGTGTGAATGGTAAGGATGGAACCGGAGGGTGGCCGCGTGGTTAGAGACGCAATGTCAAGGATTGCGCGGCCTCTCCCGCAGGATGTTCGAGTCCTCCCTCGGGCATTGGTGTGTTTGTTGTTCTTAGCATAAGTTAATTTAAGCAGTGTGTAAGTTTAGGGACCAATGACCACAGCTGTGTGGTCCCTTCCGAATTCACACACATTTGAACATTTGATGGAACCTTGATGTGTAAGAATATGACGTACACTGGGTTTAGGAATGCCAATCAAGTGTTCACGCTGTCGTGCGCTCACATGTGGTTTCAAAGCAACGGAAGCGGGAACAGTAACTTCGGCAGCTTCGTCAGTACGAGTGCTACGACGACTGCGTTGTCGTGGGTTGAAACTTCCCGTTTCCTGAAGCGTCGCAACAAGACGAGAAAACATCCATCGGGAAGGTGGGTTCTTGTCAGGATATCGCTCTCTGTACAGTTCCGCTGCCTGCGTAGCATTTCGCCTACCTTCAACATCCTTAAATCAGGTAAGGCAAATGATAGGATGGTTCGTTGGAAAAGGACAAGGCCGGATTCGTTTCCCATCTTTCCCACAATCCGAACGTGTGCTTCGTATGTAGTGACCTTGATGTCGATGGAACGTTAATCCTTAATTTTATTTCCGTTGAATATCCGAAGTGTGTGATTGTCTGCAGAAAATTACCATACGTCATATAATGCGATTCTGTTGTTTATCCTCCCTGGTATACCTGCTTTACGCAGTACATGAAACCACTGCATGAGATTTGCCAAGAGGAGTTACTGTTTAAATCTTTCTATATTTCCTTAGGATAACCTAGTCACCCACTCACGTTAACAAAAGTGTCGCCAGCGAAGTAAAGTGGGGGCTTCTAAACCAAACAACGAAATCGTTTCTTTATTCTGAGAATTTCAGAGAGTTGTGTAATTTCCTTACTGTGTAGCTTATGGATTTAATGACCTCCGTGTTGCCGAGACTCTAAACTCTGGTCCTTCTTTTCGAAGATTACAAACAGCCATAATCCTTAGACGTTAAGCAATACATTCTATACACTGAATGGTTCCTGAAAT
Organism: Schistocerca cancellata; assembly: GCF_023864275.1. Classification (NCBI taxonomy): domain Eukaryota; kingdom Metazoa; phylum Arthropoda; class Insecta; order Orthoptera; family Acrididae; genus Schistocerca; species Schistocerca cancellata. The sequence goes on along the minus strand of NC_064632.1, from coordinate 402,030,859 downwards.
CAAACAGAGGGGGCGTTCGTAAAAAATAAAACACAAGTAAATAGTATAACAAAACATCTGTCATTTAACACCATACATTCCAAAATATTAATTTTTTTGATTTTTTAGAAAGCCTTACTCCACAGCTCTGAAATGGGTAATACTAAAGTCTTATTCTCTTTCTGAGATAAACATCTCAGTCATTACGGATACAGTTTTATTTTGTCAAGCAATTAAAAGGGAAGAGTGGACAAAATGGAAACTTAACATCACCGCCATCGTCATTAAGTGAGTTGATAGTGTGTATGTAGTGTTATATTACGACGTAATGCAGGTGTAGTGTGTGTGCTATGTGAAGTGGCCAGTAATAAGAAATAAATGAACTTTGTAGCCCTAGCTTCCCAGATTACTAAATAACTTCTTTGCTAAAATATACAGTATATGCAAAATAGTATTTTACAGTGGAGATAAACTTTTTGAGGTTGCGGTGTTTTAAGCAGACAAGCTTTGTATTCGTGAGGACGGAGACTCCAATCACCGTCCATCTTCATACAGGATGGCTGAGGGGTTTCGGTTTTTCAGTACAAAACGTCAAATCAAAAATACCTTCAATCGTCTATATTTCAAACTTATTTTACTTTTTTTTTTTTTTGGTCATCAGTCTACTGACTGGTTTGATGCAGCCCACCACGAATTCCTTTCCTGTGCTAACCTCTTCATCTCAGAGCAGCACTTGCAACCTACGTCCTCAATTACTTGCTTCACGTATTCCAATCTCTGTCTTCCACTACAGTTTTTGCCCTCTACAGCTCCCTCTAGTACCATGGAAGTCATTCCCTCATGTCTTAGCAGATGACCTGTCATCCTGTCCCTTCTCCTTATCAGTGTTTTCCACATATTCCTTTCCTCTCCGATTCTGCGTAGAACCTCCTCATTCCTTACCTTATCAGTCCACCTAATTTTCAACGTTCGTCTATAGCACCACATCTCAAATGCCTCGATTCTCTTCTATTCCGGTTTTCCCATAGTCCATGTTTCACTACCATACAATGCTGTACTCCAGACGTACATCCTCAGAAATTTCTTCCTCAAATTAAGGCCGGTATTTGATATTAGTAGACTTCTCTAGGCCGGAAATGCCTTTTTTGCCATAGCGAGTCTGCTTTTGATGTCCTCCTTGCTCCGTCCGTCATTGGTTATTTTACTGCCTAGGTAGCAGAATTCCTTAACTTCATTGACTTCGTGACCATCAATCCTGATGTTAAGTTTCTCGCTGTTCTCATTTCTACTACTTCTCATTACCTTCGTCTTTCTCCGATTTACATACTGTGTACCCATTAGACTGTTCATTCCGTTCAGCAGATCATTTAATTCTTCTTCACTTTCACTCAGGAAAGCAATGTCATCAGCGAATCGTATCACTGATATCCATTCACCTTGTATTTTAATTCCACTCCTGAACCTTTCTTTTATTTCCATCATTGCTTCCTCGATGTACAGATTGAAGAGTAGGGGCGAAAGGCTACAGCCTTGTCTTACACTCTTCTTAATACGAGCACTTCGTTCTTGATCTCCACTCTTATTATTCCCTCTTGGTTGTTGTTCATATTGTGTATGACCCGTCTCTCCCTATAGCTTACCCCTACTTTTTTCAGAATCTCGAACAGCTTGCACCATTTTATATTGTCGAACGCTTTTTCCAGGTCGACAAATCCTATGAAAGTGTCTTGATTTTTCTTACTTAAGCGACAAGTTTCGCCGTTTCACTACGCAATGTTCAGGCCGCGTGACTAGCGTGTAGGAAGAATCCAACCTCATGTGGAATCGAAATAGCGGTCTGCACGCAGTAGTTGGTATCCGTAGGCTTTTTTGACAACGTGGTCCCTTCGTTCGTCAGCTGGAGACTGCAGTCTCCATCCGATCATACTGATTTAAGATACCCGTTGTTTCGCTAAATTACTTGAAGCACATCATGGGACGGTTCTTACTACAATTATGCAAACGTATGTTCGTAGGAATTACGTCGTTGTAAACCTTAAGGTTTACAACCAGTTGCAAATAAAGATTTATTGGGACCCTTGAACTAGGTCCCAACAATTTTAAAATTGTCTTCTTCATAAGGTGCAACACAACATAAAAATTACGTTAGTGGTTACAAAAATATTTTAGAACGGACTAAGTAACATCTGTAGTTAAAAGTTTGTATAATAAGGATACTCGCTTGCTACAGCACATGCTGATTAAGTGCACTGAATGAAGCCGAACGGCTCGTCATACTCGATATCCACCTCAAGAATACAAATAAGTACAAGTCATGACTTGGGATTGCAGCACCATAGAACTGTATTACAGATGAGCAGATCAAATGCCAAGTATAGTGGCCCCTTAACACGAGTCTTTTGGCGCCGTGAAGTTGACTTTTGTACACAACAAAAGACAATGACGGCATCCAGATTGCAGCAAACAGGAAAGTCAACTACCCAAATGTGGAGGTTCCAGCACTAAGGAAAGCTATCTGCAGAGGGCGCTAAATGTGTGCACCTATGAAATCCACCTAGACTGTCTGTAGTGAGTAGATCATGCAATTACAATAGAAAAACAAAAGAACATCGCGTCTTCCATGAGACCACTGTTAACCTAAAATGATATAAAATTAAATAAATATAAGAGTGCGTATAGCCAAGACAACAACGAAAAAAACTTCGTCGTGAATGCAGTAAAATTCTTATTAAAAGTAGTAAATACTTCAAAGAGAGTGGAGGGTACACATTAAATTTATTAAATCTAATTGCTAAACCGGAGAAACTTCCGTTTATAATTACAGAAGTTTGCAAACATAAATTTGTAACACAGCAACGCTGCAACAACAACGCACCGTGTATGTAGTAAATAATTATATTAAAAGTAATAAATACTGTAAAGAAAATGGGGGGATGGGATACCATGAACTACAATTTATTTGAAGCTAATTGCTAATTTTTTGTTCTTCTTAAACAGTAATACCGTGACACATCCAAAACCCTCGTAAAAGTGACACACGGATGGACGAATTATTACTACTACTACGACTACTATTGGTCCGTTCATCGAAGCGATCAATCTGGATATTTTCCAAGTATCGGGTAATCAAAAAGTCAGTATAAATTTGAAAACTTAATAAACCAATGAATAATGCAGATAGAGAGGTAAAAATTGACACACATGGTTGGAATGACATGGGCTTTTATTAGAACCAAAAAAAAAAAAAACAAAGTTCACAAAATGTCCGACAGATGGCGCTGGAGAGCAAACCTGCTACCGTGACGGGTGAGAGGTACGCCGATATGTTACAGAATCGCATCATCCCCAGCCTGGCTTATAAACACCTGCTGGAACGTACGATGTTTATGCAGGATGGCGCTCCACCCCCATATTGCTAGAAGCGTGAAAGATCTCTTGCGCGCGTCGTTTGGTGATGATCGTGTGCTCAGCCGCAACTTTCGTCATGCTTGGCCTCCCAGGTCCCCAGACTTCAGTCCGTGTTTTTATTGGCTTTGGGGTTACCTGAAGTCGCAAGTGTATCGTGACTTACCGACATCTCTAGGGATGCTGAAAGACAACATCCGACGCCAATGCCTCACCGTAACTCCGGACATGCTTTACAGTGCTGTTCACAACATTATTCCTCGACTACAGCTATTGTTGAGGAATGATGGTGGACATATTGAGCATTTCCTGTAAAGAACATCATCTTTGCTTTGTCTTCCTTTGTTATGCTAATTATTGCTATTCTGATAAGATGAAGCGCCATCTGTCGGACATTTTTTGAACTTTTGTATTTTTTCGGTTCTAATAAAACCTCATGTCATTCCAGGCATGTGTGTCAATTTGTACCTCTCTATCTACATTATTCCGTGATTTATTCAGTTTTCAAATTTATACTGACTTTTTGATCACCCGGTACTTTAGCCTCTTAAAGCCACCGCGTATTTTCTTAGGTAACCGAACTTCTCTGCAGCTATCTCTTCATATTTCCTTCAATAATCTCCATGCCCCACGAAAGCCAAAGGAAATTACATTTATAACCAACCAGAGGCCGCAGGACAATCTCCGGAAGTTAGTGATCGTACTAAACGAGGAACTTCCGTCTTGGGCTATAACGTGATTTCACACGTTGTTAACTAATGAGGAAGCGGAGAACAATGGAGAACACGTCCTAAACGGCAGAGGAAAACCGCAGAAACCCGGAACAGCTATTATCATGTCTAGGAACCAGCGCAGAAGTTACTCCATCTTGTTTCGGGGAATAACGGCAGTTTCGATATGGCAACCTCCCTACCGCTCTCTCACTTCGGTGCAGCGCTGTTGCTAACCGATTATTTTTCCCACGCTTTGAAGTATGGAATACGAAACAATGTGTGAAAGACCTACACCCGTCCTCATATCATCATATCAAAATTTAGGAAAGTTCAACCACAGTGATAAATAACAGTGGAGGTCGAGTACCTCTAACACCAAAAACAAACATTTTAAGTAACGCTGCTGTACAAAGCCCCCTGCTGGAAGCGCTGCGAGAGAAGGTGGAGGAGGTGACGGAAGTGCGAAAGTAAAAGTTGCGACAGAGGTGAGGAGCATATCGGCTGCTCAAGTATGACTGTGACTTTGACTACTGGACGCCATGTAAACAAGCGGACGACGAAGACACATTAAAGTGTCACTGACACACCTATTTATTATTATCACGTGGAAGCGAATCAGAAGACATACGTTGCCGCGTCTTATACAGTGACCATTGAAGACGCTGCCAAGTTGACACAGAATAAATACAGGGCTTACATTTGTTTTTCTTGGTGGGTTAACAATTTTACTGGAAGAACTTCCCACTTGTGTAACAACCTTTTTTTGCTCAGTATATGACGATCTCCATCCCCTGCGAACGTTGAATAGTTTCTGGTCATTCGCTTCAGATTGTAACTGGAACAGCTTTCAGCCGTCTTTTCTAGGTAACATATTGCTAAACAGAATCAGTATATAATTCTCAAAAGTGAAATATAAGTCCTACGAAGGCGGCCAGAAACAATATTTGCTCAAATATAGACTGTTGACACTACAATAGGTGCAGAATACAGTTGCCTTTCAGTTCTACACATTCTTCGTCTCTGCTCCTCACAGACTCACGAATTCGTGCGAAGACACCCGACTGTCCTCGCGTTTGGTTCGATGATCAGGGCTGCAGGTGTGGGGAGTTTAAGAGACTAAACGGCGAGGTCATCAGTTCCTCGTTCCGGAGGTCTGGAGATAGACCCCCTAGAGTTACTGACGTAAGAAAGAAATTTGATCGAATTGTGATGTATGTTCTTGTTGCTATTGTTGTTGTTGTTGTTGTTGTGCTGGTCTTCAGTGCTTCTCTATCCTGTACAAGCTTCTTCATCTTCCAATAACTACTGCAACATACATCCTTCTGAATCTGCTTACTGCTTACCATCGTCCCATCGTCGCCCTTTCGATGTCCTCCCTCCCCCCCCCCCCACTCCCCACACACACACCCTCCAATACTAAACTGACGATCCGTTGGTGTCAACTAATCCCTTGTTTTAGTCAAATTGTGTCACAAATTTCATGTCTCCCAATTCTATTCAGTACCTCGCCATTAGTAACGTGATCTACCCATCTCATCTTCAGCAGTCTTCTGTAACAACACATTTCAAAAGCTTCAATTTCTGCTTCTCTGAGCTGTTTAAGTCCATGTTTCACTTCCGTAAATGGCTACACTACAGACAAATAACTCCAGACAAAACCTTCAAACACGTAAATCTATATTCGATGTTAACAAATTTCTGTTTTTCAGAAATGCATTTATTCCCTTTACCACTCCCAGTCTACACTTTATATCCCTTTTACTTTAGCCGTCATTAGTTATTTTGCTGCATAAATAGCACAACTCAGCTACAACTTTTAGCGTTCCTTTTTCTAGTCTACATTCCATTATTCGTGTTTTGCTTTTGTTGATGTTCATCTTATATCCTCCTTTCAAGACACTGTCCATTCTGTACGACTGCTGTTCTAAGTCATTTGATGTCTCTGACAGAATTACAATGTCGTCAACAAACTTCAAAGTGTTTATTTCTTCTCCTTTAAATTTAATTCCTATCCGGATTTTTCTCTGGTTTCCTTTACTGCTTGCTCAGTGAGCATATTGAATAACATCCTTTCTCAGCCACTGCTTCCCTTTCCGGCCCCTCGACTCATATAATTGCCGTCTGGTTTCGGTACAAGTTTGAAATAGCCTTTCACTCCTACTGAATTTCAAAGAGAGTACTCCATCAAAAGCTTCCTCTAAGTTTACAAATGCTATATAAATGTATGTTTGCCTTTCCTTAACCTATCTTTAAGCTAAGTCGTAGTGTCAGTTTTGCCTCGCGTTGCAGCACGGTGGGTTATATTCCCTCATCCTTAACAGGTCACCTATCTCGATATGTTTCGCTTTGCATTGGTAGACACTCACCCAGACGATGGAAACCAGCGCTGAAGATATACCGACTAAATATCTCCCAAGCAAAGGTCCCGTAATGGAAACTCGCAAGCAGCATCTGTAAGTTCATAAGATTTCAGGCGTTCGGGATTCTAAAGTGCTTGAAAATGTTTCAAAGTGCAACTAATTAGGCATTTATTGCTTCCAAAAGAATCTTGTAAATGGCTATTAAGTCCGTATTTACTGTCCAACTAATATTGATGCAAATTAATGACTGTTTTTGCTGCAAGTTCTCCACACGAAAGCAGCGAGAGGTTCACCTATCCGACCCGAATGATTTTAACATTCTATACTACCACCGACCCACAGCTACTCGCGAATTACATCAGGTCGTTCGGTGGGCTCCTTAAAAAAAGTGTTCGTCAAAGTGTTCCAAGACGTTCACGAAATATGCCATGCGGAGTTTTATGTACGATAAGAATGTTCACACGCAACTAACAACCAAAAAACACTCTTCAAATTTACAGACTTTCACTATAGCGTTCAAAACTGAAGTCGCTTTATAATCTCGATAACAGAGCCGATAGAACGTGAGATTTCTTTCATCTTAGAAATTCACGTGCATCAGTTCCACGTTGATCTGTACAATAAGACTTTTCACAAGCAATTCCTAGCGACACAGAACCATATTACAAATCCCTACACAAAGCGCAAGAACTTCTTAATTCCTATTGGCTGATAATTTAGGCAGCCATTCAGAACAGCTCCAGCCCTCAAATAGTCGCGGTAATTCTTACATCATTGAATTAAATTACACAAAGCAATTTACAAATGAAAATTCTACATTTGCGAAATCAAGTCTAATTTAAATAAAACAAAATACGAAATACTTCCAGAAATCAAATACAAACTGATTTAACACCTATTATTCCTTCTTGTTATTTTTTCCCAAAAGCATGCACACTGTGACATACTTCACATACACCACATGATTTATGATTGCACAAGAAATTTTCCACGCAAACATTTTACATAACACTTGATAAAATAAAACTTCCACGAATTACGCATGTCCTTCAAACATTCTCTCAGTCTCATCACGACACTCACGCAACAAAACATAGTTAAATAATAATTTTAAAGGGGTTAATATTATATGTTCAGCTATTGTAATGAAATCAAAGAGAAGTTTTTTTTTTTAAACTTATATGAACTGAATCTTCTTATATGAACTGAATCTTCTTAGTTATAGTTTCAGCTGAAATTATCAATGAACACGGTATAGTCCCTACTCTGTTTCGTAACACCAGAAAAGTAGTTGGGGCTTTTAGGTTAAAATTTATGTCTCCAAAATGTATTGAAGATATGCTGAAGAACTTTTTACAGCATAGTTGTTTTATTAATACAGGTCTGTATACGGAATGTGAAAAATATCGAATGAAATTTAATACTACTTATTTAAATTCATAGGGAGTAGGTACGCATGACGTACAACGACAGCTGCAACGATGTGGAAAAAAAAACTGCTCTCTTCCCGGCTATATAAGAAGACGCACTATAACACTGCTCACTTCACTGAAAAGGAAGTAAGATTCGGAATAATTTGCTACGCAACAGACAGTTCCTACATTTCTCAGGAATGAAAGTGTGTAGATATCGTGAAATCCAGCGACTGAAAGCAAAATCATTGCCAGAGTCGTTGATTTATTGGCCGTCAAATTCGGTTTATCTAAACCCGGAGGAGCACATCTTGTACGCCATCAGGCAACAGCTCGGCTCTTAATTTACGAGAACTGTGTTACCTCTGTCAACATTTGGTGGCCTCCAAGAACCTAACAAGCCATGCCAGAAAGAATCGCTGCTCTATTGCATTCTAAAGGTGGACTTATACACTGATAAGAATTTGAGTCATATATTCTGGTTCATCAGTGTATATTCACAGGATTTTGTTTCTAGTTCAGCTTTGCTATTTCCTTTAAAAATATTGCGCACGATTTGAGGGCACTCTATAAATGAAAGACATACGTAGTTTGTATTCAACAGAATTGTGCGAGATAAGTTTGTGCAGTGGATAAGACTGCCTATTGCCAATCCCTCTCTCTCTCTCTCTGTAGTGCTCAACGCGGAGGTGGTTTGCAGTAGTAAGCCATTCCCCTCTTCTGTCTGCCTTCCTCTTCATTTATTCGCATTTAGTGCATCCGACATCATCCATAAATAAATGTGCTGCATGTATGACATCGTTGTTCGTCCCCGGCGATTCCTTCCCCCAATAACTCCGTCTAGATATTGTTCTGACGACGTTGTTGTGTCTTAAAATGTGTTCTACGAGTTAGTCTCTTCTTCTTTGGATGTGTCTACACAGAGATCTCGTTTTCTGTACACTTCTCAGCGGCTCCTCACTGGTAACTGTGTCTCTCCAGCTGAACATCATCTTTGTGTTGCACCAAACCTAGCCGTCTTCTCTCTTGTTTGCCTGCTGTCCACGTTTCACACCCATATAGAGCCACACTCCAAACAAATGCTTTCATAATCCCTTTCCTTATTTCCACTCTGATGTTCTTGCTGGTGAGTGAGTTATTTCTTAAATGAAATGCAATTTTGGACTGTCTTATACTGCTCACAGTTTCGTTCCGGCTTGTATCATCGATTGTATTACTACTTCACGAATTGGTAGCTCCTCTCTTCCAATTATTATTCTTAAAGATTCACATTCTTTTTCAGTGCTGTATACCATCACACTAGTTTTTGGCTTGTTCATTCTCATGCCATATTCATTACAGAGAACCCTTTCCATTGTGCTGAGGACGTTCTCCAGATCTCCTTTCGTCTCCGTGACCATAGCAATATCATCTGCGTAACGCAGCATCTCTAGCTTCTGTCCATTAATTTTGATTCCCACCTCAGTAGTTTCACGAACTTGGCGTAAAGTTCCCTGGTTGCAAGCATTGAAAATAAGAGGAGAACGAGCCCATTCTCGTTACAAGCATTTTCTAATTTTTGCTACTTGCTCCTGACGAAAATTTCTACTCACAGCGACTTTGTTCTTATAAAAGTTGTATACTACCCGCATGACTTTGTATTTTAGGCCTGCTTTCTTCACCACTCTGACCATCTCTTGTCAGACAACATCATCAAAATGCCTTTTCCTGGTGTACAAAGGCAATGTAAGTTAGTGTATTTTTTCTGTATTTGCTTTTCGGTAAGAAACCTCAGTGCCAGAATCACTTCTTTTGCTCCTAATCCCCTCCTGAATTCAAACCGATCTTCACTCAGCATGCCTTCCACCTTTTCTTCCTTTCTCCTCAGAATTATCATTTTCACAATTTTTGGTACATGCTATGTTAGGTTCAAGGTACATGAGCGCTACGTGACGTTACCAACATAAAAACTTAAACAGCCTACTTACAGTACGCCAAATGAAATTTGGTTTTGGACAGTCAGATCAATATTCCTAATAGTGACAGGTTGCAGAGCAGATGAACTGGGACTTAACTTCTGAGGTCATCAGTCCCCTAGAACTTAGAAGTATTTAAACCTAACTAACCTAAGGACATCACACACATCCATGCCCGAGGTAGGATTCGAACCTGCGACCGTAGCGGTCGCGCGGTTCCAGACTGTAGCGCCTAGAACCGCTCGACCACCCCGGCCGGCTATAAAATTTTCACACAGCTCTATTGCCCTGGACTGAGATTTACGTATTTCGATATCAAAATAAGTTTTACAAAGTTTTCTGATAACAGCTTGGAGAAAAGTGTTCGTATTGATTTAAACTGGTGTTTGAAAGACTCAAGTTGCTACCTGAAAAATTCGTAAACTTTTGAAAATCTTCATGGCAAATAGGACAGCCCTCTTTCAAGTTCTGTTGCTGCTGTAGTGATCACTGCTCCATAATAAATACTGCTTTATAATATAACAAAATAATACAATACAACAATAATAATATTAATTTACAATATAAAGTTCTGTTATGTTGACCATTCCAGCCAGTACTTCTCCCTCCCATCGGCCTTACGCTGTTTGTATCTTCGTCAACACTTAGCATATTTGTCTTGTAGATTTATTAGTCTTCAGATATTTCCATTCACTTTTTTCATGACATGTATGACTTCGCCATTAAGCAAAAGTAATGAGAGACGACAGCTTCTACCTATCGTCCTAAGGTGGCCTTCAGGTCGAGGATCATTCACTCTTATTACGCCAACTTGCTTTTTACAACCGTCGTAGATTACTCGTCCCCCTATGTCGTATACTTCGTCCCGACTCGTGGCTGTAATTTAAACTTGTTTTGTCCTTTGACTTTGTCGAAGGCCAGCACCGTGACCTAACTCGTGCTCAAGAAAACTAGACGCCTACAGTAGAATGGAAACAAATTAACGACGTAACTCGACGGACGCGAGCACACGGTGATCACGAACCGATCACTTGGTCCAAAATAGACCTGATATCGAATGTACATTAGGACATAGCACAACAATAACAGATATCGAACTTCCTGCTTCCCTGTTCCTCATTTTCCTCACTGTGGCCCGACAAACAATACGCGGTACTGGGTATACATTAAATCCAAAAACATGAGACGTGCCGTCACGTAACAAAAATGGTTCAAATGGCTCTAAGATCTATGGGACTTAACATCTGAGGTCATTAGTCCCCTAGAACTTAGAACTACTTAAACCTAACTAACCTAAGGACAGCACACACATCCATGCCCCGGGCAGGATTCGAACCTGCGACCGTAACAGCAGCGCAGTTCCAGACTGAAACGCCTAGAACCGCTCGGCCACAGAGGCCGGCGTCACGTAAGAGGTGACAGATCTCTCCGTCATATAATTAAAAGTAATACCCACCTTCATAACTGCTCAAATATTATGACGCGAGCTTCTAACCGATTCAGAAAAAACACTGAATGGCGTTATCCAATCTTGAATTGGACAGTTCCAGTTTCAGTTAACTTACCAATTAAGAAACCTGTGATGGCTTTTGGACCCATGCAGAGCCACTATGAAATACAGAATTTCGGCCAAGCGAAATGTCTCTTCTGGATAATGTCCTTTCATGAGACTGAAAGTGGTGGTATTGTCTATCAGTGAATTAATAGCAACTGAAGGTGTAGTGTTTAGTTTCACTGGAATTTTGTCAGGAATCAACTCGTAATTACCTATAATTTGGCTAGACAACGAAGTTGTAGAATCGACTGACGTATGAGCACACGCAAGAAGTCATTAAAGTGGTACAAACACGTGAACAATCTTGGCACGTCATTGCTGTCCGGGAAGAAAATAATCACTGCATTATCCCTTCAAAACAGATCAAGGATGAAGTTTTTTTTCTATTTTTCATATATCTTTCCAGCCTCGGGACAGAAAGATCATTACCGGTTTCGGCTTTTTAAAAATACGGCAAATGATGTCTGCGAAAAAAAAAGAAAAAATTAAAATAGCAAGATATTAAGAAACTAAAATTGCAAACTTAAGACAACTTCTATATATAGCTAACACGCACTTTAATACGTTACATGGTAACTCGTGAGTTTGCCTTTAGGAAGGGCAATCGCACCGAAGAGGCAGTTCTGACTTTGCTCTTGATGACGGAAGCAAGACTCCAGAAAAATCAAGACACACTCGTAGGATTTGTCGACATAAAAAAAGCGTTCGACAGTGCAACATGGTGCAAGATGTTCGAAATTCTCAGGAAAATAGGTATAAGCTGTAGAGAAAGACAAGTAATATACAATACGCACAGAATAAAGTGGTAACCATATGAATGGATGACCAACAACGAAGCGCTCCGATTGGAAAGGGTATAAGACGGAGAGATAGTCTTTTGCCGCTACCGTTTATTCTGTATATCGAAGAAGCAATGGTGGAAATAGAAGATAAGTTTAGGAGTGGAATTAAACTCCTTGATCAAAGGATATCAGTGTTAAGATTCCCAGATAACATCAACCTCAATGAACGTGAAGAAGACTGCAGAATATGTTGAATGAATCGAATAGTTTAATGAGCACACGCTATGGGTTAAAAGTGAACCGAAGAAAGACGTAATAACTGGAATTAGCAGAGATGAGTATCAAAATTTGGGATCACACAGCAGACGAAATGAAGAAATTCTGCTACCTTGGAAGGAAAATAACCCATGACGGAGGAGGCAAGAACGATATGAAAAGGATACTAACACAAGAAAATATGAATTTCCAGGACAAAAAGGGTCTATTAGTATCGAAGGTCTGCTTTAATTTGAGGAAGAAATTTCTCAGATTGTACTTTTGGAGCACAGCATTGTATGCATGTGAATCATGCATGTGGAAAAACCAGAGTTGAAGAGAATCGAGCGTCTGAGATGGGGTACCATACAAAGATGTCTAACTTTAGGTGGACTGATAAGAAATGAGAAGTTTCTCCACAGAATCAGCGAGGAAAGGGACATGTGGAAAACGTTGACACGATAGGGCAGGTTGGCAGGTCATTTGTGAAGATATCTAGGTATAGATTCCATGATACTTGAGGGAGCTGAAGAGAAGAAGACAGAGAATGGAATAAATCCAACAGATAATTGAGAATATTGGGTACAAGTACTACTCTGACATGAATAGGTCGGTACCTGAAAGGAATTCGTGCCGAGGTGCATCACACCGGTCCAAGGAATGACGACCTAAAAAGAAAGTAACTTGTCAAGCGAAAGACTGCAACACTTCAATAACAGTGCAATTGACAAGGCCTTGAGAGTCACTCACGAGTGTCAACATCCCTGCACACTGTAAAGAGGCAATTTGTGACTAATACCTCGTCCAGTCGTGCCACATTATCACACCCTGTATTGGCGCCCAAACTTCATCCTTCCACGGCAGCTCATAGACGACTTTACCACGTATCAGCATTTCTACAGTAACAGTGTTACAGCGCACCTGATAACATCATCTTTCCAGACTACACGCGTTTGGTGCAGTCACAAATATTTTATATACAAGAATAGTTATTTTGAAGATTTAATAAAAACAGAAAAAGATTAACGATTCCCAACGTTATATAAAGTATTTCGAATGTTAAAAGAGCTGTTGCCTTACGTCTTCGACCGAAGGCACTGTACTGCGTTTGTGTGTTAGTATCGCATAGCGCTGAAATTTAGAAAGATGCGTAGAAATAATCTTCACGGCTTGATCTTTAAACCCTTGGACCTTATGTTTTTTACAACCTCCAGTGGACCCCATCTATCGGACGACATTTAAAGTACGTAGTTGGAACTCTTTTGAACGTCCATACTAAGGACCACCATCCTAACCGTTTTTGCTGAAACGTGCGAGCATCCAATACATACTGTGAATTACCTAAAACTTGCACCTCTTTTGTTTTGTGAACGGTTTAAGATATCGACAATGATAGTAAACAGAGGGGCGCGTAAGTTTGTTGCATGGGTAATACACCCAATTATTGTACGACAGAGGTAACGAAACAAGAATGTATTCTTTAGTGGAATGCTACACTTTTATTTAAATGCATTAGACTGCTCTTGAAAAGACGAGCACTGTGATACAACGTTCATTAATGTTGGTGTCGACATTTTTCACAAAAAGAACCGAGAAATGAAATTGAATTTAAAGGCTGAACAACGCGAAGTGTCGATGATGATGATGATGATGATGTTTGGTCTGCGGGGCGCTCAACTGCGCGCCCATCAGCAACTGTACAAAATCCCAATTTTTACACAGTCCGATTAGTACTCAGTCCAATATAGCGACTGCCACAAATGATGATGATGATGATGATGATGATGATGATGATGATGATGATGATGAAATGATGGGAACAACACAAGCATACAGTCCCCAGGCAGAACAACGCGAAGTGCGGCTCTTATGTCAGCTTTCTATCTTCACAGGAAGCAGTACGATCGTCCTACGCCACGAAGGTAGAATTTACGAGTGTCACTCCAAAAGAAATGCACACTATTTTTGTAAAAATACAGTTTTCGTTCTGCATGTGTGAAAGTTTTACCGTGTTTATATACATCCTTCCCGCTTGTTTTCAAACTTAGTTCAACATGTTCCCGTGAGTAGCGCCGTCACAGCATGTCTTCAAGATGGCTGCTACACTTGACGTTCGTCAGAAGCAACGTTCTGTCATAGAATTCCTGTGCTGTGAAAACGAGACAGTGTGAAACATCCACAGGAGGTTGAAAAAGGTGTATGGACATGCTGCTGTCGATCGCAGTATAGTTAGGCGGTGGGCAAGTAGGTTACATGATGAAAGCGTGCCCGGCAGTATTGAGGATTGTCCTTGCAGCGGCAGGCCTCGTACTGCCCACACTCCAGACAATGTGCAGAGAGTTAACGAATTGGTGACTGCTGACAGACGCATCACAGTGAACGAATTGTCACGCTACGTTGGGATAGGGGAAGGAAGTGTTTGCAAAATACTGAAAGTGTTGGCTTTAAAAAGGTTTGTGCCAGGTGGGTTCCCAGGATGTTGACAGTGGCTCACAAAGAAACAAGAAAAACGGTATGCAGCGAACTTTTGCAACAGTACGAGAATGGTGGAGGTGAATTTCTTGGAAGAATTGTTACAGGTGATGAAACATGGCTCCATCATTTTTCAGCAGAGACGAAGAGGAAATCAATGGAGTGGCATCATGCAAATTCACCCAAGGAAAAAAAAATTCAGAACCACACCTTCTACCGGAAAAGTTATGGATACAGTGTTTTTAGATTCCGAATGACTCTTGCTTGTGGACATCATGCCAAGTGGAACCACCATACATTCTGATGCATATGTGACGATACTGAAGAAACTTCAAGCTCTACTGAGTCGTGTTCGACCACATCGGCAAAAGCAGGATGTATTGCTGTTGCACGACAACGCACGGCCACATGTCAGTCAAAAAAACCATGGAAGCGATCATAAAACTCGGATGGGCAACACTGAAACACCTGCCTTACAGTCCTGACCTGGCGCCATGTGACTCTCATCTCTTTGGGAAACTGAAAGACTCTCTTCGTGGAACAAGGTTTGAAGATGATGACTCCCTTGTGCACGCTGCCAAACATTGGCTCCAAGAGGTTGGTCCAGAATTTTACCGTTCGAGTATACCGGCGCTGGTTCCAAGATAGCGTAAGGCAGTTGAGAGGGATGGAAATTATGTGGAGAAATGAAAATATTGTTCCTAAAGGATTTATCCACACACTGTAAAACTTTTAAACATGTATAATAAAAGAGGGATTTAAAACAAATAGTGTGCATTTCTTTTGGAGTGACCCTCGTACTTCCTTTTGGCCCTACTTTTCACAGCGTACATAAAGAGCCAGCTACGACTCTTGTTCCTGTTTGGCAACGATAAATTGAACCTTTTCACTGTGCTGCCAGTAGTGGATAAAATCGGCCCTAGTTGGAAGATACTCATTTGTCTCCGAGAGCTGGCAATAATTCCATGCGTGTCACCTCTGCCTTAATGGAACAGCAAAATACGGACAAGGGTGCCAGCACTGCGGAAAGTTGTCGGCTGCTCTTCCCGCGGCAATTCAAACGCGGGAGCAAGGCACGACATCTGCCATTCCCGACAGCCAGCGGTAAGGGGCTACGCTGTCCAGTCACATTAACGTGACCGCCGATCAAAACTCTGAATAACTGTCTTGTGCAGCGCGGACGTGCAGAAAGTGAGTCACTGAGGTCGTTCACATTGATTTGACTGGACTGTGAATATGCAAACTTCTAACGTATCAGAAGGGACTTAGGAAAAGTATTTCAGCCGGCCGGTGTGGCCGAGCGGTTCTAGGGGCGTCAGTCAGGAATCGCCCGACAGCTACGATAGCAAGTTCGAAACCAGCCTCGGGCATGGATGTGCGTGTTGTCCTTTGGTTAGTTAAGTTTAAGTAGTTCTAAGTTCTAGGGGACTGATGCCCTCAGATGTGAAGTCCCATAGTGCTCAGAGCCATTTGAACCTTTTTTTTAAAAAAACTATTTCAGATTTGTATTCGAACTCATGTTTAAAAGACCAGAATTCTTCGAAACAAGTAAACAGTCGCAAGGTTTGATACAAGTACAGAGCGTAATATGAGAGTCCAACAAGCCAGTGTCTACACAGCAATAGCAGGTTCCAGGCACCATATACTTTAATTTTATTACCAATGCACGAGGGTTGTCCATAACATAAAGTTCTCACTTATTTTCCACAATATTAAATATGTTTATTGACACCGAATAATCCATGTGCGGAGAGCTTAGGCTTTTACCTATTTTTCGACATAATCTCCATTGAGATTAATGCATTTTTGCATTTGGTGTACCATCTTCTGTATGCCTGCATCGTAAAACTCTCCCGCCGTGTCACAAAGTCAGTTTGAAAACTCTTCTTTCAGCTCTTCTCCAATTGTGAAATGTGTGCCACCCAGGTGCTTCTTCAAGTCAGGGAAGAGATGTAAGTCTCTTGGGGCTATGTCTGGGCTGTAGGGCTGGTTTGAGAGAGTATTCCACCCAAATTTGTTGTTGAGATTGGTTGTCACATGGGCGATGTGCGAATAAGTGTTGTCCTGATGGAAACGCACTCCCTTTGTGAGCATGCCTCTCCTCTTGTTTCGGTTCAAGCGGTAAAGGTTCTACAACTTTTCACTGTAGCCCTCCGCATTGATTGTTGTACCAGCAGGCAGGAATCCACAGAACAATAACCGCTTCCTGTCCCAAAACACGCTGGCCATCACTTTGCCGGCAGACAGTGTTGGTTTAAGTTTCCACGGCTTCAGCGACGCTGGATGTTTGCACTAAATGTAAATGTCGTGTGACTAGAGACTCCCGTCGCCGGGTGCAAGTCTTTCGATTTGATGGCTCTTCAGCGACTTGCGTGTCGATGGGTATTAAATTATGATGATTAGGACAACACAACACCCAGTTCCTGAGCGGAGAAAAATCTGATAACTAGCCGGGAATCTAACCCGGGCCCTTAGGATTGACATTCTGTCGCGCTGACCACTCAGCTACCGGGGGCGGACGATGTTGCCACTGACGGGATTGTTGTTTCGTTCCCGGTGTTGTGTAGCGGACCCAGGTCTCGTCCCCAGTGACAACAGAGGCCAAGAATTCCTCGCCATCAGTTGCATAGGCCTGACGAAATTTACGGGCGGCTTCCACACGTTCCCGTTCTCGGGACCCCGCTTGCATAAACCTTAGCATACCCTAAACGGTATCTCAAAATTTTGTCAGTGCTGGTCTTGCTAACATCAGGGATCATCTCGCAGAGCTCCCGAACCGTCATCCGTCGATCTTTCAGCATTGCTTCTTTCACTTTTGTAATCTTTTCGTCTGAAACCGATGGCCTCCCAGAAAGCTGTTCGTCATGGACATCTGTATGTCTGCCCTTGAATTCTCTGCATCATTTTCACACATTTTGTACGCTCATGCACGTTTCTCCGTAGATTCCACACCCTTGGGAATGAATATCCTTCGGCGCAGTCTTTTTTGCACACAAAAACGAATCACAGAGGGTAATTCGCACCTGGCGTGAATAGAGAGTGGGAGGATCATCTCTAACGGCTGCCAAGCCAAGACTAAGCGCCGGAGACAGCCTGCCGCGGCGGAAATGGGATAGGGAGAACCAAGCTACGCACATGCCAGCGTTTCCGGATCCCGCGTAACAGCGTTCCTCACAGGTGCAGGTCCGGGGAAACCTTCTTTTACGGACAAACCTCGTAACAGAATTACACATCTGGCCATTAAAAATGCTACACCACGAAGATGACGTGCTACAGACGCGAAATTTAACCGACAGGAAGAAGATGCGGTGATATGCAAATGATTAGATTTTCAGAGCGTTCACACAAGTTTGGCGCTGGTGGCGACACCTACAACGTGCTAACATGAGGAAAGTTTCCAACCGATTTCTCATACACAAACAGCAGTTGACCGGCGTTGCCTGGTGAAACGTTTTTGTGATGCTTCGTGTAAGGAGGAGAAATGCGTACCATCACGTTACCGACTTTCATAAAGGTCGCATTGTAGCCTGTCGCGACTGCGGTTTATCATATCGCGACATTGCTGCTCGCGTTGGTCGAGATCCAATGACTGTTAGCAGAATATGGGATCGGTGGGTTCAGGAGGGTAATACGGAACGCCGTGCTGAATGCCAACGGCTTCGTATCTCGTATCACTAGCAGTCGGGATAACAGGCATCTTATCCGCAAGGCTGTAACGGTTCGTGCTGCCACGTTGCGATCCCTGCGTCAACAGATGGGGACGTTTCCAAGACAACAACCATCTGCACGAACAGTTCTACGACGTTTCCAGCAGCATGGACTATCAGCTCGGAGACCATGGCTGCGGTTACCCTTGACTCTGCATCACAGATAGGACGAGTGCCTGTTGTGGTGTAGTCAACGACGAACCTGGGTGCACGAATGGCAAAACGTCATTTTTTCGGATGAATCTAGGTTCTGTTTACAGCATCATGATGGTCACATCCGTGTTTGGCGACATCACAGTGAACGCACATTGGAAGCGTGTTTTCGTCATCGCCATACTGGCGTATCACCCGGTGTGATGGTATGGGGGGCCATTGGTTACACGTCTCGGTCACCTCTTGTTCGCATTGCCGGCACTTTGAACAGTGGACGTTACATTTCAGATTTGTTATGACCCGTGGTTCTACCCTACATTCGATCCCTGCGAAACCCTACATTTCAACAGGATAATGCACGACCGCATGTTGCAGGTCCTGTACGGGCCTTTCTGGATACGGAAAATGTTCGACTGCTGCCCTGGCCAGTACATTCTCCAGATCTCTCACGAACTGAACACGTCTGGTCAATGGTGGCCGAGCAACTGGCTCGTCACAATACGTCAGTCACTACTCTTGATGAACTGTGGTATCGTGCTGAAGCTGCACGGGTAGCTGTATCTGTACACGCCATTCAAGCTCTGTTTGACTCAATGCCCAGACGTATCAAGGCCATTATTACAGCCAGAGGTGGTTGTTCTGGGTACTGTTTTCTCAGGAATTATGCACCCAAATTGGGTGAAAATGTAATCACATGTCAGTTATAGTATAATATATTTGTCCAATGAATACCCGTTTATCATCTGCATTTCTTCTTGGTGTAGCGATTTTAATGGCCAGTAGTGTATGTGTTCCTCTGCCTACTATCATTTGAGGAATATATTCATATACCATGTGTCTCTCCTAAAAGTCGTCAGGCTCATTTTCTATGGTGTTTCGGCACATACTAGCAATATCTTTTCCGCAATGTGTGGCTGCAGTTAGCACCAAGAGCCACTGCTCATCTAGTCTTCCATGTGACGCCCGCTGTCGACAGTGAGTGTAGTTTTGTTTCCCGTTACGAGCAAAATGATCTTTACAGCGGGATTTTACGTGTCCATTCGACTGAGCGGTCCCAGGTTGGTCTAGTGCGATTTTTATTTAATCGGTATGCAAAAATGTTCAAATGTGTGTGAAATCTTACGGGACTTAACTGCTAAGGTCATCAGTCCCTAAGCTTACACACTACTTAACCTAAATTATCCTAAGGACACACACACACACACCCATGCCCGAGGGAGGACTCGAATCTCCGCCGGGACCAGCCGCACAGTCCATAACTGCAGCGCCCTTGACCGCTCTGCTAATCCCGCGCGGCATCGATATGCATTAAGAGGGACAGTCACTGAGGAGCGTTGCTGAATAGGGGTAGTAATCAGCGCAGGCCAGGACACTGCTGTCGCTCTTGGAGTACTGATTATTTTTTGTGTTTTACAGTCCCCATTAACGCATATCGATAAAACAAATATCGTACTGCACTAATTTAGAATCGCTCATTCAAATGGGCACGTAAAAGTTCTTTAAAAAAATAAAAGAAAAAAATAAAAGAAAACAGTTTTCTCGTAACGGGAAACAAGCCGAAAGTTTCTGTCGGCAATGGGCGTCCCTAGAAAGACCCCATGAGCACTATTTATTTGGGCTGACTCAAGCGACACATTATAAAAATGATAGTAATATCTGTCGGAACGTGAGAGAAAATGCTCCTGAAGGCTGCTAGGAGGGGCACCTCGTATAATATATATGGTGACAATTATTCAGCTATATGAAAGAAACATAAATTAGTTACAAACTATGACGTGCACATATTTTATTCAACATGTAAACGTCATTACAGATATTCGGATTTACATTATGAGATGTTCGATATTCCTGCCATCATTGGCGATGATGTGGCGCACACGAATAGCGAAATTCTGCATAACCCACTGAAGTGGAACATCGATGCTGTCGATGACCTCCTGAACGCCTGTTTTCAGCTCAGCAGTGCTATTGAGGTTATTGCTGTACACTTTGTCTTTAATATGCCAACGGCCTTGCCGCAGTAGTAACACCGGTTCCCGCCAGATCATCGAAGTTAAGCGCCGTCGGGATGAGCTAGCGCTCTGAAAGGTGACCGTCTGGTCTGCCGAGCACAGTTGGCTGGCGGGATCCACTCAGCCTTTGTGAGGCAGACTGAGGAGCTACTTGATTGAGAAGTAGCGGCTCCAGTCTCGTAAAGTGTCATACGGTCGGGAGAGCGGTGTGCTGACTACGTGCTCCTCCATATCCGCATCCAGTGACGCCTGTCGGCTGAGGATGACACGGCGGCCTGTCGGTACCGTTGGGCCTTCGTGGCCTGTTCGGACGGAATTTAGTTTAGTTTAGTCTATAATATAGCCTCACAAAAAGATTCACATGGTTCAGATCGGGAGAATATGTCGGCCAATCGAGCACAATGTCGGTGGCCTCTTTGTACCCCAGAGCCAGGTTGCAGTCCCCAAAGCCATGGGGTCGAACTCCGCCTTGCATGTACCACATCTTGTCGAAATCAGGGTACATTGGATAATGGGGATGAAATCATCTTCGTAAATCTTCACATACCGTTCGGTAGTCACCGTGCCATCAAGGTATATCGAATCGATTATTCCGTGACTAGACGTTGCACACCATACAGTCACCTGTTGAGGACGAAGAGACTTTTCGATCGTGAATGCGGATTCTATGTCCCCCAAATGCAACAATTTTGCTTATTGACGAAGCCCACCAAATCAATGTGGCCTACATCGCTAAACCAAACCATGCATGTGCATATTAATTCCTATAATGCACCACGGCCAGCCGTGGAGTTTAAAGTCCTCCGTCTTTAGGCTACATGTGGACCATCGGGACCATCCGACCGACGTGTCACCCTCAGATGAGGATGCGAATAGGAGGGGCGTATGGTCAGCACACCGCTCTCCCGGCCGTTATGATGGTTTTCTTCTTACCGGAGCCATTACTATTCGGTCGAATAGCTCCTCAGTTGGCATTACGAGGCTGAGTGCACCCCGAAAAATGGCAACAGTGCGTGGCGGAACGGATGGTCACCCATCCAAGTTCCGGCCACGCCCGACAGCGCTTAACTTCGGTGATCTGACGGGAACCGGTGTATCCACTGCGGCAAGGCCGTTGCCTAACGTAAAGCACTCAGGAACAGCTCCATTATAGGCTCCTTTGTGATTCACACGATTGGCAATCCTTTCTTATAATCCTCGAATAACAAGGACTCGACCCGAACACTTGAAATGTCGACAGACAAACACTCAACAACACAACAACCAAAGTAAATTAATGGGCGAAGTGTCAGAACCAATTCTGATCAAAACCAGTGTTCATCAGAGTTGTCTGCCCCCTACCCGCTTTGCCGGCCGTGGTGGTCGTGCGGTTCTAGGCGCTGAAGTCCGGAGCCGCGCTGCTGCTACGGTCGCAGGTTCGAATCCTGCCTCGGGCATGGATGTGTGTGATGTCCTTAGGTTAGTTAGGTTTAATTAGTTCTAAGTTCTAGGGGACTGATGACCACAGAAGTTGAGTCCCATAGTACTCAGAGCCATTTGAACCATTTGAACCCTACCCGCTTTAATCTTGTGCTGGACAATGTCATCAGAGTGTAAGAAAAATAACTTAAGAACCAAAACTACTGGAAACTCATACGACGTGGCAGACCTAAAGGCGACATCCAGGTGTTTTGCCTAGCTTTTGCAGATGATCAGGCAATACTAACTGTTTCTGCATGTCGGCGTTTCGCAGTTTAGGTTTCAAATCATCATCATATTCGCAGCGGCACCCTTGTGTAAAATAACCTGAGAGCGCAGATAATTTCTGACCAAAATCCCCTGAGTTCTGAATTAAAACACCTTAAGAAACTATTTAGGAAAAATGGATGCAAACTTCATCGAAGTAGATTTGCATTTGCTGGTAAACATAGGTGCAAAGTCATGCACCCAACGGAAGGAGATGAACCCCTAGCATTCGTTCCATTCTGCGAACAGCCTCAAGCAAATTTGGGCGCGTATTACGGAAATGTGGTATTAAACAAGTATTCCGACCTTCACGGAATATTATGGATTTGCTGTGTCCCCTGTATGACAGCCTGGATTTGAGAGTGCCTGGTGTCTATAATGTCCCACGGTAATGTGACCAAAATTACGTAGGGAAGACAATCCCCACCTTAGCGGAGCGCTGCACTCAACGTAGACCGGGCACAACATCGGCTTCGGGAAAACGAAGGTCCCATTCCACGAACCGACGTAAGGGGATTTCACAATAAAAGAAGCGGTAGCAATTCGCATATGCAGTAATAATTGTGACAGACAGGAGCTATAATTTGAGTGGTGCCCGAACATAAGCACTTGAGATGGAGCGTCTTTAAAAGGTATACAATCCTTTATTACAACTCTTGAGCGGGACAGTTGATGCTGGGGTTCTCTACAGTCCCTTCTACACCCTCAGTCGCGGCCCAGTGGTAGAGTGGTGGCATATCACCAAATTACCGATTTCCTGGATGGAACAGGCGAATTCCGTCCTCGAGGCGACATCACCAACAGAAGTCACAATAATTCCAAGCGGCATCAGCCGATCACTGACAAGCCTGAACGTCACAATAAAGAAAGTAGACTGCCTTCCCTGCAGAGAGTCATCTCTTGACGAAGAGCATGTTATTAATATTCGAAAGCTCGAGTTTCAACTCCGATTTGACGCGGTCTGGACACTAATGAGATTTTATACATATTGAGAAGGCATCGATCTCATCAAAAATTCCAGTGTATAAGATTACCATAATACCAGTATACACAGTAGCACTTGCCCATGATACTTTTGTTCCATTTTTAACTTGGTACTGTCTATCGACCAGAGTCTGTCAATTAGGATGACGCTGAAATACAGGCCCATAAACATCGAATTGCAGTAGGCCCATAAACATCGAATTGCAGTAGGGTTTTGGAATATATACTGTGTTCGAACATTATGATTTATCTCGAAGAAAACGATTTATTGACACGGATTCAGAAAACATCGTTCTTGTGAAACACAACTAGCTCATTACGCTCATGAAGTAATGAATGCTGTCGGCAAGGGGCGTCAAATTGATTCCATATTTTTAGCTTTCCAGAAGGCTTTCGACACCGTTCCTCACAAGCGTCTTCTAATCAAACTGCGTGCCTACGGAGTATCGCCTCAGTTGTGCGACTGGATTCGTGATTTCCTGTCAGAAAGGTCACAGTTCGTAGTAATAGGCGGAAAGTCATCAAAAGTAATATCTGGCGATCCCCAATGAAGTGTTATAGGCCCTCTGTTGTTCCTGCTCTGCATAGGAGACAACCTGAGCAGCCATATGAGATTGTTTGCAGATCATGCTGTCATTTACCGTGTTGTAAAAGTCATCAAATGACCGAAACGAATTGCAAAATGATTTAGATAAGATACCTGTATGGTGTGAAAAGTGGCAATTGACCCTGAATAAAGAAAAGTGTAAAGTTATTCACATGAGAACTAAACGAAATCCGCTTAATTTCGATGGCGCGATAAGTCACACAACTCTTAAGGCTGTAAATTCAACTAAATACTTAGGGAATACAATTACAAATAACCTAAATTGGAACGATCGCCGGCCCCTGTGGCCGAGCGGTTCTAGGATTTTCAGTCCGGAACCGCGCTGCTGTTACGGTCGCAGGTTCGAATCCTGCCTCGGGCATGGATGTGTATGATGTCCTTAGGTTACTTAGGTTTAAGTAGTTCTAAGTCTAGGGGACTGATGATCTTAGATGTTAAGTCCCATAGTGCTTAGAGCCATTTGAACCATTTGCAACGATCACATAGTTAATACCGTGGGTAGAGCAAACCAAAGACTGCGATTCATTTGTACTAAAGAGACTGCTCACACCTCGCTTGTCCGCCCTATTCTGGAGTATTGCTGTGCGGTGTGGGATCCGCATCAGATGGGACTGACGGATGGCATCGAAAAAGTTCAAAGAAGGGCGGCTGGTTTTGTATGATCGCGAAACAGGGGAGATAGTGCCACAGACATCATACGTGAACTGGATTGGCAATCATTAAAACAAAGGCGGTTTTCGTTGCGGCGCTAGCTTCTCATGAAGTTTATATCATCGGTTTTCTCCTCCAATTGCGAAAACATTCTGTTCGCACCCACCTACATAGGGAGAAATGATCATCACGATAAAATAAGAGAAATCAGGACTCACACAGAAAAATTTAAGTGCTCGTTTCACTGAACCCTCTGCCAGGCACTTTATGTGACTAGCAGAGTAATCACATAGACGTAGACTCATACGTCTGTTGCGAAACATTTCTCTGTATATTTGTTCGATCTTCGGCACTACCTCCTGTTTTGTTATACAGGGTAGTTATTAATACTTTGGTTACTTGAGCCAGTGTGAATAGAAACCTATTTACTGTATGGGTAGCCAACTCAGGCTGTGTGCTTCAGGATTTGCTTGTTAGCAGTTTTCGTGTAATGAGTTGCCGTTAGGCGCCAGTACTGGTACAACGACGTAGCGTTAAAACACAAGCATCAGTGTGCATTAAAATTAAACTTTACATGGGACTGTACAAGGCGAGCAGAGTTCTACTTGTTGTTTTATCAAACCAGCATGAACAGTGCTTCTGTTCTTCGCAAGTACCGACACATTAAAGGAATACGGAGGGGGGGTCTTCTTTCCGCACCGGGGTTGAAGAACATGATTCGGAATTTCGAATTACATGGCATGCGCCACAAACTGTTGAAGTTGCTGTTGCCATGGCTGAGAATGCTGGAAGCAATGTGCGGTCTGCAAGCAGTGTGTGAGCTGTGTCATGACAGACGAACGTTTCGAAGTCCACCGTTCGAAAAATGATGCGAACAGTTGTTTCGGGCAGTAACAGAACAATCTACAGTGCGTTTCCATGCTGACATGGTTATAGGTTATCCTCATATTGAGCAACATTTGTGACATGGTACGTAATTAAAAAATGTTACCCTTTCATATGAAAATTAAAATATGTGTTTTTCAATGGTTTTTTCGTTATTTCTCTTCCGCATAGTCTTATAAATGTTTTCACAAAGTATCACTGCCCTAAGATTACACTTTTCCATGGGTGCGCCTCTTCAAAAAAATGGCTCTGAGCACTATCGGACTTAATATCTATGGTCATCAGTCCCCTAGAACTTAGAACTACTTAAACCTAACTAACCTAAGGACAGCACACAACACCCAGCCATCACGAGGCAGAGAAAATCCCTGACCCCGCCGGGAATCGAACGCGGGCGCCTCTTCAAGGAGCGAAAGTTTAATTGTAACCACCCTGCACACTTAATGAATTTTTATAAGTTTTTCTAACAAGTAATGCTCCATCTTACCCAACACATGCGGTTAAAAATTTCGTAATTCCTCCCATTGGCAACGGCATTGACGCAGTGGATACACCGGTTCCCGTGAGATCACCGAAGTTAAGCACTGTCGGGCGTAGCTGGCACTTGGATGGGTGACCATCCAGGCTGCCATGCCCTGTTGCCATTTTTTGGGGTGCACTCAGCCTCGTGATGCCACTTGATGAGCTACTCGAGCGTAGCGGCTCCGGTCGAAGAAAACCATCTTAACGACCAGGAGAGTGGTGTGCTAACCACATCCTCTTATCCGCATTCTCAGTTGAGGATGACACGGCGGTCGGATGGTCCCGATGGGCCACTTGTGGCCTGAAGACGGAGTACTTTTTTTCCCATTCGTCGCATGCTGCAGTACATTCTGCGCCATGATCACGGTAGTATCTCATACAGAGGTAAAACCGTATACATTTTTTGTTGTTAGTTACCTCGATCTGGTTCAAATGGTTCAAATGGCTCTGAGCACTATGGGACTTAACTTCTGAGGTCATCAGTCCCCTAGAACTTAGAACTACTTAAACCTAACTAACCTAAGGACATCACACACATCCACGCCCGAGGCAGGATTCGAACCTGCGACTGTAGCGGTCGCGCGGTTCCAGACTGTACCGCCTAGAACCGCTCGGCCATGCTGGGCCGGCACCTCGATCTGGCTGATAAAATATTTTACCTGACCGCCTCGTCCCTACTAACGTATATTAACCGACATTTCATAACGCTCTGAGGCAACGATTTTACGAATAAAAGAAAAAGATAGCGTAGGAGAGTCGTTTAGTTACCTACTCGATTCCCATTTAAGCGAACATTAAAATTATACCTTACATCACGACGGAAAATCAATGAGCAAGACGGAAGTGTTATAATTGAATCTGTCGTAAGTGTTGTAATTGAATCGGTAGGGGACGATTTCGAGGATCTGACCTCTGCCTCTGTACTTACATCCAGCTTGCAAAACACGTGCATGCGCTGCTAGCACACTTGGGCAAACGGGAGTCTTCTGCGTTCATAGAGACATGATTTATGGAGGGAGTCATGCATATCAGATCCGTTAATTGCCCTATTTCTTGTCCAATTTGCAACAACAACTGCCTTGCCATTTTCCTCTCTACCGCGTAACCTACCATTAGCATTTCTTATTTACTGCGTAAGATGAGTAATTGCTGCACATGAATGCGCAAAGCATGACAAAATAAACCTCCGGAATTTGCATGATTTATCACAGTAAAAAGCGTGCATAATATATAATAAAGCTCCTTCCTTTTCAGTCTTTTTACTTCAAGGTCATCTCTAAATGGGCGATGTTTCCTGTCTAGCACATACGTAAACACTGATATACACGTGTAAGTCAAAGAAGTTATATTATGTACCCACAAAAGACAAAGCGTTAGGAGACAACAAAAAGAGGAAACTTTCCTCTTTTAGTCACATCCTAGAGCCAATAAACATATTTGTATCTATCTGTATAAATAAAGGTGTAAATGTTCGTTTGCACAACATCTTAAATCTCCGAAAGTTCTTCACTGATTCTTTTGAAATCGTGATAAAGTTGTAATGGAATACGTGCTTGTTTTTATTTATCTACTTGAGTGACATATGATACACAGATATATGTATTATCCAATCTGTATATAAAATTTAATTGCAGATGAAATAATATAGTGAAACTGATTACGTTTCTTTAAAATAGGAATACAAAAATGTTTAAGAAAACCAACCGTCAACTGTCATTTCTTTTTTGTTAGTTTGTATAACAATATGCAGTGTAGGTGACAGTCACGACCATTAGTCGACAGTAGCGCGATCTTTCAACATCGTTATGAATCGATAGAGGTAACTTCCGGTCTGCGACTCTTCTGGCTGAGATAGATTTATGAATAACACTAAGATAATACACTGTATAGATAAAAAGAAGTTAGTATATTATATAGATAAAATTAAAAAGATGACTAATAAGAGATAATTGGCAATTTTAAAGATTCTGTAAATCTTTTACGGACGCCAACAGGGCCTTAATGTGAAATGTGTTTTTCGACCACCTTCCAAGATTAAGGCCCTGTTGGCGTCCGTAAAAGATGATCTTGGTTTGCGTAAGGCTGGGGTCTATCGTATTCCTTGTGGCATGTCATATATTGGTCAGACAATCAGGACTGTGGAAGACCGGTGTATTGAACATAAGCGTCACACACGCTAACAACAGCCGAGCAAATCCGCTATTGCAGAACATTGTCTTGACGCCGGTCATCCTATGGAATAAAACAACACGGAGATTCTGGCTTGCACGTCAAACTATTGGGATAGTGTTATTAAGTAAGCTGTTGAAATCAGACTATCAAGCAACCTTATTAACAGAGATGGTGGAGTTTGTTTAAATGCTGCTTGGAATCCGGTTCTGTCTCTCCTCAAAAAACAGAGGGACAAAATTAGTGCTACCTCATCTGTTGATGAATAGTAACCATCGATATTTCTGATGTTGGTTATCTTTGGTTGTGTTGACACTTGTTCTGTGTGTGGTATCTTCCTTGTTTCTCCTCTATGAACCGAGGTATTAAATTTGCTTGCACATTTTTTCTTCCTTGCATTTGTGCCTTGAGAATGGCAGGGTGTACTTCTGTCGAAATATCGGCGGTGTCCGACGACGTCACCCGGCAGTAAACCCGTAAGTTATTTGAACATGCTGACCTTAGTCCACTAGTTTTGGTCTCTTACAATCGTTTGCAGATCGCGGTCTAATCATCTGCAGTCTCTCTCTATCTGAGAAACGGGACGTCTGAGAACGACATGATCAGCGGAACCTTCGTCTCCACGTTCACAGATTGGTGTCTTACTACACCCCACTCGATATGCAGATGTTTGGGATATAACTGCCACCTGTTAATAGGTGCACTGTGCCTCGAGTAGGGGCAATGTCGCGCAGTTAGAGGATTGCAGTGCTCCTAGTGTCCCAATCAGACCGCCGTTCATCTAACTTCCAGGTTGGTAAAAGTCTTTTATCAGTAATAAGCGTTCCTGCGATCTCGTACACGCGATCATATCGTTCACGCGCCAACCAATACAGCGCTGCCCTGTAACGTACCACGATATCCATCGGATCACCAGTAAACAGATGTAATGCGAGAGGCACCAGTAAACAGGTATAATGCGAAAGGCACCGGTGAGCCTCAGAAGCAGGCTCCGCTGGATTCGCCGCAGTATTGTTTTGTAGCTGCCGGTCTGAGGCGATTTGCCCAGAAGTTGGCAGCGAAGCCCACAACGGCGTTGAAGATAGCTTTGTGATACGAACGCACAACATGCAACGGTAATTCATAGTCAGCAGTGCAAGCACAGGCAATCTTATGCATAATTTTGGCCGCTTTCTGAGTAACGTAACAGATTTTGCGTGTTCTAGCAAGTTTATTTTCTCGTCTAGAAGAATGCCTAAATACGAGGATTGGAACTTAAATAGTGGCAACTATTTATTCATGACCGATACAAAAGAGTTACACGTTTGCACCTGTTACTATCCTTTAAAGTAGTCACCAGCATTGCGTAGAACCCGTTGCCTGCGATGTGGAAGGCGTAGTACACTGTTAGTAGAGCCTGTTCTGTTGATGGTGCGAATGGAGCGGTCTACTGCCTGTCGAATCTCTGGAACAGTTCTGAAGCGAATGCTGCGAAGTGGTTCCTTCATCTTCGGAATCAAATCAAAGTCACAAGGACATACGTCCGGGGAGTATGGTGGATGGTACAGTACTTCCCAATTTCATCGACCGAACAGAGCAGCCACAGCTTGCGCTGTATGCGCCCGCGCATTGTCGTGCAAAATGATGGGTGGGTTGCGCAGAAAGCATCGCCGCTTCTTTCGCAAAGCTGGTCGCAGGTGAGGCTCCAAAAACGAACAGTAATACTGTGCATTGACGGTCTGCCGTGGAGGAACGTAACGCGTTGGGGTAACTTCAGACCGCTCCATTCGCACCATCATCAGAACAGGCTCTGCTAACGGTATACTGCGCCTTCCACATCGCTGATAACGGATTCTACACAACGCTGGTTACTACTTTGAAGGACAGTAACAGAGTATCGGTTGTGAATAAATAGTTGCCACTGTTTAAGTTTCAAACTTCGTATCTACAAACAGTGCTCCGTTTCACAGCCTCGGAGAAGGATTTCTGGGAATTCTTCCCTTCAGAAGTCTGTATGTGGTTTTATCAACAGCTATAGTAAGTTTGCTGCTCTTGCAACAATGCTGCATCTGAGCAATCACATCATTGGTCTTTACCTCAAGCCCCGCCCTGGAGTCTGCAGACACAACTACTAGGATCTTATCTGCGTATGAAACAGCTCCTTCAGTAGCATCTGCCACGTCTAAAAGAGGTAATACAGGTTCAATACTAAGATCCCAGAACAGTGGACCACTTATGGAGCCTTGAGGACAACCATTTGTAACCGTTTAAATTACCTTGCTCAGGCCCGCAAGACACTGAACGCTACGTCCTGTAAAATAATCTGCAAAGTTCTCGTACAGATATTTGGGGACTCTGAGATCTCGAATGCGTACGACCAGCGCTGGCCACCATAGATTGTCGAATGTACCTGCGATGTTAATCGCGAACGCGGTGCATACTTCGTTGTTGAATTTTCTACAAAGTGAAGAGCTCTATAAACTGCATCATCTATAGACCTCCTTTTTTAGTCCCAACAGCTCTCTGTGCGCATGCAACCGATCACAGGACAGACATTCCTGAAATTTGGGCAAGACATTTAATAAGCAAATAGATCTATAGTTTTTCGATGATGCTGGATCTTTATCCTTTCCCTTTTTAATCACTACTGCCATATCTGTTTTCCATATCGCCGAGATCCTTCCCCTTCGCAACACCTCGTTTAGTAATGCTGTCAAATAAGGCACTATTAAAGGACCTGCCACCCGCACAACCTCGGCGTGGGCGCCATCCGAACCAAGCGACTTTCCAGTTCTGAGCTTGGAAACTGCGATAGGCGTTATCACCAACATCTTATTGTCGTATTCGTTATCTAGTTCACTTCTAAGTTGTGCTTATATTGCCGGCCGCGGTGGCCGTGCGATTCTAGGCTCTCCAGTCCGGAGCCGCGCTGTTGCTACGGTCGCAGGTTCGAATCCTGCCTCGGGCATGGGTGTATGTGATGTCGTTAGGTTAGTTAGGTTTAAGTAGTTCTAAGTTCTAGGGGACTGATGACCACGGCAGTTGAGTCCCATAGTGCTCAGAGCCATTTGAACCATTTGTGCTTATATTTCAGTATCTATGTGTATGTTATCATCAGGGAGCAGGGCGGCTAGCAGATATTTTGCTGACTCCCTCCATCTAGCAGTCATTGAGCCCTCCTCTTTACAAATTGTGGCCATATCAGTAGGCGCCTTACCCTTGTCAGTCACTAATCTAAACGGTCCTCCCCATATTCCAGATTGTAATCGCCTTCGCAGAAATTTCTCCCAGTTTATTCTTTTAGTTTCTTGAAGCGATGTTTTGTAGCGCATCTTAATTGCCCCGTATTCATGGATCCTAGCATAGCGCCATGATTGCCCTACAGCACGTTGATAAGTTCTTGTTGATATCGCCCTTCGCCTTAGCTTGGAGAATTCTGCGCTCCAGGATTTGTAGCCTGACTGTTTACGTTTCTCTTGGGAATATAAATGTCTTGTGCTCTTTGCAAGAGTTAGATAGTAGCTGCGCACCCAGTTCCACACGTATCAGAAGCGAACCCATCGAGAATGCTGCAAGTAGGCAACTAAGTCATCACAATCCGTTTTCTTGATGTCCAAGCGAATCTTGTTAGTAGTACGGTATTGGGATTTATTAAATTTATATTCAAATTGATCATATGTTTTCTCCATCCGGCACATGAGTCCCCGTCCTGACCAACGCCCCCTCCCCCCCCCCCCCCATCTGACCCCTCCCCCTCCTCCATCTACTATATTGGTGGAAATTTCGAATTTTTGCGGGAAGTTCTAATTTTGGCAGTAATTTCGGAATTTCACTGTTAAATGCAATTGTCAATTCAGAGGACGTAATATTAACGTGAATTGTTGGTGAAAATTGTTTATAAAATGAGGATAGGAAGCAGAAATCGGAAAAAATTCAGATGACGGGAAATCGGGTTCAAAGTGGTTCAAATGGCTCTGAACAGTATGGGACTTAACATCTGAGCTCATCAGCCCCTAGAACTTAGAACTACTTAAACCTAACTAACCTAAGGACATCAAACACATCCATGCCCGAGGCAGGATTCGAACCTGCGACTGTAGCAGTCGCTGGAAATAGGGAAATTACGCATTTGTGTTTCGAAGGACAGGGATAACCTTATTTATCTTCTTATCACATCATACACTGCGGTCGTTCCAAAGGGTGCATGTGGCACGCCACGCAACTGTTACTGTAAGGTGAGGGTTCTCTCTCTCAGGCTGCCCAGCTGTCAGAACAAAATTACGGGCTGGACCACAGCTGCCTCGCCTTTCATCACGTTACCAGATCTGCCTACTGCCTCCCATCCAGCCTCCACGCCCTCTATTACCGCTCAGCGCCACAGGGGATGACTGGAGCGGCCAGCCAGCGGTCAAAGAGAAATCGCCAGATGACTGTAATATGAGCTGCCATTCCCCAGGTGCGCTGCACGGCGGTGGCCATCTACCCCAAACAATAGATTTGTTTTCGAAGGTTAGCATCTTCCTTCCACAGCTGTGACCTGACGAACAACAACTTGTGTTTTGAGGGATGCACTCGGTTTCAGAAGGCTATCTGTTAGTCTAAAGACAGCAGATCCGTCCAGTTTCCCAGCTCCATGCGGTCACTTGCCAGCAAACAGAGCATGTTTTCGATAGCTGCCTCTATCTGTTTGTCCCAGAATTTTTTTCTCCCTCACAGCAGCTACCTGCACCAAGCGTGCTACAAGAAAACAAGGCAAGTTATAACTTCCTGGTATGCCGTTCTGAGTTTCCATTGGTCCTCTGCAAACTAGAGAGTGGAGTCTGAAGTTATATAAAACCTAACACGCGCCACAACGATGATCAGTTTTTGACAGTGCCAGTCCATGTAGATTCTCACAACATGAAATGATCAGCAAGTAGCGATGCCAGCGCCAGTAGTGATGGGAAATGGCCAAACTTGGGGCAATTGCCATGTAAGGGCTTATAAGCCCGCCCGGTTGCCCATGCGGTCTAACGCAGGGCTTTCCGGTCGGGAAGGAGCGCCTGTTCCCCGGCGCGAATCCGCGCTGCGGCTTCGTGTCGAGGTCCGGTGAACCGGCCAGTCTGTGGATGGTTTTTAGGCGGTTTTCCATCTTCCTCGGCGAATGCGGGCTGGTTCCCCTTATTCCACCTCAGTTACACTATGTTGGCGATTGCTACGCAAACACTTTCTCCACGTACGCGTACACCACCATTACTCTACCACGCAAACATAGTGGTTACACTCGTCTGGTGTGAGACGTTCCCTGGGGGGGGGGGGGGGGGGGGGGCACCGGGTGCCGAACCGCACAATAACCCTGAGTTCGGTGTGGGGCGTCGGAGGGGTTAAGTGGACTGCGCTAGTCGTCGTGGGGTTGTGGACCGCTGCGGCTGCGGCGGGGATGGAGCCTCTCCATCGTTCCTAGGTCCCCGAGTTACATACAATACAATAAAATACAATACAAGGGTTTATAAAAAAAATTATGAGTTCGAATTGCGTCAGTTATAAAATTTCATAGCACAGTACTCAATTTTTGGAGATTGATACATTTTCGTAAAAAGTTGTTATAAAAATTCATTTTATTTTCCTTGCTGATACATTTTCGTAAAAAGTTGTTATAAAAATTCATTTTATTTTCCTTGCTGTTGAAGCGTTCAGTGCTGATGAATTAGAACATCAGCTGTAAGTTGAAAGTCGCCAGCAAGCCGAAAAGATTGTTCTACCATAATATAAGTACACCCAAAAAGTGCTGTGTGTGATAGTTTACATGTTCAGAAAACATATCTTAAAGTAGTCAAATCGTAACAAGTGCTTATAACTGTTCTGACAGTAGAGCAACAGCAGCTGGATGGTGGAAGTTTCCAGCAAGCCGAGGAGGTTGCGCTACCATCATGTAAGTACATCTCCAAATTCTGTGTAAGAATTACATCTTCAGAAAACAGCTCCTGATGTACTCAGATTGTGACACTTGATTATAAAAGTTTTGATCTCGCTGTTGCAGCATTATAGTGTCAACTGACGTACACTGAGAGGCTGCTGGAAGCCAAAAGGCAGCAAAGATGTAAATATATTTGTAATATATACCTGTTAGACATTTTTTTCATCGTATACAGTTGTGTGAGGCATATATTCTTCATTGTTGAAGATGTTGGTATGTAGCAAGAGGAGGATGAGAATCTAGCAGGGGTATGTTTCGAGAATGATGACCAGGATTCATCACTCCCCTCTGGTATGAACTTTTTTTTGGTAGTTAATCAGTATTTCGCTGCAGGCAAATTCAGTACAGATTTTTTTTGTTATTTTCTATACATAAATATCTTGTT
Organism: Schistocerca cancellata; assembly: GCF_023864275.1. Taxonomy (NCBI): domain Eukaryota; kingdom Metazoa; phylum Arthropoda; class Insecta; order Orthoptera; family Acrididae; genus Schistocerca; species Schistocerca cancellata. Next base: position 401,996,236 of record NC_064632.1, on the reverse strand, counting down.
GTAGACGACTTCAATGAGATGGATCAGTGGCTGCACAACAAAAATTCTGGCGAGGGCGCAATACCAGAGTAGGTGCATGAGGTGGCAGCTGCTGAAAGGGATTGCCATCTCGCCCTTTTGGATGAAGAAGAGGAAATATTTTATTGGGTGGGTGAACTGGCAGAAAGATCGACTGAACTGATCAATCCTGGGACCCAGAGTGTAAAAGGTGATTATAATGCAACTGTCATTGTTACAACATACCGGGTGATCAAAAAGTCAGTATAAATTTGAAAACTTAATAAACCACGGAATAATGTAGATAGAGAGGTAAAAATTGACACACACGCTTGGAATGACATGGGGTTTTATTAGAACAAAAAAAAAAACACCCCGTGTTGCTAGATGCGTGAAAGATCTCTTGCGCGCGTCGTTTGGTGATGATCGTGTGCTCAGCCGCCACTTTCGTCATGCTTGGCCTCCCAGGTCCCAAGACCTCAGCCCGTGCGATTATTAGCTTTGCGGTTACCTGAAGTCGCAAGTGTATCGTGATCGACCGACATCTCTAGGGATGCTGAAAGACAACATACGACGCCAATGCCTCACCATAACTAAGGACATGCTTTACAGTGCTGTTCACAACATTATTCCTCGACTACAGCTATTGTTGAGGAACGATGGTGGACATATTGAGCATTGCCTGTAAAGAACATCATCTTTGCTTGGTCTTACTTTGTTATGCTAATTATTGCAATTCTGATCAGATGAAGCGCCATCTGTCGGACATTATTTGAACGTTTGTATTTTTTCGGATCTAGTAAAACACTATGTCATTCCAAGCATGTGTGCCAATTTGTACCTCTCTATCTACATTATTCCGTGATATATTCAGTTTTCAAATTTATACTGACTTTTTGATCACCCAGTAAAATTATTATTTTGGAATGCTGATGTACTTGTTGTTATTTGTTTACAGCTTATATTTTAAAAATCTTGATCGGTATACTTTTTTCCGTTGTTTATGTGTTAGAGGTCCCACCAACACCGCCACCAGCTTGCTGTCGCATGTGCACCTAGAGCGGTGGTCATGGGGGCTGGCAACAAACATACGCCCGAGTGACGCGTACCGGCGTGCAAAGCGCCACTGGTGGCTACGCGAGAGGCGGCGGAAGCAGCTTCCGTCGCTGCAGTCGTGGCTCCCGCACCATCGCATATTCTCTGGCATCCATGGGTGATTCAGTCAGAGCAACGATCTCCCACTCACCAGGCTATCGATGGTGAAGGCTTCAGCGTGCAGCAGCACCAATGAGAACCCTCATCACAGCCTGGGTGCTCCCACAAAAGCTCACTGCCGCCACCTCCTCATACTCCGTCTCTAGCTGTTCGCCCTCACTGGCAGCGAAAGGTATGTGTGCCTCACCACAGAGGGCACCTCCCCACAACGCCATCATTCACCAGGTGGACACAGTAGTCTCCTATTTGTAGTGTAAATGATAATGAACCTGTGGCTAGCAGTAGTGCGCTATCAGCCGTGTACCGCAGGTCTCTAGAGGAACGGAAGGTTCCAAACGATTGGAAAAGAGCACAGGTAGTCCCAGTTTTCAAGAAGGGTCGTCGAGCAGATGCGCAAAACTATAGACCTATATCTCTGACGTCGATCTGTTGTAGAACTGTAGAATATGTTTTTTGCTCGCGTATCATGTCGTTTCTGGAAACCCAGAATCTACTCTGTAGGAGTCAACATGGATACCGGAAACAGCGATCTTGTGAGACCCAACTCGCTTTATTTGTTCATGAGACCCAGAAAATATTAGATACAGGCTCCCCGGTAGATGCCATTTTCCTTGACTTCCTGAAGGCGTTCGATACAGTTCCGCACTATCGCCTGATAAACAAAGTAAGAGCCTACGGAATATCAGACCAGCTGTATGGCTGGATTGAAGGGTTTTTAGCAAACAGAACACAGCATGTTGTTCTCAATGGAGAGACGTCTACACACGTTAAAGTAACCTCTGGCGTGCCACAGGGGAGTGTTTCGGACAATTGCTTTTTACAATATATATAAATTACCTAGTAGATAGTGTCGGAAGTTCCATGTGGCTTTTCGCGGATGATGCTGTAGTATACAGAGAAGTTGCAGCATTAGAAAATTGCAGCGAAATGCAGGAAGATCTGCAGCGGATAGGCACTTGGTGCAGGGAGTGGCAACTGACCCTTAACATAGACAGATGTATTTGTATTGCAATACATATAAAGAAGGATCATTTATTGTATGATTATGTGATAGCGGAACAAACACTGGTAGCAGTTACTTCTGTAAAATAGCTGGGAGTATGCGTACGGAACGATTTGAAGTCGACTGACCATATAAAATTGATTGTTGGTAAGGTGGGTGCCAGGTTGAGATTCATTGGGAGAGTCCTTAGAAAATGTAGTCCATCAACAAAGGAGGTGGCTTACAAAACACTCGTTCGACCTGTACTTGAGTATTGCTCATCAGTGTGGGATCTGTACCAGGTCGGGTTGACAGAGGAGATAGAGAAGATCCAAAGAAGAGCGACTCGTTTCGTCACAGGGTTATTTGGTAAGCGTGATAGCGTTACGGAGATGTTTAGCAAACTCAAGTGGCAGACTCTGCAAGAGAGGCGCTCTGCATCGCGGTGTAGCTTGCTGTCCAGGTTTCGAGAGGGTGCGTTTCTGGATGAGGTATCGAATATATTGCTTCCTCCTACTTATACCTCCCGAGGAGATCACGAATGTAAAATTACAGAGATTCGAGCGCGCACGGAGGTTTTCCGGCAGTCGTTTTTCCCGCGAACCATACACGACTGGAACAGGAAAGGGAGGTAATGACAGTGGCACGTAAAGTGCCCTTCACCACACACCTTTGGGTGGCTTGCGGAGTATAAATATAAATGGAGATATCATTCTGATAGTGAAGGACATCAGATTTGCAGTGTCGTGACTCCTCTAGAATACTCGGCGGTTGTTGGTTGATAGGGCCTTTGAGGGGCATATCTCGTTCATCAGAATAGATGATTCCCCGGGGAGGTATTGCAACCCAGTCAGGTTTCTAGAAGCATGCCTATGTGCTGGAGGCAGAGCTCCTCAAAGCCCTAGATGATCCAAGATTTAATGCCATTAAATGTAACGCAGTACTCTGCTGCATGTTGACTTACCCTCCCAAGCAGCAGGGTGCTGTTGAGCAGAAAGGCTTGCACTACTATATCAATCGCTATCAATCGCCAAGTGGTATCGTGAGCCCACCTAGGGTGCTATACTGGTCCAGTTTTCCGAGATGGAAGTAAGAGGGTCAGCTTAACCACTCGGCCAAATACCACACCTAGACATCTATATTTATGTCTATGGTCTGCTAAATGAAGGGTCCAGTTATATCAAATTTCCTAAGGATATAGCTGACAAGAAGACATGCATTAATGTCCAAAATGGAAAGGCTAATGCTTGTTTTGGATGGCAAATCGTGGCTTCTGAAAGAAAAATAGGGTCCAGAGCTCATATCTTGATACAGAATAGACCTTAACATTCGTGGCTGTTATAACTTTGACACTATCTAGTTTCCCATAAAGATTCAGGACATAACAAAATTTGAGGCAAAAATCTCAGAATATCAGTTCACGCGAGGACTCTTTCCACATCTGGAATGACTCCACCCAATATGCACACGGAGTGAACATTGGTTTTCTTTCCCTTCTTGTCAGCCAAGTCCCTAACGGGCCTCATAACGCGCCTAACGTTGGAGCTCCCAACTACCAATAATCCGACACTCTGTGTTTGCCGGGATCTTGCACACTGAGTGGTTTCCTCTGAAACAGGACAAGCGACAGCATCTGTTTGTCAGACAAACCGGGAAGACCTTACGTACGGCCGCCTGGGAAGTCTTTTGCCGCCTGCTCCCACTCGACCACAGGTGCCTCCCACTCCTCTACTCCTCATGTTTCACAGAGGTCCCACCAACACCGCCACCAATTTGGCAAAATTGCACCAGGAGCCCCAGTACCCTACTACTCCTGCTTTCCTCTGCTTGTCTCCCTGTGTTATTGTCATTTCCCCCTTCGATTAGAAATGCATTACGGTCACAGGATGTTAGTTACTGGAGCACTTGCCAGTTCTTAATCTTAGCTACTGCCATGCGATTTGCTAAAGTGACATCTATGCTAGTAGCTACACCTACTCATATCTCGAACATACTTGGGTGACCTTCTAGATTTAAAACAATAAGGACCAGTTCCTGTATTGTGTCGTTTAGTATCTCACCTCGTTCTTCAGTTTGCCTAATGTGGCACAGAAAGGATTTTACATTCGCATTTGTTACCACAAGGAAACGCGCACCGCATCCATACAGAACAACTTCACTGAGTTAATCTACATACGGTACGATGTGATGAGAATACTGGTTGTTATACGATTACTACATCCCACTTTGCCTGCGCGTCCTTGTACTGTGAACATGTGCTTGTCACTCAGCTGTGCCACCTTTGTCACAATGCATATCCTAATTGTAACGCAATGGCTGACATTGCCTCATTGTGACCAGTAGCTGTTACCATATCCACAGGAAAATGTAACAACTTACTGTTTCTACAGTATGGTTCCTATAAACAGCTTATATCAACACTTTTCTTTCTTTTAGCGAGATTTTTTTTTAAATTCCACCATCAGCTCGTCAATATTAGTCATTCCCAGTTTACTGCGAGCATCATTTATCTGTAGCACATCATCCTTTTATGTGTTTCGAGTGTAAACAAACCACTTCAGAGAGGGGAGAGTTGGGTCAAAGAAAACGAGTTCATACGCTTTTACAAAGCGTCAAGGCGGAAAGCTTCGTGTTGCAGGCGTTGTTGCACCAGGAACATCTCTTCTGCCACCAGCCCTTGCAGCTTGGTCTGGTGCAGGTGTTCACCCACAATGTCTTTCCTTGATCTAAGTTCACAAACTTCATCTGGTATGGTTTCGCACGTGATGAATTGCCTCCTTGTCTTGAGGACAGGTCATTATGAGTTATATTATCTCTGCTGAAGCTACCTGAATGTTCAGCTTCACTTCCACAAAACTTCTGTTGCTCAAGTTCATTTATCATGCAACCCATCTTTTTCTGGGTTATTACCCATTTAATAGATTGTATTCTAAGTCCCTTTGCAACCGCTGTCTCTAATCTATTCTGCAGTGTCATGTCGTCAAAGAAATTCATGAAGTCAAGATGCTCATTCTCTATAAATTCAGTAGTAAATTGTGCCGGAATGTTGTCAAAATGTGACACTCCTCTCCCTGATAGTGTCATCCCAAGATTCTGACGCCACGCGAGGCACGACGCCAGTTTCTGGCTAGTGTCGACTGGGACTTGTGCTTCCGTTTCCTGTGCAACATATTTTCTGTTTCGTGATTTATGTAGCTTAGATATGGAGTTGGCCACTCTACGTCTGCTTGTGTTTCAGATAGATCCATATTCTGCGTAGAACCATAAGCTGCATAGTATTTCCCAGGTGAGTCACATTATCTGTTCCTAGTGTGACAAGGGACGCAGACTTGTTTCTCGTTGACTTCTGTTGGCCCTCTGTTCCACAGTGGCTGCGCACTCACTCCCTACACTTACGGAACTTCTTTGGTGTGACTTTAGTCACAGCATTTACAACATTTTTATACGTCCACATAATCGTTAAAGCACAGAAATCAACATAAAACTTTACTTCTTGCAGCGGGAACTTACAAACGATTACATGATTGAGAGAGCATTGTTATTTCAGACTGCTGTTTTCAGTCCAACTTACTGGATACACCAACATTCTTCTGGCAGGGGGAATTGCTACGCCACTGAATAAAAGTAAGGAACTGACTCGATATTCACTGCAGAAATTACCTCTCTCTTAACTGAACTCACAGGATCCAACTAAATACTCGATATGGTCGACCATATGGTTCCATATTCCAGCTGGATTACAATCTAACACAATTATCGCAAGATCAGAACGAAATGCGTAATAATTTAGACAAGAAATATGAATGGTGCGAGAAGTGGCAGTTGACCCTAAGTAAAGAAAATGTGAGACTCTACACGTATATGCTATAAAAATTCCGTTAAGTTTCGGTTAAACAATAAATCACGCTATTTTAAATTTCGTAGTTTCAGCTACATACGTGGAGATTACAAGTACGAGCTAATTACACTACTGGCCATTAAAATTGCTACACCACGAAGATGACGTACTACAGACACGAAATTTAACCGACAGGAAGAAGATGCTGTGATACAAACATGTTAAATTTTAAGAGCATTCACACAAGGTTGGCGCCGGTGGCGACACCTACAACGTGCTGACATGAGGAAAGTTTCCAACCGATTTCTCAAATGGTTCAAATGGCTCTGAGCACTATGGGACTTGACATCTGCCGGCCGCGGTGGCCGTGCGGTTCTGGCGCTGCAGTCCGGAACCGCGAGGCTGCTACGGTCGCAGGTTCGAATCCTGCCTCGGGCATGGGTGTGTGTGATGTCCTTAGGTTAGTTAGGTTTAAGTAGTTCTAAGTTCTAGGGGACTTATGACCTAAGATGTTGAGTCCCATAGTGGTCAGAGCCATTTGAACCATTTTTGAACTTAACATCTGTGGTCATCAGTCCCCTAGAACTTAGAACTACTTAAACCTAACTAACCTAAGGACATCACACACATCCATGCCCGAGGCAGGATTCGAACCCGCGACCGTAGCGGTCGCGCAACCGATTTCTCATACACAAACAGCAGTTGACCGGTGTTGCCTGGTGAAACGTTGTTGTGAAGCCTCTTGTAAGGGGGAGAAATGCGTACCATCACGTTTCCGACTTTGATAAAGGTCGGATTGTAGCCTATCGCGATTGCGGTTTATAGTATCGCGACGATGCTGCTCGCGTTGGTCGAGATCTAATGACTGTTACCAGAATATGGAATAGGTGGGTTCAGGAGGTTAATAAGGAACGCCGTGCTGGATCCCACGGCCTCGTATCACTAGCAGTCGAGATAACGGGCATCTCATCAGCATGGCTATAGCGGATCGTGCAGCCACGTCTCGATCCCTGAGTCAACAGATGGGGACGTTTGCAAGACAACAACCATCTCCACGAACAGTTCGACGACGTTTGCAGCAGCATAGACTATCAGCTCGGAGACCATGGCTGTGGTTACCCTTGACGCTGCATCACAGACAGGAGCGCCTGCTATGGTGTACTCAACGACGAACCTGGGTGCACGAATAGCAAAACGTCATTTTTTCGGATGAATCCACCTTCTGTTCACAGCATCATGATGGTCGCATCCGTGTATGGCGACATCGCGGTGAACGCACATTGGAAGCGTGCATCCGTCATCGCCATACTGGCGTATCACCCGGCGTGATGGTATAGGGTGCCATTGGTTACACGTCTCGGTCACCTCTTGTTCGCATTAACGGCACTTTGAACAGTGGACGTTACATTTCAGACGTGTTACGACCCGTGGCTCTACCCTTCATTCGATCCCTGCGAGACCCTACATTTCAGCAGGATAATGCACAACCGCGTGTTGCAGGTCCTTTACGGGCCTTTCTGGACACAGAAGATGTTCGACTGCTGCCTTGGCTATCACATTCTCCAGATCTCTCACCAATTGAAAACGTCTGGTCAATGGTGGCCGAGCAACCGGCTCGTCGCAATACGCCAGTCACTACTCTTGATGAACTGTGGTATCGTGTTGAAGCTGCATGGGCAGCTGTACCTGTACATACCATTAAAGCTCTGTTTGGCTCAATCCCAGGCGTATCAAGGTCGTTATTACGGCCACAAGTGGTTGTTCTGGGTACTGATTTCTCAGGATCTATGCACCCAAATTGCGAGAAAACGTAATCACATGTCCTGGTATAATTTATTTGTCCAATGAATACGCGTTTATCATCTGCATTTCTTCTTGCCTTAGCAATTTTAATGGTCAGTAGTGTAAATTGAAAGCATCACGCAGAAAATGTTGGGGGGGAAGGCGAAATAAAGTCTACGTGTCATTGGCGGAACACTCAGAAGATGGACATAATCTGCTAAAGAGGTTGGCTACATTACACTTGTCCATTGTATTCTGGAGTATTGCTGCACAGTATATGATCCTTACCAGATAGGGTCGTCAGAGGACACCGAAAAGGTACAAACAAAAATGGAGTAGAATTCGGGTTCAAAGCCCCAACGACATCGAAGTCATTAGAGACGGAGCACAAGCTCGATATATCAAGGATGGGGAAGGAAATCGGCCGTATCCGTTGAAATGTACCATTCCGCCATTTGCCTGGGGCGATTTAGGGAAATGACTGAAAACCTCAATCTGGATCTACGGTCACGGATTTGAACCGTCGTTCTCTCTAATACGAGTCCAGTATACTAACCAATGCGCCATCCCGCTCGTAAAACAAAAAGGGGAGGGGGGAGGTCGTTTTGTACTATCGCGAAATAGAGAAGAAAGAGTGCCACGGATATGATAAGTCACTTGGGGTGACAATCGTTAAGACTAAGTGTTTGTTGCTGTGGTGAAGTCTGTTAACTAAACTTAAATCACCACGTCTAAATATTAAAGACTATGTTGATTCCTATCTACAGAGGGAGAAACAACGATCTTAATAAAATAAGAAAAATGAGAGTCCGCGCGGAAAGTTGTGTGAGTTAATTTTTCCCCACATGCTGTTCGAGTGATGAACGGTCGAAAAAAGTCTGAAGGTGGTTCCATGAAACCTCTGCTAAACCTTAAGTGTAAACTGTAGAATAACCGCATACATGTGGACAACTGAAGTTTCGTATAAAAACCATGCGTGATGAAATTTCCGAAAATCTTGGTCTGGAGCTTTTCATTATCCAAGATTCATTTTTAGCATATTACCACGCGGTCGCAATAATCATTTTTGATGTAAACTTTCTGAAAAAGATTGCGGAAGGGGTATTAGTAACATATATCGAATATTGTTCCGTTAATTGAATAAATGTGATCAATCATGTATTCTATGTAATTATACTGAATACATGTGCTTGAGTATATTCGGACTGCTTTTTTCATAACCGTCTAACAATCGGACTATGTGCCTGTCTCACGGTTCTATATTATGTGTACCATTCCGATCAAATGTGTAACTGGAGGTTATCGTGTCGAAATTTGCCGTGTGTTTTCTACAAATTGTTTTGGTAGTGTAAGTTGTACGCACTGCTGGTAGAACAGTTGTGAGTTGATAATAATCTATGGACAGAAGTAATCAAGTTCCTTACAAGAAACGATAATCAAACAACTAGCGTTTCCTAGCGTTGCTGCGGCGCATATGCAACATAGCACGTCCCGAAGCGGGTAATATACACCGATATGTGGGAGAGAAGAATATAATGATTACAATCCCAAAGAAAGCAGGTGTTGACAGATGTGAAAATCACAGAACTATCAGTTTAATAACTCACGGCTGCAAAATACTAACGCGAATTCCTCACAGACGAATAGAACAGCTGGTAGAAGCCGACCTCCGGGAAGATCAGTTTAGATTCCGTAGAAATATTTGAACACGTGAGGCAATACTGAGCCTACGACAATATCTTAGAAGATAGATTAACGAAAGGAAAACCTACGTTCAAATTCTGAAGGTGGCAGGGGTAAAATACACGGAGAGAAAGGCTATTCACAATTTGTACAGAAACCAGATGGCAGTTATAAGTGTCGAGGGACATGAAACGGAAGCAGTGGTTGGGAAGGGACTGAGACAGGATTGTAACCTCTCCCCGATGTTATTCAATCTGTATATTGAGCAAGCAGTAAAGGAAACAAAAGAAAAATTCGGAGTAGGTATTAAAATCCATGGAGAAGAAATAAAAACTTTGAGGTTCGCCGATGACATTGTAATTCTGTCAGAGACAGCAAAGGACATGGAAGAGCAGTTGAACGGAATGGATGGTGTCTTGAAGGGAGGATATAATATGAGCATCGACAAAAGCAAAACGAGGATAATGGAATGTAGTCGAATTAAGTCGGGTGATGTTGAGGGTATTAGATTAGGAAATGAGACACTTAAACTAGTAAAGAAGTTTTGCTATTTGAGGAGCAAAATAACTGATGATGGTCGAAGTAGAGTGGATATAAAATGTAGACTGGCATGGCAAGGAAAGCGTTTCTGAAGAAGAGAAATTTGTTAATATCGAGTATAGATTTAAGTGTCAGGAAGTCGTTTCTGAAAGTATTTGGATGGAGTGTAGCCATGTATGGAAGTGAAACATGGACGATAAATAGTTTGGACAAGAAGAGAATAGAAGCTTTCGAAATGTGGTGCTACAGAAGAATGCTGGAGATTAGATGGGTAGATCACATAACTAATGAGGAAGTATTGAATAGAATTGGGGAGAAGAGGAGCTTGTGGCACAACTTGACAAGAAGAAGGGATCGGTTGGTAGGACATGTTCTGAGGCATCAAGGGATCACAAATTTAGCGTTGGAGGGCAGCGTGGAGGGTAAAAGTTGTAGAGGGAGATCAAGAGATAAATACACTAAGCAGATTCAGAAGGATGTAGGTTGCAGTAGGTACTGGGAGATGAAGAAGCTTGCACGGGATAGAGTAGCATGAAGAGCTGCATCAAACCAGTCTGTGGACTGAAGATCACAACAACAATAACATGTGGGCCAGGGATTAATGTGACATTCGCGTCCTTCCGAAGCGGAGTGCGGTAAAAGTGGAATCGTGAATTACAGCGTCGTTATTACTAAATACGCTGTTGTTGTTGTGGTCTTCAGTCCTGAGACTGGTTTGATGCAGCTCTCCATGCTACTCTATCCTGTGCAAGCTTCATCATCTCCCAGTACTTACTTCAACCTACGTCCTTCTGAATCTGCTTAGTGTATTCATCTCTTGGTCTCCCTCTATGATTTTTACCCTCCACACTGCCCTCCAATGCTACATTTGTGATCCCTTGATGCCTCAGAACATGTCCCACCAACCGATCCCTTCTTCTTGTCAAGTTGTGCCACAAACTCCCCTTCTCCCAATGCTATTCAATACCTCCTCATTAGTTATGTGATCTACCCATCTAATCTTCAGCATTCTTCTGTAGCACCACATTTCGAAAGTTTATATTCTCTTCTTGTCTAAACTAATTATCGTCCATGTTTCACTTCCATACATGGCTACACTCCATACAAATACTTTCAGAAACGACTTCCTGACACTTAAGTCTATATTCGATGTTAACAAATTTCTCTTCTTCAGAAACGCTTTCCTTGCCATGCCAATATACATTTTATATCTCTCTACTTCGACCGTCATCAGTTATTTTGCTCCCCAAATAGCAAAACTCCTTTACTACTTTAAGTGTCTTGTTTCCTAATCTACACTCCTGGAAATTGAAATAATAACACCGTGAATTCATTGTCCCAGGAAGGGGAAACTTTATTGACACATTCCTGGGGTCAGATACATCACATGATCACACTGACAGAACCACAGGCACATAGACACAGGCAACAGAGCATGCACAATGTCGGCACTAGTACAGTGTATATCCACCTTTCGCAGCAATGCAGGCTGCTATTCTCCCATGGAGACGATCGTAGAGATGCTGGATGTAGTCCTGTGGAACGGCTTGCCATGCCATTTCCACCTGGCGCCTCAGTTGGACCAGCGTTCGTGCTGGATGTGCAGACCGCGTGAGACGACGCTTCATCCAGTCCCAAACATGCTCAATGGGGGACAGATCCGGAGATCTTGCTAGCCAGGGTAGTTGACTTACACCTTCTAGAGCACGTTGGGTGGCACGGGATACATGCGGACATGCATTGTCCTGTTGGAACAGCAAGTTCCCTTGCCGGTCTAGGAATGGTAGAACGATGGGTTCGATGACGGTTTGGATGTACCGTGCACTATTCAGTGTCCCCTCGACGATCACCAGTGGTGTACGGCCAGTGTAGGAGATCGCTCCCCACACCATGATGCCGGGTGTTGGCCCTGTCTGCCTCGGTCGTATGCAGTCCTGATTGTGGCGCTCACCTGCACGGCGCCAAACACGCATACGACCATCATTGGCACCAAGGCAGAAGCGACTCTCATCGCTGAAGACGACACGTCTCCATTCGTCCCTCCATTCACGCCTGTCGCGACACCACTGGAGGCGGGCTGCACGATGTTGGGGCGTGAGCGGAAGACGGCCTAACGGTGTGCGGGACCGTAGCCCAGCTTCATGGAGACGGTTGCGAATGGTCCTCGCCGATACCCCAGGAGCAACAGTGTCCCTAATTTGCTGGGAAGTGGCGGTGCGGTCCCCTACGGCACTGCGTAGGATCCTACGGTCTTGGCGTGCATCCGTGCGTCGCTGCGGTCCGGTCCCAGGTCGACGGGCACGTGCACCTTCCGCCGACCACTGGCGACAACATCGATGTACTGTGGAGACCTCACGCCTCACGTGTTGAGCAATTCGGCGGTACGTCCACCCGGCCTCCCGCATGCCCACTATACGCCCTCGCTCAAAGTCCGTCCGTCAATTGCACATACGGTTCACGTCCACGCTGTCGCGGCATGCTACCAGTGTTAAAGACTGCGATGGAGCTCCGTATGCCACGGCAAACTGGCTGACACTGACGGCGGCGGTGCACAAATGCTGCGCAGCTAGCGCCATTCGACGGCCAACACCGCGGTTCCTGGTGTGTCCGCTGTGCCGTGCGTGTGATCATTGCTTGTACAGCCCTCTCGCAGTGTCTGGAGCAAGTATGGTGGGTCTGACACACCGGTGTCAATGTGTTCTTTTTTCCATTTCCAGGAGTGTATTTCCCTCAGCATCACCCGACTTAATTCGACTACATTCAATTATCCTCGTTTTGCTTTTGTTGATGTTCATCTTATATCCTCCTTTCAAGACACTGTCCATTCCATTCAACTGCTCTTCCAAGTCCTTTGCTGTCTCTGACAGAATTACAATGTCATTGACGAACCTCAAAGTTTTTATTTCTTCTCCATGGATTTTAATACCTACTCCGAATTTTTCTTTTGTTTCCTTTACTGCTTGCTCAATATACAGATTGAATAACATCGGGGAGAGGCTACATCCCTGTCTCACTGCATTCCCAACCACTGGTTCCCTTTCATGTCCCTCTACTCTTATAACTGCCATCTGGTTTCTGTACAAATTGTAAATAGCCTTTCGCTCCCTGTATTTTACCCCTGCCACCTTTAGCATTTGAAAGAGAGTATTCCAGTCAACATTGTCAAAAGCTTTCTCTAAGTCTACAAATGCTAGAAACGTAGGTTTGCCCTTCCTTAATCTTTCTTCTAAGATAAGTCGTAAGGTAAGTATTGCCTCACGTGTTCCAATATTTCTACGGAATCCAAACTGATCTTCCCCAAGGTTGTCTTCTACTAGTTTTTCCATTCGTCTGTAAATAATTCGCGTTAGTATTTTGCAGCTGTGGCTTATTAAACTGATAGTTCGGTAATTTTCACATCTGTCAACACCTGCTTTCTTTGGGATTGGAATTATTACATTCTTGTTGAAGTCTGAGGGTATTTCACCTGTCTCATACATCTTACTCACCAAATGGTAGAGTTTTGTCATGACTAGCCCTCCCAAGGCCGTCAGTAGCTCTAATATAATGTTGTCTACTCCCGGGGCCTTGTTTCGACTCAGGTCTTTCAGTGCTCTGTAAAACTATTCACGTAGTATTGTATCTCCCATTCCGTCTTCATCTACATTCTCTTCCATTTCCAGAATATTTTCTTCAAGTACGTCGCCCTTGTATAGACCCTCTATATACTCCTTCCACCTTTCTGCTTTCCCTTCTTTGCTTAGAACTGGGTTTCTATCTGAGCTCTTGATATTCATAGAAGTGGTTCTCTTTCCTCCAAAGGTCTCTTTAATTTTCCTGTAGGCAGTATCTATCTTATCCCTAGTGAGATAAGCCTCTACATCCTTACATTTGTCCTCTAGCCATACGCTAAAATAGGAAAAATATTCTGTTATTCTTTTTCTGATTGACGAAGTTGAAACACCGGTAGACAATCATGAGAGAATGAAGAATGTGTATCAGGCAACATGTCTGTCGATAACAGGGAAAACTGAGTCGAGGGCTGCTGCTGCTGCTTCATGATAACTCGCGTCCCTGTATCCCAAATGTAATTCAGAAGTTACGCCAACTCAAGTCGAGGACATTCGAGCACTCGCCCTACAGTCTTTATCTCTCCCATGCTGTTATCAGGTTTTCGTTCCCTTAAAGATAGTGGTTGAACGGTCGACGATTCCCGTCGGACGAGTCGGTCCAGTAGACAGTTACGGTCTTCTTCACGAAGCAGGACACAGTGCTTTACTAGACGGATATCTTCAACGTGGTGCGTCGTTATAATGGTTACCTCAATGCTCATGGCGATTTTGTCAGATTGGCATACCGATTCTGGACTGTACGGCCATCAAACGGAAACGCTCTGATCATCCCTTATATTTGGAAAATGCGGTTGGAGTATTTGGAGTATCTAGCTAATAACAGAAATCCAATGGCCATCTACACAGACGCTTACTGGTATATCAGTTGCTACAGGGGCAAGAAATTCTTACTGGCTAAGGAATTAAATAACCTTTATGAAAGCTGACCTTACAGCTCTACAACGAGCGCTTCCATAAGCCGAGAAGCGTATGGATGATCAGATAGTAATCCATTCTTATACTAGATTAGCCAAAGGATTACACAGATACGGAAGGATCATGCAGTGACATACAACATCGTGGACCTGGTATTGAAGCTCACATCTAGAAGTCAGGGTGACACCACGTGCTGAACAAAGGCACAGAGCGGCGTCAGTGCAAATGAAACAGCAGACACAAACTGGTCAAAGAAGTCGCTTAGGAAGCAGAGGCTGAATATACACGCACATTAGATGTAGATCTTTTAAACTTCAGCAAACTAGTACTCAGAGGGAAGTGGAACGCAAAATGAAAGTCATCAAAATACACAGGCATGTATTGCGCCAAAATTAAACTGCCACTGGCAATGGGAACATCAGTGCCTCACAATGTTCACGAAAGCTACGTAATACGCCTGTGATGTGTTACACCTGCATTTGGTACATCTACATTGAATTGACTTGGTGGTATCTCCATTGTGCGACTCTGGTAAAGAGTCTGGCTGTCTCTGCCTGTCTCACTATGTACAATACCATAAGTCAGCCACTGCTGTTTCATCTGGTCAGTAATGGACGTTCTATATAAACTTCTATAACCGAGTTGCTATTTCTAAAAAGATTTTCAAATATACCAGCTATTATCATAGTTAAATCCATATATACCTCCAGGGTTTCAGAAGGCGACTGCGCGAAAACTAGAAGACGTACAGAATACAGGCATATATCAGTTAATATAGTATCTCTCCACTTCTGTTAGCTGCAGAGCGCACCGCTGGTGGACAGAGATGTCTGAACTTGTAGACAAATCAACCGCTCCGTACGGTTGTATCAAATTAGTTCATGCATGCAAATAGGTAACCCAGTGAAAAGGTTTCCAAAGCAGGCTGCTGTCATTGCATCTTAACAGGCAGTAGCAGCGAAGCCAATAGCGTCGACTTCAATGAATTTTATACGTATATTGACGTTCGTCTCGTCACAGATGGTGCCTATGTTGAGCGCCTGTAATCCGAGTTAAAAATTTGGAGAAATGCTCCATCCACTGATATCTGTCTATGTCTATATGTCATGTATATCGTGATTCTAGTTTTCGTGTTGTGTGTCTGTGTGTTTGTATCTGTGAGTGTATCAGTGTCTGTGTATGTGTGAGTATGTCAGTGCGTATACATATGCGCGTGTCAGTGTGTATACAGGGTGTATACGTGATGTCCGTCAACCCCAGTGCATTTGTCAATACCTGTAACGACATTCCTCTCAACAGCGAGTAGTTCGCCTTCCGTAATGTTCGCACATGCATTGACAATGCGCTGACGCATGTTGTCAGGCGTTGTCGGTGGATCACGACAGCAAATATCCTTCAACGTTCTCCACAGAAAGAAATCCGGGGACGTCAGATCCGGTGAACGTGCGGGCCATGGTATAGTGCTTCGACGACCAATCCACCTGTCTTGAAATATGCTATTCAACACCGCTTCAACCGCACGCGAGCTATGTGCCGGACATCCATCATGTTGGAAGTACATCGCCATTCTGTCATGCAGTGAAACATCTTGTAGTAACATTAGTAGAACATTACGTAGGAAATCAGCATACATTACCATCGATAAAATGGGGGCGAATTATCATTCCTTCCAAAATGCCGCGCCATACATTAACCGCCAAGATCTCTGATGTTCCACTTGTCGCAACCATCGTGGATTTTCCGTTCCCCAATAGTGCATATTATGCCGCTTTACATTACCGCTGTTGGTGAATGACGCTTCGTCGCTAAATAGAACAATTGCAAAAAATCTGTCATAGTCCCGTAATTTCTCTTGTGTCCAGTGGTAGAACTGTACACGACATTCAAAGTCGTCGCCATGCAATTTCTGGTGCATAGAAATATGATACGGGTGCGATCGATGTTGATGTAGCATTCTCAACACCGACGTTTTTGAGATTCCCGATTCTCGCGCAATTTGTCTGCTACTGATGTGCGGATTAGACGCGAAAGCAGCTGAAACACCTACTTGGGCATCATCATTTGTTGCAGGTCGTGGTTGACGTTTCACGTGTGGCTGAACACTTCCTGTTTCCTTAAATAACGTAACTATCCGGCGAACGGTCCAGACACTAGGATGATGTCGTCCAGGATACCGAGCAGCATACATAGCACACGCCCGTTGGGCATTTTGATCACAATAGCCATACATCAACACGATATCGACCTTTCCCATAATTGGTAAACGGTCCATTTTAATACGGGTAATGTATCACGAAGCAAATACTGGCCGAATGTTACGTGATACCACGTACTTATACGTTTGTGACTATTATAGCGACATCTATCACAAATCGAAAGAAGTGGTCCAACTAGAACACTCAATTTTCTTTACATACTACACGAATATGTAATAAAAAATGGCGGTTCCTATTTAAAAAAACGCAGCTGATATCCGTTTGACCTATGGCAGCGCCATCTAGCGGGCCAACCATAGCGTCATCTGGTTTCCCCCTTCAAGCTAGACGAGTTTCGTTCTTTGTAGTTTTTTCGTTTGATGCTTATTTCGTAAGATATTTGGTCCAGTCACTATCAATGGACCACCCTGTATATGTGTGAGTGTGTCAGTGGGTAAGAGTGCTGCTAAGCACACGTGGATGCTCGTGAGCGGACGCGAGTCGATGCGAACCAGTTTAGTTGGGCTCAAAGAAAATAGGTGTAAGTGACCAGTGAACCTGCATCACATGCGAAACATGTAACCTAGATAACACAGCAAAATAGGCCAGAGAACCAGCTTCTTACTGCGACTTTGCAACTCATTTAGAAGTATGAGGTTCAGTAGAAAGATCTGCCCTTTAGGTGCTACAGCCTTTCCAGTTTCAGTATTGTCCTTAAAAAGAACACGATCTTTGGTTTAAGTCGTAGCAAAGTGATGCTCATTAAGTACAAGGCGATCAGAAGGTTCAATCGTACATTCTTTAAAGCCATTAACTGCATTAGTGTCTGTAGCAGCTTCGAAATAACAGTGATCACTATTAGACGCGTTTTTCAACGCGCCCTAATCAGCTACTTCAGAAGTGTCTGATTTTCGGAATAAGTTTAGCAAGAATAAATATAATGTTTCTGTACAGTTCACATTATACAATGTTGCTTCCGGTGTGCCTGTACAGTCTGAAACGTCAACACAAACACAGTTCAAAAACATAATATACTGCCAAAAAAACGTCACAACACCAAACAATAACTTACGTAGAGTAATGAAATTTCGGAAATACATTTGTCTAGGTAACATATTTCAGTGATTAACATTCCAATATCACATTTTTATGTAAGCACGAGATAAGTCATTGCAAATGTGAAGTAAACATGTAATCAGCAGAATGTTGAATGCAAGTATGCAAACCCGCATGCATTGTATTGTACAGGTGACAGATGTCAGTCTGTGAGACGGAATTCCACGCCTGTTGCAACTGGTCGGTCAATGCAGGGACACTTCTGCTGGTTGAAAGTGACACTGGAGTTGTCGTCCGATCATGTCCCATTTGTGCTCGACTGGAGAGAAATTTGGTGATAGAGCAGGCCAAGGCATCACGTCGACATTCTGTAGAGCATATTGGGCTACAGCAGAGTTATGTGGGCGTTATCCCGTTGGAAAACACACCCTGGAATGCTGTTCATGCAAGGCAGCAAAACAGGTCTAATCACCAGACTGACGTACAGATGTTCAGATGTTTGTGAAATCCTTAGGGAGCAAACTGCCAAAGTCTTCTGTCCCTAGACTTACACACTATGTAAACTAACTTATGCTAAGAACAACACACACACACCCAAGCCCGAGGGAGGACTCGAACCTCCGGCAGGAGGAGCGATGCAATCCGTGACATGGCGCCTCCGACCGCGCGGCCACTCCGCGACTGACGTATAAATTTCCAGTCAGGGTGCATGAACTAACCACCAGGGTGCTCCTGCTGTAATACCAAATCGTGCTCCAGACCACAGCTACAGGTGTAGGTCCAGTGCGTCTAGCAAGCAGATGGGTTGGATCCAGGTCCTCAATTGGCCTCTTCCTAACCAACACACGGCCATCACTGGCACCGAGGCAGTCCAGCTTTCATCAGAAAACAAAACAGGCCTCCGCTCTATCCTCCAATGAACTCTCACTTGACACTACTGATGTCGCAAATGGCGGTGGTTTGGGGTTAGTTGAATGCACGCTACAGTGTGTCTGGCTCAGAGCTCTCCTTGAAGTAACTTATTTGTAATAATTCTTTGTGTCACTGTAACGCCAACTGCTACTCACACTTCTGCTGCAGATGCAGTACGAACACCAGAGCTACGCACCGAAACGACGTCCTTCCCTCTCGGTAGTGCCACGTGGCCGTCTGAAGCCTGGTCTTCTTGCGACAGTACGTTCTCGTACCCACCACTGCGGGCGATCATTTACAATGGCGCCATTCCTTACAGACGTTCTGCAGTATCACAAAAGGAATATCCAGCTTCTCGTAGCCCTATTACACGACATTGTTCAACTCGGTGAGGTGTTGATAATGGCGTCTTTGTCGCCTTAAAAGCATTCTTAACTAACATCAACTCACCACGTCCAGTCTCAATGCTCACGACCGTTACAGCGTGTATTTATAGAAAACCTGATTTCCATCCTCATAGTGGCACTACTAGCGTCGCTCTTAGGCGACTGACGTGAAAATTGAACAGACGTTACCTTTCAGATGCAAAAATACACCTACCAACTTTAGTTAATGTCGCACAACTCCTTCTTGGAACTGCGATTTGAAAATTGAACAGACGTTACCTTTCAGATGCAAAAACACACCTACCAACTTTAGTTAATGTCGCACAACTCCTTCTTGGAACTGCGACTTAAAAATTGAACGGACGTTACCTTTCAGATGCAAAAACACACCTACCAACTTTAGTTAATGTCGCACAACTCCTTCTTGGAACTGCGATTTGAAAATTGAACAGACGTTACCTTTCAGATGCAAAAACAGACTTACCAACTTTAGTTAATGTCACACAACTTCTTCTTGGAACTGCGATTTTTTTCCTTCATTGTAAGTACTACATACTGTGACGGATTAAAACGACGGTCATACTTAATGTCCATCATTGTCGGAAATCACATAGTGTATGTGCGAGCACTGGGAGCCGTGGGCAAGTATAATACACTCCTGGAAATGGAAAAAAGAACACATTGACACCGGTGTGTCAGACCCACCATACTTGCTCCGGACACTGCGAGACGGCTGTACAAGCAATGATCACACGCACGGCACAGCGGACACACCAGGAACCGCGGTGTTGGCCGTCGAATGGCGCTAGCTGCGCAGCATTTGTGCACCGCCGCCGTCAGTGTCAGCCAGTTTGCCGTGGCATACGGAGCTCCATCGCAGTCTTTAACACTGGTAGCATGCCGCGACAGCGTGGACGTGAACCGTATGTGCAGTTGACGGACTTTGAGCGAGGGCGTATAGTGGGCATGCGGGAGGCCGGGTGGACGTACCGCCGAATTGCTCAACACGTGGGGCGTGAGGTCTCCACAGTACATCGATGTTGTCGCCAGTGGTCGGCGGAAGGTGCACGTGCCCGTCGACCTGGGACCGGACCGCAGCGACGCACGGATGCACGCCAAGACCGTAGGATCCTACGCAGTGCCGTAGGGGACCGCACCGCCACTTCCCAGCAAATTAGGGACACCTTTGCTCCTGGGGTATCGGCGAGGACCATTCGCAACCGTCTCCATGAAGCTGGGCTACGGTCCCGCACACCGTTAGGCCGTCTTCCGCTCACGCCCCAACATCGTGCAGCCCGCCTCCAGTGGTGTCGCGACAGGCGTGAATGGAGGGACGAATGGAGACGTGTCGTCTTCAGCGATGAGAGTCGCTTCTGCCTTGGTGCCAATGATGGTCGTATGCGTGTTTGGCGCCGTGCAGGTGAGCGCCACAATCAGGACTGCATACGACCGAGGCACTCAGGGCCAACACCCGGCATCATGGTGTGGGGAGCGATCTCCTACACTGGCCGTACACCACTGGTGATCGTCGAGGGGACACTGAATAGTGCACGGTACATCCAAACCGTCATCGAACCCATCGTTCTACCACTCCTAGACCGGCAAGGGAACTTGCTGTTCCAACAGGACAATGCACGTCCGCATGTATCCCGTGCCACCCAACGTGCTCTAGAAGGTGTAAGTCAACTACCCTGGCCAGCAAGATCTCCGGATCTGTCCCCCATTGAGCATATTTGGGACTGGATGAAGCGTCGTCTCACGCGGTCTGCACGTCCAGCACGAACGCTGGTCCAACTGAGGCGCCAGGTGGAAATGGCATGGCAAGCCGTTCCACAGGACTACATCCAGCATCTCTACGATCGTCTTCATGGGAGAATAGCAGCATGCATTGCTGCGAAAGGTGGATATACACTGTACTAGTGCCGACATTGTGCATGCTCGGTTGCCTGTGTCTATGTGCCTGTGGTTCTGTCAGTGTGATCATGTGATGTATCTGACCCCAGGAATGTGTCAATAAAGTTTCCCCTTCCTGGGACAATGAATTCACGGTGTTCTTATTTCAATTTCCAGGAGTGTATATGGATGTTTTTGTTGCTCCCAAAAGCATACTCGGATAACCGAATGGTTAAGGCGACCGCTCACGTAAAGTGGGAAATTCAGGTTCGAATCACGATCCGGCACAAATTCTCATATTTCACCATTAAGTAGTACAGCTGATTGCAATATGGGAATTGAATTTCGTAATATTGAATGAACAGTGACTGGGTGAATAGTGACTGGACCACTGTCTGTTTAGCCGTCAGTAACAGAAAATAACCAAATATCTTAACACTTAGTCATCAATAGCTTATTTATCTTGAATGCCTCGAAAAATTCTAACACCTCGTGATGTCGCAAAATGATTTGTGAGAGGTTGTGGCCATTTTGTAATGCACTCAAAAACTGGTATTTGCTTTAGCCACTGTAATAATTAATTTTATACTGCCTTACGAGTTCCGGCCGTACGCCAATCTCGAATGCTCTACCAAAGAAACACGTAGAATGGTATCAGTAAAAATACATTGGTACAGTTACAAGTAACGTACTTCATAGAAACGGAAGAAGCAAGCTATCAGTGAAGAATGTTGATTACATGCGTGGGATGCGCATCATAAAAAAAATGGCGGTAGAGTTCACCAGATATCTGTAATTCATTCATGGGTAAAATGAAACTGAAATTGTCAAACATGGATAAAAAGTATCTGATCTACATTATTTAATGTCATGTGACTGCAAACTGATTCACTGTACACATCGAAGTGTTAGGTGAAGAAGCCGCCAGATGACAGTACTATACGGTGTTAATGAAAATTTTCTGTTTTAAAATATAAATGTACTGATAGAGCTGATTAATACAATGGAGTTTTAAATGTCAAATAACATTCTCTTACGTCTGCTACACCACCCAGTTTATAATCTGACAAATATCCATCTGGCGCAAGAAGACGGCCAAAACGTATCACCACAACATGGCTTCAACGTATAAAAATGTAACTGTAATAAGTGAACACCTATGTGTTCAATAAAATAATATAGTACAATATGTGCGTAATATAGTCTCCATTCAAAAATGTTGAAATGTGTGTGAAATATTATGGGACTTAACTGCTAAGGTCATCAGTCCCTAAGCTTACACACTACTTAACATAAATTATCCTAAGGACAAATACACACACCCATGCCCGAGGGAGGACTCGAACCTCCGGCGCGACCAGCCGCACAGTCCATGACTACAGCGCCAAAGACCGCTCGGCTAATCCCGCGCGGCTATAGTCTCCATTAATTTGTACGTAAAAACGTAAAGTTGGTATGTTGGTATTACGACCATAAGATAAACAAAATTTACAATATCTCACGCAGAATGAGAGGAAGCAATTTTGCAGAGGTAAGCATTAGTATGTACAGCAAAGTACAAAATGTAGTATACCTAAGGACATGAATACATCAGATGAAAGCGTATTTAAGATCAAGATAAATAGCACAAATTACCATCTGACAAATCTTGAGATCATGCACAATGTCCAACTTACTATTTCAAAGTTGTGAGATACACTGAGCATACTGTTAAAAATCTAGCTGTTTTGTGCAACAATATTCGACAAATGACTGAACCAGGAAGACTTAAAAACTGAGGTAACAGTATGTAAAAGCGGGATACTATGCACAAACCATAGCGACAACGTATTGTGACATATGAGTTCAGAAGGTGGCACAAAAGTAGGTATAAATAATAATAATAATAATAATAATAATAATAGTAGTAGTAGTAGTAATAGTAATAATTTATCATTATTATTTTTTTTATTTATTACTTGATATGGACAACATATTAGAAAATGATAATAATAATAACTTATTGTTATTATTTCACCTGCACAAAGGCAAGTATTAATAATAATAATTCATGATTATTTTTTTTATGTTTTACTTGATATGGACAGCATTTTAGAAACATGACAATAGTAATAATAATAGTTTATTATTATTATTATTATTACATTCCTTTCTCATACGTTATGTCTGGTTAAAAATGGAAAGTGACACGGACCTTGATCAAGCGTGACTTCCTTTTAACTGTACAGTATATGTTACACTGCATTTAGGAACTTTCGGGTAATTGAACATGTATCAATAATTACAGATTTCTGTAGTTGTATATATATACGTTTGGATGTAGCTGAAATGCGTTGATGTACTGGTGAATATTGTGTGGTACGACTCCTGTAGTTGATAGTATAACTGGTACAATGTCAACTTTATCCTGATGCCACATGTCCTTGACTTCCTCAGCCAGTTGCATGTATTTTTCAATTTTTTCTCCTGTTTTCTTCTGTATATTTGTTGTATTTGGTATGGATATTTCGATTAGTTGTGTTAATTTCTTCTTTTTATTGGTGAGTATGATGTCAGGTTTGCTACGTGGTGTTGTTTTATCTGTTATAATGGTTCTGTTCCAGTATAATTTGTATTCATCATTCTCCAGCACATTTTGTGGTGCATGCTTGTATGTGGGAACGTGTTGTTTTATTAGTTTATGTTGTATGGCAAGTTGTTGATGTATTATTTTTGCTACACATTCGTGTCTTCTGGGGTATTCTGTATTTGCTAGTATTCTACATCCGCTTGTGATGTGATCTACTGTTTCTATTTGTTGTTTGCAAAGTCTGCATTTATCTGTTGTGGTATTGGGATCTTTAATAATATGCTTGCTGTAATATCTGGTGTTTAATCCTGTATTGCAATCATGAGTCCTTCCGTCTCACTGTATGTCGCTGTTGTTGTGGTCTTCAGTCCACAGACTGGTTTGATGCAGCTCTCCATGCTACTCTATCCTGTGCAAGCTTCCTCATCTCCCTGTACCTACTGCAGCCTACATCCTTCTGAATCTGCTTAGTGTATTCATCTCTTGGTCTCCCTCTACGATTTTTAACGCTGCCCTCCAATAACGCTAAATTTGTGTTCCCTCGATGTCTCAGAACATGTTCTACCAACCGATCCCTTCTTCTAGTCAAGTTGTGCCACAAGCTCCTCTTCTCCCCAATTCTATTCAATACCTCCTCATTAGTTATGTGATCTACCCATCTAATCTTCAGCATTCTTCTGTAGCACCACATTTCGAATGTTTCTATTCTCTTCTTGTCTAAACCATTTATTGTCCACGTTTCACTTCCATACATGGCCACACTCCATACAAATACTTTCAGAAACGACTTCCTGACATTTAAATCTATACTCGATGTTAACAAATTTTTCTTCTTCAGAAACGCTTTCCTTGCCATTGCCAGCCTACATTTTATACCCTCTCTACTTCGACCATCATCAGTTATTTTGCTGCCCAGATAGCAAAACTCCTTTACTACTTTAAGTGTCTCATTTCCTAATCTAATTCCCCCAGCATCACCCGACTTAATTCGACTACATTCCATTATCCTCGTTTTGCTTTTGTTGATGTTCATCTTATATCCTCCTTTCAAGACACTGTCCATTCCGTTCAGCTGTTCTTCCAGGTCCTTTGCTGTCTCTGACAGAATTACAATGTCATCGGCGAACCTCAAGGTTTTTATTTCTTCTCCATGGATTTTAATACCTACTCCGAACTTTTCTTTTCTTTGCATAACATCGGGGATAGGCTACAACCCTGTCTCACTCCCTTCCCAACCACTGCTTCCCTTTCATACCCCTCGACTCTTATAACTGCCATCTGCTTTCTGTACAAATTGTAAATAGCCTTACGCTCCGAGTATTTTACCCCTGCCACCTTCAGAATTTGAAAGAGAGTATTCCAGTCAACATTGTCAAAAGCTTTCTGCAAGTCTACATATGCTAGAAACGTAGGTTTGCCTTTCCTTAATCTTTCTTCTAAGATAAGTCGTAGGGTTAGTATTGCCTCACGTGTTCCAACATTTCTACGGAATCCAAACTGATCTTCCCCGAGGTCGGCTTCTATCAGTTTTTCCATTCGTCTGTAAAGAATTCGCGTTAGTATTTTGCAGCTGTGTCTTATTAAACTGATAGTTCGGTAATTTTCACATCTGTCAACACCTGCTTTCTTTGGGATTGGAATTATTATCTTCTTCTTGAAGTCTGAGGGTATTTCGCCTATCTCATACATCTTGCTCACAAGATGGTACAGTTTTGTCAGGACTGTCTCTTCCAAGGCTGTCAGTAGTTCTAATCGAATGTTGTCTACTCCCAGGGCCTTGTTTCGACTCAGGTCTTTCAGTGCTCTGTCAAACTCTTCACGCAGTATCATATCTCCCATTTCATCTTCATCTACATCCTCTTCCATTTCCCTAATATTGTCCTCAAGTACATCGCTTTTGTATAGACCCTCTATATACTCCTTCCACCTTTCTGCTTTCCCTTCTTTGCTTAGAACTGGGTTTCCATCAAAGCTCTTGACATTCATGCAAGTGGTTCTCCATTCTCCAAAGGTCTCTTTAATTTCCCTGTAGGCAGTATCTATCTTACCCCCAGTGAGATAAGCCTCTACATCCTTACATTTGTCCTCTACCCATCCCTGCTTAGCCATTTTGCACTTCCTGTCGATCTCATTTTTGAGACGTTTGTATTCCTTTTTGCCTGCTTCATTTACTGCATTTTTATATTTTCTCCTTTCATCAATGAAATTCAATATTTCTTCTGTTACCCAAGGGTTTCTACTAGCCCTCATCTTTTTCCAAATTTTATCCTCTGCTGCCTTCACTATTTCATCCCTCAAAGCTACCCACTCTTCTTCTACTGTATTTCTTTCCCCCATTCCTGTCAATTGTTCCCTTATGCTCTCCCTGAAACTCTGTACAACCTCTGGTTCTTTCAGTTTATCCAGGTCCCATCTCCTTAAATTCCCACCTTTTTGCAGTTTCTTCAGTTTTAATCTACAGTTCATAACCAATAGATTGTGGTCAGAGTTCACATCTGCCCATGGAAATGTCTTACAATTTAAAACCTGGTTCCTAAATCTCTGTCTTACCATTATATAATCTATCTGATACCTTTTAGTATCTCCAGGGTTCTTCCATGTATACAACCTTCTTTCATGATTCTTGAACCAAGTGTTGGCTATGATTAAGTTATGCTCTGCGCAAAATTCTACCAGGCGGCTTCCTCTTTCATTTCTTAGCCCCAATCCATATTCACCTACTATGTTTCCTTCTCTCCCTTTTCATACTGTAGAGTTCCAGTCACCCATGACTATTAAATTTTCGTCTCCCTTCACTACCTGAATAATTTCTTTTATCTCATCATACATTTCATCCATTTCTTCGTCATCTGCAGAGCTAGTTGGCATATAAACTTGTACTACTGTAGTAGGCGTGGGCTTCGTGTCTATCTTGGCCACAATAATGCGTTCACTATGCTGTTTGTAGTAGCTTACCCGTACTCCTATTTTTTTATTCATTATTAAACCTGCACCTGCATTACCCTTATTTGATTTTGTATTTATAATCCTGTATTCACCTGACCAAAAGTCTTGTACCTCCTGCCACCGAACTTCACTAATTCCCACTATATCTAACTTTAGCTTATCCATTTCCCTTTTTAAATTTTCTAACCTACCTGCCTGATTAAGGGATCTGACATTCCACGCTCCGATCCGTAGAACGCCAGTTTTCTTTCTCCTGATAATGACGTTCTCTATAGTAGACCCCGCCCGGAGATCCGAATGGGGGACTATTTTACCTCCGGAATATTTTACCCAAGAGGACGCCATCATCATTTAATCATACAGTAAAGCTGAATGACCTCGGGAAAAATTACGGATGTAGTTTCCCCTTGCTTTCAGCCGTTCGCAGTACCAGAACAGTAAGGCCATTTTGGTTAGTGTTACAAGGCCAGATCAGTCAATCATCCAGACTGTTGCCCCTGCAACTACTGAAAAGGCTGCTGCCCCTCATCAGGAACCACACGTTTGTCTCAACAGACACCCATCCATTGTGGTTGCACCTACGGTACGGCTATCTGTATCGTTGAGGCACGCAAGCCTCCCCACCAACGGCAAGGTCCATGGTTCATGGGGAGGGTCTCACTGTATATACTGCCTTTTCTTAGCCATGTGTTGGATGCGTCTTGATTGATGCGTGGCTGTGTTAGATGATACGGGTGCTTGCCATGCAGTGTTTTCTTCTTCCAATTTACTTTCTTTGTATCTGTTGATGTTATGTGATCTAAAGAGTTGTAGAAGTGGTTATGAAATTGCAGTGGTATTATTATTATTATTATTATTATTACCATCATCACCATTATTAAATTTCTAAAATACACTCCTGGAAATTGAAATAAGAACACCGTGAATTCATTGTCCCAGGAAGGGGAAACTTTATTGACACATTCCTGGGGTCAGATACATCACATGATCACACTGACAGAACCACAGGCACATAGACACAGGCAACAGAGCATGCACAATGTCGGCACTAGTACAGTGTATATCCACCTTTCGCAGCAATGCAGGCTGCTATTCTCCCATGGAGACGATCGTAGAGATGCTGGATGTAGTCCTGTGGAACGGCTTGCCATGCCATTTCCACCTGGCGCCTCAGTTGGACCAGTTCGTGCTGGACGTGCAGACCGCGTGAGACGACGCTTCATCCAGTCCCAAACATGCTCAATGGGGGACAGATCCGGAGATCTTGCTGGCCAGGGTAGTTGACTTACACCTTCTAGAGCACGTTGGGTGGCTCGGGATACATGCGGACGTGCATTGTCCTGTTGGAACAGCAAGTTCCCTTGCCGGTCTAGGAATGGTAGAACGATGGGTTCGATGACGGTTTGGATGTACCGTGCACT
Source organism: Schistocerca cancellata (assembly GCF_023864275.1). Lineage (NCBI taxonomy): Eukaryota > Metazoa > Arthropoda > Insecta > Orthoptera > Acrididae > Schistocerca > Schistocerca cancellata. The sequence goes on along the minus strand of NC_064632.1, from coordinate 401,968,295 downwards.
ATTCAGTGTCCCCTCGACGATCACCAGTGGTGTACGGCCAGTGTAGGAGATCGCTCCCCACACCATGATGCCGGGTGTTGGCCCTGTGTGCCTCGGTCGTATGCAGTCCTGATTGTGGCGCTCACCTGCACGGCGCCAAACACGCATACGACCATCATTGGCACCAAGGCAGAAGCGACTCTCATCGCTGAAGACGACAAGTCTCCATTCGTCCCTCCATTCACGCCTGTCGCGACACCACTGGAGGCGGGCTGCACGATGTTGGGGCGTGAGCGGAAGACGGCCTAACGGTGTGCGGGACCGTAGCCCAGCTTCATGGAGACGGTTGCGAATGGTCCTCGCCGATACCCCAGGAGCAACAGTGTCCCTAATTTGCTGGGAAGTGGCGGTGCGGTCCCCTACGGCACTGCGTAGGATCCTACGGTCTTGGCGTGCATTCGTGCGTCGCTGCGGTCCGGTCCCAGGTCGACAGGCACGTGCACCTTCCGCCGACCACTGGCGACAACATCGATGTACTGTGGAGACCTCATGCCCCACGTGTTGAGCAATTCGGCGGTACGTCCACCCGGCCTCCCGCATGCCCACTATACGCCCTCGCTCAAAGTCCGTCAACTGCACATACGGTTCACGTCCACGCTGTCGCGGCATGCTTCCAGTGTTAAAGACTGCGATGGAGCTCCGTATGCCACGGCAAACTGGCTGACACTGACGGCGGCGGTGCACAAATGCTGCGCAGCTAGCGCCATTCGACGGCCAACACCGCGGTTCCTGGTGTGTCCGCTGTGCCGTGCGTGTGATCAGTGCTTGTACAGCCCTCTCGCAGTGTCCGGAGCAAGTATGGTGGGTCTGACACACCGGTGTCAATGTGTTCTTTTTTCCATTTCCAGGAGTGTATATCGATATCACGTAACATATAATCTAGTCATTATCTTAAAACCAAAATAATCCTGAGAATACAGATGTACATCATATTAACTATCAGGTATCACAATAAAATATGCTCACTGCCTTTGAACAAATGAACCACGAAAAATATGGTAGTTAAACCACCATAATGATCCGTATGAACCACCATAATGATCCGTAAACCACCATAATGATCCCGAATCCCTTCATGAATATACCCTCTTTCCAAGAGCTTCTCCACCTGTTCGATGCGGTGGAGCAATGAAATCCATGAGAAAGAAGTCGGGACCGAATGACTGGTTGAAAAGAATCACTTTTGGAAGGAGTATTGTGTCGAAGTATTATTGACCACCGACCATAATGATTTGGAGGTCAGTACACCCATGCAAACTTATACCTCCCCATACCACAACATCTGGTCAACGAAAACTTTCATGTTCGACAATGACCCTGGGTGCGTTGGGTGTTCCCCCTCCCACTGTATAAAGGTACACCCAACACCGTCGAACGAAAGTTTTTGGTACTCCAGATGTCGTGCTGTGTGGAGGTATAACGTAGTGTGGGCCCACTTATCTCCAAATCTCTGAACACGATACACTCAGCGGTCGACGATAGTGTCACACGTTCCCTATGTACCCCTTTTCAGGGGTGCGTTCAGCCTTGACTTCATTTTTACGGATGAAAATGCGCCATCCAACAGTTGCAACCGCCCTGATGGAAGATTAGAAGACCCTACCACAAGAAATCATTAATTACCTTGTGGCCAGCATGGAAGCTCGTTGCAGAGCATCTACTGTCTGTGGTAATCACACATGCTATTAAGATCCATGGCCCACCTTTTTTAATGTGCAAGAGACCATGATGAAAATCGCAGTGAATTCAGTATAATTATTGTCTTTGAATAAAAGTGTCACTACCTTTCTGTTCCTTTTTCTTACGTACGTCAGTTGCCTTCATTGAGTTTTGTTACAGGGGAGTGACACATCATGCAAAAGTTACTTTCGTCTGTAAATTTGCTTACCAATACAGTTGGTATGTGAGTAGGACATGCACATCATCGATAGTATTTCGTTAATTATTCATGATGTATTCGCATTTCATACGATCGCACAATGCATTACACAACATTTGGCTATAGCAACTCATACAGTCTACCATTTTCACATCATATTTCATATCGAAGATAGCAAACACTATTCTGAATATTGAGCACCCCATTCTTTGGACTCATTTTCAACAAATAAGGTACGTGCATCTTGCAGAGACGTTGTACCTGGGTCTACAGAAGTGCTTATGTTCGATATATCATCTTTGACTGTTATTTACAAATCTGAAAAACAGGTGAAGTTTTGCGCATATGCTGTGGCTTTTTTGTATTTTTATGTTTTGCATTACGCTTGTTTACTTTTCTTAGTTTGTCACCTGCAACCACATAGAACTTAATGTAGCGAAGTTAGATACTTCGAAATTTTACTACTGAGAATGTTGTGGTCAGGGGTAATATTAATTTATTCTATGTGGGAGATGAGTGTTTGTGTGTGTGTGTCTGTGTTTCCAATATGTTTCACTTAGTTTTTCCGGTTTCCCCGTTATCTTTACTGTGAAAAACTGTGCAACGCAACTCAGCTCTTTGCCCTCAAAAACTATCAGAGGAAATGAAAACATAAACACCCAACACCCCCTCGCCCCCTACACACATATACTCTCTCTCTCTCTCTCTCTCTCTCTCACACACACACACACACACACACACACACACACACACACACTCACACACAAATGGTTCAAATGGCTCTGAGCACTATGGGACTTAACTTCTGAGGTCATCAGTCCCCTAGAGCTTAGAACTACTTCTACCTAACTAACCTAAGGACATCACACACATCCATGCCCGAGGCAGGATTCGAACCTGCGACCGTATCGCTCGCGCGATTCCAGACTGTAGCGCCTAGAACCGCTCGGCCCCTCCGGCCGGCGCGCAAGCACACGCAAGGCTGGTAAACCTCACAAAGATTGAGATCTCCCACCCAGTTGTTCCACTGTCTGCCATCTTGTTTTCATAGTCTGTAAACAGTGACAGTGGAGGCTACATAGCGCAGTTTTTCACAGTGGCCATAATGCGAAAAGCACAGAAGCTAAGTGAAGTATATTGCAAACACAGACACAAACACGCGGCACACGCAGAATTAATTAATGTTAGGGCTAATAACAATAAAACTTTGACGGTTTTCCAAATTTGTAAATACTTTCTTAAAAACTCAAATTCATGCGTGTAAAGCAGTAAAGAGAATTTTTCCTGTTTTATAGAAAGAAAGGCCACTGGTGATGCTGGAACTTCAGCGACATATGTTTAAGTAACAGAAGAAAAGAAATAATTGTGTTTTACTCAAGGCGAACTCCTCGAACAACGAATTGTTTGATAGCAAATACGGACAGAAGAGCTTCAGTCTGGATATCGTTATTCATCTATCACACACATATACACACACGCAAGGCTGGTAAACCTCACAAAGATTCACATCTCCCACCCAGTCGTTGCAGTGTCTGCCATCTTGTTTTCATAGTCTGTAAACAGTGGCAGTGGAGGTTACATAGCGCAATCTTTCACAGCGAACATAATAGGGAAAACAGAGAAGCTAAGTGAAGCGTATTGCAAACACAGACACAAACGCGCGGCACACGCAGAATTAATTAATGTTAGGCCTAATAACAATAAAACTTTGACGGTTTTCCAAATTTGTTAATACTTTCTTAAAAACGCAGATTTATGCGTGTAAAGTAGTAAAGAGAATTTTTCCTGTTTTATAGAAAGAAACTGAAAGGCCACCGGTGATGCTGAAACTTCAGCGACACATGTTTAGGTAACAGAAGAAAAGAAATAATTGTGTTTTGCTCAAGGTGAACTCCTCGAAGAACAAATTGTTTGTAAGCAAACACGGACAGAAGAGCTTCAGTCTCAATATCGTTATTCATCAATCAGGCTGCGTCAGTAAATTAATTTCACTTTGCCATTACTCCGTCTATGATAGGGCATAGCTTTGCAAATCAGGGCATGTTGGTGTTTATTTGCACTGGTAATCTAACTTTAACCCGAGCAGTCGGGTTACAGACTGCTCTGCAGAATACGCTAAAATAGTCAAGTGGATCGCAACTCGACTTCCTGCCGGATGTCGGAAGACAACCAAGGTCCTCGGAGGACAATGGCTGTAAGTGGTCTAACGCAGGAAGCTGCGTGGGAGGTCGGTGGGCCGACACGGAAGGCCGCCAGTACCGAGAACTCTATCTGAGGTTCTCCGGCCGACACCCAGTGCCTCGCTAGCGCGTTGCAGCTTCCCCCTTTCTAAGTCAGGGCCCAAACCCCAGTAGCACGTTCACAGATCCAGAGCGTGTAGACGAAGCTACTCAGATCGATCCACATTTTCCTTGGTGCCCGGAAGGCAGACCATGCGGTTTCGCACTGTCTTTTACTTATCAAAATACGAGCTTATCCAGTATCGTATCACATGTCTGAATAGAGTCAGGACTTCCTAGTAGACAGAACTCGATACTTCATTCTTAAAGGAACGAAGTAGATAGTTAAAAACTTGAGGTGCAAGTCACATTTTACGGCAATATTTGAACGCAATGGCTTTACTGTCGACTTGGCTGAAACGTGGTTGCAACGCACGATAATCTTGTGGCTTGGCCGGGCAATAAAGCCGCTGTTGCAGGCGGTTGCCGATGTATCGCCGAAGGCCCGAAGGTGTTTTCCGCCAGGGTTAGAGAATATTTCGTGTTGCAGGACAATGTCTATCTCTGCGCATCCCCGTAAATGCTTCCCTCTCGATCTCACTTTTGTTTTCTACTTATGCAGTCACGTGTCTCAGCGAAAAAACATCGTTTCACATTTGTTCGAATGTCTTCACGCATATTTACAGTGTGTTAGGGGAATACATACAGATATTGTTATAATTGGTTACTTAATATGTGCCCTCTTCAGCGCGTCAGTTGTTTGTCTCTTTGCATATGTCTTACCACAAATACATCACATAATTTACTACCTGATGTTTTCTGAACAGTCGTAACTGCGCCACTGAGTGGACTACGCCTGTAGGTATAGACTACCCGTTTCGCATCCACGTGTCCACACTTCAATATCTGACATGTTGCCCAAGGGCCAGCCGATGTGGCCGAGCGGTTCTAGGCGCTACAGTCTGGAACCGCGCGACCGCTAGAGTCGCAGGTTCGAATCCTGCCTCGGGCATGTGTGCGTGTGATGTCCTTAGGTTAGTTAGGTTTCAGTAGTTCTAAGTTCTAGGAGACTCATCACCTCAGCAGTTAAGTCCCATAGTGCTCAGAGTCATTTGAACTATTTTTTGTTGCCCAAGGGAAAATAAACACTAATGGCTTAGTTGTGCAACGTGTACCTCGATGTACTTAACGATCCCAGAAACATGCTACTCGTAATAGCTGCAATTATTAGTCCACAAACTAAGTAAACGCTGATGATAGCTTTGCTGAGAATACTATCCATAGTCATCAACAGAAATATCTGCATTCATATCCCTAAAACTCCGTACAGCCGGTTGTCTTGTTTGTTGTTGTGGGTTTACTGTGTACAGTAATGGAAAAGCGAACAAACGAAAAAAGTATGAATTTCTTAAATGCTATTTGTCTACGACCAGCGTTCTCGAAAGTCGAAATTAATACATATGTAGACCGCAGTCTGAAAAATAACAAATGGCAAGCCACTGCCGACACTGTCCGAAGCAAACTTTATCTTATTGTGAGCATTATTGTGTGTATTGCCACTGTACTGCTGAACAGAAAGAAAATGTATAGAAAAATTGCCTGCCTATTTTAGCTTACCTTAATTAAATGCTTGTCGTACCAAAGCATTTATGGTACCAAAAATCTTCTTGATAAATAGTGCACTTCGCCCCGTATATTTGTCCACTGCTGTGAACGATTTTATTTTCAGTCTATGTACGGGTTCTATAAGCTTTGGAAGGCAACTGGCATAGCGTACTTTGTAGTAAAACATCCTCTTCTACGAGTCTGCATTCCAGTATCATCTGCAGACAAAGCATGAACTTCCAAGTCATCCACAAAGTGTCGGTCGTGGAAAGACTGTGGCTGAGTGTGACCTTAACAATTTTAGCCATTAGAATTGTATACAACTTTTCTAAATGTTCTACGTAGTTCTGGTATTTTTCCCTGTTGACAGAGGTTTCTTTACTTTCAAAATCCGGAAGTGCAGTTGCCTCAGTAAAGTTTCAAAAATCGTCGACAGTGGGCAAAATTTATCTTCATCTTTGGTTTCCTACAAAAATCCATGTTTTGCCTGGGTAATGGTTTTAAGTGTTTTCTCTCATTTTTGCAACATTTTTTGTTAGTAATTATATGGAATTATTTCAACTGTGAATACGAACTGTGAAGAAAAACTCGGTGTGAAAGGGATTTTAGAAATTCTAGAAAGAAGTGATATATCTGATACTGAAGAACTCGAAGATGATGACAATTTTTCTTCAGTGGCTGGCTGCAATGATGAACTTTCTCAAACAGTGGATTATCTCGAGGACGAAGACTTAGATGATGATAATCGTGACGGTGAGCCTGATTTTGATACCCTTTCTAACAATCACATTTTGGAAGAACATTTTTCTGTCTCAAGCACTGGAAAAAATGGCTCTGTTGAACAACTATATTGCAAAATCGAGGATTATGCCATGAAAACCTATTACAAAGAAGAGAGGCAAACCTTCTAATGAAGCTACCCCAGTTTATGTGCTTATCAAAGCGTAGAAATGAAACCGATAGAGGATATCAGATACGATTCTGTGGATCATTTCCCATGCCTTGATCATCAGAAATCGGCATCTACAGACAAAAATCCTGGGTCCATAGCTAATACCACTACACTGTCATGGACATGGTCCCAAAAACTAATCTATAAAAAAAAAGATTAAATGCTCCAGTTAAGCTGAAGACTTACACAATCTTTTAACGATTCTAAGTTACTAAACTCGCACTTAAGCTACGATGAGCACACTCACCAGAACCCAGCAGCAGAGTACGTGAGCCCACTTGCTAACCGAATGCAAGCACAAGCTTTGCACAGCAAGAGGACGCAGCTGTGTTCTATACTGCCATACAGAACAAACTTTGTAGCAAAATAGAGTGCCACCACCAAAATTTAACTTTTGTGAAGCTTTTTCTGTTACATTTTCATAAATCTTGTACGAACATATTATTGAAGTATTCCATTCTTTCAAAATCAGATGTTACCCTAATTTACGAGATTAAAAGTACACAAAAAATTCTGAAAACTTTAAATTACAGTGTCCTCTGTAGTGGCCGAACTAGAACTTGGATGTGAATAGACCAATTTTGATTTGTAGTATGCGAATAAAATTCCTGAACGTAAGTTCTGCTTGGATACCGAATTTTCGTCTTGGGAATGAAAACCAAAGAGTGAACGCGTTAAAGATAATTAAACTCGTGTACAAATGACGACCAGCTGTAATCCGGAGGGCATCGCCATTCGGTTTTGTAACAGGTATTTGTATCGGTTTTACCAGTCCTCGGTCCAAGTGCTGAAAGGTCTCTGTAAGAAACGTTTCATGAAATTTTGTTTAGTTTACTTTGTTATTACACTACTGGCCATTAAAATTGCTGCACCACGAAGATAACGTGCTACAGACGCGAAATTTAACCGACAGGAAGAAGATGCTGTGATATGCAAATGATTAGCTTTTCAGAGCATTCGCACAAGGTTGGTGCCGGTGGCGACACCTACAACGTGCTGACATGAGGAAAGTTTCCAACCGATTTCTCATACACAAACAGCAGTTGACCAGCGTTGCCTGTTGAAACGTTGTTGTGATGCCTCGTGTAAGGAGGAGAAATGCGTACCATCACGTTTCCGACTTTGATAAAGGTCGGAATGTAGCCTATCGCGATTGCGGTTTATCGTATCGTGACATTGCTGCTCCCGTTGGTAGAGATCCAATGACTGTTAGCAGAATATGGAATCGGTGGGTTCAGGAGGGCTGAATCCCAACGGCCTCGTATCACTAGCGGTCGAAATGACAGGCATCTTATTCGCATGGCTGTAACGGATCGTGCAGCCCCGTTTCGATCCCTGAGTCAACAGATGGGGACGTTAGCAAGACAACAACCATCTGCACGAACAGTTCTACGACGTTTGCAGCAGCATGGACAATCAGCTCGGAGACCATGGCTGCGGTTACCCTTGACGCTGCATCACAGACAGGAGCGCCTTCGATGGTGTTCTCAACGACGAACCAGGATGCACGAATGACAAAACGTAATTGTTTTGGATGAATCCAGGTTCTGTTTACAGCATCATGATGGTCGCATCCGTGCTTGGCGACATCGCGGTGAACGCACATTGGAAGCGTGTATTCGTCATCGCCATACTGGCGTATCACCCGGCGTGATGGTATGGAGTGCCATTGGTTACACGTCTCTGTCACCTCTTGTTCGCATTGACGGCACTTTGAACAGTTGACGTTACATTTCAGATGTGTTACGACCCGTGGCTCTACCCTTCATTCGATCCCTGCGAAACCCTACATTTCAACAGGATAATGCACGACCGCATGTTGCAGGTCCTGTACAGGCCTTTCTGGATACAGAAAATGTTCGACTGCTGCCCTGGCCAGTACATTCTCCAGATCTCTCACCAACTGAAAACGTCTGGTCAATGGTGGCCGAGCAACTGGCTCGTCACAATACGGCAATCACTACTCTTGATGAACTGTGGTATCGTGTTGAAGCTGAATGGGCAGTTGTACCTGTACACGCCATCCAAGCTCTGTTTGACTCAATGTCCAGGCGTATCAAGGCCGTTATTACGACCAGAGGTGGTTGTTCTGGGTACTGATTTCTCAGGATCTATGCACCCAAACTGCGTGAAAATGTAATCACATGTCAGTTGTAGTATAATATATTTGTCCAATGAATACCCGTTTATCATCTGCATTTCTTCTTGGTGTAGCAATTTTAATGGCCAGTAGTGTACATCCCATATTGGCACCTCTGATTTTCGGTGTACTTCTTAATGAAGATTGAGCAATGGAATACATTAATTCAAACATAGTTAACGTTATGAGACAAATGACGTGTATTCTGTGTCAGTTTACGCGATACTTATGTATGTACAAATTCTATCCTTTGTTCCCGCATAACCTGCACCTCTAGCTTAACATTACTTGTCCCTGACATATTGTTATGTTCCTTCCTTTTTCTCCCCTTTTGTATGAAAGAATGAATGAATGTGTGTGTCTGCTTAAGTGGTTGTAGTGTAGTCTCTGCCGTCTGCTGTGGTGACAGTATGACCAATTTTGAGTAGCTTGATCAAGGTAAATAGTTTGACCCCTCTGTGTAAGTCATTCTACTCTAATTAGGTTGGTGGTTGAAAGGACGCCACTGGTCACTTCAGTTTACCTGGGCAGTTCTCTGGTCAGCAAGTGGACTCACGTACTCTGCTCCTGGGTTCTAGTGACGGTGCTCCTCGCAGGTTAAGTGCGAACTTAGTAACTTATAATAGTTTAGAGGTTGTGTAAGTCTTCAGCTAACTAGAGTATTTAATCCTTTTCTTTCATAGCATGTCCATGACAGAGTAGGGGATGAAAGGATTTCCGTGATTTAGTAAATTATTCAGGGAGTTGCTTTGTGCCACTGGAACTCTGAGATGTGGAAGTGTGAGATACCCCATGAGGCTTAGTTGTGCTATAATAGTTCTTTCCTTGGTGTGGAAACCTGTAAAATTGTCTGTTCGTGCGCGCGTAATTTTTTTAGTGCTATCGTTTCAATAATTAATTTGTATCCATTATCCGTGTGCTTTCTCCCACTGGCCCCACATGTGTTCGTTTTCACTCAGTGAGGAATCAGTTTAATCTGTCGTCGATTCCATTCATAACGTTTCGTGATACTGAATTCACTGTTTAAACCGTTTCCCGCATGGAATTAATTCTTCATTTCTGTGTTTATGAAACTTGTTATGGTCGCGCGTTGCACTTGTTGCTGCGAGCATGTAAATTCCTCAGCATTTTGCTATTCATTATTTAATCGGCACTACTGCATTCCTCTTAACTCTTTTTAAACATATTATCTTATTCAATTTTCAACAGTTTATGGGAAACCACGTGTTCGATACACTTACAATATTCAGCCACGTCTGCATAACCTTTGAATCATTTATTGTCTCCCGTATTTGTGCTTATTCCATTTATTGTTAACCAGAGGTAAGGTAGTACGAATCACTTTGCCGTAATTGAGTGTGTATGGTGTTGGTCTAGCTACTGCTCATATTTAATCTTTTCTGAGCAGAAGAAATGGTGAGTGTGTTAATCCAACCTCTCGTTTTCTTAAATTTCAAATGGTTCAAATGGCTCTGAGGACTATGGGAATTATCATCTGAGGTCATTAGTCCCCTAGAACTTAGAAGTACTTAAACCTAACCAACCTAAGGACATCACACACATCCATGCCCGAGGCAGGATTCGAACCTGCGACCGTAGCAGTCGCACGGTTCCGGACTGAAGCGGCTAGAACGTCTCGGCCACAACGGCTGACTCTTAAATTTCATATGTGATCTAACAAAGTGAAGCCGTCAGGCATCTATAGTGATTTCAATTTAATATTTCTTCATGAATTAATCAGACACCAGCAGCCGTTAATAGTAGGTTATTCCTTCTTGTATTTTAATATTAGTCTTTATGAAAATAAATGTTCATCGTAAATGTCTACAGTTTGTCTCTTCACGTAATTTACACCAGTTTTCTCACCTGAGTCTCCTATGCATCGTCGTCAGGGTTACGACAGCGCAATGAATGATAGGGCAAGTGTATTACATTTCTGTGAAAGTTTAGATGATTTATTTTAGTGAACTGAAAGAGGCTATGGTTTAATGACAATGAGGAACATCTGCAAGACATAGATAAATTAAAAATACATCTCCTACCCCAAAAACGCATAACAGTATATTATTGGATGTGGTTTGGAGTAAGGAGGCTTACCTTCTGGGTCTTCTTCTTCCTCTCGTTCAATCTACTATACTGCCGAATGCTACTGTTATTGGCGGTAGTCTATTATCCGTGGTTCTTGCAATATTGCCTGCCCAGTTAAACATTCTCTTTTTTAGTATCTTAACAATGTTACAGTGCCGGCCACGGTGGACGAGCGGTTCTAGGGGCTTCAGTCCGGAACCACGCGACTGCTACGGTCGCAGATGCGAATGCTGCCTAGGGGAATGGATGTGTGCGATGTCCTTAGGTTAGTTAGGTTTAAGTAGTTCTAAGTTCTAGGTGACTGATGACCTCAGATGTTAAATCCCATAGTGTTCAGAGCCATTTGAATCAATGTTACAGTGCTCTTACAGCTCTCTTAATTCTTCATTTCGTCTTATCCTCCATTCTATTATACATTAAATGTATTCGCAATTGCAAAGATGAGCAACCATCAGAAGTAAATTGGTATGACAATGAAAATTTACGCCGGACCGGGACGTACGCGGATTTCCCGCTTATAGCGAACGGTCGCCTTACCATTACGCTATCCGTGTAGACTCACGGCCAGACCTAAAATGGTTCGACCGAGCGAGGTGGCGCAGTGGTTCGACACTGGACTCTCATTCGGGAGGACGACGGTTCATCCCGCGTCCGGCCATCCTGATTTAGGTTTTCCGTGATTTCCCTAAATCGCTCCAGGCAAATGCCGGGATGGTTCCTTTCAAAGGGCACGGCCGACTTCCTTCCCCGTCCTTCCCTAATCAGATGAGACCGATGACCTCGCTGTCTGGTCTCCTTCCCCAAAACAACCCAACCCTAAAATGGTTCAAATGGCTCTGAGCACTATGGGACTTAACATCTGAGGTGATCAGTCCCCTAGAACTTAGAACTACTTAAACCTAACTAACCTAAGGACATCACAGACATCCATGCCCGAGGCAGGATTCGAACCTGCGACCGTAGTGGTCGCGCGGTTCCAGACTGAAGCAGCTAGAACCGCTCGGCCACAACGGCCGGCCGCCAGGTCTAAATTTCCATATGTCGTCAACCATGCGTCTACAACCTGTACTCGTACATCCATTATGTATTTCCCCGTACAGGGAAGACATTTTACTTGAAAGTCGCTCACCCGTTGTCGGCGTATAAATACGGTAGTGTATTGAGTGTCTTATTCTCAGTTACGATGCAAAATTCGTTCGGACATGCATGCAAAATGAACTTCGCACCGTAATTGAAAATAACACAGACACTGTAATATCGTACCCACTGTATTACTCTGCCGTTGATAAGTTACTGGCAACAGTAACCGTAAAATGTCTCGGAGTAACCGTTCGAAGCTACCTAAAGCGGGATGACAACATAAAACTAATACTGTAGGAAAAGCGGATGTCAGGCTGATATTCACTGGAAGCATCCTAAAGAAATTTGATTCTTTCACGAAATATGTGTATTATCATTTCTGGAGTACTACTCATGAATTCTGGACCCTTTCCGGGTTGGAGTATCGGTAGATTCAATAAAGAGCGACGCCTTATGGTAAAGCTAGTTCAGGAAAAGCAAGGGCACTGAAAAAACGCTTATCAAACTCCAGTGGCAGACCCTACACGAGAAGCAATGTGCATCATGCGGTAGTTCGGTGTACCTTTACCCAGACGAAATTGTTAATGAATTTACGAGTGGACTGACAGCATATATACATGTAGTTTCCGGTGGCAAGTGATTCGTACTGCCTGACCTCCGGTTAACAATAAATGGAATAAGTAAAAATACGGTATACAATAAATGATTCGAAGGTTGTGCAAAGGTGGCTGAGTATTCTAACAAGTGTAGATAAATACTGATAGTCTCCCTCCCTCCCGCACTATGAAAACCAAACAAGTATAGATTATATTTATATAGTGTCTGTTCTTTCGGACATGTCCGAAAGAACAGACACCATTGATGACCTGCAGCCGTCTAGAACGAAATTAGAATTATATTAATATCTTCAGTTGCTAACGGGCGTTGATATATATCAACGGGGACGGGTGAAAATGTGTGCCCCGAACGGGACTCGAACCCGGGTTCTACTGCTGGTGACATGTCCGAAAGAACAGCCACAATATCCATATTAGTATATAGTTCTGGCAACACCGGGCGTGACCTTCTTCTTCTGTGCGGATGCACACATATTCCCCGAACTCTTACGGGACTTGGTAAGAATGTCTTCCACGAGTAATGAGTGTGTTGGGGTGGGACAATCGAATGTAGTGTGTGGACATAAGCAGGAGATCCCGGGGTCGAGTCCCGGTCGGGGCACACATTTTCACCTGTCCCCGTTGATATATATCAACAGCCGTTAGCAACTGAAGGTATTAATATAATTATAATTAAGTATACTTTAGCTTTTCTCATTTGGTTATTATTATTCATCCCAGGGCAGATATTGCTCACACCCGAGAAATCCCAGTCAGAGTGATCTCTACAACCGATCGTCAGTGTGGTCATTGCCCGTCAGACAAGAAGGTGTAACGTACCTTATCTTAACTGGCCCTTTTATATTTTTTAATTAGATTTTCAAATATTAATGTGTTTCATGCACTGAAGTATTTTCTCAGGCAGAAGCTCGTAGCGTTACATGCTGTCCTCACGGATGGAGCGGGATGAGGCAGTTCATAAAGTGGCGACATCCAGTATCTGATCAACTGTGTGCGGTCACAAATTAGTGGACATTAATATGGAATGTGTCCACCCTTCGCCTTTAAGACGGCTCGAACATTGCTGGGGATACGTTTCTGAGGTGCCTGAATGTCTGTGGAGGAATAACGGCCCATTGTTCCTCAAGAGCCGAAACCAGCGAAAGTAATGATGTTGAAGGTTGGGCCAAGAGCGAAGCCGGCGTTCTAAGACAAAAGGTGCTCCATTGGGTTCATGTCGGGACTCTGGGCAGGCCAGTCTATTCCAGGAATATTCTCCACAAACCACTGCCTCACAGACGTTGCTTCATGACAGTGTGCATCGTCAGGCTGATATAATCATCGTCTCCGAACTGTTCTCCTGTTGTATTCAGTGCACAGTGCTGGAAAATGAGTTCATATCCTTCGACATGTAATGTTTTCTTAATCGTAATAACGGGACCATACTCTAACCACCAGCAAAATACTAACACGAATCCTTTACAGACGAATGGAAAAACAGGTGGAAGCCGACCTCGGGGATGATCAGTTTGGATTCCGTAGAAATGTTGCAGCACGTGAGGCAGTACTGACCCTACGACTTACCTTAGATGAAAGGTTAAGAAAAGGCAAACCTACGTATCTAGCATTTGTAAACTTAGAGAAAGCCTTTGACAATGTTGACTGGAATACTCTCTTTCAAATTCTGAAGGTGGCAGGGGTTAGATACAGGGAGCGAAAGGCTATTTACAATTTGCACAGAAACCAGCTGGCAGTTATAAGAATCGAGGGGCATGAAAGGGAAGCAGTGATTGGGAAGGAAGTGAGACAGGGTTGTAGCCTATCCCCGATGTTATTCAATCTGTAAACTGAGCAGGCAGTAAAAGAAACAAAAGAAAAATTCGGAGTAGGAATTAAAATCCACGGAGAAGAAATAAAAACTTTGAGGTTCACCGATGACATTGTAACTTTGTCAGAGACAGCAAAGGACCTGGAAGAACAGCTAAGCGGAATGGACAGTGTCTTGAAAGGAGGATATAAGATGAACATCAACGAAAGCAAAACGAGGATAATGGAATGTACTCGAGTTAAATCGAGTGATGCTGCGGGAATTAGATTAGGAAATGAGACGCTTAAAGTAATAAATGTGTTTCGCTATTTGGGGAGCAAAATAACTGATGATGGTGGAAGTAGAGAGAATATAAAATGTTGACTGGCAGTGGCAACGATAGTGTTTCTGAAGAAGCGAAAATTGTTATCATCGAGTATATAGATTTAAGTGTCAGGAAGTCGTTTCTGAAAGTATTTGTATAGAGTGTAGCCATTTATGGGAGTGAAACGTGAACGATAAACAGTTTAGACAAGAATAGAATAGAAGCTTTCGAAATGTGGTGCTACAGAAGAATGCTAAAGATTAGATGGGTAGATCACATAACTAACGAGGAGGTATTGAATAGAATTGGAGAGAAGAGAAGTTTGTAGCACAACTTGACTAGAAGAAGGGATCGGTTGGTAGGACATGTTCTGAGGCATCAAGGGATCAGAAATTTAGCATTGGAGGGGCAGCGTGGAGGGTAAAAGTCGTAGAGGGAGACCAAGAGATGAATACACTAAGCAGATTCAGAAGGATGTAGGTTGCAGTAAGTACTGGGAGATGAAGAAGCTTGCACAGGATAGAATAGCATGGAGAGATGCATCAAACCAGTCTCTGGACTGAAGACAACAACAACACTAACCACGAAGGACATCCGCATAAACACCACCTGCCCCATACTTCGTTGTTGGCACTACACATAATATCAGGTAGCGTTCTCCAGGTCTTTGAGGAATCAAAACCCTAGCATCAAATAGCCAAATATATACCGTGATCCATCACCCCAAATTACTCATTTCCAGTTATCTACTTTCCAGTGGCGCTTAGCACTGACTACAAAAATGTGTGGCCTCTGAGAAGCTGCTCGACCACGGTACCCATTCTTCTCCTCTTCCTACGCACAGTCATTGTGGACGTTGAAATGCTGGTAGTAGTTTGGAACTCACGAGTGATTCCTTGCGCATGCTTCACATGGTCTTCTACAGTTACTCTCCGCAGGGCTCGGTGGTTACTGTCAGTCAGTATGTACGGTCTGGCTGGTCATGATCTAGCGGTGGTTTACACTTCACAATCATATTAACAATCGATTTGGGCAGCTTTAGAAAGGCTGAAATATATCTGATGGATTTGTTACATGAGTGACATCCATTGACAAGTCCACATTCGAAGCCATTGAGCTCTCCTGGTCGACCCACTCTGCTGTCACTGCTGAAATATCTCTGACGGATTTGTTACTCGAGTGTCATCAATTGATTAGTCCATGTTCGAAGCCACTGAGCTCTCATGGCTGACCCATTCTGCTGTCACTGCTTCTCTACTTACAGTACAATAAGGACTGCTTCCCTTTATACTGAAGGCACCATCTCTCGTGACATCTAACGGTAAGTTTCGCATTACACAGGTGTGCTACCTTTTGATCAGGTAGTATATGGCGCCTACAGCAGGTCAGTGGCATGAAAGGCGTTTCGCTACTTGAGGAGACATCTTGCAAAATGACACAGAGATTGGGGATGCAATAAAGAATATTCACCTAAAAGTCAAATCTTTATCTCTATGTATTAGTAACAGTAAATCATGTTTGGCATAGAAAACCTTAGGTTGAATCTATCAGTCGTTGGCCGTTATTGTTGCATTATTATAATGCAATAAACTTCGAGTTTTCCTAAATAAATTACAATGACAAAGGAACCATACACTATACGAAAAAGTTCGAAACAGTAAGATGTTGCAACGTACATTTTTTGCGCGCTAAGTCGTTCGGCGATTAGGCTTGGTACACCCGAATCTTAGTGCAGGCTCAAGTCTTAGTATTTTCCATTTTCGAGGTAATTATGTTCGTTAGTACCGGAAGTGCACGGTGATTATTTTCAATAAACTCGTAGTGGTGACATCTCATTTTTTTTATTTATTAACGATAGCTGCCTGTAGTCGTCTCAACAGGCATACATCATTACGAGGATTGTCCAGAATGCAGTGCACCACTTTTTTTTTCTTAGCCGAAAACAACGCTACGAATGCGAAACCTTATGTAAGTATTATTTGAAGGCTCTTGAGTGAGCGCGCCAGGCTTCCGTCATTTACGACAGATAGCGTAGCTGCAGGACAGTTTCGAAATGGCATCTGTAGGTGACGTACGTCACAAGCAAAGTGCCATCATTGAAATTCTCACTGCAGAGAAAGAAACTGCGATTAATGTTCACAATCGCTTGTGCGAAGTATATGGAGCATCTGCTGTCGACAGAAGTACAGTTAGTAGCTTGGCACGGAGGGTGAGGTCATCAGAAGGCGGTTCGGCGGAGCTCCACGATTTGCAGTGGTCGGGGAGACCATCCACGGCTGCCACACCTGACATGTTGCAGCGAGCTGATGATGTCATTCGCGAGGGCAGGCGCATTACGATTCGGCAGTTGGTGCAGCACCTGTCAATCAGCAAAGGAAGTTCACACAGTGAAGCACTGGCTCCGCCACCAGAACAAGGGTTGGTACGGACAGGGCATACACGCCCCTGTTTCGCGCTGGAGGAAGGCCACAGAACGGGATGCAGATAAATAGGGTGTACAGATAAAACACAGTTCTTTCGTGTATGTAATTCTCATTATGTTCAATAAAGAACTGTTGAAGAAAAAAAATGCGTTGCATTACTTTCTGGGCAACCCTCGTACTTTACAGCACGATATCGCGGGAGTTCATCAGAAGAACTGCAATTCGGAGCAGGTAGTGGAAGTTTCAAATGCTTAATTTAAGCTTCCCTCATTGAAATGGTTTCAGCTGGTGCACAAGTTGTTTCAAAAAGAATTTATACATTTCGAACGCATTTATTTATTAAACTGTAAGACATACAACTATGAAACTTAGGACACACATTTACGAATATCCTAAGTTTACATCGCAAGTGTTGAATATGTCTTCCCTCAGCGACACGAACATCACGTCAATACTCCAATTCCTCCCATACTTGGTAATCATGTTGTGATACTCGCTATTTTTGGCTTCATTAAAACAGCAGATAGTTAACACTTTCACCCAGAAGGCAAACACTTGTTTAGAAAGAATGATTAATGTAAAATGAGGCGTCGCATAGCGAAGGTGGAATTTCCGAAATAATGTAATTCGTCGTCTTTGGGCGGCAATATAAACAGAAGAATACGGATCGATATGCGATCCTTCACTATTTTCTTCACTGGAGAACAAATGAAGCCTTGAGCGCAAAACACTTGTACTGTTTTTCTTAACTAAGACGGACGCAGATTTGTGGCGGTCTGATCTAATTTTTACTAAATGTATAAAAACGTGTTCCGTCTAAGTTGGAGTGAAGTGTAAAAAGAAGAACTGTTATAACTTATCGTGACGACGCGCGGGCGATTCGAGAGGACAATAGCTATATAAAAGAGCGCTCAATGGACATGAAACGGACATAAAAATCTACCGTCATTGTAATCCTAAGCATAAGGTACGATATATGTTTTAGTTATAATAAATATTTGTTCTGGAAATATTGAATCATTTAGCAGTGCTCATTCCTATCATCTCCTCAATAGTATTTTCATTTTAATTATGCATTTTGCTAAGATTACAGACACCAAGATCAGCAGTCCAATGTGCGTGTTACATTGACAAAAAGAAAACTGTTTTGTCGTCTTCTTGCATCAGCTTTAATATTGAATTTCCCTTTTGTGTGATGTTACAGTTGTTTTTGCGCCCTTAAGAACTTTCTGGTCCCTTACAAATTGTTTTGTCATAACAATAACTTCACGACCGGATATGATCGTATCTACGATCATGAAGTAATTATAAAAACGATAACGCAATTTCTTAATCAATAGCACGCTAGCTGTGACTGCTTCAAGCCACGCGAAACTGCAAGTAAAGACTATTCACATTTCATAATCCAATATTTTATGACAATGGTCAATCCATGATTCTTACGCCAATTGTGATTGATAAAACAGTAAGCGATATCTCAAATTCCAACTTTTCCATTGAATAACAACATCACTTTTATTTTGTTACATCACAATGTCCATCGTCATTGATGTTATGCCAGCACGGATCCGGTTCTTTAACTGTTCTAGGTTCTGGTGCATAAAGGTTGTTCTTAATGAAACCCAACAAGAAGTAGTCCAAGGCTTCAAATCCGGTGCCCGTCGAAGGCACCTGTGAAATGCTAAGTCACTGGCTGTTTGACAACCGACCAACGGCTCGATAGAGTTTTATCCAGATATTCACACACTTGACGACTCCAGTTAGGGGGTGCCCCGTCTTCTTGAAAAGTGAAGCTGTCCTCGTTCAGCCTTTGAAACAACTAATTTCGTAACGTAGTAAGGTACTACTGACCATTAACCCCATTTCCATCAAAGAAGAATTGGCCGTAAACGGATGACTGGGATATCGCACAAAACACATTGACTTTGGGTGAATCTCGTACATGTTCAATGTGTGCATGTGAATTCTGTGTTTCTTTACTTTCCCTCTAAGCTGGAAAGTCGCTTCATCACTAAACATGTCGGGTTGTGCGAAAGTACTATTACTGTCAGTAGCGTTCTGAAGCTCGTCAGAAACTGCCACATGTTTGCATTTGTTGTCACAGCAGTATAACTTGTACGACTTCATAACCAACAGATGTCTCAAAACACGCCAGATTGTTGCTGCAGGCAGTTTTAACACCCGACTGGCACGATGTGTTGGTTTTGTAGGATTACGCTGGAAAGCGCTGAATTCGTGGCGGCCAGTACTCTTTGCTTTACATTCATGTCCTGTCTCTTAATACCATCTGCGGATGTTCCATCCACACGGAAGATGAGTTTGGTATGTCTGAAACCTCTTTACACTTAACCACGGAATTGTAGCAGACTCGAGAACACAAAATGATTTCTACTGCAGAGTAGCCATTTTTCAACATGTGACGGTAACCAAGTAAACAGAAGACAACAGACGTCTAGTGGCAATACGAACTAGACAATATATTCGTTCCTCCAGAAGCCGAGCCGTAGCATAGAGATCGATAGTTCTGACAACATAACGGTTTGTAATAGGTATATTCTTCTTGAAACACATTGTATTTCTAAGGCGCCAATGTCATTCACTGCTCACGAGTCGAGCGTCTGCTTCTTATTAGCATTATTTCGGGCTAGATGTGAGACAAATATCGCATGATGTTCTCGACTCGTTTCACGTTGGGTAAATATAGCAGGATGATTATCATTGCCGTCCCTCTGTCTCCAGCTGAACCACAGACAAGTTTTATCAGTTTCCTTGGACTGTACATGGGACTATAACAGCATTATAGAGCGACGCGACGTGACGCAGCGGTTAAAGCACTGTACTCTCATTTGAGAGTAGTAGGGTTCAAATTCCCTTCAACATATGTATATTGAGGTTTTCCGGTTTTTCCTAAAGCCGCAGAAGGAAAATAGATGATGACAGGATAGTTCAATTCAAAAGAATGGTCAGTCCTTATCTATCCTCCTGTCCTTCCTAACAACCTTGCTCTCGTATCCTGTGGTGCTTTCCGCAGCTCGTGGTCGTGCGGTAGCGTTCTCGCTTCCCACGCCCGGGTTCCCGGGTTCGATTCCCGGTGGGGTCAGGGATTTTCTCTGCCTCGTGATGACTGGGTGTTGTGTGATGTCCTTAGGTTAGTTAGGTTTAAGTAGTTCTAAGTTCTAGGGGATTGATGACCATAGATGTTAAGTCCCATAGTGCTCAGAGCCATTTCAACCATTTTGGAAAATTTGGTTGGGACATAGGCAGAGAAACAAGAGTCTGCTACACACAATAGTCATCTCTGAGGAAACAAGAAAAGTGAGAAGCGGAGGAAGAATGGAACTCATCTACCGCATTACCTATGGCTCAGTACAGTGGAATTCAGTGAACATGGCAAATCGCTGGTACTCGATCCTGTGACAAGTTAATCCAGTTAGTCACACTTATGAATTATTTCCTAGCTCCTCGGCAGAAAACCAAATATTTCAAAACGAAGGACTTAACGATGGGGTTGACCTACCGTACTTTTTTCCTGAGAAGTGGATTTGACCTTACACGCCAATTTTTACATAACTCGCAGTCGTCCGAAAAACAGCACCATGCAGGGAAAGAGCTTTGGAAAATAGATACTGTAATATTAACGTTTGTCAGAAAAACTCAATAAAATTTGAGTTTGGCAATGCACCTACAGGCACTCAACATACTCGTAATCGAGTGCCAGAGCTATTGGACTTAAATAAAGGAAGAGGAGGCTTCAACGTCTTATCGGCAGATGGATCATTAAGTGAAAGAACGCTGGTTCGTGTATTTGACGCGTATAAGGAAGGAAATCGGCGATTGTCATTTAGAAAGGATCCATCCCAGCCAACGACGAGCCACTCCGACTTCAGTGCCTATTATATCCCAATGTGAGTTTATGCTTTGTCTCTAATGATGTCGACGATCACTTGACCCCAGTTTTTTCTTTTATTCATGAAGGGCGTTTCGATTCCATCAAACGTCCCGTTCACCACAAGGCAGGAGTTGCAGAATGAGCGAAACACTGCTCTCCCATGTATATCTACATCTACATACGTACACCACAAGATAGTATGCGGTGCATAGCAGAACGTTCCTTGTACCAATATTAATCATTCCCTTTCCTGTTCCACTCGCAAATGGAGCTCTAATTTCTCTCATCTTTCTTTCACCGCCCTTACGTGAAACGTACGTTGGTGGCATTAGAATCATACTGCGTTTAGCCGAAAATGACTATTCTCTAAATTTTCCCAACACTATTTCTCGAAAAGAACGTCGTTTTTCCTCCAGGCATTCTCATTTGAGTTCATCGAATATTTCCGTAATACTCGTGTGTTGACCAAAACCGTCATTTTCTAGCAGCACGCCTCTGAACTGCTTCGCTGTCTTTCCTCTGATTATCCCTGGTGAGTGTTGGTTGGTTGGTTGGATGATGAAAAGAATCAAACTACTAGGTCATCAGTCTCTTTTTCATTGAACAGGGAAGTCTTCATGATTGTAGATCAGACATAGCCCACCGCGCAACACCCAGGGGAAGAAAGGCCAAGGTCTACAGGAGGTCAACGAAGGCGAGGTAAGGAACAAAGGGGGACAGAGGAAGAAAGGAAGGCAAGAAGCCCCATCTAGGGAGCAGCCGGAAGTTCCCAGAAAGCATAGTCCAATGAGGGGACGTACATCCCTCATCCCGCCAGTTACCATGCAGAAATTCCCTTGGAAAGACTAGCAACACGGACAGGACAAGTGAAGCACAACGAGACAAAAGACGGACAAGTCGAACACCATGCAATATGGGAAGAAAGAACAGCTGGGGTGAAAACCAGGCTTGACTACCAAGCCCAGACAGCAGTTGCCAGTTTGGGCAGAGGAGGAAACAAAGTGTTCTGCCAACCCCTCAGTGGCTGGTAAGGTTAAGTGGATCTCCCTTAAAGAGAGTGGTAAAAGCCCCCTTCACGAATAAAACGTAAAACTAAGTCAGCTGCTGACGCGTCTCCTAACACCATGGGTACCGAGTCAGGGAGATTGAGAGTCCGTCGCCTGGCAGCTACGTCGAGACAGTCCAGAAAAATGTGAACCTCAGTCAAGCGGGAACCACAACAACAGCAGGATGAGTCCTCGTGACAAAGGAGATGACCATGAGTCAGTCAAGTATGCCCGACGTGGAGCTGCTGAAGGACGGTAGAGTCCTTGCGAGAGACCTGCATGAAGGACCTCCACGGACTCACAATCTCCTTTGTTGTTTGTTAGTTGTGGACTTCAGTCTTGAGACTGGTTTGATGCAGCAATCTCCTTTATCGCCAATAATTTGTTTGGTGAAGTGAAAGTGAGCCATTCCGTATTCCAGATCCGTAAAACTTGACGGCGTAATCCCGATCGGAGTACCGATCTCAAAGTCGGTTTACTGATATCCGGTTTGGCCAGGCTATCAGCGCGTCCTCTGCCCGGGATCCCGATGTGACCTGGGTTCCAGGCGAAGGTCACTGAGCTCCACATTGTTCAAGGGTATACAGAGAATCCTGGATAGTAATGACCAAGGGATGGCGAGGGTAACACTAGTCAAGAGCTTGCAGACTGCTCAAAGAGTCGCTGCGGATGAGAAAGGACACCCCCCCCCCCCCCCACTGGTGCAGGAATGGATATGCTCGAGAGCACGACAGATGGCTACCAGCTCCGCAGTGAAAACACAACAGGCATCCGGTAAGGAGCGCAGTTCAGTATACCTTTATGAGTATAAGCAAAGCCTACGTGACCTGCAACCATCGAGCAATCAATATAGATTACTTCTGAACGCCGGAATGCGCCAAAGATGGAGAAAAATTGGCAGAGGAGGGCCTGGGGATGAAGTGAGTCCTCCGGACCTTGCTATAGGTCAAGACAAAGCTGTGGCCGAGAGATACACCATGGGGTATATTTAAGTGAGCCCAAAGAAGAGGTGGAAGAGGAAACAACTGAAGTTCAGAAAGCATGGATCGGATGCGGATTGCGATCGTAATCCCTGATCTGGGCCGCCATTGCGGGAGATGGATTTCCGTAACTGGAAGGAGGAGATGGTAGTTCGGATGCCCAGTGTGGGTCCCAAGCTCAAACAGTATCCTACTAAAAAATGTTTTGCACTAGTGTTCTCTATGAGGTCTTCTTTATAAGTGAGCTATAGGTTCCAGAATTCTCGCAATTAACAGCTATTATGCTCACTACCCCATTCGGACCTCCGAGCGGGGACTACTCAAGAGGATGTCGTTATCAGGAGAAAGAAAACTGGCGTTCTACGGATCGGAGCGTGGAATGTCAGATCCCTTAATCGGGCAGGTAGGTTAGAAAATTTAAAAAGGGAAATGGCTAGGTTAAAGTTAGATATAGTGGGAATTAGTGAAGTTCGGTGGCAGGAGGAACAAGACTTCTGGTCAGGTGACTACAGGGTTATAAACACAAAGTCAAATAGGGGTAATGCAGGAGTAGGTTTAATAATGAATAGGAAATTAGGAATGCGGGTAAGCTACTACAAACAGCATAGTGAACGCATTATTGTGGCCAAGATAGATACGAAGCCCACACCTACCACAGTAGTACAAGTTTATATGCCAACTAGCTCTGCAGATGACGAAGAAATTGAAGAAATGTATGATGAAATAAAAGAAATTATTCAGATAGTGAAGGGAGACTAAAATTTAATAGTAATGGGTGACTGGAATTCGAGTGGAGGAAAAGGGAGAGACGGAAACGTAGTAGGTGAATATGGATTGGGGCTAAGAAATGAAAGAGGAAGCCGCCTGGTAGAATTTTGCACAGAGCACAACTTAATCATAGCTAACACTTGGTTTAAGAATCATGATAGAAGGTTGTATACATGGAAGAACCCTGGAGAATGGTAAGACAGAGATTTAGGAACCAGGTTTTAAATTGTAAGACATTTCCAGGGGCAGATGTGGACTCTGACCACAATCTATTGGTTATGACCAATAGATTAAAACTGAAGAAACTGCAAAAAGGTGGGAATTTAAGGATATGGGACCTGGATAAACTGAAAGAACCAGAGGTTGTACAGAGTTTCAGGGAGAGCATAAGGGAACAATTGACAGGAATGGGGGAAAGAAATACAGTAGAATAGGAATGGGTAGCGTTGAGGGATGAAGTAGTGAAGGCAGCAGAGGATCAAGTAGGTAAAAAGACGAGGGCTAGTAGAAATCCTTGGGTAACAGAAGAAATATTGAATTTAATTGATGAAAGGAGAAAATATAAAAATGCAGTTAATGAAGCAGGCAAAAAGGAATACAAACGTCTCAAAAATGAGATCGACAGGAAGTGCAAAATGGCTAAGCAGGGATGGCTAGAGGACAAATGTAAGGATGTAGAGGCTTATCTCACTAGGGGTAAGATAGATACTGCTACAGGAAAATTAAAGAGACCTTTGGAGATAAGAGAACCACTTGTATGAACATCAAGAGCTCAGATGGAGACCCAGTTCTATCAAAGAAGGGAAAGCAGAAAGGTGGAAGGAGTATATAGAGGGTCTATACAAGGGCGATGTACTTGAGGACAATATTATGGAAATGGAAGAGGATGTAGATGAAGATGAAATGGGAGATACGATACTGCGTGAAGAGTTTGACAGAGCACTGAAAGACCTGAGTCGAAACAAGGCCCCCGGAGTAGACAACATTCCATTGGAACTACTGACGGCCTTGGGAGAGCCAGTCCTGACAAAACTCTACCATCTGGTGAGCAAGATGTATGAAACAGCCGAAATACCCTCAGACTTCAAGAAGAATATAATAATTCCAATCCCAAAGAAAGCAGGTGTTGACAGATGTGAAAATTACCGAACAATCAGTTTAATAAGCCACAGCTGCAAAATACTAACACGAATTCTTTACAGACGAATGGAGAAACTAGTAGAAGCCGACCTCGGGGAAGATCAGTTTGGATTCCGTAGAAATACTGGAACACGTGAGGCAATACTGACCTTACGACTTATCTTAGAAGAAAGATTAAGGAAAGGCAAACCTACGTTTCTAGCATTTGTAGACTTAGAGAAAGCTTTTGACAATGTTGACTGGAATACTCTCTTTCAAATTCTAAAGGTGGCAGGGGTAAAATACTGGGAGCGAAAGGCTATTTACAATTTGTACAGAAACCAGATTGCAGTTATAAGAGTCGAGTGACATGAAAGGGAAGCAGTGGTTGGGAAGGGAGTAAGACAGGGTTGTAGCCTCTCCCCGATGTTATTCAATCTGTATATTGAGCAAGCAGTAAAGGAAACAAAAGAAAAATTCGGAGTAGGTATTAAAATCCATGGAGAAGAAGTAAAAACTTTGAGGTTCGCCGATGACATTGTAATTCTGTCAGAGACAGCAAAGGACTTGGAAGAGCAGTTGAACGGAATGGATGGTATCTTGAAGGGAGGATATAAGATGAACATCAACAAAAGCAAAACGAGGATAATGGAATGTAGTCGAATTAAGTCGGGTCAGAGACAGCAAAGGACTTGGAAGAGCAGTTGAACGGAATGGATGGTATCTTGAAGGGAGGATATAAGATGAACATCAACAAAAGCAAAACGAGGATAATGGAATGTAGTCGAATTAAGTCGGGTGATGCTGAGGGAATTAGATTAGGAAATGAGACACTTAAAGTAGTAAAGGAGTTTTGCTATTTGGGTGGCAAAATAACTGATGATGGTCGAAGTAGAAAGGATATAAAATGTAGACTGGCAATGGCAAGGAAAGCGTTTCTGAAGAAGAGAAATTTGTTAACATCGAGTATAGATTTAAGTGTCAGGAAGTCATTTCTGAAAGTATTTGTATGGAGTGTAGCCATGTATGGAAGTGAAACATGGACGGTAAATAGTTTGGACAAGAAGAGAATAGGAGCTTTCGAAATGTGGTGCTACAGAAGAATGCTGAAGATTAGATGGGTAGATCACATAACTAATGAGGAAGTATTGAATAGGATTGGGGAGAAGAGAAGTTTGTGGCACAACTTGACCAGAAGAAGGGATCGGTTGGTAGGACATGTTCTGAGGCATCAAGGGATCACCAATTTAGTATTGGAGGGCAGCGTGGAGGGTAATAATCGCAGGGGGAGACCAAGAGATGAATACACTAAGCAGATTCAGAAAGATGTAGGTTGCAGTAGGTACTGGGAGATGAAGAAGCTTGCACAGGATAGAGTAGCATGGAGAGCTGCATCAAACCAGTCTCAGGACTGAAGACCACAACAACAACATGCTCACTACAAAAAAACTAAAAAAATTCATTAATTGTTGTTAACTTTAATTATCAACATCCTTTTTTTAATACGTGTAGATGTATAAGTAGGATCTAGGACCAGAAAATATCTTTAGCACAATCTTAGCAATACCCAACGTATTTTCCGTTACGTGTACACAGAGTGAAGGGGTAGTTTATGACAATCACAAGAAAATTTTAAAAAATATAGATTTCGTTAACTGTCATTGAATTTATTTGCAACATGCTTTTTAAAGATACGTGGATGTATAAGAAGGGTCCTAAATCCGAAAATGTGAATATGAGATTTCTTGCTAGAAGTCATATTCATTCGTGCGGTCTAACGTACTGCTTTCCGGGTGGGAAGGCGTGCCGGTCCCCAGCACGAATCCGCCCAGCGGATTAGTGTCGAGGTCCGGTGTGTCGGCCAGTCTGTGGATGGTTTTTTTTTTTCCATCTGCCTCGGCGTATGAGGGCAGGTTCCCCTTATTCTGCCTCAGTTACACTATGTCGAAGATTTCTCCACGTACGCGTACACCATAATTATTCTACCACGCAATCATAGGGGTTACACTCGTCTGGTGTGAGACGTTACCAGGAGGGGGGGGGGGGGGGGTCCACTGGGGTCGAACCGCACAATAACCATGGGTTCGGTGTGGGGCGGCGATGCGGTGAGGGCTACGGCGGGGACGAAGCCTCTCCGTCGTTTCTAGGTCCCCAGTTCCGTACAGTACAATACTTATTCATTACTAAGATGTGGATTTTGGGTTACATTTTACTGCAAAATTCAAAACAATTATGGAATCTGGTATTAAAAAAATCATTAAATAAGAGTACGTTTTCAAAATTTTAATATATATAATACATGACTAGATTATAATATTTTCAAATTGTGTGTGGGAATTAACCGCGTACCCGCCCCCATCCCCACCCCCACGGTATATTGAAGGTTAGTGTAATATCATACCCTTTAACGGGTAGACTATGACAACATTTTGAATTTTTACATTCGGTTGATATTTATATGAAATACTGAAAATCAAATTTTTCTTGTCACCTCTAGACAGGCAACTTGCAACTGGTACAGCGCCCCGCGCATCGCTTTAGGAATTTAGTGATATAGTTAAGGGTCATTATCAGTTCGCAAGACAACGACCCACGGCTTCAGAGCGCCATAGAAGACTGTGAAAATGTAACAGACATACTAAGGAGACTGCCTACACTACGCTTGTCCGTCCTCTTTTAGAATACTGCTGCACGGTGTGGGATCCTTACCAGATAGGATTGACGGAATGCATCGAAAAAGTTCAAAGAAAGGCAGCACGTTTTGTATTATCGCGAAATATGGGAGAGAGTGTCACAGAAATGATACAGCATTTGGGCTGGAAATCATTAAAAGAAAGGCGTCTTTCGTTGCGACGGAATCTTCTCACGAAATTCCAATCACCAACTTTCTCCTCCGAATGCGAAAATATTTTGTTGACACCGAGCTACATAGGGAGGAACGATCACCACGATAAAATAAGGGAAATCAGAGCTCGTACGGAAAGATATAGGTGTTCATTCTTTCCGCGCGCTATACGAGATTGGAATAATAGAGAATTGTGAAGGTGGTTGGATGAACCCTCTGCCCGGCACTTAAATGTGATTTGCAGAGTATCCATGTAGATGTAGATGTAGATGAAAACGAATCGGACAGCCACAGAAATGTACTATAGTCCAGACACACAGATGGAACATTAGTACGTCGTAATAACCGTTCGCTACATTTTGCAAAGAATGGAGTGCTCCGGTTAAGAAGGGAGTTAAGACATGGACGCATTCTTTCGCCCCTCTACAGTCTCTGCTTCGAAGAAGTTACGACGGGAGCAAATGAAAGTTTTAAGAATGGGTTTATAATTGACGGTGAAAGGATATTAATGATGAGATCCGCTGATGACTTCGCTTAACTTTAGTGAAAGTGAGGTATAATTACACGACCTGTTAATGGGAATGATCAGTTTAATGACTACAGAGTATTCACTGAGAGTAAACGGGAAAAACTCGATAGTAATGGGAATAGCGAGAGACTTAAGCTCAAAATTAGGCACCACGACATAGACGAAATTATGGAATTCTGCTATGTTGGAAGCAGAATAATCCATTACAGAGGAAGCAAGCACGACATATAAAAGCAGACAAGCGCAGACGAAGAAAACTTTCCTGGCCAAGAGGAGTGTGCCAGTATGAAACTGATTAATTTCAGAAAGAAATTTCGGAGAATGTTTGTTTGGAGTGCAGCATTCTATGCTAGTGAATCTTGCACAGTGGGAAAACGGAAACAAAAGGTCGAAGCATTTGATATATGACCTACAGAAAATGTTGAGTATTACGCCGGTGGATAAAAAAAAGAATACGGAGGTTCTCCGCAGAGTCGGCAAAGAAACGAACATATGGAAAATAGTGAAAAGAAGAAGGGAGAGGATGATAGGATGTCTGTTAAGACATCAGGGATTAGATTCCATGATACTAGAGGGAACTGTAGAGTTTAAGAAGTGTAGGGAGATTGGAATACATCCAGCAAATAGTTGAGCGTATAGGATGTACAGGGTGATCAAAAAGTCAGTATAAATTTGAAAACTGAATAAATCACAGAATAATGTAGATAGAGAGGTACAAATTGACGCACATGCTTGGAATGACATGGGATTTTATTAGAACCTAAAAAATACAAAAGTTCAAAAAATGTCCGACAGATGACGCTTCACCTGATCAGAATAGCGATAATTAGCATACTAAAGTAAGATAAAGCAAAGATGATGCTCTTTACAGGAAATGCTCAATATGTCCACCATCATTCCTCAACAATAGCTGTAGTCGAGGAATAATGTTGTGAACAGCATTGTGAAGCATGTCCGGAGTCATGCTGAGGCATTGGCGTCGGATGTTGTCTTTCAGCATCCCTAGAGCTGTCGGTCGATCACGATACACTTGCGACTTCAGGTAACCCCAAAGCCAATAATCGCACTGACTGAGGTCTGGGGACCTGGGAGGCCAAGCATGACGAAAGTGGCGGCTGAGCACACGATCATCACCAAACGACGCGCGCAAGAGGTCTTTCACGCGTCTAGCAATATGAGGGTGGAGCGCCGTCCTGCATAAACATCGTACGTTCCAGCAAGTGTTTATGAGCCAGGCTGGGGACGATGCGATTCTGTAACATATCGGGGTACCTCTCACCCGTCACAGTAGCAGTCCAGCGCCATCTGTCGGACATTTTGTGAACTTTGTTTTTTTTGTTCTAATAAAACCCCATGTCATTCCAAGCATGTGAGTCAATTTTTACCTCTCTATCTACATTATTCCGTGGCGTATTAAGTTTTAAAATTCATACTGACTTTTTGATCACCCAGTAAGTGCTACTCTGAGATTAAGAGGGGCAGATGTGAGAAATTCCTGGCGAGCTGCGTCAAAGCATTCAAAAGAGTGATGACGCGAAGAAAAGCCTTTTTCCCCTAGACGCAGGTGGCTCCCCATAATACAGTCCAATGCGTGGACCTCACTGCGTGTCCTGCTTGCTGGCCCGTAGACCTCGGCCCAGCTGGAAGCTGCAGCGACACGTGCCGCCTCGTACACAGAGAGCCGCTCCAGGCAAGCGGCTACCTCGGCCCACATAGCAGTCCTGCTTGCAGTCCGTAATGAAATGCAGGTCGCTACTTTCATTCAGTGAAATATTACCGAAACGGTGATACCGGTGTGACCAGGAACCTCATTAAACTCTCGGTGCCATAAACTCCGTAACTTTCTTCTCCCGAATGCGGTGGCCAGTTGGGTTGGTGTACCCGCAAGTGGTCCCCCCTCCCCTTCCCCCCCCCTCTCTCTCTCTCTCTCTCTCTTTCTCTCTCTCTCTCTCTCTCTTTCTCTCTCTTTCACACACACACACACTCAGATCACGACTACACTCAAATTTATACACAGTCCAGTCACATTAATGTGTCTGCGCCTACGTTCGACATCAACGTTCACAGTAGTCATCGACAACACTGCAATCGTCGTAATGCGGAAACGGAGCGATGTACCTGACGTCCAAAAGAGAACATGATTATTGCCTTTCAGGCCAAGGGAACAAGCATTTCCGAAACGGTAAGTTTGTAAAATGTTTTCGTGACGCTGTGGATGAACTATACCGCACTGGCAAAATGGGGCTATCCAAAACCGGCACTGACGCAACTATGGTGCAAAAAAAATGTCTCTGAGCACTATGGGACTCAACTTCTGAGGTCATCAGTCCCCCAGAACTTAGAACTACTTAAACCTAACTAACCTAAGGACATCACACACATCCATGCCCGAGGCAGGATTCGAACCTGCGACCGTAGAGGTCGCGCGGTTCCAGACTGCAGCGCCTAGAATCGCTCGGCCACCAGCGGCCGGCAACTATGGTGAACCAGGGGCCATAGATGACAGGGGTGAACGATGGCTGCCTAGTTTTTGCTCTGGTACTTTCACTGTGGGACTATCCCGACATTCCATTTAACAAAATCTTACGCAGTAGTGAGAGGAGTGTCAGCACCAGACTATCCTGCTAAAAAAAAATGGGTGTGAATATTACCATAGTTCACGAGGTAAGACACTTTGACATTACATGTGTGTATAAACTGACGCCATGGCATATTCTACAAAAAGGCAGTTAATATTAACGTAATTTATTACGTAAGACACTTTAGACATTACAATGAGTATATAAATTAATGACATCATGACATATTCTGAAAATGTTAGTCCATTCGCTCCTCTCCACGCCTTGTGTGTGACAGATATCCTACGTCAACATAGTAGCCATTACCGTAATTCATGGTTCAGAAGGGTTGCCTTCGAGTATAGGATCGGAAGCAAAGTACTGGGCATTTTCGGCAGAGGTGTTGACTAACATAATTTATGACATAAGATATTTGGATATTACAGAGGCTGGTTCAATTACTATAATTTTACGACATCATTGGGTATTCTGTAAAACAGCAGAAAATTTTGAAAAATTTGTCCAATAAGATGGAAAACTCCAATAGGTTCATTGCAAAGCATGACTGTTTCTAAATTTTTTCTTTTGACTTATTACAATTTTGCATTTCAAAATCTGCAAAATGGCGAAATGGTGGGGCATCCTTTCCTGCTAGTATCTTCAGCAATCACACTGATGAATTATCACACCCTTTCATTACTATTTACTCGTATCTTCGAGGGTTGAGAAGACATACTACTGCGAGCTGAAACGCTCTACCAGGTCCCTATCACCCACGAGAATCTTCCCCTCCCCCTTTCTCTCCAGACCAGTAACAATCAAGCTCTGTGTCACCCCCTCCTTCTTTAATTACTAGAGATACTGCATGGGCCGCTTTACTTAACGTCTTTTCACCATTATGATAGGAGAAACAAGAAGCACCAACAGCAGCAGGGATCATCCAGCGCCTCCAGGCAGAATAAAAAAAACAAAGACTTATAAGTACCAGGAGATTATATTTAGTGTGCAGCTACTTACAGAAGTCGAGTGCGGGCTGTAATTGCAGTATGGCAGAGAAACTTGGTAGTTATTCTAATATGTTAAATACGGAAAAGAAATTAGTTCTAATTTTGGCCATCGCATGCAGTTCTGCCACTGTTAATGCAAGAAAGACATACAGAAATATTTCCATACGTAATGGATTTAGGAACAGGATTTGAGCGGAAAAAGTCAAACAAGTGAGAAAGGCATGGTATTGATTTTATTATTAACTGTCGCATTCACAGTTCGTTAAATATGAGCACCAGAGACATCGACGAGATGCCGTACAGCTGGCCAAAATTGCAACCATTTTTTTCCAGTGTAAATCGGTTCCCACTTTAACGCATTATCATATCTACTAACTTTTGCTGCCATACAATAATTACTGCTGCCACACCAGACATACGTGAGTAGCTGCAGTAATTATAACCACCCAGCACAATGAATGTACCACAACACGAAATTTAAAGAAATAAATTCTTTCTACATGCCAAATCTATTTCTCCACTAAATTATTACAGTATGTGACGTCATTGTGCGTGCTAAAAATGAGTGCATTGTCCTATCGGCAGAATTAATATAATTTAATGTCATCAGGGTGTGTTCTGTAAGCACTAAAAAGCATTACACCCCCCCCCCCCCAAAAAAAAACAGTATACCTAAGCACTTACATAAATATGAAATGCTTGAAAGTTTAACGAATTCTGTAATGGATTATTTAACAACAAATACACACCTGCATATCAAGTCTACATTTTACCCACATTATTAGTGAGCTTTGGCGCGACTATCGATTACCCGGCTGTACTACGATCTTTGCCCCTGTTGTGATCTGGCGGCGAGTATTTGCGGCAGGGCAGTTGGTCGCCGGACTCTCTACGAGGCGCTAGGTCGTGCTTGAGGTGACGATGGAGCAAACACGCGGGCTCGGCCAGCGGTGGCGGGCCGGTCTACCTTGCAAGACGGTCGCCAGTTTGTGCTGGACCTGTCTGATGTCAGCTTCGGACACTGCTCCTCGCATTGCTTCGGTGCCTGTTTCCTCCGAGAGAGCCATCCCTCGAGACCATCTGGAACAACGCTCTCCATCGTAAGTGGTTTTGGTGCCTTCGTTTCGTCAAACGATTTGCGTTGCAGCGAGTGTATTTGTTCAAATGGTTCAAATGGCTCTGAGCACTATGGGACTTAACATATGAGGTCATCAGTCCCCTAGAACTTAGAACTACTTAAACCTAACTAACCTAAGGACATCACACACGTCCAAGCCCGAGGCAGGATTCGAACCTTGCGACCGTAGCAGCAGTATGGTTCCGGACTTATGTATTTGGTGGTCGGTTGGTCCTAACGTACGTCTTGTCGAAGTAAGAGCAGCCGGCAGAGTCTGTGTATGCAAACCAGCAGTTACTATATGCTTCAAAATCCTCTGGTTGGATGACTGTTAAAAGGCAGATTAGCACGAAGGCGTGCGTATGATTTAGGGTTATTGCTATCAAGCGACGTCCCTGGTACATTGCTGAAAAAAAAATTGCAACCAGTTATTCTGTTATTAGTAATACTTGTATTTGTAAAGCTAGTCATATGCAAGGTGTTACAAAAAGGTACGGCCAAACTTTCAGGAAACATTCCTCACACACAAATAAAGAAAAGGTGTTATGTGGACATGTGTCCGGAAACGCTTAATTTCCATGTTCAAGCTCATTTTAGTTTCATCAGTATGTTCTTCGATCTACGCTCAATGGACCACGTTATCGTGATTTTATACGGGATACTCTACCTGTGCTCCTAGAACATTTGCCTTTACAAGTACGACACAACATGTGGTTCATGCACGATGGAGCTCCTGCATATTTCAGTCGAAGTGTTCGTACGCTTCTCAACAACAGATTCGGTGACCGATGGATTGGTAGAGGCGGACCAATTCCATGGCCTCCACGCTCTCCTGACCTCAACCCTCTTGACTTTCATTTATGGGGGCATTTGAAAGCTTTTGTCTACGCAACCCCGGTACCAAATGTAGAGACTATTCGTGCTCGTATTGTGGACGGCTGTGATACAATACGCCATTCTCCAGGGCTGCATCAGCGCATCAGGGATTCCATGCGACGCAGGGTGGATGCTAACGCTAACGGAGGACATTTTGAACATTTCCTGTAACAAAGTGTTTGAAGTCACGCTGGTGCGTTCTGTTGCTGTGTGTTTCCATTCCATGATTAATGTGATTTGAAGAGAAGTAATAAAATGAGCTCTAACATGGAAAGTAAGCGTTTCCGGACACATGTCCACATAACATATTTTCTTTCTTTGTGTGTGAGGAATGTTTCCTGAAAGTTTGGCCTTACCTTTTTGTAACGCCCTCTACATGTACTTCCTTATAAACGCGCATTTATTGAATGCACTCACTCAACAGTAATTGGTTTGTGTATTTTGTTTACCAATTTCTCAATGTATATTGATTGATGTTTGATTGGTGTTTGCCGTGTGTTCTGCGGTCTGTTTGTGTTCCAGTTTTCTGCGAGTTCGGGTGAGTAGGTGCGTCGCCACGTTTCGCTTCGGCGCACAGAAGCTGTGACGTGCCGTCTAATGTGAAGTGGCTCCCGGTTGGCCCCCGGCGTTTAGGTGTTGCTTTGGACGGCTAGTCTGCTCCTTAAGGCATTTTAAGTTAAGACACCCTTTCCCCAGGGAAGCCTGGCGCCACTGCCCATTTGATAAACACCTAACATCTCTCATGTAATTTTTTTTATTTAAATTTGCTCGCCAATGAATTATATTAAGTGTAACGTATTGTGCTGGTTGTGTTATTACTAAAAAAATGTTTTTATCTGAGCCATCTTTTAAATTACTACAGATTTATTGTTCATTAAGTAATTCTAATTTGTTGTTTGCTTGAGAAGGAAAGTATTGGTCATTTTGGATTGTTTTTAAGACGGCTACATGTTGATTGTATGTTAGCTGTTTTATAAATGTGGTCTTGAATAAACTGTTAATTTATTGTCCTTCTAGTAGTTGTGTTTAAGGAGTGACATTATAGGGGCCTTGCACTTCCTTGCTAATTCACAAGTCACAATTAGTGTGCGTGTGTGTGTCTCATCACTGAAAGTCTGCACACATTAGATTTATAAATAACACCAAAAGTTCCACATGCACAACATCACTAAATTCACACCATAAAAAAATTCTCCTACCACCAACATAAAAATGATGACGTTAAGTACCAAGTCTAGAAAAGTAGTTTGTGATATGCCTATAATACTTATATATAAGTATGGAAAGCAGAGTAGGTATTATCACTTTACATCTCTAAATTTACACCGTAAGAAATTACCGCCTCTGATATTAAAAAAATGACACCACGGTATGTTAAAACAATAACATCGTTGTAAGACTGATCGTAGCAGATTTGTAAATAACAGCTTAGAATATGAAGACTATGCACATGTCCACCACCCAAATGAGACTGAGCAGTAATCACAGTGCAATAAATAAGCTAACTATACATATGAAGTCATCAACTCTTCAATCATGAGAGTTCCTGCTAAGCCTACTGCTGCATGTTAAATGCAAAACAGTGCCCCGTCATACAGAACTGCACTGTTTGCACACCATCTATCAATAAGCCAAGAAGACTCAACTGACAACGTTCACAAGCCGTCAACACCTGCATATGAGACGCCAACCGTAAGGAGGAGACCGTCCTGAGAATGTGAATCACCGATTGTATCAGTTTAGCTAAAGGCCGAATTCTTCCCTCCTTGTCCCAGCTTGCTAAATGGTATAGATGCATTCCTGAAAGGTCCACGTGTGGTAGATAGGAATCGCCAACAGGAAGCAGCCGTGATGATGCTAGCAAGTTGCATCTAGTCAGAAAATACAACATGCAGGTGCTCAAAAACTTTTTTACCACACATCTCGCTCATTCCCGCGAATAATTGCAGGAAAGAAGTTGTACTAACATTCCACATGCTAGCAAAGCATCCTGTACATTTGTGTAATGTTACTGTGAATGTGACTACCTGTTTCTAGCTATTTTTTCCATTGCTCAAGTTATATGCATGTCGAGTGATTGGACCAATGTGAAACGTCTTCATCACACACAGTTAGAAGTTCGCACGGGTGCTTCGTAGTCGGGAATGAAAAAATGTACACATAAATTTTTAAGTAGTGGCAAGCTTATAAATCCAATTATGTGACATTATATTCCAATCATTTTGAGTGCAATTACATTTAACATCAGAGGTTCTCTAGCCAGCAAGACAATCAGATCTCACTATGTTAGCAGAGATGTGTAGCTATTCTCTACATTCTCGACTTTCAATAGATTTTTACATATACTTAACATTGCTTTTATCACAAAACATCTTACATAGTCGACATTAGTATCTAGACATATACTAGTTGCCATTAACATGGGGTGTGTCTACTATCAAAATGTGTACAATATCTTTAAAAAATGTGACTGGTAGTATGTGCAGGTATAGAAAGCATTCGTTAGTTTCGCAGTTCACTGCGGTGGTTGTTCTGACATATGTATCAGCTATCCTTTCAAATTACTCCATTTTTTGAGTGGGATGACTATGGTGACGGCACTCCTCTAGCTAAAGTGCAGAGACCTCCAACAGTGATACTCATGTAATTTTAATATTATAAACATATATTTCTTCTTATTATTAATTATACATTACGTACATACATACAAATACCCATACCCTGACCCAAAACAAATACGATTCTCCACTACAGTGCACAGACCTCAAATGTGGTTCATGCTTTTGCTCTATCAATAAAAGGGTGTGGAAGAGGTCAGGGACATTGAATCTTATTAGTACACTAGAGAAAAAGTGGGAGGTAGAGGGAGACATGTGCACAGTGGGAGGGGGGGGGGAGAGGGGAGGTTTGACCCTGGAAGTAACAAGTCCAACTGCCTTGGGTGTTTTATTATATCAGTGGCCTCGAGCCAGAATGGTGAGTGCCCTTCTACTGATTATTCTGGGTACAGTAAGCTGACACACACATACACACACACATACACACACACACACACACACACACACACACACACACAGAGAGAGAGAGAGAGAGAGAGAGAGAGAGAGAGAGAGAGATCTTTACTTCAAATAAGCGCAGTTTTCACCATAATAGCATTCCATCCGCAGAACTTTATTATACAGAACAGATATAATTTCAGGCCATAATCACCTGGAATCTGAACAGATACATCTTGATAATGTGTTCAGGAAAACGGATGCAAACCACAACACATTAGAACTGCTTTTGCTGGTAAATGTAAGACGGCAGGCATCCAGCCAACGGAAGAAGACGAACTCGCATCGTTTCTTCGATTCTGCGAGTGACTTGAAGCAAAATTGGACCCTTCTTGCCACATATGGTATTTGCCCAGTAGGCCTATTCCAAACACTACTGGAAATTAAGGACTTGCTGCGTTCAGTTAAAGACAGCCTGAATTTGAGAGAATCTGGTGTCTACATGTGCCATGTGACAACTAAAGACACCACGCTTTGCTATTGTCGTTGCGCGGTATAATAAGCGAAACACGGTTCTGACAAGGGAACCTCCCCATCGTACCCCCCTCAGATTTAGTTGTAAGTTGGCACAGTGGATAGGCCTTGAAAAACTGAACACAAATCAATCGATAAAACAGGAAGAAGTTGTGTGGAACTGCGAAAAAAATAAGCAAAATATACAAACTGAGTAGTCCATGCACAAGATAGGCAACATCGAGGAAAATATGAGCTCAGGAGCGCCGTAGTCCCGTGGTTAGCGTGAGCAGCTCGGGGACGAGAGGTCCTTGGTTCAAGTCTTCCCTCCAGTGAAAAGTTTACTTTCTTTATTTTCGCGAAGTTATGATCTGTCCGTTCGTTCATTGACGTCTCTGTTCACTGTAATAAGTTTAGTGTCTGTGTTTTGCGACCGCACCGCAAAACCGTGCGATTAGTAGACGAAAGGACGTGCCTCTCCAACGGGAACCGAAAACATTTGCTCGCAAGGTCATAGGTCAACCGATTCCTCCACAGGAAAACACGTCTGATTTATTCTATATGACACTGGTGACGGCATGTGCGTCACATGACAGGAATATGTTGTCGACCCGTCTAACTTGTACACTTGGCGAATGGGTAAAACGATTCTTCTACCTTGCCGGATACAGGTTTTCTTGTGGATGTGATAATTACTCCCAAAAAGTGATGAAATGAATGCAACAGTTTCACAGTCGCACAGTTTTCCCTGTGTCAAAACATATGTTTTTAACGTTTTCAAATTTTTCCGTGTGTAGACCGTCAAATCCTGCGTATGTCCAAGCAAATCTTGAACCAAGGACCTCTCGTCCCGCAGCTGCTCACGCTAACTACGGGACCACGGCGCTCCTGAGCTCACACTATCCTTGATGTTGCCTATCTTACGCATGGACTACTCAGTTTGTATATTTTGCTTATTTTTTCATAGTTCCACACAACTTCTTCCTGTTTTCTCGATTGATCTGCGTTCAGTTTTTCAAGGCCTATCCATTGTGCCAACTTACAACTAAATCTGAGGGGGGTGCGATGGGGGGATTCCCTTGTGAGTACTGCGAGTGATGAACACAGAAGGCAGTGCATGCTCTGCAATGTTCTCTCAAGTTGGACGCAAGGTTGGTAAGGAGTTCTTGAGGTAGGGCGTTCCATTTATCGACCAGCGCAGTTGACATCTGCTGGAGAGTCTTGGTGCATATTGACGTGCTGCAGTAGGTCTCGCCAACGCATCCCACACGTGCTCGACTGGCGACGGGCTGGACCTTAAATTCGACGAATATTCACTCGCTCCAAGAGCTCCTTTGCCTGCACTGTTCGATGCGGTCGCGCAGTGTCATTCACAAAAATAAAGTTACGGCTGAATTCATCCATGAAAAGACACACACGGTGAAACACCCGAATTACAGAAACCCTAATAAACAACCCTTTGTTGTAAAAAAAAAAAGTAGGAAAATTTGTCATCCTGACAGTGACGGCAGCTACTGACGACAAAATTTACACTTTTGATAATTTTATCAACAGGAATGTCATGTGAATAATAATATTTATCATGCAATCGAGACTGAATGAAAGAATATGATAGGATACGCAACAAAAACATCGTACAAAGAATTGCAAAATAATTAATAACGAAGGTTAAAGCCGAGATGGTAAATTGGCCAAAGATAACATTTATCATAGAAGAGAGTTGTAGCCGCATCGAAAAGAAAGTTCGATGTGACTATAATGTAACTCGGAAATGGAAATGTTAGATTCAGTCCTATCTAGTCTCTCCCTAGTACTATTGTGATAGTAGCATGCACGTTAGCGCTACTATATTGTTTTGAGCAAACCGGAAGTTTGAAACTTTTGCGATATAGACTGAAGTATTATTCAGAAGTCATACTAAAGCAAAGTCATCTTTACCGATAGCAAGATAACGGGATACGGAGATTCGCGACGAAATTAAATCGTGTGAGATTTGTGATGGGACTTAGCCTTCGTGATACTGAATAAGCACGAAAATTCAAGGACATTGAAAAAGGAAAGATTGCCGACAGAAAAACATTTATTAGTCTCGAGTAGGTAGCAGACAAACGCAAACACGAAGAACGTACAACTGCGCCTAGTTGTCAGCAGTTGTTGTCAGCGATAGGATTACTGATGCGAACGGAAGCAATTCCCTGAGTGAGAAATCGGTGTGCGTGCTCAGAGAAGGGACAATTAATTACAAGGAACAATAAAATTCCATTCAAAGTTTAATAGACATTGTCATGTGTATTACTGGCAATTAATTAACTATTAGAATATTATGAGGTGAAAAGTGTTATTTAACAGTGAACAGTCATCGATTTCTCCCAAGATTACGACGCATTCTGCACATTGCGTAAGTAAATGCTATCTAGCTGACCCGGCTGGCCGTGTGGTCTAACGCACGGCTTTCCGGGCGGGAAGGAGCGCCTGGTCCCCGGCACGAATCCGCCTGGCGGATTTGTGTCGAGGTCCGGTGAGCCGGTCAGTCTGTGGATGGTTTTTAGGCAGTTTTCCATCTGCCACGGCGAATGGGGGCTGGTTCCCCTTACTCAGCCTCAGCTAGACTATGTCGGTGATTGCTGCGCAAACAAGCTCTCCACCTACGCGTACACAACCATTATTCTACCACCAAACATAGGGGCTACACTCGTCTGGGGGGGGGGGGGGGCGAACCGCACAATAACCCTGGGTTCGGTGTGGGGCGGCGGAGGGGTGAAGTGGACTGCGGTAGTCGTCGTGGGGTTGTGGACCGCTGCGGCTGCGACGGGGACGGAGCCTCTCTGTCGTTTCTAGGCTCCCCGTTAACATACAATACAATACAATACAATACAATACAATACAATATGTTATCTCTGGAATTACGTCGTGTAGTTACTGAACACGCGAAGTAGCGACTTCTTGCCGACGGAATAATAATTTATTAACTTAATATCCTCGCAATTCCATAATGTGGCCGCGACTTGGGTGATGAATTGAAGATTGAAGACATTATATTACTAATATTCAGCATCCATTATCGGGACATAATAAAAAGAAGAACTACAGTTAGCCAGTTCGCGCAAGCTGAAAGTCTGTCGCGGACTCAGAACAAAAGAGAACTGGTGGTCACCATTTCAGGTCAAGGGAGTCATCGCGTCATCGAGTGGTGCAATTGCCGCGTTTATCAATGAAGAAGCAGGAGCGGCTTACACATTCTGACGCGCTGCTCTATCGAAATATTGACATTAATCACGAAATACGGTGTCTGAAATATGAACAAATCACGCGAGGAGATTGTGTGTGTGTGTGTGTTTTTTTTTCTACTAGTTACAGAGTGGCGTTGTCGTGAGCGACGGACACCGTTCCACGTCATATCGACTGCGACAACCATCACCGCCGAGTCGTGTCAATTCTAAGGAGATGCAGACGCCACAGTGGGGAAGGTGTACGATGTCACAATAACATTTGCCGGTGAGTCCATGGTGTTCAAAGATTTGCGATGGTGCCAATGGCATAGTAACTGGAGCAGTGACCAGTGGGGTCGCATGCTCTCCTAGGAGACAGCAGACGCAGTCTGCGTCGTGAATCCGGATATAGCCTCATTCGGCGAGAGCTGGGAATAGAAAATGGACTCCAGAGCATTGTTGAGCATGGTGGTCCTGGTGTTACGCTATGGATAGTCATAGAGTTCCATAGACGTACTGAACTCCAAATTTTTAAACAGCTATTCAAAACTAAACTATAGTTCACACTCGCCGTTATTGTGACACTGCACACCTTACCCATGCGCGTTTTTTCTTGGGTGCTTTCGGCCATCACTTCATATTTATGGATGACAATGTGCGACCGCACCGAACAAGGTAATTGGAGGAAGTCTTGAAACGAGTGGGTATTGAGCTAATGGACTGGCCTGCCCAACCCCCCAACTTGAATCCCATCGAGCATCTATGGATTGCAATTGGCACACTCATTGTAGCTCGTCCACATGTACCAACAACCATTCAGCACTTGCCGGCCGCTGTGGCCAAGCGGTTCTAGGCGCTTCAGTCTGGAAGCGTGCGACCGCTACGGTCGCAGGTTCGAATCCTGCCTCGGGCATGGATGTGTGTGATGCCCTTAGGTTGGTTAGGTTTAAGTAGTTCTAGGGGACTGATGACCCCACATGTTAGGTCCCATAGTGCTCAGAGCTATTTGAACCATTCAGCACTCGTCAACCGCTCTGATCGAGCACTGGAATGCCATAATGCAATAAATCCTTACCTGCCATGTGGCCAATATGGGAGCACACCGCAAAGCATGCGTTGACGTCCATGATGTTCACACCCCCTATTAAGAATCATGTCCTCCCCTTTTTTTTTGTCCAGAGAAGTAGTTGTAGCATCAGAAATAAATACTTAATATATTTATTACTATCCAAGGAAACCTGATTTGTAATCCTTGTTTAAGCTCACCAGGTAATGGCTGTAATTATGAAGAATAAATAAATAAATATCCATGGACCATAAAATGCGGTAACTGCAGTGTAATTTTCGTCTTTGAATAAAAGTTCAATTTCTGTTCTTTCCAATACATATTTTTTTCAGTTACCATCTGTACTATACAGTAAAAGATATTTCTTCGTACGATCCAAATTTCGTCCAGCTATGTTTCCTGGCACTGGCTTGTCATACGAAAGCTACTTTCGTCCTAAAGTTTTGCTCACCAGTCTATATTCGCGCTTTACGTCAAATCTTGTCGCAACATTCGATCTTCAAATGTGTCATGTTTTTCCGTGACTTTTAGCCGTACAGTTTACATTCAGTTGGATTTCTCTGGTATTATGAACACTTCTCATCCACTGCATGGAATTAGACATGTATATTTGTATTATCTACATTGCTTAAAGCAACGGAAGAGAGAGACGAACAGTATTATATATAAATTCTCTTTTTCTAGAAATTGGAAAGCTGTGATCAGCACTACAATCTTCACTCATGGAAGAGATTGGAGCTTTTTGAGTAACACGTGTCAAGTACGCACACGTTGCGTAGACTACAAGGATGACGAGCTCGACATGCAGTTTGAATGGGCAGCTTATTCTGTGCTGCCTCTGGAAACGACGCTTCATGACTGGAGACCTTCCATCTGGAAACGTGTTCAGAACCTAGCTGTCTAAGTTTTGCGAGACTACTTGGACATTGCAATATACAACTGTGTGGCTTACTTTTGTATCGTTTGTGTTGGTTCTAGCATCAGCCTAATTCCGATACGCATAGGTATTTCATCAAATATTTGTCGCTTGTACTTAAAATATACCATTCTGAGGACACACACAGTAGTTTACAAAATCTGAAATGCGGTGGCCGGAATGAACTACCGTCCGGAAGATAGTGCTCACGCTCCTCCCGTACAGGTCGGTGTGGCCGAGAGGTTCTAGGCGCTTCAGTTTGGAAACGCGCGACCGCTACTTCGCAGGTTCGAATCCTGCCTCGGCCATGGATGTGTATGATGTCCTTAGATTTAAGTAGTTCTAAGTTCTAGAGGACTGATGACCTCCGACGTTAAGTCCCATAGTGCTCAGAGCCATTTTGAACCCAATGGTACTGACCGGCCGCCGTCTCATCCTCATCTCAAAGGCGTCACTGTATGCCGATATGGAGGGGCATGTGGTCAGCACACCGCTCTCCCGGCCGTATGTCAGTTTCCGAGACCGGAGCCGCTACTTCTCAGTCAAGTAGCTCCGCAGTTTGCCTCACAAGGGCTGAGTGCACCCCGCTTGCCAACAGCGCTCAGTAAACCGGATGGTCACCCATCCAAAGTGCTAGCCCAGCCCGACAGCGCTTAACTTTGGTGATCGGACGGGAACCGGTGTTACTACTGCGGCAAGGCCGTTGGCGTCCGAAAGACAGTGCGACATTATAAACTCAACCCAACAGCGAAATAAAGTCAAAGGTTGCAGACATTTGCACCATGTATAAGGGTGAACTCAACAGAAGAACTTTGCGACATTGATGACGTCGCCAAAATTTTATCCGAAGTTAATATAAACTGGTCCAGAGCAGACAGTACACGTAGATTCCTTCGCGACATTGAAGTCAAATAATTTCACGACTAAAATCGGATTTCCTGCGGTGTAGTTACGAACAAAGGTGACTTCCTTCGCAATCTTCGTTATTTCTGAACTTTTACTCTGTCCTTAATGATTACAGGTGAGCTCTGCAATTGCCCTATTGGTATCTACATTTTCTTGATCTATAGACCGAGCAAGAAATTTCACATGTAACAAAATTATATAGTACAGGTTCTTTGACTTAATTGGTCTTATTCCTACACTACGTGCTTATGCAGTAAAAAAAATGGTTCAAATGGCTCTGAGCAGTATGGGACTTAACATCTATGGTCATCAGTCCCCTAGAACTTAGAACTACTTAAACCTAACTAACCTAAGGACATCACACACATCCATGCCCGAGGCAGGATTCGAACCTGCGACCGTAGCGGTCACGCGGTTCCAGACTGAAGCGCCTAGAACCGCACGGCCACACAGGCCGGCGCTTATACAGTATCTATGGTGTAAATTAAAATAGTCAACGTCCCCATTCGATATGTAGCCGTAACAGATTCACCTAAACATCGAGCAACACATACGATGTAGCTAGACATCATTCTTTACTGACAGTCGTGTAACGTACACTGAAGCGCCAAAGAAATTGGTATGGACATGGGTATTCAAATGCAGAGGTATGTAAACAGGCAGAATACGTCGCTGCTGTCGACAACGCCTTTATAAGACAACAAGTGTCTGCCGCAGCTGTTAGATCGGTTATTGCTACTACAGTG
This sequence comes from Schistocerca cancellata, assembly GCF_023864275.1. Lineage (NCBI taxonomy): Eukaryota > Metazoa > Arthropoda > Insecta > Orthoptera > Acrididae > Schistocerca > Schistocerca cancellata. The sequence goes on along the minus strand of NC_064632.1, from coordinate 401,924,056 downwards.
GCAGTTTATCAAGATTTAAGTGAGTTTGAACCCGGAAGTCGGCGCAAGAGCGATGACATACAGCATCTCCGAGGTAGCGATGAAGTGGAGCTTTCCTTGTACGACCATTTCACGAGTCTACCGTGAATATCAGGAAACCGGGAGAACATCAAATCTCCGACATCGCGCGGCCGGAAAAAGATCCTGCAAGAACGGAGCCAACGACGACTAAAGGGAATCGTTCGACGTGACAGAAGTGCAACCCTTCCGCAATTACTGCAGATTTCAATGCTCGGCCATCAACCATTCAACGAAACATCGTCGATATGGGCTTTCGGAGCCTAAAGCCCACTTGTGCACAGTTGATGACTGCACGACGCAAAGCTTTACGCCTCGCCTAGGCCCGTCAACACCGACATTGAACTGCTGATGACTGGACATACGTTGCCTTATCGCACGAGTCTCGTTTCAGATTGTATCGAGCGGATGGATGTGTACGGGTATGGAGACAATCTCATGAATCCATGGACCCTCCATAGACCCTGTTCAAGCTGGTGGAGGCTCTATAACGGCGTGGGGCGTGTGCGGTTGCAGTGATATGGGACCCCTGACACATCTAGACAGTACTCTGTTAGGTGACGTGTACCTAAGCCTCCTCTCTGATCACCTGCACCCACTCAACTTTTTGTATCCCCATCTGTTTGGCGGGAAGTCTTTGGGGCGATGGCCGTTTACTATTGTGAGAAAATAAAACGAATACAACCGTCCTTACGATTTTATTTATTTTGTTGCTACCAGTTTCGGTACTTCACTGCGCCATATTCAGGCCTGTATGCATAAAACAGTAACGGTAGCATGTCCGTTTATCAATCAAGCTACACATAAACAGGTTGAGAACAAAATGAGAAACTAGGACAAGACTCTACGAGTGAATTTACAGCAAACATTTGATAGAACGAACAGATACACCCATTGTCACGTATTTAAAATAAACCGTAACGAATTCCACTTAATACAGTGTACAATTATATTATTTATTAAGAACTTCATTAAGTAATTATTCATGGTGTTTATTAGCCAGTCGGACATACATTATCCGCAAAACCCTGAAATAACCTACTGAAAGACAAAATAAATGGAGAAGATGATAAATGTATAAAGGAGACAATACTTCATACACAAGTAAAGGGAAGGAACATGACCTATGTGTTGGGTCAAGGGATAAAATGCTAAGTAATACACTGTTGAGGGGCATGCATTATGCCATATATATAAAATGAATGTCCAAGGCGTGTTAGAAGAACGAATATAAGACGCACCTCAGATCATAACACGTAGACCGTATGAAAAACGCCCACAAGAACCTGTTCATGATGAAAACCATTCATGTGCAATGCGTTTATATATCATGTACTGCCATGAAACAATCTCACAACAGGCGCACTAAGTAGCCCGCAAGGATGCAGTGTATCATAAAGGACGACTCAACAATATACATACATGAAAAATTAGAAAAGCTTTCTGACCAGCACAGCGATCAAAAAGTACTCATGTTTGTTAAACATAAGTGATCACGAAGAAATAAATGAGATCTAAAATAATATATAGTTATGAATAAATGTACTGTAACCAGTACACATAGGTCTTTCGATGACATTAAAACCAAAAGCCATTACATCCATGCACCCATTCCATTGTGCATTCCGACGGGCTTCGGCAACTCCAAAAGGACAATGCGATACCCCACACGTCCAGAATTGCTACCAAGTGGCTCCAGGAACACTCTCCTGAGCTTAAACAATTCCGCTGGCCACCAAACTCCCCAGACACGAACATTATTGAGCGTATCTGGGATGCCTTGCAACGTGCTGTTCAGGAGAGATCTCCACTCACTCGTACTCTTACAGATTTATGGACAGCTCTGCATGACTCATAGTGTTAATTGCCTCCAGCACTACTTCAGACATTAGTCCAGTCCATGCCACGTCGTATTGGGGCACGTCTGCGTGCTCTCTGAGATTTTAGGCAGGTGTACTAGTTTCTTTGGCTCTGCAGCGTTTAAGCTACCGTAGTATGTGTATATACTGCCGTTTCTTGGTATGGAATCTGAATACTGAGTACATTTATTTTCTGAATTCGTTGTTTCAAACATAATTTTGACAATTTGGAGTCTGTTTTATCTTAGTATGTTATACGGCTTCATTTCGTATGAATTACGTCATAAACTTATTATAAATCAATTTTACATGTTAATAGAACGAATTCTTTTAAGAATTCCCTAAAACTTTTGACAATAATTTGTTGGTTTAAGATCACCATGGTTTTTGATTTCGATTATGTTTTGTATATAAATAACGATTTTTTGAAAGCTCTTTTTTCAGTACGTACATTTACAATTCCTTGATATTGCATATTCATACCTTTGCTTCACCCAAAACCTTTCCAGTTTGTACTACGACAGTGCCACCTGGTAAGCTTATGGAATAGTTGTGTTTACTGTGCATCTGTCTGTAGTCAGCCGTAGCGGAACTCTATATATTTGTACATGTTGCTGTTTTAAATTTTATATGGCGGTATCCAATGGTTTTCATTTTCTTCAAATGCATTTGCGTAACGTGACACGATACTTAGCACAGAAGGACAAGATAATGTGAATTTGTAGAACTTAAGATATGTTACTTTTCCAAGTGTACGAACAGTTAATTTTCTACATTGTTATACTTGACTTGTAAAATTATTACCCTGACAATTTGGTTCTGTCCATTGCAAACCCGTAGATGGTAACTTAGTCTTACCGAAACCAGCTATCGAAAAAAAAATGCTTTACTAACGATCTTTGTATTCAGTCATAGCGACAATATCATAGGCTGCCAAGATACAGCTGAATTATTTCGATTTCATTATATAAGGTATGGGACATAAACTGCCAGGCATCAAACTGTTACCAAAGCTAAGTATCACACTGTATCACAGCCCTTAACAAATGTTATTGGTTATTTCTTACTGTGTTGCCACATTTCTGTTCTAGTGCCGCCCTGTCAAACAAGTGTTTCATTTGATAGTTATAGCGTCCACTGCCACCATTAACGAACCGTAGCAGTAAAATCACTTTTCAGCTACCGTGGATGTCTGGGCTGAGTAGATGAATAGCTTTCACTCAGGTCACGAGATCAGAGGTTCCTGCGTAATATCCTTGCACGTGTCAAGTACAAGAGCGATTTGCAGACCGCTAGAGTACCGTGTTTGTGTTGTGGAGTGTTTTTTTAGCGCATTCTGCGGAACTAGTTTCAACGAGAGCGCTGATACGACACTAATCGCCTGGAAGGCTTCCAGCTGGAAACCACTAGACACTGGAAACGCTCTCAGGTGTTAGCTGTCTGTGTAAGTCTTCCTAGAACGCGTTTTCACTGACAAATAACTTTTGCTTGACTTTTACAATAGCCATTTGCATCTGCGGCAATGTCAGGAATTCATCAAATTTTTTACTCTTGCACTTCTGAATGTCCTTCTAAATCTAAGGCTCTGAGAAGGGACAGTTGTTTGTAACTTTGAACTCTGGTAACAATGAGAGACGAACTGTAATGTACCAGATACTGCCTGATTGTAAGGGGTGCAAAGTAACAAATTATCAGAGATGGCTGAGGAGATTCGCCCTGTTTTCAATGGACCAAATGCAGTTCGCCACTTTGATGAAGAAGCTACAGTTATCTCCTATGTGACATGAAATACGTAGCACAAACAGTGAAAACTGTTTTAGAGAAATTAGTCATTACTAGCATCACTTTGTGACAGTTCTAAAGTACCACAAACGGCGTTACACTGGTTTCACTGATAAATAAATAATCATAGGAATATGTTACGACACCAGAAACACATGTTTATATTCACAGTTGATACGTATTTGGAACATCTTTCGGGTCGAAGAGATCTAATTTTAACTGTCATATCACAAAATATAAAGAGATATTGCTTTTACTTCTTTCACTAATATAACGTTTTATGTACTTATGCTGCTAATAGGTATGCATGCGTCAATATGCTCTATAAATATGTTTCAAAAATCTGAGCACAAAAAAGGGTTTTTCCGGGACTCACAATTCAGGTTCTGTTTATGACAGAAAGTATTTTGGATATCCCATTGGCTAGGGAGCATTTGTACAGCTGTTAGGGACTATTGGCATACGCAGCAGAAGGATCGTGTTATTGTTAACTAAATGTTACAATGTGTGTGGAATCTTACGGGACTTAACTGCTAAGGTCATCAGTCCCTAAGCTTACACACTACTTAACCTAAATTATCCTAAGGACAAACACACACACCCATGCCCGAGGGAGGACTCGAACCTCCGCCGGGACCAGCCGTATTGTTAACGGACCTACAGTACTGAATATTACACACTTCTACAGCCTATGAAAACGGGCGAAATTAACAGATTCTTTTTGCATTGGATGTGATCTACAATGCGCTTTAAGGGGACCATTTAGTTCATGGGCGGTTACTGAGAAAACCCGAAAAAAGCGCTTTCACTATTTTTTCACCGTCAGCAGCGGATATCGAAATACCTTCACGCAGCACATTGGTCAAATCTGACAGTATATTCTCTAGGCATTTATCTAGAAGCACAAGCTTCCCGTTTTCAGAACTCTTTATACGCTATCGATAAACACTCCAAAGGTATGTTTTTTGGCTACCAAAACGGACCAGCGGATTCCAAGACGGTAATGCACAGCAAATGGCAGATTTTTTTTACAATATATTCCTAAGATCCTTACCTCGAACACGTCGAAAATTTTATTAATATCTTTATCCGTTTCCGATATGAACAGATTCAAAATTACACTATTGTATACACATAAAACGCACGTAATATACGGTGTGAGGCGAAAAAGCAGTTTACTAAGTGACGTAGGACTGAGACATATGCTGTCAAATGTCTCGTTTATCATCAGAAGTGTTCTGGGAACCGTGTGTTGTAGTACTGAAGCGCATGAAAAATTTTTGTGCACGTAAAATTCAGTCTGGGGTGTGAAATTAGTTTTGCGCTATCTCAGTTTCACAAAAGCGAACTATCAAAGTTTTACTAGCCCATAAAGTTCTTTTCAAATGAGCGACGTACCATGCTGTAACAGGAAAAAGAACAGAACGAGCGGAAAAATGCTCCTATCGGAGTAGAAACATAGTGAATAGGCTCCTGTTTATTCAAAAGAGTGACTGAAAAGCGAGGTACCAGCTGCCTCATTCTATCTACCTCAGCACTTTCAAAAAAAATTCCATAAATTGGGGCTTGCGAATGTATTCGCTCTTTTTATGCTGAGGTGCAACGAGGCTGTGGCAGCGGGAAAGAGACGGTAAAGTAACAAGTATTGGAAGATAGTGGACTCTGGTTGTGGTATAGAAAGAGAGAAGAAGACAATGGCTGAGTGCGAGAAAAAGAGGGATACAGTGGCAGTGGACCATAATAGTCAGTGACAGGAAAAGAGGGGAGGACACAGAGCCAGTAGGAGAAGAACAAAGAGAAGAAGGAAGCGGAAGTGAGTGGGAGCCACTGATAATGAGACACTCTATGATAATGAAAACAAATGTGTGTGAAATCTTATGGGACTTAACTGCTAAGGTCATCAGTCCCTAAGCTTACACACTACTTAACCTAAATTATCCTAAGGACAAACACACACACCTATACCCGAGGGAGGACTCGAACCTCCGCCGGGACCAGCCGGACAGTCCATGACTGCAGCGCCCTAGACCGCTCGGCTAATCCCACGCGGCTGTGATAATGACTACGTGGAGGAGAGAGATGATGATAGTGAAGGGCAGCAACATTGCGAAGGAATAAGTGAGGTAGTAGCAGTAAGAAAGAGCAAGAAGGAGACAGTGACAGTGAGAGGATACTATAGTAGTGGGGTAGAATGAAGGGGACTGTGGCTGTGAGACAGGAGACATTAAGAGAGAGGCAGAAGGAGATAATGACAATGAGTCAGGCTGAGTGAGTCGGTAAGAATGGGCAAGTGCGAATGGATGGGTGTGAGCGACTTACAGCAACGGACTAGTGGGAGAGAGCGAGTTACAGTTAGGGGTGCTTGTGATAGTGAGAGTTAAATTGCATATTAAAAAGAGCGCCAATATATTCTCATTTTTAAAGGTTCTCACGAAGGTAGAATTAGGCAGCTGGTGTATCACTTTTAAGTCAGAGTCTTGCAAATAAAAAGGAGCATATTCGTCTTTTTTGTCCTCCAGTAGGAGCATTTTCCCGCCGGTTACATACAGTGCACAAGCCAAAGAGCAGTTTGGACATCGCTTCACGACAAAGATGTGATATCGATATATTGTGGAAATATTTATTCGATTGGAAATGTACATTTTACTGAAGTACTGAAAGCTGCTGTCCTGCGCTATGCTCTTCAGTTCTTTCTTCTCTCAAACAATCACTACGGATTCATGGGAAATCACACGTTTTTATTCATACATATCTCGCAAACGGTTCAACCATTTCCGATCGCCGTTCAACACTGGACCACAGCGTTGACTACTAACGAAGGAAACATTATAGGACTTTTATCGTTATCGATATGCGTACATGAACTATTCACCACACGAGGGCCAGCGATGTGGCGCACAGGGTAGCACACTTGAACCGCATTCGCTTTCGGGAGGACGACGGTTCAAATCCCGGTTCGGCCATCGGGACTTAGATTTTACATGGTTTCGCTAAGTCGATCCAGGCAAATGCCGGGATCGCTGCTCTGAAAAGGACAGGACCGATTTCCTTCCCGGTCCTTAATCCGAGCCTGTGCACTAACATCAGTACTGTCGACGGGACATTAAACTCTAGTCTCCCTACAAAATTCCTAAGGCTTTCGTTGCCCACGTGTTGACAAACTGCCTGTTACCTTTTGTCCCCGGTTCTTCGACCGGCGTTTGTTTGATGATTTTGTGGTGTCACTGCCAGACACCACACTTGCTAGGTGGTAGCATTTAAATCGGCCGCGGTCCGGTAGTATACGTCGGACCCGCGTGTCGCCCCTGTCAGTGATCGCAGACCGAGCGCCGCCACACGGCAGGTCTAGAGAGAGACTTTCTAGCACTCGCCCCAGTTGTACAGCCGACTTTGCTAGCGAAGCTACATTGACAAATACGCTCGCATTTGCCGAGACGATAGTTAGCATAGCCTTCAGCTACGTCATTTGCTACGACCTAGCAAGGCGCCATAGCATTTGATAATTAATATTGTGAAGCCTGTACAGTAACGAGAGATGTTCACCCATTGTGGATTAAAGTTAAGTATTCTACCAGTTACTCTTGTTTTGCTAGTCTTATTTCTCTGGCCTGTTCCAGACCTCACGCCAGCCTGCGTGAGCTTAATCGCGTGCCTTTCGGCTTCCTCCAAACTCCGTGAATTGGCTCCTGCCAATTCACAACAGATTTTTCTTACGTTTCGCCAGCACGAGAGAGTGTGGTATCGTCAGAGTTTCACCGTCCATTGCTGGTAGCAAGAAGAGCGAGACCGAAAGTAGTGAACCATGACGTACGCACGTTGGTAGACTGATGACATGCGGTATTACTGAAGTAATTGCCTGTTACTACAACCGGTTATTTTGCTAACTGTGACTAAGAAGTATCCGGTTATTTTATTCCGGTTAGAATATTTTTTGCCGCTTCTACTGACAACTGCGGCGGCAGAAAGAGCTTCCAGCTATGAACTTAAAAAAAAAAATTGGTGAAGCTTGAGTCCAGCCAAGCTCGTAACTAAGAGGGGTAAACATTAACGAAACGAATAAGATGAAGAAGAACAAGGACTGAGAAGGGATATAAAATGATCACGTAAAATCAGTAATAGGGAAGGCGACTGGAAGGGTTCTGCGAAAATGCAAAGCATCTGTAAACACACTGCTGCAACCAGTTCTAGAGTATCCTTTTAAAAAAGACGACGTAAGTCTCGCGGGACCCAGTTGGATAAAATTAGAGTACCAGCATTCGAAGCAGACAGGCCGACCACTATGCTGCCTCTCTCAGATATCTCTGGTGATGATGATAATACGAGATTTGTATAAGGGGTGATCAAAAGTTTCCATTTGAGGGCGTTATTGCAGCGTATATTCAACGTATGTGACTCCTCTGCAGGTATATAAGCACCGACCTCTAGTCAAGGGATTAGCGTGCCATTCCTATCTTCCTCATGAGCATGCAGTAAATGCGGAAACATGAACAATGGACACGTTATAATCAAATTTGTCTAAACAGGACCCACGTGCTGTTGTTCTTTCCTTGGCTGCCGAAGAACCAACACCGGTGGACATCCATCGGAGCCGGCCGGTGTGGCTGTGCGGTTCTAGGCGCTTCAGTCTGGAACCGCATGACCGTTACGGTCGCAGGTTCAAATCCTGCCTCGGGCATGGATGTGTGTGTGTCCTTCGGTTAGTTAGGTTTAAGTAGTTCTAAGTTCTAGGGGACTGATGACCACAGATGTTAAGTCCCATAGTGCTCAGAGCCATTTGAACCATTTGACATCCATCGGAGAATGAAGAATGTGTATGAGGCAGCATGTCCGTCGAATACTACCGTTCTACATCTACATCTATATCCTTACTCCGCAAGCCACCTGACGGTGTGTGGCGGAGGGTACCTTGAGTACCTCTATCAGTTCTCCCTTCTATTCCAGTCTCGTATTGTTCGTGGAAAGAAGGATTGTCGGTATGCCTCAGTGTGGGCTCTAATCTCTCTGATTTTATCCTGATGGTCTCTTCGCGAGATATACGTAGGAGGGAGCAATATACTGCTTGACTCCTCGGTGAAGGTATGTTCTGGAAACTTCAACAAAAGCCCGTACCGAACTACTGAGCGTCTCTCCTGCAGAGTCTTCCACTGGAGTTTATCTATCATCTCCTTAACGCTTTCGCTATTACTAAATGATCTCGTACGAAGCGCGCTGCTCTCCGTTGGATCTTCTCTATCTCTTCTATCAACCCTATCTGGTACGGATCCCACACTGGTGAGCAGTATTGGGCGTACAAGCGTACTGTAACCTACTTCCTTTGTTTTCGGGTTGCATTTCCTTAGGATTCTTCCAATGAATCTCAGTCTGGCATCAGCTTGGTCAATGCCGAGGTGAGGATGGTCTTTTAACGTAAGAGGACTAGATAGCTCTGTGACCGCCATACGCAGAGAGATTAATCGAATACTATGCGCGAGGTCTTAGAAATATGTATAGCGTTGCCTGGTATAATTTGATCGTCTTTATGTGTTCAAGAATTAAGTGTGAATGGACGTGCTGAGCAGTCATCTATGAATGTTCGCAATGATACTTGCAAAGTAGAGGATGTATGGTTTAGCTATGATACTGAAATTAAGAAAACAAGCTGTCACATGATTGGCCAATGTTGGACTTACTGTATAATTTTTCGCGATATCAACTGTGATGGATAATATTATAGTATATCGGTGGTGTCTTATCCATCGCATCTGTGCATTGGGTACAACATAATGATTGACTGACAATGCTTGCTTGAGTTGGGCGACAAATGTTGGTTGATGGACCGCAACTTCCGGGGTTGCTAGTCCCGAAAACGGTGATCCCGTACTTGTGTGCAAAAATGACCAATCACTACAAATGGAACTATTTGGTCACTGCGATATATGAGTTCAAATGTAGAGGTGGTCAATCACTTTAGAGGGAAGTCGCTACAACGCCACCAGGTTCTTCTAGTTTCCTTGTGTTGTGGCTGTCCTTTATTTAAAATCATTCAATGTTATGCTATCGACTGTAAGAATATGATTTACAAGGTGCAAGGTATAGTTTCCTGTGAGAGGCCGTGCATCAGTCCATGTTAATGTCTGTTTAGAATCAGACACTGACTTCGAAGTCGCAGCAGAAAGACGAAATGCTCGGCAGTGTGCAAAAGCGTGTTACAAAACACTGTCTGAAGAAGGGCCAGAGGCAGCTTCTCATTCGCTTAGAGTATGGGTGATCAAACTTTAAAGGGGTCTCTGCAGCATGTGTATATTTAATATGATCTTTTTCATACAGGCATCTGTAGTTTGATGTGTCGGACTTTGCGAGCTGTTAGGAATTCTTGGATGGTCGCACTCTGAGTTATTCAGGGAGAGTATTGTGAATTCCGTTTGCCGCGCTGGAGGTGAATCGCATTAGTGCCTTAGTGACTTTTTCACTGTTTGATGGTAGAGGATAAAGATGATAGGGTGTTGAGGAGCTGTTGTACTTGTACCTAGTTTGAGGCGTACAAAATTGCGCGCATTTCCGGCGAATGGTCAAAACAAGGTCCTGTTGTAGTAACTGAGATCGTTCTGTTTACAGACAGGTTGCAGAAGGTAATAGATATGTCTTTCTCCGACTTAAATTGCAGAGATCAGATGGGTGAAGATAAATGCATACTCATCTATGCTTAGAAAGGGAGAATGCTATTTTATTATTAAGTGAGTTTTGGCAGTAGTGAATATGGTTTTATATATGCGAGTGTTTAAGATTTGAGAGCGGAAATTGTCAGCGATGAGTGAATGACGTCGGGATCACTGGCTGGGGGAGACACTGATTACATGTCCTGTTGGAGATACAAGGGGGAGATAGAGATCTGCGCTATTCAGGAATCCATTTGTGCACTGTATGTCGTTAGACAATAGCTGGAGAGCAGGTATAGGGAGAGCCCACTTCAGCATGATGGTCCTGGGGGCTGAGCGGACGGCTATTTAGATGTACAGCTATGTGGCTTTGACGTGCCGCCGGCGGCGCTCGGATTCTCGTTTTGGAAGGCGCTATGGGATTAGTTTGAGCATTTAGTACTTGTTTCAGTGGTTATTGGATTAAGAACTATAATATTGAAGGTCATGTCCTCAGCGGGACCGCTGTGTAATTGAGTAAGAGTATTTACGTATCTGAAGATATGTTTAGCGAATGGTGATGTTAAGTTGATGGCGCAATTTAGCTACCACTGTAAAAAAAAAAATAGCTGTCTGCTGCTGAAAGAAACTAAGAAAGGGGTGACCTTGCACCCAGACCTGATGGATGAGTTATTAGATAAGAGCAAGTGATAGTTGAATTATGCTATGTGTTCGGATATAGGAGTCTCTAAACGGCGGAGGCGAGATTTCTTTTAATGTGGAAATTTATGTTATCCATAGATAGATAGTGACATTCGACCGCTAATGACAACAGTTAAGAGCGGAAAAATAGGTACCAATCGAGCGCTGGCAGAATGTGGCGGCAATGGTAATAATACAACTCCTAATTTTCGTAAATAATTTCAGTGCATAGGCTGATGGAAGGAGTAACGAGTGTACTTTATTTATTTGGGACATATCTTTTTTAAACGTTTGCTTCTCATAGCTTTCGATATGTAAGGCTGACCTAAGGCATGTTCTGAACTCCAGTAGTGCACTACACTTGGCAACACAACCACACCCATCAAGATATTCATTCCAATCCAGACCTGTAACTCCTCTACAGATAAATATGTCCAGTTATTTGTCGACTCACTCACAGTCTGACCAGATTGCAGTTTTTTGCGCAAAAACCACTCAGACTGTGCTGTGCTGCTCGGGGAAGTAAGGAAGGACTGCACTCTATTTATTTGGATCCCTTTTAGTTAGTCGTGGAGTATATTTGTCACAAAACACCCGCACTGATCCGACTGTGGTCATCTGACACAGGCCACAAACATGTAAACAACTCCTAATTTCACCACACAATACCAAACAGCTCTTAAATAATGCAGTACACAATATCAGCAGACGAGCTCTGTACTCTTCAACTCTCCAAATAAAGCACCGCACAGTGCACATACATGCTCGCAAAATAGTGCAACAGACGCGCCCAAACACCCCCAGCTGCCAAACCGACCAAAAGTCTCTGCTCGGCCTCCCCCCAAACATGACCTCAACACAGTCGCATTCGCACCTAACATCGGAGAAACTAATATCGCCTACGCGCCTTAGATTACGCGCGGTCGGTCGGCGGGAGTGGGGGTTCCAGAGTCTCCAGTCAGGTTCAGCTTCCGAGCGCTCGTGACAGCCGACCAGAAAGGGCACTCTCTTCTGACACATGTCAAAGCTGCATTGTTCTTCTCATGTATACCGCCGGCGTCTCAGGTCCGGACCTGCCTTCACGTCTATTGTCAGAATAGCTCATAGCTCATTGACACACACACTGGGAAAACATTTACTACTCACATGCAACCGAGATGGTGACGCAAAACCAATCACTCTGATCTGTGCTGCAGGCGCGTGTAATCATTGAGAACACTCTATTTATTTTTTCGAACAACTTATTTAACCATACAGTATATCTATCACGCTGTCACAAAACACCCACCCAGATGTGCCCTGGGCCATGTTGCACAGCCCACAGACACGCACCCAATCATAATTTCAGTACACACTATAGCAAACAGCTACTAAATAATTCCTCACACAGATGTGTAGATACGCTCAGTACTCGTAAACTATCCTAATGACGCATAGCAGAGCCTGCAGATCCGCTCGCAAAATAACTCAGCAGACGTGCGCAGGTACCCCCCACCCCGCACCCTGCCCACACGATCGTGAAGTCACCCATCCGTCTGATTTCAGACTTCGCACAGCCCCTGCTCGGCTTCCGCAAGTGTGAGTTGGCGCGGTCAACGCGCTCGTCTGCAGTCAAAGCACACACACACGTCTGTCCAGGACCGCGATCCGTCACAATCCCGAGCCGCAACCACCGAATGATAATAAATGACAATGAATGATAATGAATGTTAATAAATGATAATGAATAATAATGAATAATAATAAACAAAAGTAAGGTTTTGCAGCCATTATTGTGTTGGAATTTGAATTTGGAGGGAATTTTCTAGTGGAGGCAGGTCAATAATAATAAATGATAATAAATAATAATAAATGATAATAAATAATAATAAATGATAATGAATGTTAATAAATGATAAATTATAATAACAGGCAAGTACGGTTTTGCATGCATTATCCTGTTGGAATTCAAACTTCCCGCCATTTTTTTCTTCTGGAGGCTTAGGTTAGTGGACATAGCCCAATTGGCCTATTTTCCCGTCAAAATTCGCCATCTTGGATAACGTCATGCGATGTTGCCAAGTCTACATGCCGCCATCTTGTGTGACGTCATCGCCGCCATCCTGAATAAATTTGGCAACAATGCAGAGTGACCTGACACGAACCTTGTCCCGCTACTAACGGCTGCACTCAGCCCTTGTTAGCCCAACTGAGGAGCTACTTGTTTGAGAAGTAGTGTCTTCGGTCACGAAAACACAACGGCGGCGGCCGGGAGAGTGGTGTACTGCTCCTCCATATCCGCATCCAGTTTACGCCTAGCTGACACGGCGGTCAGGCGATACAGTTGGGCCTCCCGAGGCCTGTTCGGGCGGTGTTCAGCTTTTTCATAGTTATATGGGAGGGCGCGGACGCAGTCACATTGACTGTTCAGAGATGTCACTAAACACTTGACTGTTCAGAGATGTCACTAAACACGCCCGTCCGCAGCTCGTGGTCGTGCGGTAGCGTTCTCGCTTCCCACGCCCGGGTTCCCGGGTTCGATTCCCGGCGGGGTCAGGGATTTTCTCTGCCTCGTGATGACTGGGTGTTGTGTGATGTCCTTAGGTTAGTTAGGTTTAAGTAGTTCTAAGTTCTGGGGGACTGATGACCATAGATGTTAAGTCCCATAGTGCTCAGAGCCATTTGAACCATTTTTTTGAAACCCGCCCAAAGACGTAAACAACCATGCATGAGCAGCGCCTATTAGACGGAGGGGGTCCGACAGCCTATCAGTTCCAGTCATTCAACCAGGAAGAAGGTACACGGCTCGTGTTATCTGTAGTTCGACCAGATGTAGACGGTCAATACCGCGGTTCGATCGCGTCCGCATTGTTCCTTTGTGCCAGGAAAGGCTCTCATCAAGGAAAGTGTCCATGCGTCTCGGAATGAACCAAAGCGATGTTGTTCGGACATGGAGGAGATACAGAGAGACAGGAACTGTCGATGACATGCCTCGCTCAGGCTGCCTAAGGGCTGCAACTGCAATGGATGACCATTACCTACGGATATGGCTCGGAGCAACCCTGACAGCAACGCCACCATGTTCAATAATGTTTTTCGTGCTGCCACAAGACGTCGCGTTACGACTCAAACTGTACGCTATAGGCTGCGTGATGCGCAACTTCACTCCCGACGTCTATGGCGAGGTCCATCTTTGCAACCACGACACCACGCAGCGCGGTACAGACGGGCCCAGCAACACGCCGAATGGACCGCTCAGGATTGGCATCACGTTCTCTTCACCGATGAGTGTCGCATATGTCTTCAATCATACAATCGTCGGAGACGTGTTTGGAGGCATCCCGATCAGGTTGCGAGTGCAGCAAGGTGGAGGTGCCCTGCTGTTTTGGGTTGGCATTATGTGAGTTCAACGTATGCCGCTGGTAGTCATGGAAGGTACCGTAACGGCTGTACGATACCTGAATGCCTTTCTCCGACCGACAGTGCAACCATATCAGCAGCATATTGGCGAGGCATTCGTCTCCATTGACGACAATTCGCGCCCCCATCGTGCACATCTTGTGAATGACTTCCTTCAGGATAACGACATCGCTCGACTAGAATGGCCAGCATGTTCTCCAGACATGAACCCTATCGAACATGCCTGGGATAGTTTGAAAAGGGCTGTTAATGGACGACCTGACCCGCCAACCACTCTGAGGGATCTACGCCGAATCGGCGTTGAGGAGTGGGAAAATCTGGAACAACAGAGCGTTGATGAACTTGTGGATAATATGCCACGACGAATACAGGCACGCATCAACGCAAGAGGACGTGCTTCTAGCTATTAGAGGTACTGTGTGGTTTTCATAAGCAATAAAAAGGGCGAAAATGATGTTTATGTTGATCTCTATTCCAATTTTCTGTGCAGGTTGCGGAACTCTCGGAACAGAGGTGATGCAAAACTTCTTTGATGCGTGTAATTTCATCTTGCTCAATAAGAACACTACATTATCTTTGCATATACACTCCTGGAAATTGAAATAAGAACACCGTGAATTCATTGTCCCAGGAAGGGGAAACTTTATTGACACATTCCTGGGGTCAGATACATCACATGATCACACTGACAGAACCACAGGCACATAGACACAGGCAACAGAGCATGCACAATGTCGGCACTAGTACAGTGTATATCCACCTTTCGCAGCAATGCACGCTGCTATTCTCCCATGGAGACGATCGTAGAGATGCTGGATGTAGTCCTGTGGAACGGCTTGCCATGCCATTTCCACCTGGCGCCTCAGTTGGACCAGCGTTCGTGCTGGACGTGCAGACCGCGTGAGACGACGCTTCATCCAGTCCCAAACATGCTCAATGGGGGACAGATCCGGAGATCTTGCTGGCCAGGGTAGTTGACTTACACCTTCTAGAGCACGTTGGGTGGCACGGGATACATGCGGACGTGCATTGTCCTGTTGGAACAGCAAGTTCCCTTGCCGGTCTAGGAATGGTAGAACGGTGGGTTCGATGACGGTTTGGATGTACCGTGCACTATTCAGTGTCCCCTCGACGATCACCAGTGGTGTACGGCCAGTGTAGGAGATCGCTCCCCACACCATGATGCCGGGTGTTGGCCCTGTGTGCCTCGGTCGTATGCAGTCCTGATTGTGGCGCTCACCTGCACGGCGCCAAACACGCATACGACCATCATTGGCACCAAGGCAGAAGCGACTCTCATCGCTGAAGACGACACGTCTCCATTCGCCCTCCATTCACGCCTGTCGCGACACCACTGGAGGCGGGCTGCACGATGTTGGGGCGTGAGCGGAAGACGGCCTAACGGTGTGCGGGACCGTAGCCCAGCTTCATGGAGACGGTTGCGAATGGTCCTCGCCGATACCCCAGGAGCAACAGTATCCCTAATTTGCTGGGAAGTGGCGGTGCGGTCCCCTACGGCACTGCGTAGGATCCTACGGTCTTGGCGTGCATCCGTGCGTCGCTGCGGTCCGGTCCCAGGTCGACGGGCACGTGCACCTTCCGCCGACCACTGGCGACAACATCGATGTACTGTGGAGACCTCACGCCTCACGTGTTGAGCAATTCGGCGGTACGTCCACCCGGCCTCCCGCATGCCCACCATACGCCCTCGCTCAAAGTCCGTCAACTGCACATACGGTTCACGTCCACGCTGTCGCGGCATGCTACCAGTGTTAAAGACTGCGATGGAGCTCCGTATGCCACGGCAAACTGGCTGACACTGACGGCGGCGGTGCACAAATGCTGCACAGCTAGCGCCATTCGACGGCCAACACCGTGGTTCCTGGTGTGTCCGCTGTGCCGTGCGTGTGATCATTGCTTGTACAGCCCTCTCGCATTGTCCGGAGCAAGTATGGTGGGTCTGACACACCGGTGTCAATGTGTTCTTTTTTCCATTTCCAGGAGTGTACATTGCCATGGACGTTGCAAACACTGTTTTATAGCCAACTTAATTTTTAGCGCTGGCAATGTAATCATCTATTCACTCTACTGTAAACCCAAGTTACAATACTGAAAATGGTATATGTTCATTAATGTCAATGTAAGATTTCATATAGTCAGACTTTACTGTACGTTTCACAGTGTAAATTCCAGACTTTCAGTTGATGCTCTTGTAATATTATAGACTAGAGCAAAACAGGTCAATAAAAACCAGCTGAGCGCGAATAGTGGTTGTCCTAAAAGCTTAATTTGTAAATCTATTAAAGAATTTACAATACAAAATATGGAACGAACGCATCCAGCAATAGTTGAATATCTCTGCTGTCTACAATACACATAGGGCAAAAATTGCGGTCGCTCTGCCCTCCAAAGGGGTCAGGTCGCGTTAAAAAGGGAATGCAACCTCGCAATATCCGTAGAGAGGATTTGCAACGCCAGCAGTATCGAAGGTCGTGAGAAACGTCTTCCTGTTACTCGTAGCATTGCGAGCTGTCTTTTTCGACTACGAAATGGAGAGAATCAACGCCTCAGGGAAAGGGGTGGTTTTGTTGACGCCCTTTATGCCGACACTCTTAGGTCTTTTCGTGTCGATTATGAGTGACAGTGTGTCTGAAATGTTTTCCTGGGCCACCCATAAGAAAACTGCGTGATTTCAACGCTGTCCGTCGCAACTCTACCCTCAAATGCAGAGGCGTCAAGAGCGGGAGTGGGAGTGGAATGTGGGAAAGAGAGGCTGTGACGAACTTAGCATCGTGTGACACATTCAAGATTGCTCTGGGTAGAATTGTGCCAAAGTGACATAATTAATCCACCCAACTTCTGAGCTGCAGCCTTTCATTTTCATCTGTCTCGACAGCTTGCTGTTTGAAGCGTTATCCAGTCGAGAATGACATCGCAGGCCGCCATACTTTCGCACCATTAGAGAGGAAGAGAGTAGGCACCTTTGAGCCAAATTTCAAACTTATGCGTCGCACTGGAAACAAGTACAGGGTTTCGAAAACGGCATTCTTCAATTCTGTTGCACAAGCTATTTATTTTTTTTATAGCCTTCGTTGTACCACACTGTAGTCAGTTATACAAAGGATAATACAGTTTGTTGTCATTCAATAATACAACACAGTTCAGTTGTAATTCAATAAGACAATTCAATAGTACAGTGGTTACACAGGGATTAGTATAATTTATTATTATATGAAATATGTTTTGCTCTTCTGTCTGCTCAATACTTCTTCGTTCTTTCGGATAGTTTCTTTCTTTCTTTCTTCGTCTCAGATCACTCTTCCTGTAGCCCTTATTGATCTTCGTTTGTAGCCCGGTGTGTATTGCAGTATTCAGATTTTCTCTGGCTTTTTTCTTTTATAAATCGTCTACTGTAATTTAGAGTTCTCTTGCATCTTCCTTAATTTCTGTGATCCATTTAATGTTACTCTTTCTGTTCCTCAATTTTTCCATTATTCTCTTACTTATTCTGTTTTCTGGTGGTCTCATCAGACGTCGAAAGAATGAGATACGCTTCTTCCTGATCGTGCTCATTATTGGTTCTGTTTTCTTGTACACTGTTTCATTTGAAGCTCTTCGCCGATTACTTGATTTTTTTTATTTATGCATGTCCTAATTATTCTTCTTTCTATTTTAGTATTTTGTCCATTTCTGCTGTATTAGTTGTTTTGGTTTCAGCTGCGTAAGTTATTTCTGGTTGTGCTGACTGTTCTATAATGTTTTAATTTTGCATCTTTGGAGAGGTTTTTTTTTGTTTTATGTGTTTTGCTGGTGTAATTTACTTTGGTCAGGTTTTTTATTCTATTTTGCCACGGCGGTTTCTCATTTAGATCGTAATTCTCGATTTCACCAAAATGTTTAAATTTATCAAGACTTTTGATTTCTTCTTCTCCTATTGTAATTTTGTTTGCAAGTGGTGGGTCAATTAGCATAATCTCTGGTTATTTTTTTTCAAATGATATTCTGAGGCCGATTTTCTGTGCTATTTCTTGTAATGATTTGACTTATTGCCTGATTTCTTGAACATTTTTGGCTAGGGTAGGAAGATCACCAGCAAATTCCAAGCAGTTAAAAATTATATTATTTTTAGCACTTCCAATTCTTATGTTCTTTGGGTTATCCTTGTATCATTCTCTCATTATGATTTCAAGGGCACAGTTGAACAGTAATGGTGATTGGCAGTCATCTTGTCCTAAGCCTGTTTTACAACGAATGGTTCAGAAATTGTTCCTCTAAACTTAACTTCCGGTTTGGTGTTCGTTAGAGTAAGTTCTGACAATTTAATTAGATTTGGATGGAGTCCCAGATTCCTTAAAATTTTTAGTGATGAACGTCTATGGAGGGAGTCATACGCCTTCTTAAAATCTACATATGTTATTGCGAATCGTTTGTTCTGTTTCCTGTAGTACTCCATAATCCGTTTTAAACTACTAATCTGTTCTGGATAGCTTCTCCATGGTCTGAAACTACCTTGGTATTCCCCTAACTCCTGTTCTAGCTGTTCCTAGTTTTTTCCATGTAGAATCTCAGATAAAATCTTGCATGTGCAGTGTAGGAGAGAGATCCTTCTGTATTTGTCTGGATTGCTCTTATCCCCCTTCTTGTGTAGTGATTGTACGATGGCTGTAGTCCAATGTCCAGGAAACTGTTCCGTTATCCAAATTTTTGTTACAGCCTTGTGAAAGGAGGTCTTGACTGTGTCACTTGAATACTTCCACATTTTCAACAAAAACCGTTGAGGTCTGAGCCTGTGTCTACTCATCTATACTTTAACGTTGGACATTTCCTTATGAAATTTTTTGTCTATACAGACGTGGTCCAGCTACCACTCCCCCTTCCTCCAGTCTGGGTGTTTCCACGTTTTAAGTTTATTTGGCTTTCTCTTGAAGTATGGTGATTTAGATGTAAGGTTGTGTTCTCTGCAGAGTTCTACGAGTCTTTGATCATACTTGTTTGTAAAGTTATGTGGTCTCCATTTTCTGATTATATCTTTGTACTTCCTTTCTTTTCCCAGCTGAGCGTTGAAGTCTCCCAATAAGATTTTTACATTCTTTTTATTTATTCCGTTCACAGTTTGTTCGAGAATGTTCCAAAATTTGTCCACCTTTTCCTTTACTTTTGTTGGAAATTTTTTTCATTTGTAGGGACATGAGCATTTCTAATTGTGTAGATTTTATTCATTGTTTTAAAATCCAGAGTTGCAATTCTTGATGATGCTGCTTGAAAATCAATTATTGAATTTATTATTTTTATGTTCACTTTAAATGCTGTTCAAAATTGGGGACATTGCTTCATAACCCTCTGTCCGGGTTCCCCATTGTAAATTCTATACCCCTGTGGTACGAAAGGGTCTTCTATCGTGTTTCTCATTTCTTGGAGCCCCGCTATTAAAAATTTTTGTTTATTTAATTCATCTGCGAAATTATTGAGGTTTCCGGTACTAAGTAGTCAGTTTATGTTGTGCGTTGGTATATAATTTATTTGCTTATGTTGTGTCAGAATGCATTTGGGTGATTCCAAATGCTCCCAATCATTGCTATCTTCTAGATGCCTACCCACCAAATGTAGCCTTCACCAGCCTTTTCGGCCAGGACGGTCGTATTGTTTTCCTAAAAGACCTTTCCAATATTAATTTTCAAAGGTAATTAACCTTAGCTGTAGCAAGCTACGAATTAAAACTACGGTTGTCTTCCGCAGAATGTGTGTTTGGTCAGCGAGATCTATTTTCTTTCTCTCAAGTCTGTCGGTAAGCCGGTTAGGATCCCCCTATCCGCCTCCTGGGTCGTGCCACGTGGATATATCACTTCTGCAGCTGCTACGACAGCATGTTGTTGTTGTGGTCTTCAGTCCTGCGACTGGTTTATGCAGCTCTCCATGCTACTCTATCCTGTGCAAGCTCCTTCATCTCCCAGTACCTACTGCAACCTACATCCTTCTGAATCTGCTTAGTATATTCATCTATTGGTCTCCCTCTGCGATTTTTACCCTCCACGCTGCCCTCCAATACTAAATTGCTGATACCTCGATGTCTCAGAACATATCCTACCAACCGATCCCTTCTTCTAGTCAAGTTGTGCCACAAGCTCCCCCCAATTCTATTCAATACCTCCTCATTAGTTATGTGATCTACCCATCTAATCTTCAGCATTCTTCTGTAGCACCACATTTCGAAAGCTTCTATTTTCTTCTTATCTAAACTATTTATTGTCCACGTTTCACTTGCATACATGGCCACACTCCATACAAATACTTTCAGAAACGACTTCCTGACATTTAAATCTATACTCGATGTTAACAAATTTTTCTTCTTCAGAAACGCATTCCTTGCCATTGCCAGTCAACATTTTATATCCTCTCTACTTCGACCATAATCAGTTATTTTGCTCCCCAAATAGCAAAACTCCTTTACTACTTTAAGTGTCTCATTTCCTAATCTATTTCCCTCAGCATCACCCGACTTAATTCGATTACATCCCATTATCCTCGTTTTGCTTTTGTTGATGTTCATCTTATACCCTCCTTTCAAGACACTGTCCATTCCGTTCAACTGCTCTTCCAAGTCCTTTACTGTCTGTATCTCTATCTCTATGATTTTTATGGTGTTTATATTTTAAATAAAACTGACGGTCATTTCCTACTTCTCTGAATACTGTCAGGTGGTTTACTTCTACGACTGAAGTGCATATCCCAGAGCGCGGGATGTAATTTACAGGCCTGTCTGGTAACAGGCCGTTCCAGTTAACGCAGATACGTGTCTCAAATTACTGCCCTATCCACGAGGCATGTCACGTCCTCGGTTCATTACTCTTAACTGAACGGCGTCGACACGGCAAGTGAGCATCAAGGTTAAGTGCAATATGTCCAATGACATTAAATTAAGTAAGTTGCGCGAGGAGTGATGCTTTCAGGTGGCTGCAAAATCCGCATGTTGTTTCTGTTTTCAAGAAGGACAGCCGAACAGACGCACAAAGCTATAAGCCTATGTCGCTGCCGCCAGTATGTATTACAGCTATGAAACATGTTTTACGCTCGCCTATTATGACATTTCTGGAGACCAAAGGTCTCGCCTGTACAAGTTAACATTGATTCCACGCTCAACGATCGTGTGAAACTTAGCTGGTTATATCTGCTGACAAAATGCAAAAAGCAACAGATACCAACCGACAGATTGATACCATGTTCCTTGGTTTCCAGAAGGCGTTCGATACACTACCGTACTGCAGCATAATTAACAAACTACGAACGTGCGGAGTATCAGACCAGGTTTGTGAGTGAACCGAAGAGCTACTATCAAATAACGGTGTGACATTCATAAAGGAGAGAAAAATGGAAATAAAATAACTTCCGGCATACCTCGTCATTCTATTACGTAATCATTTCTCTCCACAATATTTATCAGCAGGGGTTGACAAAAGTCAACACAACATAATAAGTGACGGTGTAGTAAAACGGTTTTCAAAAAATCTTCCAGTCGTCTTGGAATGGATAAACACAGGCCTTGTATGATTTTCAAGGGAATTGTATACCATTCTTCCTGCAAAATACTGGCAAGTCCAGATAACGATCATGGAGTTAGACAGCGATCACGCAGTCTTCTCTACAAAGTAAAGGCTCAACAATACTAAGACAGGTGACTGTGGTAGTCAGGGGAGGTGCGACAGTTCATCTACGTGCTCACAAAACCGGTCCCTGCTGCCTTGGAACACAGCACCACCACTGGGAAACGAACGTTGTACCATGAGATACACTTGATCTCCCAAAAGAATATTTGGCAGTAACGCGAACTCGCAGAGTAACTACGGGGCCAAGAAACACCACGATCTCGCTGTCCAAATCATCACGGAACCCCCCCCCCCCCCCCGCCCTATGTTTCACTCTTCTCAGCAAGCAGTGTGCATCGTAGTCTTTGGACGTCGTACGCCAGACGTTAGGTTCGGACCGAAGTTGGGAACTACACTACTGGCCATTAAAATTGCTACACCAAGAAGAGATGCAGATGATAAACGGGTATTCATTGGACAAATATGTTATACTAGAACTGACATGTAATTACATTTTCAAACAATTTGGGTTCATAGGTCCTGAGAAATCGGAACACAGAACAACCACCTCTGGCCGTAATAACGGCCTTGATACGAATGGGCATTGAGTGAAACAGAGCTTGGATGACGTGTACAGGTACAGCTGCCCATGCAGATTCAACACGATACCACAGTTATCAAGAGTAGTGACTAGCGTATTGTGACGAGCCAGTTGCTTGGCCACCACTGACCAGACGTTTTCAATTGGTGAGAGATCTGGAGAATGTGCTGGCCAGGGCAGCAATCGAACATTTTCTGTATCCGCAACATGCGGTCATGCATTATCCTGCTGAAATGTAGGGTTTCGCAGGTATCGAATGAAGGATAGAGCCACGGATCGTAACACATCTGAAATGTAACGTCCACTGTTCAAAGTACCGTCAATGCGAACAAGAGGTGACTGAGACGTGTAACCAATGGCACCCCATACCATCACGCCGGGTGATACCCCAGTATGGCGATGACGAATACACGCTTTCTATGTGCGTTCACCGCGGTGTCGCCAAACACGGATGCGACCATCATGATGCTGTAAACAGAACCTGGATTCATCCGAAAAAAATTACGTTTTTCCATTCGTGTACCCGGGTTCGTCGTCCAGTACACCATCGCAGGCGCTCCTATCTGTGATGCAGCGTCAAGGGTAACCGCAGCCATGGTCTCCGAGCTGATAGTCCATGCTGCTGCAAACGTCGTCGAACTGTTCGTGCAGATGGTTGTTGTCTTGCAAACGTCCCCATCTGTTGACTCAGGCATCGAGACGTGGCTGCACGATCCGTTACAGCCATGCGGATAAGATGCCTGTCATCTCGACTGCTAGTGATACGAGGCCTTTGGGATCCTGCACGGCGTTCCGTATTACCCTCCTGAACCCACCGATTCCATATTCTGCTAACAGTCATTGGATTCTCGACCATCGGGAGCAACAATGTCGCGACCGATAAACCGCAATCGCGATAGGCTACAATCCGACCTTTATCAAAGTCGGAAACGTGATGGTACGCATTTCTTCTCCTTACACGAGGCATCACAACAACGTTTCACCAGACAACGCCGGTCAACTGCTGTATGTGTATGAGAAATCGATTGGAAACTTTCCTCATGTCAGCACGTTGTAGGTGTCGTCACCGGCGCCAAACTTGTGTGAGTGCTCTGAAAAGCTAATCATTTGCATATCACAGCATCTTCTTCCTGTCGGTTAAATTTCGCGTCTATAGCACGTCATCTTCGTGGTGCAGCAATTTTAATGGCCAGTAGTGTATATGAAGCAAGACTTATCAGGCCAAATCAGTTTCTATCACTGCTCCATAGGTCAGGTTTTATGGCTTCGACAGCAAGTTTTCGTTATGAGACCATTTGCATCACAAATGAGTGGTATCGAAATTCCAACACGACTTGAAATTCCCTACTTATGTAGGTTCCTTCACCTGTTTTATTGCGGAGAGCGTTAGCGAGTGCGACATCCGTTTCTGCAGTGATCATTTTAGCTGTCTTACTCGTTTTTTTCGTCGCAATCCTCTTCTGTGACGGTCTATCACGATCACTCAACACAGCCTCTCGTCCGTATTGTGACTTAGCGCATGATGTTCTTCTGCTTTTCCGGTATGCGGTATAAATCTTCGATACGATGTCTCTTGAAAAACCGAACACTTCGCCTACCTCGGCTACGGAAGCAGCCAATATACGAGCACCAGCGATTTGCCCACGTTTGAATTCTCTTAGCTCCGACATAATGCACTCGCAACTACCCAGAATTTTGTTCTGACATCAACTGACATGTGCAATGTAGTGAGGGCATTGCGCCGGTGCTCGTGCAGGCTCGGCTGGCATCTGCATTTATATTCAAGCATGCATTTCTCGCGGGGTTTCCATGTTTTTGTCCAATTCTTGTAAATCACCTAATGGATACAGATGGAAGTTCCATGAAGCTTCACGCAGATGATAATGTTGTTTACAGAGAAGTCGCAACGTAAGGAAATTGTAGCAAAACGCAGGAAGACCTGCAGTGGATCTACGCTCAATTCAGTGACTTACAATTGGCCCTCAACAGAAACAAATGTAACGTATCGCCCAAAAATAGGCAGAAAGGTACTGTTTCATTACACGACTTCAGAACAATCACCGGAAGCAGTGATATCCATTAAACGCCTATGAATATGTATGCGGAATGTTTTAACACGGAACGACCACATAAGACTAATCGGAGGTAATGCAAATGCCAGACAGATTCCGTAGAAATGTCCATTGCCACTGTTGTTCACCGACGTAGGGAGTAAGTTACAAGACTTTCGTTCGACCTAACAGTTGAATAGTATTCATCAATCTGGAATCCGTACCAGATGCTATCAGTAGATGAAATACAGAAGATCGAAAGAAGAGCAGCGCATCGTCACACGTTCATTTTGTAAGCGCGAACTACATTGGCAGGCGCTGCAAGAGAGGCTCTCTGAATCGCAGAGATTTGTTGTTCAAATTTAGAGAGCGGACACTCCTAGGTGATCAAAGGAAATTATATGGTTCCAAAGACATTTTCAGGTCTGAAACATCTGGTATGTATAAATGCAGACTGAAGTCACGAATGTAAATTTGTACCAAGACTGATATACGAACCCGGGTCTCCTACTCTGTAGGAAGACCCGCTAACCACTACGCAACCATGGCACAGTCGCCTTGTAAAACTGCACGGACTACCTTAGCACGTCTCTCTCCTCAGACCAAATTCCCATTCACACTTCAGCCAGCCCCTGTGCCTGGGTTTCAGGCAGAATACCCCGTTTCGTACGATTCTGACGTGCTATACCAATACAGCTGGAGAGCCTTTACAATTCTGTTCGAGTTTAGGAGAAATACTAAGTGGGTTTAAGGGTAGCGTCTTTTATTAGTAACCAAACCTTTCCCAGTCCCGGGTTCGACCCTCGCCATCGCTTAAATTTTGAATAAAAATCATCAGCAGCGGCGGGTGACGACTTCCAGCATTACAAGTCACCCTCACTGTGGCAATGGACTTGTTAAAGAGGGCGGAGGAGCGGACACAGGTTCAAGGCACTCTCTTGCACTTGGGGTGGGAAACTGCCCCTAAAAGACGGAAGAATCAGTAACGATAAACGGCATGACGATGCAGAAGGCAAAGGAGACCACTGCATTAAAGACACGTAACGTGTATCCATAAAACATGTCACCTGTAATCGGAAAGTGTCAGGATGATTTCTTCTTTGGCAAAAAACTCTGGACTAGTCCCCCATTCGGGCCTCGGAAGAGGAATGCCAAGAGGGGGGCGGGGGGGGGGGGGCTGACCATGAGAAAAAGATTCAATAGCCAACGAAAGAATAACATTCTACTAGTCGAGGCGCGGAATGACAGAAGTTTGAACGTGATAGGGAATCTAGAAAATCTGAAAAGGAAATGCAGTGGCTCAGTCTGCATATGGTAGGAGTCAATGAAGTGAAATGGAAAGAAGGCAAGGATTTCTGGTCAGATGTATAAAGGATAATATCAACAGCAGCGGAAATCAGTATAGCGGGAGAAGGATTCATTATGATCAGGAAGGTAGCTCAGAAAGTGAGTTACTGTGAACTGTTCAGTGATAAGATTGTTCTCATCAGCATCAACAGCAAACCATCACCGAAACCAATAGTTAGGTACACATACCAGCCACGCAAACAGAGGATGAAGAGATAGAGAAAGTATATGAGGAAATTGAATGGTAATTCAGTACATAAAAGAAGATGAAAATATAGTGGTCATGGGGGACTGGAATGCAATTGTAGGGGAAGGAGTAGAAGAAAAGGTTTAGGAGAATATGGGCTTGGGAAAAGGAATGAGAGAGTTCTGCAATAAATTTCAGCTAGTGACAGCGAATACTCTGTTCAATAATCTCAAGAGGAGGAAGTATACTTGGAAAAAGCCTGGAGACACAGGAATGATTTTAGTTAGATTACACCATGGTCAGGCAGAGATGTCGAAATCAGATATTGGATTGTAAGAAGTAATCAGGAGCAGATATAGACTCGAATCACAATTTAGTAGCGATGATGAGTAGGCTGAAGTTTAATGCTGCTGTTCTGGTCACTTTTGCTATACAAACGTACCGTTCGGGTCCATATCACCCGACATAGCAAAATTGTGAAAGAAATACAGTATGTTGTTAATGATCATAGCGATAATGATAACAGTAACAATAATAATAATAATACACAGAACATCACTGAGGAAAATTTTGTTATTTTAATATTAATGCAGGATATATTAGAAACAACAGATATTTCCACCAAAAAGTCATTCTCAACAACCATCTGTCCGTCTGAACATATCACTTTCTTTCTTACTCACTACAGTTTGGACATATGCAGGTGACGTGTGTTTAGCATACATGTTTATTACAGTTTTCACAAAATACTTTTGTTTTGTTGTCATTGCTTGAAGAGTAGAACCTACAGCGCGCACTTCACTAGATTTCTTGCTGTTCCTGATTTAGCAACACCTGCCACTCCTTCAGGGTCTTGGACGCTCCTGACCGTTCTCAAAGGGTCTTCTGTTCTTGGAAAATGCTTTCTTGATGCTTAGTGCTCTGCAACCAGTTCCTTTCCAAGTTCCTCCAAAAATATTCTCCTTCTAGTAAATTTTCTTTGTTTTCCAGTAAGGGTCAGTCGAAGTAAGAGCATATGGACTATCAGACCAATTGTGTGATTGGATTGAGGAGTTCCTAGATAACAGGACGCAGCATGTTATTCTCAATGGAGAGAAGTCTTCCGAAGTAAGAGTGATTTCAGGTGTGCCGCAGGGGAGTGTCATAGGACCGTTGCTATTCACAATATACATAAATGACCTGGTGGATGACATCGGAAGTTCACTGAGGCTTTTTGCAGATGATGCTGTGGTGTACCGAGAGGTTGTAACAATGGAAAATTGTACTCAACTGCAGGAGGATCTGCAGCGAATTGACGCATGGTGCAGGGAATGGCAATTGAATCTCAATGTAGACAAGTGTAATGTGCTGCGAATATACAGAAAGATAGATCCTTTATCATTTAGCTACAAAATAGCAGGACAGCAACTGGAAGCAGTTAATATCATAAATTATCTGGGAGTACGCATTAGGAGTGATTTAAAATGGAATGATCATATAATGTTGATCGTCGGTAAAGCAGATGCCAGACTGAGATTCATTGGAAGAATCCTAAGGAAATGCAATCCGAAAACAAAGGAAGTAGGTTACAGTACGCTTGTTCGCCCACTGCTTGAATACTGCTCAGCAGTGTGGGATCCGTACCAGATAGGGTTGATAGAAGAGATAGAGAAGATCCAACGGAGAGCAGCGCGCTTCGTTACAGGATCATTTAGTAATCGCGAAAGCGTTACGGAGATGATAGATAAACTCCAGTGGAAGACTCTGCAGGAGAGACGCTCAGTAGCTCGGTACGGGCTTTTATTGAAGTTTCGAGAACATACCTTCACCGAAGAGTCAAGCAGTATATTGCTCCCTCCTACGTATATCTCGCGAAGAGACCATGAGGATAAAATCAGAGAGATTAGAGCCCACACAGAGGCATACCGACAATCCTTCTTTCCACGAACAATACGAGACTGGAATAGAAGGGAGAACCGATAGAGGTACTGAAGGTACCCTCCGCCACACACCGTCAGGTGGCTTGCGGAGTATGGACGTAGATGTAGACGTAGATGTAGATGAAGTCCACAAGACATATGCATTATAAGCAGCAACATCAAGAATATTGCAGAAATCTATCAAGGGTCATCTATTGGTTTTGCGTTTGCGTGTATATGTACATGTTAGCTGATCGAGTGTGTCTACAGCCCCTTTGTTCGACTTGTAATCTAAAATCATTTTTGGCTTTTTATCAGCCCTGTTACTTATTTGCCCACCGTGGGGGAGAGTGCTCGTTAGTACAACATTCTTATTTCTCTTCGGAGTATAATTGATCACCGTGGTGTCATTTACGAAGTAAAATGAAGAGCTTTGAACCTCCTTCTTGGTCACATTTTGTGGATGCTCTAGCCTATTTTTACATATGGTTCCTAACACTGTCAGTTTCCTTTTCAGGAGCAGATGTCCGAAATTGTATGACGCAAAAAAATTATCACAAGATATAGTCTGACCTCTCAAATCAGAGTTAAGATCAACAATTACCCTCGTTTCACGTTTTTTCTGGTGCCGCTCCACTCTTCTTTCCTGCATAAATTTGGGATTTCAGTACATATGAAGATTTGTTGTCACACTCAATCCATATATTGATCCCATATTTTGCCGATTTGAGTGTACTATGAGAGGTCCGAGGAGACGTCAACACCAGTCATAGGGGGCCAAGAATTTCTGAAGATGGCTTGTATACAAGCCAAAACCAGTTAATAAATAAATATTATTGCGATCTCGACTGTTGATTTTAACGCAAATATAACTTCAGGTCGCTGTTCTCTGTAGACAATGTAGTCAAAATTTATGCTTAGGATGTACTGCTTGAATGGATAGCGGCCTCTAAATGCTTCCAGCTGCTTGTCGACGGTCACATTTTCCCCCGGATCATATAGTTTAGCAAGGACTTCTAAACGCCTAACCACTTCCCCCAGATACTGCGAATTGCGGCGAGTTTATCAGTATTTCGTCTTTCCTCTTTTGTGGACTTCTTATCAAATCGCATGACGCGCTATATTTTACAAACTGTGTCTAGAGACACAGTTAGTCGAAATATGTTCCGACCTGTGTCCTTATCCCACAAACTTTTTGTAGATTCCCGCCGGCCGTTGTGACCGAGCGGTTCTAGGCGCTTCAGTCCGGAAACGCGCTGCTGCTACGGTCGCAGGTTCGAATCCTGCCTGAGGCGTGGATGTGTGTGATATCCTTAGGTTAGTTAGGTTTAAGTAGTTCTAAGTCTAGGGGACTGATGACCTCAGATGTTAAGTCCCATAGTGCTTAGAGCCATTTGAACCTCTTTTTTTTCATCTTTTCTATTTCATTCAGATGTGCTGCAGAAAATAATACTTCAAATGAACTTTTTACATCATTTATTCTGTTGGTTTGAAAAGGTTTTGGACTGTCGTCAATGTCATCAGAACACTCGCTTTCAGATGCTTTACTGACACGATCTTCGAACTAGTAATGTGATCCTTCGTCTGTTGAGTTATTTTCTAATTCTTCTAACTCCGCGTCAGTCAATGATGTAATGGCCATAATGTTACAATTCAGACTGATCACAAACGATAGAAAACACAAACTGAGCAGAAACAATGAATAATTCGAACGGTTGACAAGCCGTAATGACAAGTCAACTGTTGTAAACGCAGCGCCTTTGTCGTCTTGTTGAAAGTTGAGAGTACCTATGAACAACGAAAGTCATTTCTACTATAAAATATGAGACAACCAGAATGTATTTGACTTCAGAGTAATGATATTAATGTCGGGTCACACTGACTCGAACATTACGTATGTAGCTTTTAAGGTTTATCACCAGATGACTTGAAATGTTTCAAAACTTGATATTTAGATAATAATAAACGAAATTTATAACCGTTTTGGGTCATATGGAGCTGAACAGAACGAGAAGGAATCAATACCCAAGGAATTGGGATACGGAAGTACTAATGAATGAATGAATGGAGAGATACGCTTTAAGTTCTCTAAGGCTAAGGATACTGCTATAAGGAATAGCTCAGTAGGCAGTACAGTTGAAGAAGAATTGACAGGTACAAGAAGGGTAATCACGGAAGTTGGTAACAAAAACATTGGTACAAAAAACCATAGGCAACAGAAGAAATACTTCAGCTGATCGGTGAAAGAAGAAGTATGAATATGTTCAGTGAACTGTAGGAACGCAGAAATACGAGTCACTTGGGAATGAAACAAACAGTTAGTGCAGAAAAGCTAAGACGAAATGGCTGCATGCAAAATGAGAAGAAATGGAAAAAGAAACGGTTGTCGGATGACTTAGCATACAGCAAAGTCAAAACAACCTTCGGTGAAATTAGAAGTAAGAATGGTAACATTAAGAGCGCAATGGGAATTCCACTCTTAAATACAGAGGAGAGAGCGGATAGGTGGAAAGAATACATTGAATGTCTGTGATAGGGGGGGAGGGGATATGTCTGATAGCGCGATACAAGAAGAAACAGGAGCCGATACTGAAGTGACAGGGGATCCAATATTACACTGACTATCTGAAAGAGCTTTGGAAGATTTAGGAGTGAATAAGGCAGAAGGGTAGATAACACTGCATCCGAATTTCTAAAATCATTGGAGGAAGTGACAACAAAACGACTTTTCACGTTGATGTGTAGAATGTATCAGTCTGGTGATACACCATCTGATTTTGGGAAAAACATCATCCATACAATTCCCAAGAATGCCAGAGCCGACAAGTGCCTGATTTCTCGCACTATCAGTTTAACAGCTTGTGCATCCGAGTTGCTGACAAGAAGAATCTACAGAAGAATGGAAAAGAAAATTGAGGATATGTTAGATTACGAAAATGGTTCTAATTGCTCTGAGCACTATGGGACTTAATATCTGAGGTCATTAGACGCATAGAACTGACGCATAGGATATGTTAGATTACGAAAATGGTTCTAATTGCTCTGAGCACTATGGGACTTAATATCTGAGGTCATTAGACGCATAGAACTTAGAACTATTTAAACCTAACTAACCTAAGGACAGCACACACATCCATGCCCGAGGCACGATTCGAACCTGCGACCGTAGCAGTCGCGCGGTTCCGGACTGAAGCGCCTGGAACCGCTCGGCCATAGCTGCTGGCTGTTGGATTACGATCAGTTTAGCTTTAGGAAAGGTAAAGGCATCAGAGAGGAAAAACTGACGTTCGGTTGATGGTGGAAGCAAGAGTAAAGAAAATTCAATATACGTTCATAGGATTTGTCGACCTGGAAAAGCGTTCGACAAAGTAAAATCGCGCAAGATGTTCGAAATTCTTAGTAGTTGTAAAGTATGGGAAAAAGTATAGTGAAGAGCGAGTAATGTACAATATGCAATATGTACAAGAACCAAGAGGGAAAAATACTACTGGAAGACCAATAAAGGAGTACGCGGATTAAAAAGAGGTACGACAGGAACGTAGACTTTCACCCTCACTGTTTAGTCTGTACATCGAAGAAGCAGTGATGGAATTACAAGTGTCAAGAGTGGGATTAAAATTCGGGGTGGAAGGATATCAATGATAAGTTTCGCCGATGACATTGCTATCCTCAGTGAAAGTGAAGAAGAATTACATGATCTGCTGAGTGAAATGAGCAGTCTAATGACTACAGAATATGAATTGAGAGTAAATCGAAGAATGACGGATGTAATGAGAATTAGCAGAAATGAGAACAGGGAGAAGCTTTACATCAGGGTTGATGATCAGGAAGTGGATGAAACTAAGTAATTCTCGTATTGTTGTTGTTGTGGTGTTCAGTCCAGAGACTGGTTTGATGCAGGTCTCCATGCTACTCTATCCTGTACAAGCTTCTTCATCTCCCAGTACCTACTGCAACCTACATCCTTCTGAATCTGCTTGGTGTATTCATTTCTTGGTCTCCCTCTACGATTTTTACCCTCCACGCTACCTTCCAGTACTAAATTGGTGATCCCTTGATGCCTCAGAACATGTCCCACCAACCGATCCCTTCTTCTAGTCAAGTTGTGCCACAAACTTCTCCCCAATCCTATTCAATACCTCCTCATTAGTTATGTGATTTACCCATCTAATCTTCAGCATTCTTCTGTAGCACCACATTTCGAAAGCTTCTATTTTCTTCTTGTCCAAACTATTCATCGTCCATGTTTCACTTCCATACATGGCTACACTCCATACAAATACTTTCAGAAACGACTTCCTGACGTTTAAATCTATACTCGATGTTAACAAATTTCTCTTCTTCAGAAACAATTTCCTTGCCATTGCCAGTCTACATTTTATATCCTCTCTACTTCGGCCATCATCAGTTATTTTGCTCCCCAAATAGCAAAACTCATCGACTACTTTAAGTGTCTCATTTCCTAATCTAATTCCCTCGCATCACCCGATTTAATTCGACTACATTCCATTATTCTCGTTTTACTTTTGTTGATGTTCATCTTATACCCTCCTTTCAAGACATTGTCCATTCCGTTCAACTGCTCTTCCAAGTCCTTTGTTGTCTCTGACAGAATTACAATGTCATCGGCGAACCTCAAAGTCTTTATTTCTTCTCCATGGGTTTTATTTAATATCTACTCCGAATTTTTCTTTTGTTTCCTTTACTGCATGCTCAATATACAGTTTGTATAACATTGGGGAGAGGCTACAACCATGTCTTACTCCCTTCCCAACCACTGCTTCCCTTTCATGCCCCTCAATTCTTATAACTGCCATCTGGTTTCTATACAAATTGTAAATAGCCTTTCGCTCCCTGTATTTTACCCCTGCCACATTTAGAATTTGAAAGAGAGTATTCCAGTCAACATTGTCAAAAGTTTTCTCTAAGTCTACAAATGCTAGAAACGTAGGTTTCCCTTTCCATAATCTATCTTCTAAGATAAGTCGTATGGTAAGTACTGCCTCACGTGTTCCAATATTTCTAAGGAATTCGAATCAATCTTCCCCGAGATCGGCTTCTACCAGTTTTTCCATTCGTCTGTAAAGAATTCGTGTTAGTATTTTGCAACTGTGACTTATTAAACTGATAGTTCGGTAATTTTCACATCTGTCAACACCTGCTTTCTTTGCGATTGGAATTATTATATTCTTCTTGACGTCTGAGGGTATTTCGCCTGTCTCATATATCTTGCTCACCAGATGGTAGACTTTTGTCAGGGCTGGCTCCCCCAAGGCTTTCAGTGGTTCTAATGGAATTTTGTGTACTCCCGGGGCCTTGTTTCGACTTAGGTCTTTCAGTCCTCTGTGAAACTCTTCACGCAGTATCATATCTCCCACTTTATCTTCATCTATATCCTCTTCCACTTCCATAATATTGTATAGACCCTCTATATACTCCTTCCACCTTTCTGCTTTCCCTTCTTTGCTTAGAACTGGGTTTCCGTCTGAGCTCTTGATATTCATGCAAGTGGTTCTCTTTTCTCCAAAGGTCTATTTATATTTCCTGTAGGCAGTACCTATCTTACCCCTAGTGAGATAAGCTTCTACATCCTTACATTTGTCCTCTAGCCATCCCTGCTTAGCCATTTTCCACTTCCTGTCGATCTCATTTTTGAGACGTTTGTGTTCCTTTTTGCCTGCTTCATTTACTGCATTTTTATATTTTCTCCTGTCATCAATTAAATTCAATATTTCTTCTGTTACCTAAGGATTTTTACTAGTCCTCGTCTTTTTACCTACTTGTTCCTCTGTTGCCTTCACTATTTCATCCCTCAAAGCTACCCACTCTTCTTCTACTGTATTTCTTTCCCCCATTCCTGTCAATCGTTTCCTTATGCTCTCCCTGAAACTCTCTACAACCTCTGGTTCTGTCAGTTTATCCAGGTACCATCTCCTTAAATTCCGACCTTTTGGTAGTTTCTCCATTTTTAATCTACAGTTCAGGTCAGAGTCAACATCTGCCCTTGGAAATACCTTACAATTTAAAACCTGGTTCCTAAATCTCTGTCTTACCATTATATAATCTATCTGAAACCTAGTATCTCCAGGCCTCTTCCATGCATACAGCCTTCTTTCATGGTTCTTAAACCAAGTGTTAGCTGTGATTAATTTATGCTCTGTGCAAAATTCTACCAGGCGGCTTCCTCTTTCATTTCTTATTCCCATTCCATATTCACCTACTACGTTTCCTTCTCTTCCTTTTACTACTATCGAATTCCAGTCACCCATGGCTATTAAATTTTCGTCTCCCTTCACTATCTGAATACTTTCTTTTATGTCATCATACATTTCACCAATCTCTTCGTCATCTGCAGAGCTAGTTGGCATATAAAATTGTACTACTGTGGTATGCGTGGGCTTCGTATCTATCTTGGCCACAATAATGGGTTCACTATGCTGATTGTGGTAGCTTACCCGTACTCCTATTTTTTTATTCATTATTAAACCTACTTCAGCATTACCCCTATTTGTTTTTGTATTTATAACCCTGTATTCACCTGACCAAAAGTCTTGTTCCTCCTGCCACCTAACTTCACTAATTCCCACCATATCTAACTTTAACCAACCCATTTCCCTTTTTAAATTTTCTAACCGACATACCGGATTAAGGGATCTGACATTCCACGCTCCGATCCGTAGAACGCCAGTTTTGTTTCTCCTAATAACGACGTTCTCCTGAGTAGTCCCCGTCAGGAGATCCGAATAGGAGACTATTTCACCTCAGTAATATTTTACCCAAGAGGACGCCATCATCATTTAACCATACAGTAAAGCTGCATGCCCTCGGGAAAAATTACGGATGTAGTTTCACCTTGCTTTCAGCCGTTCGCAGTACAACACAGCAAGACCGTTTTGGTTATTGTTACAAGGCCAGATCAGTCATTCATCCAGACTGTTGCCCTTGCAACTACTGAAAAGGCTGCTGCTCCTCTTCAGGAACCACACGTTTGTCTGGCCTCTCAACAGATACCCCTCCATTGTAGTTGCACCTACGGTATGGCTATATGTATCACTGAGGCACGTAAGCCTCCCCACCAACGGCAAGGTCCATGGTTCATAGGATGGGGGGGGGGCGTACTATGGAGCAAAATAACCATGGCGAACGGAACAAGAACGACATAAAAAGAAGACGAACACTGGAGAAGAAGGAATTCCTGGCCAAGAGAAGTCTGCTAGTATCCAACAAGGATCCTAACTCGAGGAAGAAATTTCTGAGAGTGTACGTTTGGAGCACAGCATTGTATAGTAGTGACACATGGCTGTGGGAAAACCAGTACAGAAGAGAATGGATGCCTTTAAGATGTGGTGCTACCCAAAAAATGTTGAAAATTAGGTGGACTGATAGGGTGAGAAATGAGAATGCTCTCAGCAGAATTGGCAAGCAGAGGAGAATATGGAAAACAATGGCAAGAAGAAGGGATAGAATGACAGGACATCCGCTAAGACATCGGGGGATAACTTCTAACGTAGTAGAAGGAGCCGTAGAGAGTAACAACTGTAGAGGGTCCGCAGCTCGTGGTCGTGCGGAAGCGTTCTCGCTTCCCGCGCCCGGGTTCCCGGATTCGATTCCCGGCGGGGTCAGGGATTTTCTCTGCCTCGTGATGACTGGGTGTTGTGTGATGTCCTTAGGTTAGTTAGGTTTAAGTAGTTCTAAGTTCTAGGGGACTGATGACCATAGATGTTAAGTCCCATAGTGCTCAGAGCCATTTGAACCATTTTTTGAACTGTAGAGGAAGACAGAGATTGAAATACATTCAGCAGATAATTGAGAATTTAGGGTGCAATTGCTACTCTGAGATGAAAAAGTTATCATAGGAAAGGAACTCGTGGAGGGCCGTATTACACCAGGCGGAAGATTGATGATTTAAAAAAAAAGGAAGAAGAAGAAAGACTAAGTGGGCTGAGGTGTGAATGGTTATTTGGAATGTCAAGGGAAGTTTGCTATGTTAGGCCATGCAATTAAGTAAATCCACTGTGCAGAGTGGTGTAGTGGTTAGCGTGCCTTCTTAGAGAGCACAAGACTTGGGTTCAAATCTCGGCCTTCGAACAAATTTTCATTCGTCGTTCCTAGATGAGTCAACCGAAACAGTAGTTTCTACAATGTGCAGATAGACCATAAAGCTAAAATTATATTCGAGGTCACACAGAATTTTACCAGCAATGGTTCTTCTCGTACAACAGGAACATGGAAAGTGAAATGTAACAATGGCATGCAAGATGTTCACACCCACACCTCAGAAAGTTGTTTCTTGGGTGTAGATAGAGATGTACGTGAACACAGGCCGGAAGAAACTAATATCCGGATATACTTCTCCACTTAGAAGTCGCTGGGTTGTAATAGTTCCTTACGGTTCGGTAAATCAATAGTAATTTCAGAGTAGAGTTTTTATCCTGTTGTCAGAGTTGCAGCGTTATGGATTTCCAAAGTCGTCGAATGATTCCCATAAAATACCAGAAATACTCGCAATGGGAGAGATTCCACACGCGTCAGAACAGATTATTTATTTAAGTGACACCTGTGAACATTGTGACCGGTTTCGATCGTCGAATCGGCCAACCACCACGATGAATGTGACGTGTTACACTGCAACCAAGCAAGCGAGATATGAAGACGGCCAGAAGCGTCCAGAACCGGTCATAATAATACGTTCTCACAGCTGTGATTGAAATAAACAACCAGTTACGAAACACATTTTTACACTTTAGACATAAATCAAAGAAAGATACCAGTAATTGAAAACGTTTTGCCCTTAATGTGACGAAACCTGGCTGAGATGCTGGCACGTGACAAGTAAAAAAGATAAAAACGAAGATTTGACATGCAGAACGTGTTGAAATATTAAAAATCAGGGTGTTAGTCTGCCCTGGCTACACAGTAAACGCTAATAAGAAGTGTGCTTCTACCGACGAGCCACATATCACATGGAGCGGTGTTGTCGATGACTCTTCGGAAAGAGATTGTCTTTTCTATCGGAAAGCTGCTGTGCTTTCCTAGTGATACGTTATTTCCGAAAGCACTGCAGGCAGCAATTAGTCTACCGAATACACAAGAAGGAGAAAAGGAAAAAAACAAAACAAGTAACTTGGTCAGTGCAGGGTACCACAGGGGACATCGGATCAAGCAAAATTCGTCGCATAACTATTGGTGGCGTATGTACAGCTATGGACTACGCCCATAAAACAGCAATCGCCGCGCCGTGCGGCGGCGCGGTTTGAGGCGCGATGTCACTGATTGTGCGGCCACTCCCGCCAGAGGTTCGAGTCCTCCCTCGGGCATGGGTGCGTGTATGTTGTTCTTAGCTTAAGTTAGTTTAAGTAGTGTGTAAGTCTAGGGACCGACGACCTCAGCAGTTTGGTCCCTTAGGAATTCACACATACAAAACAGCAATCAGTCAACGATGAACGCACGGAAATGTGCACTTTTAACCTCATTTCCGCCTACTACTAACTACTACGATGAATAGTATAATTACTTGTTAAAATTGCTCAAAGTAACTGTTGAAGCTTAATAGTCAAAGCTACGCAAATTTTAAATTCCTATCCACTATTCGTTTCGCTAGAAGCTACTATTCTGTGAGGTTTGTTGTTGCATAGAACTTGATTCTTAAGGCATTTACGTTGCGGTAGCAGAAACGCATTTTCATCCTTAGTACAGCAGAGTACATCATCTGTTTGTTCACTATATGATGAGGTAGAAGCGAGTTACTGAAATTTGCTCGTGAACTTATGTAGTTCTTAAATTTCCCACGTCTTTGTGTAGTGTATATTTCCACCATCTTTAGGAGAGATAGGGTCCGTGAATGCTGTGTTCGGATGCAGGTTGAGATGGTGACCCTTCGCGCACAGCTCCAGGCGCTGCTGGTTTTTGTCTTCCAGCTTGACGCTGTCGGCAATGTCTACAAAAGAATGTTTAAATGTGTGTGAAATCTTATGTGACTTAACTGCTAAGGTCATCGGTCCCTAAGCTTACACACTACTTAACCTAAATTATCCTAAGGACAAACACACACACCCATACCGAGGGAGGACTCGAACCTCCGCCGGGACCAGCCGCACAGTCCACGACTGCAGCGCCTGAGACCGCTCGGCTAATCCCGCGCGGCGGCAATGTCTACACCTACTACTTTTCCTGTCTATTGCTCCTTCCAGTAGCAAGTTATGTATTCCCAGATACCGTTGTAAATCTCCTACTAATGTGTCCCTTCTTGTGGTAAGGGTTTTCCGTAGATTTCTTTCCCCAGCGAAACCAGCAGTCTAAAACGCTTCGAGACTACATTAATAAAAAATACAGGAAAGATAGTTATTTACGCTTGGGGATGTCCTATATTGTCTCCCTCCACTTGGGAGTGCATCATACAGTAAGTTTATCCAATTATCTGAAACTGTCAGAAAAGTCTTTCTTTGGGATGTCAAACTGAGCGTCAAACTACACTGAATATATTATGCCGTCATAGCGTTGACCTTTCACATGAATTTCTACACTTCCTCGGTTTGTAGTTGGTTCGTATTGATAACAATAAGTCTCATCACCCGTGGTAATTTTTTCAGAAAAGATTCGACCATGTTTTGCGGCAGGCGTCAATGCGTCCTTTCTGTTCCGAAGTCAAGGTGCGTAGGATAAACGTTGTACAACCTTTTCTCTCCTTCAAAACATTCTGGAGTATGTCTTGAATACTTGATTTGGAGACGTTGCTCCATTGCGATTTGTGAGACAATTCTGTCACACTACGGCCACTGCTTAATACTGCCCGCTCACGACTGCTTCGTCGATTGCACATGTCTTGTTTACAGTTGTCAGTTCAAGCCAGAAATAAAGTCGTCCCGGAACTTTGTGGAAGGATAATGTACTCAATTTAATACACTCCTGGAAATGGAAAAAAGAACACATTGACACCGGTGTGTCAGACCCACCATACTTGCTCCGGACACTGCGAGAGGGCTGTACAAGCAATGATCACACGCACGGCACAGCGGACACACCAGGAACCGCGGTGTTGGCCGTCGAATGGCGCTAGCTGCGCAGCATTTGTGCACCGCCGCCGTCAGTGTCAGCCAGTTTGCCGTGGCATACGGAGCTCCATCGCAGTCTTTAACACTGGTAGCATGCCGCGACAGCGTGGACGTGAACCGTATGTGCAGTTGACGGACTTTGAGCGAGGGCGTATAGTGGGCATGCGGGAGGCCGGGTGGACGTACCGCCGAATTGCTCAACACGTGGGGCGTGAGGTCTCCACAGTACATCGATGTTGTCGCCAGTGGTCGGCGGAAGGTGCACGTGCCCGTCGACCTGGGACCGGACCGCAGCGACGCACGGATGCACGCCAAGACCGTAGGATCCTACGCAGTGCCGTAGGGGACCGCACCGCCACTTCCCAGCAAATTAGGGACACTGTTGCTCCTGGGGTATTGGCGAGGACCATTCGCAACCGTCTCCATGAAGCTGGGCTACGGTCCCGCACACCGTTAGGCCGTCTTCCGCTCACGCCCCAACATCGTGCAGCCCGCCTCCAGTGGTGTCGCGACAGGCGTGAATGGAGGGACGAATGGAGACGTGTCGTCTTCAGCGATGAGAGTCGCTTCTGCCTTGATGCCAATGATGGTCGTATGCGTGTTTGGCGCCGTGCAGGTGAGCGCCACAATCAGGACTGCATACGACCGAGGCACACAGGGCCAACACCCGGCATCATGGTGTGGGGAGCGATCTCCTACACTGGCCGTACACCACTGGTGATCGTCGAGGGGACACTGAATAGTGCACGGTACATCCAAACCGTCATCGAACCCATCGTTCTACCATTCCTAGACCGGCAAGGGAACTTGCTGTTCCAACAGGACAATGCACGTCCGCATGTATCTCGTGCCACCCAACGTGCTCTAGAAGGTGTAAGTCAACTACCCTGGCCAGCAAGATCTCCGGATCTGTCCCCCATTGAGCATGTTTGGGACTGGATGAAGCGTCGTCTCACGCGGTCTGCACGTCCAGCACGAACGCTGGTCCAACTGAGGCGCCAGGTGGAAATGGCATGGCAAGCCGTTCCACAGGACTACATCCAGCATCTCTACGATCGTCTCCATGGGAGAATAGCAGCGTGCATTGCTGCGAAAGGTGGATATACACTGTACTAATGCCGATATTGTGCATGCTCTGTTGCCTGTGTCTATGTGCCTGTGGTTCTGTCAGTGTGATCATGTGATGTATCTGTCCCCAGGAATGTGTCAATAAAGTTTCCCCTTCCTGGGACAATGAATTCACGGTGTTCTTATTTCAATTTCCAGGAGTGTATTTCTTCATCGCGCACTTGATCTGTCTGGTTCAATTTTTGATGTTGTTTGGCATCAAAACATTTCTTATAATTATACGTCCTCCTTCTCCGGTGATATTTAGTAATTTCTAAGTAGTCTTTTCTACTCTTAGGTCACAGCCTCATGTTTTTTTTAAGGAAAATAAACATGTGAGGCCACTGGTCATCTGATTTTACCTTACTTGTCACTTCTGAGAACAGCTGCAAGCAAAACATCAGGAAGCTGTGACCTTCATTTTCCTCTGCTATTGTGGACAAAGGAAAAGCTGATCTTTCTTGATCAAACATAAACTTTGTTCCTTTAAAATAACGTATGGTGCTTTCATAAACATCTTCCAGCCCACTCCTTGGACTTTGTCATATACAGCGATCTGCGGAAATTCGTTCGGAACGAATTCAATTTATCTCCTTGTTGCCATGAGTTGACGTACAGTATGCAAAACCACCGTTAAAGTACGTTTACACGATGCATAAAGTGTGGCAGGCAACATTTCCGCAATTTAGCTGTAATAAATGACAATATTACGGGATGGTCCGGCAATACTGCTGATGGATCAGGCTGTTCAGGTAATTGCCGAGCTGCTGCCGGTATTGCCCTCGATCAGTGGGGAGTACTTCTTATGGCTGGACCACAGCAAATACGTCGTGCGACTGGACCATACATCTACATCTACATCTACATGGATATTCTACAAATCACATTCCAAGTGCCTGGCAGAGCGTTCACCGAAGCACCTTCACAATTCTCTATTATTCCAATCTCGTATAGCGCGCGGAAAGAACGAACACCTGTATCTTTCCGTACGAGCTCTGATTTCCCTCATTTTATCTTGGTGATCGTTTCTCGCTATGCAGGTCGGTGTCAACAAAATATTTTCGCATTCGGAGGAGAAAGCTGGTGATTGGAATTTCGTGAGAAGATTCCGTCTCAACGAAAAACGCTTTTTTTTTTATTGTGTCCAGCCCAAATCTTGTATCATTTCTGTGACACTCTCTCCCATATTTAGCGATAATGCAAAACGTGCAGCCTTTCTTTGAACTTTTTCGATATACTCCATCAGTTCTATCTGGTAAGGATCCCACACCGCGCAGCAGTATTCTAAAAGAGGACGGACAAGCGTAGTGTAGGCAGTCTCCTTAGTAGGTTTATTACATTTTCTAAGTGTCCTGCCATTAAAACGCAGTCTCTGGTTAACCTTCCCCACAACATTTTCTATGTGTTCCTTCCAATTTAAGTTGTTCGTTATTGTAATACCTAGGTATTTTGTTGAATTTACGGCGTTTAGATTAGACTGATTTATCGTGTAACCGAAGTTTAACGAGTTCCATTTAGCACTCATGTGGATGACCTCACACTTTTCGTTATTTAGGATCAACTGCCATTCAGATATCGTTTCGAAGTAGTTTTGCAGTTTGTGTTGGTCTTCTTATAACTTTATTAGTCGATAAACGACAGCGTCATCTGCAAACAACAGAAGACGGTTGCTCAGATTGTCTCCAAAATTGTTTATTTACATAAGGAACATCCAAGGGCCTATAACACTACCTTGGGGAACGCCAGAAATCACTTCTGTTTTACTCGATGACTTTCCGTCAAGTACTACGAACTACGACCTCTCTGACAGGAAATCACAAATCCAGTCACATAACTGAGACGATATTCCATAAGCACGCAATTTCACTACGAGCCGCTTGTGTGGTAGTGTCATACTGTACCTGCCTCAGTCCTTGTCTGTAAGTGCCTCCACCTCACTTGCTTCCTCTTTCACCAAGGCTTGTAATCCGAGAAGTGTAACACATTTCGCTTTGGTTTGAGAGACGTGGCGTTGACGTATGGGGATCCAATTTGTTCGTTGCGTACAGGAATGTAGAAGTGCGCATATGAGAGGTGCGTGAATTTCGTGTGATACGTACAGGGGGTGGACAGAAATATGCAACCACCTCAAGAAAGGCATACATGAATACAAATGCAGAAGCTAGACAAGCCTGCAGGTTGGCTGTCGTGCTTGACCACGACTGGCACCGGTGCAATTATCTAAACATGTTGAAAGTGTCGGTCATATTCAGAAAAGAGTTCTCAGTAGCTGTGAGTATACTACGCCAGAGCTAACAGAAGTCGGGTGATTCGAATGTGGCCAAAGTGTTGGTGTTCATATGGTGCTTTCGTAACCAGGGGAGTTAAGTGTGTGGCGTCTCAAGAGGCAGTGTATCGAAGATTTATACCGCAAACAGGGAAAGCGGAAAAACAGCACACACTCTCGTCCGCATTGTGACTCAGCAGATGATGTATGACAGTGACGGACTGTCACTGAAGAAAAATAAGAGGGCGACAGCTGCAAAAGTCACTGCAGAATTGAATGTCGCACTCGCGTGCCCTGTCAGCACTAAGCCAACACCACGGGAGCCCAATAAATCTGGGAATTGCAGTCCCAGTTGGAATTCCGAAATCACTTATCAGTGACACAAATTCTAGTAACAGGAAAGCGGGTCGAAGCAATAAAATCTAGGTTATGGAGCAATGGAAGAATCTTATTTGGTGTTCCATTCTCTCCCCCCCCCCCTCCCCCCCCTCCCCCCCACCCCATGGTTATTCTGCAAGGTCGCATTAATGCCGAAGATGATGTGACCATTTTATCTGATCAGGTCCATCCCATGGTATAACGTTTGCTCGCCAATGGTGATGCTGCACTGCAAGACGATAGTGCTCGCTTCGTCCAGGATTGGTTTTGTGAGAACGAGGATAAATTGTCGCATTTCGACTGGTCACTACAGTCTCAATGTAATTGAGCCGCCCGCATCTCATGGTCGTGCGGTAGCGTTCTCGCTTCCCACGCCCGGGTTCGATTCCCGGCGGGGTCAGGGATTTTCTCTGCCTCGTGATGGCTGGGTGTTGTGTGCTGTCCTTAGGTTAGTTAGGTTTAAGTAGTTCTAAGTTCTAGGAGACTGATGACCACAGATGTTAAGTCCCATAGTGCTCAGAGCCATTTGAACCATTGTAATTGAGCCTATGTTGTCTACTTGAGAGAAATGATGCGTGGTCACTATGCACCTCCATTATCGTTTGCCACGGTTTTGCAGGATAAATGGTATAAGAAAAGAAATGAATTATTCACTGCAAATTGTAAGAAGACGTTTCGGATGTAACACTGAAAATTAAAAAACTCTCGATGTTCCAGGCCTGGACATGACGACACCTCTGTCTTAAGGACGACTGAAAAGACCAGTAGTATAATTCAGATTCCACACAGAGCTAGTACTGTAATTCAGCCTCTCGATAAAAAATTTTTGAATAGTGTGGAGGAAAGACAAACATAACAACGAGTAGCAGAAGTGAGAACAGCAAGAAATTATGAAACTTCTTCACAAATTGCGAATACGATTATACAGGAGGTACAGGATGTATTTGTAACATGAAAATTTGTGCCGGGCCGAAATCCGAACTTCAGTTTTCCGCTTATACTGAGCAGTTGCCTTAATCACTCCGGTTATCAAAAATGGTTCAAATGGCTGTAAGCACTACGGGACTTAACATCTGAAGTAATCAGTCTCCTAGACTTAGAACTAC
Source organism: Schistocerca cancellata (assembly GCF_023864275.1). Lineage (NCBI taxonomy): Eukaryota > Metazoa > Arthropoda > Insecta > Orthoptera > Acrididae > Schistocerca > Schistocerca cancellata. Next base: position 401,880,071 of record NC_064632.1, on the reverse strand, counting down.
TTAAACCTAACTAATCTAAGGACATCACACACAACCATGCCCGAGGCAGGATTCGAACCTGCGACCGCAGCGGTCTCGTGGTTCCAGACTGTAGCGCCTAAAACCGCTCGACCACCCCGGCCGGCTTTAGCGAATAGCTTCTGTAAAATCGTTTGAGAAACATTGCAGGGTGCGCGCCTCGATTCTGTCATGGCTGACCAGCCGAAAGGCGGAAAATACTCCAGCCTCTCCTCCCGAACAAACGAATGAACTCGCCCAGCGCTTTGGACGAGAACTAGTCACTGCGCATCGGCCACCGTAGCCTGAGTGAGCTGTACTAGAGGGAGCTGCAGAGGATATAAACTGTAAGCGAACTCTATCCGACAGATAGTCGAGAGTGTTGGGTTGTTCTGATATGAAGATGTTGGCACGAGTAATGAAATCGATTCGAAAACTGATCACAAAAAGCGACATGAGAAGCAACACACTACCAATGTCACGAACTCGTACGACGCCTCTAGCCAGTTGTTCAAAAATGGTTCAAATGGCTCTGAGCACTATGGAACTTAACTTCGAAGGTCATCAGTCCCCTAGAACTTAGAACTATTTAAACCTAACTAACCTAAGGACATCACACACATCCATGCCCGAGGCAGGATTCGAACCTGCGATCGTAGCGGTCGCGCGGTTCCACACTGTAGCGCCTAGAACCGCTCGGTCACCCCGGCCGGCTAGTCAGTTGTTAATACCCACGCGACATTTTCCTTGATTCGAAGTTAGTATGTTGTACTTATGCAAATTAAGTCTGTAAATTAAATTCCAGTCTTATACAACAAATACTGGTTATACGTGACAAATAGGTACAATGCAAGGTACATTTTGCAGCACAGCAAATGAATCATTTCTCAAGGGAGAAACTATTCTAGAAAGTGCATAATTTGAGCCCTGCAGGGCAACGCCATTTGAGATATGTGACATCGAAATTTCTTTGGATCGTAATTAGCTTTGGAGCAAAGGTTGCACTCTGTAACAGTGGTTTCCAACGTTACTGAGGCCATTAACCCCCAACTATGTCAGATCCGAGGCCCGAACAAATTTTAGGATCTAATTAAACATCATACTGCAAGTAACTAACAATCACCTTTCAAAAGGACATATAATTTACAATACTCAGTTAAGCTTTTGACAATGTTGACTGGAATACTCTCTTTCAAATTCTAAATGTGACAGGGGTAAAACACAGGGAGCGAAAGGCTATTTACAGTTTGTACAGAAATCAGATGACGGTTATAAGAGTCGAGGGACATGAAATGGAAGCAGTGGTTGGGACGGGAGTGAGACCGGGTTGTAGCCTATCCACGATATTATTCAATCTGTATATTGAGCAAGCAGTAAAGGAAACAAAAGTAGAATTCGGAGTAGGAATTAAAATCCATGGAGAAGAAACAGAAACTTTGAGGTTCATCGATGACATTGTAATTCTGTCAGAGACAGCAAAGGACCTGGAAGAGCAGCTGAACGGAATGGACAGTGTCTTGAAAGGAGGATATATGATTAACATCAACAAAAGAAAAACTTGGATAATGGAATGTAGTCGAATTAAATCGGGAGATGCTGCGGGAATTGGATTAGGAAATAAGACGCTTAAAGTAGTAAATGAGTTTTACTATTTAGGGAATAAAATAACTGATGATGGTCTAAGTAGAGAGGATATAAATTGTAGACTGGCGATGGCAGGAAAAGCGTTTCTGAAGAAGAGAAATTTGTCAACATTGAGTATAGATTTAAGTGTCAGGAAGTCGTTTCTGAAAGTATGTGTATGGAGTGTAGCCATGTATGGAAGTGAAACATGGACGGTAAATAGTTAGGACAAGAAGAGAATAGAAGCTTTCGAAATGTGGTGCTACAGAAGAATGCTGAAGATTATACGGGTAGATCATATAACTAATGAGGAGGTATTGAACAGAATTGGAGAGAAGAGAAATTTGTGGCAGAGCTTGACTAGACGGCAACAGTTGTATTTGAAGAAATCAGTTTGGCCTTTGCGAGGTCAAAAAAACTGTGCTTTAGCACGAATTTCATTGTCTGAAAATATTCTGTCACTCGCAGGAAGTGAACCCAGATATTTGCTTGTCAGTTTTCCATCTCATAAAAATAGCTGCTATTACATTATGCATTAGGAACGAGCATCGAAAGCTATTACCACCGGTTGGACAGCAAATAATAATAACAAGCAGAAAATTTAAGTGGCCTCGAGCGCTCCTGATAAAAAAATGAAACTTGTGACGAACGCTCTCATTGGGTACGAACCTCAACTTTTACAAACAGTTTTCTTTATCAGTTTTTTTTTTTTTTTTTTTTTTTTTTTTTTTTTTTTTTTTTTTTTTTTTTACTCGTGACAGTAACAACTGATCTTTCTGGCAGACTGAAACAGCGTACCGAACCGAGACTTGAACTCGAGAAAATTTCCTTTTAACGCAGAAACTATTCAAAATTTGAGGATAGCTCAGTAACCAATGGAGAGATGCACATTGCATATTACTTAAAGAGACGGGAATGCAATTAAACAGATTAGGGACCATGCTAGAGTGGAAGACATAAGTATGATAGTGACGAACAAAAAAGTAGAGGTAGGGTCGATGGTAGCCGGGAACACGGATGGTACATGACAAAAGGCAGTTGTGAAGGTAAGTAGATGACAACAGAAAATAAGGAATGCATATCGCTCAAGATCGCAACGCATGGACCAATGTAGAGGAGGCCTTTATGCAGCAGAGAATGTCAGATGGCTGTTGATGACGATGATGATGATCATGATCGTGGTCCATTACATATTAGAGTCTACCATTATAGAGATAATCATGAGAGTAATTTAGAGTGGTCACTAAGCCATCATTAATCCCATTTTGGTCTCAACCCTCAGAAAGTTTTATTGTAACCCTCAGATGGTAATTAACGCCAGGTTGGGAACCATTGTTGTATTGGATCTTATCAGGCAATACGTGGGATGTTGCCCCAACGCCGTGTTTAATAGCATCTGCAGACCATCCTCGCAGAATGGAGCTGGCGTTTTGAATCTCGCTTGCAGCATGTTCCCCTTACACGAGCGATTAGCACTATATGCGTCAGAGCTTATCGCGCCCCTTATCTGGCCGCACGGTGATTCGAGGGTTTGGGCAAATATTGGTCCATGCGTGCTGGTTTCCTGCATACAGCCTTGCTCAGCTGTTCTCCAGAATGTTCGATGTTCAGCACGCCGAGGAGGGTTAATTGACGATCTTCCTCTGTCAGCCCGATGTTTGTATTTACCACAATCTTTATTTCGACACACTGCATCAGCTACTATGTCGTCATTTCGTACCGTGGTCACAGTCATTAGATTTACTGTTGCAAACATCTACGACTAAGTCTACCACCCCTAATAAGTGAGCAAGGGCTTCATTGCAACATCAGCCAAAATTCAATATAAACAGATCGGCACCTAAGAGTCAACAAAATTTATTTTGGAATAATTGTGTCAAGTACGTTGTTGTTGTTCTGGCCTTCAATCGGAACACTGTTTTGATGCAGGTCTCCACATTAGTCTATCCTACGCAAGCCTCGTCATCTCTGCTAAGCTACAGCAACCTACATCAATCTGAGCCTTCTTACTATTTTCAAGCCTTGGTCTCCCTGTACAATTTGTAGCACCCCCCCCCCCTCGCCCCCTCTCCTCGGAAACACACTACTTTCATTAAATAATTAACGATTCCTTTATGCCTCGGGACCTGCATCTACATACAAACTCAGCAAGTCACAACATTGAGCGTGAAGTAGGTACTTACCGCTAGTTATTCCCTTTCCTGCACACGAAAATGGTGCGAGGGAAAAAAGACTATCTATATGTTTCCTTACGGGTCTTGATTTAACTTGTCTTCGCGATCTTTATATAAGATTTACCCTTGCAGCATTAGGAATGGCCGGCCTTGGTGCCCAAGCGGTTAAAGGCGCTACAATCTGGAACCGCGCAACCGCTACGGTCGCAGGTTCGAATCCTGCCTCGGGCATGGATGTGTGTGCTGTCCTTAGGTTAGTTACGTTTAAGTAGTTCTAAGTTCTAGGGGACTGATGACCTTAGAAGTTAAGTCCCATAGTACTCAGCGCCATTTGAACCATTTGAGCCATTAGGAATGTTCTGCAGTCCGACACAAATGCCGGTTCTCCACTTAGCAGGGCTCACATTTTGAAGATGACAAAGTTATAGCTGAAACCAGTCATAATAAATAAATAATTATCATTGCAATCTAGAGCTATATGTGTCAGTAATAGACTAAAAAAAACGACGCGCCGTCAAGCAATCATCCGAATCCGACGGAAATCTGTAGATGTGGTAAGCATGTACAGACGATCAAATTGAGCAAGTCAATAACGCGCTGGTCCATCTTTGTCCTTATCCCAGCAGTTATTCGGCTTGGCCTTGATTGACAGAGTTGTAGGATGTCCTACAGAGGGATGTCGAGCCAGACTCTGTCTAATTGGTGTATTAGATCGTTAAAATCCTGAGGTGGATGGAGGGCTCTGCCCATAAGCCTCCAAACGTGGGGGAAAGACCCGCCAGCCGGCCGGTGTGGTCGAGCGGTTCTAGGTTCTACAGTCTGGAAACGCGCGACCGCTACGGTTAGTTACGTTTAAGTAGTTCTAAGTTCTAGGGAACTAATGACCTCAGATGTCGCATAGTGCTCAAAGCCAGTTGAACCAATTTTGAAAGGCCCGCCGACCTTGCTCGCCAATGTAGGGTTTGGCAAGCACCAAGACAAGCTGTAGAGGGTGGTCGGAAATTCCCGTTAGAAACTTCTAGGACTTGTAGTGGGGAGTGAGTACGTAATACTTTGAATGTCCGGAAACGTACCGTTTTCGTGCTACAGCCGATTGAAAACATGTTTCCTAGGTGGGTTTGCAACAGGATAGTCATAGTGATGGGTGCTTACATCAGATCGGCTGAGGTCATTTGACATCCCGTCCTACCTCACTGAACTGTTTGAGCCTCATTCACGAGTCTGTCAGTATTGGAGAAACATGCTTGGGAACAAGTTTGCAGAAAACATCGACATGATCTTCCTGAATGCCAAAGCTCACGGCAATGGAAGGGCTGCTCGTCGCCTACATCAAGACAGTTCTCCACAACTTCAGACTACATCGCGTACCCTTTTCGCCACAATCACGCAGCGGTTTCGAGGGAGGGTATCTTCACCAGCAGCAGGTGTGACTGTGGCACTCCAGCGAGGCCCGACACGCCCGAACTTGAAGAGGCGTTAGTACATTACGTTGATGAGAAGCCGTCAACAAGTACACGAGCAGTCTCATTGTCTGTTAATGACTGGAACTGTAAAACAAGTGATTTACTGGATCACGCCCAGTCTATTACTTGTAAATATGGTCGCATTAGCAACACGTTTTCCAATGGTTGTAGCACGTTTCTGAACATGGGTTCCTATTCAAAATATAATGTACTCACTTCCCACTACAAGTCCTAGAAGTTTGTAACGGGAATTTCCGACCACCCAATATAAACTCTCGCTGTTTACAGGCGGCCATTACGTCGCTGACATGTTGTCCAGGATGAACTACCATGAAGGGCGTCAAAACTGGGCGTAAAATGTAGTCAACCTACCGCTGTGCTGCAGGAGTATCGTGGATGACAACCAGCTAAGAATAGAAGTGACCCCCAAGACCGTCATTGCTGGTTATCGGGCTGTATGGCGAGCGACAGTCAGGTTGGTACCAACGCTGTCTGGGGCGTCTCCAACGACGTCTTCGCTGGCCATCGCGGTTTCTTTCGAAGCTGGACTCATCACTGAAGACAATTCTATACCAGTCAATGAGACTCCAGGCCGAATACGTGTCTGGAGATGCCCCGGACCCTGGCAGGATACTAACTTCTCTCTCACCTGCCATACGGCCCTACAACTGGTAGTGATGGTCAGGAGAGCCATTGCTTTTCATAGCAGGGCGCCTTTTGTTGTCATCCACTGCACAGCGGTACGTCGACGGTATTCTACGCCCCTTTTGTTGCCCTTCATGGCAATCCATCCTGGGCTTCCATTTCATGTAGATAGTGCCCACACGCACACAGCGGGAGTTTCTACTGCTTGTCTTCATGCCCGCCAAACCCTACCCTGGTCAGCAAGGACGAAGGATCTCTCCCCAATGGAGAACGTTTGGAACCTTATGGGCAGGGCCCTGAAATCAGCATGGAATCTGGACGAACTAACGTCCCAAGTGGACCAATTTCTGTACAATATCCCTGAGGAGGACATCCAAAAACTCTATCAACCAATGCCAAGCCGAATAACTGCTTGTATAAGGGCCATATCTACAGAACAGAAAGCAAAAAGTCTCTTTATATGATTCAAGTGACTCAAAGGAGTTTGCCACTTCATCTAACTGGGGTGAAATTACATTAGGTGTTCCACAAGGTACGGTCATGGGTCCCCTCCTGTTCTTGATATATGTGAATGACCTCCCTTCTTATGTGAAACAAGATACTGAACTGACACTGTTTGCTGATGATACAAGCATAATCATTAATCCAGTAAAAGAAAGTCCGATATAAAATGATACAAATAAAGTCTCTGGAAAAGTTATTAATTGGTTTTATGCGAATGGGCTTGCTCTGAACGTTGAATAAACACAGTACATCCAATTATCTGCTGCAAAAAGTATAATTCCTTCAATAAACATACATCAAAAGAAGTCAGTAGCCAGGGTAGAGCATACCAAGTTTTTGGATGTACATATAGATGAGAATATTAATTGCAAAATTCATATTTTGTAAAGCGACTAGGTTCAGCAACTTTTGCAATCAGAATTATTGCCAATTTTAAAAATGTAGAAGTTAGTAAGCTAACAAACTTTGCATACTTCCACTCTCTGATGTCATACGGAATAATTTTTTCTCAACAACATGGACCAGTTTAAAATCAACAGCGACATTCATGATTACAACACCAGAAAAAAGAAAGACCTACACTATCCTTTACTGAATCTATCTTTGGCACAGAAAGGGGTAAAATATGCTGCAATAAAGCTTTTTGATAAATTACCAGATGAAATAAAATGTCTGACAGACAGCAGTAATAGTTTCAAAAACAAATTGAAATCATACCTCCTTCACAAATCCTTCTATACCATAGATGAATTGTTGAATATGAGTAAATAAATCTGGAGATGTAATATATGCATTTTGTGCCATTTAAGGGAATGGGATAGATAATAGAAATATTTAGGTATAACACTATAATGTAAACAAGAAAAAGAAAGAAAACTGGTTTCCTGTGCGCATTTCTTGTGCATTTGACACGTTCCACATCATAACGGTTTTTCCGTGCTATTGATCATTGGAACACGTAACTAACTAACCAGAGATGGACCAATGCGTTACTGACTTCCTTAATTTGGGAAACTCTTTCTCTTTAATAAATCACCAATTCTTCTGAAATTCTAATTATTTGTTTGTCTGCACATGTACGTTACAGATACCAATTTCCGTCCCATTGGGATAACTCCGTGGTGCGACGTGTTTTAGCATTAGAGTATATTTCACGAAAAGAACGTCTTCTTCCTTTTAGCTCTTCCCATTTGAACTCACCGAGCACTGTGTGTCGATAGAGGTCTCCGGTAATAAATCTAGCAGCACACCTCTGAATTGTTTCGATGACTTCCTCTAATCTTGCCTGGTGTGGTTTCCAAATCACACTAGCAGTACGTACCGAAGAACGGACCGTACAAGTGTTCCATACACGGTCTCCTTTGCAGATGAGCTACATTTTGCTAGAATTGTCTAAAAAATAAAAGAACACATTCGATCATTCGCCTTCCCTAGAAACGACCTTATGTGCTCGTTGCATTTCATGACGCCTTGCAATAGAGCACCCAGATATTTAATCGACGTGACAGTGTTAATTCAGCTCCCCACTACAACAATGTAGAATTGTTTTTTATACTCATAAGCATTAATTTACATTTTTCACGTCTATAGAAATGTGACACTCATCGCACCAAGTATAAATCCAAGTCCCCCTATATCCTCCTACGGTCACTTGAAGATAATACTTTCCCGAACACAACACTCGCAGATCGCTGCTCACCCTGACTATCACATCGTTTACGTACATAGAGAACACTATGCAGAACTATCACACTTCCTCTGCGCACTCCGCCGGGATACCTTTACCTCTGATGAAGACTCGCCGTCAACGACAACTAAAGGGCTCTGTTGAAAAATTAATGGATGTGTCCTATCAATTGATCCCTTCTTTTACTCAAGTACACGAAAGTGAAAATTGCAAGGCACAACATTTTCTCTACAATATTGATAATTCACTGAAGCGCCAAAGAAACTGTGATAAGCATGCTTATTCAGATACACATGTAAACAGCCACAATACAGCGCTGCGGTCGGCTACGCCGATATACGACAACAAGTGTATGGCGCAGTTGTTCAATCAGTTACTGCGGCTACAATGGCAAGTTATCAAGATTTATAGTCGGCGCACGAGCGATGCGGCACAGCGTCTCCGAGGTAGAGTTGAAGTTGGGCTTTTCCCGGACGACCATTTCACGAGTGTACGTGAACATCTGGAACCCGGTAAAACGTCAAATCTCCTATATCGCTGCGGTTGGCAAAAGATCCTACAAGAACGGAACCAACGACGACTGGAGGTAATCGTTCAACGTGACAGAAGTGCAACCCTCCCGCAAATTGTTGCAGATTTCAATTCTGGACCATCAGACCAGCGTGCGAACCATTCAACGAATCATCATCGATATGGACTTTCGGAGCCGAAGGCCCAGCCGTGTACCCTTGATGACTGCACGACACAAAGCTTTACGCCCCATCTGGGCCCGTCAACATCGACATTGGACTGTTGATGACTGGAAACATATTGCCTGTTCGGGCGAGTCTCGTTTCAAATTGTATTGAGCGGATGGACGTGTACGGGGGGTATGGAAACAACCTCATAAATCCATGGACTCTGCATGTCAGCAGGGGACTGTTCATGCTAGTGGAGGCTCTGTAATTCAGTAATGGTGTGTGGCGTATGCAGTTGAGAAATATGGGACCCCTGATACGTCTAGATACGACTCTAACGGGTGACACATACGTAAGCATCCTGTTTGATCACCTGTATCTATTCATATCCATTGTGCAGTCCGACGGACTTGGGCAATTCCAGCAGGACAATGCGACACCCCACACGTCCAGAATTGCTGCAGAGTGGCTCCAGGAACACTCTTCTACCAACCAAACTCCCCAGACATGAACATTATTGTGCATATCTGGGATGCCTTGCAATGTGCTGTCCAGAAGAGATCTCATCCCCTCGTACTGTTACAGATTTATGGATATCCTTGCAGGATTGATGGTGCCAATTCCCTCCAGCACGACTCCAGACATCAGTCGGGTCCATGCCGCGTCGTGCTGCGGTTCTTATGCGTGCTCGCAGGGGCCCTACACGATATTAGGCAGGTGTGCCTATGTCTTTGGCATTTCAGCGTAAGAATTGGTGTACAAACAAATTTTTGGGGTATAATGTTTATAGGTGATTTTCCCGCACAGCTTGTGTGACAGCTTTGTTCAGTGGGTGTTGTGGAGTAGTTTACAGTTCTGTTTTCCACATATATTAGTCATAAATTTAAAACAGGTCACGCTGTAATGCATTAGGTAAATGGTACTTACTCTTAAACTGTTTTTTAAGCTGCACTGCATTACAAGTAACTGGATTTTAGAATACAAAATCGGATGAAATAAAAGATAATACCAGTACTGAAATACCTATGTTGCAACAGTAAGGTACAAACTGGGTCAGCAGTCCATCCACAAATGTGAAATTGACATGTCTGGTGGCGTCGTCACTTTCAGCAGCAGCCATTGTGGACCAAACCGCCACTTTTGTATTTATTATCCTACACGCTGTTTATGGGAGGGACATTTTCCGTGCGTTAGAATAGAATATAGTTTTGTTTTTGTGTATTAATCATAGACTTAACATCACTTCTTTCTAATCCTTACAAAAACCTTAACTGTTGCAGATAATTTCCCCCCATATGATCAGAGACGGAAACATGCACAGCACTTGCGAAAATTAGACTCATACTGTCGTCTGAATTATTCTTATTATTGCTCTTTCAGGCCCTGTTTTATGATACAGAAGCCAATTAAAATCTGGTAATTTCGATAGTAGAACGTAGTATACATAGTTGCTTTAAACATCTTAACTGATTACCATATCACCCTTGGCGTTTTCACTTTACACATTACACATAGAACAAGGTCTGAAAGATAGGTAAAACGAATTGTTTCGACGCGAGGATGTGTTGCACTTTCTTAAGTAATGCCGTGCTTCCAATCTCAGACGATATGAGGAAAAACGTACGAATAGCACGTGCACATTAAAGAAGCAAGTTTACGAGTAAGTACCATTTACATAAAGTGTTAGAACGTCACTTGTTTCAAATTCATGACTAGCGTATGTAAAAAACAGAGCTGTATATTACCCCAGAACACCCACCGAACGTAGCTGTCACACACAAGGTGTGCTGGGAAACTATCAACATTGCACCCCAAAAATTTGTTTATTCACCAATTGTTACGACCAAAACTGTAGAGAAAATTTTGTGCCTTCAGCAACTCAGTCATACGAGCAAACATCGCCCTTTAACAAAATTAGAGAACAACATGTTTGTAAAAAAAAAAAAAGTCGTCGAATTTGCGCAGAAGTTTGCCTTAATTAACTGATGACTTGTCTGTGACCTTTTCAAAATGGTTCAAATGGCTCTAAGCACTATGGGACTTAATACCTGAGGTAATCAGTCCCCTAGACCTTAGAACTACTTTAACCTAACTAACCGAAGGACATCACACACATCCATGCCCGAGGCAGGATTCGAACCTGCGACCATAGCAGCCGCGTGGTTCCGGAGTGAAGCGCCTAGAACCGCTCGGCCACAGAGGCCGGCTGACCTTTTCAAATCATCCACTTAGGTCATGCAACAACATCCTGTAAGTGAAACCTAGACCAGATAGGGTTCACACGCAATGGATGTTGTTGTATGACTTACGTGGATGATTTGAAAATGGACTGGAAAGGCCCGAAGCCAGTCATCAGTTAACAAAGACGAACTTCTGCGCTGGCTTGACCGTTTTTTGTAGATTTTTTTGCATCAGGTTATGTTGCTACCTCGTTACCATCCAGCATGCTGGAAGTAAGAAAATTTGAGAAGTCATGAAAACAAACCAAGAGGTACACTACTCAATCAAAAGACACCTGTTAGTGGAAATTACTGTGGGTTACGTCCATCCTTCAAGGCGTGAACTCTGCTGGAGATACTTTCAATGTCTTATCTGAACATGGAGAAATGTCTGCCCACTCTTTCGCCAGAGCCGCAACCAGAGAACATAGTATGCTTGATGCTAGGGTCTAGAGTGAAGTTGGCATTGTAACTCATTACAAAAGTGTTCCATGGGTTCATGTCAGAACTCTGGGCAAGCCAGTCTGTTTTAAGAATGTTACTGTCCATAAACCGTTGCCGCACAGACACTGCTTTAAGACAGGGTGCACTGTTATGCTGATTTGGTAGCCACTGTCTCTGAACTGTTCCTCAACTGAACGTAATACACGATGCTGTGAAATGTGTTCATTGGCTTCCGACTTTAGTTTTTTCTTAAGCCTAATGAGGAGACTACACATTTTCTTTTGCTTGTGCCTTTGTCCTGCAGTTTTCGCAGGGTCGGCATTGTTAAAATCGGATTTGGCATGGTTAATGTAAAGGGGTGGCCGACCCTTCCTGCCCCCACCCCATACCTCCCAGGATGAAATCAGTGTACTCCAGCTGTCTGCGTCTAGTGTGAACCGTGAAATAGTGCGAACGTGTTTCAAATGTTTGCGAGTCGTGTAACTGAGAAGAGATGTGGGAACCAGCCCGGTATTCACCTAGTGGGATGTGGAAAACCGCCTAAAAACTACATCCAGGCTGCTGGCACACCGTCCCACGACGTTAATCCACCGGGAAGATTCGATCCGAGGCCGGTGCGCCTACCCGAGTCCGGGAAGCAGCCCATTAGCGCCCTCAGCTAACCTGGCGGGTAATAAGGGCACAACACACTAACTACTAAAATCACCCTAATAGCCGGATTTCTATCTTCCCCGTACTTCACTGCTGGCACGACACGTAAAGGCTTGCGACGTTCTCAGACATCCACCAAACCCAATTCCATCAGACAGCCATAGACTATAGAGTGATTCATCAGCGTAAATCAGCCTCTTCTAGAGGTGTCGCTCTTCACAACAGCTCCAGGGTCGCCTAGCAGTGACTACAGAAATGTGTGAAGCTGCTCAGCCACTGTACCCCGTTCTCTAAAACTACATACGCACAGCCGGACTGGTGGTAGCACTTTGTAAGTCACAAATTATTCCTTCCGCTGATTCCTCCTGTTTTTACAATCATCCTTCACAATCCTCGGTGGTCCTTGTCCGTCAGTACTTGATGTCTGCCTGATCTTGGTATAGTTGTGGTTGACACTTCGCATTTTCACTTCACAAGCACACCACTAACAGCAGACTTTGTCAGCCTAAGAAGGCTTTAAATGTTCCTGATGGAACTGTTTCCCAGGTGGCATCTTATGACTAGGCCACGAAGTCACTGAGCTCTTCTGAGCGAGCCATTCCGTGGTTACGGCTTCTCTACTGACAATACAATACTACCCACCTCCTTTTAACCCTGGGTTCAGTGTGGGGCGGCGGTGGGGTGAGTGGACTGCTGTAGCCTGTTGTGAGGTTGTGTACCACTGAGGGCTACGGCAGGGACGAAGCCTCTCCGTCGTTTCTAGTTCCCCAGTTCAATATATACATACGAGTACATACATACCCACATCCTTTTATACTGACGGGTCCTCCTTTGACGCCTAGTGTTCATTTCGGCATTACATAGGGATGATACTTCTGATCAGAGAGCGCATTTTTTTTTTTTTTAATTTCTACTACTTCAGTCACTTTTTACTAATATTTAATAACGCGACGCATTTCAGCAGCGTGCTGGCGTCATCGGCTGGAATACAGTAACATGTACATTACATTAATCTGAAGTGTGATGCGGTTCACTTGCTGCATGTGCGAGTGGTGTTACGTAACGAAACATAACCCTGTTCAGAAAGATAAATTTACTGTAACATGTACCTTAAGTGATTTATTGGATTACATCACTTCATTAGTGTATTTACTTACATTTTTGCTGGAAATTCATTTGTCTGGTACACTGAGCACATTAACAAATAAATCAGCGCTTAACACGTTCACATTGAGATGTTTGCATCATTTCAGAGACTCTAAATTGCTAAGATGAACTAATTTCAGTTGCTAAGATGGTAGAAACAATGAAGATGCAACATTTGCTGTACTGGTGTACTAAGGCCATGGCACATACTAAATGATGGTAGAAACAATGAAGACGTAACCTTTGCTATAATGTTCTACTAAAGCCATGGGACATACTAAATGATGTGATTATTTGTTTAAGACAATTTTTCAACAAAACAAGCATTCAGCAGCGGTTAAAATATTGAAGAAATTTATATTGTGATTTTCTACCTTGTCATTTTTTCAACCTATTATGTTATGTGCAATGACATACATGTCCATTAGGTGCCCCTTGTGTGTTTATTTATTATATGAAGACCATTGACGATATCACGGAATGGCTGGTCACAGCCATTTTCGTGCCTGGCTATTGCTGATTTAGAATAATACTTTGTGTGGTAGGCATTTAAGTGTTCACTGTCTCTTTTTAGGAACTCTCTCCCAGTTTGGCCAACGAAGAGCGCTCAGCTGTAAGCTTACCTCTCTGTCTGTTTACGTTGTCTCTTATTGTGTGTCGCAAATTGTTATGTCTTTTGAAACGAATGTTAATCTTGTGCTGTCTGAAAATGTTTACTATTCTGCAGAAGAGTTTGCCAGGGAATGGCATGCAAGCAGTGATGTTTTTTTCTGTGTGATAAATTATTGTTTTTTCGTCTCCGTGCGAGTTCTTCAATAAGTATGTCATCATGGCCTTTTGCTGTAGCTGTTTGTTTGATCATGCTGAGTTCATCGTGTTTCGCGTATTTATCCATTGGAATATTACTGGCACTTTTAACTAGTGTTCTGTACGCACAATGGCCGGCCGTTGTGGCCGAGCGGTTCTAGGCGCTTCAGTCCGAAACCGCACTGCTGCTACGGTCGCAGGTTCGAATCCTGCCTCGGGCATGGATGTGTGTGATGTCCTTAAGTTAGTTAGGTTTAAGTAGTTCTAAGTCTAGGGGACTGATGACCTTAGATGTTAGGTCCCATAGTGCTTAGAGCCATTTGAATCATTTTGTACGCACAATGTTTGTGTGTCGTAGTGTGGCAAGATGAGCTGTGGATGGTGGTATGTTGTTGTTGCTTTTCTGTGGACTTAGAAGGAGTGTAAATTGTTTGCTTTTCTAATGCTCTGGTCTAGAAAGTTGATGCTACCAGTGTTTTCATATTCAACAGTGAATTTTATATTTGTTTGTTTACATGGCCATCTTTCGCAGCAGCTGTTATAATCAGTTATTTCTGGTTTCTCCGAGTCAAGCTTATTGCAATTAATAAAAGGAACTTCTACGCTGCACGCGTTTCGCTCTTACTTAAAAATCACCTTCTGTGATCATTCTGGATATATGAATAAATATGTTTATACATTTTTGTTGTTATAGTTTTCAAACTGTATCTCTCTGTAAAGTTGGCGTGAAATTTACATATGGAGTTTCTGCCTCTTGTCCACATATTCTGAAAACCACTGCGAAACAAAAATATGCCAAGTTTTAATGTACAACGAAGTTTCAAAAATGGTTCAAATGGCTCTGACCACTATGGGACTTAACATCTATGGTCATCAGTCCCCTAGAACTTAGAACTACTTAAACCTAACTAACCTAAGGACAGCACACAACACCCAGTCATCACGAGGCAGAGAAAATCCCTGACCCCGGGACAACGAAGTTTCTTTCGACCTTAACCTCCGCTACCAACGAAGGAAAAACCAGTGGTTTGCAGAGTATGTGAACAAGAGGCAGAGACACCGTAAGTGAATTGCAAGCCAACTTTATAAAGAAATACTGTTTTAATCTATAACAACAAAAATGTGCAAATACATATAACCATATTTCCAGAATGACCATAGAAGATGCTTTAAAAATAAAAGTGAAATGCGTCTCGCGTAAAATTCTCTTTACATAACAACAAAACGCTTTAAGTCGGAGAAACCAATAATAATTTTATTTTACTTGTTGTACTGAATCTGTTGAGTATGTTGTTAATCTCATGTGTGTCACTTATGGATAGTGTCATTCACTGCAAAAGTACATCTTTCCTCTGGCACAAAGAGCACAAACAAGGATATATACAGCAAAAATTGACAAAATTCGGTACATAACCTCACAGACACACCAGCAAATATATCTCACCACACTTCAATTAAGGAGTTATCCCGCAACGCGGAATTTCTGATGACCAGTAATCTTAAATGCCAACTGTTTATAGTTTTAGAGTTCGACCGAGTCCCAATGTCTCTGTACATTTATGTACTTCGAGAGATTACGAACCGTGAAACTCAAGGTTTCTTCCACGCTGGGATCTGCTTATCACAGGATGCCCTTGAGACTTTGAGAGAGAAAATGTACCGATTCCTCCGGCACTTATCCTGGTGTGCTATCAGGTAGATAAGAACGGTATTACACGGTATAAGGAAAAAGACTCGAACTGTACAAACTTCCTCCTACTTCGTATTATTACATCACAGATAAACAAGTTCCACATGTCACGTTATCTGCCGAAGCAACACCACTTACTTCCTCTTATTGTTTGAATAATAAACGTTCAGCTGTCTTGAGTGTCCACCTTCTTGTCTGAAAAATTCTCCAACCGTAAAGTATATTCTCAGTGGGGACGTATCTGTGATTTACTCATGCAAAAATTTTTGCAGTTTCAGTTCTGAAGCTTTTCCCTTTCGTTGGCGAAGTGGCTCAGGATAGCAGAGTTACTGATAAGAACAATGATTTGTTTATTAGAGCGTTTAATGACAGAGTTGTCAACTAGCGCCTTAAAATAATGCGAAATGAATTCACAGAAAACTGGTCAAAACCTCTTTCACTGTACGCCTTTACCATTCATATTAACTCACTTGCAGATTCTTAAAATGTTAATATATTTGTCTAAAATATTGTTAAAATGCTGTAAGGGTCATCAAACCACTAGCAAAAGCAAACTCGTCATTGCACACACTTTTCACTATTTCGCACTGTCCATTTCATTTTCTAATATATAAAAATGAATAAAGGTTTTTTTTTTGTATTCTGTGGTTTCTTTATCATTCATCCAGTGACGATTAAACTTTGATGATTTGTTGCGCACACCCGCATGACGGTTTCACGGCGGGTAAGAACCATTTACCGCTCATACGCGTGGAAGTGGAAAGGGGCGAAGTAGTAACTTAACTCTGGTGTGTCTGGACCTATATCAGTCAAATTTTGCATACACATGACATTATTGGTATAATCATATTCTGGGGGTTGAAATGGAAATGGCTCTGAGCACTATGGGACTTAACTTCTAAGGTCATCAGTCCCCTAGAACTTAGAACTACTTAAACCTAACTAACCTAAGGACATCACACACATCCATGCCCGAGGCAGGATTCGAACCTGCGACCGTAGCGGTCACGCGGTTCCAGACTGTAGCGCCTTTAACCGCTTGGCCACTCCGGCCGGCGTATTCTGGGGGTGGACTAATATACAAATAATCCATGTGGGTACTTGAGAGGAGGGGAGGTTGGGGATGAGAAGACGAGACATGTAAAAACGGTAAACTCCCTAGTTTTCGGGGTCGCTACAGTTATTGGCGGATGACAGTCACAATGTCTGCAATATAGAAAAATGTAATGTAACAGTATGACACCTCTACCCCCGTCCCTATGGGTGCAGGTTTGAGGTGAAAACGCAGAACATAAAACAATAACCCATGACCCCCTGGAACAATTTCAACCTAATCCTGTACATAAACGACTCACTATTTACATAAAATACTGTGGGAGTACGATAGTCTACAAACGTAACGGGTGATTGGGGGCGGGGGGGGGGGGGGGGCGACACGTTTAAACGCCTGTAAACGACCTGTTAGTATTTCTTTCCTCTAAACAGTTGACTAGGAATACTTCGAAAGCTTGAAGCCCAATTTATTTCTTATTTACGTTGTTCAACGCATCAACCACATCGTCCTGTGAGCACCGCATCGAGCCAAGAATTTTGCCATAGTATTTCGAGACCAAACGTCATGTCACACCTCTCAGTACCACAGATACAATTAGCCTCCTCTCTAGTCGCATGTGTAAAATAGCAGTGATCAGAAAGTTGCTAGCGATAGTCCTTTTTCTAGAAAAGACAATCAGTTACTGGTAGAATTACAAGTTTCCTCACAATTCAAATACAGCTGCAGGGCGAAATTCTCTAAATATATGGATCAAATACGTGTAAAATATATATGAAGTGTGTAAAATTTATGTGCAATATACGCGACGTATGCTTAGGCGAACGAATCAGTGGGCAAGAAGGTAGTTCATTGCTAACTTTGACATTTTGTTATCTTCAATGAGACGCTTATTTTGTTCCAGATCTCTCCTTGCTTCCCTTTACCACTTTTTCCTTACAACAAAAGTTTTAAAGCGTTATTGGATCTAAATAAATGTTCAAGACTTTTTACCTTTTTCCAATCGTTCCTGATGAGCTGCTCCTTTTTTATTTTCTTTCACATCGCTTTTATTATATTTTCCTCAAGTCTGATGTACTCATTAGTCTTCCCCAAAATCAAATTTCCAGCAGTTGTAAGCGTATTCCATGTCTTCAACAGTCCCCCGAGTTTGCATATAGGAATACAATCCAGGTGAACGTCTTAACGGTTTTTAATGTTAAACGATTTGTTCACTAATAACTCCTCCTCTTCCATGGAAAGGACGTTTTGCTGAACAGTTGGTTTTTTTTTTTGTTTTTTTTCCAGACAACATCTACTTTCTGCGATTGTTACGTAAAATTGCGATGTCGAGGTCAACAGGACACCAACCTATTATTTCCTAAGGATAACATCTACATACATACATACATACTCCGCAATCCACCATACGGTGCGTGGCGGAGGGTACCTCGTACCACAACTAGCATCTTCTCTCCCTGTTCCACTCCCAAACAGAAAGAGGGAAAAATGACTGCCTATATGCCTCTGTACGAGCCCTAATCTCTCTTATCTTATCTTTGTGGTCTTTCCGCGAAATATAAGTTGGCGACAGTAAAATTATACTGCAGCCAGCCTCAAATGCTGGTTCCCTAAATTTCCTCAGTAGCGATTCACGAAAAGAACGCCTCCTTTCCTCTAGAGACTGCCACGCGAGTTCCTGGAGCATTTCCGTAACAGTCGCGTGATGATCAAACCTACCAGTAACAAATCTAGCAGCCCGGCTCTGAGTTGCTTCTATTTCCTCCCTCAATCCGAACTGATAGGGATCCCAAACGCTCGAGCAGTACTCAAGAATAGGTCGTATTAGTGTTTTATAAGCGGTCTCCTTTACAGATGAACCACATCTTCCCAAAATTCTACCAATGAACCGAAGACGACTATCCGCCTTCCCCACAACTGCCATTACATGCTTGTCCCACTTCATATCGCTCTGCAGTGTTACGCCAAAACATTTAATCGACGTGACTGTGTCAAGCGCTACACTACTAATGGATTATTCAAACATTACGGGATTCTTTTTCCTATTCATCTGCATTAATTTTCATTTATCTATATTTAGAGTTAGCTGCCATTCTTTACACCAATCACAAATCCTGTCTAAGTCATCTTGTATCCTCCTACAGTCACTCAACGACGACACCTTCCCGCACACCACAGCATCATCAGCAAACAGCCGCATATTGCTATCCACCCTATCCAAAACATCATTTATGTAGATAGAAAACAACAGCGGATCTACCGCACTTCCCTGGGGCACTCCAGATGATACCCTCACCTCCGATGAACACTCACCACCGAGGACAACGTACTGGGTTCTATTACTTAAGAAGTCTACTTTCTGTGATTGAATAGAAAGTAAAATACTACGTCAAGATACTGTGGCTACCTAACAAACATATAC
This sequence comes from Schistocerca cancellata, assembly GCF_023864275.1. Classification (NCBI taxonomy): domain Eukaryota; kingdom Metazoa; phylum Arthropoda; class Insecta; order Orthoptera; family Acrididae; genus Schistocerca; species Schistocerca cancellata. Next base: position 401,860,871 of record NC_064632.1, on the reverse strand, counting down.
TGTTGTTGCTTCCACGGTGACAGAAGACTGTGGAGGCGTCTACTTGCAGCATGGCGCAGGGTCGGAGTCCACGCTCCGTTCCACCTTCATATGATTACAAATACACTGCCTGACAAAAAAAAAAGTGAGGAGCCCGAAAGAGGAGGACGAAACGAAATGAAGGTCCAAGGGTTTGGAGTGATTATACCGTCAAATTTTCCAAAATTTGACAGTAAGGGTTTACTTATCAGTACGACGTTGCAACCCCTGCGGCCTGGATGCACGCACTGACTCGGTTGGGCAGGTTGTCATAGGCTCGTTGTGCCCTCTCGTGAGGCAAGCCAGCCCAAAACTGTTGTAACACGTCCTTGATGCCTTGCATAATTCCATTATGACGTCCGAGCTGATCCCGCTTGTTCAGTCGGATCTATCTGGCCATAGGAGTTCTCAACATCACGTACAAAGTTCGTACAGCATTGTTCTGTTGGAAAATGGCACCGCAATAGTGTTGCATGGGAGATACTACATGAGGATGCGCGATGCTCGTTTTGTGCCATTCTTCCGTCAGGGTTCCCTCAGTCACTACAAGCCGTGACCTCAATTCATATCCGATGGCTCACCACACAGTGATGCCAGGAGTAACACCGCACCGCCGAATCATTGGAAGAATGGGAAATTTTCCCAGCTCGCCCCAAACTCGTCGACGATGCTCAAGCCAGTAACTGCAAAACGGCGATTCGTCGCTCAGCACAAAGGGACGCCATTCGCTAGCAGTCGATGCTTCCCGGTCACGACATCACTCCAAACGCTGCCGTTTGTATTTTGGTGTTAACGGCAGCCTACGCAATGGGCGGCAATTGCGGCTGCTCCTAGACTCAGACCAATGACGCGCGATGACACAAATTTTCAGGGAGACCATTATGAGTTGTCGAATTTGATACGCAGATGTGAAGAAGTTACGTTGTGCTCGGTACACAACACGGCGATCGTCCCTTGTGACGGTCAGATGTGATCGACTGGAATCTTGACGTCGAGTATGGCTTCCTTCACGTTCCTATGCTGTCAAAGTTTGTACCACTGTCGCTTCCGTCCTCAGCTCATGGTCTAGTGGCTAGCGTTGCTGTCTCTGAAACACGGGGTCCCGAGTTCCATTCCGACCCAGTTGGGGATTTTCTCTGTCCGGGGACTGGGTGTTCGAGTTGTACTCATCATCATCATTCGTGACAGTGGCTAGATTGGACTGTGTAAAAATTGGAACTTTGTACGGGCGCTGATGACAGCGCAGTTGAGCGCCCCACAAACCAAACATGTCCAGACACTCTGTGACCAAAATGGTACTGAAACAGAGGATGACAGACTAAAGACCGAAATACTAAATGTCTTTTTCCAAAGCTGTTTTACAAAGGAAGACTGCATTGTAGTTCCTTCTCTGGATAGTCGCACAGATGACAAAATCGTAGATATCGAAATAGATGACAGAGGGATAGAAACACAATTAAATAATTCTAAAGAGAAAACGCCGCTGGACCTGATGGGATACCAGTTCTATTTTACACAGAGTACGCAAAGGAACTTGCCCCCTTTTTGCAGCGGTGTACCGTAGGTCTCTAGAAGAGCGTAGCGTTCCAAACAATTGGAAAAGGGCACAGGTCATCCCCGTTCTCAAGAAGGGACGTCGAACAGATGTGCGGAACTATAGACCCATATCTCTAACGTCGATCAGTTGTATAATTTTGGAACACGTATTATGTTCGAGTATAATGACTTTTCTGGAGACTATAAATCTACTCTGTAGGAATCACATGAGTTTCGGAAAGGACGATCGTGTGAAACCCAGCTCGCGCTATTCATCCACGAGACTCAGAGGGCCATAGAACAGAGGTTCCCAGGTTGATGCCGTGTTTCTTGACTTCCGCAAGGCGTTTGATACAGTTCCCCACAGTCGTTTAATGAACAAAGAAAGAGCATATTGACTATCAGACCAATTGTGTGATTGGATTGAAGAGTCCCTAGATAACAGAACGCAGCATGTCATTCTAAATGGAGAGAAGTCTTCCGAAGTGAGAGTGATTTCAGGTGCGGCGCAGAGGAGTGTCGTAGGACCGTTGCTATTCACAATATATATAAATGACCTTGTGGATAACATCGGAAGTTCACTGAGGCTTTTTGCGGATGATGCTGTAGTATATCGAGAGGTTGTAACAATGGAAAATTGTACTGAAATGCAGGAGGATCTGCAACGAATTGACGCATGGTGCAGGGAATGACAATTGAATCTCAATGTAGACAAGTGTAATGTGCTGCGAATACATAGGAAGAAAGATCCTTTATCATTTAGCTACAATATAGCAGGTCAGCAACTGGAAGCAGTTAATTCCATAAATTATCTGGGAGTAGGCATTAGGAGTGATTTAAAATGGAATGACCATATAAAATTAAACGTCGGTAAAGCAGATGGGAGACTGAGATTCATAGGAAGAATACTAAGGAAATGCAGTCCGAAAACAAAAGAAGTAGGTTACAGTACACTTGTTCGCCTACTGCTTGTATACTGCTCACCGGTGTAGGATCCATACCAGATAGGGTTGATAGAAGAGATAGAGAAGATCCAACAGAGAGCATAGCGCTTCGTTACAGGATCACATAGTAATCGCGAAAGCGTTACGGAGATGGTAGATAAACTCCAGTGGAAGACTCTGCAGGAAAGACGCTCAGTAGCTCGGTGCAGGCTTTTGTTGAAGATTCGAGAACATACCTTCACCGATGAGTCAAGCAGTATATTGCTCCCCCCTACGTATATCTAGCGAAGGCACCATAGGAGGATAAAATCAGAGAGATTAAAGCCCACACAGAGTCATACCGACAATCTTTCTTTCCACGAACAATACGAGACTGGAATAGAAGGGATAAACGATAGACATACTCAAGGTACCCTCGGCCACACACCGTCAGGTGGCTTGCGGAGTATGGATGTAGATGTAAATGTAGATCATCATCACTGGTGCTTCCCGAAGCCCCAAAAATCTGGATATTACACTGTTCGACCAGTCGTCTCAACGGAGAAGAGCTAATTACACTGTCTCACAAGACTACGTGAGATCTGCACATCCTTCACAGTGCTCACTCAGTATCTGATGCTGTTCACGTCCTTATACCCCCTACCAGGCCCGATAGCAACACTAAGCACGAACAACGTTAATGCACTCTGGTGACCGTCCTGTCACAGAGCATTGCAACTCTGATGATCTATGGTCGATTTTGCGGCACGTGGCGAGAACACTGGTAAACGCAGCAGGGAGGCACCGTCTACAGTTCTGGTTCCACGTGTCGAAGCTCGTAGAACACTGACCCATCGACACTTCAGCCGAATCTACTTCACGTTGCAGTTGCCCCTCGAGAACACATTTCCTGAAAGAATGTGGCCATCCAATATCTGAGCAGGAGGAAGACTCGCTATTTTTCAAGCTCTCTACTGAGACAAGAGAACAGGACTAATGCAAGGTGCAAAAATTTACTTTATTAAGTTGAGACAACTTTTTATCCCCCCCGGTTTTTGAGAGAAAGGCCTTGCGACACGGCGCTCGGGTGTGAAGTCTCCACGTCGGAGTGCTCTGCAGAAAAACGACGTGGCTGACAGAGTGTTCTACGGCTTATCCTTTCAAGAGCTCCAGGGTAGCTGTTCTGTTACTGCGTTGCCCAAGTCAACGCCAGCACCGTCCAAAAATTCCAGCGGATTCTGTAATCCCGTCCACGGTGTCAGACACAGCTATATACTGCCATGAACCACCTCATCTCTCAAGTAAGTCTTCAGCGCTCTAAAGTTTGGTGCCGCGTTTTCTTGACGAGAGCAGATTATCGCATATGGCCCCTAGGATACAAAGAGTAAAGCTCATCGGTAAGTGCTCCGATATTCTACGAGATTTCGCGAGTCGTGAACTGATATATAAGACCCCTGTGGCAGTACCCCAGATTAAAGTGATAAGAAGATTAATTTATCAGTGGATTCAGAAAGATACAAAAGCCCAAGCCAGCTCGATAGCACTAAAGGAAGCGTGTCTGGGAAGGCTGGTATTTCTCTTTCAAGAAAGAATCATTTCTGATTTGGCCTTCACTTGTGTTCGCAATTATTCGAGTCAGTTTGACTGCATCTACTTTCGCACCATTCACAATTTTCATTTGTCAAATATTTCGATCTATACATACAATTTTAGGAATCAGTCACGCTTCTGTGTAATTTTTTTTCTTTTTAAATGATATCTATTCTGATTTACCAACCGACACAACCTATCTAATCAAAGATCCGGGTGCGTTCAAGTAGGACTCACGTACCGAGGGTTATGTATTTAGATAGCTTACCGATCCCGGGAATCGTGAGTTTCGACAATCTTTACCTCTTACCGATATCGATACTGGCACTCCCCTACGGCACACCTGAAATCACTCTTACTTCCGAAGACTTCTCTCCATTGAGAATGACATGCTGCGTTCTGTTATCTAGGAACTCCTAAATCCAATCACACAATTGGTCTGATAGTCGATATGCTCTTTCTTTGTTCATTAAATGATTGTGGGGAACTGTATCAAACGCCTTGCGGAAGTCAAGAAACACGGCATCTACCTGGGAACCCCTGTTCTATGGCCCTCTGAGTCTCGTGGACAAATAGCGCGAGCTGGGTTTCACACGATCGTCCTTTTCGAAATTCACAAATGGCCGTATCTTTTGACTGCATTGATGTACAAACAACGCAAAGGGACCGTCGACCTTAGTATGTGACATAAATTTTAACTTCACACGTCTACTCATTGTTGATATAAATGGGTCTTCATAGACGAACGGATGGGCAGTCAGATAACAAATGACAAAAAATTTTCGTGTACTATAATTACAAATTAACAATTTTTTCTTTCACTTTTACTGCGAAACTTTGCTTCTTGCCAAATTTCATGATTCCAGGTCAATGGGAAGTATTCTATAGGTTTTGGGGAGTGAGTTTGCAAGTATCAAAATGTCTGACATAAATACCCGTGTCTTTTGATTGCACTGACCTACACGCTTCAGTTTTTTACACCGTGTGTGGCATACATCTACATCTACATGGATACTCTACAAATCACATTTATGTGCCTTGCAGAGGGTTCAGCTAACCTCCTTCATAATAATTCTCTATTATTCCCATCTCGTACAGCGCGCGGAAGAAACGAACACCTATATCTTCCCGTGTGAGCTCTGATTTCCCTTATTTTATTATGATGATCGTTTCCCCCTATGTAGGTCGGCGTCAACAAAATATTTTCGCATTCGGAGGAGAAAGTTAGTGATTGAAATTTCGTGACAAGAGTCCGCCGCAACGAAAAACGCCTTTGTTTTAATGATGTCCACTCCAAATCCGGTATCACTTCAGTGACACTCTCTCCCCTGTTTCGCGGCAATACAAAACGTGCTGCCCTTCTTTGGACTTTTTCGATGTACTCCGTCAGTCCTACCAGGTAAGGATCCCACACCGCGCAGCAGTATTCTAAAATAGGACGGACAAGCGGAGAGCAGGGAGTCTCCTAAGTAGATCTGTCACATTTTCTAAGTGTCCTTGCAACAAAACGCATCTTTGGTTAGCCTTCCCCACAGTATTTTCCATGTGTCCCTTCCAATTTAAGTTGCTTGTAATTATAATTCCGGGTATTTAGTTGAATTTACGACCTTTAAATTTGACTGATTTATGGTGTAATCGAAGTTTAACGTATTCCTTTTAGCACTCATGTGGATTACCTCACGCTATTCGGTTTTTAGGTTCAATTGCCAATTTTTGCACCATAGAGATATCTCTTCTAAATCGTTTTGCAGTGTGTTTTGATCTTTACTAGTAGATAAACGACAGTATCATCTGCAAACAACCTAAGACGGCTGCTCAGATTGTCCCCTAAACCGTTTATATAGATAAAGAACAGCAAAGGGCCTATAACACTACGTTGGGGAACGCCAGAAATCACTTTTGTTTTACTCGATGACTTTCCGTCAGTTAGTACGAACTGTGACCTCTCTCACAGGAAATCACGAATCCAGTCACATAATTGAGACGATAAACACGAAATTTCACTACAAGCCGCTTAAGTGGTACAGTGTCAAAAGCCTTCTGGAAATCTGGAAATACGGAATAAATTTGAAATCCCTTGTCAATAGCACTTAACACTTCGTGTGAGTACAGAGCTAGTTGTGTTTCACAAGAATGATGTTTTAGCCGGCCGGAGTGGCCGTGAGGTTCTAGGCGCTACAGTCTGGAGCCGAGCGACCGCTACGGTCGCAGGTTCTAATCCTGCCTCGGGCATGGATGTGTGTGATGTCTTTAGGTTAGTTAGGTTTAATTAGTTCTAAGTTCTAGGCGACTGATGACCTCAGAAGTTAAGTCGAATAGTGCTCAGAGCCATTTGAATGATGTTTTCTGAATTCGTGTTGATTGTGTGTCAATAGACCGTTCTTTTCGAGGTAATGCATAATGTTCGAATACAATATATGTTCCACAACCCTGCTGCTTTTCGACGTTAATGACATGGGCCTGTAATTTAGTGGATTACTCCTATTGCCTTCCTTGAGCGTTGGTGTGACCTGCGCGACTTTCCAGAGTTCGGGTATGAATATTTTGTGGAGCGAACGGTTGTATATGATTGTTAAGTATGGAGTTATTGTATCAGCACACTCTGAAAGAAACTTAGTTGCTATACAGTCTGGACCGGAAGACTTGCTTTTGTTAAGTAATTTAAGTTGCTTCACAATTCCGAGAATATCTACTTCTACGTTACTCATGTTTGCAACTGTTCTTGATTCGAATTCTGGAATATTTACTTCGTCTTCTTTGGTGAAAGAATTTCTGGGGGCTGTGTTCAGTAATTCTGCTTTGGCAGCAATGTCGTCAATAGCATTTCCACTGCTATCGTGCAGAGAAGGCACTGATTGTGTCTTGCCGTCCAGCATACTTTAAATACGACCAGAATGTCTTTGGATTTTCTGTCACGTATCGAGACAAAGTTTCGTTGTGGTAACTATTATAAGAAACTCGCATTGAAGTCCGCGCTAAATTTCGAGATTCTGTAAAAATCACCAATGTTCGAAATTTTGCGTCCGTTTAAACTTGGCATGTTTTTTCGTTGTTTCTGCTACAGTGTTCTGATCCGTTTTGTGTACCAAGGAGGACAGCTCCGTCGTTTGTTAATTTATTTGGTATAAATCTCTCAGTTGCTGCCGATACTATTTCTTTGAATTCAAGGCACTTCTGGTCTACACTTACATTGTTAATTTGGAAGGAATGGAGATTGTCTCTCAGGAAGGCGTCAAGTGAATTTTTATCAGCTTTTTTGAATAGGTATATTTTTCGATTATTTTTTGGAGGTTTTGGGGGTATTCTATTATATGTCTGTACCACTTAAGCCCTGCCTATTCTGTCCACTCCTGTTAGGTTACTTCCTTTGCCACCTCCCTCTCTTCAGTTCTTTTTCTGACCATAATGACACTACAGGGTGCCCCAGGAGGAACGGTCAACACCCAGGGACGTAACGGTAACCATCATTCGAAGCATAAAGCCCTAAATGGACATACGCCCCACTCCGAATGGCCTCCGTGACAGAACACATTTAACGTATGTTGTTATTTATTTTCTGTGTTATTCAATAAACTAATAGGATTACACACGTACAACAGTTAGTAAACATTATAACAAGCTCTATGTGAAATGGGTAGACGTTTTCCACATGTAATATTCAGCAAATACGTGTTCCTGGGACACTAATACACGCAGAGAGTCACCGTGTGCTAGTAGTACAACTACGTTGCACCATTTCAACAATGCGTTGCTGTTTCTGTGCAGATTATTGAACTACACGTTCAGAAAAAAAAGGGAACTTGAAAGAATAGCCGGCCGCGGTGGCCGTGCGGTTCTAGGCACTTCAGTCCAGAACCGCGTGACTGCTACGGTCGCAGGTTCGAATACTGCCTCGGGCATGGATGTGTGTGATGTCCTTAGCTTAGTTAGGTTTAAGTAGTTCTAAGTTCTAGGGGACTGATGACCTCAGATGTTGAGTCCCATAGTGCTCAGAGCCATTTGAACCATTTTTTGAAAGAATACCTGTTTCGTGCTGTATGCTAGAAACTCTGGTAAACAGTCTACGATCAGGAATTCGATGTGTCAGGAAGTGCCAACGGTATTCTTTGACAGCAACAGGAACACCATCGTTGCAGAAACCATAAACATACTTTATATTTCCATATTCATCGTTAGTGTACAAATGTGGCAAGTGTGGCTTTGAACACAGTTAACCAATGTTTGTCTCTCAGTCCCATGCACTGTTTCACTCATGATGCAATATGAACAGCTGTGCATTCAATGGGCTAGTTTACTGGCAGAAAGACATCCTTAACAAAGAGGTTGAAAGCAATGACGTACATTGGGTTAGAATAAAAACATCAATGAGTTTGGGTGGGTAAGACACATACATGCACACCATTAGCCCAAAAACAAATCACACCGTTAGCCCAAAACCAATGTTCATTAAACGTGCTGTAACTCAGACACCGCCCAGAACAGGACACACGACCACATGAAGAGTCCCACCTCAAATGCACGTTACAATATTCAGTGTCGCTATGATAACCCTGTGTTCACTTATTTCTGTATCCGTTTTGACGCTTGTTAATAGCTCAGGATTATTTGTTGCAAAGAGGCCAAGTGTGTTTTCACATCCGTTTACTATTTACGTAAGCTCATGAACTAACTCCTCGAAATAATTTTCGGAGAATGCATTTAGCACAATTTCAGGTGATGCTATACGCGTACCTCGGGATTTAAACACGTATTTTCGCCAACGTATCGAGGGTAAACTAAAGTCACGACCAACTATAACTGTACAGTACTGGCCATTAAAATATACCACGAAGGTGACGTGCTACAGACGCGACATTTAACCGACAGGAAGTAGATGCTGTGATATGCAAATGATTAGCTTCTCAGGGCATTCACACAAGGTTGGCACCGGTGGCGACACCTACAACGTGCTGACACGAGGGAAGTTTCCAACCGATTTCTCATACACAAACAGCAGTTGATCGGCGTTGCCTGGCGAAACGTTGTTGTGATGCCTCGTGTAAGGAGAAGAAATGCGTACCATCACGTTTCCCACTTTGATAAAAGTCGGATTGTAGCCTGTCGCGATTGCGGTTTATCGTATCGCGACATTGCTACTCGCGTTGGTCGAGATCCAATGACTGATAGCAGAATATGGAATCGCTGGGTTCAGGAGGGTAATACGGAACGCCGTGCTGGATCCCAACGGCCTCGTATCACTAGCAGTCGACATGACAGGCATCTTATCCTCATGGCTGTAACGTATCGTGCAGCCACGTCTCAATCCCTGAGCCAACAGATGGGGACGTATGCAAGACAACAACCTTCTGCACGAACAGTTCGAAGACGTCTGCAGCAGCATGGACTATCAGCTCGGAGACCATGGCTGCGGTTACCCTTGTCGCTGCATCACAGACAGGAGCGCCTGCGATGGTGTACTCAACGACGAACCTGGGAGCACGAATGGCAAAACGTCATTTTTTCGGATGAATCCAGGTTCTGTTTACAGCATCATGATGGTCGCATCCGTGTTTGGCGACATCGCGGTGAACGCACATTGGAAGCGTGTATTCGTCATCGCCATACTGGCGTATCACCCGGCGTGATGGTATGGAATGCCATTTGTTACACGTCTCAGTCACCTCTTGTTCGCATTGACGGCACTTTGAACAGTGGACGTTACATTTCAGATGTGTTACGACCCGTGGCTCTACCCTTCATTCGATCCCTGCGAAACCCTACATTTCAGCAGAATAATACACGACTGCATGTTGCAGGTCCTGTACGGGCCTTTCTCGATAGTGAAAATGTTCGACTGCTGCCCTGGCCAGCACATTCTCCAGACATCTCACCAACTGAAAACGTTTGGTCAATGGTGGCCGAGCAACTGGATCGTCACAATACGCCAGTCACTACTCTTGATGAACTGTGGTATCGTTTTGAAGCTGCATGGGCAGCTGTACCTGTACACGCCATCCAAGCTCTGTTTGACTCAATGACCAGGCGTATCAAGGCCGTTATTGCGGCCACAGGTGGTTGTTCTGGGTAGTGATTTCTCAGGATCTATGCGCTCAAATTGCGTGAAAATGTAATCACATGTCATTTCTAGTATAATATATTTGTCCAATGAATACCCGTTTATCATCTGCATTTCTTCTTGGTGTAGCAATTTTAGTGACCAGTAGTGTATGAGTCGGGTACATGTTTGAAATTAAACTCGAGCTTTCTTTGATCCTTTCAGCAGTTGTTTCATCTGAATTGGGAGACCGGTAAAACGATCCAGTTATTATTTTATTTCGGTTACCAGAATGAGTTCTACCCATACTAAGACTTTCACTTCAACCCGTTGCTGAGAAATAGGTTTTTCAACAGTCGGTCAGACAGACAGACGGACAACAAAGTGATCTCATAACAGTTCCGTTTTTACCGAGGGAGGTAATGAACTCTAAAATGTACTCGATTTTCCTTATCCACATGTTTAACGGAGACAACATGTGCGTGCACGTCTTTGCTAAGATCCAAAAGCTGGTAGGTATTGCAGAACTTGTGCTACTACCTTTATTTTGTTACGGAATTAAGCTACAGATTGCGATTTTGAAAAACTTGTCTCCCGACTGTATTACGTCCCCGTGGGCCAGGTTACTTCTAATGCAACGCCTTTCAAACTGTAATTATTCGTCGTCACCAAGATGGCGATGACCGTCTGTAGTTCGCCGGGGGTACAGGCATATTTTACTGGAAGCTAGTTGGCGATTAGAACCGGCCAGCGTGCGCCAACGTAACAAATCTGGAGTGTTCCCTCAGAACTTGCTTGTAAGACAAAAAAGAAATGGTTAAAATGGCTCTGAGCACTATGGGACTTAACATCTGAGGTCATCAGTCCCCTAGAACTTAGAACTACTTAAACCTAACTAACCTAAGGACATCACACACATCCATGCCTGAGGCAGGATTCGAACCTGCGACCGTAGCGGTCGCGCGGTTCCAGACTGAAGCGCGTAAAACCGCTCGGCCACACGGGCCGGCGCTTGTAAGACACACATAGCTTTTGTAGGAATTGCCGTTCAGGGTGGCTATAGAAAACAATGTCTGCACTGAGAATCTTCCGTTTTCTTTGTGGAACTGATTTTTTAAAACAGGCTCAGCAGGGTTACCAGTCTCACTCTTGTCGGTGCCCTGGGGCGGCCAACGCCTAGCGTCCATGTGGTCAGTGTCCATAACAAACGACCTAGAGGGAAGTCTGGGTCCCAGGCTTCACGCCCGTGCAGGAGTAGTAAAAGCTCTTAAAATTGGAGTATGACGTTATTACCGAGATGTTAAATGATGTTTGTGATTCATGTGATCACAACCACCGACTGCCGTCTGCACAACATGGCGAGATGCTACGGCCTACAGGCTAGGCAACACGCCCTCCTTTGTTGCTCTTTATTGCTTGTACTTACGTCTCTAACTCGTCTCAGTACTGCAGTGGATTCGTTCCTTTTATTTTTAACTGATGCTTGATTCCGAGTGGTTATAGCTAAAGTGCAGCTACCCACAGGGGTCTAGTGTGCGCTGTAGTTATCCTGTGGCAGCGAAAGTTGGTAGAGGTTCTAATGCATTGATGCGGAACCGCTTTACCATGGAAAAGATTAGTTCCAGTTTTGTCCACCAGGTAAAAATACGGCGCTGAGAATGCATTAAAGACGTATAAGAAGTTTCGCAAGTAATGGATAAGGAACGGATATGGGGGCAGAAAAGGTCAAATAAGTGAGAAAGGCATAACGTTGATTTCATTATTAACCTCTGCTTATACAGTTTGTTCAATATGAGCTCTGGAGACGTCGACGAGATGCTATACAGCGTCAGTTTTGCACCTGGTGTCCAAAATTTGAACTATTTTTTTTTTTTCAGCTTACATCCGTTCCGCATTAACGCATTAGCATATCTACCAAGTTCCGCTGCCATACGATAACGACAGACTACACTGGACCTCCGTGTGTAGTTGCACTTAAATTGTAACTACCCAGTACCACATGTGAAACCTGATATTGAATATTAGAGCACCCTTTCCTTCCGATTTAGGTGTTTCGTAGCCGTTTCATTATTAGTTTGTAAATCTTAAGCTCATAACGTCTTTCAATCAATGAGCCAGATTTCTGCTCCTCCCACTGTCGTAACTGTTGATTGCCCTTCCTGTTCACTTAGATCCCCACAACAAACTTTGCTTAGTCGGTATTGTAATTGGCTGTTCACGTCTGTAAGTAGGATCGATTCAGATACTTGCAAGGCCACTCGGTACGGTATTACCTTCTTTGGGTTCCATATCTTAAGAGGATGCGGTGGATAGGCGTTGTGTACTCTCACTACCTCCAGTTCACGACTCTGCAGAGCGATGCACAATATTAAGGCAAGTGCGGATTTCATTTGCACTCTTTAGGGCTCCAGCGAAAATGTGGGGACCCACATCACGGTGAGAAATACGCGAAGGCACACGCCGTTAAGAATTTCCGGGGAAAAAGGTATATTTTATGCCCCTTTTTTTAGGTTTCCGTACTTAAAATAGTAAAAAAGAACCATTTACAGGTTTACTTGTTGTATGTCTGTCCTCGTATGTGCGCGCGACTGTTAAAAACCCTTTTCTTTAGCAACAGGTATGTATATCAGTTTGAAATTTATGTCACATACAATGCCTACAGTCTCGTGGCGTTGTATAAAACTTAAACTTCCACAAGAAAACAGTGAAAATATTCGGCCATTTGTGTCACATATTTTGTTATTCGCAAACTCTCTGGTCAAAACCCGTAGGATACTTTCCGTTGACCTAAACTCATGAAAATTAGGAAGAGTAAGATTTAACAGTACAATTAAAGAAAGAAATCTGAAAATTTTTAATTTGCAATTATATCCCACGAAAAAAGAATTTGTCGTATGTTATCCGATTGTCTGCCCCTCCATCTGTAAAAACCTCTTTTTCTAAGGAAAGGGTAGACGTATCAAGTCACATACTAAGGTCTATAGCCCCTTGACGGTGTAATAAAGCTAAGTTCGTAGATCAGTACAATCGAAAGATACGGCCATGTAAGTCACATATTTTGATACTTGCAGTCACGCTCATAAAACCCCATGGGGTACTTCCCGTTGGCATGGAATCATGACATTTGGCAAGACGAAACATTTCATAGTACAAGTAAAGGGAAAAAAACCTAGTATTGTTAACTTGCAATTACCTGCCACGAAAAAAATTTTTGTCATTTGTTATAGGACTTCAGGCTCAAAATTAAACATTCTCGTAAGACTTTTAACCAGAATCTTGCCAGAATCAGTGTCGATAACATGCAAAAATCGTCGAGATTAGCGAATCCCGGGATGGGTGAACTGTCTATATGTTATGTTAACCGGGGACCTAGAAACAACGGAGAGGCTCCGTCTCCGCCGCAGCAGCAGTGGTCCGCAACCCCACAACGACTACCGCAGTCCACTTCACCCCTCCGTCGCCCCACACCGAACCCAGGGTTATTGTGCGGTTCGGCCCCCGGTGGACCCCCCAGGGAACGTCTCACACCAGACGAGTGTAGCCCCTATGTTTGCGTGGTAGAGTAATGGTGGTGTACGCGTACGTGGAGAACCTGTTTGCGCAGCAATCGCCGACATAGTGTAGCTGAGGCGGAATAAGGGGAACCAGACCGCATTTGCCGAGGCAGATGGAAAACCGCCTAAAAACCATCCACCGGACCTCGGCACGAATTCGCCCGGCGGATTTGTGCCGGAGACCGGCGCTCCTTCCCGCCCGGAAAGCCGTGCGTTAGAGCGCACGGCCAACCGGGCGTGCTAACTGTCTATATACCAGATGATCAAAAAGTCAGTATAAATTTGAAAACTTAATAAACCACGGAATAACGTAGATAGAGAGGTAAAAATTGACACACATGCTTGGAATGACATGGGGTTTTATTAGAACCAAAAAAAAAAAAACACTCCATATTGCTAGACGTGTGAAAGATCTCTTGCGCGCGTCGTTTGGTGATGACCGTGTGCTCAGCCGCCACTTTCGTCATGCTTGGCCTCCCAGGTCCCCAGACCTCAGCCCGTGCGATTATTGGCTTTGGGGTTACCTGAAGTCGCAAGTGTATCGTGATCGACCAACATCTCTAGGGGGGGGCTGAAAGGCAACATCCGACGCCAATGCCTCACCATAACTCCGGACATGCTTTACAGTGCTGTTCACAACATTATTCCTCGACTACAGCTATTGTTGAGGAATGATGGTGGACATATTGAGCATTTCCTGTAAAGAACATTATCTTTGCTTTGTCTTACTTTGTTATGCTAATTATTGCTATTCTGATCAGATGAAGCGCCATCTGCCGGACATTTTTTGAACGTTTGTATTTTTTGGTTCTAATAATACCCCATGTCATTCCAAGCAGGTGTGTAAATTTGTACCTCTCTATCTACATTATTCGGTGATTTATTCAGTTTTCAAATTTATACTGACTTTTTGATCACCCGGTACATAATTAAGTCCGTACATTACCCTCAGAAGGCGAGTCCCACTCGCACCTGGGCGTTTCCTTCTTTTTCTTATCCACTCGGCTATATTTATCATCTTCAGATTGATATAATAGCGTCTCAAGCAAAGCAGACAGGATAAAATGTTTTCTTTAGTAGAAAGGAGTAAATAAACAGAAAAGTGCTGTGGCTCCCAGCTTGGTGCAGGCCTTCAAACTCGCTCGTCAAGGCCGCTGCTGACGCACTCACACGGGTCCTCGCCGTCCTACGTGTTTAATTGTACTACCGACAAGAAGAACTCGTTACCTGGCTGGTTGCGTAAAGCTACAACCAGCCTTCTTAAGCCGGAATATCGAACGATTTAAGATGAACTGGCGACATAAACCTAGCCGCAAGGAGTTCTAATGCTAGAAGCAGGTTTACTGGAATAATTCTAGGGAAAGTATAATTCGTGCACAAAAGAGGCTGGCTTTTCGAGTTTGCTGGCATATTCGTGGGTAGAAAAAATGTTCAGATGTGTGTGAAATCTTATGGGACTTAACTGCTAAGTTCATCAGTCCCTAAGCTTACACACCACTTAACCTAAATTATCCTAAGGACAAACACACACACCCATGCCCGAGGGAGGACTCGAACCTCCGCCGAGACCAGCCGCACAGTCCATTCGTGGGTAGCTCAGTTGGTATGATCAATGCCCGCAAAAGGCAAGGTTTCAGGGTTCGACTTCTTATGACATCAGCAGAAATATATAAAGTGAATAAGAAATCTAAAAATTACAAATTTCCCAAACACTCGAGCATTACTGAACAACGGGTTACGCGAATGTTCCACTTTATGGAGGAGTTACGCTTTCCTAGAATTCTCCGAATACGAGGGGCGTTTGAAAAGTCCGTGCCTAGTCCGAGATATGGCACCACCGGTGCGTATCGAAGTCATATTTGGTTAGTAGCATCTTTGGAAAGAACGCACACCAAGTTTCAGCCATATTGGTCTATTTCTTTGCGTTTGGATTCATGTGAATCAAGGAAGTCGAGTGATTGTCAAAAAATAGACGAAAAATAATTTTGTGTGATGATTAAACATTACTTTATGAAAGGCAAAACGCCCCAGGAGACTAAAGAGAAGCTTGATAAACATTACGGTGACTCTGAACCTACGATTAGAACAATTTATAAGTGGTTTCAAAATTTTCGGAGTGGACGTTCTGGACGTCCTGTAGAAGTTACGACTCTAGAAATCATTGATAAAATCTACGATATGGTGATGGATGACAGAAGAGCTAAGGTGCGTGAGATTGCTAGGCTGTGGGCATCTCAAATGAAAGGGTACATAATATTTTGCATAAACATTTGAACATGAGAAAGCTATCCACAAGATGGGTTCCGCGATTGCTCACACTTGACCAAAAACGGAATCGTGTGAAGTGTTGCAAGGATGGTTTGCAGCTGTTCAGGAAAAATCCGCAGGACTTTAAGCGTCGTTTCGTCACCGTGGATGAAACATGGATACATTACTATACCCCTGAGACCAAACAACAAACTAAACAATGGGTTACCAAGGGACAATCTGCACCAAAAAGGCGAACTCCATTCCTTCGGCGGCCGGAAAGGTTATGACGACTGTCTTTTGTGATTCGTAAGGGATAATCCTTATTGACTATCTGTAAGAGGGTAAAACTATTACAGGTGCATATTGTTCATCGTTACTGGACCGTTTGAAAACCGAGCTGCTAAAAAAAACGCGGCGATTGGACCGCAAAAAAGAGATTTTCTATCACGACAATGCACCAGCACACATCTCAGCAGTTGTCGTAGCAAACTTAATTGGAAATAGGATTCCAACTCGTTTCACATCCCCATATTCTTCAGACTTGGCTCCCTCGGACTACCATTTGTTCTCAAATTTGAAGAAATGGCTGGAGGGACAAAGATTTTATTCAAACGAGGAGGTGACTGCAGCAACTATTTTGCAGACTTGGGCAATTCCTGTTATTCGGAAGGGATCAACAGATTAGAACAGCGTTGTACGAAGTATACAAGTCTAAAAGGAGACTATGTCGAAAAGTGAAAATGGTTCACCCCAAACAGGCAAGTAGTTTTTATTTTTGCACGGACTTTTCAAACGCCCCTCGTGCACTGAGGTATCTAAAGTCATGGGATAGCGATATGCAAATATACAGACGGCGGGAGTATCGTGTACACTAAGTATAAAAGGGAAGTGCTTTTGCGGGGCTGTCATTTGCAATCAGGTGAGTCATTTGAAAATGTTTCCCGCACGACGGGAATTAACAGATTTTGAACGCGGAATGGCAGTTGCAGCTAGAAGCATGGAACATTCCATTTCGGAAATAGTAAGGGAATTCAATATTCCAAGATCCACAGAGTCAAAAGTATGCCGAGAATACCACAGTCCAGGAATTACCTTTCACTAAGGACAACACACGTCACCGACGGTCCTCACTTAAAGACCGTGAACAGCGTCATATGCGTACAGTTGTCAGTGCGGCGGCCGGAGGGGCCGTGCGGTTCTAAGCGCTACAAAAAATGGTTCAAATGGCTCTGAGCACTATGGGACTTAACATCTATGGTCATCAGTCCCCTATAACTTAGAACCACTTAAACCTAACTAACCTAAAGACATCACACAACACCCAGTCATCACGAGGCAGAGAAAATCCCTGACCCCGCCGGGAATCGAACCCGGGAACCCGGGCGCGGCTAGGCGCTACAGTCTGGAGCCGAGCGACCGCTACGGTCGCAGGTTCGAATCCTGCCTCGGGCATGGATGTGTATGATTTCCTTAGGTCAGTTAGGTTTAATTAGTTCTAAGTTCTAGGGGACTGATGACCTCAGAAGCTAAGTCGCATAGTGCTCAGAGCCATTTGAACCATTAGAGTTGTCAGTGCTAACAGATAAGCAACACTGCGTGAAATAATAGTATAAATTAATGTCGGACGTACAACTAACCTGCCCGTTAGGACGGTGCCGCGGAATTGGGCGATGATGGGCTATGATAGCAGACGAAAGACGAGAGTGTCTTTGTTAACAGCGCGACAACGCCATTCCTGAGCTCGTGACCATATCGGTAAGACCCCAGACGGCCGGAAATCGTGACCTAATCAGATGAGTCCAGACTTCGGTTGGTAAGAGCTGATGGTAGGGTTCGAGAGTGGTGCTGACCCCGCAAAGCAATGGACCAAAGGCATTGTGCAACATTGTGGTGACTCCGTAATCGTGTGGGCTGTGTTTACGAGGAATGGACTCCGTCCTCTGGTCCAACTGAACAGGTCATTGAATGGAAATGGCCATGTTCGGCAACCTGGAGACCATTTACAGCCATTCATAGACTCCATGTTGCCAAACAACTATGCAATTTTAATAGGTGACAATACGCCATGTCACTGGGCCACAATTCTTCACAATCGGTTTGAAGAACATTCTGGTTAATTTGAGCAAATGGTTTGACCACTCAGATACCGAGCGAGGAGGCGCAGTGGTCAGCACCCTGGACTCGCATTCGGGAAGACGACGGTTCAAATCCGCGTCCGGCCATCCTGATTTAGGTTTTCCGTGATTTCCCTAAATACCCTCAGGCAAATACCGGGATGGTTCCTTTGAAAGAGCACGGCCGACTTCCTTTCCCATTCTTACCTAATGCGATGGGACCGATGACCTCGCTCTCTGGTCTCCTCCCCAAATCAACCATCCATATTGCCCGACATGGATCCCATCTAACATCAGGTCAGTTGGTGCACAAAATCCTGCATTAGCAACACTTTTGGAAGTATGGGCAGCTATAAAGACAGTACGACTCAATATTTCTCCAGGGGCTCTCATCCACTTATTGAGTTCAGGTCTCGTCGAGCTGCTGCACTAAAAAGGTGGTCTGACACGATATTAGGAAGTCTCCCATGACTTTTGGCACCTCAGTGTGAAGCAAAGTCGCCAATTCGCCTCACCTGCAACTACAGCACTGTTTTCTGCGTCCCCCCGACGCTCTTTGTACACTACTGGCCATTAATATAGCTACACTAAGAAGAAATGCAGATGATAAACGGGTATTCACTGGACAAATATATTATACTAGAACTGACATGTGATTACATTTTCACGCAATTTGGGTGCATAGATCCTGAGAAATCACTACCCAGAAAAGCCACCTGTGGACGTAATAACGGCCTTGATGCGCCTGGGGATTGAGTGAAACAGAGCTTAGATGGCATGTACAGGTACAGCTGCCCATGCAGCTTCAACACGATAGCACAGTTCATCAAGAGTAGTGACTGGCGCATTGTGACGATCCAGTTGCTCGGCCACCATTGACCAGACGTTTTCAGTTGTTGAGAGATCTGGAGAATGTGCTGGCCAGGGCAGCAGTCGAACATTTTCTGTATCCAGAAAGGCCCGTACAGGACCTGCAACATGCGGTTATGCATTATTCTGCTGAAATGTAGGGTTCCGCAGAGTTAGAATGAAGGATAGAGCCACGGTTCGTAACACGTCCACTGTTCAAAGTGCCGTCAATGCGAACAAGAGGTGACCGAGACGTGTGACCAATGGCACCCCATACCATCACGCCGGGTGATACGCCAGTATGGCGATGACGAAAACACACTTCCAATGTGCCTTGACAGCGATGTCGCCAAACACGGATGCGAACAACATGATGCTGTAAACAGAACCTGGATTCATCCGAAAAAATGACGTTTTGCCATTCGTGCACCCAGGTTAGTACACCATAGCAAGCGCTCCTGTCTGTGATGCAGTGTCGAGGGTAACCGCAGCCATGGTCTCCGAGCTGAGAGTCCATGCTGCTGCAAATATCGTCGAACTGTTCGTGCAGATGGTTGTTGTCTTGCAAACGTCCCCAACTGTTGACTGAGGGATCGAGACGTGGCTGCATGGTCCGTTACAGCCATGCGGATAAGACGCCTGTCGATTGCTAGTAATACGAAGCCGTTGGGATCCAGCACGGCGTTCCGTATTACCCTCCTGAACCCACCGATTCCGTATTCTGCTAACAGTCATTGGATCTCGACCAACGCGAGCAGCAATGTCGCGATACGATAAACCGCAACCGCGATAGGCTACATTCTGACCGTTATCAACGTCGTAAACGCGATGGTACGCATTTCTCCTCCTTACACGACGCATCACAACAACGTTTCACCAGGCAACGCCGGCCAACTGCTGTTTGTGTTTGAGAAATCGGTTGGAAACTTTCCTCATGTCAGCACGTTGTAGGTGTCGCTACCGGCGGCAACCTTGTGTGAATGCTCTGAAAAGCTAATCATTTGCGTATCACAGCATCTTCTCCCCGTCGGTTAAATTTCTCGTCTGTAGCACGTCATCTTCGTGGTGTAGCAATATTAATGGCCAGTAGTGCATATCGGTTCTGCCACCTGCCGTCTGTGAGTGGTTACGGCACGTTGACGTCGAACATAGGTGGTGGTCTTGTCAGTGTGACTGGACTCTCCCGATGTAAGGCATATTGAAAGAGAAACGTGCCACAAGCTGTAAAATGAAAACCGTTTAAGGGATCGTAATTCCACTGTCTACGGAAGAAGGTCTGGTCCTCATAAGGGCACTGAGGCCCCAGACTCGCCGCTAGAGAGACGTGGGCGCACACCCAACAGAGCTAGCTCAAGCACGTGTACGCGTCGATCGCTCAATGCACACAGTCGTGCTGAAAACAGAGAAATGAAGGCTTCAAATTGGAGCAAAGGAGTTTATTGCTATTCTCTACAGCGGAACGAGTGGAAGAAGCGGAAATTTATCTAAGAACGGCGCGTGTGTACGTAGATTACTAGACGTCCATTGCAGTCCCAACACCAAGGCCCATGCTGAGGCAATACCTCGTTTATTTTTGAATGCACCTCACATTTACTCGATGTATTTGCGTCAATGAGCACACAATTAATACTATATTCGAACATTACAGTATTGTGTTTCCAACTCACCTGCATTGACAATGAGTTGACATTCATCACACTATATAGAAATTCGGTCCATGTCATACTGTACCATCCCATATTCACCCATCGACGACATTTCCCCACAAACTACAGAGTCATCCTCAGCGAAAATGTGCAGATTGTTGCTCACCCTATCGTTCAGATCGGTTACGTGCATCGGGAGTAAATGCGGTCTCATCCCATTTCCACGGGACTCTCTTGACAGCACCTTTGTCTTCGATGAACTCTCGTCGTCCAGGACAACGTACAGTCTTTTATTACTTTTTCTTTTAAGTGGCGTAGCTCCCATGTGTCAGCTTAGGGCTTTAGGTGCATTGCATTGTAATGAATGCGGCAGAAGATAAGGTTCGGTGATAGCACATTTCCTTATATAGGGCACGCAGCGATAGCGTGATTGCAATGCGCATACGGTAGCCAGGTCCTATCCCGCTCCTTTCCACTGCTGCGCTGGCTACACATACATCTTGGGATGGGCACCACCAGACATTTGCGTAACTAGAATCCTCAGTCGATGCTGCAGGACGGAGACAACGCGCGACAGAGCTAGTTTCTTTCTGAGGTGAATAAATTGACCAGCGTCTCCGTTATGCAGCGATGTTACAGCATAGTGTTGGAGGACAAGACGAATATGTCCATAACATTCGATTTTGCAGCCTAGCCGATCTAAGTCCCAACACGTCTCTCGTATGCTGCTTGAAATAATGCGGATGCGGCTGTAAATCAAGTGATACACGTAGATACTGAGAAGAGCCTGTATTCAAGAGGACGTGTAGCTGGTTACGAAGGTCTGGGTGCTACATACCATCAAACCAATGGCTGCGCTACTTGTAACATTGAAAATATCCATCTGATATCAGCCAAAATCGTGCAAAATATTGAGATAACTGGCCACCTCAGATTCTTCCGGTTTCTTCACACTCAAGTACATACATTCGCGATTTCAATACCCATGACAATAATTGGAACTATCAGAGCGATCAAAGAATTTCCATTCGAGGGCGTCGCTGCAGCCTATAAAAAACTACAAAGAACGAAACTTGTCTAGCTTGAAGGGGGAAACCAGATGGCGCTATGGTTGGCCCGCTAGATGGGGCTGCCACAGATTAAAAGGATATCAACTGTGTTTTTTTTAAATAGGAACCCCCATTTTTATTACATATTCGTGTAGTACGTAAAGAAATATGAATGTTTTAGTTGCAGCACTTTTTTCGCTTTGTGTTAGATGGCGCTGTAATAGTCACAAACGTATATGAAAGTGGTATCACGTAACATTCCGCCAGTGCGGACGGTATTTGCTTCGAGATACGTTACCCCTGTTAAAATGGACCGTTCGCCAATTGCGGAAAAGGTCGATATCGTGTTGGTATATGGCTATTGTGATCAAAATGCCCAACGGGCGTGTGCTATGTATGCTGCTCGGTATCCTGGATGACACCATCCAAGTGTCCGGACCGTTCGCCAGATAGTTACGTTATTTAAGGAAACAGGAAGTGTTCAGCCACATGTCAAACGTCAACCACGACCTGCAACAAATGATGATGCCCAAGTGGACAATCAGTAGCAGACAAATTGCGCGAGAATCGGGAATCTCAAAAACGTCCGTGTTAAGAATGCTACATCAACATCGATTGCACCTGTACCATATTTCTATGTACCATCATTTGCATGGCGACGACTTTCAACATCGTGTACAGATCTGCCACTGGGCACAAGAGATATTACGCGACGATGACAGATTTTTTGCACACGTTCTATTTACCGACGAAGCGTCATTCACCAACAGCGGTAACATAAACCGGCATAATATCCACTATTTGGCAACGGAAAATCCACGATGGCTGCGACAAGTGGAACATCAGCGACCTTGGAGGGTTAATGTATGCTGCGGCATTATGGGAGGAAGGATAATTG
This sequence comes from Schistocerca cancellata, assembly GCF_023864275.1. Taxonomy (NCBI): domain Eukaryota; kingdom Metazoa; phylum Arthropoda; class Insecta; order Orthoptera; family Acrididae; genus Schistocerca; species Schistocerca cancellata. The sequence continues at coordinate 401,838,410 of NC_064632.1, read as the reverse complement.
GCTCCCATTTTATCGATGGCAGTCTAAATGGTGCAATGTATGCTGATTTCCTTCGTAATGTTCTACCGATGTTACTACAAGATGTTTCACTGCATGACAGAATCGCGATGTACTTCTAACATGATGGATGTCCGGCACATAGCTCGCGTGCGGTTGAAGCGGTATTGAACAGCATATTTCATGACAGGTGGATTGTTCGTCCAAGCACCATACCATGGCCCGCACGTTCACCGGATCTGACGTCCCCGGATTTCTTTCTGTGGGGAAAGTTGAAGGATATTTGCTATCGTGAACCACCGACAACGCCTGACACCATACCTCAGCGCATTGTCAATGCATGTGCGAACATGCCTCGGGCATGGATGTGTGTGGTGTCCTTAGGTTAGTTAGATTTAAGTAGTTCTAAGTTCTAGGGGACTGATGACCTCAGATGTTAAGTTCCATAGTGCTCAGAATCATTTGAACCATTTTTTTTTAACATTACGGAAGAGCCGGCCGTTGTGGCCGTGCGGTTCTGGCGCTGCAGACTGCTACGGTCGCAGATTCGAATCCTGCCTCGGGCATGGGTGTGTGTGATGTCCTTAGGTTAGTTAGGTTTAAGTAGTTCTAAGTCCTAGGGGGCTTATGACCTAAGATGTTGAGTCCCATAGTGCTCAGAGCCAACATTACGGAAGGCGAACTACTCGCTGTTGAGAGGAATGTCGTTACACGTATTGCTAAATGCAGTGAGGTTGACAGACATCATTTTGAGCATTTATTGCATTAATGTGGTATTAACAGGTAATCACGGCGTAACAGCATGCGTTCTCAGATATGATAAGTTCAGAAAGGTACATGTATCACATTGGAACAACCGAAATAAAATGTTCAAACGTACCTACGTTCTGTATTTTAATTTAAAAAATCTTCCTGTTACCAACTGTTCATCTAAAATTGTGAGCCATACGTTTGTGACTATTACAGCGCCATCTATCACAAAGCGAAAAAAGTGGTCCAACTAAAACATTCATATTTCTTTACGTACTACACGAATATGTACTAAAAATGGGAGTTCCTATTTAAAAAAACGCAGTTGATATCCGTTTGACCTATGACAGCGCCATCTAGCGGGCCATAGCACCATGTGGTTTCCCCCTTCAAACTGGACGAGTTTCGTTCTTTGTAGTTTTTTCGTTTGATGCTTATTTCGTGAGATATTTGGTCCGGTCACTATCAATGGACCACCCTGTACACAACATAGCGCCACTCCGATGTCGGTATACGAGTATAAGCACTGACATAGTGGCGAGGGATGAGCGTGTCACACGTGACTTTGGGACGTGCGTGCGGTAAATGCGCAAACGCGAACTACGGCGACGTTTCCCCTCTCCCCCCTTATGAGTCCTTTCGTTTTTTCCTCTCCTCCCTCCTTGTTTTTCCCACTCCTCCAGGTCCCCTCACCCACCCACCCCCCTCCGCCTCCCCATCTGCCTTTGGCTCGGGAGTGTCATCTTTGTGCCGCCATTTTCGTGCAGTGTTCTACAGTGAGTGTTCTACAGTGAGTGTTCCGTGTTGTGTCTTTTGGGAAGTGTTGCGAACAGCCATCATACTGTCGCTGGGTGTGATTTTTTATCTCTTGCGAACAGAAACCAGACTGTCGCCATGTTTCTTAATTGTATGTCTACTGTGTTACTTGTCTGATTCCTGTGTATTTTATTAACGTTGCCAACCCCTTTGCTTTCTGTTTTAACTTTCCGCATTTTTCCGCCATTTTACACTTTAAGTCACCGTTTTATCGCCTGTTTTTCTTGTTTCTTTTCTTCTTCCGTTTTTAAAAAAGTCTGTAGGCTGCAGAGCAGCGTACTAAGCTGCTGCCAGCCCGCCCCCTTCGGGGGGAATTGAAAATCAATAAAGAAAAGAAAAAAAAATAAGGCGACGTTATTACTAAAAGCGACCAAACAGGAACAACGTGCTGTAATTCTTTTCTTGGCTGCCGAAGGAAAAACACCAATAGGCATCCACCGGAGAATAAAGAATGCGTATGGAGCAGCATGTCTGTCGAAAATCAATATTGTGGAATGCTGTTCCAAGTCGCGTGCTAGTTGCGATTCGACACTGGGCGCTAGGCGATCTGGGAGGACAGCCTCATCCATTACGGATGATCCCAACGCAGGTGGGTGACACTCGAGTACGCGCTCTATAGCCCTGATTCTCCACAAGCTATTAGCACATCATCGGTCCCTTAAGATAGACTTTGAAGTGTCGATGATTCCTGTCAGACGACGATTTGCAGCAGGCAGTTACTACTTCTCCACGCAGTAGGGGACGGTGTTTTACCAAACGGGCTTCTTCAATTTGGTGCGTCGATGGTATGATTGCCTCAGTGACAGCGATTTTGTCTGATTGACATACCGATTGTGGACTGTACAGCCTTCGAACGGAAACTTTTTGATTGCCCCTTACACAATGATAACGATGAAAATGGCGAAAATTTGTAAACTTAGCGGGACCTAAAAATCTTAGCCTAATTTTTGACTCAGAGAACGAGGGGACATTGAAATATGCCGCTTGGAAAGAGGATTTCAACCCTGATCTATGTTTTGTAAACCAGGATTCCCAGGGACAACCTGTAAATACAGGATGGATGGTCCTTGAAGGCTTCCTGAACAGCCAACACCAGCCAGTAATTCCTGATGTAGGAAATCACATACTTGTAATTAGATCAGTCCCTATACCAAGCTGGAACTTTACAATAGCTGACTGTATTAAATTCTCCATAAAACTTGGAGAGCTTTGAAAACTCAGCCAACCTGTTGCAAATAAAGATTTATTCGGACCCGAGACGTTGGTTTCGACAGTTTAAAAATCTGTCTTCTTCGGAACGTATAATGGACCTTGTTACATTGCATGCTGATACAATACACTGAATAAAGCCAAACGGCTCTTGTCATAAGAGACTTTCGTGTAACAGACACGAATAATCACAAGTTATGTTCGTAAAATGAAGGTTTCATATGGCAAGAGCAGTTTTCTTTATTCAATGTATTTTATCAGCATGTGATGCAAAGGGTGCATTTACCTTCTTAAGAAGACAAAATTGTCGAAACGTAAGTTAAGGCTTCCAATAAACCTTTATTTCCAACTGGTGGCTGATTTTGTTCAATGTCTCCCACTTTACTGTCGTACAGTTACTGAATAGCCTTCTTTTTGTCCAAAGAACTTTATAAAGTGATCAGATTGATTGCGCCATTAGGTGAACATTATCACAGAATTGTATCAAAAGGAAGACAGTACTTGCCAAGGGATTCCAGAGATAATGCCTACCGGTGTGGCTGAGCGGTTCTAGGCGCTTCAGTCTGGAACCGTGTGACCGCTACGGTCGCAGGTTCGAATCGTGCATTGGGCATGGATGTGTGTCATGTCCTTAGGTTAGTTAGGTTTAAGTAGTTCTAAGTTCTAGGGGACTGATGACTTCAGATTGTTAGTCCCATAGTGCTCAGAGCCATTTGAACCATTCTGAACCAGAGATAATATTTCCAGGTTGGAATAATGACTATGAAGAACTATATCAGTGCTAGTCAACCACCAATGACCGTTAAACTGGTAAGGAATTTCTCAGACATCTTGATAAGACTCTTGAAGAATGTTGGGGGCAAAAAACAGAGTGTCCGATTTTTAAGAGGTCAAGCGGAGACCATGGAGTCTCTTAAGAAAAGTAGGAGGAAGCAGGCCTCTACGTGCAAAAATCCTGAACTAGCACCACACGAGAATGCTCCAGGCCACCCTCATATAAGCCACATACACTAATGGGTAATAAGGAGCTTAGCAACCTGAAGCAGGAAGCACCCAACAAATCCAGAGACTTCACCTTAGATGAGCACTCACAGTACTGAAAATACCCAGAGATTCAGGATTTGATGGCATGCACCCAGAGCTCCTCATCATCGTGAAAACAAGACTCGTTAATGTTTTGCGAGCTTCTCCACTAATATTATCTGAGAATCTTCCAAAAGCCTTCTAACGAACACAAATAGTGGGTTTGCTGAAGGTTTGTAAGTCAGTGAATACAGCTGTTAGCTATTGTCCAGTCACCCTCCTGAGCTGCTGCTATAAACTTTTAGCAAAATCGAGCCTTAACAGAATCGGCCTAAAGATCCATGAAGTTATTCCCATCGTACAAGCAGAATTCGAACCTATCAGAAGCTGTACGGACCAAGTGCTTCACTTAACCACACGCATAGAAGCTGGGTACCAACAAAGAATGAGTGAAATTTGACATAAATTGATCACCTGGAAAGCGATCAGAGAATTTAATAATTTTTTATTTAACTGTCTTGATCGCAGGATTCTATTGAACAACATTACCGGTTTCGGTTATGCAGTTTCCATCATCAGAATTCACATTAAAAGTAGAAGAGAAGAAAACATTGTCTACTACATCAAGAGGTTGAGAAACAAAACAGAAATTATAAACACCATACATCTCTCATTGTTCTGCACTACAACAAGTCACAGAAATGTCAAAATAGTACCAGCAAATTTGCCATTCATGCTTCAACATGCTACAGGGTGGTCCATTGATCGTGACCGGACCAAATGTATCACGAAATAAGCGTCAAACGAAAAAAATACAAAAAACCAAACTTGTCAAGCTTGAAGGCGGAAACCAGATGGCGCTATGGTTGGCCCGCTAGATGGCCCTGCCATAGGTCAAACGGATATCAACTGCGTTCTTTTAAATAGGAAACCCCCATTTTTATTACATATTCGTGTAGTACGTAAAGAAATATGAATGTTTTAGTTGGACCACTTCTTTCGCTTTGTGATAGATGGCGCTGTAATAGTCACAAACATACCGCTCACAATTTTAGACGAACAGTTGGTAACAGGTAGGTTTTTTAAATTAAAATACAGAACGTAGGTACGTTTGAACATTTTATTTAGGTTGTTCCAATTTGATACATGTACCTTTGTTACTTATCATTTCTAAGAACGCATGCTGTCACAGCGTGATTACCTATAAATACCACATTAATGCAATATGATGTCCGTCAACCTCAATGCATTTGGCAATACGTGTAACGACATTCCTCTCAACAGCGAGTAGTTCGCCTTCCGTAATGTTCGCACATGCATTGACAATGTGCTGACGTATGGTGTCAGGCGTTGTCGGTGGTTCACGATAGCAAATATCCTTCACCTGTCCCCACAGAAAGATATCCTGGGACGTCAGATCCGGTGAACGTACGGGCCATGGTATGGCGCTTCGACGACCAATCAATACCGCTTCAACCGCACGCGAGCTATGTGCCGGACATCCGTCATGTTGGAAGTACATCGCCATTCTGTCATGCAGTGAAACATCTTGTAGTAACATTGGTAGAACTTTACGGAGGAAATCAGCATACATTGCACCATTTAGATTGCCATCGATAAAATTGGGGCCAATTATAATGCCGGTTTACGTTACCGCTGTTGGTGAATGACGCTTCGTCGCTAAATAGAATGCGTGCAAAAAAATCTGTCATCGTCCCGTAATTTCTCTTGTGCCCAGTGGCAGAACTGTACACGACGTTCAAAGTCGTCGCCATGCAATTCCTGATGCATAGAAATATGGTACGGGTGCAGTCGATGTTGTAGCATTCTCAATACCGACGTTTTTGAGATTCCCGATTCTCGCGCAATTTGTCTGCTACTGATGTGCGGATTAGCCGCGACAGCAGCTGAAACACCTACTTGGGCATCATCATTTGTTGCAGGTCATGGTTGACGTTTGACATATGGCTGAACATTTCCTGTTTCCTTAAATAACGTAACTATCTGGCGAACGGTCCGGACACTTAGATGATGTCGTCTAGGATACCGAGCAGCATACATAGCACACGCCCGTTGGGCATTTTGATCATAATAGCCATACATCAACACGATATCGACCTTTTCCGTATTTGGTAAAGGGTCCTTTTTAACACAGGTAACGTATCACGAAGCAAATACTGTCCGCAGTGGCGGAATGTTACGTGATACTACGTTTGTGACTATTACAGCGCCATCTATCACAAAGCGAAAAAAGTGGTCCAACTAAAACATTCACATTTCTTTACGTACTACACGAATATGTAATAAAAAATGGGGGTTCCTATTAAAAAACGCAGTTGATATCCGTTTGACCTAGGGCAGTGCCATCTAGCGGGCCAACCATAGCGCCATCTGGTTTCCCCCTTCAAGCTAGACGAGTTTCGTTCTTTGTAGTGTTTTCGTTTGATGCTTATTTCGTGAGATATTTGGCCCGGTCACTATCAATGGACCACCCTGTACATAAGATGCAAACGCAATCCTATAGGTCGTTGATGTACACATAACGTACAGATAATTGTACAAAGTAATGAAGAGAAGATTTATTTAGAGGTACAGATGAAAATATTCTCAATTGTGTGGCAGCAAGCAAAAAAAAAAAAAAAAACACTTTCATATTTAACCATATAAAATCTATTCGTTTCCTTACAGTTTATGACTTATCAAAACTTAACAAATCGTTGAAATAATATGATATTAATGCAGAAATGATGGTAAAATCGAATACATTGTGCTAATTTTAATTATTATTTAGGAAAGAAGAAGACTGCAAAAAGTTCGAGGGTATGTGTATATGTTTCATATATTTCAATTTTTTTAAAAAGAAAGATAAGTAATAAAAATGAAAATGGAAATCAAATCTGGCTTGAAGTGACAGAATAAATTATAGCAACATTTCAAAAAATAAATGAGACAGTGTAATTTACAGCGGGAAGGTACGGAAGTGTAGTTGTCGTTGATAGAAAGTGCAAGCAAGCTACTCGTAGTTTCATTTTGGCGTACCTCTGCTGGAATTCCTGTTGTGCTGTTCAGTGCGGCTGAAGTTCTTGCAAGAAGCGGGGCGCTGTCCTGTGGGAAGTGCATTCGCCCACACACAGCTGTTGTTGACTGCGGAACAACGGGCGTAGCACACAACCTGAAAATTCTGCACACCACTGAGAAAAGTTGATACCTCAACATTTAGGATGGAGTTGAAATTTCTGGCAATAAGAGACAGCAGCCTGATCATCTCTCCTTTACAAAACAAAGTGATTTCAGCCGAAACTTTTATTTGGAAATCTTCGAAGAAATTTCCTGAAGATTAAATTCCTAGTGTGAAGTGTCATGGTGTGTCGCCGAAAGCTCTGAAGAGGTCAAGAGTGCCGCCGGCACCTACAGCTCTGTGCGGACGCCACAGCACAAAGGGCAGGGCACCGCCCCCTGCGAGAACGTCCGCTACAGGAAGAACTGCAGCCAAGATAAACCGAGATAGAACTACGAGGAGCCTGCACAATCTAGCGGAGACAACTGGAATTCCGTGCCTTCCCATTACAAACAACGCTATTTCATTTCTTTTTTAAATGTTGATGTAATTTACTGTCTCCTGACTCTTCATGTCCGATTTCATGTAAAATTTTTTTTTTACTCACTGTTAAGCGCAAAAGAAATTGGGATATGCGATGTGCACATATACTCGTACAGATGGCGGTAAAATCGCGTGCACGAAGTATGAAATGGCAGTGCATTAGCGGGACTGTCATTTGCACCAGGTGATTCATGTCAAGAAGCTTCGGCCGTGTTTATGGCCGCACGACGGGAATTAACAGACCTTGAACAAAGAATGGTAGTTGGACCTAGACGCATGAGACATTCCATTCCGAAAATAGTTAGGGAATTCAATATTCCGCGATTCACAGTGACAACAGTATGCCGAGAATACCAATTTCAGGCATTACCTCTCACCACAGACAACGTAGCTGCCGATGGTCTTCACTTAACGACTGGCAACAGCGGCATTTGCGTAAAGTTGTCAGTGCTAACAGACAAGCAAAACTTGTGTGAAATAACCGCAGAAATCATAAGAAAAAATGGTTCAAATGGCTCTGAGCACTATGGGACTTAACATCTGAGGTCATCAGTCCCCTAGAACTTAGAACTACTTAAACCTAACTGACCTAAGGATAGCACATACATCCATGCCCGAGGCAGAATTCGAACCTGCGACCTAGCGGTCGCGCGGTTCCAGACTGAACCGCCTAGAACCGCTCGGCCACTCCGGCCGGCTCGCAGAAATCAATTGGGGACGTAAGACGTACGTAATTGTTAGGATAGTGCGGCGAAATTTGGCATTAGTGGACTATGGCAGCAGACGACCGACGCGAGAGCCTTTGCTAACAGCACGAGATCGCCTGCAGCGCCTCTCCTGCACTCGTGACCATATCGGTTGGACCCTAAGCGACTAGAAAACATTGACCTGGTCTGATGAGCCCCGATTTCAGCTGGTAAAAGCTGATGGTACGGTTCGAGTGTGGCGCAGACTCCACGAAGCCAACGACCCAAGTTGTCAACAAGGCACTGTACAAGCTGGTGGTGGCTCCAAAGTAGTGTGTGCTTTGTGTGGGCTGTATTTACATGGACTGGACTGGGTCTTCTCGTCCAATTCAACAATCATTCATTGAAAATGGTTGTGTTTGGCTACTTGGGGACCATTTGTAGCCATTCCTGGACTTCGCGTTCCCAAAAAACAGTGTCGCCATGCCACCGCGCCACAATTGTTTGCGATTGGTATGAAGAACATTCTGGACAATTCGAACGAATAATTTGGCCAGCCAGATCGTCAGGCATCAATTCCATCGAACGTTCATGAGACATAATTGAGATATCAGTCCTTGCATAAAATCCTGCACCGGCAGTGTGTAACGTCGCGAGTGACGCAATAGCATTTTATTGCAGTAAGCTACTTTGAAGTACGGGCTCGGAGCTTTCGAACCATTGGCGGTGGCAATATACAGCAGCTGGTATCTTAGCGTGACTCTCTCGCACCTGTCGCTAGCCTAGCCTTGGGAAGCGCAACCTGTACTAGTTCGAGCGACAGAATATTCAAGCCCCTAAGAATCTAAATAAACAGTATTAAATATTATTGAATTTTGTTAAAAGTCAACATGCAGACCTTTGTTATTAAAAGGAAGGTTGTATTAAAATCTCAGCTATCCAGCTGAGATACGTTCAGATTTAGAGACAATTACCTAAAACACCAAAAACCGACACTTATAAAATTAAAGTCAGTTAGAATTCATAGCAGTTTGTTTTTCAGTATCATTTGGAATTGTCACTGAAGTTCACTAAATGGCAAACAATTTATTTAGATTTCTTATAATTAAAAACGTTCACTATTTTTCATTTTCGTAACACAGTATTCAGAAAGGATTAATATTTATTTAATAACTTTTTTTGTGAATAAATGAGAGTGAGTCATAGTGCATATATGGGACATACGTGAAGATTCAGTATTATCTTATGTTAAACATCACGTAACTATGTCATGGTAAAGTGTGAAGCAAGCAGTTGCAATGAAAGCTGTAATTTTCCTACCTTGCTGATGACGTATGTCCAAGGGTACTTTCTTTTGCAAGAAGGCAACCAGAATAGCCATTTGCTGAGTAATGATTTTCTAAAGTCATTTCAACATTAATTTTCTTTTCGTTTGGTTTTGTTAATTATTTTATTAAGATTTGCATGATGAAGTGACGGAAATGCATCTGTGAATATTGATTGGCGTAGGACAGTTTTGGCGCGAGAAGGAACTCGAAGGATTGTTTTGATTGGCTGGTCATTTTGAACAACCATTCAGAGTTAAGCATTTCCCGTACTCAATCAAGTAGTTATAGGCCCTGGAAGGAACGGCAGGGAATCAGTCGTTGGCTAACTTTTGGACGTACAGGCCATGTTGGACGTGTCCGTCTATGTTATGAGTAAAATGAAGAAGTTACTGGTATTTCGCGTCCGGATGGTATTTCCGTAAAAGCAGTTGCATTTACGGACATATTGTGGAAATTTGAGCTTTGTGAAGTGTTTAGTTGGAAAGATAAACGCGTGTGAACTTTCGGCCTTTGTAGAATTCCGCGTGGCATTTTTCATATTCATCTATGGAATAGTTAGAGAGTAGTTTTTTTATTAGAAATCCATCACAAAAAAGGACCGAATTTGAAACTCATATATTGTAGCAGAGCATCGACTGTAGATCACATAATATTCTGGTCGGACTTAAGTACATTTCTGGCTGTCCTGCGTGTATACTGGGTTGTAGTAACTGAGGACATTGATATTAGTCGTTTAAATAAATACGGGCTGATCGCTAATTCTTTAATTTTGAACCTAAAGAAATAAAGAACTTGTTGCGGAATTTTGACATTTTTCTAAAAGAATGAAGCAGTCGCCCTCCACCCGAAAATCGTTATAAGATATTACAGGATGCCTGGCTACCAGAGTTTAGGCGGACTTTGCAAACGTAAGTAATTACGATGTTTTTCTTCAGCGCTGCTTTTAACACTGTCTGAACAGTATCTACGTGTGCAGAGACTCGGGCTGGTGACCAGACGCCGTACTGAGGAAGGTGGAACTTCTTGTAGTGCACACTACGACTGAATACGGTGCTCAAACAATTACGCAACGCAACGCTACTTATAACCCGCCACGCCGCAAGTGATTTGTTGAGTCCATGAGACGAGTTGCTGCATTATGGCGGGAAAAAGGAGGTCCGACACGATAAGGAGGAATCCCATATCTTTTGTCGCCTCAGTATTTGGGCATCTGATACCTCTGGAACAGTATAGAAGTCCATTTATGAGGACGATCTAGCTTTGGGCACTCAACAGAGAAGTCTTAAAGCTAGTGAAGAGATAATCTCTGTAGATCTAGGTAGAATGCATGAATACTTCAAAAAGTGGAGATTAACACGAAATCCTACGTAGACTGGAGTTAGCTGCTGTCATTTAAGCAACAGAATGGTCGGCGCAAAGCTGCATGTCGCCTTTAATGGTGAAGACCTGTAGCACGAAGAGTTCCTAAAATATCTAGGAGTGACTCTTGATAGAATCTTATCCTGCAAGAAGCCGAGATCGAGCAGTAACATCTTGTAGAAGGTGAGTGGTTCTTCATGCTGTGCAAGAGCTACAGCATTGAGATATTCCTCCTTAGGACTCGTCTACTCTGTTGTAAAATACTGTATTTCAGTGTGGCTTAATTGTTCACACGTGAGCAAAATCGATGTTCACCTAAATGCAGAAAGGAGAACAATAACACCCTGCATCAGATCTACTTCCCTTCACTGGTTACCACCTTAAGCCACATTGCGCCACCAGATCTTCAAAGACAGAATGCACTTCACAAGAAATATGAAAAATTAACTAAAATTCCTCAGCTCCCAACCCACTCTGATGTGACTGCACTTAGAATGAACCGATGAAAATCTAGCTAGTCACCAACCATATTAGCAGAATCGCTGCAAGCATTGGATTTCAGTGTTGGTCAGAAACGTGGAATGATATTGGCCACCACGACTATCAGGTCGTCACAAGACCTGGCAAAAGAGCAGGTGGCCTGGAATTACCACGACGTTGTTGGAAAATAATAAGGATTCCTACAGGCCATGCCATCTGTGCAGAAAACCACCGCCGGTGGGAGTGAACATCAGGCCGTGAAACACTTTGCAACAAGCTGTAGCAAGTGAGCCTACCCTGATTTTGTAGGCTGCTCGTTTCCTTCGGCTTCGGAGGGATCGAAATGAAAGAAATAAATGAGTTCTGCCTGTCAGCGTCTTCCCTACCATCAGGTGAAGAATCTCACCTGATGATCTGCTGGTCTCTGGACTGTGATGAGATCGGACTCTTCTTCAGGTACTGCAAAGATTGCTGACTGAAATTAATTGGTTAGTGAAGAGAACAAGTGAAGACTACAGACCAGTAAAAGACAGCTAAAAGCAGCAATATTCTAACATTTGTCTTGAAGGGACATGCACAACTGTTATTCATTGTCAATGATAAAACCGAGTGAGGTGACGCAGTAGTTAGTACACTGGACTCGCATTCGGGAGAACGACGATTCAAATCCGGCCGACGTGGCCGAGCGGTTCTAGGCGCTTCAATCTGGTTCCGCGCGACCGCTACTGTCGCAGGTTCGAATCCTGCCTCGGGCATGGATGTGTGTCATATCCTTAGGTTAGTTAGGTTTACGTAGTTCAAAGTTCTAGGGGACTGATGACCTCAGATGTTAAGTCCCATAGTGCTCAGGGCCATTTGAGCCATTTGACGATTCAAACTCGCGTCCGGCCATCCAGATTTACGATTCCGTGATTCCCCTAAATCGCTGCAGGCAAATGCCGGGATGGTTCCTTTAAAAGGACACGGCCGATTTCCATCACCATCCTTGATACAAACCGAGCTTGTGCTTCGTCTATGATGACCTCGATGTCGATGGGACGCTACTTCCAATCTTCCTTCTTTCTTCCGCTGAAGTTGTAAAAATTATCTATTCCCAAAAGGAAAGCACTACCCGCTTTTAGCACATATGTCCCACGTTCAGGTTCATAATAAAATGGGTCCACAAAGGATTTTAACCTTAGTTAAGCATCCTTCGTCGAATCGCATTTTAATAAGCACCTGAAAATGGCACGTATGTCCTGAAACCGGGTAGTGCTTTCCTTTTTCGCAATAAATAACTTTTACAACTGGAGTGGATTTTATTATTGACAGAAATATTCTAGTAAACACACTGAAATGACAGGCAGTCTCGATACGAACAGATGGTAACTAGCCAATCCACAATTTCGGACTACACAGGAGATCAGGAGATCAGCTGGCTTGCTGTGGACCAAGCCACAAGTACATGGAAAGTTACAGAATACGAACAAGGATACGATAACTAGACCAGTTCCTAGAGGGAGTTCTGATGCGGCTTAACAAAGATGAACGTCAGCATTCGAATCACAAGTTATGGTAAACAGCCATAAGTGGAAAGACTTCGTGAGTACACGGATAGGGGCAGCACGAAAAAGACTACCGAATTAACACTGATAAAACACAATCGGCTTTGCTATGAGCGTTCTGACGTGAATGAGTTTTTACAAAAAGAACACAGACCCCTTACATTCATTAAAACAAACGAATGTGGATAAAGTCTCTAAAACTGTCGCATACCCTCATGCTCTCACTCCCATTGTAATATTTCTGGCTTAGTCAGCAATCATATTAGGTTCCAAGAAGCTGTTCCCAGAGCACAGGAGATGCAAGAAATATATAATGACGAAATGTCGTGTGAGGTACCTGTGACAGATGTTCGATTCAGTACCATTCCCGTGAGAAACACTGCCTGTATAATGCTACTGCTCTGTGATTAGCTGCTGTGTTCGGAGCAAGGGAACCAAAACGTTAAAGTATAGTTATGATTATTAGTTAAACTACTCATTGGAATGACTTCACTTTTTAATATAAATGTCTCTCAACAGCTGACTATCAATCAATCATTCTAGAATTATTAAAAACAATTTTAATCAAAAACAAAAGACTGACGAAATTGCAGACGAAGCACTTCGGAAGCGTACGGGTCACGCCATTTCTGGTATGGCGCGCGAAGTGTTTCGGGCTGTTCGTCACTCTGTATTAGGCAGTCGAGATGTACAGTCATGTTTTCTGTGGCAAGATGTGTTTGCCAGTATTCAGTATTAAAAGATTCACTCCGGTAGTCATGAGGCACAGACACGTGCCACAAATAAAGATGTTGTTGTTGTTGTTGTTGTTGTGGTCTTCAACATCTTTACACTATCTGTGGCACGTGTAAAGATACATTTTCGTAAACATTGTGTTTGATCATGTACTTTGCTGTATCAGAAGGTGTTGTATTAATATCATGTAGTCTTCTCGTGTGGCTATATTAAAATACGCGAGTGGCATCCCAAAGAAGTGATACATTATTTGCCCGCATCTCGTGGTCGTGCGGTAGCGTCCTCGCTTCCCACGCCCGGGTTCCCGGGTTCGATTCCCGGCGGGGTCAAGGATTTTCTCTGCCTCGTGATGGCTGGGTGTTGTGTGCTGTCCTTAGGTTAGTTAGGTTTAAGTAGTTCTAAGTTCTAGGGGACTAATGACCACAGCAGTTGAGTCCCATAGTGCTCAGAGCCATTTGAACCATTTTGATACATTATTTCAGAACAGAACGTCGCTAAAAGTCAGTTTCAGCCTCAAGATACAGAACCTACGACCTGCGTGCTGTTTTCTGCGCTGGGGACAGCAACTTGAAGACAGCAGGTTAGTGGACTGTAACAGAACCTTCGTATTCCACACAGTGCAGTGGAAACAACTAGGCACCTCACGTGTACTGCATGCACAGAACAAATGTGCTCAGTGACACGTCATTTGGAGTAATGCAGAGGAGGTAAAGGAGGATGATCGTTATTAACACCAACAATCAATTCATTCTTTCTTTCTTGCCGTACCACGAGATTAAAACACAAAAGAGCTCAAAGAAAATCACAGGTAAATGTCACTGGCTGATGATTTACAAAAAACATGGGTGAGCCAGTCACTCTGTTAACACATTAAAACCATTTCCCTAAAATCTTGGGAAAAATATTGGACAATTCAAAAACTTGAAAACTCGAACCACATTTGTTTGAACGTCACTTAGAATAGAGGGTAGATCCGTCGGCGAAACCACCGCGACCCGCTGGTCGGAAAATGAAGCACAGTCCAATAAAATGTGGCGCACATTTATCTGTACGCCTCAAGCAACACACATTGGAGGGTCCTCTCACCGGAGCAACAGGCAATGCGTCATAGGGCTGTGGCCCGTGCGAAGACCAGTAATGAGGACTTGGTCCCGTCAACGTGGCTGGGAGGAGGTACGCCATGGCCGCGTTGTGGGCTTTACTAGACGGAGCTTGTCGGTCACTTCCAGCCGAGGCTCTATCGTGCAGGGGGATAGCACACTGAAATAAATGAGGATTACGACAGGCCTCCTTGGCTGCTAGATCCGTTCTTTCGTTTCGCGCAATACCCATCTGCTCTGGTACCCAGCAGAGAGACACCTTCTTTCCCAGTCATTGTAGTTGGAGCAGGACATCATGGATATTCTGGAGTGGAGGACTCTCAGAGAATAGGAACAGACAAGAAATTTAGCACTGGAAGAACGTCTCATCTGCTCCAGTGCCTGCAAGTTCGCATATAATTCTGCGTCGAAGACAGTTAAGTCTTGATACTGTCGGTCCTTCAGGACAAGATACAGGAAAACGACAGAGCAACCAACTGAGTCCCACCTGTTTAGACCCATCCGTAAAGACGGCTACACAGTTGTGGTGGTCATAAAAAATGTCAGAAAATATCGCATTAAAAACAGAAGCTGGAGTTCAATCTCTCCTGTACTGCACGACCCTGTACTTGCTCCACTCCAAGTGATTCCAGTACAGGCCGCACGCGGATCCCGAATGGCCTTGTTATTCGTGGGCGACGGCAGAAAAGGCGTGCTAGAGGGCCACGTGCAGGAGTATGGTACGCGGGTGAATTCGGAGCTGCGAGGAACTTATGTGCCTACGCACCATGAGGATTTGTCGTCGAACTGTAAGTGGTGGTACACCACAAGCAGCACAGACTGGGAGTGGGACTGGCCCTATAACCACCCGTGGCCAGCCTAATCCCCTTATGGTGGACATTATCTTCAAACAAGAAGGCTTCGCCGATCCATACACTGTGCATCTATAGTCTAGCCGCGAACGCACGAAAGCCCTATAAAATTGGAGCAGACGCTGCCCAAGACCTATGGCTAAGACACTTTATGATTTTCAGTGCATTCAGGATTCTGGCTTTCAGGTCTCTCAGGTGCGGCAATGTCGACAATTTTGAGTAAAACATGAGGCACGGGAACCTCACCGCGTCTCTAAAATGTAGCATGGTGTGCCTCCTATGCAAGACAGGTAAATGACAAACACGAGTAAAATGAATACACAAACACAAACACACACATACACGTTTTTGCGGGTCCGGCCGCTGTGACCGGCCGGTTCTAGACGCTTCAGTTCGGAACCACGCGACTGCTACGTCGCAGGTTCGAACCCTGCCTCGGGCATGGATGTGTGTGATGTCCTTAGGTTAGTTAGGTTTAAGTAGTTCTAAGTTCTAGGGGACTGATGTCCTCAGATGTTAAGTCCCGTAGTGCTCACAGACATTTGAACCAGTTTTGAACTTACTTGCGGAAAAGTAAAAACCCGTCTTTGCAGCCCAGTCCTCTAATGTCCGCACTGTAAGTTGCATCTGACGATTCCCTGTTGTAAAACTGGAGGAGGAACAGAATACGGAAAAATCGCCCACAAATAGGGAGCACTGTACAGGACTCCTAATACAGGACTCCTAACCGTAAACGATATACTGTTTGTGGCTAGGGCAAAGAGGGTAACAATTAAAACGCTGCCCTGAGGGACACCGTTCTCCTGCTCAAAACGATATGACAGCTTATCACCAATTCGGTTCTTGAAAAACCGCTGAGACAGGACAGACCGTATGAAGATGGACAGGTGGCCAAGAAAGACCTTTTGATGCAGTTATGCTAGAATACTATGTCTACAAGCAGTATCGTACGCCTTACTGATATCGAAGAAAATGCCGATACAGTGATTTATATGTAGGAAAGCCTGCTCAATCGCCGCCTCTAGCACCGTCAGGTTGTCGACCGTGGATCGAAATCTCCACATTCCTCTCTGAGAGCGGCTAAAGAGTTACCTGCTCTCTAACAACCAGACCAGTCAACAGTTAGCCATTCACTCCAGGGTCTTTCACTTACACGTCGTTAAGGCAATACCCTATTACTACTGGTTTGAGGAGAGGTACCCAAATTGCCCCTCTCCACGAGCTGAAGAAGTGTCTTGTCTGCCACACAAGATTAAAATATTCGAGAAGGATTTCCTTTGACACTGTAGGTAAATGTATGCAGTACCCGATTTGCTAGTGACTGGGGTGCAGTGTCACGAGTTTCAGACAGGGCCGATTCCACAAGGAGAAAGGTGGGTTGTACTACCCAGAAATGGTGGATCTGAAGTCCATCTTGCCCGTCTCTATAGTTGCACGGTGAAAACAAAACTCCAGATCCCGGATTGCACTGGAAGTAGTTTTTGCAAAATGCTCTGCCGGCGTCTACGCAATCAATGCCTCTGGGCGTTGTCTGTTTACCGGAAATTCTCCGGATGGCTTCCCATGTTTTTGCAGGACAAGTGTAACGGTTGATGGAGTCCAGGAACGCTTACCATGATCTTTTCTCGCTCTCCTCAAATAAGCGTCGAGCCTTGGCTCTCGCAATTCCAAAGGCTGTGAGGTTGTCTGCTGCTGGGCGGCATTTAAACCGGCGCAGAGCCGCACGCCTGTCCCGGATATCTGAAAGGCGCGTATCAGTTCAGTGAGGTACAGGTCGCCTCCTAAGATGACCGGAAGACCTTGAGATGGATAAGTCAGCGGCATGCTGTATCACTCGTGTGATGTGGTCCACCCATTCCTGGACGCTGTCGCGATGTTCCAACATAGCCATGCTGCTGTTCACGACATAAAGCCTACAACGTACTGCCACGAACGGAGCCTACTGAGTAACTAACTGAGACCTAGAGGGCGACGCTCAGTTGTTTTGTAAACCCGGGTGCACGAACTCGGTATGCTTTCCCCAAGAGCAAAAGATCGCTGCTGCCAACACGACCGGGGGCGGGAATGCCGACGGTCGCTTAGACTTTCAGCCATGGCGCTGTTCGGACCGCCCACGCACAGGTTGGCGTTACTGGGTTAACGCCAGGCGTCCGGCCGTCGGAGGGACCGGTGTCCCTCTGAGCAACTGTATCCTTGGCGTTGATTTTTGAAATCGACAACCAATGCATCTTCTGCCGTTGTACACCATTTTGAGCGACTTATGAATTAGTTGATAGGTGAACCCAGAAATATCTCCGTCTCAACCATTTCATAGTCCTGTAGTCATACAAGCTATCTGTTGGTGCAGATTGATTGAGAAAAGTACATTTAGTGCATAACTATGCGAACAGTTTTTTTAATACCGGGATGGACAGCCCCGTGAGACCTAGCATTGATTTCGTAATTGTATCATAAACCCAACCTTTTGACAATGTTGACTGGAATACTCTCTTTCGAATTCTGAAGGTGGCAAGGATAAAATACAGGGAGCGAAATGCTATTTACAATTTGTACAGAAACCAGATGGCAGTTTTATAACTGGGGCATGAAATGGAAGCAGAGGCTTGGAAGGGAGTGAGACAGGGTTTTAGCCTATCCCCTATGTTATTCAATCTGTATATTGAGCAAGCAGTAAAGGAAAGAAAAGAAAAATTCGGAGTAGGAATTAAAATCCATGGAGAAGAAATAAAAACTTTTAGGTTCACCGATGGCATTGTAATTCTGTCAGAGACAGCAAAGGACTTGGAAGAGTAGCTGAACGGAATGGACAGTGTCTTGAAAGGGGGATATAAGATGAACATCAACAAAACCAAAACGATGATAATGGAATGTAGTCGAATTAAATCAGGCGATGCTGCGGGAATTAGATTAGGATATTAGACGCTTAAAATAGTAAATTTGTTTTGCTGTTTGGGGAGCAAAATAACTAATAATGATCGAAGTAGAGAGGATATAAAATGTAGACTGGCAATGGCAAGGAAAGCGTTTCTGAAGAAGAGAAATTTGTTAACATCGAGTGTGAGGAAGTCGTTTCTGAAAGTATTTGTATGGAGTGTGGCCATGTATGGAAGTGAAACGTGGACGCTAAATAGTTTGGACAAGAAGATAATAGAAGCTTTAGAAATGTGGTGCTGCAGAAGAATGCTGAAGATTAGATGGGTACATCATATAACTAATAAAGTATGGAATAGAATTAGGGAGAAGAGAAATTTGTGGCACACTTTGACTAGAAGAAGGGATCGGTTGGTAGGACATGTTCTGAGGCATCAAGGGATCGCCAATTTAGTATTTGAGGGCAGCGTGGAGGGTAAAAATCGTAGAGGGAGACCAAGAGATGATACACTAAGCAGATTCAGAAAGATATAGGTTGCAGTAGGTACTGGGAGATGAAGAAGCTTGAACACGATATCGTAGCATGGAGAGTTGCATCAAACCAGTCTCTGGACTGAAGACCACCACAACAACATCATAAATCCGAATCAGTGATGTTGTTGTTGTGGTCTTCAGTCCTGAGACTGGTTTGATGCAGCTCTCCATGCAACTCTATCCTGTGCAAGCTTCTTCATCTCCCAGTACCTACTGCAACCTACATCCTTCTGAATCTGCTTAGTGTATTGATCTCTTGGTCTCCCTCTACGATTTTTACCCTCCACGCTGCCCTCCAATGCTAAATTTGTGATCCCTCGATGCCTCAGAACATGTCCTACCAACCGATCCCTTCTTCTAGTCAAGTTGTGCCACAAACTTCTCTTCTCCCCAATCCTATTCAATACCTCCTCATTAGTTACGTGATCTACCCACCTTATCTTCAGCATTCTTCTGTAGCACCACATTTCGAAAGCTTCTATTCTCTTCTTGTCCAAACTAGTTATCGTCCATGTCTCACTTCCATACATGGCTACACTCCATACAAATACTTTCAGAAACGACTTCCTGACACCTAAATCTATATTCGATGTTAACAAATTTCTCTTCTTGAGAAACGCTTTCCTTGCCATTGCCAGTCTACATTTTATATCCTCTCTACTTCGACCATCATCGGTTATTTTACTCCCTAAATAGCAAAACTCCTTTACTACTTTAAGTGTCTCATTTCCTAATCTAATTCCCTCAGCATCACCCGACTTAATTTGACTACATTCCATTATCCTTGTTTTGCTTTTGTTGATGTTCATCTTATATCCTCCTTTCAAGACACTGTCCATTCCGTTCAACTGCTTTTCCAAGTCCTTTGCTGTCTCTGACAGAATTACAATGTCATCGGCGAACCTCAAAGTTTTTACTTCTTCTCCATGAATTTTAATACCTACTCCGAATTTTTCTTTTGTTTCCTTTACTGCTTGCTCAATATACAGATTGAATAACATCGGGGAGAGGCTACAACCCTGTCTCACTCCTTTCCCAACCACTGCTTCCCTTTCATGCCCCTCGACTCTTATAACTGCCATCTGGTTTCTGTACAAATTGTAAATAGCCTTTCGCTCCCTGTATTTTACTCCTGCCACCTTCAGAATTTGAAAGAGAGTATTCCAGTCAACATTGTCAAAAGCTTTCTCTAAGTCTACAAATGCTAGAAACGTAGGTTTGCCTTTTCTTAATCTTTCTTCCAAGATAAGTCGTAAGGTCAGTATTGCCTCACGTGTTCCAACATTTCTACGGAATCCAAACTGATCTTCCCCGAGGTCGGCTTCTACCAGTTTTTCCATTCGTCTGTAAAGAATTCGCGTTAGTATTTTGCAGCTGTGACTTATTAAACTGATAGTTCGGTAACTTTCACATCTGTCAACACCTGCTTTCTTTGGGATTGGAATTATTATATTCTTCTTAAAGTCTGAGGGTATTTCGCCTGTCTCATACATCTTGCTCACCAGATGGTAGAGTTTTGTCATGACTGGCTCTCCTGAGGCCATCAGTAGTTCTAATGGAATGTTGTCTACTCCCGGGGCCTTGTTTTGACTCAGGTCTTTCAGTGCTCTGTCAAACTCTTCACGCAGTATCTTATCTCCCATTTCATCTTCATCTACATCCTCTTCCATTTCCATAATATTGTCCTCAAGTACATCGCCCTTGTATAAACCCTCTATATACTCCTTCCACCTTTCTGCTTTCCCTTCTTTGCTTAGAACTGGGTTGCCATCTGAGCTCTTGATATTCATACAGGTGGCTCTCTTTTCTCCAAAGGTCTCTTTAATTTTCCTGTAGGCAGTATCTATCTTACCCCTAGTGAGACAAGCCTCTACATCCTTACATTTGTCCTCTAGCCATCCCTGCTTAGCCATTTTGCACTTCCTGTCGATTTCATTTTTGAGACGTTTATATTCCTTTTTGCCTGCTTCACTTACTGCATTTTTATATTTTCTCCTTTCATCAATTAAATTCAATATTTCTTCTGTTACCCAAGGATTTCTATTAGCCCGCGTCTTTTTACCTACTTGATCGTCTGCTGCCTTCACCACTTCATCCCTCAGAGCTACCCATTCTTCTTCTACTGTATTTCTTTCCCCCATTCCTGTCAATTGTTCCCTAATGCTCTCCCTGAAACTCTCTACAACCTCTGGTTCTTTCAGTTTATCCAGGTCCCATCTCCTTAAATTCCCACCTTTTTGCAGTTTCTTCAGTTTCAATCTGCAGTTCATAACCAATAGATTGTGGTCAGAATCTACATCTGCCCCAGGAAATGTCTTACAATTTAATACCTGGTTCCTAAATCTCTGTCTTACCATTATATAATCTATCTGAAACCTGTCAGTATCTCCAGGCTTCTTCCATGTATACAGCCTCCTTTCATGATTCTTGAACCAAGTGTTAGCTATGATTAAGTTATGCTCTGTGCAAAACTCTACAAGGCGGCTTCCTCTTTCATTCCTTCCCCCCAATCCATATTCACCTACTATGTTTCCTTCTCTCCCTTTTCCTACTGACGAATTCCAGTCACCCATCACTATTAAATTTTCGTCTCCCTTCACTACCTGAATAATTTCTTTTATCTCGTCATACATTTCATCTATTTCTTCATCATCTGCAGAGCTAGTTGGCATATAAACTTGTACTACTGTAGTAGGCATGGGCTTTGTGTCTATCTTGGCCACAATAATGCGTTCACTATGCTGTTTGTAGTAGCTAACCCGCACTCCTATTTTTTTATTCATTATTAAACCTACTCCTGCATTACCCCTATTTGATTTTGTATTTATAACCCTGTAATCACCTGACCAAAAGTCTTGTTCCTCCTGCCACCGAACTTCACTAATTCCCACTATATCTAACTTTAACCTATCCATCTCCCTTTTTAAATTTTCTAACCTACCTGCCCGATTAAGTGATCTGACGTTCCACGCTCCGATCCGTAGAACGCCAGTTTTCTTTCTCCTGATAACGACGTCCTCTTGAGTAGTCCCCGCCCGGAGATCCGAATGGGGGACTATTTTACCTCCGGAATATTTTACCCAAGAGGACGCCATCATCATTTAATCATACAGTAGAGCTGCATGTCCTCGGGAAAAATTACGGCTGTAGTTTCCCCTTGCTTTCAGCCGTTCGCAGTACCAGCACAGCAAGGCCGTTTTGGTTAATGTTACAAGGCCAGATCAGTCAATCATCCAGACTGTTGCCCCTGCAACTACTGAAAAGGCTGCTGCCCCTCTTCAGGAACCACATGTTTGTCTGGCCTCTCAACAGATACCCCTCCGTTGTGGTTGCACCTACGGTACGGCCATCTGTATCGCTGAGGCACGCAAGCCTCCCCACCAACGGCAAGGTCCATGGTTCATGGGAATCAGTGATTGGAACAGAAATTTTAATTTTATTTTATCCTCTGTCTTTTTATAGGCTCTGGGTTGGGCCGTTTTTGAGACTTCGAATTCAAATGGTTCAAATGGCTCTAAACACTATGGGACTTAACTTCTGAGGTCGTTAGTCCATAGACTTACAACTACTTAAACGTAACTAACCTAAGGACACCACACACATCCATGCCCGAACAGGATTCGAAACTGCGACCGTAGCAGAAGCGCGTTTCCGGACTGAAGCGCCTAGAACCGCTCGGCCACAACAGCCGGCTTGAGACTTCAACACGAGCTCCAAACGTCTGTGGGAAGTCTGTGTCACAATTTCTCTGAAGTGACAGAGGTACCCCTTGAATGGATTGAAAATTTACATATTGATTTATAGAAGTAGTTCTTTAGTTCTATTTATTTTAAAAAATTAAGCAATTCACGCTTTCTAGCTGCAGTTCAGTCTGTATTGCGACACGTTAAATAAATCCAAAAATTACTACCACTTGCTAGTAACCACATTAACTGCCATTTGGTACATACACAGTAGCTACAGGAGACAGAAGTGACTCCATTGTTTGTAGCGATTCTGTTAATATAATACACTACTGGCCATTAAAATTGCTACACCAAGAAGAAATGCAGATAATAAACGGGTATTCATTGGACAAATATATTATACTAGAACTGCCATTTGATTACATTTTATTGGACAAATATATTATACTAGAACTGACATGTGATTACATTTTCACCAAATTTGGGTGCATAGATCCTGAGAAATCAGCACCCAGAACAACCACCTCTTACCGTAATAACGGCCTTGATACCCCTGGGCATTGAGTCAAACAGAGCTGGGATGGCATGTAAAGGTACAGCTACCCATGCAGCTTCAACACTATACCACAGTTCATCAAGAGTAGTGACTGGCGTATTGTGACGAGCCAGTTGCTCGGCCAGCATTGACTAGACGTTTTCAATTGGTGACAGATCTGGAGAATGTGCTGGCCAGGGTAGCAGTCAACATTTTCTGTATCCAGAAAGGCCCAAACCGGACCTGCAACATGCGGTCGTGCATTATCCCGCTGAAATGTAGGGTTTCGCAGGGATCGAATGAAGGATAGAGCCACTGGTGGTAACACATCTGAAATGTAACGTCCGCTGTTCAAAGTGCCGTCAATGCGAAGAGACGTGTAACCAATGGCACCCCATACCATCACGGCGGGTTATATGACAGTATGGAGATGACGAATACACGCTTCCAATGTGCGTTCACCGCGATGACGCCGAACACGAATGCGACCATCATGATGCTGTAAACAGAACCTGGATTCATCCGAAAAAATGACGTTTTGCCATTCGTGCACCCAGGTTCGTAGTTGAGTACACCATCGCAGGCGCTCCTGTCTGTAATGCAGCGTCAAGGGTAGCCGCTGCCACGGTCTCCGAGCTGATAGTCCATTCTGCTGCAAACGTCGTCGAACTCTTCTTGCAGATGTTTGTTGTCTTGCAAACGTCCCCTTCTGTTGACTCAGGGATCGAGACGTGGCTGCACGATCCGTTACAGCCATGAGGATAAGATGGCTGTCATCTCGACTGCTAGTGATACGAGGCCGTTGGGATCCAGTACGGCGTTCCGTATTACCCTCCTGAACCCACCGATTCCATATTCTGCTAACAGTCAGTGGATCTCGATCAACGCGAGCAGCAATGTCGCGATACGAAATGGTTGGTTCAAATGGCTCTGAGCACTATGGGACTTAACTTCTGAGGTCATCAGTCCCTTAGAACTTAGAACTACTTAAACCTAACTAACCTGAGGACATCACACACATCCATGCCCGAAGCAGGATTCGAACCTGCAACCGTAGCGGTCTCGCGGTTCCAGACTGTAGCGCCTAGATCCGCTCGGCCACCTCGGCCGGCTTGTCGCGTTACGATAAACCGTAATCGCGATAGGGTACATCCGACCTTTATCAAAGTCGGAAACGTGATGGTACGCATTTCTCCTCCTTACACGAGGCATCACAACAACGTTTCACCAGTCAACGCCGGTCAACTGCAGTTTGTGTATGAGAAATCGGTTGGAAACTTTCCTAATGTCAGCACGTTGTAGGCGTCGCCACCAGCGCCAACCCTGTGTGAATGCTCTGAAAAGCTAATCATTTGCATATCACAGCATCTTCGTCCAGTCGGTTAAATTTCGCGTCTGTAGCACGTCGTCTTCGTGGTGCAGCAATTTTAATGGCCAGTAGTGTAGATGGCTGCTTGTATTTTAATTGGCTCGTTATAAGTGCAGGCACGTAAGAGTGGATTTGGAGCAGAGAAATTTTATTCTATGTTCTATGTAGTTAACATTCCTTGAGAAGGGCATCCTGTCCTAGATGATCTGGTGTCGCAAAGTGGCTTAAGAGGCGGTAACCTGTGAAGAGGAGTGGATCTGAAGCAATCTTTAAGTCGCGCCACGCCGTCTGAAGTACTACACCCGTTGAAGTGTGCATTAAGGATTATCTATTGCACGTAGTCGAATAAAATCAGGCAACATTGAGGGAATTATATTAGGAAAAGAGATGTCATACTGCACTGCGTTGAAATTGCCACAATATGTGTACCTAGCGTGAGTGCACGGTTTCTCGGCGAATTTCATGTATGATGTCTTCACAGGTTGTCAGCCAACGGCTCTGAGCACTATGGGACTCAACTGCTGAGGTCATTAGTCCCCTAGAACTTAGAACTAGTTAAACCTAACTAACCTAAGGACATCACAAACATCCATGCCCGAGGCAGGATTCGAACCTGCGACCGTAGCGGTCTTGCGGTTCCAGACTGCAGCGCCTTTAACCGCACGGCCACTTCGGCCGGCTGTCAGCCAACGCCACTCGGCCGAGAACTCGAAGTCTTCATATATGTGAACCTAGCGTTTTATTTACACCGGCCTTCGTGCCGCTTTGCGACACATTTTCGATAATGGCGAGCTGCTTTCAATCTTTGCTCCGATAGGTCGCCACCCTGTGTGGCGAAGCCGTGGAGGGAGTTCAGAATTGGCGCGAGTGAAGTCCAGTGCGAGCCTCCGAACGGGAAGTTTCCCTGGAGAACTGAGTGTGCGGCTAGTGACTGCTAGCCGGGCTGCAGTTCTGCTGAGAGCAGAGAAGGCGGCGTAACGGTGTCACTGGGGACGCTACCTGGCGAGCGGTTTGCTTTCACTTGCCCTGGAGTTCGGCGTAGCGCGCTGCACTGTACGTTAACTTTGGTACAGCTGTTGGAGTGTAGTCGAATTTCCAGGAGGGACTAAGTGACGCATAGCTGCATTCGACTGTACTACGTTTAGGAATGCTAGCGGTACTTTCTGACTGTCTTCGTCATATAATTTTTTAATCGTAGACTGATATTCAGGCGTGTCCGCTCTTCTTACGTCTCAAACTTGGATTTGTCCGAGTGGCACCAAAATTGTTTCCACTCTTTTGATGTTGTTTGTAAAAGATTTAGATCGCACTGAGTTGCGGCAGTTAGGGATGCACTGTGGCCAGTGGTGTGATGGAAATTGTCATTGTGGTGTCACCGTCAGACACCACACTTGCTAGGTGGTAGCCTTTAAATCGGCCGCGGTCCGTTAGTATACGTCGGACCCACTTATCAGTGATTGCAGACCGAGCGCCGCCACACGGCAGGTCTAGAGAGACTTCCTAGCACTCGTCCTAGTTGCACAACCGACTTTGCTAGCGATGGTTCACTGACAAAATACGCTTTCAGTTGCCGAGACGATAGTTAGCATAGCCTTCAGCTAAGTCACTTGCTACGACCTAGCAAGGCGTCCAGTTACTATTGATACAGTAAAACAAGTACCGTAAAGAGCGACGCTCATCATTAATGGATTAAAGTTAAGTATTCCACCAGCTACGTCCGTTTTTCTAAAGTCTAATTTCCTTGTCCTGTTCCAGACCTCACGCCAACCTACGTGAGCTAAAACGCGTGCCTTTTCGGCTTCCTCTAGTACCCGGTGTTGGCTCTCCTGCCAACCCACAACAGTCATCACTATGCGTGTCGTTAATAATTGGTACATTGCCCAATTGTAAGGTGGTGTGTACTAGACAAGTGCTTATCCTTGTGCCTACTGTGTGAAACTGACTTCAAATTTTGTATAACCAAGGTGGACAAGAAATGCAATGAACCTCTTATAGGTGGTTAGTTCAAGAACTTATTTTAAGCATGTGTATTGAGCAGTCTTTAGTATTAATTTAAGGTTGTGTGTATCTCACTCGGGCTGAAGGACTGTTATACCTCTCATATTTGTTATGTTATGAGGAGTATTTTTTCTCTTACTGGCATGGATGTTAAAGTTTAACCTCCGAGCTCGGAGTAATCTTTCAAAATTTTGTGTATATCACATGCCTGAGAGGATGTTACGCATTGGGACCGTAAGATTATGTCCTGACCAAAGTCTAATTTAACCTGTTTTTCAGATGAGCAGAAAATTCAGTGTGTATAATGTTTTAGTGGCCGGTCAGCAAGGGCCACTTATATCTACATCTACATCCATACTCCGCAAGCCACATGACGGTGTGTGGCGGAGGGTACCCTGAGTACCTCTATCGGATCTCCCTTCTATTCCAGTCTCGTATTGTTCGTGGAAAGAATGATTGTCTGTATGCTTCTGTGTGGGCTCTAATCTCTCTGATTTTATCCTCATGGTCTCTTCGCGAGATATATGTAGGAGGGAGCAATATACTGCTGGACTCTTCGGTGAAGGTATGTTCTCGATATACTATATATGGCTACCTACAAGCTACGGAGAAACTTTCATGTATAAGAAGTGAAGGCGGCTACCCAGTATTTTTCGGATATGTCATTAGTTGTATGAATCTGTTTAAATTTTCGCTATCTGAAATTGTAGTTTTTTTTAGTTAATAACTGTTAAGTAGTCATTCAGCACTTATTTACCCAGTTATCGCCCTGATTACCAAACCCTGTGTAACATTTCGGCAGTATTACAAACGACACTTCAGATGCATACCTACAGCCAGATACGACACCAGAATGAAATTTTCACTCTTCAGTGGAGTGTGCGCTGATATGGAACTTCCTGGCAAATTAAAACTGTGTGCCGGACCGAGACTCGAACTCGGGACCTTGCCTTTCGCGGATAACTGCTCTACCAACTTTTTTTTTTTTTAATCTCATTTTGTTCGTTTTCGTTCATTGTATCTGCTCTGGGCAGCCAACTGAGCTACCCAAGCGCGACTCACGTCCCGTCCTCACAGCTTTAATTCCACCAGTACCTCGTCGCCTACCTCCCAAACTTCGCAGAAGCTCTGCTGCATACCTTGCTGAACTAGCTCTCCTGGAAGAAACGATATTGCGGAGACATGGCTTAGCCACAGTCTGGGGAATGTTTCCAGAATGAAATTTTCGCTCTGCAGCGGAGCGTGCGCTGATATGAAACTTCCTGGCAGATTAAAACTGTGTGCCAGACCGAGACTCTAACTTCGCAAGCAAGTGCTCTACCAACTGAGCTACCCAACAGCACAGTTTTAATCTGCCAGGAAGTTTCATATCAGCGCACACTGCGCTGCAGAGTGAAAATTTCATTATGGAAACAGTCCCCAGACTGTGGCTAAGCCATGTCTCCGCAATATTCTTTCTTCCAGGAGTGCTAGTTCTGCAAGGTGTGCAGGAGAGCTTCTGCGACGTTTGGAAGGTAGGAGACGAGGTACTGGTGAAATTAAAGCTGTGAGACGGGTCGTGAGTCGCGCTTGGGTAGCTCAGTTGGTAGAGCAGTTGCCCGCGAAAGGCAAGGTCCCGAGTTCGATTCTCGGTCCGGCATACAGTTTTAATCTGCCAGGACCCGTCTGTCACTCATCACGAATTCATTAAAAGTAATATTTATACGCAAGGGACATTTTATAAGTGCTAAGCAAGCTTTTAGCGTACGTCGGAGAAAAAGGAAGGATTCTATATAATAGACATACATATAATAGACATACATAGACATATATAATATACACCGATCAGAAATTGAAATATAACAGTACATCATCTCCTACAGCAACGAGAGAGAGAGAGAGAGAGGGAGAGAGAGAGAGAGAGAGAGAGAGAGAGAATTAATTATCCTTCGCTCAGCAACTGACGGAATCTACATTAATCTTGCCGAAGTATGGTCTTTCAAGAGACTCTGGAAACGCAAACCTTGCGCGATGAAACCTGATTCAAACGCCGATCCTACGTAATGTTTTGTCTGCCAGTCCCTTGCACATCCAGTGAACACGAATGTCAACAGGAAAAGCTATTTCACATACCGAATACTTCCTTCAAAATTGTTATTCAAGGAAGGAAGCAAACCAGCAACATATCAGAAACTAGCAGGTAGCAGTGTACGCTAAAGGAGAAGATATCATCCCTGTTTCAAGTTACTGGATAAGCAGAGAAACTTTGCGAAAGACAAAAAAGAACCGATAATGTCAGCAGGTCAAGTCAAATTGATGCATTTATCGACGACAAAAAGCCTATTTCACGAGGAACAAGAAAACAACAAATTGGGCACTTCGCAGGTTAGCTTTGTTCTACTTCACTTGTTTATTCCACTTGAACTTTAAATGTTATTCATTTGATAAGTGGTTGCCGACTGCACACTGCCAAAATTCAGCTGCCAATGTCTCTACAAGTGCAGCATAGTTAACTTATGGATTTAGTTGGCTCCGGTCACGACACAATTTAAATTACTGGGTTGTATTCGGAAGGGAGGGTACTGCAATTTTCATAATTAAGCATATCACAAAGAAATCCAGAGCTGTATCTGCAGCTCACAGATAAACGAAATACGTATCTTACTAGGCTATAAAGTATGGGAAATCATGCAGATTTCTGGCAGTCCCTATCATGCTGCAACGGGGGAGGCTTTTGGCTTTTATGTGTCATTCACGACCTAATATATTTTTTGCATGGCTCCCTGAAATCAGAAGGCGCTGATCGTGCACCGTCACTTTCAAGCCTAAATCCTACACAAATTTACTCCTTAATGGTTTTCGACTACTATAGACATTAGCGAAAAGAAAAAAACGTTAGCAATAAATAAACAATTAGAAAGAAAGATAAAGATATGAAAAATGGTTCAAATGGCTCTGAGCACTATGCGACTTAACTTCTGAGGTCATCAGTCGCCTAGAACTTAGAACTAATTAAACCCTAACTAACCTAAGGACATCACACACATCCATGCCCGAGGCAGGATTCGAACCTGCGACCGTAGCGGTCGCTCGGCTCCAGACTGTAGCGCCTAGAACCGCATGGCCACTACGGCTGGCTAAAGATATGAAAAGATCACATGGATAATGAAGTTGTCTAAACCAGGCTGTTTAGAATTTTAACCACAAGTTTATTTTAAATTAGCACACTATTATTTGTCACTGCCGACCTAATAAACAAAATACATCAGCTGAATAATATTCGAAGTAGCAAAGCAAAACATAGTTACGTACTGCAAGCAGAGCTTTTATAGACACTAGCTGGTGTGGAATAAGTGCATAAAGCTGCACATTAATTCCCGAAGAACCAGTGACAAACTCTTTAAAAAAACGACAGCGTGAAGCATCACCAACACTTACAACAAACTCTAAAGTTCACCATTATCAATATTAGCACGAATTATACACAACGAGGTGGTTACACAACTGAATCATTCAATGCAGTAATTCAATAAAGTTCACACCTGTTCATAAATAGTTAAATAACAACAAAGTTCTCCGTAGTTGCAAAATAATCAGTCACTAATAGCGACTTGCAAAATTGAACGTGCTGATCGAATTCAGATTCCCGAAATACTTCCAAGTATTCAATTCCCAACCTCAAAATAATAGTAAGTTTGAAGCTCCATAACGCTCTGGCCACCCAGCCTCTCAGATGTTACCAAATCGATGAACAAGTGACAAAAGACTGCCAGATCTGCTGTGCATGCTTATTTAAATACTCGATCAGATGACCACTGCTCTAGTCTACACACTTACTTACAGGGCAACCATCGGTCAAAAAGTGAGTGAGCTGCACATACCGATGTTCTTTTTTGCCACCTGCAATTCTACCACGTATATCTGGCCTTCATACGTCACGCACGGGATTTTCATATTCTCTAGCTCGCTACGCGCAAACCGTTAGTCCTACAGAAAAAAAATGAACAGGTTCTTTTTTGTAGGAAATTTAATGTAGTTAAATTTTGTACTGAGATAAGTTTTCGCTAGAGGCCGTAGTTTTCGACTCATTCGAGATAAATGTACAAAAGTGGCCAAACGCACACCCATTCCCACACTCAGCACCCACCGGTTCAGGATTTTGAGTATGTTGTTCGTGAACTCTCTCCTACCAAAGCAGGAAAATTTGCGACTGCACGAATTATTTTTCACATTACACCAGATGTTATAAACTATAACAATTATAAAGCGACGCCGGGTGTGGTGTCACCTCCAGACACCACACTTGCTAGGTGGTAGCCTTTAAATCGGCCGCGGTCCGTTAGTATACGTGGGACCCGCGTGTCGCCACTATCAGTGATTGCAGACCGAGGGCCGCCACACGGCAGGTCTAGAGAGACTTCCTAGCACTCGCCCCAGTTGTACAGCCGACTTTGCTAGCGATGGTTCACTGACAAATTACGCTCTCATTTGCCGAGACGATAGTTAGCATAGCCTTCAGCTACGTCATTTGCTACGACCTAGCAAGGCGCCATTACCAGTTACTATTGATGCTGTAAAACATGTACCATCAAGAGCGATGTTCACCAATTACGGATTAAAGTTAAGTATTCCAGCAGCTATGTACTATTTTTGCTACTATAAATTCCTTGTCCTGTTCCATACCTCACGCCAGCCTGCGTGAGCTTAAACGCGTGCCTTTCGGCTTCCTTCATAGTAGATTGGCTGTCTTGCCAAACCACAACACCGGGTAGCCGCTCGGTCTCGAGCGCCTTGCCACGGATCGCGCGGCTCCCCCAGTCGGAGGTTCGAGTACTCGCTCGGGCATGGGTGTGTGGGTGTTGTACTTAGCGTAAGTTTCAGTTAGGTAAGCTGTGTGTAGGCCTATGGATCGATGACCTCAGTAGTTTGGTCCCTTTGGAACTTACCACAAATTTCCAAACAATTATAAATATTTTTTAAAATTTCTTTATAAAAAGGTTAAGTTTTAAAAGTGCTCGTCTCATCGCCATGATTCTTAAGCTGCGTTTAGTTTTACTATAGCATCCCTGCAAGGAATTTCATGTATTTCCTGTGAGTATTACAACTTTGCAAGCTGGCTCACCATGGGCGCCACACACCCGAGCTTCACCCCGCCATCTGCTAAATTCGCTGGCCAACGGTTCGCTTCCTGCCGGCCCCACTAATCACCTCCTACGGTCTGCCTGCAAACCGGTCAACGATCAGATGCAGTCAGCAACCAATAAATATTCACGCAAATTAGCCAATCGTGATGTCAAACTGATAGAAGTCATCAGAAATATGAATGAAAACTTCGAGAGATGTAGGATATCAATAAGATCTCAGTTATTTCAGCAGATTTACATAGAGCTGCTTCAAAATCTCACTCAAACAGGTTGATTTACCTCGGACTGTAGTTTATGCAGTGGTGATTGATGTAGTGCGTCGGCTAAAGGAGAAAACAACAACTGCTGAGTAGTCTGTGTTCAGAGACGGTGTAGTTGCTCGTCATTCATCGATTGCTATGGAGTAACCAAGATGATTGGGAAAGTAAGATCGACTCAAGTAATAAGTAAAACAGTACTTTCCACCTGAGAAAATGAAGGCTAAATTAAAAACGAAAAGAAGACAAGAAAGAAACACAGAAGGTATGGTCCCAGTCCAGTCATTTGAGGTGGAGCACAAGGTTACTTCATTGATTGGTTGTAGATTACAGGACTTAACAGTTAGCTCACCAGTCCCTTAGGCAAGAGAGAGTTCATCTGAAGTTAGTGACGTCATCCTGAAATTCTATCGAATTATGAAAGTGCCGGGAGGCTATAATTAAAGTGCAACTAGTCCCTGTGATCCAGCGTGGTCCGTAATCGAAACTAACTAAAAATGCCAATGAGTTAATGCGGAACTGATGTACACCAAAAAAATAGTTCCAATTTTGGCAAACAAGTACGAATCTGGGGCTGTGAACGCAACAAAGATCTATCTATATGTAGTGGATTATGAATAAGTCATGGGTAGAAAAGGTCAAAAAAATGAGAAAAGCATTACTGTCTTTGTTACTAACTGCCACTTACACTATTTGTTCAGTCAGCCTAAATCGGTTCCCCATTAACGCACTTGCACGTCTACCAAGTTACGCTGCCATCGACAATTACAGCCCATACTCGCCCCCGTAAGTAGCTCCACTTTAATTAAAACACCCGGTAAGTATATACGAGTGGTAACATGGAGGCATTGAAAGCAGCATTGATACCAGAGATGAGAAATAATTTAAAGAGAGTTTTAAAAAAGTATGGGTCGGACCTGTACGGGTGTCAGAGCAGAAGAGGGTTGGGACAGTACTCATCTGCGGCGAGGGAAACCTTACCTGCAACTGACCCCGCACCAACTTGACTAAGGGTGTAGCTACAGACTAAAGAAGCCCTTCTAGCTGGGATATTTGTAAAAGTAAAACGGATAACGGATCGAACATTCACTGGACTGTCAACAAAAATACCAGGTGAGAGGTCAGTAGGTGCATGGGTGGGATCAGGCGAGTGACCCTTGGGGCTCAGCATGCGATGGGGGCCTTCCCCCTCACAGCCATTCCAACCTCATCCATTATAGTCTAAGAGGTATGCCAAAAACGGAAAACAGGGTTTCACAGAACTGGGGCGAACCACATCTAAAAACAATTAAAACAGTAACAGAGAGGTGACCAACGCAGCTGGCAAAGGAGATAGGGTCGAAGGTTCCCTTGAACCCAGCACGAAGTGGGAGACACTCCAAGCCCAACCATTCTGTCCCAACGTCGAATACAAGCTCTGATTGCGGAAGGATGGGTAAGAAAATAGACCCCGTCTTTTTAATTTTTCTTATGCTATGTGAGCCATGGCGGCTTTAATGTTGGCGGCTTTAATGTTGGCGGTATGGCATTCCACTGGCGCCACCAACTACTTGAGTTTGCTGATATCTATCCGATAGTATGTGGCGAGCTAAGGTCATTGGTCGAGGTGTGTGTGTTGGTGGTTTGGTGGGGCGGAGGGCAAGTGACTGGCAAGCCGTTGCTTTTGGGGGAGTCACGAAAGGTTACATCAATGAGGACAAGCCTTGACGGCTGGCTTAAGGATTAGTAGCAGCGAGCCGTCACGTACAGACTGGTCGACAAGTCCCAGCCTACTCTGAGAGCTCAAATTTTACGATACCTCCAAGATCGCCTGTAAGGATTGGAGGCAGCAACATCCTGGCAGTTATCCTGAGTGCAGTTATGTGATGTTTTCTTATTTCTGAGTACTTTTTAGTTGGGTGGCTGGCAGGAGGCACCACATTAAAATTCAGTGAGAACTTTCCAAATGATTTATTTGTTTCCACTAAAGTGCTCCATTCACCTCAGTCTTTGTCACAGGGCCCCGCAATGCTGAGGAAGCACCCCAGCGGCCTGTGCAATGCAACGCTGTGTCATGCCGGCCTTGCCCGGCCCACTGAGTACCGATGATGTCAGGATGGCTGCACCAGCAGCCGACTCAGCAGCCACCGTCCCCATTGAATCTGCGTTGCTCCGCTGGGAGCCATAGGCTGGCCCCGCTGCTGGTTCTTCCTCGCTGGTGTAGCTGAGAATGTGCTGGCAACGACCGCCTGCGATCCAGTGTCTCGCGGTAGTGAGCCGAAGAGCTGCTTGCCCTGACTGGCTGCGGACCCCATGTCAGCCTCAGAGGGTCGAGCCAACGACCCACTGTGGACTGGGATGCTGGCGCCCCATCTGTTGCTGCATGTATCCCGGCGGTGTGACACTCCCCACTGTCCAGGAGAGCTGTCACACTTCAATGAATCTCCTTAGAAAACGGCACCTATTAATACTCGGCTGTGCACCTCTGTTTTGTAAAGCATGCCACTTCGCATCTCGTATGCATAACACTTAGGTTGGCCAGTGTCCCTCTTCTGCCTATGACTTGTGCCATTGAAACTGCTGTGTGCACCCTCTCCAGCAGTTCTACCCAACTGTGGCACCTATTTGCCTTCGCAACTGCTGGTATGTGTAACTTACTGCAATCTGGCCTGCACCTGGCTGTAACTCGTGCTCCGAATATCACACAAAACTAACTTTCCCTGTCCTAAACGGTGGTGCCGATACAACTTGATATTGTAAGGCAGTGTCTATGTTATATGAAATTGGAGCTGTTATATTAACGCCCCCTATGAGTGACTGAGTGCATGATCATAGGTCAGTGTTACTAGTCACAATTTGTATTCAAGGCCATGTGGCGTACAAGTGTACGAGTATTCCCCATTATAAGTTCCTTGTGTTTGCGGGAGGGGGGGGGGGGGAAGGGGGCGAAGCAGTCTTGGTACATGTGCATGCTTGAGTTATTGCATCAACAGGCGCTGATTTTTCTATTCTGAATAATAGTTATTCTAACGAGTGGTAAAGCAGTAACCTGTATCAGTAGCTGTCTGTTCCGTTAGTTCACATATTCTACTCTTTCGGCATTCTAGTGTGTAGCCTTATTTGCACAGATCTTCTGGTGTGTGTTGGCAGGGTACCTTTGGCGGTGAAAGACGTGTTGCTGTTCCCTGGGCCCGGAGCAGAGGCGTCTTTGCTTTTTGCCACTGCGGCAGTTTGTCGTGGCACGGCATCCGGATTGGCCAGCAGTCTTGAGCCGCTATCAGTCGTGTCGTGATGGCTGAAGTTGAGTTAATCGTTTGATGCGTGCCACGGCAGAGTGTCGCCCATTAAGTGGGAACCAGTAGCTTGCTCTAGCTGGTGAATTTCGTAAGCTCGGGAGGTCTAAGGCATATTTGCCAAGTTTCCTCATTATACCTCTGTAACTACTCGATTAAACCTTGCACTCTTATTGAAACTTCTCAGTACGTCAAGTTTAAGGCCTGTTACTTATCAATATAAACTGTCGAACTTTACCTTGGTCCACAGTCATTAGCTAACTCTACTTATTGCGAAACTTGGCTAGTCGTTCCTCGTTGGCTTTGATAGCCTTCCGCTGTAACTCTCAGCTTACCTTGCATTTTGGGCAATTGTGTACTTACTAAAGGTCATATTAAATGTCCAGTTGCAGTGTACCAGTGGGGATTTATAAATAAATTTTATATCTTCCCAGTTTGTCTGTTTTGAGGGACTGTGTATTTTATTGCTTAAGGGATTTTTTAGGGCTTATACGTCGCCAAGCGGCGTTCCAACAGCTACAGTCAGTGGCATTGCTTGTGGTCCTTCCTGTATTTGGATGAATGTTATCCAATTGTGTAACGGTTACGTAACCTTGGAAAATATCAGTACATTTAAAGGCTATCATTGTAATTCATTTTGTTGATAAAGTTGTTTGTTAAACCTGCGTTCAGCTACACCCACTTAGTGTGACCTTTTCTTGTATTGGGAACTGTATACTTCCGGTTCCAAGCCCTGCTCTTAATTGTATAATTGTTAAAATCTGTTTTTAGTAAATTGAGCCTGTTCATTTTTTGATTGTGACAATTCTGATTCTTTTAATAAGTTTCTTTAATTGTAATTATAATGTTGTTGTCAAGTAATAAAGTATATTACACGAAACAACAGATGACGAAATATGTGGGTCCACCTTTCATGTCTTTTCGTCAAGATTATCCCAACCCTAGTTGTGAGGTATCAGTTGGTTTCAGAGCGTGGTTACATTGTGTGTGACAGTCGGGGTTAGAGTTGTCTACCCTTCGACGTCATTTGTTTCTAGTGATTATTGTGGTAATACATTTCTCTATTTCAAAGTATTCTATTCATACGTTGTCGTTGTTTTCAGGTGGCTGTTACTTATCATGGATCCCAGAGGATGTCCTGGAATTTGGAATTTGCAGTATGAACTGCAAAAACAGGAGCTTCCAAACGGAGGTAGAGTCCTGGAATTGGCGACCAGGTCGTGTGCGGCGTTGGTAAAGCCGCTTACTCTTTCAGCGGATATCATCGGGATGTGCCTTTCTTCATAACATTTCAGCTGCATTAGATGACGCACAGCCAAACCTCTCCTTTCTGGAGGATAGCCAACCCACAACTAGGCAGTTCGGTAGGATTCAAGCGCATTTACGGAATCGCTTGTTGGTTTTGAGTTGCTTGAGGCTAAACAATCACGAGAAACTGGAAGTCCTTGGTTTATCCCTGTTGGTTAAGCAGCTGAGTGATCGGGCAAGGGACTTGCAGGTGAGGACGGGATCTCGGAGTTTAGAAAGCGAGGATGTAGGCTTGGGGCATGAAATTTTAAACCGTAATCAACTCAGTGATCATAAGCGCTCTGAGTCCAGAAGCTAGGAAGTTCGCCCTCAGATCACTTTCCTAAGTTACCCAATCCGATTAATGTGCTTCCTGTCTGGTATTTCAGAACTGATAGTTTAAATAAAATGCGGGAAATATTGTGGCTGCTTGTGCGGATACCGTACACATACTGCACCACGTGATTCTACGCTTCCTTTATCCTTTAGTTGAAGGAACATTGAGTACGTTGGTCTCGGAGACCTTGAGACGTCATAACTCTTATAGGGTAACTCAGGGTTCTTCTTATAGGCAGAAAGTTGTCAGTGCGTATGCGCAGTTAGCTTGCGCGGAAGTATTATTGGCAAGTAGAGGCATCCTTCAAGACGTTGAGCGAATATGTGGAGCAAGTGCGCACAACCTCGCTAGCCCTTTGCACGTGCGTCACCGGGTCTAGTAGTATTTCTAACATCTTAGAGATCCTCTGAGGATCGATCACGTTTGGCGTTTGCTCGCTGACCCACAAATCTTTAATGTACTACAAGATCTAGTAGATCCTATTGAGGCACTCCGTTTTGCTGACGAGCACAGTACGATAGGTGTGCGTTTGGCACCGTTGCTTTCCGTTTCCAGGGGTGACAAACCCGCTCTCTCAAATTTGATTCACGCGCAGTTGTTGTTTTCGTTGTGACGCGCACGACCATCTTGTGCGCGACTGTCTGGTTTGTAAGGAACACGACGCCTAACAGATGGGGCCCAGGGGTGGGGAAGGTTCGTACGTGTCGGAGAAGGTCGACCCCTTTGTGTGCACGTATTCGTGCTGCGACAAGATCGTCCCTCCCTTATGTTTGTGCCCATGTCAGACAGGAACTTTGTGCGCAATATTGGACTCCGGTAGTTCTGTCTCGTTACTTGACTAGAGGTGTTATTTCGAGTTAGGGCTTTTGTGTAAATTATCTCCCGTGCGCCTCTGCCCTCAGGAAAGTCGTACGACTAATGGGCAAGAGTTGCCTCTGGTTGGGGAGGTACGTGCTAGTTTGTCCATCTGCAATTTTTCCTGGCCGGCCACTCTCCTGGTTGTAAAGGACCTAGCAGTTAATTTATTGCTCGCCTGCGATTTTATTCAAAGAATCGGTTTAGTCCTAGATATCGCTAGTGTGCCTCTGTTCTTGTCGCCATCCGAGCATGACTAATTGCAAGACCGGGTAATCTGGCGTGGCTCATCTTCAATTGGAGCAGGCTACGCATTTGTTGGCTTGAGGAGGAGGAGGATATTAGTGTTTAACGTCCCGTCGACAACGAGGTCATTAGAGACGGAGCGCAAGCTCGGGTGAGGGAAGGATGGGGAAGGAAATCGGCCGTGCCCTTTCAAAGGAACCACCCCGGCTTTTGCCTGAAGCGATTTAGGGAAATCACGGAAAGCCTAAATCAGGATGGCCGGAGACGGGATTGAACCGTCGTCCTCCCGAATGCGAGTCCAGTGTGCTAACCACTGCGCCACCTCGCTCGGTGCATTTGTTGGCTTTGTTGGTGGAGTTCCCTGATGTTTTGTCTCATATGCTAGGAGCAACTAGTGTGATCCAGTACGATACACATCTGATTGATGATATTCCCGTTCGGCAGTCTCTTAATCAACTTTAGCCGCCTTTCAATTGATAACTCACAACTACGGTTGGGATAGCTTTAAGGAAAACGCATGGAAGGTGGACCCAAATATTTCGTCGTTTGTTGTTTCATCTAATACACTTTACTACTGTCCGCCCCGATAGCTAGTGGCCGGCTGCTGTAAGCTATGCACGATTACTACAGGCAATGCGCACAGAAGTTCGCCGGAACCTACTTCGACGGATGGACCTCCTACAGCGTGTGGAATACCTCAACATTGGCGACTAAGATGATCCACATGGCTCAAGTCCTACCGATACCTACAGCGATGGCACACAGACTGCAAGCAGCGTTTGGATATTACCTGACAGCCGGACACCTATTCAAAGTCCGCTACGAAACACTCACCCTCCCTTCGCGTGATGGCGGACTGGGACTTATAAATGTACGAGTGAGAGCTACAGCGTTATACTTGTGCACAATGATGACATTGTGGACCCACAAAGATGCTTCCCTTACGAGACGTCTGCTAGAGGAATTGCTGCCGGCGTTTCTTCTGCCACCTGTCACGATTACGCACATTACACCCTCACTCTCGCACCTCTCGGCATTTATTCTTGAGTATAGTTACGTGCACCCAGACCTCCCCAACACTCGCACTCCCAAGGCGAGAGACGTTTACAGGCTGCTGCTAAGGTCCATCCCTCGCAATGTGATTGAGAGGAAGAGCCCTACGACCCTATGGCCTGCAGTGTGGAGAGCGGTCCAGAAGTCGTTCCTCCCCACGCGGGTACGAGCCGGGTGGTACCAGGTGGTGAACGGGAAGGTTGTAACACGACAAAGGCCGCACGCTATTGGGATGACGGATTCTCCCCTTTGCCCACGTTGTCACCTCGTGGATACTGACGAACACCGTTTAACATGTGGATCGGCGTCAGAGGTATGGCTGCTAGTGCAGAAGATCCTCACCTGCTACCTACGTATCGCGCCTCGCACAATTGAGCCACGGCTCCTCCTTTGTCCGGAGGATACTTATTTCCCACCTGCGAAGACTCACGCTCTCACACGGTTTAAAGGCATGTCCATATACTACCTCTTGCGAGGTGATGAGAAGATGGTGCTTGATGCAATTTCTCCAGGACAGTCATAGCACACTTGAGTGTACACCCCGATACCGACAACTATTTGCGAACTATTTGAGCAGTGTCTTCGATAACCGCCCTCACAGTTGGGGGAGTACCGGGCAGAGGATGACCGCCGTCAAGGAGCTCCACAAGCTGCGACATGTTTTATCAATTTGGAACATGGAATCTGTACGCAGATGGGCCATGAACATGGAAGGGCGTGCGGGATTTGGTTACATTTTTCTTTTTTTATTATCTATCTTCATAATATTAGTTTCACATTCTATTTCATAGTTCAGAAGGAACTCTTGTTCTGTTGTTGCTACGGATGTACATTCTAATTTTGTTTTGTCGTAACTGAAAGACGCCTTTTTCCATATAAAAAAAATGTTGGTAGAGAAAAAAATTTACAATTAAAACAAATAAAAAAGAAAAAAATAGAAAAAAAGGTGGTCAGCGTGACGGATTTCCGTCCTACGGGCCCGGGTTCGATTCCCGGCTGGGTCGGGGATTTTCTCTGCTCAGGGACTGGGTGTTGTGTTATCTTCATCATCATTTCATCACCATCCAGCGCGCAGGTCGCCCAATGTGACGTCGAATGTAATACGACCTGCACCAAGGCGACCACACCTGCCCCGCAAGGGCCCCCCCGCCAATGACGCCAAACGCTCATTTCCATTTCCACTTTATTACTTAACAACAATACTATCATTACAATTTAAAAAACTTGTTAAAATAAACAGCATTTTTCACAATCAAAACACGAACAGGCTCAATTAATTATAACAGATTTAAACAATTATATCATTAAGAGCAGGGCTTGAAACCTGAAGTATACAGTTCCCAAAATAAGAAAAGGTCATACTAACTGGGCGTGGCTGCAAGCAGGTTCAACAAACAATTTTATCAACAAAATGAATTACAATAATAGTCATTACATGTACTGACGTTTTCCAACCTTAGTTGATACATAATTAGATAACATTCACCCAAATATCGGTAGGGTCACAAGTCATGCCATTGTTTGTATTTGTTGAATAGCCGCTTAGCAATGTACAAGCCTTAATAAAAAAAAATCCCTTAAGCAATAAAATACACGGTCCCTCAAAACAGACAAACTGGGAAGATATAAAATTTAAATATAAAACCCAACTGTTACTTTGCAAACATTGAGTATGACCTGTAATAAGTACACAATACTTCAAGGTAAGCTGAGAGCTACAGCAGAAGGCTATCAGAGCCAACAAGGAACAAGCAGCCGAGCTTCACAGTG
Source organism: Schistocerca cancellata (assembly GCF_023864275.1). Classification (NCBI taxonomy): domain Eukaryota; kingdom Metazoa; phylum Arthropoda; class Insecta; order Orthoptera; family Acrididae; genus Schistocerca; species Schistocerca cancellata. The sequence goes on along the minus strand of NC_064632.1, from coordinate 401,797,738 downwards.
AGTAGAGTTATTTAATGACTGTGGAGAATGGTAAGGTTCAATAACTGAGAAGTCTTAAACTTAACGTGCTGAAAAGTAGTAATAACAGTGCAAGGTATAAACGAGTAGTTAAGGGGGTCCTAAGCCCTGATAAACGCACCTTAGACCTCCAGAGCTTATTACATTCACCAAATAGAGCAGACTACTGGTTCCCATTAATGGGCGACACTCCGCCGTGGCACACATCAAACAATCAACAATACTTAAGCTGAGCCGGCACCACACGACTTGTAGGGCCACCACACTGCCGGCCAACCCGGACGCCGTGCAACGACGGAGATGCCGCCATGGCAAAAGCAAACACGCTGCCAACACACATCAAAGGCGAACAGCAGTCTGTGGAAATAAGGCCAACACAAAAATGCCTAAGGAGTAGAGCCTATGAACTAATGCTACAAGCAGCTACCGATGCAAGTTTAACACTCCTTATAATTACTATTAATCAGAAGCGAAAGTGTCAGCGTATGCTAATTCAATAACTCATGGGTACACAATTACCAAGATTGCTTTTCAACCCACACAGATTACCTTACAGTTTAACTCCCCACATGGAACTTATAGTAGGGAATCCTACACTCCTGGCCATTAAAATTGCTACATCAAGAAGAAATGCAGATGATAAACGGGTATTCATTGGACAAATATATTATACTAGAACTTACATGTGATTACATTTCCACGCAATTTGGGTGCATAGATCCTGGAAATCAGTACGCGGAACAACCATCTCTGGCCGTAATAACGGCCTTGATAGGACTGGGCATTGAGTCATACAGAGCTTGGATGGCGTTTACAGGTACAGCTGCCCATGCAGCTTCAACACGATACCACAGTTCATCGAGAGTAGTGACTGGCGTATTGTGACGAGCCAGTTGCTCGGCCACCATTGACCAGGCGTTTTCAATTGGTGAGAGATCTGGAGAATGTGCTGCCCAGGGTAGCAGTCAACATTTTCTATATCCAGAAAGGCCCGTACAGGACCTGAAAAAAACCGTCGTGCATTATCCTGCTGAAATGTAGGGTTTCGCAGAGATCGAATGAAGGGTAGAGCCACGGGTCGTAATACATCTGAAATGTAACGTTCGCTGTTCAAAGTGCCGTCATTGCGAAGAAGAGGTGACCGAGACATGTAACCGATGGCACCCCATACCATCACGCCGGGTGATACGCCAGTATGGCGATGACGCATACACGCTTCCAATGTGCGTTCACCCCGATGTCGCCAAACACGGATGCGACCATCATGATGCTGTAAACAGAACCTGGATTCATCCGAAAACATGACGTTTTGCCATTCGTGCACCCACGTTTGTCATTGAGTACACCATCGCAGGCGCTCCTGTCTGTGATGCAGCGTCAAGGGTAACCGCAGCCATGGTCTCCGAGCTGATAGTCCATGCTGCTGCAAACGTCGTCGAACTGTTCGTGCAGATGGTTGTTGTCTTGCAAACGTCCCCACCTGTTGACTCAGCGATCGAGACGAGGGTGCACGATCCCTTACAGCCATGCGTATAAGATGCCTGTCATCTCGACTGCTAGTGATACGAGGCCGTTGGGATCTAGCACGGCGTTCCGTATTACCCCCGTGAACCCACTGATTCCATATTCTGCTAACAGTCATTGGATCTCGACCATCGGGAGCAACAATGTCGCGATACGATAAACCGCAATCGCGATAGGCTACAATCCGAACTTTATCAAAGTCGGAAACGTGATGGTACGCATTTCTCCTCCTTACACGAGGCATCACAACAACGTTTCACCAGGAAACACCGGTCAACTGTTGTTTGTGTATGAGAAATCGGTTGGAGACTTTCCTCATCTCAGCACGTTGTAGGTGTCGCCACCGGCGCCAACCTTGTGTGAATGCTCTGAAAAGCTATCCATCTGCAAATCACAGCATCTTCTTCCTGCAGCTTAAATTTCACGTCTGTAGCATGTCATCTTCGTGGTGTAGCAATTTTAATGGCCAGCAGTGTAGCACATTTGTACGCCATATGGCCTGGAACACAAATTGTTGTTAGTAACACTCATGAATGATCATAAACTGAACCACTAGTAAGCGCGTTAATATAACAGGTTCAATAACATACAACGCAGGTACGGCCTTACAATACCAAGTACTCAAAAATAAGAAAATAGCACTACACGCAGGTGTGGAGGAACCCTGACTTGCAGGATTCCAGCGACGATGTTTTTGCCTCCAGTCCTTACAGGCGGTCGTCGAGAAGCCGTAAAATTTAAGCTCGCATAGTCGGCCGGGAACTCGTCGACCAGGCTGTGTGCGCCATCCACTGCACTTCCCGGAGCCCGCCGCTGCCAGATCTTAAGCAAGCCGGCCAGACTTGCCCCCGACCGATTTATCCTTTCGTGGCTTCTCGAGACACGCGCTGGACAGCCAGAGTCCCCCAAATGCAACAGCTTGCCAGCCACGTGCCCTGCAGCCAATTGACTCTCCAGGCCCCGCCAAACCACCAACACACACACCTCAACCAGAGACCTTACCTCGCCACAAACGATCAGATCGATATCGCCAGTAGTGAGTGGCGCCAGTGGAAGGCCATGCCGCCAAAATTAAAGCCGCCACGGCTCACTGTGTAGGAAAATCGGTGAAAACCCAAATCCGTATGGTTGGACAAAAATATCAACCTCGGTCCCACCAAATTTGAATGCATAGTCTTAACAACTTCAAAAATGGTTCAAATGGCTCTGAGCAATATGGGACTTAACATCTGAGGTCATCAGTCCCCTATAACTTACAACTACTTAAACCTAACTAACCTAAGGACATCACACACATCCATGCCCGAGGCAGGATTCGAACCTGCGACCGTAGCGGTCGCCCGGTTCCAGATTGAAGCGCCTAGAACCGCTCGGCAACACCGGCCAGCTCTTAGCAACTGCTGCGCTTCACTGGATAAAAAAGGTGTACAAGAATAGCTTGGTCGCCGGCCGTTGTGGCCGAGAAGTTCTAGGCGTTTCAGTCCGGAACCGCGCTGCTGCTACGGTCGCAGGTTCGGATCCTGCCTCGGCCATGGATATGTGTGATGTCCTTGGGTTAGTTAGGTTTAAGTAGTTCTAAGTCTAGGGGAGTGATGACCTCAGATGTCCCATAGTGCTTAAAGCCATTTGAATAGATTGGTCACAGCACAGTCTATACGGGGGACACTTCACTATTCACATACTACGTGACATAGCGGATTGGGAAGATTACTGAAGAGTGATACAACACTAATTATCACTAAATGTCAACGTACTGACCATCAATGTACGAAATGCACAAATAGTAAAAATGTGATTTCCATACAAAACTTCAGATCATTCAAGGTAAATGAATATTTTTTATGTAATGTGGATACATCCTTACATTGTATTGCCGAACAGAAATATTATTATTTTCGTTATCTACTAACAATATGAAATATCGATAATTGTTTTGTAGCCTCAAATTATTGAATTATAAATTTCTAACTATACAAAAATTCAAAATGTAAAAATGAAATGAGTCGTTACAGCCGCACTTTTTACCAGACTATGGCTCTAAGATTAAGGCAAATAAAATTAATCGATTGAACGTAATTATACGTAAAATAATAAGTACTGTATTGAGAATACCCAAATTTCATAGCTAAATATTGCCTTCAAATCTTGTACTTTATTAGTTATGTTTTGGCGCCAACTTTCCCGGGATGTGAGTCTGAAAAAGTAATTCCTAGTGATAGCTCATGGTGACAGTTTCGCTACACATCTCAGAGCAAAATGTTTTGAGGTAGTGCTCGTAGCATTGCAATTAGCAAAGTAAATTAATAATGTCAGAAAATGTAAACTGAATTGATTGAATAGTTGTCTAAAAGCTACTGTGCAGTGTTTGAGACACTGCATTGATGATCAACAGCCGCATTCAGTTAAAAATGAACTCGCGAATTTCGGTTATGTTACTGCATCACCCCAGAACAAATGGAAATTTTTGCCAGACAGGAACTCGAACCGGGATTTCCCACTTGTCGCGACTGGTCGCCTCAACACACTTCCAGGAGCACCCCAATTCTTCGTTTGTTCTGGAGTCTGCTCCCCCTTGTGCTCTCACGATATTACTGCGATTCACACACCAGGTGAGACACTTTTTTCTCGCATCATCAGGAGAAATGGTGATTTGAGCTACTCCTGGAAGGTTGCTCAGGTAGCCGAAGTTTTTATGGCGACGCTCGGTACAAGCGTGAGATCCGGATTCGAGTACGAGTCTAGCACAAATTTTCATTTATTCTGAAATATTCTACACTTGATGTGCAACCATAGTAGCAGTTTGCATGTTCAATAATAGTTGTCTATAAAGTGCGTGCAAACGAAATACCTAGAAGCTCAAGAATGGGTTTCTTGATCTGTAAGATAGGTCTAATTGTCAGAAACTCAAAATTAACTTTGGATGTAGCCTCCATATAACAATTGTAGGTACCACAAGAACCAAAAGGCGGCATTATGCTGTCAGTGGGACCACACTGATCTTTATAATCTAATAGCCTGAGTGCAATAGACTGTATCACTACTTCTATTACACTTTCGATAACCGCTGATTGAAGACTTCTGCCTGAAAAGTGCATCGCTTGCGGTGTTGAAGTGTGCCACTCACTGTGCTGTAAATTGGGGCGAGGCTGACACCGCTTCGTGTTTACTGGCGACAGAACAAGAGCTTTGCCCGTCCCTGCTGGCATCTACCCAAGAAAGTAACTACGGCACTATACGAAGCTCTGCCTTCACTGAAGCCATCGAACCTCCGAAGACACTGCAATTACAATGATATTTACTTCATTATTATCTGCATTATTATTTTAGTTGATTACTAATTACATTGTTTTTTTCTTTTACTCAATGACATCAGAATCTCTCCTATAATTATGCTTTTAATAATCTGAAGACGGTAGCAGACACTAGAAAAAATACACTAATGGCCATTAAAATTGATACACCAAGTAGAAATGCAGATGATAAACGGGTATTCATTGCACAAGTATATTATACTAGAACGGACGTGTGATTACATTTCCACGCAATTTGGGTGCATAGATCCTGAGAAATCAGTACCCATGCAGCCTCAACACGATACCACAGTTCATCAAGAGTAGTGACTGGCGTATTGTGACGAGCCAGTTGCCCGGCCACCATTGACAAGACGTTCTCCATTGGTGCGAGATCTGGAGAATGTGCTCAAATGGTTCATATGGCTCTGAGCACTATGGGACTTCAAATCTATGGTCATCAGTCCCCTAGAACTTAGAACTACTTAAACCTAACTAACCTAAGGACATCACACAACACCCAGTCATCACGAGACAGATAAAATCCCTGACCCCGCCGGGAATCGAACCCGGGAACACGGGCGTGGGAAGCGAGAACGCTACCGCACGATTACGAACTGCGGACGAGAATGTGCTAGCCATGGCAGCAGTCGAACATTTTCTGTATCCAGAAAGTCCCGTACAGGACCTGCAACATGCTGTCGTGCATTATCCTGCTGAAATGTAGAGTTTCGCAGGGATCGAATGAAGGGTAGAGCCACGGATCGTAACACATCTGAAATGTGACGTCCACTGTTCAAAGTGCCGTCAATGCGAACAAGAGGTGACCGAGACGTGTAACCAATGACAATGGTGATACGCCAGTATGGCGATGACGAATACACGCTTCCAATGTGCGTTCACCCCGATGTCGCCAAACACGAATGCGACCATCATGATGCTCTAAAAAGAACCTGGATTCAGCCGAAAAAATGACGTTTTGCCATTCGTGCATCCACGTTCGTCGTTGAGTATACCATAGCAGGCGCTCCTGTCTGTGATGCAGCGTCAAGGGAAACCACAGCCATGGTCTCCGAGCTGATAGTCCATGCTGTTGCAAACGTCGTCGAACTGTTCGTGCAGATAGTTGTTGTCTTGCAAACGTCCCCCTCTGTGGACTCTGGGGTCAACACGTGGCTGCACGATCCGATACAGCCATGAGGATAAGATGCCTGTCATCTCTACTGCTAGTGATACGAGGCCGTTGGGATCTAGCACGGCGTTCCGTATTACCCTGCTGAACCCACCGATTCCATATTCTGCTAATTGTCATTGGATCTTGACCAACGCAAGCAGCAATGGCGCGATACGATAAACCGCAATCGCGATAGGCTATACAATCCGATCTTTATCAAAGTCGGAAACGTGATGGTACGCATTCGTCCTCCTTACACGAGGCATCACAACAACGTTTCACCAGGCAACGCCGGTCAACTGCTGTTTGTGTATGAGAAATCGGTTGGAAACCTTCCTCATGTCAGCACGTTGTAGGTGTCGCCACCGGCGCCAACCTTGTGTGAATGCTCTGAAAAGCTAATCATTTCCATATCACAGCATCTTCTTCCTGTCGGTTAAATTTCGTGTCTGTAGCACGTCATCTTCGTGGTGTAGGAATTTTAATGGCCAGTAGTTTATTTTAACTGGTTTTGCTAATGTCTAAAATTTAACATTTTAAATAGTGTTTGTCTTAGTTTTCTGACGTTAATGACTTGATCTGGGACAAAGACGTACAATTCGGTACGGACACATCGCTTCGCTTTTCATTTTCTCCGCTAAGCGAGCGCCGCTTTGCGGTATTTTCACATTTACATAACCGGGTGCCGCTAACAGTTCGGCTCACGACGCGAAACAGATGGTGCGACGAGTTTTCAAGTAACGAGATGCAATCGCTTATCAACAAACGAGCTCCTCGCCAAGTTGTGAAGGCCAAATGGTTGTCTACCGGCCGTCGGGTCATCCTGTCTTGCAGTCTTATGTAGATGCGTTGTGGTAAGCCACTTGGTCAACAACTAACTCTTTCGGCCTTTTTGCAGACTTCGCAGACAGTGGAGCCGCTGCTACTTAGTCAAGTAGCTCTTCAATTGACATCGCGAGGTTGAGTGCACCCCTTACCAGTCCTCCAAGGAAGGAAAAAATCCTTCGCAGGACCGGTAATCGAAACCGGAGTCATCCACATGGCAGCCATCTAGGCTAACCACTTAGCTGCAGTGGAGGACACATTCTTTCATAATTATTATACACACATCAAAAAAAAAAAAAGATTTGCATCACCCCGGTTCCCAGAACTCCTCAAGATAGACGTTGACTGTGGATATTGTATCACAGACACAGTCCCTTTGACTGTTCAGAGATGTCACTAAACCTGGCCAAAGATATAGACAACCATACACGAGCAGCGCCTATTAGACGGAGGGGGTCCGACAGACGACCAGTTGTAGTCATTCCGCCAGGAAGAAGGTACACAGGTCGTGTTGACTGTAGTTCAACCACGCTTAGACGGTCAATACCGCGGTTCGATCGCGTCCGCTTTGTTATTTTGTGCTAGGAAGGGCTCTCAGCAAGGGAAGTGTCCAGGCGTCTCGGAGTGAACAAAAGCGATGTTGTTCGGACATGGAGGAGATACAGAGAGACAGGAACTGTCGATGACATGCCTCGCTCAGGCCGTCCCAGGGCTGCTACTGCAGTGGATGACCGCTACCTACGGATTATGCCTCTGAGGAACCCTGACAGCAACCATGTTGAATAACGCTTTTCGTGGAGCCACAAGACTGTGCGCAATAGGCTGCATGATGCGCAACTTCGCTCCCGACGTCCATGGGGACGTCCATCTTTGCAACTACGACACCATGCAGCGCGGTATAGATAGACCCAATAACATACCGAATGGACCACTCAGGACTGGCATCACGTTCTCTTCACCGATGAGTGTCGCATACGCCTTCACCCAGACAGTCGTCGGAGACTTGTTTGGAGGCAACCGGGTCAGGCTGAACGCCTTAGACACAGTCCAGCAAGTGGTGCAAGGTGGAGGTTCCGTGCTGTTTCAGGGTGGCATTATGTGGGGCCGACGTACGCCGCTGGTGGTCATGGAAGGAGCCGTAACGGCTGTACCATACGAGAATGTCATGCTCCGAACATTATCAGCAGCATATTGGCGAGGCATTCGTTTTCATGGACGACAATACGCATCCCCATCGAACACATCTTGTGAATGACCTACCTCAGGATAACAACATCGCTCGACTAGAATGGCCAGCAAAAAAAAAAAAAATGGTTCAAATGGTTCTGAGCACTATGGGACTCAACATCTTAGGTCATAAGTCCCCTAGAACTTAGAACTACTTAAACCTAACTAACCTAAGGACATCACACACACCCATGCCCGAGGCAGGATTCGAACCTGCGACCGTAGCAGTCCCGCGGTTCCGGACTGCAGCGCCAAAACCGCTAGACCACCGCGGCGGGCAGAGTGGCCAGCATTTTCTCCATACATGAACCCTATAAAACATGCCTGGGACAGATTGAAAAGGGCTGTTCATGGACGACGTGACCTATCAACCTCCCTGAGGGATTTACGTTGAATCGTCGTTGAGGAGTGGGACACTGTGGACTAGCAGTGCCTTGATGAACTTGTGGGTAGTATGCCACGACGAATACAGGCATCCATCAATGCAAGAGGACGTGCTACTGGGTGTTAGAGGTACCTGTGTGTACAGCAAGCTGGACCACCACATCTGATGGTCTCGCTATATGGTGGTGCAACATGCAATGTGTGGTTTTCATGCGCAATAGAAAGGGTGGAAATGATGTTCACGTTGATCTGTATTCCAATTTTCTGTACAGGTTCCAGAACTCTCGAAATCTAGATGATGCAAACCCTTTTTTAATGTGTGAATTTACTTTATTTTGCTGGCCGATGGAGTCTGGAACCGCGCGACCGCTACGGTCGCAGGTTCAAATCCTGCGTCGGGCATGGATGTGTATGATGTCCCTAGGTTAGTTAGGTTTAATTAGTTCTAAGTTCTAGGCGACTGAAGACCTCAGAAGTTAAGTCGCATCGTGCTCAGAGCCATTTTGGCCGATACATTCTTTGTATGTTACACATAATTTTATTTTTTTAATATTCATTATTAGATCAGAAGATGGCCTACATAGGCTGAAACCGGTTATGAAAAATGTAATAAAATTTGTGCAGTTACACTGGTGAGCCAAAACACTACGACCAACTGCTTAATAGTCCGTTTGTCCGTCTTTGGAACGAAATACATCACTGACTCTGCATTTCAGGCATCCGACAGCTTGCTGGTAGGTTTGTGGAAGCATGTGGTATTACACGTCTACACACAGGTCATGTAATTCGTGTAAATAACGCACCGCTGATTTGCGTACACGGTGATGGCACCCGACAGCGACCCAAATGGGTTCCACAGCATTTACATCAGGCAAATTTGGTAGCCAAGACATCAACGCGATTTCACTATAATGCTCCGCAAATCACTGTAGCACTGATCAGCTCCGAGACTGGGACATTTACACCGCTGAAAGATTTCGTCGCCTTGAGGAAGACAACCGTGAAGGGATGCAGGTGGTTCGCAGCTGTCAGCGTGTTTTCGATTACTCCCACAAGTCTTCCTCAGGAATAATACTGCTTCCACCCTGCCTCTCCGCGGCGAGCTGTGCTTTTCGAGCCACCGTTCAGCTCGGCGACGCCGTTTGTGGAGAGAACCATCGTCCTAAGGTAGCAACAATGTGATTCACACGAAGAGCCGACACATTTCCACTCATCGACGATGGTCCCGCGCCCACTGCAATTGTAACTGGCGATGTGCTAGGGCCAACATGTGAACACGTAGGGATGGTCTGCTGCGGATCTCCATGTTTAGCAATGTACGATGAACGGTGTCTCCGAAACACTTCTGCGTGCACTGGCGTTGTGCTCGTACGACAGAGATGCCACAAATCACCATCTGTCCTACTTTACAGAGCAGACAAGCCTCCGAACCCCACGTTCCGCGAAGAATCGTGGACGTCTAACCATTTAGCGCCTACTTGTACACTACTGGCCATTAAAATTGCTACACCACGAAGACGACGTGCTACAGACGCCGAAATTTAACCGACAGGAAGAAGATGCTGTGATATGCAAATAATTAGCTTTTCAGAGCATTCACACAAGTTTGGCGCCGGTGGCGACACTTACAATGTACTGACATGAGGAAAGTTTCCAACCGATTTCTCATACACAAACTGCAGTTGGCCGGCGTTGCCTGGTGAAAAGTTATTGTGATGCCTCGTGTAAGGAGGAGAATTGCGTACCATCACCTTTCCGACTTTGAGAAAGGTCGGATTGTAGCCTATCGCGATTGCGGTTTATTGTATCGCGACATTGTTGCTCGCGTTGGTCGAGATCCAATGACTGTTAGCAGAATATGGAATCGGTGGGTTCAGGAGGGTAATACGGAACGCCGTGCTGGATCCCAACGGCCTCGTATTACTAGCAGTCGAGATGACAGGCATCTTATCCGCATGGCTGTAACGGATGGTGCAGCCATGTCTCGATCCCTGAGTCAACAGATGGGGACGTTTGCAAGACATCAACCATCTGCACGAACAGTTCGGCTACGTTTGCAGCAGGAGCGCCTGCGATGGTGTACGCAACTATGAATCTGGGTGCTTGAATGGCAAAACGTCATTTTTTTGGATGAATCCAGGTTCTGTTTACAGCACCATGATGGTCGCATCCGTGTTTAGTGACATCGCTGTGAATGCACACTGGAAGCGTGTATTCGTCATCGCCATACTGGCGTGATGGTATGCGGTGCCATTGGTTACACGTCTCGGTCACCTCTTGTCCGCATTGACGGCTCTTTGAACAGTGGACGTTACATTTCAGATGTGTTACGACCCTGGCTCTACCCTTCATTCGATCCCTACAAAACCCTACGTTTCAGCAGGAAAATGCACGACCGCATGTTGCCGGTCCTGTCGGGCCTTTCTGTATACAGAAAATGTTGGACTGCTGCCCTGGCCAGCACATTCTCCAGATCTCTTACCAATTGAAAACGTCTGGTCAATGGTGGCCGAGCAACTGGCTCGTCACAATACGCCAGTCACATCTCTTGATGAACTGTGGCATCGTGTTGAAGCTGCATGGGGAGCTGTACGTGTACACGCCATTCAAGCTCTGTTTGACTCAATGCCCAGGCGTATCAAGGCCGTTATTACGGCCAGAGTTGGTTGTTCTGTGTACTGTTTTCTCAGGATCTATGCATCAAAATTGCGCGAAAATGTAATCACACGTCAGTTCTAGTATAATATATTTGTCCAATGTATACCCGTTTATCATCTGCTTTTCTTCTTGATGTAGCAATTTTAATGGCCAGTAGCGTAGTTTCACTGTTCTTCTATCTCTTTCCGTTAAGGTGCTCACAACAGTAGCATGTGAATATTCGACCAGCTTCGCCGCTTTCCAAATACTCATCACAGGCTCTGTGTAATTTGTCAAAATCTCTCATTTCAATGGATTTCCCCATTTCCAGCCCATATCGTCGCTAGTGTGATTCCCGTCCGTGTCTGCTCCGCTTACATACTTTTGTTAACCCGTCACGTGCCCGCAACACATCAGGCCGCATCCAACGTCGCGGTGAGCTGTGGTCATAATGTTTGGGTTATCAGTGTATAAGAGTGGAAGGACATGAAAGGGAAGCCATAGTTGAGAAGGGAGAGAGACAGGGTTGTACCTTCTACCCAATGTTATCTTATACATACACTGAGCACCCTGTGAAGGGGAGAGAATTAAAATTGAGGCAAAAGAAATAAAAATTAAGGTTTTCCAATGACACTGTAATTCTGTCAGACGGCTACGGACTTAGAAGAGCAGTTGAGCGGAATAGACAGTGTCTTGGAAAGAGATAAGATGAACATCGATAAAAGAAGAACAAGTATACTGGAAAGTAGTCGAAGTAAATCAGACGATTCTGAAGTAATTACATTAGCAAATCAGACACTAAAAGTAGTAGATGAGTTTTGCTATTTGGGCATCAAAATAACGTACGACGGCCGAAGTAGAGAGGATATAAAATGTAGAATAGCAATGGGAAGATGATGATGATGATGATGGGGTTATGGGGCACTCATCAGCGCCCGTACAAAGTTCCAATTTTTACACAGTCCAGTTTCTTTACGCAGTCCAATCGAGCCACTGTCACGAATGATGATGATGATGATGATGAAATGATGAGGACATCACAAACACCCAGTCACTGGACAGAGAAAATCTCCAACCCGGCCAGAAATCGAACCCGGGACCCCGTGATCCAGAGGCAGCAACGCTAGGCACTAGACCACGAGCTGCGAAGGCAATGCGAACAAAATCATTTGTGAAGCAGGTAAATCAGTTGCCATCGAATATACATTTAAATGTAAGAAGTCTTCTCTGAGGGTAGTTATATAGCGTGTAGCCTTGGATGGACGTGAAACTTGGACGGTAAGCACTAAGAAGGGAATATTAGCTTTTGAAATGTGGTGCTAGAGAAGAATGTTGAAAAAATAAATGGCTACTTCTCTGTATACAAAGCCACTTCTCTGTATACAAAGCCACATGCGACTTCCGCTGTGATCCACTAAGTGACATCTACTCGTATATTGAGGAAAGTATTGGTCCTATTGAAACCTTCCTGTCTCCTCTATATCTCTTTTGTTACGCAACCTTCCCTTCTACAATAACCTATGAAACCTTGCCTTAGGATTTCTGTCTCTTGCTTAATAATAACAAATGAAATCTTCCCTTTGGAATTAATTCTCTTTCTCAATCTTCCCATACAAATTTAAATGCTGCTTATTAAAAGTGATTTTCTGTTTATTTCGACGAAACATAGAATGTGTCGTCATTGTGGCCCTCAGTCGTTACCTTTTTTACTGTTACTGGATCGCCACCTGACTGCAATATCGAACTGCGACATGAATATATTTACTCTGTTTTACTATACTTTATTAGCTACTGGTGGGCTGTCATAATAAGTGGCTGTATTTATTACCAAAGCAGACGTTATTCTTTAATAGCAAAGCTGACGTTATTCTTTAATTAATTTGATTGAAGTTACGTAATTCAAAGTTAAACTTTTTCTTGACAACAATAAAATTTTGCAAAGTTTTACGTTGATGGTTTTTGGGATGCATTATAATCAGTAATGCAATATTGCTGGCAAAAATTAATTATGTTCTGAATGAAATAATTTTACAAACGTTCAAATGGGACTTACATGTTACAATAATCTTACAACTAGCATTGCGCAAACAGCAAACATATCTTCAGTAGTCTTGAGTTTCTCAAAAAAATAATTAAATAATATTAGTTCCTCTTATGATAATAGTTAGCTGATGTTTATGTACATCCGTTTATAACCTCTTGTAAATCATAGCTGGTGGCTGGCAGGCACACCGCTCCTCTCAACCTCTCGCTTCAGACCTGCTACCGACTCGCTACACATCTCGCTTACTACTGACTTCCTACGAACGCTAAAGTGCGGTCTCTCCCGCCAACAATGCTTTCTGGTGCAAACAATCCCTGCTACCATTACAAAATGTATCAATGCACAGTCTTTCCCGCTCTTTTCTTAAAATGTACGACAAATATTAATTATTCCCTCTTAATCCTATTAATAAAATATAAACATCTTTCATAAATTGTGGTTTGACAATAGGCAATAGAAATATACACGTCTTACACTATAACACTGCTTGTGGTACGCCCAAGCTACTTTTATATCTGAATATTCCTCTCCGTATACCAGCCAATCCCGCCATACGACTTAGTTTTCTTTTACTGTATCGCTTTTAGCCCTCGCAATGAAGAGCGCCTGCAACGCAGCCTTTCGCAACATCTCGTCCTGTAGCAGTCTGCAGGCAACATACCAAGTAGGGGCAGTGACATGTACCTAAAATACCGCGCGTATCGAGGTTTTAAGGCTTTGTAGCATTTATTACTTTCAACTTACAATTACAGATAACACATCGAATGAAAGTGCATCTCAAAAATTCTTATCTTACATGTGTTCAATATATGCACCATTCCTCACACGACGCAAGAGTTGACTGAAAAAAATGTTGAACGAGTGAGAAAGTCTTTCACGCGTAACCCCTATAAACTAATTCGTAAAAGTGGCCGTGAATTATCAATTCCAGTGACGGCTGTTTGGAGACTTGGAGACGCTTACCGCCACGTCCTTCTTAAAAGCTCTAAAGTTTACAGATTACGCTTTATGTCCCAACTTTGCAAACGAAATGTTGCTGCATTATGATGAGTTTCTGGATGTTCGTCCCTGGTAGTTGAGTGGTCAGCGCGACGGAATGTCTTACCTAACGGCCAAGGTTCGATTCCCGGCTGGGTCGGAGACTTACTCCGCTCAGGGACTGAGTGTTGTGTTGTCCTTCGCTACGGTTGCAGGTTCGAATCCTGCCTCGGGCATGGATGTGTGTGATGTCCTTAGGTTAATTAGGTTTAAGTAGTTCTAAGTTCTAGGGGACTGATGACCACAGATGTTAAGTCCCATAGTGCCCAGAGCCATTTGAACCATTTTTGTGTTGTCCTTATCATCATCATCTCATCCCCATCGACACGCAAATCGCCGAAGTGGCGTCAGATCGAAAGACTTGCACCAGGCGACCGGTCTACCCGAATGGAGGCCCTAGCCACACGTCATTATTATTAATTTTCTGGATCGTTTCGCCTTCACTGATGAATCGATATTTCAGCTAAATTGAAATGTGGACACATATAATGGGCACATGTAGGCGGTCAGAAAATCCCCGTGAGATGTAACAGTTGCAGCGGGACTCCCTTACATTCAATGTTTTCTGTGCCATATCGCGGAGAAAGTTTATGGATCTTATCTTGGTGCACTAGAGCTATGGCTCTTTCGTCAAGCAGAAGATGCTGAACCACAGAACTTTATTTGGCAGCCAGAAGGTGCGACGCCTTACTGGCATAACTCAGTGCGCGATCAGGTAAACTATTGCAACAGTCACTCCAGACACACTGATAAAAGTTTCAGAACAACTTGCCTATCAACTCCGTGATTAATGATGCTCACAATGAACACTTATAAGAAAAACTGTTTGAGTCACTCCTTTATTTGATTTAGCAGTTATGATTGTAAGGTGAATGTAATAAGTGCCTTAAAAGCGACACACGCGTGAGAAAGAGTGAAAAACAGAAATACCACGCACTTTTCGACTTTTTTCCAGAAACGTTTAACATCTGCTTGATTAATGCAAGTTTATGTGTTAAAGGACTCTTCCATGGCAATTCCACAACATTTTAGGCAGCTTTTGCAACCACACGTACAGTAACGAGTTCCGAGACAAGTTAGATATAGAGAATTGACCTAAGAGGTGACTACGTAGAGGAATAACTGCATTTTTATGTAGCAAGACTCCGAATAATTTTTCTCTTGCCTTCGTACGTAAATTAAAGTAAGGCTTTCAATTTAAGCGGAAAAACCGGCTCACGTTCGGTGACATCGCCGGAAAGAAAAACCGGTTCACGTTCGGTGACATCGACGAAAAATATTTAACAGTGTTTATCACTGTGATGAACTGAGTGAGTGAGAACGGTACGTAATAAGTACCGTCAATTTTACTTAAATTTCTTGATGACCTCCACGGTAAAACAGTACAAAAGGACATGTCATATATCTGTGTGCGCAACTTTTATTGGTGGAATCTTTATCCTTACATTTTCAGGTTTCCTCCAGTGCTCTCGGTGAAGGATGAGAGATATGGCAGAAAACAGCTCTACACCACACAGGCGGGAGATGAGCGCGATAGATACGGCCTATATCTCTCTCGTGTCAAAAAGTGGCTATCGAACAAAAAAAAATTGTCAACTGTGCAACTGCGTATCTGTGCCGCTGGCATGACGGGGTGTGTGTGTGTGTGTGTGTGTGTGTGTGTGTGTGTGTGTGTGTGTGTGTTTGAGAGAGAGAGAGTCGCAGCGTCTGCATGGGTAGTCTTCATTTATGCCGACCGGGGTGGCCGAGCGGTTCTAGGCGCTACAGTCTGGAACTGCGCGACCGCTATGGTCGCAGGTTCGAATCCTGCCACAGGCATGGATGTGTGTGATGTCCTTAGGTTAGTTAGGTTTAAGTAGTTCTAAGTTCTAGGGGACTGATGACCTCAGAAGTTAAGTCCCATAGTGCTCAGAGCCATTTGACCATTTTCTACATTTATGAAATAATTTTTACTGTTTCAGTCGCTTTTTACTAATATTTATTAAGCGCAACACCTTTCCGTAGCATACTTCTATCATCAGATCCATTACAGTTACATGCGTATTACGTTAGTCTGAAGTGTGATACGGGTTATTTACAGGATGTGCCAGTGAGGTTATGGACCGAAATGTAACACTGTACAGAATAACACAGTTAGGTTAGTACGTAGCTTAGTTGCATGTTCAATTAATTTCATTAGTGTATCAGGGCCGAAATGCGTCCTCCTAATAAATATCGGTAGAAAGTGACTGAAGCAGTAAAAACTATTTCACAAATTTATAATACAGTCGCAGACCTCAAAAAATTATATATAAGGGGGAAATGTATTTGTAGATGAGAATGTGAACCAACTTCAGCTGTTTCAGGAATGACGACAATGAAAATTTGTGCCGGACCGAGACTCGAACCCGAATTTCTCGCTTTTCGCGAGCGATCGCCTTACCCACTTTTTTTTTTAACTGTAGTCATCCGTCAAAAAATGATTCTCCGGTAATATAACGGACTCTGTCTATTAAACACCTCATTTTTACCAGACAACTACTGTCTCACTATATCATCTTCGATATGATACTCTTCAGTTTCAGTTTCTTCCAAAGCACAATTAACAGCCAACTGAAGGAAAAAATTGTTTCCGCTGGAGATCGAACCGTGGCCCTTCCGTGCTTTTTTCCCATGGAGAACTAGCACCAATATTTATGAAATAAACACAGTTCACAGTTTTTATTATAGGAAGGCGGAAGCGGCTTGAGAGTGGGGGGGGGGGGGGGTAGCAGTGGGCAGGGGTCGTAACTCGAGGCTCCGCTTCGGCCATCCTAGCACGAATCACATCCAGACCCAAACTTCCAGATGTCGTCGTCCAGAAAGAACATATTTATTGATAGCAGATGACCTGGTATTACTGAATAACAGAGCCTGTGTTACTAAGAAGTAAGTTGCAATGTTACTTCGGACCATGCATACATGTCCGAAAGAACATTGCATCAGTGTCATTGACGTGATACAGGATTTTGGAGGGACATAATTAAAACAAAGTTTTTCGTTGAGATGGAATCTCAAGATTTTTCAGTCATCAACTGTCTCCTCTGAATACGAAAATATTTTGTTGACTCTGACGTACGTAGGGAGAAACATCATCATTATAAAATAAGGGAAATAAGAGCTCGCACGGTAGGATATAGTTGGTTGTTTTCTCCGCGCGCTGTTCGAGACTGGAATAATAGACAATTATTGTGGAGATGGTTCGATGAAGCACTTAAGTGTAATTTTCAGAGAATGCATGTAGATGTGGATGTAGATGTACTTCTTAATAACACCGACACTGCTGCTTCGTAATTCTGTGTAACGTGGATGAATTTAAGTATCCATTTATTGCCTGACCTTTATAATTACGATGTAGCTGACATGCATCGTGATGTATGCAATTTTTACAAAAATGGCTTGGTTCAAATGGCTCCGAGCACTATGGGACTTAACATCTGAGGTCAGCAGTCCCCCAGAACTTAGAACTACTTAAACCTAACCAACCTAAGGACATCACACACATCCATGCCCGAGGCAGGATTCGAACCTGCGACCATTGCGGTCACGCGGTTCCAGACTGAAGCGCCTTTAACCGCACGGCCACACCGGCCGGCGCAATTTTTACAAGTTGCGTCATAGTTATCTCAAGCTCATTAATGCTTCAGGACTGCCAAATTAGCTCAAGTTTATTTGGCTTCAAGAAAATTCGTCCGAGTCAGACAAACATTGTCTGGACTGAATTTTCTGAATCCAGAAGAAGGTATCCAACTGCACATTTATTTCTTTAATTTTCATTTCATTTGTTGCATATTTAAAAGCCTTTCAACTCGAATTTTAAAGTGGGTCTCACATTTTACAGTTTTCATTATGTGACAGCATGTAAGCAACATGATAATAATAAGTTAAAAAGAACGTTAAAAAAACTGCAAATTAGTTCAAAGAAACGGAAGGTGTTAAGTGAAAATGTTAGGAATTTACAAGAGAATAAAAGAAGAATAGGAGAGCACAGATAAAATAGTTGCCAGGCATCATCAACGATCGCAGAGGAAAAGCTCAGAGCTGCATCGAGGCCTTTACTTTCGATTTGACATTACAGGTTTTATACGGGGTGTCCCACCTAACTCTGCCACCTCATATTTCCGAAACAAAATGGGAAAAATGCAATTGGCCAGGGATGCACCTACTTCAGGGGCTCACTCAATGGGCAGGAATGCACAATCCATAAACGTAAATAAACATCACTTTCAACACAAAGTACTGTTTTCTCAAACGGCACATGTACGTCTTTTCTAAGGAAATGAAAAGTAGACGTATAGTTAGCGACGGCAGGCATGTTTTCACTGTTCTAAGCCTTGAAGCTTCTGAAATACGCAGACTTTAAAAGATGGCAACAGCGCCATAGTTTCTCCCGTGATGCAGAGAGAAAGATTAGCCTACAGTAGGCTTGAAAATACGTGCCATTCGAAAAAGCCTAACTTTGTGTTGAAACTGATGTTTCTTTACATTTATAAATTGTTCATTCGTGCCCTTTGTGTGAGCCTTTCACATAGGTGCAACCCTGGACAATTGCATTTTTCACATTTTGTTTCGTGTCGGAAATATATGAGGTGGCAAAGTTAGGTACGTCACACTGTATATAATTTGTGTATTAGGAGTTAGGTCCCCAAATTAATTATAATTTTTAAGTGACTCCTTGGCAACAACATCCGACCACCGTTTATTATTAAATACACTTTAAGGACAATTATTACAGTAGTTATTACTGTCAGTGCTTTATGTGGCTTGCCAGGAAAGCAGTTCCCGGAATTGGGTCACCGAGTTAGGCAGTTCTGATCAGCATTTTCTTTATTTATAAGTTTACATATACACCTGTATCTCTAATATTATTCTTCGTATTTATTTAGTTTTGTAGTTCCGCTTGTGTTGCATGTTGCCGTGTCTTAGTATGTGTCTGCCTCATCTTCTGTATCACCTCATGATGTTACATTTAGGCTTCATTACTGCTGTCATTTGCACAGGTACACTCTGTCAGCAGGCGGAATTCGCTGGCGAATGAAATTCAAGTCCCTTTTACACTATCGACTTTCTTGTCTCAGTTGACTACCCCAGACACATGAGTCTACTGCAGCGTCCCTGGTGTTTTATTCCTGTACTGTGTGTCGTCTGTTTCGAGTGGTCATTACTGATTACACGTCGGCGCCAAAACAGTGTGTTGGGAGAACTGACTGCTGAGCAGTATGGTATATGGACGGTGAAGGTTAAGTCATGAGGGACTATCCTTTTTCCGGAAAATCGAAATATGGCAGCAAAATATAATAATAAGCAATGACAATATAGTCTAATAATGATCAAAGTAGAATTCATAGTGGAAGTCCTTGCCAAAGGTCATGTGATTAATTATCTACATTCCTGATAACTGAAAGAATAGGAAAAGCGTCATCTAAACATTTCAGAACATATACAGGGTTATTACAAATGATTGAAGCGATTTCACAGCTCTACAATAACTTTATTATTTGAGATATTTTCACAATGCTTTGCACGCACATACAAAAACTCAAAAAGTTTTTTTAGGCATTCACAAATGTTCGATATGTGCCCCTTTAGTGATTCAGCAGACATCAAGCCGATAATCAAGTTCCTCCCACACTCGGCGCAGCATGTCCCCATCAATGAGTTCGAAAGCGTCGTTGCTGCGAGCTCGCAGTTCTGGCACGTTGCTTAGTAGAGGAGGTTTAAACACTGAATCTTTCACATAATCCCACAGAAAGAAATCGCATGGGGTTAAGTCGGGAGAGCGTGGAGGCCATGACATGAATTGCTGATCATGATCTCCACCACGACCGATCCATCGGTTTTCCAATCTCCTGTTTAAGAAATGCCGAACATCATGATGGAAGAGCGGTGGAGCACCATCCTGTTGAAAGATGAAGTCGGCGCTGTCGGTCTCCCGTTGTGGCATGAGCCAATTTTCCAGCATGTCCAGATACACACATGAAACTTGCCCGTACGCGTTCAACTGTTTCCTCGCTCACTGCAGGCCGACCCGTTGATTTCCCCTTACAGAGGCATCCAGAAGCTTTAAACTGCCCATACCATCGCCGAATGGAGTTAGCAGTTGGTGGATCTTTGTTGAACTTCGTCCTGAAGTGTCGTTGCACTGTTATGACTGACTGATGTGAGTGCATTTCAAGCACGACATACGCTTTCTCGGCTCCTGTCGCCATTTCCTCTCACTGCGCTCTCGAGCGCTCTGGCGGCAGAAACCTGAAGTGCGGCTTCAGCCGAACAAAACTTTATGAGTTTTTCTACGTATCTGTAGTGTGTCGTGACCATATGTCAATGAATGGAGCTACAGTGAATTTATGAAATCGCTTCAATCATTTGTAATAGCCCTGTACGAGGGCTGTTCGGAAGGTAAAGGCCGATTGGTCGCAAAATGGAAATCACTGTGAAAACTAAAAATGTTTTATTTGCAACATTTAAGTGTACCCTCCAGCTACTTCCCCACATGGTCACCGCTCCGACATAGACATTTATCGTAGTCTTGTACCAACTTTCCAAAACCCTCGTCATAGAATGCACCCACCTGCGCTTCCCGCTAATTCTCTATGCTTGTTTGGCCCTCGTTGTCTGGGCCAAACTGTTGTCGTCATAGCCAGCGGCTCATGTGAGCAGAGATGAAAATCAGTGGGAGCCAAGTCCGGGCTGTTTGGTGGGCGATTAAAGACTTCCCATCGAAAACGCTGCAGGAGCGTCTTTGTTTCCCCTGTAGTGTGCTGCCAAGGACTGTCATCAAGAAGGACATGCATGACAGTTAAGTTACGTGGGCAGCATGGAATCACGCGAAATCTCACAGCAGTCACCCATACTTGGCGGGATACACTACTTTCTAGCCACGTTCACGTGCGCACTGTGCGCCCAGAACTGCAAACAGTGATGTGGCGCCGTCGACCGGCATGCTAGAGACACTGCCAAACACAACCGTGCAAAGCTTCATCGAATTTTCACTGTGGCTTCCCTTTCACACCCGATCGGACCTTACTTTCCGAATAGCTCCAGTATACAGGGTGTTACAAAAAGGTATGGCCAAACTTTCAGCAAACATTCCTCATACACAAAGAAAGAAAATATGTTATGTGGACATGTGTCCGGAAATGCTTACTTTCCATGTTAGAGCTCATTTTATCACTTCTCTTCAAATCACATTAATCATGGAATGGAAACACACAGCAACAGAACGTACCAGAATGACTTCAAACACTTTGTTACAGGAAATGTTCAAAATGTCCTCCATTAGCGAGGATACATTCATCCACCCTCCGTCGCATGGAACCCCTGATGCGCTGATGCAGCCCTGGAGAAGGGCGTATTGTATCACAGCCGTCCACAATACGAGCACGAAGAGTCTCTACATTTGGTACCGGGGTTGCGTAGGCAAGAGCTTTCAAATGCCCCCATAAATGAAAGTCAAGAAGGTTGAGGTCAGGAGAGCGTGGAGGCCATGAAATTGGTCCGCCTCTACCAATCCATCGGTCACCGAATCTGTTGTTCAGAAGCGTACGAACACTTCGACTGAAATGTGCAAGAGCTCCATCGTGCATGAACCACATGTTGTGTCGTACTTGTAAAGGCACATGTTCTAGCAGCACAGGCAGAGTATTCCGTATGAAATCATGATAACGTGCTCCATTGAGCGTAGGTGGAAGAACATGGGGCCCAATCAAGACATCACCAACAATGCCTGCCCAAACGTTCACAGAAAATCTGTGTTGATGACGTGATTGCACAACTGCGTGCGGATTCTCGTCAGCCCACACATGTTGATTGTGAAAATTTACAATTTGATCACGTTGGAATGAAGCCTCATCCGTAAAGAGAACATTTGCACTGAAATGAGGATTGACACATTGTTGGATGAACCATTCGCAGAAGTGTACCCGTGGAGGCCAATCAGCTGCTGATAGTGCCTGCACACGCTGTACATTGTACGGAAACAACTGGTTCTCCCGTAGCACTCTCCATACAGTGACGTGGTCAACGTTACCTTGTACAGCAGCAACTTCTCTGACGCTGACATTAGGGTTATCGTCAACAGCACGAAGAATTGCCTCGTCCATTCCAGGTGTCCTCGTCGTTCTACACTCCTGGAAATGGAAAAAAGAACACATTGACACCGGTGTGTCAGACCCACCATACTTGCTCCGGACACTGCGAGAGGGCTGTACAAGCAATGATCACACGCACGGCACAGCGGACACACCAGGAACCGCGGTGTTGGCCGTCGAATGGCGCTAGCTGCGCAGCATTTGTGCACCGCCGCCGTCAGTGTCAGCCAGTTTGCCGTGGCATACGGAGCTCCATCGCAGTCCTTAACACTGGTAGCATGCCGCGACAGCGTGGACGTGAACCGTATGTGCAGTTGACGGACTTTGAGCGAGGGCGTATAGTGGGCATGCGGGAGGCCGGGTGGACGTACTGCCGAATTGCTCAACACGTGGGGCGTGAGGTCTCCACAGTACATCGATGTTGTCGCCAGCAGCAACTTCTCTGACGCTGACATTAGCGTTATCGTCAACTGCACGAAGAATTGCCTCGTCCATTGCAGGTGTCCTCGTCGTTCTAGTTCTTCCCCAGTCGCGAGTCATAGGCTGGAATGTTCCGTGCTCCCTAAGACGCCGATCAGTTGCTTCGAACGTCTTCCTGTCGGGACACCTTCGTTCTGGAAATCTGTCTCGATACAAACGTACCGCGCCACGGCTATTGCCCCGTGCTAATCCATACATCAAATGGGCATCTGCCAACTCCGAATTTGTAAACATTGCACTGACTGCAAAACCACGTTCGTGATGAACACTAACCTGTTGATGCTACGTACTGATGTGCTTGATTCTAGTACTGTAGAGCAATGAGTCGCATGTCAACACAAGCACCGAAGTCAACATTACCTTCCTTCAATTGGGCCAAGTGGCGGTGAATCGAGGAAGTACAGTACATACTGACGAAACTAAAATGAGCTCTAACATGGAAATTAAGCGTTTCTGGACACATGTCCACATAACATCTTTTCTTTATTTGTGTGTGAGGAATGTTTCCTGAAAGTTTGGCCGTACCTTTTTGTAACACCCTGTATACTTGCAAACACACCAAACAATATCTAGGATGCAGTAAATATCGCCCTTTTCTTTATACTTTGTATCTTGTTTTCTTGCTGAGGGCCCCAAATAACACAAACAATTATGTCTCTCACCAAATAATTCTAACATTTCTACTGTTGAAATAATTTTCATTAAAGCATGTTTATCTATTTAGGGTTTTATTTATGCACATTGGAGACATTTTCTCTGTAAAACTACAACTTTTTTTTCTGTCGGATGTTTCATGTATCTCGTGGGAGAACGCTAGTAGGAAAAATACCACGATCTTTGTGTAAGTTTTCAGTGTGTCACGAAAACAACAGATACACACGGCAGCATAAAATCCATTTCTATAATAGGAGTAAGAGCGGCCAGTATAGGTTAACTTCCCATGTTACCAACAACCATATGTCCCTTCTCCCGCGCATGCGCAGCGTGCAGGATACTCGGAATTAGATCTCCTCACTCGGCACAATCTATAGATCATTGGCGTCATGGACACTTTCGCGTCGTTGTTTGTTACTGATTCACACGCAGGCACAAAGCGCGCACCTACTCTGAGTAATCGGTTTTCACCAGAAAGTGACTGGTGTAAAACGGACTTTATACGAGTGGCATGCGGATGCGCGTTATGTGGAACAGTGGTCGGGCAAGAATGGCAGTGTCTCATGTTCGAACAGAACATACCTTGAATCAGATTTTCACTCTGCACCGGAGTGTGCGCTCATATAAAACTTCCTGGCAGATTAAAACTGTGTGCCGGACCGAGACTCGAACTCGGGACCTTTGCCTTTCGCGGGCAAGTGCTCAACCATCTGAGATACGCAAGAACGACTCACGCCCCGTCCTCACAAGCGTGAGTTGTGCTTGGGTAGCTCAGACGGTAGAGCACTTGCCCGCGAAAGGCAAAGGTCCCGAGCTCGAGTCTCGGTGCTGCACACAGTTTTAATCTGCCAGGAAGTTTCAGAACATAGCCGCGCGGGATTAGCCGAGCGGTCTCAGGCGCTACAGTCATGGACTGAGCAGCTGGTCCCGGCGGAGGTTTGAGTCCTCCTTCGGGCATGGGTGTGTGTGTTTGGCCTTAGGATAATTTAGGTTAAGTAGTGTGTAAGCTTAGGGACTGATGACCTTAGCAGTTAAGTCCCATAAGATTTCACACACATTTGAACTTCTTTTTTTTTTTCAGAACATACCTTGCCCACAAGCTTTTTAGCAGACTGGTTTCATGCTGTCCTCAGTCTTCTCCGTACCTACACATCTTCTACCTCCAACATCTTTTACAATCTGTCTACGTCTGCTACATTCCCCTTAACCTCTGCTGCCTGGTTAAAGATGATCCCTGGCTGTATCAGCAGACGTCCCACTGAACTACGAGGATAATCAACAGCTTTTAATTCTCACCTTGAAAGTTCCTTTCTTCCGTGCCACTGAGTTCCCGTGGTGTCACGTTGACTCGTTCTCTTGGCGCAGTCCGGCGCGCGAGAGCAGTTACGTGAGGTACTGCCACACGGATTTAACCGGAAACATTTGTTGGCGCACCAGGACTGATTTTCCGCAGTGCCGCACAGTCCAGTCTGTCTAAATACAGGTCGGTAGTTTCGCTTTGACTTACGAGACACGGTTAAAAATTCACTCTTCGCAATTCAGAGGAGATGGGAGAAGGAAAGCAGGAATCGATTAGGTGGATAACACTAGTTGAGCTGTTGTGCAAATACAATTAATTCACAAGCAAGTAAGGTGGTTAATTTATAATATTACAATCCTATATCGCTTGATATGAAATAGTTGATTTAGTGACCAATTTCGACAGCAACTAGTTGTCATCGTCAGATTCTCGGATCTCCCAGAAATATAATCACACGTGTCTTGTTTACATGCTGAGAACATGCTCATCTATGATAATACAGCTGCACACTGGTTTATTATTAGAGCGTGTTCTCAGTCTGTCGACGAGACGGATGTGTAATTATACTTCTGGGAGATCAGAGAATCTGACTATGACAAATAATTACTGACGGGAATCTGAGTACAACAAATAATTACTGGCGACACCGGTCCTGAAATAAACTATTTCACATCAAGCGAACTTGGCTTCCAATATTATAAATTACAACATTAGATCGCCCCAACAACATATGTAAATTGTAATGTGGTTAAATACACTCCTGCAAATTGAAATAAGAACACCGTGAATTCATTGTCCCAGGAAGGGGAAACTTTATTGACACATTCCTGGGGTCAGATACATCACATGATCACACTGACAGAACCACAGGCACATAGACACAGGCAACAGAGCATGCACAATGTCGGCACTAGTACAGTGTATATCCACCTTTCGCAGCAATGCAGGCTGCTATTCTCCCATGGAGACGATCGTAGAGATGCTGGATGTAGTCCTGTGGAACGGCTTGCCATGCCATTTCCACCTGGCGCCTCAGTTGGACCAGCGTTCGTGCTGGACGTGCAGACCGCGTGAGACGACGCTTCATCCAGTCCCAAACATGCTCAACGGGGGACAGATCCGGAGATCTTGCTGGCCAGGGTAGTTGACTTACACCTTCTAGAGCACGTTGGGTGGCACGGGATACATGCGGACGTGCATTGTCCTGTTGGAACAGCAAGTTCCCTTGCCGGTCTAGGAATGGTAGAACGATGGGTTCGATGACGGTTTGGATGTACCGTGCACTATTCAGTGTCCCCTCGACGATCACCAGTGGTGTACGGCCAGTGTAGGAGATCGCTCCCCACACCATGATGCCGGGTGTTGGCCCTGTGTGCCTCGGTCGTATGCAGTCCTGATTGTGGCACTCACCTGCACGGCGCCAAACACGCATACGACCATCATTGGCACCAAGGCAGAAGCGACTCTCATCGCTGAAGACGACACGTCTCCATTCGTCCCTCCATTCACGCCTGTCGCGACACCACTGGAGGCGGGCTGCACGATGTTGGGGCGTGGGCGGAAGACGGCCTAACGATGTGCGGGACCGTAGACCAGCTTCATGGAGACGGTTGCGAATGGTCCTCGCCGATACCCCAGGAGCAACAGTGTCCCTAATTTGCGGGGAAGTGGCGGTGCGGTCCCCTACGGCACTGCGTAGGATCCTACGGTCTTGGCGTGCATCCGTGCGTCGCTGCGGTCCGGTCCCAGGTCGACGGGCACGTGCACCTTCCGCCGACCACTGGCGACAACATCGATGTACTGTGGAGACCTCACGCCCCACGTTTTGAGCAATTCGGCGGTACGTCCACCCGGCCTCCCGCATGCCCACTATACGCCCTCGCTCAAAGTCCGTCAACTGCACATACGGTTCACGTCCACGCTGTCGCGGCATGCTACCAGTGTTAAAGACTGCGATGGAGCTCCGTATGCCACGGCAAACTGGCTGACACTGACGGCGGCGGTGCACAAATGCTGCGCAGCTAGCGCCATTCGACGGCCTACACCGCGGTTCCTGGTGTGTCCGCTGTGCCGTGCGTGTGATCATTGCTTGTACAGCCCTCTCGCAGTGTCCGGAGCAAGTATGGTGGGTCTGACACACCGGTGTCAATGTGTTCTTTTTTCCATTTCCAGGAGTGTAATTTGTCCCTTGCACAGGCAATGTGGATTTGTTAACTCACTTGTGGGAGGGGCTCGTGTGCTGTAGTTACTCTAATAGTGAGCGTATCTTGTAACGTATAAGGTAACCCACGTTACCACCGTTACTGAACACAATTACAAGATAAAATTGACATTGAAAACCAAGTACCAGAAATTTATTACTGAGTTTAACCGCGAGTAGATCTGTGGACTACCAAAACATGTTCAATACTTTTGCATTAACGCTAGCAGGAACTATGTTTTAGAATAGAGATGTTGGTCAGAGAGGTTAGCTTTACATTGTCAGAGTAGTCAGAATGAACTAGTAGCAACTGTGTGGTGATGTGCTTGGTTTCAAATGGATGGAAGCTAGCCTGCCCTGGAATGGTGGCAGCATGATTTGGAGCAAGTTTTGTAGTATGATATTTAACGAGAGTATAAAATGACCTTCTTTTAATAATAATATGAATATTTATATATGTGTTTGGAGAGAGAGAGAGAGATTGATTTTTGATTGAGATTTTTACTTTAAGTCGTAACTGGTGTCTATTTTGGTTGCTGCCTCCTTGAATGATCAGCTTCTGCACCAGTTGGTGACGTATTACAATTTGGAGGAAGTTATTGTTCTTTAAGGTTTAAAATACGACTCTGTTAGTTACTTGGCCGTATTGCGGATAGCTTTGAGCCCTAGTTTTCGTAGCTTTTCATACCTAAGGGACCACTGTTGTAAGTAAATAAGATCAAACAGCAATCTGCTTTTCGTGAGAAAAGAAGATTGCTTGGCACACAAACTTCCTTCAAACTACACGTCCAGTTACATCAAAATTGGTCAGTGGAGCTCAGCACCATACTATTCTACAAGAACATAATCCAATTACAGTAATTAAGAAATTATGAGAGGTTGTTACTTATTGAATGAAAATTATAGAGAATGCATTTCTTTTCCTGAATTTTAGTGAACCTTGTACACTTACAATTCTGTCGATTGACAGACGGCGACGACAATGAAGTTTACCTCCTATTCCAAAAACAAGATATTTCTATTCTTCACTTCCAGAAAATTTGTATACATAAATGTTTGGCAACTCTTACACATACTTCCTCACAGCTTTACTTCTGCCAGTATCTCGTCTCCTCGCTGTGAGGACGGGGCGTGAGTCATGCTTGGGTAGCTCTGTTGGTAAAGCATTAGCCCGCGAAAGGAAAAGGTCCCGAGTTCGAATCTCGGTCCTGCACACAATTTTAATCTGACAGGAAGTTTCATAACAGCGCACACTCCGCTGCAGAGCGAAAATCTCATTCTGGAAACATCCCCCAGACTGTGGATAAGCCATGTCTCCACAACATCCTTTCTTTCAGGAATGCTAGTTCTGCAGGTTCGCAGGAGAGCTTCTGTAAAGTTTGAAAGGTAGGAGACGAGATACTGGCAGAAGTAAAGCTGTGAGTAGCGGGCGTGAGTCGTGCTTCGGTAGCTCAGATGGTAGAGCACTTGCCCGCGAAAGGCAAAGGTCCCGAGTTCGAGTCTCGGTCGGGCACACAGTTTTAATCTGCCAGGAAGTTTCATATCAACGCACACTCCGCTGCAGAGTGAAAATCTCATTCTACTAAAATAACAATTTTCATTAAATGTAACAATACGTTCTGATCGACGGCCTAGCAACACGTCCTCTTTCCACAAGATACAGATTAACAGTCCTCTTTCTTTTAATAAATCAATTGTCTTTTTTCTAGAATCCATAGTCAAAGATTCACAACTACTATCGTTGCGGGGATTGCGCGCTAAAGAGTTCCTTGCTGTCCAACTGCGCTTCACTTCACTTCATTTTAAGTACTTTTTGTATCACATTTACATTTATGGTATTTATATACATTACTGAGCTTCTCAGAATAAAATCAGGCACAAATTAGTTTAAAAAAAAGCAGTGAGGCACACATAACATTACAAAAGGCTGTTTTGATGTCGAATAAAACAATGCAAATAGAACACACACACACACACACACACAAATCATGAAAAAGGAAAAACGAGATGCAGCAAAATGCACAACTGCAGCCTGTTATCCGCTTTAAGAAACGCCCAGCGCGAGGAAGAATTGACGTATGCCGCAAGGCAGAATAATGACGAAACGTCTCAGCTCACGGATACTTTTCACATGTCGGCGCCCACGTAACTCGACTCAAGTCTGCGGAAAACAGAGACAAAATGAGGACCAACAACGGCATGCTGGTGGTTCTATAGACTCGCGGTTCTAATTTCCAGTCGAGACAGGCGCCCACCACCTGGCTCCACAGCCAACAATAGTGGGGGCGACAAGAAAGAACACAATTCCACGTTGTGGACAGAAACGCATTTACGATTCTGCTAGTCTTTCCGAATTTGAAAAGTACTTTCTTGGTCATTATTGATCAGAAAATTGCCAACTTCAGTTACGCACACCGTCCTACAGCGCCACGACTTATCATTCCACTTCACCAAGACCGCCGACAGAATTCCCATACTTGCGAGCTCCAAACCGTACGACAGAACTGTTCATCATTCAGGCATTTCGACCGATCAGACTCACGAGGGGAATACGTCAAGTGCCATAACCCGATTTCCCAGAAGCTTCCCCGAGTAAAAGAGGAGCCAAAATAAACGAACACTTGTCCCAGCTTATTCGTAGGTACTCGACAGTTTCCGAGAAAACGACGGTCAAAGTGTTCTCCGTAAAATAGACGCCCATGAAAACACGATATTCTCAGCCAAAATGGTGGCACAGTGGCTCACTCGGGAAAGCAACGTCGTAAACACCGCTGAATATTTCAGGCGTCGGCAATAATTTCGCGGCAAACCACGCCTAACGGATCACATAATCGAAAACTGGCGTTTGCAGTAGATTATGGATGAAGATGCACTACAGTAAATTCACCCGAAACAATTTCGAAGAATTTTCCCATTCACTTATTATTCTTTTTTAATTAGTTCACCAGACATACAATTAGTTGGCGAAGAGCAACAATGTCGTTTCAAAAGTGAGAACCGAAACGTTAGGCACCGCGGTACTGTGTCGGTTAAAATATTTACTAGCTGAAAGGCATATAACCTACCTCGAAACTTTGACCGCCGTTTTCTCAGAAACGTTCAACTATCTACAAATAAGTGGAAACACCTCTTCGCCGTATTGACCTCTCTTCCACTGAGCAAGTTTGTGAAATTAAGATAATGTTCTCCCTGTTAATAGCCGCATGCAAACTGCAATTGTGTAAGGCACTGCTTCTTGGCAGAAGGTTCAGAAGCTAATTTTCTAGTAGCTGGTGGAAAACACCTGTGTTCTTGGAGAATAACCGGCCCTTGAGCCAACACCGTAGGCTTCGACCACAGCCCATTTAGGAGGATTAGAGAGATCAGACAACGAGGTACAGGGTGGGGACCACTTCTCTCCTCAGAATACCGACCCTAGTGTAGACAACGGCCAACACGGCCGCGGCCACGAAAACGTATGTTTCTGCCTCGAAAAAATTAAAGTTACGCAATCAACACTTCGGAACTTATTTTGCGGGCAATATACACAAATATCACTAAAGTTATCTGCAAAATTATATCATTCTACGACACCAATGTCAGGAGCTACGACTCATAAACACCGATACGTGTTGAAAAATTGCTTTTGCTTAAAATGGAGCGCAAATTACCCATACTATTTCCATCCAGTGTTTCATAATGAGATCACTTAGCGACTTCCAACAAACTTTTTGCACTTTTAAACGTTTCTAAACTTTTTCTGGTTTACAAGCTGAACGTGAAATATTTAACACACAAACACAATTGCAGAGTAATCAGACGTTCGAATTTGTTTTATTCATTGCCTGCAATTGAAAAAGTGTCATGATGATCGTTCCATTGCAAAAGATTCCTGAATAGTCCTCCATTAGGATCTCCGGGGGGGGGGGGGGGGGGCTGCCAAGGGGTAGGTTACCATAAGAAAAGGACTGCCCAACCAACGAAATGATAATGTTCTACTAGTCGGGGTGTATATTGTCAGGAGTCTGAAAGTGGCGGGGAAGCCAGAAAATCTGAAAATTGTAAGGCCTACTCTAGATACAGTGAGGATCAGTGACGTGAAATGGAAAGAAGACAAGGATTTCTGGATGGATGGTTAGAGGGTAATATCAACAGCAGCAAACAGTGGTACAACGGGAGTAGGGTTCGTTGCGAAAAGGAAGGTTGAGCAGAGTGTGACTTACTGTGAACAGTACAATGATAGGGTTATTCTCATCAGAATCGGCAGCCAAAAAAACACCGACAACAATAGTTCAGGCATATATGCCGGCGTCGCAAGCCAAAAATGGAGGGACAAAGTACATGAGGAGAGGTGAAGAGGTAATTCAGTACGTAAAAGAAGATGAAAATCTAATAGTCATGTGGGATTAGAATGCAAATGCAGAGAAAGGAGTAGAAGAACGGGTTATGGGAGAATCTGGACTTGGTACTAGCAGTGAGACAGGAGGAAGACTAATTGAGTCCTGCAATAAATTCCAGATCGTCGGTAGATATGGGAAGCTTCCAGTTAGATTATATCACGGCCAGGCAGAGATTTCGAAATCAGGTATCGGATAGTAAGGCGAACCCAGGGGCAGATTAGACTAAGATCACAACTTGGTAATGATGAAGAGTAGGTCGAAGTTAAACAGACTAGTCAGGAAGAAGCTGTTCGAAAAGAAGTGGAATACGGAAGTAGTAAGGAATGAAGAGATGCGCTTGAAGTTCTCTGAGGCTATAGATACTGCGATAACGAATAGCGCAGTAGGCAATTCAGTTGAAGAGGAATAGACACCTCTAAAAATGGCACTCACGGAAGTTGGAGAGAAAAACTTAGGTAAAAAGAAGATAACTGCGAAAAAACCATGGGTAATGAAAGAAATACTTCAGTTGATCGATGAAAGAAGAAAGTACAGATGTATTCACGGAAATTCAGGAGTACATCATTAAGTCACTTATGAATGAAATAAATAGGAAGTACAGGGACGTTAAAACGAAATGGCTACATGAAAAATGTGAAGATATCGAAAAAGAAATGATTGTCGGAAGGATTGATTCAGCTTACAGAAAATTCAAAACAACCTTAGGTGAAGTTAAAAGAAAGCGGGGCAAAATTACGATTGCAGTGGGAATTCCACTATTAAACGCAGAAGAGACTGAGAATAGGCGGAAAAAGTACATTGAAGGTCTCTATGAGGCGGAACACTTGTCTGAAGACGTGACAGACGAAGAAACAGGAGTCGATTTAGAAGAGAGGAGAGATCCGATATTAAAATCAGACTTTAAAGGGGCTTTGGAGGACTTAAGATCTAATGTGGCAAAATGGATAGATAACATTGCATCAGAATTTCTTAAATCATTGGGGAAGTGACAATTAAACGACTATTCACGTTGCTGTGTACAATATATGAATATGACGATATACTATCTGTCATTCGGATAAACATCATCCGCACAATTCCGAAGATCGCGAGAGGTGCCAAATGCGAGAATTATCGCACAATCAGCTTAACAGCTCATGCATACAAGTAGCTGACAAGAATAATATACAGAAGAATGGAAAAGAAAATTGAGGATGTCTTAGATGACGAGGAGTTTGGCTTTAGGAAAGTTAAAGGCACCAGTGAGGCAGTTCCGAATTTGTGGCTGATAATGGAAGCAAGACTAAAGAAAAATCAAGTCGCGTTCATTGGATTTGTCGACCTGGAAAAAAGCGTACGACAATGTCAAGTGCTGCTCGATATTTGGAAGCCGGAGAGAAATAGAGGTAAGCTATAGGGAAGTATAGGTAATATACAATATGTACAAGAGATAAGAGGCAATAGTACGACTGGAAGACCAAGAATGTAATGCACGGATTAAAATGGGTGTGAGACAGGAATGCAGTCTTTCGCCCCTGCTGCTCATTCTTTACGTCGAAGAAGCAATGACGGTCATAAAAGAAAGATTCAATAGTGGGATTAAAATTCAAGGTGGAAGGATATCATTGATAAGAATCGCTAATGACACTGCTGTATCTGTGACAGTAAGGAGGAATTACAGGATCTGCTGGTTGGTATGCACAATCTAATGAGTACAGAGTATGGACTGGGAGTAAATCGAGGAAAGACGAAAGTAATGAGAAGTAGCAGAAATGAGAACAGTGAGATACTTAAATCAGGTTTGTTGATCGTGAAGCAGATGAAGTTAATGAATTCTGGTGTCTAAGGAAACAATGTAGCCCATGACGGACGGAGCAAAGGGCCAAGAGAAGTCTATTAGTATCGTACATTAATTTGAGAAAGAAATTTCGAATATGTACGTTTGGAGCACAGCATTGTATGGCAGTGACACATGGACTGTGGGAAAACCACAAAAGAAGAGAATCGAAGCCTTTGAGATGTGGTGCGACAGAAGAATATTGAAAATTAGGTAGACTGATAAGGTAAGGAATGAGGAGGCTCTGCGCACATTCGGAGAGGAAAGGAATCTGTGGAAAACTCTGACAATAAAAGGGACAAGATGATAAGACATGTGTTAAGACATTAGGGAATAACTTCCATGGTATTAGCAGGAGCTGTAAAGGGCAAAAACTGTAGAGGAAGACAGAGATTGGGATATGTCCAGCAAATAATTGAGGACGTAGGTTGCGAGTGCTATTCTGTGATGAAAAAGTTGGCACAGGAGAGGAATTCGTGGCGGGCCGCATCAAACTAGTCAGAATACTGATAAAAAAAATACAGTAGCACCCAGCTATGATTGGTTCTGCCTGTCAGAGAGGAAGCTAACTGATTAATGGTGGGTAGGCTTATCTTATACCTTTTTACACAGGAAATTCATGTGTCACTTCTTCTTGGTAGCAAAGTTATCAATCACCTTGTCTTTAAATTTCTGATCACTTGTAAGTTGTTTAAAAAGGTTTTTTCTGTGGCAATTGTCTAGAGAGAACTTAAGACATCATTTTTCATTTAATGACGAAGGCACTTTTTAGTTCTTGTTAGGGTACACGTAATTCTTTCAGTAGAAGCTGTAGTGAAGGGAATGTAAGAATCAATTTGATAAGTTTTTTGTTACTTTGTTATAAATGATTTTCAAGATCATTGTCCACGTATTTTAGAAGGTCTCCAGTTCGTAATTACTTAAGTTTGCCAACACAGCTGTTTCCTAACTCATTTCTCAGTCGTTCTTTGTAGGAGAATGAAGCGAAAAGGTCGTTCAGTTTCACTGTTGGGAAATTTGATTTATAATTTCCAAACTGATTCTTATCAAACAACTGATTATTCTGAAGATATACAAAACGCATTTCCATTTGCTCTATGATGTTATGTAAGATACCATGAGATAAGAAAGGAGTGGCTGTCACCCTCACTAACACTTAACTCGCTCTGAAATTTCACGTTACAGCTTTCAGTACATGAGATCATAATGTTTTCGGAACTCGTATCCTTTAACAGACTGGTGGTCTTCTTGATTTCAGTATTGCGCATACTAAAAGCACATTCAGTTTTGTATTTAAGAAGTTCATAGAGAAGGTTAACATACACAAATGTTTCTTGCTAAAGGCAAAGCAGGAAAAGGAATTGAGCGTTATTAAGAGTGCTAAGCAAGCCAGAAGCACTGCTGAACTCCCAGTCTTCATCATCTGCGGTGATATTTTGGAAAATGTCTCATATCATAATGTTTCCACTGTCTGAACAGATCGTGAATTGAAATTCCGGCGTGCAGTACATGTCTGAGCCAACCTGAATCCTTATTTTCTAAGAGCTGTGTTCTCTTTGAGTACTTGCTAAAAAGCCTATGATGTGCTATAAGACTGTAAATGAAAATCCAAACTGCTTTGATATTTTCAGAACAGTGTAACTGCACTACAATAAGTTTATAAGCGTTACAGTGTAAAAATGTACGTCGCGGGCAATTTAGTTTGACAAAATTTTGGACACCTCCACGCCTACCTGCCATTCCTGACGCTCCATAAAATGCGTGGCTCACTACTTTGTCAGTAACCCCCCCCCCCCAATATTAAGTGCATTTAGCATAATTTCTGATAAACCCTGAGCAGTTTTGTCGCTAGAGATATTCCGAAAACCAGTATATATTTTTAAGAGGCCGTCTTGTCTACAAAACCTGAGAACAATAATCATTTGTGACTTACAAGAAACATCCAGAGTTTCACCTGCTTGTACTCCAACAAACTCACATGAACGTAACTCTTCTTTAATGCGATCATTAATGACATCTGTGAGGTCTTTGTTGTCGGAACTTTCATCTTCAAAGTGTTCTCTGAATGCAAACTCTTACTTGCCCAAGACGTAAACAACATCATCGATTATGAATCTACTTTGTTTCACAATCGCATTATATCTTGTGGCTGGAAGTGTGGCTCCTTCAGAAAATGCATGTTCAGTTCGTCCACGACACAAAAACTGAAAACTCTCTTGATTCTGAAGGTACCACCTTGAATTCTGGTGTTTCTCGGTTTTTCTGTCATAATTTTTTACCACACATACTCCGAGAGAAGCCGAAGACCATTATTTTTCAATTCCAGACCCACCAAACAAAATACATGTGAAAAATCAGTTCATTTGTTACAGAGCAACAGGTAAGCCAATGATACTTCATATACCAAGAAAAGTGAAGTTTTATGATTTGTTCCAGTCAACTATTTTAATGTGCACGTGTGCAGTGAATCGCTTGTATTTATAACCGCTCTTTGTTTCGTTAAGTCCAGCCTGAAAATGGTTTGTCATCTAAATCGCGAAATAAAGATACCAGTGTTCCTTCTGCACAAGCCACAATCAGATAATCACCTGCACTCACGAATTATAATACCAAAACAAGTTTTGTAAAACCAGGACAGAACAACGCGCGAAATAACATACAATTTCACAGCTGAGAGAAGCTTCACTGCACACAGGTGAGTGATTGCTGCCCTGCCGACTGCCGCGTGAAGACAAGAGGCTACTTCTAGACGCCTCCAGTGACCTGTTTAATAGGATATAGCATGCACAACACAGTGAACTCGGGACCTCATGGACGGACCAAATGAAACTGCAGTAACTTACAAAACAAACTTGCATTGTTTTCAACGTATTGTTATATTCTAACACTAATCGTACTTTTTCTTCGAATTTTTGGGCAGTCTGAGGCTCAAAAGCCACTGAAGAGCTTCGCCACTGCTGTCAGCGAGTCGCGGGGTGTGAGCCGACCCCAGCCCGAAGCCAATCGCAGCACTATTCGTGAGTGAAGGACTCGCTGCAAGGTAGTCGCATAACGGACACTGACCCTCACCACTGCAGTGTGTCGGTCACGAAGGTATTTCATTCCAACAAGACTGTCCGAAGAATTGCTGCTGCCAGCGCATAACCTCGTAGAGAGCTAGTGCAGCTTTATGAGACGGCGGAGCATCACAAGTGTTTCCTGGCACGCTAACTGCTTGACGTGTGAGGTATGTGCCCTGCGTCTGACAGATGACCGGCCTTGGCGCCTTGCGTTGCGGTAGGTCCAGGCCACTCCGCAGCTGGCGCGCAGGCGCACAGCACTGCCTCTCTGCACGTGGTTCTGCCGCTGGCCACGAGTGGCAGCACTGGACAGCGAATGGGTTGCGCTGTTCCGTTGCAAACTCCTCTCAAACGAGAGGTAGATTTTCTACTCGGACACCCTCTTTCCTCACCTCTTGCACGTGAGCCAAAGATAGTAACAGTGCTAACCCCCTGCCCATATCCTCCCCACCCGACTTATACTCAGGCGGCTACATCAATATGACAAGATACCAAAATCAAAATGTGACATGAATCGACATTGGGCCGTGGCGGCTACAGTTGTTTGTTTTTTTTTTTTGTTTTTTTTTTTTTCGCCCTGATAGGCAGCGCGAATTTAACTTGCAGTTTTCGTAGATGATTGCTGACTCAGAGTGTCTCAAATAGGCCGGCAGTGGATTGTGAGGTGAGAACGGAGAGGAGAGGCGCAGCATAAATGTATCACGCGTGGGTTTCGGCGCACAACGGTCCCTTCGGCCGGTAGTCCTGTTTGTGCCGAGATCGACTTGTCACACCATTAGGTAGTGGCTATCACATTTCTATATCGACAGTGTCCTCCTATGACCTTCAGTGGATTTGCACTTCCCTGTTTATCCACACCGTGCGACCTGGACGTTGGAGTTTTGCCCTCATCATTTCCTCGCGTGCAAAGACCATTACTAAAAAATTTTGCGGTCAGTATCGCTCGCGCTGTGGTGCCTTATATATCACTGGAATATTTTAATTTATTGTCATTAATGTTGGCAGCAACCGTGTGTACCTTTGCATTTATTTCATTGGTGGAAATTTTGGGTGGAAATTAGCGACTGTCCCTACGTTGACGATAAAGTGTACCATTGAGACCTTTACCTGGTGTGGATTGCCAAGGCAATAAGCCGTTCACATTGAGTGGTTTACTAGTGAAACTTAACTTTCCTCTCATGTGTACGGCAGTTTGCTGTCTGAGCTTTACTGTTTAATCTACATCTACATCTACATTTATACTCCGCAAGCCACCCAACGGTGTGTGGCGGAGGGCACTTTACGTGCCACTGTCATTACCTCCCTTTCCTGTTCCAGTCGCGTATGGTTCGCGGGAACAACGACTGTCTGAAAGCCTCTGTGCGCGCTCTAATCTCTCTAATTTTACATTCGTGATCTCCTCGGGAGGTGTAAGTAGGGGGAAGCAATATATTCGATACCTCATCCAGAAACGCACCCTCTCGAAACCTGGCGAGCAAGCTACACCGCGATGCAGAGCGCCTCTCTTGCAGAGTCTGCCACTTGAGTTTGTTAAACATCTCCGTAACGCTATCACGGTTACCAAATAACCCTGTGACGAAACGCGCCGCTCTTCTTTGGATCTTCTCTATCTCCTCCGTCAACCCGATCTGGTACGGATCCCACACTGATGAGCAATACTCAAGTATAGGTCGAACGAGTGTTTTGTAAGCCACCTCCTTTGTTGATGGACTACATTTTCTAAGGACTCTCCCAATGAATCTTAACCTGGTACCCGCCTTACCAACAATTAATTTTATATGATCATTCCACTTCAAATCGTTCCGCACGCATACTCCCAGATATTTTACAGAAGTAACTGCTACCAGTGTTTGTTCCGCTATCATATAATCATACAATAAAGGATCTTTCTTTCTATGTATTCGCAATACATTACATTTGTCTATGTTAAGGGTCAGTTGCCACTCCCTGCACCAAGTGCCTATCCGCTGCAGATCTTCCTGCATTTCGCTACAATTTTCTAATGCTGCAACTTCTCTGTATACTACAGCATCATCCGCGAAAAGCCGCATGGAACTTCCGACACTATCTACTAGGTCATTTATATATATTGTGAAAAGCAATGGTCCCATAACACTCCCCTGTGGCACGCCAGAGGTTACTTTAATGTCTGTAGACGTCTCTCCGTTGATAACAACATGCTGTGTTCTGTTTGCTAAAAACTCTTCAATCCAGCCACACAGCTGGTCTGATATTCCGTAGGCTCTTACTTTGTTTATCAGGCGACAGTGCGGAACTGTATCGAACGCCTTCCGGAAGTCAAGAAAAATAGCATCTACCTGGGAGCCTGTATCTAATATTTTCTGGGTCTCATGCACAAATAAAGCGAGTTGGGTCTCACACGATCGCTGTTTCCGGAATCCATGTTGATTCCTACATAGTAGATTCTGAGTTTCCAAAAACGACATGATACTCGAGCAAAACACATGTTCTAAAATTCTACAACAGATCGACGTCAGAGATATAGGTCTATAGTTCTGCGCATCTGCTCGACGACCCTTCTTGAAGACTGGGACTACCTGTGCTCTTTTCCAATCATTTGGAACCTTCTGTTCCTCTAGAGACTTGCGGTACACGGCTGTTAGAAGGGGGGCAAGTTCTTTCGCGTACTCTGTGTAGAATGTAATGAAGTTCCTTACTCGGTTTTTCTCCTTCGGTTTTATTAACTTGAACATGAGCAGTGTGGCGTAATTCCAGTTTACTGAGTTTGAGATTTTGTAAGGTTTGTAGTTTTACCTTTTAATTATTTTAAGGGGAATTCTCTGTGTTAATGTGTGTGTTTTGAAACTAGGTTGTAGGTGGTTGTTAAGCCTGAGGACTGAGTCATAGGAAAACTGTAGTGCCTACTCCTCAGCAGGGGTAAACTTGATCATTTCGTTTTCTGTATGTTTGATTCAAAGAGCCACCTAGCCGTACAATTTTGGCGTAAAGTTTGCTTAAGTTGTTAGGGGAGGCCTTAATTATTATAGTCTTATACTCCCTTAAGAGGTGATTTAAGATCCATTTCCTTTAGGCAGTTTTTTTTGGGAGTAATATTTGCCACTTTATTTTATGATGAATGTTTCGGGCTTTTAGCCGTGATATCTCAAGAAGGTGTTGGTTGTTATCGATCCAATTTATATTTCTGTAGATCTCACCTACGTGGAATTTGTTAGCAGCGCTCTCTTAGGCTTGTGAAGTACGAGCGCGACATTTCGGCAGCTGACGGCCGCGAGGCCTGTTCTGTTGCGCCACTGCACGTGCCTTCCGCGTGTGTTTGAGGAGTGTCCGCTATTGCAATAGTGAAACTGTTCATCATGCCTTCTTTAAGTTTCGCCTTTCCCTTCTTTAAGCTCTGATGTATTTGCTTCAACTTCTAAATATTCTGCCTAAAAGCCTAAGTGTGAGCGATGTTGTAATTAAATATGAGGTTAGGTCATTTGCCTGATCAAATATTTGCGAATATAATTAGCGTGCTGACAAAATTTAAACATAATTTTCGTTCTGATTGCTATCTCCTTAAATTTCTATTTTTAGTTATAACTCATTATTTTTTGCTTGAGAATAATTTGTTAATGTATCTGTTCTACGGATTTATCTGTGGTTAAAATTTTCATTTAACAGCCTCTTACCTTCAGACATATTTTGTGATTATTATATTTCATTTTGAGCTATCATGTGCATCGTAAATAAATGTGATGATTCAAAGGACAAATTATGCAACAGTTGCGGATTCATCGTTCCATGTGATTCTTTTCGCAACCCAATTTGTTCCTTGCGGTTGCAGACGTTTCGTGGAAACTTTTTTTAACACCAAATCTGTATAGTATACTTCTGTTAAACTAATAATCGCGCACTTTTACTTAGCCTCTGAGCGGAGGACGCTGGAAGCGGAAACCGTGATCGTCTCATAGCACTTTGACTGCTGAGACAAGCCCCGCCCTCTTTCCCCAGAGCAGTAAGCTTGTAGCGAATACAAGAAACAAATATGTAATGGATTAATGTGTTGCTGAAGTGATACGAAATTTTGTGCTGAGTCGTTGGAAGGACTAGGTACAACCTCTTCGCTCGTTTTTGTAAATAATATTAACAATCACTACGCGCAACAATGTACACAGATCAACACTGTATTCACAAGGGCGACTTATTTTTACAGCGGGCACAGCTGTTACGTAGTCAAGATTGGCAATCAGCGTAAATGTTCAGGAGTGTTACGAAATCAGCGACTTCCACTGATGACAGACGAGCGAAGTAAAAGCGTGCAGTCAGTACTTGTACTATGCTACAACTACATACAACCTCGTATCGTTTTGTTAAAATTCGCACTAAAAATAGATCAAAATACCTTTCATTAATAATGCAGTAAATATTTTACTGTTGTTACGTGAAAACACCATTTATTACTTTCGTATAACGTGATCTTTAATTAAGGTAGAAGATTATTATTACTTACACTGGTTACTTTTCACACTCAACTGGCCTGGAAGTTTCGCCGTGAGTAGCTGCCGAAAAAAATGTTTTGTTATATTTTGCAGAAGAAAGAATGCCGTTTAAGAGTTTGATACTCGTATTTCAAACGGAATTTTATAAAAACCACACATCAAGTATTGTGAAAATGATTCTCAAAATTAGTTACAGTTATTTTTTCCGGGCGAGAAGCAGCGCCTGGTCCCCGGCACGATCCGCCCGGTGGATTTGTGTCGAGGTCCGGCCAGTCTGTGGATGGTTTTTAATGTGGTTTTCCATCTGCCTCGGGGAATGCGGGCTGGTTCCCCTTATTCCGCCTCAGTTACACTATGTCGGCGATTGCTGCGCAAACAAGTTCTCAACGTACACGTACACCACCATTACTCTACCATGCAAACATAGGGGTTACACTTGTCTGGTGTGAGACGTTCCCTGGGGGGTCCACCGGGGACCGAACCGCACAATAGCCCTGGGTTCGGTGTGGGGCGGCGGAGGCTGAAGTGGACCGCGGTAGTCGTCGTGGGGTTGTGGACCACTGCGGCTGCGGCGGGGACGGAGTCTCTCCGTCGTTTCTAGGTCTCCGGTTAACATACAATACAATACAATACAGTTATTTCGTTAACAGTTTCCTCACTAAACCTATACGGAGGTGCAAAAGTCATGGCACACCTCCAAACTTCGTGTCGGAGCACCTTTTGCCCGTCGTAGTGCAGCAGATAGATGTGGCATGGACTCAACAAGTCTTTGGAAGTGGTCTGTTGTTGTGGTCTTCAGACCTGAGACTGGTTTGATGCAGCTCTCCATGCTACTGTATCCTGTGCAAGCTTCTTCATCTCCCAGTACCTACTGCAACATACGTACTTCTGAATCTGCTTAGTGTATTCATCTCTTGGTCTCCCCCTACGATTTTTACCCTCCACGCTGCCCTCCAATACTAAATTGGTGATCCCTTGATGCCTCAGAACATGTCCTAGCAACCGATCCCTTCTTCTGGTCAAGTTGTGCCACAAACTTCTCTTCTCCCCAATCCTATTCAATACTTCCTCAAGTTGTGCCACAAACTTCTCTTCTCCCCAATCCTATTCAATACTTCCTCATTAGTTATGTGATCTTCCCATCTAATCTTCAGCATTCTTCTGTAGCACCACATTTCGAAAGCTTCTATTCTCTTCTTGACCAAACTATTTACCGTCCATGTTTCACTTCCATACATGGCTACACTCCATACAAATACTTTCAGAAATGACTTCCTGACACTTAAATCTATACTCGATGTTAACAAATTTCTCTTCTTCAGAAACGCTTTCCTTGCCATTGCCAGTCTACATTTTATATCCTCTCTACTTCGACCATCATCAGTTATTTTGCTCCCCAAATAGCAAAACTCCTTTACCACTTTAAGTGTCTCAGTTCCTAATCTAATACCCTCAACATCACCCGACTTAATTCGACTACATTCCATTATTCTCGTTTTGTTTTTGCTGATGTTCATCTTATATCCTCCCTTCAAGACACCATCCATTCCGTTCAACTGCTCTTCCAAGTCCTTTGCTGTCTCTGACAGAATTACAATGTCATCGGCGAACCTCAAAGTTTTTATTTCTTCTCCATGGACTTTAATACCTACCCCGAATTTTCCTTTTGTTTCCTTTTAGTTACAGTTATTTTTTCCGGGCGGGAAGGAGCGCCTGGTCCCCGGCACGATCCGCCCGGTGGATTTGTGTCGAGGTCCGGCCAGTCTGTGGATGGTTTTTAATGTGGTTTTCCATCTGCCTCGGGGAATGCGGGCTGGTTCCCCTTATTCCGCCTCAGTTACACTGTCGGCGATTGTTGCGCAAACAAGTTCTCCACGTACACGTACACCACCATTACTCTGCCATGCAAACATAGGGGTTACACTCGTCTGGTGTGAGACGTTCCCTGGGGGGTCCACCGTGGGCCGAACCGCACAATAACCCTGGGTTCGGTGTGGGGCGGCGGAGGGGTGAAGTGGACAGCGGTAGTCGTCGTGGGGTTGTGGACCAATGCGGCAGCGGCGGGGACGGAGCCTCTCTGTCGTTTCTAGGTCCCCGGTTAACATACAATACAATACAATACAATACAGTTATTTCGTTAACAGTTTCCTCACTAAACCTATACGGAGGTGCAAAAGTCATGGCAGACCTCCAAACTTCGTGTCGGACCACCTTTTGCCCGTCGTAGTGCAGCAGATAGATGTGGCATGGACTCAACAAGCCTTTGGAATTGCCCTGCAAAAAGATTGAGCCGTGTTGCCTCTTCAGCTGTCAGTAATTATGGAAGTTTTGCTGGTGCAGGATTATGTGCACAAACTGACCTCTCAATTACGTCCCATGAGTGTGCGATTGGATTCGTGTTGGACGATCTGGGTGGCGATATCTCTCGCCCGAATTCTCCAGAATGTTCTGCAAACCAGTGGTGAACATGAAGTTCATGAATAGCCGCCAGTGGTCTGCAGGTAGCAGAAAATAAATGTTTCCAATCAATGATCAGTTAATTTGGACGAGACGGTCCAGTCTCTTCCGTGTAAACACAGCCCACATTATTACGGAGCCACCACCAGTTTTCATAGTACCTTGTTGACAACTTCGGTCCATGGCTTCGACGGGTCTGTGCCACGCTCGAACCCTACCATCAACTCTTACAATCTGAAATCTGGACTCATTTGAGCAGACTATGGTTTTCCAGTCGTCTAGCTCCAACCGGGCCCAGGAGAGGCGCTGCAGGCGATGTCGTACTGTCAGCAAAGGCACTCGCGTCGGTCGTCTGCCTTAGCCCATTAACGCCACGTTTCGCCACGCTGTTCTAACGGATACGTTCGTCGTCCGTCCCACACTGACTTCTGTGGCTGTTGCACGCAGTGATGCTTGTCTTTTAGCACCGACAACTCTGTGCAAACGCCGCTGCTCTCTGTCAAGTGAAAGCGCTGCCTCTGGTGAGAGATAATGCCTGAAAACTGGTGTTCTGGTGTTCTCGGCACGTAATTGACAGTGTGGATCTCGAAATATTGAAGACCTGAACGATTTCCGAACTAGAATGTTCCGTACATCTAGCTTCAACTACCAATTTGCGTTCAAAGTCCGTTATTTTCGCCGTGTGACCATAATCATGTCGAAAACTTTAACACACGAATCACAAGAGTACAAACGGCAGTTCGGCCAATGCACTACCCTTTCATGCCTTTTGGTCGTGATACTACTGCCATCTGATTGATGTTAAGGTCGGTGGCAGCTTGTCATGACCTCACGCAAATGCAGGATGCTTTTCGATCGGTACCCCTGGCATTTGCAGTGGGGTGATAGAGGCTAGCACGAGTGGGGTGGTTGTAGGAATCTGGAACATTCTGTAATAATTAGTACTGGAACACTTTATTGAATAACTTTTTACTTAACCTTCTCCTGCTACTGCACTCCAGAAACATAACTAATAACAACTATTTTTCTTGAATACAAATGACTCATTAACAAACATTAACTGGATTATACGAAAAGCAAGATAACGCAATTCTGGTATTACGTGCGTAGTACATGCTCGAACTTGAGGCTGCAAACCTAGCGAGCTGAAGGCTATTCTAATCTGACTTCGCTCACGACCTGTAGCTGACTCGGCCAGTGCGATCTACAAGTCTCTGTCCGTGCCATACGCCGGCGCTGCAAGCGCCAGCGAGTACAGAGAGGTTGCAAGTGCTGGACAGCTATCGATTATCGCAACCTCTAGCGTGGTGTCTAACGTTGACACCACCTGTACATGTCGCTGGCCAATGACCTGTGTCACCTTAACGTATTCTTTTCATTAGTTCATAAAGCATTTGTGGTCGATAATAATGTCTCTGCAGCAACTAGCACAAACGCATGATGAGCTGCAAATTCTTGCAGGAGTTATCTTGACATGTAAGAACCTTCAAAGTGATAGGCCTCGTTCAGTTTTGTCCCGCGAAAAGAACGTGGTCTTCCCTGTACCGATTCCCACTTCAAAAAAATGGTTCAAATGGCTCTGAGCACTATGGGACTTAACATCTGAGTTCATCAGTCCCCTACAACTTAGAACTACTTAAACCTAACTAACCTAAGGACACCACACACATCCATACCCGAGGCAGGATTCGAACCAGCGTCCGTAGCGGTCGCGCGGTTTCAG
Organism: Schistocerca cancellata; assembly: GCF_023864275.1. Lineage (NCBI taxonomy): Eukaryota > Metazoa > Arthropoda > Insecta > Orthoptera > Acrididae > Schistocerca > Schistocerca cancellata. The sequence continues at coordinate 401,752,941 of NC_064632.1, read as the reverse complement.
ACTGAAGCGCCTAGAACCGTTCGGCCACTGGAGCCGGCGATTCCCACTTCAGTTCACTAAGCATCTGTGTTATAGCCGCGTGTTGCTCAACCCTGCCGGAAACAAATTGAGCAATCCACCTCCGAACTGCACCTTTATCTTCCTTTAATTCAATCTGATGGGGTTCCCAAATACTCCAGCAGTACTCAAGCATGGGTGGCACTAGTTTTCTAAAGGTGGTCTCCTTTAGAGATCACACAACCCTCTACACGTACCTGCAGGCTTGACAAGCACACGTGTGCTGAAAAATCGTGGAGGAAGTCTATTGACCTAGGAGTAGACTACGTCAAAAGAAAGGTTCGCTTAGACCCAACAACCAAAAAGCGTCGTAGGAGAAAAAAAATAAGTAAGTGGCTTTTACCTCGTTATCACCATGTTTTACCGAACACAGACGGAGTGTTAAATGAACGTGAAAGCCATTAATTGCCGGGCCAAAAAATAATGTTCTACCCCGAAAATTCCCGAGAAACGATAAATGGAACACGTTTGGCTGTGAAAAAGGCAATGCGTGAATCCTTCAGCTACTACCATGGCAGAATCTTCTCGAAAGACCTGCCACAAGACATATATAAAGGCTACCATTGACTCCGAAGTTCCTTTCCAGACACTCACAGATGAAACAGCAACTGAAATCGAGAGCAGCAAAGGAAAACCAGAACTGATTCCGCTTACAAGCTTTTCTTTACAAACAAAAAAATTAAAAAAATCCAAGAGTGCTGTCACAGTTTAGTTCTCGCCCACTGCAAAGATAAGTGATATAGGTATTAATTTATTTACCGTTATAATCAAACACACTGCGAACACCAAATTAGAGGTTTCAGCTTATACAAATCCAAAACAGATACCGTAATTCATAACAACCACTGAGGAAACTACATTTCCTCAGTGAGGTGGACTACAAAATGGTTCAAATGGCTCTGAGCACTATGGGACTTAACTTCTGAGGTCAACAGTCCCCTAGAACTTAGAACTACTTAAACCTAACTAACCTAAGGATATCACACACATCCATGCCCGAGGCAGGATTCGAACCTGCAACCGTAGCGGTCGCGCGGTTCCAGACTGTAGCACCTAGAACCGCTCGGCCACCCCGGCCGGCGAAGTCAACTACAGCATCTAAGATCTGTGGATTGCCGGTAACTGCCGAAACCGCTAATTTCGCATTCGGATTGTGTATGATTTTGCCACAAAATAATAATGAACAACCCATCGCATACCCACAATGACTGAAACGTCTTTGTTGTCAGCGGCTTTGAGAAAGAGCTGAAATCGTTAAAAGTGAACAAATCTCCGGGTCCTGGTTGAATACCTATCAGATTCCATACAGAATATGCGATTGTATAAGCCCCCCCCCCTTTTTTTAACAATAGTCTCCTGTAGATCCATCGGACAAGAAACGACGTCGATTAGTGTCTGGAAGAAAGCACACTACCTTTCTGCAGGAAGGAGAGTAGAAGTGACCCATACAACTATCGTCCGCTATCATTGACACCTACCTGTTGTAGAATACTAGATAACATTATGAGCTCAGACGTTATGGGGTATCTTGAGCACAATGATCTCAGCCATGCAAACCAGCGAGGATTCCGAAAACATTCAGCATACGAAACTCTCTCCTTTGTCGCATGACATCCTGAATTCCATGGATCTACCGTCTGATAGACGCAGTGTCCTTTTGACACCCAAAACTCAAAACCACACCGCACTTCGTGTAGAAATCACGGAATAGGCATGCACCAGAGACGTGTGTTGGGACCATAACTGTTGATGATGCAATTAACGAATTGGTAGATAATAATAACAGTAACATAATAGAAACATCAAAGATTTGCAGATGCATTTATCTACATTGCGGAACACAATTAGAGAGCCACTTTTCCAAACCCCGTAAATATCTCCCACTGTGTCACAGAAGTTCGAAATTTGGCTCAAAGGTGCCTGCAACCTTCCTCTGTTATGTTGCAAAAGCGTGGCGCCCTGCGATGTCACCCTCGGGCTCGGAAATGTCTCAAAATGCAAGGTATCGACACATTCAGAAAAAGGTCAGAGCTCTGAAGCTCATGTGAAGTGTAAGCTGAGTCAGTGCTGTTATGGCTCAAATGGTTCAAATGGCTCTGAGCACTATGGGACTTAACATCTGAGGTCATCAGTCCCCTAGAACTTAGAACTACTTAAACCTAACTAACCTAAGGACATCACACACATCCATGCCCGAGACAGGATTCGAACCTGCAACCGTAGCGGTCGCGCGGTTCCAGACTGAAGCGCCTAGAACCGCACGGCCACACCGGCCGGCCCAGTGCTGTTATATTGGTACTAAAATTTCACCAAAATTCTGCTCAACGCCACCGTCGACATGTCGCACGATGCGTAGTCGTCACACCCTGTCTTACCCACATTAAACACCTTCTCCTGATACCCCTGTGAATAAAGTCAGAACTGCGACGCCCATTGTTGAAATCACACGGTTTTACTATAAACACACCGCCGCTCAGAATCGACAAGAAAAAGCCTAGGTGGTGCCATGAAGGGCGTCAATGAAACCACTGCTTCTCTAGGGCCAGGAGAGGTTTATTCGTATACGAGGGGTGGCCAGAAAGTAGGTTCCGATCGGTCGCGAAATGGAAACGACTATGAAAATCCTGTAAAGTTTTGCACAGAAGTGTTGGGCAGTGTCTCTAGTATGACCCTAGATAGCATCACGTCGCACTTCTCATTTCTGAGCTCACAGTGAGCGCGGAAAGATGTCTAGAAAATAGTGTCCCCCGACAAGTACGAGGGCTTGGTTAGAAATTTCGCCTGAAGCTATGCAGCTAACATTACATAACTGTCGTGCGTTTTCTTCTTCAAGGCAATTGAGGCGTTGAGATAAGAAACGGGACTTGTCATCATTTTTGGGGTATGTGAGTTATTACTGTAGTTGGTATTTTCACACGATTCCGCTTCTGTTGGTTCTAAAATGGGAGTTGTTCAGTGATTTTCCCCTGTCAAAAATCAGTGTTGAAATTTCGTTTCGCGCAGAAAGAGGACTGGTCACAGAGAGAAGACCCTACATTGCACGAAGGAACGTGAGGCGTGAGAGCACCACTGTAGCGGTTTGCAGTAATCAGCTGTGAGATTTCCAAATGACTTCAGTGATGGAACCGTCAGACGAGTCCGAAAACGATTTACATGAATTTAGATGGAAGAAAAGACGCCCCGAATTGTGGAAGAAGAATGTGATTAAACAAAAGAAGGTCAAGGGTTTCGAGCATGCCAACTGGAAAGGAAACATTGTTCCTAGGAGGGGAACAGGTGCAGATTGCAGGTAAATAGGCATACAATGTTCATTGTTTGAATTCTCTGTACATAATGTAGCAGAGGCAAGTTGTGTAGAAACATTGTACTAAAATGTGAATATAAATTCCTTTCATGGACGCAAAGTTTAAATTTATGTTTTAGTTGTAATACAGGAAATCGTAAAAATATGCTATTCGCCGAGTATATGGGTTAATAATACGCTAATATCTGTTTACAGATGCCGGCGTAAATGTTTTGAGAAGTTCTCATTTGCTGAGAAGGAACTATTGTTGACAGAATTCAACAATATGCCCAACAAAGATGGACAGGATGGCTACTTAAGTGCTCACATTCTTCCCTTCTTTGCAAAAGCAAGGAGACCACGCCCAAATCCCAGTACCAATCGTGGAAGGACAGCAATTCATTATTATAAGGTAACTGGCATGACAACTGTAATATTATTTTATTGACCATTTCGTTCCCGAATTATGAACATCTTTCATCCACGTTTTGTAAAATCTTTAAGGCAAGGAGTTAAGGCAAATATTTAATAGGTTTACAGTATTACGATTATGTAGATTTTTGTTTTATGATACTAATTCACTTGTGTCTGCAGGTTAAAGTTGGCTTCAAGGAAAGTAAGGTATGCAAGAAAGCTTAATTGTTGCACTCCATGGCATATCAAAACGCCGAGTGGAGAGACTGTGCCGCTTACGTCAATATTTCAGTACATTGACTGTTGTTTAAATCAAACAGGGGATATGTCAGTCATTTTCTATTACCATTTTCTATTAGTTGCCGTCATCCTATGATTACAGATTGTTGGTACTACATTGCATTCTTCCTCATGAGTCTATGGGACCAACTATAAGGTCTGGGAATAACGGTATTCAGAATTATACAGTTTTTTCAATATAGCTCAGAACATCAATTGAGTGACATATCCCCTTTTTGATCTCAACGCCTCAATTCTCAGCCGCTTTCTGCAGGGGCAATGAAGATGCTCCTGCATCATTTTCAATTGGAAATGTTTGATTACCCACAATACTGCCCGTAATTGACTCCCTCTGAGTTTCATCTCTGCTCACATGAACCGCTGGCTATGAACACATTTTGGCACAGAAAACGAGCCGTAGGCCAGTGTAGAGAATTGGCGGAAAGCACTGCCGGCTTCTTCTATGATGAGGGTATTGTGAAGTTGGTACAACGCTACGACAAATGTCTAAGTCAGAACGGCGCCTACGTAGAGAAGTAGCTGGAAGGTGTAGCTAAAAAATAAAACATTTCTGAGTTTCACTGCAGTTTCCATTTCGCGATCAATCGGTACTTACTTTCTGGACAGCCCTCGTTCACAGGTACCGCAGTGAGTCAGTTAGACCACATGTACATACCATATACACTCACAAACTAGTTATAACTAAAATACAACTACTCATGGAGGTGCGTTGTGGGCTGTAATTATCATGTAGCAGCGAAACTTTGTAGTTATGCAGGAAAAAAATTAGTTCCAATTTTCGCCATCAAATGTAAACCTGGTGATGTACACTGTTTGCATAACGGAACGACATACGCAGTCTTCAGTTGAAACTTCCGGGCTGAGAGGCCGTGGTCGATATATAAAATTTCCACCTGACGTTTCGTCTCCATCTGCGGGAGACATCTTCTGAGGTCGTCCGGCTACTGCCACTGAGGCTCCAGGTACTCTCGCATTTATGGAGCGCATAGAGGGCAACACCATTTCTCACATGATGGCCACTGTATGCCTATCTTTGGAAGGCGTCATCATTGTCGATTAAGAGTAATCGATTGTCAATCTGCTGGCGCAACGTCGACATCCATATTTTGTCCAACTTTAAAACTTTCTTTTTTCTATTAAAATTATTATGGTGTTTGTGAATCTCTATTGCTTCTCTATACATGCGCGCATGGTAATGGGATGTTGGTGCTAGAACGCTTGTCTCATTAAATTAAATTTCGTGGTTCCCATCTCGAAAAACGTGCTCAGCTACGGGCGATTTTTCGATGTGTCCTAAACGACAGTTTCTTTTATGTTCGGCTAAGCGGGTGTTTACACTTCTTTTCGTTGTTCCAGTATATACTTGTCCACAACTGCGTGGAATTTTGTATACCTCAGGCGTTGCTAGGGCGTGTCGGGCGTCTTTTGCAGTTCTTAAATATTCCTTAAGCTTCTTGGTGGGTCTGAAGATTATTTCGATCCCATACCTGGCCAGAACTTTCCCGATACGGTCCATGACTTTATTAACGAACGGTAGGAAAACGTTTCCAGTAGGTGACCGTTGTTGCTCTTGACTTCTGACTTCTTTTCATCTTCGATGGAGGGCCCGATCAATTTCCTTGCTGGTATATCCGTTTTTCGTGAAGGCTGACCGTAAGTGATTTAATTCATCTTGCAAGTAAGCCGGCTCGCAGATTTTGTTGGCCCTGTCCACCAAGGTTATCATGACACTTCTTTTTTGCCTACGATGATGGTTTGATTCCTTGTGGAGGTACCGATCCGTGTGAGTGTTCTTTCTATATACCATGTGGCCCACGTCCCATCCACCAGTTTAATTATGCGCTCTATAAATGCGAGAGTTTTCCTACCGTTCATTGATAAAGTCACGGACGGTATCGGGAAAGTTCTGGCCAGGCATGGGATCGAAACAATCTTCAAACCCACCAAGAAGATTAAGGAATATTTAAGAATTGCAAAAGAAGACCGACACCCCCTAGCAACACCTGGGGTATACAAAATGCCATGCAGTTGTGGACAAGTATATATTGGAACAACGAAAAGAAGTGTAAACACCCGCTTAGCCGAACATAAAAGATACTGTCGCTTAGGACACATCGAAAAATCGGCTGTAGCTGAGCGTGTTTTTCGAGATGGGAACAAAAATATGGCTCTGAGCACTATGGGACTTAACATCCGTGGTCATCAGTCCCCTAGAACTTAGAACTACTTAAACCTAACTAACCTAACGACATCACACACATCCATGCCCGATGCAGAATTCGAACCTGCGACCGTAGCGGTCGCGCGGTTCCAGACTGTAGCGCCTAGAACCGCTCGGCCACTCCGGCCGGCGAGATGGGAACTACGAAATTAAATTTAATGAGACAATCTTTCTAGCACGAACATCCCATTATCATGCGCGCATCTATAGAGTAGCAATAGAGATTCACAAACACCATAATAATTTTAATAGAAAAGAGGAAGTTTTAAAGTTGGACAAAATATGGATGTCGACGTTGCGCCAGCAGAATGGCAGTCGATTACTCTTAATCGAGAATGATGACGCCTTCCAAAGATAGGCATACCGTCACCATCACGTGAGGAATGGTGGTGCCCTCTATAAATGCGAGAGTACCTGGAGCCTCAGTGGCAGTAGCCGTAGCAGGACGACCTCAGAAGATGTCTCCCGCAGATGAAGACGAAACGTTACGTGTAAATTTTATACATCGACCACGGCCTCTCAGCCCGGAAGTTTCAACTGAAGACAACACCGGCCGTGAAAGCCTACACTGCATGATATACACACTGTCATTTGACGAGCCATAACGTGAATGAATAGTGTGGCCTATCGAGAAGACAGACCGAGCACGGTTGGTGAAACTGTTTTACGCGAATGGCAGCAATTACAGTGCTGCATTGAGAGAGTATCGCCGCATGAAAGGTCTGAGGGGGGCCCGATGTCGCTAAATGGTTTAAAGATGATGATAATGGAATTCGAAAACACAAGTGAACTTTGTGCGGCACTGGAAGAGAAATGCGTCTTATTCCGGGGCAAGTTATTGACGAAATTGTTGTAACTTACCATGCAGCTCATGCCGCGTCACGAGAATTGTCTATCCTACAGTCAAGAGCACGGAAAGCTTTTTCGTCCGTTTTACACTTTTAATATTTTTTTGTGGGATCTTTCCTAATTTAAAAAACCTCTCTCACACCGGCCTGATTTAGCTTCACTGATCAGGATAGTAAAAACATGCATATGTTAAGGGAATTTTCATTCACAAAGCAGGCTTATCACAGTCACACAGTTCAATACTGTTCTATCCTGATTAAATTGAGCTTAACTTAAATTGCATAAGGCAGTGAAGCAATTTCGAAGTCTCGGTGCGACGAAAATTGTCAGTCGATCTCCTGAAAACATTTGTAATAATTATTAACTTTCGGTGATCACATGGGGAAGACCGGAGATCTGCTGGTAAGACCGTTTAGCCTATTTATTTGAAGTAACTGGATATCTTGAGCATACAAAACGGCACGTTCGTCCAGTGTAAATCAGACGTTCCCCACTGATCCCGTGCAACACAGCGTAGTAAGCAGACACTGTCAATAATAATCAGTTAAATAATACGCGAACATACTTACATTAGTTTAGTTCATGTATTAAATTCCTTCTCATACAGAATCTCATCAAGATGGCGACTAGCTCAAAAATACATACATATACATCCTCCTTTATTCCCGGCTAATCGGCAAGCATTCTTTTCATAAGAGAAAACAGATAGCAGAGAAGCTATTCCATGGAGTATATGGACGCTCCAAGGAATAATAGAGCTTGAAATTACTTTGCATTGATAATCATCGTATATTAAAGTTTAGGAATCGGTAAGATAAGAAGAGATATGTACTGAGTTACATAATTTATAAAATTTCTGAAAATATCGCGGAGAGACCGCTGCAAGAGACATTACATCGCCCCTCGCAGCGACCAAAGTTGATATGTATCCACTTTGCGAGCTAACTATTGGCTTAGCTAACTCGTTAGAATTTGTGGAACATACGTTCCTATAAATTTTAAGAAGTTAGTAAGATTTTTTGATTACAAGAATTGAAAGAGATTTGGTATAGGTAACACCGATCTTCGTTACCTAGATACCTAGTTGTTGCTTTCACGTGTACTGGGGCATACCCGCATCCCACGTACACAACCAGGGAAGATGGACTCATATAGTTGTTAATCAGGTCTACCGATTCAGGAACTGGCCTTCACAGGGAAACCCCGGAAAACCTGGAGGCTTAGACCCCAACTAGGTATCATAGATGATAGGAAAGGCAGAATAATTTAGAAATTTGAGAGATATTCTAGAATTCATAGGAAAGATAAAATCTGCCTCATAGCAAAAAAAAAAATCTTTACACATCCAAATTTGTACAATCTTCTGAAAAATTTTCTTCATCAATGTCTTGCTGAACTGCGGTGAAACTGATCGAACAGGAACATGGGACACGGCACGGAGGACAGGCGTCGCATTGGCGTACCGGACGGAAGACGTAACGGATTTGAGAGACCAGAACGAACCTCAGGAACAGGTACTCAGGGTTGTGGCACGAAACAATCGCTGCAAGAGAAATTACACACTGATACCCGTACAAGAGCAGACGGTACAGCAAGTGAAACCTCATGATTCTTAGCAACGTTCTGAGATTGCGCTTCGGTGTCTGGCATGGACAGTAGTGTAGTGACGAGACACACTTTACAGTACAACGCGCAGTGAATACATAACCGTCTAATTGGAGGTACTGTTAAACTGCGTGTTGCGCACGGAGAGACCTTCCACTCGCCGTACATGACTGTGTGGTCTGCATTCATAAACATCTTCGTCGTCGGTCGGTTCTTCTTTGGTGAAAATACACCCTGAGTACCTGTCAGGTGTACTATGACGTTTGCACGTTATCGAGACCTCCTTGTACAGCATGTGATTCCTGCTTTGGCACAGCGAAACTATATGGAAACCAATGTTTTCATGCAAGATGTGCCAACACCTCATGTCCCTCACCCAGTGAAAAGTCTGCTTAACGCAACCTTAACGAACGTGGTATCTCTAGAGGTCTTGCAGATGCACGGCGTGCAACGTCAACTAATCTGAAGCCATGTGAATTATGGCTTTGAGAATATCCAAAAGAACGCGTTTACCCGGGACATCCTATCTGAAGGCCCGTATACAGGAACACGTTGGTCAGATTCCAGTGGAACTGCTGAGAGCAACTGTTGATCACGTCGTTTTACGGATGCAACATCTCGTCAACGTCTCTGATGCTCATACTGAACAAGTGCATTCACAGCGCCAGATTTGCATCTGGTGGCCAAAACTGGAACCATTTTTTTCAGCGTAAATCGGTTACGCATTAACGCAGTAGCATACGTACAAAGTTTCGCGGCCATTCGATGATTACAGTCCACACTGGACCTCCTTGAGTGGCTGTAATTATAACCATCCAGTACACGACGCAGAATTTTGGCCGCTTTTCAGATGATCCCGCCTATGATGCTAAGGCCTACAATTGCTCATACATTATAAAAAAACACCAAGGGAGAGCACCATGCCAACTTAACTACAGTGTAGTTCAAGATAGCGTATGCGTGTTTGGAGCTTATGGGCGCTCAACGGCGAGGTTATCAGCGTCTTTCAAGGTTCAGTATTAGAGTACAAAATAACGCAGACCTGGAACAGACGGACACTCCAGAGAGGGCAAAACACACCTGAGATCCAAGCGGATACTGAAACCTAGCCCCTATTAATCAACTGTGTGAAACAATACGAAAGGGAGCTGGCATCTGTGGCCGAGTGGTTCTAGACGCTTCAGTCCGGAACCGCGCTGCCGCTACGGTCGCAGGTTCGAATCCTGCCTCGGGCATGGATGTGTGTGATGTCCTCAGGTTGGTTAGGTTTCAGTAGTTATAAGTCTAGGTGACTGATGACCTCAGATGTTAAGTCCCATAGTGCTTAGAGTCATTTGAACCAATACGCAAGGGAAAAAGATAGCTGGCAAAACTAGCGTGTGAATATTTCTGACATTGCGACAGTTACATGACGCGCGCACACTGCCACAACATAACTTTGTCTTGATAAAACGTAATTAAAATTATTACAGGTGTTTTGACAAAGAAGCATATGACAGGTTATCGCATCAGAGCCAGAGACGGAGGTGATATATGGCAACAACCACATACCATAAGGAGTTCTTTGTGACACTCAGCAGGGCATCAAAGAGGCTGTTGGGGCATACTTCGCCTCCTTGCTTTCTACAGAATGTGTGGCACTCGCACTTAATGAAGATCGATTAATCAACGTGAGATATTTGCCTCAGATTAGCGAAGAGCGGAATTTGAATCTACTACCTTCAATTACTATGGATGAGGTCCGTGATTCACTTCGAGAGCCTCAAGAACAAACTGTTGTGGTCCCAATGGTTTGCCGGTGGAATTTTATAGCAAATGCTGGCATTTTCTAGTGGGCACGACAGACAAAGTCTGCAATGAAATTCTGCGAGGTACAGCACACCCGTGGAATTTACGGATGCTATAACGGTAGTAATCCCAAGAAGAAGAAAATTTACTGCAGCTGAGATGTTAATGTTGTTTACAAAATATTCGCGAGAATCATTAACAGTAGAATAAAAAGTGAAATGCATGGAGTGTTGGGACACCATAAAATATCTGCGGTCCGATGACGTAGAATGACTGACGTATTGGAAGACTATCAAGATCTCATCCATCTCATTTGGAAAGCGCAGGGAACTTCGGGTATTACATCTTTCGATTTCCAAAAACCGTATCGTAGGAAACCCCAAAGAGATTCTGGTCGTATGTAAAATACACCAGTGGCAAAAAACAATACCGTCACTGCGCGATAACGATGGAAATGTTACCGATGATAGTACCACTAAAGCGAAGTTACTAAGTACAGTTTTCCGTAGTTTCTTCACGAAAGAAGACGAAGTAAATATTCCAGAATTCGAAACCAGAACAGCTGTTTGCATGAGTGACATAAAAGTAGATATCTTAGGTTTTGCGAAACAACTCAAAGCACTTAAGAAAAGCAAGTCTTCTGGTCCAGTTGGTATACCAATCAGGTTCCTCTCAGAGTATACAGATACAATACCGCCTTTCTTAGCAATCATGTACAACCGCTCACTTGACGAAAGGTCTGTTCCTAAAGACTGGAAAGTAGCACAGGTCACACCAATATTCAAGAAGGAAAGTAGGAGTAACCCACTGAATTACAGACCCACATCACTGACCTCAATTTGCAGTTAGATTTTGGAGCATGTACTGTACTCGAACATTATGAATCACCTTGAAGAAAATGACTCATTGATACATAACCAACACGGATTCAGGAAATATCGTTCTTGTGCAACACAACCAGCTCTCTATTACCATGAAGTAATGAGTGCTGTCGACAAGGGATCTCAGATCTATTGCATATTCCTAGATTTCCAGAAGGCTTTTGATACCGTTTCTCACAAGCGACTATTAATCAAATTCCGTGCATATGGAGTTTCGTCCCAATTGCGTGACTGGATTCGTGATTTCCTTTCAGAGAGGTCACAGTTCGTAGTGATAGACGGTAAATCATAGAGTAGAACAGAAGTGATATCTGGCGTTCCGCAAGGTAGTGTCATAGACCCTCTGCTGTTCCTGATTTACACAAATAATCTAGGTGATAATCTGAGCAACCCCCTTAGATTGTTTGCAGATGACGCTGTAATTTACCGTCCAGTAAAATAATCAGACGATCAGTTCAGATTACAAAATGATCTAGAGAGAATTTCTGTATGGTGCGAAAGTGGCAATTAGCACTAAACAAAGAAAAGTGCGAGGTCATCCACATGGTACTAAAAGAAATTTTGGGTATACGATAAATCTCACAAATCTAAGGGATGACAATTCGACTAAATCCCTAGGAATTACAATTACGAGCAACTTAAATAGGAAAGACCACATAGATAATATTGTGGGGAAGGCGAAACAAAGACTGCTCTTCGTTGGCAGAACACTTAGAAGATGCGACAGACCCACTAAAGAGACAGTCTACATTACACTTGCCCGTCCTCTGCTGGAACACTGCTGCGCGGTGTGGGAGCCTTACCATGTAGGATTGAGGGAGGACATCGAAAAAGTGCAAAGAAGGGCAGCTCGTTTTGTGTTATCGCGCAATAGGGGTGAGAGTGTCACTGATATTATACGCGAGTTGGGGTGACAGTCACTGAAATATAGGCGGTTTTCTTTGTGGCGAGATCTATTTACGAAATTTCAATCACCAACTTTCTCGTCCGAATGCGTAAATATCTTGTTGACACCCACCTACGTAGGGAGAAATGATCATCATAATAAAATTAGAGAAATCAGAGCTCGAACGGAAAGATTTAGGTGTTCGTTTTTCCCACGCACCATTCGAGAGTGGAATGGTAAAGAAGTAGTATGAAAATGGTCCGATGAACCCTCTGCCAGGCACTGAAGTGTGAATTGCAGAGTAACCATGTAGAAGTAGGTGTAGATGTAAGATAATCCGAGTACCTGAAAAGAGTCACGAATGAAATGGGGTTTGATACGAAGTCCATCGAAATTATCAATATATGTGTACGAAATGTGAGCACCAGAATCAAGAACAGTGATTATCTTTCGGAATAAATAATGCTGCAGAGGTCCCTCCGTCAGGAACGACATTTTACCTGCTTCTCGCTATGCAGTAGCAACGGAACCTTTCTCTGAAGATTACAGACGGCATTAAACGGATGCTGTGTACAGGGTGTTCGGAAATTTCCGTCACAAACTGCTATGACTTTTAGAGGGGCACGAGTACGTAATATTTTGGATAGGAACCCATGTCCGGAAACGGTACGTTTCCGTTCTAAGACGGTTTCAGTTCAGATGGCCGGCCGATGTGGCCGAGCGGTTCTAGGCGCTTCAGTCTGGGTCCGCGCGACCGCTACGGTCGCAGGTTCGAATCCTGCCTCGGGCGTGGATGTGTGCGATGTCCTTAGGTTAGTTAGGTTTAAGTAGTTCTAAGTTCTAGGGGACTGATGAACTCAGAAGTCCCATAGTGGTCACAGCCATTTGAACCATTTGAGTTCAGATGTATAATGCGTCCACGTCTGCTCAGGGAAAGAGAAAAGTCTCAGGGTTGCTTGTCTTGGAATGCTACAGGGTAAACAGTACCGTACGGCGTGCACTACGTCAGACGGTCACTGATGTCACTTAACGTCTTCCTTGCTGCAAGGGCTATTCAGTGCCATTGCGTCTACGGTACAGTAAACATGGTTTGTCACACGTTATCGGAAAGCACAGATTTGCTCCTTATGTATGGCGAAGCTCGAGGTAACGGAAGAGCTGCTAGTCGGCTGTATCACGAACGTTTTCCGCAATGTAGCAAGCCATCGCACACACTTTTACGCAGCGGCTCCGAGAAACAGGTACCTTCACTGTGGTATGACTGTGTTGCTCCACGGCAACGCCGCACGTCGGAATTTGTAGAAGACGTACTGCATCGCGTGGAAGAGAACACGTCACCGAGTACTCTAACAATTGCACGTGCAGTGGCTGTTAGTCGCAGCATCGTCTGGGACGTTCTGCGTGAGCAACAATTACTTCCATACCATTAGCAAAGGGGGCACGCTATGGGTCCAGCCAATTTTCCACAGCGCGTTGCCTGCTACACGTTGTTCTTGCACCGATGCATCGATACACCCGTTTCCTCATAAAATTCTGTTCACAGATGAATGTAAGTTCACTAGGGACTGTGTTCTGAGTTCACGAAACAGCCATGTCTGGGCAGACGAAAACCTTCGTGCCACACATGTTCAGGGATTTCACCACCGGTTTGAAATTACGTGTAGGTTTGCACGATCATGTGATTGGGCCATACCTCCATCCAGTCATGTTAACTGGTCCTGCAGCCTTGATCTTCCTACAAAACGTATTGAACCCGTACTTGGAGGCTGTGCCAATGAATGCTCGTCAGGAAATGTGGTTTCGGCAAGATGGTGCACCACCTCACTTTCACGTGCAGTTCGGAGACATCGCAACGGACGTTATGGTGAAAGAGGAATAGGCAGAGTTGGTCCAACCGGGTGGCCGCCGGATTTATCTCCTATGGTCTACTACTTGTGGGGTCGTATGCAAAGCTTAATTTACGAAACTCCTGTAAAGACAGAAGAAGATCTGCTGGCACGAGTTCTGGCCGGCTTCACCAGAAATTGAAAAGACACCAGGTGGGATGGGGTATGTGCACCAGAAATGCTTCGTACGTACAGTGTCTGTAACGAAGTTGGTGGTCGTCACATCGAGCCGCTGTTAAACGCATCAATACTGTTCTATACCTACAGCACGCTGAGCTCTGTTTTATTTTTGAATAATGTAAACACGTAATGATTAAGTGGTAATACAAAGAAATGCGCTTAAGTGATAAATTGATGTTTTGTTACGTTTCCTTTCGAATTGCTATCTATAACTTATAATGTGTAACTGGCTGTTTAGGTTTTTATGTTGGTAACGTCACGTAGCGCTCTGAACGAAAATCACTGGCTGTGCTGTGTGCAGTCTGTGGCTGGTTGGCATTCTTGGAATATTCGCTATTGTAGTGTTGGGCGGTTGGACGTGAACAGCGCGTAGCGTTGCGCAGTCGGAGGTGAGCCGCCAGCAGTGGTGTATGTGGGGAGAGAGATGCCAGAGTTTTGAGAGCGGACGATCTGGACGTGTGTCCGTCACAAAAATGAAATTTGTAAGACTGGATGTCAGGAACTGATATATATATATGATGACTTTTGAATATTATTAAGGTAAATACATTGTTTGTTCTCTATCAAAATCTTTCATTTGCTAACTATGCCTATCTGTAGTTAGTGCCTTCAGTAGTTAGAATCTTTTATTTAGCTGGCAGTATTGGCGCTCGCTATATTGCAGTAGCTCGAGTAACGAAGATTTTTGTGAGGTAAGTGATTCATGAAAGGTATAGGTTATTGTTAGTTAGGGCCATTCTTTTGTAGGGATTATTGAAAGTCAGACTGCGTTGCGCTAAAAATATTGTGTGTCAGTTTAGTGTTATTCAGAATAAGTAAAGAGAGAAATGTCTGAGTACGTTCAGTTCTGCTCAGCTGTTTGAAAATCAAATAACGTAAGGGGTTAACCAGTACAGCAATTGATAAATTTTTTTAAGGGGTTGTTTCATATGCGTCACACCTAATTAAATTCCTCAGTCAGAAGTGGATGAGATAAACATCTGAACTGAAACCGTAGATGAACGAAAACAATAGTTTCCGAATATGGGCACCTACTCAAAATACTATGTAGTCAATCACTTCTACAAGTCCTTGAAGTTTGTAACGGGAATTGCCGAACACCCTGTATATGTGGTTAAGATTGCAATAAACCTCAATCTAATTTTTTAGATGATGGGCAAGATGAGACCAGCGCAGCTGATATACTCAGCGAATATCAAAGACCTAGCTGAGTCAGAATCAACATAAGTACATCAGTTTGTATTTATCAGGGACCTATTTTTCAACATCGCTGGCCCCCACGGTTGCATATAGTTTTTAAGACACGATCATCCCGGCGAACGCCATGCACAAGTTCGAACTCAACTTCAAGCAGCAGGTGCAACCAATCAAAACCACATTACCGAGCCAAGACCTTAGAAGTATAAACAGAATAAAAAAACTTTGTGTTCTGACAAAATAAAAATGATTTATTACATCGATGCTTATATATTATCCAAATTCGATAGTGAAGCTGCAGTCCTACCTGTAATTCAAAAATATACGAGACAAATAGTAAGTGGTGGCTTAGCATGTTCAGATTGCTCTTCCTCACCACGGTAACACCATGTGCCCGTGGCGGATTGGGGTTGCGAAATTCATACCAGCATTACATGACGGTATTCCTCAAACATACAAGTCATATACGTAAGCAATGTGAAGGAAACAACATAAAAGAAAACATATTCCAAAAGTTGCTACCCTCAGTCCTCAATATAAGGCTGCTGATTTACATCGATCCACGGTGCAAAATGCACAGATACGTCTATGTCAACTACGCAGAAAAAAGCACTTTAAGAAAGAATATGATACACTGAAGCGATCCTCATCAAAGTTCTACTAACGATTAAGGCAACTTGCATCTAAGCATCCTACGGCGATTCAATATCCTCACACTAATTGATTACAAGTTCGGAGAAATGTCCAGGCAAAGATTTTATCCAGAAATACATGGGCTGGGTGGTCGGATATCATCACCGAAACTTAAGGAACGCTTGCTAAAAAATATAAGGTCAAACTGACCACCTCAGCCGTTTCCGAAGTGTGTAGTATTGAGGAGAACATCGAACACATATATCTAAGCAAGAAAACGATTAGTATCTGCGAGCCGTGGCGGCTTTGATTTTGGCGGGCATTGCACTCCACTGGCGCCACTAACTACTAAATGTCGTGTGACTAGGGCCTCCCGTCGGGTAGACCGTTCGCCGAGTGCAAGTCTTTCGATTTGACGCCACTTCGGCGACTTGCGCGTCGATGGGGATGAAATGATGATGATTAGGACAACACAACACCCACTCCCTGTGCAGAGAAAATCTCCGACCCAGCCGGGAATCGAACCCTGGTCCTTAGAATTAACAGTCTGTCCCGCTGACCACTTTTTTTTTATTGTTCTCATTTTGTTCGATTTTGTTCGTTGCATTTGTTCGGTGCGGATGTCTGATGACACCCGTTCAAGTTCAGTGTTGAGCCGTTGACCCAGTTTTTTATTACAGAGGGCATCTAACCCTCTGACCGAACCCGCTGAGCTACCGTGCCGGCATCCTCAGCTACCGGGGCAGAGCCACTAACTACTGTTGGGCTGCCGATATACAGGGTGGTCCATCTGAAGTTTCGGATGAGATTATCTCGAAAACTATACATCGGGTAAAAATAGTGTCTAAGACAAGTTCGTAAGCTCAAAGGAGGACATCTAATGATACTATATGTGACATCCAGCCCGCGACCCCTTGGGTGGGGCGGGGGGCAACCTTTAAATCTTAAATGGAAACACCCATTTTTTACTGCAGATTAGGATTCTCCATAAAAAATGCAATCAAATTTTGTCTGAAACATTTTTTAAACCACTGACAGATGACGCTGCAATCGAGAAAAAAGTAAAATTGGGGAAGAACTCTGATTTATTTAGAATTATCCGAGAAAGACGCATAAAATCGATAAAAATGTGCACCAATTCTTTCGTTACGCCAAATGAAGCTATTTTTGTACAAAATGTACCGTATCCTACTTTTAGCATCACAACCATAGGTGGAAGCACAAGCGGCCAAAGATATTGCTAGCTAGGGCATAGCCACCTATCGTAAACTAACATACGCAAACAAGTGACAAACGTCAGCAAGCCCCTGCATATCAGCAACACTGACTGGTAATTACCAGCTGCTATTAGAGCCGACCAACAGGCCACAGCAGGGACACCGACGAGCTCGCCCACTGACGCACAAACAATCCGCCAACATTACCTTACACTGTGATTCCGATATACGACCTATCGGACACAAAAACGATAATAAACCTAACTGTTTCAGGCTGCTGACGCTGAACGAGGACTCTACACCAGCACCCAGCGCCAGCCTCCGAGCAACACAACCGCACAACGTCAAGGATCGACATGCATGATACCCACTACTAACAAAGCCTATCACGGCACGACCTATCGCAAGCAGCAAGACATCCGCTACTGCTCTTACCACCCGACCTAACTATCGCAGTTTTTTTTCCCTTGGCTCTTTCCTTGGAACTTTTTTCCCTCTGCCCTTCAAACCGCTACCCTTCGTTCGATTTCGGCCCAATCTATATCCAGATGAGCGCGAATTAATGGTTAACCTTCTTAACCAGACGTACGCAGACATCGCAGTACCCTCATCCTGTGACACCTCACTTTAGTGAATACTAACCCTTATGCAGAGATGGCAGTAGATCTATTGTGTTGGCCATCATGCCGGTGTGGACGTGGAGGGGCTCCACCTATTGAAAATTAAAAAAAAAAAAAACTTCTAGCGTTACCCAGGAACAACGACATGGACGTAGTAAAATGATGTTCCCATGGGGTGATTCATCAGTGTGAGTCCCCTTGCCTCTCACAATTTGGGGTGCTTAATTAATGAAATTAGCCACGAAGAAATTGTTCAAAATTATCACAATTTGCTTCAATGCATAAAGTGAATCGTCTGCGAAAGTTGTCCACAGTTTTGAGCAGTACATTCCATGGTATGGCTGCACACGCTCTTCGAATGCTTTGCTTCATATCGTTTCGGGTTGTTGGCTGTCTTTCATAAACAATATGTTTTTAAAAAACCCACAAGAAAAAAATCAGGAGATGTTAGGTCTGGTGAACGTGGAGGACACTAATTGGTCCGCCGCGGCCTATCCACCGATCAGGGTACCGTAAATTTAGACCGTTCCGCACATTTTTAGCATAATGGGGAGCTGCTCGGTCCTGCTAGAACCACATTCGTTGCCTAGTTTCTAAATCAACATCTTCCATTAGCTCAAACAAATAGTCGCAGAGAAGTTGTAAATAAGATTCCCCACTAACATTTCGGTCAAAAAAATATGGTCCTATCAAGTAAGCGTTTAAAATTCCACACCAGACTATTAACGACCATTTGTGTTGATTGTCAACGAGTCTGTGCCAGTGTGGATTGCGGGGGACCAATAATGACAATCATGACGATTTAATTCACCATTGTTTTTTAATGTGGCTTCATCAGTGAACATATCGTATCTAAAAAAAATCAATGTCATCTCTTATCATTTCCAAGGCCCACTGGCAGAAATTGACGCGTATTTGCATATTTTTCGGAGTTAATGCCCGTGTCAGTGTGATATGATACGCATGATATTTATGTGCCTTCAAAATCCTCAAAACAGTTGATTTCGGTATTCCAGTGTGTCTCTGAATCGCACGACATTTCGGGATCCAGTTGAACACAGGCGCGAATGGTAAGGTTACGAGCGTCATTTTCATTTTATTCGCGATGACGAGGTGGACGGTGCATGTATCCATTTCGAGCTCGTTGAGTGCAATTTCGAGTAATGTTTTCGCTTGGATGTCGTCTATTTGGGAAACGATCCGCATACAATTCCGCAGCTGCAGCGTAATTTTTATGGCATTCACCTAAAATTAACATCATATCAACAATCTCTGTAGTAGGATAGTGAGCCACGTTTCGCTAAAGAATAATTTACTTTCGTCAATTAATGTTTACGGTTCACAATCTGAAAGTGAAGCGACGTCTGATCGCATTGCACCGACCTTTATACTGAGCCATAGTTCGCAGTTTGGCCGCGGTAGCGCCACAGTCGGGTGAGTAATGCAGTTGTGAAGAGTTCCCTAACCAGATTTTAATACCATTCCGCCTTCCTCCATCAAAAACTGTGGCAGGTAGGATACATTTTGTAAAAAAAATAGCTTAATTTGGCGTAATGAAAGAACTGGTGCGCATTTTGTATCGATTTGATGCGTCCTTTTCGGATCATTCTAAATGAATCGGAGTTCTTCCCCAATTTTAATTTTTCACGATTTCAGCGCCATCTGCCAATGATTTAAAAAAAAACTTGATTACTTTTTTTATGAAGAATCCGAATCTGCAATAAAAAATGGGAGTCTCCATTTAGGATTTGAAAGTTGCCCCCCGCCCCACCCGAGGGGGCGGAGGCCGGAGGCCACGTGTAGTATCATTTGATGTCCCCCTTTGAGCTTACGGACTTGTCTTATCCACTATTTTACCCGATGTATAGTTTTCGAGATAATCTCATCCGAAACTTGAGACGCACCACCCTGTAGATTCTGATCGTATGTCGGGGGCTAGGGTCTTTGGTCGAGAAGTGTGTTGTTTTTTGGCGTGCCGTGGTGCTGAGAGTTAGCTGGAAGGCACGTGACTGGGTGGTTGTTGGTTTTGCGGGACTGCTGCTGTCTGGCAAGGGCCGCGTGTGGTTACATCGGTCAGAGGCAAGCTTTGCTGGCTGGATTACGGAATGATAGCGGCGAGTTGCGGCAAGAGGAGCGGAAGTCGCGTGCAGCCTGGTCAACAAGTACACGTGTGACTCTGTAAGCTTATATTTTACGGCACCTGGGAGATCACCAGTGCAGTTTGGAGGCAATAACACCCCTGCTTGGAATCCTGGAAGTCACAGCTCCTTCACACCAGAGTGGAGTTAACTGCTTTTTTTTTATTGGCACTTGTTATTGTAAGGCCTCGTCTGTGTTAATGTGGAATTAGACCTGTCATATTAACGCGCCTCCGAATGATTGAGTGGGTGGTCTTCAGTCAGTGTGATTGATAATAATTTGTTGTTCCTGGCCATATTCTGTGCAAGTTTACGAGCACTTCTGTTGCAAATTGAATTGAGGAAACTGAAATGTAACATAGTCTGTGTCGAAGGCAAGGCACTTTTTATAGATGAGTATGCCCAAGATTTGATTTGCAGTTGCTGATATTTTACCTTGTTAATTTTCAAGTAATTTAAGGAGCGTTAAGCTTGGAACTTGAATGTGTAATCACTTCGGAATAAGTTAATATGGCCTACATCCTAGACAGTCTCGTTTGTAGCCTAATTTGGGCAGATTACTGGTCCCTTCTGATGTGTTTTCGCAGGGTAGTTCTGTCAGTGGACGACGCGTTCCTGTTTCATGTTTTCTAAATCCGGAGCAAAGACGATTTTTGTTGCTGCTGCAGCGACACTTCCATCGTTGCACTAAGTCTAGATTGGCCCACAATCGCTGGCCGCGGTGGCCGAGCGGTTCTAGGTGCTTCAGTCCGGAACCGCGAGACTGTTACGCTAGCAGGTTCGAATCCTGCCTCGGGCATGGATGTGTGTGATGTCCTTAGGTTAGTTAGGTTTAAGCAGTTCTAACTTCTAGGGGACTGATGACCGCCGCGCGGGATTAGCCGAGCGGTCTAAAGCGCCGCAGTCATGGACTGTGCGGCTGTTCCCGGCGGAGGTTCGAGTCCTCCCTCGGGTATGGGTGTGTGTGTGTGTTTGTCCTTAGGATAATTTAGGTTAAGTGGTGTGTAAGCTTAGGGACCAATGACCTTAGCAGTTAAGTCCCATAAGATCCATAAGATTTCACACACATTTGAACTTTTTTTTTTCGCGTTGACTCAGGTTAAGTAAATTTAATCGTTTGATACGTGCCACAGTGAAGTTTCGCCAATTAATTGTGGAACTCTTGATCTGTTCAATGTTGTCACTTCAGCAAGCACATAAGCTTTGAAGTGTGTTTTCAGTCTACTTGGTCTTTAACTACTGATTTAAACCTTGCACCCTAATTGCTAGTTATTAAGCGTGTTAAGTTTTAACTGAGTATGAACTGTTGAGTTCATACTCATTAGCTGACTCCATTCTTGCAAAACTTGCCTGCTTGTTGCCGTCTCCTGTAATTTTCCACCTTTTTCTCGTATTTAGGGGGACTTCATATTTATTTAAGGATTATATTAATGTTTCTGCTGGTGTGTATGAGTTGGGAGTCAGGTTTAAATTGCATGTCTTCTCAGCTTATCTTGTATTTTGGTGTTTGTACATTTATTTAAGGGTCATAGTCAATGTTTCTGCTGCTGTGTACCAGCTGGGGGTCATATTTAAATTGTATGTCTTCCCAGCTTTAGTTTTATTTTAGTAGTTTGTGTATTTTATTGTTTAAGATATTTTATTAAGGTTTATAGATTATTAAGGGCTTTCCAACAGCCACAATCAGTAGTGTGACTTATTATTTTCTGCATTTTGGGTGGGTGTTGTCTATTTGTTTAAGGTGTTTTATCCATGCTTGGGAATTGTTAGTACTTTTAATGGCAGTCATTTCTAATTTGTTTTAGTGTAAAACTCAATTTGTTGAGCCAGCTTGCAGTCACCCCTAGTTGGTATGACTTCTTACTTGTACTTGGCGACTTATGTGTATTCCTTGTTTCAAGCCCTGTTTTCAATGGTATAAATTGTTAAAGTTTTTTATTAATGAATTGATCTTGTTAATGTTCTATAAATTATTGTGAGCATTGGTATTCCTTTTGACAAGGTTTTTAATTGGTAATCATAATAATTGTCGTTAAGCAATAAAGTATGTTCCATGAAGTGACAGATGATGAAATATTTCCTTAAAAGTATCCCAACTCTTGTTGTGAGGTATCAACTTTGAACTGGGTAAGGAAAAAGCTCTCTATTATCACGAGATCCGTCATAAATAAGATATTTATCGACAAGTTTTGCAGCCCGATTGGAAATGTTTCCCTGGCATAGAACACAGTGCGTTTTCCTTGTTTGTTGGACACTTGACATTTTGTTCTCGCCAAACTCAAGGGCACTGATATACAGGAATTTCCCGACTATTTGTCACTGCACCATTAGACCTTTAAATCTCATCTAGGAACCAGATACAGACTGTCAGTGCACAATTATCTGTGTGTGATTATTTTCGACAGGTTAAACGACAATGGCGAGTATGCACTACTTAGTAGCATTATAAGATAATGTAATAATTGAGAAAATCACTTTAAGTTTCGAAGACAGTGAATGAAAGGGCAAACTGTTCAGAGTTCACATTGAGAATGCAACAGAGACAAACTTTTGTTTGGAGTAACTCTGTAAACTTTTCCCGTTTCTTTAAAAATAATATATTATTATTGCTAGAATAAGAATAAAAAGACATGTTTTGCAAAGCCATAAACACTTGTAAAGCCCTGTAATTCTTGATCGAACAGACCACGGGTGTAGCAGCAGTACATCCGTGGGCTGTTCAATCAACAAATACGCCAAGAGAAACTGAAGGATCACATCTTTTAATTATAATTTCTGTTCAATAAAAGATGTAGTATAAAAAGGAAAAAAAACAGGCCCAAGCGACACAAGCAAAGGAGCCGTTTGCTAGATAACTCTGAATGTCTGGCGACAAGCCACGAATGATTTCAGTATCAAATATAGTCGTCCTTAGTATAATTATATTTGCAAGGTAAAATTTTCGATTAAGTCTACATCTAACTGGATTCAAATTTCTCCCACACCCTACCTTAACAAGACTTACATACTACACTACGGGCCATTAAAACTGCTACATCAAGAAGAAATGCAGATGATAAACGGGAATTCATTGGACAAATATATTATACTAGAACGGACATGTGATTACATTTTCACGCAATTTGGGTACATAGATCCTGAGAAATCAGTATCCAGAACAACCACCTCTCGCCGTAATAACGGCCTTGATACGCCTGGGCATTGAGTCAAATAGAGCTGGGATGGCGTGTGCAGATACAGCTGCCCATGCAGCTTCAACACGATACCACAGTTCATCAAGAGTAGTGACTGGTGTATTGTGACGAGCCAGTTGCTCGGCCACCATTAACCAGACGTTTTCAGTTGGTGAGAGATCTGGAGAATGTGCTGGCCAGAGCAGCAGTCGAACATTTTCTGTATCCAGAAAGGCCCGTACAGGATCGGCAACATGCGGTCGTGCATTATCCTGCTGAAATGAAGGATAGAGCCACGGGTCGTAACACCGAGACGTGTAACCAAAAAAAACCCATACCATCACGCCGAGTGATACGCCAGTATGGCGATGACGAATACACGCTTCCAATGTGCGTTCACCGCGATGACGCTAAATACGGATGCGACCATCATGATGCTGTAAAGAGAACCTGGATTCATACGAAAAAATGACGTTTTGCCATTCGTGCACCCAGGTTCGTCGTTGAGTACACCATCGCAGGCGCTCCTGTCTGTCATGCAGCGTCAAGGGCAACCGCAGCCATGGTCTCCGAGCTGATAGTCCATGCTGCTGCAAACGTCGTCGAACTGTTCGTGCAGATGGTTGTCGTCTTGCAAACATCCCCATCTGTTGACTCCGGGATCGAGACGTGGCTGCACGATCCTTTACAGTCATGCGCATAAGATGCATGTCATCTCGACTGCTAGTGATACGAGGCCGTTGGGATCCAACACGGCGTTCCGTATTACCCTCCTGAACCCACTGATTCCATATTCTGCTAACAGTCATTGGATCTCGACCAACGAGAGCAGCAATGTCGCGATACGATAAACCGCAATCGCGATAGGCTACAATCCGACCTTTAGCGAAGTCGGAAACGTGATGGTACGCGTTTCTCCTCCTTACACGAGGCCTCACAACTACGTTTCACCAGGCAACGCCGGTCAACTGCTGTTTGTGTACGAGAAATCGGTTGGAAACTTTTCGCATGTCAGCACGTTGTAGGTTTCGCCACCGCCGCCAACCTTGTGTGAATGGTCTGAAAAGCTAATCATTTGCATATCACAGCATCTTCTTCCTGTCGGTTAAATTTCGCGTCTGTAGCACGTCATCTTCGTGGTATAGCAATCTTAATGGCCAGTAGTGTACCTCAGCAACTTACATATTACAATTTAACTGCAGACACGTAACTGGTAAAGGAGATATTCGTGACACACACACAGACACACACACACACACACACACACACACACACACACACACACACACACACACACATTGGAGGCAATACAGGCACTCGTCTCTGCAGTAACAAAAGAATTCCTTCAAACAAGTCTACATCAACGAAGATGTTATACAGATGAACGCAGATGGAAAAATCCAGAGGGCGCAGGTCACGTGACGTTTGAGGCCAAAGTACAGGCTGTGATCGACTTAGCGATCGGGGCCATATTGGCGCATTACTTGTCGTCTTATGTCAGCAGCAGAACGGTAAGATGTGCCTGTGGCCAATATGCATGTACCATATTCCCCAACGTTATGCATCGTAGCGTAGGTTGAAATGTGAGCCCAATTAGATGGAGACATTATAAAAGTTTACATTGCAAATGCATATTTACTTGAACATTATTTCTTATTGATGTCCACGGCAGTTCGTAACCACACATTCGCAGATGCCTTGCAAACCAATCGTTTACGAATCCATGTTTGCTGGAATGTTTTTGCTTCCCGATGGAAGTTCTCCGCCAAGCTCAATATCTTGTATTACAAAGAGCAGTTTTGTTCATATTTTTGCCAATACTTTTATGCGCCTAAGAATGCTTTGGACTTTGCCTACCTCTGCAGATAGGGTTGAAAGACGTTTCTCAAAACTCAATTTATAAAGATAGGTCATCACATTCTGAAAAATGATTGTGTGGATACTCAGTTTTAGCCATTGAATGTGATACCTCTAAGTCAATAGAGCCACATTTTATTTTGATGGCTTTAACTAAGTAAAAGTTAGAAACATTAAGTACAACATTTTTGTCCAAAGGAAAAACTGTCAGTACAGTATACTGTAAAGCTATAGGATTGATACGTGACACGTTATTAAACGAATGTTTCTCTTTCGTAACACACAAGTTTGTTTTCCTATTATAGCGTAGCTGCATGGTTGTTTCATAACAAGCTGTTAATAGCATTTAGGAACCATAGCACAGGATTCACGAGCAGGAAGCTGTTGGGACATAAAATGAGATCTTTGAGGGGCTGTTGGCGATAGTTATCAGATTCAAGAAATTTGCGGTCTCCTTAGGTGGGCGCAAAGTGGTAGTCTACAGCGATCACATAGCCAAACCTACCTCAATGAGTACAAATTGCTCAATGGAAGGCTCATGAAAGGGGCAACGTATGTCCAACAGTTTCAGTATGAAATTTAATATATTGAGGTTACTGGTAATAATGTAGAGTATGCACCATCTCTGTTGTCGACAGATGAAGCGCCCCTGCGGTGCATGAAGGGAGTGAGTGAGATGATTACTTGTTGTTTTATATCAGAGTTGTGGAGAAGGAGAAAGGGATAAAGTTAATATGTAAAGATATGAGACGAATACAAAATGCAGAAGCTGCACTGAAGACGACAATCATGCCTTTTCATAGTAATGGATATGACAAGTTGCCATTTTACAATAAAGTGTATATTTGAATTCTGTTCTAATGAAAAGATAAGACCCGAAAGGACTGAAAGCTGTGTTTTCCGGAAAGAGATTGTAGGTGTAGTGATCAGTGATCCACACCACAGTCATGAACACTACATTGCACGGAAATGTCTGATACCATGCAAGACCGTGTAATATTGAACAACAAGGCTTGTCGAGTCAACACCTGTGTCACGTAATTCGTATGAGAGAGTTCAATACAGGACCGCGGCAATGCAAGGGGCTGTGCAGCATATCGTACCAAGTAAGTTGGGAGAGTTGTTAGGGGTGGACCTGTTTGGACCACACCTGAGAGGACATGGAGGTACGAAATAAATTCTTTTGGCAGTGGATGTATTTTCTATCTGTATACTGGCAGCAACATTTAAGATCGTTTTTTCTTAGCAGAAGGATTACATTGTTAACATCAACAAACCTGAGGCCATCCTTTCAGATAATTTATTTCTGGAGTATGGGAAAGGTTTTGTGGAATGCCGCCATGTAGGCACATCTCCTTCTCAGTACACTGCCAACCACTGAAAGGTATTGTGAGCATTGGCTCATTAGTATAACCGATAACTTAACTCCCAACAAAGCTGACATAGGGAGTCATTGAAAGCTTGTACTTACGATCTGATCTGAAGACGCACGAAATCCAAGAAACCTTCACCAAATACCTGTCGATGATATTTGATGAAATGTGTAAGTAGGCTGCTTAGGCTTTTATGTTGGTAATGCCACATAGCGCTCTTATGAAAATCACTGACTGTGCTGTGTGCAGTCTGTGGCTGGTTGGCATTGTTGGAACATTTGCTTGTGTAGTGTTAGGGCTGTTGGATGTGAACAGCGCGTAGCGTTGGGCAGTTGGAGGTGTAGTGTTACGGCTGTTGGATGTGAACAGCGCGTAGCGTTGGGCAGTTGGAGGTGAGCCGCCAGCAGTGGTGGATGTGGGGAGAGAGATCCCAGAGTTTTGAGGGGACGATCTGGACGTGTGTCCATCAGAAAAGGGAAATCTGTTTGATTGCATGTCACAAAACTATATATATATTATGACTTTTGAACGCTATTAAGGTAAATACAGGGCTATTACAAATGATTGAAGCGATTTCATAAATTCACTGCACTTCCATTCATTGACATATGGTCACGACACACTACAGATACGTAGAAAAACTCATAAAGTTCTGTTCGGCTGAAGCCGCACTTCAGGTTTTTGCCGCCAGTGCGCTCGAGAGCGCAGTGAGACAAAATGGCGACAGGAGCCGAGAAAGCGTATGTCGTGCTTGAAATGCACTCACATCAGTCAGTCGTAACAGTGCAACGACACTTCAGGACGAAGTTCAACAAAGATCCACCAACTGCTAACTCCATTCGGCGATGGTATGCGCAGTTTAAAGCTTCTGTAAGGGGAAATCAACGGGTCGGCCTGCAGTGAGCGAGGAAACAGTTGAACGCGTGCGGGCAAGTTTCATGCGTGTATCTGGACATGCTGGAAAATTGGCTCATGCCACAACTGGAGACCGACAGCGCCGACTTCATCTTTCAACAGGATGGTGCTCCACCGCACTTCCATCATGATGTTCGGCATTTCTTAAACAGGAGATTGGAAAACCGATGGATCGGTCGTGGTGGAGATCATGATCAGCAATTCATGTCATGGCCTCCACGCTCTCCCGACTTAACCTCATGCGATTTCTTTCTGTGGGGTTATGTGAAAGATTCAGTGTTTAAACCTCCTCTACCAAGAAACGTACCAGAACTGCGAGCTCGCATCAACGATGCTTTCGAACTCATTGATGGGGACATGCTGCGCCGAGTGTGGGAGGAACTTGATTATCAGCTTGATGTCTGCCGAATCACTAAAGGGGCACATATCGAACATTTGTGAATGCCTAGAAAAATATTTTTTGTATGTGTGTGCAAAGCATTGTGAATATATCTCAAATAATAAAGTTATTGTAGAGCCGTGAAATCGCTTCAATCATTTGTAATAACCCTGTACATTGTTTGTTCTCTATCAAAATCTTTCATTTGGTAGCTATGCCTATCAGTAGTTAGTGCCTTGAGTAGTTAGAATCTTTTATTTAGCTGGCAGTATTGGCGCTCGCTGTGTTGCAGTAACGAAGATTTTTGTGAGGTAAGTGGTTCTGAAAGTATAGGTTATTGCTAGTCAGGGCCATTCTTTTATAGGGATTATTGAAAGTCAGATGGTATTGCACTAAAATTATCGTGTGTCAGTTTAGTGATGATCAGAATAAGTGAACATAAAACCGAGTACGTTGCGTTTTGCTCAGCTGTTTGAAAATCAGATAACGTAAGTGTTTTCCAACAGTGCCATTCATAATTTTTCAAATGGGACGTTTCAAATGTAGTCTACATTTTCCGGTTGCAATGTGTTTTGCGTTGACTTCCGATGGACTGTGACTCATCCCAGATTATGGAATGGCTTTTAAAGAAGTTGTAGCCCTAGACCTAAAGATAGGCCACACTACAGATCAGTCTGTCAACACAACCACGATTTCAAGGCGAATCCATATTAGAAACAAGAACTCGTACTGTGTGGCAGTTTATGTTGCAATTCTCAACATCACCTTATTAATATTTTCACATTTGTTTCATTAAAATAAAATTTAAAGCGAAAGAAAGAAAAAGTGTAAACCATACTACAGATAATTTGGTTGGGACCAAAAATCTCTGTGCACAAGCGTGTCCACTTCTCATGTCCCTTTTATCACGTAACAACTGAGGATGAATAGTTACAAATCGTAAGCATATCGTCTAACGTAAATTTTGTTAGCTGGTTTCCTGAAAAATCAAATCCTAGATACTGAAAAATAATCGCCTTTCCAGACGAGAACACATCACTTACGTTGCACTGATAAAGTTCAGCTGACCAGATACGCCGATTATCAGATATACGTCCCAGTGCCTGCTAATTGTGAGTGATGACTCTGCAACCGCTACAGTGATAAGTAAGAGAAGGAACATTTTAACTTTGATGGAGTGCCAAGGGATACAAGTTGTTAATAATTCGTAAAACGTGATTTTAAAACTGTGGCAAATCGCAACTAGAATACCAGACACCGAAAAGTAGCATTCCCAGAAATCACTGTTATTGCGAAGTCACAGCTTAGGCCGACCGTGTTATAAAGGGAATAAAATAACTTTGTGAGTGACTGCGGTGGTGGGAGTGGGAAAGGGAGAGAGACATAACAGCGTAGCACGTGACGTGCAGTCAGTCACGGTTCAAAAGTAGGTACAAACCAGGCGACACAGGGAGGACGTGATACGCTAGAAATGACTGTGATTGGTCGGCGGCTGGGGCCCGCTACCTGATTCGCTGCGGCGTCAGTCACGAAGCTGTTTTAATGCGTGTACATAGAGCACTCACCCTGATGAGCGAGGTGACGCGGTGCGCCAGGTGCACACGTCGGGCTGTGAACCGGAGACCGCGGGCCTCCTCCAGCAGTGCGCGAGCCTCCTCCAGGTGTATCTGCTCCATGCCGTGACCCGCCTCGCGCTCCTGTACAGTAACACCACGTCATTACACTCCTGCACAAGTTGCGCAACACAACATGTTTAGAAGACTGGCACTAGCCCTTTCGCGCTGAAAACTACATATATTTGAAAAGTAATACATCAAAAATTGTCTTCTTCCACGATCAGTATTAAAAATTTCACTAAAAGGATTTTAGCTGACCTTTTTTGAAAATTAGAGAGGGGGGGGGGGGCAATGTTTCCATTTGAACCTAACAAGAGGACCCTCCATGCTGTAAATCACGGATTTTGATGCGCTTCAAATATGTTGTAGAGGCACTTACCCTAAGTACCTGGCTATCCGGTTTTTTAGCGCCGGGCCACGGTTTTTGAGAAAATGGATTTTGAAGTTCATTGCGCACTTTGTATACACGTAACATTGCATATATTCCTAGCAAGTCAGCGTAGCGCAGCGGTGCAGGTTCACGGCTACCGCGCTGGAGGTACCGTGTTCGAATCCTGCTCTCATACGTTTTTTTCTGTATGCAAGAACCGTCCGGAAAATTCGGTCCTAACGTTCAAAAATGAACAGACGAATGAACTGTGAAATACAGAAATGTAGTCGTGTCCTGCACGAAATCCGGGAAGTTCACGAAACTGGCGTACGAAGAAGTATTGCGTTCTGTAATTCTTCCGTACGTGGGACAGAACAAAATTTAGTACATTATAGACTCGTGGGGAGGGCAAACCGATTCAGCTTTATAGAATCATCTTTTCACTGATGAAAGGAAAGCGAGCACCTGCACCCTAAAAGTGGTCCCACCAAAGTGCACTCCTTATTGCCAACCCTGCGATGTTTATTTTTACCGACAGGTGAAAATCTTCACGTAAATTATTCAGAATGCCCCCGACTTGATGAAAGACAATAGAGAGATCGCGTCTAGGGAAGATTCAATAAAATTATATTCGCTAAACCTACATCATTGCAGCGCACATAATTTTGAAAGCATGATTAGATACGCATGGTTCGCATCGAAATTAGCGGATGAAAGAGAAATCATTTTGAATACAAATGAATTTTGCTTCCCAGTATCGCTCATGAAGAAACCGTGCCCCTGCAAGACGGTTGCTTTTATAAAATGCGCATAGTGCTGATAAAATTTGTGCTTTGGTTGTTTCTATGATAAGTATCACCCACAATATTGATCTGGCACATCAAGCAATGTGGTCGATTAAAAATAAGATTTTGTAATATTGTATGACAGAAAAAAATCAATAACAGAATATATCTTTATAATTTCGCACACCTTACAATGTTTGTTGAATTTCTTTGAAATAAAATTGAAAAATTCGGTAGATTTTGAAAAAAAAAAAAAGTACAAGAGCAGGGTTCGAACAATGTACTTCCAGCGCCGTAACCGTGAACCTTTACCGCTGCGCTACGATGACTCGCTCGCACGACAAGACAAAAACAAAGGGCCGTCGGTAAAAAACCGGATAGCCATGTACTCAGGGTGCCTCTACAACATATTTGAAGCTCATCAAAAGCCGTGGTTTACAGTATGGAGTGTCCCCTTGTAAGATTTCCAAAGTTAAATTTTTATTTGTAGAGACACTTTATCAGGATAGTAAATATGAAGAAAAGTAAACAAGGCACCATCAAAAGCCTCTTACTGTCATACAATGAATAACTTGCAAAGTCTCATACAAATTTCAACACGAAATTAGAAGCTGACTTTGCTATATCATGTACCAATGTGTTCGTAACTTTCTATGAAGTTTGCTGCCACATACACACTGATGAGCCACACCATTATGTCGACCGGCTTAGTAAACAGTTGGTCCACGTTTGGAACACAATAAAGCAGAGATTCGACGTGGCGTGGACAAGTCCTAGTAGCCTTACGGTGGCCTATGCACTGGTCACACAACTAGCGTAAATTGCAGCCTCATAGCTTACAGGCGCTTAGCTGGCGTCCGATAGCATCCTAGATGTGTTCCATCGTGTTCGTAGCAGGCCAGATTCCTCAGACCAATGTAGGAACCTGGCCTGTAACGTGGACAATTGTCTTATTGGATGAAGCCATGGTCATTAGGGAAAACATCAAACATGAAGGGATGCAGATGGTGTGAAAATATGTTCAGCAGTCATGGTGCGTTCGATTACTACCGCAGGTTCCACAGAAGCCCAGGTGAATTTCTCCCATGGCATAAAACTCTGTTTTGGCGCGATGGATGTTTTGAGCGGCCGTTCACTTGGATAATGATTTACCCAGACATATCAATCAATTGGGTTTAACAAGAAACGTTATTCATCCGAGCAGGCAACAAGTTTCCATTGATCCACTGTCCAATCTCGATGACTCCGTGCTCATTGCAATGGTAGTTGACAATGTCATTGTGTCAACATGAGAACACGTAGAGGCCGTCTGCTGCAGCGACTGATGAGTATGCTGAACGGTATGTTCCGAAACACTTGTGCTTGTGCCAGCAACACAGGTCTCAGTCTACAGTGCTTTACAGAACAGGCAAGCCCCCGATCTCCACGATGCGTGATAACGCGCGGACATTACAGCACTTTGTCACCTGCTTTCACCATCCTTCAACCACTTTCCATAGATGCTCACCACGCGAACAGTCGACCAGATTTGCCATATCCGAATTGTTCGTTCCCAGGAACCGGACAATAACAATGTGCTCTTCAGCGAATTAGTTTCTGCCAGTGAAATTCCGAATTTGCGACCCACACAGTGGCTAAAATGATCCCCCATTCATCTCTTCTCCGCTCATATATTTTCACTGCCGTGTCACGTATCCGTAACAACGCAAGTGATATTAAGTCTCACCGTGGGAACTGATCAAAATAATTTGGATCATTAGCGTACATTCCACTAACTACGCGTGAAGTACAAACCAGCAGAGATGCTGAATAGAGTAGTAACGCTTGAAAACAATGTCCATAATGTGGAAGTAAACAGTCACTTGCCCGTCTCAGAGCTGCGAGGTCAGCGCAGTGGTTTGCCAAGCATAGGGGTCCATGTTTGATTACCGGCAGAGTCGACATTTTCTTCGCTTGGTGACTGTGTACTGTGCTGTCTTTACGTTCGTATCGTCATAATTGACATTCCACTGTTGAGCTGGCTGAATGGGCACCTCCAAAGAGACACTAAATTGAAAAAAAGGAAGAAAGCACACAGTCACTCACTTCAGCTACATGGGTGAGTCAAATCAAAACCTTAAATTTGTAATAACAAATCGAAATTTAGCGCCGTTATCCTGTATGTTGGTAAGCGTGCTACAAACAGCGTGCAGAATGGCCTGTAGGTGGCAGCATAGTGCAGATGTACACATACCGTCGCAGTATCAGTATAAAGATGGCCGCCCCACTAGCGACTTGCACCAGGGAAGAACAGCGTTCTGTTATTCGGTTTATGAGTAGTGAAGGTGTGAAACCTATTTAAATTCATCGACGAATGAAGGTTCAGTACGGTGATGCATGTTTGTCACAGCAGCAAGTCTACGAATGGAGTAGGAAGTTCGCAAATGGTGTCACTTCAGTGGAAGATGCTCCGCGTCCAGGTCAGGCACAACGAGTTGTGACTCCACAGAACATTGCAGCAGTTGAAGTCATAGTGAAGGAAAACCGCCGAGTGACACAATGACATTGCAGCATGTTTGCAGATTAGTCATGGGTCAGCACACCACACCGTGCATGATGTGCTCCACTTTCACAAAGTGTCTGCAAATGGGTGAAACGGCAGCTGACTCCTGAAGTGAGAGAACGACGTGTTGATGCTTGTGAAGAACTTCTTCGGCGCTTTGAACGAGAAGGTGATGGCTTCCTTGCAAGAATCGTTATTGAGGACAAAACCTGGGCTCACTTCCACCAACCGGAAACGAAGAGAGCGAGCAAGGAATGGCGCCATTCCTCATCACCAAGTTACTTCATATGTTTGGACCATTCAAAGACGCAATGGGAGGAAAGAAGTTCGGTCTGATGAAGAGGTACGCCACGCAGTGCATGAGTGTTTGCGCGGACTACCAAAAGCATTTTTTTTTCTAAAGGAATTTATACGCTTTGTAAGCGCTGGAAAACATGCATTGAGCGTGGGGGAGATTATGTTGAAAAGTGATACAGCTTTGTACCACTTCTGCACATTAAATAATATTTAAAAAATATTTAAGGTTTTCATTTGACTCACCCTCGTATTTCGATATACAGAAGTTGACGATACGATTGGATTTTCGGGAACACACACACTGTGCCAGCTGTAAATACACTCCGCCCCACTTCATCGGCCAGTCTTCTATACACGAAGCCAATGGTATTGTTGCTTCACTTTCCGAAAGCTCCTAACTAGATGGTGCTGTTGTCTGTGTCACAGCTTCCGACCTCGTAGTGAAACGGCTCGGTCATCCACAGGGAAGAGATGTCGCAACCTCTACTGTCGCCTATGACCCAGCGACCAACCACACAGCAGTGTACAATGAGTTGCTGCCCTTGCTGTACAACACGAACACAACAGCAGGGATTGTACCCCAGCAGCTGTCACGATACCAAGTGGCGTTATATTAGCACTGCTATCGTTGGGAGTATCGCGGTACCATCTCGCCTCCGTGAGTCAAGTGCCACCACCACACTCACTCTCCTGGTACTACTCCACTACACGACCTTATAGGACGTCGCCCAGCCAGAGACGACATTTGGCGTTGACAGTTCTGAATTCTGTGGCAGACGCCTAGGAGGTCCTTCAACCAGAAGTCAATCCAACGACCTCACAGTACACACTAGGTTTTACGCAGGCCACGTCAGTGGTCTACCAGTTAGAGCCTACTGCCTTGAATATCGCGTCCAGACCATTGAGTCATCGTGAGGGCATCAGCCACAGGCTACGTCAGTGATTCTTTATTGGGCCTTGCTTTATACTTTACTCAGTGACCGTGGCTAGCATAAATAATTCGGCTCATATCTTCTAAGAAATTGATACTCTGTACTGTGTCCTTATCATACACACTACTGGCCATTAAAATTGCTATACCACGAAGATGACGTGCTACAGACGCGAAACTTAACCGACAAGAGGAACATGCTGTGATATGCAAATGATTAGCTTTTCAGAGCATTCACACAAGGTTGGCGCCGGTGGTGACACCTACAACGTGCTGACATGAGGAAAGTTCCAGCCGATTTCTCATACACAAACACCAGTTGACCGACGTTGCCTGGTGAAACGTTGTTGTGATGCGTCGTGTAAGGAGGAGAAATGCGTACCATCACGTTTCCAACTTTGATAAAGGTCGGATTGTAGCCTATCGCGATTGCGGTTTATCGTATCGCGACATTGCTGCTTGCATTGGTCGAGATCCAATGACTGTTAGCAGAATATGGAGTCGTTGGGTTCAGGAGGGTAATACGGATCGCCGTGCTGGATCGCAACGGCCTCCCATCGCTAGAGATGACAGGCTTCTTATCCGCATGGCTGTAACGGATCGTGCAGCCACGTCTCGATCCCTGAGTCAACAGACGGGGACGTTTGCAAGACAACAACCATCTGCACCAACAGTTCGACGACGTTTGCAGCAGCATGAACTATCCGCTCGGAGACCATGGCTGCGGTTGCCCTTGACGCTGCATCACAGACAGGAGCGCCTGCGATGGTGTACTCAACGACGAACTTAGGTGCACGAATGGAAAAACGTCATTTTTTTCGTATGAATCAAGGTTCTGTTTACAGCATCATGATGGTCGCATCCGTGTTTGGCGACATCGCGGTGAACCCACAATGGAAGCGCGTATCCGTCATCGCCATACTGGCGTATCACCCGGCGTGATGGTATTGGGTGCCATTGGTTACACGTCTCGGTCACCTCTTGTTCGCATTAACGGCACTTTGAACGGTGGACGTTACATTTCAGATGTGATACGACCCGTGGCTCTACCCTTCATTCGATCCCTGTGAAACCCTTCATTTCAGCAGGATAATGCACGACCGCATGTTGCAGGTCCTGTACGGGCCTTTCTGGATACAGAAAATGTTCGACTGCTGCCCTGTCCAGCACATTCTCCAGATCTCTCACCAATTGAAAACGTCTGGTCAATGCCGGCCGAGCAACTGGCTCGTCACAATACGCCAGTCACTACTCTTGATGAACTGTGGTATCGTGTTGAAGCTGCATGGGCAGCTGTACCTGTACACGCCATCGAAGCTCTGAATCAATGCCCATGCGTATCAAAGCCGTTATTACTCCAGAGGTGGTGGTTCTGGGTACTGATTTCTCAGGATCTATGCACCCAAATTGCGTGAAAATGTAATCACTTGTCAGTTCTAGTATAATATATTTATCCAATGAATACCCGTTTATCGTCTGCATTTCTTCTTGGTGTAGCAATTTTTATGGCCAGTAGTGTAGAACCCAATACAGACGGCAAGTATTCCACAGAAACAAGAGTAACACCGAGCGTGCTCAAACCAAATTTAATAATGTCTTCAATATACATTAGCGATTTATTAGCTATGATCAGCAGCACTGTAAAACTCTTCGTTGACGATGTTTTTGTGTACATGAATATATCGTCGTTGTAAATGCAGAAAGACAGGGACAACATTTCCACTTCGTATAGTGAACTGCAGCTCTGTTTAAATGTGGATAAATGCGAGATAATGTTCGTATTTTTTTTTTTTTTTTGCTTTCAGATTCGTTGGCTTCACCAACACAGAACCAAGCTGCTACATTCTAAGGTAACCTAGACCTCGAGCTACATTACAGAACATTCGTTCACGAGACGCAGATATTTTTCCTTTCACATTCGTTGTTTTCGCCAATTCTCAACTAAGCTATCACCTTCCAACATAACGTAGACTTCAGGCCTCTCACCGCAAACAGTTTTTTTTTCCATCACAAACTAAGAACCAAAGTGTTACCTTTAAAGGAAGCTTGACATTGGGTTATGCTACAGATAATTGTCTCACCGCAACCAGACATTTTTCTTTTCGTAGTCGGTTGCTACGTCAACTCACAACCGAACTGTTACCTTCCGCCTTAACTGTCACCCACACCAGATATTTCAATCTCCACATTCGTTGGCTTCGCCAGCTCTGAATTGAAGTCCCAACCTAACCTAGGCCGTGGGCTAAGCTACATATCAGGAGACTTTTTTTGTTTGCGCATTCGTTTGCTTCACCAACTCGCACTGTCACTGTTACATTCAAACCGATTCTGGACCTGGCGCCATGCTACAGACTATTGTATCGCCACAACTTGGTTTTTTTTCTATTTTCTTTCATATTTGGTGATTTCGCCTACTCACAGCCAGATTGTTACATTACGACCTAAGCTAGACCTCAGGCTGTGTTACAAGTCAGTCTGTCACCATAAGAAGGTTTTTTGCTTTCACTTTTATTGGTTTCGCCAGCTCACAAACCTGCGGAGTGAGTGGTGCAGTGGTTAGTACACTGGACTCTCATTCGGAAGGTCGACGGTTCAAATCCGCATCCAGCAATCGTGATTTAGGTTTCTCGTGGTTTCCCTAAATCGCTTCGGGAAAATGCCGGGATGGTTCCTTTGAAAGGACACAGCCAATTTCCTTCCCTCATCCGAGCTAGTGCTCCATCACTAATGACCTCGATGACGGGACCTTAAACTCTAGTCATCTTCTCCTCCTCCAGCTCACGATGAAGCGTTTACCTTTACTTAGATCTCGGCATAAGTTACAGATCAGTCTGTCACCACATGCAGTTTCTTTTCTTTTCTTTTTTCCTTCTTGTACGTTATGTTCGTTTACTCGGCCATCTCATAAGGACACATTCGAACTTAACACCAGCCTCACAGAAACTGCCGGAAATCGCGAAAAATAAGCAAATATTTGTGGCAACCAATAATATTAACGTAATTTCTGCTCGTATTAGGAAAACTAGTTACAGTGAAAATAAAGCAAAAATGAAACGGCAACAAATGTTATTCTTTTGGATTTGCAGCCTGCAAAAGAACATGAAAAAAGTCTGACTCGTCTCGATTTTGTTTCCTCCACACGCATTCGAAGAGGTAGCTTTCAAAAAAGGTCTTGCACTGTCTGGTGGCATACAGGGGCCGTTTAATGGCAGTCCCAAACGCTCATCTTTCTGATGTTTTTTGTTATGTTCCCTCCCCCAAACTTCTTAGTGCCGAACTAAGATTTGTCGACTTCACAACCTGCTCTTCGGCACCGAGTTTCTCGTTCTGTCTCAGACAGATTTCCATACAGACTTCTCTACGAAGTTGTCGCCAGTCCACCACAACTTGCTTGGCCAAATGCAGTTCCTGGCATATAACTTTTGATTTGCATTTGTAAACTCGTAAAATGGAAATCGCTCAAGTTTTCATCTTGCTCCCAGAAAACCAGGAATTCCTTACGATGGAATACTCGGAAACGTTTAGCAAGTGCGACTGTTAAAAATTAGTTTTGGAAACAAGCACAAGTCGCACTTTGTATTTTTTATTGGCTGTTTCACAAGTCAAATGAACAAGAGTATCATCAGAATATACGATGTAAAAGATACAAACTGTAATTATATGAAAAACTTACATTACCGTTATACAGGGTGTTACAAAAAGGTACGGCCAAACGTTCAGGAAACATTCCTCACACACAAAGAAAGAAAATATGTTATGTGGACATGTGTCCGGAAACGCTTACTTTCCATGTTAGAGCTCATTTTATTACTTCTCTTCAAATCACATTAATCACGGAATGGAAACACACAGCAACAGAACGTACCTTCGTGACTTCAAACACTTTGTTACAGGAAATGTTCAAAATGTCCTCCGTTAGCGAGGATACATGCATCCACCCTCCGTCGCATGGAATCCCTGATGCGCTGATGCAGCCCTGGAGAATGGCGTATTGTATCACAGCCGTCCACAATACAAGCACGAAGAGTCTCTACATTTGATACCGGGGTTGCGTAGACAAGAGCTTTCAAATGCCCCCATAAATGAAAGTCAAGAGGGTTGAGGCCGGGAGAGCGTGGAGGCCATGGAATTGGTCCGCCTCTACCAATCCATCGGTCACCGAATCTGTTGTTGAGAAGCGTACGAGCACTTCGACTGAAATGTGTAGGAGCTCCATCGTGCATGAACCACATGTTGTGTCGTACTAGTAAAGGAACATATTCTAGCAGTACAGGTAGAGTATCCCGTATGAAATCATGATAACGTGCTCCATTGAGCGTAGGTGGAAGAACATGGGGCCCAATCAAGACATCACCAACAATGCCTGCCCAAACGTTCACAGAAAATCTGTGTTGATGAGGTGATTGCACAATTGCGTGCGGATTCTCGTCAGCCCACACATGTTGATTGTGAAAATTTACAATTTGATCACGTTGGAATGAAGCCTCATCCGTAAAGAGAACATTTGCACTGAAATGAGGATTGACACATTGTTGGATGAACCATTCGCAGAAGTGTACCCGTGGAGGCCAATCAGCTGCTGATAGTGCCTGCACACGCTGTACATGGTACGGAAACAACTGGTTCTCCCGTAGCACTCTCCATACAGTGACGTGGTCAACGTTACCTTGTACAGCAGCAACTTCTCTGACGCTGACATTAGGGTTATCGTCAACTGCACGAAGAATTGCCTCGTCCATTGCAGGTGTCCTCGTCGTTCTAGGTCTTCCCCAGTCGCGAGTCATAGGCTGGAAGACGCCGATCAATTGCTTCAAACGTCTTCCTGTCGGGACACCTTCGTTCTGGAAATCTGTCTCGATACAAACGTACCGCGCCACGGCTATTGCCCCGTGCTAATCCATACATCAAATGGGCATCTGCCAACTCCGCATTTGTAAACATTGCACTGACTGCAAAACCACGTTCGTGATGAACACTAACCTGTTGATGCTACGTACTGATGTGCTTGATGCTAGTACTGTAGAGCAATGAGTCGCATGTCAACAGAAGCACCGATGTCAAAATGACCTTCCTTCAATTGGGCCAACTGGTAGTGAATCAAGGAAGTACAGTACATACTGACGAAACTAAAATGAGCTCTAACATGGAAATTAAGCGTTTCCGGACACATGTCCACATAACATCTTTTCTTTATTTGTGTGTGAGGAATGTTTCCTGAAAGTTTGGACGTACCTTTTTGTAACACCCTGTATAAAGTGCATATTCTACTTCCAGTGTGGTGTCTTACGTTTCATGTTGGCTGAAAGCATTAAAGACTGCGTTTAAAGTTGGCTGACAGCTCTAAAGCTTAAACTGGCTGTACAGTAGTACTTAAACTAACGGCTAAACT
This sequence comes from Schistocerca cancellata, assembly GCF_023864275.1. Lineage (NCBI taxonomy): Eukaryota > Metazoa > Arthropoda > Insecta > Orthoptera > Acrididae > Schistocerca > Schistocerca cancellata. The sequence continues at coordinate 401,713,159 of NC_064632.1, read as the reverse complement.
ACAGTAGCAAATGATGACATTGACAGCGCCAAAGATGAAACGGACTGTACAACAGAACTTGTAACGTCCCTGGTATAGTGTATTCAAAGGTAACTTACAACTACAGACAACGAAATTTACATTTTAATCGCCTCTTTTATGGGCGTTTGTATAGACATCTCATATCTGTACATATCCGCTTATCTTTCAAAAAATACGAGTACATCCGTAAAAATTAAAATACTTTATAAAATATATTATAAAAATTACATATTTAAAAATGTATATACAAAAATGTATCAGAACTACCGTTTCCAAAAAAAATTATTCTAGCATAATACGGCAAATATTATATTTGGGTTGCTTATCTCCAGTACGTCATCAAATAATTGTAAGAACCCATGTAAATTAAATTCATTTTGTACGTTTAATAAATTTTGCCGGTTTTTCTTTTCTTCTACGAAAATTTCCAATTCTTCCCAAGCATGTAACACAGGATGGTGTGGATAATTTTCGTACTATCTTGTATCTCGCGTAACATGTGTTCAGTTGTTCTCAAATGTTCACCCAGTACGGTATGATACGAATTTAAATTGCAGTCCGCCTTGTAACATGTTTTAAACGCTCTCCCAGTTTTCCCAATGTATGTGCGCTGACAATTCATTTTATATACTCTTGAATTAACGAAATTAGTAAACCGCAACTCAGTAAGTTCCAAACCGAACAAAAAAAATAAAAATTTATGCCTCTGAATTTCACTTCAACCCATCAGAGAAACGTAAATTAAAATTAACGAATCGAAGTCTCCCTACTGCAAGAGCATAGATTAAAATACACAAAGCTGACAAGTCAATGAGAGTTATTAATATTAGCGAATATGTTCCCAATAGTGAATTCAATTACATTGTTGTTGTTGTGGTCTTCAGTCCGGAGACTGGTTTGATGCAGCTCTCCATGCTACTCTATCCTGTGCGAGCTTCTTCATCTCCCAGTATCTACTGCAACCTACATCCTTCTGAATCTGCTTAGTGTATTCATCTCTTGGTCTCCCTCTACGATTTTTACCCTCCACACTGCCCTCCAATGCTAAATTTGTGATCCCTTGATGCCTCAAAACATGTCCTACCAACCGATCCCTTCTTCTAGTCAAGTTGTGCCACAAACTTCTCTTCTCCCCAATCCTATTCAATACCACCTCATTAGTTACGTGATCTACCCACCTTATCTTCAGCATTCTTCTGTAGCACCACATTTCGAAAGCTTCTATTCTCTTCTTGTCCAAACTAGTTATCGTCCATGTTTCACTTCCATACATGGCTACACTCCATACAAATACTTTCAGAAACGACTTCCTGACACTTAAATCTATACTCGATGTTAACAGATTCCTCTTCTTGAGAAACGCTTTCCTTGCCATTGCCAGTCTACATTTTATATCCTCTCTACTTCGACCATCATCGGTTATTTTACTCCCTAAATAGCAAAACTCCTTTACTACTTTAAGTGTCTCATTTCCTAATCTAATTCCCTCAGCATCACCCGACTTAATTTGACTACATTCCATTATCCTCGTTTTGCTTTTGTTGATGTTCATCTTATATCCTCCTTTCAAGACACTGTCCATTCCATTCAACTGTTCTTCCAAGTCCTTTGCTGTCTCTGACAGAATTACAATGTCATCGGCGAACCTCAAAGTTTTTACTTCTTCTCCATGAATTTTAATACCTACTCCGAATTTTTCTTTTGTTTCCTTTACTGCTTGCTCAATATACAGATTGAATAACATTGGGGAGAGGCTACAACCCTGTCTTACTCCTTTCCCAACCACTGCTTCCCTTTCATGCCCCTCGACTCTTATAACTGCCATCTGGTTTCTGTACAAACTGTAAATAGCCTTTCGCTCCCTGTATTTTACCCCTGTCACCTTCAGAATTTGAAAGAGAGTATTCCAGTTAACATTGTCAAAAGCTTTCTCTAAGTCTACAAATGCTAGAAACGTAGGTTTGCCTTTTCTTAATCTCTCTTCTAAGATAAGCCGTAAGGTCAGTATTGCCTCACGTGTTCCAACATTTCTACGGAATCCAAACTGATCTTCCCCGAGGTCAGTTTCTACCAGTTTTTCCATTCGTCTGTACAGAATTCGCGTTAGTATTTTGCAGCTGTGACTTATTAAACTGATAGTTCGGTAATTTTCACATCTGTCAACACCTGCTTTCTTTGGGATTGGAATTATTATATTCTTCTTGAAGTCTGAGGGTATTTCGCCTGTCTCATACATCGTGCTCACCAGATGGTAGAGTTTTGTCATGACTGGCTCTCCCGAGGCCATCAGTAGTTCAAATGGAATGTTGTCTACTCCCGGGGCCTTGTTTCGACTCAGGTCTTTCAGTGCTCTGTCAAACTCTTCACGCAGTACCATATCTCCCATTTCGTCTTCATCTACGTCCTCTTCCATTTCCATAATTGTCCTCAAGTACATGGCCCTTGTACAAACCCTCTATATACTCCTTCCACCTTTCTGCCTTCCCTTCTTTGCTTAGAACTGGATTGCCATCTGAGCTCTTGATATTCATACAAGTGGTTCTCTTCTCTCCAAAGGTCTCTTTAATTTTCCTGTAGGCTGTATCTATCTTACCCCTAGTGAGACAAGCCTCTACATCCTTACATTTGTCCTCTAGCCATCCCTGCTTAGCCATTTTGCACTTCCTGTCGATATCATTTTTGAGACGTTTGTATTCCTTTTTGCCTGCTTCATTTACTGCATTTTTATATTTTCTCCTTTCATCAATTAAATTCAATATTTCTTCTGTTACCCAAGGATTTCTATTAGCCCTCGTCTTTTTACCTACTTGATCCTCTGCTGCCTTCACTACTTCATCCCTCAGAGCTACCCATTCTTCTTCTACTGTATTTCTTTCCCCCATTCCTGTCAATTGTTCCCTTATGCTACATATTCGACATAAAACTTAAAAGTATGTACAAAGTTGACAAAACTTTCAGCATAAGAAATAGCATCCAATTTGCTAACGATGTAACAAATATGAATACACCAGGAGATGTAATTTTCGCCTCCTGGTATATTAATAATACGTTTACGACCGTACCAATTGATGAAACATTAAAAATAATTGAACGAAATTTACTACAGCGAAAACTGTGGCAGTAAGTGAGATTGTAGAGCTGTTCGACTTCTTGCAATTTAGCGTTTCAGGTACTTTACCTTTAATGGTAAAATTTACCGCATGGGAGACGGTCTAGCGACAGGTGCCGCACTTTAGGGACTATAAGATGCACCTTAATTTTTATGTAATTTTTTAAAAAATAACAATTTTACCATTTTTATCTATAGATTGCAAAAACATTCTCAGTTTATAAAATCCAACTGACTTCTAAAACCCTGAAAATCGTCATCTGAACTGTATTCTTCTTCTTCTTCTTCTTCTTCTTCCTCCTCCTCCTCCTCGTCGTCGTCATCGTTGACCTCATCATATATAAGATGGTCCTCACTGACAGCCAGAAAATTATTTATGCCGCTCTACTCGAAAAATTTAACAATAATGTCATCTCTCACTGTAGTCCACGACTGTTTTATCCACTGACACAATTGTCTGATTGTTGTTTCAGAGCTCCCTTCGGCGTGAACTCGTGTTTGGTTTATTCCCTCATCCATTTTTTCCATTCCTCTCTCATATACACTTAAATGGAGACATCAAGAGACAGCAAAACTGGGGAGTAAGTCGCCCTGCAATAACAGCAAGGTCTGTCTTTCCATGTATCAACTTCTCTTCCACACAATTTTTCAAATGACTGCTAAACTGATCTAGCACAAGAAGAGAACCCTTCTTCAATAAATCACCTTTCCTTTTCTCCCCCAGTGTAGCGTATTTTTTCATGTCCGCTTGTGCCGACTGGAGTGACCGAGCGGTTCTAGGCGCTACAGTCTGGAACCGCGCGACCGCTACGGTCGCAGGTTCGAATCCTCCCTCGGGCATGGATGTGTGTGATGTCCTCAGGTTAGTTAGGTTTAAGTAGTTCTAAGTTCTAGGGGACTGATGACCTCAGAAGTTAAGTCCCATAGTGCTCAGAGCCATTTGAACCATGTCCACTTGTTTTTATAGTCATGGTTTTAGCACCTTTCATGGCAACAGTTCTGTTATTCGGCACATCAAATGTTTAGGAGTTTCGTTCATATTCACTATTTGGCTTAGTTCGACACTGGTTTCTTTCGATGTTGGATAATAAAGCGGTGGAAAAATAATACTTTCTCTTCATACTCTTCTGCCATTTTCTCAGATATTTTGGTTTTGGTCCATGACGCTTAACAAATCTGTAGCACCAACCAACTCCACCCTTAAGGTGTGTTAAGTTCCACCTCAGCGCTAGCTTACGAGCGTGTATTTGAACCATTTTCTTATGAATTCCAATGCCATATTGGCGGTGTCCTTGAATCCATTTCAATTCGTCATTTCTAGTTTTGGCCATTTTGCACAGTCCTCTATTTGCGCATTTAGTTTCCCTCATTTTTTTCAGTTCTCCTTTACTACGCCACCAATCACGAATGGTTTTTTTCTGTTGGTGGAGGGCCGAAACGCCGCTCGGCTGCTGTGTTTCCATGTTGTTCTGCATATGCTGTTACTTTCAATTTTTCCATTACGAAAATAGCTACTAACAAAAATATTGTACTATTACCCATAGCACAAGTCACTTTAGTTCAAGTTCACTGGCACCTTAAACTGCAATGACTCATCATAGGCTGGACAGTGTTCTGGGTTTGTGATGGCGGGACAGGAGAGAGACCGTGTTAGCAAGCTTGTGAACCCCGCAACTCAAGTTCGCCGCATTCGTGCACTGCTGCTGCCAGCTGAATCCAGTATTGCCAGATAGAGTTAGGTTTCCTGCGGCATCTAATATATGGCCATTTTAAAGATTGCCGCAAATTTTAAATCAAATACTGGATATTTTACATTAATTTCAAGTATAATACGCACCTGAATTTTAGAGGTAATTTTTCGAAGAAAAGAGTACGTCTTTTAGTTCGCAAAATACGGCAGTAGTTTACCCAGAATCTTATCAGAAATTTTTCCTGATGGCTTGTAAATTGAATTTTTGATAAATTCCACGATATAAACCAGAAAATACTGTACTATCACCGGTATGTTGACGACAGTATAGCTCTATTTAAAGGAACCGTGCAAGATTTAAAAGAAGTAACGGGCAAAATTCAACCAAATGCACCCAAAAATTAAGTTCACAGTTGAACATGAAACAGATAGTAGCATCAACTTTCTCGATTTGTCAATTAGTAGTTCGAATAGGGAAAAGAAGCATACATATTCAGGTATAATTATTGGGAATAATTCAAATCATCCAATCCAGCAAAAAAAAAAAAAAAAAAAAAAACACATTTCTATTCAGCTTTATACAGAATGTTACACTTACCACTCGCAAAGGATGACGGAACTTATGAATTACAAATAATCAAAAAGATAGCATAAAGGAACAGTTATCAAGAACGTGATATAATGAAACTGTACCACACTCCACAGAAAACTATTAAAGGAAAGAAAAACAATAGTACAGGCAAGTCAGTAGAAAAGAATAGGTATATTACACTCACATACAAATGTCCTACAACATACCATACTGCGAGATGTTTAGACTCGCACTAGTACACAAGAAGAATACATAGGGACAAATACGGTGATTCCGGAGTATATAATACGAATTGAGAAAATTATCAGATCACATACATTGTGTAAACTGGAAGAGCGTTTAAAACTCGTTATAAGATACATTGCGGCTTAAATTCAAATCGTACAGTACTAGGCGAACATTTGAGAACACCTAAACAAACATTGGGTGAGATACAAGATAGTATGAAAATTATCCACACTACAGACAAAAGTCCTCTGTTACATGTTTTGGAAGAATTCGAAATTTTCTTAGAAAAGAAGAAAAACCCGCAAAATTTATCAAACGAACAAAATGAATTTAATTTTCATGGATTCTTCCAGTTATTTGAAGAAGTACTGTAGATAAGCAACCAAAATATAATACGTACACTATTGTCCTAATATAAATATTTTTAGAAGCAGTAGTTTTGAATGCATTTTTGTAAGACATTTTTAAATATGTAAGTTTGAACGATATTTTAATTTTTATAGGAGTAGTCATATTTTCAGAAAGATATGCAGATATGTACAGATATGAAATGTCTATACACACGACCATAAAAGAGGCGATTAAAGTTACGGCTGGGCAAACGATAATTCCGGTACTTCGCAGCGATTGAGACAGTACCGAGCTTGTTTGAACAATGACTTGACATTGGACTAGAGTGCAAGGGATACGCAAGAAACTACAAGCTGCCCATAAAAATAAGATATGTATCTACTCAAAATGTGACAGTTTCGTGAAACAAAGGCCCACTCTTGTATCCTTGATGACTGCACAACACAAAGCTTTACGCCGCGCCTGGGCCCGTCAACACCGACATTAGACTGCTGATGCCTGGAAACATGTTGCCTGGTCGGACGAGTCTCGTTTCAAATCGTATCGAGCGGATGGAAGTTTACTTGTATGGAGATAATCTCATGAATCCATGGGCCCTGCATGTCAGCATGGGAATGTTCAAGCTCGCTGATGCTCTGAAATGGCGTGAGGCGTGTGGAGTTGGAGTGACATGGGACCCCCGATGCGTGTAGATACGACTCTAACAGCTGACACGTGCTTAAGCATCCTGTCTGATCACCTGCATCCATTCACGTCCATTGTGCATTGACGCACGTAGGCATGCGAAACCCACACGTCCACAGTTGTTACAGAGTGGCTCTAGAACACTCTTCTGAGTTTAAACACTTTCGCTGGCCGCCAAACTCCCCAGACATGAACATTATTGAGCATATCTGTGATGCCTTGCAACGCGCTGTTCAGAAGAGATTTCCATCCCCTCGTACTCTTACGGATTTATGGACAGATCTGCAGGATTCAAGATGTCAACTTCCTCCAGCACTACTACAGACATTAGTCGAGTCCATGTCATGTCGTGTTGCGACAACTCTGCGTGCTCGCAGGAGTCCTACGCGATATTAGACAGGTGTACCAGTTTCTTTGGCTCTTCAGCGTATTTACAATGCATTTCTTACTCGTCGTAATGCGTTTGTCCTTAAGTGTTTTTCTACAATTTAGATCTTCGGGGACTCTGTTATGAGATGAATATGTCCTCAGCATAATACGTTGTATCGGGGACGTATGTTTGTTAGGATTACTTGCTTGTTGCAGGGAGTACAAATGCGAAGGTGTTGTTGCGACTCGCTTGGTGCGCAATACGGCGATAATGCCTTGTGGTAGTCAAGTGTGTTATATCGAAACCTTGACGATGAGTACGTTCACGAGCAGTGCTACGTCGGGTCACCGTCACATCCAAATGCCCCGCAATTCTGCTTATTGGACGATTCGATCAAATGGCCAAATGGAGACTCAAATGAGGCCCCTTTCAAAACGTGTGAGGCGCATTGGCTATGCCTTCAGGTTCAGTTTTTTGTCAGGCAGTGTATTAACACTGTGTGTGGCACTGTTTGCATAAAAATAGTGGTGCTTGCTAATTATTTGGCTATGCTTTCTGAAAGTCGAACAAACGAGACGATGGAAGGCAATTTGTTGAAGCAGGTAACCAAGCAAACTAAACCTAAACTAAACTCCTCCCGTACAGACCATAAAGGCCCAACGGTACTGACCGGCAGCCGTGTCATCCTCAGCTCATAGGCGTCACTGGATGCCGATAAGGAGGGGCTCAAAATGGTTCAAATGGCTCTGAGCACTATGGGACTTAACTTCTAAGGTCATCAGTCCCCTAGAACTTAGAACTACTTAAACCTAACTAACCTAAGGACATCACACACATCCATTCCCGAGGCAGGATTCGAACCTGCGTCCGTAGCAGTCGTGCGGCTCCTGACTGTAGCGCCTAGAACCGCTCGGCCACCCCGGCCGGCTAAGGAGGGGCATGTGGTCAGCAAACCGCTCTCCCAGCCGTATGTCAGTTTCCGAGGCCGGAGCTGCTACGTCAAAGTCAGGTAGCTCCTCAGTTTGCCTCACAAGGGCCGAGTGCAGCCCGCTTGCCAACAGCGCTCGGCAGACTGGACGGTCACCCATCCAAGTGCTAGCCCAGCCTGACAGCGCTTAACTTCCGTGATCTGAGGGGAACCGGTGTTACCACTGCGGCAACGCCGTTGGCAACCAAGAAAACACATTTAAGAATAATCCTGATCACCTTGTGCTCCGCGGCCGACTCAAATTAGTATAGAACAGTAACACCAGAGCTGCGTTAAGATAGATTTATTATGTCATGATCAGTTTGTTCAATGAAAATCAGGTGAAACTGCCACTAGCCTTGTATCAAATTCTTACAGAGTTGTGAAGAATCGTGAGTCATGATATCTGCACAGTTCTACGAGAACTTGTAACAGGAATGTTGGCAGCGTCACCTGTTTTCCTTGAACGAAACCGGTCGCGACATAATGAATCTATCTTAACACAGCTGTCGTGGTTCTCATTAAAATCAACGCTTAAGATTGGTGATTTATTTGATTATAATATGCAAGCAGTCACTTTTAAAAAATTTCTACGATTTATTTTCTTTACCATTAACTAGTCTTCAGGCCGATACGAGCTGATCATTAGATGGAGTTGTTAAAGGAACATAATCTGTGCAGCTAGATGCTGTGGTCGTGGTCCTGGCGAAAATAACGGAAATTTATTTACAGGCAACGAAAAGTTTATGAAACCAAAACGTTTTCTGTTTTGAGTACTTACATTGCGCTGTCTCGTAGTATCCATAGGAAATTCGTTCTGATAATATATATTTTACAGGTTGAACACACACATCCACTTAGTTAGTTTCACACTCATTCACAATAAATGAACGCTCAACGTAAGTACGAAGAATATGAATGTGTAGATATCTCACTCTGGCTTGAGATGCATAGCATTTTTTAACGTTTAAGTGTCCTTACAAAAGTTAAGAACACAATAAAATTCAACAAAACTTTCGTTGCGTCGATTCGCTACACAGAAAAGGTGAGAAAATTACAAATTTGGGAGAAATAATTCAAGGAAACTGTTTTAAGAAACCCATTATAGAGGAAATGATACGCAGAGTGGAAAAGAAACTATCACAGAGATAGGACGTTTACAACAAAATGAGGTTATCTAACGACCTTAACATAATACAAAACCGTTCTGAAATCAGAAAGTCTATATGCGAGTGTAGGGTCAGTACTGAGTCGTGTTAGATAAGCTAGAAATATTCACGAGAACAATATAAGGAAAATTCTGGGTGCATTAATACGAAAATCTCCTAAAGAAACTGAGAGGTGATGTTAAAATATACAAAAATATAAAAGGAAAAAGGAAGAAGGAGAGCCGGCCGCGGTTGTCTAGCGGTCCTAGGCGCTCAGTCCGGAACCGCGCGACTGCTACGATCGCAGGTTCGAATCCTGCCTCGGGCATGGATGTGTGGGATGTCCTTAGGTTAGTTAGGTTTAAGTAGTTCTAAGTTCTAGGGGACTGATGACCACAGCAGTTAAGTCCCATAGTGCTCAGAGCCATTTGAACCATTTTTTTAGGAAGAGGGAGACACGGTTCTTCGACCATTTTTACAGGATGGATGGTAGCAGGTTGTCAAAACAGTAAACAACAAATTAGTTTCAGGAAATCAAGTATGGTTTACAAAGAGAAAATCTGAGTGAATATGGAACGATAGACATATTACTATCAGAATAAAATTACTGCAGAACTTACGTTCCAAAAGCGGAAGAAAAATGAAAGCAGGTTCAAAGTGGACCGTGGAGAGAAAAAAGGATCATAGTGAACGTATTAAGACTGCTCAAGGGAAAGAAAGAGAACAGCACAATCTGAGAAACTGAAATTAGCAGGTGGTGGTCATAAGACTCGTACGAGAGGAAAAAATTAGGGAGTTTGAGAAGTGCTGTTAACAGAAACGTTTGAAATATGATTAGAGCCTACGGAGGCTAGAAGTCACATTTCACGATAACAATACAAGGTGTAATTTACCTATCACGTCGACACAGCACGTCAGAGTTGACGTTTGCCCACTGACGCACGGCATTTACGCCAAGGACATCAATTCCAGCAAACCACGTGCGTCAAACGAGATTCGCTTGGGGTCATAAGGCCACCAACAGCAGAAGTCCTTCACGCACAAATCACCGCACGGAGCACCTTATAGCTACTGCAACGCACAGTGTGTCCGACGAGAATTCTCCATGTCTCTAAACCGAAACAGAATATTGGAGTATTTAAATATAAAAACAATTCATTCAGTGGATCTGCATGTCCACCTTCAAGGGTTACGCGGAGATGTCTGTGTGTCTATGTCCCCGTTGACATCATGCACGGCGTATCAGGAGTTATGCTTCGAAGACCTTTTCTCCACACTTGTGCGCAATTCTTCAGTAGTCTTTTACCGACGTTGAACCACATTAGAGCCGATAATAAGCTGTGTGTCGTAGTAAGCCCCGGGATCTGTGCTGGGCACATATTTTATTTTATTTTTTTCAGTTTAACAATAGCAAAAGTTCCTTTAGGACTGGTGAGGATAGTTTTAGTAACAAGGGAATCTCCTTACACAACTTCTTTCTCAAATTTGATTTTTTCACTACCCTGCTGAAATCTTATGGAATATGCAGTATGATTTATCTATTCTTCAGTATACTAACATACACTGAATCAGCACGTTATTTCTCAAGAACTGTTTGTACAGATTTTCTTGAAAATGAGTGAAAATCTCCAAAAATGGTTCAAATGGCTCTAAGCACTATGGGACTTAACATCTGAGGTCATCAGTCCCCTAGACTCAGAACTAATTAAACCTAACTAACCTAAGGATATCACACACATCCACGCCCGAGACAGGATTCGAACCTACGACTGTAGCAGCAGGGCGGTTCCGGACTGAAGCGCCTAGAACCGCTCGGCCACAGAAGCCGGCTGAAAATCTCCCCCGAAATAGATAGACAGGTCTCATTTTGATAGGAATTGATTGGACTCTTCTACAATTTCTTCCATGATTTGTAAACTGTTCGTCGTGATTCACCTACTCATACAACTGTCTTATTCTGGTGGGTAATTAATATTTAATAGATTTTTTTTCCTATGTACATCATCAGATATTCAGAAACCCTATGTGTGTTTACGTCAGCAACGGCACAGAAGCACGTGCAGAGACGGTCAGCATTTCTTGATACACTGTGTGATCAGAAGTATCCGGACACCTTGGTGAAAATGACTTATCCATCGGTAATGATGGAATTCAGTATGGTGTTAGCCCATCCTTAGCCTTGATGACAGCTTCCACTCTCTGAGGCATACGTTAAATCAGGTGTTGGAAGGTGTCTTGGGAAATGGCAGCCCATTCTTCACGGAGTGCTGCACTGAGGAGAGGTATCGACGTCGGTCGGTGAGGCCTGGAAAAGTCGCCGTTCCAGAACATCCCAAAGCTGTTCTATAGGATTTAGGCCAGGCCATTACAGGGATGTTATTGTCGTGTAACCACTCCGCCATAGGCAGTGCATTATGAAAAGGTGCTCGATCGTGTTGTAAGGTGCTCTCGTCATGCCCGAATTCTTCTTCAACAGTGGGAAGCAAGAAGATGCTTAAAACATCCATGTAGGCCTGTGCTGTGACAGTGCCATGCAAAACAACAAGGGGTGCAAGGCCCCTCCATGAAATGCACGACCACACCATAACACCACCGACTCCGAATTTTACTGTTGGCACTACACACGCTGGCACATGACGTTCACCAGACATTCGCCATACCCACACCCTACCATCGGATCGCCACATTGCGTACCGCGATTCGTCTCTCCACATAACGTTTTACCACTGTTCAATCGTCCAATGTTTATTTACGCTCCTTAAACCAAGCGAGGCGTAGTTTGGCATTTACCGGCATGATGTGCATTATGAGCAGCCGCTCGACCATGAGATACAAGTTTTCGTGTCATAGTACTTGCAGTGAATCCTGATGCAGTTTGGAATTCCTGTGTGATGGTCTGGATAGATGTCTGCCTATTACAAAATACGGATACTTTTGATCACATAGTGTAGCTTCTCAGGATCCTATATCCTCAGCATTCATTGGTATTTATTGTTTTTGGTATATTTTCAACTAACCGTTTCTTTACTCAAGCTATGTCCATTGGTAAAATATAATCTTTGCCTTCCTACAATGTTTCGTGGTTTATCGTTGTCGTTCGTCTGAGCACGAGAAGATTAAATATGATAGTTGTTTGCACTGCACGATTATTCCCCCCATTAAATTGCTCGGTTGACTACTTGGTGACAGTCTCTCTCACCTCTGAGCGTTCGGTAGGGCTGGCTTGAAGACGCCAGAGGATTGCCATGCAGCTGCTGACATGGCCAATGATGCGGGGGCTCTCCTGACTGTCACCTATGCGACGATGCAGTGTGGTGGAGGAGGGTGCTTGTATTATCAAATGTCGGTGCATACAAAATCTTGAATATAGCTAGCACTAGGATCTATTTATGGCTGAAATTACATTACTTAATTTGCAAAATATTTGTGTTTGATTCTCAAATTATGATGAAAGGTAGTGGTGAGTGCTTGAAGCGATCTGTTTGACTCCTGTAGATCCTTAAACAATTAATTTTATTGGGTAACGCAATGGGCTACTTACCTCTATTCTGATATCAAAATCATGTCAGCTCTCTCTTTGTTGCCAGAATTAGCCAATAGAATCACAGTATTCTGAGGCTAGATGAAAACCTCCATTTACATGTTTGGATACGTTGGTTCACACACAGAAACAGAAAGTAGACTCTTGAGAGAGACAGAGGGACAGAGTCTGTAATTTCCTGATCAACAGAATGCCTCCAATTAATGCTTTGTTTTGGGCTACGAGATCAAAGGAGGCTGACATGTGGTCTGTGGTCAGTGTTATTTAGTGTTGTGATCTATAATTAGGACATTGGGTGGTTTTTGACCTCTGTGGCAGTGCCCAGACAGCAGATACACACGCAGGTGTGACCAATATACAGCATTTAATTCCAGTCCTTGATACTTGCAGTTACGACATCATGGGAAGCAGGGCTAGCAGGGCTCAAGCATTAGCTCTACCCAACTGATTAAATTAAGAACATGCAACAATATATTATTGATATCTTTTGAATTTCTTGTCATGAGATCATTCCTCTTCAGCACAGACTATATCTTTTTCTCTCCATTTTTTTCTGGGAAGTGTGGAGAGGAGGAGGGAGGGGTGAGGGTCAGATGTCCTCCAGTGGTGGCACTGTACACAAGCTCAGTCTATTGCAACATGTGAAGGCGAGCACACACATGAAAATTTGCCAACACGGCAATATCTGTATTTTCCAAAAATAAACTATATATCCTTCCACACTAACAGCTCCACAGACTGAGCGATTGTCCCACCAATTGACAGATGTCAGAGGGGATGGGTGGAATTGGGGAGAGGAGTGCTAGGGGATTTCTCAGAGGGAAAGTGGTTAATTAATTAATTTATTTAATTAATGAGTCAATTAATTTTACATTGAAGTGTGCTTTTTTTCAGCGAGGATTTCCAGATGGAGGAGGAAGAGGGGAAAAAGGAAGGGTCAGGTGTTTCTCAGATGGACAGATTATGCCCAGCGGATCATAAATCAACCAACAGGGGGTAATAAGTCAATTGGCATAACAATAGGTTAAGGGAAGGGGAGTGGGTTATAAAATCTATCAAGTCTGTCCCTGAATGTATGGTTGCCCCTGATGTAGACAACCCTCAATGTGAAGTAGAATGACCATTACCCCACTACTTACGAGGGTAATCCCAAAAGTAAAGTCTCCTATCTTTTTTTTATAAGTACAGATCTCTGTTTGTGTGGCAGTTGGTCACACTGTTATGAAGAGTGCTTCACGCGCTCTGTGTAAACATGCGCACGCAGCGCTGAGGCGCTCAGTCTTGGCTTGGCAGCCGTTCAGAATGGAGCTCCCGTTGGATGTCACCGCCAAGTGCGAATTGCGCGCAGTTATTCAGTTTTTGAACGTAAAGGGCACTGCTCCGATTGTAATCCATCGCAAATTGACGGAAGTGTATGGTGAGTCGTGTATGGATGTCAAAAATGTTCGTAAGTGGTGTAGAAAGTTTGCAGCTGGTTGGACCGAAATTCACAACGAACAAAGGAGCTGGACACGGTCAATTTCTGAGGAGACAGTGTTGAGGGTTGAGCAAAGCATGCGTGAAGATAGGCGGATCACCCTGGATGATCTCTGCAGGTTGCCTGAGATTTCCCGAAGCACCGCTCACAGAATTTTAACGGAAACATTGAACTACCGGAAGGTGTGCACAAGATGGGTGCATCGCATGCTGACTGAGGACCAGATGCGGCAGCGGGCTGATGCTTTCCGCGCATTTCTTCACCGCCTTGCAGCCGACCAGAACAACTTTCTGGACTCAAATGCCATGGGCGACGAAACCTGGGCATACCACTTTACACCTGAGCAACAATCACGCCAGTGGCGGCATCCTTCTTCGCCAAAGCCGCGGAAATTCAAACAAACACAATCTTCCGGTAAAGTCATGACAACCGTTTTTTTGGATCGGAAAGGGGTATTGTTGGTCGACTTTATGCCCACTGGGACCACAATTAACGCTGGCAGGTACTGTGAGACTATGAAAAAAACTCAAACGGGCAATTCAGAGCCGGAGAAGAGGAATGTGAGCAAGGGCGTACACATTCTGCATGACAACGCTCGCCCACACATCGCTCGGCAAACCGTTGCTCTCCTGCAACAGTTTCAGTGGAACATAATCACCCACCCACCCTATAGTCCTGACTTGGCACCCAATAACTATCACCTGTTCCCTAGGTTAAAAGAACATTTGGCCGGAAAGCGATTCAGCTCCGACGATGAGGTGAAAGAAGAGGTTCATAACTTTCTGAACAGCATGGCGGGGAGCTGGTATGACATGGGCATACAAAAACTGATACAGCGTCTACAAAAATGCATCGACAGAAATTCAAGCTGTCAACTGATGTAAACCATTGTAGAAATAAACAGGTCTATGTACTTATAAAAAAATAGGAGACCTTACTTTTGGGATTACCCTCGTACATAATGTAGTTTAATTTTGTACTGCAACACTTTTTCGCTGGTGGATGTAGTTTTAGAGTTATTCAATAAAAACATGCAAAAGTGATATTGTGTTCTATTGGAAACCAATAGCAGTAGGGCATGTGTCAATATGAAGATTTTTGTTCTGAATTACGAATTTATCAGCCTCTTGCCTCATCCTATGTAGCGTGTGGGTGGTTAGGCCTTACTTCGTCAGTAGTGCACCAGTTTGTACTTTGAAAAGGAAGAAGGTGTTCGACTACTGAATGTGTGATAAATGGAAATTAACTGAGTTTCTTTAATGTCCTAGCAATTTTGAATGCCTTGAAAATGGAAACTTGTATTTTCAATGGATGCTATTTAAAAATGTATGAGGGACATTCAATAAGTAATGCAACGCTTTTTTACGAAAGCAAGTTGGTTCTAATCAGGATTCCAGTACACCATATATTCCCCACTCTTTTGGCTAGAAAACTTTACTTTTCAACATAATCTCCGTTCAATGCCACGACCTTACGCCACCTTACTGGAGGGCCTGTATCTACACATGGTCCCACTCCAGTGGTCAACATTAGAGCTAAAGTCTAAAGAAGCAGAAGCTTCAATAACCTCCCCACCATACATATATTGCTCCCGACGGAGTTCATCCTTCATCGGACCAAACAGATGAAAGTCGATAGTTGTGAGATCCCGGCTGTAGGGTGGATGAGGAATAACAGTCCAATGAAGTTTTCTGAGCTCCTCTCAGGTGTGCAGACTTTTGTGACGCCTTTGGTTGGCATGGAAAAGGAGAAGTTTGTTTGCATTTTTGTGGCGGCGAACATGTTGGAATCGTTTCTCCAATTTCCTGAGGGTAGCACAAAACAATTCAGAGAGGATATCAAACAGAATAACCAGCGTCTCCAACTGTGAGAAGAGGTGTTTGACTGCGATCCTTCGATCACCTCGAATGAGGGCGTCTACAAGTTTCAACATGGCAAGACTCACAGCTGTGTGCGGCCAGACTGCACGCAGAAGACGGACAGGTTAGCACGACCTCGTTGTCATTATGACAGACGCCTCACCCAACGACTCGGCATGCTTTTGATCACTGCCGGGTCTCTGAAGACATTCTGCAAGTGCCAATGAAAATCTGCGATGCTCTGGTTTTGCGCATAAAAAACTCAATGATAGTTCCCTGCTTGGAACGCACCTCCGTTCAGACGATGATTTGAAGGCCGCCACCTATTGGAACTGCATCAAACTGTAGGGGCTGAAGCGGGAATACAACACGATGTACCACAACAAATTCCTCATTTCTTGAACAGAAATGGCACGAGAAAAAATGTGGTGCAATACTTATTGGTGGTGGTGGTTGTTGGGAAGTTTAAGGGGGACTAAACAGCTAAGGTCATCAGTCCCCCAAATACTTATTGAATGCCCTTCGTACTTAAGTAGTAAATGCTTTTGGATAATACTACTGCTTAACTTGATTTCAGGCACTGATTACTGATTGGTGTGTAGTAGGGTAATAATATAACAGATTAACTATTAAAAACAGTATTGACAAGATTTTCTCCATAGCAACTCTTTTAAATTTGAATAAAGCATTTGTTCCATGATATACCCTGAAACTTTTTTTTCCAGTCTAGAAGAAACCTTACACTTCCGTAGCAGCACACAAAAATTAATGCCATCATTTAAAAATGGAATACGAAAACATATTAAGCGCCTATTACGGGCCTAGCTAGAAGTGATATTTTGAAAAATGTTGCATGGTACAACACTCTCCCCTACTACTGAAGTTAATGTGAACGTATCCAACTAGTCCCCCCCACCCCACCCCCCACCCCCCCGCCCATGAACCATGGACATTGCCGTTGGTGGGGAGGCTTGCGTGCCTCAACGATACAGATAGCCGTACCATAGGTGCAACCACAACGGAGGGGTATCTGTTGACAGGAGAGACAAACGTGTGGTTCCTGAAGAGGGGCAGTAGCCTTTTCAGTAGTTGCAGGGGTAACAGTCTGGATGATTGACTGATCTCGCCTTATAACACTAACCAAAATGGCCTTACTGTTCTGGTACTGCGAACGGCTGAAAGCTAGGGGAAATTACAGCCGTAATTTTTCCCGAGGGCATGCAGCTTTACTGTATGATTAAATGACGATGGCGTCCTCTTGGGTAAAATATTCCGGAGGTAAAATAGTCCCCCATTCGGATCTCCGGGCGGGGACTACTCAAGAGGACGTCGTTATCAGGAGAAATAAAACTGGCGTTCTACGGATCGGAGTGTGGAATGTCAGATACTTTAATCGGGCAGGTAGGTTAGAAAATTTAAAAAGGGAAATGGATAGGTTAAAGATAGATATAGTGGGAATTACTGAAGTTCGGTGGCAGGAGGAACAAGACTTTTGGTCAGGTGAATACAGGGTTATAAATACAAAAAAAAAACAGGGGTAATGCAGGAGTAGGTTTAATAATGAATAAAAAAAAGGAGTGCGGGTAAGCTACTACAAACAGCATAGTGAACGCATTATTGTGGCCAAGATAGACACGAAGCCCACGCCTACTACAGTAGTACAAGTTTATATGCCAACTAGCTCTGCAGATGACGAAGAAATTGATGAAATGTATGATGAGATAAAAGAAATTATTCAGGTAGTGAAAGGAGATGAAAATTTAATAGTCATAAGTGACTGGAATTCGACAGTAGGAAATGGAAGAGAAGGAAACATAGTAGGTTAATATGGATTGGGGCTAAGAAATGAAACAGAAAGCCGTCTGGTAGAATTTTGCGCAGAGCATAACTTAATCATAGTTAAAACTTGGTTCAAGAAACATGAAAGAAGGTTGTATACATGGAAGAACCCTGGAGATACTACAAGATATCAGATACATTATATAATGGTAAGACAGAGATTTAGGAACCAGGTTTTAAATAGTAAGACATTTCCAGGGGCAGACGTGGACACTGACCACAATCTATTGGTTATGAACTGTAGATTAAAACTGAAGAAACTGCAAAAAACTGCAAAAAGGTGGGAATTTAAGGAGATGGGATCTGGATAAACTGAAAGAACCAGAGGTTGTACAGGGTTTAGGGAGAGCATAAGGGAACAATTGACAGGAATGGGGGAAAGAAATACAGTAGAAGAAGAGGGGGTAGCTTTGAGGAATGAAATAGTGAAAGCAGCAGAGGATCAAATAAGTAAAAAGACGAGGGCTAGTAGAAACCCTTGGGTAAAAGAAGAAATATTGAATTTAATTGATGAAAGGAGAAAATATAAAAATGCAGTAAATGAAGCAGGCAAAAAGGAATACAAACGTCTCAAAAATGGGATCGACAGGAAGTGCAAAATGGCTAAGTAGGGATGGATAGAGGACAAATGTAAGGATGTAGAGGCTTATCTCACTAGGGGTAAGATAGATACTGCCCACAGGAAAATTAAAGAGACCTTTGGAGAAAGGAGAACCACTTGCAGGAATATCAAGAGCTTTGATGGAAACCCAGTTCTAAGCAAAGAAGGGAATGCAGAAAGGTGGAAGGAGTATATAGAGGGTCTATACAAGGGCGTTGTACTTGAGGACAATATTATGGAAATGGAAGAGAATGTAGATGAAGATGAAATGGGAGATATGATACTGCGTGAAGAGTTTGACAGAGCACTGAAAGAGCTGAGTCGAAACAAGGCCCCTCGAGTAGACAACATTCTATTAGAGCTACTGACAGCCTTGGGAGCGCCAGCCCTGACAAAATTCTACCATCTGGTGAGCAAGATGTATGAGACAGGCGAAATACCCTCAGACTTTAAGAAGAATATAATAATTCCAATCCCAAAGAAAGCAGGTGTTGACAGATGTGAAAATTACCGAACTATCAGTTTAATAAGTCACAGCTGCAAAATACTAATAGGAATTCTTTACAGACGAATGGAAAAATTGATTGAAGCCGACCTCGGGGAAGATCAGTTTGGATTCCATAGAAATGTTGGAACACGTGAGGCAATACTGACCCTACGACTTGTTTTAGAAGAAAGATTAAGGAAAGGCAAACATACGTTTCTAGAATTTGTAGACTTGGTGAAATGTTGATTGGAATACTCTCTTTCAAATTCTGAAGGTGGCAGGGGTAAAATACAGGGAGCGAAAGGCTATTTACAATTTATACAGAAACCAGATGGCAGTTATAAGAGTCGAGGGGTATGAAAGGGAAGCAGTCATTGGGAAGGGAGTGAGACAGGGTTGTAGCCTATCCCTGATGTTATTCAATCTGTATATTGAGCAAGCAATAAAGGAAACAAAAGAAAAGTTCGGAGTAGGTAATAAAATCCATGGAGAAGAAATAAAAACTTTAAGGTTCGCCGATGACATTGTAATTCTGTCAGAGACAGCAAAGGACTTGGAAGAGCAGCTGAAAGGAATGGACAGTGTCTTGAAAGGAGGATATACGATGAACATCAACAAAAGCAAAACGAGGATAATGGAATGTAGTCGAATTAAGTCGGGTGATGCTGAGGGAATTAGATTAGGAAATGAGACACTTAATGTAGTAAAGGAGTTTTGCTATTTGGGGAGTAAAATAACTGATGATGGTCGAAGTAGAGAGGATATAAAATGTAGACTGGCAATGGCAAGGAAAGCGTTTCTGAAGAAGAGAAATCTGTTAACATCGAGTATAGATTTAAATGTCAGGAAGTCGTTTCTGAAAGTATTTGTATGGAGTGTAGCCATGTATGGAAGTGAAACGTGGACGATAAATAGTTTAGACAAGAAGAGAATAGAAGCTTTCGAAATGTGGTGCTACAGAAGAATGCTGAAGATTAGACGGGTAGATCACATAACTAATGAGGAGGTATTGAATAGAATTGGGGAGAAGAGGAGCGTGTGCCACAACTTGACTAGAAGAAGAGATCGGTTGGTAGGACATGTTCTGAGACATCTAAGGATCACCAATTTACTATTGGAGGGCATCGTGGAGGGTAAAAATCGAAGAAGGAGACCAAGAGACGAGTACACTAAGCAGATTCAGAAGGATGTAGGCTGCAGTAGCTACTTGGACATGAAGAAACTTGTACAGGATAGAGTAGCATGGAGAGCTGCATCAAACCAGTCTCAGGACTGAAGACCACAACAACAACAAACATCCAACTAGTCAGACGAAACTGGCTATGGATGCAATAGCATTGTGACAGAAGAGAAAGAGAAGAGTAAAGTGACATTGCCACCTCGGTCGGAATGTTACAATCTGTTATATAAAAGACGACCAAGCTAACATCGAAAGAAATGGACAGATATGCGAGAGAGCTAAAAGTTAATTTAAGGGTTTTCAGCTACGCACTTACTGTCTGGTTTGGGTCAATGTAACCGAAAAAAACAATGCTCAAGGTGCAGAATGACGCAGGTAGGTTCACTGCGAGACGCCCGATGGAGGCGCTGCTCGAAGATTGCGTCACGTGCCGGCTATTGTGCCGACGTGAGCTAGGTGCGAACAGCCGTCATCTTCAACGAATCGCTCACGTGACATTTCCTGTGGCGGCATAGCGCCGCCGTTCGTGTGGGAACTGTGCGGTTTTACTTACTCAAAAATGTTCAAATGTGTGTGAAATCTTATGGGACTTAACTGCTAAGGTCATCAGTCCCTAAGCTTACACACTACTTAACCTAAATCATCATAAGGACAAACACACACACCCATGCCCGAGGGAGGACTCGAACCTCCGCCGGGACCAGCCGCACAGTCCATGACTGCAGCGCATCAGACTGCTCGGCTAATCCCGCGCGGCTGGTTTTACTTATTACTGAGATAGTATTTGTGATGTCACCACCAGACACCACACTTGCTAGGTGGTAGCCTTTAAATCGGCCGCGGTCCGTTAGTATACGTCAGACCCGCGTGTCGCCACTATCAGTGATTGCAGACCGTGCGCCGCCACACGGCAGGTCTAGTCTAGAGAGACTCTCTAGCACTCGCCCCAGTTGTACAGCCGACGATGGTTCACTGCCTACATACGCTCTCATTTGCCGAGACGATAGTTTACCATAGCCTTCAGCTACATCATTTGCTACGACCTAGCAAGGCGCCATATTCAGTTACTATAATTACTTTGTGACTCATGTACCGTCAAGAGCGACGTTCATCATTAATGGATTAAAGTTAAGTATCAAACTAGCTACGTCCGCTTTCTGAATTCTCATTCCTTGTCATGTTCCAGACCTCACGTCAGTATAGTCCTTCCCTCCTCACGCCAGCCTGCGTGAGCTAAAAAGCGTTCATTTCGGCCTCCTCTAGTAACACAGTGTTGGCTCTTCTGCCAACACAACAGTATTGATATAACGTTATTGGACAATCCGTTCACCTGTTTTGTTGACGGCATTTTAATTCAAATTGTGGCTGTTGAAATCACAGAATTTCATCTTCAGACCTACTATAAACAAAGCGAACAACATTGCATATACATTCACAATACGCCAACATACCAACTGTTACCAGTAATATGTGTAGCTGAAAGTTACTAAAGTAATTAGTATTCATTGTAATTTTAAGAGAATGATAAAGAAGGAAAAAAAATTGTGAGACAGGAAATTAACGGCAACACGGGCGTGTGAATTTGTGGATCCGACGTAACCGGAAATTTAGCCGTTTCCCTCATTATGTAGACTACTAAGAAAGTGATCAAACTAAAACTGCGTTTGCCTGTCAAGGATAATACAGTCAAAACACAAACTGCTCGTCAATTAAGCCCAAATCGTTGCCTGACACGAACAGATACAACAACAAATTGATAAAAATGTAATCATCAGATAGTAAAGAATACTGACAATACAAAGCGTAGTCGCAACGGCTTTGAAACAATAGATGACAACTGGCGGGCGACAATGAGCTGTCTAGTTACTTTGGGGCAGTTTTTCGAGCGCCATCGTGCGTCTCTCATCACGAAGTTATCACTTCTATTTCAAAATGTATTTAAGTTGTAAATGGTTGTTGCTAATACTTCTGCTTAATGTGATTTCATTTACTGATTATTGGTTCAAATGACTCTGAGCACTATGGGACTTAACATCTTAGGTCATCAGTCCCCTAGAACTTAGAACTACTTAAACCTAACTAACCTAAGGACATCACACACATCCAAGCCCGAGGCAGGATTCGAACCTGCGACCGTAGCAGTCCCGCGGTTCCGGACTGAATCGCCTAGAACCGCATGGCCACCGCGGCCGGCTACTGATTATTGATTGGTGTGTAGTATAGTAATAAAGTAACAGAAATACCCCCACCGACACCCCCTTTATTTCTTTTTGAAATTTGTGGTAAGACCTTATGGGACCAAACTGCTCATGTCATCGGTCCCTAGGCTTACACACTACTTAACCTAACTTAAACTAATTTACGGTAAGGACAACACACACACCCATGCCCGAGGGAGGACTCTAACCTCCGACGGGGGGGGGGGGGGGGGGGGGGCGCGCGAACCGTGACAAGGCGCCTGACACCGGACGGCTACCCACGCGGCTCCCTTATTGTCATTAAGTGCATACTAGAGTACTGAAGAGAACGATACCGCCATCTGTTAGTATAATAGCATTTGAACTTTCTTTACCATTCTTTATTTATTCATTTCAAATAGATAACAATAATAATGAATTCATTGCTAACGTGGCTAACAGTTTGGTGTGCTAAATCTCTCCGCGGTGTACTCGCGGGAAGTTCGACAGCCAATTTAATTATTTAGTCTTTGAAATTAGGAATCCCACAGATTGAGCCCTCCATTCAATACAGCATGCCATACATAAAACATACGATTAAATCAAAATGGTTCAAATGGCTCTGACCACTATGGGACTTAACTGCTGAGGTCATCAGTCCCCTAGGACTTAGGACTACTTAAACCTAACTAACCTAAGCACATCACACACATCCATGCCCGAGGCAGGATTCGAACCTGCGATCGAAGTGGTCGCGCGGTTCCAGACTGAAGCGCCTAGAACCGCTCGGCCACTCCGGCCGGAACTTGTTTATGATTTAAGCATTTATGTCGCATGTATCATTGTTGTCGTCGCAAGTTTCATAGGCACTAATATAGTAACTTGTAACGTCTGCAATTGATATTGTACAAGGTGTAGTTAGCAACAGTATAAATGAGAGGTATGGCTTATTGTGGCGTCCCGGTCGACTTTCCTTCGATTATGAAATTATGCAATGCAGTTTACAGTTGAGCTTGCTCCCTGCAGTCAACGTAATTTTGAAGTAGGCAGCTCTCGTTTATCAGCTCGAGTCCACGCAAACGTCATAGACAGGTGCGCTCCGCTTGATTTCCGGCCAGGGACCATAGTCGCTTTCGCGGTACTGCGTGCGCAGATTCGCCGAATCTGTTGACGCAAGTGAGCTTTGCACCCACCTGCTGACGTCTGTTCCGGTACGAGGTGACGCTGTCTTTCTTGCAGTCCAAAATTTCGCCCGCAGAAGGGCATACTACGGCATGTGGCATATCGCCACTGTTGCTTAAGCGTACGTCGAAGAAGCACAGAAGTTGGGAAAAATGCCAAAACGGAAACAAAAGAGCAACAGGAACTGACGTCAACACTGTAGTTGCAGGCGCCGACGCCCCTCTGACAGCCGAGGATAAAAGTAAAAGGGGGGGGGGGGGGGGGATGTCTGATATCTGACGTGACCCCTATGACATTTTACCAAAAGCATTTATATATTTTTTTAAAATCAATTTCCTCCAAATTTATCAACTAACAATCGATGGATAAAATAACAGGATATCCAAGAGTCTCGAAAACAGCGAAGACTAGAAAATTACGAGGTATGTATAACACAACATACTTTACAGTTGCATTCTGAAGGCTATCTCGTACTTAAGCGTTTGGCAAAGGGTGCATAGAACCACTTCAAATAATTTCTCGGCTGTTCCACTCTCGGATAGTTCGTGGGAATAACGAACGCCTAAATCTTTCCATACGAGCTTTGATTTCTCTTGTTTTACACATGTTTTTTGTGTGATCTAATGTTGTAATTTATAATATTAGAAACCAAGATAGCTTGATGTGAAATATTTCATATCAGTTTTGAAAGAAACTAGCTCTCATCTTCAGTAAAGATGATGCGTCGACGACAACTTACAAGGGTACCTCCCCATCGCACCCCCCTCAGATTTAGTTATAAGTTGGCACAGTGGCTAGGCCTTGAAAAAATGAACACAGATCAATCGAGAAAACAGGAAGAAGTTGTGTGGAACTATGAAAAAAAAAAGCAAAATATACAAACTGAATAGTCCATGCGCAAGATAGGCACTGAGTTATGATCTGTCCGTTCGTTCTTTGACGTCTCTGTTCACTGTAATAAGTTTAGTGTCTGTGTTTTGCGACCGCACCGCAAAACCGTGCGATTAGTTGACGAAAGGACGTGCCTCAAACGTTTGATCGCAAGGTCATAGGTCAACCGATTCCTCCACTGGAAAACACATCTGACTTATTCTATACGACACTGGTGACGGTATGTGCGTCACATGACAGGAATATGTTGTCGACCCACCTAACTTGTACACTTGGCGAATGGGTAAAAAGATTCTTCTACCTTGCCCGATTTAGGTTTTCTTCTGATGTGATAATCATAAATTAAATTAAATAAATTAAACTCTTCACTCGAGGGAAGACTTGCACCAAGGACCTCTCGCTCCGCAGCCGCTCACGCTGACCACGGGACCACGGCGCTCCTGAGCTCACACTGTCCTTGACGTTGCTTATCTTGCGCATGGACTACTCAGTTTGTATATTTTGATTATTTTTTTCATAGTTCCACATAACTTCTTCCTGTTTTCTCGATTGATCTGTGTTCAGTTTTTCAAGGCCTATCCACTGTGCCAACTTATAACTAAATCTGAGGGGGGTGCGATGGGGAGGTTCCCTTGTTAGGAAGACTTCCTGAGTGTCGTCGATGCGTCATCTTTACTGATGTACCTATTTTTACAACTGTACTCCATATTAGTGCTATGGATATTTTATTTGGCAAGGTTTATATATTTGACAAAGTAATGTGGAACTATATTTTGTAACTGGAGCATGTTCTCAGTATGTCGAAGAGACTGGTGTGTAGTCATATTTCTGGGAGATCTGAGAATCTGAAGATGGCAGCTCGTTGCTGTCAAAACTAACCATGAAATAAACTATTGCCCATCAAGTGATCCTGGCTTCTAATATTATAAATTTCTCTTATTTCATTACGATTGTCCTGTGTCCCTGTGTGGGTGGGAATTAACAATATATTTTGCCATTCGGAGGAGAACGTGAGTGATCGAAATTTCGTGACAGGATCTTGCTGCAACTAAAATGCCCTTCTTTTAACGATTGCCACCCCAACTCGCTTATCATATCCATGACACTTTCTCCTTTCTTTCGTTGTAATGCAAAACGAGCTGCACTTCTCGAACTTCTCCTACTTCCTCTGTCAACCCCATCCGGTGAAGGCTCCCACTACGCATACCAACACTCCAGAAGAGCTCGGACAAGTATAGGAAAAGCAGTCTGTTTTGTAGATTTGTTGCATCTTCTTTCTGTCACTATAACGCGCCAGTCGCTGTGGCCGAGCGGTTGTAGGCGCATCAGTCCGGAACCGCGCTCCTGCTATGGTCCCAGGTTCGAATCCTGCCTTGGGCATGGATGTGTGTGATGTCTTTAAGTTAGTTAGGTTTAAGTAGTTCTAAGTCTAGGGGACTGATGACCTCAGATGTTATGTTCCATAGTGCTTGGAGCCATTTGAACCACTAAAACGCAGTCTTTAGTTCGCTTTCCCCACAAAATTTTCCAATTTAAGTTGTTTCCTAGGCAAGGAAAAACGTCCATTCGACGCGGTTCTTGAGACCACCAACATAATCGGTTAACGACAGGACAATTTTTTAACACATGGGTACAGGGCAATGGGAGAAAATTGACAGAAGTTGACCATCCCCCTTCGACACATGCGACTGTCTGACATGGAAGCTCCTCTCTTTCGCTGCGACTGTCAGCACTTGTTTCTTTGACTCCTATTGATGCTGCCTCCTCGCTCACTTAGCCTACATTGGCTTCTTCTGCCATTCTCTCCCACTCCCACTGGCTTGTCTTCTATGTCTCACTTATACTGTTTCCTGTATTTAAAGTATATCCCACTATCTCCAGCATACCATGGCAGCTCAAAAATTAGGGGGTTGGGGGGGGGGTGGGAATTCCAACTTACTTTTTCCCCTCTGCTCATATGTTTAAAATTTCGGTCCAAAATGAACCCTCCTCTATACCTAAGTGTTAAAGTTCGCCTGTGTAGGGGAGTGCAGCCCCCCCCCCCCACCCACACACCCCTCCAAACCAATGTATGGTATCCACACATTCCCCTTTTTCATTTCCATTGCTCCTCTCGCTTTTGGTTTCACTGCTACTATCTCCATCCAGCCATCTCTCTTTCTCTTTTACTGCTATTGTCTCTCGTTTACCATCACTATCTTCTCTCTCTTTGATTCCCACTACTATTGTCTTCATCCATCTCTTTCTCTTTCACTGCAACTTTCTCCCTCCCATCATCCATGACTCCTCTTTCTTTGTCTCCACTGCTACTGTCTGCTCTCCCTTCTACGGTCGCTGTCCCTCTGCTGCTCTTTTTCAGTACAAAAAGCGAGAAAATGCCCGCATGTGAAAATTTTCGGTAAGGAAGGCGGAATCAAATGGCTCTGAGCACTATGGGACTTAACTTCTGAGGTCATCAGTCCCCTAAAACTTAGCACTACTTTAACCTAACTAACCTAAGGACATCACACACATCCATGCCCGAGGCAGGATTCGAACCTGCGACCGTAACGGTCGCGCGGTTCCAGACTGTAGCGCCTAGAACCGCTCGGCCATCCTGGCCGGCAAGCCGGAATCAGGACTGAGGCAACTGGTTCCCCACTTACCTGTCAAAGTCTTTTAAACAGAACCATATTTGGTTGTAACACCGGTTCCCTTCGCTCCGCTGCTACAGCAGGGTGTGCTCCTTACGTAAGATGTCTCAAAACTTTTGGGCCATATTGAAATAGCTGATAGTGATTCCACAACCGATTATATTAAGATAGGGAACCTACAGTCTGAAATCCATATTTATTGTGTTGTGGACATATTCAGCGTACATCGCATAACAACAACGTATCTACAAAGTAGCACATAGTAGCTGTTCAAAGTGACTACAGCTAGTCTCACAGAGTATGCTTGGCAATGGCGCATGAAGTTCTGCCGAACTCTCTCGAAGATCCCTGTTGTGCCAGGAGACAGGCAGCTTGGGCTTTACCAAACATCCCTTTCTACGGTGTTTTCGTACACAAACAACTTGATGTAACCCCAGAGGAATAAGGCCAGAGGTGTGAGATCCGGAGATCCCGCTGGCCATGGGAGAGGGCATCCCCTTCCACTCCAACGATGAAGGTATGTGTTCTTCAGGTGCTCCTGGATATTAACATCGAAGTGGGCTGGTACTGCAACCACATCCTTTCGCAGAGAACAAGGGGTACACTCTCCAAGAACTGTGGCAGCACATCTCGCAGGAACACCAAGTAAACCAGTCAAACGAGGAGGCAGCAACTAAGGTCCTATAATGTGATCTTGGACAATGCCCGACAATACGTTGAGAGAGAATCGTTGCTGGTGGTCTCCGAAGTGGGTGACGTGGGTATTGTCCTCCCTCTAGGCATGGCTGTTGAAGACACCATGAGAGGTGAATGAGAATCACAGATGAATGAGGCCTCATCCGTAAACAATACAAACTGTCCGAAGTTCGGCGCTACAGCACTGCAGTTAAAGATCCACTGACAGAAGTGAACGGGGCTCGAGGTACGTTGATCGCAGTGCCTGCGCACGTTCTTTTGGTAGGGGCGTAATACCTGTTCCACCAATACTCTCCACACTGTATCCTCCGCAAGGTGCGTTTCACAGTTATGTTGATGGGTGCTTATTGGTGATTGGTGGGCCAAACCATCTAACACAGAGTCTGGTGTTAGGACATGTCTTTGTAGGGAACCTTCACCGGATCTCTGTGTCGTGAACCACTCCATCTATCGTAAGTTGGTGTCCACGGAGATAATACCATTCCATTTAGGATGATGCCTGCTGGTAAAGCGTTCTCTGTACATTTGTGCTGCTTAATGGGCACTACATTCTGTCGCACTGTACGATAAATACCGGGTGATCAAAAAGTCAGTATAAATTTGAAAACTTAATAAACCACGGAATAATGTAGATAGAGAGGTAAAGATAGACACACATGCTTGGAATGACATGGGGTTTTGTTAGAACCACCCCATATTGCTAGACGCGTGAAAGATCTCTTGCGCGTGTCGTTTGGTGATTATCGTGTGCTCAGCCGCCACTTTCGTCGTGCTTGGCCTCCCAGGTCCCCAGACCTCAGTCTGTGCGATTATTGGCTTTGGGCTTACCCAAAGTCGCAAGTGTATCGTGATCGACCGACATCTGTAGGGATGCTGAAAGACAACATCCGACGCCAATGCCTCACCATAACTCCGGACATGCTTTACAGTGCTGTTCACAACATTATTCCTCGACTACAGCTATTGTTGAGGAATGATGATGGACATATTGAGCATTTCCTGTAAAGAACATGCTCTTTGCTTTGTCTTACTTTGTTATGCTAATTATTGCTATTCTGATCAGATGAAGCGATATCTGTCTGGCATTTTTTGAACTTTTGTATTTTTTTGGTTCTAATAAAACCTCATGTCATTCCAAGCATGTGTGTCAATTTGTACCTCTCTATCTACATTATTCCGCGATTTATTCAGTTTTCAAATTTATACTGACATTTTGATCACCCAGTAGATGTCTGCCAATTCTCGTAACGAGTACGGTTCTATCTTTGACAACACGTCTTGCACTGTACACAGTAACACACCCCACCATGGACACATCACAAGCTGTCTGATGCAATGGACAACTGGCATGAGGGATAGTGATGTGTGTGTGTGGGGGGGGGGGGGCACAGGTTAATTCACCGGACCGGTGCGAAGCATGCGGTCGTCACGTGACACATATGCTATGTGTGTGTGTGCGTGTGTGTGTGTGTGTGTAAATTCCTAAGGGACTAAACTGCAGAGGTCGTCGGTCCCTAGACTTACACACTACTTAAACGAATTTATGCTAAGAACAACACACACACACCCATGCCCGAGGGAGGACTCGAACCTCCGGCCGGACCGGCTGCGCAATCCGTGAGATGGCGCCTCAAACCACGCGGCCACTCCGCGCGGCCGTGTACAGTACGTGTTTGGTGGCCCGGGATGTACGCCATTTATCACTGGCTACCTGTTCCAGTATACAACAGCCATACGTGATCTTTGCGAGAGTGCGGCAGAACTGCATGAGCCGTTGCAGTAAATGCACTGACAATGGTGGTGGTCGGCTTGAACAATTTCAACGAGCTACATTGCTGTTAGGCGTTGTACGCTGTGTATGTCCATAATAGAATAAATATACATTACCGATGACTGTTTCCCTATCTCAATACAATTGGTTTTGGACCCACTATCACCTGACTGAATTTGACCCAAAATGTTTGAGACACTCTGTATAAAACGAATTCTATATGTCACTAAAGTTTTGTTATATACCATATTGAGAACTATTTACAACAACTACAACTATTTACAACAATACATACAATCTAAAATTAGTAATGGATTCACATCTCTGGCCAGGTTGGAAATCCAGTCAGAAGCTTCTGCAAACAAATTGTGAAGGTCTTCCACTGTCCTCTCTGAATGCCCTGAGACAACATTCAAATATTATTTGTTGTACAATTTTCTGCTCTTCGCCGCAGTCATATTCTGAAAGGACTACCATCCCATGGTGCTGCAATGCTCCACATCTTGCCTGTTCACTTCTGATCCGGTGCAGTATGCAGCAGTGTCGTCGGGGTAGACGAAAACCTGCTGGTCGCTCACTGGGAGTTTCGATTAGTTGGTGATGCTTTATGCAGGACTGCTCCTGACACTTATTGTCCCAGGCTTCTTGCATGTTGAAGTTAGTGTCGTGAAGGCTGATTGCTGAGACCCACGACGGTTTTCTGGACCTCAGTCGCAAGGTTTCTGATGATGACATTCCTGAAAGAATTGGTAATTCCGGGTTGATTGTTATTATTGTCCATACGTTCAGCTCTGACTGTGATCTTATGAATGGTGGCGCAATATTACTAAGTACGGGTAGCCAGGGTGCGTTTGTGGGACGAATACACCCTCTGATGCGGCGCATTGCTTCATTGAACTGTGTGTCAATTATTTTAGTGTGAGCGAAGTTTAGCCAGGCGGAAAAGCAGTATTCTGCGACTGAGTACGATAGAGCTAGAGCTGATGATCTGAGGTCTTCTGCCGTGCCGCCCCAGGCGGCTCTTGTTAACTCCCGGAGTGTACTGTTCAGAGTTTTCCAACTGAACATGGAAGGCATGAGGAGAGCGAAGAGTAAATGTCTATCCAGAACACTGAAAGGCTTCGACATATTTATATACTCTGACACATATAAACAACAAATAAGTAAGCATAATCTAAGATTAAGACAATATCGTTTCCTTTACATTTCTTCTGGATGCTTTGCTCATCGACGACACCTCACCGAAAGCGTCCGGCTAATGATTTGTGTGGTCTCGCGGTTCTAGGCGCGCAGTCCGGAACCGCGCGACTGCTACGGTCGCAGGTTCGAATCCTGCCTCGGGCATGGATGTGTGTGATGTCCTTAGGTTAGTTAGGTTTAAGTAGTTCTAAGTTCTAGGGGACTGATGACCACTGCTGTTAAGTCCCATAGTGCTCAGAGCCATTTGAACCAATGATTTGTGCCCTAAAAGGGTAAAATGTTATTAGAAATACTGTAATGAATTTACAGTCTCTCCAGTTTCACATAATTTTTGGCAGTCTTTTTAAGTTCATTGCAATCATGGTGAGACCCGTGCTAGCAGATTTTTTTGTCACTGCAATACTATTTTGGGCATACTTGGATACCTGCTACCGGTAGAAGTACTATAGCAAAATACTAGCGATGGATGAAAATTTCATGCAACTATCGGCTCATCTACCACACATTATTACGGTCGAGGGCATATTTGAAATGCAAGCAAATTCTGCACCGAGATAAACCATAGTTAAAAATGTGCTTTAAAACGGTTAATTGCATTTAGCATTCTTTTGAATGTAGAGCTAAGTACTACAGAACCTGCCACTTTTAAAATTTTTCCATAAAAAGCGTGTAAATTATTTTCGAGTCAAGTTGAGAAATTCACTTTCTGCGAAGATGGTATTTCATAATATTTCAAGTCGTTCATATTGATCCAATCGTTGTAATGGCGTATTTTGTTGGTCCAGTGGTCTGAGACACATGCATGTGGCTGTTACATCAAGAGATGACAAAATGCTGCACAGTGCATCGCCATGTAAATTATTAAAAACTGCTAAGGAACGTAGTCAAATAATTCTCAAATATGCGAAGGCCTCAAGTCTCGTATGGTAGACTACGAGGGGCGTTCAACAAATAAAGCAACACATTTTTCCTGTGCCAGTTTCGGTTGAAAAATATGCGAAATCTGTTGTGGATCACAATGGAATATTCCCACTTCAGTCCCTACAGTGCCGTGGAATTCCTATAGATAGCGGCGCCATAAGCAACGTCTGTAACGGAGGTGCGCTCCAAGCAGAGAACTGTCATTCCGTGTTTTTTTTTTTTTTTTTGGCGAAAAACCGCAGCATATTTTCATATACGCTTGCCAAATGGTTATGGTGACCTGGTTACACAGTAAATCGCTGGGCGAGGTGACTGTCATCATCGCAGCCACGCGGGATTACTCGAGCGGTTTAAGGCGCTGCAGTCATGGACTGTGGATACTTTAGGTTAAGTAGTGTGTAAGCTTAGAGACTGGTGACCTTAGCAGTTTAGTCCCGTAACATTTCACACACATTTTTTTGTCATCATCGCAACAAGGTCGCGGAAACCTATCCGATCTCCCGCGTGCCGACCGGCCGCACAGGAAACTGAAGAAATTACTTCAACGTATTCGTAGCCACAGAGATGCAATCGAACTTCTCCTTATCAGTGACAATGCAAGCATTCACACAAGTCTGCGCCCCCAAGATCTCACAAAACTTCATTTGACTGTTCTTCCCCATCCATCCCGATACCGGGATCGTGGACCTTCGAACTTCCACCTCTTTGACCCAATGAAGGATGCATTCTGCGGGAAGCACTAGGTGGATGACGGTGAGGTTACTGATGCAGCAAGAAGTTGGCTCTGACCTCGACCAGTATAGTGGTGTCATGTGGGCATACCAGGTCCTCCCAGTAAGGTGGCGTAAGGCCGGCGCACTGAACGGATATTATGTTGAAAAATAGAGTTTTGTAGCAAAAAGAATGGGGAATAATATGGTGTATTGGAATCCTGAGTAAAACCATCCAGCTTTCAGAAAAAAGTGTGTAGCATTACTTATTGAACGATATTCGTACTGAGCGCATACCATATCCGGCTGATTCTGCAGTTGGTCTTGATCGATGGTTACACTTTGATTTTCATTTACGGTTTCATTTGCCAGTATGACAAAATCTTCAATTTTATTGTCTCCTTCTATTTGCTTTTCTTCTGCATTCTAGCACACTCCGAAGATCATACCAGTCAAGACTACAAAATTTTTCGTTACAGACTCGATTAACGACGATCTGTAACCGGTATGCTTGTCAGAACTGCAACATTTTTCGTCACAAACGTGATTAAGGCCATCTGTTACCGGAATACCTGTAAGAAAATGCAAAATTTTCCTTTACGAGAATAATTTCGAAATTTTATGCAAATTTAAATAACTCAGACGTCGAGAAGTTATTTCCGTGCAATAAATTCAACGTGCGGAAGCTTTTCCTAGAACGCAGAATAGGCATTCTTTCCGTACCAGTTGGAATAGACGCCCCCCGTTTCCACCAAATGCAAACTGTATCCTAATTTAACCGCCCTTTGAGCAATTAAAGCGAAAGGTATTAAGAGACGGTGTAAAGTGACCACACCATAAAGCATAGTTTAAACTGAGTACAGGACTCCAGCCAATGTAAGTTCACTTTACACTACTTTACATAAAAATACACAACTTTTTAGGCTAAACTTACAGTATACCAAAAAATACGGTGTTTGATTGGAAAGTACGAAGTATTTCGTATCACAAGATAATTTTTGTAAGGTGCTTACGCCGCCAAGTAGCACCATCAAATAATCTCCAGCTCAAGGCAGCATGTATAGGCAGAGACAACGCGTCATAAATTTTTATCGGTGAAAAAAGGCGAATAAAATCAGTTTGGTGGCTTCAGAACACTATACGATGACGGCAGAATCCTTGCCATCTGTTCACTGCGTCAGTTATAACTATATTTACACCTCACACCGGATTTTACGTGCATGTTTTACGTATATAAATACGTAAAAAAGTACGCAAAAATAAGTACGTAAAAAAAGACATGTTCCACATCCACGAGGATCTCCTCAGCACGGATCTATGGAACGAAAAACTAATCTAATCTAATCTAAGATAACTTTCAATCTCTGGATGTCTGTAACAGACGATGACACCAAAAAAAAGTTTCACGGCTCCCCGAGAACATCATCTTAAGAACACATGGTAAAATATAGATAAACTGCCATGAACAGAAGTTATAGAAGCCCATCCCCACAACAAGTGTTTTTGGTACCCAAAAATCATGTTTTTTCGGATGTATCTTGATAACGGATACATATGTTCGAAAACTGGAAATAGCGTTTCTAGATAAACGTCGAAAGAATGTGCTATCAAAATTTTAGCCATTTGCTAAGGTTAGTTATTTAGATAATTGCTGACCACTGTTCAAAAACGGCTAAAACCCGGTTTTTGCGGCTTTCTGCATAAGTACGGTAATCTTGAACCTCTGGATCTAAGTTACGGATACTGATATCGAAAAAAAATTTGAAGCTCCCTGAGAACATCGTGTTAAGAACATGTGTTACAACTTTCGACGATTTGCCACGAAGAGAAATAACAGAAGTCGCCACAATTGGTGCTTTTGGTACCCAAAAATCGTGACATTTTGGCGTTTTGGCAGGAACCGCCCATGAAAAACTAGTGGATTTATAATCTCCTAAGGCCCATCCTATACCGCATCTAATGCAAAATAACCAACCGATTTGCTCAATTTACCTGGACTGGAGGAAGTGTGTAATGTTTACATTTTGAACCTGTGCTATAGGACAGTTATAATATGTCCGTTCTTCCAATAATTATACAAATGGTCGCTAGTTCAAGGACTATCCAGAACACTTGATCCCTTATCTCTGATCAATAAAACCCGACATACGACAGCCTGAAAATTCCCGTTTTCGCCCGCGGCTTCTTGGAACATATTGGTACCATGTAACGTCGTGCAAGGACCGATTTCATTTAAGAAACTCATCACAGTTATGTAACTGTACAAATAATTAAATGCAATTTATAATTTCTAGGTTATTGGAGCAAAGCCTTGGCATACAATAAACAAAACTAAAGGCCTGCTTACCAGATCGAATTAGGCTCTACTGCAAAGAAGCTTTGCCGAAATAAGGCATTACTCGACACGTTGGAATTGCAGTCGCAGTAACTGTTTTTAATAATAGTATGCGAAATGACTACATTCAATATAGTATTCACATTGTGTTCCACAGTGAGTAATATATATTTTACGTTCTAGTAAGAATTTCATATTTTGCGTAGAAGGTCTTGGGCGTTTGGCAACAGCCTTCCCGTGAGATCACCGAAGTTAAGCGCTGTCGGGCGTGGTCGGCACTTGGATGGGTGACCATCCGGGCCGCCATGCGCTGTTGCCATTTTTCGCGGTGCACTCAGCCTCGTGGTGCCAATTGAGGAACTACTCGACCGAATAGTAGCGGCTTCGGTCAAGAATACCATCATCGCGACCGGGAGAGCGGTGTGCTGACCACACGTCCCTCCTATCCGCATCCTCCACCAAGGATGACACGGCGGTCGGATGATCCCGGTAGGCCACTCGTGGCCTGAAGACTCAGTGCTTCTTGGTCCCTTAGACGCTCTTCAACTGTACGTTATTACTGTATTAGATAAACTTCCTATGCCTGCTGCCAAGTTACTGCAAATCTATATTCCTGGACAATTGACATATTTTTGGACCAAAGTGAGTGACCAAGACTTTATGAAGATTGTTCATATTTCCAGTACTGATTCCGTGTACAGAGTTGTTATTTCATAGATTTATTTATTTATGTTTCTCAGGGCATCTTTCATTAAAGTACAAATACACTTAAAATTGAAATTCGCACACCAAGTTCTTTGAACAAACTTCAGCAAGATACCTTGAATTCACGCCATAAATAATCCATATTACATCTTTCTGTTCTCGCAAAATTGATTCGAAGAGTACCTCAGAATATGCTACTGTAAACATTATAGGATGTAAGATGACGAAGTATGACTCCTTTGTACGACGACAGATTTATTTAGGTGTTTCTGTAGTTCTATGCTCACTACAGCTGAAATTATAAGGAGCAGTCATACGAGGGCTATTCGGAAAGTCAGGTCCGATAGATCGCAAAATGGAAACCACATTGAAAATCTGATGAAGGTATGCATAGATGTATTGGACAGTGTCTCTAGTATGTCCGTCGACGGCGTTACGTCGTACTTTCCATTTCCGAGCGCACAGTGAGCATGTAAAGACGCCTAGAAAATAGTGGCTTCCGCCAGGTGTGTGTGCCTGTGAGACATTTCGCCTTATTCATGCAGCTCACACAAAGTAACTGCATTTCTTTCTACATAAGAATTCTCGGCCGAAAATGCAGTAGTATTGAGAACGCTCCTGCAGTGTTTTCGATGGGAAGCGTTTAATGACCCATCATCCAGCATCATCATTGGCTCCCTCTGATTTTCGTCTATGCTCACGTGAACTGCTGGATATGAAGATAACGTCTTGGCACTGACAACAAACTGCAGGTCACTGTAGAGAATTGGCAGAAAGTACAGGCGGCTGCCTTCTATGACGAGGGGTGGTGGTGGTTAGTGTTTAACGTCCCGTCGACAACGAGGTCATTAGAGACGGAGCGCAAACTCGGGTTAGGGAAGGATTGGGAAGGAAATCGGCCGTGCCCTTTCAAAGGAACCATCCCGGCATTTGCCTGAAACGATTTAGGGAAATCACGGAAAACCTAAATCAGGATGGCCGGAGACGGGATTGAACCGTCGTCCTCCCGAATGCGAGTCCAGTGTGCTAACCACTGCGCCACCTCGCTCGGTGTATGACGAGGGTATTGGAAAGTTGGCACAGCTCTACGACAAATATTTCAGTCGGGGCAGTTACCATGTAGAGAAGTAGGTAGAAGGTGAAGCTACTGTTGCAAATAAAACATCTTTTATTTTGATTTGGGTTTCCCTTTCGCTACCAATCGGAGGCTGCGTTCCAAATAGCCCTCGTGTCAAAACCGAATACCGGCAATAAAACACAGACCGCGCAACAGGTGGTCTAACTGTTGTTACGTTTCTGTACTGAGACAGCTGTGGTAGGGGAACGGCATAGTGCCACATGACAGGTGCTCGCAGTTGCTGGAGTGTGATCTTGGTTGTTGGCTGATTGGCCTAGTGCGGTCATCCAGCTGTAATGGCATAGCCTGGCTAGCGCCTACGCTTCGACTGCCCTTCAGACAACTGTGTAACAAACATGGCCTACATTCCTCAGCCGCACGCTACACACTACAAGTACCTCTGGCATGGAACCACAATCGAACCGCTTCACTGATTTGGGTGGGAAACAGTCCAACGTCCTCCGTGCAGCTTAGGATCTTTCATTGAGTGATTTTCACATCCTTGGCGACCCGAAGAAAGGCAAGTGTGGACGTCGGTTTCAAGAGAAGGAGGTAATGCAATAGCGTTATTTAAACATCGATAAGCTATCGATTAATCGATAGTATCTGCACTATCGTGACAATCGGTA
The DNA here is from genome assembly GCF_023864275.1 of Schistocerca cancellata. Lineage (NCBI taxonomy): Eukaryota > Metazoa > Arthropoda > Insecta > Orthoptera > Acrididae > Schistocerca > Schistocerca cancellata. The sequence goes on along the minus strand of NC_064632.1, from coordinate 401,676,048 downwards.
GCCTGGTTTAACTATCGAGAGTCCTATCGTTTATAAATGTAATTCTTTTTGAACTGACGCCTGAAAAATTGTCGGTTCCTATTACCTTCATGGCGTCTGAAGTGCAGTGGGAAAGCAGATTGTGCGGAGGTATTTAATCAACAAAAATATGGTTGCGCCTTAGCAAGTCTAAGCTGTTTATATACTGTGTCGTTAATAGATTCGTCGCTATGGGGGAGGGGTCGTGATGGTTCAAATGGCTCTGAGCATTATGGGACTTAACATCTGAGGTCATCAGTCCCCTAGAACTTAGAACTACTTAAACCTAACTAACCTAAGGACGTCACACACATCCAACCCGAGGCAGGATTCAAACCTGCGACCGTAGTAGTCGCGCGATTGCGGACTGAAGCGCCTAGAACCGCTTGGCCACCGCTGCCAGCGGAGGGGAATTTTCTTGTTTTTCTTCCTACGATAACTCACGGTCGTGCGTATCTCATACCAATTAGAGGCTTATGGTAAAAACTACAGACGTAAATAACATGGATTCATGAATGTGCATTATACTGATTTTCATCTTCAGATATGTGAGGTTGCTTTCTTGTAGCAAGGAATACAAATGTAAATAAGGCTGTTGTAATACAGCGCAGTTAGTAGACGAAAAAATGACATTTTAAAGATTTATTAAGTGTTATTGATTGTACTGTGTAATGCATTTTAAAATAAATACAATTATTGGCGTTATTAATTACACACACCTGCTACTATCCTCTTCTGTTTCTGACTCCTCATTGTACTTACCAGTGTTTTCAGTTGTACATGTTAAAGAGTTACAGAAGCACAAATATCATTTATGCGTTGGTTTCCCATGTTGTGGTAGATTAGCGGAGCATGTTCCTTCAAGGACACACCAGCTCCTGCAAAACTGAGTATTGTAAAAGCACAACCCGTCGAGTGTCAAGTATTTTTATTTATATGATGGCTGGACATAATAATTAAAATATACAGCTGTATTTACGTGTTATCTGTTTTCATAGCATTGCAGAGCGCATTCATAAGTAATTCGGGCGAAATGTGAATGTTTCAGTGGATATGAGGCAAAACTAATCTCTTCTTGCCAGGAGTTGACTGTGAACGTCCAGGAATGTTTTTGCGAAACTCCAAATCATGTAGATATTTCTTAAGCTCTTGCCCGTTAATGCTAAAGCCCCTACATTATCCGTTTCCCCCTTTTTACAAGGTGGCTTTACTACTGAGTCCTTAAGCAAAAAAATTACAAATCTGGTTAAGTACACGGCTAACATGTGCAACGCAGTATAATAATATTCTGCTAGGCACTCATCATATCGATGATAGTCCTTAGTCTTCAGTGATTTCATTATTGACTCAATCTCCCGCTTGTCTGTATCAAAGGGGAGTATTTCAGACATTAATCTCGGAAAGGCATTTGCCAAGAGAGTTACACGATTCCCTGTAGAAATTAAATTTTTATTTAATTCACCACCGATGCTCAGAGAAGGATTGTTAAATACTGCACATATATCTGATGTATCAGTAACCGAAATATTTTTGCTATGAACTGACCTTATACCGTCGACATTGTTCTGACCAGACACTTCCTTCACAACTGACCATGTGGTTTTAATTTTATCCTGTGAATTAGCAATTCTATTTCGGTACCACATTCTCTTTGCAGTCATAATAACATTTTTAAGCACCTTACAATATTGTTCGTAATGGGCTATTGTAGCTTGATTGTGACTACTTCTAACATTTTGATATAATTCCCACTTTGTTATACATGATATCCTTATCCCACCAGTCAGCTACCCAGGCTGCCTTTTACTGCTCGTACCCCGTTTAGAACGTTCTGATGGAAAGCAACTCTCAAAAAGCATGAGAAATGTGCTACGGAAAGCATTATATTTGTCATCTATGTTATCGGTACAATAAACATCCTGCCACTCTTGTTGCGTGACGAGGTTTAAAAAGCTCTCTATTGCCGTTGGATTAGCTTTCCTACATAGTTTGTAATTATATGTGACATTTTTTGAGTACAAAAGCCTTTTAGTGTTAAAATTTGTGCATCATGGCCTCAAAGGCCATTCACCCTTTTACCAGCAGAATGACTATCTAGTAATGAATAATGAATAAAAATATTGTCTATGGCTGTGCTACTGTTCCCCTGCAGCCTTGTTGGGGAAAACACAGTCTGCATCATATCATACAAATTGAGAAGATCTACCAACATCTTTTTATTGCACAATCATGTACAAAATTGATATTGAAATCACTACATATAACTAATTTCTGGTACTTCCTATAAAGTGAATCAAGAACCCTCTCTAGCTTGAGCAGAAATGCCCTGTAGCCAGAGTTAGGGGACTTATGAACAACAACAATTAGAAGTTTAGTTTAACTAAATTCAACCGCGCTTGCACACATTCAAATACCTGTTCAGTGAGTGCCGTGATAACACTATGGACTCAAATGGAATACTGCTTTTTTTTTTTTACGTACATGGCCACTCCCCCACCCCACAAGGAACTCCTTGAGAAACAGCCAGCTAATCTGTATCCTGGTAAAGGAAGCCTCTGAATTGTCAAATTATTTAAATGGTTAGCCGATATAACAATAATTCCAGAGTCAACATCTATAACCAGTTCACTAACCTTATCTCTAATACCTCTTATATTTTGATGAAATATGCTAATTCCTCCTTTACTTGGAAACCTGACGTCCTCTGAAGGTGATTCCTTAGTTAGAAGGACTTCCTTTAAGCAGGTATACCTATCAGCTGACTTCAGTAAAAAAAAAGGTGCAGCTCTAATACCAACTACTACAGTAATTTTTCCATGAGTGATCCCACCACCACCCACTACACTATCACCTATAAGCTTTGCCAGCCTCCCCTTCCCATACCCATTCAGGTGCAGTCCATGCCTAGTGAAACTCAATCTACTGACAGACTCAGCTGGCTCCACTGCAATGTGACTCATGCCCTCTGCCATCAGCGCCTTCTCCAGCCCCATGCTAACACGCCTTACAGCCGCATTATGATGAGGCCGACCATGGCGCTGAAACAGTTGCACGAAATGCACATTAGTGCCACCAGTTTTACCAGGTCACCATCTACATCATATTCCCCGTCTCTATCAAGACTATTCCCTGCTCCACCCACTATCATTACCTGACCCTCCTTCGTAAAATTCCTACATAACTCCCCTATGCTGTCAGTTACCTGAGCCAACCCTGCACTAGGTTTCACAATGCTGGTGACGTGGTACTCACTCCCCAACACTACCTGCAACTACTGGCCCACACCTCTACCATGTGAACCAACTAGCAGCAGAACCTCCTTCTTTCTGTTAGACTTAGACCTCCTAACTGATGAGGACTGCTGCATGTTTCCTACACCTACAGTTGCAAGAGGCTCCTCTCCACTCAAATCTACTGCATATAGGCAAAGTACAACTGTCTGAATACCTCCTAGCTGCCTTCTTGCCAGCTGTCAGTTCCCATTTCCCAGCACCCTTCACCCTCCTCAACCTATCTAGTTCCTCCTTTGCGTATTGTAACTGGACCTGAAGGGCACAGATCTTACGCTCCTGCCCCTCTGTCAGCTTATTTCTACTACAGATTCTGCATTCCCAAGAGAGGATCTCGCTAGGATGCCCATTGGCTTCCCCACAGCATTAGCCCCCCCCCCCCCCCCCAATGAAAATACTTTGAACAAATCCCACACCGTAATCCACTACTCACAGATCTACTACAGAGCGTGCTTCTCACTCATGGTAAAATTTTACAGTTACTGAAAAATCTAAATGGTTCAAATGGCTCTGAGCACTATGGGACTTAACATCTGAGGTCATCAGTCCCCTAGAACTTAGAACTACTTAAACCTAACTAACCTAAGGACATCACACACATCCATGCCCGAGGCAGGATTCGAACCTGCGACCGTAGCGGTCACGCGGTTCCAGACTGAAGCGCCTAGAACCGCTCGGGCACACCGACTAGGTGAAAAATCTAACCGTCTACGTTACCTAAATTCAGTTACACCAGTAGAACTATTCATGGAACTTACAATAGCGGTCTCGAAATTCTATTTCTACTAAGAAAGCTACAATTTTTATTAACACTACTAAACCACAACTAATACCAACACTAACAAAATTTCACAAAATCTATTAGCTAAAACCAAAAATTCAAGCTGCCAATGGAACACTCAGCGAAGTTAAAACAATGAAAATTTTACTGAAATATTTCACTAGAAACAACAAGAAACATCGGCTGGACACTACCACACGAAATTTATTAAACGACTTCAACGCACAGAAAGCTCTAAAAAAAAAAAAAAAAAAAAAAAAAAGCAACGAACGTTTCCAAAAGTTTATTAAATCGTTATTTCGCCACAAACAGCACGAAAAAACGTTGAAAACTATTAACCTTAATAACTGTATAACAATGCACAAACAACTTTGTCAGTACTTAGTTTTATAACAGCTACAGCTGCAACCGCGCTAAATCTAAATACACTTACTGAGGCGCGAGACTTGGATGAAATCTTTACTGATCTCAAAATTATAGGAAGAGGTGAAAAATAAATTAGAAAAAGCAGTTCAAAATGTGATTTTTTTAGTTTTACAACGGACATGTGGGAAAGCAACGAGAATGAAGGCATACTGCCATTGACTTGCCAAGTTATTATAGACGAAAAATTAGTTTACACATATTAAAAGTGACAAGAACTGCAGGTCATCACAACGCAGAATCTGTGCACATGTAACTAACATTTTTAAAAATGTTTCTTTCTTTAACTCGTCAATGCCATGCCGAGTTTCGTTTCATTCTTGTGATCGGTACATGTCGGTGTAAGTGAAGTCGACGTAACTTGTAAGGTATTTCTTGGCAGTTTCACTCCTCCCCTCCCCCCCCCCCCCACTCACCCTCATCACTCATGTCGATAGAAATATGAATACGTCGCGTCATTTTTGTTCTGTTTACGGACGCTGCCAACAATAAGAAATCACTGAAAATTGCGTTACATCTGGCTTAATATATTTTGTTATTCATTACTACAAATAAGCAACACATTTGAACATAGATGTCTCTATAATGCGCTCTGTCAAAACATTGTTACTTCCGCGCCCATAGTTTTCAATTGAGAGCTCGTCGGTAGCAGACTAACAAGTGAGAAACGAACGCGAACCCTAACACCGTGTGAACCAGAACTAATACAGCATAGCTAAATCAGCTGGCAATGGCGATACAATTACTGTGTTGCTGTCTTCCGAGTATATAAACAACTTGCTTTTTTGGCGATTTAGGCGGAAGTGCTTCCATTGTGTTAGCGAATCGGAACAGAGTTAAGACTTTCGCTGCTTATAAAACAGCGTCAGTATTAACGCATATACACTCCTGGAAATTGAAATAAGAACACCGTGAATTCATTGTCCCAGGAAGGGGAAAATTTATTGACACATTCCTGGGGTCAGATACATCACATGATCACACTGACAGAACCACAGGCACATAGACACAGGCAACAGAGCATGCACAATGTCGGCACTAGTACAGTGTATATCCACCTTTCGCAGCAATGCAGGCTGCTATTCTCCCATGGAGACGATCGTAGAGATGCAGGATGTAGTCCTGTGGAACGGCTTGCCATGCCATTTCCACCTGGCGCCTCAGTTGGACCAGCGTTCGTGCTGGACGTGCAGACCGCGTGAGACGACGCTTCATCCAGTCCCAAACATGCTCAATGGGGGACAGATCCGGAGATCTTGCTGGCCAGGGTAGTTGACTTACACCTTCTAGAGCACGTTGGGTGGCACGGGATACATGCGGACGTGCATTGTCCTGTTGGAACAGCAAGTTCCCTTGCCGGTCTAGGAATGGTAGAACGATGGGTTCGATGACGGTTTGGATGTACCGTGCACTATTCAGTGTCCCCTCGACGATCACCAGTGGTGTACGGCCAGTGTAGGAGATCGCTCCCCACACCATGATGCCGGGTGTTGGCCCTGTGTGCCTCGGTCGTATGCAGTCCTGATTGTGGCGCTCACCTGCACGGCGCCAAACACGCATACGACCATCATTGGCACCAAGGCAGAGGCGACTCTCATCGCTGAAGACGACACGTCTCCATTCGTCCCTCCATTCACGCCTGTCGCGACACCACTGGAGGCGGGCTGCACGATGTTGGGGCGTGAGCGGAAGACGGGCTAACGGTGTGCGGGACCGTAGCCCAGCTTCATGGAGACGGTTGCGAATGGTCCTCGCCGATACCCCAGGAGCAACAGTGTCCCTAATTTGCTGGGAAGTGGCGGTGCGGTCCCTTACGGCACTGCGTAGGATCCTACGGTCTTGGCGTGCATCCGTGCGTCGCTGCGGTCCGGTCCCAGGTCGACGGGCACGTGCACCTTCCGCCGACCACTGGCGACAACATCGATGTACTGTGGAGACCTCACGCCCCACGTGTTGAGCAATTCGGCGGTACGTCCACCCGGCCTCCCGCATGCCCACTATACGCCCTCGCTCAAAGTCCGTTAACTGCACATACGGTTCACGTCCACGCTGTCGCGGCATGCTACCAGTGTTAAAGACTGCGATGGAGCTCCGTATGCCACGGAAAACTGGCTGACACTGACGGCGGCAGTGCACAAATGCTGCGCAGCTAGCGCCATTCGACGGCCAACACCGCGGTTCCTGGTGTGTCCGCTGTGCCGTGCGTGTGATCATTGCTTGTACAGCCCTCTCGCAGTGTCAGGAGCAAGTATGGTGGGTCTGACACACCGGTGTCAATGTGTTCTTTTTTCCATTTCCAGGAGTGTATTTGCGAAAAAAGACTAACTACAGTAAGTTGTAAATATAGGCCTTACTAACCGAATCGGAACTTTCCAGTGGTGGTGGAAAACTCTCAGCTGTTGTGTAATGGAAGCTGTTTTATCGCCACTACAGTGAAGTCGACGAAACGCTATCTATCAGGTTCTGCCAAGTGCAAATTTTGAGCGGCGCCGGTATATTATAGGAATACATCGGTATGATGGGTGAAGCTGACAGCACTGCTGTCTCTCCCCGCACCTTTCCTTTCCTTCATTAACACCGTGTTATGCTCTTTATACCGCTCCCTGCGCTTCCCCCGACGAAAGGCGAAACACCCAGCGAAACTTTTACAGGCTACACACTTCATGTCAACTGCAGTAAGATCACAAGTGGTGCCGATCTCAGCGATGTAGCAGCTGTAGCACTGCAGTAGAGTGATCGTCCTTTTGTTTTGTACTGAATGTCAAATGAGAAAAAACGCAATGAGTGAAGAAGCCACCCTTGATTTCTTCAACTCAGTTTCAGTCTTGTTATTCCCACGTGCAGTTTATACCGTATCTGCTGCAGTTCATCAGCAAGCTTGCACATCTAAGGTAGCTGCATTGCGTGACAGACCAGTAAACACTTCCCCTCTCGCATCGCTATTTCTTATGGTGACCTTCTTCTTCCTCTTCCTGCTTTCCACGTTCTTCTAAGACGCTGAAGCTCAACGTAATATCAACAAGTAATATATTGGCCCAATTTTTATGAGAACTATTTCTCTTTGTGTACGAAAGTCATTTTTCAGATAACAAGACGATGAAAAAAAGATTTTTTTGATAATATTATGCAATATTTCGGACGCAGGTCACTTTAAAATTACATTTCTTCAGGTCATCAATCAAATCTTCCTAGAATACAAAACCCATGATAAGATAGTAGTAGTGGTTACTGACAACGCTGCAGTCACGAAAAAGCTGTCTAAATCTTAAGGATTCGACATTCACCCTGTTTTGCCCAATGCATGAACTTAACAATACAAGATTGTTTCAAAGGAGAAACATTTTTCAAAATTTTATTGAAAACAAAGGCAGTTGTGACTTTCTTTCGTAACTCACACTAGCCAGTTACAAATTGCGCAATGTTCAAAAAAGAGCAAATAAAAAAGAACTGAGACTAATACAAGAGGTGGCGACTCGATGGAACAGCTCCTGCCACACGCAGAGAAGAATTTTGGAAGTACGAAGTGAGTTTGAGATTGCGATCAATGAATGTTCAAAAGCACTGCCTACTCTCACAGCAAAAAATGACTTAGCTGTACAAGAGATAACAGATCTTCTTGAACCTTCTGAAGTAGCAACAACAACAATCTCAGGGGAGAGTCATACATCACTGCTTCCTTAATTATACCTCTTATACGAGGTATTTCCGCAAAGTTCTCATATTTTTAAAGAACCTTAACAGTTAGTGAAGGACGAAGTGGTCTGGATTCCTTGATAAGTAAGTGAAAGAGTGAAACCATTTAACACACTGGCCTTAACATGCTTGTGACGTTATTAGTTCCTAGGTTTAAAAAACTTGCTTCATGACATTTCAAGAGGCAGAGAACGCTGCACAAGGACTTCAGAAAGAGTATGCTGCTGTCATCTTCAGAAAGAGTATGCTGCTGTCATCGCATCAACTACAAGGATAATACCTTAATCGGGAGCATCCATGATCAGTGCTAATACGTCTAACAGTTGAAATCGGATGATCTACTTTTTTTGCCCAATTAGCAACAGCGTAACGTTGATGTCGTTTCACCAGTCAGTGATTCTATAATTGACCTACATCAATATTTTGAAAAACTTGCAATAGACAAGCATGCTTGTGAATTAGAACAGTGTCCAAAATCTAATAATATGTTGCTTGTGATGGCCATTAAATTTTTATGGTGTCCAGCGACTTCATTTCCTGCAGAGAGGGTTTCCTCCATGGCAGGATAAATAATTACTTAAAAACGCAATAGACTAAGGAAGAAGAATTAAACACATTACGTGTATCTTTTAATGTTGTATTTTATACAATATACTAATGGACAAGAATTTAAATACCTTATTTTTTATAAAACAAGAATTGCATGTCTTGTATTGTTGTATTTTCAGCAATAAAAATTCTTAGAAAACTTATTTTTCATTTGAAATACCTACAACAAACAATGGTTCATCGATACATCGATAGTTTTTAAACGTACTATCGATAATATCGGATGTCTCAACTGTCGTTGTTTAAGTAACACTAGAATGCGAGAGTGGCTGCGGTTGTGGATCCGTCTCTAGCGGACCGAGAGGGTGGCGCAGTGGACTCGCATTCGGGAGGACGACGGTTCAAACCCGCGTCCGACCATCCTGATTAAGGTTTTCCGCGATTCCTCTAAATCGCTTCAGGCAAATTCCGGGATGGTTCCTTTGAAAGGGTACGGCTGATTTCCTTCCCCGTCCTTCCCCAAATCCGAGCTCGTGCTCCGTTTCTAATGACCTCGTTGTCGACTGGACGTTACACACTAATCTCCTTCCTTCCTTCCGTCTGCAGGCGACTGCGTGCTACAGAACAGGAATTGATCGTCTCGTCGCCCGGTAGGGTGAATGTCTTAACGTATGTAGTCATTACTTTGAATTGCACCATTCCATGGTCCCGTTGAGGCGGGTGTTCGGTTTTCATTTGACTGTCCCTCTTATTATGAATTATTATCCAAAGAATGTTCCCATATTTTATGCACCTGTTGTACAAGCCACTTTCACAAGTTCTTAACAGTTCATAGAGAGTATTTTCAAAGACGAATTACTGTTGCTAGGGGACAAGTTACAAGCAAAAATCTCGAAAAGCGCTTCACCGATTTACTTCAAATATTTGCATGACAGTCTAAATTTTCTTATTTTTTAACGGTAATGTACAAGTTCCTCTTAAAAACGACGGCCAGAAAGAAAATGCTATGCTGTGAAAAAGTGTGATTTCACTTTTTTTAAATACAGTAGTAGGGCTTGTAAACCATAGACAAATTTGTAAATTATAGATTTCAACAATCAGTCGTCCTTTTTTTTATTTTATTATGCAGATCTAGATTTCGGTTTGAAGGTAGCCATTCTCAATGCACTATTATTTCCGCTCAATACATGTAAATCCCTGTTCAATGAACTGTGGGTGAAGCCCGATCAACAGGGATTTACATGTATTGAGCGGAAATAATTGTGCATTGAGAATGGCTATCTTCTAGCCGAAATCTAGATCTGCACAATAAAATCTAAAAAGGACGACTGATTGCTGCAATCTATAATTTACAAATCAATGTAACAGTCGCTGAATGCAACCGCTTTCAGAATGGTTGGTAACCTGATGACACAGACAAATTGCTTATCCCTTATACTCGTATATGCTTTCTCCTTGTATAAAATTTTAATCAAAGTTTATTTAAGTCTTGTAGGCTTATGATTAGAATCTGAATCGTCCGAAACTTTGTAATCGTACTTATTTGCAGATGGAATCTATGAGAAATACTGTCACTAAAGCCACTACCCTCACAGACCCACCATATGAAGTGGTCTCTCTCGTACCGCGTAATACCAATGATCCAAACCGACTTACCCAATCATTTTGTGCGACTTCAAATCCCAATAAAGCTGTCGTTTGGAATAACAATAAACAAGGTCAGAGAGTGAGAGAGGGCAGAAGAGGAACTGGAGAGGGGAGAGCGAGGGGGGGGGGGGATGGACATAGAGAGGAGTAAGAAGGAGGTGGACAGAGAGGGGGGGAGGGGGCGACGGATAGAGAGAGGTGTGAGGAGGAGACGGACAGAAAGAGGAGCGGAAGGAGTTTAGGATGTATATCCAATTCCCATACATATTTAGCAACTCCTAATCAATGCCTGGTTCGCTAGTTTATTTATAAAACCCAAATGGTTCAAATGGCTCTGAGCACTATGGGACTTAACTTCTAAGGTCATCAGTCCCCTAGAACTTAGAACTACTTAAACCTAACTAAACTAAGGACATCACACACATGCATGCCCGAGGCAGGATTCGAACCTGCGACCGTAGCGGTCGCGCGGTTCCAGACTGTAGCGCCTAGAACCGCTCGGCTACTCTGGCCGGCTATAAAACCCACTATTGTGATATCGGTCCTGTTGCCATTATCAAGTGAAATACTGCAAAAGTATGCTTCAGCACATTTCAAAACCCTAGAAAACATCTCACATCCACATGTTGGGTATTTAACTGCAATAATGTGTCTACATTGATCGGCAACAAGACTACAGGAGAGGAGTACCAAATGAGAAACACTAATGGAGCAGACAGATGAAAATATGTCAGACATGTTGTACAGGATTCTGAATGTGGGGAGAACATGCAGGTTAAAGAATTCCGTAAGACTGGAAAACTGCAAGATGCCAGTCAAAAAACTAGTAATTACACGAAACGAAATCAAACAGCCGTTAGTCGCATTCGTGAAAGTAAACTTCATGCACTTGAAAACTGAACTCGGTATTTGTCGAAACATGTTGAAGAAGACTGAAGTCTGAGCGCACGTAGTCTCATTTTGTAGGACCGCCAAGGGGCTCAGCCTTATAGGGATAATTGGCGCTACTTGTAGAAACGAACAAGTCATCAGTGATATCAGGCAACGACAAAACAAAATTTAAGAGCATCACACTCATACACCTTACAGCTATCGAAGAACAATTTCGTACTACGCAGAAGTCTGCACGTCAACCAGTTCCAGCGTCAATGTCAGTAACTCACACATAAGCGGCAAGTTGGTTGGGGTACAGCGCTCTCTTGGGGTGCCATCATGGTTGGCAGATGAGATTGATGGCTCTCGATCTTCCACCATAATCGAGTCCGTCAGCATGAGGTGGCAAATATGAGGTAGCGAAGGAGGTGGAAACGTGGGTTCTACTATGCCAAGACTGCTTGGTACAAAATAAGAAAGTATTTATTACTTAAATTTGCTGTAGTCCATGATCAGTTGGTTGACAATTATAGAAGACGCGACTAGACTAAGCGTCTGTAGAATGACATAATTTACAAGTCACAGATCTTGCAGTGACGAATTAATCTCTCGTAATCTTGAATGTCGAATCCGGTGAATTTGAAGACTAATTTGGGACGGAGCTACAAAGACTTGCCGGCCGCGGTGGTCTCGCGGTTCTAGGCGCGCAGTCCGGAACCGCGCGACTGCTACGGTCGCAGGTTCGAATCCTGCCTCGGGCATGGATGTGTGTGATGTCCTTAGGTTAGTTAGGTTTAAGTAGTTCTAAGTTCTAGGGGACTGATGACCACAGCTGTTAAGTCCCATAGTGCTCAGAGCCATTTGAACCATACAAAGACTTGATGGCAGCTGTTGTGGATTGGCAAGACAGCCAACCCACTATAAGGAAGCCGAAAGCCACCCGTTTAAACTCACGCAGGCTGGCGTGAGGTCTGGAACAGGTCAAGGGAATTATACTAGCAAAAAACGTACGTAGCTGCTGGAATACTTAACTTTAATCCATAACTGGTGAACATCGCTCTTGACGGTACATGTTTTAAGCATCAATAGTAACTGGTAATGGCGCCTTGCTAGGTCGTAGCAAATGACGTAGCTGAAGGGTATTCTAACTATCGTCTCGGCAAATGAGAGCGTATTTTGTCAGTGAACCATCGCTAGCAAAGTCGGCTGTACAACTGGGCGAGTGCTAGTGAGTCTCGCTAGACTAGACCTGCCGTGTGGCGGCGCTCGGTCTGCAATCACTGATAGTGGCGGCACGCGGGTCCGACGTATACTAACGGACCGCGGCCGATTTAAAGGCTACCACCTTGCAAGTGTGGTGTCTGGCGGTGACACCACAGCAGCAACGACTGAGCTGCAGTCGATTACCAACATCGGCGCTGGTTGACCACTGAGCGCGGCTACGAACTGTAGACTGGCACAACTGTACTACTCTCCTGCTGCACATGAAGTGGCCTAGCGGCGCCTCGCGGCGAGCGTAAGTACTGCGACTGGCAGTATACTCTTTGGCTAGCACAGCCGTTCTTCTGTTCCGTTTATCGAGAGAACCGCATACAGCGGATCGATCTCTCAGGCGGCGGTGTGGCCGTATGACTGACGACATCACAGAGATGAGGTTCCATACTCCGAGGAGCGTAGGGCACAATGCGGGAGACCCGCACCGCCTACTAGGCAAGGTCCTGGCGGAGGTGGTTTGCCATTGCCTTCCTCCGACCGTAATGGGGATGAATGATGATGATGAAGACGACACAACAACACCCAGTCATCTCGAGGCAGGGAAAATCCCTGACCCCGCCGGGAATCGAAGCCAGGACCCCGCGCGCGGGAAGCGAGAACGCTACCGCAAGACCACGGCCTGCGTATCATGGTCGTCAGGCCCTACAAAAATAATAAACTACAATGCCGATAACTAATTTTTTTTTTTTTTTTTTTTTTTTTTTTTTTTTTTTTTTTTTTTTGCTACTCTGATGCAGACCGCCAGCTCTTCCTCTCTCGTGCGAACCTGTTCACCTACGAGTAGCACACGCATTCAGCGTAATTGCTTGGTGGATTTACCGCACTGGTCTTCCCCTACACAAGGGCCGGCCAGGCGTACCATAGTTCACGCAGGCAGCGTGTGCGGACCACGTGCGAACCACGGAAAGTACTCTGCGCAGCGCTACGTTTCGTTTAGTATTGCGGTGTGGTATTTTCCGGCCGGCACAATTGTTTCCAGTTCGACAGAATTGTAGTGTCAGCGCTGTTTACCCTTCGTTGTTTGCTCGTCGTATAAAGGACTTTCACAGGATTGGTGGATGTTAGCACGAAAAGAGGCAGTCCACCAATCTATCGTAACAAGCTTTTAAAAATGAATGGGCATGACAGAACAGAGGGATGAAAATTCTCAATGTCTATTATGCAGTCGTATAAGCGACGGGTACTGCGAATTTGCTATGAAACGATATTACAAAAACGGCTCTGAGCACTACGGGACTTAACATCTGAGGTCACTAGTCCCCTAGAACTTAGAACTACTTAAACCTAACTAACCTAAGGACATCACACACATCCATGCCCGAGGCAGGATTCGAACCTGCGACCGTAGTGATCACGCGGTTCCAGACTGTAGCGCCTAGAACCGCTCGGCCACTACGACCAGCAAACGATATTATAATCCAGGAAGAATTTAAAGATTTAGTTGGCAGCGAAAGAGCAAAAAATTACGATCGATACACGAGATTCATTGCTCAGTAAATCAAGAAGCACATAGTTCTAAATTTTCAGCCACTAGCACGTGAAGAAATTGGTGGTATGAATAGTAAAATCTATGAAGTTGCATGAATTATTTCACTGTCATTGGCTACAATTTTCGATAGAACTGAATGGAGCCTTCATGTATTGATGAAAAATACGTTGGTTATCTCTAGGCGCACACCCCAAATGATTTTTCGATTTAAAACTCGCTATTGTTCACTTTACGAAGGGAAACGAAGGGCAACGAAAATGAGAACATCCGGAACAGATTACATTCCTCGCATTTCAAGTGGACTTGAGTGAATACTACCAGCAGTAAGACACTGCAGGGTGAAACTCGTTGGCCAACATGTAGCCTAGCATTTGTAAAACTAAGTTTGAGTAAGTAAGTTTCCAATAGATCTGCGAATTTCGATCATCTTCCGCCATTTTACATTGTCTAACGCTTTTGATAGGTCAATAAATCTTATGAATGTGTCTTTTCTTAACACTTTGCTTCCATTATCATTTCTCAGTTCTCAGTTTCCTGCCATAGTAGCCCCACATAGTTGCGAAAGTAATGCCGGTGCAAGATTATGTCCACGAACTGACCTCTCGATTATGTCTCATAAACGTTCCATGGGATTTGTCGGGCGGTGTTGGCGACCAGATCATTCGCTCAAAATGCCCAGAATGTTCTTCAAACCAAACGCAAACAACTGTGGCACAGTGACATGGCTTATTGTTATCCATGAAAATTCCATTGTTGGTTGGGGACAGCCGCGCGGGATTAGCCGAGCGGTCTTAGGCGCTGCAGTCATGGACTGTGCGGCTGGTCCCGGCGGAGTTCCAGTCCTTCCTCGGGCATGGGTGTGTCTGTTCGTCCTTAGGATAATTTACGTTAAGTAGTGTGTAAGTTTAGGGACTGATGACCTTAGTAGTTAAGTCTCACAAGGTTTCAGTGGTTAGACACTGGACTCGCATTCGGGAGGACGACGGTTCAATCCCGCGTCCGGCCATCCTGATTTAGGTTTTCCGTGATTTCCCTAAATCACTCCAGGCAAATTCCGGGATGGTCCCTCTGAAAGGGCACGGCCGACTTCCTTCCCCATCCTTCCCTAATTCGATGAGACCGATGACCACGCTGGCTGGTCTCCTTCTCCAAACAACCAACCAACCAACCAACCAATCTCACAAGGTTTCACACACATTCGAACATTCTTTTTTTTTTTTTGCTTGGGGACATGAAGTCAATGAAAATGGTCTTCTAGTAGCCGAACACAACCATTTCCAGTCAATGAGCGGTACAGTTGGACCATAGGACATAAAGACAGCCCACACCATTATGGAGCCACCACTAGCTCTCACAGTGCCTTGGATCCATAGCTTCGAGGGTGTGTGCCACACTCGAACCATACCATCACCTTTTACCAACTGAAATCGGGACAGATCTGACGATGCCACACTTTTCACGTCGTGCTGTCAGGCACCTGGGGTAGCCGCGCAGTCTGAGGCGTCTTGTCGCGGTCCGTGCGGCTCCCCCCGTCGGAGGTTCGAGTCCTCCCTCAGGCATGGGTGTGTAAGTGTTGTCCTTAGCGAAAGTTAGTTTCAGTTGGATTAAGTAGTGTGTAGGCTTAGGTACCGATGACCTCAGCAGCTTGGTCCAAAAAGGCCTTACCACAAATTTCCAATTTCGTGATGTCAGCGAAGGCAATGGCGTCGGTCGTCTCCTGCCATAGTCCATTAATGGCAAATTTCGCCGCACTGTCCTAACGGATACATTCGTTGTAGTCCTACATTGAGTTCTGCGGTTATTTTACGCAGTGTTGCTTGTCTCTTAGCACTGACAATTCTACGCAAACGCTGCTGCTCTCGGTCGTTAAGTGAAGCCCGTGAGACGTAATGCCTGAAATTTGGTATCCTCGGCAAACTCTTGACACTGTGAACCCCGGAATATTTCATTCCCCGACAGTTTCTAAAATGGGTCTAGCTCCAACTACCATTCTGCATTCAGTGTCTGTTAATTCCTGTCGTGCGGTCATAATCACGTCGGAATCCGTTTCCCATGAATGATCTGAGTACAAATTACAGCTCCACCACTGCACTGCCCTTTTATACATTTTGTACGCGATATTACTGCCATCTGTATAGAAGCATATCGCTAACCCGTCACTTTTGAAACATCGGTGTATTAAGAAACTGTATCGAAGGCTCTGTGGAAATTACAATGCTAAAGCGTGCTGTAAATTGTCATTTTCTCACGTAGTTTGTATGATCCAAATTCGTCACGCTGGCCCAACGCCGCACAACGCCCATATTAGTCGAGCAGAATCTGTCAGTCGCCAGTGAGGCAGCATGTTCCAAAAAATGGCTCTGAGCACTATGGGACTTAACAACTGAGGTCATAAGTCCCCTAGACTTTGAACTACTTAAACCTAACCAACGTAAGGACATCACACACAGCCATGCCCGAGGCAGGATTCGAACCTGCGAGCGTAGCAGCAGCGCGGTTCCGGACTGAAGCGCCTAGAACCGCTCGGCCACAGTGGCCGGCAGTGCGTTCCACTGACAAGATGTCAGTCACTGGGTGCTGCTCAAATCGTGGTGTGCACTTTCCTGCTCACGAATCTGTTTATGCTTCAATACACAAGCAACCCTTCACTCTTGACAGCTTGCGGCAAACGATACTGTAGAGGAGTGTCAAAGAATATGGTTTCCAGCCAGTGCTGTCAAATATTGAAGCGCACATCCCCCCCCCCCCCCCCCCCAGTGCATCATGTCCGGTCGACCCTCGTAGTTCCTCATACAGTAGTGTAACACAGAAATGAATAGTAACTGAAGAATAAAGTAAACCAAATCTGTCCTACCCTATGTAGTCGTATGGAGTAGTTGTGTAGACTCGAAATTTGAATTTTAAGCCTCAATAATCTACTTCTACTATTATGACAACAGAAACAACGTACTCAGTACAATATTAACATACAGCGTGCCTTAAAACAGTCACTGCCGAACTTATGGACATAATGAAGGGATGAAACATAGTAACTTTTAAATAAAATATTCTTCATCGTCGTTGGACCATATTCATTTGAAGAACATAGTCATATCAATTGTTACATTCCTAAGCAATGCTCTGGTGGTAAGGTGATCGTCTGCTTAACACCTTTCATAAAAAAATGTGCGCCATGTGCATGATAATTTGATGAGGGATCGGTCCGAAACCTTATACTGAGAGAGATCTGTAAGACCTCTCTCATATTCTTTGCTTTATTCAAATTGTTCATTGGCTTTTCTCACTCACTAATTGTTTGAAAATATCACCAGCCTCCCAAAGAAAAGTATCATTGTTTCCTTAAGGTTTTACAATTTTAATAAATGATAATCTGAGTCAGCACTTCTCATTTCCTCCCTAATCCAACGAATATTTAACTCCAACCTGGTATCAAACGGCAAAGAGGTAAATTAACAAAAAGAACTTGCGAAGATGCTGACAAAAAGAACATGGGAAGATGATGGCGTGTATCTCACTAAATTCGCTTTGACTGAAAGCCTCGCCTGCTGTGGTTAAACGTCAGTTAAGATTGGTTTCTACAAATAATTTCAGTGTGAACAGAGCAGAAACAATTGCACCCACTCTCATAATAAGCTCCTTTTAATAAAATCTAGTTAGACAAATTGATACTCCTATCAACAGCTCAACGGACAAGAAAGATCTAATTGAAATAATAGTTTTTGTTTGCAATGGCCGAACATAATGTCTGGTTATGTATAGGGTGTATATAACTAAAGTTCCAGTTTCAAAACGCTGTAGAAAGAGAACCTCACTTAAGAATGACGTCAGATCTGAACAGCATTTAGTGACGCATGAGGAAACGTCATGGAACAAAAAAAAATTGACCACTGGACTCGCATTCGGGAGGACGACGGTTCAATCCCGCGTCCGGCCATCCTGATTTAGGTTTTCCGTGATTTCCCTAAATCACTCCAGGCAAATGCCGGGATGGTTCCTCTGAAAGGGCACGGCCGACTTCCTTCCCCATCCTTCCCTACTTCGATGAGACCGATGACCACGCTGTCTGGTCTCCTTCCCCAAACAACCAACCAACCAAAAAAATTGACGAAAATTTACCGGTAGATGGCACTGTAAGCGCCTTAACGTAGATGGGGTCAGCTATAAATTACAGATGAATTACTATACGACGGCTATGGTTTGAGTTGCACATTACACCATCCGACTATTCAGTGTGGATGACTAATCAGTTTTTAATTGTCTTGAAACAAAAACTGCATAAAAAGGAAAATGACATGTCTTTTTAATTGCCTGGGGATAATTATGCAAAAAACTCAAAATGACGTCGGTTTCTAATTGTCATCAGACTGACGCAAGATATGTTCAACATGCTGTCCACCTTTTTCGACCCAAGTTGAAATGTTCCACCACAGATCGGAGTGTCTCGGTGGTCACGTTCGGAATGCGTTGCGCAATGCGTGCGTTCGATTCAGCTACGTCGTAATTGGAGCACTGAATATATCTTTCAGATATTTATTTTCGGCCATAATGGCTACGTTTGTGAACCGTGACTGTGTGGGATAGTTATTTATTTGTAATTTCTGCTACCAGTCACTTTTTTATTTTTGCTTTATGTTTAATCTGACATAACACAACACGTTTCGAACGTGTTCTGTTCATCTTCAGTTTTGTTTTTCGCACAGTTGATGCAAAACTAGCTGCATCCTATATAGGCTGTGATATCATACATAATCAGCCACAAGAAAAAACTAGCAGAAGACATCACTGACATCGATTTCTGGCCATCCACTGCTCCCCTCCCCGCCCCCAAATGCATACCAGCCACTACAATAACAAACAAAGGACAAAAAGTTGTAGGTTAATTTTTTTAAGTAACATTTCTCTGTATGTATTTATATATAAACGCCTGAAGATGAACAGAAAATGTTCGAAACGCGTTGTATTATCTTACATTAAACATAGAACAAAAAATAAAAAACTGACTGGTAGCAGAAATCACAAATAAATAATCTTTCAGATAACCCCACAGCCAGAAGTAACATGGATTAAGATCTGGTGATCTGCACGTCCAGGCTGTAGAGAAATGACGGCTGATAATTCTATAATTTCCAAAACAGTTCTGCAGCAGCCGCTGCATTGGCCGTGCAATGTGGGAAGGAAATCCATCGATAAAAATGAGCACATCCACACTATTAGAGGTTCGTCCGCACAAGAATCTCGCAGCGTTTACCAGCCCCGGTACAGATAACAGGACCACAGAACTCATCTTTTCGAAAAAAGATACGGCCGTACGATAAACGAAGCTGTCAACCCGCATCACGCAGTCACCTTTGCAGAATGAAGTGGAACCGGTTGATGAATGTGCGGATTTTTCGTTGCCCACAATCTGCATTTCTGCATATTGACAAGTCCTTGGAGATGTAAATGGGCTTCGTCTGTACACAGCATGTTCCATGCTCATTCATTGTCCACTTCCAAGTGAGCAATAAATTTCAAAGCAAACGCCTGTCTTGCCGGCAGGCTAACAGGAATCAACTGCTGAGCGTGGGTCATTTTGTATGGATAGGAATGTAGGCTGTTTCGTAAGATTTTATGCACCGCGCTCGCAACGTTCGGTCAATTTCCCTTACTCCACCGCTCAATCCCTCCTGCAATCCTGCAGCCACTTCTTCGGCAGACGTCGGATCAACCGCTTTCCTCCCTCTGCCACATTACACTTCAAAAGGACCTGTCTTTTCGAATTTTTTAGTCATTTTCTCCAGGCTAGCAAACATGGGACCAATGCCTTTCTTCATAATACTGAGTGCCCGGTACTTCTGCAGGGTCTCGGTGCACCGGCACCGTTCTTGTACAATAGTTTTACCAGCAGCGCCCCATCCTTCATGGGGACAGTCATGTTAGGCATCTCGTACGCAAAGTGAGGAAGAGCCGTGTGTCGCGCGTCTGTTGGTGTGCATATTCTGACGCTTACAGAGCGATCTGTTGGTCAAATACTCGTTAATTTTTTTCCAAGGAGTTTTCAGCTGCTTCAGTAACACACGCTGAAGTCATACTGAGCAGTGGTCCTCTTGCTAAAGCATTTTGAAACTGAAACTTGGATTATGAAAAAACAAAAGAAGAAAGACCACTGAGGATGTCAAAACTGGTGAAACATGTTTGGGTATTAAATCAAAACAATAACTGCGTACTTTCAAAACTCCAGATCATTAATTCATTATTTTCTGCAAGCACAGGAACTGAGCTCAAGATTCCAGTGCGATAATTGAGCCTTGGCGCGGCTGCGCCAGTGTTCTCGCACTTACAATGGCATCGCTGCCATCGATTATAGGGTTACCATCTTTGCCTTCCGCGATTCAGGCCGCGTGGTTAACGGAGAGGGAAAAGAGACAGCGGACTGGAGATTCGCAGGGTCGGAGGTGGCTTGTTGACCTTTACCTTGAGGCCTGTGGTACGACGCCTGTACGCTATGGGCAGGGTCAGCAAGAGATACCGGCAGTGACTTGATGGGACCTCGGGTTTGGTATCGCGGTGGTGCACTGTTGTGTTTTGGGGTTTTTCTGCTGCGAGGGCGTGTATAGGTTCTTGTTACTGGTCATTGAAATTGAGATGTGTCTATGGCGTGACGGGGGAAATGTGTGACGCTCGCCGCTGTTGCATGTGAAAACGCTTCGTCTGCCTTGTGTCTGTGCAGCAAATTATGTGAAGTAAATATCTGATACCACGGCGACGTCTTGCTCTCACGCGTTGTTGAATATATTTCGGAATTACTGAATGGTAAAGATATCCAACGTGTAAAGCAAATGAAGCCATTTGCGCCATACTAAGGTACTGTTTTATTCTGCTTAAATCTGTGTCAGTTATATGTGCATTTATATGTCCTTCTTTAGTTGCAGAAGTTATAGAAGAGTGTAAACAGAGACCTATATGGAAAGGGATGTAAAGTTGAAATCCTTCCCTGAAGTGAATACACTCGAACTCTGTATTACTAAAGGTGCCGTTCGATACCAGCACCTACCTTCGGTAATAAGTGTTATTCGGAAGTTGTCATGGTTCTGTAAGTAATTATTATACATACAATTGTTTATTCTGATTATACTAAATTGGAGATGTAAGGTCGGTTGTGTGCCGCTGTAAATTAAAAAATGGTTCAAATGGCTCTGAACACTATGGCACTTAACATCTGTGGTCAGCAGTCCCCTAGAGCTTAGAACTACTTAAACCTAATTAACCTAAGGACATCACACACATCCATGCCCGAGGCAGGATTCGAACCTGCGACCGTAGCGGTCACGCGGTTCCAGACTGAAGCGCCTAGAACCGCACGGCCACACCGGCCGGCCGCTGTAAATTGCTATTGTCTCCTCTGTGCGGCAGCCTAGCATTGTCAGTGGCTTCAGTCATTATTCCTGTCATATTTCGAGTTTTGTATTCACGGGTTTCCTTAAGCTGACACTGTTGAGTTGTAAGACGTATAAACAGGCAAGTCAAACTGAGTATTCTATGAACTCAAGACGATATTCTACTACGTGGTACCTTAGTTTGTTATAGAAGTATTTTACGTGTTATTAACATTCTGCTGTCTGCTTTGTCTAAAGAGGAGCTAGTTCTGTGAAGTGGTCGTTTATATCTTATTAGTGTGTTACGCGTTGTGCCTTTTCGTGTTAATTTTTTTTTAAGAAGCTACAAATGACTCTGTGTATGTTGCAGCTAGCTGAAACTGACGTTTTCATCGGGGTCACGTCCTGACGGGGTTGATAGTGGCCCTTTCTACTACGGCACATCCGGTTATTCTCCTTCAGTACATTTGGCTCGCTTATATCGTTACTACGTTTTTCGAGTGGAATTAGAGCTTACTGTAATCACCTTATATGTTGAAGTTAAGTATCTCCCTTGTCAGGGCACGAACCTTCGTGAATATAGTCGTATTCTCATCTGTAAAGATTGATTGTGTTATTCATTTGTTCTCGTCACATGTATTATTATTTATCTTGTTATATTAAATATCAGTAAAATGTAAGTGTTAGCGAGGTCCGAATTGGGACGTTGTATTCTCCTCTTGTGGAAACAAATTTAAGTGATTTTATTCCGTTTTTAAGTAGCCTTTAGGTGCGTACATTTTGCCTCCATTTTTGGTGTTTTTATGGCTTCCACGAAAATGGTTCAAATGGCTCTGAGCACTATGGGACTTAACAGCTATGGTCATTAGTCCCCGAGAACTTAGAACTACTTAAACCTAACTAACCTAAGGACAGCACACAACACCCAGCCATCACGAGGCAGAGAAAATCCCTGACCCCGCCGGGAATCGAACCCGGGAACCCGGGCGTGGGAAGCGAGAACGCTACCACACGACCACGAGATGCGGGCTGGCTTCCACGTTAGTTAAAATTACAATAAAGGTAAATTTGGCAACGGAGGGTTTCGTGTATTTATTAGTTGCTAAGTGGATCCTAAGTTAAGTGCAGGAACACTACCAATAATCACAAGATTTTTTTCTTCACAATAGCCTATCCCAGAGAAGTAAATTAAGACTTGGAGGCAGCTTCAGTGCCGAAACTAGACTGCAGTAGTAAGAACGTGACCAAAATTTGAATCGCCTCAATTGATACTGACCGGACCACTACCCAGCACAGTGTTAACAATTCACACTACACGACGCCTTGTCTGGCGACCAGGAACCGCAGAGTGGAGCGACAGTGGGCAGACAGACAGACCGACAGCCGAACCGGTGACGCAGCCAGAGGGAGTGACCCCTTCATGGCGGCCCGCACAGTGCTACTGCGTCATCAGCCCGGCCTCCCTTCGCATACCAGCGGCCTATAAATATCGCCCGACCCAATGCTGAACGCTCTGCCCCGCTGCTACACCGACGGCCTCAGCGCCGATCCGCCGTTTAACGCGAGCACACGCACCCTTCACAATCGAGCATGATATAATGTGTCCACCGAAGAAGCAGCATTTTCTTTTCTTTCGTGACGTCGTTCAATCCACGCATCCAAGTAACCAAGTGGATGTAGGACTGTTAACTTCCGAGAAACATTATAACCGATGAGGTCACCTCTACAATTTTTGCTCCCTGCAGCTCCCTCAAATACTCCAAGTCATCCCTGATGTCTTAAAAGATGAACTACCATCCCGTCCCTTCTCCTTGTCAGTGTTTCCCAAATATTCCTTTCCTCTCCGATTCTGTGCAGAACTTCTTCATTCCTTACCTTGTCAGTCCACCATATTCACAATATTCGTCTCTAGCACCACATCTTAAATGCTTCGATTCTCTTCTGTTTCGGTTTTCCCACAGCCCATGTTTCACTACCATACAATGCTGTGCTCCAAATGTACATTCTCAGAAATTTCTTCCTCAGATTAGGGCCTGCGGTTGATATCACTTTATTTCTCTTGGCCAGGAATGCCCTTTTTGCCAGTACTATTTTGATGTCCTCCTTGCTCCGTCCGTCATGGGTTATTTCGCTGCCTAGGTAGTAGAATTCCTTAACTCCACCTACTTCGTGACCGTCAGCCCTGGTAAGTTTCTCACTGTTCTCATTTCTGCTACTTCTCATTACTTTCGTCTCTCTTCGATTTACTCTCAATCCATATTCCATACTCATCAGACTATTCATTCCATTCAGCAAATCATGTAATTCCTCTACACTTTCACTCAGGATATCCTTTCAACTTTAATTTTAATTCCACTCCTGAACTTTTCTTTCATTTCAATCACTACTTCTTCTATGTACAGATTGAAAAGTAGGCGTAAAGACTATATCCCTGTCTTAAAACCTTTTTAATCCGAGCACTTCGTTCTTGGCCGTCCACTCTTATAATTCCCTCTTGGCTCTAGTACGTATTGTACATTACCCGCGTCTCCCTACAGCGTACCCCTGTTTTTCTCAGAATTTCGAAAACTTGCACCATTTTACACTGTCGAACGCTTTTTCCAGATCGACGAATCCTATGAACGTGTCTTTTCTTTAGTCTTGCTTCCATTAACAAGCACAACATCATAATTACCTCTCTGGCGCCTTCACCTTTCTTAAAAACAAACTGATCGTCATCTAACACATCCTCAATTTTCCTTCCCTTTCGTCTGTATATTATTCGTGTCAACAACTTCGAAGAAAGAGCTGTTAAGCGGATTGCCCGATAATTCTCGCTCTTGTCAGCTCTTGCACTCTTCGGAATTGTGTGGATGACATTGACATGAAAGTCAGACGGTTTGACAGATTCATAAATTCTACACACCAACATAAATAGTCGTTTTGTTGCCACTTCCCGCAATATTTTAGAAATGTTGACAATTTTGTCTACCCCTTGTGCCTTATTTGATTTTAAGTCCTCCGAAGCTCTTTTAAATTCTGATTTTAATACTGGATCCCCTATCTCTTCTAACTCTTTCTTCTTCTATCAAATTAGACAAATCTTCCCCCTCATAGAGGCCTTCAATATACTTTTTCCACCTATCTGCTCTCTCCAGTGTATTTAGCAGTGGAATTTCCGTCGCACTCTTAATGTTACCACACTTGCTTTTAATTTCAACGAAGGTTATTTTGATTTTCCTGCATCCTGAGTCAGTCCTTACGACTACCATTTCTTTTTCGATTTCTTCACATTTTTCATGCAGCCATTTCGTCTTAGCTTCCCTGCACTCCCTATTTATTTCATTCCTCAGCGACTTCTATTGCTGTATTCCTGAATCTCCGTGAACATTGTTGAACTTCTTTCTTTTATCGATCAACTGAAGTATTTCTTCTGTTACCCATGGTTTCTTCGCAGTTACCTTCTTTGTACCTATGTCTTTATTTCCAATTTCTGTGATGGCCCTTTTTAGAGATGTCCATTCCTCTTCAAATGTACTGCCT
This sequence comes from Schistocerca cancellata, assembly GCF_023864275.1. Classification (NCBI taxonomy): domain Eukaryota; kingdom Metazoa; phylum Arthropoda; class Insecta; order Orthoptera; family Acrididae; genus Schistocerca; species Schistocerca cancellata. Next base: position 401,651,133 of record NC_064632.1, on the reverse strand, counting down.
ACTGAGGTATTCCTTATTGCTGTATCTATAGGCTTACAGAACTTCAAGCGTATATTGTTATTCTTTACTGCTTCCGTATCACACTTCTTTGCGTGCTGATTCTTCCTGATTAATCTCTTAAACTTCAGCCTCCACTCTGGCAATCCCGTCCCAGAGATTCGAATGGGAGACTATTCCGGAATTTTTTGCCATTGGGGAGAACACCCAACACTTTTTTCAATTATAGGTCACATGTCCTGTGGATATAAAGTATGTGTCTTTAATGCAGTGGTTTCAATTGCCTTCTGCATTCTCATGATCTGGGTCTCTATATGCTCCTGGATACACCTTACAACCCAGTATCTGATTTTTGAATGTCTGTCTGACGATGATGTATTCTAACTGAAATCTTCCTGTATCACCCGACCTTTTCCAAATGTACCTCCTCCTCTTGTGATTCTTGAACAGAGTATTCGCTATTACTAGCTCATATTTATTACAGAGCTCAATTAGACTTTCTCTTCTCTCATTTCTTGTCCCAAGCCCATATTCTCCTGTAACCTTTTCTTCTACTCCTTCCAGTCCCCCATGAGTATTAGATTTATATTCCTTTATGTAATGTATTACCCTTTCAGAATCCTCGTATACTTTCTCAGCTTGCGACATCGGCATGCATACCTGAACTATCGATGTCGGTGTTGGTTTGCTGTCTATTCTGATAAGAACAACCCTATCACTGAACTGTTCACGGTAAGATACTCTGTGCTCTGCCTTCCTTTCATAACGAATCCCACTCCCATTACACCATTTTCTGTCGCTGTTACCCTACACTCATCTGACCAGAAATCCTTGTCATCTCTCCATTTCACTTCACTGATCCTTACTATATCTAGGCTGATCCTTTGCATTTGCCTTTTCAATAGTGCCCGAAAACCTCAAACCACACACACACACACACACACACACACACACACACACTTGCCTTTTCAAATTTTCTAACTTCCCTATCACGTTCATGCTTCTGAGATTCCACTCTTAGAATATTATCCTTTCGTTGGTTATTCACTCTTTTTTCTCGTACAAATTTATCCTTTCATCGTTATTCAATCATTTTCTCTTGGCCACATCTAATCTGACAGTCCCGTCCCTGAGATCCGAATGGGATACTATTCCGGAAATTTCTGCCAATGGTGAGAACATCCAACACTTATTTCAATTACAGGCCACATGGCCTGTGGATATACGTTATGTGTCTTTAATGCAGTGGTTTCCATTGCCTTCTGCATCCTCATGCCGTTGATCATTGCCGATTCTTCCTCCGTTAGGGGCAGTTTCCCTCCTCAAGACAAGTTACCTGAACCTCTGTCCGCCCCTCCGCCTTCATTGACAAGGCCGTTGGCAGAATGAGGATGACTTCTTATGCCGGAAGTCTTCGGACGCCAGTGCTGACTATTAATCGTAATTTAAGCAGCAGCGGCTTTCGAACCCGGAACCGAGGACGTTTAGATTACTTATCAAAGAGGCTACCCTAGACCACGGGTGGACACATGGTATATATTTAAAATCTATATTACTGTATAAAGACAAGTTCTTGTTTTAAAATTGTTAGCACACGCACACAGGGAGTGAGACAGGGTTGTAGCCTAACCCCGATGTTATTCAATCTGTATATTGAGCAAGCAATAAAGGAAACAAAAGAACGGAGTAGGTATTAAAATCCATGGAGAAGAAATAAAAACTTTGAGGTTCGCCGATGATATTGTAATTCTGTCAGAGACAGCAAAGGACTTGGAAGAGCAGTTGAACGGAATGGACAATGTCTTGAAAGGAGGATATAAGATGAACATCAAAAAAAGCAAAACGAGGATAATGGAATGTAGTCGAATTAAGTCGGGTGATGCTGAGGGAATTAGATTAGAAAATGAGACACTTAAAGTAGTAAAGGAGTTTTGCTACTTGGGGAGCAAAATAACTGATGATGGTCGAAGTAGAGAGGATATAAAATGTAGAATGGCAATGGCAAAGAAAGCGTTTCTGAAGAAGAAAAATTTGTTAACATCGAGTATAGATTTAAATGTCAGGAACTCGTTTCTGAAAGTATTTGTATGGAGTGTAGCCATGTATGGAGGTGAAACTTGGACGATAAATAGTTTAGACAAGAAGAGAATAGAAGCTTTCGAAATGTGGTGCTACAGAAGAATGCTGAAGATTAGATGGCTAGATCGCATAACTAATGAGGAGGTATTGAATCGAATCGGGGAGAAGAGGAGCTTGTGGCACAACTTGACTAGAGGAAGTGATCGGTTGGTAGGACATGTTCTGAGGCATCAAGGGATTTGTTATTGCAGGGCAGCGTGGAGGGTAAAATTCGTAGAGGGAGACCAAGAGATGAATACACTAAGCAGATTCAGAAGGATGTAGGTTGCAGTAGGTACTGGGAGATGAAGAAGCTTGCACAGGATAGAGTAGCATGGAGAGCTGCATCAAACCAGTCTCAGGACTGAAGACCACAACAACAACAACAACCTAAAATCTCGCCAAGTGCTTGACCGATGTACTTCAAATATTTACACGATGCTATAATTAACGTCAGACGGACATGAGCTATGTACTTTTAATACACACCGACGGAAAAAAATATCGCAACACCAAGAAGGAGTTGTGTGACATAAACGAAAGTTAGTAGGAGTGTTTCTACACCTGGAAGATTGTGTATTCAAATTCGAGGTCATTTTTGTATTGTGTCAGATATGGGGAAGGAAATCGGCCGCGTCCTTACGAAACAACCATTGCGGCATTTGCCTGGAGCGCTTGAAGGAAATATCGAAAATCTAATTGTGGATAGCCGGACGCGGATTTGAACCGTCGTCCTCCCGAATGCCAGTCCAGTGTGTTAATCATTGCGCCATCTCGTTCGGTTACACAGTGTAACGGTCATGAGCTTTAGTTACCTCTTAGATTGCGCGTGGTGAGTTGATGTTAGTCAAGAATGCCGTCAAGGCACCAAAGACGCCGTTATCAATACCTCATTGAGTTTGAACGAGGTCGTGTGATAAGACTACGAGAAGTTGGGTGTTCTTTCTACGATAAAGCAGAAAGACTTGGCAGGAATGTAGCGACAGCACATGACTGCTAACAGCGGCGGTCACGAGAAGGTGGGGTCGCAAGAAGACCGGGCTCCGGAGGGCCACGTCGCATTACCGAGAGGGAAGACCATCGTTTTATACACAACTATCTGATGTTTCGATCTCTTCGTGGCAGTCAGTTTTCACAGAAAACAGGAATGTTGTAATTACAGTTAGAGTACTACTGCGGCATCTGAGTCGTCTGATACTTTGTAGTCCTACTCGTCTGCACAGTAAAAACTAAGCGAAATACTTTCAATGTAGCTACTGTCTTCATAGATCCGACAACAGGAGAGGTCTCTCATACTCCGCATACCAATGATCCCACCCGATTTACATATTAATCTTAAGCGACTTCATTTCCCAGTCAAGGGATTGTTGGCAATAACAATTAAGAAGGCTCAAGATCAGTGAGAGGGGAAGAGCAGAGAGGAAATGGTTACAGAAAGGGGGGAAGGAGGAAATGGACAGAGAAATACGGTAGGAGAAGATGGAGAGAGAGATGAAGGGAGAAGCAGATGGTCAGAGAGAGATTAATGCAGAAAACCTTGCACGCTACTCGTGTTTCCACCGTCCCTCAACCACTTTCCGTAGATGTTCAATCCAGCAGCACGACAGCAGTCCACCAGGTTAGTTCCACGATGCCGCGCAATAACAATCTGTCCTTTGTCAAAGTCGCTGCCGTATCTACGCTAGAATGATTCCCCATTTGCGTTTGGATAAGATGCGATGGGTGTAACACAAACTAAGGAGTGGTTCAACTGATTCAACTGATCAACGGAGAGTGACCAGCGTTCTTGCAGGCCCCAAACTGCTCGGAGTGCAGTTGTTGTTGAGAGGGTACAAAATTTGGTGATGGCAGATCGTCGTTTGACCGTGCGGGAGATTGCCCAAGAGAATGGAGTGAGTAAAGATTCTACACATGCAATTTTGTGTGATGATTTGAACAAGCACCGAGTGGCAGCGAAATTTGTGCCCAAGTTGTTGTCACCGGAACAAAAAAAAAAACCGTTTTGACATTTCACAGGACCTTCTGGACACCACCACCAATGATCCTGGGTTTCTGAACACCGTGATAACTGGAGATGAGTCACGGGTGTACGGGTACGACCCAGAAACAAAAAGACAGTCGCAGCAATGGAAGCATCCCGAGTCTCCAAGGCAGGTGCGAAGCAAAATCAAGGTGATGCTGACTATCTTCTGTGATGTCCTTAGAACTGTACATCACGAATACGCACCATGACGAAGCAGTACTATCAAGATGTTCTCCGGCGACTCCATGACGTAGTTCGGTGCGAAAGACCAAACATGTGGAAGGCGAAAAACTGGCAACTGCATCACGACAACGCCCACGCACATTCATCTCACTTGATCCAAAATTTCTTGGCCCGACAAGAAATTACAGCCGTTCGCCAACCTCCATACTCTCCAGACATGGCTCCTTGCGACTTCTGATTGTTACCAAAATCGAAGACGCCACTGAAAGGATCCCGTTTTGAGAGTAGAGAATAGATAATGCGGAACACGACGACGGAGCTGAACAACATCCATAGCTGTTTCCAGCAGTGGAAGGATCGGTGGGCTAAGTGTGGGCAAGCATAAGGGGCCTACTTTGAAGGGGATTCGAAATATTTTTCCTGGGCGAAGGTCGGATACTTTTTAGACAGGTTCCGTAAGTCATACATTTCTGTAGTCAGCGCTAAGCGACGCTAGAGGTGATGCAAAGTACGAAGCCATTTGTCAGTGGATAACTGGACGCGAGTAATTTGGGGTGATCAGTCTCGCTGTACACAGTAGCAACCCGACGGAAGCGTTTGGATTTGGCGAATGTCTGGAAAATGTCACCTGCCATTATGTTTAGCGCAATAGAGAAGTACGTAGGAGGCCGTGTTATAGTAATTTGCGTGGTTATGGTGTGATCCCCTAATTGCTCTTAAGAAAACGCTAAATACGGAAGGATATTTTACAGTTCTGTGTACTGCGTACAATAGAGGAACAGTCAGGAGACGATTATTGTGTCAGCATGACTTTGCACCCTGTCAAAAAGCGGCATATGTGAGGCAATGGTTGTTGTTGTTGTTGTTGTTGTTGTGGTCTTCAGTCCAGAGACTGGTTTGATGCAGCTCTCCATGCTACTCTATCCTGTGCAAGATCCTTCATCTCCCAGTACCTACTGCAACCTACATCCTTCAGAATCTGTTTGGTGTATTCATCTCTTGGTCTCCCTCTACGTATTTACCCTCCACACTGCCCTCCAGTACTAAATTGGTGATCCCTTGATGCCTCAGAACATGTCCTACCAATCGATCCCTTCTTGGTCAAGTTGTGCCACAAACTTTTCTTCTCCCCAGTCCTATTCAATACCTCCTCATTAGTTATGTGATCTACCTATCTAATCTTCAGCATTCTTCTGTAGCACCACATATCGAAAGCTTCTATTCTCTTCTTGTCTAAACTATTTATCGTCCATGTTTCACTTCCATACATGGCTACACTCCACACAAATACTTTCAGAAACGACTTCCTGACACTTAAATCTATACTCGATGTTAACAAATTTTTCTTCTTCGGAAACGCTTTCCTTGCCATTGCCAGTCTACATTTTATATCCTCTCTACTTCGACCATCATCAGTTATTTTGCTCCCCAAATAGCAAAACTCCTTTACTACTTTAAGTGTCTCATTTCCTAATCTAATTCCCTCATCATCGCCCGATTTAATTCGACTACATTCCATTATCCTCGTTTTGCTTTTGTTAATGTTCATCTTATATCCTCCTTTCAAGACACTATCCATCCCGTTCAACTGCTCTTCCAAGTCCTTTGCTGTCTCTGACAGAATTACAATGTCATCGGCGAACCTCAAAGCTTTTATTTCTTCTCCATGGATTTTAATACCTACTCCGAATTTTTCTTTTGTTTCCTTTACTGCTTGCTCAATATACAGATTGAATAACATCGGAGAGAGGCTACAACCCTGTCTCACTCCCTTCCCAATGGTATGTGAACAATAACTGTCGGTAAATAGACTGGTCTGCGCAAGTCCCGACCTGAATCGAATGGAACCCCCCTTGCGATGAGTTAGAACGTAGATTCTGCTCCAGATCCCAGCGCCCAACATCCCTACCTCCTGAGAAATAATGCGCTGCCATTTCTCCATAGACATTCAGACACCTCACTGGAAGTGTCCCCAGGAGAGTTCAAACCATCGTAAACGCCAAGGATAGACACATCCCACATTAATGTCCACTAACAGTAAAACTTTATATCAGATTCTTTACACCCCATCTCCTCCACCTCTCCTTTATCTGTGCCCATATCCTCCTTCCCCCTAGCTGTCGGTCCATCTCCTCTTCATCCTCCTCCTCCTCCTTCTTTCTCCCTCTCTTCACATTACCACCCTCACCGCTATAGGAGGCTGGTGTTCTTACTCCACAGTATATGTTTTCAGATTGTAACTAAAATCTGTTCCACATTTGGTTAAAATCGTGCCATGTGTTTAGAATAAGCTTTTTACCCGTGACTTTGCTCGTGCACGGACATCTGAAATATATTTTACATATGTGTGACATATACTGAAGGGCCAAAGAAACTGTTACTTGCCTAATATCGTGTAGGACCTCCACGAGCACGCAGAAGTGCCGCAACACGACATAGCATGGAGTCGATTAATGTCTGAAGTAGTGCTGGAGGAAACTGACACCTAGAATCCTGCAGGGCTGTCCATAAATCAGCAGAGTACGACAGGGTGGACATCTCTTCTGAACAGAACGTTGCAGGGCATCTCAGATATCATCAATAAAGTTCATGCCTGGGGAATTTGGTGGCGAGCGCAAGAGTTTAAACTCAAAAGAGTGTTCCCGGAGCCACTCTGTAGCAATTCTGACGTGTGGGGTGTCGCATTGTCCTTGCTGGAACTGCCCAAGTCCGTCGGATTGCACAATGGACATGAATGGATGAGATGATCAGAAGGAATACTTATGTACGTGTCACCTGTCAGAGTCGGATCTAGACGTATCAGGGGTCGCACATCACTCCAACTGCACACGACCCGCACCATTACAGAGCCTCCACCAGCTTAACAGTCCCCTGCTGACATGCAACGTCCATGGATTCATGAGGCTGTCTCCATACTCGTAAACGTCCATCTGCTCGATACAATTTGAAACGAGACTCAGCCGACCAGCCAACGTGTTTTCAGTCATCAACAGTCCAATGTTGGTATTAACGGGCCCGGGCGAGGTGTAAAGCTTTGTGTCGTGCAGTCATCAAGGGTACACGAGTTGACCTTTGGCTCCGAAAGCCCATATAGATGATGTTTCGTTGAATAGTTCGTACGCTGACACTTGTTGACTGCCCAGCATTGAAATCTGCAGCAATTTGCGGAAGGCTTGCACTTCCGTCACGTTGAACGATTCTCTTCAGTCGTCGTTGCAGGATCTTTTTCCGGCCGCAGCGATGTTGGAGATTTCATGTTTTACCGGATCCCTGATATTCACGGTACACTCGTGAAATGGTTGTACGGGAAAATTACCACTTCATCGCTATGTAGGAGACGCTGTGTCCCATCGCTCGTGTGCCGACTATAAAACCACGTTCAAACTTAAATCTTGATAACCTGCCATTGTAATAGCAGTAACCGATTTAATAACTGCGCCAGAAACTTGTTGTCTTGTTCAGGCGTTGCCGACCGCAGCGCCGTATTCTGACTGTTTACATATCTCTCTATTTTAATACGTATGCCTGTAACAGTTTCTTTGGCACTTCAGTGTATTTCATACGTATATGTACACGTATTTCACTCGTATCTCTATGGAATTTCGACCTACAATTTCATTTTCACGCAGCACAATGTTTGTCGTCTTACGTCTTGAACTATGTGTTAGCCGGCCGGAGTGGCCGTGCGGTTGTAGGCGCTACAGTCTGGAGCCGAGCGACCGCTACGGTCGCAGGTTCGAATCCTGCCTCGGGCATGGATGTGTGTGATGTCCTTAGGTTAGTTAGGTTTAAGTAGTTCTAAGTTCTAGCCGACTGATGACTTCAGAAGTTAAGTCCCATAGTGCTCAGAGCCATTTGAATCATTTTTTGAACTATGTGTTGTACAATGATATAATTTTGCAGGTACATTCTATGATATATTTTTATACCTCTACGAAATGGGCTGCGAATAGAGTTAGTTGAAAAGACGTAATAAATTAAAACGTCGTGAATGAAGCGGAAGTTTTTCACGTATCTCAGAGTTTGACTGTGTCCTGCACTATGTATTGTACATTGATAATTTTGCAGGAGCTATCAGTGGTATAGATGAATATCGTCCGAAAAATGTGACATGAATACAGTTAGTAGCAAAGAACTAAGAACTCAAAACGTCATGCCTGATGTGGCCATTTCACTGCATGAGCTTTGAAAATATAGTAAGCGATAAAGTTTTTTACTGCCATCATTTTGCCGCGCGGGATTAGTCGAGCGGTCTAGGGCGCTGCAGTCATGGACTGTGCGGCTGGTCCCGACGGAGGTTCGAGGCCTCCCTCGGGCATGGGTGTGTGTGTTTGTCCTTAGGATATTTTAGGTTAAGTAGTGTGTAAGCTTAGGGACTGATGACCTGAGCAGTTAAGTCCCATAAGATTTCACACACACACACACACACACACACACACACACATAGTAGTTCCATGGCGTGCTCCCTCCAGCTGAATTTTTGTCATCATTTTGTAGTTGTTGTCAACGAGAAAAAGTTTCGTAAATGTTTGAAATTACATGTAAAGTTTGTTGAAAGTTACTCAGTCTCTCATTCTCAAATACTGGATGAATAAAGTCGGTGAATTGGCGCGTCGTGAGCTACTCTACTCTTTCAGACCCACTAACACCCCCCCCCTCCCCCGCCCCCCTTTCATAGGTAAGTGGTTCTTACCCTCACAGGGATTCTCTCCAGACATGATACGTTTACCAAGTATGCTTGAAATCGGTCCAATAGTTTAGAAGAGATCTGGAACGTACATACATACAGAATGTTCCGAAATCCCCGTTACAAAATTCTAGGACTTGTAGAGATGAATAAGTAGATAATATTCTGAATTGGAACTAGTGTCCGGAAACGTACCGTATCAGTGCTACAACCAACTGAAAACATGTTGGTAACGCAACCACTGATGCAGGTAACTGATTAGACGTGACTCAGTACGTCATTTGTTTTACAGTGCCGCTCATTAATAGCCAAAGAAGTTGCAGGTGTAGTCGTTGACGGATCCTCTTCAACGTGATGCAGTACGGCCTCTTCCATTTCGCGTGTGCTGCGTCGCCTTGGAGCACCACAGTCACGCCTGCTAACGGTGAAGGTACCATTTCTCGAAGCTGTTACGTAACTGTGGCAAAAAGGGTGTGATATGGAGCCGGAAGCTGCGGGGAACGGTCGTGATAAACGCGACGAGCAGTTTTTCCATTACCGTGTGCTCCGCCATTCAGAGGGATCATGTCGGCGTATTCTGCAAACGTGTACTCAACCATGTTGCTCTAACACTCACAGACACATGACTGGGGCTCGAACTAGGTCAAAGAGGTAGGACTGACGTTAAATAGCATCAGCCCATACGACGTAGCCACCGCCCACCATGACTTCCCTGATGCATACCTACCTAGTAAATATGTTTTCAAACGATTATAGCACGGAAATGGTACGTTTCCAGACGTGGCTTCTTTTTTTTCCTTTATTGTAATTTTTATACCTGTACATAGGTAGGCTGGCAGCAGCGTGCTACGCCGCTCTTCAGCCGTAGAGTAGACAAGGAGAAAAAAAAGAAAGAATATACATAATAGACATATTGACGGGCAAAAAACAGTAGACACAGAAATGCAAAACACGGAGCCGTTCACACTCGACGAAAATTACACTGAAACACGTTGGTACGGCGCACAAACACTGACGATTCGACGGCACAGGTGAACGTTGGAGTGTGACGGTGAACACTAACCACAAACACGAAGGCGCACACACACGAGAAAACGGATGGCGATGATCTCCGGGGCGCGAATGTCCACGTAACGTGTACGAGTCCGAGGAGGGATAGAGGGGAGAGCAAAGATGCCAATGGCAGAAGGATGGGAGGAGGAATGGGGTATGGGGGTGGGGGAAGCCCGGGGGAGGAGCGGGGAGAAAGGGAGGAGGGAGAGAAGGGGGAGAGAAGGGAGTGAGGGTGCACAAAGGAAAAAACAGAAGAAGAGGGAGGGATGATCAAAGTTGATAGGAGGAGTAGATGGAGGGGAGGGGGGCCATCATCAGTGAGGGGGAGCTGGCGGAAGCCACCTTGGGAGAGGGTAAGGAGAGTGGAGAAATGGAGAGCAGGTGGGACGTGGAAGTACAGGTGTGGCAGTGGACGGGGACGGGAGAGGATGGGAGAGACCACCGGGTGAGGAGGATCGAGTTTACGGGAGTTGTAGAGGATCCGTATCTGGACATGGTTTCCTGTTCGAAATATTAAGTACTCACTCCCCTCTACAATAAAAGTGTATACTATAAGTGTATAACGGAAATTTCCGAGCGCACACACACACACACACACACATCCATGTAAAAGTACATCCATGTTTATAATGTGTATGGATACAATAATAATGAAAATCAAACTTTATTGTTAATTAAATATTCTCGAGTTTCAAGCCACGTAAAGTGGTTAGCTGCCCACGAGCTTTCAGCAGATATCTCCTCTACCATTGTCAAGTGGTTGAATCTCGTCTAAACGCCACTGCCGTGGTCCATTGATCTTGACCAGGCCAAATATCTCACGAAATAAGCGCCAAACGAAAAAACTACAAAGAACGAAACTCATCTAGCTTGAAGGGGGAAACCAAATGGCGCTATGGTTGGCCAGCTAGATCGCGCTGCCATAGGTCAAACGGATATCAACTGCGTATTTTAAATAGGAACCCCCATTTTTATTACATATTCGCGGAGTACGTAAAGAAATATGAATGTTTTAGTTGGGCCACTTTTTTCGCTTTGTGATAGATGGCGCAGTAATAGTCAGAAACATATGGCTCACAATTTTAGACGAACAGTTGGTAACAGGTAGGTTTTTTTAAATTAAAATACAGAACGTAGGTACGTTTGAACATTTTATTTCGGTTGTTCCAATGTGATACATGTACCTTTGTGAAAAGCGTGATTACCTGTAAATACCACATTAATGCAATAGATGCTCAAAATAATGTCAGTCGACCTCAATGCATTTGGCAATACGTGTAACGACATTCCTCTCAACAGCGAGTAGTTCGCCATCCGTAATGTTCGCACATGCATTGACAATGAGCTGACGCATGTTGTCAGGCGTTGTCGGTGGATCACGATAGTAAAGACCCTTCAACTTTCCCCACAGAAAGAAATCCGGGGACGTCAGATCCTGTGAACGTGCGGGCCATGGTATAGTGCTTCGACGACCAATCCACCTGTCATGAAATACGCTATTCAATACCGCTTCAACCGCACGCGAGCTATGTGCCGGACATCCGTCATGTTGGAAGTACATCGCCATTCTGTCATGCAGTGAAACATCTTGTAGTAACATCGGTAGAACATTACGTAGGAAGTCAGCATACATTGCACCATTTTGATTGCCATCGATAAAATGGGGGCCAATTATGTTTCCTCCCATAATGCCGCAGCATACATTAACCCGCCAAGGTCGCTGATGTTCCACTTGTCGCAGCCATCGAGGATTTTCCGTTGCTCAATACTGCATATTATGCCGGTTTACGTTACCACTGTTGCTGAATGACGCTTCGTCGCTAAATAGAACAATTGCAAAAAATCTGTCATCGTCCCGTAATTTCTCTTGTGCCCAGTGGCAGAACTTACACGACGTTCAAAGTCGGCGCCATGCAATTCCTGGTGCACAGAAATATGATACGGGTGCAATCGATGTTGATGTAGCATTCTCAGCACCGACGTTTTTTAGATTCCCGATTCTCGCGCAGTTTGTCTGCTACTGATGTGCGGATTAGCCGCGACAGCAGCTAAAACATCTACTTGGGCATCATTATTTGTTGCAGGTCGTGGTTGACGTTTCACATGTGGCTGAACACTTCCTGTTTCCTTAAATAACGTAACTATCCGGCGACCGGTCCGGACACTTGGATGATGTCGTCCAGGATACCGAGCAGCATACATAGCACACGCCCGCTGGGCATTTTGATCACAATAGCCATACATCAACACGATATCGACCTTTTCCGCAATTGGTATACGGTCCATTTTAACATGGGTAATGTATCACGAAGCAAATAACGTCCGCACTGGCGGAATGTTACGTGATACCACGTACTTATACGTTTGTGAATATTACACCGACATCTATCACAAAGCGAAAAAGTTCATATTTCATATTTCATATTTCTTTACGTACTACACGAATATGTTATAAGAAACGGGGGTTCCTATTTGAAAAAACGCAGTTGATATCCGTTTGACTTATGGCAGCGCCATCTAGAGGGCCAACCATAGCGCCATCTGGTTTCCCCCTTCAAGCTAGACGAGTTTCGTTCTTTGTAGTTTTTTCGTTTGATGCTTATTTCGTGAAATATTTGGCCCGGTCACTACCAATGTACCACCCTGTATAGTTGTGCCCCGCAGTGACGTCGCTGGTGCCCAGTCCCACATCACATTTGGCAATGTTTTGGCGGCACGACCGCTTCGCCTCCTCAATCACCGGATCCCAGACCGTACTCACAAGGGAAACTCTCCATCGCAACCCCCCGCCCTCAGATTTAGCGGTAACAGGACCCAGTGGACAGCCTGTCAATAGATGAACACAGGTCAAGCCTGAAACAGGAAGGAGGTGTATTGAACTATGAAAAAAAAAGCAAAATAGAAACGGTGAATGCTCCAAGAACAAGGAGTGCAACATAGAGGAGACTGGAAGAGCCACGGCTTCTCCGTTGGGGTCAAGTAGGCAGGATGCTGAACTGCAAAGCGGGCGAGCTGTGTTCGAAGCTCTCCTGTGCCATTTTCCTTTTTTCCACTGTTCGCTGTATTCCTACTTGTGTCTGTGGCATGGTGTAACGTCCGCTTGAAACAGCGAGATGTAAGGAAGTGACGCATAATGAAAGTTAATTCTGCACAGCTACTCCATTAGCAGCTGAAACGAAGTGGCTTTCGAATGGGAACCGCAAACCTTCGATGACAAGGCAAGTCAGTCAAATCCTCCATCGAAAAATACATCTGACGTGTCATTCACGGCATTACTGACTGTAAGTGTGTCATATGATACGAACCTCTTATTGACGCACCTAATTTGTACGCCTGGTGAATGAGGGAGATATGTTCCCGATTTAGGTATTCGTATGTGCGTCAATGTGATCACTCCCAAGGAAATGATGTTTGCCGCCGGCCGGAGTGGCCGTGCGGTTCTAGGCGCTACAGTCTGCAGCCGAGCGACCGCTCCAGTCGCAGGTTCGAATCCTGCCTCGGGCATGGATTTGTGAGATGTCCTTAGGTTGGTTAGGTTTAATTAGTTCTAAGTTCTAGGCGACTGATGACCTCAGAAGTTAAGTCGCATAGTGCTCAGAGCCATTTGCTGTTTGCCACATAAACTGCAACAAATGAACGCAACAATTTCACAATCACACAGTTTCTGTATGCTCTGTCAAAACATATGTTCTTATCGTTCTTGAAATTGCGTTCCGTTTTGGAAGTTTTGATTCCTGAATTCCTTTGTTGTAACATAGTTCACACTCGTTTATGTGTTGTTTTCATTGCTGTGAGTTGTGTGTGTGGTATCTTGGTATCTCGCCTGCTCTCGCTATTTATCACATTTACTTGAGACGGTAATATATTCTTGCCACATAACTGTTAAATATAAATTGAAGGGGGGGGGGGGGGGGAAATTCTGAACACGGCTCGTCCACTTTGCAGTCGAACACCATAACCAATTCACTACCATGCCGTGGCTCTTCAACATCGCTCGATGTTGCACTTGTTGAACTTGGACTGTTCACTGTTCATAATTTACTTTTTTTTTCACAGTTCAGTATACCTTCATCCTCTTTTCATGCTTAATTTGTGTTCAGTTTTTGACAGGCTATCCAATGGGTCGTCTTACTACTAACTACTTCCTACTTACTACTCACTACTTTACCACTAAATGTGAAGGTGGTGCTATGGGAAGTTTACCTTTTCAGCTGCAATTCATTGTATTTATTGAGGCTTTTGTCCAAGTATCACCGAATGCAATTTGGTGTCCGTTTCCCAGATCATGATCCGCTACAGCTGATCTTTCGGGACAGCGTAGGCGGAAACACCTTTCTTATTCTAAGAGGGTAAGTCAATTATTATCCGCAATTTAGTTATATTTTTGTTTATTTTGGTAGTACTGTCGTTTTACGTTGATGACGCATGCTTTGTTTATTTGTTATTATATCTTTGAAATTTTCAAGCTGCTAGGTTAGTTTCGTTATCGTTGCCGTGCTGTTAATCATGACTGCTCCGTTGTGTATGTGCACCAAAGAAGAGCAACGTTCAGTGGTCCGTTTTTTTGGTCGAAAGGCGTATCAGGGGTCGAAATTCATCGAAGACTTTCGGTACAGTACGGAACTGTGTTTTGCCGCAAGGGAGTGTCTACGAATGGATTGAAAAATTCCTAAACGATCGCACAAGTATTATGCACGATGAAGGAGCCGGACGACCGCTTACCGCCACAAATTAAGAAACCATTGAGCGTTCACGTGAAATGATTCAAAAATGGCTCTGATCACTATGGGACTTAACATCTGAGGTCATCAGTCCCCTAGACTTAGAACTACTTAAACCTAACTAACCGAAGGACATCACACACAGCCATGCCCGAAGCAGGATTCGAACCTACGACCGTAGCAGCCGCGTGGTTCCGGACTGAAGCGCCTAGAACCGCTCGACCACAGCAGCCGGCTTCTGTAATAGGAATTGAGAAACACCCTGTACAGAGAACAAGAGCTGTCGTAAAGCACTTTCCTTGGGCACTACCTACTGACAATACCCCTGTCTACGATGAACACTTGCCGTTCAGGACAAAGTGCTGGGTTGTATAACATAAGAAGCCTCTGAGCCACTCACTTACTTCAAAAGCTACTCCGTATGCTCGAGCCGTCGTTCACAGTTTGCAGTGTGGCCATGTGTCATACGAGGGAAATATATGAATATGTAATCTGACTGTTGCCCTTTATCCGTGGTTCGCAGGATATCTGCGACAAAAGGCCAAGCTGAGTGACGCTTCTAGATAAACGTTAATATGTGGGTGTAAACTTTTCTCTGTCAAGGAATTTTTTTATGTTCAAAATAAGAAAATGCTCAAAAACCATGCAGGAAACACACATCAAGGATGTTGGTCTGTACTTCTACGGATCTGTTCTTGTTTACCGGAGGCACTTTAACCTTTTTCTGCACTCATGCTCATAAATTAAGGATAACTGCAGAATGTGGTGCCACACAACGTGGCACTACACAAAACTGGCCCTAATGGCATAGGCACATAGGGTACACACACGACACAGATCTGTACGTCCACGATATTGGTGATCAGTTGAGAAAACTGTCCCGACACAAGTGCTACAAAATGCCACTGTTTCCTGCGCATGTACCCCGACATCAATATGGGATATGATCACCATGCACACGTACACAGGCCGCACAACGGGTTGGCATACTCCGGATCAGATGGTCGAGCAGTTGCTGGGGTATAGCCTCCCATTCTTGCACCAGTGCCTGTCGGCGCTCCTGAAGTGTCTTGTTCGTACGTCGACCGAGAGCATCTCAGACATGCTCGATGGGGTTTAGGTCTGGAGAACAGGCAGGCCAGTCCATTCGCTTGATATATTCTGTTTCAAGGTACTCCTCCAAGATGGCAGCTCGGTGGGGCTGTGCGTTATCATCCATCAGGCGGAACGTGGGACCCACTGCACCCCTGAAAAGGCGGACGTACTGGTGCAAAAAGACGTCCTGATACACCTGACCTGTTACAGTTCCTCTGCCGTGGCCATCTGCAGGCACTGATGGTAAGATGTCGGTCTAATTTAGTGTTGTACACTGTGGACGTCCCGTACTGTAGCGCCTGCACACGTTTCCTGTCTGCTGCAATTGTTGCCATAATCTTGAAATCGCACTTTGTGCCACACGGAGGGCCCTTGCTACGACCTGCTATGTTTGACCAACTCCAGTCACCCTGGTATTCTACCACTCATAACGTCATCAATATGTGTTCTTCAAGCCATTTTCAACACACAGTCACCATTAGCACGTCTGAAAACGTCTGCACACTTACTCGCTGCACCGTACTCTGATATGCACCAACACACCTCTGCGTATGTGGACTGCTGCCAGCGTCACCGTGCGACGACTGCAGGTCAGATGCACTGCATGGTCGTCATACCCCGAGGTGATTTAAACCCGCATGCCACCCACCAGAGAGTTGTTTCACCACGTACGAGGGTCACTCCAAAAGAAATGCATACTATTTTTTTAAATTCATCTTTTATCCTACATCTTTGAAAGTTTTACAGTGTGTAGATACATCTTTTAGGAACAATATTTTCATTTCTCCACATAATTTCCATCCCTCTCAACTGCCTTACGCCATTTTGGAACCAGGGCCTGTATACCCGCACGGTAAAATTCTGGACCAACCTGTTGGAGCCACTGTTTGGCAGTGTGCACAAGGGAGTCATCATCTTCAAACCTTGTTCCACGAAGAGAGTCTATCAGTTTCTCAAAGAGATGATAGTCACAAGAAATTCATCTCCACCATTCTCGTACTGTTCCAAAAGTTCGCTGCATACCGTGTTTCTTCTTTCTTTGTGAGCCACTGTCAACATCCTGGGAACCCACCTGGCACAAACCTTTTTAACGCCAACACTTTCAATATTCTGCAAACACTTCCTTCCCCTATCCCAACGTAGCGTGACAATTCGTTCACTGTGATGCGTCTGTCAGCAGTCACCAATTCATTAACTCTCTGCACATTGGACTGTGTGCAGTACGAGGCCTGCCGCTGCGAGGACAATCCTCAATATTGCTGTGCCTGCTTTCATCACGTAACCTGCTAGCCCACCGACTAACTGTACTGCGATCGACAGCAGCATCTCCATACGCCTTTTTCAACCTCTTGTGGATGTTTCCGACTGGTTTTCACAGAACAGGAGTTCTATGACAGCACGTTGCTTCTGACGAACGTCAAGTGTAGCAGCCATCTTGAAGACATGCTGTGACGGCGCCACTCATGGGAACAGGTTAAACTAAGTTTGAAAACAAGTGGGAAGGATGTATCTGCACACTGTAAAACTTTCACACATGCAGAACGAAAACTGTGTTTTTAAAAAGTAGTGTTCATTTCTTTTGGAGTGACCCTCGTATCAGCATTATCCTTAATGTATGAGCATGAATGTAGTTACTTAGCACGCTACGGTAGGTGAGAGATTCGCGATAAATGCAAACCCTGTAGGAAGAGGCGGAGCAATGAAAACGTCTTGGGGAATATTTCCCTGCCCGAGGCGTTGTAAACTCAGCTCTAGCTCTTAATCTCGGGCGGCAGTATCACACGGATGCATCACATCTACGGAAGACGAACTACAGGAGACCTCAAAAGCGGAAATTAAGCGAAAATGCAAAACAGAAGATGAAGAGAAAATCAGTTCCGCAGTAGGAAGTGGCTTGCGGTCCATCACGCGTCTCGCTGCCGGACGGAACACAGGCCACCGTGCCAGCCAGCTACATGTGTCGTTGCCTTCCCAACCAGGGCCGAGGGGCTGCCTCCTCTGCTTCAGTAACCGCAGCGGCGTCCACAGGCGTGGCTACATAATTACAATAAACCCTGTACGAATGCATACTCTCGCGGCGGTATCCATTAATTACTCTCGGGTGTCAAGCCGAGTAAAGTGGTTAGCCCACGAGTTTTCGGCTCAGATCTCTGCCATTGTCAAGTGGTTGACTGTCGTGTGAATGCCGCTGCCGTTGTTAAATAGCCGTGCCGCCGCCAGTGACGTCATAGTGCCCACCTCCCACACCCCATATGGCAATGTTTTGGTGGCGGGACCGTCGCGACCGCCTCAACGCCCCAATCACAGGATTCCAGGCCGTTCTCAGCTGCAATCCACCATCTTTACTGAGGGTATTGTCCCTTATGTTGATCTCTATTGCTTCATTTATTACGCTATCCCAGAAGCCATTGGTTCGTCTGGTGATAGAAGTATTGTGGAATGCAATTTGGTATCCCTTTCCCAGTGGATACTGATTTTTCAACATAGCCGGCCTGTCGTTCAACAAACCGCCTCCGCCGAGAAAGAAGTGAACGGATTCCACTAAAAAAAAATTGTTTCGGTCATGTGTGCAACCACTCGAACATTGACTGCTGCATCTCTGCATGGTGACGAAATTTCTTTCCTGCAGCCGCCTCTCTGAGTGGTCCAAACATGTGGTAATCATTCGGTGAAAGTGCGGTGAGTATGGCGGATGTGGCAGAGTACCAAAGTGAAGGTCATAGGTCGTTGCAAGTGTTACACCTACACTTTGGTACTCTGTCACATCCGCCATCGGCCATTGGAAGTGTTGCACAGGGGTGAAGCTGATTCCCGCACATGGTGCCTCTGCATAGGTACTTGGAATCGATTTCCAATACTAAACTGAGCATCAGCATTCCAGAAACAAACATACATTCAATATAACATGAGCAAGGTGGTATCCAACAATCGGGAAAGTACCAGAGCCAAGCACTGCAATCATCTTTGTAAACATTGAAGGTTTATCAACGTGTAAAGAAGAGTTATTACACAACCTTTGTTATACACACAAATGCGATATATTATGCATCCAAGAAACACATAGACATTCATCAACGACGCCCTTAGATTCCAGGAATGAAAATGGTGGCTGAAAGACCTCATGGCCAATATGGCAGTGCCATCTTTGCCAAACTCGATCTCCAGATTCGCACGACTTCCATCACAGAGCAAAATAATATTGAAATCATTCCTGTAGATGTTAGTAACCTTGTAATTTTCTCTGTCTACAAGCCTCCTAATGAAGCATTCTTAATTGATCCTCATGCCAATTTCAACAGCCTGAAGCCATCTGTAATCATTGGTGACTTCAACAGCCACAGCACTGTTTGAGGCTACTCTCAGGATGATCCAAATGGAGATTCCGTACTAGAATATCTATCTTTGATCCACGATAATAGACTTCCTCCGTCTTTCAATAGTGGTAGATGGTAACGCGGGCACACCCCTGATTTTGTTTTTGTAAGTGAGAAATTGGCTGAACAAAGTGTCAAATCTGTTGGTACACCGATTCCTCACACACAACACCGTCCAATTATGTGTCAGTTGGTACCAGGAATCCGCCCACACACCGTGCCCTTCAAGTGAAGGTACAATATCAAGAAGGCAAACTGGCAAACATTCTCCACAATACTCGATGAAAGGATTACAACAATTGATCCCTCTCCCGAGGCATGTGAAGCGTTTCTGGAAGTAGTCCCGTACCTGGAGACTGCAGGGCCAGTTGCATTCAAGGCCTTACCTCCGAAACATCCACTTTCTTGAAAGAATATCAAGACCTATTCAAAAACGACATTTTCAGTGATGAAACTACCTCTAGCGGGCAGCGTGTTATTTCTTCCATTTCTGGATCTAAACGCAACCGATGCAATAAATTAATGGAAGAATTGGACATGGGAAGGAACAATGCCTGGAGGTTACTGAGACACCTCAGCAATGATACAACAAAGTCCTCACTGCATAGTAACATTCCTGCAAATCAAATTGCAAGTCAGCTCGTGGAGAATGGCAAACCAAATAAAGCTAAATTTGGACCCAAACAAAAAGCCGAAAAACTGATGTGTCAGGAAACAGCATACTCTCTTACCATCTTACAATGGAAGATGTAAATAGAGCACTGAATAAATGCAAAACTAGTAAGGCGGCAGGCATGGATGACATCTGCATTGAACAGCTTAAAAGATTTGGTCCTGCCAGTAAGCAATGGCGCTTGAACTTATTGCATCAACTACTACAAAATCCCTAAATTGTGGAGAAAAGCAAGAGTTATTGCAATACTCAAGCCTGGCAAGGACGCAAGCGATCCCAAGAACTGTCGACCAATCTCCTTACTGTGTCATTTATATAAAATCTTGGAAAGAATGATTTTGGACAGACTATCTGATGTGGGAGAACCATTTCTCATATCAGAAAAAGCCGGATCTCGGCCAGGGAGAAGCTGTAATTCACAAGTACTTCACCTAACACAATATGTAGAAGATGGCTATGAAAACAACAAAGTCACTGATGTAGCTTTTATTGACATCAGCCTAGGATACTGTTAACCACAGTATATTGCTAAATAAAGTGCTTAACATAACTGGGGATTACAAACTCACCCAAATGATTGAGCGCTTTCTTCAGAACACAAGATTTTTTGGTGAATTTCAAGGTCAGCGGAGCAGATGGAGGAATGTAAAGAACAGCCTTCCACAAGGGAGTGTGCTAGCTCCTGTACTTTTTAACATCTACAGAAATGATCAGCCCTGCCCGCAAGGGACAAAGAGATTTGTGGTAATGATGTCGCTCTAGCAGTTCAAGGAACATCTTTTGAACATGTTGAAGAGAAGCTCTCCCATGCTCTAGAAATTATAAGTGGCTATTACAAAGACAACCAGCTGAAGCCAAATCTAGCAAAAACACAGATTTGTGCGTTCCGTCTTTGAAATAGACATGCAGCAAAGAAATTGAAGGTGTTCTGGGAAGGTAAGCAATTAGAACAGTGCTTCACCCCCAAATATCTTGGAGTAACTCTTAATCGAGCACTTACTTACAGAATACATTGCTTGAACACCAGACGGAAGGTATCTGCAAGGAACAACATTCTTCGGAAATTATCGGGTACAATCTGCGCGACGCATCCTCGCATCTTAAGAACTTGTGCTGTAGCTCTTTGTTATGCAGCTGCAGAATATGCTTGCCCTGTCTGGTGCAGATCTAGTCATTCTAAACAAGTGGATATCGCCTTGAATGAAACCTGCAGACTCATTACGGGATGTTTGAGATCTACACCACTTGATAAAGTTTATTGTCCAGCGGGCATCCCAGCTCCAGATATCCGTCGTGAATGTGCATCCAGACTGGACAAGTCTAAGGCACTGAATCTGAAGACCCACACATCCAGCAGTACCAAGGCTCAAGTAAAGGAAAAGCTTTCTCCATTCAACTGAAAGCCTCACTGAACTACCTTCGACCTTCAGAGTCAACTCATGGCGTTCCAGATCCAGCCACCTTGCAGGCTGGATTATCCCGACCGAAAGCCTCCCATCAAGTCACGAAGAAAGCTGGTCAATATGGAAGACCCTCAACAGGCTGCGTCCTGAAGTTGGAAGAACGAAGACCTACTTGAAAAAGAGGGGAATTTGCATGCGACTCCACAGCATGTGAATGTGGTGAAGAGCAGGCAATGAGTCATCTTCTTGTCTGCAGCCTATGCCCAACGTCATGCACGCCACAGAATGTCATCGATGCCACGAAGGAAGCATGCGAAGTTGCTGCGTACTGGTCACGCCGCATTTAATTGTAACTGTAATGCTTTTAGTACCACGTTTTGGAACATTTTGTATAACTTGTAAGCTATAGTGTGTGTTCCTGGCACGATTAAATAAAAAGTGTTGCGCGGACAGTATGAGGCCGAATATTATCGAGTTCCAAAATGACGTTTGTAGTCAGAAGTTCCTGTCCCTTTGATCTTGGTCGTGTAGTGTTCCAAGACAACGCTTCGTTCAGCTTGAAAAAGAGCCAGCAAACCTTCTCTGCAGACTGATGCGTCAGGAACTCCTTGGGTTTTGATGATGAGGAATGGCGCCATTTCTTGCTTGCTCCCTTTGTTTCGGTGCGGTGGTAGTCTTCTGCTTCAAAGTGCTTCAAAAGTTCTTAACTGACGACAACGTATCGCTCTTTCAGTTCTGGAGCGATCTGCCGTAGCATCTATCTTGCAGACATTCTGAGGAACTTACGCACTTCATGAATGATGTGATGTGCTGAGCCACGAATAATGTTGTCCGCCGCTCGTGGTCTCGCGGTAGCGTTCTCGCTTCCCGCGCACGGGGTCCCGGGTTCGATTCCCGGCGGGGTCAGGGATTTTCACCTGCCTCGAGATGACTGGGTGTTTGTGTTGTCCTCATCATTTCATCATCATCCAGGAAAGTGGCGAAATTGGACTGAGCAACGATTGGGTAATTGTACGGGCGCTGATAACCGCGCAGTTGAGCGCCCCACAAACCAAACATCATCATCATCATCATCACACGAATAATGTTCAGATTTGCGGTTATTTCATCCAGCTTCACTATGGCCTCAACTGCTGCAGTAGACTCCGGTGCCACGACGAGATGTGCTTGACCTGGCAGCTGAGCGTCTGTCACAGAAGTCACGCAATTTCCGTTCTATTCCACTCATACACTTGCTGCAGTAATAGACGTGGATCAGCATACTGGACCCTCATTCACCGATGGATTTTTATAGGTTTCGTACCTTCATTGCGCAGATAACATATGACAGAACGCTGTTGTTCGAAAAGCGCACGTCGCAAGCCCGGCAGCCACATCTAACTGGTATTGTGGCCGCGTTTGGCTTGTCTGTAGTTTACTGTCACCTGTAGGCCATTCCTTACATCACTGGTAATAGTACTGCCAAATTACAGAGCAAGGGCGCGAAAAGTCGACTTTTAATTATACTTTCAGCGTTTTCATTTGACTCTTCCTCGTAGTTTTGATAACGAACCCATGTCTGGAAATGTTCCGTTTGAGTGCAAAATCGGATCACATTCAAATCTTCAACTTCACGGTGCGCACACCGCGCAGACAATGAGCGCTGACCTGTGTTCTCTACAGCAGCCAACTACATGGGCCATGTTTCGAGCACCCGCCGTCAGGTTCTCTTCTACGACACGAAGGACGTCCTCATCAAAATCGAAAGTGCGGGCGCGTCCGTGGAGCTCCACATTCAACCCTCTTAGTCGCGAGCGTATCAGTTTCTTGCAGCAGGTGTTGTAATCGGACTAAAATGGTATACGATATTATAATTACAACGGTAATTGACGATGAAGCCCTCTTCTCAGTTCCTGTGCACACCGTGAAGCGTATGATTTGAAAGTAATCCGATAATCAAACTTATTTTGTGTTTAAACGGTACATTTCCCGTTTGCGTTCCCTAGAAAAACTTTATCTACGGGGTGTTCAGAAACTCTCTCGGCAGTGTCGAATGATTTTTAGCCGCGCGTGCCATATGCCGGAGTGAATAACCGAAATGAAACTGAGTGAAATACAAGTTATTTAATTTATTGAATATTCATTTTTACTTAGCCGGCCGCGGTGGTCTAGCGGTTCAGGCGCTCAGTCCGGAACCGCGAGACTGCTACGGTCGCAGGTTCGAATCCTGCCTCTGGCATGGATGTGTGTGATGTCCTTAGGTTAGTTAGGTTTTTAGTAGTTCTAAGTTCTAGGGAACTGATGACCACAGAAGTTAAGTCCCATAGTGCTCAGAGCCATTGGAACCATTTTGAACCATTCATTTTTACTTACAAATTTTCACATTAAATGTTGAAAGTGTCCCCCCTGTTGTTCAATTACAGTTTTCAATTCATCGATGGATTTTGGACGGTTTTATAGACAGTTGGTTTCGCTGCACCCCAGAAGAAAAAGTCAGGTGATGTTAGATCAGGCGATCGTGGAGGCCAAAGTCCCTGTGAAATTATGCGATCACCAAAAACATCAGCAAGCAGTGACATTGAAACGCGAGCTGTATGGGCTGTTGCACCATCTTGTTGAAAATAACTGTTCAGTATTTCACTTAACACAAGTTCTATGAATGGGTACAGAATATCACTGCAGTATCGTTGCGCGTTTACTGTTTCGTTAAAAAGTATGGAACCCACAATCCGACGTCTGGAAATTTCAATCCAAGTTCCTATTTTCACAGAATGAAGCGGTTCCTCATGAATACACAATGTATTTGCAGTACTCCATATACGAGAATTTTGCGAATTCATGTACCCGGATAAATGAAACCACGTCTCATCAGTGAAAAACTTTTCATTAAGAATACCCCTTCCATTTTGTTGAACGAAATTTTTGAACTATTGACAATAATGCAGTCTCTTGCCATGATCAGTATTTTTCAGTTCTTGCACGACTGTCTCTTTGTATGGGAAAAGTTTCAATTTTTTCCTTACAGCTATGTGGGCCGTTCCGACACTAACATCGATTTACTGGGCGAGTTTTCTTACTGACTTGTTCGGACTCATGGATATTTTATCGGAAATATCAAGTAGTTTATCCTCTCGGTGCATCTGTCACTGAACCCGTACTTCGAAATTTGTTAATCAAATCTCGCACAGTATCGCGATTTGGGAGTGTTGTCTCCGGGAAAACTGATTTAAATATTTGACTGACTGAAACTGTATATTTACCTCCAGCTTTGCACACTTGTTCGACTAAAAACACAGGTTCTTCAAGGTTCGCAGGAGAGCTTCTGTAAAGTTTGGAAGGTAGGAGACGAGATACTGGCAGAAGTAAAGCTGTGAGTACCGGGTGTGAGTCGTGCTTCGGTAGCTCAGATGGTAGAGCACTTGCCAGCGAAAGGCAAAGGTCCCGAGTTCGAGTCTCGGTCGGGCAAACAGTTTTAATCTACCAGGAAGTTTCATATCAGCGCACACTCCGCTGCAGAGTGAAAATCTCATTCTGGAAACATCCCTCAGGCTGTGGCTAACCCATGTCTCCGCAGTATCCTTTCTTTCAGGAGTGCTAGTTCTGCAAGGTTCGCAGGAGAGCTTCTGTAAAGTTTGGAAGGTAGGAGACGAGATACTGGCAGAAGTAAAGCTGTGAGTACCGGGCGTGAGTCGTGCTTCGGTAGCTCAGATGGTAGAGCACTTGCCAGCGAAAGGCAAAGGTCCCGAGTTCGAGTCTCGGTCGGGCAAACAGTTTTAATCTACCAGGAAGTTTCATATCAGCGCACACTCCGCTGCAGAGTGAAAATCTCATTCTGGAAACATCCCTCAGGCTGTGGCTAACCCATGTCTCCGCAGTATCCTTTCTTTCAGGAGTGCTAGTTCTGCAAGGTTCGCAGGAGAGCTTCTGTAAAGTTTGGAAGGTAGGAGACGAGATACTGGCAGAAGTAAAGCTGTGAGTACCGGGCGTGAGTCGTGCTTCGGTAGCTCAGATGGTAGAGCACTTGCCCGCGAAAGGCAAAGGTCTCGAGTTCGAGTCTTGGTCGGGCACACAGTTTTAATCTACCAGGAAGTTTCACAGGTTCTTCAATGGTTAGCATTTTAACAGTGACAAAAACGAACAAAGGAACTAAACTTAAACGTTCACGTCAACACGTAACGACACACACCAACGATACTACTGACGCTGGCTGAGATAAATGAAACAGTGGAATGTTACGGCAGGCGCAGCTAACAGTCATACGGCACTGCGGAGGGACTTTTTGAACACTCTGTACTAAGACCCGTCTACGGCCCCTAGAAGCCTGTAATAGCAGCTGTGAAACACCCTGTATACATAAGCTATCTGACGCATAGGGTGACCAGCAGTCTGTGGCTGTTTGCTGGTGACGATGTAGTGTACACAAGGCTGTTGTCTCTGACTGTAGTTTGCATGAAGATGCTCTGAGACGAAGCAGCCATTTGAATGAACTTTAATAACATTCAGATGCCTTGACTACATTTTATTATTTTCAAAATCGCCTTACGCTTTTCGACATCCTGTCATTTTCAAAAGTTGTAAAATAGAATACAAAACTGGTATCGAAAGATACGAAAAAACGCCACACTGCCACTAATCAGAGACATAGTATAAAGGGTAGAATATGGTTTTTTAACTTACCAAAGTCAATCACATAAAATTGTTCAACAGATACATAGCATGTCGTCAACATTCTCAGTCGCGAGACAAGTGCAAACTACTATCAAGGAACAAATTGGAAACCAAGTGGACTAAACCGCTTGGTGGAGCTGAATTATTGGCACACGCTACATTTATTTGTTCACAACTACAGTTTCATTGTTGTATCATATGAAACAATTTCATGAGTAAACAAATCATGAAAATCACTTTACAATGTTTTACGGAAAGTTACTTTTTTTAACAAAACAATGCGTAACAGATCTTTTGAATGGTCGAAAATAATACAGTGGAAGAGGCTACTGAGTGACGCTAGGGTTGTAAGTAGACTGTTTAGGTTTTCTTATCGGTAACGCCACGTAGCGCTCTGTATGAAAATCACTGGCTGTGCTGTGTGTATTCTGTTGCTAGTTTGCATTGTTGTTGGCCATTGTAGTGTTGGGCAGCTGGATGTTAACAGCGCGTAGCGTTGCGCAGTTGGAGGTGAGCCGCCAGCAGTAGTGGATGTGGGGAGAGAAATGGCGGAGTTTTGAATTTTGTAAGACTGGATGTCATGAACTGCTATGTATATTATGATTTTTCAACACTATTAAGGTAAATACATTGTTTGTTCTCTATTAAAATCTTTCATTTGCTAACTATGCCTATCAGTAGTTAGTGCCTTCCGTAGTTTGAATCTTTTATTTAGCTGACAGTAGTGGCGCTCGCTGTATTGCAGTAGTTCGAGTAACGAAGATTTTTGTGAGGTAAGTGATTTGTGAAAGGTATAGGTTAACGTTAGTCAGGGTCACTCTTTTGTAGGGATTATTGAAAGTCAGATTGCGTTGCGCTAAAAATATTGTGTGTCAGTTTAAGGATAGTCATGTATAATTGTTCAAAGGGGACGTTTCAGGGTACATGAGGCAAACTGTCTGTCAACAAACAATTTTTGTCAACTTGAAGTGTAAAGAGCACCAGTAAAAGTTCTTATATACCATTTTATAATAATTTACAAGGTATAGAAATATCATTTGATTTCCATGATTTGTTTATTGATGAAATTGTCTCATAGGACCAAACGATGAAACTGTGGTTTTGAACAAGCATATGTAGCGTGTAACAAGTACCCATCGCGGCCTAGCGGTTTAGTCCATTTGGTTTTCCATAGCAGTTTGCACTTCTCTCTTGTTTGACAATCCTGACGGCATACAATATCTCTATTGAAGAATTGTATATGATCGACGCAACACCGATAAGATAGAAATCCACACTCTGCTCATTATACTATGTCTCTAATCATTAGTGGAGTGTAACGTTTTCTTATCTTTTGATGCCAATTTTGTGTTTTATTTTACAGCCTTTGAAAATGGTGGAATGTTGAAAGCGTCAGACGATTTCGGAAATAATAAAAAGTGAGGTCAAGACATTTGAAAGTTATTAAAGTGTTGTCTTCGAGTTGCAGTATGACGATTAAGGATGACATGGATATAATTTCTATTTCTATTTGTCTGAATGTAGAAATATCTTAGTTAATGCAGAATAGTATAAAAAACAAACTAGTAATTGCCAGTACAGTATAAGTGTGGTGTTGCCTAGCGTTGCATAGCGACATGCAGTGTCGGCTGTAGGGAAGCGTAGTCGTCGACTCGGGTTTGTTGGAAGTCTGGGAAAGTTTAGCTCATCTCAATGGAGACCGTTTACACAACACTTGTACGACCCATTCTTCAGTATTGCCCGATTATTTGAGATCACCACCAAGTCTGCTTGACGGAAGACAGCGAAGGAACTCAGAGGCGTATTGCTAGATTTGTAACTGGTAGGTTCGATCCAAACGTGTGTGCTACTAGACGGAGGAAGACGTTCTTTTCCCGAAAGATTACTGAGGAAGTTCAGAGAGTTGGCATTTGCGATAGACTGCACTCTCATCGTTGACCCCGAATACAAGAGAAAACACGGATCGTACAGAAGCTTATAGACAGTCACTTTCCCTCCTAATTGCGAGTGTTCAAAAACGATCAAATGTGTGTGGATATCTAAAGGACCAAACTGGACTAACTTACGCTAAGGACAACACACACACCGACGCCCGGGGGAGGACTCGAACCTCAGGCGGGAGAGGCCGCACAATTCGTGACATGGCACCTCTAACCACGCGGCCACTCCGCATGGCAGTGCGAGACTAATAGGAAAGGAAATGACACGCAGTGCTACCAGGTACTCTCCATGAAGTCCTGTATGTAAGATGTAGATGTAATAACCCGTACACCATCGACAAAATTTCGGAGATCCTACAGGAGTATTTTCTCAACTATTTTGGTGTGAGGGACCCGTTGTGTAAGCCGGCCGCTGTGGTAGAGCGGTTCTAGGCGCTTCGGTCTGGAACCGCGCTGCTGCTACGGTCGCAGGTTCGAATCCTGCCTCGGGCATGGATGTGTGTGATGTCCTTAGGTTAGTCAGGTTTAAGTAGTTCTGCGTCTAGAGGACTGATGACCTCAGATGTTAAGTCCCATAATGCTTAGAGCCATTTGAACCCGTTGTCTATGTTGTCTCACTACAGAGTAACATTTTAATTATTTTTGTTTCCGCGAAAATATCGTCAAAACAGTGAAGAATTGCAATTCATGTTAAGATTTTCAAAGCATTTGTTTGACTTGAGTTCACAACTCGTGCAATGCGTCGCCTGCTGGTGACACGATTGTCAGAAATCGCGTGTAGCACATTCTCTTGCAGATTGTGTGTTCTGGGACATCTTAGACGGCAAATATCTTTCGTCTAATACAGAAGGGTCAGGTTTTTCATAGGCGGCTATACACAGACGCAGACCCTCGTGGATGGCTGCACGAGATAGAATTCTACTTCTGGGGTTCGGGGAGGTGCGTCTTCCCCGGATCGAATCCCCCTAGCGGTTTAACGAAGAAGGTTGGTGTGCCGGTCAGGCTGGATGTGGTTTTTACGATAGGAGCACAATGAGACGCGTGTAGCAAGTGTGAAGTGACATGACACTACAGCGCGAAGCGCACGTTCCACACGTATAGTGCGGTCCTGCGCATACTGAGGCGCGCATGACGAGTGCGCGCCCTTCAGATGGAGTGACGCGCACATCCCGGATGCTGGTTACTCAGCTACGACTTGTGAAACTGCCAATGCGTGATTCGCGAATAAAGGAATTATTTATAATGCCGACAGACACCGTTCGTGATCCTGCAGTTCTACATATAAATGATGAAACGAAATTACACAGGAAAAAATTAAACTAAATTAAATAATTTCTCACTCGACTGTAATTAGGCGGTGAAATAATTTCAGTGACAAGTGAAAATTTGTGCCGGACGGGGACCCGAACCCGGATTTCCCGCTTCTCGCGAACAGTCGCCTTGAGAGCCTCAACTGTCAGAATAGAACTCCCGTCTAACCCAAATTTCCATATTGTTGCACGCTACTGACGTAGTGCCCCCTGTCCATTGTACTCACTGACGCCGACTTTCGCTGCATTCCCGCAAGTCTTCAGCAGAGAGAGTGCATTCGCACTGAAGGGATCTTATGGCGGCCAGGCCGTATATACATATTTTATATATGTGTGGAGTCTGTACTTCCGGACATTGAAACTATTTCAGTGCCTAATTTCTGCTGGGTCAGAAATTATTTCTGGGAAAGCGGTCTGCATAGCTCCACCGAGGGGAAGTGTGTTGCCTTCTAACTCCATTAAAACCGTCAAGAGACCCTCTGATTCCCGCTCAGAGGAACCTGAATAGGAATGGGACCGTAACGTCCTATTCCTTGGCCTTGAGGTGGCCCTGGTGCTCAGTAGCCACCTTGGATGGGGTGAAGCTTACACAGGAAAAGCCGTCCATGTATGATGTTAAAAGGCTAGCCCTTAACTGAGTGCAATCCTCACTGGTCCGCACTGGCCCAACGTGAATTATTAAAAGCGCTGAATGAGACATGGTCGGTCATGATCCCCTTTGCGGAACGTAACTCGGGTATGAGTGCCGCACCGTGTCATTGATGTCAAACTCCCGGGCCAACGTCTTTCTACATCTCTGGGCTGCGTTGAACGGTGAGGGTTGTCGTGTGTCAAAGAAGGACGTTATACTCCCGTCATGGTAGGACGTTAAACGCACGCCCCCCACCCCCCAACCAAGGCGAAAGCAAAGGGTGCATGACGCAGGGGGAGCTGCGCAAAGGGACACAACAACTGTCCCTCCTGGGTCGAGCGGCGGAAGTAGGGCAGGTGCGGCGCGTTGTTGACCTTGGCTGCGACGTGCTGCGCCTACGTGGCGGCGCTGCTCCCCAGAATGCAGGGGCATGCCTCCATCTGTCTCTGCTGCTGGTGGCCTGGTTTGCCGTCGAGGGATGTTCTCTCAACTCGGCAAGTATGCCTCACTGCGCCTCTGGTCTTTCGAGGCATGTTCCACCAAGTCCGAGAGGTGGCAACATAGCCCGGGTTAGGTTAGATGGGTCCAGACCCCCAAACGACTGGGTGACCGACCCACCACCTGAGTAGGAGTGGGTCCCCGGCGACAAGGTGGAAGCTCGAGCTAGTAGGGGGCGAAGGACGAGAGGTGCATCCGCTTCTCCAGAGTACGGAGTACACTTGCCGATGCTGGAAGAGTGAAATCGGCTGTGACCAGTTACTGAAGGGGAACAGTGCACTGGAAACGGCGCATTGAACCCAGCAGCTCTGAGGGGTCCTTGGTCTTGGGGCAAGGCCGGTGGGCGAGCTGCAGCCCCCCAAGCCAAAGGATCTGGTCCAGGGTAAGAGACGTGTCTCCCAACTCTTTCGCTTGTCAACTATACATGATGGCTACAGATGAGACAAGCGATTCTGGTGCGCCCATATGGGCCTCTACGCTAGCCAGTCCCCCACCGCAAGATGGCCTGGGTCAGGCAACCGAGGACAATATCATGAATAGGCATACAAGGATCACGCAGATCGTTGATCAAAGTACAAAGAACGGGAAAATCAGTCAGGCCGCAGTCCAGGCCATTAAAAATTAACTGGTTGCATGGGCAATTGCCAATGAGAAGCTGGAAGGCCGCACTGAAGAGCTATAAAAAGAAAATTATAGGTTACGGAAGCACCCCATGGAAACAGGGGCTGGCGTGGCTGCACAAGTGGCACGGAAGGCCCAGTCAACGAAAGATACAATATCTAAGATTTCAAAACGGCCGGACACAGCGATCTTTCTGAGACTCATGCCCAGCCAATACATTAAGAAGTTACAGGAAATTTTCGCGACGACAATTAACCCGGCTAGAGAAAAGATCAAAATTAATAGAGTCAAAGCAACTAAGAACTTAGTAATAGTTTATGTTGCCACTGAAGAGGACAAGAATAAATTATTAGCTAATCAAAAGTTGTGTAAGGCTGTCAAATGCGAACACCCCCCCCCCCTCCCTCCACCGAAAGCGTAACCCATTGGTTGTATTATGTCCCAACGTCCCTAAAGGATGAGGACCTGTTTGAGACCTTGTGAGACCTTGTAGATCAGAATCTAGATGAGATAGACTTAAACTCTTTTATGAAGGATTTCAAGCTAAGGTTTAGGGCAGGACCTAGGGACCGAGATGTTGTTCATCACGTTGCTGAGGTCTCGGGTGCCTTGTGGAAGAAATTAAGCCTATGAGGAAGGTATATATTGGCTTCCGTGCCATAAACTTAAAAGACTGCCTCGTGGTACCTCGTTGCCATAACTGTTGAGACATTGACTATGGTCATAAGCACTGCATCAAGAACTCAGCATGCTCTAAGTGCGGAGCTGAGGATCATGTAAGAAAAGATTGCAAAAAATCGAGTGTCTGTATTCCATGTATGCACAGAGGCAAAAAGACCTGCCGTACCACTGGAAGAAACTGCCCAACATACAAAATATTAGAACAGCGATTGATATCCCGAATCGATTTGGCTGAAGCCGTCATCGTGACCAGGATAGTTAAGAAAAGGAAGTCCCTGGGTAAAAGGAGGAGACATGCTGAGAGGGCATGCAAGTCCAAAGACTTCCTGAAGTCTTTGTCAGAAATGAGAGCCTGAAGAGTAACAATGGTGGACGTCTGCATTCAGAGTGATCCAGTGGCTCAGGCTCCTCCAGGTGTCTCCTCCTGCCACAACCGGGGGCACAACCAGATAGAGGAAGTGGAAAGTGGAAAGACATGTGGGGTGACCAGTGGCAGCTGGCCGGCCAGTAATGATT
Organism: Schistocerca cancellata; assembly: GCF_023864275.1. Taxonomy (NCBI): domain Eukaryota; kingdom Metazoa; phylum Arthropoda; class Insecta; order Orthoptera; family Acrididae; genus Schistocerca; species Schistocerca cancellata. Next base: position 401,618,962 of record NC_064632.1, on the reverse strand, counting down.
CAGGGCAGCGAAATTTTGGATAAGTGCTCGCGTGCTGGCACAATTAACAGCACTATATCTGCGCACGCGGAACAGTGACACCAACTAATTCAGGATAGTGCAGTAGCCAGCGTGATGCCCATACAGGAAGTGCTGCAAATAAAAGCTTTGGGTGCAGGCCCAAGAAGGGTATACCCCAATCTTGAGCATGCCATGCAGCTGTTGCGGCTGTCCTGATAGCTGCACTAAGACACGTCGTTCGTGTAGCACATAAATATGGCAGAGACGTCACCTTCTCTACAATGGAGGCTGTGGACAGAATACAGTTGAAATCGATGAAACTCCCCACTGATTTCGGAGCCCTGCGTGACCTCGTTAAAAAGGTTTTCGAAAGGAGAGACGAAAGGTTTGACCTGGATGAAATCTATATATAGTCTGTACTAGCAAATGGGCGCATTGCTCTAGACTGGAAAAAGACTTGGCCAGAATGCAGTGTGCTCACCTATTTTCCATAATGTATCGTGAAATAAACATCGGACAAATAAACATGCACAATAGTTGTTTCGTGATGCAGGAGCTGCGAAGGGTGGTGGAGGAGTGGAGGCTAGATGTAATCTGCCTGCAGAAGCCATATTCCCAAGCTGGGCAAATCTCGTTTATGGCTGCCACTTGGCAGGTACGAGATAAGCACCGGGGAAGAGCCAAAAGCCTCTCTAGTTGTAGTTAACAAGGTTCTACGGGTCACAACCCTATCACAACTGTCAGATAGTCACTGCAACGTCGTGGAACTACAGTCACCTGTGGGGCTCGTTTACATCATCAATACGTACTTTCAATATGGAGGTAACTTTGAAGATTACTTGGATCACCCTACACGAGTCACCACGGCGTTGCGAGGACGCAAGATACGAATGCTAAATCCCCCCTATCGGTTAGTAGCACTCGAGATCTAATAATGGCCTCACAACTAGTTGTTGCAAGTAGACCGGGGAATCCCCCACGTATAGAGGTGGAGGCGGAATTGGAACCAATATGATGTTACCCTGCTAACGCCCGGTGTCACTGGCAACATTCGGAACTGGAGAGGCTTAGATCAAGTCATAACAAGCGACCACAATCTGATTGTGTTCACCCTAAGTGATGAGGAGTGCCGCTGGGACATGGGTCGGAAGGTTCAATTTAACTTCAACAAAACCGATTGGGAACGCCTGGCTCGGGAGTGTGAGTCCCTCCGTTGCCAGACGTTGACGAAGATTTGGACAGATATGCCGAAGAGCCGGTAGGGTAAATAGTTAGAGCGGTGAGGGCTGATGTACTGTATCAACCAGGAAGAGAGCCGTTGCGGCCTCCCCATCTCCATGGACTACCGACCTTGGAAGTATGCGTCAGTCTGTAAGAAGGGCCAGAAGGTACTACCAGCGAAGTGTCGTCTGGCAGGAAAAACAATTCTGGCTACAAAGATATGGCGAAGTCAAGGAAGTATTCCAGAAGGAACTAAAGGAAGTATGCATAAAGAGTTGGGAAAGATATGTGCCGCATCAGCTAGCTACTGACTCTTGTGGAGTCCCCTACAATAGGTCAGGGGACAAATAAGATCTCCCACGGTGCTATCGACCATCAGGGATGGCGGCAGAGTCTTGACAGGAGACTTCTGTGGTCCTCCTTCAGAGTCTGCTTCCAGATGATGGAGAGAACGAGGACACAGAAATGCAGCGTCATATCTTCTACAGGGACGGTCTTGTTCAGTACACCAACATGGTGTACCCCTGCTCTGAGGAAGAAGTGGCGGCACATGTTAATTCTATAAAGAGGGGGAAGGCTCCAGGGCCAGGTGGCATAGTAGCAGAGGTGGGGCAGTTTCTCGCCCCTCAGATAATTGCACCTCTTACTAGGCTTTACACAGAGTGCCTGAGGCTTGGCAAATTTCCAAAAACCTGAAAGGAGGCTAATGTTATTATAAAGAAAGGGAAAGGCAAAGATCCAATGGAAGCCAAGTCCTACAGGCCATTATGTCTTCTGGATATCTTGGGGAAAATACTGGAGAGACTATTGGCTGACGGCATAAGGACGCTCGTTTCAAAAACTCCTCCACCTGCGCAGTTCGACGGGGTCGCTCATTGTCATCCATAAAAATGAAGATCGAATGTCCCCCTGGAACAGATGCACATGTGGAATGAGTACAGTGTCGAAACAACGTTGACTGGTGAGTGTACCGTGTTTAAAGATTTGAAGGTCATTACGTCGATGTAACTGCCCATGTCGTAACACCTGAACCACCAGAATGATCATGTTCGTCAATGCTTGACGTAATGTGATATGGCGAGAGGTTGGAACAGGTAATCCACCCAGGAACATTGTCAGAGATTATCGTTTTGGTGGTCAGGTGTTCGGGTGTTATGGCGTGAGGAGACACGAAGTTGCCTGAGCGTACTGACCTACAAACCGCCCGTTCCCCCGGCTCGGCCTAAATCCCATCGAGCACGTGTGGTATGTGTTGGGGCTATGTATTGTAGCACGTTCATGATCATCCAAAATTTGTCATCTGCGCTGTTGGAGGAACGGAGAGGCCTACCAGAATGGAATTTAAAATCTCGGTTTGCAGAGCAATTCCGGATATATAAAACACACACACACACACACACACACACACGGCCATGTACACACTATAAACACTAGCGCCACCAACCAAACAGAAATGACAGACGCCAGAAGTTGTCGGTAGCGGCAGTTACCAAACAACGGGTAATGCAGCATTAACGTTGCGCAAATATGATGTATAATGTGATGCAAAAAGAGACAGCCAGAGTTGTAATTGAAATGGATGTTTATTTAGTGAGCCCATTCTCAAATCAACCAGTGTTTGCCACGTAAAATGTCTGTTCAACAAAATAACAAATAAAGTGGGTACGTATGTGTATGATCCCAACTAATGTTCGTGTCGTTAATCAACATTAGTTTGGACCATACACATATTATGTATCCACGTTATTTGCTATTTTGTTGGACGGATATTTTACTCGGCAAACAATGGTTGGTTTGAGAACTGGTCACCAACTAAATAAATACCCATTTTAGTTGCAACTCTGGCTGCTTCCTTTCGCATCACAATCCAAAATAAGTTGCTGTCCCAGTATACCCGGTACGCTGGAGTTGAGAAAGAATGTGGAACATTACTGCGTAGGCTTCCGCGGCCAGAGTCAGTCGCCATAAAAGTTTTCTGGGTATGGTACCGCGTGTTGCCCTAGACGAATATGGCGCTCGTGTTCGCGAATGCGCATTGCTATTGGCCTGCCAGTCCCGCTGATGTATGCCTCTCCACATTCGCATTCCACCTTGCACACGCCTGCAGTGAGTAATGCATCCACCTTGTCCCTAGTGGAGCCTAGCACGTCCTGGATCCTGCGACCACTATAGAAGACAGGCTGCACCCCAACCCGGCGAAGGTGTTTGCCTATTTGGTCAGTAACATTTTTCAAATAAGGTAAGCGAACTGCTGGCTGCAGTTTGTCCATTTCTTGCTTATCGGTATTCGTCTCATTCGCCGGTGACCACCAATCGTGGCACATAACACAAGAGCCAACAGACAACAGAGGTTACGCTCTCCCTCCACCGCAATAACCTGTTAAAATATAAAGTTCCCTCTCCTTCTTCCTTAAGTGACCAATGAAATGAACTATCTTTTTAAAATTATGAAGTAATGGCATGCGCAGTGAACAGTAATAACAAAATGTAAGGGACACTGCGTAGCTAGAACGCACCAGTAGATCCAGAAGAAGGCTGCTGCAACCGTGGCCGAAACGTTGGTTTTTCTCCAGCAGTAGTTTTATACAATATGACGCCGTACCATACCCAAAAGCTTTTATGTTGATGTGAAATATATTTTACGATGTCCATCTAAGGGTCCTTTTAGGATGACCTTGCTTTGCGTAAGGCGCTTGTCTACCGTATTCTTTGCAGATGTGGCACGTCGTGTGATGGGTAGACTGCCAGGACCGTGCAGGACCGGTGTGCTGAGTATAAGCGTCACACATGCCTACAGCTGAAGCGCAAATCGGCTATTACACAACATTTTCTTGACACCGGTCATCAGATGGAATATAACAACGAAGATTCTGGCATGCACTTACATCTAATTCGATAGTGTTATTAAGGAAGCAGTTGAAATTAATATAGCAAGTTGTAAGTAGGCTGTTTAGATTTTTATACTGGTAACGCCACGTAGCGCTCTGTAATAAAATCACTGGCTGTGCTGTGTGCAGTCTGTGGCTAGTTTGCATTGTTGTCTGCCATTGTAGTGTTGGGCATCTGGATGTTAACAGCGCGTAGCGTTGCGCAGTTGGAGGTGAGCCGCCAGCGGTGGTGGATGTGTGGAAGGAAATGGCGGAGTTTTGAAATTTGTAAGACTGGATGTCAGAACTGCTATATATATATACACTCCTGGAAATGGAAAAAAGAATACATTGACACCGGTGTGTCAGACCCACCATACTTGCTCCGGACACTGCGAGAGGGCTGTACAAGCAATGATCACACGCACGGCACAGCGGACACACCAGGAACCACGGTGTTGGCCGTCGAATGGCGCTAGCTGCGCAGCATTTGTGCACCGCCGCCGTCAGTGTCAGCCAGTTTGCCGTGGCATACGGAGCTCCATCGCAGTCTTTAACACTGGTAGCATGCCGCGACAGCGTGGACGTGAACCGTATGTGCAGTTGACGGACTTTGAGCGAGGGCGTATAGTGGGCATGCGGGAGGCCGGGTGGACGTACCGCCGAATTGCTCAACACGTGGGGTGTGAGGTCTCCACAGTACATCGATGTTGTCGCCAGTGGTCGGCGGAAGGTGCACGTGCCCGTCGACCTGGGACCGGACCGCAGCGACGCACGGATGCACGCCAAGACCATAGGATCCTACGCAGTGCCGTAGGGGACCGCAACGCCACTTCCCAGCAAATTAGGGACACTGTTGCTCCTGGGGTATCGGCGAGGACCATTCGCAACCGTCTCCGTGAAGCTGGGCTACGGTCCCGCACACCGTTAGGCCGTCTTCCGCTCACGCCCCAACATCGTGCAGCCCGCCTCCAGTGGTGTCGCGACAGGCGTGAATGGAGGGACGAATGGAGATGTGTCGTCTTCAGCGATGAGAGTCGCTTCTGCCTTGGTGCCAATGATGGTCGTATGCGTGTTTGGCGCCGTGCAGGTGAGCGCTACAATCAGGAAGGCATACGACCGAGGCACACAGGGTCAACACCCGGCATCATGGTGTGGGGAGCGATCTCCTACACTGGCCGTACACCACTGGTGATCGTCGAGGGGACACTGAATAGTGCACGGTACATCCAAACCGTCATCGAACCCATCGTTCTACCATTCCTAGACCGGCAAGGGAACTTGCTGTTCCAACAGGACAATGCACGTCCGCATGTATCCCGTGCCACCCAACGTGCTCTAGAAGGTGTAAGTCAACTACCCTGGCCAGCAAGATCTCCGGATCTGTCCCCCATTGAGCATGTTTGGGACTGGATGAATCGTCGTCTCACGCGGTCTGCACGTCCAGCACGAACGCTGGTCCAACTGAGGCGCCAGGTGGAAATGGCATGGCAAGCCGTTCCACAGGACTACATCCAGCATCTCTACGATCGTCTCCATGGGAGAATAGCAGCCTGCATTGCTGCGAAAGGTGGATATACACTGTACTAGTGCCGACATTGTGCATGCTCTGTTGCCTGTGTCTATGTGCCTGTGGTTCTGTCAGTGTGATCATGTGATGTATCTGACCCCAGGAATGTGTCAATAAAGTTTCCCCTTCCTGGGACAATGAATTCACGGTGTTCTTATTTCAATTTCCAGGAGTGTATATTCTGCGTGGAATTTTGTTCTCACCCGTACCAAAAAACGGAGGGACAGAGTTAATTCTACCTCACCTTTTGGTTACGAATTTTCAGTATCAATAACTCTGATGTCGGCTATCTTTGGTAGTTTAATGGCGCTAGTGTTTACAGCGCGCGCGCGCGCGTGTGTGTGTCTGTGTGTGTGTGTGTGTGTGTGTGTGTGTGAGATCTTTCCGGAATTGCTCTGCAAACCTAGGTTTCAAATTCTCTTGCTTCAGTTTTGCCTTGAAAACGACGGGGTGGTCACCTGTCGAAATATCCGTGGTAGTTGATGTCACCCGGCTGTTCAAATAAATTGATAACAGGTGTTCGGCCTGCCCTGAGCGTCATAAAACGGAATAGTGAGAGGCGAGCTCTATCGAATGTGGCGTGGTTCTGTGTCATGTCATGAATCATTCCGGCCTGTCGCTGCCACTTTAAGACGGCCCAGTGACGAGGACAGCAGAAATGGGGACCGCAGCCGGCTGCTAGCGTCCAACGAGACTCGTCTAATTTTGGACGTCCCTGGCCTCCACTGCCGTTGTCGGATCAGCATCTCTTGCTGCTCACTGCTCCGGCACTGATGTCGGAATGTGTCCTGACATCAGCAGACCACTGAAACCGAACCGGAGAAAAATATCCTCGATCGAAATAGAACATCGGTTGGAGAAACGTACGTAGCGTTCACCTCATTTCGGTCGTCAAATCCAAATCGAACATAGTCATCAGCGACAAATTCGAACCCATACGTGAAGTGCATTTCGGCAACCTTTCCATCACTAACCTTGCCCGTACTGTCGTATATCACTGTTAACGAACAACTAGCTCAGCCGGAAAAAAATCAGAACCGAGCACTACTGAATGCAATCGTGTGCTTGAAGAGCAAAGTGCACTTTAGCGTTATCAACAAGTACCATGAGTTAATGGAACAAGTGTTTCCAAGCAAAACGCAGTGTATACCGTCGACATCTGCAGTGCAATGCAGATATTTTTTTCTGCTGCAATATTTATTTACTTACTCATAGTGATACAAATTACACGAGAGCACATTTCGACGTTTTGCCATTGTACTTATGGAGATGGTGTAATAGGTATAATATTGTTTCTTGCGTCTATGCCAGTCTATGTCTGCGTATGGCACATTATGCTTACGTCTTAGCTAGTAGACTTGGTCCATATTGCTACTTGGAGAGTAAATGTCGGCTGGCTTTTAGTTATGTTATCATCGCGTTATTTATAATACGTATTTTCGTTTGCGTGTTCCAGGTACAATTTATTTTTGACAGTTCCGGCTCCAGCTATACCATATCTTTCCAATGGAATTTCTATTTCGCTGAAACTCAATGATTAAGGAAATTTTCAGAGATATTATTTTGTGGTTTTTACGTGATAAATCACCCTTCTTCTTTTAAAATGTCAAAAAAATTTAAAGGTATTTTTATGTCGGTACTGTAAAAAAGGGGTAAATTATCACGATGAACACAAAACAAAAGAACTTTTATCATGGTTAACACTCGTTTCACAACACTTCCTGCAAACGTGATGTTTTGACGTCGTTCGCAATATCGACGATCGCATATCTGCTATCAACTTAATGACAAGGAAGAATATGAATGTTATTGCTCCTCGATTCACTAGCAGCACTTAAAACTGTCCTCCTATGTTCTCGGCTAACTACGATCAACTCAACACGTCCAATCTCAGAGGCAAATAATGCTGACGAACGCTACAGCGTGTATTTAAAGCAAATCTGATTTCCACCTTCTCAGTAGCGCTATTAGCGCCACTGTTATGTTACTGGTGTGACATTTGAATAGACATCTTTCTGGTGTAGAAACACGCCTACCAACTTCCCTTTATGTGGCACAACACCTTCTCGTTGTTGCAGTTTTTCTTTCGCCATTGTAGATGTTTTTGCATATTTCGGGATAAACTCATAAATGATCATTCGTGAAAACTTGCAGAATTTTATTTGTATGTATAGTAAACATTGGTGTATGAAACTCTTCCGCGTACAACGTAACAAATGCATGATTCTGCAAAGAAGCGTAAAATTAGAGCATAATTATCAGCGCCTAATGAAGAAAGAAGGACTTGCCATCAGCCGGTATTTCCTGATCTAGGAGAAAAAAACCAAGCAGACATTACCATCACTGATGATGCTTTGTTTCAATAAAGCAAAACGCGTCTGGTGAGAAAACACGCGCTTTTTGGAGTTGTAACGACGGAACATAAATACCCCAGCAATTGTAAAGCAACTACGGACAATATGGCCGCACAAATGAAGTTAATGACATAGCTACGAAAGCAATAATAATGATTTCCATAGTCCCTGTAGACACATGTTGTCCTTTTAATCCTTCTTTCCAACCAGATCGTCCTCATTTCCCAGTATTCTTAGCTGGAGCAGTCTCCTTAAACTTTGTCCCCAGAGCTCGCTATATCAGAAAACATCTGTTTTGTACACCTATACAGGGTGTTACAAAAAGGTACATTCCTCACACACAAAGAAAGAAAATATGTTATGTGGACACGTGTCCGAAAACACTTACTTTCCATGTTAGAGCTCATTTTATTACTTCTCTTCAAATCACATTAATCATGGAACGGAAACACACAGCAACAGAGCGTACCAGCGTGACTTCAAACACTTTGTTACAGGAAATTTTCAAAATGTCCTCCGTTAGCGAGGATACATGCATCCACCCTCCGTCGCATGGAATCCCTGATGCGCTGATGCAGCCCTGGAAAATGGCGTATTGTATCACAGCCATCCACAATACGAGCACGAAGAGTCTCTACATTTGGTACCGGGGTTGCGTAGACAAGAGCTTTCAAATGCCCCCAAAAATGAAAGTCAAGAGGGATGAGGTCAGGAGAGCGTGGAGGCCATGAAATTGGTCCGCCTCTACCAATCCATCGGTCACCGAATCTGTTGTTCAGAAGCGTACGAACACTTCGACTGAAATGTGCTTGAGCTCCATCGTGCATGAACCACATGTTGTGTCGTACTTGGAAAGGCACATGTTCTAGCAGCACAGGTAGAGTATCCCGTATGAAACCATGATAACGTGCTCCATTGAGCGTAGGTGGAAGTACATGGGGCCCAATCAAGATATCACCAACGATGCCTGCCAGAACGTTCACAGAAAATCTGTGTTGATGACGTGATTGCACAATTGCGTGTGGATTCTCGTCAGCCCACACATGTTGATTGTGAAAATTTACAATTTGATCACGTTGGAATGAAGCCTCATCCCTAAAGAGAACATTTGCACTGAAATGAGGATTGACACATTGTTGGATGAACCATTCGCAGAAGTGTACCCGTGGAGGCCAATCAGCTGGTTTTAGTGCCTGCACACGCTGTACATGGTACAGAAACATCTGGTTCTCCCGTAGCACTCTCCATACAGTGATGTGGTCAACGTTACCTTGTACAGGAGCAACTTCTCTGACGCTGACATTAGGGTTGTCGTCAACTGCACGAAGAATTGCCTCGTCCATTGCAGGTGTCCTCTTAGTTCTAGGTCTTCCCCAGTCGCGAGTCTTAGGCTGGAATGTTCCGTGCTCCCTAAGACGCCGATCAATTGCTTCGAACGTCTTCCTGTCGGGACACCTTCGTTCTGGAAATCTGTCTCGATACAAACGTACCGCGCCACGGCTATTGCCCCATGCTAATCCATACATCAAATGGGCATCTGCCAACTCCGCATTTGTAAACATTGCACTGACTGCAAAACCACGTTCGTGATGAACACTAACCTGTTGATGCTACGTACTGATGTGCTTGGTGCTAGTACTGTAGAGCAATGAGTCGCATGTCAACACCAGCACCGAAGTCAACATTACCTTCCTTCAATTGGGCTAACTGCCGGTGAATCGAGGAAGTACAGTACATACTGACGAAACTAAAATGAGCTCTAACATGGAAATTAAGCGTTTCCGGACACATGTCCACATAACATCTTTTCTTTATTTGTGTGTGAGGAATGTTTCCTGAAAGTTTGGCCGTACCTTTTTGTAACACCCTGTATATTTTTTATATCTACCGCTGCCATTGTTGTTGTTGTTATCATAATTTTTTTACAATCGTATTGACCAACTAGGATCAAGTTAACAGCATCGGCTCCTCTTCTTCCTTTGTTGTTGTTTCCTATTTTTCCAGTATTCCCTCATTTTCTCCCCATGAAGTCTCTTCCTTTCTTCTGTCCATTTTGTTCCCGATTTTTTATTTCTTCTGCTTTGAAAGCCTTCAAAGTTTAGTATTTTATTTTTAAAACGGTTTCTTTCCGCTATTTCTGATTCTTTGATGTTGTTTCTTTCTAGATCTTTCCTTACTTCTGTAAACCATGCTATTGTCGATTTCTTCTTCCAGAAATGTCATTATCATTATTATTAGTGGCATCAGTAATAGAAGTACTACCAACATTAACTTTATTAGTTCATAGTGTCATTATAGATACTCAAATAATTTTAATACTATTTGTCACAGTAAAATTGTCACTTCGTAGGTTACTAAGAAGCAAAAACGATGCTGAAGACCATGATCCTATGTAAGAGAGAGAGCCTGATGGTGCTAACCATATCAGGTTAAATGCGTAATTAACAAATAATGAAAATAAATAACAGCAAAGAGCTTGCAGCAGAAGAGATGTGTTTCGCAGTAACGAAGAGAACAAGTGTTCATAGCTCTCAAGGTATGCATTGTAGAGCCCATATTTAATGGACTTTTTTAAAATCTATTCTACAGTCTTTCAAAACATGGAATACTTCAGTTAATACCCTGTACAGCATTCTCTGGGTAAATATATGTTATGCGAGGAAGAAAACCAAGAAGCAAATGGTTGGATAAAATCCAGAGTGACGCAGCTAAGACGCATGACAATACCACATGGACAACCAAAGCATTACACAGAACTAAAAGGGTGAGGTTTGTGGAGCAGGTTTAAGAGTAGAAAGGCTCTTGCCATATAGACGAAAGAAAAAGGCGATATACGTTTTGTGTACAACTACTTAACAGATATTGTCTAGGTACTTAAAACGTGTTACTCATCGGTACTAAACGAAATTGGGGAATGATCTGATCCAAGCCTAAAGAGACAGATTGTTGATGCAGAGACAGGCCCAGTATAACACAGGAAATCATACGTAGATCGTTTGCTGAGACGTCGCCAATGTCCGTTCTCAGAACTAATCGTGATATGCAAAACAAACCAGCCGCTTGCTAGTGTGGCCTAGCAGCTCTGCGCTAGAGTCAGAGGCTTGTTTATCTCTCGTGGTTTATTTCGGTAGCACTTAAGAGCGACAGGGAAAGCGCACGTTTCAATATCAGCCAAGCCACAACCCTCCAGCACTTCAGATCTGCGATAATGTGGCTGCTACAAGTGGAGATGAAGTGAGATAATGGAGCATTTGAAAGTTTGTTACGTTTGATGCAAATGGCAAAGTTCCAGCTATCGAAATCAGCACTGTTAATGGAGAGAGGAAGATTGGAAGTTTAGCATCCCATCGACGACAAAGTCATCGGGGACTTGAGTGAGTATGTGTACTAAAGGAGAGAGTACAATTATTGATTGAGGCTAAATGCTCCTTCTAATTACTCTTTACATATAACTGAACTTATTGGTATGATTATTCATTTTGTTGTATCAAAATATATGTGGGGTGCCATCTGTTCACCACAGTGCGTACTACGCTTCGTGTCATCAGTGGTCTGACCTATGTAGAAGGTATCCTACATCTCATGGAAATAAATATGAGACTGCACGCCATCTGTTTTTCGAACTTTGTACAACGCTTTCCTGCTACCTAACTAAACAAAGTGACCATAAGGAATCCGTGAGTGTATGGAAATAGCTGATGAGTGTAAGTATTTTTCTGTGTCATTTATATTATTCCCTCAAAGCTCTTATTCTACCCGCCAGGGTAGCCGAGAGTGCTAATGCGCTGCTTCCTTGACTCGGGTAGCCGCGCCGGCCCCGGATCGAATCCGCCCGGCTGATTTGTTAATCAACGAGGGCCGGTATGCCGGCCAGCCTGGGTGTGGTTTTTAGACGGTTTTCCACATCCTGTTAGGTGAATACCGGGCTGGTCCCCACGTTCCGCCCCAGTTACACGACTCGCACACATCTGACAACGTTCACACTATTCCATGGCTTACACTAGACAGAGACAGCTGGTGTACACTAATTCCGTCCCTGGGGGTTCAGGGTGGCGACAGGAAGGCCATCCAGTCACTCTCTGCAACTAACACTGCCAAATCATACGTAACACGGCCGACCCCGCTTTGAAGTGGGACAAAGGCCCTAGGAAAGAAAGAAAGGCAGTTCTTGTTCTCTGAGAGTTACAGGCTATCGCCACAGGTAACCTCGCAGTTGGTAACTGTATGTCGGACTTGAGTAGATCGTAGTAGATGATGATACTTCCAGGGAGGATAGATATTCAAGTGAAACAAATATTTTCGCACTTCTACGGAAATAAACGCCGGCCGTCAAAGGGTTTCACAGAGTTTACAAATAACTGGATTGTTATTACCCTTAATGTGATTCACAAGCCGCCACACATGGAGTTGCCAATGACGTATACGCAGTACTGGGAGCTATTAGCCTGGAACGGTGCGCAGCAATCAGCCTGCACGACTATCAAACGAAATAAGAGTTAAATATATCAAAAGTTTCGCAGATTTACGAGGATGAGTCAAATGAAAACCTTAAATATTTTTTTAAATATTACTTATTGTGCAGAAGTGATACAAAGCTGTATCACTTTTCAACATAATCTCACCCACGCTCAATGCAAGTCTTCCAGCGCTTACAAAGTGCATGAGTTCCTTTAGAAAAAAATTCTTTTGGTAGTCCGCGCAACCACTCATGCACCGCGTGGCGTACCTCTTCATCAGAACGGAACTTCTTTCCTCCCATTGCGTCTTTGAGTGGTCCAAACATATGTAAATCACTTGCGGCAAGGTGTGGTGAGTATGGTGGATGAGGAAGACACTCAAAATGCAGGTCTGTGATTGTTGCAACTGTTGTACGGTCAGTGTGGGGCCTTGCATTGTCATGTTGCAAAAGGACACCTGCTAACAGCAATCCACGTCGCTTTGATTCGATTGCAGGGAGGAGATGATTTTTCAGGAGATCTGTGTATTATGCACTGGTGACAGTGGTCTCTCTAGGCATGTAATACTCCAAAATGGCGCCTTTTTCGTCTCAAAAGAGTGTCAGCATAACCTTCCCTGTTGACGGTTCTGTTCGAAACTTCTTTGGTTTTGGTGATGAGTAATGGCGTCATTCCTTGCTCGCTCTCTTCGTTTCCGGTTGGTGGAAATGAACCCAGGTTACGTCCCCAGTAATGATTCTTGCAAGGAAGCCATCACCTTCTCGTTCAAAGCGCCGAAGAAGTTCTTCACAAGCATCAACACGTCGTACTCTCATTTCAGGAGTCAGCTGCCATGGCACCCATCTTGCTCAATACACAATGTGGTGTGCTGACCCATGACTAATCTGTAAACATGCTGCAATGTCTTTCAGTGTCACTCGGCGGTTTTCCTTTACTATGGCTTCAACTGCTGCAATGTTCTGTGGAGTCACAACTCGTTGTGCCTGACCTGGACGAGGAGCATCTTCCACTGAAGTCACACCATTTGCGAACTTCCTACTCCATTCGTAGACTTGCTGCTGTGACAAACATGCATCACCGTACTGAACCTTCATTCCTCGATGAATTTAAATAGGTTTCACACCTTCACTATTCAAAAACCGAATAACAGAACGCTGTTCTTCCCTGGTGCAAGTCGGAAGTGGGGCGGCCATCTTTTTACTGATACTGCGACGGTATGTGTGCATCTGCTCTATGCTGCCACCTACAGGCCATTCTGCACGCTGTTTGTAGCACGCTTACCAACTTACAGGATGACGACGGGAAATTTCGATTTATTACAAATTTAAGGTTTTTTATTTGACTCACCCTCGTAGCTATAGAACCACAATACAACAAAAAATGAAAAATGTTAATTAATAAAAATGTTTCAAAATGGGGTTTGACGTCACACAACTGGGCTGGCGCGCGATGCGCCACTGCCAGTTGGTTACCTTAAGGGACTGGACACTATTTAGAAAATAAGTGACGAAAGTTTAACTCCTACCCATAAGAAACACACTGGAGAGACATTGTTCTAAGTCCGAGATAGCGCGTACACAAGCTGAGGGAAATCCAGCAGCTCGCGTTTCATGGGCGCTCAGAGTTAACTGAATCTGTTTGGGGAATTCGGTAGTGGGAAAAAAACGTGATAGTTAAAAACAACTGTTAAAAGTAAGTGGTATAAAAAAATAACTACCAGCGATAACTGGTACTCCAAAATAAATCTTCGGTACGAATCTCTCTCTCTCTCTCTCTCTCTCTCTCTGTCTCTCTCTCTCTCTCTCTAAAGTTTATTTTGGAGTGCCAGTTACCGCGGGTACAGTTTTTTTAGCATTCTTTGGATCTTCCACTAAAAATTCCGTGTCTCCGACAGCCATCGTTATCTGGTCTGGAAGGAGAGTAGCATCATCTAAGAAAAAAAAACCTTATGCGCATCTCATATGCACTCAGCTACCCGAGCAGCAGCCTCTGATGTGTAGTGCACACTTGGCTCCTTCGTGGGGTTACTACACTTCTCAAAGCTATAGCAGACGTCGCAGAGACTTTGAAGTCTCTGATGCACACCTTCCATTTGACTCAGAAACAGAGGGCCACGGTTTCGAACGTGTCCTATAGAGCAGGCACCACATATATACAATTAAGGGGAAGATAGCAAATGATTCCTTTTGTGCGGATGCACACCCAGCTCGAACCACGCCAAATTTAATCTCGCGACGACCAGGTTACACGCTGTATCCAGCCACGAACAATTGTGTTTGTTGATGGTGTTGTCGGGCATTTTGATCTCCATAGCTTTCTTATTGACGCTACCCCAGATACCTTCAGCGCTCGTGTTGACAGTCGTTGAATACAATGGTCGATAAGGTTATGGCCGAAATGTCGTGGAGCTATCATCACTTGCGGGATTGACAAAATTTTATTGACTGTCAAAGCTGTCTGTTGACTGAGCACTTTTCATTCCGGTTACCTATTTTTGCTTATCGATTGGGCAGTGTTCTTTAATATATTTTCCGAACGTTCGCTGGTCGATTTCGATATCCCTCTGCTACATGAGAAGTATTTGGGCTTCACTGGGGATATATGGAGTGGATATCTGAGCCAATAAACGCCTAGGGCGTGGTGGTGCTACGTGTGCACCCTGTATTTGAAGAGAGGAAAGGACGCAGTTGCAAGGTGCCAGTTTAAAGAGCGAGTTGTATGGAGCCAGTTGTACTAACAAGGGGAGGCCGGCAATTGTGAAATTCAGATCCGATTCATACTGCGCATAATAAAAGCTCATGGCCAGAGGTGTAATGTGGCAAAGCACCAAGATGCACTTCTCAGCCGTTGTCGAGAAAATCGACAGTTAAAAGAAACCGTTGCGGTGAAATACTCTCTATGATTAAAAGTTTTCTACAGCGGCGTGGCGCAGCGGTAAGCGCTCGGGTTCGTAATCACTATTAATGAATTGCTTATGCATGTTGGTGAAGGCGGATCGCTCTGCAGTTGTACCGCTTCCATTTTTGCGTTTGTTTAACAGGGTGGACCGAAGCTCTCACGTCCGCACTGATTTTCGACGATGTTATAAGTTGCGCTAGGGACCGCATCTACCTTCTTTCGAAGTTAGCAGGCAACTACGCTGTTATGCGGCGGCTCGTTTCGGCCCATTCAACATCTGTCCTTCAAGTGTAACGAGCGAGTAACGTAGTTTATATTTCATAGCTGCCACAGCCAATTTGTGTTCGTGGGGTTTCTATTCTAATTCGAACGCTTGACTTACGCTATACGTATTCGTTTCGGAATATCGTTTCTACGTCTTCCGTTAACTATACGTGGTTAACATTATGAAGACAATTAATAACATTTGTGAAATACAACTTTGTTTGCGGAAAACATAATGATGTTCGAAGTCGCCAGTTTTTCCACGACAAACGGCTTTCAACAACTTATTATATGCATAATTGTTGCAACTGATTACCGGGAATTATATATATATATATATATATATATATATATGTGTGTGTGTGTGTGTGTGTGTGTGTGTGTGTGTGTGTGTGTGTATACACACACACATTTCAACTACAAAAAACAAATACTAAAAAAAAAATAAAAAAAATCGTGCATGGCGCGAGATTCGATCCGGCGACCTTCGGATTACGAACCCGAGCGTTTACCGCTGCGCCACGACGCTGTAGAAAATTATAAATCGTAGAGAGTATTCCACCGCAACGGTTTCTTTTAACTGTCGATTTTCTCGACAATGGCTGAGAAGTGCATCTTGGTCCTTTGCCACATTACAACTCTGGCCATGAGCTTTTATTATGCGCAGTATGAATTGAATCTGAATTTAACAATTGGCGGTCTCCCCTTGTAAGGCAGCCAGACTGTTGTCAGGTGTGAGCGTGAACTGCTTGTTACTGTGAGTTGGTGCGAGTGCCCAGTGCTGAGTCAGAAGAGGCCGGTTGGAAGTTGTTTGTATCAGACAAGCAGTGCTCTGACAATTCTGTTTGCACTCGATTGAAAAGGAGTGAATAATGCTGCTATTGGTATTCAGAGTGGCTGCAGTATTAGTTTGGAGAGAGCAAGTTATGTTTTCTGAACTGATTTTAACAAAAACCTGTTGCTATACGCATTCCGCTCAGCGATCCAAGGTAAGGTGTTACTGCTTGCCTTTTTCTTACGGCTACGTATGTATCTAGTGACAGTGTGACTGATTATGTTTCCTGATGAACCACGTAACAGAGTGACGATTAGGCTGAGAACAGTATTCAACAGTGGTTACGTTCGCGGCGAATATTTAAACCACGATCAGGACTTAGGTAAATCATTGTTTTCATTCACTAAACAGATGGGAAATTCTTATGTATTTTCTTAATATTTCCGAGTCAGGAATCGAACCAAATGTAACTGTATTGAGTGTAGAAAATGCTGCGTGTGTTTGTAACAATTATACTATTACACCAGGAGTTTATTTGAATTTTCCAGTTTCTTTATCTTGGTCAGACTAATGCTCCCATCTCTTGCTTTTTCTAAAGCAATAATCAATAAATATTTTGTGCTTAATTTTAGCACGGATTATTAACTTTTACTGCCTCAGTACGATGTCTATGAAGAGTCACAGTTTTATATTGGAATTAATTTTATAAACTTAAGGTAAGCCACGCTACCGAATGACGAAGCTGCACCTGCAGAGTTCTTGTTCTTTGGAAGTTGTGCGGCGTTATGAGTCCATGTACGAATAATTGTATCCCCCATTTAATGTTTATTCTCAGATTTAAGGAAATGAACCGGCCGTAAGTAGCTTACAGAGGTTGTTTATTGATCGAGCCACACCTGAACACCTCTAAAATACTGATAGATTGTACTGTTGCACAATAAATATATTGGTGTCTGTCGAACCGTGCTTGGATTTAGTTAGATGCTCATAATCGATATAAATATCTCCTTTTAACATACGCCGTACAACTGCAATATTCAAATGACCGACACTGAAAGAAAAACGGCGTATATACAAATAAAATCTAATCAAACGTTCGTAAACACATTCGCGTCGGAAATTACAAATATCTTCAGACGTCATGTATTGAGTCCTTACACAGCTAAATGATCAAATTAGGGTACGATCGAAACGGAAGCGTACGAGCAATCATTCTTTCCATGCTTAATACATGAATAGGACTTGATATCATCGTAGTATAGGTACTCTCTGCCAAACATTTGCAGTTCTAGATTTAGATATGAATGTTGTAGTATGTTTTGAAATGCCTCTGGGAACGTGCTATGCAAGCACCAACTATGTGTTTACAAAAATTCGGTTTTAACATAATTACCTATTTCTATAGAAATGAGGTAGCGGTTCAATTATTAATTGTCATAGCAGCATTAAACACACTTCATAGCAAGCCAGCTCAGCGTTTCAGCATTCAATGCTAGCAGCATCTCTATGTCAGGGTTCAAATCATCTCATCAGTCCCCATCAAGAGCAACCGCTATTTGTGATGGAACCGGTAAAGGGGACAGCAGTGAACGCTTTAAAAGTGAGACGAACCTTTCCCCCTTTTTTTTTTGGGTGCTATTTGTGTTTTTGTAGTTCTGGTAAGATGAAACGAACACTGACAACTCAATGACTAGACCAATGTACCACGAAATATATTGCTGTTTTACGTGAACAATGGTATTAAGCGTGTGATCAAGCTCCCAATCTAACACGAACACTTTCGGTGCTTAAATTCCATGTCTCAGCATCTTCCTTTTATCGAAATTCACGCATCTCAGTAAATGCCTTTAGTATAGGGTCGCTAAAGCTGCAACGTGAAGATGCCAGACAGTCTTTATGGGACGCAAGTGTTTTGTTTGCAGAATCTGAGACCTGCGGCAAGTACCGCGACAGTTGATAGGCTGCGCTCAGGGTTTTTAGCAACGCGAGGCGACATGGGGATCAGCAGAAGTGCCACTGACCTCCGCAGCCCAGAAGTGCGTCCTCGCCCGTCGTCCCGCCAGCGTGTTTCGCGACGTATGCACACTCCACTCGCAAATCTCGACACGCCTCCGCGCGGCCAACTGGGAATCCCGGCCGGGCGACCGCGCCAGCTGCCTTAGTTCCGATAACCTCCACCAGAGTGCACACGTTCCTGGCAGATGAGGCCTCGAAAACAGAACAGCGACGCTATCTCGGTTTCGCTACGTGTAAGGAGGGTCTCCTTTTCTTTTTTTACAAATTACTACTAGATGACGATGTTGAAACGTGACAACACAGTTATTTTAAAATTTGCCGTTTGTTATTCTTGAAAGCATTATGCAGGCCAAACGAGAAGACATTTTCCCACGTGTTATAAACTATATACGTACGGTACGCTGCTAACAAAACATCTTCGGATTTTTCAGTTACAAACAGCAAAATATACCGTTACAACCAACGACAAAATTCTAAATATTTTATATGTATATACCATGCAGCTCGTTAGAATGAAACTAGCCGGCCAGAGTGGCCGTGCGGTTCTAGGCGCTACAGTCTGGAGCCGAGCTGCCGCTACGGTCGCAGGTTCGAATCCTGCCTCGGGCATGGATGTGTGTGATGTCCTTAGGTTAGTTAGGTTTAATTAGTTCTAAGTTCTAGGCGACTGATGACCTCAGAAGTTAAGTCGCATAGTGCTCAGAGCCATTTGAACCATTTTTGAATGAAACTACAATGCAATACAGGCGTTGATATAAGTCAACGGGGACAGTTGACAAAGTGTGCCCTGACCGGGACCCGAACCTGGGATCTCCTGATTACATAGCAGACGCTCTATCCATCTTTTTTGTATTCTTCTCATTTTTGTTGGATTATGATCGTTGCATTTGTTCGGTGCGGATGTCCCATGATACCCGATCAAGTTCAGTGTTGAGCCGTTAACTCAGTTTATTTATTTATTTATTTTTCATTACAGAGGGCAGCTAACCCTCTGACCGAACTCGCTGAACTACCATGCCGGCTCCATATGAGCCACCGAGGACACAGAGGATAGTGCGACTGCAAGGACTTATCTCTGGCACGCCTCCCGTGAGACCCACATTCCCAACTTATTGTCCTGCACTATATTCATAGTGCCCCTGCCCATTATACTTATTACTCGCGGGTTTTTACCGATTCCCATAAGAGTTCGGGCACTGTTTGTGCATCCGCACAGAAGAAGGTGGTCAAATGGCCGGTGAGGTTGGTTCAAATGGCTCTGAGCACTATGGGACTCAACATCTGAGGTCATCAGTCCCCTAGAACTTAGAAATACTTAAACCTAACTAACCTAAGGACATCACACGCAGCCATGCCCGAGGCAGGATTCGAACCGGTTCCAGACTGTAGCGCCTAGAACCACTCGGCCACTTCGGCCGGCGGCCTGTGAGCCTTATATATATATATATATATATATATATATATATATATATATATATATATATATATATGAAGATGGTATCTGTTCTTTCGGACATGTCCGAAAGAGCAGATACCATCTGTGATCACGCAGCTCGTTAGAACGAAATTATAATGAAATGGCCGGCCGCTGGTGGCCAACCGGTTCTAGGCGCTACAGTTTGGAACCGCGCGATCGCTACAGTCGCAGGTTCGAATCCTGCCTCGGGCATGGATGTGTGTGATGTCCTTAGGTTAGTTAGGTTTAAGTAGTTCTAAGTTCTAGGGGACTGATGACCTCAGATGTTGAGTCCCATAGTGCTCAGAGCCATTTGAACCATTTTATAATGAAATGAATACCCCTAGCTGCATACAGGCTTTGATATAAGTCAGCGGGGACAGTTGAAAATGTCCCCGTTGACTTATATCAACGCCTGTATGCAGCTAGGGGTATTCATTTCATTATAATTTTATTCTAAACATTTTGCTCAGAGCCAAGAAGGGACATTGACTGGACACCCTAGAGGAGCTAGAAAGTTACGCAGAAAACTGAAAGAAACCGCATAAATTACTAAATGGACAAAATTAATTCATCAGACACGTATTTCAAGTTATGAGACGACTGCCTGCTGTAGAAAGTTGCCCAACAAGCTGCCCACAGCTGTTACTCCAGTGCGCCCGTGCTGTAGGTGATGCCTGCGAACTTAGACTCGCTACGGTGTGAACAGGTCTGTGGAACAAACCAACTGTCGAAGAGGAAGCGCCGTCAAGAGGAACTTCGCCAACTCAGCACCAATATTCTACAATTTTTACAACTTTTATTTTTTAATAATAAAAAAAATGCCGGCCGGGGTGGCCGAGCGGTTCTAGGCGCTACAGTCTGGAACTGCGCGACTGCTACGGTCGCAGGTTCGAATCCTGCCTCGGACATGGATGTGTGTGATGTCCTTAGGTTAGTTAGGTTTAAGTAGTTCTAAGTTCTAGGGGACTGATGACCTTAGAAGTTAAGTCCCATAGTTATGAAAAAAAGGATCATCTATGTAACAAAAAGGTAATGATAATTTAGATACAATTTTTATGTTCCTCATTTTAGCGAAACATTATTTTAGCGAGGTGACTTTCCACAGCTGTCAGATACTGAGAGAGCTGCGTTTTTGACCATCAGCTGTACAAGTAAATCTTTACTGCTACTGGTTTGGTCTCTCTGTCCATCGTCACAGGAACAAAAAGCACAATAAGTTTACATGACCACCTATCATCTACAATGTCCCTAAACATCATAAAATTAGTGTTGCAACCAAATTGGAAGGAACTGGACCGTCCAGTCGCATTGACTGCAGGAAGAAAGTCAGTCAAGTTCTGGAACGTAACAAGAAGTCATACCGACCCCAGTGCAGTGGCCAGCCGCGCTAGGTTTCTCGGTTGAGAATCCATGGCGCCAACAGCCCGAGCGAGGTTGTTCCAAGAAATCCGGGAAAGTTGGTGATCAGGGTTCAAAATGGTTCAAATGGCTCTGAGCACTATGGGACTTAACATCTGAGGCCCCTAGAAGTTTAAACCTAACTAACCTCAGACATTACACACATCCATGCCCGAGGCTGGATTCGAACCTGCGACCGTAGCGGTCGCGCGGTTCGAGACTGTAGCGCCTAGAACCGCTCGGCTACAGCGGCCGGCGGTGACCAGGGGAGTATGGTAAACTCATCCTGGTGCTTTTCGAACCATGCAGGTACATTGCGAACTGAGTGAAACGTTGCATTGTGCTGTAAGAAGATGCCATTGAACCGAGGGAAAAGAAGCTGCATCTAAGGGTGGACATGGTCCCCAGCATAGATTATGTTGATCCATTGTGTCTTCCAGGATGACGAGATCACCCACGGAATCCCACGAGAACATATCGCAGACCACAATTGTCTCTCCGCCGGCCTGGGTCCTTCCAATGATTATTGCAACAGCAGTCAGTATGGGTGCATAACCAGGCTGTTGTTGTGGAGGCCGGTATGGAGCAACGTTCGCTGAACGGTCGTTGAGGAGACAGTGTTGGTAACCTCTAGGTCAGCTGTGTTCCGGCGTAACGACAAGCGCCGGCACGAAGATCAAGAACGATACAGCAGAGAGGGCTGTGAGACGACGTCAGCCAATAGCACGCTGACTGGACGCCACCACAACAGGAGCGGCCTCTGCACGAAGAGAATAAAACCGACGCGCCGCCTAGCCACTGGTGGACAGTGGAAGACGTGCACTGGAAGAGCCGTGACTTCTGATCTATATCAATTGCTTACATGGACACTGAATACAGCGAAGGAAATTGATTATTTGCGTATCGCCAATTGCTTGCGACCCATCATGTACATACTAATGTTTTGTCAGTTCAATTACTAAATGAACTCCATTAATATGTTTAATATCAAAAACAGTCTTGATCATTAATTATTTATTCCTGTGACCAGTTTCGACCACAACTGTGGTCATCTTCAGACCTAGAAAGTTTGATCAAAGAGCTCCATACATTAAAGAAAAATATATAAAGTTACAAAGGTATAAAACAATGAATTATCCATGAGCAAGAACCTCGTTCTGGTGGTAAATCACTACTGGAAAACCAGTGCACATCTTACTTTATATACTGGAGGCTCCGCCCACTTCTTACAGAATAATGTCATCTCTAAGCAATGGGTTATAGGTCGAATAACAACGTAAAATTTATTAGTTAAAAGAACATTGATAAGAAAGAAAAATAAACACACATAAAACTTAGATTGTTCAACAGCTATTTTCAGTTAAGAAGCGTTAAAAATATTTAAACATGTAGGATAAATGAACATCGTTTTCACAGTACATGGGTTGCCCTCTCTAGGCCTGTTAGTGAACCATTTGGAACAACCGTTTGCCATGGTGATGCTAGACGCCGTTCCAAAGATGTGGCAGCAGGCTTCTTTCCACTGAAGTTGTAGAGTCGATAGGTAAACTAGTGGTTGCCGTGGTGAGGATGGACGCCATTCCAAAGATGTGGAAGCAGACTTCTTTCCAACGAAGTAGTTGTGAAAATCGAAGTGCAAACACTGTCACGTCAAACGACGTACTATTGAGCAGCAACATGTTTTGATCGAAACGATAGACGCTCTATCAGGGCACCTTCCAGTGAGGAGACTGTAAAAGTCATTAACTGACGTATTGTAGTGCATGCTGCACGGATACGATTTCATGGTGTAATAAGACACTTCCATTTATATAGATTACTCGATACAGAATAATTAATTCTTAAGATCACTACTAAGAAAGAAAGTAATCAAGAGGGCACAGTACTGCTGCCACATCTTTGGAATAGCGTCCATCCTCACCATCGCAACCACTAGTTTACCTATCGACTTTACAACTTCAGTTGAAAGAAGTCTTCTGCCACATCTTTGGAACGGCGTCCAACCTCACCATGGCAACCAGTAGTTGTTATTCGACCTATAACCATTTGATTAGCGATGACATTATTCTGTCAGAAGTGGGCAGAGCCTCCAGTATATATAGTAATACGTGCACTGGTTTCTCCACCAGGCGATCATCATAGGCCACACCACTCGCTCCTTCCGTCTCCATGATTTCTACCTCACTCCTACCCTCAAATACCTTGGCCTCACTCTCGACCGCCACCTCTCCTGGACTCCCCCTCTCCTTACCATCCAACACAGAGCTCACAATAGACTCTGCCCTCTTAAACTCCTATCCGGCAGGAGGACATGGGGTCTGCATCCTTGCACCATTCTTCACACCTACAAATCCTTCATCCGCCCCATCTTCTGTTATGCCAGCGTGGCGTGGATTTCCGCCCCTCCCAGGTTCTAAAAATCTCTCCAAATCCTCAAACACCATGCGCTCTGCCTCACCTTCCACATCCGCCTTCCGTCCCCCACTCGCATCCTCTACGACCTCATCCCCTTCCCCCACCTTCTCCTTTTCCTTGAACACATCCACACACTATATATTGTCCGCCGCATTGATCGCCCTCACCCCCTGGTGTCTCCCTTCCTCTCCACCCCCAGCCCATTGCCGCACCTTTACCCTTGTGTCCCACACTCTCTCCATCTCCACACCTTCTGCCTCCTTTCCCAAAGCAACTTCCACCACCTACCCCTCCCAGATGAGCTTCGCCCTGACATCTACCTTTCCTACCAACTCTAACCCCATCTTCCTCCTGCCTCCTCCTCAGGGGTCCCTCTCCTTCCCCTTCCTTCTCCTGAGTGACTTCCCCCTCCTACCCCCCCTCCCTCTCTTGTGCTCCCCTTCAGTGTCTCTGCACTCCCTCCTGTCTTGTCTTCCGTCTTCATCTCCTGCCCCACCAGTCTCCTGCCTCTTGTTGTACCCACTGACGCCACTCATCTTTCCATCCTGCCCCCTCCCCTGCTGCACCTTGCTCTCCCCTCCTTTTCCATCCTCTCTGGCCCCACCCTCAGCAGGTCCCACCTGGCAGTTTTATTCTTCATTGTGAGCTCCAAGTGGATTTCTAGGGTGTTGTTCTGGAGTGTTTCTAATCCTGTGGCCAAATTTTAACTTCTGCGTGTACCTTCAGTGTCTTCTTTGTGTTTTAAGAATCGCCAACTGTGTTTTTTAACTGTATGGCGACGTTTTTAATTGTCCCCCCATGAACGAATCCATTTCAGTGTATTTTTACCTCCATTATGTCCCCTTACTCCATTTTATGTCCCCCTTTTTTATCGCCTTATATGTAACATTTTACTCTCGTATTAGTTTTCATGTCACTCTGCTGAAGAGCGGCGGATTGTGCCACTCACAGCCCTCCCCTGCCCATATGGGGTGGGGGAATGAAATCACAATAAAAAAAAAAGTTTCTCCATGGGGCTGCCTTTGCCAAGACTAGCCCTCCATTCCACATCCACGACTTTCCAATCTTACCTGCGCAAGTCAGACTACGTTTTTATGCCGGACTGAAGAGTACTGTCACCATTGCAGGGTGGGATGGGACTCTAAGACCCACCGCCACACTTCCAAAGTGTATTGCAGTGACACAATTTCACTGTCCTACGGTATGTATTTACTGGCTCACCAGCACAGTTAGACTGCGGAAGGTTGGTGATGCCGTATGGTACCGTATCACAAAATTTTTAAAAAAAATTTTACTCCAGTAGTGATTTACCACCAGAGCAAGGTTCTTGCACATTGGTAATTCATTGTTTTATAACTATGTAGCTTTATATATTGTTCTTTATTGTATGTAGCCCTCTGATCAAACTTTGTATTTGACTTGTAGGTCTGAACATGACAACAGTTGTGGTCGAAACCGGTCACCGGAATAAATAATTTATGATCAAGACTGTTTTTTATAGTAAATATTAGTAATAACATTGATCACTGTTTGCTCCCATAATGTATTCAAAAGTAATCCATTAATATTATTTGCTTCTTGTTGTCTAGCTGTCCAAGAAAGCAACTTCCTGGGCACACTATAAGAGATGAGTGGGCAGTATCCCACAAGCTACTCAACAGTTGGACATCTACTCGCCTGTAAACATCTCTGCAGCGCATTCACCCCTGTCATCTGTGGCATCTGCTGCACCATGGTTGCCTAGGCGCCGGTTTTGGATAGCGCCAAATAGCCATGCAGGGTATGCTTTAACCACGCCGGCACAAGAACATTTTACAATCTTGGCCATTTCAGAAAAGCTTCACCTGTGGCTATAAAACCATTGATTATGCCCTTTTGGATGTCAGATAAATCGCTCCATTTTCGCATTCCGACAACGTCAGCACCGTTTTCCGTGACCTTCCCACCCACTCTTTTTATACACCCTCCTCTGCTAGTGATGCTTCCTGCCCTTTGTGCGTGGTTATTGCTCACTGACCTCGAACATTGGTGGTTGTCACATTAATGTGCCTAGGCTGTGTATCACGAGAAACGCTAACAGACTCATTTAACTATCTGGAGAATGTCGCTAATATTGTACACTCTCGGTGATAGAAAAAAAACTGTTTTGCGGTCCTGGATTAGAAAATTTCTAGACATGGTTTTCAGGGAGAAATACCTGCAGCAATCATATAGATACGCCGATTAGCGAAAACATTATGATCACGAGTTCCACAGCATGTGGCCTACATTCGGAACACAATACAACAGCGATTCTGCGTGGCATGGATAAGACAAGTTCTTGATAGGTTTCCAGAGTTATGTGGCACCCGGAACCCGGGACTGGTACGCAACATCATGTGTTCTTTTGGGTTCAGATTAGGCGAATTTGGCCAGCAAAACATAAACTTCAGTTCACTACCAAGTTCCTCAAGCCACTGTAACATGATTTTGACCTTGCGACACTAACCATTATCCTGCTAGAAAATGCCATTGCCATCTGGATGGTGTCAGTTACTCCCTCAGAAACCTCAGTGACTGTCCCCAATAGCATAATACTGCCCACACTTGATTGCATCCGTAGCGTGGTGCACGTTGAAAACAGCCGTTTGCCTGGATAATCGCGATATCAAAAGCAGTCATCGACCTGGTGGACAAGAAACGTGATGCGTCCGACCACGGGATACGTTTGCATTGATCCATGGGCCAATCTTGTTTAACACGTGCCCACTGCAGTCATAATTGACGATTCGTTGGATCAGCACGGAAATATGTAAAGTCCGGATGCTGCGGAGCACCGCTTTAGACAACGTCCGCACAAGGATGTGCTCCGAAAAACTTGTGCTTGCACCAGCCTTGTAACCTACTCTTGTGTCAGATATGCCATAGATCGCTGTGTCTATTCTGCCTTACAGAACGCGCAAGCCTCCGACCTGCACGTTCTACCGACCGAGGTGGCGCAGTGGTTAGCACACTGGATTCGGGGCTGGTTAGCACCCTTCTGGAGAACGACGGTTCAAACCCGCGTCCAGCCATCCTGATTTCGATTTTCCGTGATTTCCCTAAATCGCTTCAAGCCAATGCCGGTATGGTTCATTGAAAGGGCACGGCCGACTTCCTTTCCCATCCCTCCTTAATCCAACGGGACTGATGATCTCCCTGTTTGGTCCCTTACTCCAAATCAACTAACCAACCTGCACGTTCTGTGATGTTGGGTTAGCGTCAAACCTCTTACCGCCTACAAGTGGTTAGTCCATCATTCAACAACTTTCCATAGATGCTCAGTGCTGTGTCGTTGAAAGAATTAGGCCTCAAGGCAAGTTTGATACCTCGCTATAGAGGCACAAATAAGCACTGCTGCTGCTAGACGCAAAGGCAAATGGGAGACGTCCACACAGACAAGCCCACCACTGCAACATGCTCACTTATATCAGAGCGGAGTGTCGCTCAACCCACTCTTAAGTCATGGGCGAACATGTCAGCATCATACCACTACAAACCCAGCAGTACAAGAGTTATATTAGAAAGAAACATGTAGCAAAGGTTATGGTCAATTTTACTTTGAGAGAGGAGGCTATTATCTTTTACTGTATCATGTAATATGTAAGTGTCAGTGACAGTAACAAATTCAATGACATTCCGGTGGACATGTATTGTGAGCCGTGCTGCGGCATGCGTTGGTGCTGTTTTAGGTTTCCATCCTCTGTTGAAGGCCAGACTTTAGTTGACATAGTTGCAGTTGTTTGTATTCTTCTAGTGTTGACTGGTGCCACTTGGTTTCTCAAGCGTTGCCTGTCCACTAGTTGCAGCAGCGGCGTTATCTATATGTAGTAACTGTGGCCCTATCTTTGGGGTGATGTCGTTGTTCTTCCGGGTCGTGCGAGAGAGCAGTTTGGTTGTGTGCTCCGGAGGAGCCAAGAAGACAGAGCACGCCAGGACCACTGGCGACACGCATGCACTGCCGGTTGGAAGGGCTGTGGTCGCAAGGGTACACGACCTAGTCGTCAACCGGATCCAACAAGCTTTGAGTGGGTTTTAATCCTAGCAGTCAAGCCTCGACCGTTGAGAGATCTCGCGATTCTCCATTGACTTGGGTTTGTGTCGCTGCTTGCAGTGTCGCTCAGACGAAGAGCAGCCAGTGGAGTGCTTGGGGAAGGCGGATCTACACTACTGGCCATTAAAATTGCTACAGCAAGAAGAAATGCAGATGATAAACGGTTATTCATTGGACAAATATATTATACTAGAACTGACATTTGATTACATTTTCACGCAATTTGGGTGCATAGATCCTGAGAAATCAGTACCCACAAGCACCACCTCTCGCCATAATAACGGCCTTGATACGCCTGGGCATTGAGTCAGAGCTTGGATGGCGTGTACAGGTACAGTTGCCCAGGCAGCTTCACCACGATACCACAGTTCACCAAGAGAAGTGACTGGCGTATTGTGATGAGCCAGTTGCTCGGTCACCATTGACCAGACGTTTTCAATTGGTGAGACATCTGGAGAATCTGCTGGCCAGAGCCGCAGTCGAACATTTTCTGTATCCGTAAAGGCCTGTACAGTACCTGCAACATGCGGTCGTGTATTATCCTGCTGAAATGTAGGGTTTTGCAGGGATCGAATGAAGGGTAGAGCCAGGGTCGTAACACATCTGAAATGTAACGTCCACTGTTCAAAGTGCCGTCAATGTGAACAAAAGGTGACCGAGATGTGTAACCAATGGCACCCCATACCATCAAGCCGGGTGATACGCCAGCATGGCGATGACGAATACACGCTTCCAATGTGCGTTCACCGCGATGTCGCCAAACACGGATGCGACCATCATGATGCTGTAAACAGAACCTGGATTCATCCGAAGAAATGACGTTTTGCCATTCGTGCACCCAGGTTCTCCGTTGAGTACACCATCGCAGGCGCTCCTGTCTGTGATGCAGCGTCAAGGGTAACCGCAGCCATGGTCTCCGAGCTGATAGTCCATGCTGCTGCAAACGTCGTCGAATTGTTTGTGCAGATGGTTGTTGTCTTGCAAACGTCCCCATCTGTTGACTCAGGGATCGAGACGTGGCTGCACGATCTGTTACAGCCATGCGGATAAGATGCCTGCCATCTCGACTGCTAGTGATACGAGGCCTTTGGGATCCAGTACGGCGTTCCGTACTACCCTCCTGAACCCACCGATTCCATATTCTGCTGACAGTCATCGGATCTCGACCAACGCGAGCAGCAGTGTCGCGATACGATAAAGCGCAATCGCGATAGGCTACAATCCGACCTTTCTCAAAGTCGGAAACGTGATGGTATGCATTTCTCCTCCTTACACGAGGCATCACAACAACGTTTCACCAGGCAACGCCGGTCAACTGCTGTTTGTGTATGATAAATCGGTTGGAAACGTTCCTCATGTCAGCACGTTGTAGGTGTCGCCACCGGCGTTAACCTTGCGTGAATGCTCTGAAAGCTAATTATTTGCATATCACAGCATCTTCTTCCTGTCGATTAAATTTCGCGTCTGTAGCACTTTATCCTCATGGTGTAGCAATTTTAATGGCCAGTAGTGTATTTCCGGCCCGTATCTTTGGTACAATGATACTCTGCTATCCTTATACACGATCCAGTCACATGATCGTCGCCTATGCTCAACGACAAGGCGCAATGACTTCACACAGACGGCAGTTGGCAGCACTACAGGTGGAGGGTATATAAAACGTGTCGGAGGGACGCGGAAAACGGTGCAGTCGTTGTCGGAATGCGGAACGGAGTGATTTATCTGACGTCCAAAAGATCGTTATCTTGGCTTTCGAGCCAAGGATGGAAGCCGTCCGCCGTGACAGAGCAGTTCTAGGCGCTTCAGTCCGGAAGCAGGTTCGAATCCTATCTCGGGTATGGTTGTGTGTTATGTCCTTTGGTTACTTAGGTTTAAGTAGTTCTAAGTTCTAGGAGACTGATGACCTCAGATGTTAAGTCCCTTAGTGCTCAGAGCCATTTGAACCAAGGGTGGAAGGTTTTCCGAACGGATAAGTTAGTAAACTGTTCACATGCCACCATGCTTGAAGTTTATCGTGCGTGGCAAAACGACGTTATGCAAAACCGGCTCCGAGGCATTTCTACATATACATCTACATCCATACTCCGCAAGCCACCTGACGGTGTGTGGCGGAGGGTACCTTGAGTACCTCTATCGGTTCTCCCTTCCATTCCAGTCTCGTATTGTTCGTGCAAAGAAAGATTTTCAGTATGCCTCTGTGTGGGCTCTAATCTCTCTGATTTTATCCTCATGGACTCTTCGCGAGATATATGTAGGATGGAGCAATATACTGCTTGACTCCTCGGTGAAGGTATGTTTCTAAACTTCAACAAAAGCCCATACCGAGCTACTGAGCGTCTCTCCTGCAGAGTCTTCCACTGGAGTTTATCTATCATTTCCGAAACGCTTTTGCGTTCTGGTGGACTACGGGCCATAGACGACAGAGGTGAACGACAGTTGCGGTGATAGGTACGGGCAAATAGACGTGCAGCTGTTGAGCATCTGACCAAGGGGCTACCAGCAGGGTCTCCTCAACGACCGTTCAGCGAACGTTTCTGCGTATGGGTGTTCTCAGCAGGTATCAGTTACGTGCATCCATGCAGACTCCTCTTCATCGGCAATGAGGGTGAGAATTTGGGCGCCAATACCGCAAGTAGACGTCCGCTGACTGGCGATAAGCAGCCTTTTCAGATGACTCACGTTTTATTGTCCATCGGGCAGATGGTCGCTGGCGTTTGCGGAATGAAATATCCGAATGCTGTGGCCTTCTCCACCAGACATCACGGCGCCTAGAGTATCAGCAACCAAACTGACAGCCTGCAGCCGCGGGCTGCCCGCTTCGCAGGCACACCGAAGCGCTACACAACCGACAGGCAATACTGATGAACGGCCACAACAACAACAACAACAGCAACAACAACAACAACACAGGAAAGACACCAGCGGCCACCAGGGGCCACTACCAGCCCACATAAACATAAAGAAGAGGTCGCTGCAGATCCCAGAACTATTTTCACACGTCAAACCACGTGAAGGAAAATAGTTCCGAGGTACTCATCCGCCGAAGCGCTATAAAGGACGGCGCTCGGCCGCACATCGGCAGTTCATTGACCGCCAGCAGACGTGGATAGCTGCCGCCCCGGCAGCCCAGCTTGGATCTTCTCGCTGATCTCTGGATTAGGCTTGGTATGTCAGAGAAGTCTCTAGTGGAGACTAGTAGGAAATTATTTCAGTTGTTTTCTATATTATTCTTGTATGTAGTTGTGATTCGAAGACGGTTCACTGTTTTGTGTTGGTGTTATACTTGGAGAATTTGTTTTGGTTAATTGAACAGTCCAATAAATTGTTTTCCGACTTTGATCGTTAGTTTCTTCTGCTTACGCAGACATATCACCGAAAGCAGACATAAAAGACGGAAGATGGAGTGTTACAGTCTAGGGAATGTTTACCTGGGATTCCCTGAGTGATCTCAACATTCTGGAAGGCACAATGGGTCAACGCAATTACGCATCTGTCACTGAGAACCACGGCCACCGCTAATGCAGCGTGTCACACAGTTCGCAGTGTACGTGCGTGGTTGGAACAGCATCAGTCTGAGCTTACTGTACTCTCCTGGCCACCACATTCACCGGCTTTAAACCGAATCGACAATCTTTGGCATCACCTTGATCGGTCTGCACGCACCACGGATCCTCAACAGAGAAAGCTAGCGCAGCTGGACACGGCGCTGGAGTCGGCATGTCTTCACAACCCTATTAGTACCATCCAGAACCTCACTGATTCTCTCCCTGTACGCATCGTAGCGGTCCGCACTGCAAAAGATTGTCATTCAGGCTTCTGATAGGCAGTCACATCGATATGATTGGACAGCGTATTTTCCCTGTCGCGTCTTGTAGTCGCAACGCCACCAGACAGCATTCTATCTTGTGGTGGGCAATATTCATAATGTTGCCGCTAATCAGCATATCATTAGGTAACAAGTCCGCTCCCGGTAGCTGAGTGGTCAGCGCGACAGAATGTCAATCCTAAGGGCCCGGGTTCGATTCTCGGCTGGGTCGGAGATTTTCTCCGCTCAGGGACTGGGTGTTGTGTTGTCCTAATCATCATCATTTCATCCCCACCGACTCGCAAGTCGCCGAAGTGGCGTCAAATCGAAAGACTTGCACCCGGCGAACGGTCTACCCGATGGGAGGACCTAGCCACACGACATTTCTTTTTTATTAGGTAACAACTGCTCACAAATCCACACACATGCCGTCTGTCTATAAGTGCCACCCAACACAAGGACAGTAAAAGTAAGACATCGCGCAATAGGAAATACATAGTCACACTTACAATAATTTTCAGGGCGTTGATGCGGATGTAGAACCACAATAGTATATAAATGTGGATGTAGATCATCTGTAGGGTCGACTGTAGCTTCCAGCTACATAGTGGAGCAACTGCAACTGTGTGTGCTGCAATCAGCGACAATGGAACTGAGCATGGAGACTTTATCTGCTGATAACACAAAGTTTGCAACGATAGGCGACAGCGTTTGCGTTGCGTAGACTGACGCTGCGATATCTGATACTCCAATATCGCGGCTTGCCCGATACTGGGTGCTAAACGCTCACATATCGACGATCTGCCGGAGGAGACCCACTACCTGAAACATCGTCAGCAATGGAAAACTTTCACGCAACACCATCTCGTAGTTCAGTACAGTGCTTGAGGACACTTGCAGTAAACTGCTCCACGCAGTTACTGTCACAGTCACAAGGCACATACAGAATATCAACTGTGAAGCAAGTGAAGAAATGCAGAAAAATGTGCTGTTGTCAAACGAAGTCACGAATGAGCACAAGATATTGTTCGACACTACACCAGTTCCAGTGCAGTCTTCAAAACTACTGGGACTTACTCGTCAACAGGTTTACGTAAATTTGAATGTGGATCAACAACTTTAAAGGGGATGTGGTGCACTCTCTCAGCAATGCGTGAAATGCCGACGAGTACTCCCACATTATACAGGCCGTTTTAGGGAGAATAGTAAACATCTTAGGAGGCGGAAGACCAATACAAATAAAGCATTCCATGTAACATACAGAGATACAGCTATTGGAATGTACCATAAACAAATAGTCACAAGAAGTGTTAAGCAAAGGCAAGTGCTGAAGTTAAAAGTTGAAACTTCCTGCAGTTAAAACTGTGTGCTACATTGGATCCGAACCTGGGACCTTTGCCTTTCATGGGTAAGTTTTCTATCGACTGAGCTATCCACCCACTTCTCGCGACACGGTCTCATAGCTGAAATTGTGCCAGTACCTCGTCTCCTGCTTCCAAAACTTTCTTTCTCGCAAGAGTAGCAAAGTGACAGCATACGAGAGCCAGCATATGCGAGTGATATAGCGCTAGAGAGTGCAGATAGTGCTAGAGTGAAAATTCATCCTGTA
Source organism: Schistocerca cancellata (assembly GCF_023864275.1). Lineage (NCBI taxonomy): Eukaryota > Metazoa > Arthropoda > Insecta > Orthoptera > Acrididae > Schistocerca > Schistocerca cancellata. Next base: position 401,585,782 of record NC_064632.1, on the reverse strand, counting down.
AACAATACCTTATGCTGTGGCTGAGCCATGTCTCAACAGTATGCTTTCTTCCAGGAGTATTAGTTCCCAAAGGTACACTGAAAAACATTTGTGAAGTTCAGAAGGTCAGAGGTGATACAAAAAATGTTCAAATGTGGGTAAATTCCTAAGGGACCGAACTGCTGAGGTCATCGGTCCTTATACTTACACACTACTTAAAGGGAAATTGTATGTGAAATTCGTTGAAATTTGACATTCCCTGTTTTCTACTCAATAATGTACTTTCGACTTTCCCGACCATTTTGGTACATAATACGTTAAAATCAGACCATTGTGAGACCTTCAAATAATATTTTGAATGTTGACGTGTGACTCAAATTTCGCGGCTACACATATACTGTTACAGTTGAGCAGCCATATTTTTGAAACTACATAGTCTAGAAGACTGTGAATTGCTTTGTTTTGTGCCTTCTGCTACGTCTCAGAAGTTGACATTACGAATAAACAAATCAGTGCTTACTGATACCAGTTTTCGTTGAAAGTAGTGTGATTATCGGCTATTTTTGTAGTAATCTAACTTCTATTGCTTTTTATACGTAAATAAAATGACTAAGTGGAAAAGTAACTTCAAGAAACGCAAATTTGCGGGTAACAGATATGTTAGACCTGTATTTTCTTCTGAAGTACTTGAAAACATGAGTGCTAGCAGTGAAGGAAACCACGATAATGTTTCTGAAGGGACCACGCCCCCCTAGTGCATAGAAAAGGAAAGTAATTTTAGAAACGGGTGACAGTGGTAAAAGTAATGATATTATGGCAATCAAACCTATTTACAGACATTTGGTAAATCCTGAGCTACTAAATAAGTGTTTACATAGGGAGACCCAGAATGTGAATGAGTCCTTCAATAATGTTGTGTGCTGCCGTGTGCCTAAAAATGTATTTGTTGGATTTATGACTCTAAAGTTAGCAGTGTGTGATACTGTAATAACTTTTAATGGTGGGAACTATGAAAGACTTAAGGTTCTGGAGAATTAGCGGTAAGAATTGGACAGAACACAGCTAAAGGACTGTGGAAACTGAATGAGGTTCGCGTACATGAAGCAGAGTTAGCTGCTCAGCAAATGTCAAAGAAGCAAGAAAGAAAAGGAGAAGGCAAGCACTGGGCTTTGTGACACCGAAGAAGACACAGACTATGGGGCAGGGCAATTCTAGTGCATAAAAGATGCCGAAATGTAAGTTTGTATAAGAATTTGTAATGAAAAAAGATTTAAACCTTAATATCTCTGAACTACATTTTTTGCAATAGATGACCAATTTTCTAAAAACGTACTGATGGGAGAGACATGAAATTTTCACAGCATGCCAAGTGTGAGATTCAACACATATGGAACTAGAATAATTAAAATATCCTGCGTTGTTTTGTTTTTATGTTCATTTATTTACAAAATTCTGTTAAAAAATTGAGGGTTTGAGAAAAAAGATAACATGCCCCACAATACAGTTTTAGTTATAATTCTAGTTCAGTGTATCGGGAAGGTGCATTCAATAATTATGGAAAATTGTAAGTTGGTGTCTTAAAAAGTTCCCAAGATAATGGGTCACAAAATTCGATAATTTAACATTGGCGGCATAGAACATACAATGTCCCCTTAGGCTAACTTACACTAAGAACAACACGCACACCCATGCCCGAGGAAGGACTCGAACCTCTGGCGGAAGAGGCCGTGCAATCCGTGACATGACGCCTTAAACCTCGCAGTCACTCCGCGTGGTGAAGGTGGAGAGATGAGGTCCTGCTGAAGCAGAAGTGCGAAGACGGGTCTTGAGTCGTTCTTGGGTAGTTCAGCCAGTAGACAATTTGTCCGCGAAAGGCAAAAGCTGAAAAGTATCTGTTGATTCATTTCGATTACATATTTTTGAATATCGTTTTGCAGGAGAATTCTTTGGTACATTTTCCGAGACCTCTGAAACGTGGGTAGTATTTAGGTTTCAGTGGCGACCTTTGGAGGAGAACCTCAGTGAATGAACGCATAGAGCGTGGTGGTGCCACATGAGCGAGATGTATTTGAATGAAGGAAAGGAGGTTGTTGGGCCGTACGAAAATGTATTCGCTGGCTCAATGGCGGGTTCTTTGGTTTGTTCCCTTTATTGCAATAGAGATATGAAGATTTACTTAATCTCGTACAGTCCATTGCCACAGAAATGATAGAGTATTTGCAGCAGTCTCTTAATATTAAAGTATCACTTGATACAAACAAATTTAAAGAGTCTTCACTTGTCGAACTTTAAGTTCTTCCTAATACATTTCGTACACCGGTGGCCTATCTGAGACGATGCTGTCGTCTTGATCGTTGACTGCGAACTGGGGCGAGCATTCCTCTGCTTAGCCATAAGACCACCATTTGGCACCCCACTCTTCGAAGGACAGAAATAGTTATAATTTGGCAGTTGCGAAGAGTCAATTTTTTTTCCTTTATTGGATTTCAATTCCCCCCCCTCCCAAAGTGGGGGGGGGGGGGGCTGGCAGCAGCGTAATATGCTGCTCTACCGCCTACAGAAAAGTTGAAAAACATAATGAGAATAGAAACAAACAAGAAAAACAGGCGATAAGACGGTGACATTGTAAAAACCTGTAAAATGGCGGTAAGTTGTGGAAATTAAGATATAAAAGAACTGCGGTGATGATGAGGATGAAGACACGCAAGAAGGAGACAGGTACAATTAAAAGACACGGCGACAGTCTGGTTTCTGTTGGCACGGGATAAAAAACACAACTAGCGAAAGTATGGCGGCAGTTCGCAACACTGGCAGGGGACACACAACACTGAACAGTCTGGAACCGCGCGACCGCTACGGTCGCAGGTTCGAATCCTGCCTCGGGCATGGATGTGTGTGATGTCCTTAGGTTAGTGAGGTTTAAGTAGTTCTAAGTTCTAGCGGACTGATGACCTAAGAAGTTAAAGCCCATAGTGCTCAGAGCCATTTGAACTCACTTATAACAGCACTATACAGGTGACACGGCAGCAGATGGGTGGGGGGGGGGGGTAGGAGCTGGACCTATGAGGGGGAAAAGGGGAGGAGAGGAAAAGAAAATTGGGGGAGCCAATGGAGGGAGGAGGCATAGAAAAGGGGGTTCAAATGGTTCAAATGGCTCTGAACACTATGCGACTTAACTTCTGAGGTCATCAGTCGCCTAGAACTTAGAACTAATTAAACCTAACTAACCTAAGGACATCACACACATCCATGCCCGAGGCAGGATTCGAACCTGCGACGGTAGCGGTCGCTCGGCTCCAGACTGTAGCGCCTAGAACCGCATGGCCACTCCGGCCGGCAGAAAATGGGGGGGGGGGGCTGGGCGGACGCGAGAAGGAGTGGGAAAGGCATTGGAGGGGAGAGCAGAAAGGACTCAGGGGAGGGCAGGGAGGCAGAGAGAGGGTAGGTGGGGAAAAAACAGGATGGTAGGGGGGGAAGAGGGAGCCCAGGGAAGGGATAGAGGAAGTGAGGGGGAGGTCGTCGAGACAAAACCGATAGTACGTTAAAAGCGTTTGTCTATGATAAAACTGAACGGGCTCGTGCGGCACCTGTAAGTGGTAGTAAGCTGATAAACCTAATAAATTTCTGACTCCAATATAATTACAGGAAGTAACTAAAAACTCCACATTAACCTGAGTTATCTTTGACAGTTAAATGTAATAGAACCTTGAATGGCTTGCAGTGCCATAGATAGCATAGAAGTGAGCACGGCACCAACGTGAACTGTTCTGATGGGTCTGCACTATGAGCCACGTGTGCGAGGTAGCGTTAACGCGACTCTCGGACGAAACTGACGCAACCTAAGATTAGAAATGTGGGGGTTTGCTTCACAGTGCTTGAAATTTATGTGCTATTATTTAGTCTTAGGGGTTTCTTTTTAAAACAATTAAAACATTTAAAACCTTCAAAATACAAATTAATACTACCCTAAAAAAATTTAGCTAATAACATGAATTTTTTGAAAGTTACATTGCACTACTTTTTAGAACCAGCAAGCGTATAGCATATCCATAGTAGTGTAGGACACATAAAGGTTTTTTTTAAATGTCCGATTAAGACAGTAGAGAATAAAATTAAAATTTAAAAACAGAGTCTTACGAAAGCAAGAACAACAAAAGAGAATATCAGTGTCCTGTAGGGGTGCATCGGTTACGTGTATAGATGGTCTAACAACCCTACCACAACAAAGGTCAAAAATTAATTATGATTGTAGTGTTGCTCACGCTGCTAACTATTGCATTTTCTGGCAACAACAAAGTTATATTATGTGGCAGGTGACATTAGAGCACAGTTAATAAAGTCATTTCTTGAAATAATGGATAAACTAGGCACTCTCATCTCTTCGTGTTTCCCACGCTGGTCTCATCGTGAACTCATGGCTCAATCGTCGAAAATCTAGGTAGTGATGATTCCAAGCTCGAATGGAAAGAGGCCTAGATGTTATTCTGCGATATTCAAAAGTTTTATAGATGTGTTTCATAAACCATTCTTGAAGATTAAACTTTTGCAAGTTAGGACAATGGTGATGTAAAAAAGTAATCAGCACTCCGAATTTAAGTTACACTTCTTCTTTATTACTTTTGTTGTAATATCACGTAACTCGTTCCAAAACATCACTTCACAATATAAAACATACTTGAAAATATCTTCCTCACTGTTAAAGTTCACATTTCATAAACTGACTACAATTTGCGTCTTTTTAGCTTGACTCTCTAATAACCGTTTACGCGCCCAAAAATCAGAGTTACAAGTACGTCAAAGATCATAGCGACAAAAGAAAGAAGACACATAAGAAAAATATCATCGCAATATATACATATCGATGTATCGAAGTACCTCTACATTAATGAAATCAAATCTGAAAGTTGTCACAGAAATACGTTAACTATTTTACAGAAACACAGTAGAATATTGCTGGTATCGAGAGGTTGAGGTGAGGTGCCGTAATGGTTACGTAATTGAAGTACCATTCCAATGGGCTAACTATTATCTGCTTAGACAGTCAAAATTGGATAGCAGACGTTTGTGGTGCAGCTCGGTATGCGCATTAAGAGTAATATCGGGGAACCTTCTCTAAATTGTTGAGCGTAATACCCTTATTTTGATACTGCAGCAACTGCTGCGCCACGACCTTTTTTAAGAACCACTGAGTCTTCAGATCTCATTGGTGTGATAGATGGTAGTACACATCTCTTTTAAAAACCATTGTAATTCTGTGATGTTTTAATTTCTTGTACAGATCACCTGAAGATGCATCTCTAGCGATGCGAAACCGGTAGTGACTTTTTAACAAAAGTAGTTTAGATGCCAATGCGGAAGATTTTGTTAAAAAATGTGGAATTTTGAATGCGGTTGCCCGACCTGTTAAATACACTCCTGGAAATTGAAATAAGAACACCGTGAATTCATTGTCCCAGGAAGGGGAAACTTTATTGACACATTCCTGGGGTCAGATACATCACATGATCACACTGACAGAACCACAGGCACATAGACACAGGCAACAGAGCATGCACAATGTCGGCACTAGTACAGTGTATATCCACCTTTCGCAGCAATGCAGGCTGCTATTCTCCCATGGAGACGATCGTAGAGATGCTGGATGTAGTCCTGTGGAACGGCTTGCCATGCCATTTCCACCTGGCGCCTCAGTTGGACCAGCGTTCGTGCTGGACGTTCAGACCGCGTGAGACGACGCTTCATCCAGTCCCAAACATGCTCAATGGGGGACAGATCCGGAGATCTTGCTGGCCAGGGTAGTTGACTTACACCTTCTAGAGCACGTTGGGTGGCACGGGATACATGCGGACGTGCATTGTCCTGTTGGAACAGCAAGTTCCCTTGCCGGTCTAGGAATGGTAGAACGATGGGTTCGATGACGGTTTCGATGTACCGTGCACTATTCAGTGTCCCCTCGACGATCACCAGTGGTGTACGGCCAGTGTAGGAGATCGCTCCCCACACCATGATGCCGGGTGTTGGCCCTGTGTGCCTCGGTCGTATGCAGTCCTGATTGTGGCGCTCACCTGCACGGCGCCAAACACGCATACGACCATCATTGGCACCAAGGCAGAAGCGACTCTCATCGCTGAAGGCGACACGTCTCCATTCGTCCCTCCATTCACGTCTGTCGCGACACCACTGGAGGCGGGCTGCACGATGTTGGGGCGTGAGCGGAAGACGGCCTAACAGTGTGCGGGACCGTAGCCCAGCTTCATGGAGACGGTTGCGAATGGTCCTCGCCGATACCCCAGGAGCAACAGTGTCCCTAATTTGCTGGGAAGTGGCGGTGCGGTCCCCTACGGCACTGCGTAGGATCCTACTGTCTTGGCGTGCATCCGTGCGTCGCTGCGGTCCGGTCCCAGGTCGACGGGCACGTGCACCTTCCGCCGACCACTGGCGACAAAATCGATGTACTGCGGAGACCTCACGCCCCACGTGTTGAGCAATTCGGCGGTACGTCCACCCGGCCTCCCGCATGCCCACTATACGCCCTCGCTCAAAGTCCGTCAACTGCACATACGGTTCACGTCCACGCTGTCGCGGCATGCTACCAGTGTTAAAGACTGCGATGGAGCTCCGTATGCCACGGCAAACTGGCTGACACTGACGGCGGCGGTGCACAAATGCTGCGCAGCTAGCGCCATTCGACGGCCAACACCGCGGTTCCTGGTGTGTCCGCTGTGCCGTGCGTGTGATCATTGCTTGTACAGCCCTCTCGCAGTGCCCGGAGCAAGTATGATGGGTCTGACACACCGGTGCCAATGTGTTCTTTTTTCCATTTCCAGGAGTGTAATTTGTAAAGAGTGAGTTACATGGAGCCAGTTGTAGTGATGCAGTCAGTCTGTTGTCCGATGTGCGCAGACCTAAGTGGGCTTGCCGTGTAGTGCAGTGCTCATTGTTATGAGTTACCCGGCGCTGAGCAGTTTTGCGAGTGAACTGCGTGTTCTGTGAGATGATGCGAACAGGCAGTGCTGAGCCGGAAGAGGCCGGTTGGAAGTTGTTTTGTATCAGACAAGCTGTGCTCTGATAATTATGTTGCCACTCGATTGAAAAGGATGCTGCTATTGGTATTCAGAGTGGCTGCAACATTTGTGGGGAAAGACCAAGCTATGTTTTTTGAATTGATTTGGAGGCGCACCTGTTGATCTCTGTGTATTCCACTCAGCGATCAGACGGAAGGTGTTACTGCTTTCCTTTTCGTCCGGCCTGGCGTGTATTTTCTGGCAGTATGACTGATTATGTTTCTGAACGAACCACACATCAGTATGCCAGTTACGCCGAGCTCAATATTTAGCACAGGTTATGTCGCGGCCAATATTTAACTCACGATCGGGACTTGGTAAATAATTATCATGCACCAATGCACCAATCAGATGGGAAAAAATTTCTGTATTTACTTAATATTTCCGTTTCAGGAATCGAGCCAAATGTAACTACACTCCTGCAAATGGAAAAAAGATCACATTGACACCGGTGTGTCAGACCCACCATACTTGCTGCGGACACTGCGAGAGGGCTGTACAAGCAATGATCACACGCACGGCACAGCGGACACACCAGGAACCGCGGTGTTGGCCGTCGAATGGCGCTAGCTGCGCAGCATTTGTGCACCACCGCCGTCAGTGTCAGCCAGTTTGCCGTGGCATACGGAGCTCCATCGCAGTCTTTAACACTGGTAGCATGCCGCGACTCCGTGGACGTGAACCGTATGTGCAGTTGACGGACTTTGAGCGAGGGCGTATAGTGGGCATGCGGGAGGCCGGGTGGACGTACCGCCGAATTGCTCAACACATGGGGCGTGAGGTCTCCACAGTACATCGATGTTGTCGCCAGTGGTCGGCGGAAGGTGCACGTGCCCGTCGACCTGGGACCGGACCGCAGCGACGCACGGATGCACGCCAAGACAGTAGGAACCTACGCAGTGCCGTAGGGGACCGCACCGCCACTTCCCAGCAAATTAGGGACACTGTTGCTCCTGGGGTATCGGCGAGGACCATTCGCAACCGTCTCCATGAAGCTGGGCTACGGTCCCGCACACCGTTAGGCTGTCTTCCGCTCACGCCCCAACATCGTGCAGCCCGCCTCCAGTGGTGTCGCGACAGGCGTGAATGGAGGGACGAATGGAGACGTGTCGTCTTCAGCGATGAGAGTCGCTTCTGCCTTGGTGCCAATGATGGTCGTATGCGTGTTTGGCGCCGTGCAGGTGAGCGCCACAATCAGGACTGCATACGACCGAGGCACACAGGGCCAACACCCGGCATCATGGTGTGGAGAGCGATCTCCTACACTGGCCGTACACCACTGGTGATCGTCGAGGGGACACTGAATAGTGCACGGTACATCCAAACCGTCATCGAACCCATCGTTCTACCATTCCTAGACCGGCAAGGGAACTTGCTGTTCCAACAGGACAATGCACGTCCGCATGTATCCCGTGCCAACCAAC